>NC_064617.1:801176937-803676937 GCF_023898315.1 Schistocerca nitens | reverse complement strand
TTATGCATTGTTCAGAAGTCATCATTCAAAGCAAGAGTTAATTAATGGCATAGCATTAACATAATTCATCTAGTTATAGTAATCATTGGCACTCATTGGCCAGTTACAAATCATTTTATGCATTATTCAGAAGTGATTATTCAAAGCAAGAGTCAATTAATGGCATACCATTTACATAATTCATCTAGTTATAGTAATCATTAGCACTCATTGGCCAGTTACAAACCATTTTTATGCATTATTTAGAAGTCATCATTCAAAACAGGAGTTAATGAGTGTAGCATTAAGCTACTGGTATTCATATATGATATCATGTAAGTGATATAAGACAAATTAAAAAACATAAAAAAACAGTGGCATTCATTGGCCAGTTACAAAGTATTCATGTTGTTGTTGTTGTTGTGGTCTTCAGTCCTGAGACTGGTTTGATGCAGCTCTCCATGCTACTCTATCCTGTGCAAGCTTCTTCATCTCCCAGTACCTACTGCAACCTACATCCTTCTGAATCTGCTTGGCGTATTCATCTCTTGGTCTCCCTCTACGATTTTTACCCTCCACGCTGCCTTCCAATGCTAAATTTGTGATCCCTTGATGCCTCAAAACATGTCCTACCAACCGATCCCTTCTTCCAGTCAAGTTGTGCCACAAACTTCTCTTCTCCCCAATCCTATTCAATACTTCATATACTTTTATAAAACATTATTCAGTATTATTCAGAAGTCATCATTAAAAATGAGAGTTAATTATTGGCATAGTATTTATAGAGTATAACAAAAATATTATTTACAGAAATTATTGGCATAGCAGTTATGCATTATTACAAAACATCATTCAGTATTACTCAGAACTCATCATTCAAGTGACATAGGACATATTTAAAATGTAACACACTGCAACTATTACTCAAGGTCTGTGGTCCAATAATACATAGACATAATGTATTCAATACATCTGAGAAATCTGCATTATATTTAGTACTATAAATATCTCTTAAACTAGTAGCATTATTTGGGACTGGTAATACATTTTTTTGTGCAAGCAATGCATTGCGTTGGGATCGATAATTAATTTCTGGGACATGAAAATATTTGCTTTTGACTTATTGCTGCAAATAACGATTAATAAAGTCATTCGTCATGAGTCAGCTGTAGCAAGGTTATGAAACAAGTAGAGTATATGTGATCACATTCATGAATGACACACACAAATGGGTAAAAAAAATGCAAGTACTAGAACAGGTTTAATATCTAACTGCTTATAGCACATTAATTTCATGAAAAGC
This sequence comes from Schistocerca nitens, assembly GCF_023898315.1. Taxonomy (NCBI): domain Eukaryota; kingdom Metazoa; phylum Arthropoda; class Insecta; order Orthoptera; family Acrididae; genus Schistocerca; species Schistocerca nitens. The sequence goes on along the minus strand of NC_064617.1, from coordinate 803,675,655 downwards.
TTCTCCTGGAAAAAATACAAAATGGATTATTCAGCTGAAAGAAGAAACGCATATTATGCTGAAAAGTAGTGACCTTCGAATTAACAGGTAATGAAACATGTACTCAATATGTATGTACTCTAGCTGTCCTTTCCAAAACATTCAGTCATTATACCATGCGATATAAGACATACTGTCAAAACGAACTGCAACAAATACTTAAATAACTACATAGCGTCTCTTAACTAACAGTAAATATATAAACTTCATCATTATTCTCATCTGCAAAGAAAAACTTCATTATTCATATTACCATAACTTCATCACTATCATCACCTGCAAAGAAAAACCTCATTATTCATATTAGCATATTCTTCATATAACTATTCATCATCATTCATTATCATCTGCAAAAAAGACACTTCATTATTCATTATTCATATTACCATTTACTTCATATAACTATTCATAGTACAGAGTTTCTTATTTCTAGCATATTTCATCACTAAAACTAAGATGTGTAGTTCTGTCTGACAGCCTGCATCAATCACCTCATATTCTGAAAGAAAAAAAATTAGTTAAGACTGCTATCATACGATGTGTATAGTATATTCTTGTTAATGCTTGTTAATTCTGATCCATTTACTCTTCATCACAAGGTATTCCATTTTCTTTTGTTTATTCCGAAGGTGAAATTCCCATTTCATAGTAATCCACTGTGGTTTGTTTAATTTATTTCTTTTACACGTTATTGCTTTCTGAAAATGATGAATAAGGATTAATATCTTGCATTTAAATCATATACCCATTAAATAAAAACTTGTTTCTAGTGATATAATTAAGCATACAGCATAGCATGACAGAAAACGTATTATGTCAAAAACATAGAGAGTGTTCAGGTGCAAACATGTACACACAGCCTCATAATGCAGTAGCCAAAAGTGTAGAATAGTCAAGATATTGAGATATCATAAGGAAAAATGTTAAAGTCGATTGGTGTTTGTTATATCTTAAAGATTTCGTAGTGCATACAAACAAAACAGGAAAACAATCATACATATACGAAAAATGGAAAATGTGCACGGTCTGATATATAACGACAAGAAAAGCGACCTGTTAACCTTATCTTGCCGGGCACTTGCCAAGAAAATATACGATAATCATCAGTAAGTAGTCACATAGATAGAATTGCATAAGTGGTCATAAAATATGTAAGTTTATCTTGAAAAATGTGCATGGTCTGATGTGTAACGACAAGAAAAGCGACCTGCTAACCTTACCTTGCCGGGCACTTGCCAGGAAAAAATACGATAATCATCAGTAAGTGTTCATATAAATATCTGCAAATGGCATTACAGTGCGACAAATTTATAAAGTATGTTCATTCAATGAAGGGTTTAATATTGGAGACATGGTGATTGCCTTTACTTTTTCTGTTTCTCAAAGTTTCGACGTGTACTACATTGGGGTGAGGAATGCTGCGAATTCTGTATGGACCTGCATATACAGGGTGTTTCAAAAATGACCGGTATATTTGCAACGGCAATAAAAACTAAACGAGCAGCGATAGAAATACACCGTTTGTTGCAATATGCTTGGGACAACAGTACATTTTCAGGCGGACAAACTTTCGAAATTACAGTAGTTACAATTTTCAACAACAGATGGCGCTGCAAGTGATGTGAAAGATATAGAAGACAATGCAGTCTGTGGGTGCGCCATTCTGTACGTCGTCTTTCTGCTGTAAGCGTGTGCTGTTCACAACGTGCAAGTGTGCTGTAGACAACATGGTTTATTCCTTAGAACAGAGGATTTTTCTGATGTTGGAATTCCACCGCCTAGAACACAGTGTTGTTGCAACAAGACGAAGTTTTCAACGGAGGTTTAATGTAACCAAAGGACCGAAAAGCGATACAATAAAGGATCTGTTTGAAAAATTTCAATGGACTGCGAATGTGACGGATGAACGTGCTGGAAAGGTAGGGCGACCGCGTACGGCAACCACAGAGGGCAACGCGCAGCTAGTGCAGCAGGTGATCCAACAGCGGCCTCGGGTTTCCGTTCGCCATGTTGCAGCTGCGGTCCAAATGACGCCACGTCCACGTATCGTCTCATGCGCCAGAGTTTACACCTCTATCCATACAAAATTCAAACGCGGCAACCCCTCAGCGCCGCTACCATTGCTGCACGAGAGACATTCGCTAACGATATAGTGCACAGGATTGATGACGGCGATATGCATGTGGGCAGCATTTGGTTTACTGACGCAGCTTATTTTTACCTGGACGGCTTCGTCAATAAACAGAACTGGCGCATATGGGGAACCGAAAAGCCCCATGTTGCAGTCCCATCGTCCCTGCATCCTCAAAAAGTACTGGACTGGGCCTCCATTTCTTCCAAAGGAATCATTGGCCCATTTTTCAGATCCGAAACGATTACTGCATCACGCTATCTGGACATTCTTCGTGAATTTGTGGTGGTACAAACTGCCTTAGACGACATTGCGAACACCTCGTGGTTTATGCAAGATGGTGCCCGGCCACATCGCATGGCCGACGTCTTTAATTTCCTGAATGAATATTTCGATGATCGTGTGATTGCTTTGGGCTATCCGAAACATACAGGAGGCGGCGTGGATTGGCTTCCCTATTCGCCAGACGTGAACCCCTGTGACTTCTTTCTGTGGGGACACTTGAAAGACCAGGTGTACCGCCAGAATCCAGAAACAATTGAACAGCTGAAGCAGTACATCTCATCTGCATGTGAAGCCATTCCGCCAGACACGTTGTCAAAGGTTTCGGGTAATTTCATTCAGAGACTACGCCATATTATTGCTACGCATGGTGGATATGTGGAAAATATCGTACTATAGAGTTTCCCAGACCGCAGCGCCATCTGTTGTTGAAAATTGTAACTACTGTAATTTCGAAAGTTTGTCTGCCTGAAAATGTACTGTTATCCCAAGCATATTGCAACAAACGGTGTATTTCTATCGCTGCTCGTTTAGTTTTTATTGCCGTTTCAAATATACCAGTCATTTTTGAAACACCCTGTAGAAGCTCAAATTTACTGCATCTACTCTTTCCTCTGTTGGATAAATAATGTGTGCGTACTAATATCTTCTGTCCAATGTGAAAGTCACGGCGAGTACAAACCTGTTTTTGCTGTCTTCTCCGGCGCTCTGCGGCACGTTTGATGTTGTTCAGCGCAATGTCAATTATTTCATGGTGTCGTAGTCGACGAGATGTAGGAAAGGATACTAATTCTTTAATTTTGTTTGGAGCAGCAACACAGCGATGCTTAAGGAGGAGCCAAAGGAAAAATACATCTGTGTCATTCAGTGATAATTTTTTATGGTGTCAAGCCAAGAAGAAAATAAAAATGTGAAAAACCAGCCTGCTAACTCACAGATAAGTCACAACAACATCCTATTTTTAAACATTCAGGGTCTTGAAAATAAAGTTGAAATTCTGGATGAGTCATTGCCACAGAATAAGTATTCTTTCTTATGTCTATCAGAACATTGGCTTAAACCAGAACAAATACAATACTATGTACCAGAAAGTTATAAATATGGAAACAGTTTTTGCAGATCTCAGTACCGTAATGGTGGTACTGTTATCTATGTTTCAAATGAAATAGAGTGTAGAGAACTAGATCTTAGTTGGGCATGTGTAGAGAAACACTTTGAAATTACCGGGATCATATGTGATATAATGAAACTTATCATAGTATGTATCTACCATTCCCCTGACTCAGATGATAAAACTTTTTTAGATAATTTAGACAGCGTACTCTGCTACATAACGAAATGGAAACAGTATGTAACTGTAATTGGGGGAGACTTTAATTCAAGCTTTGATGTAACATGTAACAAACCCAGTGTAAATAAGTTACTGAATGTGCTATGGCAGCACAACTTCCATCATGTAAATTCAGAACCAACAAGACTACAAGCGTGCTTGGATAATGCTTTTGTCACCTGTGCTCGTGATATGTACTCCACCAAGGTAAAGGAATTTGTTTTCTCTGACCACTCCATGTTAACAGTAGAGTTAAGACATTTTATAAAAGGGGATGAGAGCAAGGCTGCACAAAAGTTAACAAAATCTAATACCTTAATATCAACAAAACACAATCTCATAAAACTAACACACCAGTTGAGCATAACAAACTGGGACAAATTATTTCAAAACTGTGATTCCAGTGCCCAAACAGTTTATGAAACATTCCACAATTACTTAACAGGTATTTTAAAAGCCCATCTTGTTCAAAAGAAATACCATAAAACAAGAAAGGGTAAATTTTGGTACACCAAAGAACTGGAGAATCTAAAAATAAGCTACTGCTGTTGAAGCGCCTTGCCAAAGTAAACAATTCTAATGAAATTAAGGATCTCGAAAAAATGACTAAGAAACTGTATAAGAAAGAGTTGCAATTGGCGAAACTAAGATACAACACAAATTTCATAAAAAATAGTAAAAACCAATGCAAAACAGCCTGGTCAGTAATTAATATTGTTAAAGGTGAAGTCAGAAACTTCGACAAGACAGTCCCAATACCAGCAGATACATTCAATAAATATTTTGTAAGCTGTGGTGATGATATCAAAAAGCTGATCAGTAAACTCAATGTAACATGTATAGATTATCTGAAGAGAGCAAACCTAAATCATAATAGGGCCAGATCATCATTGAAACACTTCAAAGAGTTATGCCAACATGAAGTTCTTAAAATAATATTCTATAAACCTGTGTCTCATAGAAGGGTTTTGTCCTGATCCTCTCAAACTATCCAAGGTAACTCCAGTCTTTAAGAAGGGTGTCAAATCAGATCCTGCAAACTACAGACCAATTTCACTAATTCCAGTACTAGGAAAAGTCTTTGAAGGCATAATATATAAGCAGATGTATGAGTACCTAGAACTAAATGGTATGTTAAGTGCATCAAAGTTTGGTTACAGAAAAGGAAGGTCAGCTATACATGCCATAGAGCTCTTAGTCAGAGACATTCTAGAAGCATTTGAGGACCATGCGCACGCACAGGTAACCTTATGTGATCTGAGCAAAGCTTTTGACTGTGTTGACCACTCACTTCTGCTCTTTAAACTTGAGTACTATGGAATATGTGATAAAAGTTTAAAACTCATCAAATCATACCTCAATAAAAGGAACCAGGTGGTGAGTTCGGGAAGTCATCTGTCAAACATACTCAAGGTTCAACATGGAGTGCCACAGGGATCTAAATTGGGACCACTTCTTTTCCTTGTACACATAAATGACTTACCAGGAAATATAGATGTAAAGACATATATGTATGCAGATGACACAACTTTTCTATCTGTAAACCATGTACTTGATATGAAATTGGCAAAAGAAAATGCAACATCATGGTTTAATGCCAATGGTCTGCTATTAAATGAGGAAAAGACCCAGAATATGTGGTTCAGTCTATCAAAGACTACAAAAATAGAAAAACAAAAGGCAAAGTTTTTAGGTATTGTACTGGACAACAGTCTAACATGGAACTCTCATATTGATCACATAGTGGTTAGGTTGTCAAGAGTTATATATTTGTTGAAGAGACTGATGTGTTGTGTGACATTTGAGTACGTAAGGACAGCGTACTTTGCCTTTTTTCAATCTGTTTTAAGGTATGGGTTAATACTCTGGGGAAACAGCAGAAAAATAAATGAAATTATGGTGATCCAGAAGAAAGCAATCAGAGTAATGGCTAAGGTAGATAATAGAACACATTGTAAACCATTGTTCATTAAATATAGAATTTTAACAGTAATTAATTTATATATTCTTGACAGCATTAACTACATTCTTGCTGAACTACCTAATTTTAGTGTAACAAATGAAGGACATGGCTACTATACAAGAACGTGTACTTCTCTGCTGTTCCCACAAAATAGATTAGCTAAAACTAACAATAGTCATAAGTATACGGCAATTAAAATATGTAACAAATTGTCTAAAAATGGGTCAATCAAGCCTGACAAATTATTTAAAGACAATGTTCATAACTTCTTGTTAACTAATCCATTCTATTCATTAGAAGAATTTTTAGAAATGCCCAAAAACAACTTAAATATGTAAAAATTTATTTTGTAAAATTAATAGGTTAAGTGAACTGACGAAGTCTATTGCATGTAACAATGCTGAATGACTAATAAAGAATCTGAATCGGAATCTGAATCTGGTTCAACATTTTTCAGTATAACAGTCGGAGATAGCATAGTAGATTCATTTGGTATGGAATTAATTACATCTTGGAATGAGAGTATGTGTGTATCCGAATCAATATGTTTTTTATAGCAGTATATTCTACATAGTTTACCAATTTCTTTCATTAGTCGTTCACAAGGGTTCGAAGAAGCGTGATACCTGGATATATAGATCGGAGAAATGTTTCTTGTTCGTAACATACGTGTCCATATAGCAGATCGAAACTGTGGTCCGTTGTCGGAAATTACTTTCAATACATGCCCTACATGGAACAGAAAATGTTTTACAAATGCTTTCGAAACAGATTTAGCAGTAGCTTTGCGTAACGGAGTGAAGGTAACAAATTTTGAAGTGAGTTCAACAGCGACAAAGATGTAGCAAAAACCTCTATTAGATCTCGGAATCGGACCAAAAATGTCTACAGCGGCCATGTGTCTCAATTTAACAGGTACAATGGGATGTAATGGAGGAATATGTGAGGTCGTGTCTGACTTAGCTTTCTGGCAGATTTTACATGACGCTAAAACTCGTCGAATACGTTTCTCCATGTTGGCAAAATAACAGTTCTGTCTCAGTATAAGAAAACATTTTCTGGCTCCGTAATGTGCGTAACTTAAATGAGTATCCAAATTAATTTGGTAACCAGTTCGTCAGGAATGCATAGTAGCCAGTTGTTGCTGTCAGGGTGAGAGCGGCGAAACAGAATATTATTGCGTACAGTGTAATGGTTTCTGATGGTAACATTATTCCTATCTTGCCAAAGGTGTTTAATTTCTTTCCACACGTTGTCTTTGCTCTGCTCTTGTGCTATATCTCGTAATGACGACGAAATGAAATTTTCAAATGCAACTTGTTGAATATACATGACGCTAAAATTTGCTTGGCAGAAGTTGGTTGCGATGTCTTGCTGATTGTTGCTGAGAGAACGGGATAGTGCGTCTGCTACAATATTTTGCGTACCGGGAATGTGAACAATTGTAAAATTAAATTCCTGTAAATAATGTTTCCATCTGCTTAATCTGTCATGTGTAAATTTTGCGGAAAGTAAAAACTGTATGTCTTCCATTAAGAAAATGCCTGAATCTCGTAAATGTCCATACAACACATAATGTTTCAAGTTCTGTGACAGAATAATTGCGTTCAGCAGGTGACAGAATTCGACTCGCAAAGGCGATGTTTTTAATTACTGTAGAACCATCTTCTTCAATTTCCTGAAAAATGTGTACGCCTAAAGCGGTGTTAGAACTGTCGGTGGCAATGGAAAAATTTCTAGTAAGATCTGGATGTGATAAAAGTGGTGCATTCAACAAAGCTTGTTTCAGATTGACAAATTCAGAATGTGCTTGGCTATCCCAGGACCAAATAGTGTTTTTACCCGTCAATTGACATAATCTAGGGGTGTCTAAAGCAGAGTAATGAATAAATTTACGAAAAAAGTTAATTAAACCGAAAAAGCTGCGTAGTTGTTTCTTCGTCGTAGGTACAGTAATGTCACGTAAAGCTTCAAGTTTTTCCATGTTAGGCGCAATGCCTTCTGCTGAAATTACATGTCCAAGAAATTTTATAGAAGTTTTGCCAAAGTGTGATTGGCTAAGATTAACTGTGAGTCCTTGTGCACGAAAAGTTTGCAACAGTTGTTCAAGAATCAGATTGTGTTCAGACCAGTTAGCTTCTGCAATAAGAATGTCATGTAAATACGTTGTGATTCTGTCTTTTAGTTCTGTCGGAAGTATAGTATTCAAACCGCGAATAAATGCTGCTGAAGAAATAGTTAAGCCGAACGGTAATTTACAAAATTTATAACAGTCACCAAAACAGAGAAAAGCCGTGTACTTTCTGCAGTTCGGATGGAGCTGAATTTGCCAAAATCCCGATTTCTAATCTAATGTGGACTAAATAGCAGTACCATGAAATTTCTGTAGAAGTTCTTCTAGTGTTTGAGGGCGATCTGTTTCATTAATAATAATGTCATTGATGTGACGCGAATCAAGTACGAGGCGAAGTGAACCATCCTTTTCTTAACAATATGGAGCGGGTTTATGTACACTCTAACTGCCGTTTCAATAATTCCTTGGTCAAGCGTAGCTTGCAATTCTTTCTTAACTTGTTCTCTGTGAATATACGGAATGGGATAATGTTTGGCTTTAAATGTGTCGTGCATAAAATTGGACATAGTACCAGGGACGTTGTCAAAAACTGGAGCTTGTTGTAAAAGAATTTTGTGTAGTTGAGTATGTTCGTCGTCTGTATTTGCATTGCTCTGTTTAACTTTATCAGAAATCATCTGTATAACGTCATAGTCGGCTTCGTCTGGAGTATTATAGTTGTGTACGAACGTATCTGTGAACAATGTGGACTGACAGTCTATGTTACGTGATGCAGAAATGACCTCTGTACGATTAATTGTTTGTTCTTTTGCAGATAAAGAGTGCTGAAATTCTAAAGCCAGTTGTACATTTTCATCCTTTAACATTAAATAGGAATTTTGAAAGTCAATAATTGCGTCGTGTTGTACCAGAAAATTCGTACCTAAAATAACGTCTGTTGTCAATAAGGGAACAATCCAAAAATTTGAGTGAAACTATGTCCTGCAATACAAAACGATAAGTGTGTTTGTAATTTTACATCTACTCCTTTACCAGATACTGCTCCTTTTACTTTAGTTTTGCCTAATGGTAACGTAGGATAGGTATTCTTTTTGTTACATTCGTTGAAAGTTTCCTCATTTATAACTGACATAGGTGATCCAGAATCGATTACTGCTGAAAATTTGGATGATCCAATCTTTACTTCAATGACAGAGTGTGAAATGATTTTTTGAATAACTGGTTTTTCCTGCAAAAGAGTGTCTTGGATGTCGTCAATAGTAATAACATTTTCGTGAACAAGATTCTGTGTGTCAAAAGTATTGCTTGCGTTGCTGGAAGATTCAACCTGTACTGTATCTAGTCAAATTCTTTCTGACGTGTGGTTATTCGCGGGAGGATGCTGTGGTATTTCGAATATTTGTACTGTTCTGTTATTTCTTCCTGGCGTATTATGTTCGGGATGATACTGACTGTCTGGTTCATTCATGATAATCTGTTGTTGCGGATGATTTTGTTGCTGGTAAGACCGACTGTTATTAAACGTACGCTGAAAATTGTGCTCATTACTTTTACGTCTGTCATGATAGTCATTTCTATACGGTGCATTGCGATATGAGTTGAAATGGTGTGTTTTCGGTACGTAGTTATTTCCTTGTTGCTGTGCGTTACTATTTGGCGGAGCCGACGCTATACGTGTAGGCGGCGAAACATTAAAGCTTGGTTGACCTTGCACATTACATTGTTGGTTAGATATGCTAACCGGCTGGTTTTGATGCTGTTGCGGAGAAAACCTGTATTGTTACCAAAATGCTGTTGCTGATAATTTTGACGATTGCTGAAAACGTTGTACATACTGATGATTACAATTTTATCTGTTATTGAAATTACGGCGCTAGTTGTCATTTCGGGAGTGTCTAAAGAAAACTGTCACTTTCGGTAAAATTTGTCATATCAGGTTTTCTTTACTTATTCCTAATTCTAGATAGATCGATAGTTGAAGAGCTGTTTTGACAGATATAAAGGATAGTAGAAGAGAAGGCAGCAGGGCAGAAAACTAAAGATGAAATAGCACTACTACGGCTCGGGGCCCTGTGCACGCTACGGCGCATATTTATCAAAGTGTAATGAATGCCCCGAGGTCCCTTACGCGCTGCAAATAAATTTTAGTTTCTTCGTTACAGGCAATGCTGGTGAAAATTCAAAAGTAAATTGTTGTATCCAGCCCAATTCTCGTTTCTGCGTTACAGGCCAAGCTGGTGGAAATGCAAAAGCAAATCGTTGTATCCAGTACAAAGGGTGAATCTGTGTTCTGTCATTATTAAATACCTTAAATTTTCTCACGGATAGAAAGTGCTTGTAATCAAAATTATCGTCTCTGTATGTGTGAACAGGTTCAGGGTTGTATGATAATCTGTTTGTCTGTGACTGTTCGGAATCTAACTCACGTACTCTCTGCAAATTACCTAAATTATACTGGCTGTGTGAGTCTGACAAATGTTCGGAAAGTGGCGTATGCTGTGATGTGTTAAAGGCAGAAATATTTTTCATCTCCGTCAATTCGTGCTGTAAAGATGACAATTTTCTACGTAATGTATTATTGGACGAACCTATCTCACAGATCGTCTGCTGTAAATTTTGGAATTCGGGTATTTGATTAAACGAAACAGGTGACGTATCGTCTGATTTGGTGTCATTATTACTTTCGATAACTTCAATACGACTGGCCAATTCATCATATTTTTCAGTCAGTACTTTTACCTGATCATCGTTTTTAGTATCACAAGCATTAATTTGTTTTTGTATTTTACGTGTGGTTTTGTTCAATTTTTTAACGCCTGCTTTGATGGTATCGGGATCCTGTATTAGTTCCAACTTTTCAGGTCTGTTGGTCATTGTCTGAAAGTCTAATGTGTGTGTGTCTGTTTTTGTTTTAAGATCGGAGATTTCATCATGCAATTCGGTGTTCAACTGTTTGATTTCGTCTGATACTGTAGCAATATTGTTGTCTACGTATGTTTTTGCTTTCGTAAACAATTTACGCTTATCTTCCTGTCTTTGTGCAGAAATTGTTTCCATGACATGTTGCTTTACTTTATTCTGTTCCTGTATAAATTTACTGTAACGCGTTTCACTGTTTTGTAGGTGGTGATTAAAACGTTCGTCAATTTGGCTGTTCTGTTGGTCAAATTTCGCGTCTACTTTCGCATCCAGTGTGCGTGAAAGTTCTGCTGACATTAATTTAAACTCGTCGCGTAACTGTGTTGCATTTTCAGAACATTGTTTAGCGACTGCACTAATTTCGTCTCTAAGTAATTTAGTTGTGGCTCCATGTGTATTACTTAATTCTTGAGCCACAGATCTAATTTCTTCACTACTGCTCCTAGCACAAACCTCAATCTCCTCACGTAATTGTTCTTTAGTATCATGACACTGCGCGGCAATGGCTGTAATCTGTTCACTAAGTTGTTTGCTCTGTTCATTAAGTTGTTTGAAATTGTTATCTTGCTTATCATTCGACTGTTTGGAATTGCTGTCTAGTTTTTCATTAAGTTGTCATCAGAGATTTTCATTATTTTCATTAATTTGTTGTTTGAGATTTTCATTAAGTTGTAGCATTAATGCTATAACTCGATCCATGCCAAAATTAGCTACTGTATTCTCTGTGCTGTGTGATGGTGTATCTGCATTTGTCGCGTTTTGTGTAATCATTTGGTCATTTTCTGATTCTTGAAAAGGTTCGCCAATTGGATGTGCACTGTTGGTCACTACCTCGGAATCAAATAAATCTGACGTATTTTGACTACATTGTTCATCTTCATGAGAAAAATTTATCTGTTCACTATGCAAATTTTGCAAACCGGGTGTGTCAAACTGGGCAGCGTTCATTGTATCATAACGTGCCGCGTCATCAATTGTTAAATTTACTGTGGACATAATTGAATTTGTTTGCCCATCATTAGGATTTAACTCAATACTAGTGATCGGCAGGCACTGATTATCTGTAATTAGGGGATTATCATTATTACTGCCGGCCGAAGTGGCCGTGCGGTTAAAGGCGCTGCAGTCTGGAACCGCGAGACCGCTACGGTCGCAGGTTCGAATCCTGCCTCGGGCATGGATGTTTGTGATGTCCTTAGGTTAGTTAGGTTGAACTAGTTCTAAGTTCTAGGGGACTAATGACCTCAGCAGTTGAGTCCCACAGTGCTCAGAGCCATTTGAGCCATTATTACACTGAGTGTCGCAAGTATTATTGGTCAAATTATTTGAGTCGGCTATTTCATTCATCCTCCCCCCATGAACCATGGACCTTGCCGATGGTGGGGAGGCTTGCGTGCCTCAACGATACAGATAGCCGTACCGTAGGTGCAACCACAATGGAGGGGTATCTGTTGAGAGGCCAGACAAACGTGTGGTTCCTGAAGAGGGGCAGCAGCCTTTTCAGTAGTTGCAGGGGCAACAGTCTGGATGATTGACTGATCTGGCCTTGTAACATTAACCAAAACGGCCTTGCTGTTCTGGTACTGCGAACGGCTGAAAGCAAGGGGAAACTACAGCCGTAATTTTTCCTGAGGGCATGCAGCTTTACTGTATGGTCAAATGATGATGGCGTCCTCTTGGGTAAAATATTCCAGAGGTAGAATAGTCCCCCATTCGGATCTCCGGGCGGGGACTAACTAGAGGACGTCGTTATCAGGAGAAAGAAAACTGGCATTCTACGGATTGGAGCATGGAATGTCAGATCCTTTAATCGGGCAGGTAGGTTAGAAAATTTAAAAAGGGAAATGGATAGGTTAAAGTTAGATATAGTGAGAATTAGTGAAGTTCGGTGGCAGGAGGAAGAAGACTTCTGGTCAGGTGAATACAGGGTTATAAGTACAAAATCAAATAGGGGTAATGCAGGAGTAGGCTTAATAATGAATAAAAAAATAGGAGTGCGGGTAAGCTACTACAAACAGCATAGTGAACGTATTATAGTGGCCAAGATAGACACGAAGCCCACGCCTACTACAGTAGTAAAAGTTTATATGCCAAATAGCTCTGCAGATGACGAAGAAATTGAAGAAATGTATGATGAGATAAAAGAAATTATTCGGGTAGTGAAGGGAGACGAAAATTTAATAGTCATGGGTGACTGGAATTCGAGAGTAGGAAAAGGGAGAGAAGGAAACATAGTAGGTGAATATGGATTGAGGCTAAGAAATGAAAGAGGAAGCCGCCTGGTAGAATTTTTTACAGAGCATAACTTAATCATAGCTAACACTTAGTTCAAGAATCATAAAAGAAGGTTGTATACATGGAAGAATCCTGGAGGTACTAAAAGGTATCAGATAGATAATATAATGGTAAGACAGAGGTTTAGGAACCAAGTTTTAAATTGTAGGGCATTTCCAGGGGCAGATGTGGACTCTGACCACAATCTATTGGTTATGAACTGTAGATTAAAACTGAAGAAATTGCAAAAAGGTGGGAATTTAAGGAGATGGGACCTGGATAAACTGAAAGAAACAGAGGTTGTACAGAGTTTCAGGGAGAGCATAAGGGAACAATTGACAGGAATGGGGGAAAGAAATACAGTAGAAGATGAATGGGTAGCTCTGAGGGGTGAAGTAGTGAAGGCAGAAGAGGATCAAGTAGGTAAAAAGACGAGGGCTAGTAGAAATCCTTGGGTAACAGAAGAAATATTGAATTTAATTAATGAAAGGAGAAAATATAGAAATGCAGTAAATGAAGCAGGCAAAAAGGAATACAAACGTATCAAAAATGAGATCGACAGGAAGCGCAAAATGGCTAAGCAGGCATGGCTAGATGACAAATGTAAGGATGTAGAGGCTTATCTCACTAGGGGTAAGATAGATACAGCCTACAGGAAAATTAAGGAGACCTTCGGAGAAAAGAGAGCCACTTGTATGAATATCAAGAGCTCAGATGGAAACCCAGTTCTAAGCAAAGAAGGGAAAGCAGAAAGGTGGAAGGAGTATATAGAGGGTCTATACAAGGGCGATGTACTTGAGGACAATATTATGGAAATGGAAGAGAATGTAGATGAAGATGAAATGGGGGATACGATACTGTGTGAAGAGTTTGACAGAGCACTGAAAGACCTGAGTCGAAACAAGGCCCTGGGAGTAGACAACATTCCATTATAACTACTGACGGCCTTGGGAGAGCCAGTCCTGACAAAACTCTACAATTTGGTGAGCAAGATGTACGAGACAGACGAGATACCCTCAGACATCAAGAAGAATATAATAATTCCAATCCCAAAGAAAGCAGGTGTTGACAGATGTGAAAATTACCGAACTATCGGTTTAATAAGACATCTGCAAAATACTAACGCAAATTATTTACAGACGAATGGAAAAACTGGTAGAAGCCGACCTCGGGGAAGATCAGCTTGGATTCTGTAGAATTGTTGGAACACATGAGGCAATACTGACCTTACGACTTATCTTAGAAGAAAGGTAAACCTACGTTTCTAGCATTTATAGACGTAGAGAAAGCTGTTGACAATGTTGACTGGAATACTCTCTTTCGAATTCTGAAGGGGGCAGGGGTAAAATACAGGGAGCAAAAGGCTATTTACAATTTGTACAGAAACCAGATGGCAGTTATAAGAGTCGAGGGGCATGAAAGGGAAGCATTGGTTGGGAAGGGAGTGAGACAGGGTTGTAGCCTCTCCCCGATGTTATTCAATCTGTATATTGAGCAAGCAGTAAAGGAAACAAATGAAAAATTCGGAGTAGGTATTAAAATCCATGGAGAAGAAATAAAAACTTTGAGGTTCGCTGATGACATTGTAATTCTGCCAGACAGAGCAAAGGACTTGGAAGAGCAGTTGAACGGAATGGACAGTGTCTTGAAAGTGGGATATAAGATGAACATCAACAAAAGCAAAACGAGGATAATCGAATGTAGTCGAATTAAGTCGGGTGATGCTGAGGGAATTAGATTAGGAAATGAGAAACTTAAAGTAGTAAAGGAGTTTTGCTATTTGGGGAGCAAAACTGATGATGGTCGAAGTAGAGAGGATATAAAATGTAGACTGGCAATGGCAAGGAAAGCGTTACTGAAGAAAAGAAATTTATTAACATCAAGTATAGATTTAAGTGTCAGGAAGTCGTTTCTGAAAGTATTTGTATGGATGGTAGCAATGTATGGAAGTGAAACATGGACAATAAATAGTTTGGACAAGAAGAGAATAGAAGCTTTCGAAATGTGGTGCTACAGAAGAATGTTGAAGATTAGGTGGGTAGATCACGTAACGAAGGAGGAGGTATTGAATAGGATTGGGGAGAAGAGAAATTTGTGGCACAACTTGACTAGAAGAATGGATCGGTTGGTAGGACATGTCCTGAGGCATCAAGGGATCACAAATTTAGCATTGGAGGGCATCGTGGAGAGTAAAAACCGTAGAGGGAGACTAAGAGATGAATACACTAAGCAGATTCAGGAGGATGTAGGCTGCAGTAGGTACTGGGAGATGAAGGACCTTGCACAGGATAGATTAGCATGGAGAGCTGCATCAAACCAGTCTCAGGACTGAAGACCACAACAACAACAACATTTCACTGATTGTACATCGCGATGTACTGTTAACTGTTTTTTGCGGCATTTTTCACAAATCAAAATTAAGCACAAAATGAAACAAAGACAAAGCGAAATGGAACAAACACAATTACAACAAAGAGCAATAAATTGCCGATGACCTGTGAAAGAAAAAGTGACAAATTAGTAAATGGGTTGCGCCAGATGCAAACTACATTTAAGTAAATAAGAGCAGATATATGACTACTTTTCAGAAATCCACAAAGAAAATACGATCTTGGCCGGTTGTCGCCTCCCCACAATAATTTAAAATCATTAATATAAATAAATATCGTCATTCAGTGTAACCTGCCCACAAAATTCTTTCTGATTTGATCTATGCTCAAAATTCATTCACATTTAACGTAACCTCAAAACAGAAAATATTAACATAAATAATATTCACGTTTAGTGTAAGCTCAAAACAGAAAAATTCCTAAACCTCTCAACAGTAAAAATTATAATTATGTCGTTCACATTCAGTGTAACGTCCCAATAAAAAATGAATTCAGTAACCTGGTAATAAAACAATGTAACTAAGCTCTCAATTAAATTGTCGCTCACTTATGACTTTTCAATAATTCACTGTGAATTTAACCTGGTAAATTTTGGACGACAGCAGTTCTGCGTCATGGCCCTGAGAGCTCATTCTGAATAAAAAAAGGAAAAATTCTTACCTCAATGAAGTCGCCGGATATATCTGCTCTTACAATAAATTTTTCCGGCACAGCTCTGTGCAATGCTGGCCGACCTATCTGTCATTTATGAAAGGAAGCAACTGATTTATCTGTTGCAATAATCGGGATGATCTTGAATGGGAGAAATTAGTAAATTCTTTAAATTGAAATGAATGGTCGTTAAAAGTTACTTTTTATGAGGAAGATTATTATTACGAGAGTTTTAAAACATTTACATGCGACTTGAGATAACATTACTACATATGCGCGAGGCTGCTTTTTACCTAATACAATAATACTCAGGCACCGGCATCGCTGCACCAAGACCGGGCCAGCCAACACGATACACCAGACCAGACCAGACCAGACTCCAGACTAGCAACAACTTACTGCTACAGCTACACAGTTCCTACTGCAGTCAACACTGCTCTCTGGTCAGAGATTTTCTTATACCTTGCATATCGCAGGCAGCGCATGAGCAATACATCGAAATTACATCTGCTCGGACCTCTTACAAGTTAGGTTTAAGTAGTTGTAAGTTCTAGGGGACTAGGAGTCCCATAGTGCTCAGAGCCGTTTTCCACATGCTGCTATGCCCTCCTAATGCATTTATTTCCATTTTTCTCCCATGGTATAACAGTACCTCTTTTTATTTCTACTACCTCATGCGTGTTGTAAATGGCACCTTGCGGCAATAGGCAACATCGGAACAGTAATCATGTACCTGATTGCAAATGCGGAAACAATGCTCTTCGAAATGGAACACCGAGACATCTGCTACACTGTCGATGTGGAATATGAGATTACCTGTATATGTCATCAGCTTTGGATAGCTGTAGGGGCTGTGTGGCAGATGGTCTAGTGTGTGTGAGATCGCCAACAGCTGTCGGTGACAGGGATGGCGGCATGTGGTGGGGAGGGGGGGGGGCTGTGTTGCTATATTTTAGACAAAAAATATGGACTTGGGGTGGTCCTCCATTGACCTTCTGTTATTTAGTTGACTATACATGTTTTTATGTTGGCGAAGGTCTGTCATGTCAAGGCGGTCAGTGACAGCAGCAAGCACATACTATGCCTTGCAAACTGCTCTGGCCACAGCTGAGGAATGTTGTGCTCAGAGGCACAGTGGGATTTGCGGTCGCTTTAGGAGGAGGGCTTCCTGTTTTCCAAGTCATTTTTGTTTCTTGAGGGATCCAGTCTTTCCAAGAAATACTTTAACAGATGGCAATAAGCATTCTCTGCTTGCCTTTGTCTATCTGTGACTGATTTCAACAGACTGGAGACAGTGTATCAATGCGACCAGAAGGATCTCTTTGTGGACCACTAACGGCAAGGCCGAACAGACCTCTGTCGTTGTCCACGGTGAGGAGATAGAGAGAGGGAGGAAGGGGGAGGGGACTAAGACTGCCTCCAGGCTGGTTAGTTCGTAAGCGCCCATTGAGGAGAACGCACATTCAACTACCACCCACCTCTGCAGTCATTTGGATCGACGATTTTACCCAGTACATGTGTTGCATTGTGATCCATTCATTATGAGTACTGGTTTTTTCACAACCATTTCGAAGTGTAATTAGAACAGTGATGCATTTTTTACATCAGTGTGTACTGGCTTCGATTACCTGGGCTGCAAGGTGACTGTCGAGGAGGTGTCTGTAGCAAACCCTGGTATCAAACAGCCATAGATACAGTCCTCCGCTTTATGCTTACAGGCCATACACTTATTAAAATCATCTCTGTTCAACACCAGCATCTTGTCAGTAGAATATATTTCCCGCCAAAAAATAAAAGAAATGAAGATAGTACCTTACAGCTCACCCTTTTATTTTGCAGGCTTGTAGTTGTAGGGTAGAGTTTAAGTGCATCTCCCACTAGTTTCGAGTCATATTGTAAATTTTTTTACCATCACGATAACACCAGTTGTACTGTGTCGTCAATATTTGAGCTGTATTGCGATATTGGGCAGTCCTTGTGTAACGCTATGGATGTAGTTTTCTAATTAGGCCTATCTTTATGACTAATTACGTAATTAGGACCGATCTTTACTTCAGTTTTCCAACCAAAATAAATAAAGTACACTAACCTAACCTTCCTCTCCTGCATCTGGGCGGTTTCCACGTGTTGGGGTGTGCAATTGGGTTCTCTGTCCAGGAGGAGCAGGGAGCGAGTCCCAGAGAGGGCACTGCCATTTTTGATTTCCTGCCAATTCCCTGTGGGGGGGATACGTCAGCACAGCCCCGTGACAAAGATATTCCCACCAAAATTCGAAATGCCCGCCAATAGGGTAGGTGGGAGTGGGGGACAGATGGGAAGCGGGAGTGGACTCGGACCCAAGTTCAGGCTTAGGAAAACACGACATCATATGGGGGTAGCGGTTGTTTGTGTTGTTGGTCGGCGGTGGAGTGGCCGTGGTTGGGGGTGTAATTAATTGATCAATTTAATTAATTTGCATACCAATATGATATCAATTTGATATCAAAACTGCGCTGATACCCCAATACCCTTCTACTCACACTTTGTTCAAGCATAAAGCATGTGTATGCATGTACCGCAACTGTCGCTCGGAACTGGGAAGAATGCAATCACTATCAGTGCCTCAAGCTCCGCGAATCGCCTACGTTCATGAATTGGATTATAGTGCTTCAGTAATGGATTCCAAAGACCCAACGTTTTCTGTGGAAAAGACTTTCCACAAAATCCCTGATGACGTTCTAGGTTTCACTGTGTCCTTCAGAAACATCAACAAATTGAAATAAGGGCATTCCGCAACAATGATGCCATTTGCAAAATATCCTGACTTTGAAACTGGAATTTTTCTGAGTTCTTCTGCAAACTAGTCTCTCAAATACTTCAATTTCTTTCTTAACATGGTCTCTACAAATGAATTATTTTCCATGTTCCAATATTGCTGTGTCTTAGAAAATATTACTGGTGATTAAGAAAAATTCAGCTTAAAACTTCTATTGATTTTATGGTTTCAGTTTTGGTATGTAACCAATATATCATCTTTTAAGACGCTTGCATATAGCGGTGGGGTGAGGACATCAGCTGTTGGCAACATTATAGATGAAACTGTTGTTGCATTGTGACAGCAACTGCAACCATGCCTGTTCCAATGATGTAGACTTTCAGAGGCATAGCAGAAGCATACTATAATACATGGAACTTTTCTAATGCTAATGGTGCTATTGACAGCAAACATATTCTGAGTCAATGTCCAAAAATTTTTTTTTCAGATACAAGAAGTTCTTTTCACAGTCCTACAGGCTATCACCCATGTTCATTTCAAGTTAGTAACTATGTGTCAATGGATGTGATAAGCAGAGAAGCAGAGTGTTGGTGGAATATTTCAAGCATCTGTACTCTATAGCTACTAAAGGACAAAAGACGGGACATTCCAGAGTCTGGCTTCTTGCCTCAACCGAATATTGAAGCTCCATGTGTATTCTGGTATGATTTTTTTTTCCGTAATTTAATTGAAAGCTTTGTTGCTTTAGTAAAAATAAAATTGGTTCTTTTTGTCGTGACAGAATAAATTACTATTAATCACACCAGATTTGTCGGAGAACAGCAGCAACATGTGTAATTGATCCAGCTTTAAGAAATTCTATTACCTTTTAGCGGAAAATTCGTGCGGTACTCTCCGACGTTAGAAAAGTCGTGGTGTTCCGTTCGGAGCAGGAGGCGGCTGTCTTTTCTCATTCGCGATATCGAAAATTACTAAAAAATGAACAGAATTTTTTTTTTTCGGAGGAAGATCGCGCGGAGAAAACAGACAGAAGTTACATGAAAGAAACCTAAGGGACCAACTAACTGGATTTGTACGAACATATAAACGGAACTGAAAGAACTTGGAATAAACACTATAGCGATGTCGTCACGACAGCCTCCTGTTCCGACAGAACACACGCTGGATCATAAGCTGCATAAATCTTTTAAACAGAAAAGATTATCACAAGTATAATTAATGAAAATAAGGTTGAGAGATTTTCTTTGAAATTAAATAAACTTCAAGGCTTCAAGTATTATATTATGAAACGGAAACTTACATTAACATGGCCACCCATTGTGGCGGTGGAGCGAATTTTCATGATACACATTCTCACTTGTTTGTGGCAACATATATTTTTAATCACTTAAACTCTTAAATTTACAATAAAATTATTATATCAGTATGGAGCACAATACTTTTGCGTCCGACTCGCAACACATTCACAGAAGAACAGCTAGAGAGCGGCGCGGCTCCCTGCAGAAGTAAAAATTGGCAATTGTTATTTTGAAACATAGGTGCATCGTTTTCTTACTGATCGATAGCAGCGTATAACAGTTTATAGCTATCGTGATATTCTGCGCTTTTCAGGAGCGCGGCAAAGATATCTGGTTACAACATTCATTGGTATATGTTAAAAGTTCGCACATACTGACGCGAATACAGAAAAAAAACTTTTACATGTTGAAAATCGCAGTGATAAAGGCTGTAATGTCACAATGCCTCCCATGTGAGGCATGATGATTCCGGAAGGATCATCAGGACTCACATGTAGTTTCAAGACATTACTGTGTTTTATCATCTGTTTACTTTCGTTCTAACATAAATTTGGAATGAGTTTGACATCTAGTTATTTTATGCTTCCAGTACAGTTATGAAAACAAATAAAGTCTTTCAGTGTCTTTTGTGCACTTTGGCACTTCTTTCAGTTCATTGTAAGGTGTCCTTGCACTGTTATCTTAATTTCTGTTACTGTGAAACAAAATATGACAAAAAACAATCTTAAGTCTAACACACACAAAGATAAATGAATAATACTCTATATAGAAAACAAAACATGTCAGTAGACAAACATACACAGATACATTGAAATAATTACTTAAACAGTCCTCTAAAATTGTCTGTGACCTGTTTGGTCTCGTAATGTTTTTTATCCGTTTCATTAGATTCTTTTAGAATGTCGTTGTTAATCAGGACGTTTCACTTGACACTACACTGTACACTTTCATTTGTCACGCGCTCACTTAACCGGAGTCTGCAACGTCTATTCTCGTTCGGTGAGCGGCGTCGTCCGAGAGGTCACGACCCTGGGTAGCGTCTTTTTTGTGTTCGCTCGTGTTGCCTCTCTAGTGTCTCGCATCAAGCGTCATGTCGTTTACATGCAAATAAACAGAAAGAAACCTGTGTTAGGTTCGTGCTATAATGTAGATTTACAGGTAAAGGTTTTATAGGATTCTGGACAGGATTGATAACCTTCCCTTCCAGTTAACGTTTCAGTGCTCAGTAATGCCTTGTCTTTATTTAACTATCTATCGCAACATCTCCGACGTGACTGATTAAATGGAAATTAATTTGAAGCTAAGACTTCTCTTTTTACAGAATAAATAAAGTTCATAATTAAGTTTCACTGTGATAGCTTTAGCAATGTCTCTTGCGTAGTTGTGAGACGGAAAACATTCTAAGGTCAACGACACGCCTCCACAGCGCGCGCGTCGGTTGTGTTTCAAATGTTAATTGTTGAGTCCAACTGCAAGCAGCTCCGCGCTGTTGCCGGTTACTAGTCCAGTGCAACACGCGCTCGTGTATGCTCGTATGAAGTTTAATGTGTGTCACTCGCGCTCTGCTAAAATGAGAACACGCGGAAAACACACGTCTAGTGTCCTTTCTCCATCGTCGATCGGCGTATCGAAAATTTGGGTAGAAAATACCACCGTATGTTTCGAGGATTTCACACGACAGTCCCTGCGACCTGCCATGCTGCTTACACACAGATAATTGAAGCCAACGTTTTACATATAGTTTGCAAAATGCTTTGCTGTGATCGCTGTCACTACCTGCACTTGCGTGTACACACGTCACTGCACACGTATTTTGTACACTTTATCACTCGCATTTTGTTTAGAACGTCTTAGGGTGTCTGCAAATTCACATCTCCCATCTCACATTGCAATTTCAAAGTTCACAGTTCAAGTTACTCACAGGTAAATACATTACAAGATTAAACAATGTCCATAAATTACATACATACATACATACATTTCTTAAGTTTGCTTACAGTCACAAAATTCTGTTAACCTTTTCAGTCACGCCACGCCGGATTAGCGTATTGAATACCACTACTTGTGCATCAAGGCACGATTATTTCGGTTATTCTCTCTCCCTCTTACAAAGGTAAAATATTTTTTTTTTAAACAAATGTTTTAAGCAGCTTGTTATTTCGTTTCTCTTCAAAATTTAGTGTCACTGTTTATGTAGAGCACAGATTGAACAAATTCTGTCTCTACTGGTCGAGCATGCTCATGCATTTCTCTCCGGAAGATTCATGCTTCCAAAAGTTACTGGCTGCAAGTACTATTCGCGGAATGTATTATAATCTCTCAACATTGCTACTCGCGATACGCGATTAGAACAAAACTTTCGCTAACGGATCTCTCCCACAAATTTCGTTTCCACTTCAACCGCCTAAAGAGCACTCAGATGAGCCTGTCAAATTCTAATCCTTACTTTTTTGTTAATTGGATAGGATGGGGAAGTGGAAGAGGAGAGGACCAAATATGAACATAAATACACTATATACATATACAAATTCTAGCACAACTACACTAGGATATTTTTGTGACCTTGGATGCATGACATGCGTCACGTGTGCCTTCAAGTGGCTATTCTTTAATCTAATATCAGATCTTAGTTTTATTATTATAATGTGAGTCATATCTGGTGACAGCTTTCTAGTTTCTCACGCTTCCTTCTGGACGATTGTCGGGCTTGGATGTGAAATAGCTAATTACTTTCGTGCATCTTACATGTTTAAAGAAGAAACGTTTACCATCAGGAATACTTCAGACTTGTCAGTACGACGTATATGTTTCCATGTAGTGGCACTCTCGACTACATGACCTAACAGCTGTTGTAAAACAGAATAAAGGAAATGCTTTGTTGCTTAGCTATTAAATCTTTATGAGGCTTACTGTTCGTAGATGATACTTTGAATCTGAGATTGAATCTCCTGAAAACTATCAAATACTACGTGATACTCTCTCTCTCTCTGTTATTTACTGCTTTTGACAGTTCAAACACTTGGCTACACAAACCTGTTTAATTCTAAAGATCGCGTTAACAAAAGGTATAGTTCATGGCGGTGTTACAATAACGCACAGTTTACACGCAATAGGCTGTACTCTGTACACTTAAAGACTAACATTCCATCTTGAGGGCTGAAAAAGAAATTGCTTAACTTAATATTTCACATACATATATATTTATTGGAGTTGGAAGGTGGCAATCGGCTACTTCCTTCCGTATCTCCTTTCACCAATAACGGCATTCCTCAATGCCAACAGCCAACTTGGACTGCTTACACCTATGACTAACTTAAAACTAACTGAGAATCTGTCCTCTCAAATGGAATGTGCTTTCCTTTTCGTACGCCATAATAAATCAAATCTTCAATTATATCCATAGTTTTTCGCCAAAGTGTGAGTACTCGTATTGGTGTGTTTGAATACCGAAGTGTTTCACAGGTTAAACCTTAGGCTAATGTTCCTTTGCTTGTTACCTTGCCTCGTTATACTTCTTGAGATCCTGGTGGTGATACAATCCTTTAATTCTGCCAGATGCTGGATCCGCTATTAGATAACATCCTGTATGTGGTTTTCTAATTACTACAAATGGTCCGTCGTACAATAGCCTCCATTTACGATTTCTTTTCAACAACTTCGATGGCTTAAAATGTGTCCGTAAAAGCACCTTTTCATTAATATCATATGTAAGAGCCTTAGATACTTTCTTGTCATAAGACTTCTTGCGTAGATTCGCCTGTACAGCTAAGGATACCAATGCTTGCCTAAGTTTTGCATCTAAATCTAATTCTGGTTCTACAATTTTAGGTATGGGATCTACCTGCCTTTAGTTTTCCGCTTTCTTGTGATGCGACTGATTTGATTCTTCTGTCACATCACTTGACCATTCTCGCTGGTTTTTTACCCATTGTGTGTGTTGATTTGTATCAAACCCTTGTTGGTACTGCTCTTGGTTACCAGGCTGAAAAATCGGTACATTACTTGCCTGCGTAAAATATACCGGTGGATTGTATTGTTTTCTTGGTTTATTGTTATTGTATCTAAAGTCCTGTTGTGGTGGCGTGTACTGTTGTTGTTGCATGAATGGTTGTTGCTGAGGCGTGTATTGCCGTTGTTGCTGGTGTTGTGGCTGCCCATAGGGTTGTGGTGGAGGTAGCTGACCTCCGCAATTTTGATTGTTGCAACGTTTACCCTTGTATTTGTTCCCATTCTCGTAGAAGTTACTACCGTTATTGTTTGATTGGTATGGGGCATTCCCGTAATACTGTTGTTGCGTGTTGTATATTGGATTGTACCGTTGGTTGCCGTAATGCTTGTTTTTGTGTTTACCATTACGGTAACCATTGTTTCGGCCTCTATTGCGGTTATTGTACTGTTTGTTTCCGTATTGTGTTTCGTGTGAACCATTTCCATTACTACCGTTTCCATTCGAATACGTGCCTGCGTTGTTGTTCTTACGGTTAGCATTCGCACGCGCGTCTTCGTGTATAAGATCGAGCGAATCAAGGACGGATAAAAATGCGTCCTGATCTTCCTCTGACACGTTCACTAATTTTTCGCGTATGGAAATGGGAAGTTTTGACTTAAGAATCTTAATAACATCTTTTGTTGTTATGGGAGTGTCCCAATATTGTATCTTTCTCAAGTACTTTTCAAAGTACCGGCGAAGTCCGCCACTGTTCGAATGGAAAGGTTCGGCGTTATAGACCTCTTTGCGTAGGCGTTGCTGAACACCTGCGCTCCAAAATTTGCTTAAAAAGTTCTTCTCAAACTCGCTAAATGTTTTGCACGTATCAACCATCTCGGTTCCCCATATAGCACTTTCTCCTTGTATGTATCCGGTAATGAATTGTATTCTCTGTTTGTCATTCCAGGCAGCTGGAAAGACTCCTGAAAAGTTCTTTAGGAAAACGACTGGATGAATATTTCGCTTTTCCGGTTGGAATGGTTGAAAAACTCTGTGTTTCAATACACTGTCCTCTTTCATGAGTGTTGTGAGTGTCAATTGTTCAGTGTTGTTGTTGTGTGAATCGTTAAATTCATTTTTCAGTCGCGGAATGTACTGTGGTGTGTTGTGTTGTCTGGTATTGATGTTCATCTGGCTCAGTAGGTAGTGAGTGTTTCCCGTCACTCTGGTTATCATACTGTAGTGTTTGAATTTGCTGTTTCAGGTCGGATATCTCATATGTTACTTGCTTCCGCCATTCCGGCAAATCCCGGGTAAACACTCGTCTAATTTGGCCTAGTTCAGTACAAACAGTGTCTCCTGAACTGCTGGGTGCAGATAATATGTCTAAGGTTGCGGATTTAACAACATCTTACAAGTCACGTGTAACCTTCTCCTCAACAAGCTTCTCTTGTACATCAATCCATTCTTTGTAATGTTCGGTAAGTGCTTTAGTGTGCGAAGCAACACTACTGTTAACTCTTTCCTCAATAGCTCGGTCCGAAATGTCATTCGCCATTGCACTTACTTTTGATTCTACAGTGGCTACCGCTGTCGCTAACTCGTCTACCTGTCGTGCAACGGTTTTATACGCAAGTTTTACCGAATCGGTTTCTTTGCGACACGCTTCGATTTGAGTTGTGAGATTCTGGCCAATGTTATCAATTTTGTTATTCAGAGTGCTTATCTGTGTTGTCAAAGTGGTTACTTGCTCCGTGACGTCACCCTTAACCGAATCTATCTGTGCCGTGACGTCACCCTTAACCGAATCTATCTGTGCTGTGAGAGAGCCTACTTGCGTAGTGAGGGTACCTACTTTCGCATCAATGATGGTATTTACGTCATTCCTAACTGAGTCAATCTGTGTTGTCATATCCGTTTTCATCTCTGATAAAAACTTGTCTCTGTCTTTCTCACGTTGTTCGCGATCACGTTCGCGCTGTTCCCTCTCCTGTCTGTCTAGTATCAATTCCTGTAACATTTTGACAATGTCAACTGATACCGTTATCGGGGAGGTGGGTGTTTCCTGCTGAGTGTCGTCCACGTTAGCTACCTCTTGTCTGTCGTCTGTCCTGGCCGTCGTTCCGCGTGAGCGGAGTCGGTAATGTTTGTTAACAGTGCCGTCGCTTTCGTCTGCAGAGTTCGCGCTCGATTGTCCGTCCGCCATAATGAAATTCAACTATTGCCAACTTAAAATGGGTACTGCCAACTGAAACTCTGATTGTCAATTATTCTTGCCGCGCAAGTTAAAGTCGCGGCGCGTTCGTCAAATGTCTAATGTTACGTGGGTAATAACTGACACACGTCTGTAGCAAAAAGACAAGATGGAGTCAACGCCATTGAAACAATTGATTGCCAACGCTGTTACACAGAAAAGACTGAAATGGCATCCATCTTGAACTTACACGGGAATACTAACTACAGTATAAAACAAATAGTCAAGCAAAAGGTTACAGAAAATGTTAAAATATTTACGTAGAAAAAAAAGTGGTTTTTTTTACGTTAAGCTACAGAAAGGATAGAGTGAGGTCGAATTTGAAGGTCAAATGAGCTACTCTTTAGACAGAACTGTGGCAAACGAAAATTTGGTACTCACTCGGCGTTGTCTTCAAAACTGCAAATCTGCGTCTTATGAAATCCCAAGATATTTGTGTAAATACCGCGTCCTTCAAGATTGCGTATATTTATTGCTCATCCGTAATTTTATGCAGCATTGGGTTCCAAAGAGCGATACATGAAATAAGACAATCATATATTAGTAAAGTGACACTTTCAATATTTTAGTCAGGTCCCTGTTCGGGCGCCAGATCTGGTATGATTTTTTTTTTCCGTAATTTAATTGAAAGCTTTGTTGCTTTAGTAAAAATAAAATTGGTTCTTTTTGCTACAGTGACAGAATAAATTACTATTAATCACACCAGATTTGTCGGAGAACAGCAGCAACATGTGTAATTGATCCAGCTTTAAGAAATTCTATTACCTTTTAGCGGAAAATTCGTGCGGTACTCTCCGACGTTAGAAAAGTCGTGGTGTTCCGTTCGGAGCAGGAGGCGGCTGTCTTTTCTCATTCGCGATATCGAAAATTACTAAAAAATGAACAGAATTTTTTTTTTCGGAGGAAGATCGCGCGGAGAAAACAGACAGAAGTTACATGAAAGAAACCTAAGGGACCAACTAACTGGATTTGTACGAACATATAAACGGAACTGAAAGAACTTGGAATAAACACTATAGCGATGTCGTCACGACAGCCTCCTGTTCCGACAGAACACACGCTGGATCATAAGCTGCATAAATCTTTTAAACAGAAAAGATTATCACAAGTATAATTAATGAAAATAAGGTTGAGAGATTTTCTTTGAAATTAAATAAACTTCAAGGCTTCAAGTATTATATTATGAAACGGAAACTTACATTAACATGGCCACCCATTGTGGCGGTGGAGCGAATTTTCATGATACACATTCTCACTTGTTTGTGGCAACATATATTTTTAATCACTTAAACTCTTAAATTTACAATAAAATTATTATATCAGTATGGAGCACAATACTTTTGCGTCCGACTCGCAACACATTCACAGAAGAACAGCTAGAGAGCGGCGCGGCTCCCTGCAGAAGTAAAAATTGGCAATTGTTATTTTGAAACATAGGTGCATCGTTTTCTTACTGATCGATAGCAGCGTATAACAGTTTATAGCTATCGTGATATTCTGCGCTTTTCAGGAGCGCGGCAAAGATATCTGGTTACAACATTCATTGGTATATGTTAAAAGTTCGCACATACTGACGCGAATACAGAAAAAAAACTTTTACATGTTGAAAATCGCAGTGATAAAGGCTGTAATGTCACAGTATTCAAAGGCGATGAGGTGTATCCACTACTACTTAACATTCTGAAGCGGTATGGTGAGAAGAGATTAACCGTTGAAGAGCAATTCTTAATCAAACGTCTATCCAGGTGCACAAAAATACTGGAGTCTGCGTTTGGTATTTTGGCATCGAAATAGTCCGCCCCCGGTAGCTGAGTGGTCAGTGCGACAGACTGTCAATCCTTAGGGCCCGGGTTCGATTCCCGGCTGGATCGGAGATTTTTCTCCGCTCAGGGACTGGGTGTTGTGTTGTCCTAATCCTCATCATTTCATCTCCGTCGACGCGCAAGTCGCCGAAGTGGCGTCAAATCGAAAGTCTTGCACCAGGCGAGCGGTCTACCCGACGGGAGGCCCTCGTCATACGCCATTTCATTTTTTGGCATCGAAATGACGCTTATTATTGAAGAACATAGAAACCAATATGAGCCTTACAGACAATACCATAAAGTACCTTTTTTGTGCTGCATAACACCATGTTAGACAAGGAAGGTTTCCAGCAACTCGTAACTGATGTGTCATACAGTCAAGGGGAAAGTCTATGGCAAACTGTGAAATGACCATCAAATAAAAGCAAAACCCTTATAAATATAGTTATGGCATAGGTAGCAAATAGTCCCTTAAGAGAACAAAGTATTTCACGACTTGTATAAAACATTCTCGAACTTCTTGCCTTGCCTTGCCTTCCCTTGCCTTGCCTCGTTGAGCTTTCGACGATTTCCACTATCACCTTTGTCAGGAGAAACTGACTGTCAAAATTGCTACTGTGATGGACTTACATAGCCAAAAGAAGGCTTCTGATTGGTTGGTAGTTACATCACGCAGTCGCAGGTGCTGTCAACGTCTGCGCTGGTGGCGTCACCATTCCCAAAATAGTGTAAACATGGTGACGAATACCTCTGGCTGTTCTCTGCATCGAGAGTTAGCTTCCACCCACCACTAAGATAATATCCGCTGTTACAGTTGAAGGTTTTCTCACACATTTTTATTTCTACTGCCTCTTTAATTATTGAGTCCAGTATGTGGAAGCCTGGGACAAAATTTTGTTTCGTCAAACAGTATTTTCTGTTTGTCTGTGACGCAACTGCGACTGCAGATTTCTGCAGTTCTCGATTTTTATGCCTTGATATTCTGCACAGCAGGGGGAAACGGTGCAGATGGACTGATGGGCGTAATTGCTTCGGCCTTCACATTGGATGCTATATATCCCAGAAATCCGGTGTCTGAGATTGTCCTTAATGGGGTGTGTAGCATCTGCTTTATCTTCTTAGGCAGTCGTAAATACGAGGCCACCCCACCCCCCCTTTTTTTTTACAACCTCCGATAGGCTATAAACAAAAGATAAGTTCATAGAAAACAATTATTTTATTACCAAAAGTTTTGTACACTTATGGTTACTTTTTTACATAATCACCGAAAAAATTGAGACATTTATCGTACCTGTGGACAAGCTTTGCATTACCCTCTTCAAAAAATGTTGCCGCCAATGATTGCAAATGAGAATTGACGTTGTTTTGAGGATCTTCGTTGGTCTGAAAGTGCTGCACTCCTAGCTAAGTCTTCAGTTCAGGGAAAAGGTGAAAGCCGCTGGGTGTCAGATCAGGACTGTACGGTGGATGATTGAAAATGTCCCATTGAAATTGTTCAAGAAGCCGGTGGGTTGTGCCAGCAGTATGTGGACAAGCGTGGTCATGGATCAACACAATTCCTGAAGTCAAATGCAAATTTGATCATTCAAAACAAACGAAGAGGAATGCTGACTGTAGACGTGGCCAGGAGTACAGCACTCTCAAACCAACGAAGATCTTCAAAACAACGTCAATGCTTGAGAAGGGTATTGCAGGGCTTCTCCACAGGTACGATAAATGTCTCAATCTTTTCGATGACTATGTTGAAAAGTAACCATAAGTGTACAAAACTTTCGGTAATAAAATAATTGTTTTCTATGCACTTGTCTTTTATTTATAGCCTATCGGAGGTTGAAAAAACAAAACGGCCTCGTAGATCTGATACCTCATCTTTTAGGGCCTCTGCCTATTTTGCTGGCTGTAGCGCCACAGAAGGGAAGGAATGCAATCGGTGGCTCACCACCTGAATGTTCAACATTTACACGAGTCGTTTTTTTTGAAAATGCTAACTTGATGTCATATGACCCATAGTCGTTCTTTCAGAACATGTATTACCGATGATTAATTTCTGAAACCACGTGGTCCCCGTCAGAAACGGTTTTTGTTCGGTGTACTAGTGTGTTTAAAGCTGCTCTCTTCTAGAGTGGATGGTGAAACCTCTGGTTACTAAGACATAAACCAGTGTGCATCGACTTGCAGTCAAAATCTGTTTAATAACCTACAAACATTAGAGCTATGTGGAATTTACAACTCAGAATCTAATAATTTCCGGGTATGCAGCCGTATCCCGTCGACATTCTGCCACGATATTTCGGCCCAGAGACGTCCGGCCATGATCAGGTGAGTACACAACTACTGAAGAGCCCAAGTGCAGTCGCGGTATTTATGCCGAATCTCGCGCATGCGAAATGTACTGGCATCCTACAGCGCACGCATCGGGTGTTGACATGCGCGGCATAGCCGAGTTGTACGTGCTGCCCTCGGTGGTGAAAGTAAAAGATCATCTAGTCATTGAGTATCGACAGACGGTGTCGATTCCGCTGTGATTGTATAATTTTAATAACAGGAATCCAATTTTTATCCAGCTGAAACCGTTGTCACAATTTATAAGATTATCGGCAAGACGTATTTCCAGTGATTCTTTGATTACAGAATCCCAAAATCCGGAAACCGGAGCTAAAATTTTTGTTAGATTGTATTCCATTGCATGTCCCAAATAAATACAGTGCTCTGCTACTGCCGATTTTGACGGTTGCCGCAGACGTGTGTATCTTTCATGTTCTGTACATCGGTCATGGACAGTTATTGTCGTCTGGCCAATATAGTGCAGAGCCACATTCACAGGGAATTTTGTAGACGCCTGCTTTCTTCAGTTGTGAATCGTCTTTAACGGATCCAACCAGTGCCCGGTTCTTTGCTGGTGGACGGAAGATAACCTTGATTTTATTTTTCTTCAGTAATCTGCCTATTTTCGACGACACATTCCCGGCGTATGGAAGGAACGCAGTTGATTTATAGTCGTCATCTGCGTCCTCAGTGAGTTGCTTCTTGTTATGACAGTTGCGCCTGTAATGAAATCGTTACATCTTACTGGTAACTTATTCAGTGAAGAACTGATGGCCTTGTTTGAACATATATTCTCCTCAACGTACTTTTTATTCAATGATGCATTCTTTGAACGAACAGACGGCGTCGCCATGGGGAGCCCTTTGTCCCTGTGGTAGCTAATCTTTTTATGGAAGGTTTTGAGGAGAAAGCACTTAAGTCTGCTGTTTTAAAGCCTACGGTCTTCTGGCGGTATGTAGATTATACTTTTGTTGCATGGCCTCATGGCAGACAGGAACTGGAGAAATTCCTTCATCACTTAAAGTCACTACATGAGAACATCAAATTCACGATGGAGATTGAAAAAGATGGCACTTTACCATTTCTAGACGTCCTAGTACGCCGTAAAAATGATGGGTCATAAGGACATTCTGTGTACAGGAAACCGACTCACACAGATCTGTATCTCTGGGCGTCAAGCTGCCATCATCCAGCACAAACAGCCGGTGTTCTCAGTATCTTAATACATCGAGCGCATGTAATATCGGATGATGAAAACCTCCACACAGAATTAGAACACTTGGAGAAGATTTTTAAAGAGAATGGCTACACTTCACGCCGAATAAGGAAGGCCATGCGCAACTATCATAACAAGAAGCAACGCACTGAGGACGCTGATGAAGACTATAAATCAACTGCGTACCTTTCATACGCCGGGAATGTGTCGTCGAAAATAGGCAGATTACTGAAGAAAAATAAAATCAAGGTTATCTTCCGTCCACCAGCAAAGAACTGGTCACTGGTTGAATCCGTTAAAGACGATTTACAACTGAAGAAAGCAGGCGTCTACAAAATTCCCTGTTAATGTGGCTCTGCATATATTGGCCAGACGACAATAACTGTCCATGACCGATGTACAGAACATGAAAGATACACACGTCTGCGGCAACCGTCAAAATCGGCAGTAGCAGAGCACTGTATTTATTTGGGACATGCAATGGAATACAATCTAACAAAAATTTTAGCTCCGGTTTCCGGATTTTGGGATTCTGTAGTCAAAGAATCACTGGAAATACGTCTTGCCGATAATCTTATAAATCGTGACAACGGTTTCAGCTGGATAAAAATTGGATTCCTGTTATTAAAATTATACAATCACAGCGGAATCGACACCGTCTGTCGATACTCAATGACTAGATGATCTTTTACTTTCACCACCGAGGGCAGCACGTACAACTCGGCTATGCCGCACATGTCGACACCTGATGCATGCGCTGTAGGATGCCAGTACATTTCGCATG
The DNA here is from genome assembly GCF_023898315.1 of Schistocerca nitens. NCBI lineage: Eukaryota > Metazoa > Arthropoda > Insecta > Orthoptera > Acrididae > Schistocerca > Schistocerca nitens. The sequence goes on along the minus strand of NC_064617.1, from coordinate 803,643,240 downwards.
CGCGAGATTCGGCATAAATACCGCGACTGCACCTGGGCTCTTCAGTAGTTGTGTACCCACCTGATCATGGCCGGACGTCTCTGGGCCGAAATATCGTGGCAGAATGTCGACGGGATCCGGCTGCATACCCGGAAATTATGAGAAGAAGAAATACGCCGGGAAAATTTCAGAACTCAACTCAGAATCTGATTACAATGCTGCGAAAAAATTTAAGACCACTGAATAAAAACAGGTTTAGTTATGTGACTCTTGAAATTTTCCCGGCGTATCGAATATTCCATAAGATTTCGGGATTGCAGCCGAATCTCATCGACTTCTTTCCACGATATTTCGGCTGCCAACCTTACAGCCATCTTCAGGCGAGTGTTTGACACTGGAGATTGCTAGTGCAAGTCGCTCTATTTATACTTAAAAGTGCCGCAGGCGCGCATGCGCAAGTTACCGTAGCATGCGCGCCACCTGTCGATTCAAAGGCCCTCTACAATATTACTGCATCTATGGAGCGCCAACGAATGCATGAAAAAAGTAAAACATGCACACAGATGTGTCCAAAACAATAAAAGGAAAATTTCAATATTAAATATAAAATTACTTGTCGCTCGACATGTCAGAAGCCATAAAAAATTTTCTTTTGGTTGAAATTAAAGAAAGCAACGGGTCCCAGGCCTTATTCAATAAAAAGCCGCCATCACGATTAATGAGATTTTCCGCTAAACGTATTTCGACGGATTCCTTCACAACTGAATCCCAGAAGGATCTCGATGGGGCCAAGATTTTCGTGGCCGAATAATCCATAGTATGTCCTGTAGATATACAATGTTCGGCTATGGCCGACTTACTGGGCTGTAAAAGGCGAGTGTGGCGCTCATGTTCAACGCAGCGGTCGTGTACTGTGCGTGTGGTTTGACCAATGTAGGCTTTCCCACACTCGCAAGGTATTTTATAAATTCCAGCCTTCCGTAATCCCAGATCATCCTTGGCTGAGCCCAGAAGAGCACGAGTCTTTGTAGGTGGCCGGAAGATTGCTTTCACGCGATGTTTCTTTAAAATTCTGCCTACTTTCGATGAAATGTTCCCGACATATGGGAGAAATGCTCTGGACTTAAACACCTCCTTATCCTCTTGATCTTGTGGGTGGTCACGATTTTTCCTCCTTAAAGCAGTACTGACCTGATGTGCAGAATATCCATTATGTTGAAATACCGATTTCAAGTGCTCTAATTCGTCTGCAAGGCTGTCTTTATCCGACACGACATGTGCCCTATGCACCAACGTTCGAAGAACACCCATAGTTTGTGACGGGTGATGACAGCTTGACGCCTGTAGGTGCAGATCCGTATACGTGGGTTTTCGATAGACAGAATGCCCCAATGACCCATCCACCCTGCGTTTAACCATGACGTCCAGAAACTTGACGGTGTTGCCATGGGCAGTCCTCTGTCCCCTCTGGTAGCCAACTTTTATATGGAAGACTTTGAGGAGAGGGCTCTCGATTCGGCGATGTTGAAACCAACAGTCTTCTGGCGGTACGTGGACGATACCTTTGTAGTGTGGCCTCACGGTGAAGAAGAGCTTTCACGGTTTTTACAACATCTGAATTCCATCCACACAAACATTCAGTGTACGATGGAAGTTGAAAAGGATGGTTGCCTACCATTTCTGGACGTCATGTTTAAACGCAGGGTGGATGGGTCATTGGGGCATTCTGTCTATCGAAAACCCACGTATACGGATCTGTACCTACAGGCGTCAAGCTGTCATCACCCGTCACAAACTATGGGTGTTCTTCGAACGTTGGTGCATAGGGCACATGTCGTGTCGGATAAAGACAGCCTTGCAGACGAATTAGAGCACTTGAAATCGGTATTTCAACATAATGGATATTCTGCACATCAGGTCAGTACTGCTTTAAGGAGGAAAAATCGTGACCACCCACAAGATCAAGAGGATAAGGAGGTGTTTAAGTCCAGAGCATTTCTCCCATATGTCGGGAACATTTCATCGAAAGTAGGCAGAATTTTAAAGAAACATCGCGTGAAAGCAATCTTCCGGCCACCTACAAAGACTCGTGCTCTTCTGGGCTCAGCCAAGGATGATCTGGGATTACGGAAGGCTGGAATTTATAAAATACCTTGCGAGTGTGGGAAAGCCTACATTGGTCAAACCACACGCACAGTACACGACCGCTGCGTTGAACATGAGCGCCACACTCGCCTTTTACAGCCCAGTAAGTCGGCCATAGCCGAACATTGTATATCTACAGGACATACTATGGATTATTCGGCCACGAAAATCTTGGCCCCATCGAGATCCTTCTGGGATTCAGTTGTGAAGGAATCCGTCGAAATACGAGGGCTATTCCGAAAGTAAGGTCCGATAGGTCGCGAAATGGAAACCACGGTAAAAATCAAAAATGTTTTATTTGCAACAGTTAGATACACCTTGCAGCTACTTATCTCCATAGTCGCCGACCCGACTTAGACGTGTATCGTAGCGTTGTACCAACTTTCCCATACCCTCGCTATAGAAGGCAGCCGCCAGTGCTCTCCGCCAATTCTCTACGCTGGCCTACGGCTCGTTGTCTTGTGCCGAAATGTTGTCTTCATAACCAGCGGTTCATGTGACCTGAGCTGAAACTCAGAGGGAGACAATTACGGGCTGTATTGTGGGTAATCTCACATTTCCATTTGAAAACGATGCAGGAGCATCTTCATTGCCCCTGCAGAATGCGGCTGAGAATTGTCTTGAAGACGAAACAGCACGACAGTTATGTAATGTTAGCTGCATAGCTTCAGGGGAAATTTCTCACCAGGCCCCCGTACTTGGCGGCAGACACTATTTTCTAGACATCTTTACGCACTCACTGCGAGCTCAGAAATGAGAAGAGCGACGTGATGCTAACTGGGGTTATACTAGAGACACTACCCAACACATCTGTGCAAAGCTTTATCGGATTTTCATAGTCGTTTCCATTTCGTGACCGATCGGACCTTACTTTCGGAATAGCCCTCGTACGTTTAGCGGAAAATCTCATTAATCGTGATGGCGGCTTTTTATTGAATAAGGCCTGGGACCCGTTGATTTCTTTAATTTCAACCAAAAGAAAATTTTTTATGGCTTCTGACATGTCGTGCGACAAGTAATTTTATATTTAATATTGAAATTTTCCTTTTATTGTTTTGGACACATCTGTGTGCATGTTTTACTTTTTTCATGCATTCGTTGGCGCTCCATAGATGCAGTAATATTGTAGAGGGCCTTTGAATCGACAGGTGGCGCGCATGCTACGGTAACTTGCGCATGCGCGCCTGCGGCACTTTTAAGTATAAATAGAGCGACTTGCACTAGCAATCTCCAGTGTCAAACACTCGCCTGAAAATGGCTGTAAGGTTGGCAGCCGAAATATCGTGGAAAGAAGTCGATGAGATCCGGCTGCAATCCCGAAATCTTATGGAATAGGTTTAGTTATCATTATAAGGGTTGGGAGAAAGAAAATAGGTAACCACAATTTTTTCAAAATTGGTTTTTTGCTGCAGCTCTATTCTGACTGAGAATTGTGTATAGCCAGGTAAGTCAATTATTCAGGAGAAAGTAGCAGACAAGTCAGCAGTGAGTCTTCCATTTTTGAGAGAGGAGAGCAAACAGAATTGTCATGCAATCACTGCCCCCAGTAAACTGGAGGCAAGGAAAAACGAAAAGAAGGCAGCTGTGAAATTAAATCTTTTCCTGGTGAATTAAATGTTCGAAGAGATTTCGGGATTGCAGCCAGTCGTCGTAAACATCACTCCACTCCACGACTGGACACCTGCCAGTCATCTTCAGGTGAACCATCAAAGACTAACGAAGACGTTCTCCACTCTGCCCTACATAGTGCGCTGGGAGTATTGCCGCAGAGTCACAGTGACAGATGCACCACAGTGGCTCGCGCCAGCGCCCTCGCTCTTGGAATCTCAAAGATCAGCTGTCTTTGGTGTTGCTATTCGCCGCAGTCATCGGAGTATTCTGGCGTCCTCGTCTGGAGCAAACGGATTCTTTTACAATGGAGTCCCAACAAGATGTTGCTGTGGCCAAAATTAAAGTTTTGTCATACTCCATTGAATGTCCATTGTAGATACAATATTCCGCAATTGCAAACTTGCTGGGTTGCAAAAGGAGGGTGCAATATTTATGTACAGCGTTCTTCCACTATGCGTGTTGTTTGTCCTGTAGACACCATACCACACTGGCAGGTATTTTGTAAATTCCTGCCTTCTGCAATAACAAATTATACTTCATTGATCACAGCAAGTCTGAAATCTTAGATGGTGGGCGGAAATCACTTTCACCTTAAAATTACTGAGGAAATAGTTCTACCGAAGGGAAGAAAAGCTAGCGACTTTGCTGGCACATTCTCCTCTTTATCCACTTCCCAGTTCTTGTTTTTAGCTAAGAATGCCTTGTTAATTTGCTGGATAGAATATCCATTGTCTCTGAACACTGTCTTTAAATGTCCAAGCTCTTTACGCAAACTATCAGCATCTGACACTGCATGGGCTCTATGTACAAGGATTTTAAGCACAGTCATGGTTTGGGAGTGTGATGGCAACTTGAAGAATGTAAGTACAAATCAGCGTGAGTGGGCTTATGATAAACAGAGTGCCCCAGACAGCTATCATTCTTTGTCTAACCGAAATATACAGGAATAGGAGACAACCATCTTTCTCTAAGTCCATAGTAAATCGAATGTTCTCATGAATGGAGGTAAGTTGATGTAAAAACTCTATTAACTTATCTTCTCTGTGGAGCCATACTAATAAAGTATCACCCACATCCCTCCAAAACACAGTTGGTTTAAGGACAACTTATTCAGGAGCTCCTCCCTCAAAATCCTCCATAAATAAATTAGCCGCCAAGGAAGACAAGGGGCAGCTCATGGCGATGCTATCAGTCTGTGCAAAATATAAAATAGATTGAAAAAGAGCATGCTGAAACAAAGCAGTGAGGCCCACCTAAAACTATTTACCAATTAGTACCAAGGAATTAGCAAGAGGTACCTTTGGAAAAAGAGATACTACATCAAAACTCACTAAAAGATTCGAACTACTTAGGTGGAGAGTCGCTAGTCTGTTGATAAAATCGGACGAGTTTTGTATATGATGTGGACATTTGCCAACCAATTCTCAGCAAGAAACAAGCTGTTTGGCTAAGTCATATGTGGTGGTGTCAATTTTACTCACTATAGGCCATAAAGGAAGACTGTCTTTGAGCACCTTAGGAAGGTCATACAGTCTTGGTGGTACACTGCCATGTGGTCTTAACCATTCAATGGTCTCTGGAGGTAATGAGGAAAAATTCAGGAATGTACATGTCTCCCATTACAAATGTGCTGCATGGTCGTGATCAGTATTCCTGCACACAGAATTACTAAGTAGGCCATACATCTTCTCTAAATCCAAACTATGAGGTAACAAAACAGTTGAGTTACCTTTAGCACTATTCAGTACCACCATGTCTAGATCCTCTTGGAGATTCTGTTGTACAGGCTTTTCTTAAGAGGTTGTGTTACTGCATTGAGAAGGATCTTTCAAAAGAGCGAGGCTAGTTTCCCTTGGTCTTTCTTCAGAAGCATCCATAGCAAGACATTGTACAGCTTCTTCAACACCACTCACAAAACTTATCAGAGATAGTGCACTAGGTGCAGGGGCAAAAATGCGTCACATGGTCCAAATTCTTCTCTGTGAAGTTTTCAATGTAGAAAAGATGAACAAGTGCTCATAGCTCTTAAGCTATGCACTTCAGAGCCGAAGTTTGCTAACAATTTTTTCTTGTTTTGGTCTGTAGTACTTCCTCACAAACTATGGAAAGCAAGAGTACAATGTTTGCAAACCCATGCTGTAGGCTATCCCACAATCTTGAAAGACTTTTGGGTGAATAAATAAATAAACTTAATATTTAACCAAAAAAGCGATTTGTATAATCTTTGTGACTTGTAAGATGAGGCACTGTATAAATTATGAATTATCTGTCAGAAACAGCCCCTGCGTGTGATATGGCAACTGTTAAACGAAAAATTAGTTATTCAAAATACCTATATCAACGAATGTAATAAAATTCTATAATCTTGGGAGAGTAACATCTCTGCATATGATGTTTATACATGCCATATATTGGTTAGTTTGTCATAGCAGACAGCATTTTCTTCTTCAATTGCATTTCTTATGCATATGTATATGTATTTGTCGCCTCTGATTTATCACTGCACAAAATCTATTTTCGGATCTAATACATAGGTTTTGCCTCCCTTGTATATAACTGTTGACACAGTTCTAGTACCATACCCCACTTTATAATATTAATACCCACTCATATGGTTTCATTTGACGCCATGTTGAAAACTGTGCTGCAACATATCATTTGTGGCATCCTGTGTGATTGGTAGATCATGGTGCTACTACAGAAAGACACAAGCTGTGGGTCACATTTGTTGCTTGTGTGAACTAGTCGTAAGGTAAATTCCCACTGGCCGTCACATGTGATGTCACAGACCTTTTCGCACTGGCTATCATGTCATGGTACTGTTACATCAGGGTGTATTCACACTGTCCATCATGTCATATCAAGTCAGTTCAAGTCACAAAGGACAAATAACAAAGACATAGCATACCAACTGATATCAACTAACAAAAACCATAACCTAATGAGAGCATGGCGAAACAAACTATGGTGGATGAGAATGGCAGTGTACTGGGACGAAATTAGCTTGAGGGTCATGTGATCGATAATGGACGATGATGTGGTACCATGTCCCAAAGTGATATGAGGGTCAGTGTGGTCGCTACCATTTGAAATCCATTGTGAAATGTTTTGACATTATGTGATGTGATGGCCGGTGTGACTGGCAAAAATTTGCTTAGCGTTGTACCAAATAGTGAAAGTGAGGTTAAGAGCTACCATCCATGATACAAAAACTTGGAGTATAGTATTGGAACTGTGGAACTAAAAACGGTAACTTTTATTAATGGCCTAACCAAACTTAAGGGTGGACGATCATGAAATCGACCAAAATGTCAATTTTCAATTTTTTTCATTTATTAGCAGAACTCATGGACAATAAGTTCCGAAAGTTTCAATGGTGAAATTGCATCCAGAGTGCCTGAAAAACAATTAAATATGTAAAGCAACTTTCCTCCACTCCCACATTTTGAAACACTTCAATAATAGAGGGCAATTCACACTGGCCATCATGTCACATCACATCCCATTCTGTCAAAAAGTCTGCAGTGCATTTCAAATGGCCTCATCCACACTGACAATCCCATCCAATCACGTCACACCATGGCACTGCCAAGGTTTCTCAGGAAGCAAGTTTTGACGGCTGACACTGACTGTCCATTGTTGATCACATGGCCCAAGGCTTATTTCTTCCTGGTGCATGGCTATGTGCAGATCTCCATATTTCGTTATGTCGTGGTTTTCGTGGTTGCTATTAGTTTTTATTGTTGGTTGTAGATTGTTTCGTTACGTTTTTCTTTTGGTAAAGTTTATAATAACTGATGAAAGGTTAGTTGAAGTTGTGATGCAGTAGTTTGAATTGTACGACATGAGTCTACGAAATTACTTGCCCTCTAATACATTTATAAAGTGCATTTTTGTACATACCGATACCATATTTTATATTTTACAATGAAATGGACTGAAACATTGCTGCAACTTCAAGTGAAGAAAGTACTGTGGGTAGAATCAGACTGATTAGTAGGTGGAATTTATTTGCATGTTGTCAGGCATTTGAAGTAATTCGTACAGAAATGGACTGAAACCTTCAGACAATGCAAGTTGTTTGATTAAATATGTGTTTGTAGTGTGTTTATTTATTGTTAAGTAACTGTCTGGATTCTGTGTGAAACAGTTTTCCAAGCAGCAGTGGTCAATATTTACATAGTTTCTCTATCTAACCCCAGTACACATAATGGACTATTAAAAGACAAATACAAGATGTAAAGAAAAACCTATAAATCTTGAAGTGAAAGGTATTTGAGGGAGATGAAATGAAATGATCATATGGCATTGTTAGCCAGGAGGTCCTATTCGGGTTTGGCCACCAAGTGCAAGTCTTATTTCAGTCGACGCCACATTGGGCGACTAGGAGCCGATGATGAGGATGAAATGATGATGAGGATAACACAACACCCAGTCCCTGAGTGGAGAAAATCTCCAACCGGGCCGGGAATCGAACCAAGCACGTTACCAGCCAGCTAAGCAGGAGGACATTTGAGGGAAATATGACTACTGCACAAAAATTTGCACTGAACCAGCAATTAAACTTAAACCAATTTTTCGTATGATGTTATGGCAGGTCATAAAACTGTCTTCGTTTTAGTAATTCTGGGTGCACTTTGATGTAACAAATGAGAAGAAGTGATGTTTCGACTTTTGGAAATAAAAAATGCCATTTCTTCTTCCTTTATCTCCTTGTATAATGTGCGAAACTCCCATTTTGTACCATGTAATGATATTTTCGGACCCACACTCTTTTCCTGTCGTTTTGCACATCTGTCTTCCTTCTCTAATATACAATCTATCCCTACAAGCTGCAAACCATTTGAGTCCAATAAAAGTCATTTTTGTACAAATGTACACTACTATAATCTATGTACACTTTGCATGTAAAGAAATGTTGAAAGTCATCTTGCAATGATCGCAATTCCCGCAAATAAAAGAAGAAAAAATTTGAGGGCAGCCATGCAAGTTGAGATCACGTGACTTGAATTGACCTGATGTGTTGTGACATATTGGACAGTGTGACTTTGACGTGACAGTGCGCTGACGTGACGGTGCCATGATGAACAGTGTGAATTGGCCTTAACTTGGTGAACAACGATTCCATGAATTATTTTGAGGAAAACTTGCATAGTATGCATCTGGAAGGTTGTGATACATAACCTTTGGTTTTATAGATCATCTGTGACTGTTTCGTATGAACAACAAACGAACTATTCTTGTTTTGCCACATTTTTATCTGCTACAGTTGTCAGAATTCCAAGTTATGATGCAGTTCTTGTACTTAATGACAGGAACGTATGGACGATGAAGGTATTAGAGGGAATAGGCTTTAAGGTGGGAAAATTCACCCAAGACATCTTGAGAAAAAAAGATTTACACCACCTCTCTGGAGCTAAAAAGCCATTGGAAGACCTGGTAAGGGAAAGAAGGCAGAGACGAAGAAACTAGAAGAGATGCCTTGAAGGGAAAAAATATGGGGTCTTCTGAAGAAGTGACATAAGGAAAAACATTAGGTTGAACGTGAAATTGCATTTCCTGAAAATTATGTCTTTTTGAAGTTTATGTCCCTTTTTCTCAGAATCTATGAATGATAAAATTATGAAATTTTGTACATCTATTTCTAGAAACCAAATAAATATTGTCTCAACAGTAAGTATTGAGATTCTGAATGTAACTTGAGGTATGGGGCAAAGTGCTTGGCATTTTGCTTACAGAATTATAATTAAAACGTTATTAAAATTCTCCTACTCGATATATTCAAGAAACCTCATGAGAGAAGCTTACTATACACAAAGAGATTAAACAGGGACTACTTTCTAGAAATCTCTTGAATAGTTTCTGAGAAAATCCAAGGAAATTGACAATAAATGTGTTAATTTCATGCATAGGATGGAACAAAATTTCACTGCCATATCTTCAAAATTGTGGAATTGATACATCTTTTAAATAGTGTGTGTTTTCATCAATTTTTATTCCTATTCTGCCAATGATATTTCACTCTTCGAATAGACACGCTATTCCGGAGAACTATAAGTGATAGAATCGGAAATATTTACTGAATGTATATAACATATATGTCTGAATTTACTACTTATGGATTTCAAAGATTTTTTAATCTCTCTCTAATAAATTTTACTTTTTTAAACATTAGTGGCCATAAAACAGTTTCTGTTGGTTTTGTAGTTCTCAATTTATTTTTAATAACGCATTACCATCCTGAGTACAAACTGACCAATTTTTATATTTCTAAGCAGTTTAGTTCAGAAAATAACAGCAGCTGTAAAACGTAAAATATGCTTTTGAGTAAAATCAATGTAAAATTTAATACCGCAGTTTTAGTGTACTGAATTATGAGAATTACTTACAATTAATTTTCCTGTGCCATATTTAGCATCATCTGAATCACACTGATCTTTTCTTCTCTTGATCCATCTTCTTTCTGTCTTCCTTCTTTTGTGCACTTTAAATTAGCACTTTCTGCTGTGCAGATACTCTCTTTACCCATTTGTGCCAAGGATTTTGTAGTATTTCCACTAGATTTTATGTCCAGTGGTTCCAAAAATTCAGTTCCCTTTTTGCACCATCATTGAAGCAAAAAATTGCACCATAACACCAAATTTGAGGATTGGAATTTGAACAAATATAGTTTTTTTATAGCCAGGTCCAAATGAAAGACTTCACACATTCATTTCAATTTTGTATTTTCCGCTGGAGACATTTTTCCATCGAAGTATATTTACAAAGATATCTAAATATACATATCACTTCTCATGTATTTGCACAAAGTCTCAGGGTCAGAAAATTCTGAGGATTTTCATTTGTGGAAAGCTTATGGAAAAGAGAGTGCATACAGCTTTCTCCATATATTCTAAATTCCCAACATTTCTTCACATGGCCAAGCCATAATAATTCTGTAATTATCTATTTTGACATTTGTCAGGTTACCTTTACTACATATCCTCATACCATATCCCAACACTATTTTGAAATTTAGTTCGATAATATTCTCAACTGGGACCTCCTTCTCTTCTGAATGTGCCCAGTGCGTTCTAATATGGAAATTGTTACACTTGGACCATAAGGTTCTTCTGGATATATCTGGTCATAAGCCTCACTGTTACAGCCCCCTAAATACTGTGTGTATCTAACACCTCTATTTGCCTCTGAACAAACAATTAAAAATCCTGAGAACTCCTGCTACTTCCGTCTCACCACATGGACCAGCATAATTCTTCTGAGATGTTTGTTCATCCTCTTTCTCAGTTCACTGCCACAAGTAACACAGTACTTGCTTAGAATCTCTACATCAGTTACCTTGCTGGTATCAAATGATAGTCATGTAGCTAAGTGTAGGCACATTTCTGCCCATTGCCATCAAAACATGAACAAATGTATCCACTTTCACTGTTTTAAATTTTCTTGGGTGCTTCTTCAGCGGCTTCCTGCATTGAAAGGTTACAGACTTCAGCAACAGCACTTCTGATGATTTCATTATAAGTCATAAATTTTGCAGGAGTATTTAGAATGTGAGGCTTTGCACAAAAGAGCTTGGCTGCCTCCATTGCCTTACCAACTGATCTGAGACCACAAACTTTTCTTATGTTATACTTGAACAGACTATTTGCATCTGTGATGTCATTGTTGTAGTGACTGCTTCACACTTTGCACAATTGAGTGTCAGTTTTGACACAATCCGTTCTGTGAGGATACTGATTCCCTCCCAAACATATGTGAGTACCACACATTCTACACACAGTATTTTTGGAAATAAAATCACAAAGCATGCCAAAGTTCACCACAGTATTTTCAAATGAGTGTTCATCTCCACCAGCTGACTACGGGGAAACGCCTTGAAATGCTGGAACTCTTTCTTGAGGTACTGATTTTCTTTGATCTGACATTCTTGGTTTCTTTCATGTGCCTTTACATATTTATTTCCTCTGAATTTTATTTTAGGCGAGAATTTCTTTACTTCTAACGTTTTATAAAAGATGCATGAACCCAGAGAAAATATAAATCAACACCTAGCTCGCTCACAACAAACTTCACTAAGTACAAGCAACAGTGCTCCAAAACAATAAAGGCAGGTTTCCACACTCATATATTTCTTACAGGTAAATACCTTCCGCCAACATCGCCTATGAGCTTCAGCAGCTGCCAGCAGGTGGAACTGCCCTCATTATGCTCTGGTTTTTTGGACAGCACAGATCCAGACTCTTGCGTTTCTTTATGTGATAAGTTAGCATCATTCCAGAATAGTTGGCTTGGTCTTCAACTAGGTAAATAAATACTTTCTAAAGTGGCAAATTGTTTCTAATTCTAAATAGTGCAACATGAACAATTTTTTAGCATTTAACAACTGTATATAGTCCCTATTTGTAACAGACTTACACAACACCGTTCGAAGTGACGAAACGGATTAAAAAGTGTTGTAACTGGGGGTGTGATGTTGCTAAGGCTGATTTTATTGCAGAGCAGTCGATACTCTAAGGGTATTTTTATTTTAGTATAATGATAATTTTTGCTTTAGTCATTGACAGTAAATATAGTGATGAAATGGAAACTTATTTCTGGTTTTAGAGATTTAAAACTTCTCTTGGCTCTCATTAAAATCCAAACAAATGTAACTGCTTGTATTAGGGCTATCATTGAGTAATGACTGTTCCATACAGTAGCACAAAGACAGATCACAAAATTAAGTACTATACCGGTAAAACAAACTTATATTTATAGCAAAAAAAAGTTCAAATGTGTGTGAAATCTTATGGGACTTAACTGCTAAGGTCATCAGCCCCTAAGCTTACACACTACTTAGCCTAAATTGTCCTAAGGACAAACACACACACCCATGTCCGAGGGAGGACTCGAACCTCCGTCAGGACCAGCCGCACAGTCCATGACTGCAGCGCCTCAGACCGCTCGGCTAATCCTGCACGGCTATATTTATAGCACTAGTGACAGATCAGATCCTTGACTAACCCTGAAAATGAAAGCAAAGCTGAACTGCTGAGACAAAACCTACTTTCTGATGTGTTTTCAGTGTATTGAAGCTAACATAAAAATTTAAAAACAGTGGTTTTTGGAATGAAATACCTGTATTGCAGTGACCCCAGCCGCCAGATATTTCAATGTTACTTGTAATTTAACGTGAGCTGGAATGGTATCTTACAAACGTGTATTGGACTTACACTGATCGGCCAGAACATTATGACCACCTACCTAATAGACCATATGTCCACCTTTACCATGGATCACAGCAGTGACACATCACAGAATGGAAGCAATAAGGCCTTGGTGAGTTGCTGGAGGGAGGTGGCACCACACAAGCCACCTAATTCCTGTAAATTCCGACCAGGCGGCGATGAGCCCTGACACCACATTCAATCACATTTCAGATGTTTTCGATCGGATTCAGATTTGGCGAGTTTGGGAGCCTGCACATCAATTGGAACTCGCCACTATGTTCCTTGACCCGCTCCATCATACTCCTGGCCTTGTGACATTATGCATTATCTTGTTGAAAAATGACACTGACATTGGGAAACATGATCGTCATGAAAGGGTGTAGGTAATTTGCAGCCAGTGTATGATACTCTTTGGTCGTCTTGGTGCCTTGTACGAGCTTCACTGGACCCATGGATGCCCACGTGAATATTCTCCAAAGAAAAATGGAGCAGCCGCTAGCTTGTCTCCAACTCACAGTACAGGTGACAAGGAGCTGTTCCCCTGGAAGTTGATGGATTGGCGACCTCCCAACGGCATAATGAAGAAAGTACCGGGATTCATCAACCATGTAACGTTCTGCCATTGCGCCAACGTCCAGTGCCGATGTCTATGTGCCCATTTCGGTTGTAGTTGCCAATGTTGAGGTGTTAACATTGGCCCTTGCATGCATCTTCAGCTACAGAGACCCATCATGGTGTGTTCGATGCACTGTATGTTCAGACACACTTGTACTCTGCTCAGCATTGAAGTCTGATATTAGTTCCACCACACTTGACCGCCTGTTCTATTTTACCACTCTGCCCAGTCTACAACGTCCGACATCCGTAATGAGGAGTGGCCGCCCAACCCTATGACATATGGACCTGGTTACACCTTTGTTTCGCCACTTGTTAACGACACTCACCACAGCACTCCTTGAGCACCTGAAATGCTCATGCCAAGCCTCCGGGCCATCACAATCTACCCTCAGTCAAACTCAGATAGATCCCACATCTTCCCCTTTCCACAAACGGAGAGCGTGCTCATTGGTACTACATGTGCCATGGGTATGTCTGACTAGCAGTCATTCCTTGCCAGGTGATGCTGCTATCACCTGGATAAGTTTGTATCAAAAGTAGTTTGGTGGTCTGTATTGAGATATGGTCTATGGAGAACATGTGGATTATTTCTTAGTAATGTAGATTTTCGTTTTTTATACACTTGTATTTATTTATACTTAGGAAAATAATTTGAACTATTGTATTTACGTCTTATATGTATTTTGCTATGTGAAGTATCTACCACCACCACCATCTTACCATAATTTTTAACTGACTTTTCCTACATCATGATACACTTTTTTGTACAAAATGTATGATCTATAGGACTAATAATAAATAAGTAAATAAATAATGTTCTGGCCGGTCAGTGTATGTAAAGAGCCAGAAATACGGCTCAAAAATATTTCAAAATTGATTTTTCTCATTCGAAAATGGTTTTTAAACGTAACGGCGTCCTCGGCAGATAGCTTCCTTACTAGCGTATTGGATGTTCCCAAATTATTCCCACAAGATGTCCATTTCTATACTCAACATTTGTGTGTCCGAGTTTTGATCGTCAATATCAGTATAAACTCTCCCGCTAAAAACTGTTAAACTCTCGTGCGAATAAAGTCGGGTGAGTAGTATTTGCAACTTTGATGTGTGGAAACGGTAACGTACTTGTTAGCCTAGTGGTATGGGGAAGCAACTCTTAAGAAATTCATGCCTGTAGAAACCTGGCTTAACAAACGTGATCGGAACGGAGGGTATCGATAGTAGATACAGAGTAGGGAACGTTGACCAGCGAGTTCAATACTATTGAACTCACTGATCTCGACATGAAAAAGGTATAGATGCCGCAAATGGCTACGAGAAATATCAAAATCGGTGCAATTTTCACTGCGTGGTACAAAAAAGAGGGCATGGCATTTAAATGAGGGATCGCACAGAGCATCATGAAAATAATCATAACTCACTAACAAGTTGTGCTGTTTATATGAAACACAGACGTAAAATGTAAAAAACGGTTTTTTAAGCCCTTTGCCTTCTGTCTCCCCTTAACAACCCATGCTCTTGATCAATTCTGTGTGGTAAAGTGCTAATGAAATATAGAGGTACAAACACATCAAACAGTATTTATAAGGAAATAAATAGAGGCTGTTTACATTGTCCATGTTTTTTTCCTTCGTGTAACTAATAACGCCATATACAACTGGATTTTTCCCATATGTCAACTGCCTTTTTCACTAAAATTTTATTAAACGAAAATTGCTTCTTTCAGTTATATATATATATATATATATATATATATATATATATAGAACGGAGCTGATTTTATATATATATATATATATATATATATATATATATATATATATATATATAATCAGCTCCGTTCTATTACTTCAAAGCTATAATAATTTTTCGTTTTCAGATATCTGACCTCGCTTATGGAAGACCATGCAATGGAAAAAATGTCCAATCTTTTCGTGGAATATTTGCAGTTCATCACGAAAACAAAGCACAGTAACGAAATGAAGGTTAAGAAGATAAAAACGTACAAAATGCAATACTATAACATGCGTGCACGCGACGAAAACAGGTTCACTTTCGATACTAACAGACGACCATACTATGAAGACTTTCTTCCCGAAAACCTTGACGTGACGTTAAGTCCCATGATGTGATAGTCCGTTGGAGGCCTGTGTGAATGCTGCCGTTTGAAATGCGTTTTGAATGTTGGCCAAATTCAACGAGAATTGGAGATACTTTGTGTTGTGTAATATGGTGAACTAAAACTGTGCCATACATGGCGAGCTATGATTTGACTTTTATTAACAATCTTTGACTGATGTGAACAGTAATTTTTACTGCCAGATTCCAACATTTTACCTAGCTCCCAAAATAAACGCCACAGATATTCCTGTGGTGTGTGATGGACAGTAGGCAAGGAGGTGTGTTTTGTCATGGCGCGGATCAATATGTGATGGTGTTTGTGTTAATTTTGTAAATACTTTTTTCGTTGTTGTTGATGGTTGTTGGACGTGTTTTCTAACTTCTAAATTAACGAGAAGCAATGAAATGGCTCAGTCATTTCATTTGCTTTTTTCTGATAACTGCTGGTGTTCATGGTTTAGGTAACCCATATCAAATTTTAGGAATACATAGGAGAGCAACACTACAAGAAATAAGGAAGGCATACAAGCAGTTAGCGAAAGAATGGTGAGTTTCATTGCCTCCCAGCTTTTCAAAGGAACGTTTTTGAGCGTTCATAACAGTTGTCAGTAGTTTGTTATATGAAACTGTGCAAAAAAAGCCGCATTGCTGTATTGCGCTCAATGACATTTGACGTCTTAAAACACGTCGTTTGTTCTAGGCATCCTGATAAAAATAGTGATCCCGCCGCCGAAAATAAATTCGTGGAAATAAACCAGGCGTATGAGGTAAGAATGACGTTTCACAGTTTGTTGTATAGCTTACTCTCACGTCTGCAATCACTTGAGTACCAAGTAATTGTAATGCTGTGACGATAGATATATTCGGGAATTGTCATCTTATGGCGAAAAATGTACGGGTGAACTCGTGTATTTTTGAATAATCACAGCTGTGTTTGTAGACATCAGTTGTTCGTAACTCTATTTGCGCTTTGATTTCATAACCCTTGTAAGCGTTAAGCATGATCGAACTTGCTTGGGCGCGTCTGGAAATGACGAGTACGCGTACTACTGCAAGACCAGAAAACAAGACTCAAATGGATTCCAACACAGACTCACTAAATAATACGCAACGGCATTACTGCCTAAAGATGTTTTAATCTCGATACGTATTGTACAGAATCATTAGTATAGATCGGTACTTGTGTGCTGACATTTGTTTACTTTATCTGTATCATGGCCTGAAACATTATTTACACCCTGTTTCTTCGTCGTCAGCATAATACCTAATCAGAGACTACGGGTGTAGGTGTGAAAATTCTGTTCTGTTTGCTATTTCGAAAAACGAATATATGGACAAAAAAATCATGCTACAAATATTTAGTAGGGACACAATAAGAAGTGTATTGTATTACATTTTCGAAGCAGAATTCAGGTTGTACCTAAAGGAACAGAATGCCAGTTGTATTTCTTTCGCGCCACAGCCAAAGTTGTTGTTTGTAGAACACTTACATACAGATTCAAAATAATTGATATTTTATTAATAATGTAGATTCTTGGGTTATGGCTACAAGACTTGGATTATGTCATTATGAAAGAAACGTGTAAGACTAGTTTATAGAGTAAAATACTGGCTATTTTGTAGGCCTCCTTTTGGCAAAACTCTAATGGTATGGCATTCTCCACAGTACCATCATTGCTGATGTCATTGTGTGACATACAGTCTTCTAGTTAAAATTCGTCAATAAGTGTTTTTTATTTGCTAAACAGTGTGTGATTTTGTTGCTAGTGTCCGACTTATTTTGTTTATTAGTCGTCCTGAGAGTTTCTCCACTTGCTGTCAGGAGTTCTTGTGTTTTATGTGTGACTGGTGACAGCAAACATAATGTTTTTGGCCACAGCTGATTGTGTCCCAATAACATATCCTGATGAAACTTTATTATTCTAATGCATTTAGTATATAATAAATATTTACTTCAAAAATTGGACGCCATCCTCTGTATGACAAGTTACTGGTCTATTCCAAACTAGTCGCTTGCTGCTCCTTGTTTACAGCTGTCTGTGAGGTCTTGTGAATAGTATCACTGATGACACAGGTGTCACTTGGATAGTTTCTGAAATTGTGTGTGTGTGTGGGGGGGGGGGGGGGGTGTGTCTATCTGGGACAGTTTTCACAAAACTCCATTATGCAAACTGAGAAGCTATTTAACAAATAAATACTGAACTTGACCTGCAGCTAAGGAGCCACACAATATTTATTTGTTGATGCTCGACGTACATTGCTAATGAGTAATATCAGTATGAATTTCCAGAATTCTACTACAGTTAATGTCATACTTCTTGGGATAGCATTATTTTCTTTAATTTTTAATGAAGATGATACTTCTGAAGACACTGCTTTAATTTTGTGTGTGTGCTAGCAGTAAGACTATTACTTTTGAAGTATTTTGATGCAAGTTCCCTGTGTTACAGTAGTGAACATGTGATATTTAAGCTGATCGTACAGGTAAACTATGAAAGAGGTAGGCCTAAGATTGCGAAGTGGTATCCCATGGGTTTACTCCAGCTTTTTCACTGTGACATTGCCTAGACCTCTCTTCTTATGAAGCAAACATAAGAAGGAAGAAGCCTTTGTAACATGTGTATTGCACCAAGAAGTATAATATTAAATTGAATTACATTGTATGAATCATATTTCTGTGGTCTTGCAGTGAGATATGTGCAAACCTGAAAAGTTAGATGTGTACAATTCAGTTAAGTGTAATACAGCAGTGACTTAACAAAATAGGCCTATTATAGTTACATTGCTGATGTCCGCAGCTCATGATCTTGTGGTAGCATTCTCGCTTCCCGCGCACGGGGTCCCGGGTTCGATTTCTGGCGGGGTCAGGGATTTTTCCTGCCTCGAGATGACTGGGTGTTGTGTTGTCTTCATCATCATTATCCATCTTCATGACGGTTGGAGGAAGGCAATGGCAAACCACCTCTATCCATCTTCATGACGGTTGGAGGAAGGCAATGGCAAACCACCTCCACTAGGACCTTGCATAGTACAGCGGTGCTGGTCTCCCGCATCGTCCCCTACGCTCCTCAGAGTATGGGACCTCAACATCATCACATTCCTAATATTAACTGTAACATTAGCCTAGAATTTTGAGTCGCAGATAGGCACAACAAAAACACTGTCACATATAAAGCTTTTGGCCAATAGAGCCTTCATCATCAATAGACCACACACACGCGCGCACACACACACACACACACACACACACACACACACACACACACACACACACAGCAGACTGCAATCTCATGCAACTGAAAGCACACTGTGGGCAGCAACACCAGTGCGTGATGGGAGTGGCGATTTGGTGGGGGGTAAGGAGGAGGCTGGGCTGGGGAGGGATATTATGGTGGGGTTGGTGGACAGCGAAGTGCTGGAGGTTAGACGGAGGGCGGGGGAGAGGTGGGGAGGAATAATGGAAAAGGAGAGAAGTAGGGTTACAGGAACATAGGATGTATTGCAGGGAAAGTTCCCAACTGCTCAATTCAGAAAAGCCGGTGTTGGTGGGAAGGATCCATGTGGCACAGGCTGTGAAACAGTCATTGAAATGAAGGATGTCTGTCTGGCAGTGTGCTCAGCAACAGGGTGGTACACTTTTTTCCTGGCCGCAATTTGTCGGTGGTCACTTATGCGGACAGACAGCTTGTTGGTTGTCATGCCCACATAGAATGCAGCACACTGGTTGCAGCTTAGCTTGTAGATCACATGACAGGTTTCACAGGTAGTCCTGCCTTTGATGGGATGGGTGATGTTTGTGACTGGACTGGAGTAGGTGGTGCTGGGAGGATGTATGGGACAGGTCTTGCATCTATGTCTGTTACAGGGGTATGAGCCATGAGGTAAGGGGTTGGAAGCAGGGGTTGTGTTTGTTACATTCCATCCTGGATTTTCCACGGTTTGATTTTAGCGTAGAATTTTAACAGTTCCTGTGAAGATCCTCTGCAGTGGACTAGAATTATTTTCTCATCATTTGATTCCCTGAAATTCAATTACAGCTGAGTTTCACTAATCCAAACCCCATAATCCGAACGTTTGGTTAATCCAAACATGAAAAATGTTAGTCTAAGTACTGCCGCACATACACACTATTTTAATTTACACAGTACAGTAAACATGTATTAGAAAAATTGGCAAGAAAACATTAGGTTAAACAATGCATAACAATGAAAGAAAAGCTGTCAAACTTATTAAAATACAGCCGACATTTTATCCCAACTCTTTAGATGAGAAACAACTCAGTCATTGTTTTTGGCGTAATGAAGACAGCTTGTTATACGACGCATAGTTGTGCAATTGTCTCATAAACATCAAATCAGCAGGTGTAGCAGTGGGCTGTTGCTCCAAATAATGTAGCGCGAGGTCAAAGGCTTGTGCTGTGTCACTGTGTGGCACCAGCTCTCCTTTGTTGCTTTCAGCCTCATTGTCACTTCCATCACAGCAGTCCACTTCTTCCTGGTCGTGAGTCACAGCAGCAACTAAATCAGCGTCATTGAGGTTCTCCACACATGCCCCATCTGCTGCCATCCACTCATCTACGTCTCCTTCACTAGCTTCTTCACATCACATCATTTGTATTAGATTTTCCTCTTCATTTTCAACCGGGTTGTCCTGAAATTCAAGAGATGTCCACAGTTTTCTCCACGATTTTCTCATAGTATTTTCTGAAATATTTTGCCATGCCTCAGCGGCCCAATAAACAACAACGTTGACCTTTTTTATTTTGTCCACTAAAGGAATCCTATCATCTTGGATCAGCGTTCTTAAAAATTGTTTTCTGTAAATCAGTTTTAATGTTTACAGTACGCCCTGGACCATCAGCTGTAGAAGTGGTGTAACATTCGGCAGCAAAAACTTCGCCACAAATTATCCATTACATAATTCCTCAGTACTGGGGCGAGATGGCGCGTTATCAGTCAAAAGGATTGCACAGGGAGACAAATGATTCTCCGTAGAAAACCGTTGAACAGAGGGAACAAACTGGCTGTGAAACCATTTTTTGAACAGCTTACCATCCATCCATGCTTTTTTCTGGTTGCTTCATGTTGTAGTTCTTAAAAGCTCTGGGCCTAGCAGATTTGCCAATCAGCATTAAAGGCAGCTTGTGATTACCAGCAGCATTGCTACGTGCTAATAAAGTCACACGATCTTTGCACATTTTAAAACCAGGAGCATGGTCTTCTGCTTTTGATGCCAGGCTTTTTTGTTTTCAATGCCCTAAAATTAAGGCCAGTCTCGTCAGTGTTATAAATTTGTTGGGAAGAATACTCTCCCTCTCTTATCATTTTTTCAAACTTACCCAAGTATTCCTTCGCTGCATCATGGTCGAAATAAAGCTTCTCTCCAGTAATTGTTAGCTGACGGCATTAAAAGACTCATGACCATTCATTAACTTGTTCAGGTAAACAGCCATCTCCTGAACCAGTGCTCCACTTAGAGGAGTTCCCTTTCTCTTCCCTACGTAAACCAAAGGAAAAGAGCTTCATCCATTTTATCATACTGGGACTGTTTCAAAGTCTGCCAAATTTCGAGTGTTTTTCCCGAAGACATTGCACAGGACTGTTCAAGCTTCACTCGCTTCTACTTCCAATCACAAATGGTTGCTTTGGCAACACCCAGTTCCGTTGCAAGTTTAGATATATTCTCACCATTGTCTACCCGCTTCAAAGCATTCAGTTTTTCTTTGAGAATTAACGTTGTATGTTTCCGTTTACTCATGACAAAAATATGTACACCACTACACCTGAACGAATACAACACGACTGTTACGCTTGCCAGCGATCGATAAGTAACATAACCCAGCACTTCGTGAGCCAATTGGCAGTGCACTGACCACAGCTGTGCAACATAGCGAGCTCTTGATTCCCATGAAGTAATGAGTGCTGTTGACAAGGGATCTCAGATCAATTACATATACCTAGATTTCCAGAAGGCTTTTGATACCGTTCCTCACAAGCGACTATTAATCAAATTGCGTGCATATGGAGTATCATCTCAGTTGTGTGGCTGGATTTGTGGTTTCCTCTCAGAGAGGTCACAGTTTGTAGTCATAGACGGTAAATCATCGAGTAGAACAGAAGTGATATCCGGCGTTCCGCAAGGTAGTGTCATAGGCTTCCGCATATAAATGATCTAGGTGATAATCTGAGCAGCCCCCTTAGATTGTTTGGAGATGACGCTGTAATTTACCATCTAGTAAAATCATCATATGATCACTCGAACAGTCCACAGGTATACTGCCAGTTCATAGTGTCCAATGGGCACAATATTTTGGCGATCAGACATGTCGCCATCGAACTCAGTTCTTCGGCGCACCTGACAATGGCGACATGTCTGAACGCCGAAATATTGTGCCCGTTGGTCACTATGAACCGGCAGTATACCCGTGGACTGTTTGCGCAACAAATACGCCGGGAGAAACTGAAGAATCGCATCATACAATCAATTCCAATTACAAAATGATCTAGAGAGAATTTCTGTATGGTGCGAAAAGTGTCAATTGGCACTAAACAAAGGAAAGTGCGAGGTCATCCACATGGGTACTAAAAGAAATCTGATAAATTCTGGGTATATGATGAATTGCATAAATCTGATGGCTGTCAATTTGACTAAATACTTCGGAATTACAATTACGAGCAACTTAAATTGGAAAGACCACATAGATAATATTGTGGGGAAGGCGAAACAAAGACTGTGATTTGTTGGCAGAACTCTTAGAAGATGCGACAAACCCATTAAAGAGACAGCCTACATTACACTTGTCTGTCCTCTGCTGGAATACTGCTGTGCAGTGTGGGATCCTTACCAGGTAGGATTGACAGAGGACATCGAAAAAGTGCAAAGAAGGGAAGCTCGTTGCATGTTATCGCGCAATATGGGTGAGAGTGTCACTAATGTGATATGCGAGTTTGGGTGGCGGTCACTGAAACAAAGGCAGTTTTTTTTCCGGCAAGATCTATTTACAAAATTTCAATCACCAACTTTCTCTTCCGAATGTGAAAATATTTTGTTGACACCCACCCACATAGGGAGAAATGCTCATCGTAATAAAATAAGAGAAATTGGAGCTCGAACAGAAAGATTTAGATGTTCCTTTTTCCCATACGCCATTAGAGAGTGGAATGGTAGAGAAGTAGTATCAAAATGGTTAAATGAACCCTCTGCCAGGCACTTAAGTGTGAATTCCAGAGTAACCAAGTAGATGTAGATGAGAAAGGTCTCAACAATGCAGAACAATGAGGGCAGGGAGTGAGAGTGAGCCATTGTTCACCCACTTGTTCCCATTTGCTACCATGGTGTACCTACTTATCTGCTTGGTATACTTCATTCTAGAAAATCATCACCGTAATTCTGGCTAATCCGAACAAGGTCCGGTCCCAAGTAGTTCGGATTAACGGGACTCTACTTTGCAGGGGCTAGGTTTGTCACATTCCATGCTGGATTTTCCACTGTTTGATTTTAGCCTAGAATTTTAATAGTTCCTGTGAAGATCTTCTGCAGTGGAGTAGAATGATTTTCACATCATTTGATTCCCTGTTAAATTCAATTATATTGCTCTGGAATATTGAATTTGCTTTACCAGGTTGTTGCATTTACCTTTTAATATCGCTTACCTATAATAACCTCCTCCTTCAATGTACAAGGTCTGCACCAACTTCCTTATAACCTGCTCTGGCTCCTGAGATATGAGGGTCATCTTTTATGATTTTACTGATGACTTTGACTAATGTTGAGGTGTGACATTACTATGATTCTAAAATTTATCATTTGTTGTTATTAAAGCAACGTCAGCTCAGAAATGGGCCAAGTTGTTTGTATGAAGTGTGCGTGTGAACAAAGTGTTGTGAAAAAATGGAAATTTCCTGTGAATGTTTTTGACAGTGGATTTTTTCACCGTATTTGTTAAGGCTTCAAAAAACAATGTCTCAAATCACTTTGTTCACCTTTTGGTAATCAATCACCTTCAGAAAATATTGTTTGCGATTGATTTGAAGAATTTTGCCATCAGGATACTTCCGGCAGAGGTGAGTTTTGGAAAGATCGAACAAAAGCCATTGATCCAAAAGATATCAGTGCTGTGCTCAGCATAATTGAAGAGGACCGGCACTTCCCTTCCTGTGAGACAGAGACATCCTTAGCCAAACTGAAGACTGCATGTACATTTAGCTCTGTAAATATGTTCTACTGATGGATTCTGCACAGTTTGACCTAAACAAAAAGAGGCCTCATGTCAATTCATATCATAAAATGCCCAATAAATTCTGTTGTAGAAATGTAGAACCCATATACAACAATCTAACACGATACGAAACCTGAATATATTCATTGAAGCTGGAAACTAAACAGCAATCAACTGTTTGTGTGTTCCAGGATGAACCGAAACCAGCAAAATGGTTTATTTGTCTTTTGTTGTATTGGGATGTCACGACCAATGGTTTACAGCAGTGGTTCCCAACCTTTCCAATGCCATTTACCTAGGTGTAATGAGATATTAGCTAGTACCCCTCCTTCCCCACCATCCTGAACATTAGCACCTAATAAAACTTCTGAATGAAAAGGAATTGTCTTTGAATACTTTCATTTTTAAAATGATGAAAGGTAAAAGAGGTTTAGGTGTTTTGTTAAACTACCAACTAAAATGTTTGAGAGACAGATGGTTCTACATATTTGTAACAAGCTTTTTCATAGAATAATGAAGCAGCTCTTAGTGCATTGTGAGTTTTACCTCAAGCTACTGCTCAGAAAAGAAAGCTAACTGTCCATATTACAGGTAGACACACAGTACAAAATATGGTTTCTGTACGCCAGTCCTCTCCCAAGGAGTACTTGCTTCAACCTATCCCTGCACAATAATTTAAAATCATCCAAATTAAAATGTGTGCACTGTACTTAGGCTTGCTGTTTGTAAATCACTTGATTGCTGGGCTTCTTACTTCTGAACTGGAGAAATAAGGTGACTTCAGTTTGCCATTCCATTGTTCTGTGTCTGATGACTAGCAATGATGATGATAATAATAATAATAATAATAATAATGTTCAGGACCTACAGCAGTGTGGTAGCCATTAAGTGTGTCAGTTAGTTTGTTTATCTGTTACGAAGTGAATAATGAAGCAATTTTTGGTCTATTGTAAGAACTATCATGAGATATTTGAGCATGATGTATACGTCTCAATTTTGCTGTCATGAATGCATGTACGTAATGCAAACTTCACATGCTGTGGGTAAACTGCATGAGGAAGATGTTCATACATCTGTTTCACAAGCTATAACCTCCAGAACATTGTGTCATATATTAATGCTAGTACCACGAAAAAAGAAAGAAGAAGAATTTATTGGTAACTTATGGAATCAGCATTACCGTCCTACAAAATAGTGGTAATACTATCAATCTTTTAAAAATAACTTTATTTCGTGACTGAAACACAGTTAACCTTTTGTTTTTACCCCTTGGAACATTATGTATAACCCCCAGGCTAGGAACCAATGCTTTAGAGGATCAAAGAACATTGAGTGCTGAATAGTATACAACAATTTGTTTGCTATAAGTTATCATTGATACCAGAATGAACAACTGAAAAAGTCATGTCATTCTTCATCATAACAATGCACTAAATGAGCCAACTGAACCTACTGATACTGGACGTTGGCTTCATCCTGTGACATAATGATGTTGGGGTGTGTGACTTACACGCATGAACAGGTAGAGAACAGACTGCTGTGTGTGTGTCATCTTTTTTTAAATTTTGGTTGTGGTGACGCTGATCCGTAGCACAAACTGATGTATGTGCTAGGTTGAAGGATGACAGTTTGCTTGTGAGTTGGTGGCTTCAGATAGTATGACCAAACCAATAATTATTAGACAGAGAAAAGTTTGGAATTAATGTCTTGTCCCAATGTGTGGATAGTGATTTTTACTACCCTAAGAAGCTGCTGATGCTTTCCAAGCCCATGTACTTTAGTACCTATACCGGAGTGGAAAAAATGTTTCCAGTATTGGTTTGAAAACACACACACACAAGGGAGTATAACTTTTAAAAATGAGTATTTAGAAGGGAACAAAATTATTTGTACACAAAAATTTCTTTCATTGTTTTTGTAAATAGTTACAAGGCAAGCCATTCTATGTTCCCAGTGGAAAGAAAATAAAGAACACATTTCTCTGCAGCATTGCCCTACGATGTGTGGATTCGCCCTGCACCATCAGTGTGTGGCACTTGTGGTGGGATTACCATCGATAATACCAGAAAAAACAACTGAAAATGCTATGTCATTCTTCGTCATGACAATGTCAGTTGTCGCACAGCACACCATATAAATCAGCTGACAGTATCAATACCAGAACTCAGCTTCTGTTTGCCACATTTTGATGGGCTGTATGTAATATCATTTTATGGACAGCAACCAGGTTACCATAAATCTGCCCTCTGTATTAAGTGACAGTGAGATGAGTGTGATATTTATTTTAACATTTTGAGTCGAACATTTTAATGCATATATAGGGTGATGGGCTATTAACTCTTCCCCAATCACCTGTTATGCAGTTTTATGACTGGTGTATTGTATTTTTAAAATTGGTTTTATGAGTACAGGGGAGTACCAAAAGCTGTGATACCCCCAGACAGCTTTGATCTGTGATGTTGTCAAGATGATGCAGTAATGTACGAAATATTTAACTCGTGCAATAATATGAAATGATCAGGACAGCTGTGGGAAGTAGGGAGTTTTAGGTGGGACAAACTGAATACATGACAGTAACAATTGCATTACTATTCCAAACAAATACTCAGCCAAAAGTAATGTACATGAAATCCTCAATAATCAACTCGGACAAAAAAAAGCACCATTAGTAATTTAGGGTTTCACTTGACCTATATAGCTCAAACAGAGACAGCTATACCAACAGCCTACACACAACACGAAAACCTGGTACCATAAATTTTGCTTGAACTATATAGGTCAAATGAAGACGGTAATACCAGGAACACCCATTCAGTGTGAAAACCCAGTACCATAAATTTCGCTGGACCTGTATACCGGAAAGAAAGGCAGCAGTACCAGGATCCCACAGCAGCTCAAAAACCTGCTGTTGCAGATTTCATCTGACCTATAAAGCTCAAACAAATTCCATTGTACCAACAACCCAAACAAGCAGAACTAAGTATTTGAGAGAGAGTGAGAAAAAAAAAGGAACATAAGACCAAAATACATACAACACACTACTATAAACTACTGAACATGAATTTATGCTACCAACACAAACCACACACACAAAAAAGTACTCCAACATAAATTTCGATTTCCATTTATCAAAGAAAATTATGAACACAAAGAAACATACTACACTTCTCTCGATAAACATAAAAAATACAGGAAAACGTACTTACCATTCAAGGTCAGCTGACAAGTAAAAAAAAAACACAAACACTAAAAAGCCAAAATAACCATCCCTGGAAACACTGCCAGATACACCTGTCCCAGCTTTGAGAAGCAGAGATTTTTTTCAATTTCATGAATTCTGCGCACTGCTGACACTGTAAACATTCCACCACGAGGTCCTACAACTGAAGAAATTCAATTGTAGCATCCATACTGTCACCCATAGCACCTACCAACAAATGACTAGTAAATTTTGTCATAACATCCATACCAATTGAATACTGAAAAATTAACTTTCAAACCATTAACAACAGCGGAACTAAAGATCTCAAAACTGAAGACTAATTAGTAGCCACTAATTGACGACATTAAAAAGCTCACTGACAAGTCATTCTGTTTGGATTCATATGTGTTATGCAACCACTGAAAGCAGACGTTTGCGCATGATATCTGTCACCTTTACCTTGTGCAAGTGCAGTTCCTTTTATGCCACTGGCTGTATGTCACGATTCTCCCTAATTGGGCCCAAGATTTTTCTTTTCTTGGTTCAAATGTGTAGATCAGACCTTTCCTACTCATGTCAAGGTATTTTGTTGCATTTAAAGCCACTCATCTAACTCGACATTAAACAATAAACAAATAAGATATTTGCTATACCCCCCTCCCCCTCTGCCCGCCGCTCTCCAGATCAGCAGCTATGCCACTTCCATATTGACTTGCTACTTGCTGCGCTGGGATCCACAGAGGGAACGGGTACACTAAATTATGCTTTCACATCTACTGTCGCAGCTAGTTCACCTTGTTTGCACTTATTATCTGCTGTTAAAGTATCTGCCTGCCTTGTAGCATGTCATTCTTCTGTGGTACTTAATCTGTCTGTTTCAACAAAGGTTCAGCTGCTTCCTGTATCGTCATTACTTGTGTGTGGCATTTGAGCAAACTCTATTTTTTTAAAAAAAATTAAAGTACACCACATGACAACAAAGCAAGACCACCAAAAACCCTTGGGCAGGTGTACAAGGAATATAACATAAATTCTAACAACAGATGAAGGTCACTCTAGACTCTGAGCATAATGCCCATAATGTCGGCAAGTCCCACACATAGCTTGTACCGCCTTAATAAACAGCAATTAGTCACTCCACCAAATTACGATACTTAGACGTCACCGGCCGCAAAATGTACTCTACAATTCCCTGTAAACTGCAATAAGTTGCATGTTTCTCAAACAGCACCTGCAAATTCCTATGCACTTCAGTCCAATCCACCATTACCGTACACAAGAGCAACACAAAAAACACACCAAAAAAATAAAGCCCATTCACCAAACACGTACTGTTCAAACCACATCCAGAGCTGATGACTGCTTTGCAGCTACAGTGTCCTCTTGACAAATGGCAGCAGCTGATGTTGCAGTAGACACTTCTGACACCAAATTGTTGACGCTAGGTGGTTATCACAACAGAGACAGAGGAAATGGCTTTTCAGGATGGAGCACTGCTTTGTTTATCCGCACATGGGTTGAGAGTGGTGGTGGTGATGTGTTGATGATTGGAATCAAGTGGTGGACTGCTAGTGAGACATCCCTGGATGAACTAGACTTTCAGCCATGTTAGGTACAGAGGTATTATTGCTGCTGGAGTGGGCGCCGTTGGTCTCGGGATGACACAGCAGGCCGCAGAAAGTGAGCAAGCCACCACCAGCACGACTGCTTTGAAAACTGTGTGCATAGGCAGTGCCACCTGGTGATGTCAACAAGATGTCAGTGGCTGACAGAGAGACCATGCACCACAGCTGATGAACGGCAGCCACGTCCATGCTGCATGCTCACCTTGAGCTGCAGAATACACTACAAGGATGAACAGTACTCAGACTGTATGCTCCACCATAACTGCTATCAAAGGTGTGTGGCCTACCTTGGGTGATGGTCAGTGACAGGGTGGTCCACAAGAATCAGAGTGCAGCGACATACCAGTTGGGTTGGTTGATTTGGACGAGGGAACCAAACAGCGATATCATTGGTCCCATGGATTTGGGAGGAAGGGGAAGGAAGTCAGCCATGCCCATTCAAAGGTACTATCCCAGCATTTGTCTGAAACGATTAGGGAAATCACAGAAAGCCTAAATCAGAATGGCCAGACATGGGTTTGAACCTTCATCCTCCCAAATGCGAGTCCAGTCTGGGTGGCATACCAGTCCAGACTTGAATACACATTCCAGCAGGGAAGCAGACACCCTCTGGAAGTAGTCACCTGGTAGGTGATTCTGCTGTGTGAAGACTGCAGGTAGTCCACACATGATCTTTGCCCTTGTGGATGCCTGTAGCTTGTGAAGCCTAAGTCCAGAGGAAAGGATAGCAGAATATGGGTGTGGGGAGAGAACAGTCCTGTCTGGCGGAGCATCCAGAGACTAGAAGGCGGCAGGACAAGCCTGCAAGGGGCATTGTTGAGAGGCAGTGGCAGAGGGAATGGGAAGAGAGGAGGGGTGGTGGAAAGGAAGAGGAGCAGAGAGGGGAAGAGTGTTGGGTGCATTAGTGAAGGGTGAACACAGTTAGTAAGAGGGGATCCGTTTTCAAGACAATGTAAAGCCTTTCAGGCTCAACCACTTTGAAAAATAAGTCATTGCACAACATATGTTGGAAACGAAACATATCATCAACAATCTGGAAAACAATTTCGTTGTATTACATAATGAAGCCAATGGTAAGGCCCCAGATCTGTTAGCACAACTGGAGGTATACCTCCACAAAATCAAAAAAACCAGGATCAATGTTAAATGAACAAACAGATTTTGCAAGCCACAGCTATTTCAGTAATTTTAAAGGTCTGTTCTAAAGTTATTTCCTGCATATATCAACTGTTTCCTGCATATGTCAATTGTTTAATAATTATATCTTTAGCACCATGAAAAATTCATCTTTGACCACATCATGTACAAAAACATCTGTGAAGTGTTTACAGGCATGTGTTTGCAAATGTACCTGGTGAATGAAGTAATATGTTTAAAATCGATGGAGGAAAAAACTGATGCTGTTGCTAAAACATTAAAAACGCTTTTCTTGGATTATTTGATAAGTTTACACTATTCAGCTTTTCCACTATTTTGCAAGTATTTTCCGCATCTGACTCAGAAAATTCGTAACCTAACATGAAATCTTTTCGCGACGGGAATATGCTCTTCATCTTATTCAAGAGAACAATGAAGCCTGTATTAAGACGAATTACACCTGAAGCTGCACCTACAAGGTCCGAAATGCATCATGTACTGAATAAAACATGAAAAATTGTGACTGAAGGTGTTTTTTTAAATTCATACCTTGAGTGTACCAACAAAGGACTTGGAAGAGCAGTTGAACAGAATGGACAGTGTCTTGAAAGGAGGATATAACATGAACATCAACAAAAGCAAAACGAGGATAATGGAATGTAGTCGAGTTAACTCGCGTGATGCTGGGGGAATTAGATTAGGAAATGAGACACTTAAAGTAGTAAAGAAGTTTTGTTATTTGTGGAGCAAAATAACTGATGATAGTTGAAGTAGAGAAGATATAAAATGTAGACTGGCAATGGCAAGGAAAGCGTTTCTGAAGAAGAGAAATTTATTAACATCGAGTATAGATTTAAGTGTCAGGAAGTCGTTTCTGAAAGTATTTGTATGGAGTGTAGCCATGTATGGAAGTGAAACATGGATGATAAATAGTTTGGACAAGCTTTCGAAATGTGGTGTACAGGAGAATGCTGAAGATTAGACGGGTAGAGCACATAACTAATGAGGAGGTATTGAGTAGAACTGGGGAGAAGAGGAGTTTGTGGCACAACCTGACAAGAAGAAGGGATTGGTTGGTAGGACATGTTCTGAGGCTTCAAGGGATCATAAATTTAGCATTGGAGGGCAGCGTGGAGGGTAAAAATCGTAGAGGGAGACCAAGAGATGAATACACTAAGCAGATTCAGAAGGATGTAGGTTGCAGTTAAGTACTGGGAGATGAAGAAGCTTGCACAGGATAGGGTAGCATGGAGAGCTGCATCAAACCAGTCTCAGGACTGAAGACCTCGACAACAACCACCTTGAGTGTAATGATACAATAGCTTTGGAATCTGAAGAACATTGTGAGAGGTGTTCAACAGCAATAAGATGATGGGCATCAGGGTTCTTGGTGCTTGGGGATGTAGGGTTTGTGGATTTTGGGGAGCATTTATAAGTTGAATTTGTGGGTTGTTTTTGGTGTAAGGAGGGAAATGGATTCAGAGGAGAGGTTCTGGAAAGGGCCAAACTCTTTAAGTAGGAATTGCAGGTCATGTTGGGCTTCTGGGATGGGATCACTCTAGCAAAGATTATATGTGGAGGAGTCAGACAATTGGGAAACATCTTCTGCCAGGGAGTCACTGTGATTCATAAGGACAGTGGTGGAACCTTTGTTTGGATGTAGGATGATTAGGTGAGATCTGTTTTGAGACACTTAAAGGTGTATGGCTGTCCTTTTTTTCTGCTGAAAGGCTGGTGTTCTTGCGAAGGGACTTGGGGAAGAATAGTGAGGCCAAGCTGGAGGTAAGGAAGTCTTTGAAGGTGCGAGGGGTGTGGGTGGAGTAGAGGATCACAATTGGATGATCATATGAAATGTGAGAGGCTGGGTTCAATGTTGGGATTATGACAGCCATGGTTGAAGGGATTGTTGGGAAAGAAGTGTTTCTGTCCATTGCTTGGATCAGGAAAAGAAGAGTAGGAGTTTAAGCCCAGCGTGGTTAAATTTGAGTGTAAGGCTGAAGGTTAGGCTTTTTGACAGGACTGAAATTGCTGTGGGGCTGAGGATTTTGGTGGAAAAGGTCAGTTAGGTAGCGTCTGGGTGCTAGGAGGGGTTAACAAGGAATAACACTGTGGGTAGGATA
Source organism: Schistocerca nitens (assembly GCF_023898315.1). Classification (NCBI taxonomy): domain Eukaryota; kingdom Metazoa; phylum Arthropoda; class Insecta; order Orthoptera; family Acrididae; genus Schistocerca; species Schistocerca nitens. The sequence goes on along the minus strand of NC_064617.1, from coordinate 803,611,258 downwards.
GGGGTTGGATAGTGATGTCCCAAGGTGGCAGTAGGATGTCAGCAGGCTGGATAACTTGTGGAAGTGATGTCTGAAATACCCTACCACATGCTGGAGAGCAAGAGATTCAGTTTCAGAAATATGATGTGTGTGGTAAGAATTGCACAGTAGAAGTATCTTGTGGAGGGAGCAGAGATATACTCTGATGCCTGTGCCATCGAGATACGTTTTTGGGAGCACCAGGTTCATGAGGGTGTGGTACACACACCAAAATCTGGAAAGGTGAAAGTCATTGTGATAAGGGTGTTAAGGACGATTCAAATGAAGGCATCTAGGTGGCTTATGGGAGCTGGATAACAAGGAAAAGACATGCAGAAATACGTACACACACACACACACACACACACACACACACACACACACACACACACACACACACACACACAAAAATATGCACAAATAGTGTAAAAACTTGTACCAGTATGTAAAAACAACACCAGTATGTAAAAATATTAATCACTGCATGAAAATATGTAATAATATGAGCAAACAAATTTATGAAAAAATATAAAAAAAATGTGGGAAAAGGGAAGGAATGGATGAAGTGTGGGAGTATTCGCGTTTTGGGATAAGGGAAGAGAGAGGGGAATTCGTTAGGTCGAGGTTCACAAGTTCATGTGGCACTGCAAGGTGTGGAAAACAAAAAACGTGAATATATGCGAGGATGATGGAAGAAATGGGATCAATAGGAATTATTTAATTATCGACAAGAACAATATGGGGCATGTAAAGCTGCACCAACATTCCGGGCTGTCACATAGCCATGTGTTGTGCACAGATGAGACTGTTGATACAGTGTAGTTTGGATTTCAGAGCATGAGGGGTTTGTAAAGTGATGAAAAAGCCACACCCACTAACTTTATCCTAACACACAACTAGTACTCCTCTGTAGGGAGGCTGTACAGACAGACCTGTGGCACAGCCGTCGGCACCCAATAAGGCACACTCCGACACAAACATGTTTTTGGGCCATGTAGAGGAAACCTTCCTAGCCTCCCAAAAGCCCAAAATTGCGGTCTGGTTCAGGTTCATTGATATCTTCATGATCTGAACTCAGGGCTAAGAAACCTATCCTCATTCCTTTGCAACCTTTTCTCCTATCCGCTTCCCCTGGTCCTTCTGAACTCAGTATACCACTTTCCTCGACTTCACCTCCTGCTCTGTGTTGGCTCCATCCACATCCCTTCCACACCAAAAAATCCCTTCCACACTGCCTGGGGTATGATGTATCTATCTGCAATGACAAGTACTCCCTTTCCCAGTATGCTGAAGGTCTCACAAAGACCTTCAGACACACACCTGTGGAAGACCTACGTGCAAGACCTGCCCAATCCACTCACCCAGCACTGCCTATTCCAGTCCTGACACAGGGTTATCCTGTCCTATCAGAGTCCGGGCCACCTGCAAAAGCAGCCATGCCATATACTGCAGTTGCAGTCACTTCACATCCTTTTGTACCGGTACGACTACCCAACCAGCTGTCCACCAGAAAGAATGGCTACCACCAAACTGTGCCTAGAGCTTGCTAGGTCACCTCGTGACACGACATGCAGCTATACATAGCTTGCTTGATTTTAATGGCTGCTTCACAATCCAGACCATCTGGATCCTCCCCACAACCACGAGGTATCTGGAACTGAACATACGGGAGTAATCTTTACAAGCATTCTCCACTCCCAAAATTATCCTGAACTCAATCTACAATAACCTGATGTTCCCACACCCTCCACCCAACTGTTTCTGACCCCTGTCCTATAAACTCCACGTAATTCATGTCCCCTCTCCGCCAGTGCACCCAACACTCTTCCCCTCTCTGCTCCTCTTCCTTTCCACCACCCCTCCTCTCATCCCATTCCCTATGCCACTGCCTCTCAACAACACCCCTTGCAGGCTTGTCCTGCCACCTTCTAGTCACTGGAGCTCCGCCAGGCAGGACTGTTTCTCCCCCCCCCCCACTCCCCCCCCCCATATTCTGCTGTCCTTCCCTCTGGACTAAGACTCCGCAACGTACAGGCTTCCACAAGAGCAGAAGATCGTGTGTGGACCACCTGGAGTCTTCACACAGCGGAAATCACCTACCAGGTGACTACTTCCAGAGGGTGACCACTTCCCTGCTGGGATGTGTGTTCAAGTCTGGACTGGTTTGTTACAGAGCGAGGTGGTGCAGTGGTTAGCACATTGGACTCGCATTTGGGAGAATGAAGGTTCAAACCCCGTGTCCGGCCATTCTGATTTAGGTTTTCTGTGATTTCTCTAAATCACTTCAGGCAAATGCTGGGATGGTCCCTTTGAATGGGCACGGCTGACTTCCTTCCCCCTACTTCCCAAATTCAATGGGACCGATGACATCACTGTTTGGTTCCCTCCCCCAAATAAACCAACCAACCAACTGGTATGTCGCTGCACTCTGATCCTTGTGAACCACTTTGTCACTGACCGTCACCCAGAGTGGGCACACACCTTTGATGTCAGGTGTGGTGGTGCTTACAGTTTGAGTACCATTCATCCTTGTACTATATTCTGCAGCTCGAGGTGAGCATGCAGCATGGACATGGCTGCCGTTCACCAGCTGTGGTGCATAGTCTCTCTGTCAGCCACTGACATCTTGTTGACATCACTAGGTGACACTGCCTATGCACACAGCTGTCAAAGCAGTCATGCTGGTGGTGGGTTGCTCACTTTCTGTGGCTAGCTGTGCCATTCTGAGGCCAACAATGTTCACTCCAGCAGCAACAATACCTGTGTACCTAAAATGGCTGGAAGTCCAGTTCATCCAGGGATGTCTCACTAGCAGTCGACCACTTGATTCCAATCATCACCGCCACCACTGTCAACCCATTTGCGGATAAAGGAAGCAGTGCTTCATCCTGAAAAGCCATTTCCTCTGTCTCTGTTGTGATAACCACCTAACATCAACAATCTGGTCTCAGAAGAGTCTTCTGCAACATCAGCTGTTGCCATTTGTCAAGAGGACACTGCGGCTGCAAAGTAGTCATCAGCTCTGGATGTGGTTTGAACAGTACATGTTTGGTGAATGGGCCTTTTTTTTGTGTGTGTGTGTGTGTGTGTGTGTGTGTGTGTGTGTGTGTGTTGCTCTTGTGTATGGTAATGGTGGATTGGACTGAGGTGCATAGGAATTTGCAAGTGCTGTTTGAGAAACCTGCAACTTGTTTTCAGTGTAGAGGGAATTGTAAAGGCCACACTTTGCAGCCAGTCACGTCTAAATATTGTAATTTGGTGGGGTGACTAATTGCCATTTATGCAGGCAGTACAAGCTATGTGTGGGACTTGCTGACATTATTGGCAAGAGGCACATCAGTGGTCAGAGTCTATAGGGGCCATGATCTGTTGTAAGCTTAATGTAATTTTCCTTGTACATCTGCCCAAGTATTTGTGGTGTCCTTGCTCGTTGTTATGTGGTCTACTCATCCTACCCCCATCAGAAGCTGGGTCACATGTGAAAGCAGCCATGTCGTTTACCAGCTCTGCTGCAATCATTGCATATGTTTTTATATTGGTACAAACCACTGCCAAACTGTGCAAAGAGTGGAGAGGACCAGCCTGTGACACTTGCAGCTGAACATAATATGCTTGATTTTAATGGCTGCTTCACAATCCAGGCCATCTGGATCCTCCCCTTCAACACCAGCTTTTCTGAACTGCACAAACAGGAGTTATCTTTAGAACACATTCTCTGCTCGTGAAATTATCTCAGCCTCAACTACAATAATCTACAGTTCCCACACCCTCCACTCAGCAGTTTCCACCGCATCTGTCCTGTAACTGCTTACCAGTTCATGTACCCTCACCCTCCTTGTTCTCACACTCTCCTAACGCATCCACCAGTCTTTTCCCATCGTTGCTCCTCTTCTGTTCCACTGCTTGCCCCGCTCCCATTCCATTCCCCACAGTCCTGACACTGTCTCATGCAGCCTTTTCCTGCCCCATTCACGTCCCTGCATACTCTTCAAGACAGCGCTCTTCTCTCCGCCCTTCCTCACTCCTGATTGCTGCTTTCATTCAATGCAAAAGCTGCAGTCCAGCTAGAGCTACCAGAGATATTGGTTATCTTTGTGTGAGGTGTCTGAATGTGTATGCACCTCCCTTTCCTTTTTGAAAAATGATTTGGCCAAAAGCTTAGCATGTAACAGTCTGTTCAGTGTGCCTGTCTGCAGCTCAATGTGTCATCTTTACACTGAGTAGAAATCAATCCTTTTCAAAATTGTTGACATTCCAACCTGCACTTTCCATTGTTTAAATGTAAAATATTGCATGTCTGTAGACAAAAGATATGTTATTGTTTGATTACACTATTGCAAAACAGTCACTAGCAACAGTTACTTCCATAAAATATCTAGGAGTATGTGTGTGGAGCAGTTTGAAGTGGAAGAATCACTTAAAATTAATTGTGGGTAAAGCAGATGCCAGACAGATTCATTGGAAGAATCCTCAAGAAATGTAGTCCATCAGCAAAGGAGGTAGCTTACAAAAACCTCATTTGATCAATACTTGAATGTTGCTTATCAGTCTTGGATCTGTACCAGATAGGATTGATAGAGGAAATTGAGAAGACCAAAGAAGAGCAGCATGTTTCGTTACAGGTTTGTTTAGTAAGTGCAGAAATGTCATGAAAATGCTTAGCCAGCTCCAGTGGCAGATGTTACAAGAAAGGCATTCTACATCGGGGTGTGGTTGCTGTTAAATTTCCGAGAATGTACTCATGTGTAAGAGTTAACCAGTATATTACTTGCTCCTACATATATCTTGCAAAAAGACAGTGAAAATAAAATTCGAGGCAACATGGAGGCTTACCAGTAATCACTCTTCTTGGAAACGACTCACAAGTGGAACAGAAAATGGGAAAGTGGCAGTGGTATACAAAGTACCCTCTGCTATGCACCCTGAGATGGCTACTGGAGTATAGGTGTATGCATTTAGGTAGATGTAGATGTATGTTCTCCCCTCAGTCCACCTGAAAAACTGAGTCATCATCTGCCCATGCTGAGTGAGATGTTGAACTCAGAACAATGACAAGACATTACTGTCATGCGCTGTAGATCTTGGCATATGATTTTCTTGCAGAAGTGTTACAGTATTGTAATGTGACAAGGTGTTTAGTAACCCCCTTTCATTAAGGACCATTAAAAATCTGAATCTTCCAAATAATCTTTGATTACATAGAATGCCTTACTTGTTTTAGTAAACTTTTCCATGTTCTTGGGTAATTTGTTATATTCAGTTTCATTCCCTACCAGAAAATGCTGTTTTAATAATCCAGTGTCTCTTATTCCAAGCGATACTTGCAGATGTTTATAAGTAAATAGAGAAAGGCAGCTGGGAGTAGCCATTGATCTGGCCCTACGCCCCATCCTGTTTTTTAGTGACAGTAAGTTTTCTGCAACAGTTGTCAATTAAGGTTGCTAATTAAATGAATACAGCAAAGAACAAACTTGTTTGAAATTCTTCCCCTCTCCCCACCCTCTTTGTTAAGTTAAAAGAAAATTTATATTTAAATCTGTAACATAGTCACAGTGGAAGAAGATGAGGACTCCCAGGTAACTGACATTATGCCATTTGTGCCATCATTGAATTTTTGTACAGTTATTTAAAAAAGGCCTTGTCTGGATTTGCACAGTTGTATACAAATAAAGAAAAAATAACAGCTACAGGCAGTATCAGGTCATGCAAACAGTTTGTCGGGGCTGCGGACACAAGTTCAATGAAGATCTTTAGTATTAATGTTTTAGAGATGGACAAGTGTACCATATGCTGTAATTAAATGTTTATAAATATTATAATAGTCAGCATAGTGATATTTTATTTCCTTCCATTAAGCTTTTAACTGATCCTGAACGAAGAAAGAAGTATGACAATTTTGGAATAACGGAAGAAACTCCACCTCTACGTCCGAAACGTGATTATAGTCAGTATCGAAGGGACCCATTTGATGATCTCTTTGGCACTCATGGAGGTAGTTTTAAATTTCAATTTCAGGATCGTGACATCACTACATTTCATCAGCTTAGTGTCACAACTCGGTAAGTGCTCTTCAGGGAACTCATCATCTACAATTTTATACTATCAGTGTTTTTTATTATTTGTAATTTTGTACAGTTTATTGTTCACAAATATTTCCATCTTTTATTCTAATTTTATATCAATTTTCAGGGCTTTTGAGAACAAAATTGTACCAAAGAGTTTCAGAATTCCATATCTTGTAATGTTCTACTCGGATTGGTGCTTTGCTTGTCTGCAAGTGGAGCCAGTATGGAGAAGATTAATAGAAGAATTGGAGCCATTAGGATTTGGCATTGTTACAGTTCATTCAGAAAATGAACCAATGCTGACAAAAAAAATTGGCATTCATACACTGCCTACCCTTGTTGTACTGTTGGATGGAACAGCTAGTATTTATAGAGACTCACTTTTTAGTGTTCAAAAAATTGTTGGTAAGAACCAGAAAATTATTAATATCTGTGTATCATTAAAAAAAGCTAACATTGTTTCATAATTCCAAAAATATTTTCAGAATTTGTGAGAAGTAGATTTCCATATCGATTAGTTCAGCCAGTTGAAGATGAAACAGTCTCCTTATTTCTGAGTGGCTGGAAAGACAACAGAGTTAGAGCACTTATATTTGAGCGCCACGATTCAGTGAGGTTACGGTACCTATTAATGGCATTTTTCTACAGGGAACGTGTCGCATTTGGGTAAGTGTCATTTAAAACTACAACCTGATGTGAAGTTAGTTCAGTAGATATTATTTAAATTGATTTTCTGTGTGTCACAAATGATATGTAAGGGTATAATTTTCATATAAATTACAACCATGAAAAAATTTTGATGACACAGTTCTTTATTGAATATGAAATGTTTTGAAAAATCATTGTCAGGCAAGGTATGGGACAGTGTACACAAATTTCTGTTCATTGCCCCACAGATTTTTTATTTCCTGTTGTCAAATGTACCCAATATCTGATGTGTGTGGACAGTCTAAGCATTTTTTTGATGAACAAGCATTCTGTCTCCTTAAAGGTGCAGTACAACCCCAATTATCTTGGGAGTTAAAACTGCAATGTCAGAGTGTCAACAGAAGTCAGGCTGCACAGTTATAATAGAATCACACATATTAAAACCGGAGAATATAAAAACACTAGCTCACTATTTTGAACAAACACTGTTTCCCCAATCCTGTACAGCATCTGTCGTCCAAATGGAAGTAGACTGCTTCCTTTTTCGTAATGTATGTAGTTCATTCACACATGCTTACATATTCACCTGTTGCTACGTATACTCTCCACGAGCCACTCTTCAGTGCTTGGTGAAGAGTACTTCTTGCTAGTGTTAACCCTGCCCTACCCCATTAACATGTAGAACAAGGAAGGAGGGACACCCTACACCTTTTCACACACCTCAATCTCTCCCATTTCCCTTATACGTGGGATTGGATATGCATTTTGTCATCTAGATATATTGTCAAGGATGTAGAACACGTCATAAAAACAAGACTACATAATACAGAGTAAGTAAAATGATCTGAAATGTAATTTCATTTTGGAGGTAATTTGAAAAGTTGTTACAGATGTGTTAATGTAGGTACACTGAAGTACATAAGAAAAGTCTTAGGCTATTGTAGCCAAGCATCATCAAGCAGAAAGCAATTTGCAACATTTATTTACATTGATCATATTACTCCACTGTAGATGTCCTGAAGTCAAGTTTTCTGTAACACATTTGGTGTTCCTAATAATTTTATTTGTTTACATGTCTAGTTTCATAGGATAAAATTAAGGAGCCAATGTCCATGGAACAAGTCAGTACATGAAATTACATCAGAAAAATTAATAATTAATAAAATAAATTTCACATGAATGCTTTGGAAATGACAGACCGCTGAGTATATATTCACAAAATCAACTATATGACATAGGAATTTGCTTGAATTTTCCCATTATCTCTTAGACAGATTAGAAGGGGTGACCTATGAAGAAATTCTCCAATTTAGATTTCAAAGTGCAAGGACTACTGCTAAGATTTTTTGTTCTTTTTGTAGCTTATTGACAATGTATGCAGCAGAATACTGTACACCTTTCTGCGCAAGAGTTAAGGAGATTTGCGCTGCCTGATACGCTCCCTGCCCTTTTAACAGATGACACTGCCATGACAGGCTTAGTTTTGCGTTTTATTCGGGCAGGGGGCTTTTATCACTTAATCTAAGTGGTTGTCTTTTTTGTATTGAGTCTGGCCTTTGGCCTACGATTTTAGACTGAGTTTTTAATGTGTTTCTCTGTGGTTGGCTTTTCCTTTTTTGTATCTATGGTCGGCCAACCACTGTCACGCTCTGTGTGATTTTAATTCCTTTTGTCTAGTCTCTGTCTAAATCTTTCTTGTCCTGTGTCGTCTGCCGTCTTTTCCATTGTTCGTTTTTATTCCGTATGGGTGTTTGAAATTTTGGAAAAAGGGACTGATGACCGTAGCAGTCTGATCCCTTTAATCCCCCAAACCAACCAAGTTAAGGAGATGTGACCCAAATGCAGATTGGATTTCTACCTAGTACTAATTGAATGGAAGCTGCTAATTCTTAGGAATCAACTCTTATTATTAATAACCAGCAACTTTAAAGAAAATGCTTTAAGAGGACAATGTAAGGATTCCCAGAGTTCTGAACAGGGGTCTCCAGAAGCTTCATGAACTTGTATCGCATATTGCCAAAATGTCCATTTCTGAGCTGAAAATATTCTTTGAGAATGGGAAGAGTTACCCCAGAATACAATGCTGTATGTTATGTGTTGTTGTGGTCTTCAGTCCTGAGACTGGTTTGATGCAGCTCTCCATGCTACTCTATCCTGTGCAAGCTTCTTCATCTCCCAGTACCTACTGCAACCTACATCCTTCTGAATCTGCTTAGTGTATTGATCTCTTGGTCTCCCTCTACGATTTTTACCCTCCACGCTGCCCTCCAATGCTAAATTTGTGATCCCTTGATGCCTCAAAACATGTCCTACCAACCGATCCCTTCTTCTAGTCAAGTTGTGCCACAAACTTCTCTTCTCTCCAATCCTATTCAATACCTCCTCATTAGTTACGTGATCTACCCACCTTATCTTCAGCATTCTTCTGTAGCACCACATTTCGAAAGCTTCTATTCTCTTCTTGTCCAAACTAGTTATCGTCCATGTCTCACTTCCATACATGGCTACACTCCATACAAATACTTTCAGAAACGACTTCCTCACACCTAAATCTATACTCGATGTTAACAAATTTCTCTTCTTGAGAAACGCTTTCCTTGCCATTGCCAGTCTACATTTTATATCCTCTCTACTTCGACCATCATCGGTTATTTTACTCCCTAAATAGCAAAACTCCTTTACTACTTTAAGTGTCTCATTTCCTAATCTAATTCCCTCAGCATCACCCGACTTAATTTGACTACATTCCATTATCCTCGTTTTGCTTTTGTTGATGTTCATCTTATATCCTCCTTTCAAGACACTGTCCATTCCGTTCAACTGCTCTTCCAAGTCCTTTGCTGTCTCTGACAGAATTACAATGTCATCGGCGAACCTCAAAGTTTTTACTTCTTCTCCATGAATTTTAATACCTACTCCAAATTTTTCTTTTGTTTCCTTTACTGCTTGCTCAATATACAGATTGAATAACATCGGGGAGAGGCTACAACCCTGTCTCACTCCTTTCCCAACCACTGCTTCCCTTTCATGCCCCTCGACTCTTATAACTGCCATCTGGTTTCTGTACAAATTGTAAATAGCCTTTCGCTCCCTGTATTTTACCCCTGCCACCTTCAGAATTTGAAAGAGAGTATTCCAGTCAACATTGTCAAAAGCTTTCTCTAAGTCTACAAATGCTAGAAACGTAGGTTTGCCTTTTCTTAATCTTTCTTCCAAGATAAGTCGTAGGGTCAGTATTACCTCACGTGTTCCAACATTCCTACGGAATCCAAACTGATCTTCCCCGAGGTCCGCTTCTACCAGTTTTTCCATTCGTCTGTAAAGAATTCGCGTTAGTATTTTGCAGCTGTGACTTATTAAACTGATAGTTCGGTAATTTTCACATTTGTCAACACCTGCTTTCTTTGGGATTGGAATTATTATATTCTTCTTGAAGTCTGAGGGTATTTCGCCTGTCTCATACATCGTGCTCACCAGATGGTAGAGTTTTGTCATGACTGGCTCTCCCGAGGCCATCAGTAGTTCTAGTGGAATGTTGTCTACTCCCGGGGCCTTGTTTCGACTCAGGTCTTTCAGTGCTCTGTCAAACTCTTCACGCAGTATCTTATCTCCCATTTCGTCTTCATCTACATCCTCTTCCATTTCCATAATATTGTCCTCAAGTACATCTCCCTTGTATAAACCCTCTATATACTCCTTCCACCTTTCTACCTTCCCTTCTTTGCTTAGAACTGGGTTTCCATCTGAGCTCTTGATATTCATACAAGTGGTTCTCTTCTCTCCAAAGGTCTCTTTAATTTTCCTGTAGGCAGTATCTATCTTACCCCTAGTGAGACAAGCCTCTACATCCTTACATTTGTCCTCTAGCCATCCCTGCTTAGCCATTTTGCACTTCCTGTTGATCTCATTTTTGAGACGTTTGTATTCCTTTTTGCCTGCTTCATTTACTGCATTTTTATATTTTCTCCTTTCATCAATTAAATTCAATATTTCTTCTGTTACCCAAGGATTTCTATTAGCCCTCGTCTTTACCTACTTGATCGTCTGCTGCCTTCACCACTTCATCCCTCAGAGCTACCCATTCTTCTTCTACTGTATTTCTTTCCCCCATTCCTGTCAATTGTTCCCTTATGCTCTCCCTGAAACTCTCTACAACCTCTGGTTCTTTCAGTTTATCCAGGTCCCATCTCCTTAAATTCCCACCTTTTTGCAGTTTCTTCAGTTTCAATCTGCAGTTCATAACCAATAGATTGTGGTCAGAATCCACATCTGCCCCAGGAAATGTCTTACAGTTTAAAACCTGGTTCCTAAATCTCTGTCTTACCATTATATAATCTATCTGAAACCTTTCAGTATCTCCTGGCTTCTTCCATGTATACAGCCTCCTTTCATGATTCTTGAACCCAGTGTTGGCTATGATTAAGTTATGCTCTGTGCAAAATTCTACAAGGCGGCTTCCTCTTTCATTCCTTCCCCCCAATCCATATTCACCTACTATGTTTCCTTCTCTCCCTTTTCCTACTGACGAATTCCAGTCACCCATGACTATTAAATTTTCGTCTCCCTTCACTACCTGAATAATTTCTTTTATCTCGTCATACGTTTCATCTATTTCTTCATCATCTGCAGAGCTAGTTGGCATATAAACTTGTACTACTGTAGTAGGCATGGGCTTTGTGTCTATCTTGGCCACAATAATGCGTTCACTATGCTGTTTGTGGTAGCTAACCCGCACTCCTATTTTTTTATTCATTATTAAACCCACTCCTGCATTACCCCTATTTGATTTTGTATTTATAACCCTGTAATCACCTGACCAAAAGTCTTGTTCCTCCTGCCACCGAACTTCACTAATTCCCACTATATCTAACTTTAACCTATCCATTTCCCTTTTTAAATTTTCTAACCTACCTGCCCGATTAAGTGATCTGACATTCCACGCTCCGATCCGTAGAACGCCAGTTTTCTTTCTCCTGATAACGACGTCCTCTTGAGTAGTCCCCGCCCGGAGATCCGAATGGGGGACTATTTTACCTCCGGAATATTTTACCCAAGAGGACGCCATCATCATTTAATCATACAGTAGAGCTGCATGTCCTCGGGAAAAATTACGGCTGTAGTTTCCCCTTGCTTTCAGCCGTTCGCAGTACCAGCACAGCAAGGCCGTTTTGGTTAATGTTACAAGGCCAGATCAGTCAATCATCCAGACTGTTGCCCCTGCAACTACTGAAAAGGCTGCTGCCCCTCTTCAGGAACCACATGTTTGTCTGGCCTCTCAACAGATACCCCTCCGTTGTGGTTGCACCTACGGTACGGCCATCTGTATCGCTGAGGCACGCAAGCCTCCCCACCAACGGCAAGGTCCATGGTTCATGGGGGGCTGTATGTTATAAGCAAATGAAAATAAGGGAAGTAGACTAATTTTTGTGTTGGATGACCACTTATTGCAGATTCAGCTCTAATTGTAAATATAATAGTACTGAGGTTTTTTTTAACTAGATCCTGAATTTGGGCTTTTCATGACAGTTTACAATATATCTGAGCACATAGGAATTTAGATTATTCAGACTGGCTAATCATATGCTCTATCTGTTTGTTCAGAATGCCAGTTTTAGCTAAATTGTACGTTAGAAACTGTTAAAACTGAGTCTTAATGTGATTTGGCATCAATTTATTTTCTAGAAGCCATTAACTTATGTCTTGAACTTTACTATTTGATGTGTAGCCTATGTTGCACTCAACATCCTTCGCTACCAGCTAACATCAGCAAACAGAAATATTTGAGAATCATCTGTCATTAGAAGGTATATCATTTACACAGGTTGTCCCTCCTAACAGGCACAAACAAATACTGCTAATCACATCTTTCATGCAATACCTAGTGTCGGCAGAAAGTGTCAGTTTGTTTCCTGTTACAAACAAAATGATTTTCAAAGCAGAATTTTATTTGCCCGTTCGATAGATCGGTTCCAGATCAGTCTAGTATGATATTTGTTTTATCAATATGTATTAACAGAGATAGCAAAACATGAAATGTAACCAGTACTCCAGTGTCAACTGACCAGTGCTGCAGCATGGCGGTAGTAGTCAGCACAGACTGGGGTTGTGGTGCTGTCGCTGCTGGAGTCTGGTTATTTTTCATGTTTTGCTATCTCTGTTAATATTAGGATGTGCTGAAAAGTAAGGCCTCCGAATTTCTTATTCTCTTCTCAATATCAGTTGTATTAAACATCATGCATATTACTCTGTTGACTTTCCCACTTCGCTGATGCAAGTTGCAGCCCTCTGCCACTATAGGACTCAGAATTGTAGCATGTACTGTGGCAGTGCGTAACGAAACAATCTACTGTGCAAAAAACAGTGTGTTGTAATCGAGTTACTGCTGCAGAAAACATTTGTTCAGACATGGAACACCCTCTCCTTCAGCATGACAATGGCAGACGACAGACAATCTCTGCAACAGTTTGACGCCTTGGGTTCGCTGTCATCAGTCATCCTCCATACTGTCCCAACCACATCCAATTTTCATCCATTTCCAAAACACCTTCAAGGACTTCACTTTGATAGTGCTGAAACAGTGCAAGCAGAGGTAAGGTTGTGGGCCTGTCAACAGAGTCAGCCATTCTACAGTAATCGTATCAACAGACTGGTCTCTCATTGGGAGAAATATGCTCAGACCTGGATGAATATGTTGAGAAATAAATATGAAAACATGAAGAATAAAGATGTAGAATGTAAACAAAATTTTTATTATTTTCACATAAAAAATTCAGAGGCATTACTTTTCAGCTTGCCATTGTCCATATTGGTAAAATGAGTATCACAGTAGACTACTTTCAGACCATTCTATCGAATGAGTATGTCAGATTCCACCTTAAAAATCATTTTTTGTGTAACGGTGAAACAAATCGACGATTTCTGTCCTCACTGAACATTGCGTAAAAGATGTGATGAGCGGTATTTGTTTGGGGTGACTCCAGCTATACACCGTAAAAACAAAATTGCAAATAGCTGCCAAAAAACTAGACAAAATGCACCCAAAGACTCAGAGGGGCACCTGGTATATATACTGTTAGGTTCTTTATTTTTGTTAAGAGAAGTACCTTTTATTTCTGCAGATTTGAAGGGAGCTGCCACTTGTTACCTGAAGTGAAAGTACTGTCTTAGTTATTCTTCATTTCTTTACAATTTCATGATCATTATGCTTTCATATTGGCCGTAGAGAGATCTGTTGGCCCTGTCTGTTAAATCCTTCGTATGTGCTGAGAACATTATTTTATTGATTATTTTATGTATCAGTGGCGCACATCTGATGTTACTGCTGAAACTTTATGCAGTGCAACATATTAGACTCTGACAGTGAAAAATTCTTCAGCTAGTACATATTTGTGAAGATATTCCATATGGTCATCTCAGTTGACAATATGGTACATCGGGGAACACCTATCAAAAAGGGAATCTACCTTTTCAACTGTGTCTACTCTTTGCAAGATATAGGATGAAAAAGTAATCCATGTTTTACACAAATGATTTTTTTTTTTTCTGAACACATCAGAGTCTTTGAGGGATTCTGTTTTCTTGGAAAATTTTATAACACTGGAGTTTATAATATACTCCAGTAGGATTCTGCAACACATGGACGCTAGAGATACTGGTCTCAGTTAATGCATCTATTGTTTTACATTATTAAAAATGAGTCACCTAATCTCTTTTTCCACTTGCACAGGATCCTTTGCTACCAAGGAGATTGTCAGGAGATTGTGTAGGACAGGAAGTAATTCAGAAACACATTCAATGCAAAATCTAATAGGAATTATGTCAGAACATAGTGCCTTGTTATTTGTGTATTGTGTTATTTTATCCATTGGAAATGATTGGTAGAAGCCTGAAACTGTAAAAACAATGTTTCAGTTGTTTCTCAATACTAAGATTGCTTATTTTGTTTTCACCTGTTTTGAAGTTGGTACAGTTCTTCAGCAAAGCTAAGGTACTAGAATCTTGGTATGTTTTCTGAGTCTGGTCGAAGAGAGACTGTGGATTTACTGAAAGTTATTTCATCAAGATGTGATTGCAAAAATTATTGCAAACTTTACTTATAATTCTTGCAATGGCTGCATGAGCTGCCATTAAGTTTCCTATTCCAATTTCCCTGAATGTCTCTTATGTAATGAAAGTGTAAAAAAAAAAAAAAAAAAAAAAAAAAAGAAAACTCTAAAATTTACCATTAAATTGAGGTAAGTCTTTGCCTGGTTTTGTTGCTTTGCTTTTATAAGTAGTGCTATATTTTTTTAACTACGTCTCCTACATTTTTCTGCGAAACATTGTCAATTTGCCTCTTGAGAAGGATTTTAATGAATATAATTTCTGCCAAATACAAACACTTTCTTAGTCTTCTTAATGAACTTTTGATGAAGTTGCAAATCCCTGTGACTTGGATGCCACTGTTGAAAATATTCTGTGGCGTTGGTGCTGGTTGTTGTTGTTCAGCAAGACTATTCATCGTTACCGTCACTAACATGTGCTTAATTTTCCTTATCAGTACTGTGTTAATTAAAATCATCCCTTTTACCAACAATATAAATGTAGAATTTTTATAATATTGAATTTAGCTCATTATAGAACCACACCGCTACTATTTTGCTCAGAGTTGGCAGCTGTCAGAAAAATCAAATAACTGATTTGAGTCCTCCATCAGTGAATATTCTTGTTCGTATTGTCACTTCTTAACCTTACTCAAGACCTAATGTGAAAGCTTGGTCATCAGTGAAATACAACACTTAGCATTGAAAGCATTTAACACTCATGATACACTGCAAACTATGGATGAAGGGCAACAGACAGTTCCCATACTCCTAGAGTACCAAAAGGCATTTGACATGGTACTGCTCTGCAGACTGTTAACAAAGGTACAAACATATGGTACAGGTTCCCAGATATGTGAGTGGCTCAAATACTTTTTAAGCAATAGAACCCAATATATTTTTCTCGACAACAATTGTTCATCAGAGACAAGGGAATCATCAGGTGGGCCCAGGGAAGTGTGATAGGACTGTTATTATTTTCTGTACACATAAATGGTTTGGCAGACAAGTTGGACAGCAATCTACAGTTGTTAACAGACAAATGTTGATGGTGTTAAGACAGCAACCAGCCACAAATTTACAATTTTTTCTCACTGATCACTTTAGATTTGTCGCTGAGAAGATTTCTACCACGCACCACATGTTTTGATACATACAAAGAGCTTATAAACATATGAGTATCAAAGATGCTATGATATATCGTAACATTTGACGATGATGTCCTATGTTTGGAAAGGATCATATATTCGTTTACACAACTGTAATGCCTTTTACACTAGTACAGAGACATTGAATTTTTGAGTTGATATTGTTACATTAATTATAATTTTTTAAAAATGTATATATATAGTAATGTATAGGTAAATTAGTATATTATTTAATTACATTTAGCATCATGAGAATTATAGTAACATATAAATTTGTTACTTGATCTGCAGATAGGCGTACTAATATTATTTGCATTGGAGGTTGGAAAATAATTTTTGGAAATTTTTCTGGAAAGGGGTGTTAGCTAACTCTGTTTGTTCATTAAGGATATAGTCTGGGGTGCTGTTTTTGTGTGTGTGAATTTCTATTTCTTCTAATATATTCATAGTGGCTCCTTTTTCTGCTAGATGTAAAATTTTTAATGGTTTTCTTTAGCAATATGGGATGCAAATGCGGATTTGTTCACGTTACCAAATCTTAAAGCATCAATGTGTTCTTTGTATCTAATTTCAAAACTTCTGCCTGTCTGGCCAATGTATAATTTTGGGCACGTATCGCATTTGAGTTTGTATATTCCTGATTTACGGTAGGGACTCTTGGAGGTATTTACATCATGGATTACTTTTTGTTGTAATTTATTATTTGTGGAAAAGCTGATTGTGATATTTTTCTTTTTAAATAAGTTTGCTATTTGGTGTGAAAGTGGGCCTATGTATGGGAGAGTAGCATATTTAGGTTTGGCTTCTGTGGCACACTGATTTGGCTTGAAGTGACTGCTGTGAAGTGGATATGTGGTTTTTGTCTGCATTTTTTTGTGGAGTTTTTCTATTATTGTGGGTTTATATCCATTCTTATGAGCAACTGTTTTAATTATATTGATTTAATTTTGTTGATCTGTGTCACTCATTGGTACTTTTTTAATTCGGTGTAGCATCGTTCTGAAATATGCCATTTTTTGATATTTATTGTTACTATTGCAAATTTTCAGGTCAAGAAAGTTAATGCTTTTATTAGTTTCATGTTCAACTGTGAATTTAATATTTTTGTGCATTTTGCTTAGATCTGCTGCTATCTATTTCACCATAAATTTGAACTCCTAGAGGATGTCAGGAGCTATTAAGGCAGGCCTTTCCTGGTCAGCCTTTTCAGCCTTGTTTTTCCAGGAACCTGTGTGCATGTCCATAGTAGAGAAATGCTTTGCTCCTTTCAAGACTCTAGGGTATCATTAGCGTGCAGCAATGGATAGACATCATTATGAGAAGGAAAGTTGCTACTCATCATATAGCGGAGATGCTGAGTCGCAGATAGGCACAACAAAAAGATTTTCACACTTAAAGCTTTCAGCCAATGGCCTTTGTCAACAGTAGACACACATACTGGTGCGCGCGTGCCGCACGCACGTGTGTGCGCGCGCGCGCATACACACACACACACACACACACACACACACACACACACACACACACACACACACACAACTGCAGTCGTAGGCAATTGAAACCACAATGTGTGTCTATTGTTGACAAAGGCCAGGCCGAAAGCTTTAAGTGTTAAAATCTTTTTGTTGTGCCTATCTGCAACTCAGCATCTCCGCTATATGGTGAGTAGCACTTTCCTTCTCATAATATTGTTACATTACATCCTGGATTTTCCATTGTTTGATAATGGATAGACATCTTTACTTGTGATATTGTTCAGTCACTGGTAGTCAATACAGAAATGCTGTGTGCCACAGGAGAGGACCAAGGACTATGTGGAAGTCCAACAAAGTCATCTCGTAGCATCTCTTCCACTTCCTTGGATTATCCATTGTTCAGCTGGCAATACTAGTTCTGGCTGATTGGTGGATGATTTCCAGTGTTCATAAGGTGTTTTACCATGGGCTGCTTGGTCTGTCTTTTCTCCACTCTGGATTTGAAAGCATCCAAAAATAGACTCGCCAACATTGTTCCTCAGTCAGACCAAATCCTATTTGCGTTCGATAGTAACTTCGTTCCCTGCATTGTCTTAGTGGTAGCAAGGCATATTTCTTCATTACAGCCCATCCTTTCACAGTTTAACTGTACATCTTGATTGACAACTGGAAAACTTATTATTGATCATGGCAGGATAATTATGTCTTCAACAGCAACAAACAGCTGCACAGAGCAGTCTTTGTTACATGTACTTGTTGGAATAGCTTCAGCAGTCTGGAGCTCTGATCTTCTACATTCTATGATTGCTTGTGATGCTTGCAAGAAGCTCTGTGGAGAATGACATTATGATTACATTCCGCTAAAATGACAAATTCGAAGGGCTGCATTCTGTCATTGTTAGTTATTCTTGCAATACATGCTTCTGTCAGATGGTTGTATTTTTCATTCGCGACCTTCAGTGCAGTCACTTTTGTATCATGGAACATAGTCTTCTTTAGCTGGTGATGATAAACATTTGAGATTCCAGGAAGAAAGGGCCGGAGTGCATTTTGCCTGTCTCATACATCTTGCTCACCAGATGGAAGAGTTTTGTCGTCATGGCTGGCTCTCCCACGGCTATCAGTAGTTCTGAGGGAATGTTGTCTACTCCCTGGGCCTTGTTTAAACATAGGTCTTTCAGTGCTCTGTCAAATTCCTCACGCAGTATTATATCTACCATTTCATTTTCATCTATGTCCTCGTCCATTTCCCTAACATTGCCCTCAAGTATATCACCCTTGTATAGACCTTATATATACTCCTTCCACCTTTCTGCTTTCCGCTCTTTGTTTAGGATCAGTTTTCCCTCTGAGCTGTTGATATTCGTACAGGCGGTTCTCTTTTGTCCAAAGGTCTCTTTAATTTTCTTGTAGGCAGTATCCATATTACCCCTAGTGATACATGCTTCTACATCCTTACATTTGTCCTCTAGCCATTCCTGCTTAGCCATTGTGCACTTCCTGTCGATTGAATTTTTGAGGCAATTGTATTCCTTTTCACCTGTTTCATTTACTGCATTTTTATGTTTTCTCCTTTCATCAATTAATTTCAATAACTCTTCTGTTACCCAAAGATTTCTTCTAGCCCTCAACTTTTTACTGTCAGTATTCCAATCCTATGTTGCCTCCACTATTTCATCTCTGGAAGCTACCCATTCTTCTTCTACTATATTCCTTTCCCCTGTTCTTGTCAATTGTTCCCTAACGCTCCTTACGAAACACTCTGCAATCTCTGGTTCTTTCAGTTTATCCAGGTCCCATCTCCTTAAATCCCTACCTTTTTGCAGTTTCTTCAGTTTTAATCTACTGTTCATAACCAATTAATTGTGGTCAATGACCACATCTGCTCCTGGAAATGACTTATGATTTAAAACCTGGTTTCTAAACCTCTATCTTACTATTACGTAATCAAACTAAACCTTGCAGTGTATCCAGGTCTGTTCCACATGTATAGTCTTCTTTCAAGATTCTTAAACCAAGTGTTAGCTATGATTAAGTTATGCTCTGTGCAAAATTCTACCAGGCAGCTTCCTCTTTCTTTCCTTACCTGGAGCCCATATTCACCTACTACTTTTCCTTATCTTCCTTTTCCTGCTATTGAATTCCAGTCCCCCACGACTATTATATCTTCATCTCCCTTAACTATCTGAACTATTTCTTTTATCTCATCATACATTTCTTCAATCTCTTCATCATCTGTGGAGCTAGCTGGCATATATGAGGTGGAACCCAGAATTTTCGGGACTGGTACTGCCATCTGGAAAGTAGGAGTAGTAGATCTTTGCACCACTAGGTGGCAAGAGCTGCATATCTGATGAGTCAGTGTGCAGAGTGGCATTCAGCTGGAAGGACATGTTGCGTGTCCACAGTGATTTCCGTAATACTCTGTGTTTGGTGTGTGGCAATTTTATGATGGATCCGTTAACAGAACAGCGCGTGTGTATCAAATTCTGTGCGAGTCTCGGGAAAAGTGCTACGGAGACCCTTGCAATGATTCAACAAGTGTTTGGAGCATGAGCTGTATATGTGTGTGAGTGGCATGCTCGGTTCAGGGCCGGCCTTATAGATGTCGATGATGATGCTCACACTGGAAGGCCTATTAGCTGCACATAGCCAGACGTTGTTGCCCAACTTCAACAATTGGTTTGTGCGGATCGACTTCGAACCATTCAAGACCTTGCAGTTGAAGTGGGTATTGGTTATGAGACATATCAACGAATGTTAACTGACGAATTGGGCATGCATCGTGTTGCTGCAAAATTTGTGCCAAGGGTCCTGACTGCTGATCAGAAGGCACAGCATGTTGAAGTGTGCACAGATCTTTGTCAGACCGCATCTGATGATCCAACCTTCTTGTCACGGGTTATCACTGGCGACAAGAGCTGAATTTACGGTTATGACCCAGAGACAACGCAACAATCGTCCCAGTGGAAGAGCCCGGGCGCTCCAAGACCCAAAAAAGCGAGACAGGTGAAGAGCAAAGTGAAGAACATGGCCATCATATTCTTTGATACCAAGCGAATTGTGCACAAAGAATTCGTCCCATCCAACCAAACAGTGAATTCTGCATACTACTGTGACATTTTGCAACGGCTCCGTGAAAACGAGCGGCGACAACTGCCCGAACTTTGATGTCAAGGGAACTGGCTGCTGCGTCACAACATGGCGGTTGTACCCCACCCACCGTACTAGCCAGATTTGGCACCTTGCGACTTCGCGCTAATCCCAAAACTGAAACTCAAGTTGAAAGGCCGTCAGTTCGACACTCTAGAGAGGATTCAAGAAGCATCACTGGCGGTGATCAACACCCTCAAAGAACAGGACTTCCAGGAAACACTTGACCATTGGCAGAAGCACTGGGACTGGTGTGTACGTATGGATGGGAACTACGAGGCGTATTTTTTAAGTAAGTACCGTTTTGATATTAAAAAAAGACATGCTAAGATATCTCAATTTTATTTTTACATGAAAGCCTGTACCGTAATATACTTTTCTACATAATTTCTGTCAATATTGAGGCGCTTGTCATGACGTTGTACCAGTTTTTGAATACCCTCCTTATAGAATTCTGCCGCCTGACTTCTTAACCACTGCATCACCATTGTTTTGACTTCATCATCGTCTTGAAGACGCTGACCACCCAGGTGTTTCTTCAAGTGCAGGAAAAGATGGTAGTCACTGGGCGCAAGATCGGGGCTGTACGGAGGATGATCTAGAGTTTCCCATCAAAAAGATATGATGAGATCTTTGGTCTGATTCGTCATGTGCGGATGGGCATTGTCTTGCAGCAAGACGATGCCCTTGCTCATTTTCCATGGACTGTTGCTTTGATTCTGGTGTGACGTAGGCCACCCATGTTTCATCGCCCGTAACAATTTGGCTTAAGAAATCATCACCGTCGTGGTACCGCTCAAGGAAAGTCAATGCACTGTCTAAACATTTGGTTTTGTGCACATCCGTCAACATTTTCGGTACCCAACGTGCACACAATTTTCGGTAATTCAAGTACTCTGTCACAATGCCATACAAAACAGTATGAGAAACATTAGGAAAGTCATCCCGCAAGGAGGAAATCGTAAAGCGTCTGTTTTCTCTCACCTTATTGTCCGCTTCCTGCACCAAACTTTCATTAACGACCGAAGGACGCCCACTCCATTGTTCATCATGCACATTTGTGCGGCCATCTTTAAATGCTCTCACCCACTTTCTTACCATTCCATCATTCATAATGTTTTCTCCATAAACTGCACAGATCTCACGATGAATATCGATTGCTTTTAGGCCTTTGGCACTAAGAAATCTTATAACAGCCCATACTTCACAGTCAGCGGGACTCATGATTATCGGAGGCATCTTTAACACTCAGTACACAATGTAAACAAGGAAGAATCAGACTGTAATGGCGTCAGTGCATAGATTAAGGTACAGGCTTTCATGTAAAAGTAAAATTATTGAGATATCTTAGCACGTCTTTTTTAAAATTTCAAAACAGTACTTACTTAAAAAACACGCCTTGTACTTCGAAGGTGATGGTGACCATTGGTCCAGAGGTAAGGTTTTCAACAGCTAGCAGCACCAGTCCCGAAAATTTTGGATAGCAACTTGTAAACTTGTACTACTGTGATAGGCGTGGGCTTCGTGTATATCTTGGCTACAATAATGCATTCACTATGCTGTTCGTAGTAGCTTATCTGTGTTCCTATTTTTTTATTCATTATTAAATCTACTCCTGCATTACCCCTATTTGATTTTGTATTTATAGCCCTATATTCACGAGACCAGAAGTCCTGTTCCTCCTGCCACTGAATTTCACTAAATCCCACTATATCTAATTTTAACCTATTCATTTACCTTTTTAAGTTTTCCAACCTACCTGCACGATTAAGGGATCTCACATTCCACACTCCGATCCGTAGAACGCCAGTTTTATTTCTCTTAATAACAACATCCTCCTGTGAAGTCCCTGCCCAGAGAACCAAATGGGGGACTATTTTACCTCCAGAATATTTTACCCAAGAGGATGCCATTATCATTTAACCATACAGGAAAGCTTCATTCCCTCTGGAAAAATTATGCCTGTAGTTTCCCCTTGCTTTCAGCTGTTTGCAGTACCAGCACAGCAAAGCCGTTTTGGTTGATGTTACAAGGGCAGTTCAGTCAATTGTCCAGACTGTTGCCCCTGCAACTACTGAAAAGGTTGCTGTCCCTCTTCAGGAACCACATGTTTGTCTGGCCTCTCAACAGATACCCTTCCATTGTGGTTGCACCTATGTTATGGCTATCTATATTGCTAGAGGCCCGCAGGCATCCGCACCAATGGCAAGGTTCATCGTTCATCTTATATCCTCCTTTCAAGACACTGTCAAATTTATTCATCCGCTCTTTTAAGTCCTTCACTGTCTCTGACAGAATTACAGTGTCATCAGCAAACCCCAAAGTTTTTATTTCTTATACCTGAACTTTAATTCCTACTCCATTTTTTTATTTTTTATTTATTTATTTATTTATTTTTTTTTTTTTTTCCTCTACTGCTTGCTCAATGTACTGACTGAATAAAATCGGGGATACACTACAACCCTGTGTCACTCCCTTCTCAACCATTGCTTCACTTTCATGTCTCTCGACTCTTGTAACTGCTGTCTTGGAGATTTTCTCCGCTTGCGGACTTGGTGTTGTGTTGTCATCATTATCATTTCATGCTCATCCCTGTCGCCCAAGTCACACAATGTCGCGTTGAGTGAAATAAGACTTGCACTCGGCGACCGAACTTCCCCGGATGGGGCCTCCCGGCTAACGATGACACAAACTCATTTCATTTTGCCTTGTGCATTCCTAAATTTCTCCGGAATCCAAAGTGATCTTCCCTGAGGTCGGCTTCTACCGGTTTTTCCATTCTTCTGTAAAGAACTCATGTTAGTATTTTGCAACAATGACTTACAAAAATGACAATTCGGTAATGTTCCCACCTGTCAGCAACTACTTTCTTGGAATTGGAATTATTACATTCTTCTTGAAGCCTGATGATATTTTGCCTATTTCATACATCTTGCTCACAGATGGAAGAGTTTTGTCATGGCTGGCTCTCCCAAGGCTATCTGAAGTTGTACTGTAATCTTGTCTACTTGCAAGCTCTTGTTATGACTTACACCTTTTATACAGTCTCTGTCAAATTCTTCCCATAGTATCATATCTCCCATCCCATAATCATTTATGTCCTCTTCCATTTATGTTATATTGCCCTCAAATACATCTCCTTGTGCAGACCCCCTATATGCTCCTTCCATCTTTCAGCTTTCCCTCCTTTGCTTAAGACTGATTTTCCATCTCAGCTCTTGATATTCACACAGGTGGTTCCTATTCTCCAAAGGCCGCTTTAATTTTTCTGCAGTTGGCTTCTATCTTTCCCCTAGTGATATGTGTTTTTAAACTCTTATATTTGTCCTTCGATTATTCCTGCTTAGCCATTTTGCACTTCCTGTCACTCTCATTTTTTAGTCTTTTGTATTACGTTTCACCTGCTTATTTACTGCATTTTTATATTTTCTCCTTTCATCAATCAAACTGATATCTCTTGTGTTACCCATGAATTTCTACTGGGCTCCTGATGCCTTCAGTTATTCATGAGTTCTTTTTACAGTTTTTGTCACATGCTGTTACGAAGGGGAAGCATTCATTGAAAACACTCATGAATTCTGATTCGAAAGCATTGTAGTTTGTGTTTACTGATTACTGCTTGCTGAAAGACCAGGATGTTTCAGTTAGTCTTGAGACAAATGTATTCACATTGTGTTAGCTGAGTTCCTCACTCGTTTCACTGTTCCAGTTTTATCTAAATTTGTCAATGAGATAGTAAAGCAGTAAAGGAAAGAAAAGAAAATTTTGAAATAGGAGTTAAAATCCACAGAGAAGAAAAAAAAAAAAAAAAAACTTAGAGGGTTGCCGATGACATTGTAATTCTGTCAGAGACTGCAAAGGACCTAGAAGAGCAGTTGAACAGAATGGACAGTGTCCTGAAAGGAGGATATAAGGGGAATATCAACAAAAGCAAAATGAGGGTAATGGAATGTAGTCAAATTAAATCAGGCGATGCTGAGGGGATTACATTAGAAAATGAGACACTTAAAGCAGTAGATGAGTTTTGCTATTTGTGGAGCAAAATAACTGATGATGGCCAAAGTAGAGAGGATATAATATGTAGACTGGCAATGGCAAGAAAAGCGTTTCTGAAAAAGAGAAATTAGTTAACATCGAGTATAGATGTAAGTGTCAGGATGTCTATTCTGAAAATATTTGTATAGAGTGTGGCCGTGGATGGAAGTGAAACATGGATGATAAACAGTTTAAACAAGAAGAGAATAGAAGCTTTTGAAATGTGGTGCTACAGAAGAATGGGTAGATCACGTAACTAATGAGGAGGTTCTGAATAGAATTTGGAAGAAGAGAAATTTGTGGTGAAACCTGACTAAAAGAAGGGATCGGTTGGCAGGACACATTCTGAGGCATCAAGGGATCACCAGTTTAGTACTGGAGGGAATGTGGGGGTTAAAAACTGTAAAGGGAGACCAAGATATGAGTACAGTAAGCAGATCCAGGAGGATGTAGGTTGCAGTAGTTCTTTGGAGATGAAGAGGCGTGTACTGGATAGAGCAGCAGAGAGCTGCATCAAACCAGTCTTTGGACTGAAGACGACGACAACAACAACATTCTTCTGACATGCAATCACAAAATTCAGTACACTGCTTGGCTTTCTTTCAAGTACTTCCTCCACTTTGCAACTGACACATACGTTGATTCCATTTACTGCCGGTATGGCGCATGCTTGGAAAAAAAGGGTGTGGGGTAGGGGGAACCATAAAACTCATTGTTGAATCCAGAAATGCTTAACAAAACGTTGTTGCACCTGACAAAGATTGTATGTGTTCTTGTGTTGAATGTTATTTAGCATTGATGACCTCACAGTTGATTTCTGCAGAGATTTTGTAAAATATATCTATTATTTTTTTATAACTTGAAATTGGTAAGATCTTACTATCATGTAAGTACAACATGTTCCATCTCACATTTGCTATTTGAAATTCACATGTGAAAAATTTGCAGGTCACTCCTCTCACTTAATGTTTTTACTGATCACTATGTTAAGAACATTGGTATAGAAGTTGTCATCCACCTGATAGTGGAACCTATACAGGTATCCAGTATGCATCAGAAAAATCAAACATATCCTTCCAACCATGTAGCTCTTACACTGATTATGATGCCCACCTAGACCATGGCTCAAGACTCATTGTAATTGTCACAATTCAGTATGTTCTTCTTTGCTTCCACACTAGATCGTGTTTGGAATATCTCAAAATGTAAACTGAGATTTATCGTAGAACATTGTCAATGTCCAGTACTGTTAGCTCCATCATTACGTCCCGTACATCACAGTAGTCTGGCGTGGCAGTTAGTGGCGATTGTTGAAACACACTGTGCTGCCATCTGGCCATTCTACTGGACACTGTGCGTTCTTCACAGGTCACCTATGAGATGAGAAGGAAAATGAAGTCTATAGTCACTTTTTTATATCAAGGAACAGACATACATACAAACTGCCCAAATTTGATGCTAATACATCATATTTGCATTGTATGCAAAATACTTTGAATAAATCAGTGACTGCATTTTTAAATAAGTTATTCATGAGTTTGATGTTTCATTATTTAATCTCTGAATTTAGGCATTTGTTCACAAGTCCATATCCACAAAGTTTAAATAAATCAGTTAAAAGTGTACAAGCCAAGAGAAAATGAAAAAGAGAGGGAGAGGGATATGCGGAGCAGTGACAAACTTGTTCCAATTCACTAGTTGGTCTGTGTACCATGTGTTGTATACCTTCTACAACCTCCACAGTCATATTCACAGCTGTTCCTTCTCCAAAAGCTACTTTATTTAGTTATGAGAAAATACCTTTTGCCACTCTCTTTACACTTGCAAGGAACTTCCTTCAGTCATGAGAAAACGCTCTTAGCAACTCTTAATTACATTTGAAAATGGTGGTGTTGCTGTGACTCATATCAAGCTGACCAACTACTCTTCCACTATCATAGCCACTCGTGTTGTTTTTAGCCATATTACAATAATAATATTACCAAGATAGGTGGCACAGTGGTTGAGCGTTGGTCTCAGATTGGGAGGAATAATGTTCATTTCTCTGTTGACCATAAATAATTATGTTTTATGTTTCCCCACAATCACTTTAGGGTAGGCCTTTGAAAAGAATAATACCTTTCCCAACTTTTGTCAATCTGAGCCTCTGTTCTGTCTCTCTAGTGATATGTATGTTCATGGCAAGTAGCCTCACACTGTAGCTGTTGTTGTTGTTGTTATTGTGGTCTTCAGTCCAGAGACTGATTTGATGCAGCTGTCCATGCTACTCTATCCTGTGCAAGCTTCTTCATCTCCCAGTACCTACCGCAACCTACATCCTTCTGAATCTGCTTAGTGTATTCATCTCTTGGTCTCCCTCTACGATTTTTACCCTCCACAGTGCCCTCCAATACTAAATTGGTGATCCCTTGATGTCTCAGAACATGTTCTGCCAACCGATCCCTTCTTCTAATCAAGTTGTACCGCAAAATCCTCTTCTCCCCAATTCTGTTCAATACCTCCTCATTAGTTACATGATCTACCCATCTAATCTTCAGCATTCTTCTGTAGCACCACATTTCAAAAGGTTCTATTCTCTTCTTGTATATAAATAATGTTGGGGGATGCGGAAAACAGTGCAATCGTCGTAAAGCAGATATGAGCAATTTAGCAGACGTCCAGAAGGGCTTGATCATTGGCTTTCAGGCCAAGGGTAGTAGTATTTCCAAAACAGCTAAGTTCGTAAACTGTTCGCCTACATCGTGGCTAAAGTGCGAAGGGGGACCCAACAGTAACCGGAATCGTAATGCTGCACATCGTGTACTTATAGTAGGAGGTTGCGCCGCCAGAGGGTTGTAGTAGGAGCTCTGCTGAGTCATTCTGCCACGCGGCGTCACCCAACAGTGAGAAATGTGAAACCACACTTCTTTGGCAGTTCTTTGAGTGTGCACAGTGCAGACGTGACACGAGAAAATGGCTAGTTCTTACGAACAACATGCGGCAGTGAAGTTTTGTTTCTTGCTCGGCAAGAACACAGCAGAAACTGTTGCGATGATTCAGACAGTCTACAAAGACCATGCTCTTAGTAAAACGCAAGTATACGAATGGTTTTCTTGCCTTAAAAATGGAGAAATGGTGGTTGAAGATCAGCCCCGTTCCGGTCGACTTTCCACTGCTCGAAACAAAGACAACGTCAACACAATCCATGATATCATCAGTGAAGATCGACGCAGGACAATCGACCAACTCGAGAACTTGTCCGGGTTATCCTGGAGCTCAATTCAGCACATCTTGACCATCGATTTGGGGATGCGAAGAGTGGCAGCAAAATTCATGCCAGAGCTTCTTACCAGAGATCAAAGGGATCGTCGCGTTCAAGCCTATCTCGAAATGAAGCACGCGTTCAAAGATGATCCACATTTTTTCAACAAAATCATTACAGGTGCTGAGTCATGGTGCTATGGGTACGATCCAGAAAGTAAACAACAGTCATCACAATGGAAGTCACCTGGCTCACCTCGACCAAAAAAAGCTCGACAAGTGAAATCGAATGTGAAAACTATGTTGATCTGTTTTTTTTTTTTTTTTTTTTTTTTTTTTTTTTTTTTTTTTTTTGACATCGAAGGGATCGTAAACTCTGAATTTGTTCCTGAAAACCAGACAGTAAATCAACAATTCTATTTGGAGGTTATGAAACGGCTTTGCAGAAGTTTGTCGTGAAAACGTCTTTGTGGGATTCTGGCGTGTGGTTCCCGCATCACGACAACACTCCCGCGCACACGGCTCTCAGCGTTCGCCAGTTTTTGGCCTCAGCGAAGACGACTACCTTGACCCACTCGCCCTATTCGCCGGGTCTAGCACTCTCTGACTTCTTCCTATTCCCGAGGATGAAAAGAGACTTGAGAGGGAAGCGTTTCGCGGATATAGAAGACGTAAAACACAATGTCATGAAAGTACTAGCAGGTATCAAAGAGGACAAATTTAAAAGGTGCTTCGAACACTGGAATGAACGTTTGGACAAATATATCAATGCTAATGGAGAGTACTTCGAAGGAGATTAAGGTTGTATTTGAAAACAATAAAGTATATGCTTTCTAGAAAGAAATTCCGGTTATTTTTGGGTCCCCCTCGTATGCAATGATGGCAAAAGGGTGCTGTCCAAAATGGCGCCAAGGCAACTGCCACAGCCCATAGATGACAGGGGTGACCGACGGCTGCAGAGATGTGTATAAGTGAATAGATGGGCAGTTGGTTGAGCAACTGACCACTCAGATTAACCAAGTGTCTACCAGCAGTGTCTCCTCAGTGAACGTTGCTGCGCATGAGCCATCACAGCAGGCACCTGGTTGATGCAGTCATGCTGACTGCTTTTCATCGGCAACAAAGGCTGAAATTTACATGCTAATACCACAACCACATGTTCATTGAATGGTGACAGGTTACCTTTTCGGAAGAATCACATTTTATGCTCAATTGCACTGACGTGTGGTGTATATAGCATGAAACGTCTTAAAGCAAACGTCTTGCAACCAGGCGGAAGTGTATGGTCTGGGGAATGTTTTCATGGAATTTCCTGGGTGAGCTCGTCATTCTGGATGACACAGTGCATCAACACATGTATGCATCTATCCTTGGGGACCATGTCCACCCCTAAATGCAATTTGTTTTACCTCGGCACAATGGGATCTATAGCAGGACAGTGCAACGTGTTGCGCAGCTTGCAGTGTATATGTGTGGTTCAGAGAGCACCAGGGCGAGTGCTATACACCCTTGGCCATCAAACTACCCAGATTAAAACCCAGTTGAGAATCTGTGGAACTACCTCACTCGAGCTCTTTGCACCATTGGTCCTCAACTGAGAAACGTAATGCAGCTGGCCATAGCACTGGAGTAAGAATGGTGCCACATCCCTCTCAGAACCGTGACTGTCTTCCTGTGTGTCTCAAACTGCAAAAAGTGGTCATTCAGGTTTTGACAGATGATCATATGAATGTGACTGGACAGTGTATATTTATCAAAGTAGCAAATTCAGTTTCTTGTATTTGGCAGCATCTTAATAACTATTAACATATTGTTGTTAATCTGTTTTTCTCTTTTCAGGTTTGTGCAACTGAATTCTCCTGCCACTGGATCTGTTCAAAAGAAGTACAAAGTTCCTAGTGATATTGATACTCTATTGCTTTTCAATGAAAATATTGATCGTCCAGTTGCAAGTCTGAGCATGTCAGACATGCCAATAAAAACAATGCAGGATATTATTAATAGTAACAAATATCTAATGCTTCCCAGATTGTCTTCACAGGTCAGACGCTAATCCTAGATTTCTTTGTAATGTTACTGTAATCATTCTGATGTCTTGATTTGAAAAAAAAAAAAATGAGAATTCTTTTACAGTTTACTGTTTCATATGCATTCACGGTGGCTTTTTATGTGGGGTTAACATTTTGGAGACTGGTCTTGCAAAACTATGTAAGGATTGCTGGAATAGTGTTTTAAAGAAGTTTTGGAATATTTAGATATCAGGAATGAGAGTTAATAAATACGCTTAATATTACAGAAAATAAATGTCTAAACATCTGTTTGTAGATGGATATAAATATCAATATTTTATCAACCTGCATGAAAAAGTGACACTTAAAATATTCAGTGTTCTAATCTTGAAAAAATTTTAAATGTTGTGTTAGAACAATCAGGCATACAAAGTCAAACCACTGTCAGCAAAACTTTTTCCTCGAGGATTATTCTGTTTAATTCTGTACAACAAACATAAAAAAAGGTTTTATATCACCTCGGTTCTGAGAGTTCTGGAATCTGTACAGAAAATTGGAATAGAGATCGACATAAACATCATTTCCGCCCTTTTTATTGCTCATAGAAACCACACATTGCATGTTGTACCACCATGTACCTTCAAAGGTCATGGTCCAGATTGCTGTACACACCGGTATCTCTAATACCCAGTAGCAAAACCCTTTGCATTGATACATGCCTTATTCACTGTGGCATACTATCCACAAGTTCATTAAGGCGCTGTTGGTGTAGATTGTCGCACTCCTCAACAGCGATTCGGCATAAATCCCTCAGAGTGGTTGGTGGATCACGTCGTCTATAAACAGCTCTTTTCAATCTATTCCAGGCATGTTTGATAGGGTTCATGTCTGGAGAACATGATGGGCACTCTAGTCGAGTGATGCCGTTATCCTGAAGGGAGTCATTCGCAAGATGTGCATCATGGGGCGTGAATTATCGTCCATGAAGACAAATGCCTCGCCAATATGTTGCCGATATGGCTGCACTATCATTCAGAGGATGGCATTCACTTATTGTACAGCCATGACGGTGCCTTTCATGACCACTAGCGGCGTACATCAGCCAACATAATGCCACCCAAAAACAGCAGGGAACCTCCACCTTGCTGCAC
Organism: Schistocerca nitens; assembly: GCF_023898315.1. Taxonomy (NCBI): domain Eukaryota; kingdom Metazoa; phylum Arthropoda; class Insecta; order Orthoptera; family Acrididae; genus Schistocerca; species Schistocerca nitens. The sequence continues at coordinate 803,580,235 of NC_064617.1, read as the reverse complement.
TCGTTGGACAACGTGTCTAAGGCGTTCAGCCTGACTGGGTTGCCTTCAAACACATCTCGGACGACTGTCTGGTTGAAGGCATACGCGACACTCATCGGTGAAGAAAACGTGGTGCCAATCTGTAGCGGTCTATTTGGCATGTTGTTGGGCCCATCTGTAATGCGCTGCATGGTGTCGTGGTTGCAAAGATGGACCTCGCCATGGATGTTGGGAGAGAATTTGCACATCGTGCAGCCTATTGCGCACAGTTTGAGTCGTAAAACGACATCCTGTGGCTGCTCGAAAAGCATTATTCAACTTGTTAATATTGCTGTCAGGGTTCCTCCGAGCCATAATCCATAGGTAGCGGTCATCCACTGCAGTAGTAGACCTTGGGCGGCCTGAGTGAGGCATGTCATCAACAGTTCCTGTCTCTCCATATGTCATCCATTTCTGAACTCTGAGACACCTGGGAGCCTTTTCTGGCCCAAAGTAACAATGCAGACATGATTGAACTACGGTATTGACCGTCTAGGCATGGTTGAACTACAGACAACACGAGCCATGTACCTCCTTCCTGGTGGACTGGAACTGATCGGCTGTCGGACCCCCTCCATCTAATAGGCGCTGCTCCTGCATGGTTGTTTACATCTTTTGGCTGGTTTAGTGACATCTCTGGTCAGTCAGAGGGAAACAATATCCACAGTCAACGTCCGTCTTCAGGAGTTCTGGGAACCGAGGTGATGTAAAACTTTTTTGATGTGTGTATATATTCTGTACACACTATTAAAAAAAACTTGTTAGATTTGCTTTCTTTGTGAGCAACTGTATCTTGTCTACACGTCTGTCTACTTATGTACACTGCAAGCTGATGTCCAGTGCATGTCGGGGAGTACATTGACAGATATTAGCAACTTTCTGTTCTGTACCATTTGCATAAGCTATAATTAGAAATATTATTAATTGTATGGCTCTGTTTTCTATTGTCTCTACTGGTGATATATGTTGAGATGACAAAAGTCATGGGATAGTGATATTCCCACATACAGATGGCGGTAGTATCATGTAGACGAGTTATAAAAGGTGCATTGGCTAATCTGTTACTTGTACTCCGATGTTTCGTGTGAGAAGGCTCCAATGTGATTATTGCATGGGCCTGCCCGTTTCAGGAATCGTTAGGGAATCTAATACGCAGAGATCCGCAGTGTCAGGAGTGTGCAAGGAATAATAAATTTCAGGCAATACCTCTCACCATCGATAATGCAGTGGTCAATGGCCTCCATGTAACGACCAATAGCAGCGGTGTTTGCGTAAAGTTGTCAGTGCTAACAGACAAGCAAATCAGTGTGGGATGTATGATGAACATATCTAATAGGACAACATGGCAAGATTTGTTGTTGGCAGCAGACGACAGATGTGAGTGCCTTTGCTAACAGCACGATATTGCCTGCAGTGCCTCTCCTGTGCTTATGGGCCTATTAATTGGACCCCAGAAAACTGTGGCCTGGTCACATGAGTCCTGATTTCAGTTGTTAAGAGCTGATGGTAGGTTTCAAGTGTGGTGCAGTCCCTACAAAGCAATGGATCCACATTGTCAACAAGGCATTGTGCAAACTTATTAATGGTGTGGGCTGCGTTTACACAGAATGGACTGGGCCCTCTGGTCCAACTGAACCAATCATTGATTGGTAATTGTTATGTTCGGGAACTTTGAGAATATTTGCAGCCATTCATGGACTTCATGGTCCCAAACAATGATGGAATTTGTGTGGGTGACAGTGTGCCATGTCACAAGGTCACAGTTGCTTGCGATTGGTTTGAAGAACATTCTGGACATTTCAAGCGAATGATTTGGCCATCCAGATCACCCGACATGATTCCAATTGAACATTTATGGGACATAAGCAAGAGGTCAGTTCATGTACAACACCCTACACTAGCAACACTTTCGCAATTGACAGCTGTAGAGATAGCATGGCTCAATATTTCTGCAGGTTACTTCCTATGACTTTTTCAGTGCTTATCACGCTGAGTTGCTGTACTGTCCTGGGGAAAAGGAGGTCCGACATGATATGAGGTGGTCTCCCACGACATATGTCACCTGTATATTCACTTAAAACAACATAATTGTCACATATTCTTTCTCAAATATTGTTTCTCTAAATATACCCAACAGGATTTGCTAAGAGCACATTATTGGATAACAGGTCTGCCAAACAATAATTCTCTGCTCATAATAAACTTTGGTGGCTATCATCCCTGTAACAGCACGTTAGTCCCAAATCTCTGTGTCTGTGATGAAATTGTTGAAGATATCAGATCTGTTCATAGGTTGTCAGAGTAGTTGTTGGAGCCAGTTATCCGATAATGAATTCAGTATTAAATCGTAATAGTGTTTGTCATTGCTACCGATAATACAGGGTGGTCCATTGATACTGACTGGGCCAAATATCTCACGAAATAAGCATCAAACGAAAAAACTACAAAGAACGAATCTCGTCTAGCTTGAAGGGATGGTGCTATGGTTGGCCCGCTAGATGGCGCTGCCATAGGTCAAACGGATATCAACTGTGTTTTTTTAAGTAGAAACCCCCATTTTTTATTACATATTCGTGTAGTATTTAAAGAAATACGAATGTTTTAGTTGGGCCACTTTTTTCGCTTTGTGATAGATGGCGCTGTAATAGTCACAAACGTATAAGTACGTTGTATCACGTAACATTCCACCAGTGAGGACGGTATTTGCTTCGTGATACATTACTCATGTTAAAATGGACCGTTTACCAACTGCGGAAAAGGTCAATATCGTGTTGATGTATGGCTATTGTGATCAAAATGCCCATCGGGCGTGTGCTATGTATGCTGCTCGGTATCCTGGACGACATCATCCAAGTGCCCGGACCATTCGCCAGATAGTTACATTATTTAAGGAAACAGGAAATTTTCAGCCACATGTGAAATGTCAACCACGACCTGCAACAAATGATGATGCCCAAGTAGGTGTTTTAGCTGCTGTCGCAGCTAATCCGCACATCAGTAGCAGACAAATTGCGCGAGAATCGGGAATCTCAAAAACGTTGGTGTTGAGAATGCTACATCAACATCGATTGCACCCGTACCATATTTCTGTGCACCAGGAATTGCATGGCGACGACTTTGAACGTCGTGTACAGTTATGCCACTGGGCACAAGAGAAATTACGGGACGATGACAGATTTTTTGCACGCGTTCTATTTAGCGACAAAGCGTCATTCACCAACAGCGGTAACATAAACCAGCATAATATGCACTATTGGGCAACGGAAAATCCACGATGGCTGCGACAAGTGGAACATCAGCGACCTTGGCGGGTTAATGTATGGTGTGGCATTATGGGAGGAAGGATAATTGGCCCCCATTTTATCAATGGCAATCTAAACGGTGCAATGTATGCTGATTTCCCACGTAATATTCTACCGATGCTACTACAAGATGTTTCACTGCCGCAGGGATGGCTGAGGACTCTGCAGCCAAGTTCCCTGGTCTAAAAGCTTCACTTGGATCCATAACAGTAAACACTCATTAGTCCTCAGGACAATACTCCAACTTGACTGCTACAATGACACCGAACATATGAGACCTGAAAATTACTTTCATGTAGTCGATTAGTACTGTTCTCATAGTTACTGTTTATTATATTTGTTGCCGTCCAAACAAAACTGTCATCTAGCTCTATGAGAAGACTTTCAGTTTTTCTCTCACTTTGGTTTCTGGTTTCCCAAAACAGGATAAAAATAAGTAGCAGGATAACAGTGTTTGCAGTACTGGTAAGAAAATGTTTATCCAATTCAGATGTTTCTTTTGCTCAGATCTGTCAACACCTGGCCTGTAAATGCTACAGTATACTAGAAAATTGGAGTTCAACCCCCTCCCCTCCAGTTAGTGTTCAATAAATCATCCCCTTCTAGTGCTCTCATCATCAACAAGCTGTGAAATCTTAATCTTCCTGCTTCCTTTTCTGCCAAGAAATTTAATCTATGTCTTGTACAAAGATATCATTATGTATAATGGACCACACTTGTTCTTCTGACTGAACTGTTCACCTAAGTCTGACAAATGATAGTGCAGCTTGTGTGATTGTTTTGAAAAGAGAATGAAGATATCATTTCTCATCCTTTCCTATCCAACCCTCTGTTCCATCCTTTATTATCTTCTCATTAATACAATATTATTGATAAAATCAGAGAGATTAGAGCCCACACAGAAGCATATCGACAATCCTTCTTTCCACGAACAATACGGGACTGGAATAGAAGCGGGAACCGATAGAGGTACTCAGGGTACCCTCCGCCACACACCGTCAGGTGGCTTGCGGAGTATGGATGTAGATGTAGATATAGATGTAAACTTTCATCTTCCTTCCTTGCTGATTGTGCACTTTGTCCAAGTTTTCATTTGTTGTTGCAGTTTTTGTGTCCTTCATGTATACTGCATTCAAGAGAATAATTCAGGCGCTCATTTCTTATGTCAAAAAACTGAAGAACAAACTGTTGGCAGTAAACCTTCTTAAAGACAGATGATGACACAGCATTCCAGACTTGCATTATTTCACAAATGTACCAACATAATATAAACAAAATTTCATTTATGTGAACACCACCCCTGTGCTGGTCAGAGAACTTTTCACATTATCGTCCTATATTTTGGTGTTCTGCATTCATACAGATGTTCTATAATTTGTGAAATAATTATTTTCCAAAGTACTTCAGTGCAGGCTCCTCTTATTTTGTGCGAATGTTAGATTTAAGATGCCAAACAAAGACAACGAGGTTTCCTATGATTGAAGATTAGACAGGTGGGTTTCAGTATAACATCTGAAATTAGTAATTCAAGTTATAAAATTAAATAGATGTGGGTGAAAGTTAAAAGAGAGACTAGGAAATCATTTAACAAATAATAAATGGTACCAACCATATAGCCAATGTATTTAATAATCACTTCCTTGAGGTAGTTCAGCAAATTGTCATGGACAGTTCCAGAAATAAGCCAATAGAGTAAATGCAAGAAGTAGTGCCACATACATACAGGCAAACTGCAATTCTCTGTGTTTGTCAAGAAATAAGAATGTAATTAACTCCCTCATAACCAGAAACTCAAGTATTTGATGATAATGTCTTGAGTAAGGTAATAAAATTCTGTTCTTCACATATATGCAGTGTATTAGTGACATATGCAATACATCACTATTACAAGGGATTTTCCAGACTGAAAGATACTTTTGCCAAATCTCTTTACATGCAAGGTAGTAAGACAGGTATATTAACAATTATTGATCATTCTCACCACTTACCTCTCCACTGAACATGCTGTTTTTCAAAACATGAATTGGATTGTGCAAAATTTAAAATACAAAATATGGCCTACTGATTATTTTTGTAACTTGTCAAAAAGCATTTGATAGAGCAATTCACAATATTCTCTTACAGAGGCTCAAATTTTATGGTATTAGAGATCATGCTGGTAGAGCTTGCACATAATAACTTGGGATCTGTGCAGAACCACATTATTGTTCTCTGTTTTGGCCAGAAACAGCCCTTTGTTTCAAAGGAGTGGTTTGCTCATGCCTTCTGAACTGTATGGTTTGTCCATAGAAAGAGGCTGTCTCAGTTGTTTACATACTGATTTTCTTATTCAGTGCTCTAGTGAAAAGAAACAAATGATTTATCGAGTTATTGGTCATACAAGTGTTTGCAGTCTCACTAATATAGATTAGGATTTCCGCTTGTACGTAGTTTTCAGCTGGTGAACTGCACCTCCCAAACTGTGCAGTGGCCGCAGTTAATGAAACACCCACAACTACCGTTGCCCCACCTCTACCATGCTGTGTGCACATGTACATGTTGTGTGCATACTCACAATTGTTTTACATCCTATCTAACCAAAATGGTGCATAGCATCGCATTAAGAAATTTGAGGAGTGTATGGAATGAAAAAGCACCTTCAGAAGGGGGAATAATCATCACAGGCATATCATAGGGATCAATATTGGGTCTGCTCTCGTTTTTCCATCATATATCCAAGAAGCAGAAATAATACTCTTTGATGACCATGCAGGCATTATAATAAAGTCTAATGGAGCAACTTCAATACTTCAGAATGTAAATATGAGGGGTGTTCCATATTGATTTAAGTACTTTGGTCCAACCATAGGCGGCAGGACAGTCACTAGAAGTTTAATCCCTATACGGTGCAACCCATTTTCCCAACTGCTGTCATTACGTATGTGGACAACAGGTTGGCACTGTACAATGTGATTGGTTTCTGAGGAAGACGGGGTAAATGCAGGATATTCACAGGTGATTGGTGGCGATGTGCGGAGTGTGTGCATCATGACAGTGCTCATCCCCATATGAGTCAAACAACTGAGGTTGCCATTGGTGAAATGGCATTCCACATATTTCCAAACCCTTTTTATTCTCCTGACTTTGTCCCTTTAACTTCTGTTTATCCTTTTCACAACATTTTTCTGCAGTCTGCTTGTAGTTTCTGGAAGTCTGTGGAATAAAGTCCATGCAGAGGTTTCTTCACAGCCGTAAATAAGTAGTAACCAGAACAGGCCAAGTCCCTAGAATCCCTTTACAGCGATGTCAGCCGTGATGTTCTTGCATGGAGACTGACACTGTTGTGTTGAAAGAGCACTTTTCGTGATGGTGCACATTCTTCACACACTGCCACTAATCGCTTGTGAATATCCTCAGTGTTTACACCCTTCTTGTGCAGAAACCATATTTTACAGTGCCATCATGGATTATTGCACAACATGTTATCCACACACTTAGCAACAGCAGTTGGGAAAATGGGTTGTACTATGTAAGGATTAAAATTTTAGTGATTGTCGTATCACCTGCTGTTAAACCAAAGTACTACATTGTTGCAACTGTAATGAGTCAAATGGCATAACATGAATGATGGGAGAAATTAAAGAGGAAATCAATATGGAACACTCTTCACAATATTTTCTTGAAAATTAATGATCAGTTCTCTGGATATGGATTGTCAGTAAATTTAGATAAAGCACAAGACATGTGATTCAGTACAAGGACACCATTAGAAATAATGCTTCAGCAAATGAAACAATATTATAAATTATTGGGTGTTTATATTGATAAGAACCTCAGCTGCAAGTCAGGTTACAGAACTTCTTACACATTAAGCTTTGCATCTTATGGTACAGATAATATCAGATTTTGGATATGAAAATGACAACAAGTTGACATACTTTTCCTGTTTTCAGTTACTAGTGTCTTATGGCATGATATTCAGGTGTAAATCATCATTGACTAAAAAGTGTTTGGTGCACAGGAGCATGCAATAAGGATAATATCTGATTTCCACTCTAGAATAACTTGTTGACAACTCTTAAAACAATTGGGCATACTGGCAACAGCGTCACTGTACATGTACACCCTTATAAAGTTTGTTGTCAACAGTCAATCATAATTTAAAAACAACATCATTGTAACTATAATTCTAGAAGAAGAAATGAATTATACTATTCAACAGCTCAGCTTCAGTGAGCCATAGAAAGGAAAGAGGTAGTATTCAACCATTAAAATCTGTGATCACCTTCTCAATAATATAAAAATTTCTAATTCTGAACCATAGTAAAAGGTTGCGATTATTATCCATTGGACTTGCAAATAACTGTCAGTCGTGTGTGATTAAATGCATTTTTCTAATGTAGTAGATAAGAGTGGCAGTAGATAAGAACTGAAACTTCAGAACTGTTTAGGATTACTGGAAATAATTTCTCTGAATTTTGTTGTAGGGGATGTTTGATGCATTATGTCCTCCCGAGTGGTCTCGACCAAGAAAGAGACTCTGTGTAGTGCTAGTATCTCAAGATACACCATACCATGATGATGCAAGACAAGCACTAAGGGATTTTGCCCAGGAATCATCATACAATGTGGAAAGAGTTCGTTTTGTGTATATTTACCAGGAGAAACAAATGGAGTTTATAAATGCACTAACAAGCGGTATGTAATAGGGGCAGTACTCACTCCTCAGTATGTCAGATTCATTATGTACTCTAATTTTTTGAAGTTTTTTGATTTTGTATTTCATGTCTACAATTAGTTTAGTAAGCAGAGGATTTACTATCATGGAAAATCAATTTGTTTCATGTGAGAAATGTTGTAATTTAGAGTGCAAACTGCCAAATGAATACCAAGTTTTGGAAAATGAAATATCTTTTAAGTCAGACAAAAAGTTGTTGAGATTTTCCACGAATAATGTTTGTTTCCAACTCAGGCGTGTACTGAAAACTAAAACTAGTGGCTCATATAGATGTATTCCAGTTTGTTCCCACTCATCAAAATCAAGACAGAATATTCATTTGACTTTAAACAAGTTACATAGATTTGTGAATTCTGCTTTTTTCACATTAATTGCTCTCTAACTAGGTACACACAATTCAGATAACCTTGCATAATAAGCCTTTTGCTGCTTGTGAGAATGTTGTTCAGAATTCATGAACTTGAAATTGGATGTAAGTAGAATAATATAAGTTAATTTTATAGCTTGTGGCTCATGATAGATTTCAAAAAGTAATACAAGGTGTAGCCCATGCGTTTATTCATTTGCATAAAGATTACCCAGCTATTTTACAGTCTTAACTGTACGTCTTCTGATAATTTTAAACGTTTTCCACCTCTTTACATTGTTAAAATCTCTTTCTAGTCCAACAAATGGTATGAATATATCTTGGTTTTTCTTGAGCCTTGCTTCAGTATCAAGCACAATGTCAGAACTACCTTTCAGTTACCGTTACCTCTCCCGAAGTCAAACTGTGTCATCTAAGAGTCCTCAGTTTTATTTTCCATTATTTTATATAGTAATCTGTTCAGAAAATAATAAAAAGACACACATTGCCCTCCATTACACATGCTAAGGTAACTCGTGGAGTGCAGGTATTGGTGTAAATTTGATGGTACCCTTTTTAATTAATTAATTAATTAATTAATTAATATAAATAAAGTGATTTTACAGCAATACATGAGTGCTAATGTAGAAATGCAGATTCTTTCTATCAAAAAGTTGCTTCTAAATGAAAGATTGACAACAGAATTTTGTAACTGGCATAATTTGTGGTGGTAGAAGCTTGTGAAAGAATTGTTTTCTCCATGTACATTCCACGACACCAGATAGAAATAGTTAAATTAATACTCTAGCACACAAAACAGGACTAATGTAGAAGGAATAGTGGAAAATAGGTAAAATAAGTGAATTATCATTTTGTATGTATTAAACAAGAAGCTGTGCAAATATTCAGATGAGTTTCTGAAAGTACTGAAGGCTCCTTTTTTTTTAAATAAAAAAACTTGCTGCTTTATATATAGAAAATAATAGCTTTATAATAACTTTTGATGTAAGTGGAAACAGATTTTTGCCCGTGTTCAAAATTTCATTCTCAACAGGTGAAGGCGGTCCACTGGAGCCTTCCTTACATATTGTTATCATATGGAGGAGGGATGCAAATCATATTAAATATGAATGGTTACCACATACTTGGGATTCTGCCAAGATTAAGGAATGGAATGAAACAAGGGATCAGCTGGAATCCACTATACAGCGATTACTTCATTCAACAGAAGCATTAACATATGAGGCTGTTATCAAGGTGCACTTTTTTTTGTTATCTCTTTGCAAATTTTTCTCATTTGTTCATTACTTTTCTGTGTACTCGTAGCTCTTCCACCTGACAGTATTTTTTTGTTTTCATCCTATGATTAAGGTTATACATAACATTTTATGGGCACATATATAAATTCATGGTAATGTTATGTTACCTGTTGCATGTGTTTTAACATTAAATGTGTGACATACAGAGTGAACATTAATAAAACCAACAAACTGCAGGGACAGATTCCTGACTAGAAATGGAAGAAAAAAGTTCCTATGAACATGTGTTCAGAAATGGACGGTGTGTGTGCAACTACAGCAAATCATCTTGAAACACAGTACAGCACTGCATTGCATCTAAGTCACAACATATGTTCAAAGTGGCCTCCATAGGATTGCTGGTATAGGGATAGTAGCAGTTGTCATGTGTTATACACATAATCGTATGTTGGCTTATACACTGTTGGTGGGCCACTTGCCTGGAGTTTGTACTAAGGTTCATCTTGATATCCTGTAGAAGCTGGTCCTCCAGAGCTTGTGTTTCCACAGTCCGCCACCTCCCTGCACATTCATCCATCTGAAAGGACCCATGATCACACAAGTGCCCAAAAAGGGTGTGAAATGTTGTGCGATGGGGTTGGTGTCTACGAGGGTACTTGTTCTGGTACTGCCATGCCGCTACTCGACCATTTCCATCTGCATGGCGTACGCAGATACCATCTCGGCTTGTTCCTGACGTGAATACCAAACCTTTCTGCTGCTTACAGTATACTGTGTCAATCACCCAGGCTGCAACACACAAGGGACATGGTCAGAGGAACAGTCATTCGTCAGTGCCATCTATCGTGGCAATCGTGTATTTCTGGACATATGTTCATAGGACCTTTTTTCCTCCATTTTCAGTCCGGGATTTGCCCCTGCAGTTTATTGGTTTTATTAATGTTTACCCTGTATATGCAGATGGGAGTAATATGCTCAATTATTGATGGAGATACAGTTGATGAACATACTAAAACAAATGTAAATAGAAGTTGAATCTCACGTGTTTTTTGGAGTTGACATGTAAATTGTGAATATATCCCCAAGTATTTTTCTGATTCATGGTCTTGCAGCCTAGATGTGTTAAATAAAATAATATGAATATCTTTATCGAAACAGACCATTTCATAGCCCATTTTTTGACGTTTATGTAATTTTCATTTTCTTCCATTTGTACCATAAATCAGTGAAAGTTGTCTTAGTAAAATGAGGCTGTATCAGAATTGTACGCCATGATTTTTATCTATTTAGTCTAACAAGGGAACCTCCCCATCGCACCCCCCTCAGATTTGGTTTTAAGTTGGCACAGTGGATAGGCCTTGAAAAACTGAACACAGATCAATCGAGAAAACAGGAAGAAGTTGTGTGGAACTATGAAAAAAATAAGCAAAATATACAAACTGAGTAGTCCATGTCCAAGATAAGCAACTTCATGTACAGCGTAGACTCAGGAGCGCCGTGGCCCCGTGGTTAGCGTGAGCAGCTGCGGAACGAGAGGTCCTTGGTTCAAGTCTTCCCACATGTGAAAAATTTACTTATTTTTTTTCGCAAAGTTATGATCTGTCCGTTCGTTCATTGACGTCTCTGTTCACTGTAATAAGTTTAGTGTCTGTGATTTGCGACCGCACCACAAAACCGTGCGATTGGTAGACGAAAGGACGTGCCTCTCCAATGGGAACCGATAACATTTGATAGCAAGGTCATAAGTCAACCGATTCCTCCACAGGAAAACACGTCTGATATATTCTATACGACACTGGTGACGGCATGTGCGTCACATAATTGTCTGTAAATAAAAAATTAAAATATTCATTCGAGGGAGGATTTGAACCAAGGACCTTTCGTTCTGCAGCTGCTCATGCTAACCACGAGACCACGGCGCTCCTGCACACAAGTTGTCCTTGACGTTGCTTATGTTGCACATGGACTACTCAGTTTGTATATTTTGCTTATTTTTTTCATAGTTCCACACAACTTCTTCCTGTTTTCTAGATTGATCTGTGTTCAGTTTTTCAAGGCCTATCCACTGTGCCAACTTATAACTAAATCTGAGGGGGGTGCGATGGGAAGGTTCCCTTGTAAGACATGTTGATGCAACTGAAGTTTATTATAAGTAAGGAATTTTAAATTATGAGATTCCTTGATTCACTCTTTCTAAAGTTGTCGGGTGTGGAAATCCTCTTATTTTAACCAGTCAATAATGTCCTCTTTTCTGGAGCTAACTGTAGGCATTGTCCATAATATGTATGAAAGGTGTTCATAAATGTTTCAACCAGATGTCCACAGGCAAGGGAAAGCCCAAGATTAAATAACAGGGACCTTATCAAAGAATAGATTACTATTCACCACATAGAGGAGGCATTGAGTTGCAGACAAGCACAGTGAAAAGACTACTAAAACTTCTAGCTCTCAACCAAAAAGGGCTTCTTCGGAAATAGAGGGCGTGCAAACACAAGCATACGCACATTCATGCACAAACATATGTGCATACTCACTTTCTCCGACTCTAGTGCTTTTTATTTCTAAAGGCTTGCTGAAATACATTTCCATTCATTTCATCTTACAGTTTTTTGAATTCTATTGAGAGGCATCTTCAGTTTCTCAAAAGAGCCGATGTTTTCTCCAAACTGCATCTACTAGAAAAATGTCAGTGTTCATGAGGCTCTTCTCTGCATGTCTCCTTTTTCCTAAAGTGTGTGTACTGTGTGTGAGGATACTACCATTGGAAGAAGCATGACATGAAAATTGTTTTCTCATTTTAAGGAGGATCATTTTTATCTTAGTAACACTCCATGTTCAGGAAGACCTCTGGGCAATTATTCTTGGGACCAAGAGCTGGCTGAAACCGAAAGTGGAAAGCTCTAAGATATTTAGCAAGTCGTGAAACATATGTCAGAAAGACAGATTAGAGGCCATAGGAGGGGCGTTTTCATTGCAGTAGACAAAAATATTGTCTCGATTGAGGTCTACATCTACATGGATACTCTGTGCAAATCACATTCAAGTGCCTGGCAGAGGGTTCATCGAACCACCTTCACAATTCTCTATTATTCCAATCTCGTGTAGCGCGCGGAAAGAATGAACACCTATATCTTTCTGTACGAGCTTTGATTTCCCTTATTTTATCGTGGTGATCATTCCTCCCTATGTAGGTCGTTGTCAACAAAATATTTTTGCATTCGGAGGAGAAAGTTGGTGATCGTAATTTCATGAGAAGATTCCTTCGCAACGAAAAATGCCTTTTTTTAATGATTTCCAGCCCAAATCCTGTATCATTTCTGTGACACTCTCTCCCATATTTTGCAATAATACAAAACATGCTGCCTTTCTTTGAACTTGTTCGATGTACTCCGTCAGTCCTATCTGGTAAGGATCCCACACCGCACAGCAGTACTCTTTAAGAGGACGGACAAGCGTAGTGTAGGCAGTCTTCTTAGTAGGTCTGTTACATTTTCTAAGTGTCCTGCCAATAAAACACAGTCTTTGGTTAGCCTTGCCTGCAACATTTTCTGTGTGTCCCTTCCAATTTAAGTTGTTCATGATTGTAATACCTAGGTATTTAGTTGGATTTACGGCTTTTAGATTAGACTGATTTATTCTGTAACCGAAGTTTAACGAGTTCCTTTTAGCACTCATGTGGATGACCTCACACTTCTCATTATTTAGGGTCAACTGCCACTTTTTGCACCATTGAGATATCTTTTCTAAATCATTTTGCAGTTTGTTTTGATCTTCTGATGACTTTATTAGTTGATAAACGACAGCGTCATCTGCAAACAACCGAAGACGGCTGCTCAGATTGTCTCCCAATTGGTTTATATAGATAAGGAACAGCAAAGGGCCTATAACACTACCATGGGAAAGCCAGAAATCACTTCTGTTTTACTCGATGACTTTCCGTCATATACTATGAACCGTGACCTCTCTGACAGAAAATCACAAATCCAGTCACATAACTGAGATGATATTCCATAAGTACGCAATTTCACTACGAGCCGCTTGTGTGGTACAGTGTCAAAAGCCTTCTGGAAATCCAGAAATGTGGAATCGATCTGAAATCCCTTGTCAATAGCACTGAACACTTCATGTGAATAAAGAGCTAGTTGTGTTTCACAGGAACGATGTTTTCTAAACCCATGTTGACTGTGTGTCAATAGACCGTTTTCTTCAAGGTAATTCCATAATGTTCGAACATAATATATGTTCTAAAATCCTGCTGCATATTGATGTTAACAATATGGGCCTATAATTTAGTGGATTACTCCTACTACCTTTCTTGAATATTGGTGTGACCTGTGCAACTTTCCAGTCTTTGGGTACGGACCTTTCGTCAAGCGAACAGTTGTATATGATTGTTAAGTATGGAGTTAATGCATCAGCATACTCCGAAAGGAACCTAATTGGTATACAGTCTGGACCAGAAGACTTGCTTTTATTAAGTGATTTAAGTTGCTTCACTACACCAAGGATATTTACTTCTACGTTACTCATGTTGGCAGCTGTTCTAGATTCAGATTCTGGAATATTTACTTTGTCTTCTTTTGTGAAGGTATTTCGAAAGGCTGTGTTTAGTAACTCTCCTTTGGCAGCACTATCTTCGATAGTATCTCCATTGTTATCTCATAGAGAAGGCATTGATAGTTTCTTGCTGCTAACATACTTCACTTACGACCAGAATCTCTTTAGATTTTCTGCCAGGTTTTGAGACAAATTTTCATTGTGGAAACTGTTATAGGCATATCACATTGAAGTACGCGCTAAATTTCTAGCTTCTGTAAAAGATCGCCAATCTTGGCGATTTTGCATCTGTTTAAATTGGGCATGTTTGTTTCGTAGTTTCTGCAACAGTGTTCTAACCCATTTTGTGTACCAAGGAGGCCGAAGTTGAGTGTGACAGTGAAGTTATCTGGTCGCATATAACAAGTGTAGGTGAAACCAAGTTAATTGTTGGATGATTTTACTGGCCACCTGGTTCTGCTGTGACAGTTATAGATTCATTCAAAGAAAGCGTACACTCAGTAGCACGTAAATACTCAGATCGTGCAGTTCTCGTTGGAGGTGACTTTAACCTACTGAGTGTAGACTGGGATGTCTGTGGATTCATTGTGTGTGTGTGGGTGGGTGGGGGGGGGTGGGGGGGGGTACGGACAGACAGTCAGTCATACAAAATACTTTTGAGCACATTTTCAGAACACTGTCTTGAGCAGTTAGCTAGCAGCCCACACACGATGGGAATATTGTAGACATTGTAGCTACATATAGGCTGGCATTCATCAACAATGTCAGTGTAGAAACAGGGATTAGTGATCAAGATGTGATTATAGCAACTATGATTACGAAAGTTAATAATTCAGTCAAGAAGTCTAGGAGATTGTTTCTGCTAGATAGAGCAGATGAGCAATTATTTGGTTTCACTTAGACAGTGAATTGGCATCACTTAGTTCCAGTAAGATGGATGTAGAGGACTTAGGGATGAGGTTTAATCAGATTGTAAATTATGGTCTGGAGACTTATGTGCCTAGAAAGTGCATAAGGGATGTAGATGTAGAAAACACCCACCATGGCTTAATGACGAAATTCGGAGGATGCTGAGGAAGCAGAGACTATTGCACTCCCGCTTCAAAAGGGAATGCACAAATGCCAACATGCAAAGGTTAGTAGAGATTAGTGTGTCTGTGAAAAGATCTATGCACGAAGCCTACCACAACTACCACCATCACACCTTAGCAAAAGATCTGCCAGAGAACCTGAGAAAATTCTAGTCTTATGTAAAATAGCTAAGTGGGTCTAAGGCTTCCATTCAGTCCCTTGTTGAACAGTCTGGTGTGGCAGTTGTAGATAGCAAAATGAAAGCCGAAGTTTTAAATTTCATGTTCAAGAAATTGTTCAGAAAGGAGGATTGTACAAACATACCACCATTTGACCATCGAACAGACTCCCATATGGATTACATAGTAATAAGCATCCATAATGAGATTTTCACTCTGCAGCGGAGTGTGTACTGATATGAAACTTCCTGGCAGATTAAAACTGTGTACCGGACCAAGACTCGAACTCGGGACCTTTGCCTTTCGCGGGCAAGTGCTCTACCAAATGAGCTACCCAAGCAAAGGTCCCGAGTTTGAGTCTCAGTCCGCCACACAGTTTTAATCTGCCAGGAAGTTTCAATAAGTATCCATGGTGTAGAGAAACAACTGAAAGATTTGAAAGCAAGTAAATCACCATATCCAGGTGGAATCCCAGTTCAATTTTACAATGATTACTCTACAGCATTGGTCCTTTACATAGCTTGCATTTATCGTGAATCTCTCGCCCAGTAAAAAGTCCCTAATAACTGGAAAAAAGTGCAGGTCATCCAGTATGTAAGAAGGGTAAAAGATCAGACCTGCGAAATTACATACTAATATCCTTAACTTGTGTTTGCTGCAGAATCCTTGAACATATTCTGAGTTCAAATACAATAAACTTTCATGAGACTGAGAAGCTTATGTTCATGAATCAGCATGGTTTTAAAAAGCATTGCTCATGTGGAACTCAGCTTTCCCTTTTCTAACATGATATACTGCAGACTATGGATGAAGGGTAACAGGCAGTCCATATTTCTATTTCTGGAAAGCATTTGACACGGTGGCCCATTGCAGGCTGTTAATGTAGGCATGAGCATATAGAATAAGTTCACAGATATGTGGTGGCTGGAAGACTTCTTAAATAGTAGAGCCCTGTATGTTGTCCTCGATGGCGGGTTTTCATCAGAGACACAGGTATCATCAAGAATGCCCCTGGGAAGTGTGATTGGACCGCTATTGTTCTCTATATACATAAATGATTTGGTGAACAGTGTGAGCAGCAATTTGCGGTTGTTTGCTGATGATGCCATGGTGTACTGTAAGGTCTCGAATCTGAGTGACTACAGGAAGATAAAAGGCGACTTAGCCCTAAATGTGGAAAAATGTAAGTTAATGCAGATGAGTTGGTAGATCAAACCTGTAATGTTCAGATACAGTAATACTGGTATCCTGTTTGACACAGTCAAGTCGTTAAAATGTCTGGGCATAATGTTGTAAAGTGACATGAGATGGAACAAGCATGTAAGAACTGTTGTACGGAAGACGAGTGGTTGCCTTCAGTTTATTGGGAAAATTTTAGAAAAGAGTGGTTCACCTGTAAAGGATACAGCATATAGGACACTGGTGCTACCTTTTCTTAAGTACTGCTCAAGTGTTTGGGATCTGTACCAGGTCAAATTGAAGGAAGACATCGAAGCAATTCAGTAGCAGTTTGCCAGATTTGTTACCAGTAGAGTCAAACAACGTGTAAATGTTAGAAGATGCTTCAGGAACTCAAATGGGAGTACATGGAAGAAAGACATTCTTTTCGAAAAACGCTATTGAGAAAATTTAGAGAACTTGAATTTGAAACTGACTGCCGAACAATTCTACTGCTGCCATTGTACATTGCGTGTAATAACCATGAAGATAAAATACGAAAAATCAGGGCTCATATGGAGGCATATAGACAGTCATTTTTCCCTTGCTCTATTTGTGAGTGGAACAGAAAAGGAAATGACTGGTAGTGGCACAGGATACCCTCCACCACGCATCATATGGTGGCTTCTGGAGTATCTGTGTGGACGCAGATTGTTTAAATGCATTAATCCACAGTCACCCATGTCATTGTCATTAAGAAATGGCAAATATGATGAAATGTGATCATTCCACCATCATGTGACATTTGCATGCAATGGGGAAGGTTAAAAAATCAGGGGGTATGGGTACCAAATGCTCTAAGCAAAAATGGCAGAAAGCTGCGGGTAGGCATATGTGCGTCTCTGCTTGCTTGTCGTCTGTTAACTCTCGAACTATGTTGACTATTCGTATCCTTTATCATTACTGGTGACAAGAAATGGTGTCTTTATGCTAACATAAGGAAAAGAAAGCAATGTTTGAGCTCAAACAATGCAGCACCTCCCCTTATGATGATCTGCACGCATCCACAAAACATAATGTTATGCATCTGGTGGAACAACAATGTTGTGGTCTACTACGAATTGCTTTTCTGAGGTGTAGCCATGATTGCTGAGATTTATTGTCAACAACTGAGACATCTTGCAGATGCAGTCCAAGAACAATGACCAGGACGACGGTTGGAAGTGTTTCCACTCCATGATAATGCCTGCCCACATCCTCCTTGACTGGCAAAAAAACACTACACTGGAGTAGGGTTGGAAAGTCATTCCGCATCCACCTTATTCACCTGATCTTGTGCCCTCAGATTTCCACCTTTTCCACACTCTATCAAACAACCTTCAAGGGCATTTCTTTTCAGATGAAAATGCACTCTGAACATGGCTCAGTGAGTTCTTTGCCTCAAAATCACATGATTTCGACAGTTGCGGAATCAAAAATTTACCCCTGCCATTGGCAGACTGTTGCAAACAGCAAAGGAGAATGTATCAAACAATGAAAAATCCAGGATGGAATGTAACAGTATAATGAAAAGGAAAGTTGCTACTCACCATATATTGGTGACGCTGAGTCGCAGATAGGCACAACAAAAAGACTGTTCCAAATAAAACTTTCATCCCTTAAGGCCTTCATCAAAAATACACACACACACACACACACACACACACACACACACACACACACACACACACACGTGCGCACGAACACAATCTCACACACAGGACTGCAGTCTCAATGTATTGTTGATGACTAAAGTCTCTGTTATGTGTTGTGCGTATTAAACTTCGGAAAAATGCTATGAACTTACGTACCAACTCTTTATAAGGTGTCCCAAAACAAGCTTTAGGGACAGGTTCCTTGTACCAAAACAAGAAAAAAATGTCTAGCAAACATGGGCTCTAAAATGCACAACTTAAGAGCTATGAGCACTGGTGCATCTTCGATGCTATGAAACACGTGTCTTCTGCTGCAAGGACTTTGTTTTCCATATTTTGGGAGGAGGTAGTGCAGATCAAACTAAGAAAAAGTGTCCAATAAACGTGGGGTGTAAAATGTAAACCCTAAGAGCTATCAGTACTTACTCATCTTCACTAGTGTAAAATGCATCTCTTCTACTGAATAAATGCTCATGACTCATTAAGACATGCATTTTAGAGCCCATGTTTACTAGACTTTTTTTGACACCCTGTTTGTATTGCTGCTTGTTCATTTTTATGTGGCTTGACCACTATTGGGCTATACAAACATCTTCAGCAAGCCTACAGAAGATCCACAGTGAGATATAAATAATACATACCAAATTGCTCTTTATTGTAGGACATATCAAAGATACGTTTTATGAAGTTGACTCACTCAGATGCGATCTGGTTCCTTATTGATTAAAACCACCTCTGTCAGTCATTTGGCTTCCGTTTGTGCTTGCAAGTGATTAGGTGACATCCGGGTTCAACATTACTCTTCACCAGTCCTTAAATGTGACCTAAGACATTATTTTCCACAGGGACCTCCTTCTTCAAAAATGGTTCAAATGGCTCTGAGCACTATGGGACTCAACTGCTGAGGTTATTAGTCCCCTAGAACTTAGAACTAGTTAAACCTAACTAACCTAAGGACATCACAAACATCCATGCCCGAGGCAGGATTCGAACCTGCGACCGTAGCGGTCTTGCGGTTCCAGACTGCAGCGCCTTTAACCGCACGGCCACTTCGGCCGGCGCCCTCCTTCTTCAATCTGACAAGGAACTCTAGAATAATATGGAATGGCCTGGCTTTAATTTTGTCCAGAGAGGTCCTAAGGACAATAGTGTTAGTACTGGTGCTTTCATCTTGGCCTTTTAGGAGAGTACCCTTCCACAAAAAAGTAACGTTATAGTTTACTGGTGTGACTTGAAGCCCTATAACCCTCCTCCCACACGCTGTTTCCGGTGTACCCATTTTGATCATATGTCTTTACGGCATGACGCAAATCCTATTTGCGGCGACTGAGGCCTCCCTTACACACCACCGCCCAAGTGCGTGAACTGTTCTGGCCACATTCTCCTTACTCGTCAGATTGCCTGATTTACAAGATGAGTCAGTAGGAAAGGTACATGCTTTGAGGGGTGATAATATTAGTGATCATGAACAAAAGAATTCATATGGACGTATGCCCTATTCCGAATGGTTTCCAAGATAGAACACATTTAATATCACTTTTGTATGTTTTTCTTGAATAACTCGAAAACCGCACCCTCCAGCCAAAACGTGTCACAGTACAAAATTAAACTATATTAAATTTCGTACAAAAAATGTCCCATTCAGTTTTTTCTCTAGAACTAATAGTTTGTGCGAGGGGAGTGCGAGAACGTTGAAAAACTCGCTTGATGCACATGCGCTCTAGTTTATGTGGTTTTTGTAGGCCAATTTGAGGTCAAGAATCATAAAAGAAGGCTGTATACATGGAAGAAGTCTGGAGATACTAGAAGGTCTCAGATAGATTATATAATGGTAAGACAGAGATTAAGGAACCAGGTTTTAAATTGTAAGACATTTCCAGGGGTGAATGTGGACTCTGATCACAATCTATTGGTTATGAACTGTATATTAAAACTGAAGAAACTGCAAAAAGGTGGGAATTTAAGGAGATGGGCCCTGAATAAACTGACTAAACCAGTGGTTGTACAGAGTTTCAGGGAGAGCATAAGGGAACAATTGACAGGAATGGGGGAAAGAAGAATGGGTAGCTTTGAGGGATGAAGTAGTGAAGGCAGCAGAGGATCAAGTTGGTAAAAATACGAGGGCTAGTAGAAATCCTTGGGTAACAGAAGAAATATTGAATTTAATAGATGAAAGGAGAAAATATAAAAATGCAGTAAATGAAGCAGCCAAAAAGGAATACAAAAGTCTCAAAAATGAGATCAACAGGAAGTGCAAAATGGCTAAGTAGGGATGGCTAGAGGACAAATATAAGGATGTAGAGGCTTATCTCACTAGGGGTAAGATAGATACAACCTACAGGAAAATTAAAGAGACCTTTGGAGAAAAGAGAACCACTTGTATGAATATCAAGGAGTCAGATGGAAACCCAGTTCTAAGGAAAGAAGGGAAAGCAGAAAAGTGGAATGAGTATATAGAGGATTTATACAAGGGCGATGTACTTGAGGACAATATTATAGAAATGGAAGAGAATGTAGATGAAGATGAAATGGGAGATATGATACTGCGTGAAGAGTTTGACAGAGCAATGAAAGACTTGAGTCGAAACAAGGCCCCGGGAGTAGACAACATTCCATTAGAACTACTGACAGCCTTGGGAGAGCCAGTCCTGACAAAACTCTACCATCTGGTGAGCAAGATGTATGAGACAGGCGAAATACCCTCAGACTCCAAGAAGAATATAGTAATTCCAATCCCAAAGAAAGCAGGTGTTGACAGATGTGAAAATTACCGAACTATCAGTTTAGTAAGTCACAGCTGCAAAATACTAACGCGAATTCTTCACAGACAAATGTAAAAACAGGAAGGGAAAGGCTATTTACAATTTGTACAGAAACCAGATGGCAGTTGTAAGAGTAGAGGGGCATGAAAGATAAGCAGTGGTTGGGAAGGGAGTAGGACAGGGTTGTAGCCTCTACCCAATGTTATTCAATCTGTATATTGAGCAAGCAGTGAAGGAAACAAAAGAAAAATTCGGAGTAGGTATTAAAATCCATGGAGAAGAAATAAAATCTTTGAGGTTCGCCGATAACATTGGAATTCTGTCAGAGACAACAAAGGACTTGGAAGAGCAGTTGAATGGAATGAACAGTGTCTTGAAAGGAGGATATAAGATGAACATCAACACAAGCAAAACGAGGATAATGGAATGTAATCGAATTAAATCAGGTGATGCTGAGGGAATTAGATTGGGAAGTGAGACACTTAAAGTAGTAAAGGAGTTTTGCTATTTGGGGAGCAAAATAACTGATAATGGTCGAAGTAGTTAGGATATAAAATGTGGACTGGCAATGCCAAGAAAAGCGTTTCTGAAGAAGAGAAATTTGTTAACATCGAGTATAGATTTAAGTGTCAGGAAGTTGTTTCAGAAAGTAATTGTATGGAGTGTAGCTATGTATGGAAGTGAAACGTGGACGATAAATAGTCTGGACAAGAAGAGAATAGAAGCTTTCGAAATATGGTGGTACAGGAGAATGCTGAAGATTAGATGGGTAGATCACATAACTAATGACGAGGTATTGAATAGAATTTGGGAGAAGAGGAGTTTGTGGCACAACTTGACAAGAAGAAGGGATCGGTTGGTAGGACATGTTCTGAGGCACCAAGGGATCATCAATTTAGTATTGGAGGGCACCGTGGAGGGTAAAAATGGGAGAGGGAGACCAAGAGATGAATACACTAAGCAGATTCAGAAGGATGTAGGTTGCAGTAGGTACTGGGAGATGATGAAGCTTGCACAGGATAGAGTAGCATGGAGAGCTGCATCAAACCAGTCTCAGGACTGAAGACCACAACAACAACAATATGAGGTAGCATATTGAGGCAGCAAGTGGAGACGAACAATTTGATACGGGACACTTGTGGTCTATCAAGTTGGGGAAACTACCTCAAATTGGCTTACAAGAACTATGCAAACTACAGTGCCTGCGCGTTGAGCGAGTTTTTCAACATTATCGCGCTCTCCTTGCACAAACCGTTAGTTCTGGATTGCTACATCTCAGTTAATCTGTCAAATTCTCCTGGTGTACCATCATTGGTGTACCTGAACTGTTCACTTCCGTACAGTGCTGAGAAAGTGTCATTATCTCTTTCATTTTTAAGTTTGAATATTACACTGCTCCTCTTTACACATTGCATACTGTAGCAGCTTTTCAATTGGAAGTGCTTTCTTGAACATCTAATTGTCTGTTCAGAACTCCCTGTAGACCACACAAACATGTTGCTACAAGCTCTTCTGGAATATCAATAGCTCAATAGCTGTATTAGTTAAAATGGTTATAAATGTTTCATGTTCACAGATAAATCATGGCTGTATTCATTAGATCCCAATAATTTCAAGTGTGATAATCCAGTTTGTCAGAACTGTTTTGAAAACTAGCTCAAACACACTTTTTTTTTTTTTTTTACAATTAGCTGTCTGTTAAAAGGGGACCTTATTAACTGGTGCTCTTTGATTTTCTTTATACTTAAAAATGTTTGGTGATCAAGTGCTGAGATATCACTTCTCTAAAGCAGTATGACACAGTTCCCAAAAAATCTTTAAAAAATGCCATTGAAGATTAGAAGGATTCTGAGTGCTGTTACGTATAAAACATTTGCATCATGTTAAAAGAATGACTGATAGCTAACTGCGTAGTGTACAGGTCATTTGTGCATGAGGTTCTTGTGAGAAAAAACTTTTTTTTTCTTTCAGTTGTAAATTTTACGTCTGTTATCAAATGAAAATATTAATTAACAAATAGGGATTGGTAATTTTAGCTAAGAATGACTTTTTATTTTTTAGTTACTAATTACATAAAAATAAATTAAAATTTTATAGACATGTGAAGCACATTGTTGTTAAAAGAAACAAGTTATATGCCTCAATGATACTTGCCGATCTCCAGAAGAAAAAAATTATTTTATCTTTGCCTTTTTGTATCAAATTTATGATTCAGTTTTTGTTAATTAAAATTTTTATTTGATAATAAATGTAGAATTGATAAATTAAAGTACAAACAGATGTTAGTAGCAAGAATAGATTCAAGAATCTCATGATTGCAAGAATTGTATGCTGCAAATTCAGCTACCACGAATTCTTTCAATACATTACAAATGTTTTGTGGTACAGCTTTCAGAAATCGTCTTATCTTCAAAAACATTATTATTATATTGTTGTGCTGTACTGGTTTATGAAATTGACATCCTGACACCGACCTACAAATGTTATAAGTAGAAGAAAACTGAAGCGGGCTGGTCTGTAAGGTCCCATTGTTAGTTAATTATGTGCTCTAAAAATGTTCCTTCAGTTGTTGCTATATATTCTTTTTCGTAATACTTAATTCGTTTCCATTGTGCATAAAGTGTGAATTATGCATTTATATAGGAAAGTAACTAAGGAATGGAAATTTTTTTCTTTAAATAATCTTTTTCTGATGGTATTGACGGCAGCATTTTGTAGTAATGATCTTTTAGTAATGGAAGTATGTAACATTTTGCTCAGCTATCATTGCTAGGCTGTCTTAACTATGTATGCATGTCAAGAATCCTTTTTGATCTCCCTTATAACAACATATTTGTGTATGTGTGTTTGTGGGGAGGGGAAGGGGAGAGTAAGAGAGAGAATATCATGTAAAATAGCATTTGCTTCCTAGATAGAACTCATTTACTAGTTAAGTAGTTGTATTGCAGTCTAAGTTAAATCATTCTGTAAATTATCAAAATAAGTATATTGTCCTGTTTCCATTTTGAACAGGAGTTAATGGATGAGCATGCACAAGGGATCATGATGCGCATACTGGCCAAGGTTTTTTCTGCCGTGGACTACCTCAAAGACAATATAACCAAGGAACAGTTACTGCCACTTCTGTCTGTTTTAGGAACAGTTGTCTTCATTGTGATTGGAGGGTACATAATGACATATCTCGTGTAAGTAGTGAAAAATTAATATATACAATATAACAACGGAACAGTTACTGCCACTTCTGTCCTTTTTAGGAACAGTTGTCTTCATTGTGATTGGAGGGTACATAATGACATATCTTGTGTAAATTGTGAAAAATTAATTGAACTTGGAAAGATATTGAGAAGAGACTACTAACTAATAGCAAGAGCAAATCATTAATATGCACTAATTAGGTATTCATTACACAAATCGATAATAAATTGCTGTCAGGCACTTATTGTTTGTTAAACTGCACTTTGGTAATTGCTTCATGTGTACAATGGAGAACATTGCAAAGCTGTCAAAGATGCAAATGTTCATGGGTGATAAACTTTTACAGTTTATGTAAGAAGTTAAGGTATACTGCCTGCTTCTATGGCAGAAGGGTCTACGTGCCTTGGCTATCACACTGAGTCCTTCAGTTCAATTTCTGTACTACCAAATATTTGTTCTTTGTAAAATGACTGAAATGTGGTACATTCAGCCTTGTGAGGAGATTGAGTAAGTACTTTAAGGAGCAGTACTGATTCTGTTTTGGGAAGCCCACCATTAACTGCTGAGAGAGAGAGAGAGAGAGAGAGAGAGAGAGAGAGAGAGAAAGAGAGAGGGGGGGGGGTTAACCAATAAACATCAGTACTGATATCCAGTGATGCCATTTGCTAAGGATGACACACTAGTGGGCCAGCAGCAGATGGACCACCAGAGCTAATCATAGGGCTTTTAATGTACACTGTGTTCCCACCCTACTCCATTTTTGTCACTTTTATTGTGTTAGTTATTTGTATTTATTTTAAAGCTTTTATCCTGTTGCAATTAGTGTTTTGTGAATCACAGTTACCATCTGCTTCAGAAGTGTAAGTGGTTTTTGTTTTCTTAGAATTTTGTGGGGTTCCATAGATCTTCCTTCACTATTTCTCATTCTCTAAGTTCACAGGGACAAGAGGTAGCCATAAAATTGTAATTATCACCTTGAAAAAAAATCAAGCTCCGACCTTGAGACTTGGTGATGGTATCAGTCCTCCTTTACATATTCATCCTTCTATATGAGACATTTTTCCCAAGGGTGGATTACTTCGCAGACACCTTTTAGCTCTTCAGGAAACATTCTGCCTCAAAAATAACCTTGTCATCATTCTGAAAATGCCCTGCCTTGCAATGTTTTCTTCATCACAGGAAAGAGGAAGAAGTCAGTGGGTGTCTTGTCAGCAGATATGAGAGGGTAAGGCTAAATTTGATTGTCCAAAGAAACAGCTTGTGGGACTGTGTGTTGTGCTGGGGCATTTTATGGGAGCAAAAACACCGTGTCATACAGCTTCCTGTGATGTTTCATCTTGACAGCCTCCCAATGTCTTGTCAGGAGATTTCAGAAGTAAGTTCTTATCATGCTTCTGCCCACTTACAAGCATGATCTGTTTGAACTAGATGATGGCAGTCCCAAATGACAAACATAACTTTGCCGAATGCTGGTTGGCTCGTTGATTTTTCAGCCATAATGAATCCACATAGAATGAATGCGGCTTTTTTCTTATTTTTGGGAACCTTAAAGGGCCATTATTTTACAAGCATAGATAAGACTAAAATAAATTACTGAAATTGCTAAAAACTATCTCAAATATTGAGCTGCAGAAGTGTTTCAGGGATTGGAAATTTTCTTCACTGAGACTGTTATTTATTTGTTTTCACTACTGGTTTTGGCTTATGAAGCCATTGGCTAGTCAATATCTTTTAAATTTACCAGATGTGTAAACCTAGGTGTTTTAACAGTTTTACCTTTATTTTGTGCATATAAGGTGGGAAATAAGTACGTATACAATGTTGACCATAGAATTATTTTTGGATGCTGGCATAATTGTATAATATCCAATAGAAACTATTTCGAAAGCAATAACATTGATGTAGGTTGTTAAATAAAACACTTAAAAAAGAAAAAAATCCCATTATAAGAGCTCTGTACCTCAACCTGGAAAAACAGAACCCATATAGGATCACTTTGTCTGTCTGTCTCTCTGTCCATCTGACTGTTAAAAACCCATTTTCTCAGGAACGTGTAGACATATCAAGTTGAAATTTATATCACATACTTTGGTCTAGGGCCCCTTGGTGGCAGAAAAAAACTGTAGCTTCAAAGTCAATGCAATCAAAGACACAGCCATTTATGTCGGATATTTTAATACT
The DNA here is from genome assembly GCF_023898315.1 of Schistocerca nitens. Classification (NCBI taxonomy): domain Eukaryota; kingdom Metazoa; phylum Arthropoda; class Insecta; order Orthoptera; family Acrididae; genus Schistocerca; species Schistocerca nitens. Next base: position 803,553,796 of record NC_064617.1, on the reverse strand, counting down.
CACGAACTCACTCATCAATACCTATAATGTACATCCCGTTGACCAACAACCATGAAATTTGGCAAGAAGCAACGACACACAGTACAACTAAAGGAAAAACTCCAAAAATTGTTAATTTCTAACTACATCACATGGAAAAAAAATCTGAAAAGGATAGTTGCTACTCACCATATAGCGGAGATGCTGAGTCGCAGATAGGCACAACAAAAAGACTGTCATACTGTATGTTTTCGGCCAACAAGGCCTTTGTCCCAAAAAAGAGAGAGAGAGAGAACAACACCCCTCCCCCCCCCCCCCACACACACACACACCTCATACACACACGACCACTCCCACTCTCTCTGGCAGCTGAAGCCAGACTACGAACAGCAGTGCAGGATGGGAGAGGTAATAGAGTGGAGGAGAGGGGGGGGGGGGGGAGTCTAGCAGGGTAAGGGTGAGGGACACTAAAGTGCTACTACTGCGGGAGTTTGCAGGGACAAGGCGGAAAGAGGGTGGAGCAGCTGTGTGCAGTCAGGAGGGCGAGGAAGAGAGGTTGGGGGGGTGGGGGTAGCGGAAAAGGAGAGTAGTAAAAAGACTGGGTGTGTTGGTGGAATAAAGGGCTGTGTAGTGCTGGAATGGGAACAGGGAAGGAGCTAGATGGGTAAGGACAATGACAAACGAAAGGAAAGAGGGTTAGGGGAACGTACGATATATTGCAGGAAGGGCTCCCATCTGTGTAATTCAGAAAAGCTGGTGTTGGTGGGAAGGATCCAGATGTCACAGGTTGTGAAGCAGTCAATGAAATGAAGAACATTATGTTGGACAGCGTGATCAGCAACAGGGAGGTCCAGTTGTTTTTTGGTTGTCATGCCCACGTAGTACAAAACGTAAATAACCCACAGTGCATGAGTCATACTCGCACCTCTCCAGGTATTTTTTTTATGTTCCTCACCTGGAACTCAGTATGTGGGTTAACTTTTAGCACTCTTGGTAGTTTATTTTAATCTCATCTATGCTTGTAAAGTGATAGTTCTTTTTTTGGGGGAGGGGGCGGGGGCAGAAAGAAGTTCCTTGGAACCATGTCTGTAGATTGTCTGCTAAGGCATCATTAAGGTATTGTTTTGGCCAAAAATTAACAAGCAAATAATGAAGCGTGAGCAGGCACATGATGTGGTGCAAAAGCTATGAATTGTTTTGCCACAAGTGTAGGTAGTGTTTTCCACACTGCATCATGCAAACTGTGTTGAATTTGTAAGTAATGCTCCTTATTGTTCATTCGACCCTCTGATAAGAACTCATGGTGCACTGCGCTGTTAAAATCAAAGAACACAGTGAGCATAACCCTTGTATTTGACCACACTGGAGCTTTCCTCAGTCATTGTCATCTGGAATCCTTCTGCTGGGACAACTGAGCTTTACTTACAGGATAATATCTGTAAACTCATGTTTCATCACCTTTAATGACACAGTTCATTTGATTCTCATCATTGTTGACTTCATCTAGTGACTCCCAAGTATTTGTCGCTGTGTTTGTTCAAAATGCAACAAAAATTTTGGAACAAAGCTTGCTTTTGCGGGTCCACACCCACCTGAAAAGATTTCATGGCATGAAACCCTTCATATGCCAGCATCGTCAGCAAATTCCATGATTGTGATTCGGTGATCCTTTATAATTATTTCTTTCACTTTTTCTGCAATTGCATCGATTGACAATGTCCTGGGGAATCCCCGGCACTTGTCTGCACGGTGTTTGAAATGCTTATGCCACTCTTAAACCAATATTTTCATCAAAAGCAATATTTAACATTTGTAATATCTTGCTGTGCTTACTCCAATCTTGTATCAAAAATTCTGTGGTTCATTTTCATATAAAATAAATAATCATCTAACCTCTTTGACAGCTGAGAACAAACTAAAAATCTGATATGGCTAACACTATTGACATTCTTTCCAGCCACATTTACCAGTACAAAACTGGAAAAAAAGTGCAAATGATATCAAGGCAATACGCTAAATTAAAAAATTCCGATACTTTTTAACACACGTGATATGCTCTACAAGGCACTGTACGCGGAAGGTGGAGGATACATCAAACCATTATTGATTTTCTGCCCTATTTTGTTAACATGTTGAGAGAGGTGAAATTGACTGTCTATGTGGTTCTAATCTCTTTAGTCCTGTTCTCATGATCACTACATGAGATATGTGATGATGGTCGCAGCAGAATGATCATACAGGCTTCCTCGAATATAGGTTCTCTGAATTTACCAAGTAGGGTTTCTGAAGAATTAAGCCTCCTGCCTTCCAAAGCTTCCCATTTATGTTACTCTCTCTTACACTTTGATATGGTCTGCACCAAACTTACACAATATTAGCAGTATGCATCTAAATCTGTTCAACATCTGTTGTCAAGTATACCTCATAAAACTCTTAAATGCTGAAGCAGTAATCTAGGATTGGTTGCACTTGTGCCTTGTGAAGAATTTCCTTTATGTACACACTGCTCTTTCCCAGAACTCTTTCAATAAATCTAAAGTCTTCCATTTGCTTTTCCTAATACAGTAAAACTCTCTCACAATGGAATCATATGGGACTAAAATAACTTTCTAAATCAGACAAGTTTCTGGATTACATAAAACACACTAGGCTAAATAAAATTTGTCAAGTACCATGCACAATATAATGATTTTGTAATTATGCACATATTTACATACCTTTAATCCTGTACAGTAGATGTTCACTTACTATTACACTAACTGACACACAATACGACATGTCTGCTGCATTTTTGCTGTAACTTTAAATTTGTGTAATGTTGTACATACATACTGTCCCTGTGTTTATTTGCTTTACATTTCACATTTTTTTGCCACATATCAGAGAGGGAAATATGTTTGAATTTCCTATTCAAAATTGTTTTTTTCTGTGCAACATTTTGCACAGAATTTATGTGCGCTGCAAATTGCATAGATCGTTAATGCAGACAATAGTTTCTTCATGCATCAGTTTTTATAGGGACATCATTTTGCTCCTCTTCTTCTTCCTTTGTTTCATCATCATCAATTGCTTAAGTAAAAGTGGAGTGAGTTGACAGTCATCACTTAAGATGTATTCATCGGGACTGCTTGAATTGTTTTGCGTTTGAATTAATTCAGAAGTGGCTGTTGCATTTTCTTGAGTTTGTGAGTACAGAAGCGTCTTGTTCACCACCTCCGAACCCCTCTTTGATGAAGCACATGGTGACAGTTTCGGGCTTTATATCCATTACTGCCAAGCCAATCCAATTTACTGCATCCAGTACAGAAACTGACTGTGCAAGAGCAAATGCACTTTTGGCTTCTTCAACACTAAGAATAAGAGACTGCATCAGTAATAGGCTGGTTGATTCGATGGGAACCAAGTCAGTTTCATGTTTGATATCTTAACTTCAGGGTGATAGGTAGCGTTGCCTAGGAAAAAGAGAGCTTGGTGATGTCCTTTCTTCATTTTGTCATTGAAAGAGCCCAGCCATTCTTCCATAAAACCACTCACCATTCATGCCATTTTATTGCTTCGCCTTGTGACTGGAACATTACTGACGCCAGAACATTACTGGTATCTATGTTTTTGCAACACCAAGGTTTTGCCATCTCTCCAATAATCAGTGGCTTCTCCATTTCAGCTAATATGTTCCCATGAAGCAGTCTAATGAGTCTTACCTTTGACATTTGATGCACTTCTCTCCTCCAGTTAGAGATTTTGAAGGCAGAGGGTAGAAAAACAGTGCCATTCCATCACCATTGCGCAAGTCGTTTGGGTCATAATTCACATTTACATTGTGCAGTATTGTCTTCAGTTCTGTTGCTACACTTCCCTGCATATACTTAGCTTTTCCACAAGCTTCATTCCACACGACGTATCTAACTTTCAAACTTCCAACCATTCTGTGGATGCCTTAAATTCCATATTCCCAAGCTCTTAAGCGACTTCAGTCTCACTCTGCGACATGTGTCCACACAGAGGCAAGTCTTTTGCTCATGCACTTAAAAACTGTTCCCATACTGTCTCATCAGTTTCTTCAGTTCCCATCATCTTTGTCTTTCTTTTTGTTTGCCCATTGTCTTTCATCAGTCCATCCCATGTCATATCCTTATTTCTTAATGTTTCATAAATTTGTGTGCTACCGCATTTGAAACACAACATTGTGTCGTGCCAGAGAGTTTGTCTTTCTACTTGCCTTGATTACTGTAATCTTTTCATTAAGTGTTAGCAACTTACTTTTTTTGACATCATGTTGTCACTTAAAGTGCTACAAATCAACTGAAACTGGCATAAAATAAGGCAGGTAGTGCATTTCTTTGAAAAGCTTGACCTTACTGGGTAAAACCATTGTTTAGCAGAACATCAATCACATCTTTTCACATAACAGCATTGTCAGGGCTCTACAATATTAATGTTAAAAATAGTATTCTTGCATAGACATGAATAACTAAGGTATACCTCTAGGCGCTCAGTCGGGAACCGCACGACTGCTACGGTCGCAGGTTCGAATCCTGCCTCGGGCATGGGCGTGTGTGGAGTCCTTAGGTTAGTTAGGTTTAAGTAGTTCTAAGTTCTAGGGGACTGATGACCACAGATGTTAAGTCCCATAGTGCTCAGAGCCATTTGAACCATTTTTTAAGGTATACCGTAATACAGTAGTATTGTATAAGCTTTTTTCTGCAATCAAGTCTTAAAATTTGCATTCCATTTCTGCATTAGGCACATTCCACTTTATACAAAAAATTGGTCTATAAAAGTGTTCTGAGTGCCTCAGGAGTGAAATACTTGTACGGCTAGATCAGATTTCTGAATTACCGTATTTACTCGAATCTAAGCCGCACTTTTTTCCGGTTTTTGTAATCCAAAAAAACGCCTGCGGCTTAGAATCGAGTGCAAAGTAAGCATTAGTTCTGAAAAATGTTGGTAGGTGCCGTCACAACTAACTTCTGCCGTCGAATATATGTAGCGCTACACAGGCATGCTTTGCAGGCACAAAGATAAATTACTGGTGCCAAAACCTCTGCATCAGTAAATAAATTAAAAGAAAATGTAGAAGAATGTAAACATTATGTCATGTATTCTTTCGTGTTTGCTGCTATCTCATTTCAATCCTGTCTGCCTAATAAACTATGAAACTAGAGTGAGACAACAGCAAACGCGGAAGAAAATACATATCACGTCATGTTTATATTCGTATTATTCTTATGCTGAATAGTGATACAGTCAGAAATGAAGCACGGCAACTGACTAGATTTTTAAATCTAAGATGACTAATTTCTGCGCAGAATGTAAAGTATTAAAGAGACGTCTGCAACGATTTTCAAATGGAGAAAAATTTTCGCTAAACTCTCGTTCAAAACACCTTCTATCATATGCAGTTTATTATTTGGTTCTTGTTGATCATTATCAAAGAAAGCAGCAGTGTAAGTAACAACAAATAGCAGTCTCTTGCCATTGTTTCACTAATGAGACAATTCCTCTATTTTTTTTATATTGTAAGCCGTGGTACCACGCACCAAAGCAAGCCATTCCGCGAGTGGTGACAGGTCGTAAACGCTCATTATCAGAATGTAACAAACAATGCATGACATAGTACAATAATGCATTTTGAGCTTAGAGTGATGTAAACACCTATAACAAAGAGAACATCACTTATCAGATCAAAGCAAAATAAGCAATCGATTCAAACCAGACGAAGCACGTGAAAAAGGAAGGGTACCCATATAAATACAGACGGAGTGCCTGACACATAGCAATGGCTACTTGGTAAAGCTTAACTGTTACCGTATTTACTTGAATCTAAGCCACACTCGAATCTAAGCCGCACCTGAAAATTGAGACTCGAAATTCAAGGGGAGAGAAAAGTTTTAGGCCGCACCTCCAAATCGAAACAAAGTTGGTCCATTGTAATATGAGACACAATTTAGGTAGAATGAATGACGATACAGCTACAGTAGTTTGGTTCGAGTCGTAAGCTCAGCAGTTAAGTTTTATGTACCAGGTAGCCATTGCTATGCGTCAGGCCGTCAGCGCTCTGTCCGTATTTATACAGGTACCCTTCATTTTTCACGTGCTTCGTCTGGTTTGAACTGATAGCTTATTTTTCTTTGATCTGATAAGTGCCGGTCTCTTTGTTATAGGTGTTTACGACACTCTAAGCTGAAAATGCATTACTGTACTGTGTCATGCATTGTTTGTCGCATTCTGATAATGAGTGTTTACGGCCTGTTCCCACTCGCGGCGTGGCTTGCTTTTGTGCGCGCTACCGCCGCTTACAATTAGAAAAAAAAAGAAAAAAAAAAATACAAAAAGGAGAGGAATCGTCTCATTAGCAAAACAATGGCAAGAGACTGCTATTTGTTGTTACTTACATTGCTGCTTTCTTTGATAATGATCAACAAGAACCAAATAATAGACTGCGTATGATAGAAGATGTTCTGAACGAGAGTTTAGCGAAAAATTTTCTCCGTTTGAAAATCTTTGCAGACGACTCTTTAGTACATTACATTCTGCACAGAAATTGAGTCATCTTAGATTTAAAAGTCTATTCAATTGCCGTGCTTCATTCCTGGCTGTATCACTATTAGGCATAAGAATAATACGAATATAAACATGACACGATATGTATATTCTTCCGTGTTTGCTGTTGTCTCACTCTAGTTTCGTAGTTTATTAGGCAGACAGGATTTAAATGAGATGGCAGCAAACACGAAAGAATACATGGCAAAATGTTTATATTCATATTATTCTTATGGTTAAGAGAAAACTGCATGTGATTCACAATTCATAAAAGTTCCTATTAGGAAAAATTCAGAATGTAGAGTTGCCCATATTGACAAACATCCCAAACAGTCTTGCCAGTCGGATTTTCGTAGTACATTGAAATGCTGCTACATTCGAAGATGAACAATATGAAATTTGTATTTACTTCATTGGATAATGTATGAAAAAGCCGTGATCGAAACTCGAGGCGGAGGAAAAAGCTCGTCTTCCACCTTTTTTTTTAAATTTATTTACTGACGCAGAGGTTTTGGCGCCAGTATTTATCTTTGTGCCTGCAAAGCATGCATGTGTAGCACTACATATATTCGACGGCAAAGGTTAGTTGTGGCGGCACCTACCAACATTTTTCAGAACTTCCGCTTACTTTGCACTCGATTCTAAGCCGCAGGTGGTTTTTTGGATTACAAAAACCAGAAAAAAATTGCGGCTTAGATTCGAGTTAATACGGTAAGCTTACGACTCAAATCAAACTACTGTAGCTGTATCTTCATCCATTCTTCCTAAATTGTGTCTCTTGTTACAATGCACCAACTTTGTTTTGATTTGGAAGTGCGGTCTAAAACCTTTCTCTCCCCTTGAATTTCGAGTCTCAAATTTTAGGTGCAGCTTAGATTCGGAATTTTTCCTTGATTTCGAGTATCATTTTTCAGGTGCGGTTTTGATTCGAATGCGGCTTAGATTCGAGTAAATACGGTATACACATTCTGCATTGATCAAGTATTACTGTACTAATTTCATGTGATTAACCCATTTCGTGCCACTTCTTAGTATTACCCATAACTACTTACACAATGTGACGTGCTGAAGATGTTTTATAATTGTGTACTTTTGGATTATTTCTCTGTATTATGGGCATTACCTTCCATTTATCCACATTTGAAGGGAAGTGTTAGATCACCATGATCTAGGAATATTGTCTGTTACAACTAATCAAAATGTCCTGTTTCCCAAGCTATTAAATAAAAGTCATCAGCAGACAAAGACTGCCGATAGAACGAATTACCCCCAGTTCTACCAACAGCCTTGCAAGGAGGGAGGAGAAGCGGTCAAAGGTAAGAGATCCTCTCACCCTTAGGGTGGGAATTTGCCCCTAAAATGCAGAAGAATTGCCACTGATCATTGGCTTAAGGATTCAAAAGGCAGCGGAAGTGCCTGCATCAAAGACATGTAATGTTTATCCATATTACATGTGGCCTGTAATTGAAAAAGTGTCACAATGATCTTTCCACATACAAATGGTTATGGATTAGTAGCCCTATTCAGATCACCATTGAGGGGACTGCCAACGAGAGGTAACCATTAGAAAAAGATTGTGTAACCAATCACAGGGTAATATTCTACAAATACAGGTTCGGAATGTCAGAAGTATGAATGTAGTAGGGAAGCTAGAACACCTCAAAATGGAAATGCAAAGATTCAGTCTAGGTGGGGAGGGGGGGGGGGGGGTTGAAAGGGTTGAAATGAAATACAAAGAAGATAAGGTTTACAAGTTATAAAAATGTAGGGTAATATCAGCAGCAGCAGAAAATAGTGTGATGGGAGTAGGATGCATTATGAGAAAGAAGGTAACAGAGAGAGTGAGTTACTGTGAACAGTTCAGTGATAGGTTTATTCTCATCACACTCAATACAAAACCAATGCCAATAACAATAGTGTGGGTATACAAGTCAATGTCATAAGCACAAGAAGAAGAGACAGAAAGTATAGAGGGATATTGAACAGATAATTCATTGTGTAAAGGAATATAAAAATTTAATAATAACTGAGGTATAAGATTCTGTCGAAAGCTTTGCATACTAGATCCACAACTGGAAGAGTATCAAGGAGGTTTCAGGAAGGTTTGATCATGCGTCAAACAGATAATGAACCTCAAATACTTCCTTTCGTACCTGAAGCTCAGGAATAAAAATTTTGTTGTGACCTTTGTGGATTTCAAAAAGCCATACTGCTCGATTGATCGTAAAACCCTGATCAGAATTCTAGAACAACTTGGCTTAGACAAGAAGACCCAAGCGATAACCCAGAAAACACTAACCAACACCACCTCAAAAGTGAAATTTAGAGGAGAAACATCAGAAGCTTTTCAAATAAAGACTGGAGTGAGGCTAGGAGATGGGCTGTCACCTCTGCTCTTCAACTGTGTCCTCGAGAAGGTGATTCATGAGTGGTGCAAAGAACTGGAAAACCAAGAACTTAAAAATGGTGTCAGGCTGGGTTACAAGAAACAAAATTTTGAAATCGATTGTCTCGCTTTTGCAGATGATCTTCCAATCTTTTCTAATTCCATGGAAACAGCTGAGAGACAGATTAATGAGATTAATGTACAAGCACAGAAGACTGGCCTCCAAATTCCATTTGAGAAAACCAAGTTTATAACAAATGTAAATTCACCACCAAGGGAGCTTGTAGCGGGTAAAGGCAAAATTAAGCGAGTTGAAAAGTTTAAATATTTTGGAGAATGGATAACAGCCACCTCATCAGAGAAAGAAGCCTTCATGCATGAACAAAATGGAAATGGCATTCCATTTAACTAAAAACATCTATACCAATAGATCAGTATCATTCATTGCAAAGGTAAGGTATTACTGCAGTGTTATCCGTCCAGAGGTTGTACACTTCTGAATGCCTAGTAATGAACAAAAAAGGCCTAATGGAAAAACTGGAGGTCAAGGAAAGGAAGATTTTGAGAAAGATCTTAGGTTCCATCAAAGAGAATGGGGAATATAGATGATGTCATAATCATGAACTGTATTCCCACATAGAGAAGATAACCAATACCATTCGGAAAAGAAAGATTATGTTTTATGGACATACGACCTGAATGAGCCGTGGAAGACTCACCAATCGTATGATCACCTACTTTCAGGAGAAGAAAACAAAATGGGCCTGGTTCACAGAGATGGAGTAAAATCTTAAAGAAGTGGGGATCACCCATGATGGCATCTTGGAGTGTGTCGCACTCAAGGAGAAACTTACGGCGTGGCAGGATTTCCAAGAAAAGCCAAAACTAAAAACAGGAAAGGCTTGGACCCAGGAGAAGAAGAAGCAACATTGAGAATGAATGTGGGAGCACTGGGCAAACATCAGAACACGTAAAGCAAGACAGTTGAAATAACGTGGTCCAAAGGTGGCATATACGAAATGAATGAATGTATGAGGTATAAGAATGATATAGTAGGGGAAAGGAATAGAAGACAAGTGTTGTGGGAGATGTGGATTTGGTAGTAGAAATGAGAGAGGGGAAAGAAAACTTTGGTTCTACAATAAATTTCGCTTAGTAATAGTGAATACACTGTTCAACAATCACGAGAGGAAGTGGCATACTTGGAAAAGGCTTGGAGGCACAGGAAAATTACAGCTGTATTACATCATGGTCAGACACATTCTGAAATCAGACAGTAGAGTGTGAGGTGTGCCTATGAGTGGATATAAACTCAGATCATAATTTAGTGATAATCAAGAATAGATTAAAGTTTAAGAAAATCGTCTGTAAAAATCAGTGTGGAAAGAAATGGGATACTGAAGTACTGAGAAATGTTCAGATGTGTTTGAAGTTCTTTAAGGATGGAGATGCTGCAATAATGAATACCACAGTAAGCAGCTCAGTTGAAGAGGAATGGAAGTTTCTAAAAAGAGCAATTGCAGAAGTTGGTCAGACAAAGATAGGTATAATGAAGGTGTCTAAGAAGAACCTTTGGTTAAGAGAGAAATATTTCAATCAGTTGACAAAAAAGGAAGTACAAAAATGTTCAGGAAAAGAAAGGAATACAGCAATATAAGACACTTATGGATTAAATAAATAGGAAGCATAGGGAAGCTAAAGCGAAATGGCTGCAGGAAAAAATGTGAAGAAATCAAAGAAGAAATGTTCATATGAAGAAAAATTAAATATATAACGTATAGAAAAGTCAAAACAACCCATGGTAATGTTAAAAGAAAAGTGTCATATTCCACTGTTAAACACAGAGGAGAAAGCAGATAGAGGAAAGAGAATGTTGGAGGTCTCTACTGCAGGGAGGAAATGTCTGATGATGTGATAGAAAGATAAATGGGTGTCGATTTGTAAGACAGAGGTAACCAGTATTGGAGTCCGAGCTGAACAGAGCTTTGGAAGATGTGCGATCAAATGAGGCAGAAGACATAGATAAGATTTCTTTGAAATTTCTAAAATCATCAAGGGTGTTGGCAGCCAAATGACTATTCAAGTTGATGTGTAGGATCTGTGAGACTGGAGACATACTGTCAGACTTACAGAAAAACATCATCTACACAATTCCAAATATAGTAATGCCAGATAAGTGTTAGAAGTTTCTGACAAGAGTAATATACACTGAAGTGACAAAAAGTCATGGGATAGTGATACTCAATATACAGATGATGATAGTATCATGAACCCAAGGTATAAAAGGGCTGTGCATTGGCATAGCTTTCATTTGTACTCAGGTGATTCATGTGAAAAAGTTTCTGACGTGATTATGGCTGCACAATGGAAATTAATAGCCTTTTAACGCAGAATGGTAGTTGGAGGTAGATGCATGGGACATTCCATTTTGGAAATCGTTAGGAAATTCAATATTTCGATATCCACAGTATCAGGAGTGTACTGAGAATACTAAATTCCAGGCATTAACTCTCACCACTTATAACAGTGGCCAACAGCCTGCACTTGATGACTGAGAGCAGTGGCATTCGCATAGAGTTGTCATAACAGACAAGCTACACTGTGATGACTGTATGATGACTATATAGGTTAGAGCGCTGCATCAAAATTTTCCATTAATGGGCTATGGCAGCAGAAGACTGACGCAAATATCTTTGCTAACAGCACAACATTGCCTGCAGCATCTCTCCTTCGCTTGTGACCTTATCAGTTGGACTCTACATGACTGGAAAGCCGTGGCCTGGTCAGATGAGTCCTGATTTCACTTTGTGATGGTGATGGCAGGGTTCAGGTGTGACACAGACTCCACGAAGCCATGGACCCAAATTGTCAACAAGGCACTTTGCATGTTGGTGGTGGCTCCATAATGGTGTGTGCTGCTGTTACATGGAATGGACTTGTCAACAAGGCACTGTGCATGTTGGTGGTGGCTCCATAATGGTGTGTGCTGTTGTTACATGGAATGGACTGGGGCGACTGTGCCAACTGAACGGTTCATTGACTGGAAATGATTATGTTCAGCTATTTGGAGACCATCTGCAGCCATTCATGGGCATCATGTTTTCAAATAACAATGGAATTTTTATGGACGATAATGCACCATGTCACTGGGCCACTATTGTTTGTGAATGGTTTGAAGGACAATCTGGACAATTTGAGCAAATTATTTGGTCATCCAGATTGCCCAACATGAATCCCATTAAAAGTTTATGGGAAATAAGCAAGAAGTCAGTTCGTGCACAAAATACTGCACCGGCCGCACTTTTGCAATTATGAAGAGCTATAGAGGCAGCATGGCTTGGTATTTCGCAGGAGACTTCCAATGAGTTGCTTAGTCTATGCCACATCGAGTTGCTGCACTATGCGGGGCTAAAGGAGGTCCGAGACAATATTAGAAGGTATCCAATGACTTTTGTCATCTCAGCGTACAGAAAATGGAAAAGAAAACTGGAGATCAGTTAGATAAGTCAGTTTGGCTTTAGGAAAGATGTTGCTCATGGTAATGGAAACACGATTTAAGATCAGGATATGTCACAGGATTTGTTGATGTGGAAAACACTTTCAGTGACATAAAATGCCTTAAGATATTTGAAATTCCCAGAAAAATTATTATAATCTGTTGGGAAAGATGGATAATATACAACATATTCAAGAACTGAGAAGAAACAATAATTGTGGAAAACCAAGAACAAAGTACTCATATTAAAGATGATGCAGTTTTTTTGGCTCTGTTCTTCAAAGAAGCATTGACAGAATAAATGAGAGAGGTTCAGGAATGGGATTAAAATTCAGGATGAAAGGTTATCAGTGATACGAGTTCTTGATGACATTGCTATCCTCATTGAAATTGTGGAAGAATTACAGGACTTGTTGAATGAAATGAACAGTCTGATGAGCATACACTATGGACTAAGAGTAAACTGAAGAAAGATGAAAGTATCAGAAATGAGGTTAGCGATAAACTGAACATCAAAATTGGGGACTGCGAAGTAGATGAAGTAAAGGAATTCTGCTATCTCCAAAGCAAAAAAAACGGGGGGAGGGGGGGGGGGGGCAGATTAGCACACATAAAGAGAGCATTCCTGGCCAAAAGAAGTCTCTTCGTATCAAACATTAACTTAATTTTGAGCAAAAAATTTCTGAGAATGTACATTTTGAGAACAGCATTGTAAGATGGTGAACCATAGGTTTTGGGGAAACTAGAAAAGAAGAGAATCGAAGCATTTGAGGTATAGTGCTGCAGAAGGATGTTGAAGATTAGGTGGACCGATAAAATAAGAAATCAAGTGGTTCACTATAGAACCAGAAGGAAGAGAAACACATAGAAAACGTTGACAATAAGAAGAGGTAGGATGATAATACATGCATTAAGACATGAAGGAGTAGCATCCATAGTACTTGAGGGAACTGTGGAGAGGAAGACAGAGATTGAAATATATCCAAAAAATAATTGATGATGTTGGGTGCAAGTGAGTGCTACTCTGTGATGAAGAGGCTGGTACAGGAGAAGAGTTCATGGCATGACAAATCTCTGTCAGAAAACTGATGTTGTACCCCCCTCCCCCAACCCCACCCAAATTAAGAAACCGGGAGGTTAGAGAGAGAGAGAGAGAGAAAGTGAAAAGTTTCTGTCGATAACAGCATTATCATCAAACCATCTTATAGTGCTACTGGTCCCGTCTGATAAATTGTGTTGTATGTTAGAGATCCAATTATGCTGACTTAGGACATACCTGATCTTATTTTCATTTTTGCATTTGCTGTCCAATGTAACGTACTGGATTCTGCCAGTTAAATATTTATCAAGCCAATCACGTATGTGAAGATACTCCTTACAATCATACCTTGGTTGGTAGTAGCTGATGATTTGATAGAGAGATAAGTGCCTTTGGATTTCTAGATAGATACAATGTGTAACTGTTCAACTTAAAACGTAACTATCCCAGCTCATCAAATCATTTAAAACTTAACCAGGTCTGGCAGCCCAGATCTAACGTCAAATCTAACGTAACTTCTCGTATGAGCTCCATTCACCAAATCTTATTGCAGCAATCCAATCAATTCAGGTTTAACATAGTATAGCTGATCGCGCCTTTTTTTACATTTTTGGAGGTGATAACTTTGCTGCAGAAAGTCTTGGGTCACTACCAGATGTACACCAATTAATCTGTTGACAACACTTCTTTATTACACACATATATACAACAATTGACTGTTACAACTTACCAGGAACCGGAACACACCAGATAGTACTCCAACCTCACTCCCTCTGCCCTCCTCAAAGGCTTTGGACAAGATGTATTTATACATCCTTTAACAATTGTGTTCTTTGACATTATTATGTTATTTCATGTTTGATATTACAATTGCAATAAGTTAAACCAGCAAAAACTGACATTACAGAGTTTTAGTAGAAATTAAAACAAGTACAGTGATAACGCATATTTCCAAAAATAACAGTCTTTTACAAGTGCAATTTTGAAATATATGTACAGTTAATAATTAAGTTCTTATTATTCAGTCCAGAACATTCTCAAATAGCTTTACGTAATTTAATTAATTATGCAATTTTATGAAACAATTTTGAACTGGTAATATTTCTACAACATCAAAATACAATTCAAACATTCAAAATGATATGTTACAACATTTGACGCCTAAAATGCGGAATAATTACATACATCACAAAATCTTTAAATTGTGTGACAAAGAATTAATGAATCATTCTTCTAACATTATTTATGATACAAATTGTCTTTCTGAAACAGGTTACGTCTCCAGTTTAAGAGAATATTCTCTAGTTTTCGTAATAAGTGGACATTGCACTGAATTTCTCTATAGAATGTTCCAGAAACATTAATTAAGAGTTTAATTGCAGATTTTTAGTTGATTTCTGTAAGAATATGTTGTCCTGACTTGCAAAGATACATAAATGTTAAGCTTTTTGAAAATTAATGGTTTACACAGTTAATTTGTGTTATGGCAACAATGAATTTTACTAATTGAACTAGAATTACAAAACTGAATGATGATGGTTTCTAACATTTATACACTATTAACACTGACTCCATAACTTGTTCTTTTCGTCAGAACATCCCAAAATTCATATCAAAGTGATAATGACTTATCCCAACTGTACATTACTTTACCTGATAAAGATCATACATTAATTGGTCTGTGACACAGTTTAACATTTTTGTTACAACTATTTCACACTGTTGCGCTAAGTGTCCTTATACGTTACCCACATCTGATTTAGTGTGTATTGCCTATTACGAAACCTGCTGTATCTGGCATTCCAAATGACCCAACACAGCCTGTTTCGTTTCACAACCCCCCCCCCCCCCCCCCCCTGTCATGGAAAGGATGATGCCCCTACTTTAGAAACCCAAACAAAAATAATTTTTTTTTTTTTTTTACACACACACGTCTTTGGTGTCTTCTTTTCTTGAGGGTTGGTGTCTTCTCTCTTGAAGATTGGTACACCTTAGCGGCACACTTCAGTTTTCAGTCCCTATCTGATACTTGGCGTGGCTTTCTTGTACACTGCTGGCTACTGTAGGCTGCAATAGCACAGTCCACTATGAGTACGCGGTATACAGTTGTCAATTCCAGTTATGAATAAGTGAAGGAGGGCCCAATACTTTTGTGGACAAGTTGTCGGGTACAAAACCGGTTCACAGAAATTTTTACATGTAATTGCACAAGGTTCTAATTATTCTAAAAAATTTGTTGAAAAGTAAGATTAATTTTAAAAAAGAATCTTAACGCTAAGAGAGGATAGATTGACAGTTGGAGAAAATTTATTATACAAGGTTACAGAATAAGAGTAAGATGCAATGCCAGAATACGAAAATGAAACCTGGCAATTGCACAGTTAGGGGACCCAGTGTTTGCCAAACACTTAGCATACCAAGGATGTATGCTCCCCCGAGGAACAAATATATACAGCATAACATAGTATACAATATATCCTGGGAAAATTACAGCATGAAAGTATTTAAAATTTCTATAAACATCCATTATAAAATATTTTCTTACATTTTGTTTTATACAATTTCAGTTTGGTTACATTTCATAGGCCAAACAGTCTCCCAGAACTTGGGTAGACTAGACGGTAAGCGTTCGGATGTGGGTTGTCCTGAATTCTGAAAGGTCCAGTTTATATGTCAAAAACCTTTTTTGATTCCCCACTGATGGCTTTAGATTTCCCTTGTGTTTTAACAGGGACTAAGTCATCAATTTTAAATTGTGTAGGGTTCAATCTTTTTTCATGTCTACATTTCCTTATGTCACATTGAGATTTCATGGTTTTTCTTACAATTTCCACTCTCTCTATTGAGTACTTAATGGTTTGCAGACTGGGAAATCAATGAAATCACTAATTGGATATGGTGGTTTGCTATTATACTGTATTTCATAAAGTGAAAAACGTGTTGAGGAATGATGTAGGCAGTTTATAACATCTTCAAATTTCTCAACATAGTCAATCCAACTAGCATGATTAGTATTATAGTATGTACTAAAGAATCGCCCAATTTCTCTCGTGTATCTCTCCGAAGGGTTTCCCGATGGGTGATAGGCTGAAATAAGAATGTGGTTTATCCTTTCATCTTCAATAAAAGCTTTCCATGGTCCAGAAATAAATTAAGTGGCATTATCCGATAAAATTTTCGGAGGTTTTCCTACCCTGCCAAAATAGTCCCCTCTGATTTTTGAAATAATGCTTGTACTTTTTTGCTTCCCGAAGAGGTTATAACTTAATGAATTTTGAAAAAACATCAACCATAACAAAGATGTACCAATAGACTCCTTTGGTCTTGGGTGATGCTCCATATAAGTCACAGTGACTAACTTGGGTTGTTCTTTTAGCAAGATGTTCTGTATCAATCCTCTACAAGTTTGATTTGATACTTTTACTCTTTGGCACCTGTCACAAGCTATCAAAATTTTTTCTGACTCTCATGGCCATATTGTTAAAGTATACATTCTCTTTGATTTTCTGGATACACTTTTGAATTCCACAATGGCCAAAACTTTCATGAATGTATTTGATGAGTACATCAATGTATTGATCAGGCCAACGTAATTTCCGTACATCGCTATCTATACTGTTTCTCTTGAATAGCATCTCTTTGTAAATTTTGTAATAATCTCCACTTTCTCATGTCCCCTTTTTCCTAGATACCTTTTGACCAGTTTAAAGTTCTTGTCATGGTTCTGATTCTGGCTGATGTCATTACAAATGACTGATTTCTTGTTCATTGTCCACCCCTCTTGAGTACATAATTTTGAATTCCTTTTCACATTCTCCACTGTTATCTTCAAAGTCACTCCCCACAGGTAGCCTAGACAAAGCATCAGCAACTACATTATCATACGCGCGTAAGATGTTTTATTGAGTAGTTAAATTGCTGTAACAAGAGTGCCCACCTGGCAATCCTTACATGATGAACCTACATTCTTGAATATAAAGTAATGCCTTTTGGTCAGTGTAGACAACTATCTGATGTCCCAATAAATAATTTCTGAATTTGGAAAATGCCCAGTAAATGGCCAAAAGTTCCTTCTCTGTAACAGTGTATTGTTTCTCATGTTTTTTTCAAAGTTCTACTAGCAGAAGTGATAGATCTGTGTTCTATTTTCCCATTTACATCTAATTCTTGGAAAAAGTGAAGCCCTAGACCATAATCAGTGCTATCTGCCATAATGCAAAAGGGTAAACTCATATTGGGACGCTACAAAATTTGACTGTTACATAATTGTGTTTTTATTTCTTCAAAGGCAGCTTCACATTCCTGATCCCAAACCCACATTGTGTTTTTCTTCAGCAATCTGTTGAGACTTGGAGCATTCAAAGCTTGGGTACTAATGAATTTTCAGTAGTAACTGCACATCCCAAAAAATGACTTCGATTGTTTATTGGTTTTAGGAATTGGGGATTTTGCAGTTGCCTCAAGTTTTTCAGAATCTGGCAAAATACCCTCCTCAGAAATGCTGTGGCCGAAAAATTTCAGTTTTTTCACAGCAAACTTATATTTAGATAGTTTAAGTAACATTCTCCCCTTCCTCAGTCTATTGCAAACCTCCCTCAAAGTATTAATATGCTGCTCCTAAGTTTCCCCAGTAATCAAAATGTCATCTATATAAACAGTTAATTTTGACAAAGATCCTTTCCCAAAACAGAGTCAAGAGCTCTAATGAATTCTGCTACTGAAACGTTAAGGGTCCTTGTTTTATATGTAAATTCTAAGCAGATTATCAAGACTGCTAAATCTGAGTACAGGAGAGTAGTCAATCAACCAAAAATTGAGCGTTTTAAAAAACTGCTCAAAGATATGAACTGTAAAGATGTTTATAGTGCTCATGACATGAATGAAAAATATACACATTCATGAACAAAGTCAGTACCATGTTTGAAAACTGTTTTCCTCTAAAAGTTACTCAGATTAAACAGAAGTCTATAATAAAACCGTGGATTACACAAGGAATAAGTATTTCCTGTAAGACAAAAAGGAACATGTATCTGTCGACCAAGAATAGCTCCAATGCTGATGATTTAGCTAAATACAAGGAATACTGTAAAACATTTAAAAAAGTAATTCAGACATCTAAACAAATGCACTACGAGAAGAAGATAGGAATGTCAGGGAACAAAATAAAACAATATGGGATATAGTGAAAGAGGAGACTGGTAGAACCAGAAAGGAACAGGAGCAAATAGCATTAAGGGTAGATGACACATTAGTAACCGATGGACATAGTGTGGCAAATCAATTTAACAAGTATTTTATATCCGTTACTGCTAGAATGGGATTGTCAGGATCAGTAAATAGCTTCAGGTACATGAATATGTCACTCACTTCACCAAAAGAAATAACTTCCAAAATAAAATCTTTAAAAACAAAGCATTCTAGTGGTTACAATATCAACAAAGTTAATTAAGGCATGTTCTTGTGAGTTTAGTACAATTCTAAGTTACTTGTGTAATCAGTCAATTATAACTGGGACATTTCCTGACTGGCTAAAATATGCAGATGTAAAGCCTCTATTCAAGAAAGGGGTTAAGAGATACCATCAAACTACAGACCAATTTCACTTTTGCCAGCATTCTCAAAAATTTTAGAAAAAGTAATGTACAGGCAGTTTCTCAACCATCTGACCACAAATAACATATTATCAAGAACACAGTTTGGATTTCTGAAGGGTTCTGATATCGAGAAGGCTATTTACACCTACAGTGAAAATGTATTTAATTCATTAAATAACAAGTTACAAGCAGCAGGTATTTTCTGTGATTTGTCAAAGGCATTTGATTGTGTGAACCACAACATCCTTTTAAATAAATTATAATTCTATGGTGTCACGGGCAGTGCTGCAAAATGGTTCAAGTCATACCTCACTAACAGGAAACAAAGGGTGTCAGTGCAAGGGACTAGTGAATTAACTCATCAGTTATCATCAGAATGGGAAGAAATTAATATATGGTGTCCCACAAGGATCCATCTTAGGGCCATTGCTTTTCCTTGTGTACATTAATGATCTCTCATCAGTTACACTGCCAGAAACAAAGTTCGTTTTGTTTGCAGATGACACAAGTATTGCAATAAATAGTATGTCGAGTGTAGTTCTAGAAAGATCTGCTAATGATATTTTCATGGATATTAATAAATGGTTTAAAGCCAACTCACTGACATTAAACTTCGAAAAGACTATATGCAATTCAGAACCTGTAAGAGGTTTCCACCCAGCATATGCATAAAGTATGAAGAAGAGCAGATAGAAGAGGTTGACAGTCTTAAATTCCTGGGATTACAACTTGATAATACATTCAGTTGGGAGGAGCACACCACAGAACTGCAGAAACGCCTTAGCAAATCTGTATTTACAATTCGAGTGTTAGCAGACATAGGCGACATAAAAATGAAAAAGCTTGCATACTTTGCCTACTTTCATTCCATAATGTCATATGGTATAGTATTTTGGGGTAACTCTTCAAGTCAAACAAAAGTTTTCAGAGTTCAAAAGTGTGTAATACGTATTATTTGTGGAGTAAATTCACGGACGTCCTGTGGAAACCTCTTCAAAGAACTGGGTATACTAACTACTGCCTCCCAGTATATTTACTCCTTAATGAAATTTGTCCTAAATAATATATCTCTTTTTCCAACAAACAGCTCAGTCCATACATACAATACTAGGAACAAAAATGATCTGCACAAGGACTTAAAAGAACTTGCTTTAGTTCAAAAAGGGGTCCACTACTCAGGAACACTCATCTTCAATAATTTGCCAGCAAACAAAAAATTTAGTTACAAATAAAGATCAGTTTAAAAGGAGGCTGAAAGACTTACTAGTGGCCAACTCCTTCTACTCCATGGTGAATTTTTTAATAGAAACAAATGATGTATTATATATATTCATACTATTAGTATTGTTATTTCAGCTTAAAAAAAAAAAAAAATGTTCCACATCCACGAGGATCTCCTCAGCCCGGATCTATGGAACAAAAAACTAATCTAATCTAAGGCCAAATGGTGCTAGACAATACTGGTAACATCTTCCACCATACAAAAAGGCAGTATACTTTCTGGAATCATTTTCTAATTCTACTTGGAGAAATCCTGACGTGAGCTCTAAACTAGCCATGTATTTCATTCTTTCAAATTTATGTAGTAACTTGTCTATGTTATCTGGATGATCAGTTTCCCTTTCCAAATACTTGTTTAGGTGTCTTGAATCAAGCACGAGCCTAACTCTACCATCACGTTTTGTTGCTTCTACCAATGGGTTATCGAATTGGCTCTTATTTCTCTCAATGATGTCCCACTCTTCCATCTTTTGAAGTTTCTTTTCTACATATTTTCTTTTTGCAATGGGTACCCCATAAGGCTTTCTGAAGAAAGGCTAATGTGGTTTTAATCTGAGTTTACACTGATAATCTTTTACTTTACCAGGTCTGTCATCAAAAAGTCATAGTAATTCCACAATAATTCTCCTAATTCTACCTTTTGTTCTTGTTTCAATTTATCTGATTCCCCTAATTTTTCTTTAACTATGTCCCCATAATCTTTATCATCATAATCTTCAATAATTTCCTCTACATAATAACCCCTGTCTTTAGAAAAGATAACTTACCCAATTTCAATCCCCTCCCCCAAAGCACAGTTTTGAATTGACATGTCAGTGCTGGATCTTACCCCTGTCTTGGGGTCATTAAAGATAAACAATCTGTTTCCCCAATCAAATGCTGCTTTAGCTTTCAATATCCAGTCCATGCCTAACAGTACATTCTCATTCAGATCATTTATTACAAGACATCCTTCAGTAAACTGTACATCATTTACACTGAAGGATAACAATACTTGTCTGTTAATAATTTTGCTCAGTCTACCGGCAGCTCCTCTAATTTTTATTCCAGCAACTGGTAAGTCAATAAAACCAGGATCATGCTTAATTATATCTCTTAATTTACTTGAGATGGCACTAATTGGGCTCCCTGTGTCAATCAAACAAAATCCTTCCCAATCTGCAGCTTTAATTTTTATGTAGGGACTGCCAATAGTGGTGTTTTCCCTGTCTTCCTGTCCCTCATACAAAAGGTCTTCTACTATCTCATCAAACCTCTGTTCCATGTTTGCATTTTCTTTACTAGGCAATACCTTCTTCAAACATATAGTAGAATTTACTGTAATTTTTGAGTTGCTATTTACCTCACATGTTCTGAATAGTATCCTGTCTGACAGTTTCATTTGGCTTAGAAGAAGTTTATTCACAAATTTCCCTTAATTTGATCTTAGCTTCATTGTCATCATTGTAATCTTTAAATTTGTCCCAAACAGATTTCAAGATAATCTCAGAAACATCAGCACAGTCAACCCCCCTGTCTCCTGATGCATTACTAAGCTGGACTGGTACAATCTGACTCTCACATGGTATGTAATTAGAGTTCCTGGGACTGCTATTCTCAACACTGTTACTAATAGCATCCTCCTTGACTTCAACATGTACTTTTCCATTCAATTCACCATCAGAATCTTCTAGCACATAATCATCATAATCCCTATCATCATCATCACCACCACCACCACCACCACCACCACCACCACCACCACCATCATCATCACCATCACCTAAGCTTACACTAAAAACACTATTAACATCACCATCACCACTCACATCATCATTTTCACTAACCACGTCCACATGAACATCAGACTCTACAGAAACTTCATTAGAAACATCATTATGACAACTTACATCTAAAGCATTATGACACATAAGTTTGCACAACCCATAATTATCAAAGTTATTCTTACCTTTCATTTCAACATTAGATTGTTCTTCTTGATAATGTAAACTTGCAATAACATCGTCTTCTAAGCCTACTTCATCAAAAGTAACTACTAGTACTAATCATTTCTACTGAAATTTCTCCTGTCATTGCCATTATAATCATCCCTGTTATTATTAAAGTTTCTTCATTTACTATTATTATTATTATTCCCATGGTTTGGTCCGCACCCTCTCTGTGACTAAGTCATTGGGATTAAAATTAAATCTATTATTCTGTTCAAAGTCTCTGTCAAGTTTGTCCACATATTTCAAGAATTGTTCTATGGACTCATCTGGTCAATAGACTAGACCCCACTGTACTCTTTTTGGAAGCCTTTGTTTTAATGCATCGATCTGAGTGAGCTCATCAAATGGTCTATCCAGATGCATTAATTTTTGTAACAGTTTCTCACAATAAGCTTTCATTGTCCCGTCAGATTCTTTATAACTAGGACTGTTCGAGAATTCACTTTTAATTTGTGCTTCCTCAGTTTCAGACCAAAATTTAGTTAGAAAACATTTTTCAAAATCTTCAAAAGACATTTCCACGGAACAATACTGATCAGCCCACGAAGGTGCCTCACCATCAAGTAATTTCTTTACAAATTTTATCTTAACAGTGTCACACATCTCAAAACTGTACTGTTACTTGCTTAATTGCAAAAAGTCTTTTAGGTGTAGTTTGTTATCTCCTGGATAAGTTTTTATTGGGAAATTTGACCAGACCCCATACATACTTTCTTGTATTTCTACAAATTTTTGGTCTACAGTTTTTCGACATTAACTACCCTACTACCAATTTCTGTGACCTTTCTGTCAGTATCAGTTTTGAAAGTCTCAATTTCGTTTCCAAAAAATCATTTCGACTGGTCAAATTCATTTCTCAGTTGAGAATTTTCCTTATTTACAAAATCAGCAATGTTTTTAAATTTTGACCAGTTGTTTGAAATTTCATTTGTTGAATTAATTTCAAACTCTGCAATTTTGCCCTCAACAGTGTCCACTCGAGTACTAAGTACTTCATGACTTGACTCAAAAGTAATATGCCACTTTTCGAAAGTTTGCTTAGTTTGCGCTATCTGCTCCAAATTTGCATCGATTTTTTATTTTAATCATTCACAGCCTTCGAAATTGAACTGTCAATCTGTTGGTTCAAATTTGGACTTACAACTTGTAGATCTGCCTGAGAATTGTCGATTTGCTGGCTCAAATTTAAACTTAATTCTGCCTGAGAACTTTCGAGTCTTGAATGTATTTCTGCATGAGACTTTTCAGTTTTCGAGTTAAAAGTCTGAAAACATCTTTTCTAACACTGTCAACATTCTTACAGTGTCAGAAACACTTTCCCTAACATCTGATTGTGTTATGGGTGTGCTCATATTTACTGACATTAACACCAAATTCTGAATCTTTCTCCATGATAAAGTAGAAATTTTAGAATGTAAATACTTATCTCTTTACCGGTTGTCAGTCGTTGCTGTCCGTGTTTTCGAAATTCCTTCAATTCCAGAATGGTTCGTTCGGTAGTTTCACTCTCCTTGTGCACCCAAAGTAGGCAGATTTTCTTCTGAAGAATACACTGGTATGTCATAAATCCTCTGATCCTCCACCATTTAAAATGTAACTATCCCAGCTCATCAAACCATTTAAAACTTAACCCGGCCCGGAAGCCCAGCTCCAACATCAAATCTAACATAACTTCGCATACCAGCTCCATTCACCAAATCCAACGTAGCAATCCCTTCCATTCAGGTTTAACATAGTATAGCTGATTGCACCTTGTTTTACATTTTTGGAGATGATGACTTCACTGCAGAAAGTCTTGTGTCACTACCAGACGTACACCAATTAATCTGTTGACAACACTTCTTTATTACATACATATATACAACAGCTGACTGTTACAACTTACCAGGAACCGGAACACACCAGATAGTACTCCAACCTCACTCCCTCTGCCCTCCTCAAAGGCTTTGGACAAGATGTATTTATACATCCTTTAACAATTATGTTCTTTGACATTATTATGCTATTTCATGTTTGATATTACAATTGCAATAAGTTAAACCAGCAAAAACTGACATTACAGAGTTTTAGTAGAAATTAAAACAAGTACAGTGATAACACATATTTCCAAAAATAACAGTCTTTTACAAGTGCAATTTTGAAATATATGTACAGTTAACAATTAAGTTCTTATTATTCAGTCCAGAACATTCTCAAATAGCTTTACGTAATTTAATTAATTATGCAATTTTATGAAACAATTTTGAACTGGTAATATTTCTACAACATCAAAATACAATTCAAACATTCAAAATGATATTTTACAACATTTGATGCCTAAAATGTGGAATAATTACATACATCACAAAATCTTTAAATTGTGTGACAAAGAATTAATGAATCATTCTTCTAACATTATTTATGATACAAATTGTCTTTCTGAAACAGGTTACGTCTCCAGTTTAAGAGAATATTCTCTAGTTTTCGTAATAAGTGGACCTTGCACTGAATTTCTCTATAGACTGTTCCAGAAACATTAATTAAGAGTTTAATTGCAGATTTTTAGTTGATGATTTCTGTAAGAATATGTTGTCCTGACTTGCAAAGATACATAAATGTTAAGCTTTTTGAAAATTAATGGTTTACACAGTTAATTTGCATTACGGCAAACAGTGAATTTTACTAATCAAACTACAATTACAAAACTGAATGAAGAAGGTTACTAACATTTATACACTATTAACACTGACTCCAGAACTTGTTCTTTCTCGCTAAAACATCCTGAAATTCATATCAAAGTGATAATGACTTATCCTAACTGTATTTCTTTACCTGATTAAGAACATATATTTATTGCTCCGTAACATAGTTTAACATTTTCATTACAACTATTTCACACTGTTGCACTAAGTGACCTTATTCCCTAAGTGTCCTTATACATTACCCACATTTTTTTTAGCATGCATTGTGTACTACAAAACATGCTGTATCAGGTACTCCACATGACGCAATACAGCCAGTTTCATTACAAGCTGCATCTTCTGTTTGCATGATATTTTGTATCAGTAAGTGCAGTTGTGTGTTATAGAAGTGAGTTTTCGTGAATCAATGCTGATGCACTAATATTGGAAGTGGATTATCAGATGGCAGATTATTTGTGTGAAATTTCTCAGAAACCAATTATGTGAATTGGGCAAAAACGAAGCCTGGAAAGCGAGATTTTAGTGGTATCTGGTTTAAAGGTTAGTGGTAAACTTTTGGACCGATTTACATTATGTAAATTTCGGGAGGTGATACTAAAAAGTGATACAAAATGAGATGAATAGGTGAAATCGCTAGCAGGGAAGACAAATGGGTGGCGGGGATTTATTGGCAGTTTGTTGGAAACTGCATAAAGATGCTAGCATGACATTTTCTAGAACACTGTACCAATATTTCTAGTCCTTCTAAGATAAGCATTACAGCAGACATCAAAGGAATTCAGACTTGAGCTGCTAGGGTCATAACTGGGCAATAAACCACACAAGAAAGGGTAATGGAGATGGCCAGCGAACTACTGCAACCTTCATCCATTTGAACCTGCTTACTGTATTCATAGTATGGCTTCCCAATTCACCTCTTACACCCCCCTCCCCCCCCCCCCCCCATCCCCCCTCCACACATTTCCCTCTATTACCCGACTGATGATTCGTTGATGCCTCAGGATGTGGCCGTTGAATCGATCCTTGCTTTTAATCAAGTTGTGTCATATATTTCTTTTTTCCTCAATTTGCTTCAGTACCTCATCATTATTTGCTTGGTCTGCTAGTCTCGTCTTTAGCGTTCTCCTATAGCTCCACATTTCAAAAACCTCAACGCTCTTCTTATCTTAACTGAATATTGTCCACATTTCAGTTCCGTACAAAGCTACACTCCAGACAAATACATGTATTCAATATTTTGTCAGTACTGGGAGAAACATAGATGTATTAAAAACTGAAATACACTGTATTGATGATCCACGCTTAAATTGGTATTAGATGTTAACAAATCCCTCTTTTTGAGAATTGCTTTGTTTGCTGTTGCCAGTCTACTTTTTACACCTCCCTACTTCAGTCATCAACATTTATTTGGCTGCGCAAATAGCAAAACTCATTTGCTACCTTTAGGTTCTCATTTGCTAATGTAATTGCCCGATTTAATTCAACTGCATTTCATTACCTTTGCTTCAGTTTTGTTGATATTCATCTTGTAACCTCTTTTCAAAACACTATCCACTCAGTCCAACAGCGCTTTCGATTCCTGTGTACAGAATTATAATATTATCGGCAAATATCAGTGTTTTTATTTCTTCTCCCTGAATATTAGTTCCCTTTCGAAATTCCTCCTTGTTCTAATTTACTGCTTGTTAAACAAAAAGATTGAACAATGTTGGAGAGAAGCCACAACCTGCCTCACTACCTTCTCAATCACGACTCCCCCTTCGTGTCCTTCCACACTTATAACTGCAGTCTGGTTTCTGTAAAAGTTTTAAATAACCTTCCACTTCCTGTATTTTATACTTGCTACTTTCAAAATTTCAAAGAGTATATGCCTGTCAGCATTGTCAAAAGCTCTCTTTTTAAATCTATAAATGCTACAAACATAGGTTTTTTCCCTTTATCCTACCTTGTAAGATAAGTTCTGAAGTCCGTGTTGATTCATGTGTTCCCGCATTTCTCCGGAACTCAAAGTGATGTTCCCTGAGGTTAGGTCAGTCGCCACTAGTTTTTCCATTCTTCTATAAATTATTTCTCTCTCTCTCCCCCCCCCCTCTCCCCCCTCCCTCCCTCTCCTCACCACCCCCCAATCTCTCCACACACACACACACACACACACACACACACACAGACACCTGGGTAATTGTTTTCCTCATAACTATTTAAGCTGTTTTTCATGATTAGTAGTTCCTTCCGCAAGAGAGAGAAAGAAGTAGATTGGGAAAGGTTAAAAAATAAAGGAAGGACAAGTCACTCATATCGCAGGATGAGATTAGAGGGTCCCTGTTCCCTCATTCTCGCAGCAGGGAGATTTCGTGTAAGGGTCTTAGTGACTTGCCCTTCCTTTTCAACCTTGCCAAATCTATCTTTCTGTTCTCCCCAATAAAGGAACTATTAGTTCCAAAAAGTAGGATAATGTATATACTTGCTGTAAATGTGTCTGTGAACTTCTGCTGAGATAAGTACAGCCGAGCAGTTCTGTCTCATAACTTTATAGCTTTCTCAGGAGAATTTTTGTTTTGATACAAAGTTAATTTTTCATATCTTCAGCAATACACGTCAAGTTTTTTCATTCAGTGAGAGGTTTTGTTATGTCATTTTTCAATAATTTGAGTCATAGTTCTCCTCTGACTTCACATGAAATGTGATATAGAAAAAGCGCATGAAAATTAGTGGATGAAAATTTGGCTCTCCTTGAAATAATCCATGTCTTGCACATATAATGTCTTTTGTGATCCTTGAGGCTTTCTTGGCAAAATTGATGGTTTACAAGTTTTTGGGATTGCCATATTGTGGTTTTCTCTTTACACAATATTTCAACAAATTTGCTAGTTGTCTTCATCAGGTATTGAGTCCAGATTTTGTTTTTCACTGTTTGGATTCCAACTAAACTGTGAACGGGTCATGCTGAGTGCCATCCTAGTAATTGTTTCTTAGTGCTGTTAGAAATGAAAAATGTTTCTAAGTAATCCACAAGACATACAGTCATCAAAAAATAATTTCTTTTAAACGTGAGCTACACCCAAAACAAACTGAGTACCACCCCAATTTGCTTAACAAAATGAAATCGGTTACAGAAAACTTAGACACGATGCAAGCGAGCTGTTTTAAATAAGCATGCCCATCAAAAACCAGTTTGTGCAATATCAGAGTTCATCTGCTAATAGAACTTGGAATGTAAACATTGTAAAACAAACAAATATGCCAATCCACATAGATGTCACAAATAGCATTACAACCGACTCAGGCTGGTCCGGGGACGAATTATACTCAGGGTGTCCCTCTGATGACGGTGTCCCCCTGATGACACATCACCTTGGTTGTGGCACCATGGTGGACAGCTGTAATGTTGCACCAACTCCTCAGTTTCCATACTGCCATTTTCAGTGGTGTATAACTTCCCTTCCTTTTTAGTCCTTTTGCTACTAGTGCCCGGAACAAGAGTGTGAGGTTCTCTGTTATGACTAAGATCGTGTGCAGAACATTTTGGAATACAATGTAGTAAACAATCCATAAAATACTAGATTATGGCAGGGGCTGAAGAGCTTTCAAAGGTAACTGAGAGGCCATATGATGTATTGAGCACCAGGTAAGCTTCTGATGCTACATTCATGGGAATTTGAAAATATGCTCCTGCAAGGGTGAATTTCCTTAAGGAACCTCACATAATGCTATATGTAAGTAACATATTGTTTACATAAAAATACAGTTACACAGTTAACATTTTTATGCTTTGTGATTTTTTAAATAACATATTGGTAATAGCTTAAAATCCTAGATAAATTAAAGAAAGGCATATAAATATCATGACATTTCAAAAATCTAAATACTTTTGTGGCTCAGAATTATTATTTGAAACAATACCCATACATATTAAAGTGTTGTGCATTTTCCATTAGCCGACTTGAGGAAGAAAGCATCCGAAAAAAACAGTGTACAAATGGTGCAGCTCCAAAACCAGAGACTGGAAATTATGAAGCTACAACAATGAAGAAGACTGGAAAGCCAACAGCACCAGAGTTACGATTACACGAACTTCGAGCTGAAACATACAATGGGATGGTTCGCCTTTTGAAACCTGGTTGTCGTACAATTGTACTTCTAGTTGATACACAGTCTCGCAACCAGCTTATAGCTGCATTTCACAAAACAGTCTGGCCCTATCGCAAGTAAGTTACTTTCTGATTACCATAATTTTACTCAAGAGAAGTGTTTGAAAATGTTATATTTGTAACCCATTGAGTCCAAGTTAAGGTTGTTTTTTTTTTTCATATCTTTTGTAGTGTAGTTATGGTTACTATGTAATGAGTTTGTTTCCATAAGAGAGAGATACTTTATTATGAATCCAAGTGGCTGCTTTGACTGTAATGCTGATGAGCCCCACAGATAGATTCAGCTAACACACAGGATAGTATTTATCAGCAGCCTGTTTCTAGATGTATTTCTAATAAATGTAGAAGGACGTTATTTAAGTCAGTAATGTTCAAAACAGGACATTATTTTTGTAAGGCATCATTTCAACCACTAGTTAAGCCCTTGGTATTAACCTGGATATCATTACTGGTGGCCCCATTCATTACAAAGGTCTCCTTTGACATGTCCTATACTCAGTTCAATACAAATGGAGTAGCTTCTTAAACTTGGAATTGGCTTTAATCACACTCACTCTATCCTGTACCATCTCTTATGTTAGTTTACTGCAAGCAGATGATTTGAGATGTCTTGACTGCTCACCTTACCTGAAAAGTGAATATACATATCAGTTTTGGAGTGTGTTATACGGTCAATTGTTAATCATTCTGTAACCTATCAAACATGAAATTAAATTTTTAATAAGGTAAGGTGGGGTAAATCCGACCGGGTGGGTAAACCCGACCACACTCTGTTTGTGAGAAACGGCAAAGCGGAGCAATTTCGCATTAGTGTTACCATATAGAGCATTCAAAATAACGAAAATGTCACCTTGACAACTTTGTTGTAATTGACATTTAGACACTCAATTGACAATTGTGTTTTCGACTGTTTCAATTTAATTTTTGTGCAAATTGCATCACTAGATTTACTTTATTAAATAAAGCGATTGCAAAACAAACGGTAAGTGATTTAGTAGTGCATTTAGTGACCTATTTAGTGTATGTATTGTTTTTGTTGGAAATTTCGTCTAAATAGTTTCTGTGTGTGTTAAATGACAAATCCAACCGCTAAATTGTGGGGTAAATCGGACCGTATATTTTTTATTGTTTATGTGTATAAAATTATTTATTTATGGAAACAAAGTGAATTTTTGTTTATTTTTAGGAAAATAGTACGAAAAATTACAAACAAAAAACAACAAAACGCAATCAAAACGATATTCGCCGAGCAGTTGTTGCAATGCAAAAGGGAATGTCTGTACGAGCTGTCGCTCGTGATTTTAACATTTAGAGATCGACATTGCTGTTACACCACTGTGCAATGAAATCATCTTTTTTTTTTTTCAATTAAAATTTACATTCATTTAAGTTTCAGTACATTTAGTACTCTAAACATTGTTATTTGTTTTAATACATTTTGTTCATTTATGTAAAAACATAATTGCTTATAATTATTTATTTTACAAATGGCAAAAATGGACGTTTCTTAAAATACCGATATCAAAAACTATTGATGGTATAACAGAAATATTTTGCAAACAATTGCTCCTTTATATTACCTATAATTTAATGTACATGACGTTAAGATCCGACCCCGGATAAGCATTTTATAGCCACAAGAAATTACTAGGTCAGATTTACCCCACCTTACAGTACTATTTTATTATAGTCATCACAAAAAATGTTGTTCCTCTTATTGTAATTTTCTTCTTTCATATTATAAATCAGAAAAGTGTACTTAATGAGATTTCATTCATGTAACTGGATGTAGTCGATTTCTTGTGGAAAATGCTGAGGAAATAGAGATTGTTGCATTCTCAGTTCAAAAAAGAATGCAGAAATATTGACAGGCAAAAATTAGTAGAAATTCATGTGTATAAAAAAACCAAGCATGAAGCATGCTACAATTTTCACCAGCAAAATGTTAGTGAAAGATCTTGCCAAGAACATGAGAAAATTTTAGTTCTATATAATATCGCTAAGTGGGTCAGAGGCTTCTATTTAGTCACTCATCAACCAATCTTGTGTGGCATTAGAAGACAGCAAAATGAAAGCTTAAGTTCCATTTTCAAAAAATCTTTTGACCATCATGCAGACTCCTGTTTGGAGGGTGTAGAAATAGGCATTCCTGGTGTTGAGAAGCAACTGTTACAGTTGAAAACAAATAAATCGTCATGTCCAGATGGCATCACAGTTAAGTTTTACCATGCATACTTTTCAGCATAGGCCCCTTACTGTTGTGGTCTTCAGTCCAAAGACTGGTTTGATGCAGCTCTCCTGCAACTCTATCCTGTAAAAGCCTCTTCGTCTCTGAAAACATATTGCAATCTATATCCTTCTGAATCTGCTTACTGTTTCGATCTCTTGGTCTCCTTCTACAATTTTTACCTTCCACACTTTCCTCCAGTACTAAAACAGTGGTCCCTTGATGCCTCAGTATGTGCCCTGTCATCTGATCCTTTCTTCTAATCAGGTTGTGCCAAAAAATTTCTTTCCTCTTCTGTTCTATTCAGTACCTCCTCATCAACTAAGTGACCTACCCATCTAATCTTCAGCATTTTTCTGTAGCATCACATTTCAGTGGCTTCTGTTCTTTTCTTATCTAAACTGTTTATTGCCACATTACTCTTCCATACATGGCTACACACCATGCAAATATTTCCAAAAATGACTTCTTGGCACTTAAATCTGTATTTGATACTAACAAATTTCTCTTCTTCAGAATCACCTTTCTTGCCATTGCCAGTCAACATTTTATATCTTTTCTACTTCAGCTAGCATCAGTTATTTTGCTGCCCAAATAACAAAACTTGTCTCCTTTCAGTGTCTCGTTTCCTAATCTAATCCCCTTAGCATCACCTGATTTCATTGGACTACATTCTATTATCCTTGTTTTCCTTTTGTTGATGTTCAGCCTTTGTTTAAGGTTCTTCTACAAGAAGTCATAGGGTCAGTATTACCTCACGAGTTCCACATTTTTCCAGAACTGAAACTGATCTTCCCCAAGATTGGCTTCTACCAGTTTTTCCATTTTTCTGTAACCAATTCCTGTTAGTATTTTGCAACCATGACTTATTAAACGGTCAGCACCTCCTTTCTTTTTTGGAATTGGAATTATTATATACATCTTGCTCACCAGATGGATCAGTTTCGTCGTGTCTAGCTCTCTCAAGCCTATCAGTAGTTCTGACGGAATGTCATCTATTCCTTGGCCCTTGTGTCGACTTAGGTCTTTAAGTGCTCTGTCAAATTCTTCTCACAGTATCATGTCTCTCATCTCATCTTCATACACATCCTCTTCCATTTCTGTAATATTGCTCTCAAGTACATCTCCCTTGGATAGACCCTATATATACTCCTTGCACCTTTCAGTTTCCCCTTCTTTGCTTAGGGCTGGTTTTCCATCTGAGCTCATAATATTCATACATCTGCTTCTCTTTTCTACAAAGACCTCTTTTAATTTTCTTGTAAGTGGTGTCTATCTTTCCACTATATATAATAGCCATTCCTTTTTAGCCATTTTACATTTCCTGCCAGTTCCATTGTTTAGTGTTTGTATTCCCTTTTGCCAACTTCATTTACTGCATTTTTATTTCTTCTCATTCCATCACTTAAAATTCAGTATCTTACGTTTTATCCAAGGATTTCTACTAGGCCTTGTCTTTTTACCTGTTTGATTCTCTGCTGCCTTTACTACTACATCTCTCAAAGCTACACTTTCATCTTCTTCTTGTATACCTTTTCCCTATCGTCATTGCCTAGCGGTCCCTCTGAAACTTTCAACATGCTCTGGTTCTTTTCACTTACCCAAGTCCCATCTCCTTAATTTCCTAACTTTTGGCAATTTCATCAAATTTGATGTACAGTTCATATCCAATAAATTATGATCAGATTCTACATCTGCCCCTAGGTATGTTTCACAATGTAAAATCTGGTTCCAGAATCTCGTGTCTTACCATTATATAATCAGTCTGAATCCTTCTGGTGTCTCCAGACCTCTTCCAGGTGACAGCCTTCTTCCATGGTATTTAAACCAATTGTTAGCTATGATAATATGTGCTCTGTGCAAAATTCTGCCAGGTGGCTTCCTCTTTAATTCCTTTCCTCCAGACCATGTTCACCTACCATTTTTCCATCTCTTCCTTTTCCTACTAAATTCCAGTCCCCCATCACAACTAAATTTTTGTCTTCCTTAACTATCTGAATAATTTCTTTTATCTCATCATACATTTCTTCAATCTCTTCATCATCTGCAGAGCTAGTTGGCATATAAACTTGCTATTGTGGGGGTGTGGGCTTCATGTTTACCTTGATTACAATAATGCATTCACTATGCTGTTCATAGTAGCTTACCCGCATTCCTATTTTCTTATTCACTATTAAACCTACTCCCTCTTAACCCCTATTTGATTTTGTATTTATAACCCTGTACTCATCCAATCATAAGTCCTGTTCCTCCTGCCGTCAGACTTTAACCCCCCCCCCAGTCTGTAGAACGCCAGTTTTGTTTCTCTTGGCCCATTGATTTATCGTGAGCCCAAGCGACTGGAAAAAAATTACAGAAGACTCCCGTATATGAGGAGGATAAGAAAATGGACCCACTTAATTAAAGACCAGTTTCCTTGACATCATTTTGCACCAGAAGTTTTGACCATGTTCTAAATTTGAATTTAATATATTTCCTTGAAACATAAAAGCTTCTACCCACAAATCAGCATGGACTTACAAAGCGTTGCTCTTGTGAAACTCAAGTTGCCCTCTTCTTGCCTGATATCCTGTGCCCATAGATGAAGCACAACAGGTACACTGCAAATTTCTAGATTTCTGGAAAGTATTTGACACAGTGCCTTGCTGCAGACTGTTAATTAAATGTCCAAGCCTACAGAATAGGCTCCTGGATATATGAGTGGCTCGAAGACTTTTTAGGTTATAGAAGCTTGTCAGTTGTCTTGGATGGCAATTGTTCTTCAGAGGCAAGTGTATTGTCAGTAATGTCCCAGGGAAATGTGATAGGAACAGTCTTGTTCTCTATACATATAAATGATCTGAAGGATAGGGTGTGCAGCAATATGTAACTGTTTGCTGATGACACTATAGTGTATGGGAAAATTTTGTCATTGAGTGCTGGTACAAGAATATAGGATGACATGCAAAGAATTTTTAGTAGGTGAGATGAGTGGCAGCTTCTTATAAATGAAAAATGCAAGCTTATGCAAGTGAGTAGGAAAAACAATTCTGTAATGTTTAAATACAGTGTTAGTAGTGTCCTACTTGACACAATTATGTTGATTAAATGTCTAGATGTAACATTGCAAAGTGATATGAAATGGAATGATAGTAAGGAAGGGGAATCGTTGACTTTGATTTATTGGGAGAATTCTAGAAAAGTGTAGCTCATCTATGAAGTAGACTGCATGCTGAACACTGACGAAACTCATTCTAGAGTACTGTGCGAGTGTTTGGGATCCCCAGCAGATTGGATTAGAATGTGACATCAAAGTATAATTCAAGGGCACGGTACTAGATTTGTTACTGGTAGGTACATTCAACATGCAAATATTGCAGAAATGCTCAGTGAACTCAAATTGGAATCCATGGGCGGGGGAGGGGGATGGTGATCTTTTTTAGAAATACTTATGAGAAAAAAGGAGAACCAGCATTTGCAACTATTGCCATCAGTGTACATCCTGCATAAGAAATGAGAAGATGACATACCAGAAATTAGTGCTCTTTTGGAGCTCTTTTTCTCTCCCTCCATTTCAAATTGAACAAGAAAGTGAGTGACAACAGTGTTACACGTTACTCTCTGCCATGCTCTATATGCTGGCTTGTGATGTTTGTACATATGTATACGTAGATGTAGAAGAAATGGTTACACCAAGTTGCAGGCCTGAAATGGCATCATGGAGTTAAATACTAGGAAAGCTTGATGTTTCTAGCAGATTTATTAAAATGAACATGCTGAAATTTATTATATTTACAATATAATTTCAGTGTAGGATATTGGTTGTGTTTGTGATACAGTTGATGCATCCTGCACATACAGCAACATACACAGTATTGTTATGATAGATGTGCAGCAGTTAAAATAAGTACTTTTGGAGAGTAAACAGATAGAAAAATTTCACTACATTTTTGAATAGATTAGAGAACACCACTAATGTCATCATAACCACAGAGAGACTGTAGTATTTTAGCAGTCATTTAGAGCATTCAAAGCAACAGTCAGCATGGAGAATGTGCTATGTGGTTGTAGGAGATTGTAACGTGTTGTTGTTGTTGCTTTTCGTGTGTGTGTGTGTGTGTGTGTGTGTGTGTGTGTGTGTGTGGGAGGGGGGGGGGGGGGGTGAGCTTGTTTCCATGTGTGTGAAGTGAAGTGAAGTGAAGTGAAGTGAAAGTAAGTACAATAAAACTTCTGAACAGTGGACATCTATGGGGAAAATAAAAATGTCTGCTCATAAGAAGTGTCCATTATTGAGAAAAGTGTAAAGATACAGTATACAATTCTGTATATCTAAACTAGTGAAAAATTATCTGTAACTACAATGTACATACAGTAGTGCCATACAGCAGTATTCTGTATATCTAAACTAGTGAAAAATTATCTGTAACTACAATACTTCATTAAAAATGTCCGTACACTATTATAATATGAAAAATTATTTCATGCATTTTGGATTGTTTGAAATA
This sequence comes from Schistocerca nitens, assembly GCF_023898315.1. NCBI lineage: Eukaryota > Metazoa > Arthropoda > Insecta > Orthoptera > Acrididae > Schistocerca > Schistocerca nitens. The sequence continues at coordinate 803,517,947 of NC_064617.1, read as the reverse complement.
ATCATATATTCTTTTTCTGAACCAGAATCATTTATAATGTCTTCCCAATATGTGTTTCAACTGCTAACATTAAACTGAGCCACCCTTCATCACTTTTCACTGAAAAGTAGTGTTCCAGTTTTCTTACTGCTTCAGCTTCAATTATGTCATCTACATCTTCATCCAGTTGTCCATTCTCGACATTGTAACCACACCCTTCTTGATGAAGCTGTTGGATAAGTTCACGTATTGTAGTTGATGTACTTTCTGTGAACACATCATTGATATTGGCACATTCTTCAGATCCTGCCAGATTCCGCTACTAAAGTCTGAAATTTATGCTCGTGTTCCTTCAGGTTGTTTTCTTCGACACCATTGTCAATTGCTGAAGCACAGTCATTAAAAATGAACCCTGTCTTATTGAAACAGTTGCTGGTTGTAGTGGTTGTTACTTGGTTTAAGGCTGAAGAAATCCAAAGAATTGTATCCAGTACACGAATAGATCTTCAGAGTTCATTACCAGATTTAACATTGTCCACTCGAGATGAAACACAAGTATGCTTCAACACTTTTTGCCTGTAAAACACTTTGAAATTGTGAATAATCCCCTGATTCAGTGGTTGGCAACTTGAAGTTGAATTTAGTGGAAAATGTTATTTTCACATTTTTTTAGTGCAGCGTCACAATGCGAAGTAGCATTATCCATAAACAAAATCACCTTTATTCTATCAAATGCCAGCAATCATTCAGTCATTATTACCCTCGTCACCCCAGATTGTTTAATGGCATATCACTCCTCATTCAGTTTACCCAAGTCAGTACCTGCAAAACATCGTAGCTTTGCACTTTAGCCTTCCAATAATTCAAGCTTTGCAAATTCTCCTATTGTATTAATGCACAGTAAAACAAACAGTGAGTCATTCTTTTTCTTTCGAGGCCATTGTTTTACTAGGAAGAGTTCTGAAGAAAAGACCAGTCTCGTCATACTTAAAATGTTTATTTCTTTGTAACGTTCACAGATTCCCGATACCTTGTTTTGCCAGTCTGACAAGTCCACCTAACCTGGATTCACTACACACGGTTAGAAATGATATGTTGTGCCTACTCCTAAGTTTGTCAATCTAACCTACAGATGTTTTAAAATATGACACCCTAACTCCTTGGCGATTGCAAATGGCAGAACCAAAAGTCAAATAGTGCATTGTGTGTAATGCATGGTGCGTTGGGAAAAGTGCATTTACTAGCAAGGTTATCATTTCCAGTACACAATTTCAGAATGTCACTTTGTTGCTTAAACAGCCACTGAACTGTTTTTCCGATAGCGAACATTGTGGCCATGTCTTTAACACTAAACTTTTCCTTTTCATAGACATTGATGATCTTGATCTTTTCATTCAGTGTCAACCTCTTCCATTTTTATTACATCTTAGTACTGCAGTATATAAGCTCTCGCGCTTCAAGACAGAGACAGTATGCACTTTAACTTAACAAAACATGGAAATTTGTGATAATGATTGTTGCCATTTAGTTTACAACCATCTTCTTCTTTCACACAATCCATCATTAAGAAGCTTCAATTGCTGTTGAGGGATACATTTCAGTGCCAGCGTCCGTTATTGATAAAGTCCACCATTTGAATGAATTTTACCATAAGGGCTAATGTTATTTTGCAGGAGAGTTTTAAAATGTCTGCTATTGAGAGGAGTCTGTCCGTTAAAGATCGGCAAATGACCATTAAGGGAAGTTTTACTGTATATCGAAAGCTATTGCAAAAGTCTCTTGAGTGTACACTACTGCTTTGATGAATGGTTTCAAATTGAAACCACGGGGGCAGGATATAGTTTTGATACAAAATTTATTAAATTTTAGACCCTATTTGCTTGTTACGTAGGACTGTAATTTGTTTTAGGTATTACACTAAGTTGTCAAAAGTCATGGGATACTTCCTAATATCATGTCGGACCTCTTTTTTCCCAGAATAGTGCAGCATATCAGTAAGGCATGGACTGAACGTCCCCTGCAGAAATATTGAGCTATGCTGCCTCTATAATCATCCATAATTGTGAAAGTGTTGTCATAGCTGGATTTTGTGCACAAACTGACTTCTTGATTATGTCCCACAAATGTTCAGTGGGTTTCATGTTGGGCAGTCTGGGTGCCCAAGTCATTTGCTGAAATTGTCCAGAATATTCTTCAGATCATTCACAAACAGTTGTGGCCCAGTGATATGGCACATTGTCATCCATAAAAATTCCATTATTCTTTGGGAACATGAAGTCCATGAATGGCTGCAAATGGTCTCCAAGCAGTCCATTTGGACAAGAGGTCCCAGTCCATTCCATTTTAACATAGCCCATGCCGTTATGGAGCCACCATCAGCTTGCACAGTGCCTTGTTGAAAACTTGTGCCTACATGCGAATCCTACCATCAGCTTGTTCCAACTGAAATCGGGACTCGTCTGACATTGCCACAAGTTTCCAGCCTTCTAGGGTCCAACCGATATGGTCATGAGCCCAGGGGAGGCACTGCTTGCGATGACGTGCTCTTAGCAAAGGCACTTGTCTCAGTCACATTTGTAAACTATTTGTTGTGGTTCAGCTTTTAATTCTTTTTGTTACTTCATCCATTATAGTAATGTGGGAAGCAAGAGACTGCTGCCTTGTTAGATACCTGGTTTAGTTTGGATGGCTCACATATGTCATACATTGCTTTAATTAGGCTGCTTTATTAATAATGTTAGTGTTTGCATCATACAAGAAGTCATGCTCACTGAAAATGTTGTGCCACCCACGGTATCCCGTTTGAACTCTTACTTGGTATTTGGTATGAAATCATTGCAGAACCATCACAGTTGACTCACATTTAGTGAAGTCAAGGACCATGACACACACATTGCTCCATTATACATCATGTTCTGACCTACCTGCCAGCTACTGTTGCTCTCTGCATTTACGCTGCAGTGCAGATTACATATCGAAACTTGGAGAGGTTCTCTACCCCAGATATGTGTTATTTTCCTGTATGTCTCATAGTTTCGTGCAGTTGTCTTCTGAAACCCTGGAGGTACAACGGTAGAATGCTGTATAATCACCAGGAGGTGGTATTGCACTGCTGCTGATAGAAACATCAAAATTGAAAAATTGTTACATAACCTTCAGAACCCTTAACCCCATTCTCAGGGGGAGGAGGGGGGGGGGGGGGAGGTTTGGAAATGATGGGTGTGCCACTCAAATACCAGTTTGAGAGGGACCCACCCCTTATGACTTGTGACCCTCTCAGTCTGGTGCCTGAGTGACTTCAACCTCCTTCACAACCTTTCCATGCCCATCCCGTTGAACGGTTCTGAAAGTTAAATAATAATTTTACTAGTATTGGCAGCAATGGAATTTTGTCTTCTGAAGGCAAGTGTGGGGCAGCCAAGTTCTCTCATAGTTTTTCAATTTTCACAAGTGATTATCATTGTAATACAAGTTTGTGCGTTACTTATATTTCTCCAAAACAATAATCTAATTCAGTTTTTTGGCATTAATTTCTAGAGAGTTCCTAATTGTCTGAGGGCATCTGTTTAGCCTTCCCTGTTGCAGGCATTTAAACACTTCTGGCAAGTGCTTTAGCTATAGTCTAATTAAAATTACTTGATAGTTGACCCATCAAGTGTGGGGAGCTGGTTTCCTCCAATCTACATCTACATACATACTCCGCAATCCACCATATGGTGCGTGGCGTACCTCGTACCAACTAGCATCTTCTCTCCCTGTTCCACTCCCAAACAGAACGAGGGAAAAATGACTGCCTATATGCCTCTGTAAGAGCCCTAATCTCTCTTATCTTATCTTTGTGGTCTTTCCACGAAATATAAGTTGGCGGCTGTAAAATTGTACTGCAGTCAGCCTCAAATGCTAGTTCTCTAAATTTCCTCAGTAGCGATTCACGAAAAGAATGCCTCCTTTTCTCCAGAGACTCCCACCCGAGGTCCTGAAGCATTTCCATAACACTCGTTTGATGATAAAACCTACCAGTAACAAATCTAGCAGCCCGCCTCTGAATTGCTTCTGTGTCCTTCCTCAATCCGACCAGATAGGAATCCCAAACGCTCGAGCAGTACTCAAGAATAGGTTGTATTAGTGTTTTATAAGCGGTCTCCTTTACAGATGAACTACATCTTCCCAAAATTCTACCAATGAACCGAAGATGACTATCCGCCTTCCCCACAATTGCCATTACATGCTTGTTCCACTGCATATCGCTCTGCATTGTTACGCCCACATATTTAATCGACGTGACTCTATCAAACGCTACACTACTAATGGAGTATTCAAACATTATGGGATTATTTTTCCTATTCATCTGCATTAATTTACATTCTATATTTAGAGTTAGCTGCCATTCTTTACACCAATCACAAATCCTGTCCAAGTCATCTTGCATCCTCCTACAGTCACTCATCGACGACACCTTCCCGTACACCACAGCATCATCAGCAAACAGCCACACATTGCTATCCACCCTATCCAAAAGATCATTTATGTAGATAGAAAACAACAGCGGACCTACCACACTTCCCTGGGGCACTCCAGATGATACCCTCACCTCCGATGAACACTCACCATCGAGGACAACGTACTGGTTTCTATTACTTAGAAGTCTTTGAGCCACTCGCATATTTGGGAATCAATCCCATATGCTCGTACCTTAGTTAGGAGTCTGCAGTGGGGCACCGAGTCAAACGCTTTCCGGAAGTCAAGGAATATGGCATCCTTCTGATACCCTTCATCCATGGTTTGCAAGATATCGTGAAAAAAGGGCGAGTTGCGTTTCGCAGGAGCGATACTTTCTAAAGCCGTACTGATGATATTCGAACTGAGAATATGTTCGAGAACCTTGCAACAAACTGATGTTAAGGATATTGGTCTGTAATTTTGAGGATCCGTCCTTCTACCCTTTTTATGTACAGGCATCACCTGCGCTTTTTTCCAATTGCTCGGGACTTTACGTTGGGCAAGAGATTCACGATAAATGCAAGCTAAGTAAGGAGACAATGCAGTAGAGTACTCTCTGTAAAACCAAATTGGAATCCCATCAGGACCTGGCGATTTATTTATTTTCAACCTATTCAGCTGCGTCAAAACCCCAGGGATGTCTATCACTATGTCCTTCATAGGGGAATCTGTACGAGACTCAAACGGCGGTATGTTTGTATGATCCTCCTGCGTGAAAGATTTCTCAAATCCTAAATTTGAAATTTCAGCTCTCGTTTTGCTGTCTACCGTTGCCAGGCCAGACTGATCAGTGAGTGACTGGATGGAAGCCTTAGACCCGCTTACCGATTTTACGTAAGACCAGAATTTCCTTGGGTTTTCAGCAAGATCTTTTGCTAAGGTATGACGGTGGTAGTGGTTGTATGCTTCGTGCATCGCTCTTTTTACAGCAGCACGAATCTCTACTAACTTTTGCCTGTCCTCATTCTCCCGATCATTTTTGTACCGCGAGTGCAACTGTCTTTGCTTCCTGAGCGTTCTCTGAATTGCGCTGTTAAATCACAGTGGGTCTTTTCCATCCGTAACCCACTTTTTCGACACATACTTTTCCAATGCGTGATTTACAATGTGTTTAAAATTTGTCCATAATTCTTCCACGTCCATCGTACCGGAAGTAAATGAAGTCAATTCATTTACTAAGTGGGGTGCTAGCAACTGCTTATCTGCTCTTTCTACTAAGAATTCTCTCCTAGCCTTCTTGACCGACTTTTTAACTTTCGTAACCATAGTCATAATGACAACATCCTGATCACTAATCCCTGTCTCAACACTGACAACGTCGATGAGGTCTGTTCTGTTCGTGGCTACCAGATCTAAAATATTTCCATTACGCGTTGGCTGTCGATTTAGCTGCTCAAGACAGTTTCCTCTACATCGTGTCTGAACTGTTCACCATTGCCAAACTGCCACACAACAGTTGGTCAGTTCACTTCCTGTTCCTTGTCTGGTATTCTTTCTTGATGTGTTTGGCGTATTTTAGTGCAATTGTTAGCATAATAACCTGCCATGTGGAATGTTGTAGATTCAAATCTTGTGTGATGTCAAAAAATTTACTTCGAAATCTAATCAAAAGAGTTTGATTATAGTTTTTACTCAATTAATTGGTGTGAATGTAGTTTTTTTATTTCTAGTTCTTTACTGTGTGGTTTTTATTGTCATTTTCATTTGCTCTTTTTTTTTCTTCCTATTTTTGTCTGGAGTCTGTATGTGTTGCCTATAATCTGCAACCAATGCCAACGACGACTGCTCGTGTAGTCACTGTGAGGATACTTTCAGGTAACTAATGATAACAAGAAATTGCAGTTTGCTTTTAGCACTGAAACTGAACTTTTCTGTCTTGAGTTTGCTTGTTGAGGTTAGCTTTAATAGCTGTGAACAAAGTGATGGTGAATTCAGTTCTGCCACAGATTGTTGACCACCGCTATCTCGTATACATTACGTACCATGAGGTGCCCCCCCATGAACCATGGACCGTGCCGTTGGTGGGGAGGCTTGTGTGCCACAGCGATACAGATGGCCGTACCGTAGGTGCAACCACAACGGAGGGATATCTGTTGAGAGGCCAGACAAACATGTGGTTCCTGAAGAGGGGCAGCAGCCTTTTCAGTAGTTGTAGGGGCAACAGTCTGGATGATTCACTGATCGAGCCTTGTAACATTAACCAAAACGGCCTTGCTGTGCTGGTACTGCGAACGGCTGAAAGCAAGGGGAAACTACAGCCGTATTTTTCCCCGAGGACATGCAGCTTTACTGTATGATTAAATGATGATGGCGTCCTCTTGGGTAAAATATTCCGGAGGTAAAATAGTCCCCCATTCGGATCTCCGGGCAGGGACTACTCAAGAGGACGTCGTTATCAGGAGAAAGAAAACTGGCGTTCTACGGATCGGAGCGTGGAATGTCAGATCCCTTAATCGGGCAGGTAGGTTAGAAAATTTAAAAAGGGAAATGGATAGGTTAAAGTTAGATAAAGTGGGAATTAGTGAAGTTCGGTGGCAGGAGGAACAAGACTTTTGGTCTGGTGATTACAGGGTTATAAATACAAAATCAAATAGGGGTAATGCAGGAGTAGGCTTAATAATGAATAAAAAAAATAGGAGTGCGGGTTAGCTACTACAAACAGCATAGTGAACGCATTATTGTGGCCAAGATAGACACAAAGCCCATGCCTACTACAGTAGTACAAGTTTATATGCGAACTAGCTCTGCAGATGATGAAGAAATAGATGAAATGTATGACGAGATAAAAGAAATTATTCAGGTAGTGAAAGGAGACGAAAATTTAATAGTCATGGGTGACTGGAATTTGAGTGTAGGAAAAGGGAGAGAAGGAAACGTAGTAGGTGAATATGGATTGGGGCTAAGAAATGAAAGAGGAAGCCGCCTTGTAGAATTTTGCACAGAGCATAACTTAATCATAGCTAACACTTGGTTCAAGAATCATAAAAGAAGGTTGTATACCTGGAAGAATCCTGGAGATACTAAAAGGTATCAGATAGATTATATAATGGTAAGACAGAGATTTAGGAACCAGGTTTTAAATTGTAAGACATTTCCAGGGGCAGATGTGGATTCTGACCACAATCTATTGGTTATGAACTGCAGATTGAAACTGAAGAAACTGCAAAAAGGTGGGAATTTAAGGAGATGGGACCTGGATAAACTGAAAGAACCAGAGGTTGTACAGAGTTTCAGGTAGAGCATAAGGGAACAATTGACAGGACTGGGGGAAAGAAATACAGTAGAAGAAGAATGGGTAGCTCTGAGGGATGAAGTAGTGAAGGCAGCAGACGATCAAGTAGGTAAAAAGACGAGGGCTAATAGAAATCCTTGGGTAACAGAAGAAATATTGAATTTAATTGATGAAAGGAGAAAATATAAAAATGCAGTAAATGAAGCAGCCAAAAAGGAATACAAACGTCTCAAAAATGAGATCTACAGGAAGTGCAAAATTGCTAAGCAAGAATGGCTAGAGGACAAATATAAGGATGTAGAGGCTTGTCTCACTAGGGGTAAGATAGATACTGCCCTCAGGAAAATTAAAGAGACCTTTGGAGAGAAGAGAACCACTTGTATGAATATCAAGAGCTCAGATGGCAACCCAGTTCTAAGCAAAGAAGGGAAGGCAGAAAGGTGGAAGGAGTATATAGAGGGTTTATACAAGGGCGATGTACTTGAGGACAATATTATGGAAATGGAAGAGGATGTAGATGAAGACAAAATGGGAGATAAGATACTGCGTGAAGAGTTTGACAGAGCATTGAAAGACCTGAGTCGAAACAAGGCCCCAGGAGTAGACAACATTCCATTAAAACTACTGATGGCCTTGGGAGAGCCAGTCATGACAAAAGTCTACCATCTGGTGAGCAAGATGTATCAGACAGGTGAAATACTCTCAGACTTCAAGAAGAATATAATAATTCCAATCCCAAAGAAAGCAGGTGTTGACAGATGTGAAAATAACTATTACAGCTGCAAAATACTAACTCGAATTCTTTACAGACGAATGGAAAAACTGGTAGAAGCGGACCTCGGGGAAGATCAGTTTGGATTCCGTAGAAATATTGGAACACGTGAGGCAATACTGTCTCTACGACTTATCTTAGAAGAAAGATTAAGAAAAGGCAAACCTACATTTCTAGCATTTGTAGACTTAGAGAAAGCTTTTGACAATGTTAACTGGAATACTCTCTTTCAAATTCGGAAGGTGGCAGGGGTAAAATACAGGGAGCGAAAGGCTATTTACAATTTGTACAGAAACCAGATGGCAGTTATAAGAGTCGAGGGGCATGAAAGGGAAGCAGTGGTTGGGAAAGGAGTGAGACAGGGTTGTAGCCTCTCCCCGATGTTATTCAATCTGTATATTGAGCAAGCAGTAAAGGAAACAAAAGAAAAATTCGGAGTAGGTATTAAAATTCATGGAGAAGAAGTAAAAACTTTGAGGTTCGCCGATGACATTGTAATTCTGTCAGAGACAGCAAAGGACTTGGAAGAACAGTTGAACGGAATGGACAGTGTCTTGAAAGGAGGGTATAAGATGAACATCAACAAAAGCAAAACGAGGATAATGGAATGTAGTCAAATTAAATCGGGTGATGCTGAGGGAATTAGATTAGGAAATGAGACACTTAAAGCAATAAAGGAGTTTTGCTATTTAGGGAGTAAAATAACTGATGATGGTTGAAGTAGAGAGGATATAAAATGTAGACTGGCAATGGCAAGGAAATCGTTTCTGAAGAAGAGAAATTTGTTAACATCGAGTATAGATTTAAGTGTCAGGAAGTCGTTTCTGAAAGTATTTGTATGGAGTGTAGCCATGTATGGAAGTGAAACATGGACGATAACTAGTTTGGACAAGAAGAGAATAGAAGCTTTCGAAATGTGGTGCTACAGAAGAATGCTGAAGATAAGGTGGGTAGATCACGTAACTAATGAGGAGGTATTGAATAGGATTGGGGAGAAGAGAAGTTTGTGGCACAACTTGACTAGAAGAAGGGATCGGTTGGTAGGACATGTTTTGAGGCATCAAGGAATCACAAATTTAGCATTGGAGGGCAGTGTGGAGGGTAAAAATGGTAGAGGGAGACCAAGAGATGAATACACTAAGCAGATTCAGAAGGATGTAGGTTGCAGTAAGTACTGGGAGATGAAGAAGCTTGCACAGTATAGAGTAGCATGGAGAGCTGCATCAAACCAGTTTCAGGACTGAAGACCACAACAACAACCACAACCACCATGACGTGGTTGTTAGCTTTGGACAGGAGTTTAAATTCAGGGCTGCAAAACCCATCTCGTGCCGCAGTACAGTCATTGGTCACTTAAAAAAATCAACTCTCGACAGAGCACCTTACGTTTCTGACATATCTAGCGGCAGCCACATCCAACATTGCTATGTGTTACACATTAACAGCATTTGTGAAGTGACTTTCCGTGCTTATGTTCACTTATAACTGATTGGTGGCCAATGTGACAACACTGTAGCAGCAAGTTGCAGATGTCGACTATCAAGTAATTTTAAGCAGACTGTATGTTATATAAAAATTTATCATCCAAGGAAATAAATGTAAAATGAACAAAATGTAAATTAAAATTAGGTCATTATATATGAATAGAAGAGAAACTCAGTAACATACAAGCATTTGGAAAAGAATGCTAACTTGATCCTTCTTCCATCAAAGCCCATCTTATACTATTGTAAAGTCCATCTTATACTATTGTGAGTTAGTTGCTGTGTGACTGACTGTATGACAAAGGCAAACTTGGAAACTAATCTTATACTTTCATGTTTTGTATACAGTAATATTAACAATTAAATTCAGCCGTTTTATGACATTTTGGTTTGTATTTATTGAATTGATGTTTTATACAGAACTTTCCCTCATTGTTTCAGAAATAAGACATTAATGTTTGGCTACTTGATGCTGGATCGTGCTTTAGAGTGGTACAAGTGTTTACTAACACTGAGCTTACCGGAACCAAGAGATCTTAACATAAATCCGAGGAATTGCATTGGGACCGTCCTGTCGCTAAATGGCCATCGGAAATACTTTTGCATGTACCATGCTAAGCACCCTGAATGCGGTAGAGGAAAAGGTTCAAAGGTAGGACAGTATTGGTGACTTCCATATTTGAGCAGCTGTAATTAAAGTTTTTCTGTGCATGTAACATAGTGTTTCTATTATATGCAAGCCTCCCCATTTGCAACTTTCGACAGTCTGTTCTTTCACACTAACGTGTTAATTGGGAAATAATGTTCCCCAGTGTAGAAAAATTTCATTCATTTTTGTTTTTGCAGATAATCTTCAGTTGCAGACATCAGAATTTAAATATCTGGTGTAATTGATTATTTGATGTCACAAGTCAGAGTTTAAGCATTAGCAATATTTTGCATCAGAAAAATACTTAAAGTGCACCATATGAGAGTGTTTTGTGTATTCTTTATCTTTAAGGATGTACAGTAATATTGATAGTAGATACAGCTGAGATGTCTGAAATAAATAATTTCAAAAGTAAGAAAACTCCACATGAGACTTGAGACAGCTAAAGTTGCAAAGTGTGTGATGAGATGCTAAATTTTCATTTCTGGTGTTTTGATTGACAAATTTTGAATTAACTCCAAATCAAATATTTAAGAGTTTTGAAAGATTCTTGAAACTTCTTGTAAATAAAATTTTTGGGCAATTAGAGAAAATTCAATATTGTATATAAATCAGGGTTGTCACCCTTCAGAACCCAGTTTAGCAATGACAGTTATTTTTGTGTTTATGTGATGAACATACTTTTAATATTATTGATTGTTTTCATTGACGGACATGTTCTGATATTCAGTACATGATTCTGGTAATTATGTGACAATGTAAACATTATATAAAATGAAAGAGACATGCTTAATTGACCAAGAGCTAAACAAGAAAATCTTTCATCTCATCCACTTTTAATCTCCTGCTTTCTCCAAATTTATAGTCTTTTTCAACAATTAGGAAACACAAGATAGGTACAGTGCAACATCATTATCAGATTTAAGTTTTTCATGTTGCTTATCAGTTTCATGTCATGACCACATACTACTGAGTGCTCCATACACACTCCACAGGCTTTTAGCCTTTTCAGTGTATCAAGATTATGATTTGTCACTTACTTTGATGCTGTGTGAATTATCACTTTGTTACAACACAGGTCTTCAATATGAGATGATGAGCACTAGAGGGAGGTCAGAATATATTGTCACTACTGGTTAACAGTGTCTAGTATGCCCTGCCTCACAGCACAGTTACGTGCTGGCAACAATACAGGCTGCCACTATTATCCATGCAGTATTGTGGTAGAACAGTAGGAACATTCCAGAGAGATAAATGACGGCTTCTGGAGTGTCAGTGACACAGTCAGAATGATTTCAAATACTTGTACCATAGCTCACATATATTTAATGAAGTAATGAATGAATAAACAGTTATAATGGACATATCTGACAAGTGCAGGTTTGCATCATATTTGACGTATCTTAAAATGTCCATGTGTGACAGGGTTGTTAGTTGTCTAAGCAATTTTTTCATGTAATTTAATTTCACTCAGCTTGACATCCTCACTAAATATGCTGCGAAAATTCTTTTACCCACTCTAGAGATCAGGACATGAATGCAAAATTGTATCTGTTATTTATGAGCTTTGTCCCAATATAAAATGGTGCACCTTGGGGCCACAGTCACACCTGCCTTTTCTAATGCTTGATGCATTAAACAACATATTGACCACAGCTAATTTGAGTGCAGTCTCCTTACATTCTTGCCAATGAAATATAGTTGACTCTTTTAAACACACATTTTTAAGACAGCCACAAAATTTGACTAACCTTACTCTACTATGAAATCAGCTGGTGCACTTTGCCAACTATGGCTATTTTAAAATCACGTCATTTATAAAAGCTGATTTAAATATTTCATATCTTTTGACATCATTGAAAGAAATAAATGTAATATTTTTAACTTATGTGAAAAATAATATTAGGACCTGCGCTGTAAATATTTACGGAATGTACAAGGCCAAAGATTAAAGTACTCTAAAAAAATAATTTACTTTGTGTGAATATGCTTTTAGTGGATTTGAACATGTAATGTGATTAAGGTAGTGATGAATACGCACATTCACTGACGAACCAAAACATAATGACCACAGCCCACTCGAGATTGAATGCCACCTGATGGTATTCCCGTCATGTGATGTTGTAGGGAAAGTGTTATAATGTCAAGTTGAACACACATGTTTCGAAACGATACAACACATATAAGTCACTGAGCAAGTTGACAAAGCAAGACATGTGAACACGGTAACATTCAAATGAGCACTGAGTCCAAGTCTAGCGGCCGCTGGCTGGCTGGCCGGCCGCTTAGGTGGCACGGCTGCTGCATGGCTGGCAGCCAGTGCCGGATGTAGATGACGCGCATAATTGCACGGCGGCACTGTGAATGATTGGCGAGTCACAACACTTTTCCCCCCTTTGAAATTTTTGCACTGGTCGTGATGTAGCTGGCGTGTAGAGTGCTAACGTCCATAGGTGTTGTTTGACTGGCCGTAGAGTCTCGAGGAGGAGGCTTCCCGTAAGGACGGAAGTGTCCCCGATGATACCGGGTTGAGATGACAGGAGACGAAGGGGTCGAATCGGCTGGGGCCCCGTGCACTAATCTGCCCGTTGCGGCAAGTCCAGTGGATATAACAGGAGACATGGGCGATGTGTCGGCATCCATAGGAGAAGGAGGCAAGTAGATTGTCTCCGACAGATGATGGTCATCCGGTTCCTGCATGGGCGTGTCTCCCGGTGGCGTCCGTTCTTGTACTGGCACCGAGATGACGGTGAGAGGGCTGCGTTGTGAGTAATGAGAGATGCCAAGATCCCGAGCGTCAGGTAGAGCCGAAGGTGGTGTAGCGGCATTTGGAACAGGCGTTGCCGGCACACGAGGCCAAAGCTGGTCCGAATGACACACTGAACACCTGTGTCCGTCTGGATTTCATACAGGCGTCGGCCACGGTGGCGTAAGATGCAGCCCGGACTCCATTTTGGCCGCCTGCCATATCCCCGTACCCAGACAAGGTCATTGGCGGTGAACCAGCCAAGTGAAGGCACCTGCGGCCGTGAGGTGGAAGGCTGCAGAAGATGAAGTAGCGTGTGGGGCTGTCGGCCATGTAAGAGCTCAGCCGGGCTGTGGTTGCCCATGGGGGTGAAACGGTAAGAAGCCAGAAACTGGAGAAGCACATCATCAGCAGCAGAAGAAGTCGGGAGTTTCCGCATCTGAACCTTAAATGTGCGGACCAGTCTTTCAGCCTCACCCTTTGATTGTGGATGGAACGGAGGGGCCGTGACATGCATAACGCCGTACCGAGCACAAAAATCCGCAAATTTGGAAGAGATAATTGCGGACCATTATCAGTAACAAGAATAGAGGGAAGGCCTTCCAAAGAAAAAATTCGGGCGAGAGCACTTGCGGTTGCAACAGTGGTAGGCGATGTGCAACGGACAAAGAAAGGAAAGTTAGAGTAGGCGTCAATTACGAGAAGCCAATAAGTACCTAAAAAAGGTCCCGCAAAGTCAGCATGAATGCGCTCCCAGGGCGTATCAAGCAAAGGCCACGGTGACAAAGATGACTTCGGGGCGGCGGTCTGTAACGCACAAGGGCCGCAGGCAGCGACCATGTGTGCTATTTCAGAGCCGATGTCAAGGCAGTACACATGACGGCATGCCAGAGATTTTGTGCGAGAGACACCCCAGTGCCCTTGGTGAAGGAGGTGCAAGACCAAAGCACGCAAAGACGCAGGTACCACAACACGCGGCGAAGCATTGTTGGTGGAAAGGAGGATAACACCACCCCTAGCCGTGAGGCGGTAGCGCAAAGCATAGTAGTTCCGCAATGGGTCAGAAGTCTTAGCAGACAGACGTTCTGGCCAACCCTTCTGAATACAGCGTAAAACCCGGGAGAGAGTAGGATCAGAACCCGTAGCAGCCGCCAGCCGGTCCCCGGTGATGGGGAATCCGTCCACAACCCGCTACTCAGCAAAATCCAGGTGGAAACACAAAAGTTCGCCCCTATCAAATGCCAGATCAGGACCCATGGGAAGGCGAGACAGTGCATCAGCATTTGCATGTTGAGCTGTCGGCCGGAAATGAATCTCATAATTGAAACGAGACAAGTGAAGAGCCCAACGCTGGAGGTGGTGTGCAGCCTTGTCGGGAAGTGACGATGATGGATGAAACAAGGAAACAAGTGGTTTGTGATCCGTAACAAGATGAAATTTGTACCCATAGAGAAAAACACCAAACTTATGAAGAGCATAAATAATGGCCAAAGCTTCTTTTTCAATTTGAGAATACTTTTGTAGGGCATCTGTAAGTGTTATGGAGGCATAAGCAATGGGTTGTTCAGAGCCGTCAGAAAAACGGTGCGCAAGGACTGCACTGACCCCGTATTGAGAAGCGTCCGTAGCCAGAACAAGATGTTGGCCAGGTCGATAAGTAGCCAGGCACGGGACCTGTTTCAGCATAGTCTTCAATTTCTGGAAAGCCGCATCGCATGACGCAGACCAGTGAAAGGGCACGTTTTTATGCAACAGGCGATGCAACGGCTGAGCCACCGAAGCAGCAGACGGTAAAAACTTGTGATAGTAAGCTATTTTCCCCAAGAAGACCTGCAGTTCCTTAACAGATGTAGGGCGAGGAAGAGCATCGATCGCAGCGACAGTTTGCTGAAGCGGACGAATACCATTCCGAGAGAGTTGAAACCCCAAGTACGTGATAGATGCCTGAAAAAATTGTGACTTCTGAAGATTACACTTAAGACCGGCAGTCTGTAAGACATGAAAAAGTGTGCGGAGATTTTGAAGATGTTCGTCAGTGGTGGAGCCAGTGACAACAATGTCATCCTGGTAATTTATACACCCCGGGACAGTGAGCAACAATTGTTCCAAGAATCGCTGAAAGAGAGCAGGGGTGCTGGCAACCCTGAATGGCAATCGTTGGTATTGATAGAGGCCGAAAGGCGTGTTAAGGACCAGAAACTGCCGGAGCGTCGAGAGGAAGTTGATGATAAGCTTCTGACAGGTCAGTTTTAAAAAATTACTGGCCTCCCGTAAGTTTAGTGAACAATTCTTCAGGTCGGGGGATAGGGTAAGTGTCGATGAGGCATTGCGCATTTACAGTGGCTTTAAAATCGCCACAGAGACGAATATCACCATTGGGCTTAGCAACGACGACAGGAGAGGACCACTCACTGGAAGTGACAGGAAGCAAGACCTCTGAAGTAATGAGACGAACCAGCTCCCATTTTACCTGATCCCGAAGGGCCACAGGAATGGGCCGAGTCCGAAAAAACTTAGGCCGAGCAATGGGTTTGAGCGTGATATGAGCTTCAAAGTCGTTTGCACGGCCTAACCCAGGAGAAAAAAGGGACGAAAATGTCGTCGACAAGGAATCCAGTTGAGCATAAGGAATAGCATCAGAGACGATATTGACAGAGTCATCTATGGAGAACCCAAAAACGCAAAAGGCATCGAAACCAAAAAGTTTCTCTGCGTAACTCTGGTCGACCACAAATATGGGAACAGTGCGAACAACGGATTTGTAAGATACCTCAGCATTAAATTGTCCCAAGAGAGAAATCTTCTGTTTATTGTACGTCCATAATTGCTGAATTACAGGTGATAGGAGTGGAGAACCCAACTGAAGATACGTCTGAGAATTAATTATAGTGGCAGCAGAACCGGTATCCACCTGCATGCAAACATCCCGACCAAGGATTTGGACAATGAGGAATAACTTCCCTGAAAGGGAAGAAGTGCGATTGACAGACAACACAGAAGCAGAATCAGCATCACGGTCATGAACATCATGTATGCGGTCGGATTTACAAACGGCAGACACATGACCTTCTTTTTGCAATTGTGACACACGGCCCAACATTGGGGACAGTCCTCCCGTGAATGTTTAGTAAAACACCGCAGACATGAAGGGAGTTGCCGCGGGTTTTGCTGCAGTTTCTTAGAGGGCTGTTTACAGTTAGGCCGAGGCTGCGTGTGGGAGTGTACTGCGGCCACGTCGGCCGGCAGGGACTCACCGCACACGTTGTCAACAGCGCACAGGGGTTGTATTTCCCCGGCATCGCCCCATGGCTCTATTTGTGCCCCAGCGGCGTGAGAAATTTCAAAAGACTGCGCGATGGATAGGACTTCATCTAGAGTCAGATTGGCCAACTGAAGTGCACGTTGCCGAACTTCTTTGTCGGGCGCCCGTACCATGGAATCGGCATAGGATTCTTTGTGAACGTCAGTAACAAATTGACACTTTCGACTGAGGCCGTGAAGTTCAGCAGCCCAAGCGCAATAGGATTGATGCGATTGTTTTTGACAACAATAAAAGGCAACATGAGAGGCTACCACATGCGTTTGCTTATGAAAATATACGGACAGAAGTGAGCACATTTCAGCAAAAGCCAAAGACGCAGGATCTTTGAAAGGAGCCAATTGCGACAACAACCCCGATACATTTGAGGTGAAATCTATGAAAGGAACAGAGACTTACATGTTTGTTCATCCGTGACATGAAAGGCCAAGAAGTGCTGTCGAAGACGTTTTTCGTAATCAGACCAGTCTTCCGCCGTCTTGTCATAAGGAGGAAATGGAGGTATAGACAACGACGAGAAACGCCCCGCATTTGATGCCGCGACAAAATCGCGAATCATCGATGTGAGAAGCGTTTGCTGTTCAATGAGACCTTGCAATAGTTGCTCAACAATAGCCATGGAAACCTGTGGGTCAACGATGAAAAGGAAAAATCCACTACCTCGTCGCCAGTTGTTATAACGCCAAGTTGAACACACATATTTCGAAACGATACAACACATATAAGTCACTGAGCAAGTTGACAAAGCAAGACATGTGAACACTGTAATATTCGAATGAGCACTGAGTCCAAGTCTAGTGGCCGCTGGCTGGCTGGCCGCTTAGGTGGCATGGCTGGCAGCCAGTGCCGCATGTAGACAACGCGCCTAATTGCGCGACTGCTCTGTGAATGATCGGCGAGTCACAACAGAAAGTACATAAGCGGAGCAGAACGATTGTAGAGTCATTCTGATGTCAATATCGGCTCGAAAGGGGTGTAGTGGGTTATTAAAAAAGTAAATGGGAGAAGAGAGACCGTGAAAAAGGGGAAAAATGAAAAGCAAATCGGACTTTGTATTACAGAAAAGCTATCGGACTTCGTTATTCGGAAAAGCTATTGTTGGGGTGATCCTTGTGGCGTTTTTGAGCAAAAGTTAAACCAATTTCCACTACAAAACTTACTGGAAAGAAACAGAGAATAACAAAATGTAACTGACATGGGGAAGTGGCGTAGATAAATCATCCTTTACCAGGTTAACTTGTCTTCTTTCGGTCGGCGTCCAGGTCTTCAAAAATCTCCTTCATTTCTGTGTGAAAAGTCGGCTCCGAAATCTTGCAATAAGTTTCATTGTCCAGGAATTTCTAATTTATACCAATTAAAATAATCTTGATACTGTATGCAATTTAATTTACTTTGCTACTTCCATCCTCCGAATTTCTTAACAACTTTCACAATATGTCTACACATTACAATCGGGTAAAGACTAGCTAATAAGTATTTTGTTTTTACATCTTCCAGATCACGTCTGCCTTAAGCTTCGGCTAACAAGAGACAATTGAAACGGATAGAAAACAAAACAAACAAAAAAGTTAGTTTTAGTAGTTTCTCTGCCGTCGAGCGCTCATACCGCTGCGACAGGATATTTTTTATCTGAGGGAACGAGTGTAGCACGGCGAAATTCAAAGCCCCGCTACATCGCCCCCTCGACTGTCACGCTAAAACATTTAGCGTGGCAGGCTAGCAAACAATAGAATAGATATACCTAAATGTCTATTATACATATTTTCCCAGGAAACGCCACGTGCATACTTAGAGGATTATCTTTGTCAATACTTGGTTTCTAAATCTATATACTACATTCAGTTGTTACAGTTTTGATCCTTTTTAGACAATTAATATATATATGTTTACATAGTGTGTGTTTGAGCAAGCTGCTCACCAGCGCAGTTAATGTTGTGCGCTTCCAGCATTTAAGATTGAGCGTGTGCGTGATCTGAAGCAACGTCCATGTCTTCTGTTACGACACAACACTTCAGGTCCTTGTGCGTTTTCATGACTATTGTTCCCGGGGCATATATGGTCGATGTAGTTTTTTAGCCTCCACATCGCCTACGACAGGTGCTGAGTTTATTGTCTCCAAAGCATCTGAAGGCCGGCCAGGAACAACGGCGTCGATGTTCGCAAACGTAGGTGTATCATCACGTTGTTTACACTCGCCAACAAACGTTCAATTGCAGTGTGAAAATCCTCATTATCGTCGAAGTAAATTGCAGTTTATATCGATTTACAAACAGTTATTTGGTTTATGCACCATAAGTTTCACAAATAACACAAAATTCGTCATTTATAACGTTCATAGTTTAACACAGTTTGCAACACTTTTTTGGCATATTTACATTTTAACAAAGTTCACTTTGTCCAAGCATATTTACATCGTTAATTCTGAAAGCTTACATTTTGTGGTCACATTTCAAAATATGTTGACAATATGCAAAGTTTTTATACATATACAAATACATATAAATTTACAAGAATATGCATGTGAAATATTTACACTAAAAAATTATACTAAGTCCCATTGGCTTTCTTTTATTGGGGTATTAATTTCTTTTTTTATTCAGGTTTGGGCGTGCCAAGGGATATCAGACTTAATACTTAAAGCACGGGCTTTCCTTCATTTATTATTTCTTTCTTTCTTTTGATTCCATATCTTGGCTAGTGGTTGACCAGGCTTGTAATGCCATCAATATTCAGTTTTCTTCATGTCTTTTTATTCATACCTGAAAGTTTACTGTCACACAATATATTCTTACATTCCATAAACAAACAATACCCAGCTGCAGTAGGTGGTAGGATAATGGAGAAAGAAAAAAAAAGATAGACTGGAAGAAACTATTCACTACCTATAAACTATCAAATCCTACAGCTACGTCATAGAAAGAGAACATAATACAACGTTTGCATCACCTTCAAGGGGTGTGTGAAAGGAGGTGCTTACCATTTACCAAATCATGGGTAAATGTAAGTGTCCTTACGTCAAGTCTGTGTAGCGTAACATCATGACAGATTCTCTGTTTCTGTTGTGATTGTTCATATGACTTAGTGTATTATACCTTAACAAATCCTTGCATGAGTGAATCGCATATCTGCTCAGTACTTCCTCAATATCTCCACTTCTTGTGGATACCGTCTATACAAATGGAAAATGTATCTCAGAGATTGTCTCTCTCATAATGTGTATTATATAATAACATATCAAATTTCCTCTCAAGAGTTCAACCATGAACTTTCTTCTACTTTAGTGAAGGTTAAACATCATGAATGTAGTATATATATATATATATATCATTTCTATCTATAAATCATAAATAAAGAACATAGTATTATAATTGACAGTAAAATGTCTCTTTCTCAGTGTCCGTTGCTCGATGTCGGCTGCACGGGTGGTCACTGCTCCTTTGCACCTACCTTGCATAGCCTGAAAAGTCAAATGTCTTCAACGTAGATGTAATTTTGTCATCTTTTCGCTTAAGTGGAGGTGTTGTACGAATCGCAAAACGGCCTTAATAACTCTATCTTTTGCTTCCTCAGGGTTTTCTGTCTTGTGTAAAAAAAATTTTTTTTTCTATACAAATGTATTCACATGAGGGCTGTGTAAAAACTATATTTCAACTTAAGTTCCTTAAAATATCATTCTCCTGTCTGAACACAAACTATAAATGTTTTCTTCCACACAGTGGCTTAACAAAACTTAACAAAAGGTTACCAAGTTACACTTCTGCCATAAATTAAAGCTAATGTGTTTCCAAGCTACGTTCTTATCACACTTATCTCCACAGCTGTAATCATCATTATGTTCACTCTGCTTTTCTGGCATTCGTTCATTTTCAAGGGCACAGAAAATAGATTCACATTTAGTGTCTTGTACTCACGTGTTCTAACTCATCACAAATGTTTTCTTTCAAATTGAAATTCTTATATAATCTTAAAGATGTAGACTGTTTACTCACTTCTCTATGTAGCACAATGTTACCAAAACATTCTCACTCATTCCTTACTCACATATTCATCATAATATATATATCCTTATACATTAAACATATTCCTCATCAAACATTAATATATCACATACGTGGGGCCATTTGGTACTTCCATTCTCATAAAACTCCAATAATATTTTCCTCAAATAATCTCTTGTCTCCATCAACTACTTCACAGTAACTTACCTTCTTATATTAACCTAAATATTAACTCATTCATACTGATCATTCATTCTTACGTCCTCATTCATTCTGCTACATACCTATGTCATTACTGATCTCAATAGCTATTATTTCCTGTCATTGGAGTGCCTTGAAATAACAAACTAATTGTTGATTTACCTTATAATTTACAATTAACAACAAATGTAACCTGTGTAGTTCTCATTCCTATATGAATATCTTTTCTCATTCAGTAAGTGTACTCACCTGGCTTTACATTCTATTCATAATTATGTGTACAAGTGTAACTGCAGTATATAATTTCCATAAATTAACGTTTGTGTTCTTAGGCTGTATAACTTAATGTTCGTGTATTCAATACAAATATTTACAATCTCGTTTTCACAGCAGCTTGCTCATGCTCAAATTAGTTGTCATTATATTATGTTGTTTTAGTGCACAAAGGACTTCAAATGTCTGTGGGGATGCAGCCCCCTCGGCTTGTGAGATAACGGGTATTCTAGGGAGTACCAACCTGGGTGAGGTATGCTTGCTATTCTGAAAGGACCTGAATATAATAAGCTGTCATTTTCTGTTCAGTTGTTTTAATTTTGTAGCCTTGGGATGTGAACGCAAAAGAACAAGGTCATCAACCTGATAGGTTTGTTAATTCCTGTTCTGCTGTCATTCTGTTGTCGTACCTGAGAAACAAATCGTCTCAGCCGTTGCGCTCTTACAACACCTCACGACCGAAGCACGAGCGCTTAGCTCGGTCGTCGACTGTTTTCCATCGTCTGCTGTGTTTGGCCGGGTTCATTGACCAGCTCCACTATGTTTACATTCCGGCTGGTTGGCGCCCACGCGTCAGCTGATGGCGCGCCGCAATTGTTATTGCTACTTCGTGGCGGGGAGTGCATAACTGTACTGGGGAACGGGGGCAGATTCCGTGGAGGGTTATGATTTGTCATGCGTGAATTTTGTGTGTTCCACATATTCTGTCGGTGATTGTTAGGATTGTTATTTTTTTGGTGGTAATTATGTCTGTTATATGTCATGTTCCTATCAAAGTAGCCCGGGTTGAACCTGTTATTCTCACGTCTCCTATTGCTGTTGTTGTTGTACTGTCTGTGATTTTCATTTTGCTTGTAGTTACCATTTTGATATGGGTGATAATTATTGTTGTTATTATTATTATTATTATTCCACGACTTTCTGCGGTTGTTCCTACCGTCATACACGTTTCCATTTGAATATGTTTCGCGCGCAGGCATCGTATTGTGTCGCGGTGCGGAGGGATGGTTCCACCAACCACCGTCACTACGGTTCCTTTGGGGTGGGTGCTGATTTTGGTTACTAATATGAGTAAAATTTGAATGGCGTGAATCGCCTCTGTAAACTACGTCCATTTGATCTAAGAAGTTTAAGAAAGTCTTGACGTCATTCTCCGGTACTCCTATTAATCTGTCTCGGTATGGAAAGGGTAAGTGGCTCTTTAAAGTGTCAATTATTGCTGGCAAGTCGGCTGGTTTGGACCAGTACAGTGTCTTGTCTAGGTACCTCTCAAAGTATTGTCTTAACGTCTCTTTTTTAGGGTCATAGGTCTCGGGGTTGCACACTTCTCTCCTTAGACTCTGTTGCTCATTCTCGGATCAGAATTTGTCCAAGAAGGCTTGTTCGAACTGTTCAAATGTAAGGCACCGCCGTTTCATAGCGGCACCCCACTTAGCTGCTCGTCCTCTCATGAGATTGGTGACGTATCTGATTTTATTGACTTCTGACCAACTACGTGGAAAAACACCGTCAAATGATCTAATAAACACAATAGGGTGGACTTTGTGCTTGTCCTCACTGGAAAATGTCTGGAAATACCCATGTCTTACAAACGTGTCATCGGCCATGCCGGTTGGCGTAACTGTATTGACGTAGTTTGTGTCACTTGCTACTCTAGGTGTCGTACCGTAATATTGCTCGTTTGGTGGAAAAGAAAGCGGCACATTGTAATTTTGATTTGTAATAGGTGATTCTACAATAGGTGTTCTGTCTGTGTCATTAGCCATGGTTTTAGTTGTTTTGTCGTTCCCTGACGATGCATTTGCACCAATCGCCAAACACGGCACAACATTGTCTTGTAATTTTGTCACTTCGTCTTCTATGTGTTTTGTCTCGTCTTTAACATGTGTCTTTGTTTTTGAAAGTATGTCTTGTGTAATTGTTTCAAGTTTTTTGTCCAGATAGTCGTCACACAATTTACATTCGTGTACAATTCTTTCGGCCATGTTGGTGTCCTTGTTTAGTGACGCGAGGTCCGCTCGATCTTCTAATTTTTCTATTTTTTCTTTGAGGTGGGTTTGTTCAAGAACTACCATTGTGAGCTGTTGGGTAATATTTCCCACTTCTTCAGTCAGCTTTTCTTGAGTGGAGCTAGCTGAAGTGTGGGCCTGAGCTAACTCTTCTACACGAGTGTTCACTTCCTGCTGCACATTAACTATTTGAGTTAACTGATTCTCACATCGGTTGATATTGTTTTTTGTTTCATGTGTGAATGTAACCAAAGTTTCTTCCTGTCTAGTGACTCGATCGGACAATGTCTCAAATTGCTGGCTGAGCTGTTGAGTGGTGTTATTTAATTCTGTCATCTGTTTTGTCGTTCGTTCAAAATTTTCGGTCATAGTACGGTTTAATACGTCAAATTTTTCGTCGCTTTTATCTAGCCTTTGTTTAAAGTCCTGACCAAGTGCGTCCAGTTTTGCGTCAATTTTCTGACTAACGTCTCGTTTCATGTCTGCAAATAACTCTAATAGTCGGTCCAGTTTGTGTTTCCTGTGTCCGATTTGTGT
This sequence comes from Schistocerca nitens, assembly GCF_023898315.1. Lineage (NCBI taxonomy): Eukaryota > Metazoa > Arthropoda > Insecta > Orthoptera > Acrididae > Schistocerca > Schistocerca nitens. The sequence continues at coordinate 803,494,248 of NC_064617.1, read as the reverse complement.
CACATTGCTGAATTTGTCTCATATTCCGTTCTGACATTGATGTTAACAATGGCGCTGACAGTCTAGTCTCGCGTCCATTACACATTTCGTCATTTAAAGTCGGCATCTTTGTATTATCACAAATGTTGCGAGTTTGAGGCAAAATCATTGCATTGATCTGTGAACTCGTCCATGGAGGGAAACGCGGACTTTCTTGTTGGTTGAACGATGAATCTACTTCACTTAACTCATCTGCCGAAACTCTCTCTACCTTACCACGTTCCATTGTAATAGGATGTATAATCATAAGTCAAAAAGGGAATAATATAAGTCTGACTAATAAAGATTTGACTCAAATTTAGGTTGAAATATTTTCTCGTCAATGTAAATGATTGCTCTATTGCAAACAATGGTTGAGAAAGATGCAGCAGGGCGGACAAAATTTTTCGTAACAAATGACTGCTTGGCGGTCAAATTCACAATCTTCATATGCAGCTACAACAATACTACAATTACCACAAACTACAATAGAGATAGATAATTTTGGAAAAATCTAGAAGAAAACTACAGGATGTGTGGAAAGGGAAAAATGGATTCTGCAGTTAGCTATTGAATGCTTGAATGAAACATAATTGTGTGGCTCACCATTAAATTTTCTGTCCTGCAACGGCTGGTCATCACTTCTGCATAAATCGTATTCGTCAAAATATGGATTTTCTTAATACATCTCCATCGGATAACCACCAAAAGGTCTCACAATAACAGTTTTGCATCAATATATGCCATGAAAAGAAAAACAGATTGAATTAGTTACAAAAATTCTTTACAATATTGTTGTATGATCATTTGCTTAGGTACAATAAAGTTGGTGTTTTAGTTACCCTTTAAAGTTCAGGATTTTTGGATATTCTCTGTTGGGAAAAAATACAAATTAAAGTTTCAAATTTGCTCAAAAACGACACATCCGAAAATTGCGTCCTGTCGCGGGAGCCAGTTGTAGTGGTTAATAAAAAAATAAATGGAGAAGAGAGACCATGAAAAAGGGGAAAAATGAAAAGCAAATCGGACTTTGTATTACAGAAAAGCTATCGGCCTTCGTTATTCGGAAAAGCTATTGTTGGGGTGGTCCTTGTGGCGTTTTATTTCCACTACAAAACTTACTGAAAAGAAACAGAGAATAACAAAATGTAACTGACATGGGGAAGTGGCGTAGATAAATCATCCTTTACCAGGTTAACTTGTCTTCTTTCAGGCGGCGTCCAGGTCTTCAAAAATTTCCTTCATTTCTGTGTGAAAATTCGGCTCCGAAATCTTGCAATAAGTTTCATTGTCCAGGAATTTCTAATTTATACCAATTAAAATAATCTTGATACTGTATGCAATTTAATTTACTTTGCTACTTCCATCCTCCGAATTTCTTAACAACTTTCACAATATGTCTACACATTAAAATCAGATAAAGACTAGCTAATAAGTATTTTGTTTTTACGTCTTCCAGATCACGTCTGCCTTAAGCTTCGGCTAACAAGAGACAATTGAAACGGATAGAAAACAAAAAAAAAAAAAAAAGTTACAGTTTTAGTAGTTTCTCTGCCGTCAGGCGCTCATACCGCTGCGACAGGATATTTTTTATCTGAGGGAACAAGTGTAGCGCGGCGAAATTCAAAGCCCCGCTACAGGGGGATGTCCATTGACACAAGTAAATTTTACAAGGGGTAGATTATTATGATGCGGCACCTAGGAACAAGCATCTCTGACGTGGTGAAACTGTTCACACATTTGCTTTTGTGAGCAACAACAGAACGTGCAGGACATTAAAACCACGATTAGATGACAAGGTGTTTGATGCCTTCACCACATCACAGAATGTTCTGCAAAGCAGGATAGTAAGTGATTTGTTTCAGAACTGATAACAGAGTACAATGCTGGTGCAGGCACAAATGTTTCGGGCACACCACTCAGCATGCATTGATGAACATGAGGCTGTCCAGCAGATGACACCTACCCATTCAGATGTTGACCAAATGACATCATCAGTTAAGATTGCAGTGGGCATGTGATCATTGGACCGTGCATCAATGGACTGGACCATGCACCAGTGAAAATCTTTCATGTGGTCAGATGAATCACGTTTCTTGTTACACTAGGTCTGTGGTCATGACTGCCATCAAGGCAGACAACTGCATAAAACATTCACTGTGCCACAGGCACTGGCCAGTGGGGACAATATTGTGCTATGATCGTCTTTAAGTCCGGCTTCAGTGGGATCTCTGGTAGTAATCAAAGGCATCATGACAGTTGTGGACTACATGAACATTACAGCAACCTACTTGCATTCCTTCATGCTTGACGTCTTCCCCAATGGTGATGGCATCTTTCAGTAGGGTACCTGCCCATATCACAAGACCAGAATCATGGAACAGTGCTTTGAGGAACATGACAGTGAACTCATATAGGTGTCTTGGTCAACAAATTCGCCTGACCTGGACCCAATGGAACACGTGGGAGATTATGGGCACCAGCTCTGCACCCACAAACTACAGGCATAATTTACAGGAATTGCTTAACCTGTGCATAGGTATCTGGTTCTGCATACCTGAAGAAAGCTACCAAGGACTTGTAAATCCTTGCCATATAAAAACACTGCTGCATTGCGTTCCAGCAGGTGCTCATGTTTTGGCTCATTGATATAAAACATAGTTTGGAAATTTAGTGAAATAAACTATCTCTGAGGGGTGTTTTTGGAGGGACTGTTTATGATCAAGCAAATAACATTCTGTAATACCTTTTTATTAGTTTACTACCCACTTCATTCAATAGAAAGGCTTGTTTCACTTGATATTTGGAGTAGAAATAATTGAAACTATATACAATATGCACCTGAAATTACAACTTAGGAGATCAGCACTGTATGTTAGGATACGGTCTGGATTAAAAACATGGACGGATTTTTACCGGAGTATGTATTTTGAGTATTTACCAAAAACTAAATATAAATTCAAGTACGATAAGGGGCAAAGATTCAAGATACTGACAGGCAAAGACAAAGTTATCATTTCCTGTTTATTCAGATTCATTGAAATGGCAGCTTGCTATCTGTTATATTAATTTAGTAGTAATCTTTCATCTGACATTGAAACCTTAGCTTCTGATGGACCAAGTAGCACTTGGGGAGAAAACCTGTGCTCACATAACAAATGGTTCAAATGGCTCTGAGCACTATGGGACTTAACATCTGAGGTCACCAGTCCCCTAGAACTTAGAACTAATTAAACCTAACTAACCCAAGGACATCACACACACCCATGCCCGAGGCAGGATTCGAACCTGCAACCGTAGCAGTCGCGCGGTTCCAGGCTGAAGCGCCTAGAACCGCTCGGCTACAGCGGCTGGCGCTCACATAACAGTATTCGTCAAGTGAGAGGGGGTTTGTCACATATTTGGCTAATATCACATGGAGATACTGGATGCCATTCATTCATTCCTTCCATGGAAACCTGCACAGTGAGCACTGTTGAGATAGAATACCGTAGCCTCTTACTTTGTGTTTCCATCATGTTGTGAAAAATTCTCACTTTCAAGATGTAAGCGCACACACATTCTGCATCAGTCTTTTGTCTGTCTCCCTTAAAGATGCAGGAATATAGTGCATGCAATAATCTGCTTTATCCAGATGTGAACCCACTAATGATCAATTACAACCAACTGATAGGTCATTGTGGTAACATGGGTATTCTTTTCACATCTTGGGTAACCATAGTAGAGTTGTCATCTCATTGCCTTGTTCAGATAATAAGATTTTTAGCCAGTGCAACTTCTTTTATTGTTCTCTTATTGATTGGTACAAGCCTTTATCCATGAGTCACGTTAATTTTTAATACATAGGATTGATGTGTTGTTTAATTTTTACTTGTATTTTTTTTGTTGTAGCGTATGGTAAAAATGACAAAACGCATCAGCAATACACCTAATGCAACAAATGGAGCATTTATGGGTTTTGATACTAGCGAATCAGATGACACAGAAACCTCTGACATTGAGCAAGGGTACCAGCAAGATGATGTAAGTATCCTTACATGGTGCATTAGTAAGACACTGGACTGGTGTTCAAGATGATTCCACTTCAAATCCCCATTTAGCAATTTTTCTGTGGTTTCCGTAAATCATGTAAGGCATATGCCAGGATGATTCTTTTGAAAAGGACGTGACCAGTTTCCTTCTCCAGTCCAATTTGTGCTCCACCTCTAATTACCTAATCCCGCCTTTTGAAGAATTCCTGTTCATTTGAAATGCAGATAATTTTTTGTGGATTGTAGAATAAATGAATTGTGGTTGTTTGATTTGGGGCCTGAAAATGTAACATCTGTTTTTGGACAAAGCATCATCTATGTTTAGAAAAGAGTTAAACTTATAAATTTCAAAGGATTTTAATTCCTGCCATTTACTATTGTTCATTACACCTAGTAGTAAGTAATTACTTTCTTAAATACTGATCAACCTCCTTGAAGAAAGAAACAAGTGACAAAAAATGTAGTGAACCTTTCTTATTGCTCATATGAATGATTCCTTAAGTTTACACCCATTTCTGAACAATAGTATTGTAGTGAGGCTAAATTTTTGTGCTGTCAACATTATCTATTGATATCCACAGGAACTATGTTTGGCACACACATCATACTCAGCCCTAATGACAATCAAGACACTTCCATCAGCTTTGTTATTCTGTTTTAGCCGCACTTCGACTAATTTCCTGAAATGTCATAGCTTCTCACCATGTCTGGCATTGTTATATCTAAAACACTCAATTATTTTTCTCTATTTCAACTCATTTACAGTGTTGCATAAAGTCACATTTCTTGGATAAAATGTCCAGTCTTAGGATTCAAAAATCTCATGATTTTGATCTTTGATATTCAGTATTGCAAGATTCCATTTTCCCAGCATTAGCTCTATTGTGAAACACATCCTCATATAGAGCTTGTACTTCTGTAGTTAGTCCACCTAATTCTGTTTCTCTTGTCTCAGAATACTTCACATATAAGCCCAGAATTAAATTTCGCAGAATAATAATTGTTATTTTAATCCTTCAAGTAAAGTTAGAATCTCAATTAGCTGACTGAAGATCTTTTATAAAAACAAGGATGTATATCCTGTTAACATCCCTCCCTGTTAAACATTGTATAAAATGTACAGCGCTCTTACTAGTATCTCTAATTATTACCACTTTAAAGTTTATAATGTCCCGACAATAAATCTGTTGCATTACATTATATTGCAAGAAGCTTTATTTCATTTAAAATCTAATACTTCCATTTTAATTTCTTTTGAATTGCTGTAATTTAATACTTGTTTTCAAAACCTGAATGTATTTGTTTTTGTGACTTTTGGTGTTTAAAAAGGCTGATTTCACCATTGTGAAATAGTAAGACATTACTTCTTCTTTAGTCTTTTTCCTAGAGTTTTTAATCTGTCTAGTACATGGTCAGCTTTTCAAGATTCGGCAAATTTTATTATATAACTTTGTGGCTGGGAGCTCTTCCTAATACCACAGTCGTCAAGGTTACCTAAGAGAGGGAAGTTATTTCCACCATCTGTCTGCGAGTTATTTATACTTTTTTCTGTATGTAGTTGTGTTTTAATTGTTTATTTATCATATTGTTGGAGGCAGAATTTGAGGACGAGCCCAGCATAGTCCTAAACAAACACGGAAAACTGCTTAAAAACCATGTTCAGGCTGGCCAGTGTACCATCTCACAGTCATTAAGTTTAAGTTAGTTACATATTACATGGATCATTGTGCACTATAGATCGTAACAATGTGTAACAAGTGATTTTACATTCACATCACGAATTAATTGGTACGCATGGTCACATTCTGAACATTTTGAAGTTCTTGTTGTTTTTACAAAAAGAAAGAAAAGATATACAGATGTGAGTTACTAATTCCTACCCAACACCTTTTAGACATAATGGTAATAGAAGTTCTGCTACGGAGTAGGAGGAGTTGTTTCTCAGCTTTTTATCAAATTTTACTTTGCTGTCTGTCAGAAATATTATATACTGGATAAGTGAACAAAATTTTTTTTCCCAATATTATGCACCTTGTTTTGTGCTAAAGACAACCTCAGTGTGGAGTAATGAATGTTGTTTTTCTTTGTGGCATTGTAACAGTGTACATCATGCTCCTTTTGAACTGTAGTGGATTATTTACAACAAACTTCATGAGAGAATAAATATAGTGTGAAGTAGTAGTCATAATGCTCAACTCTTTAAACAGATGTCTACAAGATGACTGAGAGTGACCACCACATGAGTGACCACCACATATTATTCTGATAGCACATTTTTGTTAGATGAAGACTTTCTTTCCTAAAGATGAGCTACCCCAGAACACAATTGTACGTGGCATTATCAAATAAAAATATGCAAAATATGTCAATATACTGATTTGTCTCTCCCTAAGATTGGCAATGATTATAAGTGCAAATATAGCTGAACTAAGTTTTTAGGAGTTCGAAAATGTGCTTTCTCTAATTTAATCTCACCAATATCGACATGTAGGAATTTTGATGTTTCCATCGTATTTGTTATTTCCTCAGCATGTGCTAAGCTTATGATTGGTGAAGTGCCCCTATTTGTGCAGAACTAAATATGATGTGTCTATTTAAAATTGAGTGTGAATCAGATACCACAGAAAAACAGTCAATGACACTTTTAAGAACACTGTTTACTACTTACTATGTTTTTGTGTATATGCTTGGATTGATCACAATATTAGTGGAAATTGCCCTTCAATATATTCTCTCCTCCTGTTGCCCACCAAGCCTCAACCTCCGCTAATTTCAAGTTTCCGCCCCTCGTACCTCACCTGTCATTCAACAACATCTTTGCCTCTGTACATCCGCCTCGACTGACATCTCTGCCCAACCTCTTTGCATTTACATATGTCTGCCTGTGTGTGTGTGTGTGTGTGTGTGTGTGTGTGTGTGTGTGTGTGTGTGTGCACGAGTGTATACCTGTCCTTTTTTCCCCCTAAGGTAAGTCTTTCCACTCCCGGGATTGGAATGACTCCTTACCCTCTCCCTTAAAGCCCACATCCTTTCGTCTTTCCCTCTCCTTCCCTCTTCCCTGATGAAGCAACCTTGGGTTGCGAAAGCTTAAAATTTGTGTGTGTGTTTTTTTATTGTCTCCTATCAACATACCAACGCTTTCGTTTGGTAAGTTACAGCATCTTTGTTTTTAGATATATTTTTTCCCACGTGGAATGTTTCCCTCTATTATAATCATATCATTAGTTTGAACCCAAAAATTACGTTTGTTATTGTCACTGTTGCATTTTGAAATCTTTTCTGTCATCTTACTTTCTCTTTTTGTTTGTGCAAGTAGTTTCACTTAGTATTCACCTTCCCTTTTTACCGTAATCTATCATACAATTTTATCCTGCCTATATATACTCAATAATACGTAACTTACTTCCAAACCATAAAAAAAAAAACAAAAAATTCCCCCCCTCCGCTTTAAACACTACCGCTGCCATAAAATCCACCGTTCCCAGTTCACTAACATCACTAACAGTTCCTTTCGCCTATTAAACATTTCGGCTAGTTCTAACAACTTTCGCTTTATTTCCATTCCCATTTTTCCCACATGACCGATCATTTTTTAGCCGCTTCCCACAGGTTTTGACGTCATTATTTCTTCGGCAGACAATTGTTAGCCTCATTTCATAATCTGTCATCACAAAGCCACTCCTTTTAATACATTTACATGCAGTTTTTTCGAAATTTCCCCGAATTTCTCCACCCTTTAACGTGTTTTGGAGGCAACATAACCACCTAACCTTTGTGCACATCGTTGTTTACCAACGTAAGTGCACCACAGGATCAACATAGCTCAGCTTTAACCAACACTTTCTCGGCTTTTTTCACACCGAATCTCCAGTTGCTTTCTAGTTCATCTTTATCTGCCCCCATATATTTTTATTTTCATTTCAGCCTCATGTACACTTTCCACCTTCTAATACCATATTACCCTCACAACAGCCCCATTAAGTTTTATTTACATTCCCTCCGCAAACATGCCTTCGCCCTAGCCAGATTACGCCCCCATATTTTATTTACTCAGGCTTGTCTGACATTTGACATTACCCCCAAAGGCCTCACACTTAAAGTTCCCATCTCTGGCTGTAACCCGTCTTTCCATCAGTCCCTATACCAGTTCCAAACTGAACAATCCATAGCCCTCACCTGCCTAATCCTTCACCTACACATCAACTCAGCCAATGAACACACCCGTCAACTCCTATCCCTAATAAAAGTCCTCAATCTTTCCTCTCCCACATCCACACTGGCTATTCAGAGCATCCTCCTACAGGCCAACCGCAAATTAGAACAGCATGCCACCCTCCACCTCAAAAAACTATCCAATCTCCTGGTTTCCCACCTCCGGAAAGGCAACTCACTCACCCTCCACAACCTTTCCAACAAACCTCAACCTCCTCTCATTGCACACAGACTCTGTCTCTCCCATCTACTCAACCTCCACTTCCAGCTCCACTCCCCCCAAAACCTCAAAATTCTAATCAACACAATCTGGAACCACAACACCCCAATTCCATAGTTAACCTTTCCTCCAAACCTCTTTCCCAATCCGAAACCTCTGTCCTATCCAAAGGCCTCACCTTCAGCCCTACTCCCAGATTCAACCAAACAGCCCTCGTCAAAGACTTACTGTCCTACACTCGTACTCTCTACTGGAAATACCACTTTGCCACGAAGAAAAATAATCCTAATCCTACTCCTAATGATCCAACTCCCCAAGACACTAGCCAAACTGAACCCTGCCTCGAACAGTTCCGTCCTGCGTCACAGTGGGACCCAACTCCTCTTCCTCAAAATCACCCTCTCCAAACCTTCCAGGAATTTCTCACTTCCAGCCTTGCCTCTCAATCCTTCTTGAAAAACCTTAATCCTACTCCCAACATCACCACAGCTGAAGCCCAGGCTATCCGTGATCTGAAGGCTGACCAATCCATCGTCATTCTTCCGGCTGACAAGGGTTCCACGACCGTGGTACTTGATCGTCGGGAGTATGTAACTGAAGGACTGCGTCGTCTTTCAGACAACACTACATACAAAGTTTGCCAAGGTAATCCCATTCCTGACGTCCAGGCGGAGCTTCAAGGAATCCTCAGAACCTTAGGCCCCCTACAAAACCTTTCACCTGACTCCATCAACCTCCTGACCCCACTGACACCCCGCACCCCTACCTTCTACCTTCTTCCTAAAATTCACAAACCCAATCATCCTGGCCACCCCATTGTAGCTGGTTACCGAGCCCCCACAGAACGTATCTCGGCCTACGTAGATCAACACCTTCAACCCATTACATGCAGTCTCCCATCATTCATCAAAGACACCAACCACTTTCTCGAATGCCTGGAATCCTTACCCAATCTGTTACCCCGTAAACTATCCTTGTAACCATTGATACCACTTCCTTATACACAAATATCCCGCACGTCCAGGCCCTCGCTGCGATGGAGCACTTCCTTTCATGCCGATCACCTGCCACCCTACCTAAAATCTCTTTCCTCATTACCTTAGCTAGCTTCATCCTAACCCACAACTTCTTCACTTTTGAAGGCCAGACATACCAACAATTAAAGGGAACAGCCATGGGTACCAGGATGGCCCCCTCGTAAGCCAACCTATTTATGGGTCGCTTAGAGGAAGCCTTTTTAGTTACCCAGGCATGCCAACCCAAAGTTTGGTACAGATTTATTGATGACATCTTCATGATCTGGACTCACAGTGAAGAACAACTCCAGAATTTCCTCTCCAGCCTCAATTCCTTTGGTTCCATCAGATTCACCTGGTCCTACTCCAAATCCCACGCCACTTTCCTTGACGTTGACCTCCATCTGTCCAATGGCCAGCTTCACACGTCCGTCCACATCAAACCCACCAACAAGCAACAGTACCTCCATTATGACAGCTGCCACCCATTCCACATCAAACGGTCCCTTCCCTACAGCCTAGGTCTTCGTGGCAAACGAATCTGCTCCAGTCCGGAATCCCTGAACCATTACACCAACAACCTGAAAACAGCTTTCGCATCCCGCAACTACCCTCCCGACCTGGTACAGAAGCAAATAACCAGAGCCACTTCCTCATCCCCTCAAACCCAGAACCTCCCACGGAAGAACCACAAAAGTTCCCCACTTGTGACAGGATACTTTCCGGGACTGGATCAGACTCTGAATGTGGCTCTCCAGCAGGGATACGACTTCCTCAAATCCTGCCCTGAAATGAGATCCATCCTTCATGAAATCCTCCCCACTCCACCAAGAGTGTCTTTCCACCTTCCACCTAACCTTCGTAACCTCTTAGTTCATCCCTATGAAATCCCAAAACCACCTTCCCTACCCTCTGGCTCCTACCCTTGTAACCGCCCCCGGTGTAAAACCTGTCCCATGCACCCTCCCACCACCACCTACTCCAGTCCTGTAACCCGGAAGGTGTACACGATCAAAGGCAGAGCCACGTGTGAAAGCACCCACGTGATTTACCAACTGACCTGCCTACACTGTGAAGCTTTCTATGTGGGAATGACCAGCAACAAACTGTCCATTCGCATGAATGGACACAGGCAGACAGTGTTTGTTGGTAATGAGGATCACCCTGTGGCTAAACATGCCTTGGTGCACGGCCAGCACATCTTGGCACAGTGTTACACCGTCCGGGTTATCTGGATACTTCCCACTAACACCAACCTGTCAGAACTCCGGAGATGGGAACTTGCCCTTCAGTATATCCTCTCTTCTCGTTATCCGCCAGGCCTCAACCTCCGCTAATTTCAAGTTGCCGCTGCTCATACCTCACCTGTCTTTCAGCAACATCTTTGCCTCTGTACTTCTGCCTCGACTGACATCTCTGCCGAATCTCTTTGCCTTTACAAATGTCTGCTTGTGTCTGTGTATGTGTGGTTGGATATGGGTGTGTGCGCGAATGTATACCTGTCCTTTTTTCCCCCTAAGGTAAGTCTTTCCGCTCCCGGGATTGGAATGACTCCTTACCCTCTCCCTTAAAACCCACATCCTTTCATCTTCCCCTCTCCTTCCCTCTTTCCTGACGAAGCAACCGTTGGTTGCGAAAGCTTGAATTTTGTGTGTATGTTTGTGTGTCTTTGACCTGCCAGCACTTTCGTTTGGTAAGTCACAAAATCTGTGTTTTTAGATATATATTATGTAAATGAAAAAGTTAATTTATGTTGTTTAAATAAATATACTAGATGTGTTGATATGGAACTAGCAGACGTAAATACGTAGGCATAAATACTTAATACATGAATGAAAAAAAATATGATGTCAGGTACAACTTGTGATAGATGTTCCCAACAGTTCTTTGGTTTTCATTTAAGATATTTGTCCAAAGTGTAGAAACAATACTCTTGCGAAAACAGTTTTACAGTTTTTTTAAAAGAATACTAACTGCTAATTTCTTTTATATTCTGGGGCAGCTTCTTAAAGATTATCATGCCTCAATAATCAACACTGTTCTGAGCTTTTAGCTTATTTTTTCTATATAAATGCAGGCAATGACTCAACCTTGTGTTATGATCATGAATAATGTTATTCAAGCTATAATTGTCAAGATTTTTTCTGATATATATTATGGTCTGAAAAATAAACTCAGAAGGAACAGTCAGAATGACCTGGTTTTTAAATAATTCTTTGTAATGAGCCCATTTATTGCATTTTGTCATTATACTTACAGCTCTCTGTTGTAATCTAAAAACTGTTTGTAGATTCTGTGTACTATTTCCCCAAGAAAGATTATTACATAGCTAAAAATGGCATGCACATAACCAAAGTAAGCTGACCGTACACAAATGTCACAGCATAGTGACAACTCTTAAGCACGTAGCATGCTGTGGGGACCCTCTTTGAGATAATTATGACATGTTCATTCCATTTTAGTTGGCTGTCGATGTGCAGTCCTACTTATATCTGTTATTGAAGTGTTGCATAGTTTTAAATTTATGGACTGGGGCTTCTTGTTTATTCTAAAGTACATGCTGTTGATTTTCTTAATGTTGAGAGTTACTCTGATCTCTGTAGACCATGTGTAAACATCTGCTAGTGCTTCATTGGCTTTTTCCAATAGCGTGGCAGGTGTCTTGCTGGTAATCAGTATATTACTGTCATCAGCAAAAATTACTTTTTCTCCATACTCCACGCATTGTGGAAAATCATTAATATAAGTTAAGAACAATATTGGGCCCAGAACACTTCCTTGTGGGACTCCTATATTATTATACTGTGGGTCAGATAAGTGATTTACCACATATTTGGATGTGCTATGTGAAATTTCTACTCTCTGTGCTGTTATTTAGGTATGATTGGCACCATTTATTTACCACTCCCCTGATTCCCAGAGACTCCAATTTGTGTAGAAGAGTGTCATGATCAACGGTATCGAAGGCCTTCAATAGATCTAGGAAAATTCCAGTTACATAACTATCCTTGTCTAGTGATTCAAGAACAATTTTTATTAACTGAGCTATTGCTGTTCAGCACTTCTGACCAGTCTGAAGCCATGCTGTTCCTTGCAGAGAAGATCATATTTATTTAAGTACCGTATTTACTTGAATCTAAGCCACACCTGAAAAATGAGACTCGAAATCAAGGAAAAAAAATGTTCACGAATCTAAGCCGCACCTGAAATTTGAGACTTGAAATTCAAGGGAAGAGACAAGTTTTAGGCCGCACCTCCAAATTGAAACAAAGCCGGTTCATTGTAATATGAGACCCAATTTAGGTCGAATGAATGACGATACAGCTACAGTAGTTTGGTTCGAGTCTTAAGCTTAGCAGTTAAGCTTTACCAGGTAGCAATTGCTGTGCGTTAGGCGCTCCGTCCGTATTTATACGGGTACCCTTCCTTTTTCACGTGCTTCGTCTGGTTTGAATCGATTGCTTATTTTTCTTTGATCTGATAAGTGCCGTTCTCTATGTTACGGGTGTTTACATCACTCTAGCTGAAAATGCATTATTGTACTGTGTCATGCATTGTTTGTCGCATTCTGATGATGTGTGTTTACGACCTATCGCCGCTCGTGGCATGGCTTGCTTTTGTGCACCCTACCGCCGCTTACAATAAAAAAAAAGAAAGAGAGGAATTGTCTCATTAGCGAAACAATGGCAAGAGACTGCTATTTGTTGTTACTCACACTGCTGCTTTCTTTGATAATGATCAACAAGAACCAAATAATAGACTGCGTATGATAGAAGATGTTCTGAACGAGAGTTTAGCTAACATTTTTCTCCATTTGAAAATCTTTGCAGACATCTCTTTTGTACATTACATTCTGAACAGAAATTAGAGTCATCTTAGATTTAAAAATCTAGTCAATTGCCGTGCTTCATTTCTGACTGTATCACTATTCAGCATAAGAATAATACGAATATAAACACGACATGATATGTATATTCTTCCATGTTTGCTGTTGTCTCACTCTAGTTTTGTAGTTTATTAGGCAGACAGGATTTAAATGAGATAGCAGCAAACAAGAAAGAATACACGGCAAAATGTTTATATTCGTATTATTCTTATGGTTAAGAGAAAACTGCATGTGATTCACAATTCATAAAAGTTCCTATTAGGAAAACTTCAGAATGTAGAGTTGGCCATATTGACAAACATACCCAAACAGTCTTGCCAGTTGGATTTTCGTAGTACATTGAAGTGCTGCTACATTCGAAGATGAACAATACGGAATTTGTCTTTACTTCGTTGGATAATGTATGAAAATGCAGTGGTCGAAACTCGGGGCGGAAAAAAAAAAACTCTTCTTCCACCTTTTTTTAAAAAATTCTTTTACTGACGCAGAGGTTTTGGCGCCAGTATTTATCTTTGTGCCTGTGTAGTGCTACATATTTTCAACGGCAGAAGATAGTTGTGGCGGCACCTACCAACATTTTTCAGAACTTCCGCTTACTTTGCACTCGATTCTAAGCCGCAGGCGGTTTTTTGGATTACAAAAACCGGAAAAAAAGTGTGGCTTAGATTCGAGTAAATACGGTAGCTCATAAGTTTATTTTTCATTAAAGTTTCCACTATTTTAGGAAATTCTGGAAGTAAAGCAATTGGTCTGTAATTTTCTGTGTTTTCAACGGCACCTTTTTTGTGAAGAGGTATGTTTATAGCTAGTTTCAGGTAGTCTGGGAAGCAGCCAGTCCTAGAAGACTGGTTAGTGGTGTCAGTTACTGGATCTTTAATGCTGTCTAGGCACTCTTTTAACACACGAACTGGGACTTCATTCAATCCTATTGAGGGTTTGTAATTGTGCACTGGAATATCAGATCTTTTTGGAAATTTGCTCTGCAGTTCTTTTGCAATACTGATGAAGTATGAGTTTATGAAGTTAGCCAGTTCTTTTTTATCACTGATTGTGTTGCCTGATTTATTGATTTTAGTGTTTGTGTGCCTCCTCCCTTTTTTCCTCCCAGTCTCACATTTAACTAAAGTCCAAGCAGCTTTACTTTTATTGTTTGCATTTTTTTATCAGTTTGTCGTTGGCTGACCTTTTAGCTGCGTGAAGGACCTTCTGTAGATTATTTTGTAGTTTTTATAATAGCTTAAAAAACCAAGGTCACTGCATGTATTCTTTATAGAGCTAGGTTGTCTGAAGGTTTGGGTGATTTTGTAATGCCACAGGTAATCCATTTCATTTTGCTCTGTGCTCCAACCAGAAGTAGGACTTCAGGAAGCGATTCCACAAATTTGAGCTTAAACAATGACATAAGATGACAAAACTTTTTGTTGGCATCTGTTTGTTTGTATACATTGTCCCAGGTTTCACGACTTAACTGTACAGTAAAATATTGTGTGGTTGATTTGGAGTAGAGTGATTTATATGCATGTAACTTGGCTGCTTTTCCCATAGGAACTTTTATTTGTGCAGTTTGACAAAGATTACCTGAAAGTCCCAGATTTTTGAGTACTAAGTCACAGTTTTCTGTGCCAGTATCAGTGGCTATATGATCAATAGTAGAGGCTGATTGTGTCGTTATCCTTGTTGGACAGCTGACCAGTGATATCATTCCAAAGCTACATAAAATGCTCAGAAAATCATTAGTAACGTTATCTATTTTTGCTGTGTTTATGGATCTCCACATAGCAGGATTTTTCTACGCTCATCTTTTACTTACTGTGCATGGTTTCCTTCGAAGTAATCTCCTCCACAATTGATGCAATGCTCTCACTGCTGTTTCGACTTCTGAAAGCAGTCTCTGTAGGACTCTTGATGGATCACGTGAAGCATCTCTGGTAATTTTCTTTAATCTCATTTATCGTTGCAAATCATCAGCCTTTCAACAGGGTTTTCCACTTTGGAAATAAAAAAAAAAGGTCCATTGGGGCCAGGTATGGAGGATGAGGCAGCACAGTGATTTGATTTTTTGTGCTTTAGTCGTGCACCAACAGGGATGAATGTGCAGGCGTGTCATTGTGATGCAAGAGCCATGAATTGTCTCCCCACATTTCAGGTGGTTTCCTTTTCACATTTTCTCGCAAGCAATGCAACATGTACCAATAGTACCGTTGGTTAACAGTTTGTAACCCCCCCCCCCCCCCCCCAAAATCCCTCTTTTTTTTAAGAACATCAGATTCTTATTTAGGCACAACAAAAAGACTGTAACAAATAAAGCTTTTGGCCAGTAAGGCCTTTGTCAAAAATAAACAACGCACGCACGCACGCACGCGCGCGCGCACACACACACACACACACACACACACACACACACACACACACACACACAAGCAAACGCAACTCACACAAGCGACTGCAGTCTCAGGCAACTGAAACTACACTGCAAGCAGCAGCACCAGTGCCTGATGTGAGTGGCGACTGGGTGGTGTTGAGGAGGAGGCTGAGGCGGGGAGGGAGAGGGACAGAATGGTAGGGGAGGCAGACAATGAAGTGCTGCAGGTTAAATGATGGGCAGGGGAGAGGTGAGAGGAGGGAAGTAGTGTAAAGAAGTAAAAAGGCTGGGTGTGATGGTGGAATGACAGCTGTGTACTGCTGGAATGGGAACAAGGAAGGGCCTGGATGGGTGAGGACAGTGACTAACGAAGGTTGAGGCCAGGAGGGTTATGGGAACATTGAATGTATTGCAGGGAAAGTTCCCACCTGCTCAGTTCAGGAAAGCTGGTGTTCATGTGGAGGGTCCCCGTGGCACAGGCTGTGAAGCAGTCATTGAAATTAAGGATGTCAAGTTTGGCAGCGTGCTCAGCAACAGGTTGGTCCACTTGTTTCTTCGCCACAGTTTATCAGCTTCCTTTCATGTGGACAAATAGCTTCTTGATTGTCGTGCCCACATACAATGCAGCACAGCAGTTGCAGCTTAGCTTGTAGATCACATGACTGCTTTCGCAGGTAGCCCTGCCTTTGATGGGATAGGTGATGTTTGTGAACGGACTGGAGTAGGTGGTAGTGGTGGGAGGATGTATGGGGCAGGTCTTGCATCTAGGTGTATTACAGGGGTGTTAGCCATAAGGTAAGGGGTTGGGAGCTGGGGTTGTATGAGGATGGACGAGTATATTGTGTAGGTTCGGTGGACAGTGCAACACCACTGTAGGAAAGATGGGAAGGATAGTGGGCAGTACAGTTCTCATTCCAGGGCATGACAAGAGGTAGTTGAAACCCTGGGGGAAAATGTAATTCAGTTGCTCCAGTCCTGGGACATTCTCTGTCAGTGTTTTGACTACTTGTCGTCGTGCCCTGAAATGAGAAATGTCCTGCCCACTATCCTTCCCACCCCTCCCACAGTGGTATTCCACCATCCACCTAACCTACACAATATACTCGTCCATCCTTACATAACGCCTGGTCCCAACCCCTTACCTCATGGCTGATACCCCTGTAATAGACATAGATGCAGGACCTGTCCCATACAGCTTCCCACTACCACATACTCCAGTCTGGTCACAAACATCACCTATCCCATCAAAGGCAGGGCTACCTGTGAAACCAGTCATGTGATCTACAAGCTAAGCTGCAACCGCTATACTGCATTCTATGTGGGCATGACAACCAAAGAGCTGTGTGTCCGCATGAACAGTCACGGAAAACTGTGGCCAAGAAACGAGTGGACCACCCTGCTGATGAACACATGCCAAACATGATGTCCTTCATTTCAGTGACTGCTTCACACCCTGTGCCATATGGATCCTTCCCACCAACACCACGCTTTTTGAATTGCACAGGTGAGATGTTTCCCTGCAATACATCCTACGTTCCCATAACCTCCCTGGCCTCAACCTTCAAAAGTCAATGTCTTCACCCATCCAGCCTCTTCCCTGCTCCTATCGAGCACTCTACCATCACACCCAGTCCTTTTACTTCTCTTTCTTTCCGCTACCCCCCCCCCCCCCTCCATCTCTCGCTTGCCCTCCATCTAACCTGCAGCACTTCACCGTCTGCCACCCCTACCATACTATCCCTCTCCCTCCCCATCCCAGCCTCCTCCTTATCCCCCACTCGGTCTCCACTCCCATCATGCACTGGTGCTGCCACTCACAGTGTGTTTTCAGTTGCCTGAGACTGCTGTCATGTGTGTGCGTTTCATTTGCATAAGTGTGTGTGTGTGTGTGTGTGTGTGTGTGTGTGTGCGTGTGCGCGCGCGTTTCATTTGCATAAGTGTGTGTGTGTGTGTGTGTGTGTGTGTGTGTGTGTGTGTGTGTGTGTGTGTGTGGTCTATTTTTGACGAAGGCCTTACTGGCCAAAAGCTTCATTTGTGACAGTTTTTTTGTTGTGCCTATCTGCTACTCTGCATCTCTGCTGTATGATGAGTACCAACTTTGCTTTCCTTAATATTGTTACATTCCGTCCTGGAGTTTCTATTGTTTAATCTTATTCTCATTTGCAAGATCCAAAAGCTCTCCACAGATTGTGAGGCGAATGTCTTTCAGGTCTTGACTTGTGAGCCATGGGACGAACTTGGTGTCAACACATTCCTTTCCAAGATGCTATGTCAGGATTTCGTGACATGATCCAACTGAAATTGTACATTCTTCTGAAATCTCTTGGACAGTCAATCTTCAATTGGTACTCACAATTTCATTGACATTTCTGACATGAGTGTCATTGGTAGACGTCAAAGGGCATCCTGAATGAAGGTCATCTTTAACTTCAGTCCAGCCAAGTACGGCTTAAGCACTCATCACCAGAAGCTTTCTGCATCACTTGGTTTGTCTCTGTAGAGATTTTCTTGAGTTTCACGCAAAATTTAATGCAAACGCGTTGCTCCTCTAACTCTGCCATCTCTGCAATCCACAGACTGTGCAACACAAAGTTCTACTTAATACAGCACTGAACAACAACTAACAAGGCATATAGCAATGAAACTTCTGGCAGTACACATTAAACACAGGCTTATGCAGGGATGCCAATCGCATTTTGCTCCAAGACATTATTGGCACAAAATTATGAATGTTCCGGAATTTTTTGAACATATCTTGTACACAAACACACACTCACGCAAATGCAGCTCACACTCATATGACTGGCTGCCAAGGTCATTCATTTTGTTGTACCTATCTTGTGCAGGGTAGATCTTTGTCTGCAAAATTAGTAATCCAGAAGCAGAATTCAGGATTTCCAAGTTTTACAAATGGAGTATTTACTTCTGCAAAAGCTTACACTGACATTTGTTTGAAATTATCTTCATCTTGTTTTCTTCACTTAGATTCCCCATCTTCCAATGAGTCTTTTCATTGAAAAGCAGCTGTACTGTCTTGATGATACTTCCCAGATTAAATTTGTGCTTGACATTATCTTTCATTTTGCAGCCAATTCATTTGTTACAAAAACTGCAGAACACTGTTTCATAGCGTGTAATATGACACAAAATAAAGAAACTATCTAAAAAAGAGTGAGTGAAACCAACCTGTGCACATTTTAGTGATGTCAGTAACAAAAGTGAGTTATGTTGCAATACTTAACATATCCTTGTGTAGGCACCTCTCACTTGCTTGACCATTAATTTGGTAGCATATTTTGAGTGCTCTGACTGGCAGTTGTGTTCATGCATACTAAATGCCCTTTATTGGGATACATCTAACTCTTTCCGAATTATGCTTCACTAGATATTTTCCTATACCAGTAAGTGAAAATTGATTACTTTTGTGAATATTTATGTGCAGATAATAGAGTTATTTTAAATTGTTGTTAGTAAAGTAGTTCGTGTGGACACAATTCTTGTTGCATGTTTTGAGCTGCAGTTTGGTTTTACCATAAAATGAATTTTTTTAAGCTCACTAGTTATGTTATCTCCTTCCCTTTGACAACAAAGTGGAGTGTGGCAGAACTCATGCCTTAGAAAGATGGAGAGAAGATTTTAATTTGCCATTGCTCATCCCCATTATTTCTCAACCGTAAACACAACCTCCATGATTTTAAAGTTGGGCAGAAACTGCTATTTATACCTCCACTGTGGCCAAATGTAAACAGTATTGCTAAAAGCTAAATCTTGTTTTTGAATTACGTAATCGAATCTTGACACCTGTTGCAGCTAAATTTTCTGAAGATGTACCTGGTAGCATGCCATACAGAGCCACAACACTGAATTGTGCCTTTAGTACTTCTACTAATATTTTAGTATCATATTGTTTTTTGTCACAGTGAAATTGTCTGTGACACATCTCCATATGATGATAATGTTTGGAACTGATGTATGTCACACTCAGAATTGCCATATCCGTGTTGACACTGTTAAAGTAACATGATTTCATTCCCATATGCCACTTTTATGAGTTCACTTATTTGAGGAAGATCTTTTAGTCTGCTGACGTGCCACAGTGCCTACTGTCAATTTGCAAAGCAAGTCAGTGGTATGTTTTTCAAGCAAATATGATTATTCAACTTAAAAGAATGGAAACTCCGTGTTGTGTTGTCAACAATGTAAGAAAGATAGATTGTACTTACCGCAAATATGACATGTTAATTTGCAAACAGACACAATTACAAGACACCCATAAGTTCTCGACCACGTTTTCATCAGAAAGGATTCTGGTCCAACAGAACACCACATCTATCTAATACAAATGTTCTCTATATTTTTGCTTCTTTCAACTAAATTGATGTTTTGGTTGACAGTCTTTCAACATACACATTTGGTACCGACATGAGTGTCTGACATCTGGATGTTTGGTTGTATGAGGGGAAGTACACAGTAACTTTAGAACCAAAACAGCTTTTGAGTGTGATACAGTTCTTGTAGGTGCATGTTGAGCACTCAGTCTGTCACAATTGTGAAACACTGTCTAGGCACCGTTGGTATAGGTTGCACTGATGACCACTGTGCTCTGATGGGTAGACTGGCAGGACTTGTCATGTTAAGTCAAGACATCGAGATCAAGACTGGAATTTGCACTCACTGCTAAGCTGCTGGGTGGTGACATAAAGCTGCCCTTCAGAGGAATACGTGGATGTTTAGTGTCACATGGCTTGTGGACACAAGCTATTGCTGTTTGTACCTGGTGGATGTGGAACTCTCAATACTGCAGCAGCTGTCACAGGCAAGATGAGTTGTGATTGAGTTGCAGGCATCTTGACAAGGATACATGTTATTCTTTGTGTATCCGTATTAGTGCTGAAAGGAACTAACTGAATTGGTGGGAAAAGAGTTTCACAGTGACACAAAATGCAGCATTCATCATTCATCCTTGTATGTCTCCGGTATAGTAATTGTCAGCAACTTTCTGTATGCAGGGTTATGTTATTTTGCAACAAAGAGTATACTGACAATCAAATGTTGTTCACTATCATGATACCGAGCGAGGTGGTGCAGTGGTTAGCACACTGGACTCGCATTCGGGAGGACAACGGTTCAATCCCATCTCTGGCCATTCTGATTTAGGTTTTCCGTGATTTCCCTAAATCGCTTCAGGCAAATGCCGGGATGGTTCCTTTGCAAGGGCACAGCCGATTTCCTTCCCCATCCTTCCCTCACCCGAGCTTGCGCTCCGTCTCTAATGACCTCGTTGTCGACGGGACGTTAAACACTACTTTGCTCCACTATCGTGGTCCCACTGTATCTAAATGTGTCAGTAAAATTTTATGTACATTAATTACTAGCTATAATTCTCTTTTCAGTAGGCAGTTGATAGTGACTAACAGGCTATTTATCTCTACAGTAAATGTGAGGGGTGTGTTTGTGTGTGCCAAGTGTTGATTAGTGAAATAGCATGATCTGCTCTTAACATAGCCATGGAATGCATTTCTAAGACAAGGCAGACACTGCAAAATGATGTCAGCAATCACGATCTCAAATTTACCACACAGCTCTGAATATTGAAATTCTGGTTTTTCTTACAGGAGCAGCTTGGATTGCAGACGTATTTTTGATTTCTTTTCTTTTTTTGCAGGGTCTACTATCTGACAAATACAGCAATGTTGTATTCCAAGGTAACCTTCTTGATGGTTTACCCAATTGGCTTGATAGGCTGTTCGAAGGAACAACACAACGATACTATATAAATTATTGGCCAGATTTTCCGCTGAAGTAGGCAGTTGGCCAATGATCTGTATAACAAGAGGTGCTGTACTAAGAAGTATAACTTGTCTGCTTTTGTAAAATAATATAAAAATTTAAAACATTTTAAAATATCATGTACATAACTTTTCATAAATTCCTTAGAAGCCCATTTCTCTTTAAGTTTCTGCAAGTTCCACGTTCTGAAGAAGTTCTGTACCCTAATTGGAAATCTTTCTCCCAAATGCTGTGATGTGATTAAGGAGTGTTGATGTTTTCTAGAAGAGGAATGTACTTTGTTAATCTGGCTGTTACTAAAAAAAACTATAGTGTATTATTTATGATGTGGCATTTTGAGGGTGTCATGACTGACAGAAATAAGAATGTTGTTTTTTAGCATTTATGCAGCTGTTGTTGTGGTATGACCAAATTTGATTGTATTATCGGAGAAGATTCTGAATACTGTTACAGTTTTAAGAACAATTGAAGCATAGCTTGAGAAACTGTGTTCACTGTGTGCATCACAATTCAAACTTCATAGGGGAAAACAATCCCTCTCTGTGTAGAGGAACAATCTGTGAAACATAGTTCTACAGAAAGAAAAAAATCTCGTTGATTTTTTAAAATAATAGTTCTGTAAATAAATTAAGTCCTTCACCACAAATATACAGATGCCTATTACGCAAGAACTGAAGCAGCTTAAAATTAGTAGATATTTGCAACATGGATATTTTATGCCATGTTTTTAATTATATTGAAGGACTCCTGGAAAAAATAAAGAGACTTCATCAACTATGAGGACATTGTTCCATTTGCATTGATATATAGATTTTCACTGCCATTTAGCTTACAGAATTGTTGCTAATGTAGATCCATTGCCTCCTAGAAAGTGACTCTGTGTCACTTATCAATTGACGTTTTTTGCAGATATTGCATGATTCTGCTTAACCAAGAGCAAAGAAACATTCGTCTTGAAAGTTCATATATCTTTAAGAAGAGTATTTTTGAAAACATTGTTAATTAGGATCACGTATAGAATAAAGATTGATCTTTCTGGTCGATAATTCATTCAGTTCACTATAAGATGCTCTGTGGAAGCTCTTTTTTTAATGTAGGTAGTACCACAAAGGAAGTTACAGTTGCAGCAAAATCTTTAACTTTTGTCTTCAGATTCAGCCTGCAATAACTCAATATTTTGTTAAGTAGAAGGCAACATACCCTTTTTTGTATTTAACTCTTAATGTATTCTATTAATCTAAATTTTAATTTCTGCATGTGGAATAGGAATGAGACAAAATTTCTTTACAAAAGGATATTCTTTAACTGAAGTGCATCTTATCATCTAATTTATAGAGTTATTTACACTTTTAGTATAATTTCTAGTCACTGATTTGGTTCTGTAAGAGGGAAAAACTAGTTTCCCTGAAAATGTAATGTTTTATCTAGTCAGATCGCAAATAAGATTTTAATACTTGAAGTCCTATTGGCTGTTTGAGTGACAGACATACTCCATTTTTAGCCTTACATTTTGTGGGAGTACGCTGTTCCCTGTATCTGTGATTACTTCAAATGAACTGTATCCTATTGAATCATGCTACTATGCTGATTTTAATAACCTGTTTAAACATTTTCCCTGTAATTTCTATGGTTATGGTTTACTGTAGCTGTTCTTTTTTAATACATATTCGATATATAAAAGGAAGAAAATATGTTATTAAAACTTATAGTTATATATACCATAGTGATATTGAAGAGAAATCTTAGTTTACTTTAATACAAAGACTTTAGATACAATGTACCAATTAAATGAACACTAAAGTTGATAAATTTAATTGCACGTGATGACACAAAATATACAATCAGTTGTAAATAAAGATTTTTAACAAATTAGTATTAATGATGAGACATGTAGTCTAAAATGTAGAAGGTAAAATGCTTTCACTGAAGAAAGGAAAATTATGTATGAATATAAATACAAAGTCTGATGAATAAGTCTTAACATTTTGTTTATCAGAATTTTTGAAAAACACTTGTTTTGTGCTTAAGGTTAACTTCTCAGTTACGCTTAAAGAGAGTGAAAGAAAATATTAGATTTTGATATTTCATTTTTCATAAGCAAAAAATTGTAGTTGTTAGTATTTATTAGTTGTCATTAGTCTCTTTGTTTCTGTGTGTGAGCCAATGATTGTAATTTCATATTAGAATTTATACAGTGTTTTGCAAAATAAGACATTATTTTTTGGACTACAGTTTTTAACAGTGTATAAGTGTTCATGTTTCATGCTGAATTTTTGAGAAACTGTCAGAATTCTTAATTAAAGGTCAGTTTGTACAATGTTGTCATGATATGACCTTTTTATTTTATATTTACACACTCTGTGATATTATACAGTTTAATTGTACCATTGGCTCCCATTCAGCTTTCACAGACCCCCATAAAATGACAGTATGTACAATAATTTCTTTTTTTAGAATTCTTGATTTATTTATTTTTCTGTTACATGTGGCGGGTTATGTACCATATTTGCATAAAAAGCTAAGTTATGTATATTTTTTGAATTCCCAGCATTAGAAAGGAGGCTCATTATGTTCACACTCATACTTAGATGCACTATCTTCCCAATCTCTGTCGATTCCTCCCCTCCTCCAAGCCCACCCATACATTTCTAGTCATGCACAACTTCATTTGTGTGTGTGGGTGGGTGGAGGGAGGGTGGTACATAGTTGTCATTGCTTTTTGTACATAATAGTCTGTAAAATTTATGAAGATTCTAAGTCTGTCATTTAGGGGGCTTTTACATATTTTTTATTTCCTGTAAATGAGCATTATTTGAAAGTACATGCTATTCAGTAAAACTTTCTGTAGACTGTAAATAGAAATGGAATATTACTAAAAACAAATTAAGCCTTGTAATCCCCTAGGGGATTGACAATTTTCCAAAGTGCCATACATATTGTTTATGTGAGGGTGGGAAATGTAATTGTAATAGCCTAGAGCAGAACTGATCTATTTGTTATATATGAATCTATAACGCTAAAGGTGAATGGCTCAGTTCTTGTAATTATTAATGTTCTCTCATTGTTTATCATAGTTTGTTGCACATCTAAACTTGATATCTCCCTCTACATTTCACTGCAATAAGTAAACTTTTATCATTTCCTTTATCCCTGTGACATTCCTACGCTATTTATTATTTAATGTGTAAAATTTTCAGCAGTGCTTTCTTGGTTAATCGTTGTTGTTGTTGTTGTTCTTCTTCTTCTTCTTCTTCTTCTTGCTGCTGTTGTTGTTGTTATATTATTATTGTTATTTATGCAAGCTTACTGCTCTAAAGTTGCAGTGAATGATGGGACACTGATTTTTCAATACTTACATGCTCATTAAAATTTCAGGGTAAGTCGTCGATGTGGAGTGAATTGCAAGGACTGTGTAATGGCACTCTGCCATAAACTTCTGGTGACTTTTCTGCATTTTAAACAGGTCATTGCAATTTGCTCTAGGTTTCTAATAATATTTTATAGTATGGTCGCAAATGCTATTTGCATTATAAAATCAAGAACATCATTGAAAATGCAGTACAAATTATTTTACATGTATTGCCTTTATACTAGAAAACCAATTATACATGCAAATACATTCTTTCTTTCAAAACATTTGTTTTCATTTGATTAATGAAAAGTTTTTGGTTATGTTTTTCCTTTCTTTTTACAGAGTAGTGTATCTTTGATTAACACTTAATATAATGTGCATCTGACAGCAGACATTGGCAGTAGGGAAAAAGAGGCACTGTTAAAAATAAAATATACAAAGCTGTGGGTTTTTATCTTCCTCATGTGTGTTTTCTTTCATATCGCCTTAAGAAATATTGCTGCATACAGGCAGGATATATTGAAAGAACAGGGTACAAGTAAATGAAATAAAATGATTGAGCTGGCACATTGAAGGAGTTAAAAAAAAAGAGAGAGAAAACTATTATGGTTGGCTAAGAAAAAATTCTAATCATTGTAGAATGAAATAAAAGCAAAAATACAGTATGCATGATATACCAAGAAAAAAAGAACTGGAATGAAAGAGGGCAGTGAAAGACTCAAGAAAGGGAAGTGTAAATGTGTGAGACGGTGCAACCTACGAGCAGAATGAGAACTGATGGGGAATGTTGTGATACGTGGCATATAAGACTGAAAAGTTTACATATTAGAATTAAAACAACTTGCATGAGTAATCCCAAGTAGCTGTGGTCAAACTATGAGGCAGAGCATGTGCACTACTTGCCTAATCAAAATCTTCAGTCTGCAAGTCATCATATGTCATGAACCAAGTGATTGAACATAAAACATCCAAAATGAATGTTTAGTAGTGTTACTGTAACACTAGTCTGTGTTGTAAAACATTTTGTTGTCAGATGGTTTGTTAAAAATGAGTGTTTTTGCTGTTTCTAGAAATAACTGCCAATTTTGCCTATCACTTCAGGTTTGTACATAAAAAAGAAATAATATTTTGAAGTTTTTAACTTCTGAGCCCACAAAAATAGTTGAACACCGTTTCATACAATGTGAGTTTTTAATTACAAAGTACATTAAAAAAATAAAATACGTTTAAAAAATACTCTACAGAACTCCCCTAATTCATTTCATGTTTACCATGTATCAAGTCAACAGTATTCTATTAATTTTTAAACTTTCTCTTTCTTGACTTCCTGACAAATCCTCAGTGACTCAGTATCTCCGCTATATGGTGAGTAGCAACTTTCCTTCTCAAATATTGTGACTGATTCTTATATATGATGACTGTCCCTCTTCAACATCCAACAATAATTGGCCATTGTAGTTGCATTCCAGTCCCCCTGGTACTTCCTCTCCATCTCCTTAATATCTCGGTGAAAATGTTCACCCTGATCCTTATTATAATGTTCCAAATTTTCTGGAATGTTGTCAATGTATGAGTGTAGAAAGTTGACTTTCAGACCTATCTTCTTCAATTTTTTCAACAATGGCTTTGTTATTAGTATCTTTGTTATTACCAATAAAGTTCCAAATTTATCAGAACTTATCAGAAGGCAGTCCATGTGTCTTTTTCTTTCCTCCTCATTGTGTTATCAAAATCTTCATCCTTCATCAATTTCTTTATTTGAGAACCAACAAAAATTTCAGCATTTAATCAGTTTTGTGCGATGAAGAGGAAATTTCTTGGAAAGGTACTTCAAGCAGGCTTCATCCTGTTGTAGAGATTTTACAAATTAATTCATCAAGCCCAGTTCTATGTGCATTGGCAGAAGCAAGATTTTTTTACAAGCAGTTCATGCAGGATTTTTTTTAGTTCCAGGCACAACATTTATCTGCTCTGACCAAATTTTCACACTCCAGTGTCTTTGCCTTCTCTGACTGTTCCATTCATATAGAAAGCAAGGCATTTCTGTCAACCCAGTTTTTTGTCGTAATAGTATTCTGATGACTTTGCAGTCACTGTGGATAAGCCGTTTTTGTTTCTCATACCTGGATACTTGTTAAAAGTATCTTCATGTTCTGATAGTCTCTTTCATTTTAACAGAATAGGCCACAGGAATTGGATCCATAAACGTTCCCATTACGCAGTAACACACCTTTTAGACTCCTTGTTGATGAGTCTAGAAGTAGTGTCCTCTGAGGAGGATCTTGTTCAGTGCCATACAAGTACATTAACTCACTTACGTTATGGCAGTAAACCAAGGAATCATTCAGTGAGAATAAAGGAACTAGTTCTTTCCCTCTTTGTCTGCACTGTGAGTAATGTGTTCTTGGTTTCAGAAGATTCTTACTTTTTAACTGGGAGCCAAGTTGTTCAGCAGATTCCTTAGGCAAATTCGAATCTCATACGAGATCATTAAGTTCGCTCTGAGAGCCGAGTTGTGGAGTAAAGTCACATTCAGGCTGGTAGACATCACTATTGTCTTTGGAATTGTATCAACTTCATTATCATCATCATCATCTTCTTCTTCTTCTTCTTCTTCTTCTTCTTCTTCTTCTGCCACATTATCCAAAACTGCTGGAGGACGAGGAGCAATCAGATTTTCTCCATGTGCAGCTGGTGTAGTGGCTGAAACAATGCTTGTATACACAACATGTGTCTTAATTTTAGAATTGCACCCCTGAACATTAACAAAACAGAATTAACATTCATTAAAGTGATTTTTAGGGACCCTCCACACCACTGGAATCACAAATGGCACGAATGCTTTTTTTCTTTTGTCCACAGACTTAACCTCTTAACACAGTAGCGGCAATTTGTCTTTGGTGCCCTTCCCTTGTCCTGGTCACCAAGTTTCATTTTAAAATAAACATGGTAAGCTTATTTCTCAAAGTCTGTTATGACCATTCTCTACTTGGCACTGTATAATTTCCACAAATCTAACAGAAAACATATGGAGTGTTCAAACTCTTGCGTGTTGACATTGTAGTTACTACAAACAATAGGCAAACTGTTTTATTAATACTGTCTTAAATATAAGAGTAATCACAATGTAAGACTAGTAATGCCAGTCTGTGAGATGAACAACACTTTCAAGGTCACACAATAGCAACTAGCATCAACAGGTTTAACAACCTAAAGGTATACAGTGGCATATTGAGAAATTTCCCTCCAACAGTATGTATAAACGCTGACACAGCAACATATCTTTGAGGCCAAATTGTGGCAAAACTGCATGTGATAGGAAAAAACCTGAAAACAGATTTGGAATCAACATTAAAAGTTGAAGTCAGTTTCCAATCATCTCATGTCAGCAGACTAGTGTAATCAGTTCTGCTGAACTACATTTTTCTCTGAATTTATGAGCTATCAGTCATAAGTGAAAAGCACATGCCTGATATGGTGTAAAAAAACTGTTGGCATTCAAAACAATTTCCATTCATCTTGGCATGGATAAATATACACAGAAGTGCAAAAGAAACTGGTATAGGCATGTGTATTCAAATACAGAGATATGTAGACAGACAGAAGACAGCACTGTGGTCTGCAGCGCCTATATAAGACAAGAAGTGTATGGCACAGTTGTTAGATCGGTTCTGCTGTTACAATGGCAGGTTATCAAGATCTAAGTGAGTTTGAACATGGTGTTATAGTCAGTGCACTAGTGATATGGTGAGTAGCAACTTTCCTTTTCATAATATTGTTACATTCAATCCTGGATTTTCAATTGTTTTATTTCATCATACATTTATTGTAGAAGTAACCACTGATCAAGCTAGGATGCATGTTAGAATTAAATTTCCAGTAGTAGGAATGAATGCACAATACCAATGTTACACGGTACATCCATATCCAATAAAATGGAGTACAGTTCAGAAATGGGTACAGTTACAAACACGAGAAATATCATTAGATTCTAAGAAAAGAGATGCTCATGTTGCCATTTCCATAGAAAATTTCAGTGACTGCATTCAGGAAAGAATTATTATTTGTCCATCAAGGGCGATAGAAACCAACCAAAAGTCATGTGAAATGCAATTGTTTTTACGGAAGCTAGAAGCGGCAGTGTGTGAGAAAAAAGTTTTGTGCCACAGTCGGAATTCCAGAGAACCACAGACCACTGGCTTTATTCTATGTTTACGTCAGAAACAGTAATCACTAATTGTTACAAAAATGGAAAACCTACAGGAATTATGCGATTATTATTACAAGGTAACGGATTGCTAATAAAAGTGACTTGATGGGAGATAGCAGGGAGACAGTTTCACCTTCCAGCTACCATTACGGGTACAACACTAATTAACATGTCCAGACCAATGTTGTATTGGCCAGAGAAACCCCCACACATTCTATCCCACCAAAACCTAACTTTTATCAACAACTCGTTGGATTAAACTTTATTACAGCCAATAAACAACTTGATAAATCCCAAAAACCAACAGAAACAGTATCATGAAAAGCATAGGCAGAAGACAATTATTTACAGTTCGTCAATCATGAGCATAATGTTGGTTCTGATATTTATTTGTGCAATCTACTTTGTCTGAGATGTAAGATGGTACACTCAAGTGAAATAGCAAACCACCAAATGCAGTAAAATAGATACAACTTAGTCATAAGATGGAAGCAGAAAAAACAATGCTGTAGTTAGGTAAGCATAGCAAAATCAACTAAGAATGTATAGGCTAACTAAGAACAAGTAAAGCTGAAAATTTGGGACGAATTTTAGCAGAGGGAAGGGATGTGAAACGGTACAGAATAATAAGGGTTCCAAGTCATAAAATTTTCAGCAGAGTTCAATCACATTGTTGTAAGATAGGCTGGTTATGCTACAATTAGCAGCGGACCAGGAAGCACGTGATGCAAGACAGACGGGCAGCACAATCTGCAACTCTGCAGTAGCTGAGTGAGAGAGAGCAACAGAAAAGGACAGTGACTAAGCAAAATAATACACACACTCATTCGTTCGCGCAGTGCCGCAAGAAGCAATAGACACGGCTAGGGAAAACCCTCATAGATCAATTTAACTAGCTGCTAAGAGAGGATTAAAGCAAGGGTAGCAGAATGAGGTCACATGCGGTCAGCACCAGTAAGCTGCATGTCACAGAACTATGGAGAGCTCTTTAAATGCCCGAGCCCCAGCTCCAAGTAAAGGAGAAAGGTTCAGGTCAATGGGAATGATGGAGTCCATGTTGACGACATTCCGTTCCATGACCATGTTGTTTTAGTAAGTCTTGTCTCAGATCAACCAGCGGAGTACCAGTCAGCCATGGAGTGCCGCAGAGCTGAACTCCACTGGCGAACTTCATGCTATGTCACACCAAACATTACTTGCGGGAGAGCTGCGAATTACCAGCAGCAGAGCGGTACCCCCCAGGGGGTCCACAACTCTTTTGTGGATACGTGCGTAGCGAGCACGGGACCACGAGCTAATGTGGCCCTCCTTCCTTTCCGGGCTGCATACCTTCCTTTTCCGCATCCTTCCCTATCCCCCATCTTCGCCCCCCTCCCCTCACCTCTGGCTCTTTCCTTCCCTTTCTCCCCCTCTGGGAGTATGGTTTGTGCCTACATCCGGAGACGGACGCTCGTAAATGTAACGCATTCTTCGCCTTCTCTGCTTGTATGTCTTCATCCTTCCTTTGTCCTTCTCTTTCCCTTACCTCTTCTCTTTACCCTTCTCTCCGCTGCGGCGTTTGAGACCTCTCTTCTTTCCTTTCCCTTTCTTTGTTTTTCTCTTTCCCTTTCTCTTTCCTCCTCCCTGTGCGTGTCTGAAGGCCGACCCACGCATTTTCGTGCGTAGCCGGTGACGGGGTAACGTGTAATTCCCCACCCCGGGTAGACAGGTAGGACATGTACATACCCCCTGGTAACGGCCAGGCCCAGGGAGGGGTGATTACCCGAGCTGATACCTTCCGAAAGTGCCGAATGGTCCCTCCGTCTGTTTGTCGGGAGTGCCCTCAGAGAGGGCCCCCCACAAGGGAGGAGCGCACCATCGGAGACTCCGGTAATCATGGGGGATTTTTCCGCAATGGTTTCCTCATCTTCCACTATGTCTGCTCACAAGCGTAAGTTCAATGAGTCTCAGCCACAGACAGTTCTTCCATCGTTGCCACAGTTCCTTCTTGTTTCTCGGTCTGACGAAGGTCACGACTTCTCCACGGTCAACCCTTTCATTATTCAGAAAGGTGTCTACGCAATTGCAGGTCCTGTAAAGTCTTGTTCCAGATTATGGAATGGCACCTTGTTGTTAGAAACAGTCAGTGCCCTCCAGGCACAAAAATTGCTGTGTACTTCACTGCTCCACACCTTCCCTGTCCGGGTTGAAGCGCACCGCACTTTAAATTCCTCATGTGGAGTTGTTTATACACGCTCCCTCGATGGATTGTCTGACAAAGAAATTCAGCACTACCTGTCTGACCAGGGCGTAACGACTGTTCATAGAGTTATGAAAAGGGTTGACATGAACATCGTTCCAACCCGTACTGTCTTCTTGACATTTGACAGAGTTCAACTCCCATCCAAAATAAAAGCGGGCTATGAGATAATTTCCGTTCGCCCCTATGTCCCAAACCCTACGCGTTGCTATCAGTGCCAGCGGTTCAATCACACCAGCGAATCCTGTTCCAACCCGGCCATATGTGTTACGTGTGGCAAGGATGCCCATGAGGGTGCTTGTCCACTTCCATCCCCTCGTTGCATCAACTGTATGGGTGACCACGCTGCTTCCTCTCGAGATTGCCCCATTTTTAAAGACGAAAAGCTCATTCAGGAAATCAGAGTGAAGGAAAAGGTGTCGACCTTTGCTGCTCAAAAATTATTCCCAGGTCGAAAGCCCATTGTGCCTCAGACAGGAAAATACAGCACTGTCCTTGCCTCTCCTCGGCCAACAAAGGAGGCGGCCACGCAGACTTGTGATCTCACCTTTAGTGCCACGGTCGTCAGATCGGCCAGCGCAAAGATCGCACGTTCAACCTCCCCACTTTCGCCTGCTCAATCTATGGCTCACCCTTCATCGGGTTCTGCTAAATCTCGATCCCAAAAGTCAGACACCCGGACTTCCAAAAAAGAGCATACTCGTGAAGATTTTTTACATACCCCAACTTCACAACCATCGGCTCCTCCTTCATCTAAACATCATGTTTCCAAGAAAGCTAATAAGAAACCCAGTTCCTCTCCTTCTCCGCCACGGCGTGTCTCATCTACAGCACCACCTGGTGGTAACCGCCCTCGGCCGTCTTCTGTGTCGCCGAGGCGCACTGCTGGCGGCCAATCAACCGGCCGATTGCTGGTGGCAGGAGCTGCTCCTGAACAAGCTATGGATCAGGATCTTTTGCCTTCGGCTGAGTGCCGTTCCACGCTGTCGGTCGCAAGCTCTGAGCAGTCATTGAGTTGACGGCAACCTTGGTCACATTCTACCATTTTCTGTCCACCCTATGTCCATTATCCATTGGAATATCCGTGGCATTCGAGCCAATCGGGATGAATTGACGATCCTACTCGCCGGTCATCTTCTGTCTTCAGGAAACAAAGCAGTGTCCCCACGACCGCTTTGTCTTCTCCCATTTTCAGTCAGTCTGATTTGATCTCCCCTCTGTTGAAGGCACTCCAGCACATGGAGGACTCATGATTCTTCTCCATAATACTCTCCATTATCACCCAATCCCCTTAAACACTCCATTCCAAGCAGTCGCTGTCCTCTTTCCCTTTCTGGATACACCTTCTCTCTTTGTACTGTATACATTCCATCGTCCATATCAATGGCACGAACTGATCTCCTTCATCTTCTTGGTCAGCTTCCACCCCCCTATTTGCTGGTTGGGGACTTCAGTGCCCACCACCCGCTTTGGGGATCTCCACATCCATGTCCGCGTGGCTCACTATTGCTAGACGTCTTCCACCAAGCAGATCTTGTTTGCCTCAACACTGATGACCCTACATTTTTGTCTGCCTCCACGACAAATTTCTCTCATTTGGACCTTTCGGTCGGTACTGTTCTGCTAGCTCGGCGCTTCGAATGGTTCGCCCTTCCTGATACACACTCGAGTGACCACTTTCCATGTGTCCTTCGATTGCAGTCACAACTGCCATATATGTGCCCGAGACGCTGGAAGTTTGCCCAAGCCGATTGGACACTTTTTTCGTCTCTAGCAACATTCGATGACCATCACTTTCCTAACGTCGACGATGAAATCACTCATATTACAGACGTTATTCTTACAGCTGCGGAACTTTCAATACCACACACCTTCGAATTGCCCCGGCGCCCCCCAGTTCGTTGGTGGAACGAGGCATGCCGTGACGCAATATGTGAGCGGCGACGTGCTCTTCACGTTTTCAGACACCATCCTACTTTGGCCAACTGTATCCGCTATAAGCAGTCCCGTGCGCGATGCCGTCACGTCATCCGCGATAGCAAGAAGGCAAGCTGGAAATTCTTTACTAGCTCATTTAACACCTTCACTCCCTCCTTGGAAGTTTGGAGTCGGATTCGACGGTTATTTGGCACGCCAAGTTTCTCCCCGGTCTCTGGGCTCACTGTCGCGCATGATACGTTAGTGGACCCCGTCGCAATTTCTAACTCATTGGGTCAACACTTTGCTGAGATTTCGAGCTCTTCAAATTACCCGCCAGCGTTTCTCCCGAAGAAACGTGCAGCGGAAGTGCAACCTCTTGCTTTCTCCTCTCAAAATCGCGAAAGCTATAATACTGTTTTCTCCATGCGGGAACTCCAACATGCACTCTCTTCTTCTCGCTCCTCCGCCCCAGGACCGGATGGTATCCACATCCAAATGTTGCTACATTTATCAAACCATAGTCTGCGTTACGTCCTTCGCCTTTATAATCGAATTTGGACCGACAGTACTTTTCCCAGACGATGGCGGGAAGCTATCGTCGTTCCTGTTCCGAAACCTGGAAAGGACAAACATCTCCCCTCTAGCTATCGCCCCATTTCTCTCACGAGTAGTGTATGTAAGGTTTTGGAGCGTATGGTGAATTGCCGTTTAGCTTGGTGGCTGGAGTCCTGCAGTCTTTCAACACCTGCCCAATGCGGTTTCCGAAAGCATCGTTCTGCAGTTGACCATCTTGTTGCTCTCTCCACTTATATCATGAACAATTTTCTCCAGAAACGCCAAACAGTAGCAATATTTTTTGATCTGGAGAGAGCATACGATACCTGTTGGAGGACAGGCATCCTCCGCACACTGTTCTCTTGGGGCTTTCGAGGTCGGCTGCCACTTTTTCTTCGCGAATTTATGGCAGAGCGCACATTTAGAGTGTGGGTGAACACTACTCTCTCCCGTACTTTCTCCCAAGAAAACGGGGTACCCCAGGGCTCCGTGCTAAGTGTTGCACTGTTTGCCATTGCCATAAATCCAATTATGGACTGTCTCCTTCCCGATGTCTCGGGCTCCCTCTTTGTGGACGATTTTGCGATCTACTACAGCCTTCTTGAACGACGTCTTCAAGGATGTCTCAATCGCCTCCACTCTTGGAGCATCGAAACCAGCTTCTGCTTCTCTCCCAGTAAGACCGTTTGTGTTAATTTTTGGCATCGTCAGGAGTTTCTTCCACCCTCCTTACATCTAGGACCTGTCAACCTTCCATTTTCGGACGTCGCTAAATTCTTGGGTCTTATGTTTGACAGAAAACTGTGCTGGTCCTCCCACGTTTCCTATCTTTCGGCTCGCTGTCTGCGATCCCTCAACACCCTCTGTGTCCTGAATGGTACCTTCTGGGGAGCGGACCGAGTGGCCTTCTCCGCCTCTATCGCGCCTTAGTGCGCTCGAAATTGGACTATGGAAGCATAGTTTACTCCTCTGCTCGGCTGTCTATTCTTCGGCGTCTCGACTCTATCCACCACCGTGGATTATGTTTAGTGTCTGGAGCTTTTTACACGAGCCCTGTGGAAAGCCTTTATGCTGAGACTGCTGAACCTCCGCTGTCCAATCGGCGAGCAGTCCTTCTGAGTCGTTATGCTAGCCATCTGTCTTCCATGCCTGCTAATCTGGCACATGACATTTTTTTCAACGTCTCCTTGGATGTAGGGTATGCAGGCCGCCCTTCCTCCCTACTACCACTGGGAGTCCGCTTCCGTCAACTGCTCCATTCTCTTTCATTCCGCTTTCCTAAAACCTTCTTGTCAACTTGGGGTACAGCACCGCCTTGGCTCTGTCCCCGGATCTGCCTGCTCCGTGACCTTTGTCAATTTCCCAAGGATGGTACCCCTTCACTTGTTTATCGTCGGGCATTTGCTGCTCTATGTGCACAAATGAAGGAAGCCACATTTATTTACACTGATGGCTCGAAAACATCGTTAGGTGTAGGGAGTGCCTATATTGTTGGCGACACCCCAAATCGATTTCGGCTTCCCGACCAGTGTTCGGTTTATACTGCGGAGCTTTACGCTGTTCTCCAGGCTGTCCAATACATCCGCCGCCATCAGCAGATACAGTATGTTATCTGTTCAGATTCTCTCAGCTCTCTCCTCAGTCTCCAAGCTCTCTACCCTGTCCACCCTCTGGTCCACCGGATTCAGGACTGCCTGCGCTTGCTCCACTTGTGGGGCGTCTCGGTGGTGTTCCTCTGGCTCCCAGGACACTTTGGTATCTGTGGAAATGAGGCGGCCGATATAGCGGCCAAGGCTGCAGTCTCTCTTCTTCGGCCAGCTATTCGATCGATTCCCTTTGCCGATCTACGGAGCGTTTTATGTCGTCGTGTTGTTCTTTTATGGCACGCACATTAGACGACACTTCCCCATAATAAATTGCTGGACGTGAAAGCTCTTCCCTGTGCTTGGACCTCTTCCTCCCGAACGCGTCGTCGGGAGGAGGTGATTTTAACTAGACTCCGGATAGGGCACTGTCTTCTTAGCCATCGACATTTTTTAAGCGGCGATCCTCCCCCACTCTGTCCCCACTGCTCTCAGCTGTGGACGGTAAGACACCTTTTAATTGAGTGCCCCTATTTTACTCCGTTACGCGCCCGTCTACAGCTGTCCCTGATATATCGTCCATTTTAGCACATGATACGCGCTCGGCCCATCGCGTTCTCGAGTTTATTAGTGCCAGTGAGATGACGTCAGTCATTTGAAGCCCTTTTTGGGGACAACCAACCCCTTTCTATAGTGGATTTTTAAGCTTTCCTTCTGCTTTTAGTTTCTCCAATTTTATGAGTTTCTTTCCCATTGCTGCTGGTTTCCATTTTCGTTTTTTACCATTTCCTAAGTCACAGACTGGGCACTAATGACCATAGCAGTTTTGTGCACCCAAAAAAAAAAGTTGCTGTACTCTCTGAATGTGGGACAGAAGACGACGACCAGCGTCCCTGACGGAGCACCGTCCAGTACGCCTAAGTGCCTCCAGGTGCGGGGCCTACAAGGCAGGCAGTACTGGGTTCAATGCCTGCCGCCTGCGCCATACCACAGATGGTGTGGCCCAGGGAAGAAGAGGTATGGAGTGGGATCGAGTACATTCCCTCAGCTGGTAGCAGTCATCCATGCTCTACCAGGCTGGTTTAAGCATCCATGTTGACGCAAGAGGAATGACGTCTCACTAGGATGCAGGCACAGGGACTGGCACAGTGTCCAACACCAAGAGTCTGTACATGACCAGGGCAGGTGGCACCTACGGCCAACAGTGCACCACTCTTTGTAAAAGTGTCAAAATAAACAATTCACTGAATAATCATGTTTTCTTAGCACCATGAGCAATTCCAAACGATTCCTGAGACATTGTGCAGAGGCATATGCTCGGCTCCTCTGTAGTATTCTTGTCAGCCAATCTAGGTGACCAAATCATTGGCCATAACTGTCCAGAATGTTCTTAAAACCAATTGTGAACAACTGTGGCCCAGTGACATAATGCACTGTGATCCACAAAAATTCCATTGCTGTTTGGGAACAAGTAGCCCAACACAACTATTTCAAGTCAGTGACTGTTCAGCTGGACCAGAGGACCCAGTCCATTTCATGTACACAGCCCACACTTTTATGGAGCCACCACCTACTTGGACAGTGCCTTGTTGACAACCATGGCTTTGTGGGGTCTGTGCCATACTCGAATCATATTGTCAGCTCTTACCAACTGAAATCAGGACTCATCTGACCAGCCCACCATTTTCTAGTCATCTAGGGTCCAACCGAAATTGTCATGAGTCCAGGAGAGGAGTTGCAGGTGATGTCGCACTGTTAACAGAGGCACTCATGTTGGTTGTGTGCTGCTACAGCCCATTAATGACAGATTTCACCACACTGCTCTAATGGGTACATTCATCATATGTCCAGATTGATTTATGTGGTTATTTCACGCCGTGTGCTTGTCCATTAGCAATGACAGCTCTATGCAAACTCTGCTGCTCTCGGTTGTTACGTGAAGGCCATCAGCCACTGCGTTGTCTGTGTTGAAAGGTAATGCCTGAAATTTTTTATTCTCGGCACACTCTTGGTGCTGAGGCTTCCAGAATATTGAATTCCTTAACAATTTTCAGAATCGAATGTCTTGTGTATCTAGCTCCAACTACCATTGTGCTTTCAAAATCTGTTAATTCCTGTCGTGTGGCCATAATCATGTTGAAAATCTTTTCACAAAAATCACCTGACTGCAAATGACATCTCCATCAATGCATTGCCCTTTTATACCTTGCATATACGATACTACCGCCATCTGTTGAAATATTACTGTATCTCATTGTTACCTATCAGAACCCCTCAGAGAGCATTAAAGATGAACACCAGTCCAAATTGTCCATTACATACAAAAATAACCACTATTTCAGTATACATATAATTCGAAAACGATGCTTTGCTGAAACCATATGTGTAAAAGCCACCGTGTGCATTTTGAATGTGCCAAAAGCATCTAACATTGTTCTTATGTGAGAAACACAATATAAATGTAAAATTAATACTGTAACTAATCGAAAGAAATAGAGCACATGGTCAGGATGTACCAGTAAAATTATCATTATAAAATTACTACAACAAATTAAATAGAACATATAAATAAAGCACGTTAATTGAATCTCTGATATATGATAGCACTAAAATTCAGGCACTAGTTGATTTGTTATAAACAAATTTAGAAATGTAATTGTTACCTGTATCATAATTGGTCAGAAAATGTTATATTAACTCGTAACTAAGTTGAAAATAGGTTCACCTTGTTCAGCACTGAGATTGTAAATTTTTAGCAATGTGTATCTCATTCAGTTTAACTTTTAATTGTGATTTTACATAAAATTGTAATTTTCATTGTATGTAATTGTTAACAAAAGTATAAATAGAGGTCGTGCAGGCACCTTGGGGCACTCGTTTTTTGGCTACTGTTGCGAGCATATGTATTGTAGGCTGACTCTTTTGTTGGTTGTTGGAAATTCTGTATCGTTTGATGTCAACTTTGGGTACATGTGATGTAACCGGTACAGTTCACCAGGCTCGGGCACCAGAGTCCTCGAAATATATTGGTATTAAAACTGCACTGTACTTTGGAATTTATTTGGGAGTCTTCTGCAATCCTTTTCATAGGCTGCACAGTGACGAGACATGAATCCTGGAATTTTACAAAACCCCGAGAACTAAACAACCCTCAATGTTGGTAGAATTGGCGTGAAAGCAACAGCGCATCAACTTGGCATTTCACTCAAAACATTTGCAACGCGGAGGTGGGAAAATGTAAACATCTCACTGTATACGTGCATATCACAATCCCACAACATTTGCCACCTCAATATGTTTTCTTTGGACACTGGACTAGGACAAACATCATGAGTCTCAGCTACAAGAGATGCCTGGGATGTTTTATTACTAACCTTTCTTTACTGCATTTAATTCTTTTTCTTTGTTATCCATCTGATGATCAAGGTGAGTTTGAAAATTCTCTTGCCATGGAAGCAAATCTTGTGTCAAAGTTTTTTGTATGAGCCCTAATCCATCTTTAACAGCTTGTACTGAAGAGCTGTGTCCAGATTATACATCTACATATATACTCAGTACGGTGAATGCCGGAGGTTACCCCCTGTACCAGTACGAGCCATTTCTTTTCCTGACCCACTCATGAATAGAACAAGGGAGAAATTAGTGTCTACACGCCTCCAAATGAGTCCTAATTTATTGTCTTGTATCTCCATGGCCCTTATGCGAAATGTATGTGAGTGACAGTAGAATCATTCTGGAGTCAGATTCAAATGCCACAAAAGTGTTCCTCGAAAAGAACGTTGGCTTCCCTCCAGGGATTGCCATTTGAGTTCCTGAAGTATATCTGTAATAGTTGCATGTTGGTTGAAACTACTAGCAACAAATCTAGCAGAACACCTTCGATTTGCTTCGATAACTTCCTATAATCTGACATGGTGTTGATTCCTAACACTTGAGCAGTACTGAAGAATAGGTTGCACTAGCATCCTATTGCAGTCTCCTTTATAGATAAACCACACTTTCCCAAATACTCCCAAATAAATCGAACTCGATCATTCACCGTACCTATCACAATCTTCCATGCTCAGTCCATTTCATGTTGCTTTGCAGTGTTACACCCAGATATTTAAATGATATGATTGTGTTTAGCAGGACACTGGTAATGCTGTATCTGATCATTACATGCTTTGTTTTTCCAACTCATCCACATTAACTTAATAGTTTTCTACATTGAGAGCTAGCTGTTATTGATCACACCAACTGGAAATGTTGCTGAAGTCAGTTTGTATCCTCCTACTGTCACTCACCTTCCCTACACCACAGCATCATCAGTAAACAGCTGCAGATTGCTGCTCACCCTGTCTGCCAGATCGTTTGTGTATATAGCAAATAACAGCAGTCCTATCACAATTCCTTGGGGCACTCCTGACGATCCCCTTGTGTCTTATGAACACTCGCCTTCGAGGACAATATAGTGGGTTCTATTAGTTAAGAAGTCTTTGAGCCACTAACATATCTAACTTATTTCATATGCTCATACTTTCGTCAACAGTGTGCAGTGGGGCACCGTGTCATATGCTTTTTGGAAATCTGGAAGTATGGAATCTGCCTGTTACCCTTTATCCATAATTTGTAGTACATCATGTGAAAAAAGGGCAATCTGAGTTTTGCATGACAGATGCTTCCTAAAACATGTTGCTTTGTGGACATAAGCTTTTTGGTCTCAAGGAAATTTCTTATATTCACACTCAGAATATGTCAGAATTCTGCTGCAAAATTATGTTAATGATATTGTTCTGTAATTTTGTGGGTCCATTTTATTATTATTATTATTACTATTATTATTTTAATACAGAAGCCATCTGTGCTTTTTTCCAGTCACTTGGAACTTTGCAGTAGTTGAGAGAATTGCAATGGGTACAAGCTAAGCAATGAGCCAATGCCATACAGTAGTCTTTGTTAAACTGAAGTGGGATTTCATCTGGACCTGGTGACTTATTTGTTTCCAACTCTTTTAGCTGTTTCTCTACACCAGGGATACTTATTACTATGTCATTTATATGGAACTCTGTGCGATGTCAAATGATGGTGTGTTTGTACAATTTTCCTGTGTGAACATTTTCTTAATCATTAATTTCATTAGCTACCTTCTTCTGCCACATCAGACTGGTCAATGAGTGACTGGATGAAAGCCTTACACATGCTTCGCAATTTTACATAGGACCAGAATTTTCCTGGGTTCTCAGCCATATCTTTTGCTGAGGTATGATGGTTGTAGATGTTGTATACTTCACGCTTAGGTCTTTTAACAGATCTTTATAACCTTTGCCTGTCTTTGTTTCCATGTTATCTTTTGAACTGAGAATGCAACAGCATTTGCTTCCTCAGCATTTCCCAAATTTTGTTGTTAAACCATGATGGGTCTTTTCTATCTGTAACCCACTTGCTTGGGACATACTTCTCCAGAGCACAATTTACAGTCTGTTTAAACTTGGCCCATAGTTCCTCTCTGTCTGTCATACTGGAACTAAATGATGTCAATTCATTGATCAAGTAAGATGCTAACAACTGGTTATCTGCTCTTCTAGCTTTCTCGACCTATTCATCAACTTTTGTACCTATTATTGCTATGATGATATCATGATCACTAGTCCCCTTCTCTGTACTGATGCCGTTGTTAAAGTCCAGCCTGTTTGTGGGTATAAAGTCAAAAATATGTTCACTGCATGTGGGCTGCTGAACTAGCAGTAATAGTTTTCTGTGCTGCTTTTTCTACTTCTGTTTCTAATCTTTCTGTAATTTGATCATCCTTTTCCTTTAAAAATTCTTCTGTTTTCTTTTTGTGATCAGTGGAGAGATCTTCTAGTCACATTACTACCTGTTGAAGGGTGGATTTCAAAGTATCATGTTCTAGTTGCAAAGTACTAAGATTTACTGTCAACTTCTCTACAGATTCTGAAATATCTCTAATGATTCTTCATTCTTTCTCAGTGAGGCATTGTTATGGTGAACAATCAGGTTTCTGCTGGCTATTCACATTTTTCTGCTGTCTGGTACTGATTCCAGTGTGGAAATAGTTCCGTATTTATGCTTGTCATTCAAGCTATCCTTTGATCTAGGACATTCTGTTACCATGGCGTGCAGTGTCGGGCATTCCATCCGAGGTCCGTATCCACCAGGAGCAGTTCCAGTGTTGTTTTCAGGCCACTGGTGTTCAGATTGCCACTTGAGCCTCGGTAAAACATCCTCAGATATTGGTCTGTTGTCTGAGGTAGATACAAGGTCTAGCCTGATGGGGACATAATTCAGAACTTCATAGAGCAAGATTGATGACGGATAATAACCACGAAGTATGTGCACAGTGTTCAGAACATCTGTGGCTGGAAGACACTACAGTTGCTGCTATTGGTCAGCACATACCGTGGACAGTACGCCTGTTGCAGCGTGGTCCACAGATGGAGTGTTAACAGAACATAGGCATAAATACCGGACTCGTTCCACATTGGAATCAGTATCAGACAGCAATTGTCAAAGACTGCAAGTCACGAAGTTGAAATATCATGCAATAAAACATAAATAACCAGCAGAAAATCGAATAGTTCAAAATGTTACCCCTAAAGGTGCCTTTTAAGCCTAAAATTTTGTTAGTTATGGGGTTTGCAACACTTCAGTCATGTGACTGGCAATCTCAGTTTTTAATTGCTCTGTTTGATTCCTTACCTGGTCAGTCATTTGCACAAACTGATTAGATAAACTATCTTATTGTTGCTTCATAGAGGTAAAGTCATTAGACATACTTTCTTGTCTTCGATTCATAATGGCCATATCATTAGTTGACTTACTGATATTATTATCCATAGCAACAAATTTCTGTAATATTAGTGTAATGGGATCTGATGCCACATTAACAGGTTCAACAATAGTTTTGTTTGTAGCCAGGATGTAGCTTCACTTGTTATTTGAATTTGTAGAGGTGGATTCATCCTCTGGTATCTGTTCAGGCTCAGTTTCTGGATTTGAAGAAATCATCGTACTGAATTGTCTTCTGCTTATTATCACATTAAAGTGCAATACAGTTTACCAAATCTACTGCTGATCATAATGCAGTGAATATACAAACAGCTCACAGATGGTGTATATGCACAGCACATCACAAGAGATGAAAAACACTTCCTTGAAAACAATTGCAGATCACTACTGCAAGCTGCATGCACTGAACTACGTACATGTGCCACTTGCAGCCTTTTTACAAAATGTACAGTAATTGCATAATAATTACAAATTTTGCAGATGCCTAATTTTTTTCAAGCCATAAGCCTAAAATAATCTGATTTTACTGGTACAGAAGGTGGGACTATGAATTACTATGGAATGAGTGATATATTGCCTCAGTTTGTGTTGTGGTAGTCATTAACAATGATGTATTTCTGAGAATTTACCAATTTTGACTTCTTGTAGTTTTGTACAGTTGAATTTGATTTTGCCAATTTTGAATAAATTCCATTCATTTGTACACAATGTTTTCAGTCTTTCAAAAACTCATAGATTAGTTGTTTGACCCATGTGTGTCCATATTTCTGGATTACGTAGGAAAGAAACAGAGTTATGAAATAGACATATTTTGAAATAAAATTACATATATACGATAATCTAATTTCATGGTTCTGTCATGGTCACCATTTTAACTCTCTGTTTACAGAGGGCGAGTTGAGCTGACAAAAAGGCTACAGATAGAATTCCTATGAGACACAATATTTCACACTTTGGAAGTAACTGGCTTTGTTTTCTTATTTTCACAGCTGCAGAAGTTTGGAATATCTTAAGCACATGAATATTGCTCACACTGGGCAATCGGACTTCATGAATTTAATGACAACCAGGTTCTAAGTTATTACAGCAACTTGTAGTTATGTAGGTGACAGGGTCACAACGACAACTTAGCAGATATTGCCCAAGCTGGTTATTTCTGTTCATATAGTAACAACTAACACCCGCACTTCCACTGTAAAACCTGTCAAAATCATACCAAGGGTGTTAGTGGTACAAAACAAAGGGACACGACACAACGTTTGAACAAAATTAGTGATTATTCTCACTTAAAGAAACTTACATTAATTCCTGTGTCTTAACATATTGTTGCTATGAGGAGGAAAGGTAAAGAAGTAAGTCACAATTGAAGTATGTCAAACAAAAGATATATATTGATTTACAAAGATAACCTAGTTACTAAACTTATTTCTCCAAACTTTAAGCATTATGACTTTATGTTATACTTCATAGTCAGACTGTTATATTTGCTCTTAGGAAAAAA
This sequence comes from Schistocerca nitens, assembly GCF_023898315.1. Lineage (NCBI taxonomy): Eukaryota > Metazoa > Arthropoda > Insecta > Orthoptera > Acrididae > Schistocerca > Schistocerca nitens. Next base: position 803,450,564 of record NC_064617.1, on the reverse strand, counting down.
AAAGATATTTTTACTAAAACAGGAAAAAAAAGACAAAAATACTAATATGTCATTATGGGTGACAGCATGGGCAGCTGGGAAAAACATGGTAATTCTGCTGCTCCTGTACCTCGTACATAGGGGAATAGGGGTATATAGTGGAATCACTGAGGGCAACTTAGTATTATTTTATCACATATGAGTAGTTGAACTGAGAACAGACAGAGCACGATTACACATGTCAATACATTTTCCGATAGTACTACAACCTGTCCAGCCAAAATGATCTGGATTGACACACATGGGTGTGAGGTACAATTATTCCTGGGGAAATCCAAAGCAACATAGTGTCGGAAGGAAGTATTGACCCCTTATCTGCATTTCTACAGAAGAGTGCGCATTGGACATATTCATTATACACACCAGAGATCATAATTTTGAATTAGTATAAAAAAGGAAAGCCCTGGGGTATGTCCAAAATAGTTAAAAATAGTAGCATCTTAATAAACATAACAGTCTATGAAATAGACGGAACAAATTTTTGCTTACCAGCAACAGTTACAGGTACAACAGTAATTGAGGTGACACACACCATTTGATTTTTTTTGTTTTTGGCCAGAGAAGCCATTACAGGTACTGCCAGTCCAAAACCTAACACTTTTAAATGATGCCTTGTATCCAGATCTCTTTCGCTCAGTAGACCAACTTACAGCACCACAGAAAGGGCAGTTTTCCACAGAACAGATGTTACAACATATCCAACAGTATTGCGAGAACCATTGTAATCAGGTTATAAACATACGCATTTCAGCTTCAAGTGCTGTAGTGATTCTGGTTGTTTTTGTGTAATTTACATTCACTGCAAGAGAAAAACTATGCAACACCCAGAATTACCTGTGCATGAGTTACCTATTGCTTCATTTGGCGATATGACAGGAAATACTGCAGAATACCAAGAGTGAATCATCGGTCCAAGCACTAGGAAGTAGGAGTAAAGAACTGATTGTGAAAAAGTCAAATATTTGAAGGAGATTAAGATTTGTGAGATTGGCTTTGGCTTTTATAACAGGGATATTCCATGAAAATTGTGTCAGTGACAAGTAGACTACTATGAAGGTGTGAAAATTCAGCATGAATGTTGTGCAGTAGCATAGTAAATAAGGGCAGGAATAAAATTTTGTTATAAATTTACTGAGATGTCACTACAACATTTTTAACCTAAACATTCTCCAAACCTGAAATTTTGTTAAGACCCCATCCGATATGATATTAGGGAAAGCATTCCATACAAAGCATAACATTACACTTCCCAGAATACATTCGTGGCTTTCCTTTGCAGTTCTCATACTGGTATCATCTTTGCTTTTCAAAGTTCTGGGTTACATCCACTTCCCAGAATATGTAAGGGGCTTTCCTTTGCAGTTCTCATACTGGTATCATCTTTGCTTTTCATGCTTCTGGATGACATGCAGCTTCTGGTCTTACCATATGTCTGCTACATTACTACTGGAAGCTGAGGTGACTTTTGTTAGTCCTCCCTTAGTTGACCTCATTTCAAGACCTTTCTTTAGGTATGTTCTCGCGATCTGTCTTCTGAACTCTTTCACCGAAAAAGAAGTTCCTTCATTCCTTGTCTTGAAACCCAAATATGCATTCACAACAGTCATACTTACCAACCTCGTAAAAAGGCACCAGTAGGACTTTTTACCTACAATGCAATTAGCCAGTCATGAAGATCGACACCTTTCACGAATGTCTTGTATGTATTCAATGATGTGGTTGTGGAACACTGACCTTTTCTTTTCTGGATGAATTCCACACTGGACTTTGATGGTAGGAAGCAGTGTCTAAATTAATTGCTAGTGTAATACACTTGTTGTCATCCCATTTTATGAACAAAACTTCCTTCTCTCTGTCAATCTGAACTCAATATAGCCTCTTTCTTTCTGTTCCATAACATTATCTGCTGGTAGGGGGTACTTTCTTGTTTTGCTTTCTCTTATAGTTCCATTTACGTGTAATCCCTGTTCCATCAGTTGGAGGAGCAGTCATAACTGGTAAAGTAATTGTCAAAACATACTTTGTAACTGTTTGGCTGATCAATAATGGACAACATTTTCAACAGTACTTTGGAATCCAGTGGTACATTTGCATTTTCATCATTCTGGTCGTTACTGAAATACAATAAAAAAGGGTAATAGTAGCCATCAGTCCCACAAAGGCCCAAAGTTTATATCCAAAGCATATGGACTTCAGTCTGATAAACTGCTTTATAGGGTGACGTCCATAGCATTTCACAAACATTTCAACAACTGCCACATTTTTCTGAAAGACTCCCCATTTTTTTATAATTTTTTACCAGAGCCTCTGCTAATGATTTTATTTTGAAAGGTTTGTCACTCTTCTTTTCATTGGCCTTTTTATTATCATTGAAATGTATGACAGATTTCAGTTCAAGGTAGCTGTTATCACTCATCACATCTTTCACTATTTGAACACCGAGATCATCATCTTCAGACCAATGTTCTCTTTCAGTGGACAATTATTTATGATCACCAGTAAAGATCAAGAACCCAACAAATACACGAATTTCATCAGGTAAAATGGAAAAGTTTATTTTATTTTTACACTCCCTCAAATATTTTTCAGTTTCCCCTACAGCGAGGCTTACTACTTATTCTTAAAAGAGTTCTTCAAAAACCTGCATGGGTGTGAGACCATACAACTTTTCTTTCAGTTCGTCCAGCAGACAAGAAGCTTTCTTCCCTCAGTCAGGGAATTAATATTTCGGAACCTGGTCACACCATTTAACTTTCTTTTTATGGGCTCTTTTAAAAGAGACAGGAGGAATGTATTTATTGTCTCTCTCATGTAAAGTTTCAGTGGTACGTGCAATATCGCTTACATATGTATTTCCTAACAAGTCATCTTCAATATTCTGCTCATCTACATCAGGAGGTAAAGCTACTAAGTCTGCTTCTATTTCTTCATAAAATAAGTATCCTACTGCTTTTCCAACAGTTTGAAAACACATTGTGAGCCATGGAAAAGAAATCTAAAAAGACAGAAAAACATAACATTTTCAAATGAGGACAGCGAGTTTTCATGCACTGGGACACAAAATGTTACAAACAATGTTTGCCTTCATCAGTACCAAACAATACCATAGTATTAAAATACGCAGCAGCCACAAAATGACAATGATCCTTACCTCAGATGCAGCCACAAAAATAAAAACATAAATGACCAGCTGACAATGCAAAAACACTCCACTTCTGTTAACAGTCTTCAAATGAATAACTGTAGCAGAGAGATGTCAATGGTACCAAGTGTTGATAGAAAGCTTACTTTATAACAAGAGACGATTGTTGGTTTGGAGTAGCACACATTGGAATAATGACAGAAAAATGGGCAGTCCTCAATTGAGGGCAATCGTCCCTAATGGGCTAGAATACAATGAACCAACTGTTTAGTATTTAAGCTACACAGAGAATAAATTAGTAACCACTGACATATTGAGTGATACAGATGAAATTGTAGCATTGCAATTTGTAGTACTTGGGCTTGGGTTGGATGGAAGAACAGTTACAGGTGGATATGAATATATCAGCCAGTGCATGTGAAGCGAACAGAAAAAGACAGTTTTCTAGTGAACTGTAAGGTTACCATATTTCCTCAAAACTGGCATTATTTCAAATTTAGCATCTATCTTCAAATGCTGTGGCACAGATTTCAAATTGTCTAACAATGACAGCAGAAAATGCTTGTGAGGATCAGCTGCTTCAGGCATTAATTAATTTTGTTTCTCGGTGTTTGCTGCAAATACCTGAAATAATTTCTCTTCCCTGTCTTCCTTTGCCTCGTGTGAGAACTGTAGGCAACTCCATCTTCAATACCATAATCATCGCCTCATCAATATGAGCAACAGCTTCTTCCAACTCTGCTGGTTTAGTGGCAGTTACATGTGATAGGAAAGTTAGCATATTAAAATATACATTTTTTTGTGTTGTTCTGCAGAAGGGCCTCTTTTTGAGTCATTCCTCTTGTTAAGTTGTCTTATGCAACAATCATGAATGTTCTTCCACTCCTTCCATAACCGTGAGGCTTTAATAAAACAAAAGTTTCTTATTTCAGGTATCTCACTATGGGCTGTACATTTACAGAGTTGCATTATTCCTTCAAAAGTGATGTTTCCACAGTATCCAAAATCTTTGGAGACTGTTCTCAGTAAATATGGGATAATCTGCAAAGCATATTCATGCCACATGCATTGCAAGAAGGCTAGATTAATATAGCAGAAAAAATTAAAAACACGATGCTTCACCATACTATCTTGGAGCAAATGGCAGGTAGCATGTTAGAATTGTTAAACCTGGACACAGTGGCTCTTTATGCTGTAGCTACAAAAATCTTTTTTTTTTCCAGTGGTTTTTACTAGCAGTTTGTGACACTGGGTATTACTTTATTTTATGATTATAATAGAGGGAAACATTCCATGTAGGAAAAATATATCTAAAAACAAAGATGATGTGACTTACCAAATGAAAGTGCTGGCAGGTCGACAGACACACAAACATACACACAAAATTCTAGCTTTCGCAACCAATGGTTGCTTCATCAGGAAAGAGGGAAGGAGAGGGAAAGATGAAAGGATGTGGATTTTAAGGGAGAGGGTAAGGAGTCATTCCAATCCCGGGAGCGGAAAGACTTACCTTGGGGGAAAAAAGGACAGGTATACACTCGCACACACACACATATCCATCCGCACATACACAGACACGAGCAGACATTTGTAAAGGCAAAGAGTTCGGGCAGAGATGTCAGTCGAGGCGGAAGTACAGAGGCAAAAATGTTGAAAGACAGGTGAGGTATGAGCGGCGGCAACTTGCTAATTTCAAGTTGCCGCCGCTCATACCTCACCTGTCTTTCAACATCTTTGTCTCTGTACTTCCGCCTCGACTGACATCTCTGCCCGAACTCATTGCCTTTACAAATGTCTGCTCGTGTCTGTGTATGTGCGGATGGATATGTGTGTGTGTGCGAGTGTATACCTGTCCTTTTTTCCCCCAAGGTAAGTCTTTCCGCTCCCGAGATTGGAATGACTCCTTACCCTCTCCCTTAAAACCCACATCCTTTCATCTTTCCCTCTCCTTCCCTCTTTCCTGACGAAGCAACCGTTGGTTGCGAAAGCTAGAATTTTGTGTGTATGTTTGTGTTTGTTTGTGTGTCTGTCGACCTGCCAGCACTTTCATTTGGTAAGTCACATCATCTTTGTTTTGAGTATTACTTTACATTCATAGACATAGTTTCATATGCAAAAAGTTGAGACTCTCTTATCTACATAACTATAAAAACAATGACCTTTGTAAAAGAATGAAACGTAATAATTTAAATTTGCCAAGGCCTCAACGTTTGTCTGATCAGGTGAGCCTTTTCCACTCTGCTTTGTCAGAGATGAAGCATTTACTCTTTAAGACTCACAACATCCATACAGTTAAAAGAATTTGACAGAAAAAAGAAAAGGTTTATGATTTCAGGCAACTGAGGGTGCAATGTTACATAGAGCACACTTTTGGGACCCTGCTCAACAAATGGCACATATTTCATCACCCTGTAAATGTGGAGGATTGCTTCTGTGCAGTAATGATTAGAGCATGTTATGTTTTGCAAAACTTTGTTTACAAATTTGATGATGTTTTATAAGTAATTGGTTTAAAAGATGTATGGAGCTCCAGGCCTATAAACAGCCTCTATGACTTAGTGTGCAAGACTAGTTCACAGATTACTTTTTTAGCATTTAAGGTGCTGTTCCTTAGAAAATGAAAAAGAGATAAAATGTATTCTAATAAATAATAAACAAAATAATGCATACCACATTCCTTTTTCTCCTATACAGTTTTATTTTCGAAGTCCAGAACAAATGTTTCACACATCTCTAGTACTACATTTTTTGATCTTATTGCTGTAATCCTTATGTCCTGAATCCCAAATTACAGGATGACATTCTACTTCAGTGATAAAAGATTCAAGATGAAAATCATTTTTGCAGCAACAATAACAAAGCACTACAATTGGCAAATGCATCGTAATCTGGCAAGGATAAGTGGCAGCTGCACACTGGGTAATTCAGTCAAATTGCCAGTGTTTAAAGCCAATAAGGCACCCAGTGAAGGAAAATTATGGGAAAAGATTAGTGCAGCGGAAGGTGGGAGTGTAATGAATAGCACACTACAAATCCTGACAGGTGGGGTATGAGCCTGGGGATGGGAGGGCGTTTAAAGGCAACTTCTTTAGGTTTTTCTTGGCTGTATCAAAAACGGCAGTTTCTAGCAGAAACTGTTTCCCAGTACAAAATTAAACCACATTAAATTTCCTACAAAGAAGGTCCTAAGCAGATTATTGAAAGTAGTGTTTTAATGGTATAAAATTATTATTTACTGTTAATTGACGTGGGTTAAGAACAAATATTAAAATTTTGTACCATTTCTAAGTGCAGTAGTGCCATACTAAAAGATAAATTGTGTGCCGATGGTGTGACAGGATGGAAATGCGAGGGTGGAGGTTAGAAACATGACAGAACATAGGTTGCGAGATTGTGGTCATACATTCCCCTCCTATGCAGGCCTGCAAAAAGAAGAGCGTGTGAGCAATTCCTTATTCTCTCAACCACAATGTGTAAAACAAAAAGCAACTACAGGGTGGTTCACAGTTTCAGCACCCTCCTGCAGTTTGCCTTAAGAATCATTAGCGATGCAGTATGCAGACATCCTCAGGGATGATTATTTTGCACAAAGAGCATTAACACTACATGGAAACCAATATTAACTACTAAAAATACTTTTGCAAGAAACTCATTCAAACAGTATTTACGTCAATCTCCTCACACTGTTCTACAATGCTAGAGGAAAATTGATTCTTAGTCCTACGGTACAGCGGCAGTAGCATTCCATGGGGAAAGGCAAATTCTCCCACCACGAGTGGTGCTCAGTTTTTAATTTACAGGCAAGCTATGCCTCCCCTGCGTTTACTGTCCACTTCTCTCATGTGAGTAGCCAAAATAACTTCATTGAGGTCGTGTCTATATACACTAATGGCCATTAAAATTGCTACACCATGAAGATGATGTGCTACAGATGCAAAATTTAACCGACAGGAAGAAGATGCTGTGATACGCAAATGATTAGCTTTTCAGAGCATTCACACCAGGTTGGTGCCAGTGGCGACACCTACAACTACTTGACATGAGGAAAGTTTCCAACCGATTTCTCATACACAAACAGCAGTTGACCGGCATTGCCTGGTGAAACGTTGTTGTGATGCCTCGTGTAAGGAGGAGAAATGCATACCATCACGTTTCCGACTTTGATAAAGGTTGGATTGTAGCCTATCGCAATTGCGGTTTATCGTATCGTGACATTGCTGCTCGCATTGGTCGCGATCCAATGACTGTTAGCAGAATATGGAATCAGTGGGTTCAGGAGGGTAATACGGAATGCCGTGCTGGATGCCAACGGCCTTGTATCACTAGCAGTCAAGATGACAGGCATCTTATCCGCATGGCTGTAATGGATCGTGCAGCCACGTCTCGATCCCTGAGTCAACAGATGGGGACATTTGCAAGACAACAACCATCTGCACGAACAGTTCGACAACGTTTGCAGCAGCATGGACTATCAGTTCGGAGACCATGGCTGCGGTTACCCTTGATGCTGCATCACAGACAGGAGCGCCTGCGATGGTGTACTCAACACTGAACCTGGGCACACAAATGGCAAAACGTCATTTTTTCGGATGAATCCAGGTTCTGTTTACAGCGTCATGATGGTCGCATCCGTGTTTGGCGACATCACAGTGAACGCACATTGGGAACGTGTATTCGTCATCGTCATACTGGCGTATTACCCGGTGTGATGGTATGGGGTGCCGCTGGTTACACGTCTCGGTCACCTCTTGTTCGCATTGACGGCACTTTGAACAGTGGACGTTACATTTCAGATGTGTTACGACCTGTGTCTCTACCCTTCATTCGATCCCTGTGAAACCCTACATTTCAGCAGGATAATGCACAACCGCATGTTGCAGGTCCTATATGGGCCTTTCTGGATACAGAAAATGTTCGACTGCTGCCCTGGCCAGCACATTCTCCAGATCTCTCACCAATTGAAAACGTCTGATCAATGGTGGCCGAGCAACTGGCTCGTCACAATACGCCAGTCACTACTCTTGATGAACTGTGGTATTGTGTTGAAGCTGCATGGGCAGCTGTACCTGTACACGCCATCCAAGCTCTGTTTGACTCAATGCCCCGGCGTATCAAGGCCGTTATTACGGCCAGAGGTGGTTATTCTGGGTACTGATTTCTCAGGATCTGTGCACCCAAACTGCGTGAAAATGTAATGACATGTCAGTTCTAGTATAATATATTTATCCAATGAATACCAGTTTATCAGCTGCATTTCTTCTTGGTGGAGCAATTTTAATAGCCAGTAGTGTAGTTGACTTATTTTCTGTTTATTGAATGAGTATTTATTTTTAGTTGTTAAACACCTATTATGTAAAGAAGCTTAACATTTGGGTTGTCAGCTGTCTACCACACTAAAGAGTCTGCCCCAATGGTAACTTTCTGTTAAAATGTATTTGACAATGTCTATTTCATTGTCACCATTATTAATGGCTAGAAAACTTTTCGCAGCTTGAGAGTATCAAATGCATCACCCCAGCCTCTACTCTTCTAACATCTGAAGAAGCCCAGAGGCTAAATTGGCTTCCTCTGTAACAGAAGTAGGCCAGTTGGTGTTACGGAACTTCAGATATTTCAACACTAGTCAAGAAATCCATTACAGCAAATTACCATTCTAGATTTAAACACAATCAGTCCTGTTCCATCAAAGATACTTACACACACCTTGCAAGACATGCTGTGGATGTTTGGTAAGTGGTTCCATTCAGTGCAGGCCACTCTACAAGTGCCAGAAACTCCTGAATGGAAGAGATTGATGCAGTCGACCAGTAGGACAATTTAAAGTAGGTGACTACAACACAGTTACACAGCTTCGTAATGTGCATTCAATGACAGGCGGTGGCAACATACCACATTTCTCAATCCAATCCCTTTCCCACAACACTTTCAAACCGAGGACTTCTCAACCATTGTTTCTATGAAAGTACTTTTATAAAAGCTCACTTAACAACTGCAAGAAAGTACCCACTTAATGAACTGAAAGTAACTCCATTACATAAAGAGAAGCCCAGTGAAGTTATTTGGTCTGCTTACATAAGAGAACTGGGCAGGAAATGCTGAGGCAATATACAGTCCCTAAACTGAAAGGCAATCAGTGTTCGTAGTGGAGGAAGTTGCCTTCCCTGGAAGAATGCTACAACTGCCATACCAATGACTAAGAATCAATTTCCCTTCTAGCAATGTGCAAAGCTTTACATGGAACATGTCCATATGCTTTTCTTGAATTTGTATTATTAATTCATACCTGTATTCCATGTAATGTTAGCACATTTTGTGAAAAAGTGAAAAATAACAGCTCCCCCTCCCCTCCCCCCAGCCCTCTCCCCAGGAGTGTCCGTGCACTGCACACCAATGATTAATAAGACAAGCTGCAGGAGGGACGACATAACTTGGTGAAGAATCCTGCAACTGCTTTTTGTGACAGTGTGGTAGAGAGAATGAGGAATTGCCTGCTCAATCTTCTTTCTGCACACCTGTGAAGGAGAGGAAGTGCACGACCCGGCTACCTACAATCTACCTTCTAATCTCCATCCCTCCCTTTGCACCCTGTTACACCCATCTCCCCTCCCCAGAACACAATTTAACCCTTAATTCGGCTCAACTGCACTTAGGTGCATGCACTTAATATTTGTTCCTAATCCCACTCCATTAACAATAAACATCAGTTTTATACAATTAAAAAACTATTTTTAATAATCGCCAACTTTTTACATTCCCTCCAAATGGAAATTATTAGTAATGGAGAAAAAAATGAATAGGGTCTTTTTTACAGGAAATTTAATATAGTGTAATTTTGTAATGAGAAACATTTTTGCTAGATACTGCAATTTTTGAGATATTCAAGAAAAACCTAGAAAAGAGACCCTTCATCCCTCCCCCCCCCCCCCATGCCCACTCCCACTGGTCAGGATTTTTAATGTGTTGTACATGACACTCCCCCTCCATCCCTGTACAAAAATTATTCCCGCACAGTCAACGTCTTTTGGTCTTCATTTACTGGGCCGTGGGGACTGTGTGTTACACGAATAATGTGACTATGCCACCCGGGTAAGTTGTACAATCATATTGCCAGTGCCTAAGGAGCCTTAGAATTCTGAGGGGTGGCCAGTTGTTTTGGCACCTCAAGTAGATGATTTGGACTTAGTCTCTGTGGTGGTTGGCAGCCAGGTTTTGTGTCTTAAGATTTTACCACCACCCAAGGCGAGAGTGAGCAATGATGAGATGAGTGAATATTTGCCAGACACCTCGTTGGATGTCAGAGAAACAGTATTTATGTCATAAACATTTGTTGTTCACACTATAGTAATAGTCAGGGTGTCACACCAGGCAAGCAGTGCTTCTAGATAGCAAGTACACAGCCAGGGGATGTTGTCATCAGTGCCTGGCCAGTGCTGTTGCAGCAGTGGATGTCATAGGTGGAGCATGGCTGCCCAAAACGTTTGCTGCACTGACTAGTAGCAACTGAACATGTCTGCATGCGCCACTCTGGATCACACTGTGGCTTTCAAAGCACAAGAGGCAACCAGCAGCAGTGGAGTCTGTCCACATGAGCGGTGAGTCTGTTCACCTTTTCAGTGGTGGAATAGCAGCTGCACATCTCCAGGCTCTTACTGTACTTCACTGCATCAAACAGTGGCGCTGTGTCTAACAGTGACTAGGCACAGAGGGTGCAACTTGCACTTCCGTAGAAGCTTGTAAACTGCTAGACAAGTAGACAGCAGACTGACCTAGGCCCCTCCTCCTAGCTGGGCGATGGCAGACTGGGAACATCTGAGAATGAGGATCCAATATGGGGGATATTTATGAGGAACTGCTGACCGTTAACCCTCCAACAGCAGTACCCTGACACCGGCAAAGGCAACAAGTTGCAGTTGTCAGGTATCACCACTGGCCGGCAAAGACTTCATTCATTCTACTCTTCTTGTTTAGTCAGCTCCTGACGGAACCTATACAAAGCTGTAATATTGCCCAACTTGCTAGTTTCTTGCACGTTATGAGCTTCCTGAATAAGCATTCTTGTACTCTGAATCAGTATTCTTCACTTCATAGTATTTTGTCACCACAATGACAACACCTTTCCTCCTAAGACCTCATTTCACTGCACCAGCACCCGGTGGTTCCTCGACAAGGGCGCTGCCCAACACTTCCTTTCCGTGACATCTTGCTATACTGGGGAATAATTCTTAATTTTCACCCAGCTACATCAAGTACATTATTTTGCAGTGCAACACTGATTAATCATCAGATTTTGATAAGTAATGTCAATATCTGTACAGTAGCATTTTCTGCGATGAGGTTGGTGTTATCTTATCAGAAGTAGGTACAGGGCCTGTAATTGTTGACAGACACACAAGATTTTCTAAAAGTCCTTTGCATCTATCTGCGTTAATTTTCATTCACTGCAACAAAATGTCATTGAAGTTTTGCTGGTTGATGGCATGTGACAATTTTTCAGATGATTTTTATCACTCCTTCTGTGAAGTGGATCCAATTTTATTATGAATGGACATATTACTTGTGTTTTCATTGTGGCTAAAGGTTGGTTGTTTCTGTACATCAGTCTCTCGATGAGTTTTGTCTACTCCAGTTAAACCCCAGCAATACGAACACATTTTCAATAACATATATTACCAATTAAGGGTGGAGAGGGATTACTTTATGACCAGCACACACAAAAACACACCCAGTTTTATAATTTTTATTGAGTTTTATTCACATACTGCCATTGCTGATGTGTGAGGTGTCTTGGGAGAAGTTGTGGTTGGCTGAACACAGAGATGGGAGGTGGCACTTTATCATCCACTGTCGTCGGCTATTGTGTGGGTCATACTGGTCATTTACGTTCCATTGGCGTGTGTAGCGATGACAAAGGTGGTGTGCAGTCAGTGGAGGGATCGTCCAGAGTCCACCCCATCTTCAAGTGGTTGATGGCCACTGTTATCAGTTTGCTGTTGACCTCGATTCGAAAGGTGGTGTTGCTGTGGCTGATGACTCAGTATGGGCCCTTGCAGGGGGGTAGGAGCACGGGTTAGAGTGTGTCGTCATGGTATATGGCGAACTGTGTCATGTCCAGTGCTTTATGTACGAAGGTAGGTGGTACTGTATGGGTGGTGCAATGGCGATTCACTAAATGCTTCTGCGTACCGCTTGTAAAGTTCGCGTCATGTACGAAGGCAGCCCAGTTTTCAGCTCTTCTGTGCATCCCCCTCCATTAGCAACTGGCGGCCAATAATATTCATTCTTTCCGAGCTGCTAGCAGAGAGTTACAGCTAGAGAGCGAGAATCTCGCTCCTACATGCTGCACTGTTGCCACACTTCACGACAACCAAATTATTCATTCAACTATGTATCCAAATGTCTAAGTGCGATTAAAAAGGTCAGGTAACGGCAATAAATGTGAAGTACTTCACAAGCAGGCGAGGGGGATTATTTACCGCATTTATCACTTTTTCAAATGTTAATTTAAAAGCAGGTCTCCTACTGTTGACATTGGAAAACACAAGAACGGACTCCAGAACCATGTGGTGTCAGCAAGAGAATTGTAAAGGAAAGTGTCAGAGTTATAGGAACCGTAGAAAGAGTTGGTTTCGTGTTGCCTGGAAAGCATCGAAATCGCAAGGAAACTGTAACACAAATGGATGGTTTTAACAACGATGTTATATAGTGATCCATGTGAATGATGAATGCCCGACACAACGAAAACGTGTTGCAGGCTTCAATGGTAAGCACTTCGTCAAGGTTGGTAAGCACTTCGTCAAGGTAAAGAATTTTAAAAGACGTTGGTTCCAGATATGTTAAGAAGGCAGTTTTAGTACAAAGAAGTGACACAGGTGCAGCATGAACTATATCCTATATAGAGATTCAAGATTCAAGAGAAGGAGGTAGTTCAACAGTGTATTACCTTGATGAAACATGGGTCAATTAGAATCATTCCAAGGAGATCTGCTGAAAAATGGGTGATGGTACTGGCGGTTTTTAAGTTCTCATAGGGATAGGCTCTTGGGTAAATATTCTGAATGGTGACTCTTCTTCTGGTTTTATTTCTGAGAATAAACTTGTATTTACGTGCAAGAAAAACATCAGTGATTACCATTCGGCAATGAACGCTGTCAGTTTCGTGACGTGATTCACAATTCTTGTCACACCTTGCTTCGAAGTTGGTCATTTCCGGTTATAATTCAACCGTTATAGAGAAAACGTCAAGTACAAGCACCAGAAAAGCGTATATTTTTCCCCGAATGAAAAATAAAAATATTAAGCACCCCATAAACCAGACTTCTGCCGATCTCCTGCAGATCGTTAATTTATACAGGTCACCTGACAGAACGTACAACGTTGACTTCCTTGCTAGTGAATGGGATCACACAGTTTTGCGTTTACACACGTGTCACTGTCATTGTAGCCTCATGGAATTAATTTGGGCAAAGGGTTTTAAGGCTATGTGGGTGAAAAAGAAAAACAAAACATTCAAGATACCATACAGTGAATCACTTGTGCATGAGGCAATAGACAATGAGGCAACAGACAACATCCTACCTATAGCATGGGCACAGTCTGTGTGACACGCTGAAAAACTTCATAAAGAAGAATTTGACAGGGAAGTGATGATGGATGCCTTGAACCTATCATCATAAATTTAAAATCAGTTTGCTCGGAAACCGACTGAAATAGAAGTGACTATGGTATTACGATGTAGACTTGGGAACAAAGTAATAATATTTCTTAGTATTAAAGATTTGTGGTTTAAAAAAATGTGTTTATCATAATATCAGTTTCATGCATAATAATGAGAACTTCCTAGCCTTTTTGATTAGGACTTTCTATCCTCTGGGTTATGCAGATTATAATGTTCAACATATTGCCTAATGAGAAGTTAAGCTTCTCCCTCCATGTTGTTTCCTCTAATAAGACGCGAGAAAGCAGCTGCACACATTCGTTAAAAGTCCGATATTTCCACATGCAAACCCCTGTCATTTTCAGTACACAAACTGGATGAGGCCCTAAAATGACAATAACTGTTACTTGTGAAGATATCGCTGGTTTTCGATGTTATCGGTCAGCATTCCCTGCAGTTATTCGCAGATGATGGTTAATTGTTTGTTTGTTCAATGGATTATAAATGCGGTCTCTAACTGTAATGTCGAACGAGTTAGTTTACACTCCTAATTCCCATTAAAAGTGAAAAATATGACGACTTACTGACCATTTTTACGATGGTCTTTTACATTAATCTTTTCTACCACTAATTCTTTTTTTACACACACACACCTTATACACATTTTTAAAAATTCTATTGAGTAGAAGCACTTGTCAAGCAAACAATTGATTTCGGTTTGTGCTTCAAGTTAATTTTGCTGTGTATTAAAATTTTACTTAAAATAAGTTCAAATCGCAATAAATAGTAATTATTGCAAGCAGCTTCAATGATCTGTCGTTATACAATTGCCATATTGAGAAAAATTGTACTTCACAAAGCTGTGTCAGCTGTTCTCGCCTCCTGACGTCACACACAACAAATCTGTGGAGCAGGGGACGCAACGTTGTCAAGACGTGAATTAATATTTCTCTCATGACGTTGGTTGTAATATTTACTATTCCACTCATAGGTTTGAATGTATAGCATGATGTACCGTAGGAAAATGAACTTGACTGTTGGGTATAGTAACTCAGTTCGGCAACGTTGACTTCGCCCACACTCTATTGCCGCGCATGTGCAGTTCTCATCCCACTGCGCTTCCTAATTGCTCCGCCCCTATGCGCGGAAATGCCGTCTTGCGTGACGCAGGCAATAGTAGTTCTGGTGATGGTTGTAGGTTGTTGTCCGTGGGAGGCATGCGAAGTTCTGCCAGTAGTCACAATGTCTCTCCGTATAGCAATTCGGAAAACGCCGCCCGTAGATCCTCTTTTGCAGCGTTGCGCACTGTGATAAACCTTTTGCATTTTCTTTATGTTTTCGTCTTCTTTCAAAAAATGGTTCAAATGGCTCTGAGCACTATGGGACTTAACATCTATGGTCATCAGTCCCCTAGAACTTAGAACTACTTAAACCTAACTAACCTAAGGACACACACAACACCCAGTCATCACAAGGCAGAGAAAATCCCTGACTCCGCCGGGAATCGAACCCGGGCGCGGGAAACGAGAACGCTACCGCAAGACCACGAGCTGCGGACTTCGTCTTCTTTAAAGGCAAGGAGAGAAGATGAAGCGGTAGCCCATCATAGAGCCTATGCCTACCGTCATGTATTTTTTGACTTTCAGTTGTTAAAAAACGGAGGATTTTTTCTGGTACCAGTAGGAGGAAGGAAGGATTCGCGCTCAGGTAGTGAACGAGGGAGAAGCACGCCATTTTTAGCGAGTAATTGTAGACCGCCATTTTGGGGTCGCTATGAATAAGTGAGGAGTATGTGTTTCATATGTGCATCGTTTAGAAAAATACAGTATTGTTTTATTAACAGAAAGGTCGTGTGAGTTGTTATTTCAAATAGTACGATAATTACAAGAACTGAAGCCCACCTGTGTACTTTGGAAAATTACGAAGATCCGATAAGCTTAATGGGAACACGGTCAAGACTTCAAAGGTGAACACGGCGACCAAACGTAGCATTATAAAGAATGGTAAGCACAAATCTACAGCGGAGAAAGAAACTACTTCGCCCTGCAAAATAATATGAACTAATACGAACTTATTTCCATGCATAGCTCAGCTTATTGTGCTTGTCATTCATGCCGAAAATTAATCTCATTAATTCAATACAATTTAAAAAGCCACGCATTTTAACATTTTATTATCATCTATTCCATTATTTTATTATAAAGTGGCGACAGGTGACAGGCACGATACGTAGTGGGCAAAACTGTGAGTTCTAGTATTGTTAGGAAAATGAATATACATGTATGTTAACAATTTATTTATGTTCCATGTACGCCGATGATGTGACGGAGACGGTGATGTGATACTGAAGAAATACTATCAAAAGGAAATAATAAATAAATTAGAAGGAAGAAGGCGACAATACCAAGAGCACACAACATAGCACAATAGAGGAAGTACCATTTACAAGACAACAATCAGGTAGGTCCGCGCAATGCATATAGAGAATGCGTTCCCAGTAGACCTATTAGAAAATCCATCCACCTATTTCCTAAAACCCAGAACCTAAAGCTTCAGAGATTAACGCTATTGTAGTCAAGTAGAGATAATGACGTTTCTTTATTAGTACGGAAAATATATTGATTGAAGAACAGTTGAAACTACAATTACATTCAACTGTATATGCATTTTTTCGCGTGAGAAGTAGCGCGGAAGTAAAATCTTAAAAAAGAAAATTTTTATTTTGATAACTGCAGTGGTATAAGGATTTCTATAATGGAGGGTGAAAACAATAAGGAAATGTCATTCGGAAATCAGAATGCCAATGTAGTGGATGTTCATTTGCAAAATGCAACAATGAGTTGTTTGGAACAGTTTAGCGGTGATTATTTGGATGCTGGGCGCGACATGCCATTGTTGCATTCGACGCCCGTGAATACAGAACATTTAATTACAAGCAATACGTTAATTACAGTAGACGTAACTAATGGCACCTCGAGGCAAGAGAATATTTTAAATGAGAACAGTACGCGTAGCACGGACGCAGATGCTGACAGGCGTAGGCCGGAAGTGAATACGGAAGATATGCAAGCCTTATTTCGAGCCTTAACAGAATCCATACAAACAAGCATGAATGCAATGAAAGCAGACATAAATTCAAAAATGTCGGGCTTAGAGACTAAAATGTCAAGTTTACAAACGGTACAAGCAGACATGACTAATATGAAAGCAGACATGACCACAGTAAAGTCCGAGATCGAGAAGGTTAATACAAACATGACACACATTTCAGACGAGGTAAAAAATTTGCGCACAGAACTCAGTAGTCTGGACACGAAGTTCACACAGCAGATTTCACAAATCTCCACGGTGGTGGATAGGAAAATTAATGAACAAGTACAAATTTCGGTTCACGATATGGGTGAGAAATTAAAAGGCATAATGGGCGAAAAATTTGAAACACTAACACACACGTATCGACAGGAGCTATCCGGAATTAGAGAAACCCAAGAGAATTTAAAGGCAATGCAAAAGAATACGCAGGTCAACTTAGACAATGTACAATCAGAAGTAGCGAAACTACATTCTTTCTGTGACGACCTGCCAGAAAATGTAGAAAAAATCACATTGGAGGTAGGATTACTCAAGTTAGAACACAAGAGGATCAACTTAGACATTGTGCAGCTTTATGAATCGGTAAAGAGCAATGCAAAGGACGAAAATACAACGTTCGCGGAAAAATGCGTACGTGAACAGCGTACCTATGTGGAAGCGGTAAAGGAAGTAATGGGGGACAAGAAAGAAGAAATCTTAAAACGCGTAGGACATGATATCAGACAGTTATAACAACGGTTAAGAGACAAAATAGTTAACAAACGAAGTAATGTAATATCATCGCCTGGGGCGGTAAGCGGAGCGATAAACAGCCATCCGCCAGTGGGAGAAACTTTGCTGAAACAAATATACCATCACCGCAGGGAAATGCTGTTCCGCCGTGCTGGACAGCGTTGTTAATGGATGAGAGCTTAATAAGACATCGACAGTTTCCCGTATTCTCAAATGAGAAAAAGCGAACGCACCCGGTAGTGTTTGTCCGAGCCTTTAGAAATGTACTGCCCAGGACTTGGACAGAAGCTCAAAAGATTAAATATGTAGTAGGACACACCGAGGGTGATGCCCTTTTGTGGGCTACGGAGATGTCAGAACTTTGCGAGACATATGATCAGTTTGAGAATGCATTTTTAGATAAATACTGGTCAACAGCTATCCAGGAGAGGTTAAGAAAGGGGTATTTAACCCAGTACCATATCATTCAAAATTCGGGGGGCTAAGAAGCTATTTTGAAAAATACATAAACAAGACCCGTTACTGGAATAATCCGATATCTCATGTAGATGTACTGAAAATCTTAAAGAACAAGTTACCTGCAAATGTTAGGGAAAAATTAATAACTGTTCCCGAATATGATCTCGAGTATTTTCTTTCAGTGCTCGACTCAATAGATCTGATTCATGAGGATGGGCAAGCCACGCCTAGTTATCGTAACGGTAATGGGCACAACCCAAACGGGAAGAACTACGGTAACGGCAATGGCTTTGGAAATTATAACGGTCGTGTGCGCATAAATGAATGGCATCCGTATGCGCCGCCGCGCCACAACGGAAATTCGTACGATCGGTCTACCCATCAGCCACAGGGTGACCGAGGGTACGAAACTAAATATCAGCCCCATAGGTACGGTAATGGCCGAAATAATAGAAATTCGAGGGACAACTTCAACAATAGGCGACAAGGAAATGCAAATTACCAGGAACGGAATATGCAACACAGGGATCCGAGAGGTAACAGGCAGCCCGTACAGTCAAATCGAAACAACCGGGACACGAACTGGCGAGCACGCGAACATACGGTAAACATAGTAGAAGTGACGGCAGAAAATGAAACAATACCTTCCGACCCCAGGAAATAATAATCGAGCGTGACTAGAGGAAGAAGGTAATGAACTGTCAGTGTGCCACAGTACTAATATGAGCGACTTAAACACTAAAACGAACAGGAACGGAAAGGAGGAAGCAGACACTGAGACAAACCTACACATACAGCATATCCGGAATCTATTTTTAAGGTATGATAAGGACGCAGAAATGAAAGAAGACTTGTTTATCGAAGAGAAAGAAACAACACGCAAGGTAAGTGAAATTATTCAAGCCACAATAAAGGTAAAGGTGGGAATCATAGATGTACTAGTTGTTTTGGATACTGGCGCGTCGACAAGCCTAATGTCTACTAGCTTGTTCAAAGAGATAGCGAAGGAAGTAAATGTTCCCACACTACCTGTAGAGAACTGTAAGATCGTAACGGCGATGGGAAGTAAATCTAAAGTTATAAAATTACAGGCCAGCGTACCCATTAGCACATGTGGTGTCATTTTGCAGTGTACTTTCTTGTTGGTAGATAAACTTATAGTGAACCGTTCATTATTATTTTACTGCACACTTGGTATGAAGGTGTCAAGAAGGTAGGAGATCTGTCGCTCTTTGACGAATAAACCGACTGGCGCTCGGTTCCTCTCCAGCTAGGGGATACAATATTTATATTTCCGGTGTCCTCTCCCTCTTCTACTACCCTGCTTAATCAATAAGGAATGTTCAATTTTCTTTTACTATCTAACATGCAGAGAGTGAGATGCAGCCTAGTGAAAATAAATTTTCCTTGTATTTTGATATTGTACTTTCTTAAGATTTAATTCACAGCGCGCGAGCTTTAAGCGAGAGGCATGAGCGATGAGGTATAGAGGTATACTGAGCTGTGCTGCCGCGCTTAAAGCAGAGCGTACTTCAACACTTATATACGAAGCGGCCAACAGCTGATCGTAGGGGCCAAGTAGGCAAAAAGCAAAGTTGAGTTCAGTGTCCCCTGTACGATGCGCAAAGACACACTGCGCACCGCGACGGGAACCATTCTAGAATTTAAGCGAATCGGCATCCACACCGCGCAACCAGCTGGACAAAACGGAAGCGACACGAAATGGGGTACCTATCAGCTAGTTACTAGTGATGGGCTAAACTGCGATTTTCCGATATCAGTGATTTCTATGAATGCTACTTTTCAGTATCTGTTATTCTTAACTGTGATTTGTCGCAGTTAAGGAACATAGGTCGTGTATCCCTCCGCCACTGCTATTTCTGCTACTTCCGCGATTTCTGCGACTTCTGTGATTTCTGCTACTTCTGCGATTTCTGCTACTTCTGCGATTTCTGTGACTCCTGCGATTTCTGCGACTTACCACCGTATGAAAAAGTTACATCTGTCCACACAGAAAATTGCATCTCAACAAACCTGTCATTGGTAAGTATGTTTTACGTTTGTTCTTCCGTTGGCTTTAATTTTGTATTAAAGAAACAACTGTGAAAATATTAATAGTGTAATTAATATGCAAGTAGCCATACAGTAGCGTAATAGTTCGTGTTTATAAAATGAATTCTAACATATTGTTATGTTCACAGGTATGCGAGCTACATTTCAGTCACTCAGTAAAGTGATAACTCAAAATATCATTGTCAACAGATCTGGAGAAATTGCCACTGCGTCTTTAGGCGGTTTTCGTCAGACGAGAAGTTAGTTTCTAAGTGTTTCGATGGACTTAATTACTTCAGTGAGATCGTTCTTGCAAATGTGAAATATACCTCACTGAGTGGCTTTCGTTAGAGCAAATTGTAGCAATCTACTCTGTCAATTATATTGCTTGTAATTAGTGACAGCAAAAATTGTTTAATAATCCTTGTGGTTTTGCAGACACAGTTCTGACTCTGATTACTGGTTGCTGTACGTATCTATCCACATCAAGGCTGTTGAGAGAGACTCGTGAAGATTCAAGACAGCTCTTAGAAGATTTTGCAGTTTAAAAGTGACATAATTGTGAAATAAGTGTGCAGATGAGTGATTAAACCGTGTTTTATTGAAGTTGTTGTGCGATTTTAAAAGAATAATAAATGTTAAATACAGTGAGTGAATAATGAAAATCTCATTTTCCACATGTTTAAGCCGTCCTATACCCGTAATTTTCCGCCACTTATTTACTGGTAAACACTAGTTGGAGAGTGACATGCCCCCCCCCCCCCTACCTTTCTCCACAATCTTGGTGTGACACTGACCTGTAACATATCCCAAAGTCTACAATATGCATTTTGAGGCTGTTTATATGAAAGTGGGAAGTACAGATCTTCATTTAAATCAGGAATAGCTTAAGTGCATTACTTGAAAGTAACACAGGAAAAGCTTACTTATGTAGGTGGTAGTAGTGTTGGCAAAAAGTGCTTGTGTGTGAAGTTGCCATGTAGAACTCCAGGTGTAAAGCTTTTATCCCGAGTCTTGAACTGTGTCGGAACAAAAGTGAGGCATTCATATGACCCAATAATACTGTTTTCATTTCACTACACTTATACAGATGTCTGAGTTCCTTTGTGTTAACATTGCAAAGTCCTGTAGGCATGTGGAGTATTAAGCAAAACTGTCATTTTGGAAGCAGAATCAAACACATTTGTTACGTTACTTGATATTTTCAGGAGAAAATGGCAATGTTGCTTCTTATTAATATAATACTTTCAGAGTCACAGCTGTGTTTGACCAACCATAACTGATGCTGAATGTACATGTCGTCATATAATGTGAAGGTCTTATTTCAATAGTGGTAATAGTCCATTACCTCCACTTTTCTGTCTATAATGCTTCTGAAATTAATGATCCAAACAAACATAAATAAAGGTTCATCTCTAGCAAGAAGCCATATGCTTGAATATTTCTGGTATCTCAACTGCAGATTTTTCAGCGCTCATTTTACTTTACGACTCTGTATCTCAAAATGAACAAAAATGGACTTGTACCACTAATGAAATAAGTCCTTCATATGCACACACAGCACACCGATCTCGTGAGGCACAAGGCTCTCATAACGAAGTACGTACGTCGGTCAACAGATGGCACTAGGAAAAGAATGTTAACTGCGCTTTTTAGTTGCTACTTGCGACTCTTAGTTGCGATTTGTCACAGAAATCGCAGTTTCTCGGTAGCGAATAGCGTAGTATGAACTTTGCTCAACAGATGGCACTGCTAACTGCGCTTTTTAGTTGCTACTTGCGACTCTTAGTTGCGACATGTCACGGAAATCGCAGTTGGACTCGACTGCGAATCGCAGAGACGAGCGTAGTACAAACTTTGGCCAACAGATGCCACTGTTAAGCGCGCTTTTTAGTTGCTACTTGCGACTCTTAGTTGCGACTTGTCACTGAAATCGCAGAAAGCAGTGCTAAATTCGACCAATAGATGGCTCACGTCTTTGAATGTGAAATACTACTTGCGACTGCTAACTGTGACTGAAATCGCAGTTAGATCCTGTAAAGTTGTTATTGTGATATCTGCGACTTCTCAGTCACTGTGATTTCTAACATACGCGATTTTCTGCCCACCACTACTAGTTACTCCGACGTAGGTGAGCAACACAAACTAAACGAATAGAGACATTTATTCCTAAGTCGGCGACTATATTGTAAAGAGTACTAATTTTAAGAGTATATCATTAAGTTAAGCATATGCAGCTTTAAGAAAATGAGCGCATTGACACAAGTAAACTATAAGGAGAGTAGAATACGCTAAATTTGTGAACTTAACACAATCCATTGAACGTACATAGTTATACTTATTTCTCAGTATTCAACGTAGAAGAGAATAAACAGGAAATGACCTATCCGACTATATACAACAGGATTAAGACAAGTTGAAAAGGGAAGTAACAACATGTACACTTGAAAGAATGCGATTAGCACATAACTTAAGAACTAAGCGACTTACATACAACACATAAGTGAGCGACGATGTGAAAGGTAGAATGATATATAAACATAGAAAAATGCGTGTGACTGAGACGTAAACTATAAAATAACATATCGTACAAGATTTAGCGAGAGGAGCAGTTGTACACTTATAGAACTACACTTCTTTACAGACAACATTAGAGGTAATGAGCTTAATGTACAGGGAGAATACATATCCACAAATTTGTTATTACAGAACTCACCTATGTTAGTTGCTATTAATTACACGATACCTTATAGTATAAGCAGCAAAATAAAGCTGTAAACATGAATTGAACAACACGCGGGAGATAAGCTACGTAAATACAAACACCAACCAATACGCACACAACGTAATTGCATGAACTTAAAACAAAAGAACTGAGGTAAGTACTGTATGTTTACAAAAGCGATATGGAGAAATAAATGAAATTTCACTGCTGGATAATATTTTGAAGTAGAGAGAGTGAAAGGTTTTATTAGATTCGATTGAAGGTATTAATTAGTTAATCTACGTCTGTGGTGACGTACCGTGCATGGAGTGAATCTAGGAAGAGAATGAATGTGTATTAGAGTAATACGAGTTTATTTATATTTGTGGGAAGAAATAAATAGCGCGGTGGTTCTAGTGTGAGAACCCTGTAGGTAGTACATGAGTATAAATGGCGATTTATGTGGAATATTTTTAATGAATAATTATATGGGTATACGGCGATGAATATGAAGATTAATATTACAAGGGTAACTAGGAAAGGGCCACGAAGCCGACGTAAGAAAGAATACACTATATAGTTTTAAGTCTTGGAATGAATGGTTGTATGAGTGTGGAAAGCAAAGTATGATGATGCATGCACGGTAAGTAATTATGAAAGCGAACATCTCGAAGAAGCAGTGAAGAGTATAGAAGAAACAGTGAAGTCGATAGCAACAAAGGTACATGATACATTTAAAACACACCACAGCACAGCGATTTGCTACACAGACATCAGAACGTAATACATCCTAGTATGAAAAATATTTCCTTAGCGACTAACTATTACAGCTCGAGAAACTATAAGGTTAATGTAAATGAAAATATGATACACGATTCGTATGAGGAATGAACACAAAATGCAGTGAAACAATATTTTCTACACTGAGTTCTTGACACACGCAGGAGCGAAAGCATTATTTTAGCACATGCGCGTTCTTATTTAGCGATAATGAATTATGAGTGGAGCTACACATGACAAAAATACGGTAAAATTATCGGTCACACGTCACAAAGGTAAACATGTACATGTCGTCGCATCAATAAGGCAGAAATATGGCTTGAAATATGTGTTCACGAATGTGGAGTATTACGACGATTAACAAGCAGTGATGAAGTCAGGATTGTCAATGGATAAAGCATCCCCCACACTCGCTCACAAACGAGCACTTGTAAATATTATACATAGTATGAAGATTTATCAAATGCCAAGGATAGAATAAGTACACTAACGACGCACTACAAATAGCAATCCTAGAAGTAGCTTGATCTCTGAAGCTGACCTTAGCGAATCCTGTTTTCCATGTAGTGAGTAGTGCTGGAACGTATTTTCTATGTGTATTTGTGATGGTAAAAACGTGCAGGAGGTTGGGCCTGCAAGTCAAGAGAAAAGCAAAAATTCGGAACAAATGAGAGATTCCTTCTAATTTACTTATTAGTGTGTAAGATGGATGATGCCTAACATGGAACCCATATAGGAAATGTGAATGTGACTTGTACATTTATGTGTCAACTTTACTATTGCCAATGTCGATGTCTATGAAAATATGTATGTAGTATTTTCTATTGTAGTTGTGGATGTAAAAACGCTCAGGAGGTCGGTCCTGCAAGACAATAACAAGAAAGAGCAAACATTCAGAACAAGTGCAAGATTCCTTCTAATTTACTTATTGCTGTGTCAGATGCTGCTTAACATAGAGTCCATATACGAAATGTGAATTGGACATTTATTTGCCAACTGTATTCTTGTTAATGTCGATGTCTATGTAAAATGTATGTATGTACTCTTTTCTATGTGTAGTTATGGACGTAAAAACGCGCAGGAGGTCGGTCCTGCAAGACAAGAATAGAAAATGCCAATATTCAGAATAAATGAAAGATACCTCCTGATTTACATATTAGTGTGCAAGAGGGTGCATGTCATGGAGTCCGTGTTTGAAATGTGAATGCGAATTATAAATTTATGTGTCAACTCTATTATTGTCAATGTTTATGTCTATGTATGCACTATTATCAATTTTATGTGAGATTTTATACTTGAAGAAGAACAACTTATGTATGTATGTATGTATGTGAAGTGCAACGCGACGGACGAGTAAAATACTCGTGTGAAGTGATTCAAAAATATTAAGGCCTAATAATATTGAAATTAACGGCTCAGCCGTAATATGAGTAAACGCTACAGTCTAGCAAAGTGAATACAGAGAGTGTGATGCGTGTGCGACGGAGATATCAGAGGAAATCCGTATAACAACGAGTTGAGCTGTGAGAACCGCTGAACTATAATGCACGACGGAAGATAATGCCGTATCCTGCAGTGCGGCCCTTAACCTTCAATGTCACTGGCCGAAAACCTCGCCCAGGTGCGAGATGAGGTATTGGTGTTCTTCGGGTTGAGCGTTGGAGCTGAATCCGTCGTATCCAGTCTCCGGACTGGAGGGCATATACAACACCGACTTCATGAGCCTGGAGCGACATTACAGTGTGTGAGCGGGCAGTGCTGCTGCTCACGTGGCGCTTGCGTCACTGCGTCAGGCGCGTTAAACAATGAGCTGCTGCTGGCCGTTAAGTGCAGCGAACAATGAGACAACGTGTGCCGAAAGGACAGTTTCTCAGAATGGCTAATGAACCAAAAGCCAAGGAGAAAAACAATTATGAAAATATAGTGAAAGGACAATCTAAGAAATGTAATATTTTCCCCCTGGTAATACTGCTTAACAAATGTAAGGAGAAATAAGAGACTACAACGTTAGCACGCCATGGACGTGCGATTTGTAATATGAATATATGTGAATGTAATTACGTGATATAAGTATAAGTGAATGTATTTATATGTATGAATTTGTAATGGCCGAGAAAATGAGCTTTGTAGATATACTTGTAGTAGCATAAGGGTATTAAAACTCCATTGACGTGCACCAAGTGACTGAACTATGAGCCACAAGATTAATAAGGCTACTGTATACTGTCTCCCTAAATAAAGAGACTTATTTCCGACAGTAGGTACTGGGAGATGAAGAAGCTTGCACAGGATAGAGTAGCATGGAGAGCTGCATCAAACCAGTCTCAGGACTGAAGACCACAACAACAACAACATTTCCGACAGTATACAGTCGGGGGGCATTTGTGATAAACCTTTTGCATTTTCTTTATGTTTTCGTCTTCTTTAAAGGCAAAGAGAGAAGGTGAAGCGGTAGCCCATCATAGAGCCTATGCCTACCGTCATGTATTTTTTGACTTTCAGTTGTTAAAAAACAGAGGATTTTTTCTGGTACCAGTAGGAGGAAGGAAGGATTCGCGCTCAGGTAGTGAACGAGGGAGAAGCACGCCATTTTTAGCGAGTAATTGTAGACCGCCATTTTGGGGTCGCTATGAATAAGTGAGGAGTATGTGTTTCATATGTGCATCGTTTAGAAAAATACAGTATTGTTTTATTAACAGAAAGGTCGTGTGAGTTGTTATTTCAAATAGTACGATAATTACAAGAACTGAAGCCCACCTGTGTACTTTGGAAAATTACGAAGATCCGATAAGCTTAATGGGAACACGGTCAAGACTTCAAAGGTGAACACGGCGACCAAACGTAGCATTATAAAGAATGGTAAGCACAAATCTACAGCGGAGAAAGAAACTACTTCGCTCTGCAAAATAATATGAACTAATACGAACTTATTTCCAGGCATAGCTCAGCTTATTGTGCTTGTCATTCATGCCGAAAAATTAATCTCATTAATTAAATACAATTTAAAAAGCCACGCATTTTAACATTTTATTATCATCTATTCCATTATTTTATTATATTATAGCACCTCTTGCAATACCCAATGGATTGCTTCTGCCCATTCACCGCTGTGACACGAGCGCTGCTGCTTTCATTGTTCTGCGCCACCTCTTGACAAGACCATTACTCTGCAGGTGGTAAGGATGTCATATGCCAGCGGTCGATGCTGCACATGTTGCATAATACACTCCTGGAAATTGAAATAAGAACACCGTGAATTCATTGTCCCAGGAAGGGGAAACTTTATTGACACATTCCTGGGGTCAGATACATCACATGATCACACTGACAGAACCACAGGCACATAGACACAGGCAACAGAGCATGCACAATGTCGGCACTAGTACAGTGTATATCCACCTTTCGCAGCAATGCAGGCTGCTATTCTCCCATGGAGACGATCGTAGAGATGCTGGATGTAGTCCTGTGGAACGGCTTGCCATGCCATTTCCACCTGGCGCCTCAGTTGGACCAGCGTTCGTGCTGGACGTGCAGACCGCATGAGACGACGCTTCATCCAGTCCCAAACATGCTCAATGGGGGACAGATCCGGAGATCTTGCTGGCCAGGGTAGTTGACTTACACCTTCTAGAGCACGCTGGGTGGCACGGGATACATGCGGACGTGCATTGTCCTGTTGGAACAGCAAGTTCCCTTGCCGGTCTAGGAATGGTAGAACGATGGGTTCGATGACGGTTTGGATGTACCGTGCACTATTCAGTGTCCCCTCGACGATCACCAGTGGTGTACGGCCAGTGTAGGAGATCGCTCCCCACACCATGATGCCGGGTGTTGGCCCTGTGTGCCTCGGTCGTATGCAGTCCTGATTGTGGCGCTCACCTGCACGGTGCCAAACACGCATACGACCATCATTGGCACCAAGGCAGAAGCGACTCTCATCGCTGAAGACGACATGTCTCCATTCGTCCCTCCATTCACGCCTGTCGCGACACCACTGGAGGCGGGCTGCACGATGTTGGGGCGTGAGCGGAAGACGGCCTAACGGTGTGCGGGACCGTAGCCCAGCTTCATGGAGACGGTTGCGAATGGTCCTCGCCGATACCCCAGGAGCAACAGTGTCCCTAATTTGCTGGGAAGTGGCGGTGCGGTCCCCTACGGCACTGCGTAGGATCCTACGGTCTTGGCGTGCATCTGTGCGTCGCTGCGGTCCGGTCCCAGGTCAACGGGCATGTGCACCTTCCGCCGACCACTGGCGACAACATCGATGTACTGTGGAGACCTCACGCCCCACGTGTTGAGCAATTCGGCGGTACGTCCACCCGGCCTCCCGCATGCCCACTATACGCCCTCGCTCAAAGTCCGTCAACTGCACATACGGTTCACGTCCACGCTGTCGCGGCATGCTACCAGTGTTAAAGACTGCGATGGAGCTCCGTATGCCACGGCAAACTGGCTGACACTGACGGCGGCGGTGCACAAATGCTGCGCAGCTAGCGCCATTCGACGGCCAACACCGCGGGTCCTGGTGTGTCCGCTGTGCCGTGCGTGTGATCATTGCTTGTACAGCCCTCTCGCAGTGTCCGGAGCAAGTATGGTGGGTCTGACACACCGGTGTCAATGTGTTCTTTTTTCCATTTCCAGGAGTGTACTTCAAACAGTGAGGCCTCAAACTGTCATCCTTGATCCATTGCCATTGTGAGCAAGCAGCCGAACTGGGTGATCCATGTATGCACAGACGCCATAGCCGTGGCGTCGATCATCGTTGTTGCCGTAACCCATCATGTCACAAGATCAATCATGGAGAGGATGTATTTTTGTGCTGATGATTCCAGTAAAAGGCCGACGAGGTCCAAATGAATGTGACGAAATCGTCTCTGCAGAACTGTGAAATGACAGAGTGGTGGCAGTGCGTGACGACCGGCTTCGTTGACAGGCAGTGCACACGCATATCCATACTTCGCAATACCTTTTAACATTTGCCCATACAAAGTGGTCAGTTACAAGCTTCATTGTGGGCCGTATTCCTGGATGGGAGACTCTGTGTAATGACCAAAACATAGCGTCACAAAAGGATTCTGGAACCAGTGGCCACGTCGTTTTTCAAGTGAAATATCACAGAGTAGAATTGTGTCTGTCTCTGGTAGCTGACATTGTTCAATCTTCAATCTGGTCACCAAGTCAGAAACAAGCGCTTCAATCAATGGAACTGATGTCTGTTCTCATGCCATTTGGAGGTAGTCTAGTTGAAGCGATACGGTACTGACCCGCGAAAGGTAGTCTGCCACAATGTTTTCCACTCCCAGTAAGTAGCAGATGTCCGTAGTAAATTGAGAAGTATAGTCCAAGTATCTAAACTGCCTCTGAGTAACTCGTGTCTGCGGATGTCAAATTGCATCCGTGACCAGTTTATGGTCTGTATAAATCACAACTGCTCAACCGTCAATACCTACATAGCAGATGTTTTCGTACATTGCTAAAAGTTCTCGGTCAAATACGGAAAACTGCATTAGAGATTTTGAGAGCTTCTTGAAGAAAAATCAGAGTGGTTGCACTTGCTATTCACTGATTTGTTGGACTACTGCCCCTTTTTCTACCTCACTGGTGCTGGTAGTGATTGTAAGAGGCGCAGCTGTCACCATGTGGGCTAAAACCACTGCTGAAACCCAACTGTTGATTGCACATGAGAAAGCCACTTGCATGTCTTTGGTCCATGTGAGCTGGCGATGTCCATGGGTACTTGGATCCTTTTAATGGATCAATGAGGGGAGCTGCGATAAGATGCTGAGATACTGCTGGAGGTTGTGGATTGTTTGTGGTTGTGGAAGATTTCGTACAAGCGCCAACTGATCATCCATCGGACATATTCCTGACGCAGAGATGGTGTAGCCTAGACGTGCGACTTGTTTCTGATGAAAATGTAGTTTGTCCTCGTTGATTTCAATTCCCACTTTGATCTAAGGCACCGAGAACTTGTTTCAGGTGTCTGCCATACCCTTCATTACCTTCGGTGAACACTAATACATCACCAATGTAGGAGTAGCAATTTGGGACATTAAAAAGCACACCATCGATGAAACACTGCCATGTTTACGTGGCATTTTTGACTCCGTGTGGCATTACTAAGAACTTGAACGAACTGAAAGGTGTGATGATGGCAGTCTTTTGAATATCGGCCTGATGCATGGGAATCTGGTAGTATGCTTTCTTGCAATCAAAGATGGAAAACACAGTAGACCCTGCTAGTTTGTGGGTAAAGTCTTGAATGTTTGGTAATGGGCACGAATCATGCACAGTTCCAACATATGATAATCACCGCACAAATGGACTGATCTGTCTTTCTTCAGAACCACTTTTATTTGCGAGGCCCATGGGCTGTCAGATTGTGAAAGCACACCACATGACGTCATTTGATCAGGTTCTTCTTTTGCAGCATTGAGTATTTGAGGATCTAGTTTACACGCCTTGTGTCATACCGCAGGTCCCAGTCCCAGTGCAATGATAATCTTATGGACTGTTCCATTCCGTGTGGCACACAAATACACCATTGAGGGGACACTGGCATAAGCCAGGGAGGGGGAGCACTAAGCCTGTACTTGACTTGACTTGTCCACCAAGGTTGGCTATGGTGTGGTTCTGGCGCAGCCATTGAGGAGGCTGTGGGTCCCATAGATCGGCATGTATACTGCTGCTGTAATGCATCAATTGTAGCATGGCTCATGTTGAGCTCCTGTATAAGTGACTGAAGTCGTAGGTGCAATGACTGGTTTTCTTCATACGAATCCAGGAGCTGTAAGTAGTATGAAGTCAGTTTGTCCAGTGAAGGTCTGTTTCATTAGGTGGCATTGATGTCGAGGGATGGACCAGTGGACCATTGGCGGTACATCTTGATGTAGTCTCAGTAGGTACGGCCTCTATGATGGTGTGTGTGACATGGTGGTACAATGCAAACTGTTACAAGTCAGAGGAAAGTTTGAAGTGTTGCAAGAATTCCAACCCGAGAACTGGTTGCGTGACATCAGCTACATAGAAAGTTCATGTGCATTGTATTCCACTGTTCTGGTCATTGTGCCACATACCCTTACAGGAATGTCACTGTCGGCCAAGACGTGCAGTTCCCGAGGTGGATCATACCGATGCAAGATGCTGTGGTAGTATACTGACATCAGACCCTATGTCAGTCAGGAAGTGGGTGTTGTCTACGACGTCTGCAACGAAAGTGCGTGCACCTCCTGTCAGGGTGATCGTGGCCAGAAGGCGACTTGTAGCAATGCGGGCAAATGCACACATTCCTGCCCACTGGTGGCATTTGGGTGCCGGTACGGAGATCAACATTTTTGGGCCTTTTCACTGAATGGTTGGTGGTATCAGCACACAGCCTCAGTGTTGGCTGATATGGGTGTGATTGTTCATCATGACGGCTGCATGTCGATAGTGCTGGGGTGGCTCAGATGTCACGCTGTAGTGGGTTGTGGGGCTTTCCGTCCTGGCAGCAGTTGTCTCAACATGCGGGGCTATACATTCTGTCTGCCAGTGTGAGTCTGTCTTTCATCAGTTGCTACTCATGGGCTATCAGTGCTGTCTGCACCACAGCCGACAGCATTTTGAGCCAGATTGCCCACAATATGCAACCTCTATGTCAGTCAAGTCTGGAGGTGGCTCCACAGCTGTGACGGAATGCTGTCGTCAAGGAATGCTTCGCATAGCACTGGATGCAGTTGTTCTGGTGGGTGTGCAAATCTTCTCACAACCACTACTTTTGCTGTCTCATATTTATTGGGGGGATAGTGGTGACACGATGACATCACTTGCTAGTTTGGTGTACTCGTCTAAGTGACATATTAGAGCGACAAGTTTTTCTGAATCGTCCGTAAAGTCTGGGTGCGCAAAAGAACATTCAGCTCTAGCAAATATGCAAGTTGTGTGTTGTGGCACAGAGATGCTGCAATGTCCACTGTATGGTGACTGTGGTGATGATGGAACCAATCACCACAGTTGAGGTTGGCGCATGTCGTAGTGTGTGTCGGAAGGAGGACAGTTGACAATGTGGGGGCAGAAGCTCGTTGTTGTTATTGTTGCTGTTGTTGTTGATGTTGGCCTGCATTGGTGATGTGGTGGTAAGTCGAGGTTCAGTTTGTCACATTAAATTATGTATAAAGTGAGGGCACAGATGTAGTGTTCCTATTGTTGGACCTATGGAGTACTATTGTTTCAAGTTGTTGTTCTCAACATGCAAGATACACTAGTAGTTTAGGTTGATCAAAATTTTCACCCTGTTCACTATGTCGTCACTTCACACATCCACAACACTCGCACTTGCACTGGTGTACATTGAATGTTCAATGAGACAACGCAGTTTTAAGCTCGACGTGGACATCACTGAACACAATCATGAATGGGAATCACATGTTCACAACTCAGGATCACCAATGTGGTGGGTTTTCATAGTCTAGGTGATGAATTATTATCAACTATGCTGCATTCTGTACACACTACATAGCATCCATTTGATACAAAAGCATAGAGCTTACTAACTACGGCTCCAGAAGAGAATGTACACATCTTCCATCAGCAATGTTATTGTTCAGTGTTTCCACAGTCATATTATCTTGAACAGTAGTAAAAGTAGTTACATAACTTCTGAAGAAAACTTTAATACAATTCAAAAATATTGCGAATATTTGAGTTAAAATTTTAATAGTTTATACAACAGTTTCTGAGAAAATTTATTTATCATTTTCTGAGGACTTCACACTTTGAGCATCTAACAGTTTTCTTGTTGGTGTATCACTTACAGTTGTTACATATTACTGTCATTTTGTTGTACTTTTCTGCTTTCGACTGGCTTTTACTAACACAATATTAGCTTTTACCTCGTCTGCCGCACCCCCCCCCCCCCCCCGCGCCAAATTGAGTGCTCAGCATGACAGAATGTCAATCCTAAGGGCCCGGGTTCGATTCCTCGCTGGGTTGGATATTTTTCTCCACTCAGTGAGTGGGTGTTGTGTTGTCCTAAGCATTATCATTTCATCCCCATCGACACGCAAGTCGCTGAAGTGGCATCAAATCGAAAGACTGCACTGGGTGAGCGGTCTACCCGACAGGAGGCCCTAATCACACGTTCTTCGGCTTTTACCTCCACGAGTTTCCTTTGCACATAAGTACTGTTCGACTGGGTGTCTTATGTTACCAAAATGCTTTTATTTATTGTATAAGACATTTGTTGTGAAAAGTCATGTCTACTACTAAGGAAGGGAGGAGAATCTATGACCACTCTAATCAAACTTAATCCAAAAATTTGGAGGTAACTGAAATATTTAATTATAGAATTTGGTAGACGATTTCATTAAAAACAATTTTATTTCTCAAAAACGTTAAAATATAAAATACACATCCAGATTACAATATTAGCAAAATGCAGGCATTCATCAGAGGTTCTTCCAGTTTTATTGCTGCAGTTTTATTGCTATAAACAGAGCATATAAACAGGTAATATTTCCTCTGATCAGAAACAACAAACTTTTGTTGTGATTTTTGGTCCAAAGATTGGACTCCTGCAGCTCTGTACATTACATCTGTCCTGTGAAAGTCTTTGCATTACTGTTGCAACCTACACCCACGTGAACCTGCTTACTGTGGTCACACCTACGCTTCACCCACATTTTTATGCAATAAATTTTCTCCCTTACCAAGTTAATGATTCCTTGGAATCTAATATCAACCTATCCCAACTTTTAGTTAAGTTGTGCATTTTTCATCCTATTTGGTTTAACAACTATTCATTAGTTAACCTAACAATCTACTCATCAACATTCTTCTGTAACATCACTTTACAAAAGCTTCTTTTCTGTGCTGCTTATCATCCACATTTCACTTCAATAAAAGGCTACCCTCCAGACAAATACTTTCGGTACAGACTTTGCTAACACTTAGTAATAATGGAAATTTCTGTCTCAGTACTGTCCAATTTTATTTGGCTGCACTCTATTACCGCAGGTTTTTTTTTTGTCAATGCTAATCTTATAACCACTTTTCATGACTAACCATTCTGTTCATATGGTCTTCCAAGCCCTTCGCCACAACCGACAATTACAGTTACTGGCAAACTTCAAAGTTCTTATTTATTCTTTCTGATCTCAATGTGCTTTCAAAATTTCTCCTCCCCCGATGATCAATATAAAGATTGAGTAACATTGGGGATAGGTTAGAACCCTGCCTCACTGTCTTCTCAACTACTGCTTCCTGCTCATGTCTTGGCTGAACTCTGTGGTTTCTGTAAAAGTTGCAGATCAGCTTTTGCTTCCTCTATGTTAGTCTTGCCTTCTTAGTTTTAAAAGTGTGTAGTCCAGTCTCAACAGTCAAAGCCATTTTCTAAATCTACAATGGTATAAACAAGAGCTTGTCTTTCTTCAGTTTATCTTCTAACTAGTCATAAGGATCAGTAATGTCTTGCATATTCATTTCTCTAGAGCCCAAATGTGTCTTTCCCAGTTGTTTCATTCTTCTGTTAATAACTATGCATTTTGCTCCCATGATTTATTAAGCTGATGTTTCTATATTATTCACACTTGTCAGCACCTGATTTGGGGAAGGGGACCAAACAGCAAGGTTTAGGGAAGGATGGGGAAGGAAGCCGACCATGCCCTTTCAAAGGTACCATCCCAGCATTGCCTGAAGAGATTTAGGGAAATCACGGGAAACCTGAATCAGGATGGCCGGACATAGGTTTGAACCATTGTCGTCGTCCTGAATGTAAATCCTGTGAGCTAACTACAGCGCCACCTTGCACACTCCCAGGATTCTTTGGTACTGGGATTATAACATTCTTCCTTAAGCCTGTGGATACTTTGACTGTCTCATATCATGGTGTATACGTGAACGAGGAAAAAAAATTCCCGGATTTCCCAGTTAAAAATACACTTTCTCCCAGATGAAAATACAATTTTCCATGTTAAGTAACAGTATACTTTTCCTTGGAACTGTAAAACTTATCAATCCTTTAAATGCTTGTGGTTTTATACACCGGCATAGAATTTCCCGGCACTTTACAAAACGAAACTCAGGGGAAAAAACACGTATTGGAAAGATGTCTGATGTGCAGCAACATGTACACTGCATATTTTCGTATTACGAAAGTATAAAATCGAATTCCACCAAACACCGCAGCAATATAGCAGCTCGTATCTCATCTTCATCGTCCCTTCCCGCAATATTGTCTTTATGTTTCTTTCATTATTAAAACACTTCTATACTTACTTTCAACTTTTTACCCTTCCTTTCTTTACTTAAGACTGACTTACCATCTGAATTCTTGATAGCTTCTATCTTCTCAAGTCTCTCTAATATTTGTAGATGCAGTATCTATGTTTCCTATAGTCATGGACACATTAACCCACTGGTATAGCATGACGGGTATACCCGTCAACACCCTTGCATACAATTACGTACAATTACGAGCACAGCTGTCACCGTGCAGTTGCCTTGTTGACCAGTGCTACCAATGGTTCAGGCAGCATGTTAATAGATGGCAGCAGCTGTGTCCACCTTTAAATCATGTGGAAACATCAACTGCAGATAAGTATTATGGTGCAAAGTTGGCATGTTTACGTAGATTCGGTAGCGCAACATGGCTGATCCATACGAAATCCAAGGTGAAAGAATAAATTGAGTTTTTGAATAAACTGATTTGAATGACTGATGGTGAAATATATTCTGAGAACAGTGAAAGCACAGAATCAGAAGCGAGTGAACAACAGTGGTTGTGTTGACAAAGCAGATTTTTTCCCTTACAATCAAGATGCCATAGCAGAGCCAGCAACAGGTATCTCGACAATTGCTGACAATTGGAATTGGCATAATGTTTGCAATACTCCTTAAATTATCAACAGCAGCGCTGAAGGCGAGATACACGTTACTGTTTGCAGATCCCTAGGCAAGTAACTGATCAGTTCTTGATGCCACAGTTCTGTGAGACGGTGGTCAAGGAAATAAATTTATTTGCACCTAGAACATGTGCAAAAACAACTGTACATGCTGAGCAGAGAAGAATGGTTGACGAAGTACACTGATTTCCTGTTACAGAAGGTGAGGTGAAGGCCTACTTTGCACTTTGCATGCTTGTGTTCCGAATAAAGAAATCTTCTGGACAAGATATTTCATTGAAGACAAAAATAAGACAGATTCTTATTTTTGGTAAAACTGTGATTCCTAGGAGATTCAAAGATATCTTCATTTTGCTGCTGATTCTGCAGATATGCAGCACAACAAACTGTGAAAGGTGAGACCAGTTATTACTTTTCTTCTCAACATATTTCAGATGGTTTACAAACATGATTTTTTTTAAATTCTGTTTCAATGAGAGTGATGTTCAGGGGCAGAGTATTGTAAATACAATACAGCCCTTCAAAGAGAGCAAGATTTGGTTTGAAAACTCATACTGTATGCTCACCTGACAATTGGTACTGTTACAGTTGTAAAATTTATACAGGTCTTGACACAGAAGAAGTATTCAGCACCCCAGCAACTGAGAAATTAAATTTTGAATTTGTAGGGGACTTTACTGAATGAGAGGAGAACAATATACATGGATGTCATATAGTTCTCACACAATTGGAACTGTAAGACCAAATAAGAAGAACATGACCCTACAGTTATTTCCTCAGTGCTGACAAAAAAGGGGGGGGGGGAAGTGGACTTTCTTTAGGATCAGCAAATAAAATTCTCACTGTGATGTGGATAGTTAAAAATACCACCACACATTCTGTCAACCATTCATGATCGACCTAATTATGAAAAAAAGGGAAGATTAAGGTGAAACGTAACTGCATCAGTGATTATAATAAAGGAATGGGCAGTGCTGACGCACATGACCAACATTTCCTCTTATGAATTGATACGACATACGTCAGCGTGGAGAACCCTACTTAAGTTCGAAGAGTGCAAGATTTTAGAATGAAATTTTCATTCTACAGCCAAGTGTGTGCTGATATGAAACTTCCTGGCAGATTAAAACTGCATGCCAGACCGAGACTCGAACTCGGGACCTTTGCAAAAGGTCCCGAGTTCGAGTCTCAGTCCGGCACACAGTTTTAATCTGCCAGGAAGTTTCAGTGCAAGATTTGCCTACACATCGGTAAGCGTTTTAAGCTTTACCACACTCGGACAAGCTACTCATGATTATATTTAACAGTGTAATAGACAAATACAGTAAACAGGCTTTTCTAATACAGCTTATGGTATGTTGTAAAAATTTGGAAAACTGTTGAAAATAAGTGCAAGTCAATAAAAAATTGTATGGCAATAGGTTAATAGCTTTGCATTTCTCCTCTAGTCATTCTTGTGTTGGCATTATGCATTCTGTAAAAATCAGGCATATGCATTCTCTTTTGCCTGCTTCATTTTTACATTTACTCTTTTCCTCGATCATATTCAGTATCTACAATATTGAAAAGATAAATTGCTACTCACTATAAATAGGGTGTATACGTGGACAAGGAAAAAAAATTCCCAGATTTCCCGCTTAAAAATACTTTTTCCCCGTTAACTGACAGTATATTTTCTCTCGGAACTGCATAAGTCCTTTGAATGATTATGGTTTTATACACCGGCGTAGAATTTCCCGGCACTTTAGAAAACGAAACTCAGGGGAAAAAACACGTTTTTGAAAGATGTCTGATGTGCAGCAACATGTACACTGGATATTTTCGTATTACGAAAGTATAAAATCGAATTCCACCAAACACCGCACGTTACTTTCCGAAGGATTGAAATAGAGATTGCGATGCGCTTTTGTAAGAAAGTCGTAGCTCATGTCAAGCGATCTCGCCAGCCGATGTCAGCGGATATTCAGAGCATACGACATATGATGTAGTCAGCCAATAGCAACATCACTGTTAAGTAGTGCGAACACACAAACAGGAAAAGCTAATGGTTTAAATTAATGTACATAGTGTTGCTACAAGAAAAGAAAAGCTTTCACGTATAATATTGGACTCTGGGATTAATAAGCTGCAAGAGAAGCTAAGCTTTGACACACAATGTTGATCTTTTTTGCGTACACACCAGTAAACTTTTTAACAACGACATAAATGTCTGATCTTCTGGGCTCGAAAATATTCTAAATGGTCGTCCTCAAAGATATTAATTTTGAATTAGAGTCAAACGCTCTGTGATTTAAGAAATTCATCGGACATTCGCGCACAGAGTTCATCTTGTGTAAAAGGAAATTTAATTTACTTGAAAGTAACGCTTTTCAAACAACCATTCGGAATATTTTCCCGCGACCTGTTAGAAATAGATTCGTTTCAACAGTTGCGCCAGATGACAGGCGTCGCCGCACTTGCGTTCGTATGTGTAAAACATTAAAAAGATCTTACATTAAATCATAAAAGAAACAAGACAATAGATTATACTCCAAGAGCATGGGAATTTTGTGCACCATACTAAAATGAATAATTCGGCTTAAAGTGCACATTCGTACGTCCAGATTCAGATCTAAATTTTCTTGGAGTACCAGTACCGCATTATCTCATGTATGGTTCTTTATTATGGCATAATGCCATATCCGCTAGAAGATGAAAAAGTGAACTTGAAATGTAGCGAACAGTCGTAACCAGCCAATAATGTGGAATTAAACACTTCGTTTCAAATAAATTGACTGTCTCAGCAGAAAAGATTAATAAAAGTCAAATTTCTTTAACAAACTGACAAAAATAACTTCATTGTTCTGGAAGGCAATGAACGCTTGACTGTCAGCAAGGTAGAAACAAAACAAAATATGAAACTAATAACATAGTTTAGCCTTCCATTATTATGTGAATGTATTTTAATTCACTTGACAGCTCCCGGCCACAGAAATCAGTTTGACTTTTCAAAAATATCTTCTTTTGTAGCGCACATCTTTCTGATGAGTCTGATACATAAAACATATATGAGCGATGGAACGTAAGACATGTTTATTTCGTCTTCAGTGTGCCGAAGTGCAGTGCCACGCCTCTTCACACAGCATTCTCCCATAGCACGTCTGTATTTCGCTCTGTGAAATTCAAACGTGTAATATTTTGTAATGGGTGCCATCAAACTATATTCAGGCCAGTGGAAATTAAACATTCTTCAGAAAATTTGCAGTCTTTACTGCTTATTAGCTAATAACTTGCTGTTTCGAGTGACACAAAATTAAATATGGGATACATAAAACGAGTAAAAACAAGAGACAATCAAGACAGTATACATTTCCTCAGTCCTTAAGTCATAGCATTTTTTCTCTCTATCTTGCCACGGTTTTATATGGCATACTTTCCTTTCTGGGAAAGAATCTTTTATCTCAAAGTTCGTCAACGTTTTGCTACATGAAAAATCGAAATGTCGTTGTCTACTACCAGAAAAGCTGTTAATACAAATAGTACCCAAGACTGGTGTGGTTTCTCGATCTGATTACATGTATTTTGTCACTGTGTGCTAGATAAAACGAAATAGGCCTGGCTAATATCGCAACAATTGTTACATACACCAAATAAACGAGACTGTTTTGGCACAAATGGTCATTTTTATAACACGGCAGAATATAATTCACAAAGTACCAATATCACATGCCTATTAGGCCTACTACAAGCAAAAAGTTTTATGTTAGGAAATAGTTTCACATTTCATTCATACTCTCTAGCTTCTGAAGCATGAGATCGAAAAGTAGTAGTAGTAGTACGAAATTTTCACATAAATTTGGACTCGTCATATTTTTCCATAATTAGTGACAGTCACTGTTTCTTCTCCTTCCTTGTTCTAACAAACAATCTTTTCATCACTAATTCTGTAACTATTCCTGCCAGTGTCAAAATTTATTCTCTGATTAATTTCACTAACCCTGCCACAATCACCGGTTTAGTTATCCCGTATTTGTTCTCCGGTTAGGCGTTAATACATGTTCGTACAACACGTTTCCTGTGCTACTCCCAGAATAGAACTTGAGCCGCTGCTAGCCAGGGACTGTATAACTGGCCCTTAGTAGTGTAGCAGTCTGGCTAAAAATGTTTTGTCAAAATTTCATTTTCTTGGATACACGGAGAAGACAATACGTAATCTTAGTTGCCTATTATTCCTGCTAGTCGTTTATTTCCACTCAGGTAGTCTGAATCTATGGAATTCGCTAGTAATTATAACAACGCTGATCATTTGCAAACCCAGTCAACCACATAAACAGCGATTGCAAACCCAGTCAACCACATAAACAGCGATTGTCACTCACCCTTTTGGCTTTATTCGATCAGCTCATATAGACCCGTCCCATTTTGTGTACAGGAAAGTTCATTTCTAGATGCAACAGATGCTGGGCGCTTTGTGAAACAAGGTCTTTTTCGTCAATAATATGAATTTGGCGCTCCCCCCCCCTCTCCTGAAACTGCCACCGGGGGCAGATACCTTGATTTGCCCCCGCCCCCTAGTTCCGGGCCTGTTGCGCATACGTGAATCTGCCAACTTAGGTGCACCAGCAAAATATTTCCGGATAGCATCTGGCTGCTTGCTGCAATTGCTTGTACGGCTAACTGCCACACTTCTGTAGCCAGAAACAGAAGGTACTACTCATACGCGACTCAACTGCACATGCGCATAAGCTCGCTCGCAACCGCTCGAACGAATCTATTGTAAACAGTTGTGACGTCACGCTGATCGGAGACGATTTGTTGTTACGAAACACTGAATAAAGTCTTTGACTCATTTTGCTGTTGGCAGACACTTGTATGAGCACTGTGTTTTGTTCTTGTATATGGTGCATTTCCTTTGCAACTTAAGTTTTATTTTCGTTTCTTTCTCTCGTTCGTGTTTTATTGATGCAGTATTTTTCTGCAGCAGCGAGATACAGTAATATTCTTTGTTAGAGTATTGGTTCTTACTAGTCAAAGTTACAAAAATGTAACTAAAAACTAAGACAATGAAAAATTCCCGGGTTTTTCCCGAATCTCCCGGGTCGTATACACCCTGCATATACTATGTACCAGGTGGAAGAGTTTTGTCATGGCTGACTCAACCAAGGATCTCAGTACTTCTGAGGGAATGCTGTGTGCATCAAATTCCTTGTTTGGACTTAGGTCCTTTAACACTATCACCTCTTTCTAGCAATATAGCAGCTCGTATCTCATCTTCATCGTCCCTTCCCGCAATATTGTCATTATGTTTCTTTCATTATTAAAACACTTCTATACTTACTTTCAACTTTTTACCCTTCCTTTCTTTACTTAAGACTGACTTACCATCTGAATACTTGATAGCTTCTATCTTCTCAAGTCTCTCTAATATTTGTAGATGCAGTATCTATGTTTCCTATAGTCATGGACACATTAACCCACTGGTATAGCATGACGGGTATACCCGTCAACACCCTTGCATACAATTACGTACAATTACGAGCACAGCTGTCACCGTGCAGTTGCCTTGTTAATAGATGGCATCAGCTGTGTCCGCCTTTAAATCATGTGGAAACATCAACTGCAGCTAAGTATTATGGTGCAAAGTTGGCATGTTTACGTAGATTCAGTAGCGCAACATGGCTGATCCATACGAAATCCAAGGTGAAAGAATAAATTGAGTTTTTGAATAAACTGATTTGAATGACTGATGGTGAAATATATTCTGAGAACAGTGAAAGCACAGAATCAGAAGTGAGTGAACAACAGTGGTTGTGTTGACAAAGCAGATTTTTTCCCTTACAATCAAGATGCCATAGCGGAGCCAGCAACAGGTATCTCGACAATTGCTGACAATTGGAATTGGCATAATGTTTGCAATACTCCTTAAATTACCAACAGCAGCGCTGAAGGCGAGATAGACGTTACTGTTTGCAGATCCCTAGGCAAGTAACTGATCAGTTCTTGATGCCCCAGTTCTGTGAGACGGTGGTCAAGGAAATAAATTTATTTGCACCTAGAACATGTGCAGAAACAACTGTACATGCTGAGCAGAGAAGAATGGTTGACGAAGTACACTGATTTCCTGATAGAGTAGGTCTACATCTACATCTACATCTACATTTATACTCCGCAAGCCACGCAACGGTGTGTGGCGGAGGGCACTTTACGTGCCACTGTCATTACCTCCCTTTTCTGTTCCAGTTGCATATGGTTCGCGGGAAGAACGACTGTCTGAAAGCCTCCGTGAGGTGAAGGCCTACTTTGCACTTTGCATGCTTGTGTTCCGAATAAAGAAATCTTCTGGACAAGATATTTCATTGAAGACAAAAAATACGACAGATTCTTATTTTTGGTAAAACTGTGATTCCTAGGAGATTCAAAGATATCTTCATTTTGCTGCTGATTCTGCAGATATGCAGCACAACAAACTGTGAAAGGTGAGACCAGTTATTACTTTTCTTCTCAACAGATTTCAGACGGTTTACAAACATGATTTTTTTTAAAATTCTGTTTCAATGAGAGTGATGTTCAGGGGCAGAGTATTGTAAATACAATACAGCCCTTCAAAGAGAGCAAGATTTGATTTGAAAACTTATACTGTATGCTCACCTGACAATTGGTACTGTTACAGTTGTAAAATTTATACAGGTCTTGACACAGAAGAAGTATTCAGCACCCCAGCAACTGAGAAATTAAATTTTGAATTTGTAGGGGACTTTACTGAATGAGAGGAGAACAATATACATGGATGTCATATAGTTCTTACACAATTGGAACTGTAAGACCAAATAAGAAGAACATGGCCCCACAGTTATTTCCTCAGTGCTGACAAAAAAAAGGGGGGGGGAGAAGTGGACTTTCTTTAGGATCAGCAAATAAAATTCTCGCTGTGATGTGGATAGTTAAAAATACCACCACACATTCTGTCAATCATTCATGATCGACCTAATTATGAAAAAAAGGGAAGATTAAGGTGAAACGTAACTGCATCAGTGATTATAATAAAGGAATGGGCAGTGCTGACGCACATGACCAACATTTCCTCTTATGAATTGATACGACATAGGTCAGCGTGGAGAACCCTACTTAAGTTCGAAGAGTGCAAGATTTTAGAATGAAATTTTCATTCTACAGCCGAGTGTGTGCTGATATGAAACTTCCTGGCAGATCCTTTGCAAAAGGTCCCGAGTTCGAGTCTCAATCCGGCACACAGTTTTAATCTGCCAGGAAGTTTCAGTGCAAGATTTGCCTACACATCGGTAAGCGTTTTAAGCTTTACCACACTTGGACAAACTACGCATGATTATATTTAACAGTGTAATAGACAAATACAGTAAACAGGCTTTTCTAATACAGCTTATGGTATGTTGTAAGAATTTGGAAAACTGTTGAAAATAAGTGCAAGTGTCACAGTCAATAAAAAATTGTATGGCAATAGGTTAATAGCTTTGCATTTCTCCTCTAGTCATTCTTGTGTTGGCATTATGCATTCTGTAAAAATCAGACATATGCATTCTCTTTTGCCTGCTTCATTTTTGCATTTACTCTTTTCCTCGAGCATATTCAGTATCTACAATATTGAAAAGATAAATTGCTACTCACTATAAATAGGGTGTATACGTGGACAGGGAAAAAAATTCCCAGATTTCCCGGTTAAAAATACTTTTCCCCTGTTAACTGACAGTATATTTTCTCTCGGAACTGTGTAAGTCCTGTGAATGATTATGGTTTTATACACGGGAGTAGAATTTCCCGGCGCATTATAAAACGAAACTCAGGGGAAAAAACACGTTTTGGAAAGATGTCTGATGTGCAGCAACATGTACACTGCATATTTTCGTATTACGAAAGTATAAAATCGAATTCCACCAAACACCGCACATTACTTTCCGAAGGATTGAAATAGAGATTGCGATGCGCTTTTATAAGCCAGTCATAGCTCATGTCACGTGATCTCGCCAGCTGATGACAGCGGGTATTCAGATGTAGTCAGCCAATAGCAACATCACTGTTAAGTAGCGCGAACGCACAAACAGAAAAAGTGAATGGTTTAAATTAATATACACAGTGTTGCTACACAAAACGCAAAGCTGTCACATATAATATTGGTCTGTCAGATGAATACGCTGCAAGATAAGCTAAGGTTTCACATACAATGTTGGTCTTTTACCGTATTTAGTCGAATCTAAGACGCACCTGAAAAGTGAGACTCGAAATAAAGGAAAAAAAAAAAATTCCCGAATCTAAGCCGCACGCGAAATTTGAGACTCAAAATTCAAGGGGAGAGAAAAATTTTAGGCCGCACCTCCAAATCGAAACAAAGTTGGTCCATTGTAATACGAGACACAATTTAGGTCGAATGAATGACGATACAGCTACAGTAGTTGTGTTCGAGTCATAAGCTTAGCAAAAAAAGAGGACTCGTCTCATTAGTGAAAAAATGGCAAGAGACTGCTGCTTTCTTTGATAATGATCAACAAGAACCAAATAATAGACTGCGTATGATAGAAGATGTTCTGAACGAGAGTTAGGCGAAAATTTTTCTCCGTTTGAAAATCTTTGCAGACGCTTCTTTAGTACTGCAAATTGTGCACAGAAATTAGAGTCATCCTAGATTTTAAAATCTATTCAGTTGCCGTGCTTCATTTCTGACTGTATCACTATTACGTATAAAAATAATACGAATATAAACATGACACGATATGTATATTCTTCCGCTTTTGTTGTTGTCTCACTCTAGTTTCGTAGTTTATTAGGCAGACAGGATTTAAATGAGATAGCAGCAAACACGAAAGAATGCATGGCAAAATGTTTATATTCGTATTCTTTCTTATGGTGAAGAGAATACTGCATGTGATTCAAATTTCGTCAGATTCCTATTAGCAACCATCTCTTCTCACAGGTGGGAAAAAATTCAGAATGTAGATTTGGCCATATTGACAAACATCCCAAACAGTCTTGCCAGTCGGATTTTCGTAGTACATTGAAATTCTGCTACATTCGAACATGAAAAATACGGAATTTGTATTTACTTCGTTGGATAATGTATGAAAATGCAGTGGTCGAAACTCAGGGCGGAGGAAAAAAAAACTCGTCTTCCACCTTTTTTTTAAATTTATTTACTGACGCTGAGGTTTTGGCGCTAATATTTGTCCTTGTGCCTACAAAGCATGCCTGTGTAGCGCTACATATATTCGACGGCAGAAGTTAGTTGTGGC
Source organism: Schistocerca nitens (assembly GCF_023898315.1). Lineage (NCBI taxonomy): Eukaryota > Metazoa > Arthropoda > Insecta > Orthoptera > Acrididae > Schistocerca > Schistocerca nitens. The sequence goes on along the minus strand of NC_064617.1, from coordinate 803,405,794 downwards.
GGCACCTACCAACATTTTTCAGAACTTCCGCTTGCTTTGCACTCGATTCTAAGCCGCAGGCGGTTTTTTGGATTACAAAAACCAGAAAAAAAAGTGCGGCTTAGATTCGAGTAAATACGGTATGCGCGTATTACAATTTACGATACATCACACAAAAGTGATCGTAAAATTTTTAATAACGACTTAAATGTCTGATCTTCTGGGCTCAAAATTCATCTAAATGACTCATCATCAAAGAGTGGATTTTTAAATGAGAGTCAAACGCTCTGTGATTTAAGAAATTCATCGTACATTATCGCACATAGCGCCGCTGTCACTGCCAGAATGGTACTTTGATGGTAACGCTTTTCAAACCACCATTCGGAATATTTTCCCGTGACCTGTTAGAAATACGTTCGTTTCCGCAGTTGCCAGAGAGCGCCAGATGACAGGCGTCACCGCACTTGCGCATCTACGATGTCACAGGGAGCCCGTATGTTCGTACGTGTAAAACATTAAAAGAGCATACATTATGTCATAGAAGAAACAAGACATCAGAGAATACTCCAAGAGCATCGGAATTTCTAGACCCACACTAAAATGTGCACATTTGTATGACCATATTCCCATTTAAGTAGGCCACGACCTGATATTAAGCTTTTCAATGTGGTTTTCTGGATGTAAATTTTCTTGGAGTACCAGTACTGTGTTCTCATGTTTGGTTCTTTATTATGGTATAATGCCATACGTGCTAGAAGTTGAAAACGTGCACCTGAAATGCAGCGAACAGTGTGTGGAATTAAAAAGAAAATTTCTTTAGCGAACCGACAAAAATAACTTCATTGTTCTGCAAGGCAATTAATGCTTGACTGTCAGAAAGGTGGAAATCAGAAATCTGTTTTGTTTTCATTTGACGTGAGAGCAGTAAACGAAGAGGAAACAGCAAAATCACTAAATGAAACAGGGTCACGTGGAGACTACCCACTACCCCACTGTAACTCAAGACTGCTCTGCGCATCAGCCCCGCATCTACGATATTTCCGAACCGGTGCAATACCCCGCCATAGGACGTCAAATTAAAAACGAATTTTCAAAAGTATGTTCATTTCGTAGTGCACATCTTTCTGAAGAGTCTGATGCATAAGACGTGTGTTCGAGGAAATGTAAGACATGTTATTTGGTCGTAAGTGTGTCAAAGGGTAGTGCCTCGCCTCCTCACACAGCATTCGTCCATCGCACGACACTTTACTTCGCTCTGTGGAAATGAAACGTGTATATTTTGTAATGGATGCCATCAAACCATATTCAGGACAGTGGAAATTAAAATGTCCTGTGGTGCCTCTCCTGCTTACAATTTGCACTCTTTATTCCCTATCAGCTAACAACTTGCTGCTTTGTGTGACATAAAATTAAATATAGGATACATAAACCCAGTAAAGACATGAGGCAAGCAAGACAATACACATTTCTTCAATCCTTAGCTCCTAGAATTTTTCTCTCTCTAATCTTGCTACACCTTTACATGGCGTGCTTTCCTTTCTGCGAAAGAATCTATTACCTCATCTGAGTTCGTCAAATGTTTTGCTACGTGAAAAGTCGAAATGTCGTTGTCTAGTACTGAAAAAGCTGTTAATGCAAATAGGACCCAAGACTGGTGTGGTTTCCCGATCTGATTACGTCTATTTTGTCACACACTGCTAGATAAAACAAAATAGGCCTTTCTAATATTGCCACAATTGTAATACACACCAAATAAACGAGACTGTTTTGGCACAAACGGTCTTTTTTGTAACGACAGAATATAATTAATAAAGTACCAATATCAAATGCCTATTAGACCTACTACAAGCAAAAAGCCTTACGTTAGGAAATAGTTTCACACTTCATTCATACGTTCCAGTTTCTCAAGTATGAGATCGAAAAGTAGTAGTACGAAATTTTTATACAAACAGTCTTGTTATCACTAATTCTGTAACTATTCCTGCCAATGTCAAAGCTAATTCGCAGGTTAACTCCACTAACTCTGCCAGAATCGCCGGTTTAGTTATCCCGCGATTATTCTCCGGTTAGGCGTTGCTACATGTTCGTACAACGCTTTTTCCGCGCTTCTTCCAGAATAGAATTTAAAGTGGCTGCTAGCCGGGGACTGTACAACTGGCCCTTACTACTATAGCGATCTGGCCAAAAATTTTCTGTCAAAATTTCATTTTCTTAGACACACCGGAAAGTTAATACGTAATATTTCTTACCTGTTATTCGTTTATTTCCACTCCTGTAGTCTGAATCTATGGATTCAGCTAGTAATTACAACAACGCTCATCATTCACAAACTCAATCAACCACAACGGTTGGCATTCCCTTTTGTTTGTAGGAAAGTTCGTTTCTACATGCGACGAGGATTCCCCTGACAGAGACATCATGTACACTATGCACGCATTTACAAATCAACTTACGATTCATTCAGAAATCAACTTAGAATGTGTTCAAAAATCGACAGGGATGCGTTTCAAAGTCATATGAATAATCGATAGACCAAAGTGCGCTGGATGCTAGTCGCTTTGAGAAACAAGGTTTTTCTTTCCTCAGTAGTATGAATTTGCCCCCACCCCCCGTCCGAGAACTGGGCCTGCTGCGCATGCAAGAATCTGGCAGCTTGGGCTCTCCAGTAAAATTGTTCCTGGTAGCATATAGGTGCTTGCGGCGACTGCTTACACAGCAAACAGCCAGAAGCGGGAGAAGGTACTACTCAACTGCGCATGCGCATGATCCCGCTTGTAACTGCTAAAACGAATCTAATGTAAACAGTTGTGACGTCACGCTCATCGGAGGCAATTTGTTGTTACGAAACATTGCATAGTCTTCGTAAATCCTTTGACACAATTTGCTGTTGGCAGACGCTTGTATGAGCGCACTGTTTTGTTGCTGTATATGGCGCATTTCCTCTGCTGTTTAAGTTTTATTTTCGTTTTTTCTCTCGTTCATGTTTTTATTATTCTGAAAAAGCGGTATACAGTAATATCCTTTGTTAGAGTATCTGTTCTTGTCAGTCAAAATTACAAAAATTTAACTGAAAACAAAAACAATGAAAACTTCCCGGAATTCTAAAAAATTCCCGGGGTTTTCCCGGTTAACTCCCGGATGAAAAAATTCCCGGGTTTTTCCTGGATCTCCCGGGTCGTATACACCCTGTATAAAGGACACACTTGAGTCGCATGCAACCACAATGGAAAGACTACTAGATATTTTACCTCTCACAAGGGAACCCCCCCCCCCCCTCAGATTTAGTTATAAGTTGGCACAGTGGATAGGCCTTGAAAAACTGAACACAGATCAATTGAGAAAACAGGAAGAAGTTATGTGAAACTGTGAAAAAATAAGCAAAATATACAAACTGAGTAGTTCATGGGACAGATAGGCAACATCAAGGACACTGGGAACGCAGGAGCGCCGTGGTCTCGTGAGCAGCTCCGGAACGAAAGGTCCTTGGTTCAAATCTTCCATCGAGTGAAAAGTTTAATTTTTTATTTTCAGTTTATGTGACAAACTTATGTTTTCATCACTTTTTTGGGAGTGATTATCACATCCACAAGAAAACCTAAATCGGGCAAGGTAGAAGAATCTTTTTACCCATTCGCCAAGTGTACAAGTTAGGTGGGTCGACAACATATTCCTGTCATGTGACGCATATGCCGTCACCAGTGTCGTATAGAATATATCAGACGTGTTTTCCTGTGGAGGAATCGGTTGACCTATGACCTTGCGATCAAATGTTTTCGGTTCCCATTGGAGAGGCACGTCCTTTCGTCTACTAATCGCACGGTTTTGCGATGCGGTCGCAAAACACAGACACTAAACTTATTACAGTGAACAGAGACGTCAATGAACGAACGGACAGATAATAACTATGCAAAAACAAAGAAGGTAAAATTTTCACTCGAGGGAAGACTTGAACCAAGGACCTATCGTTCTGCAACTGCTCACGCTACCACGGCGCTCCTCTGCTCACATTGTCCATGATGTTGCCTATGTAGCCCATGGACTACTCAGTTTGTATATTTTGCTTATTTTTTCACAGTTCCACACAACTTCTTCCTGTTTTCTCAGTTGATCTGTGTTCAGTTTATCAAGGCCTGTCCACTGTGCCAACTTAAAACTTAATCTGAGGGGGGTGCGATGGGGAGGTTCCCTTGTCAGCATAGAGGCCTCCTCCTGCAGTAGAAAATACACACATTCATACAAGCACAACTCACAAACAAATGACCACTGGCTGGACTGAGTCATAACTGTGTCTGATGGGAGCAACAATACAGAAGGGGTGGAGGGTAAGGAGGAGGAGGCATGGGGCTGCAAGAGGAGTGGGAGAGGGAAGGTAGAACTGCTAGGTGCTGTCAGAAGGTGTGGCGCAGGGGTAGGGGGTGGGGGGAGGAAAGATATTGAAGGGAAAGAGGTCCAGTCTAGAGGGTGCCTCTTCAACACATCCTAGCCTAAACCTCGATTAACACGTTCCTGCTGCCTTACCATGTCTTTTCACTTCTCTATTCTGTTCCCACCACTCCTCCTCTCCAGATCCTGCACTGCCTTATCCCACCACTCTTCCCTCCCCCTCGCCTCATGCACTCTCTCTCTCTCCCCCCCCCCCTCCTCCTTTAAACCCCACTCCCATCTCACTATCCTCCCTGTCTCCCACTTCATCTTTACCTTTCTCTCCTTTTCCTAGTAGTGGAGCATATTATGTAACCACATGTTTCACTTCTTCCTATTAAACTGATGAAAGATGGTAATGGAGAAAACTTGAATAGGTAGTGTGTCAAAAGAATTTCCCACTGGGCATGGATGTGTTTACTCTACGTTCAGATGTGAGGAGAGAAATGTGAGTGCAGTACATCAACCAGTGATGATGACGACGAGAGAGCATATCCCCCTCCGAGGACTCGCTTATACTTCACCACTGCAGCTTGTAGGTGTTGTGGAATTCACAAAACAAGAGAGTCAGGTGACAATGGCCACCGGAAACGAACTAAGAATGCTCTGTAGTCTGTCACTTACTTCTGTCATAATACTCGGAGCTTCTGTCATATGCATGGGTATGAAAAGTAGTCTAATAGCAATCTGTGTCCCAACACTTAATTGTTTTATGAGAAAAGCAAAATACAGAAGAACCTATCAAGAATGGTTACATGATTTTATAGTTCGTTGGCATAGATGTGAACTCTTTACAGCCCTAGACCTTTTGCAGATGAGGAATAAGTTACATGGTGCAATTAGTGTGTCTGAATAGCAAGTCCAGAGCACAAAGAAGCTACAAGGTGGTGAGCATAAGAAAATAGTTGAGGTAAAAAGTTATCACAAAAAGCATCAGGGTGACAGGGTAGTAAAGTTGCTGACTCAGTTCCAACCCATAACTTGAGCTACATCTTTTCCTTGTTCCTACTGCACTCATTTTGTCTTGTTGTGTGACCACTAAGTCATCTGTCCAAAGACCTGCCTCTTTCCCATTACCCCATCCCCACCTTGATCAGCTCAGGCAACTGCTTTCAATTATTGATTGTCAATAATTTGTCTTTCTATGGCCCCAAGAGTGTGATTCTAGGTGGCTGTGTGTGTGCATTTATGTACTACTGTTAGAAAAAAAGCTAATACTCGAAAGCTAATGTGAATGGTGTTTCCTGTTGCGTGTTTCTGTGCTCCATGCACTGTGAGTGGTTGCCTTTTCCTTATTTTACATTATGTATGTGTATAACAGACAAATACAACAGTTTTACAGAAAGGTACACTCCACCTCAGCAACAAACTGTATAATCACTATCCAAATCCGCAAAAATAGAAAATTTCAAACCAAATGTGAAGTATTACCTGGTCAAGCACTGCTTTTATACAATAATGGGGTATCTAGGGGGGAGGGGGGGGGGGAGCAGTAGCATTGATTAAAAATGTATTTGAAAAGTTTACAAAATACTCTATAATACACACTGAAGAGTGAAAGAAACTGGTACACCTTCCTAATACCCTGTAGGGCCCCACGAGCACACAGAAGTGCCGCAACACATGCCATGGACTTTACTAATGTCTGAAGTAGTGCTGGAGGGAACTGACAAAAAATCCTGCAGGGCCTTCCATAAATCCATCCGAGTACGAGAGGGTGGACATCTCCTCTGAAAAGCATTTTGCAAGGCATCCCAGATATGCTCAATAATGCTCATGTCTGAGGAGTTTGGCGGTCTGCAGCAGTGTTTAAACTCTGAAGAGTGTTCGTGGAGCCACTCTGCAGCAATTCTGGACATACTGGGTGTTGCATTGTCCTTCTGGAAATGCCCTAGTCAGTACAATGGACATGAATGGATGTAGGTGATCAGACAGGATGCTTTCATACGTGTCACCTGTCAAGAGTCGTATCTCGACATATTGGGGTGACCCATATCACTACAACTGCACACACACCCCACCATTACAGAGCCTCCACCAGCTTGAACAGTCCCCCGCTGTTATGCAGCGTCCACGGATTCATGAGGAGATCTCCATATCCATACATGTCCATCTGCTCAATATAATTTGAAACAAGACTTGTCCGACCAGGCAACATGCTCCCACTCATCAACAGTCCAATGTCGGTGTTGACGGACGCAGGTGAGGCATAAAGTTTTATGTTGTGCAGTCATCAAGGGTATACAATTGGGCCTTCGGCTCCGAAAGCCCATATCGATGATGTTTCGTTCAATGGTTCACACGCTGACTCTTGTTGATGGCCCAGCATTGAAATCTGCAGCAATTTGTGGAAGGACTGCACATTTGGTACGTTGAACAATTCTCTTCAGCCATCGTTGGTTCCGTTTTTGCAGGATCTTTTTCTGGCTGCAGCGATGTCTGAGATTTGATGTTTTACCCTATTCCTGATATTCACGGTACACTCATGAAACAGCCATACAGGAAAATCAACACTTCATCGCTACCTCAGATATGCTGTGTCCCATCGCTCATGCACCGACTATAACACCACGTTCAAACTCACTTAAATTTTAATAACTTGTCATTTTAACAGCAGTAACTTTTCTTATATAGGTGTTGCTGACTGCAGCGTCGCATTCTGCCTATTTACAAATCTCTGTATTTGAATATGCATGCCTGTACCAGTTACTTTGGCACTTCAATTTAACTTTCTGCTAAAATGCATGTAAAAAATTTTCTCAAAATGTGTATAGTCATTATGGGCTGGTCTAATACATTTTGGACACTGACCAGTCACGGTTCACAGGACTAATAAAATAATTTCCCTAGTTTACTCAACTGTTGCCTAATACTCCCTTAGAAACTCATGGGAACCTCAAATTTTTATTTTTATTATTTTTATATTTATTATCATTATTTTTACATTAATCCAACACCCACTTCCTTCATTTTTTACCTTTCTGCAACTGCTTCGCTTGCATTTCATGTGAGACTATGGTTAGAATCAACACCTATTCCCAGAAATGCTTTGCAATTTAAAAGCCGGCTTCTGAACCTCTGTTTTACAATTATACAGTGTGGAGAAAATTGTGCCACGAAGTTTAAACCCAGGATAGCTGATGCCAGTAGGAACCAAAATTACCAATGTTGTGTAGGTCGACAATGCACTATTTTTAAACTATGGGAACTTAGTGCCGCGCGCTCAGATTGGCCGTGGGATTGCTCTGTCGCGCGTTTACAGCAATTTGCCTTCGACTTGGCAAAACAGGCTCATTAACGGGATATCATAGTGATGCTGGAAGACCTCAAACATGACGGGATGTTGCATTTGAAGAGACTGTTCTTGAGCACTTTGAGGAAGCACCTATGACAAGTACTTGAGCGGTCGGGCAGGACATGGGGATCACTCACTCATCAGTTAATCTGGGAGGTTTTGAGGGATGAAAGCCAGCATCCATTTAGTTCCCACCCTGTCCAAGACCTACATCCTGTAGCGGACTATGAACACAGGCTAGCGTTTTGCTGGTTATTTCTGCTACATGTTGCAAGAAATCCTGACTTCCCCACCATTGTGTTGTTTACCGGCGTGTGCACCTTCCATCAGGATGGCCTTTACAACACTCGAAACGTTCATTACTGGGGAAGGGGAAATCCTCACATTATTGTATGTCCACGGACACCAGGAATGATTTTCGCTCAACATATGGGCAGGTACTCAACATTTGGGTATCTGATTGGGCTGGTCTGTCTACCTCCTCGGCTTACTGGGGCAAATTACCTTCACTTTTTGCAAGAAACTCTACCCGGCCTGCTGGAAGATTTTTCCCCTGGACACATGGTTACACATGTCATTGCAGCTTGATGGGGCGCCTGCATGTAATAGTCGTGCTGTGTGTGGATATTTAAATGAATTCTTTAATGGCCAGGTAATTGGCAGAGGTGCTAGTAGGACGTGACCGCTGTGATCACCAGACCTTATGCCACCGCACTTTTTCCTTTGGGGATTCTTCAAGGTTCTAGCTCAACCATCGGGACGCAAACCACCTAGAGCTCCAAGCCCTAATAGAAAGCACTGAAGCTCAAATAGTTGTAGGTACAGAGAGCTGGCTAATGCTGGAAATAAGTTCAGCCAAAATTTTTTCAAACGCTCTAACAGTGTTCAGAAAGGATAGATTAAATACAGTTGGTGGAGGAGTATTTATTGCTGTTAGAGGTAGTTTGCCTTGTACCGAAATTGAAGTAGATAGTTTGTGTGAAAAAGTATGGGTAGAGGTTATACCTGACAATCGGACTAAACTATTAACTGGATCGTTTTACTGACCACCCCGGCTCAGAAGATATACTTGCTGAACAGTTCAGTTCAAAGAAAACTTGAGTCTCATTTGAAATACGTACCCTGGTCATACAATTATAGTCGGTGGCGAGTTTAATGTACCCTCGATATGCTGGAAAAATATACGTTTAAAGCCGGCGGCAGGCATAAAATGTCTTCCGAAATTGTGCTGAATGCTTTCTCAGAAAATTATTTTGAACAATTAGTTCATGAGCCAACTCTAAGCGTAAATGGTTGTGAAAGCATACTTGACCTTTTAGCAACAAATAATCCTGGCCAAATAGTGAGTATCATGATGAATACAGGGATTAGCGACCGTAAGGCAGTTGCTGCTAGCCTGAATACCGTAACACCTACAACCATCAAAATGAAATGCAAAGTATATCTATTTAAAAATGCCTTTTTAAGAGACAGTCTTCACTCCTTCCGATCTGATCAGGTAAGTGTAGAAAAGTTGTGGAATGTTTTCAAAGAGATAGTATCGACAGCAATTGAGAGATATATAACACATAAATTAATAACTGATGGTACTGATCCCCCATGGTACACAAAACGGATCAGATCGTTGTTGCAGAAGTAATGAAAAAAAGCATGCCAAATTTAAAAGAACGCAAATAATTTCCACAGCGAAATTCTGTCTCGAAATCTGGCAGAAAACCCAAAGAGATTCTGGTCATACGTAAAGCACACCAGTGGCAAGACGCGATCAATACCTTCACTGCACGATAACAATGGTGAAGTCACTGATGACAGTGCCACTAAAGCAGAGTTATTAAACACGGTTATCCGAAACTCCTTCACACAAAAGTAAATATTCCTAAATTCCAATCAAAAACAACTGCAAAGATGAGAAACATAGAAGTAGATATCCTCAGAGTAATGGAGCAGCTTAAATCACTTGGTAAAGGCAAGGCCTCCAGTCAAGATTGTATACCGGTCAGGTTCCTCTCAGAGAATGCTCATAAAATAGATGCATATTTAGCAATTATATACATCCATTCGCTCACAGAAAGATCCGTACCTAAATTGCTCAAGTCACACCAATACCCAAAAGGGAAGTAAGAGTAATACGCCGAATTACAGGTCTATATCACTAACATCAATTTGCAGTAGGGTTTTGGAACATATACTGTATTCGAACATTATGAAGTACCTCGAAGAAAACTATTTATTGACACATAGTCAGCATGGTTTCAGAAAATATCGTTCCGTGAAACACAACTGGCTCTTTATACTCATGAAGTAATAAGTGCTATTGATACGGGATGTCAAATTGAGTCCATATTTTTAGATTTTCATAAGGCTTTCGACACCATTCCTCCCAAGCGTCTTCTAACCAAACTGCGAGCCTACGGAGTATCACCTCAGTTGTGCGACTGGATTCGTGATTTCTTGTCAGAAAGGTCACAGTTCTTAGTAATAGACGGAAAGTCATAGAGTAAAACAGAATTAATATCCGGCGTTCCCCAAGCAAATGTTATAGGCCCTCTATTGTTCCTGATCTATATTAACAACATAGGAGACAATCTGAGTAGCCGTCTTACATTGTTTGCAGATGATGCTGTCATTTGCCGTCTTATAAGTCATCAGATGACCAAAACAAATTGCAAAATTATTTAGATAATGTAGTGGACTGACAAGGCAGCCAGTCCACAGTGACGGGTAGCCGAAAGGGCACACGTACACACACGCCGACTGGCGCGAAGTCTGGAACAGGATTCGTAATGAATGTGATAAAGAAAAGAACGTAGCTACTAGAACACTTAACTTTTATATCGTCCTTTGGTATACAGCATTCTTGATGATACAAGTGAGACTATCTTGAGATACATGCAATGGTACAAATGGTTAATGGCGCCTTGCTAGGTCGTAGCCATTAACTTAGCTGAAGGCTATTCTAACTGTCTCTCGGCAAATGAGAGAAAGGCTTCGTACGTGTAGTCGCTAGCAATGTCGTCCGTACAACTGGGGCGAGTGCTAGTACGTCTCTCGAGACCTGCCTTGTGGTGGCGCTCGGTCTGCGATCCTGACAGTGGCGACACGCGGGTCCGACATGTACTAATGGACCGCGGCCGATTTAAGCTACCACCTAGCAAGTGTGGTGTCTGGCGGTGACACCACAGATAAGATATCTGTATGGTGCAAAAAGTGGCAATTGACCCTGAATAAGGAAAGTGTGAAGTTATTCACATGAGTACTAAAAGAGATCAGCTGAATTTCGATTACGCGATAAGTCACTCAAATCTGGAGACTGTAAATTCAAATAAATACTTAGGGATTACAATTACCAATAACCTAAACTGGAACGATCACATAGATAATATTGTGGGTAGAGTAAACCAAAGACTGTGTTTCATTGGCAGAACACTTAGAAGGTGCAACAGGTCTACTAAAGAGACTGCTTATACCATGCTTGTCCAGTATTCTGGAGTACTGCTGTGCAGTGTGGTGTGGGATCTGCATCAGGTGGGACTGACGGACGACATCAAAAAAGTACAAAGAAGGGTAGCTCGTTTTGTATTATTGCGAAATAGGGGAGATTGTCTCACAGATATGATATGTGAATTGGAGTGGCAATCATTAAAACAAAGGCAGTTTTTGTTGCGACAGGATCTTCTCATAAAATATTAATCACCAGTTTTTTCCTCCGATTGCAAAAACATTCTGTTGGCAACCACCTACATAGGGAGAAATGATCATCATGGTAAAATAAGAGAAATTAGGGCTCACACAGAAAAATTTAAGTGCTCATTTCGAGAGTGGAGCGGAAGAGAGACAGCTTGAAGGTGGTTCATTGAACCCTCAGCCAGGCACTTTATAGTGAATAGCAGAGTAATCACGTAGACATAGAAACAAAGAGGAATTAATGGATCACATTTAACATGCCACAATCACATCAAGGCAATGCCAGGTATCTTTGAATGAGTTCAGCAAAACAACGACGTTACCAAGCTTGTGTCGCATCAGAGGGTCGCCAATTCGAGCACCTGCTTTAAGTAAACAATGTCCTAGCTACAAAAAAGGCACTTTTCAGGGATGACAAAATTAGTAAAAAGACTTTCTGTACATGAACTAACAGCTGTTGACGGGTTTGTTCCAGGTACGTATTATCACGAAACTACAATGGATGTGTCAGTATCCCAGTGGATTCGCCCCCAGGCCCCAGAGTGGAAGGCTGGCATTCTACCACCGAGCATGCGGGCCGCCTTTGCTACATTACATTCTGTGGCAGGCAAAAAATTCGCAGTCATGCATTATCGAGAACATCTGGCAACAGGGCAATCCCGAAACAAATCGGAGCACATGGCGCCAAGCTTCCATAGTTTAAAAATTGTGCTTTGTCGACCTACAAAACATTAGTAATTTTGGTTCTTCCTGCATCAGCTATCCCGGGTTAAAATTGTGTGACTCAATTTTTCTCTGCCCTGTATATCTGAAACCTTCTGATGTCCCTAGATATCTTCCCCATATACAATCTTCTTTCACAATTCTTCAACAAAAGCACCTGCAATGATTAAACCATGTTTTTTCTTTTCTTTTTCTTTTCTTTTCTTTCTTTTTTTTTTTTTTTTTTGAAATTTTACGAAGTGGCTTCGTCTTCATTCCTTTCCCCTTGTCAGTTTTCTACTATAGAAATGTTTGTCTTGCTTCAAAAAATTCAAATTTATTTTATCTCATCATACAGTCTTTTAATCTCTTCTTCATCTGCAGAGCTAGTAGGAATATACACTTTTATCACTATGATTTGTTTGAGTTTTGTGTCTAATCTTGGCTACAAAAATGCGAACACTACACCTCTCATAGTGGTTTACCCTCATTCCTATGGCCTTGTTCATTGTTAAGACCCACTCTAGCACTATCACTATGTCATGATATTAAAAATTGTGTACTCACCTGATCAGAAATTATGTTCCCTTCTGCATTGCATTTCACAAATTCCCATTATAAACTTTAGCCCCTAGAGTTATCTTATGAAGTTCTCTAACCTGCCTTCACAATAAAAGGATACTACATTCTGTGCTGTGGCCTAAAGAACACCAGATTTGTTTTTCTGATGGCAATATTTTCCTGTGTAGCTCTACCCGGAGATTATACTTCTGAAATATTTTGCCCACAATGATTCCATCAGCATTAATCGATACAGCACAGCTGCAAGTCATTGTGAAATATAATGACTGCGGTAACATGTAGAATAATACATGCAACTTGGGTAGGTAGGTTTGGAATAGAAAACACCCAAATTATTCAAGGAAGAGATAAAACTAATTCCTTCTCTCCATTATTTTGTAGCAAACCTTTAGTTTATGAAGTAAAATTACACTTTTAAAAATACATCTAATAGAAATATCTACCTGCTTCCTTGAAAATTCATTTCTTCAATTTATGCTCCATAACCTCCCCCCCCCCCTCTCCTTTTCTCCTAAAAAAAAGATGTATGAATTTCAGGAAAAATAAATAGTCACAGTTAAATGATACACATGTAAGAAAGCAAATACAATTTAATTTAAATATTTTACACTATTTTCAACAATTCTTTCACTATGAAGGCTGGCAACTCTTCTGTCTGCATGTAAAGTACAGAGGCAGAGGAGGAACTGTGGCAGTCTATGGCCATATGTCCACCGTCATTGCTTTGGCTGAAAATAGAAAACTTTATTTACTAAAGAAGGAAAACTAGAAGAGTGACTTAATTATTTTCAATTAACACATAGCTACCTTTGACTGGAATGTAGCATTGAGGTCCGTCTCACAATTCGCATACGCCATTCCAAGACCAAATCCTGTACCAAGTATAAGTGGCCATGGCCTCCCTGTAGAGCACAAGATTATTCATTAGTTCATAACAACAGTAATGTGTAAACTGTTAAAATGCTAATGACAAACATATTTTTGTAACCTCCCCAAAATTGAAAGAAAACACACACACACGCACAGCTTTAAAGGTTTATTTACATAATACTGTATCTACATGGAAGTGGGCAGTTCAACTTTTTCCATCAGAAGTTTTACCTATTGTGTACAGATTCCAAGACAAAGGATTATGCAGGTGAGGGGGGGGGGGGGGGGGGGGGTGACTACACAGCTTACAGAAACATATTAAGGCATCAATACACAAACGTGGGCTCATTACCATCCTCTATGAGCAGAATTCTTGAATTGCTGGATACATTTTATACCATCACACCCAAACGAGGGAGGGGAACAACAACAACAACAACATATTCTTGAATGTTCATTTAGTCCCACTGTGTCTATATAGGGAGTTTAACCCTAGAATGGGCAGACTTAGTCTCTCAGAATCTGGCAGATTTTGTTTTAAGAATATCCACAAACCAGCCCATCTGTTTACATTAGATTTTTCTGCTTTTGCACTTCTCTCGTTATACTGATGCGTACAATAAAACTGCTTGAAAATGGCTCGGCAGCGTCCACTAAGTCAGGATGAAATCGAGAAACTTTTATTGGAAAGTCATTGCTTATAGATCCTAATTTTGTCACCAAAATTGATCTTTACACAGAAAGTGGGTTACCAACAGTTGGACAGTGAAGGTAACGTCTTCATACCAGTCAGAAATATGAGTAGACTAATCGAAATTGTCTATCAACTAGTGTAATTGGTTGTGATCCCTCTTCCGGTGAATTGCCACCTTAATATTTGTCAAGCGATGGACAAACTAAGTGTCTGAAAAAGGTTACTAACCAAAATGTCCACTTCAGATCTCACAATATAATTACAATTTGCCTCATGTCAGTTGCGAAGCCAGAAAGGCTAAATCACTATCAAGTAATGAGAACTGTTCACTGGTGATGCTTTGCTCAATTTGATATTAGTGAGTATAAATACTTACATAGATCACTGAAAACCCCAATACTGCAAGAAACTTTACTTCAAGGCATTTACAGCATTCTTCACCAACGCAAAATGAATATGGAAGAATTTTAGAACACTTGGGACCCAGGGACACATATCTTTCCTCCAAATACGTAACAGTGAATATTTCATTTTCTTCTGAGCTGTATTAGTTTAGAAAATATTCATACAATAGAGGAATGTAAAAATAAGTGGTAAGTTGCTCCCGGTATGTGAGATGTTACGGAGGGATTCACAAGCATCTGCAGAAGTCAGCACCAGTGAATACCTAACAGTGGATGAATGTTAATATCTTTTTGTGGTCATCTTTCACAGTGTATGTTCCTTCAAAGTTTGGAAAGTATGCGATCAAAATATTTATCTTGGAGGATGCAAAAACACACTACGCAAAGAATTTTTGAAGGGACAGTTTTTCTCCCCCCAAGTGAGTAACACAGCTGACAAGTTTGTGCTCAGACTTTTAGAGCAAGTTTAGGTAACAGGATGGAATATTTCCCTTGAAAATTGGTTGACACACTACAATCTTGCTAGAATACTTTACAGGGAACACTGCGGAAAAAAAGGGAAGCCATAATTTAATCCATATTTGATTTTTGTGACAATTTCACACTGGTGCCCTATGCACCGAAGAAGAATAAATGCATAATGTTGCTATCTTCAATGCATACAAACAATAGAAAGAGCCAGAGATTATTACAGTCTATACGGGGCATCAAATTAAAAGCAGACACCAACCATTACACACAACTCGTGTGGTAGGTGACCCCATTCTTGTAACGTTTCAATAATGTCACTGCTGTGGCAGGGAAACACCATAGTGCCAAGTCATAAGTGCACTAAAAGTTGAGTCATCTAATGCAGTACCAAGAGGAATAGCATGTGTTTCTGTCCTGTATTGTTACATGTGACAAAACACAGTGCCACCATTTTAAGCCCAAGGGCAAACAGAAAGGCCAACAGTGGATACGTCCCACACCTTCCCTGCCAAACAAATCCAAAGCTGCTCGCACTAGTTCCAGTATTGTCATGACCACATCAACTGCAGGGAATCCCTGCTTATCAGTTCTTTGAGCGTGGAAACACAATCAATGCACAGCACTATGTAGAGACTTTGCAGAAACTGTGATGTCCATGAAAGCTACCTGACAGTATCATCTTGTTGCGTGATAATGCCCACCCTCACAGTGCCAATAGGATGAAGGCTATGCTTCAGCAGTTTGGTTGGGAAACACTGCAATGTCCTCCATAGAGCCCCGATCGTTCACCATGTAGTTTTAAAATCTTTGGTGACCTGAGGAAGGACATTTGTGGTAGTGCTGTAGTTCATGCAGATTAATGCAGCTAAATGACAAGTAACAGCTATTTAAAGGACAAAATAAACTTATGCTACACAAATATATTATGTTGCCATCAACAAACATGGAACATGTAAATTCCACAGATTCTAATGCACTCTGCACATCATATCTTGAACGCCACTATGCGCGCTGGAAAATGTTCACATATCCCGAACACTCGTTCTTCAACAAATATTTTTCAGATACTGAACACTATACACCCCAGGTTAAACCATAATGTTTCACCAGCTTCTGAAATTTGTCCTTACTGACAGGATTGGTTAGGAGATCAGATAACATTTCTTCTGTGCATAGATAACTGAGGATTATATTTCCCTGTTCCACATGATGTCTTATAAAGTGATGCCTTATGTCAATATGTTTGGATCTTACATTGGTCACTTTTTTGCGAGTTTAATAGCTCCCATACTGTCACAAAATACCACAGTTGGCTTTAGCGTTGGATGAGATTCTATTTCATCATCAGTGTACGGATCCAAAGAGCTTCTTGGACAGTGGAGGACAAGACCATATATTCAGCTTTACAGCACTCAAAGCAACAGTTTTTTGTATCTTACATGACCATGACATCAATCCTCCCATTTGTCTAAAACAACTTGGAGTGATGGAGTGTCTGCTTTCCAGCTCATTTCCCCAGTCTCTATCACTGTATCCTTCCAAATTTACATTTCCAGTTTTAGAACATTTTAACTTTAATCAGCAGTTCAATTTAAATATCTGAATATTCTCTTGACTGCAATCCAGTGCTTTTCTCTTGGATCACTGCAAAACTTGCTTACTGCATTTGTGGCAAATGTAATGTCTGGTCTGGAAGTCAGTAGACTTCCTACAACTTCCAAATAAGGTGCACTTTCCTTACATTTCATATCATCAGTTATTAGCAGTTTTGCATTATTTTCCATAGGAGTAGAAATAGGTTTACAATTTTCCATACTGAACTTTACTAAGATTTTCCTTGTGTACAGAGATTGATCAATCCATAATTCTTCTCTGTTGGCACTTCTTAGAATCTTCGTGTGTAAGTAAGTATTGGGTCAATCCATACCAAGTGGTCCAGCACTGGTTGCTTGACCATCTCAGAAAATTTTTGTATTTGCTGGGTGAATTTCCCAACGTTTAGTAGTAACAAAAATATTTTTTGAAGAAATTTGTTTATTATTTTGAAATGGTGGCCATATTTGTTCCAGGCCACATGCGTTTTTCGTATTTGCAAGCACCTAAATTTTTTACAATTATTCATTAGTGGATTGTCCTACGGCTTTCAGATAAAATGCATTTAGTTCAACACGCTCTGGGCTACAAGTTAACATCATTATCACTTAGCTGAATGTATTCTTTAATATGTTTTTAATAGTTCAAAGTTATCAGTTACAAATCTTAAAAAAAAACTCAATTTTTGAACAGTAGTTTTCAAAAGAAAGATTAATTTCTCAGCTTTCATGTTTGTTCTGTTATTACACTGTATAGTATAGTAACTTTTTATAAAGTATCAATGGTGAGCAGCTTACCTTCAAAAATACACTATTTTAAAAAATGGATTTTTAAAAAAATTTCCATTTATCTTTGTTGGGGGACCAGATAAAAATCTGAAAATTTCACAGTTAATAGACCTTTATGATATCAAACTTCAGTATAAATTTCAAGTCTGAGATTCAATTTGAAGTTAAGGGAAAAAAAGATTACAAACAAGAGTCAAAAATACATTTTTTTAACATCTGTGATATCTGGTAGGCTAAACAAATAAAGTATACCAATTGCAAATGTAACACACCACATAACGCTAGCTAATGATTATTTGTCGAAACAATGCTGTGGTAATTGTTTCAGCAGGCTAACAATTGCATCTGCAACCCTATACAAGTCTGATTGTTGTCTTCCCCCTTACACTTATTTAGCTAGAAGTTCTTGAAGTGTGCAGTTGAAAAATGGTGTCTCAGTGTTCTGTTGGTTTTATTATTAATGAGGCATGTCTTAAAAGTGTTTATGGAGTGTACCCTAAAGACATTACTTTAATCGAAGATTGCAGTGAAGAAGAAGTGTTGTTTTACTTAAGAGTTGGCCCAGATGTCAAATTAACATGCAAGTACCATGAAATGAAATACTTAAAAAAATTTCATCAACTTTTTGGTCAGTCTTGCATGGACCATTTTGAGAAACATAAGAAACCTATAACAAAAGGTCAGTGAGAAATAACACTTTATCATTATTCTAAAAATAAAAGCCCTTTTGTCAATCTCTTACCAGGAAAATCAGTGTGTCCAACATGTTATTCTAAGATATTTGTAATTCACAAGAGAAAGGATAATGAAACCTCAGATACAGAATTTTGTGACTTTTATCAGCAACCATTAAAAAAAGCAGATACAGCTTGTGAAATCCTGGGTATATCACCTGCTAGTAAAATTAGAAAACTAAGTCATGATAAAAGACCAAGTGCCTTGAATACAAGAGTTGAGAAAGTGGCAGCTACAGTCAAAAAGAATTTGGAAGTTTCATTTCAAAATACAATTTGTACTAAAACAGAAGGAAGTTCTAAAACTTCACCAACCGAATATGATGATTTGATAGAAAAACTAAAAACTAAATGCAGTTCTTCAAACAAAGAGGATAAAATTAAGATTATCAATTTACTGCCGAATTCTTGGAGTCTAGCAAAAGTTAGTGATGAATTTAATGTGTCAGAACGTCTTGTTAAGTTAACAAGGCAATTAGTAAAAGAACAGGGAATTTTACCAGCATTACAAAAGTAAAGTCATCTGATTTGGTTGATGGAAACCCAATCAATAAAGTTATTAAGTATTATGACGATGACAATTACAGCCATTTGATGTCTGGCAAAAAAAGACTGTGTTTCTGTGAAAGAAAATGGTTCTAAGATTCAGAGACAAAAAAGGTTAATAATGGGTAATTTAAATGAACTATTCACTGAATTTAAAAAAAGAAATCCCGACATTAAAATTGGAAAATCAAAGTTTTGTGAGTCGAGACCAAAATGGTGTACTGTTGCAGGTGCATCTGGCACATATAATGTTTTTGTTTGTTTGTATCAGCAAATATAAAATTTTTCTGAGGTCAAGCAACCAATTATTTTTTTCTTGGAGCACTTGGTATGGATTGACCCTATTGATTAATTTCCCCTAAATCATGCATATTAAATTCTATCTGGCTCTCACTATTGGTTAAAATAAAAACCTCATCAACCCATATGGCCACGATTGAAATTTCTTCATTGCTCCCTTTATGATATACCTTTGGGTCTGCCTTTGACAGTAACATACCTAGTTTTGTCAAAGTTTTATGCAAACATTTATTTCAGCAATGGCCTTTTTGCTTTAATCCATATATGCCTTTCTTCAAACGCCAAATTCTCCTTTTCCCTTGATAAGGTCGCTTAACTTCATCAGGTGGATCACAAATGTATTTGCTTTTCCAGCCTTCCATTCAGGTAGCCCGTTTTCACATCCATTTGATGAATTAATAAGTCTTCCCTTACTGCAAGAGTTAAAGGGTATCTTAATGATGAACATTTCACCACCAGTGAGAATGTTTCATAGTAATGTATTCCTTCTTTCTGGGAATATCCTTTAACTACCAATCTGGCTTTGAATTTTGGTATTTCACTCTCTGGATTTTTAATATTAAACACCCATCTTGTTCTTAGTGGCTTTTTATTTACAGGCATGTCAACCCATTAATATGTATCATTATCCACAAAAGATTGCAGCTCCTTTTCAGTAGCTTTTTTCCAATCTGAGCATTTGAACTTGCTAAAGCTTGATCAACTGCGATTGGTTCATTGTTGATTGTTTGGGCAGCACACATTTCATACTCTGGATATTCATTTCGTTTTGCTATATGTGAAGACTGCCTTAAACTGACCTATGTTGAATCTTCTTCCTCAATTTGATTCTCGGGTAGCACCTCAGCTTCCTCTTTACTCTCGTCTTCCTCTGTTTCAGTTTCCATCTCTGTTTCAGCACTATCACAAATTATTATTGGTTACATTACTGTATCATTTTGACTACTTTCCTTTATTTTAGGTCTATAAACCTCTAAAAATACTACAACTCTACTACTTATTATCTTCTTATTCACTGTATTATAACGTCTGTAGCCTTTTGAATCCTCACAGTAGCCAACAAAAATATATTTTTGAGATTTTGCATCCCATTTTCCTCTTAATGGTTTTGGAATCTGAACCATGGCTTCACATACAAAGACTTTTAAGTGCTTTAGATACGGTTTCTTCCCAGTCCATACTTCATAAGGTGTCTTATGTCTCACAGCTTTGGTAGGTGATCTGTTAATTAAATACACTGCTGTTGACACAGCCTCTGCCCAGAAACACTTAGGTAGCTCAGCATCGCTTAACATACTTCTGTTGGCTTGATCTGCAACTCCATTCTGAGAAGGACTTTAGTGAATGGTAGTCTGATGCCTAATACCCATTCCATTCAACTGTTACTTAAACCATTTTTTTTACATATTCTGATCCATTGCCTGATCTAACAATTTTAATTTTCTTCCTAGTCTGTCTTTCGACCATTTTCCAATAAACAACAAACACATCATTCACCTGATCATTGCTACTTATGTCAGGAAATAGAAGCTACCTCCTAAGGATTTTTTCTCCATAGGTCCACAGAGATCTGAGTGTATGAGTTGCAAGACTTTGGTAGATCTGCTCTGACTCGATTTAAATGGCAATCTAGCATGCTTCCCCTGCAAACACACCTCCCATTGGATATTTTCATTCCACAATTTTTCATCCCAGTTGCCATATTCTTCAGTGAAGTCATACTTTTCCTATTCAAAGGTCCAAGTCTCCTAGGCCACAAGAAGCCTTTTGCAGCATAAACAGAGTGATTTCCTGTTTCAGCAGTATTTTGAACTGTATTCACTTTGTAAATACCTCTTACACTACTTGCAGTAGCTACAATATCACCACAAGAGTTTATCACTTTGGCTCCCTCTATATCGAAGATAACTTTATTACCCTTCTTTACTATTTCGCTTACTGACAACAAATTAGTTGCAATATTCTTTACATAATGTACATCTGAGCAGTAACAATTTCCTTTCTCCCATTCACAAGCAAATTAATATCCACTTTTCCTGCTAATTCACACCTTAACTTACATCCGTCAACTGTGGAAATTCCTATGTCAGTCCTTGACTGAACATCATACAAACCTGACTGAGCTTTAGTAATGTGCACAGATGCTCCTGAATCTGTGAACCATTCTGCATGATCGTCACCCGCTTCAATAAAAGAGTGAAAAAACAGAAAATGCCTTACCTTTATGGGTAGTCTTTCTCTCAGGACTACTAGAATTAACATGCTTCTTTTCTTTTATACTTAACTTTTCCTTACAGTGTGAAGCAATATGTCCAATTTTCTGGCATCTGAAACATCTTACTGGCTTCTTCTTCTTGTACTTAAAGAGTACAAAGTCGACACTGTTTCCTTTTCTGAAGCATCAGAATCTGGTTCACTCTTCATGTCCTGTAGAATCTTTACTTTAACACTATCCGCTGTAATGGGTATTCCTCAATTTTCCAAAATCCATAATCATTGGCGAATATTTATCTGGTAGTCCAGCTAACAATAAAGCTCCAATCTATTCACCCGCATTTTCAAAACTAATATTCCTCAGACGATTGGAGATTGAAATTATTTTATTCACATATTCATCCACGCTTTTACACTTATTCAATCTTGTGGTTATCAGCTCATGAAGTAATCCTACTTTTCTGGTTAAACCACCATCTTCATCTTCAAATGCGTTTTTCAGTTTGTCCCATACCTCCTTTGCTGACGTAGCCATTTCTATGTGAACGTAATTCACCAGATCAATCAAAAGGATTAGTTTTGATTTCGCCTTCCGATCCTTAGTAGCAAAACTTGATTCCGTAGGTTCCAATTTACCATTTACGACGTCCCACAAGTCATCCAACTGCAAATATGCCTCAAAAGCAAATTTCTAGGTTGCGTAATTTTTGCACCCTACAAGCCGCTCTATATTTGCGGTATCTGTGTTGTTACTAATTTTACAGTTATTTTTCTTCTTCTTATAGCACACACAATCCCACTTTATATGAACTTCTGCACACCTTTTGTGCAAATACACATCACCTTAAAGCTTATAATTTCGCTTTAACTCAGTAGCTAGGCCCATAACCTGCCACAGTTTATGCAGATTAATGCAGCTAAATGCCAAGTAACAACTATTTAAAGGACAAATAAACTTTTGCTTTATTCGCACAACACATATTAATACATTTGGCTACACAAATATATTAAGTTACCCATCAACAAACACGGAACATGTATATTCCACAGAGTCTAATGCACTCTGCACATCATATCTTGTGTGCCACTATGCATGCTGGAAAATGTTTGTTCACATATCCCCACCATGTTGCCTTCAGTTTCAGTCAAACACAGACATACAAGAGTGGGTGTAGTTGTGGATCAGTCTGCAGCAAACCACATTCTGTGAAACAGGAATTGATCATCTTGTCTCCCAGTGGGATAAATGTCTTACTGCATGTGATGATTACTTCTGAATGGAACCATTCCAAGAGCCTGTTATGCCGGGTATTTGGTTTTCATGTGACTGCCCCTCATATAACTCAACAAAGAGTGGAGTTGGTGTGGTTGATGCTGTGTGTTCAGAATATAATGTTGGAAAGCAAACATGACACTGGTTATTGTGATGTTTTATGCCATTTATAACATTGCTGGTATGAATAAAATTGTAGAACACAAAGCAAATATGACTGAATATTTCAAGAACCTTATTTTCTCAAGCAACTAGGTTTGAAATTAATAAAACCACACATGGCATAGAGAGCTACCCACAAGAATCTCCCGAGGAACATTCACCAGCTGCAGCATGCTCTCTGGGATTAAAACTAACAAAGTGGGTCCAGAAGTCAAACTAGGTCATTGTTGCAAAAAATTCCAAAATTTGTCGAAAGTGGCTGCATCTGTGCCATTCTGCAACATTATATGAAGATTGTGCAGAAAATACAGATCAGTAAAATGCGAATTATAAAGAGTAAGAGTTGTTTTAAATTGCACCACGCACTGAAATGTGCAACACAGAGACAGGGTTGTAGACCATCCCCGATGTTATTCAATCTCCACTGAGCAAGCAGTAAAGGAAACAAAAGGAAAATCTGGAATAGGAATTAAGGTCCAGGGAGAAGAAATAAAAACTTTTAGGCTTGCTGATGATATTTTAATTCTGTCAGAGACAGCGAAGAACTTGGACGAGCAGTTGAATGGAATGGTCAGTGTCTTGAAAGGAGGATATAAGATCAACAAAAGCAAAACAACGACAATGGAATCTAGTTAACTTAAATCATGGAATGCTAATGGAATTAGGTTACAAAATAAGACACTTAAAGTAGTAAATGAGACTTGCTATTTGGGCAGGAAAATAACTAACGATGGTTGAAGTAAAGAGGATATAAAATGCAGACTGGAAGTGCCAAGAAAAGTGTTTCTGTAGAAGAGAAATTTGTCAACATTGAGTACAGATTTGTCAGGAAATCTTTTCTGAAAGTATGTGAGAGGAGTGTAGCTATGTGTGGAAGTGAAACATGGATGATAAACAGTTTAGACAAGAAGAGAAAAGAAGCTTTAGAAATGTGGTGCTACAGAAGAATGCTAAAAATTAGATGGGGAGATCACTTAAATAATGAGTAGGCACTGAATAGAATTGGGGAGAAAAGAAAGTTGGGACACAACCTGACTAGAAGATGGTAGGACACATTCTGAGACATCAAGGGATCAACCAGTTTAGAGCTTGAGAGAGGTGTGGGGGATAAAAATTGCACAGGGAGACCAAGAGATGAATACAGTAAGCAGATTCAGAGGGCTACAGCTTGCAGTAGTTACTCGGAGATGAAGAGGCTCGCATAGGATAAAGCAGCATGGATACTTGCATCAGACCAGTCTTTTGACTGAAGACAAACAACAACAATCCTAAATTCATAACTTGCAAGGACGTACACTTAACATTCCAAAAAATGGCTTTAAATGTTCAAGAATGTTTTTAAATGCTATTAATGCCCCGATTTTCACTGGAATAACACCTCATTTTTAAAGAAATAGAGGAGTATTTTGGCACTGCTATTTAAAATTTATGTCTTACTCTGGAACATAAATAAAATGTTGGGTCTGTCAGATCCAGCCTTGGCCCCCTCCCGCCATCCATTTTAATGTTAAAAACAGTGTTCTATATTCTTACATGAGGCAAGTCTGGTCAAATATAGGTAAGAGATCCTATAACCATCTATCTGTGAACTAATACTTGTTGAGATATGGGCAGAAGAGGAATACCAGGAGGGGGAGGGGGGTGGGGTGTTGGAGGGGGGGGAGAGAGAGAGAGAGAGAGAGAGAGAGAGAGAGAGAGAGAGAGAGAGAGAGAGAGAGAGAGAGGGGGGGGGGCATGAATAGTGCTGTTGGGTGTAGAATACATATGCTCACTGCTGGAAAACAAAGATACTAAGGTCAGCTGAATGAGATCATGCTACTACATCTCAATGACCAATCCATGACCCAAATGTTTGCATCAGGTACTGCTATACATGGTGTAGGACATGAGGTGCTGTCCCGTCATGTATAAACTGAATCTACTGTCTTCAAGGGCAGCATTCTCTAATAGCAATGGTTATTTGGCACACAGAAATTGGTGATAAACAGCCTGTTAATTTGTATGGCTTACTGCTGGTCCTATGAGTCTGCCACCCACAATTTCAGCCTGCATATTCATGCTAAAACGAATCTGATGCCCTGCTTTCCTGATGATTTGATGATTAATACTTGCCCACAATGGTTATTGGGGCAATTTATTGTCCCTTATCCCACTCTTAAACACCATTCCCCATGCAAAATGCAAGTGGTGAACTACGGGATCACCTTAAAATCCATTGGCAGATCTGTGTACTTGTCGCAGCACTCACTCACTCACATTTAATATGCAATCTGTGTACAGTCAACTATGATCTCGACCTTTATGACAATGATACCACGTCTCGAAGTCACAGGAACAACCAGATAAACATGTTTTAAGATGTAATTAATGGTGAGAAAATTGATCTGTGTAAATGATGTGTGTCAATAAATGCTATCTGCCTGTTTGCTACACCACAGAAGAATATCAACTCTTCCACTTCTCGCATGGAATACTAAGACTTCATTTCACTGTAAAGTTGTTAACAAACCACAAAATCAGCAATATTAGTCTGACATCAACACAACCTCACAACAATGTGCATTGAATGGTTGAGATAGGAGACAGTCTAAGTGATCTGTGTGACGTGAGCTACAGAGTATAGAGACAACCACAAACTATAACAATTGAGCCATTAATGTCAATAGGAAGCCACTTTACATGAACAGTTCTCAAAAAGCAAAATGACCCACATCTCAACAAGCATGTTTCTGGACATATTTTTATGCAACTATTTTTATGTTGCTAGTTTTGACCAGTATAATTGCCTGTAAGAATATAAAAAGTCGACATTTATAATGTAGAAGTATGTTTTAAAAGACCGTTGTCCTTCTCCGTGTCTGGTTTTTTTATTTATAGATTGAACTATAGCAGTGTACTGTACACTTTCAGAGGATGAAACTTTTATTTTACAATAAGTAGCACAAAAGGGCATTATTAACATTGTGGAAATGTGAATGCCAAAATAAGAGTGAACAAAAAATGTTATATATATTAATACCAAGAGTTCTAAAAAATAAAGCCTTGCAATGATGTTGTCAACATATGTCGTTTAAGATTATGTTATTTATTCAAATAAAGGTGTCCTACGCTTCTTATCAGATGTTCATTATTGTCATCTTTGTTCTGTAGCAATTGTAGCCACTGCATTGAGGTGATGATTTTCAATGTACGATGCAACTGATTCCCATGCTTTCAGCAATTCTCTTATTGCTCCAGAAGATTGTCAATTTGCTGTTACAACGTTGCCACCGCCACCTCCACCACCGAAGAACACAACTTCCTGCTGTGAAACACACTGCAACTTCACAAGCACTATGGTGATAATTTCCTCTACAAGCTCATCAATATCATTGTTATCATCTTCTAGCCCCATGCTCTTGGCCCAAGCTGCAATCTTGTTGGTTACAGGCACCACAGGTACTGACCCAAATGCTTGTGAGTCACATACAACAATGAACTCTGGCCAAAGCTTCTTCCAAACAGAAGTGAGAGCCCTCTTGGTAACCACTTCTCACGCCTTTTAAATCATCTTGACACAGACAATGATGCTGAAGTGATATTTCCAAAACTCTCAGAGTGAGATTGGTAGCTTCAGTCAACTCATAGCAATACTCAAAGAGTGCTTTAGTGTAGAGCTTCTTAAAGTTAGAAACAATCTGCTGGTGCATAGGCTGGAGTAACAGAGTGGTGTTAGGAGGCAGAAATTGGATCTTGATGAACTGAAATTCTTGAAGGAGGTGGTCTTGTAAGCCTGGAGAATGGGCGAGAACATTGCCCATAACATGCAAGACATGGAGTGACAGATACATCTCGAGCAAATATTTTTTCACCAGGACCAAACATTTCATTGGTCCAATGACAAAAAAGATTACACATCACCCAAGACTTGTTGTTGGACCTCGACATCACATTTAACCTGCTCTTCTGGACTTTACATTTCTTGAAGGCTCGTGGAATTTCTTAATGGTAAACAAGCAGCAAATTAATTTTCGAATCGCCACTTGCATTGGCACAGAATAGCAGCGCAAGATGGTCTTTCATTGGCTTGAGACTGTGCAATGCATTCTCCTCTGCTGTTCTGAAGATATGCTTCAGCATCTTTTTCCAGAATAGATCCGCCTTGTCACAATTAAAAAACCTGTTGCAACAGATAATCTTCAGAATCTAAGAGCACATTGAAGTTGCTGATGGAATTCTTTGCTGCCTTTGTGTTGGAGCTGGCTGCTTTGCCATGCCTCAGAATGCGAACCACCCACTGCTTCCCTTAAACACTTATTTTGCCACTGATGATCCTGGCGTTTTCTTAACGAGGTTGGCCAAAATCATTCTTACCACCGCAGTAATTATGTTCTCGTTAAATGTTGCCTTGCAATTGTTTTTCATTTACCCTTGTAAGGAGCAACCTTTCCACACTGTCCAGAATATGAAACCGTTGTTTATGGTATTCTTGTCACTCCCTTCGCGGCATCTATCTCCTTACTCCTGTCCTTGTTGTTGACGATAGTGCAAATAGTTTATGTAGGTCAATTGTATGTGTGTGCTAAATCAGGAACGCTCACACCACATTTAGGAAGGTCATTTTCTTTGTCTTATGGTTGTCTTCTTTCGACTTTATCTTCGGTGACATTTCTACGAATCTTATTAAAATTTACAAACAGAAAAAACACTATGTGAATATAAGTTCAGAAAAATGTGTGATCGCAAGCTGTATTAAGATGGCAGAAAATGAGCGCTAAACTCAGACTGCAGTGCATACTACAGACATTGTTCATATGCTGCTGTCGACAATGAATAGGTTGACATTGTTGAACGTTTCCCCTGCTGCATGCGAATGGTTGGTGACGCCACACTAAATCGTCATCTCATCATCACTCGTTAAGCAAGTCATTTTCAACAATTTGTTTTGTCTGTTAGGCAAATTACACATACATCTGTTACTCATCTGCCACCCGAGTAGGAGCAATTACGGCAAGGACTGACTTTCCTGAATAATAGTCTAAAACTTCAATTGTAGCTATAGCTATTAGTGGACGAGTAGTTACAATTTAATTTCAAGAACCTTTTTAAATTCTTTTCTAAGTACATAGTGCTACATTTACAAGCAGAAACACTATAATGCACAAGAACTTTTAACAAAATTATGATATCAAACAACACTAAATGGTGCAGTTTATCAACTTTCAATTCGCAGCAAAGAGCCTCTGAGCACTCCATTGAGCCTGTTTTTTGTGAGATAAGTAGTATATGTTAAATCAGAACAGACATAATTTATTCAAGTCATAGATATGATAACTGTGTCAAAATGAGTCAACACAAAGAAGTGAATTGAAATGAAGCAAAACTGTATGGAACACGAGAAGTTCTGTCATCTTAACAGTAAGATTTCATAGAAGTTGTATGTATTCTGTTTGACTATTATAAATGACATTATCAGTTACGAGACTTTTGAGAAGTACAACTTTGAAATAAAGTCATTATTTTAATCTCACTATGAAATTAATTGGTATGCTGCCACACAGAAAATGAAACTAAACATCTATCTGTGGAACAAAAGAAGAAAGTTACATGGCCCTGTGTGTCCTGGCAAATGAGTAGTACTCAGACTGGGCGAAAATTTACTTGAGAACGTCATGATGGAATTAAAATTTAGTGAAGGTAGTGTGATGCAGTACATGTTTTCCCACGGTTTAGGCTAGCGCTAGTTTATGGCAAAAGGCACTCAGGTGTTTAGTCATAAAAATTAAGAAAGTAGAATGCTTCTCACATACTGACAATGACAAGTGTTTAGAATCCGACCAAGGCTGATAAATATTCCTGACCACAAAGCAAGTAAAACAATAGTCCTGTAGAAAAATATGGTATGAACCATTAAGCTACATGACAGTTGAACTAACTGTGAAACTCTGCAACAAATGTTTAACCACATTTTAAGTACAATAGGATCAAATTCTATCTTCATTGTACCCGAAATTTATATTATTATTATTTCTTTCCTTTCTCAGACGTTATGTCTGGTTAAAAATGGAAAGTGACGCGGACCTTCATCAAGCGTGACTTCCTTTTAACTGTAAGGTATATGTTATATTGCATTTAGGAACTTTCGGGTAATTGAACAAGTATCAATAATTACAGATTTCTGCAGTTGTATATATAAGTTTGGATGTAGCTGTATTGCATTGATGTACTGGCGGATATTGTGTGGTATGACTCCTGTAGTTGATAGTATAATTGGTATAATGTCAACTTTATCCTGATGCCACATGTCCTTGACTTCCTCAGCCAGTTGGATGTATTTTTCAATTTTTTCTCCTGTTTTCTTTTGTATATTTGTTGTATTGGGTATGGATATTTCGATTAGTTGTGTTAATTTCTTCTTTTTATTGGTGAGTATGATGTCAGGTTTGTTATGTGGTGGTGTTTTATCTGTTATAATGGTTCTGTTCCAGTATAATTTGTATTCATCATTCTCCTCTACATTTTGTGGTGCATAAGTATGTGGGAACGTGTTGTTTTATTAGTTTATGTTGTATGGCAAGTTGTTGATGTATTATTTCTGCTACATTGTCATGTCTTCTGGGGTATTCTGTATTTGCTAGTATTGTACATTCGCTTGTGATGTGATCTACTGTTTCTGGTAGTTGGTGGTTGTTGGGATGTTGAAGGGGGACTAAACAGCTAAGGTCATCAGTCCCCCATTCCAAAAACAGGCGAGACAAAGGCGCGAAGCTGATAAAACCCCAAGGGGAAGGAGACTCCCCCCCCCCCCCCCCCAGGCACTAAAGAACACAAATTAGTCAACGAACACTACAGAAAAGAAGAGTACAGATGAACACCAAACAGAAAGAAACAGAAGAAAAGAAAATGGCCGGAGACTGGTTGACTGACCACAAGAACAAAAAAAAGGAAAAGAGTCAACCATCCGACGACACAACAAAACAGCAACAAATATTGAGAGACACGAGGACAGAAGACACAGAAAGGGAAAGGTGCAGGACCTCCCTAAATCGAACCATAAAAAGGACTACCATGGATAAAATGTAAAACACTGTCAGCCATGGACGCATCGTCGGATAAAACCAAAGCCAAAGTGCCCGGGAGATTAAAAGATTGCCGGAGTGTGCGCAGTCGAGGACACTCCAGCAAAATGGGGCCGACCGTCAGCCAGGACCCACACCGACACAGAGGGGGATCCTCCTGACGCAACAGATGGCCGTGCGTCAGGTATGTATGGCCGATGCGCAGCCGACACAGGACCACCGAGTCCCTGCGAGAAGCCCGCAGGGAGGAACGCCACACATCGGTCGTCTCCTTGACAGCCCGCAGTTTATTCGGGGCTGTCATGCCACGCCACTCAGCAGCCCACATCCCAAGCACCTTACGGCGCAACACCAGCTGCTGGTCGCGAGCCGTAAGGCCGATCGCCAAAGCGGGGGTGTCTATCGCCCCTTTGGCCAGCCTGTCAACACGTTCGTTCCCCGGGATGCCAACGTGACCTGGCGTCCAAACAAAAACCACCGAACGACCAGAGCGGGTAATGGTGGAAACAGACTCCCAAATAGAGGACACCAGAGGAGAAGAGGGATAGCAGCGGTCGATGGCCTGGAGGCTGCTCAGGGAGTCACTGCAGATGACGATGGACGTACCTGAGCAGGAACGCATATGCTCAAGAGCGCGCAAGATGGCCACCAGCTCTGCAGTAAAAACACTACAGCCAGCTGGCAAGGAGCGCTGTTCAACATGGGCAGCGTGAGCAAAAGCGTAGGCAGTGCGACCATCAACCAGGGAACCATCGGTGTAGACAGGCTCACAGCCCGGAAATGAGGCGAGGAGCGCAAGAAAACGACGACGGAGGGCCACAGGCGGAACCGAGTCCTTGGGTCCCTGTGCCAAGTCCAGACGGACGGACGGCCGGGGCAAACACCAGGGAGGCGTAGGTGCACAGACCCGGAAGGGAGGCAGAAGAGGGAATGACCCCAGTTCGGACAGCAGGGACTGGACGCGGACAGCTATGGAAAGCCCAGACCGAGGTCGCCGTTCGGGCAGATGGAGGACCGTGACAGGGAAAAGCAGGCGACGATTGGGATGGCCTGGCGAGCAATGAACGTGGACAGCATAGTCGGCGAGCAGTCGACGGCGGTGAATCCGCAGCGGGGGAACCCCGGCCTCGACCAGTAGACTATCCACGGGGCTCGTACGAAATGCGCCAGTTGCAAGCCGAACCCCACAGTGATGGATGGGGTCTAACAACTTCAACACTGAGGGAGATGCAGACCCATAGGCCAGGCTCCCATAATCAAGCCTGGACTGCACAAGGGCCCTGGCCCTGTACAATCGCAACAGCGTGCAGCGATCCGCACCCCAAGATGTGTGGCTGAGGCAGCGGAGGGCATTGAGGTGCCGCCAGCACTTTTGCTTCAGCTGAGTAATATGAGGAACCCATGTGAGCCGGGCATCAAACACGAGACCTAAGAAGCGGCAAGTGTCCACCACTTCAAGCAGGTGGCCGTCGAGGTAAAGTTCAGGATGAGGGTGGACCGTCCGACGCCTGCAGAAGTGCATAACTCGAGTCTTGGCTGCATAGAACTGAAAACCGTGAGTCAGAGCCCATGATCCTGCCTTGCGAACGGCTACTTGCAGCCTGCGTTCGGCGACTCCCGTAGTCGTGGAGCTAAAGGAGATGCAGAAGTCGTCGGCATACAAAGAAGGAGACACCGACGACCCCACAGCTGCAGCCAGACCATTAATGGCCACTAGAAATAAGGAGACGCTCAACACCGAGCCCTGCGGGACCCCATTTTCCTGTATATAAGATGAACTAGAGGCGGCACCGACTTGCACCCGGAAAGAGCGGCGCAATAAAAAGGTTTGAAGAAAAGCCGGGAGCCGACCACGAAGACCCCACTCATACAACGTGGCGAGGATGTGATGCCTCCATGTGGTGTCATACGCCTTCCGCAGATCGAAAAATACAGCAACGAGATGCTGACGTCGGGCAAAGGCCGTACAGATAGCAGATTCCAGCCGCACCAAATTGTCCGTGGCAGACCGGCCCCGACGGAAGCCACCCTGGGATGGAGCGAGGAGACCGCGCAACTCAAGGACCCAACACAAACGCCGCCCCACCATACGTTCGAGCAATTTGCACAAAACGTTGGTGAGGGTAATGGGACGATAGCTGTCCACCGCCAGTGGGTCCGCACCGGGCTTCAAGATGGGGACAATAACGCCCTCTCGCCATTGTGACGGGAACACGCCTTCGCTCCAAATGCGATTACTGTTTCTATTTGTTGTTTGCAAAGTCTGCATTTATCTGTTGTGGTATTGGGATCTTTAATAATATGCTTGCTGTAATATCTGGTGTTTATTGTTTGATCCTGTATTGCAATCATGAATCCTTCCGTCTCACTGTACATATTGCCTTTTCTTAGCCATGTGTTGGATGTGTCTTGATCTATGTGTGGCTGTGTTAGATGATACGGGTGCTTGCCATGTAGTGTTTTCTTTTTCAAATTTACTTTCTTCGTATCTGTTTATGTTATGTGATCTAAAGGGTTGAAGAGGTGGTTATGAAATTGCAGTGGTGTAGCCGATGTATTTATATGAGTGATTGCTTTGTGTATTTTGCTAGTTTCTGCTCCCGCTATAAAGGATTTTCTTAAATTGTCTACCTGTCCATAATGTAGGTTTTTTATGTCGATAAATCCCCTTCCTCCTTCCTTTCTACTTAATGTGAATCTTTCTGTTGCTGAATGTATGTGATGTATTCTATATTTGTGGCATTGTGATCGTGTAAGTGTGTTGAGAGCTTCTAGGTCTGTGTTACTCCATTTCACTACTCCAAATGAGTAGGTCAATATTGGTATAGCGTAAGTATTTATGGCTTTTGTCTTGTTTCTTGCTGTCAATTCTGTTTTCAGTATTTTTGTTAGTCTTTGTCTATATTTTTCTTTTAGTTCTTCTTTAATATTTGTATTATCTATTCCTATTTTTTGTCTGTATCCTAGATATTTATAGGCATCTGTTTTTTCCATCGCTTCTATGCAGTTGCTGTGGTTATCCAATATGTAATCTTCTTGTTTAGGGTGTTTCCCTTGACTATGCTATTTTTCTTACATTTGTCTGTTCCAAAAGCCATATTTATATCATTGCTGAATACTTCTGTTATCTTTAGTAATTGGTTGAGTTGTTGATTTGTTGCTGCCAGTAGTTTTCAGATCATCCATGTATTGTGTTTATCTGTAATTTAACTGACTTATTCTTAATAAACTATTACGTTTATCAAGAGTGAAAAGTGCTTGACTTGCCGTAGAATTGTTAGGTCGGGGCTTTGGTGTGACGAGTGCTGTAGTTTTTTCCATGTGGGTGACTGTAGTGGCGTGGGAATAGGGGAAGTAAATGAGACTCATCAGTGGTTTTGTAGGATTTGTAGTAGAGATAGGAAGATACTATAACAGGAGGGGAAAATTGCCACCCTTCAGGCTGAGTTAGACAAGGCCAGGGGAGATCTTGACAGGTTAAGGAGGGAGAAGGGTAAAGAGAGGTGGGAAGTGGCAACAGGCAACAGGAGGAACAGGCCTACAACTTTGTCCGACAGGTTTATGGTGAATGTGGAAAATAGATTTGACCTGTTGCTTCAGTTAGAAGCTGGTGAGCCTCAAGCAGTTGCAGGTGTAGACAGGGCACAACAAACTTTCAGCAGCAAATTGAAAAGTAAGAATGTAGGGAAATCAGTAAAGAGAAAGAAAGTGTTGTTGTTAGGTAGTTCCCATGGAAGAGGTGTTGGCCAACTTTTGCAGGATGAACTAGGATCAGAATACCAGGTCAACAATTTTTTTAAACCTAGTGCTGGTCTGGAGCAGGTGACAGAGAATTTAGGATCACTTTGCAAAGATTTCACTAAGGAAGACACCGTGGTTATAGTGGGTGGGGCAGGTAACAGTATTGACAGAGATCCTGGGTACAGTATAGAGTGTGACCTGGCGAAGATTGCATCAGCATCGAAGCATACTGGTGTTGAGTTTGTATCTGTTCTTGGGCGCCATGACCGACCTCATTTGAACTCTTCTGTCAAGAGAGTTAATTTGGAGCTGGAACGGCTGCTCACGTCAGGTGCGGGGTCACACATTGGTGTGGTTCATGTTGATTCTCTCAGTAGGTGGGATTATACTAGGCATGGCCTTCACCTCAACAGGAAGGGGAAGGGTAAATTGGCTGGGGAAATAGCAGGAAAGTTAAAGGGGGGAGGCACTGTCATGAGTGGTAAAATACCAGTGGTTATAGGATTCAGAAAAGACCCTTTTTTAGGGTAGGGAGGACAGAAAGAAAGCAAATTTTAAGTGAGGTTAGAACTGAGACAAACCTTCAGTTTGAGAAAGAAACCAAAAAACATAATTCCAGCTTATTACATCAGCATAAACAGCCATTGGTTAAGAATTTTCAACTGTCAGCAGATATTTTAACTCCACCCAATTTTAACTCAGTCAATGAGAAATGTCAGCTATCTTTATTGCATCAAAATATTCGAGGACTGAGAAATAAAATTAATGAATTAACTATCTGCATAGATGAATTAGTCTTCAAACCCAGCTGACATGATCTGCCTCTCTGAACATCATGTGACCACTGGTATAGAACTTTTAAGTGTTCCAGGGTTTAGGTTAGCATCTCACTTTTGTAGATCAGAAATGGAGAAAGGAGGAGTTGCTACATTCATCAGGAACTGTCAAATTTAAGAACATAGACATTCATAAATTTTGCCTAGAACAGCATATGGAAGCATGTGCAACAGAATTAGAATTTCACAAAAAATCCTTCATAATATTAAGTGTGTATCGAGCACCTGTAGGTAACTTTAATCAGTTTGTCAACCACCTTGAAGCTGTACTGGCCCATTTAACAACCAAAAACAAAAAAGATAGTGGTTGCTGGTGATTTCAATGTAGATTTCCTTAAAGACTCTCCCAATAAGAACTTATTTGAGTTAGTAACACTATCATTCAACTTAATTCCCACTGTAAAGTTCCCCACTAGGATAGCCACTTGCTCACAAACAGCCACTGATAATATCTTTATAGAAAAGTCCAATGAACAAAATTATATTACAAAACCAATAGTCAATGGCCTCTCAGACCATGACATGCAGTTCCTTCTGTTAAATGTTAATACTGAACAGGATATAAAATCTGTGAAATCTGAGCGCAAGAGGGTAATCAGTAAGCCAAAAATTGATTATTTTAGGACACTCCTCAGAGACATCCACTGGACTGATGTTTACAGTGCTCATGGCATGAATGAAAAATATAACATTTTTGGTAATAAAGTGCTTACCTTATTCGAACACTGCTTTCCCCCAAAACTTACCAAGGTTAGAGCAAAGTCTACAAAGAAGAAAAATATCTGCTGACAGTTGAAAATTCTTAACCAATAGCTGTTTATGCTGATGTAATAAGCTGGAATTATGTTTTTTGATTTCTTTCTCAAACTGAAGGTTTGTCTCAGTTCTAACCTCTCTTAAAATTTGCTTTCTTTCTGTAGACTCGAGGAATAGGGGTATCTTGTAAAACAAAAAGAAAACTGTATCTGTCAATCCGAAACATTTCCAATGTTGATGCTATAGCACATTATAAGAAATACTGCAAAATATTAAAGACTGTAATACGGATGTCAAAGCAAATATATTACAAGGAAAAGATAGTCATATCAGATAACAAAATAAAGACAATATGGGATATAGTGAAGGAGGAGACCGGTAGAACCAGACATGAAGAGGAACAAATAGCATTAAGAGTAAATGATACATTGGTGACAGATGTGTATAGTGTTGCACTTTTTAACAAACATTTTATAACTGTTACTGAAAAGATGGGGTTGTCAGGTTCGGTAGATGCTGCTATGGATTACCTTAGACCAGACATTTCAAGTAACTTCCATAATATGAATTTGACCCTCAATACCCCAACACAAATAATGTCCATCATAAAATCTTTAAAATCAAAAACATCTAGTGGGTATGATGAAATATCAACAAAGTTAATTAAAGAATGTGATTCTGAGCTAAGTAAGATATTAAGCTATCTGTGTAACCAGTCGTTCATCAGTGGAATATTTCCTGAATGGTTAAAATATGCTGAAGTTAGGCCACTGTTTAAGAAGGGAGATAAAGAAATAGCATCAAATTTCCGTCCAATTTCACTGTTGCCAGCATTCTCAAAAATTTTCGAATAAGTAATGTACAGTCGTCTTTATAACCATCTTATCTCAAATAACATACTGTCAAAGTCACAGTTTGGATTTCTAAAAGGTTCTGATATTGAGAAGGCTATCTACACTTACAGTGAAAATGTGCTTAATTCATTAGACAAAAAATTGCAGGCAACTGGTATATTTTGTGATCTGTCAAAGGCATTTGACTGTGTAAATCACAATATCCTTTTAAGTAAACTAGAATATTATAGTATAACAGGAAATGCTGCAAAATGGTTCAAATCTTATATCTCTGGCAGGAAACAAATGGTGTTATTAGGAAAGAGACATGTATCAAGCTATCAGGCATCATTCAACTGGGAACTAATTACATGTGGGGTCCCACAAGGTTCCATTTTGGGGCCCTTACTTTTTCTTGTGTATATCAATGACCTTTCATCAATAACATTACCAGATGCCAAGTTTGTTTTGTTTGCCGATGATACAAACATTGCAATAAATAGCAAATCAAGTGTAGTCTTAGAAAGATCAACCAATAAAATATTTGTGAACATTAATCACTGGTTCCTAGCCAATTCTTTGTCACTAAACTTTGATAAAACACACTACATGCAGTTCAGAACTTGTAAGGGGTGTCCCAAGAGTATATGTCTAACATACGATGACAAGAAGATAGAAGATGTGGACAGTGTTAAATTCTTGGGATTACAGCTTGATAATAAATTCAACTGGGAGGAGCACACCACAGAACTGCTGAAGCGTCTTAACAAATCTCTGTTTGCAATGCGAATTTTGTCAGACATAGGGGATATAAAAATGAAAAAGCTGGCATACTATGCTTACTTTCATTCCATAATGTCATATGGGATTATTTTATGGGGTAATTCATCAAGCCAAGCTAAAGTTTTCCGGGCACAAAAACGTGCAGTGAGAGTTATATGTGGTGTGAACTCAAGAACATCCTGCAGAAGCCTGTTTAGGGAACTAGGGATACTAACTACTGCTTCCCAATATATTTATTCCTTAATGAAATTTGTCATTAAAAATATATCACTTTTTCAAACCAACAGCTCAATTCATGGAATCAATACTAGAAATAAGAATAATCTTCACAAGGATTTAAAGTCACTTAGTCTTGTACAAAAAGGTGTGCATTATTCAGGAACACACATTTTCAATAACTTGCCAGCAGCCATAAAAAGCTTAACAACCAATGAAATTCAGTTTAAGAGAAGCCTAAAGGATTTATTGGTGGCCAACTCTTTCTACTCCATTGATGAATTTCTTAGTAAAACCAACTGATTTGTATATAAGTACAACATAATTTCTGCACAATTTCAGTGCAGTAATGTGTTCATTGAAAATTTGTGTGTGTGTGTGTGTGTGTGTGTGAGTATAATCTAACTTCTGCACCATTTCAGTGCAGTAATGTGTTCATTGTAAATAAGTATTACAATAGTTGAATTACATGTTTATTACCTCATAAATAAATAAAAAAACTTTTTTATTTTAAATTCATAGTATTTGTAAAATGACTATTACTGTTCATTAAAAAATGACTATCATTCCACTTGGGACCTGTGGAATGGTACATTAGCTTATTTGTTTTAGTTGCAAATATTTGTCATGTGTTGTTGTTTTTCTGACATGTTCCACATCCTGGAGGACCTCCTCACTACGGATCAATTGGAATGAAAGTAAATCTAATCTAATCTAGCAAATGTGTGATTTTGTGTGGGTATGTTCCAGTAATATTGTATCCATAATTTGTATTATTTAGCATGTTGGATAGTGGGTTCAGAGCAAGGCAGAACCAGAAAGGACTTAATGAGTCTCCTTGATATATTCCACGCTTAATCTGTATTGGCTGTGATGTGATATTATTTGAATTTGTTTGGATATTAAGTGTGGTTTTCCAATTTTTCATTACTATGTTTAGGAACTGTATCAATTTAGGATCTACTTTGTATATTTCCAATATTTGTAGTAACCATGAGTGAGGACACTATCAAAAGCTTTTTGGTAATCAATGTATGCGTAGTGTAGCGACCTTTGTTTAGTTTTAGCTTGATATGTCACCTCTGCATCTATTATCAGTTGCTCTTTACATCCTCGTGCTCCTTTGCAACAGGCATTTTGTTCTTCATTTATAATTTTGTTCTGTGTTGTATGTGTCATTAATTCTGTATAATGACTGAAGTTAATATTTTGTATATTGTTGGTAGGCATTTTATGGGGCGATATTTATCTGGGTTTGCTGTGGATGTTTGATCTTTAGGTTTCAGATAAGTTATTCCTTGTGTATCAGGGAATGTGTATGGGTCTGAAATGTAACTGTTAAATAATTTAGTTAGATGTGAATATGTTGAGGTGTACTTCTTTAGCCAGAAATTTGCTATTTTATCTTTTCCAGGGGCTTTCAAATTGTGAGTAGAATAAATTGCTTGGGTGACTTCATGTTGCAAAATTATCACTTCAGGCATATGTGGTATCATCTTGTATGTGTCTGTTTCTGCTTGTATCCACCGTGCATGCCTGTTATGTTGTACCGGGTTTGACCATATGTTGCTCCAGAAGTGTTCCATGTCTGTTATGTTTGGTGGATTGTCTATTTTGATGTGTGTGTTATCTATTGCCTGGTAAAATTTCTTTTGGTTTGTGTTGAATGTTTAGTTTTGTTTCCTTCTATTTTCACTTTTTTTGTATCTTCTAAGTCGTTTGGCCAATGCTTGTAATTTCTGCTTCTTTTGATCTAATTGCTCTATTGCTTCTTGTTGTGAGATTTTACCTAACCTTTCTCGTTTTTTTTTTTTTTTTTTTTTTTTTTTCTGACATTTCATTTCTTATAAATTGTGTTAGCTGTCCGATGTCCTTTCTGAGTTTTTCTATATTGATCTGTAGCCTGTGTTGCCATGCTGGTTTTGTGGGTTTCTTCTGTGTGTTGGTTGGTTCTGATCTCTGCCTAATGTGTATATTTAGTGTAGTGAGTGCTCCTATATAAACCAGTAGTTGTAACTCTTCCATAGTTGTGTTTTCATTTATTTTGTTGTGTATGATTGTGTTGATAGTTTTTATTGTTGTTTCGACTTGTGGGTTATTTGGCGGTCTATGCAAGAATGGTCTAATGTCTGTATTTGTGTCTTTGTATTCTATATATGTCAGCTGAAATTTTTCTTCTATATCTAACATGTGTGTCGCTTCGTGTTCTATTTGTGCTTGTTCTGGTGGCTGTCTTAAGATTTCGTTTCCCTCAGATTGTTTAATTGATGCGTGTGGTTCTTTGTTTGTTTTCTCTGAGATGTTTGAGTCCAGTACTGTATTTTTTTCTTCTTCTGATTGCACATTATTTTGTTCCAGTATTTGTTGTACTTGTTGTTTGATGTTTTCTAATTCTGACTGGGGTATCCTGTTATTTTTTATTATTACACGGATCTGATCAGCTAGTCGTTGTTCTGCTAAAAATTTTAATTCTGGGTATCTGGTAATAAATGTTGTGTATACTTGTGATCTGTATCCAGTTGTGTTGGTTCCTAGGTTTGTTGCTTGGTAATAACAGAACATGAGGAGTCGATTAACTTCATCTGACCATCTCGTCCTCTGCCTTTGTTTTCCTTCTAGGGTGGTTGCAGGAAGCATATCCTGCAAAACACCTCTATTTGGATTTAAATCATTTTCCAGTTGGCTAGCAGTGTCGTTACCATTGTGGGCGGGCATAGGGTTCAAGTGTCGTCCCCGACCATGACGGCGCTTGTCCGAGGCTTCTTTAGTTCTGTCCTGAACCAACTCATCACACTAAAAGGGGGGTTAGCCCTATTAGTGGTTTGTTCTTTTCGTCGCCTTTTACGACTGGCAGAACATACCGGAGGCCTATTCTTTTCCCGGGCCTCCACGGGGATTATTATTATTATTATTATTATTACTGGCGACAAAAGCATCATCTGAGTCATTCAAGATTCAATTTTTCTTTAAAGGATGAACTGTTTGGTTCTTGCACTTGCCCAATAATGGCTTCATGCTTTCCAATCTTAATTTTCTAAATTTACTTTCTTTATAGATTCAACAAATCAGTAATTGCCAAGGAATTCTATATGCTACAGTTGAATGTCTGAAAGAAAACTATTGGGGATATAGGATAACTGCAAACATTTTAAACACCCTAATGCTGCACCAACACAGCATTATGTGGTAACATCTGCTAAAACTTTATCTTTGTAGATACTTGTATTGAGACCAATGTCGTGTGGCTAGGGCCTCCCGTCGGGTAGACCGTTCGCCTGGTGCAGGTCTTTCGATTTGACGCCACTTCGGCGACCTGCACGTCGATGGGGATGAAATGATGATGATTAGGACAACACAACACCCAGTCCCTGAGTGGAGAAAATTTCCGACCCAGCCGGGAATCGAACCCGGGCCCTTAGGATTGACAGTGTCACGCTGACCACTCAGCTACCGGGGCGGACATTGAGACCAATAAGTCATTAGAATTAGTACAATAGCTGTACATCTGCAACATGTTTTAAAATTCCTTTCAGCACACATCAATAAGCAGAAAGACCTAGAAAAATCTACTCCAACAATGGTTACCACATCAATAAAACTTAATTTTTTTCTAAACTGATAATTAAATATACTGAAAAGGGCTAAGTAAGAAACAGGGGGAGGGGAGTACTACTACAATTTGAATTGTTACACCTGATGACAAAGTCTTGCTTACTGATTATCTGTCAATAATCATGCTCCCTCCCCCTTCTCTTTTTATTTTTTTGGTTGTTATTTATTTGTGAAATATCCACAGAAAATCTGTTTTCGTTCCTCACTATAAAGGAACATTGGTGTTAAAGGAAAGAGTAAAAGACAGTTATTTTATGAATGTTATAGTTACTTTTGCACATCACAAATAAATTCCATATATCTTATCAGCCCTGCTTCAACCTTTTTTATTTAAGAATTGTAGGAAAGGGGAATATGCCCTCTCATCCATCATGAGCCACAATACTGTTTATAAGCCTGACTGCATATATATTCATTCAATTTCGGAAAGGAATTAAAGTCACTTATATAAACATTTGGACTCTACAATGGATTCACAAAAGCTTCCCTGTAAGGATTCCATCAGTTTCCCCAATCATGCGCAGATACAGATGCATGTAACTATGCAGTAAACAAAATCTTCATAATAGTCTTACTTCCTGTTTCTACTGGATACATAACTATACTTTCAGCTGTCAAAGCAGACATCAACAATGACAGCACCCTCCAAACAAAAATACACTGAGAGGAGGTCCTTTTCTGCTCTTGCACACCGGTTTGCACTCATTCTGCAATGTGCAGCCAAGTTAGAATTTTTTCTTTGGTAGTGCAGGTGAGGAAAAGCAATCCATTGACTTTCACATATTCTGAAGTGTTCGTTGACTCTTACCGGTTTCACGATGATCACAATGCAGTATAGAAAGTTATAACTTTGTTGTGGCACTGAATGGCACTAACACCCTAAGGGCTGTACTTTTAAGTGACTTACAGCTGACTACAGCAGTATGTCATCTTGTGCAGATAACAGGAAGCAGTGCTGCCATCCGTAATAAAACGATTTTTCTGCTACCTTTGTTGGACTTCTCTTATTTTTATTATAATTCTCATAAACTACAATGTAATTTTAGATGTAACAGGCTTGGTAGTATATACAATAATCTTATTTTAAACATATACTTTTTACATTTCATCTGTAACTTACTTCTGAAAAACAGGACTGAGAATGTGGCACCTATCAGCAGGCCTCCACCTGAAGAAAGAATTGTCACTTATTGCATCAATGTGAGATATGGAGCATTATAATTTATTACCTCACAGTCTATGTATTATTTGCACAGTCCAAGCTGACACTTGGTACGCTGGCTATTACAACTGACCGTAAATGGTAGAACCTTTTACAGCCACTTCCATCAGCCACCTCGTTGTGTGTCAACTTGGACTACATGAATATTGTCACTAAGACACATTATTCCAGATCAACGAAGTAGTTTTTATCACTCCATGGCTCAACAGAATTACCATTAAAACTGAACATATTATTTTACTATTTTATGTATTAACACTTTCCTAGGAACAGTTGATACATTACACTCAAGAATACTACCAAACACTATAAGCCACCTCCAAAAATGAGAGGCACTCAATTTTTAATATACATCAAGCAGAAACGGGCAACACCAATTTCAGAAACAATTCAAAGGCACAAAGTACACAAGAAACATTACATGTTTATAAGACTCTTAAAAGAACTTACATACCAAATAATTATCTAACAATTAGTGAAAAACACTGGAGTAACATTTAACATTTACAGAAAATTATTTCTGAAACCTTTCATATCACTTTGCTGATTCACGGTCAAACTGTTAACTTCCAACCTAACCTAGACTCAGGCTAAACAAAAGATAAGTGTCACCACAGCCCACGTTCCAAGAACTAACTCAGAGACAAAATAAACAGTTTCAGTGTTCTGTTCACACATATGTGACATCACACAGCACTTCATGAAATTTAGTTGATTAACAAAACCTGGAGGTGCGGGTGCTAGAACCAGGTTATGGATCTACCAAAACATTTCATGAGATGGATGTGTGGTAGGGTGGGGTGGGGGCAGGGTGGGCTTGGGGAGAGGGTAACTTATTCAAGGCTCCATTGGCAGACAGACAAAATGAGGCATGTCATAGCACAGTTACTTTAAGTGCTCATGAGACACTTGGAATCACTGCCAGTCAGAAACTGTCATGGTTGTTTACTGCTGTGAACATTTTTTTTTGTGAATTTTGAGTGATACACACATTTTTGCTATTCCGAGGTAGCCTATTTAAAAACAGGAAAGAGTCCTAAATGTGATCTGATGTAAAACAACTGAAAGTGTAAAAACAGAAGTTTCTGATGAAAAATTTATTGCTTCTACAGTAATAACCTAATTGCCATTGGTGACAATGATGTGATGAGGTGAAACAAGGAAGTCATTACATATTCAGTCTTGTACTAACTGAGGCAAATGACAGGCTGGTTCCATAAATATTAATAGCAAGCTGTAACCCACCATAGGAGGGAATAATAATTATTCAAATACTGTACAGTATTATCCAAGCTAGTGGAATCTTTTCACACTTATTAAAACATTCTTGGCTGTTATGCCACAGACGAATTTTTTAATGGAACTCAATGTTTCACCCCCTTCTACAGAGAGGTCATTCAAGGGGGGTGCAGCTCTTTCGAAGGTGTGGTGCACTACCTGGCTCATAACTGATGGGGCGTTAACACGGTTTGAATAAGAAATTCATGTGACCACAGCACAATAACCTAGAATATTCTAATAAGGTGACATTTCTCACCATAAAAGTTTGCAGTTTACAGTTGGATCTTTTCAATGAAGAGGGATTAAGGCATTGGACCTCACGTTTTAGACACAGCAAAACAATATCTACAGAGAGTAATAAGAATTTGTATTCAAGGAAGAATGATAATACTTTGCAGTTGACTGTCAGTAGTATGCAGAACATTGTCTTATACATGTAATTTGAGAAATGAGTGTAAAAATGAAGTCAGATGGAGGTTTGCTGTTAAATATTTTCAAGGATATGACTAATACCATCACGGTATGTTGACGCTCCAATTAAGTTCACTGTCCCATTTATAAATTGACATAACTTTACAAATGTGTCCTTTTATTACAACACTGTGTGAAACTTTGTGACATCAGCGCCACTTGACAAGTCTTACTTTTTTTTATCTCGATCCTCTCATTTCGGCCTACCGAAATACAAATGGGGACATATGAATGAAATTTATCAATGGGGTTATCAAACATAAAATTACAGTTGGTGCTCTTTTTCTCACAAACTCAACCACCTGAAGACTTATAGTAACCAACTTCGGCAATTTTTTTGTTTCTTACACAGAAAATGTAAACATAGACTAATGAGAAATGCTGCATAGTAGAGCCCTCACGTAATCAAACAATGACCAGCTAAGATTACAGGCTTACTAGGTGCAGCAGTATTACAAACGCATTGCCTATTTATCACTTCGGGCTGAAGCTCTGTCTACAGCACTGACGAACCATTACAATCACCACACCATCAGCGTCCGTGAAAACGTAGTGCCAGTGTCATCTTCCCGTTATCCTATCCACTAACAGTCACTTCCCAAATTAACCTCCGCTTTGACCTCATGCCTGCCATTAAATTCCCTTCTTATACTATATGTTAACAATCTAAAAATGGGATGACTGTCCGTTTGTCTCGTCTTATAAATACACCGAATCCAAATCATACCCCTGAAATTAGCTGATGTGTTCTACTAAATCTTACCAACAAATATAAATACTAAAGACCGGCTACCAAGCCAAGTACCTAGGACTACCTAAAACATCGACCGGAAGTAAGTACAATTGTTAACGATAAAAAAAATGTTCAGATTTTGCTACGACTTACCCAGTTTCAGCACAGAATCTGTAAGACACTTATCCCATTTCTTTCCTAATTCGTCTTCAGACAGCACAGGCGTGGACATCTTGTGGTTGCAACTGCAAAGTTAACCCGATAATCACAAGTCAATGGTCTTACATCCCAGATACACTCACATATTTATCTACGGACTGCGATGGAACTTCTGTAAATTTGTCTCACATTTTAAGTGCCTGAAGAAATGAAATGAAAAACAAAGTAAAAAAGATTATACAGACGATGTAATTTAAAACGGAGCAAATAAAAGAAAAAATACACACACACGCACAATTCCTTGGAGCTTCTGAATAGTCGCAGGTCGCAAACGGCAGACACTTCAGTACTTGTCACAATCAAATAATA
This sequence comes from Schistocerca nitens, assembly GCF_023898315.1. Taxonomy (NCBI): domain Eukaryota; kingdom Metazoa; phylum Arthropoda; class Insecta; order Orthoptera; family Acrididae; genus Schistocerca; species Schistocerca nitens. The sequence continues at coordinate 803,361,011 of NC_064617.1, read as the reverse complement.
GGGCTTTTAAAAGCAAAAAAACGAATCGTGCTTGCAATCTAGCGATAGCAAATAAATTTGCCTTACACTGTCCGCAGCACACCACTGAAACAAAGAAACATTCTAAAAATGGTGGTATTTTCGAGATGAAATTTCTTGGACTGTACAATCGAAAACCAGTTACACCATAAGCTGGATGTCAGTGCAATCTAAATTTATCAATTGTTACAGTTTACGTCATAGGATTATATTGTTCCAGCATTTAATTGTAAGAAATATGTCGTGTGTGAGTAAATTAGTTAAAATGGGTATCTAGACATCGATAGCAACTGTACGAACATGATATCTACACAATAATCCTGATGATCTTTGTCATGTTTTGTTTTGATGATATTTGAGAGGCGCTTCAAATAGGTGGGTGCCGCAGGAGAGAGAGATTGTAAATATGTTTCGTTCACCTTCTGTTGACAAACAAGCTGATTTGACTGGGATATCACTTGATGGCGATCTTGAAAACAGTCAGAAATCTTGTGGAAGCTCAGCGCTCGAGGTATGTGAAGTGACATCATTAAAATCATAATTGTGAAGATGTTATTCTACATAGAACGGCAATTTTACCAACATATTTTGAAGTGTGCCCACTTGTCTAGAGTACCAGTACTTTGAGATTGTTTGTATGGTAATTATTTACCGTGTTTAGATAGAACTTTGCAATGCGGGTAGCCACAGCCGTTAAACTTTGATTAGAGATTAGATTAGATTAGATTAATACTAGTTCCATGGATCATGAATACGATATTTCGTAATGATCTGGAACGAGTCAAATTTTCCAATACATGACATAATTAAGTTAATTTAACAACATACTTAAGTTAATATAACAACTTTTTTATTTTTTGGGTTTTTTATTTTTTATAATTTTTTGTGTTTTTTTCTTTTTTTCTTAATTTATATCTAAAAATTCCTCTATGGAGTAGAAGGAGTTGTCATTCAGAAATTCTTTTAATTTCTTCTTAAATACTTGTTGGTTATCTGTCAGACTTTTGATACTATTTGGTAAGTGACCAAAGACTTTAGTGGCAGTATAATTCACCCCTTTCTGTGCCAAAGTTAGATTTAATCCTGAATAGTGAAGATCATCCTTTCTCCTATTATTGTAGTTATGCACACTGCTATTACTTTTGAATTGGGTTTGGTTGTTAATAACAAATTTCATAAGAGAGTATATATACTGAGAAGCTACTGTGAATATCCCTAGATCCTTAAATAAATGTCTGCAGGATGATCTTGGGTGGACTCCAGCTATTATTCTGACTACACGCTTTTGTGCAGTAAATACTTTATTCCTCAGTGATGAATTACCCCAAAATATGATGCCATATGAAAGCAATTTATAATGAATAAAAGTAATATGAATTGTCAGGCATCTGTAATTGGTGATTTGTTTGTCACAACCAGTTTCATTGCATTGAATAGCACTTTGGTGCTTGACTAAGAACGATAGGGCCGTTATGGTGGGGTAATATGACAGTTTTCACCTGAGAATGCTAGTTTAATGCTCCGAAACTGGTTGTGACAATAAAGAAATCACCAATTACAGCTATTTTTGGGTTAATTTTGCTTTAATCCTTCATATCGTGTTTAGATTTTAATTGATGCTGGTTAATGTTACTTGGTTGATTCAAGGGAGGTGACCAAACAGCGAGAAAATCGGTCCCATCGGATTAGGGAAGGAAGTCGGCGATGCGCTTTCAAAGGAATCATCCCAGCATTTGCCTGAAGCGATTTAGTGAAATCACGGAAAACATAAATCAGTTTGGCCGGACGCGGATTTGAACCCTTGTCTTCCGGGATGAGAGTCCAGTGTGCTGACCACTGCTGCTTAAAAGTTTATACTTCATAGATTAATTGGAGAATAAGTGTGAAACAAAGCAGGGGGCTGTAGATGCTGAACACCATTTTCAGATGTTCCACTTCAAAGGAAACAGGCCATTTAACTAGGTAACAACCATAAAATCAATTGTAGCATAACGTGAATTATTTTCTCATTTTCAAAAATTCATATCTTTTTTTCACTCAAATATCAATGCTGAAATTTTTACAGTAGCCTACTTTACTATCATATAGGTGTACAAAATGTGCGAAAATCAAATTTGTATACCCACGAGAGATAACTAGCTCCAAACTTAACAAAAAATAAAGATTTTCAAATTTCGAGGAATTTGTAAAAAATTAAGGAAACATTTGCTCTAAAAATAAGGCAATTAGTTTGACATCTAGTTAGAGGGGAAAAAAGTAGACTGTGATAAATAACTCCTTGATTTTTATTTTTGGGCCTAGAAAGTGGATTTTCTAAATTTTCAGTATCAAACTTTGGAGGTCATGTTGACTGGGTAGTTTTGAATTTAGGGTATAAGCAATGTTGTAGAGGAGACTTTTCTAGAAATAATTATGTCAATGTTATAACTTACCCCAGTGCAGAGATATTCAAATTAATGCTAATGTCTCCTAATTGAAAAACCGTACTGTGCTTTCTAATAAAAATAGCTACCATTCAGTAACATGCAAGGTAAAATTTTTTAAAAACCTGTTTTGAAATTCTCAATTATAGGGTAATCACATATAAAAAAATCAAAATATTAAAAAATGGTCAAACAAGCACCATTGGATCACTTCACATGGATTGACCCACAAGTGGAATCGAAAATTTATTTCATTCGACATTAACTCACAGGAAAACAGTTATACTTACACAGCATAACAGAGATACTTAAAAAAAATTCTGCCAAGAGGTCTTGCAGCCGGAGAAATTAAACTGTACATACCATAAGGTCATCCATAGCAGCCACTGATAAACCACTAGTAAATCCCATTCCAACATCCATACATAGTACCAAATTAAACACCAAAAAATAACTTTTGAACCATTAACAACACAAGAAACTGAAAATTTCAAAACTCGAAACAAATCGGTAGCCAATAACTAATGACACTGAAATAACACACTGTCAAGGCAACAAAAACAAACTTCCACATCATAAAATAACACACAAAGTCCAGTCCTGCACCAACATTACGCACAAACAATTTAGATACATTAACATCCCACACTTGAATGTGCAACTGCTTACTCCAACATGCCCTCTGCAAACGCAATCTGTTTCAGACATGCTACCCCTCATTGACTTGACCTTCAGTCAGTCTAAATTGAAATGAGTCGGCTCATAAAAATATCTGGTTCTAACAGTTTGTAGGTATTTGAAATGGAATGATTTCTTGACTCTGTCATACGTAAGTCAGGTGGCAGATTTGGATTCATTGGTGGGATAGTGGGAAAATACTCTCAGTGTACAAAGGATATTGCTTACAAAACACTTGTGTGACCCATTCTAGGATATGGCTCAAGTGTTTGGGACACACAACAAATATGACTAAAGGAGGATGTTGAATGTATACAAAGAGGGGCAGTACAAATGGCCAGAGGTTTCATTAACGCTTGGGAGAGTGTCACAGAAGTGACCAAAAGCCTGCATTGGCACCACATTTCTTCGCATTTTAATCACATATGGAATGGGGACAGAATGCCTGCATAAATGACCATGTACATCCTGTAATTATCCAATGTCTTTGTGGCCCCTATGGGAGTGGTACGTAGAGTGTGAAGCATAGTTATAAGTCTTCACGTTCTGTTCTTCAAGTTTTTATTAGCTCAGGTTTTTCAGCATTTTATTTATACTCTCCTGTGACTAAAACAAAACTTTGACAATGTGTGCTGCTTGTCTTTGAATATGTGCAACATCCCCTGTTGGTTCTCTTTGGCACGAGTTCCAGACTCTTCACCAGTATTCGAAAAAGGGGCTTACAAAAGTTTTGTATGGAGTCTCCTTTATGGCCTAACCTTATTATTACAGTACCCTGTCAATAACTGAATCCTATGTCCTGAATTACCTGTGACTGTGTGATTGTTAAACAGTGGGAAGCCAAGGATGGAATAACAGCAGCATGGAAAGTATAGATAGCTTCTAACAACATAGTGGAGGCGTAGAGCAGCAGACAGGCACAATGAAATACATCAGAACTATTTTCAACTTTTAGGCAAAGTCCTTCTTCAGAAGTAAAACTTCAATACCACTGGGTGGTAGTATTTGGTATGGGTCCCACACACTTAAGCATTGTTCCAGAATGGGTTGCAGGAGTGATTTGTAAGCAATCTCCTTTGTAGACTGATAACATTTTCCCAGTATTCTATCAATAAACCAAAGTCTTACAGTCTGGTTTCCCATTGCTGAGATTATGTGATCATTTGATTTCATGTCCCTACAAAGTATTGCACCCAGGTATTTGTAGGAGTTGGCCAATTTCACCTGTGACTCATTGATATGATAGTCATAGAATACTGTGTTTTTTCTTTTGTGAAGAGCTTAGTTTTACATTTCTGAGCATTGAAAGCAAGTTGCCAATCTCTGCATCAGTTTGAATTCTAATGAAGAACTGGCTGAATGTTTACACAGCTTCTTTCACGAAGCACTGTACTAAGGACAGCTGCATAATCTGCAAAAAGTCTGACATTAATAGTAATGTAGTCTGCAAGGTCATTAATATACAACATGAGGAGCAAAGGCCACAATACACTTCCCTGGAGCACACCCGAAATCACTTCTACATCAGATGATGACTCTTCATGTAAGATAACATGCTACGTCCTTCCTACTAAAATAGTCCTCATTCCAGTCACAAATTTCTCATGGTACCCTGTATGATCGTACTTTTGAAATTAAGCATGGATGTGATACTGAGTCACACACTTTTTGGAAATCGAGAAATACTGCTTCTATCTGACTGCCTTGATACAAAGCTTTTGGAATGTCATGTGAGAAAAGTTTGAGTTGGATTTTACATGATCGGTGTTTTCAGTATCCATGCTGGTTTGTGTGGAGGTCATTCTGTTTGAGATATCTCATTATATTTGAGCTAGGACTGTTGGTATTTTCAAAAATATCGAGAATCTGATATATCGATATTTAAAAAAATATCATAGGGTCTTGATGTATCGAGAAAAAGTATCAGTATATCAATGGGAAAAAAATATTGACGTTGTTGTTGTGGTCTTCAGACCTGAGACTGGTTTGATGCAGCTCTACATGCTACTCTATCCTGTGCAAGCTTCTTCATCTCCCAGTACCTACGGCAACCTACATCCTTCTGAATCTGCTTAGTGTATTCATCTCTTGGTCTCCCTCTACAATTTTTACCCTCCACGCTGCCCTCCAATGCTAAATTTGTGATCCCTTGATGCCTCAAAACATGTCCTACCAACCGAGCCCTTCTTCTTGTCAAGTTGTGCCACAAACTTCTCTTCTCCCCAATCCTATTCAATACCTCCTCATTAGTTACGTGTTCTACCCACCTTATCTTCAGCATTCTTCTGTAGCACCACATTTCGAAAGCTTCTATTCTCTTCTTGTCCACACTAGTTATCGTCCATGTTTCACTTCCATACATGGCTACACTCCATACAAATACTTTCAGAAACGACTTCCTGACACTTAAATCTATACTCGATGTTAACAAATTTCTCTTCTTCAGAAACGATTTCCTTGCCATTGCCAGTCTACATTTTATATCCTCTCTAGTTCGACCATCATCAGTTATTTTACTCCCTAAATAGCAAAACTCCTTTACTACTTTAAGTGTCTCATTTCCTAATCTAATTCCCTCAGCATCACCTGATTTAATTCGATTACATTCCATTATCCTCGTTTTGCTTTTGTTGATGTTCATCTTATATCCTCCTTTCAAGACACTGTCCATTCCGTTCAACTGCTCTTCCAAGTCCTTTGCTGTCTCTGACAGAATTACAATGTCATCGGCGAACCTCAAAGTTTTTACTTCATCTCCATGAATTTTAATACCTACTCCGAATTTTTCTTTTGTTTCCTTTACTGCTTGCTCAATATACGGATTGAATAACATCGGGGAGAGGCTACAACCCTGTCTCACTCCTTTCCCAACCACTGCTTCCATTTCATGCCCCTCGACTCTTACAACTGCCATCTGGTTTCTGTACAAATTGTAAATAGCCTTTCGCTCCCTGTATTTTACCCCTGCCACCTTCAGAATTTGAAAGAGAGTATTCCAGTTAACGTTGTCAAAAGCTTTCTCTAAGTCTACAAATGCTAGAAACGTAGTTTGGCCTTTTCTTAATCTTTCTTCTAAGATAAGTCGTAAGGTTAGTATTGCCTCACGTGTTCCAACATTTCTACGGAATCCAAACAGATCGTCCCCGAGGTCCGCTTCTACCAGTTTTTCCATTCGTCTGTAAAGAATTTGCATTAGTATTTTGCAGCTGTGACTTATTAAACTGATAGTTCGGTAATTTTCACATCTGTCAACACCTGCTTTCTTTGGGATTGGAATTATTATATTCGTCTTGAAGTCTGAGGGTATTTCGCCTGTCTGATACATCTTGCTCACCAGATGGTAGAGTTTTGTCATGACTGGCTCTCCCAAGGCCATCAGTAGTTCTAATGGAATGTTGTCTACTCCCGGGGCCTTGTTTCGACTCAGGTCTTTCAGTGCTCTGTCAAACACTTCACGCAGTATCTTATCTCCCATTTCATCTTCATCTACATCCTCTTACATTTCCATAATATTGTCCTCAAGTACTTCGCCCTTGTATAAACCCTCTATATACTCCTTCCACCTTTCTGCCTTCCCTTCTTTGCTTAGAACTGGGTTGCCATCTGAGCTCTTGATATTCATACAAGTGGTTCTCTTCTCTCCAAAGGTCTCTTTAATTTTCCTGTAGGTAGTATCTCTCTTACCCCTAGTGAGACAAGCTTCTACATCCTTACATTTGTCCTCTAGCCATTCCTGCTTAGCCATTTTGCACTTCCTGTCGATTTCATTTTTGAGATGTTTGTATTCCTTTTTGCCTGCTTCATTTACTGCATTTTTATATTTTCTCCTTTCATCAATTAAATTCAATATTTCCTCTGTTACCCAAGGGTTTCTATTAGCCCTCGTCTTTTTACTTACTTGATCCTCTGCTACCTTCACTACTTCATCCCTCAGAGCTACCCATTCTTCTTCTACTGTATTTCTTTCCCCCATTCCTGTCAATTGTTCCCTTATGCTCTCCCTGAAACTCTCTACAACCTTTGGTTCTTTCAGTTTATCCAGGTTCCATCTCCTTAAATTCCCACCTTTTTGCAGTTTCTTCAGTTTCAATCTGCAGTTCATAACCAATAGATTGTGGTCAGAATCCACATCTGCCCCTGGAAATGTCTTACACTTTAATACCTGGTTCGTAAATCTCTGTCTTACCATTATACAATCTATCTGATACCTTTTAGTATCTCCAGGATTCTTCCAGGTATACATCCTTCTTTTATGATTCTTGAACCAAGTGTTAGCTATGATTGAGTTATGCTCTGTGCAAAATTCTACAAGGCGGCTTCCTCTTTCATTTCTTCCCCCCAATCCATATTCACCTACTATGTTTCCTTCTCTCCCTTTTCCTACTGACAAATTCCAGTCACCCATGACTATTAAATTTTTGTCTCCCTTCACTACCTGAATAATTTCTTTTATCTCGTCATACATTTCATCAATTTCTTCATCTGCAGAGCTAGTTGGCATATAAACTTGTACTGCTGTAGTAGGCATGGGCTTTGTGTCTATCTTGGCCACAATAATGCGTTCACTATGCTGCTTGTAGTAGCTTACTCGTACTCCTATTTTTTTTTATTTTTTTTTTTTTATTCATTATTAAACCTACTCCTGCATTAACCCTATTTGATTTTGTATTCATAACCCTGTAATCACCTGACCAAAAGTCTTGTTCCTCCTGCCACTGAACTTCACTAATTCCCACTATATCTAACTTTAACCTATCCATTTCCCTTTTTAAATTTTCTAACCTACCTGCCCGATTAAGGGATCTGACATTCCATGCTCCGATCCGTAGAACGCCAGTTTTCTTTCTCCTGATAACGACGTCCTCTTGAGTAGTCCCCGCCCGGAGAACCGAATGGGGGACTGTTTTACCTCCGGAATATTTTCCCAAGAGGACGCCATCATCATTTAATCATACAGTAAAGCTGCATGTCCTCGGGAAAAATTACGGCTGTAGTTTCCCCTTGCTTTCAGCCGTTCGCAGTACCAGCACAGCAAGGCCGTTTTGGTTAATGTTACAAGGCCAGATCAGTCAATCATCCAGACTGTTGCCCCTGCAACTACTGAAAAGGCTGCTGCCCCTCTTCAGGAACCACATGTTTGTCTGGCCTCTCAACAGATACCCCTCCGTTGTGGTTGCACCTACGGTACGGCCATCTGTATCGCTGAGGCACGCAAGCCTCCCCACCAACGGCAAAGTCCATGGTTCATGGGGGGAATATTGACATATTGGCCAATAAAAATATAGACTTCACATTGTAAATATACTGCGGTTTTAGAACTGTATATTTAAGTATTGGTTTATTATTAGATAGTCTGTACATCACCAAACTAGCAACCTGCTTATCCCCCTTAGAGCAAGAATTGAAAGGAAAATGATGCACATTCATGCTTGGAGATAACCAGTTTGCTGACAATGGTAACTGCATGTAAGTGGCAGAATAAAAGGTGTCCGATGGGTCCGTCGTTTGCTTTCGTCACTTATCGGATTTGTCCAGAACACTTCATGTTGACTTCCTTGTTTTTATATATATATAGATGATGTGACTTACCGAACCAAAGTGCGTGCGGGTCGATAGACACACAAACATACACACAAAATTCAAGCTTTCGCAACAAACTGTTGCCTCATCAGGAAAGAGGGAAAGACGAAAGGATGTGGGTTTTAAGGGAGAGGGTAAGGAGTCATTCCAATTCCGGGAGTGGAAAGACTTACCTTAGGGGGAAAAAAGGACAGGTATACACACGCGCGCGCGCACACACACACATATCCATCCACACATATACAGACACAAGCAGACATATTTAAAGACAAAGAGTGGAATGTTTCCCTCTATTTTATATATATATATATATATATAAAGATGATGTGACTTACCGAACGAAAGCACTGGCAGGTCGATAGACAGACAAACACACACACAAAATTCAAGCTTTCGCAACAACAGTTTGTTGCGAAAGCTTGAATTTTGTGTGTGTGTTTGTGTTTGTTTGTGTGTCTATCGACCTGCCAGTGCTTTCGTTCGGTAAGTCACATCATCTTTGTTATCCCAGCTGCCTTTGATTGTGTACACCTTCCGGGTTATATATATATAGGGAAGGTGTACACAATCAAAGGCAGCTGGGATACGACTTCCTCAAATCCTGCCCTGAAATGAGATCCATCCTTCATGAAATCCTCCCCACTCCACCAAGAGTGTCTTTCCGCCGTCCACTTAACCTTTGTAACCTCTTAGTTCATCCCTATGAAATCCCCAAACCACCTTCCTTACCCTCTGGCTCCTACCCTTGTAACCGCCCTCGGTGTAAAACCTGTCCCATGCACCCTCCCACCACCACCTACTCCAGTCCTGTAACCCGGAAGGTGTACACAATCAAAGGCAGAGCCACGTGTGGAAGCACCCACGTGATTTACCAACTGACCTGCCTACACTGTGAAGCTTTCTATGTGGGAATGACCAGCAACAAACTGTCCATTCGCATGAATGGACTCAGGCAGACAGTGTTTGTTGGTAATGAGGATCACCCTGTGGCTAAACATGCCTTGGTGCACGGCCAGCACATCTTGGCACAGTGTTACACCATCCGGGTTATCTGGATACTTCCCACTAACACCAACCTGTCAGAACTCCGGAGATGGGAACTTCCCCTTCAGTATATCCTCTCCTCTCGTTATCCGCCAGGCCTCAATCTCCGCTAATTTCAATTTGCCGCTGCTCATACCTCACCAGTCTTTCTCCGCTAATTTCAATTTGCCGCCGCTCATACCTCACCAGTCTTTCAACAACATTGTGTGTGTGTGTGTGTGTGTGTGTGTGTGTGTGTGTGTGTGTGTGTGTGTGTGTGTGTCTCTCTCTCGACCTGCCAGCAATTTCGTTCGGTAAGTCACATCATCTTTGTTTTTATATATATATCTAAAAACAAAGATGATGTGAATTTGGCTGCGTTTAAACTTGGAGTGAAGCTCTCTTTGCTTTCCCAGTAGTTTCCTAACTTTGTTGTTGTACCACGGTGGGTTTTTCCCGTCTCTCACAGTTTTACTCGGCACGTACTGTCTAAAACGCATTTTATGATTGCCTTGAACTTTTTCCATAAACACTCAACATTGTCAGTGTCGGAACAGAAATTTTCGTTTTGATCTGTTAGGTAGTCTGAAATCTGCCTTCTATTACTCTTGCTAAACAGATAAACCTTCCTCCCTTTTTTTTTATATTCCTATTAACTTCCATATTCAGGGATGCTGCAACAGCCTTATGATCACTGATTCCCTGTTCTGCACATACAGTCGAAAAGTTCGGGTCTGTTTGTTATCGGTAGGTCCAAGATGTTATCTTCACGAGTCAGTTCTCTGTTTAATTGCTCGAGGTAATTTTCGGATAGTGCACTCAGTATAATGTCACTCGATGCTCTGTCCCTACCACCCGTCCTAAACATCTGAGTGTCCCAGTCTATTTCTGGTAAATTGAAATCTCCACCTAAGACTATAATATGCTGAGAAAATTTATGTGAAATGTATTCCAAATTTTCTCTCAGTTGTTCTGCCACTAATGCTGCTGAGTCGGGAGGTCGGTAAAAGGAGCCAATTATTAACCTAGCTCAGTTGTTGAGTGTAACCTCCACCCATAATAATTCACAGGAACTATCCACTTCTACTTCACTACAGGATAAACTACTACTAACAGCGACGATAACTTTGCTTTCCCCCCCCTGAACCATGGACCTTGCCGTTGGTGGGGAGGCTTGGGTGCTTCAGCGATACAGATAGCCGTACCATAGGTGCAACCACAACGGAGGGGTATCTGTTGAAAGGCCAGACAAATGTGTGGTTCCTGAAGAGGGTCAGCAGCCTTTTCAGTAGTTGCAGGGGCAACAGTCTGGATGATTGACTGATCTGGCCTTGTAACACTATCCAAAACGGCCTTGCTGTGCTGGTACTGCAAACGGCTGAAAGCAAGGGGAAACTATGGCCGTAATTTTTCGCGAGGGCATGCAGCTTTACTGTATGGATAAGTGATGATGGCGTCCTCTTGGTTAAAATATTCCGGAAGTAAAATAGTCCCCCATTCGGACCTCTGGGCGGGGACTATTCAGGAGGACGTTGTTATCAGGAGAAAGAAAACTGGCGTTCTATGGATCGGAGCGTGGAATGTCAAATCCCTTAATTGGGCAGGTAGGTTAGAAAATTTAATACACTAAACAGATTCAGAAGGATGTAGGTTGCAGTAGGTACTGGGAGATGAAGAAGCTGGCACAGGATAGAGTAGCATGGAGAGCTGCATCAAACCAGTCTCTGGACTGAAGACCACAACAACAACAACAACAACAACAACAACAACAACTTTGCTTTCTGACATTTATTTACTGTTGCTAAATATTTGCTCTTTTAGGAACTATCATGACATCTCCCACCAGTGCCATCAATGTCAAGATTTGTAACTTTCACCAATTATTTATTATGTATATTTTTAATCAATTGGATTAACAGATATGCATCCTCTGTGTCAAGCTGAAAAGTGCTATCTTTTTCAAATGAAATAAAATTTGTCCAAAACTGTGAATTCTAATTGCAGAGTTCAAAACATGACCATTTCTTAGTTTCTTTTCTTTCAAATGTATCTGTCAGCAGTAATGCAATTTTGGGGCCTGCTGTAGCTCGTCAGCTAAGTAATGTAGATTTATGACTGGGTACTACGGTGCTATAGTTTTATACTTGACATGGCCAAACTTTGGCGTGTAATAGTTTAGTGTCAATAGCTTCTGAAGAAGGCCAAATTATTTTTGCTGAAACCTAGGTAAAGATTGGTTTCTATTTGCAACTGAGGCTTACATGTTATATGTTTAATTATCACAGTTGCTGACGGGGCTCCACAAAATTCAAGCTTTCGCAAACAATGGTTGCTTCGTCGGGAAAGAGGGAAGGAGAGGGAAAGATGAAAGGATGTGGGTTTTAAGGGAGAGGGTAAGGAGTCATTCCAATCCCGGGAGTGGAAAGACTTACCTTACGGGGAAAAAAGGACAGGTATACACTTGCACACACACACACATATCCATCCGCACATACACAGACACAAGCAGACATTTGTAAAGGCAAAGAGTTTGGGCAGAGATGTCAGTCGAGGCGGAAGTACAGAGGCCAAGATGTTGTTGAATGGCAGGTGAGGTATGAGCGGCGGCGACTTGAAATTAGCGGAGGTTGAGGCCTGGCGGATAACGAGAGGAGAGCATATACTGAAGGGGAAGTTCCCATCTCCGGAGTTCTGACAGGTTGGTGTTAGTGGGAAGTATCCAGATAACCCGGACGGTGTAACACTGTGCCAAGATGTGCTGGCCGTGCACCAAGGCATGTTTAGCCACAGGGTGATCCTCCTTACCAACAAACACTGTCTGCCTGTGTCCATTCATGCGAATGGACAGTTTGTTGCTGGTCATTCCCACATAGAAAGCTTCACAGTGTAGGCAGGTCAGTTGGTAAATCACGTGGGTGCTTTCACCTGTGGCTCTGCCTTTGATCGTGTACACCTTCCGGGTTACAGGACTGGAGTAGGTGGTGGTGGGAGGGTGCATGGGACAGGTTTTACACCGGGGTCGGTTACAAGGGTAGGAGCCAGAGGGTAGGGAAGGTGGTTTGGGGATTTCATAGGGATGAACTAAGAGGTTACAAAGGTTATGAAATCCCCAAACCACTTTCCTTACCCTCTGGCTCCTACCCTTGTAACTGCCCCCAGTGTAAAACCTGTCCAATGCACCCTCCCACCACCACCTACTCCAGTCCTGTAACCCGGAAGGTGTACACGATCAAAGGCAGAGCCACAGGTGAAAGCACCCACGTGATTTACCAACTGACCTGCCTACACTGTGAAGCTTTCTATGTGGGAATGACCAGCAACAAACTGTCCATTCGCATGAATGGACACAGGCAGACAGTGTTTGTTGGTAATGAGGATCACCCTGTGGCTAAACATGCCTTGGTGCACGGCCAGCACATCTTGGCACAGTGTTACACCGTCCGGGTTATCTGGATTCTTCCCACTAACACCAACCTGTCAGAACTCCGGAGATGGGAACTTGCCCTTCAGTATATCCTCTCCTCTCATTATCCGCCAGGCCTCAACCTCCGCTAATTTCAATTTGCCGCCGCTCATACCTCACCAGTCTTTCAACAACATCTTTGCCTCTGTATTTCCGCCTCGACTGACATCTCTGCCCAAATTCTTTGCCTTTACAAATGTCTGCTTGAGTCTGTGTATGTGCGGATGGATATGTGTGTGTGTGCGAGTGTATACCTGTCCTTTTTTCCCCCTAAGGTGTCTTTCCGCTCCCGGGATTGGAATGACTCCTTACCCTCTCCCTTAAAACCCACATCCTTTCATCTTTCCCTCTCCTTCCCTCTTTCCCTACGAAGCAACCATTGTTTACGAAAGCTTGAAATTTGTGTGTATGTATGTGTTTGTTTGTGTATCTATCGACCTGCCAGCGCCTTCGTATGGTAAGTCACATCATCTTTGTTTTTAAATATGTTAAATAATTTAGTTAGATGTGAATGTGTTGAGGTGAACTTCTTTAGCCAGAAATTTGCTATTTTATCTTTTCCAGGGGCTTTCAAATTGTGAGTAGAATTAATTGCTTGGGTGACTTCATGTTGCAAAATTATCACTTCAGGCATTTGTGGTATCATCTTGTATGTGTCTGTTTCTGCTTGTATCCACCGTGCATGCCTGTTATGTTGTACCGGGTTTGGCCATATGTTGCTCCAGAAGTGTTCCATGTCTGTTATGTTTGGTGGATTGTCTATTTTAATGTGTGTGTTATCTATTGCCTGGTAAAATTTCTTTTGGTTTGTGTTGAATGTTTGGTTTTGTTTCCTTCTATTTTCACTTTTTTTGTATCTTCTAAGTCGTTTGGCCAATGCTTGTAATTTCTGCTTCTTTTGATCTAATTGCTCTATTGCTTCTTGTTGTGAGATTTTACCTAACCTTTCTCGTTTTTTTTTCTGACATTTCATTTCTTATAAATTGTGTTAGCTGTCCGATGTCTTTTCTCAGTTTTTCTATTCTGATCTGTAGCCTGTGTTGCCATGCTGGTTTTGTGGGTTTCTTCTGTGTGTTGGTTGGTTCTGATCTCTGCCTAGTGTGTATATTTGGTTTAGTGAGTGCTCCTATATAAACCAGTAGTTTTAACTCTTCCATAGTTGTGTTTTCATTTATTTTGTTGTGAATGATTGTGTTGATAGTTTTTATTGTTGTTTCGACTTGTGGGTTATTTGGCGGTCTATGCAAGAATGGTCTAACGTCTGTATTTGTGTCTTTGTATTCTATATATGTCAGCTGAAATTTTTCTTCTATATCTAACATGTGTGTCACTTCGTGTTCTATTTGTGCTTGTTCTGGTGGCTGTCTTAAGATTTCGTTTCCCTCAGATTGTTTAATTGATGCGTGTGGTTCTTTGTTTGTTTTCTCTGAGATGTTTGAGTCCAGTACTGTATTTTTTTCTTCTTCTGATTGCACATTATTTTGTTCCAGTATTTGTTGTACTTGTTGTTTGATGTTTTCTAATTCTGACTGGGGTATCCTGTTATTTTTTATTATTACACGGATCTGATCAGCTAGTCGTTGTTCTGCTAAAAATTTTAATTCTGGGTATCTGGTAATAAATGTTGTGTATACTTGTGATCTGTATCCAGTTGTGTTGGTTCCTAGGTTTGTTGCTTGGTAATAACAGAACATGAGGAGTCGATTAACTTTATCTGACCATCTCATCCTCTGTCTTTGTTTTCCTTCGAGGGTGGTTGCAGGAAGAATATCCTGCAAAACACCTCTGTTTGGATTTAAATCATTTTCCAGTTGGCTAGCAGTGTCGTTACCATTTTGGGCGGGCATAGGGTTCAAGCGTCGTCCCCGACCATGACGGCACTTGTCCGAGGCTTCTTTAGTTCTGTCCTGAACCAACTAATCACACTAAAAGGGGAGTTAGCCCTATTAGTGGTTTGTTCTTTTCGTCGCCTTTTACGACTGGCAGAACATACCGGAGGCCTATTCTTTTCCCGGGCCTCCACGTGGTTTATTATTATTATTTCTTTCTTTTCTCAGACGTTATGTCCGGTCAAAAATGGAAAGTGACATGGACGCTGATCAAGCGTGACTACCTTTGTTATTATTATTATTATTATTATTATTATTATTATTATTAGCCTCTTCCTTATATTGGAAATAATTAACCACAGGATTAAAAAAAAGCAGTGTAAAATTTTCTGTACAAGTTTTCACATGTACATTCTTGCATGAATTTTCACTGACAGTCTCCCACATCTCTTATTCCCTGGCAGCACTCCAACCTCTGTCCCTTACTTGCTGTGACATATATGACATCTCTTGACAAACTTCAAATGTCACACTCCAGCCAATGAGTACCTCAAAAAGATAACAACAAAATACAAACAAGTGTCTGCACTAACACAGAATATCCTATACAAAAATGCAGACCTATGTATTTCTTTAAACATACTCTTTTGCCTAACATTAATAACCAACATGGTTACTCATTTATATAAGATGATGAGGGTACATAAAACTTTGTACTTTTGTCTTTTAAGGGGAAAAATGCAGATTTTAGTAATGCAAAAATTCCCTTTCATCACAGATGATGCTCTAAAATGGAATCATTGTTACTGAGAAGTTACCACGTTCAGTTGCTAAAGTAATACGATTTGATGACAGACTCTTAAAGATAGTTCTAGTTATAGGTGCCCAGAGATTCACATTTTCTTGTTCTATGCTCTGCAAAATGCTTGCTCAAAGAAGTTAAAAAGATGGTTTTTGTTGAGATGCTTCATGAAAAGATCCTGGATCTGCCACAGTAAGGTAGCATAATAATCACTGGTGAAGTCAATGGTCATGGTGAGTTGAAAATAGGTGATTATCAATGTCACAACAGAAATGGTGGCAACACTACAAAACACAAACCACAATACATACTCAGAAATACAAAAACAAACATAAAACAGTGGTGTGTGTAAAAATTGTGCTGTGAAAAATGTAAGAAATCCATAGTGCTGCAGACATAACTAGAAATTAAACCAAAATTATCAGTGTCTAATGCAGAAAAACAATGATGTGCTAGCAGACGGCATTTCCCGATGTAAGTGAGAAATCAAACAAAACTCACCACCAATGATGATGCTTTACCTCAATAAAGTGAAACACATCTGGTAAAAAAAAATCTGTCTATTTTGGAAAAAAGAAAAGGAAAAAAAAGAGTGTACACGAGCAGGATTCGAACACAGTACCTCCAGTGTGGTAGCCATGAACCTTTACTGCTACACTGACTTTCTCGGGATATATGTAATGTTACAGGTATACAAAGCATGCCATGAACTTCAAAATCGATTTTCTCAAAAACCAAGGCCCACCACTAAAAAACCGGATAGCCAGGTACTCAGGGTAAGTGCCTGTACAATATATTTGAAGCGCATCAAAATCCGTAATTTACAGTATGGAGGGTCCCCTTGTGAGATCAATTCCATGGTCTCCAGCAGGATTTCAAAGTTGGTTGGTCTGGATACCACACATATATTAAGCAAACTGGATCTCATCTCAACAACAGAGCACATTGATGTTATACACAAACTGAAAGTACCTAAGATAAAGGAGAACCGAGTCTGTTCATGAGTAAGTTAGACTGTTGTTGTTGTTGTTGTGGTCTTCAGTCCTGAGACTGGTTTGATGCAGCTCTCCATGCTACTCTATCCTGTGCAAGCTTCTTCATCTCCCAGTACCTACTGCAACCTACATCCTCCTGAATCTGCTTAGTGTATTGATCTCTTGGTCTCCCTCTACGATTTTTACCCTCCACGCTGCCCTCCAATGCTAAATTTGTGATCCCTTGATGCCTCAAAACATGTCCTACCAACCGATCCCTTCTTCTAGTCAAGTTGTGCCACAAACTTCTCTTCTCCCCAATCCTATTCAATACCTCCTCATTAGTTACGTGATCTACCCATCTAATCTTCAGCATTCTTCTATAGCACCACATTTCGAAAGCTTCTATTCTCTTCTTGTCCAAACTGGTTATCGTCCATGTTTCACTTCCATGCATGGCTACACTCCATACAAATACTTTCAGAAACGACTTCCTGACACTTAAATCTATACTCGATGTTAACAAATTTCTCTTCTTCAGAAACGATTTCCTTGCCATTGCCAGTCTACATTTTATATCCTCTCTAGTTCGACCATCATCAGTTATTTTACTCCCTAAATAGCAAAACTCCTTTACTACTTTAAGTGTCTCATTTCCTAATCTAATCCCCTCAGCATCACCCGATTTAATTTGACTACATTCCATTATCCTCGTTTTGCTTTTGTTGATGTTCATCTTATATCCTCCTTTCAAGACACTGTCCATTCCGTTCAACTGCTCTTCCAAGTCCTTTGCTGTCTCTGACAGAATTACAATGTCATCAGCGAGCCTCAAAGTTTTTATTTCTTCTCCATGAATTTTAATACCTACTCCGAATTTTTCTTTTGTTTCCTTTACTGCTTGCTCAATATACAGATTGAATAACATCGGGGAGAGGCTGCAACCCTGTCTCACTCCTTTTCCAACCACTGCTTCCTTTTCATGCCCCTCGACGCTTATAACTGCCATCTGGTTTCTCTACAAATTTTAAATAGCCTTTCGCTCCCTGTATTTTACCCCTGCCACCTTCAGAATTTGAAAGAGAGTATTCCAGTTAACGTTGTCAAAAGCTTTCTCTAAGTCTACAAATGCTAGAAACGTAGTTTGGCCTTTTCTTAATCTTTCTTCTAAGATAAGTCGTAAGGTTAGTATTGCCTCACATGTTCCAACATTTCTACGGAATCCAAACTGATTTCCCCGAGGTCCGCTTCTACCAGTTTTTCCATTCATCTGTAAAGAATTTGCGTTAGTATTTTGCAGCTGTGACTTATTAAACTGATAGTCCGGTAATTTTCACATCTGTCAACACGTGCTTTCTTTGGGATTGGAATTATTATATTCTTCTTGAAGTCTGAGGGTATTTCGCCTGTCTGATACATCTTGCTCACCAGTTGGTAGAGTTTTGTCAGGACTGGCTCTCCCAAGGCTGTCAATAGTTCTAATGGAATGTTGTCTATTCCCGGGGACTTGTTTCGACTCAGGTCTTTCAGTGCTCTGTCAAACTCTTCACGCAGTATCTTATCTCCCATTTCATCTTCATCTACCTCCTCCTCCATTTTCATAATATTGTCCTCAAGTACATCGCCCTTGTATAAACCCTCTATATACTCCTTCCACCTTTCTGCCTTCCCTTCTTTGCTTAGAACTGGGTTGCCATCTGAGCTCCTGATATTCATACAAGTGGTTCTCTTCTCTCCAAAGGTCTCTTTAATTTTCCTGTAGGCAGTATCTATCTTACCCCTAGTGAGACAAGCCTCTACATCCTTACATTTGTCCTCTAGCCATGCCTGCTTAGCCATTTTGCACTTCCTGTCGATCTCATTTTTGAGACGTTTGTATTCCTTTTTGCCTGCTTCATTTACTGCATTTTTATATTTTCTTCTTTCATCAATTAAATTCAATATTTCCTCTGTTACCCAAGGATTTCTATTAGCCCTCGTCTTTTTACCTAATTGATCCTCTGCTGCCTTCACTACTTCATCCCTCAAAGCTACCCATTCTTCTTCTGCTGTATTTCTTTCCCCCATTCCTGTCAATTGTTCCCTTATGCTCTCCCTGAAACTCTCTACAACCTCTGGTTCTTTCAGTTTATCCAGGTCCCATCTCCTTAAATTCCCACCTTTTTGCAGTTTCTTCAGTTTCAATCTGCAGTTCATAACCAATAGATTGTGGTCAGAATCCACATCTGCCCCTGGAAATGTCTTACAATTTAAAACCTGGTTCCTAAATCTCTGTCTTACCATTATATAATCTATCTGATACCTTTTCGTATCTCTAGGATTCTTCCAGGTATACAACCTTCTTTTATGATTCTTGAACCAAGTGTTAGCTATGATTAAGTTATGCTCTGTGCAAAATTCTACCAGACGGCTTCCTCTTTCATTCCTTCCCCCCAATCCATATTCACCTACTATGTTTCCTTCTCTCCCTTTTCCTACTGACGAATTCCAGTCACCCATGACTATTAAATTTTCGTCTCCCTTCACTACCTGAATAATTTCTTTTATCTCGTCATACATTTCATCAATTTCTTCATCATCTGCAGAGCTAGTTGGCATACAAACTTGTACTACTGTAATAGGCATGGGCTTTGTGTCTATCTTGGCCACAATAATGCGTTCACTATGCTGTTTGTAGTAGCTAACCCGCACTCCTATTTTTTTATTCATTATTAAACCTACTCCTGCATTACCCCTATTTGATTTTGTATTTATAACCCTGTAATCACCTGACCAAAAGTCTTGTTCCTCCTTGTTAGACTATTGAGACAAATTTATTGCCGAGGCTGCACAAACTGTCTACTCATTTAACCAACCAAAAATGAAAAGCATAAAGCTGTTTAAGTTTTTTTTTTCTATTTGTACCTATGGAAATAATTACAAAAATTACAAAATACAAAATAGAAAATTACAAAATAATGAAATAATTACAAAATAATGAGCTGAACTTGCCTAGTGAAAAGCCACTACAAAATAGCCAAACGAAGATTCCATGCTTCTTTGTGGACGACAATGCTTTTGTTCTACATAATAATTTATTGAAAGATTAAAAAAGGGGACCAATAAACAAATTTTTAACTACAGGCTGAGCAAAGCATGTCAGATTATTGAGAACATTTTTGTAAACAGGCAGCAGCAGCAGCCGGCCGAGACACGCACAGCAACAGGGAGGTAACCGATTTTGTGACTTTTACGAGTTCCTAACCAGGAGCAAATTTTATAATATCATCTGTGTGCGTTAATAGTTTAGTTACTTGAGTTTCTGCAGGTTAATATCTAATAGCCACAGTTCTTGCGTTTTCATTTGAGGTGGAAAGTATACTGATTTTGTGACATATTGCAAGTTATTAATCAGGGGTGAATCACTTAGTTTCACCCGAGTGCTTTGGTAGTTAGGTTTTTGAATCTCTGTGTATTAATCTAATTTATTAGACACAGTTCCTGTGTTTTCGTCAGTGTCTATAGTAGAGTTCTGCAGCATGTGCCGATAGTGTGTTTATCTGGATAGTTAAGTTTTCCATGGTCTTTAGTATGGATAGGGACTGTGAATGTTATGTGCGAATGTGAGCAAAATTGATGACACTTCGCTCTCAGCTCCAGGCTGTGATGTCTTCAGTTACACAGCTCAAGGCTGCAGTGGATGGGCACCACTCTTGTGGGCCGGCCGTGGGGATCCAACAGACGTCCAGCACGTCCGAGGCCTCCGATCAGTCCTCACTGGTGGCCAGCCCAGTTACTGCTCGCACTGTGGTTGATCCCTCACCTTTGGTAGAGTGGGAGGTCGCCCAGGGTGTAGCACACGGCGAAAGACTTCCCTGGCGACCGCACGTAAGGCCTCCCCGGTTAGTCTGACAAACAGGTGCCACGTGCTGTCTGTGGCTGACACTGTCACTCGCCAGATGCCGTTGCCTGTCCTGTTTCAGAGGAAACCTCTCAGCCTGCAAGATCTGGACAATCACAGAGGGTGGGATTATTGATATTTTGGAGCTCCAACGTTATGCACGTTATGGGGCTCCTTAGGGACATGGCTGCCAAGAAGGGGAAGAAAACCATTGTGCACTCCATGTGCATTCTGGGTGGAGCCATTCCAGATGTGGAATGGGTCCTCCCAGATGACATGAAGAGCACAGAGTGCAACCAACTGCAGTTGGTGGCTCACATCGGTACCAAAATGTATGTTGCTTTGGACCAGAAGAGATTGCCTCTGGTTTCGAGCGGCTAACAGAAGTGGTAAGGCTGTCAGCCTTGCTTCTGAGATGAAAGCAGAGCTGACCATTTGCAGCATAGTCAACAGGACCGATCGAGGACCTCTGGTACAGAGCCAAGAGGAGGGTCTGAATCAGAGGCTCAGACAGTTCTCTGACTGCGTAGGCTACAGATTCCTTGACTTGTGCCAAAGGGTGGTTGGGTTCCACTGAATAGGTGAGGAGTCCACTATACACATGAGGTGGCTACACAGGTAGCAGGGGCAGTGTGGCGTGGACTGGGCGTTTTTTTAGGTTAGAGGATCTCGGGAAAACAGGAAGAACTTAGATACAGGAACCATCGGTATAACAGTTGTAAATTGTCGTAGCTGTGTTGGGAAAGTACCTGAGCTCCAAGCACTAATAGAAAGCACTGATGCTCAAATCGTTACAGGCACTGAAAGCTGGTTAAAGCCGGAGGAAAGCTCATCTGAAAATAAATTCGAGCAGTTAGTTCATGAGCCCATGTGAATAGTAAATGGCTGTGAAAACACACTTGACCTCTTAGCAACAAATAATCCTGAGTTAATAACGAGCATCAAAAGGGCTTAGTGACTGCAGGGTTGTCATAGTGAGATTGAATATTGTAAGCCCCAAATCATCCAAACATAAATGAAAAATATACCTATTCAAAAAAGCAGATAAAAATACACTTGAAGCCTTCCTGAGAGACAATCTCCACTCTTTCCAAATTAACAATATAAGTGTAAACTAGATGTGGCTTGAATTCAAAGAAATAGTACTGGCAGCAATTGAGAGATTTATACCAAATAAATTAACAAACAATGGAGCTGATCCTCCTTTGTACACAAACAGGTCACAACACTGTTGCAGACACAATGAAACAAACATGCCAAATTTAAACAGATGTAAAATCCCCAAGATTGCCAGTCTTTTACAGAAGCTCGAAATTTAGGGCGGACTTCAATGTGAGATGCTTATAATAGTTTCCACAATGAAACTTTGTCTCGAAACCTGACAGAAAATCCAAAGAGATTCTGATCGAATGTGAAATAAGTTAGTGGCAAGACACAATGTCTTCTCTGCACAATAGCAATGGAGATACTATCGAAGACAGTGCTGCCAAAGCAGAGTTACTAAACACAGCCTTCTGAAATGCCTTTACAAAAGAAGACAAAATAAATATTCCAGATTTCAAATCAAGAACTGCTGCCAATATGAGTAACGTAGAAGTAAATATCCTCGGAATAGTGAAGCAACTTAAATCACTTAATAAAAGCAGGTCTTCTGGTCCAGACTGTATAACAATTAGGTTCCTTTCAGAGTATGCTGATGGAATAGCTCCATACTTAGCAATCACCTGCAACTGTTCACTTGACAAAAGCTCCTTATCCAAAGACTGGAAAGTTGCTCAGGTCGCACCAATATTCCATAAAGGTAGTAGGAGTAATCCACTAAATTACAGACACATATCATTAACGTCAATATGCAGCAGGATTTTAGAACATATATTGCGTTCAAACATTATGAATTACCTCGAAGAAAATGGTGTATTGACACACAGTCAACATGGGTTTAGAAAACATTGTTCTTGTGAAACACAACTAGCTCTTTATTCACATGAAGTGTTGAGTGCTACTGGCAAGGGATTTCAGATTGATTCTATATTTCTGAACAGCGGAAGGCTTTTGACACTGTACCACACAAGCAGCTTGTAGTGAAATTGCGTGCTTATGGAGTATCATCTCAGTAATGTGACTGCATTCACGATTTCCTGTCAGAGAGGTCACAATTCATAGTAACTGACAGAAAATCAATGAGTAAAACAGAAGTGATTTCTGGCGTTCCCCAAGGTATTGTTATAAGCCCTTTGCTGTTTATTATCTATATAAATGATTTGGGAGACAATCTGAGCAATTGTCTTAGATTGTTTGCAGATGATGCTATCATTTATCGACTAAGAAAGTCATCAGAAGATCAAAACAAATTGCAAAATGATTTAGGAAAGATATCTGGATGGTCTGAAAATTGGCAATTGGCCCTAAATAATGAAAAGTGTGAGGTCATACACGTATGTGCTCAAATGAATCCGTTAAACTTCAGTTACACGATAAATCAGACAAATCTAAAGGCCGTAAATTTAACTAAATACCTAGGAATTACAATTACAAACAACGTAAATTGGAAGGAACACATAGAAAACGTTGTGTGGAAGGCTACCTAAAGACTGCATTTTATTGGCAGGACACTTAGAAAATGTAACAGACCTACTAAACAGGCAGCCTACACTATGCTTGTCCGTCATTGTTGTACGAACATTTGGAACTCCAACTGCAAACCACAAATTAAATGAATATTTGAAAAAATTTATAACTGAATATATCTTTATAATTTTGCACAACTTACAATGTTCGTTGATATTCTTTGAAATGAAATAGATAATTCTTTAGAGAAACAAATCTCTCACATGGTCACACTCTAAACATTTCTCAAATGACCAGCAGATGATCACATTCTCTGGGAGATGGGGCTTGAGAACATACATTTCACCTAAGCCTTGGGCTAAAAAATTGTATTTTTCAGATTGTCTAGCTCTTGGTTTCACTATTTATACTGGGAAAGGAACAGTGACTGAATCTGAACTGAAAAAAATAGATTTAGGTGCAGGTTCAGGTAAGTTATTGACTGTGACAGTTCCAAAAAATGGACAGCATTTAATACACATTGATAGACTTATTTTATTTTATTTATTTTGTATACAGGGAATAAGTCAACTGAGCTGTCTGTTAGATAACAGTTTATAACAAAGAGGGACCATCATGAAGAATAGGACTGATGAGGTGGCTTCAAAATTTAAAGTTGTTCATGGCCTAAATAGAGGGGAATGGGATCAGTATGTGAGACAGTACAAAATGCTGTGTGTCTTTAAATGAGAAGATATTAAGTCAGTTATTCTGTTCACTCCCTATGTTGGAAGTGAGCCGCAGGGTTCTTGTAAGTGATTTTCAAGTGCTCAGAAGAAATGTTAAAATGGAAAATCCATGTTGGAATAATGACAATATTATGAAAAGGATAGATTGCTACTCACAATATAGTGTAGATGTCGAGTCACAGACAGGGAGTCTTTTTGTTGTGCCTATCTGTGACTAACATCTCCTCTATATGGTGAATAGCAATCTATCTGTTTCATAATTTTGTCAGAAAAATATTGATAGTCCAAAACCAGCTATTGTAAAAAGCTCCAGTTGTAACACTGCTGGCTTTGATCTGTGTGACAGGTTCGTGGCTTACTGTATTACAGGTCAAACACCATAACAAAGAAGTGGCCGCTTACACTGTTTAACCATGCTACTGATTTAGTTATTGTTAATTTTTTGATTATGTAGAAAAGATCTTAAGCAAAGGAAGGAGTACCAGAATGTAAAAGACTGTCCTCAATCAAGTTTAGATTGAATTTGGCTGATTATCTAATGAAGTCTTCTCTTCAGAGAATTAACACAAACAAAAATCTTCATATTAGTTATAAAATATTTTTTCTTCTACTGGTTAAGACCATAAATTCACTTAGGTGTACCTTACATACTTTATAAAATATAAAAAATAAAAATTAAAACAGTGGAATTTAGAATGTAACGGTGTGTAACAACAATAAAATGAATCACTTGTTTTATCACTGTCAGTGAAGAAGTTAAGGCTGGATATTAATTTATTTTCACATTACACTTTCTACTTTCTAAAAGAGAGATTGTCCACCAGCATCAATTCTTCTTCTTCTTTTTTTATTGTCAGCATCTTGCAGTAAAATAAGTGCTGCACATGCCCTGTAATGGCTGCTAAATTGTCAGCATCTTGCAGTAAAATAAGTGCTGCACATGCCCTGTAATGGCTGCTAAATCCTCATGGTCCTCCATAATATCAGCTGGTGAAATTGTAATTAAAATGTTAGTTTATAACAACAAAAAAAATGGGAGCAACCTCAACATGGTATCAGAGTTAACTGCGATTCCACATGACTGAATTCCTTGCTCACAACCCCAAAGTTTAGTGTGCATGACAGACCGAACACCAATGTGTTGGCGACCAAACATTCAGCTAAATCCATTGCCTGTCACTTGTTAGCCTTTGTTCATCTAGTGAGTATTCACTTTTACTTGTAATTTGTGGTCCACATATAAGTTAGTGACCTTTCAGACATTATTTCATGAGCATGGCACAAAAGTTCTGAGAGACTTTGTGTAAATGCATTTTGTTCTCAGGAACACTAAAAACCCATTGTCATATTCTTTTTTGATGTCTAGGTACTCCTTAAGAAGTTACGAATTACTCTTGGGGCTTCATAGTGTGCTTGTTTCCAGGTGCACAAAAACATCAACCATTGCCTTAATGGAAGCCAGATCCCATTGGTGATGGGACAGTCAACTGATTTTAACAACTGATTGGCCAGTCGATTGTTATCTCATTTAGCTGGTATTTTTAGTCAAACGAAATTAGTCTTTGCAGCCACATCAGCTGTATGGATGTTTCTGACATACTCACTGAGTTTTGAGTTGTACACCTACTGTGGAACAAATGACTGACACAGGTCCCTGATGGTTATGTCTGTTATATGACCACTTTCACTCAGTCTGGGATTGAGTGATTTCACTTAAATATTGTTTCAGTCTTCACATTTATAGATGAACCCTGACTAGGGTTGCCAACTTTTTTTAGAGACAAATAATGTATCTTATTGCAAGGTGAGGTGAATAAAAAGTATTTTCTTGAAAATGTAAGTGTATTGGGATGGAAATGTCATTTTATGTGTTTCACATTAAGGAACTCTCAGCAAAATCCCGATGATTGGCTAAAATTTACAGACACGCGAAATTTGGCATGGTCTTCAATGCGAGATGCCTTTAATAGGTTCCACAATGAAACATTGTCTCGAAATTTGGTAGAAAATCCGAAGAAATTCTGGTCGTATGTAAAGTACACAAGCGGCAAGAAGCAGTCAATACCTTCGCTGCACAGTGCCGATGGTACTGTTACCGATGACTGTGCCGCTAAAGCGGAGTTATTGAACACAGTTTTCCGAAATTCCTTCACCAGGGAAGACGAATGGAATATTCCAGAATTTGAAACACGAACAGCTTCTAGCATGAGTTTCTTAGAAGTAGATACCTTAGGGGTTGCGAAGCAGCTCAAATCGCTTGATACGGGCAAGTCTTCAGGTCCAGATTGTATACCGATTAGGTTCCTTTCAGATTACACTAATACAATAGCTCCCTACTTAGCAATCATATACAACCGCTCGCTCACCGATAGATCTGTACCTACAGATTGGAAAATTGCACAGGTCGCCCCAGTGTTTAAGAAGGGTAGTAGGAGTAATCCATCTAACTACAGACCTATTTCATTGACGTCGGTTTGCAGTAGGGTTTTGGAGCATATACTGTATTCAAACATTATGAATCACCTCGAAGGGAACGATCTATTGATACGTAATCAGCATTGTTTCAGAAAACATCGTTCTTGTGCAAAGCAGCTAGCTCTTTATTCGCACGAAGTAATGGCCACTATCGACAGGGGATCTCAAGTTGATTCCATATTTCTAGATTTCTGGAAGGCTTTTGACACCGTTCCTCACAAGAGACTTCTAATCAAGCTGCGGGCCTATGGGGTATCGTCTCAGTTGTGCGACTGGATTCGTGATTTCCTGTCAGGAAGGTCGCAGTTCGTAGTAATAGACGGCAAATCATCGAGTAAAACTGAAGTGATATCAGGTGTTCCCCAGGGAAGCATCCTGGGACCTCTGCTGTTCCTGATCTATATAAATGACCTGGGTGACAATCTGAGCAGTTCTCTTAGGTTGTTCGCAGATGATGCTGTAATTTACTGTCTAGTAAGGTCATCCGAAGACCAGTATCAGTTGCAAAGCGATTTAGAAAAGATTGCTGTATGGTGTGGCAGGTGGCAGTTGACGCTAAATAACGAAAAGTGTGAGATGATCCACATGAGTTCCAAAAGAAATTCGTTGGAATTTGATTACTCGATAAATAGTACAATTCTCAAGGCTGTCAATTCAACTAAGTACCTGGGTTTTAAAATTACGAACAACTTCAGTTGGAAAGACCACGTAGATAATATTATGGGGAAGGCTAGCCAAAGGTTGCGTTTCATTGGCAGGACACTTAGAAGATGCAACAAGTCCACTAAAGAGACAGCTTACACTACACTCGTTCGTCCTCTGTTAGAATATTGCTGCGCAGTGTGGGATCCTTACCAGGTGGGATTGACGGAGGACATCGAAAGGGTACAAAAAAGGGCAGCTCGTTTTGTATTATCACGTAATAGGGGAGAGAGTGTGGCAGATATGATAAGCGAGTTGGGATGGAAGTCATTAAAGGAAAGACATTTTTCTTCGCGGCGAGATCTATTTACAAAATTTCAGTCACCAACTTTCTCTTCCGAATGCGAAAATATTTTGTTGAGCCCAACCTACATAGGTAGGAATGATCATCAAAATAAAATAAGAGAAATCAGAGCTCAAACAGAAAGGTTTAGGTGTTTGTTTTTCCCGCGTGCTGTTCGGGAGTGGAATGGTAGAGATATAGTATGATTGTGGTTTGATGAACCCTCTGTCAAGCACTTAAATGTGGATTGCAGAGTAGTCATGTAGATGTAGATGTAGATGTAGACTATTGTTGGATACTGCACGAGCTGTGAATGCCAACAGATGTGTTGAGAGCTGCTTTATATGAGCAGAAGTTTACTACTTACATTAATCTTCCCTCCCCTCCCTTTCCTCATCC
The DNA here is from genome assembly GCF_023898315.1 of Schistocerca nitens. Classification (NCBI taxonomy): domain Eukaryota; kingdom Metazoa; phylum Arthropoda; class Insecta; order Orthoptera; family Acrididae; genus Schistocerca; species Schistocerca nitens. The sequence goes on along the minus strand of NC_064617.1, from coordinate 803,333,186 downwards.
TACGCCTTCTCCGGCAATTTGTGTGTGTATCGTGCAGAATGGAGTGTAGCCTGCCTTCTGGTTCATCAGGAGAGCAGCTTAATACAGAAGGTGACAAGTGCCTGCTGGTAAAGGGCAGCTGCAGCCAGTGGACAACAAATGCCACCTCTCCACTGAATCTGCTGCCCTAAGCAGTAATACAGACACTTCCCTCCCAGTGATCCAGAGGGGTGTGATCCTGGATACTGTCAGACCATTTACAGTATGGCTAAACATAGGCTTAACTGTGAAACTGAAGTACCAATATATGAATGTGAATATACTTCTTCACTCTCATACTTGCTACATCTTGAAGGTTGTAGAATGTAAACGGCTTTGTGTGCAGTTGTATGACATGTATGAACATAATTGGTATCGTGGTTTTCTGCACAGTACGCTAGTAAATGGCTGAATAAGTGCTTAAGAGCAGTTCTTTATCAGTACAGCAGTGTACATGTTGGCACAGAACCAGCTAAGTGAAAAATCTGTGCAATTCGCATATTTTTTTATACATAACAGCTGACATTGGAATTTTCCTTTGTGTGAGATTGCATGTACAAGATTCATGTGCCAGTTTGAAAATATAGATTGGTATATTTTACTGTTTGCTAGATTCTACATAATCTTTCATTGATTGTATCAATACCCATTGGTGTTGCGATATATTTTGATATTTTGAACGTTTGTGAGTGCCACAGTAAACACGTATTGTTATTTTCATTTGTTGGCTTAAACTTATCTGTACTCTTTTAAATTTTTGAGAACAGTAAGCCTATGCTTGTTCAAAACAATCTTGTCTAATTTTACTGCATAATTATATGAGAAATAGGTCATTTCTGAGAATTTTCGAACACTTACAAAGCTGTATTTTCATAAGTTACTGGTATGAGTGTTTTTAATATGTAACTTATTTTGTAGCAAATCAGCATTTGTGTTTCACAGTTACTGCCAAAAGAATACATCACCTCAGAATTTCATTTTATATCAATGCAGATAAATGTGCATTTTGAGAATTTTTGGGAGCTCCCATTTTCTTATGCATAATCTAATTTGTAGTAAATTGGCATTTAATTGCTGTAGCAGATATTCTAACCAGCATTTTGTGTTACAGCTAGTTTCCCTTAAAAAGGAGTAGTCATTTATATTATCTATAATTATCGTAAATTAACTCTGTTTTTGAGCTTGCTAACAACTATAATCAACCTCAAAAGTTATAGGAAACGAGTAATTTTTACCGCAGGTTTTTTCTGCTGCTTTAATAGAAAACTCATTTTGTGTATTTGCTTCAATTATTATAGGGAATTAGTAACTTTTTAGCTCAATAGATTAAAAGATAATCAGTGGACTTAATTTAAAATCAGTTGTTCACTGTCCTGTAACACAGTGCACCAGCTAAAATGCAGCCCTACCGTGAATGCTGTTCTCTTATACAGAATGAGTTGATTGCCAGTTGCTGAGAGTCATCGTGTTGGAAGAGCTCTCGAGAGTCATGTACCAGTGGTACCACCATCTGTCATTACTTGTCAATTTGACTGCGAATGGCATTCCAGGCATCCTATATATGATGATGGATGGGGAGCAGGGAGGACTCAGGGCATTGATTGTACCAATCCCTCTAACTAACAAGTTTAAGGTGCTGTGTCTCACTGAAACTGAAACTGAGCCCATGGGACTCACTTCACCTGTTTTGGGGAAACCTGGTTTGTCTGGTGTCAGCATGAGTCAAATGCAAAAGGGTAGGGGGTCTATTAATCGTTGGTAGTTAAAGTGTATGTTAAATGATAGTGCCTCTTAGGGCAATGACAGCAAGAGACCAGAAGGACACCATGTGCATCCAGTGTTTATGCCTGGGGGCCTCATTCGTCGTGTTGAAGAGGCTGTTCCGGCAGCCGTTGAGGGCCTGTCATCTGGTCTCCAAGGTCATATTTGGGGTATTCCAGTGACTGGCAGAGAAGGTTGAGAAGACCATCCTTGCACATTGAGTTTCAACGAAGCTCACAATTTGCATCGTTGTCCCCAGAGCTGATTGTAACCCTTTGGTTCTGAGTCGAGTGGAAGGACTGAACCAGAGACTTCGAAGGATCTGTGACTTGAGCCATAGGGTTGAGAACTGTAGGGTCCCCCTAAATGAGACAGGTGTGCACTCCACATCACATGCTGCCACTCAGGTAGCTGACTGTGTGGGGGGTGCACACAAGGATATTTTAGATTAGGTAACTCTCCATACAGTCCAGAAAATGAAAGTTGTAGGGTACTGAGTATCAGTGTAATATTGAAAGAAGTCCCTCCCACAGGTGAGTGTATCAACATCCTAGTAATTAACTGCTGATGCATTCACAACAAAGCACCAGAGTTTGAAGTTCTCCTAAAAGTAGTGAAGTTCGCATGATATTAGGTACGGAAAGCTGCTTGAAGACTGAAGTTGATAGAAATTAGATTTTTGGGGAGAATTTAAATGTATATCAAAATAGATAGGCAAATGGGAAATGGAGGTGGTGTATTTGTCGCAATAGACAAGAAACTCAAATCCTCTGAGATAGAAATTGAAGCTGGCATGTGAGATAGTTTGAACAAGACTCGGCATTAGGGGTGGGCATAAAATGATAATTATATTCTCCTGCCACCCACCAGATTCATCTTCCGATGTAACTGAAAACATTAGAGAAAACCTCAGTTCCCTTGTAGTAAGTTCCGCTGTCCTACTGTAATTATTGCTGGAGATTTTAATCATCCAACAATCAACTGGGAAAATTACAGTTTTGTTAGTGGTGGGCATGATTAGATCAGAAGTACTATCATATGGGGGATCAAGTGAAATTTGCGACTGGTTTGAGGACTTTTTTGTAGGAAAAACACATCATGTTATCTTGAATGGAGAGTAATTGTCAGATGTAGAAGTAATTTTGGGTGCGCTCCAGGTGAGTGTGTTCAGACCCTTGCTGTCTGTGTCGTATAGTAATGACTTTGCAGACAATGTTAATAGTAACTTCAGACTTTTTGCAGATGATGCATTTATCTTTAATGATCTACTGTCTGAAAGAAGCTGCACAAATATTCAGTCAGATCTTGATAAGATTTCAAAGTGGTACAAAGGTTGGCAGCTTGCTTTAGATGTTCAGGTATGTGAAACCATGCTTCACAAAACAAAAGACATAGTATCCTATGACTATAATATCTATGAGTCATTGTTGGAATAGGCCAACTCGTACAGGTACCTGGGTGTAACACTTTGTGGAGATATGAAATGAAATGCTCACATAGGCTCACTCATGAGTAAATCAGGTGGCTGACTTAAGTTTATTGGTAGATCACTGGGCAAATGCAGTCAGTCTACAAAGGAGACTGCTTACAAATCACTTGTGCAACCAGTTCTAGAATATTGCTCAAGTGTGTGGGACCCGTACCAAATGGGGCTGACAGAGGATATTGAATGTATACAGAGAAGGGCAGCACATATGGTCATAGGTTTGTTTGATCCCTGGGAGAGTGTCACAGTGATACTGAAGAACTTGAACTGGCAGACTCTTGAAGATAGACATAACTATCCTTAGAAAGTCTGTTAACAAAGTTTCAAGAACTAGCTTTAAACTATGACTGTGGGAATGTACTACAACGTGTTATGTATTGTTCACATAGGGATTATGAGGATAAGATTAATTACATCATGCCCAAGAAGTATTCCAACAATCATTCTTCCTGCACTCCGTAAGTGAATGAAATGGGAAGAAATCCTAATAACTGGTAAAATGGGATGCACCCTATGCTGAGCACTTCACAGTGGTTTGCCAAGTATAGATGTAGATGTAAATTCAAATGGTTTTTAATTAATTGATGTGATCACACATTTTCAGTAAAATGGAATGCAAACATTCAATAAAACATGGCAATGTTATGTTGTTTTGTTTGTCTCGTACTCTGAAAGAAACATTTATGCTCAACAAAAAGTTGAGCATAAATGTTTCTTTCAGTGATACATCAGCTTAATTAGTTACATGTTAATTGCATGTGGAATCAATTCACAGCAATATATTAATCAGTTTTGAATAACAAAAAGAAGACTTGATCTGTTCAGTGCATAATTAAATGCTTTTTTTGAACAAAGTCAGTCAACTTTAGGCTGTTGAAATATTATTTATTGTGACTACAGTTTCAGCACATGGTCATTGTCAAGCACTGTGGGATGTTGTAGCTCACAGCACTTGACAGAGACCATGTGTCAAAATTGCAATTGCAATAAATATTATTCCAACAGCCTCAAGCGAAGTGACTTCATTCAAAAATTTCTCGAAGGCTGTGGTCCTAGTCCTCATGAAAATTCATAATTAATTTCTTATGTATAAGGTGCAGTCAAGTGAAAATGAGACAGATGGAAAAAAGTAAGTAAACCATTATTATTTCAAAATGATCACCATAAATGTTAATACATTTATCATCCTGGGCCAACGTGTTGCCGAGGTTATTTCGAGCACGCTTGTAGGTTTTGCTGGGAAGCCCTTACAGATCCTACACACAGACCCAATCACTCCCTATGTGACTTCCATATTTTTGAAACTCTGAGAAAAGACATTCATGGCTGTCAGTTTGCTTTGGACAAAGAGGTGCTTGCCTCATTACAATCTTGGTTCTATAGGCAACTGTAAACATTTTTCCATTAAGGCACTGACCATCTTGTATCTCAGTAGAATAAATGTATTAATGAGTATGGTGATTACTTTTGAATAATAAACAATCAACTTACTTTTTTCGATCTGTCTCATTTTCGTCTGCCTGCCCATTATATAACGTTTATTTTTTTTAACTTTGACATGCCCCATGAGATATCTTCACATACCTCCCAAGATAGGGCTCCCTCCAGGAGTATGTGTACCACTGTCGTATAGCACTGCTTTAGTTTAACTAATGAAAGTACTACAGTCTGGTCACTCAGAGGAATGGATGGCTACCTCAGTCAGCTATAACATTATAGAGTGGTTTCAGTTTAAAGCATTCGGGAGGACGACGGTTCAATCCCGCGTCCGGCCATCCTGATTTAGGTTTTCCGTGATTTCCCTAGCTCACTTCAGGCAAATGCTGGGATGGTTCCTTTGAAAGGGCACGGCCGATTTCCTTCCCCATCCTTCCATAATCCGAGCTTGTGCTCCGTCTCTAATGACCTCGTTGTCGACGGGACGTTAAACACTAATCTCCTCCTCCTCCTCAGTTTAAAGAACAAACACATAGTTCAACTGGCAGAAAAACTACAAATTGCTTTCACTTGTAAAGAACGAATGAATAATTCAGTCAATATGCAGAACCACAACGAGCTGTATTGACTGTTTTCATCCAGTTGCTCTTGGAAGAAAGCAAGTGAAAGGTTTTGCTTGAAAGAAAAAATGAATAGTCCAACCAACTGAATCAGTCGTCATCATTCGGTTGCGCCGTAGACTAATTTCACTCAAAAATGGAATGAATAATGCAACCCATATGTAAAATTTCAGCAGTGAGTCAATTGTTTTCTAACAGCCACTTGAATTGATTGTTTTCATTCAGTTTTTACAATCAATAGATTGCATACCTGGTTGCCAATTAAAATTTTTATACCATCATTGAATTTTTTGTCTAATAATACTTTTGGGTACTTCATAAGGTCATGGAAGCAGTTTCATCATGATTCAGCATGTATTTGATTCTTACTTGGTTTTTGTTTGGAACAATCCATTCTGTTTTCATATGCAAAGGACATTTGTTTTATGTCCACAAATTGTCCATCTGCAGTTTTATATAGCCCAGATGATTTCTTGGAATTTAATAGTAAATGTAATCTTGTCCTAGCACAGTGCATAACCACTCTTCAGAACACTTATATTGTCAATGCCCGCTATAAAATAGTTTCTGCTTCCTTGATTATGTCTGATAACTCTAAAGCCAGAAGATATTTATTTTACTCCAGACAATCAACTTTTCCAAGAACAAAGTTTGGATAAGCCATTATTAGGTTTGGTGTTAACTATTTTCATACAGGGTACTTGGAGGTTTCTTGAACTCTTTAAAGGAATTTATTATCCAGCACTGTGATAAGACCAAAGTATTGAACATGACTGCAGACATACATTGCTAATGGCTAGTGTGTTTTTTATGTGGTGCTCATGTCATTGTATGATTGTTGTCTATAATTTCTTCTCTGGAAATAATACCATAGTAGATTCCATTGTATTGCTGCCCAGATCATAACTAATACTTTCCTGTTTCCCTGTGTTTCATTGTGGAAGAAACTTCAGAATTTTCCATCTAAGGGGTGATAAAAAGTTTCTGTTCAAAGGTTGTCCAGTCCATAATTGACATGCCAATTAGGCAATATCACCATGATCATTGAGGCAATCATCCCTCTGATGCACTATATTGAAGATACGCATTTGGTAAAACTCTGTGTTCTGCTGCATGAAGAAGTCCGTAACTGGCTGGTGCACATTTTCACCCAACAGAAATTGTCACCCCTCCAAGACCTTTTTAATGGACCAAAGTTGTGATAATTGCATGGGGAGAGATCATGATTATTGGGCAGGTGCTCAAGTATCTCTCACTTGAGTTGGCATAACATCTGAATTACATTCATGACATGGGGACATGAATCATCATGAAGCAGCTGCACTCCTTGTCACAGTTTTCACAGACATTTTGCCAATTGTGTGCCATAATTTCTCCAGCTTTGCGAAGTACCACTCCACAGTGGAGACACAGGTTCCTTCAAATCAACAAGCAGTGGGAACTGGTAATCAAAAAACAGGGTGTGCATCACTTTTCCAGCAGATGGCTGGCTCTTAAACTTCTTGGGACAAGGGACGATGAATGACACCATTGCATCATTGACACTTTAAACTCCGGTTCACAGTGGTCACACCAGCTTTCATCACCTGCAACAATGCATTTGAGGAACATGTTGCCTTCAACATTGGAAAGCATCTGATGCTTCAGGCAAAGATCCATCTGATGTGCTGTCTGTCTGGCATTCACTGCCTAAGGTAGCCAAACTGCTGCCTGATAATGTATTGTACAGTACTGAAGCTGTAGTCAAAATCCTTTGCTAGCACACAAGTGGTGAGGTGCCTGTCTGCCCTAATCGTATCATTAGCTGCCCACTTGTTATCCGTAACGGATGAGGCTGGCCTTCCAGATAGTCCTGTGCATCTTGTGTTGAATCACGATCAGCTCGGAATTTCGGAATTTGATGCACCATTCCGCAATAGTGGTTCTCGACAGACATGTTGCTCCAAACAGATTCTTCATTGTCAGATGGACATGTAGTGCTATTTGTCCTTTGGCAGCCACGAAAAGAGTAGCAGCACATTGATCCTGTTTGGATGCAGTTGGTAACAATGTTGCCATAGTTCATGTTTCTGCATTTACCACACAGGCTTCAGAAAGTCACAAATGCCACACTAATCCATTACCTACATTTTGGTGCTCACATACCCACATTGGAGTTACGCTGCATAGGGTATACACTGCAGCAATACCCTCCAAAAGAAACTTTTTGATCGCCCATTATGTGAATCAATGAATGTACCACATATTATTTTTCTGTTATTTATTAGTTGTCTGTGATTTATAATCGTTATTGTAATCCTTTTTTGTGAGGTAAGTATAAATAAATTCATTGTATCCATTGTGTATTATGAACTGCAACTGTGATTTAAATTGGGGATTTATGTATGTAAAAAGCAACCAGTCACGTTCTTGAATTTTGGTACAATTTATTTTCTGTAGCATTACTAGTTTTGAAGCCCCTGGAGGATCTTCATCAGATGGAGGTGTTACGGGAATATTATTTGGACCAAGTGCAGCTGGATGCTATGGTGATTGTAGTGGCAAAAATAACAGGAATCTGTTTATTCGTACCAAGAAGTTTATGAAAAGATAGATCGTTAAGGTTCATAGTCTTTTTGTTACCAGTAACTAAATTTCTGTTTCTGTCAGCACTATGACTGTAATGTCCAGCTGTGCTTGGTCCAGACAATGTTCCTGTAACCCCCATCTGATGATAAGACTGCAGTGGTTTGAAAATTGCTTGATGGTACAGAAAATAAATCATATCGTAGACCAAAAAAGTGGCTGGTTGCACTTTACATACAAATAAATCATGAAATATAAAATAAAATGAGAGAATAAGTTATAAGAAAGTAAACTCATTATCCAGAAACCCCAATCTATTGACTTAGCATATACTAAATGAGGAAAATGTCAAGGAAAATTAATATGCTGATTTAAGACTAATGATGAATATATTTATGTCATGACTGTGAGAAGCAATAATATGACCAACATTCCACAGAAAAGTCTTAATATATCGCAAGTATTAATAAAATAATGTAAAAGAAAGTAACACGGAAACATGACAGTTGATGAAGAGTGTTAGCAGTATAGTAATTGTGAATTTTTCTTTATTCTTATGCTGCATTCCAGACATTAAAACTATTTCATTTCAAATAAAAGATACCCATGTTTATCTTTTGTGCTGCATATTGTTAAAATGAAATAATTTTCAAAAACTTTAATTGTTTTATTAAATGGTCATTCTTTTTTTCATCATTTTTTAAAATTCTTCTTCTTTTTAGTTTGACGGTCAGTGCCCATCTGAGAATCATATACGGGTTCTGAAAAAATATTTTGGCCATCCAAAATTCAGACCATTGCAATGGGAGATAATTTATACAGTTTTAGAGGTAAGTGCAAAAAATTCCCTGCTCAGCATGTACCTGTAAGTAGTCTACAATTAAACATAATTTAAGTACATGCTGACTGCCCCCACCTCTCACCTCCCCAGCACTGGCCAAGCGTCTGTGGGTAGGAGCAGCCAAATGGCTTGTGCACACACAGAATGCTTGCTGTAGGATTACCTTGTGGGTAGCCTATATTATCTGCACTCTTGCCCCATAGGTCAGTGTTGGTAACATCCTGCCCAAACTGTAAGTCACTAGTGGTTCTGCTCCCTTGACGTTGTATGTTTAGAATGTTAGAATGTGCAGAACAGTTGTCGAGCAGTGCCACATTATCTCCAATGAAATGGCAGTCTTCTCTGTGAAGAATAATAAAGATCACAGAAACAAAACTTCTTGTGTAATCGCGAATTTGGTATCACCCATGCATCTTGCTCTGATTGTCATCTGACTTCCAAGTCGGTTAAGGCATCATACAAGGTATATCTTTAAATGGAACAATGCTTTTCATGACTTACAACCACTCAGTTTATTTATTATATTCTAACAGCTGTGTGCAGAAATTTAGGCAGAAATTTACTCTACAGTACTAATTCTGAGTAAATTCTTTTCCATCTGCTACTTCTACTTCTACTACTGCTACATTAGTATTACTAAGATACATTCCTCATCTCCTCCGTCAGTGGAAATTTTACTAAATTTAGTGTAAAATCATCCCTATTTTGCTGTTTTACAAGTTTTTGTGGAAAATTACCTCATTATCCAAATTTAAAATCTAATCTAGCGTTTGTAGATGACAGTTTTATGAAAAGGAAAGATTTCTACTCACCTTGTAGACGAGATGAGTTGCAGACAGACGTAACAAAAAGACTGCTATAAATGTTGAGTTTTCGGCCAAAAGGACTTCTCCTAAAGGAGAAAACACGCAGACCTTCACACAAGTACAACTCATACACACATGGCCACTGTCTCTGGCCACTGAGGGTGGTCTTCAAGCATCTACACCTGATGGGAGAAGCAATCTGTGTTGGGGATAAAAAGGAGACTGGGGCAGGGAGGTGGAGGGATAGCAGGGTAGGGGTGTAGTGCTGCTTGTGGGAGTGTGCAGCGATGTGTTGGGAACGGGGCAGGGCAGCTAGGGGTGCAGTCAGGACGTTTGGTGGTTGGGTGGAGGGCGGGGGGGGGGGGCGGGGGGGGGAGGCGAAAAGGAGAGAAATAGAGGAGAGGAAGGAAGGCTGGTGGGTGTGTTGGCAAAGTAGTAGAAAGTTTTGTGGTGCTGGAGTGGGAGCAGGGAAGGAGATAGGTAGATGAAGGGCAGGGACTAACAAAGGTTGAAGCCAGGTTACAGGAATTTATTATATATTGCAGGGAGAGTTCACACCTGTGCATTTCAAAAAAACTGGTGTTGGTAGGAAGGATCCATATGGTGTGGGCTGTGAAGCAGTGATTAAGAATGTTGTGCTGGGCAGCATGCTCAGCAGCTGCATGGTGCAGATGTCTCTTTGGCTACAGTTTGTCGGTGGCTGTTCATGCAGACAGACATCAGATTGGTACTGGAGCTACATAGAATGCAGAAAAACGGTTGCAGCTAGTTTAGAGATCACATGACTGTTTTCACAGGAAGCATTGCCTTTGATGGGGTAGGTGATGCTTGTGACTGGACTGGAGTAGATGGTGGTGGGAGGATGTGTGGGACAGGTCTTGCATCCAGGTCTGTTGTAGGGATATGAGCCAAGAGGCAAGGGGATGGAACAAGGAGTAGAGTAGGTATGGATGAGGATGTTGTGTAGGCTTGGTATGTGGTGGAATATCACAGTGGGAGGGGTGGGGAAGGACAGTGGGTGTGATATTTCCCATTTCAGGGCACAACAAGAGGTAGTCGAAATCGTGGTGGAAATATGATTCAGTTGCTTCAGTCCTGGGAGGGGAGTGCTCCTTTGTGGTCAGGTGGTGGGTCTGTGGAAGGTGGTAGTTGACTGGAGAGACAAGGCACAAGAAATCTGTTTCTGTGCAAGGTTGGGAGAGCAATTACGATCTGTGAAGGCCTCCGCAAGACACTTGGTATATTTGGAGAGGAACTGCTCATCACTGCATATGCGACAGCCATGGCTGTATGGAAGGCTGTATGAAGGGACTTCTTTGTATGGAATGGGTGGCAGCTGTCAAATTGGAGGTTCTGCTGGTGGCTGGTGGGTTTGATGTGGACGGAGTTACTGATATAGCCATCTTTGAGGTGGAGGTCAACATTGAGGAGGGTGTTGGTTTGAGGGGACCAGGTGAAGTGAATGGGGGAGAAAGTGTTGAGGTTCTAGAGGAATATGGATAGTGTGTCCTCACCCTAAATCTAGATCACAAAGATCTCATCAGTGAATCAACAAGTTGAGGATCTTAGGACTTTGGGTGTTTAGGAAGCATTCCTTAAGGCAGTCCATGAATAGGCTGGCATATGATGGTGCCATGCGGGTTTCTATTGCACCTAGCTGCCCTAGCCTGTCCGAACCATGTCCCTGTATGATCCCAAAAGCAGCACTACACGCCTATTTCCTCCACCACTCAGCTTGCTTCTCCCATCAGGTGCAGTTGCTCGCAGTCTGACCTCAGTGTTCATATATCTGTGTGTGTGTGTGTGTGTGTGTGTGTGTGTGTGTGTGTGTGTGTGTGTGTCACACACACACACACACACACACACACAGAGAGAGAGAGAGAGAGAGAGAGAGAGAGAGAGAGAGAGAGAGAGAGAGTTGCACTTGTGTGAATATGTATCTGTGTGTCTACCTTATAAAAAGGCCTTTTTGCCAAAAGTTCAACATGTATAGCAGTCTTTTCGTTGTGTCTGTCTACAACTCAACATCTCCTCTATATGGTGAGAAGCAGTCTTTCCTTTTCATAATTTTGCCATTATTCCGTCCTGGATTTTGTGTTGTTAGATTTCGCAAAAGCGAAACTACCCCAAAAATAATAATATCCCATGAAAAGTGCTGAACTCTTGTTATGCAGACATAATTTTTAAAAATTACAAATATATTAACAGCTTATCATTATACAATTAATTTTGACCATTCAGTCCTAGTAGATTTGTTAGAGCACTTTGCTTTAATTCGGTCCAACTGCATGACGTATTGACTCCGGGAGGAATATTCAACAAATGTAGGGTCTAAAGTGCAAGAGGTGTAGGTGTGAAGCCATTAGACCAGGTTCCCTTAATCTTTTTCTTTTGAACTAACATATTACCAGAGTTCTCTCTTTGCCAATTTGCATTTCTACACTTTTTCTGAGCTATGCAGTTCTTTGCCCAGGGTGAGCGTACTATCACAGACTTACTGCGAATAACTTTTCATCTCCTTTGCCCCCTATATTTAAATGTAATCTCACTGTCGAAACCACATTCTTTACCATTGATTTTTGCTATGACAGATCATTATATACAAAAGAATAAGACAAATTCCCCTTCAGAAACAAGTGAATTTCCACCAAATCTGCTTGGCAGAAGCCAAATAAGAGGGATTTTCTTTTTTCTAACCAAGGCTGTGTGAGCTGTCAGTTCAGTACCCTTTGTTCCAGTTACCAGTATTGGACAGCCCCTGCAGGGGAATGAAACTTAAAGGGCCAAAGGACACAGTAACTCTACATTCAGAGAATATCTATTTAGTGATGTTAAATAAATGCATGCTCACATTCATGCATTCATTCATTCATCCATTCAGTCATTCATCATGTTCTGTAGATCCACTCGAGACTGAGAACCATCAGAGATGTGTTAAGTTAAGCATTAACAAAAGGCAAGAAAATCATAGCAACTTAATCTGTACAATAAACTATCACTATGCTTGTCATGCTTTTAGCATCTAAATTTAATCAAGTAAAATAGAAAGAAAGCTGCTACTCGGGGAGGGGGGTGAGGGGGTGCAAGTCTTCTGTCTCCTTTGTTATATGGGGTGTCCGCCGGCCGGAGTGGCCGTGCGGTTCTAGGCGCTGCAGTCTGGAGCCGAGCGACCGCTACGGTCGCAGGTTCGAATCCTGCCTCGGGCATGGCTGTGTGTGATGTCCTTAGGTTAGTTAGGTTTAATTAGTTCTAAGTTCTAGGCGACTGATGACCTCAGAAGTTAAGTCGCATAGTGCTCAGAGCCATTTGAACCATGGGGTGTCCATAATTAAAGCTCCAGTTTCAAAACACTGTAGAAAGAGAACCACTGCTTGGAATAACGTCAGATTTGAACAGCATATTACTAACACGGGGGAATGTCATTGGGGGGGGGGGGGGATTAATGAAATTTTGACCATAGATGGTGCTGTAATCATCAGAATATGCACACCAGCAGAAACACTGCACATGGCTGTTCCTCAGTTTGCATCCGAGACACTCGACATGACTGTTTCCATGAAGGATCACACATTGTTGGTAGAGCTCTTTCACAAGAACAGTGACTCTGTGCCAGTAGCCCTGCAGATGGTGTGGGCACCCACAGATAAGAAAAATGTCTGCTAAGGTTCTGGAGAAAATGATTCCAAAATTTTAAGAGACAGGTTCTTTTGAAGTGCAGTGTGGCAGAGGGAGGAAAGCAGTTGATCCAACTTCTGTCGAAGATGTAGCCACACCATTGCAGGAGCAGTTGAGGGATGGTGTGCAGACATGCTGTGCATGGGGAATTGCCCAAAAGTTGGACACACCTGCAAGCACGCTGTACAATATCCTTTAAAACATCCTGCATTGCTATCTGTACAAAATCTTCCATGTTCAGAAGTTGTTTCTTGCTGACCTGCAAGAAAGAGAAACGTTCACCTTGGAATTTATTGCTCCCATGAAAATAGACAGTGTGAATTGCCATGGAACTTTCCGTGGACAGATGAAGCCTATTTCCATCACCCAGGACATGACATGTCAATACATAGACTTGCAGAATATGGACAATGGAAAATCTGCATGCACATCAGTTGATGCCACTTCGTTCTGAAATGGTGACTCTATGGTGCGGATTGGGATTATCATTTTTCGTAGAGCTGTATTTTTTCAAGGAGATGAGTCCTGCAAATCCTGTTATTACCTGTATCATCACTGGTAAACACCATGAGTGTCTTTTGTGCACCATCATCATTCCAACCCTTCAACAGCAGAAAATGTGTGGGTAGGATCACTTTTATGCAATTTGGCAGTAATCCACACTTTGCACAGCCAGTGAAATATATGCTGCAGAGGTGTTTTGCAAATGCTAGAATTATCAACCATAATTTGCCTACATCATAGCCATCCAGATCACCTGATCTTTATCTGTGTGACTTCTGGCTGTGGAGTTACATGAAAGATGTGTTCAGTCCTCCAATTACAAATGTAGCTGAATTGAAGGCATGCATTGTCGATCACATTCTAAATGTGACTCCCGGGACACTCCAGTCTGTTGTGGAACATGCTATTTCTTGATTTCAAATTGTGGCAGAAGACAGTGACAGCATATTGAAATATTGAATAAGGCATACGCGAATCTCATGATAATTAGAAACAGATTTCATTTTTCTTTTTATGCAGGACAATTAAAAACCAATGTCATTTTACTCTTTATGTGATCTGTGCCCCACAACAATTAAATGCCAAGGTCATTTTGCTTTTTATGTAGTTTTTGCCCCGGGACAATTAAAAAATGATTTTTAGCATCCAATTGATCAAATATTGTCATTGTGGGTGGGCTTAGCTAACTAACAGTGCCACAGCTGTTGACTGCTGAACTTCTGCTGTTGTACACATTGAACAGTATGAATGGTGTAATACACAATTCAAACCATAGCCATCGTTTTGTGATTCATCTGTCATTTGTAGCCATTCCAATTTATGTTAAGACTTTTATGGCACCATCTATTGGTAAAATTTTTGTGGTTTTTTTCCCCCCAGTCTACTTCATTGGAGCAATGATTATCCTAAGCATTTTGAAACTGGAACTTTCATCATGGATGCCCTGTACTATACCAGGAACATCTGGTTCTTAAAAGAATCAAACTCCCATGTATAAAACAGTTTCAAACTTATGATTATTTTACAAATGGGTTAATGTGTCAAATGTTTGACGTTAAGCATGTACACAAGAAGTAGTTTAGAAAAGGTTTGAAATTATGTTTTAAGTTGGTTGTAAGTTGCTAAGTGCTCTCACAGTCAAACACAGGATGAGTATAGTCATAGCAATTTGTGCTCCATTTTAAGTAGTGTTTATGACGTTGTACCTCCTGAACTGTGTTGTACAATGATACAATTTGGCAGATACGAGCAGTGCCGTAAGTGGATACTGTCTGCAAAATGTGTTGATGTGTTGTGAATAAAGCTAGTACTAAAGAAGTACTAAATTAAAACACCATGCCTGACGTGATAGCAGTGAAAATTTAGTGTGTGTGTGTGTGTGTGTGTGTGTGTGTGTGTGTGTGTGTGTGTGTTTTGTGGAGGGGGGAGTGTCGGTGCGGTGAGAATACATTTTGTAAAGATCTGAAATTATATGTGAAGTTCATTTCAAGTCACTTAGTACTCTTACTCTCAAATAGTGGATGAATATAGTGTGGGTGCTTGTACTTGAGCTACACTGTTTTGTGAGCTGTGTCTCCCTGTTGGGGATTAAAACACTTCCTTGGGGGTGGGGGCTGCAGAAATGTAAATGTACAATCAGATTTTACATGGATTTTGGCTCATCAGTTTTGTTTAGTGGCAATTGTAGAGCACAGCAAAATAACCCACTTTTAAGAAGATCACAAATTTATAATGTCCTTGCAGACTTCTGAGTCCCATTTTAATTAAAAGTATGTAGCTGGATTTGTTTTGTAACAAATAAGCTATGTAACACTATGAATATGCTTCTTATTTATTTACAAACATTAGTTTGTGTTTGGTACCGATTATTTCAGTCTGTTTAGCAGAAGCCAATTTACAAAGTAAACTCAAGATCTTCATCACAATTTATGAGAAACAATTTGAATAGTTCCTATGTCTGAATACCCTTCTCAATACAACTTTACTGCTTGCGTGCACTATCAATGGCAGAAAACCCACTAAATGATCATAGTTCCCTATAGCTTCACAACACGGAAATTTTATAAAAAAACGAGGAACACTTGAACAAATCAAAGTCCAGAAACTGTTATAGCATAGGTATTTGCCACTGAAAGCCAATCAGTAACTCTACTGCTGTCATGGATACAGAAATCCTTCCTCCCTTGAACCTAATAGGAAGAGAGTTAGATTTGAAAGTGTCTTGTCTGGTGTTTCAGATAATGTCAAATTTATCTGCAGTGAAAAAATTAGAAATAAAATTAGTGGCATTAGTAATATCTCTGAATAGCAGAAACAAGAGCTGTATAATTTATGGCATAACAATAGTGATGTGTCTCAGAAAGATCCTATCGAGTCCTGCTAAAACAGAAACATTTTGACATGTTTCAGCTCATGATGGAAGTCCCGAATCCTCTGAACATCAGTTCCCAGCTATATTACACCATGCCCCACCACACTATAGAGTTTGTCTGCTATTGGTTGTTACCTCCATGGCACTACCACCGTGTTACTGCACAATAAGTACAAATGTGTACAACTGCTGAACAAATTGGCTAACCTTAGCAACTATAATTAAATAAAAGTTGTATCCTAAAATGCACTTAAAGGCTGATTATAATGATACCAAACATTATGTATTTACTATTTCTAATCTCTCATAAAAAGATTAGGTTACATTGAATTATTTCACTAACACATTTTAATTTAGACATTGAATTAAGCACCTAAGTGTTCTACACATTTTGCCGATAGACACTACCACTTTTTTTCCTTCAATTTAATGAGACATTTGATTACAAAAAGAGATAGTCAATCTAATGCTGTGTGTGCCTACATTACTTAAACTTAGGTGAAGGTCTGTCTCAAGTAGAGGTAACAATACCTCTTTATGAAGTGCTGTAAAACAGGCCACCTCACTGGTGTCTTTTCCTTTTACAGCATTTAACAAATATACAAACAATGAACCCGCTGGATAGTATACAGTGTCAGATTCAATCCCTTGGGTGCCAAAAATGTGTGATCATATCATGTGTTTGAAGGAGACAATATCCCTTTGAAGATTGTTGTAAGACACGTGCCGTGAGGGTGCCTGGGTAACCTGCAGTGCTTAATAAATGTTACCAGCTTTGGTCATAATGCAATGCAACTGTTGATTTATAGAGTCCTGTCATTCCACTCCCTTGTACTTGAAAGTCTGTGACCATCTTGTACCAGTGTCCAGAGACGATGTCCTTTTATGCTGTGTTTTAAGACATGCATTCCACTGGTGTCAGAGCAGCCTTCAGAATGTATGAAGTGAGTAATGAGACAATCTGTTTAACTTCGGGCTCTCCTAAAGCTTGCAACCTACTTGCTCACAAGAAAAGAAACACTATTCTCTTTGTGGTGTATTTTAAGACACACTACATGCTGGCACGTAAGCCACCTTCGGTTTCATGTAATAGGTGGGTCAGTGACATCACTATTTTCTATGCAGGCATGCCACCAGTACATTCAGTCTCATGGTGTGTGACAAACACAATCCTCTATTGCCGCAGTTAGCCATGGCTACCCTCAGTGATCTCGGGAACACTGACAATACACCTCATTGAGTGTGCAGCCCACTGTCCTACTGCCCTACTCATACATAGTGCAAAGCACACTTGTGTGTTTCTCCTGTTATCTCTCAGCACCCCTGAAAGAGCTGTCTTCACCACTCCTCTTATATATTTTATAAAATCTTAGCAATTTTTCACATTTTCCTTGGAGCCAAAATTTGCCTTTATCTTTTTTAATTTGGGATCCACATTCTGCATTCATCTAATATCCTTGCATATACACTGGTGTCCAAAATTAAAGCAACACACACATGTTACTGCATTTATTCTGCCACAGAACAAATTAAACAGGTGATAGAAAAAAATAGTAAAGAATACAAAACGTAAACAACTGCAGAATTCATAACTGTAAACAAAAATGTTATTCATTTTCTCCAATGTAATGAATTTGCACACACTTTGTGATAACTTATTAATGCGGTCAGTGTGGGGTGTGACTACCCCTGGCAGCAATACAGGCCTGATAATGATGGGGCAGGCTGTGAACAATGTCATCAAGCTCATATTGAGGTAATAACGCCCATTCTTCTTTCAGAGCTACTCGGAGGTGTTGAAGAGTGATTGATGGGTGCAACCCTTCTCCCTAGTGCATCCCAGACATGCTCTATGGGATTCAAATTGGGAGAGTAAGCAGGCCATGCTGCATCCACAGTATCTCCCATTTCCAAGAAAACGTAAACCACCCACGCTCTACAAATTGAGCATTATTGTCCATCAGCACGAAGTCTGGGCCCACAGCACCTTGCAGTAACCGCACATGAGGTACCAGTGTTCGAGTGGTCAATGTAATTCCTGCCTACACCATTAGGGATCCTCCTCGATATTGGTCTCAAAATCATGTTCCAGATTTCTTTCAGATGCAGATCCATCAAGAATCACTCTCCAGACGAAATTGAGACTCATCTGAACATCAGCCCACTTTTCAACTATCCAGGTGGCATATTGACGACTCCACTGTAGATGTTCTCTTCTGTGAAGACACATCAGAGATACTCATGCAGCAGGTCTCCCACAGTAAAGGCCACTGTCCCAAAGGCTTCTGCCTCGAAGCAACACGTCCAGTGGATACTGTGAGGTCAGGTACCAGTTGCTCTGCCGTACTAAGGCGATACCGTCATGCCCTTACCGCCAAATAAGTCCTCTCTTTCTGATGTCACACGGGGTCGGTCCTGCCTTGGTCTTTGGGATACAGTTTCCATCTCTGTAAACTGTCCCTACATCCAAGAAACAACAGAAAGATTCAGATTAGGCCACATCAGTTTGCAACTGTCCTGCTTCCATTCTTCCCATGGCCCTCCACCACAGAAAGCCTGGTAGGCATCTTCTCTGTGCCATACTGCACCATCTGTGACTGTGTACACAGCAATGGTGGATGTGAGACTACCCAGCAAACACTACCCAGTTTGATAGGTGCCGTGACATCACCATTAGCGTGGTTGTCCATTGGCCGGAATGCTATCTGTGCAGAATATGATCGTGCTGACGCATGTTGACAGTTTGTATGATTATTTTGTGAATGTGGGGAAATAGTGGTTTGTTGCTTTAATTTTGGACACCAGTGTACTTTGCACCTTCTTATGACAGCGTATCGCCATTTTGTTCTCTGACCCATCTATGTCTCTGATGTCACAGTTAACCTGTTGCAGGAACATTGCCCATCTTGTTAATCGTCCATTGAGCAACTTAAATTCCCACTTGCTTGAGTGCCTTGTGGTCCATAAATACCATTGTTTTGTGCCCTTTGAGGTAGAATCTAAACTTTGTAAAACCATATTATGTCTCCAGCAGTTCCTTCTCAGATATTCCACATCCAGCACATGTTTTGTTAAAATTCAGCATGAAAAGGCTATACATATATTTACAGTTTGACCACTTACTTCCCTTTCCAGGACGAAATTTGCACCAACCCCAAAATCTGAGTTATCCATTTCCAGATAGAACAGTAAGGACAGGTCATGTAAATACAGGATCTTACTGCTACACATACTCTTTGTAATTTCATTGAAATATCTTTCGCATTTGCATGTCCAAATCCTTATTCTTTTTTAACAGTGTACTTAAATGAGGTGAACTTAGACACTGGTTGTTAATATATTTATGATAGAAGTTGCACATGCTGAGGAGCAATTTCAGCTGTTTCTTACATTTAGGCGTGACACATTCTGAAATTGCACACATTCTGAAATTGCTTTTAATATGTTCTCATGTGGCACCAATCCCTTGCCTGTCTGTATGTGAACTAGGAAACTAGTCTCGGTCTTGATGAAATCTCACTTTTCTAACTCAATAGTCATGGCTCCCTTGCATGTAGTTGTAAATACCTGCCTTAATAACATGATGTGCTCCTGCAGTGTTTTCATAATCAGCATGATATGGTCAACTTGTACGATTAACCTTCACATCATTTCTGTGGCGAGGATGTGGTGCAATGCTTGCACAAATACAGCTACCAGTATCTGTAATCCAAAGGGCACAGCTTTAAATTGATAGGCACACACGTCACATACAAAAAGAGTGTATTCTGTGCTACTCTGCACTGCTTAGACTTACAAAACCATGATGTCAAATCCTTGCTCGATATTATTTCAATAACTTTAAAATTCTGGAACAATTTATTCATATTTCCTGAACAGTCTGCATGCTGTACCATTATCTTATTTAGTTTACTAGCATTCAGAACTGTCTTCACAGACCTATTCTTCTTCTCAACTGTTACTAATGGTAGTTGTATTTCTTCTGTGAAGCTCAGTTGCACACCATTCCATCATCTGTTGCAATTTTTCTTTCACAGCCTCCTTGTCATTTAAAACTATGACAAATTGTTTTACCCTGAAAAGTTCATGTGAGAGAATTCAAAAAACCCTTATTGACTGGGTTTTTCAGAGAGACATCACTGTTTTTATCCCATAAATTATACAGTTCTTGTTTCAAACAGTGGAAAATCCAGGATGGAATGTAACCATATTATGAAACGGAAAGTTGTCACTTGCTGAGCCGCAGATAGGCACAACAGAAAGACTGTCACAAGTAAAGCTTTCGGCCATTGAGGCCACACACACACACACACACACACACACACACACACACACACACACACACACACACACTCTCTGTGAGTACCAACTTTCCTTATCATAATATTGTTCAATGTTTCTGCTGTTCAGAGATACTATTAACACTACTAATTTAATTTTGTAATTTGTTTGCTTATGTTCTCAGCACCATTTGTCATCTTTGTTGCAGACAGATTTGACATTACATTACATTTAAATCTAACCCTCTTTCTGTTCACCTCACAGTCAAACTCAATTTATTTTTCCATGCAATTAAGTCACATTTTGTTGGTCAGGAAGCCCACACCAAGCATTAAATTTATTGCTAAACCTGATATCACTAGGAAATTGCCCTCAAATTATTCCCCATCTATAACAAATTCAAGCAAAGCATCTCTTTTGTCTGGCTTACGGAGCTGATCTGTAGCATTCTTAATGTTTACACTTGTCACAGGACACACTACTAGTTTCTTAGCATATAATTCCTTAACCTGGTCACAGAACTTTTCTTCAGCCCACAAATATTGCTTCCACTGTCAACTAAAACTTCAACACACACATTATTCCGATTTACATTTAGTTTCTCTACTCCTTTACTCACTGATTCAGTTTCAACCAGCAAATCATCCTACACACCTGTCACACATTCACTCTGCATAATATTAACATTCACATAACACACAGGCTCTACATTTTTGTCATCCTCAAAAACTTTCTTAAAGGCAACATTATGTACTTTAGGGTTATTAATTTTTAATAGATCACTCGTAAACAAACTTCTCCACTTACTCCTGCTGTTTAGCATTTATAAAATTTTGTTTTATCCACAAAATCTTTGACACTATATTGACATTCACCCTTTCCCATATGATTATTACACAAATTGCTATTGAGTACAATGTGGTTTGGCCTTCTGGCTCTGTCCCAGGACAATTTTTGTCAAGGTTTTTGGTGAAAATTTGGTTCACCCAAAGTGTGCCGTCTGGACAACTTTCGACCTACATCAACACCTTATTGCTATTTTCTTTGATCTACAAAAGGCTTACATCATCGCATGATGACATCACATCTTCACTATCTGACATGTGTGGTGTCTCCAGGGTCCACTTCAGATTTTTGTCCAGTACTTCTTGTCACGCTGTACTTTCCGGCTCCAAGTTGATGCTTCCCAAAGACCCACAAGGCTCTGTATTGAATGTTCCTCTCTTTCTAGTGGCCGTAAATGGTCTAGCACAGCTGTGGGGTCTTCAATATAACGTTATAGTGTGCCAACGATTTTTCACTATTGCTTCTCTAGTGTGAGTGTTCCTGAATGCCGACTGCAGGGTGCCATTTGAAAGGTGCAGTCATGAGTCATCACCCATTGCTTTCAGTTTTCAGCTGCCAAGAGTCACACTGTGCACTTCTGCTGATATTGTACTGTTAATTGACAACCAGAACTTTACCTCAACAACCAGTTGCTCAATGTGGTGGAGACTTGACTCTTTCTGGGACTGGTCTTCGATGCGCGATTGGCGTGGCGTCCCCATCTTCACCAACTTAAGCAAAAGTGCTGCCTCAGTAATACCAGCTGAGGTGCAGACTGCAATGCCCTTCTGCAGCTCTACAAAGCCCTGTCTTGATTGTGGGAGTCTGGAATATGGTTCGGTATTACGGTCTCTGGACCCAACACACCATTGTGGGGTCAGACTTTCAACAGGAGCCTTTCAAACTAGCCTTGTGAACAACCAACTTGTGGAGACTGGGGCCCCTCCACTCCAGACCAAGTGCCAACAACAGGTACTCAATTATGCCACACATGTTTACGGCTCCCCTAAGCATCCGAACTACAATGTCCTTTTTCCTAGTAGAGAGATTAACCTCACATAACAGAGACCCAGAACTGGGGTCACAATGCCTTTGCTTGAAACCTCAACTTCCCCCACTGTCAGGAAGCAATCTTATACACCCCATGGTGTGTACCCGGACCTCAGATCTCTCTCGATTTATCCTTTGGACTGAAAGATTCAGTTGACCCCATAGTTTTTCACTGCCTGTTCCTCCCTGCCAGGGAAACCCAAGGAGCAGCAAGAGAAATCCAAAAAGAAAACCCCTAAGACCAAGGAAATTATGGTGGCACGCACACCACCACCACCTACAAGCTCTGCGGCTGAGGATGGGGTGGAGATTTTGGCTAAACTGCCTCATTGAAAGTTCCATGCCTTCCCAGTCTCATGATGTCATCCTCCAGTGGAATTGCGGCAGTTTTTTCCACCACCTGACTGAGCTACGGCAACTGTTAAACTTTACACCTGCTATCTGCATTGCCCTCCAGGAAAACTGGTTCCCAGCAATGTGGACCCCTGCCCTCCGTGGTTATAAGGGATATTACAGGAACTGTAGCAACTATAATTGAGTGTCAGGTGGAGTTTGCGTTTATGTCCTAAACTCAGTCTGTAGTGAACATGTACGCCTTCAAACCCCTCTTGAAGCTGTGGCTGTCAGAATAAGGACAACGCAGGAAATAACTGTCTGCAATGTATATCTTCCTCCAGATGGTGCAGTACCCCTAAATGTATTAGCTGCACTGATTGATCAACTCCCTAAACCTTTCCTACTTCTGGGAGATTGTAATGCCCATAACCCCTTGTGGGGTGGTACCATGCTTACTGGCCGAGGCAGAGATGTCGAAACTTTACTGTCGCAATTCGACCTCTGGCTCTACTGGGGCCACCATACTTTTCATTGTGGCTCATTGTAGTTGCTCAGCCATTGATTTATCAATTTGCAGCCCATGACTTCTCCCATCTATCCATTGGAGAGCACATGATGACCTGTGTGGTACTGACCATTTCCCCATCTTCCTGTCACTGCCCCGGCATCAGGCACATGGACGCCTGCCCAGATGGGCTTTGAACAAGGTGGACTGGGGAACTTTCACTTCTGCTGTCACCGATGAATCTCCCCCACACGGTAACATCAATGTGATGGTTGAGCAGGTGACTAGCACAATTGTTTCTGCGGCAGATAACGCGATCCCTCGCTCTTTAGGGCGCCCGAGAATAAGGCAGTCCCTTGGTGGTCGAAGGAAGTCACTGAAGCAATTAAGAAGCGTCGACGAGCTCGTCGGAGAGTTACCCCCAAGCTTTTCGCACACTCAAACGGCGGCTGGAAGGGAACATCCTCTCTTCACTGCACGTTGCAGTGAATCCTATAACGCCCCTTTTACAGAGTGGGGGCTCCTTAGTGCCCTTGCAAATTGCCCCAACACAGGTAATGGGCCTGATCGCTTCCACAGCCAGATGATCTGACTAAAAGCGACGTCTTCTCATCTTCAACCAGCTCTGGTGCGATGGTGTCTTTCCATCGCAATGGCGGGAGAGCACCTTCGTTCCGGTGTTCAAACCCGTTAAAAACCCGCTTGATGTGGACAGCTATCAGCCCATCAGCCTCACCAACGTTCTTTGTAAGCTGCTGGAATGTACGGTATGTCGGCGGTTGGGTTGGGTCCTGGAGTCACGTGGCTTGCTGCCTCCATGTCAGGGCAGCTTCCGCTAGAGTCACTCTACCACTGATAATCTTGTGTCCATCAAGTCTGCGATCCGAACAGCCTTTTCCACATGGCAACATCTGATTGCTGTCTTTTTTGACATACGTAAAGCATACAACACGACTTGGCGACATCATATCCTTGCCACATTTTATGAGTGGGGTCTTTGGGGACCACTCCCGATTTTTATCCAAAACTTCCTGTCGCTCTCTACTTTCCGTGTCCAAGTTGGTGACTCCCATAACTCCATCCATATCCAGGAGATTGGAGTCCCGCAGGTCTCTGTATTGAGTGTCTCTCTATTTTTAGTGGCCATTAATGGTATAGCGGCAGCTATTGGGCCCTCCGTCTCGCCTTCTTTCTATGCAGACGACTTCTGCATTTTGTACTGCTGCTCTAGTACTGTTGTTGCTGAGCGGCACCTCCGGGGAGCCATCCACAAGGTGCAGTAATGGGCTCTAGCCCACGGCTTCCAGTTTTCAGCTGGAAAGTCGTGTGTCATGCACTTTGTCAGCATCGTACCGTTCATCCAGAACCCTCACTTTACCTCCACTGTAGTGGAGACATATCAGTTCGTAGGAATGGTTTTCGACGTTTGATTGACTTGGCTCCCTCATCTTCGTCAGCTTAAGCAGAAGTGCTGGCAGCACCTCAAGCCCCCCGTTGCCTGAGCAACACCAATTGGGGCGCAGATCACTGTATGCTGCTGCAGCTCTACAGAGCCCTTGTCCAATCCTGAATTGACTATGGGAGTGTGGTTTATGGTTCGGCAGCCACTGGGGGGTTCGATTAGTGACAGGAGCTTTAAAGACGAGTCCAGTGACCAGCGTACTGGTGGAGGCTGGAGTCACTCCACTGCAGATGAGACATGCGCAACTGCTCGTCAACTACGCAGCACAAATTCATAGTTCCCCTGAGCATCTGAATTACCATCTCCTTTTCCCACCTACAGCAGTCCATCTCCCGCATCGGCGGCCGAGATTGGGGCTAACGATTGCGGTTCACGTGCGAACCCTTGTCTCCGAACTGGAATCCTTCACTTTACCACCTCTACTTGCTGGTCCGTTCCCGTACGCCTCCATGGTGTACACCTCAGCCACAACTTCATCTGGACCTTTTGCATGGCCCTAAGGACTCCATTAATCCCGCCGCTCTCTGCTGTCACTTCCTCTCGATTCTTGACATGTTCCGGGGCTCTGAAGCGGTTTACATTGACGGCTCAATGGCTGATGGTCACTTAGGTTTCACATATGTTCATGGAGGACATATTGAGCAGCTCTCTTTGCCAGTTGGCTGCAGCGTTTTCACTGTAGAGCTGGCAGCCATATCTCGTACTCTTGAGTACATCCGCTTATGCCCTGGCGAGTCATTTCTCCTGTGTACTGACCCACTGAGCAACCTGCAAGCTATCGACCAATGCTACCCTCGCCACCCTCTGGTAGTGTCCATTCAGGAGTCCATCTATGCCCTGGAACAGTCCCGCCGTTCCGTGGTGTTTGTGTGGACCCCGGGACACGTCGGAATCCCTAGCAACGAACTTGCTGATGGTCTGGCCAAACAGATGACACGGAAGCCGCTTTTGGAGACAGGCATCTCCGAAGCTGACCTGCATTCTGTCTTACACCACAGGGTTTTCCAGCTTTGAGAGATGGAATGGCATAACAGCATGCACAACAAACTGTGTGTCATTAAGGAGGCCTCTCACAGGGAATCAGTTGTCCTCTGCCAGCTCCCATGTAGCTAACGCATGGTTACCTACTCCCTCACGAGGATCCACCTCAGTGTTGCTGTGGCTCTCAAATGACAGTCATCCACCTCTTGCTGGACTTGCCACTTTTAGCTGCTCTGCAGCAGTCTTTTAACTTTCCCAGCACCCTGCCATCCGTGTTGGGCGACAATGCCTCCACAGCCGCTTTAGTTTTACGTTTTATCTTTGAGAGTGGGTTTTATAATTCTATGTAGGTTTTAGTGCATGTCCTTTGTCCCTCTGTGTCCTCTGTGCCCTCTGTGCTTTTGGCTGGCTTTCCCTTTTTATTCTCGTGGTTGGCCAGCCACTGTAATCTGCTTCCATGTTTTACCCTATTCTGTTTCCAGCATCTCTCTGTTGTTCTCTTGGCCTCTTTTGTTCCTTTTAGTGTTTGTTGTCTTCCCTTCGTTCTTGTGGCTTTTCCTTTCTGTCCGTTTTGTGTTATATGTTTTGTCTGTTTTATTCTCACACTTGTGGCATTGTTTTATTAGGAACAATGGACAGATGACCTCATAGCTTGGTCCCTTCTCCCACCTTTAAACGAAGCAATCAACCAACACAGAGATCGCCCTGCTGATGCCAGCACCATTAATTTCCCACATATGCCAAAGAGTAGATGCCTGTCTACCTGTGACATGGATAATCCCGGCAATGGCCATCCTGCCAGCTGGCCTTTGCTGAGGCTGGGTGGCGCTCATGGGGAGAGGCTCTGGTTGGAGTGTGTGGCATCAGGGCGGATGACCCTCAATGTGGTCAAACACCAGCAGTCTCTAAGCATTCAAGGTCTCAGTTCAATGCAAGGAGGTATGACCCCCAACTCATTCCCCTCCCTGGCAACACCGTGGGAGGAACACCAGGCTAAATATAGAAGCAAACCTTATTCACCCCAGTACCTAGTATGTACAAAAGCTGATGGGGAATCTTTCCTGTCAATGAAGTGTCAGTTTTTTTGTGGACCATTTAGGGGACAAGTTTTGGGAGGTGGAGGGATTGTCCAAAATGCGATCTGGGTCAGTCCTAATAAAAACAGCATCCACTGCCCAGTCACACCTGTGACAAGCTGGGGGATGTTTCTTTTTCCATCACACTCTTTAGAGATTAAATATGGTCCAGGCTATTGTATTACACAGGGTTGTTCTTTTGCGGTACAATGTCAAGTTATGTGCCAACTTAGAGTGATGGCCGGCCGGAGTGGCAGTGCGGTTCTAGGCGCTACAGTCTGGAGTCGAGCGACCGCTACGGTCGCAGGTTCGAATCCTGCCTCGGGCATGGATGTGTGTGATGTCCTTACGTTAGTTAGGTTTAATTATTTCTAAGTTCTAGGTGACTGATGACCTCAGAAGTTAAGTCGCATAGTGCTCAGAGCCATTTGAACCATTTAGAGTGATGAGGTGTTCATTTCGTCCAGTGTGTCAATAGGGATCCAAAGGATAATCAGGTTGCCACCAGTGCCTTTATCTTGGCCTTTGAGGGTGACACAATACCCAAGAAGGTGGAGGTGATAGTATACTGATGCAATGTAAAGCCATACATCCCTCCCCTGATGGGGTGCTTTAAGTGTTGGAAGTTCAGGCATGTGTCTTTCCACTGTAATTCCAGCATCACATGTCAAGTTTGTGGATGTCCATCACATACCAAGTGCCCCACCTCTCATCTGTGTCAACTATGGAGAGCATCATTCCCCTTGCTCACTGGACTGCAGTGTTCTCCAGAAAGAAAGGAAAATCATGGAATATAAAACCCTGGATAATAAAGTATCAGGTGGAGTATGTGTCTATATCCTGAACTCAATATGTAGCAAACCTGTGCCCCATCAAACTCAACTTGAAGGTGTGGCTGTCAGGATAAAGTGGACACGGGAAATAACCATCTGCAATGTATATCTTCCTCCAGATGGTGAAGTACCCCTAAAGATATTGGCTGCAGTAATTAATCGACTCCCCAGACCTTTCCTACTTTTGGAAGATTTTAACATTTTTAACAATTTGCTGCCCAGGACTTCTCCCATCTATCCATTGGAGTGCACATGATGACTTGTGTGGTAGGGACCATTTCCCCATCTTTCTGTCACTCCACCAGCGTCATTCCCCAGGATGTGTACCCAGATATACTTTAAACAAGGCAGATGTTTCGAGACAATCCGACGCCGCGGCTATATAAAGCCCACCCTGCTGTCGCAGTCATTCAGTGTGGATAGTTTTGTTCAGTGCATGCTGCAGACGTGTTTAGTGTTCCGACTTTAGTGTCTAGTGGACTATTTTATATGACTATATTTTATTCATTTACTTTAGTCTCTTAGTGTATTGTGAATTAAGTTTGCAATGGATAAATTTGTTACCAAAAAGGTGCACTTGGATGTTGATGATACCACAGGTCAACATCCAGCAATTATTGTGTTGTCAATTACTTCGTCATCTTCAGGCAAGAACTGTTCACAGCGGAAACCTGGACAATCCGGTAAGGGAAGATCATTTCAGAAGTCTTTGTCGATCAAATATATATGGCTAGAATATGAAGCATCTACCAAAAAATCTGCAAAGAGGCAGATGCTAAAAATCTATTACAATTTTTAAAAAAAAAAAAGATTCATTTACTTCCGTAGGGTTTTCTAACTGTAAAAGGCTTTGGAAAAATTCCGTCTTTGTGAAAATACGTTTACGCATAAGAAAGGTGTTTGGAAACTAGTCTATCACCAACTGAAGTGTGGTCTCCCGTTTGAATGAACAGTTAGATAGTGATATGAAGAAAGGCCATTTAGCTCTTGAGACAAATTTTATTACGGTGCAATTTCTATACTGACAAGGACTAGCAATTAGAGGGCACGAAGATGTAAACTCAGATTTTTTCACTTGTTGCAACTCCGAAGGAATGACATACCTTAGTTTAAAGATTGGTTAGGGCATTCATGGTATAAGTGGACGTCCCACAATATTCAAAACAAGATCATTGATCTACTAGGAAAGTCTGTGTTGAGAAAGGTATTGGTTTCAATCAAGAAGACTGAACATTTTTCTATTATGGTTGACGAAACAAGTGATTCTTCGATTCACGAACAAGTGTCATTTTGTATTCGTATTGTCAATGACGCCTTAATCATCAACAAAGATTTTATTGGCTTATACAAGACCCCCAACACTGAATCAAAAACTCGGTTTAGTATTTTAAAAGATGTTTTTGCTCGTCTTGATTTGTCAATGGATAACTTAAGTGGACAGTGCTGTGACGGTGCCTCGAATATGAAAGGTAAGTTCAAAGTACTAAAAAAGTTAGTTTTGGATATACAACCAAAAGCACATTATGTGCACTGTGCTGCTCACCATTTAGACTTGGCAGTTAGTCTCCGCCGTCTTACGTCTATGAGGGATATTAAGGCTTTAGCCAAAGACTTGATAAACACCGTAAGGGAATCTAACAAAAGGCCAACGACCAATCTGGTCTACGACCCCTTTGCCTGACTCGATGGACTATGCGAGCTTCTAGTATCTTGAGAATATTGAAAAACTTGGAAGAACTTCTAGAGTTTTTTGAAATATTTTCTGCAGAGGACAAAACAGAGGCAGGTTACAAATGTGGAGGCTACCTTGTGTCAATGTTACAATTCAAGACTTATTTCTTTTTACACAATGAACCCATTAGAGGATGTCAATGAAAAAATTCAATGCCCTCATCTAAGTGCTGCTGATCTGGAAAAAATATATGATGGCTTGATTTGTATATTGAATGGAAGGCGTGATAGTTTTGAACACTTTTGGGAATTGTGTTTAAAAGAAAAACCTTCACAAGTTGATGGTCCTTCACTTCCTGGGAATCGAAGTATACTAAAGAAGTATGAAAACAATGAAGCCAGCTCTCCACACACTTTCAAAACCCCCAAAGGAATACTACAAAGCTATTTACATTGAAGTTTGTTAAATGGTGCAATCTTGCATTACTGAGTGGTTTGCTTCAACTGGACTCTCACAGGTCATTGCAGTTGAACAAGAGTGCTTGCTTTTAGTAAACAGAGGTGAAACAAATTTGGAAAAATCAACTGAGTATTTCAAAAATGACCTAGACATTGAGAGACTGCACTTACACTTGAATATGTTAGCCGATATCGCTAATAAAAACCAACTGGTCTTAAAAAAACATGCATGATGGTTAAGCTTCTCCAAGTAGTTCCAATGATGGCAGCAACAGCAGAACAGTCATTTAGCACCTTTTTTAGATGTCTGAAGTCGTATCTCCGATCAACAATGGGACAGAAGCGATTGAACAACTTGGCTGTTCTTCATGCCCACCGAGATGTTTTGGATGAATTGGATATCCGACCAGTCATCAACGACTTCATATTCAGTAATCCAGTCAGACAGTCGACATTTTCACCTTTCTAAAGACCCTCTAGCACTAATAATGGCATTTAGAGCAATATTAAAAATCTTTATAAAACAGAGAATTAAATACATACATAATGTTAAATCTTCAGTTTCAAAATATTAGTACTAGTTTAGTACTGTATTAATATAATACTATAATACTGTATTAGTTATTTTCAAATACTTAAATATTTTTAAGGTGTAAGACCCAACTAAAACCCGCTATTTACATACTTTTTCACTGAAAGTATTAGACATACTGTATTAACTTTATTAACTGTATTAAAGTATTAACTTTGAGATATTGTTTTTATTTAATGAACCCTGATCCTTATTCAAAGTAAGCTTAAATTAGCTATTTCACTTATTAATCAAAGTGCTATTACTGTGTGACAGGAATATTTTCTATTTTATTCTTTTAATGATAGTTTAGGATTTATTTGAATACAATTTCAGTCTTTATATTCACTGCTCTGTAATAGTCTATAAGCATGATTATTACTGTAAATTAAATTAGCTTTTTACGAAAATACCATGCATGTTTATGTTTTGTTTCTTTTTACAAAGCCAAAAAATGTGTCAGGCTTTTTGAGTTTCCCAGAGTGTCGAGTTATCAAGAGTCCAGTTTTTGGGGTTCTAATGTTGATTACATGACTCTAAAATGCTTAAAAAAACTTTCAAACTCGCTATTTTTCATCTAAAATTTAGAAAATTTCTCGAGACAAGACCCCCCCCCCCCCAGCAATTTTTTATAAGTTGGTGCCCCTGGTGATGACAGTGGTATTTTTCAAAGAAGATTTCTCCTGTTTATAGTACATTACTACTTTTCATATAGCTTTACCTGCCATGTACCTAACAGAGTTATCCGTTTCTGAATCTAGATTACTTGTAGAAAGAGTAGCGAATAAGGTTCATTTTTTTTTTTTGATAGGATTTCCAAGTTCTTTCTTTATGTTGAAAAGGATTTTGATGTATATTTTCTACCAGAGTACACACTCCAAATACGAGACAAGGAGACAGAGTCTACATGACTATTATTTTCGTGTCTTGCCTTGTGACTGTGTAAGTCACTGTTCAACTGAAACCATTAAGGAGTAAATGCCATTAAGGAGTAAATGTATTGGGGAGTGAGTGTAATAATGTCAAGATCCTTAAAAAGGCTTCTCAGTGTGTACAGTTATCTACTTTCCACTATATTCTTACTTCTCACATCTGTTGAATAAACATTTTATTTGCTTTAAGTGCGCTACCCCAGGATACAATTCGATAAGACAACAGGGAGTGAATCAATTAATGATTCTTTTGTCTGTTCACATTACATTACGTTTGTTTGATATGTTGGCTACTAGCCTTTGTACCAACTGCTGATAATTTGTAAGTTTGTCTAATGGTAGAAATTGATGATAAATAAGATACTTTATATATTAGTGTCATTGTGTTTCCAGAAAAAGAGAGATTGCTGTGCTGTGATGGCTACAGGATATGGTAAAAGTTTACTTTACCAGTATCCTCCAGTGTACAGCCAAGGACTTTCACTTGTTATTACACCGCTCATATCACTTATGGAAGATCAAACATGTGCATTGCAGGTAATTTAAATACAAAACTGTAGAGAATTTTAAATCTATTTGTGATTTCTCTGTTGTGTTTTGTCACCTTGTCTGCTGAAGGACAACACATCAATTTTAATAAAATGCCTGTTTCTGTTTTTGTTAGTTACATTTAACTATCATACTTAGTAAATACCATGTTGCTGAGATAGTGAAGAACACCTACAGCTGTGTAATAACTCTTGTCAGTTTGACTATATATTACAAGAAACCAAAAGTATAGTTTTAGAACTGCAATAAAATGCTGGAACTCATGTATAGAATCAATGCTAACATCTCCCAGTTAAGGGTAAAGAAGAATGGGCTAACTGGGCCATAATTTTACTACATGAATTTAATCCTTTTTTCTTTAAAGCAAGGTTTTCCAATGTTTTATTCAAGATAATCTTTAAGGTACTCTTTTGTTATAGAATGAAACTTTCTTGTTAAAATACTCTATTTGAAACACTCTTTAAATGTTTGTTGTAGGAAAGTTCTGTTAGAATGTATACTTGTGGATTAAAGGACACCATTGACTAAAAAGTGGAAACATTGAGTTCTCAATAGGCACATACAAAGAGAAAGAAAACTTGCTAGCTTTCATGGCTAAAGCGTCATAGGCAGGCAGCCGGATTTCCAGATATGAATGCAGGGTGGTAGGTGTATGGGCTGGCTTATGATACACAGTTGTTAGAGCCAGTGGGAGCAGCATACACTGAAGATGATGTGGGGATGTGAATTGGGAGAAGATGATATAGGATGGAGGAAGGGAAACTGTTGGACGGAGGGTATGGGAACAGTGGGTTTATGGAGATAGAGTGCAGGATGATTTCGGCAGTGAAGTATGTGTTGCAGGAATAAAAGTCCGTCCCGCATAGTTCGAAACCAGTGATGAAGTGAAGGATCCAGATGGCCTGGGTTGTGATGCAGCATTTGAAATTGAGCATGTTTATGTGACCGTGGTTGGTCCACTTCATTCTTGACAACAATTTGTCACTGGCCATTCATCCTGGTGGACAGCTGGTTGATAGTCATACCAGAATAAAAAGCTGTGCAGTGTTTGCAGCAGAGCTGCTATGATGTGGCTCCTTTCACAGGTGGCTCAGCTCTGATGGAGTAGGATGAATGTTTGTGTTAAAGAAAAATTAAAACAAAACAAAACATTCTCCCTACATGGGTCCAGTTACCTCAAGGTTTTGGGGTAACTGGACCCAGCCAGTCTATACTCCATAGAAGCTGTATTATTCTGATTCAGGGCATCTGTACCTGTTGTTGAACAGTAAAGTTACACAGAAAAATTCGCTCAATTAAATAGTTCCATTATTACCAGTGTCGAAAGTGATGTATTACTGGCAGGTGTTTGTAGTAGTAATACTTCGATTAATTGTAAAATGTGAATCTTATGAGGTGCGCAATGGACTAGTTTGCTGTCCAGTTCCTGCTAACATAGTAAGTCACTCACATTTGGTGATTTCTTCATAATCTTATCTGCCCTGAATGTTCTTCAGCTGAGAAAGCTATGTATATAAACCTAGCTGTACTACATACGTCAACAGGATGGAAATGATTTAATTTTTCCAAGACTGACTAAATTACCAAATGAATGAAAGGTGTGGAATTTAAATTCCATTATACTGTCACTTTTATGAACAGTTGTTTGCTACTGAGTTCAGAAACTAAAGGGCCAATATTTAATACAGTTTGTAATACAGTTTCCACACGCACAACACATTTTTTCTGTCTAGTAGCCCATTTAAGGTTTTACCTAGAACTGATAGTGAAAAGACACAGTATAAAGTTATCAGTTACAGTTGCACATTATATTACATGGAATATTTTGTCCTTCGATAGAAAGTTTCCCTTTGCACAAAAGAAATAATCTGAAATTTCCATATAAATCATATACATTTTTCCTGAAAAATGTTCTGATACTTCACACAAAATTCTCAATTTCACCATTACACAAACCTAATAGAATTTTATAGAGCTCAATGCAACACAGCCAGTCACCACAAGCTGCCACCAACTCCACACAACTGTTCATGAAATATCTCTCTGACTGACTTAATCCCAAAGTAGCCAATCGGCTTTTGATTATAATCTGCACAATCCAGTACATTTTTACCTTAGACCAATCCTGTTCTGAAATCTTTCAATGAAATTACCAAAGAATTCAAACAAATTAGCCTCACCTTTAATTGGTACGACTGAAATGAGTTTTATAATCCCAAAGTATTAAGAACTGGCTGCTTTACAGTTAACATCTTCACCCATGTATGTGACTCACATCAGAATTGCACAGTCAGATTTCCATGCTCATGCTCACTTTGTCATTTACTATTTCAATAATTCATATTTCACATGTATGCCACATTTATTCCTTCATTCACTCACACAACAAAACAAATGAAATACATATTATTTGACAGAAATCATCATATAAACAAAATGAAATTGCTGTGTAAAACTGTGTTTTTCATAAATGTGATTTATTATGTTACTGAATGGTCAGATATTCATTTGACCTCCCTCACTGACTTCTACACAAAACATGTTAACCTGTCTTATCAATGTAAACACTGTTCGGCCTTCTACATTGACAGGACTACCACCAAATTATCAATTATGATGAATGAACAGGGGCATAGGGTGTATACTGGCAACTCGCAATATCCTGTTGCAGAGCATGTTCTACAGCATGACTCCATGACGCCATGAACTCGGCACCTGTTTCACCACATGCGCCATCTGGATTCTTCCCCCACACACCAGTTTCTCAGAACTCCGCAGGTGGGAACTAGCATTACAACATGTCCTTGGTTCTTGCAACCCACCTGGCCTTAATATACGTTAATTTTTTCCGTCTCAGCATTTATCCACTGTAACTAATCTTTGCTTTACTTCATTTTAGTTTTCTACATCTTTCATTGTCTTTCACATCTATTTTTCACCACCAATGTGTTAGTAGTAATCTCTGTCTTGCATATTAGCCTGTCTTCCGCCTTTAAGCTCTCAGGTTTTCAAATCTCATCCGATGCTGTCCCCAACAATCAATCTTTCTTTCCCATCCTGTACGGTCAGTCTCCCCTGACACCCGGTTCTGGGTGACTTTCCCAAAATATATCCCTTTTCCTAGACATCTCCAGCCCTTTTCCTTCACCCTTCTTCCTTCCCCTTCAACCTTTCTTCCTGAAGAAGCCAATGTCTCTGAAAGCTTGCCAATTACAACAATCTTTTATGTGTTTGTTCTGCTGCTGCTTGGTGAGTAGATGTTTTATCTATCCATTTAAATAATTTTGTCAATAAATTACACATGGGTTGATCTGAATACAATGAGAATGTTAAATACTTTCAGGTTTCTTTTTTTTAAAAAAAGTGAATGGGTTTCCATGAATGAAAAAATAAGAAAAGCCATTCCATGCGTGATTGTTGATTTTTGAATAATGATTGTAGTGTGTTCTGTTTGATGTGACACTTCACAATATCCAGAATGTCCTGATGACAGCCCAAAAACCCATTTTTTCCATTGTTCATCTTTTGGAAATAAATAAAATGACACCACCACCGCCTCTGACTTCTCATGATGTGTACGCCTTCTCTCATGTGCCATTAACATAATGTTTTACTGTGCAGTGAGGGATGCTGCAGAAAACAGGCACATCACAATTAATCTTATTTTCATTTTTCATGTTATCAAGGGCTTATTTCAGGTCTTCAGCTAAGTAACTAACTTTAGCACCTTTTTGTGTTTTTCTCCTGTATGTCTGCACCATGATCTATGCTAATTAAAAGTTGCATTAATTTCATTATGAAGATTACCTTCAAATTTATTTTTAATCTACATTTAATTATTGCAGTAGGGCTGTAAAAGTTACTTTAAAAATGGGGTAAATGGTTCCTTTAAGGGACAACTGGATCCACATGGCGCATTTGGCTCAGTAGCCTTGTTTCATAAATCTGTTGGGGTTATCTGGGCCACCCATACTAGAATTTAAATGCTTACTCAAGAATCAGAAACAAGCACTTGTCAAAACAGTCAATAGGAAATGAACACTTACTGGGTTGGTGTGAGAATCCATCGAATCTCCCATTACACCATGTTGTGGAGAAAACAGTTGAAAACTTTACAGCCTAGCTATGCCTGACAGATGTTCATGAATGATATTCACGGTATTAAACAATGGAAACTCCAGGTATGAATATCAGCAATGTAGGAAAAGACAGATTGGTACTTATCATAAAGAAGACACATTAGGTTGCAGACAGGCATAATCAAAATTTCTGCCTGCATCCTACATGACAGTAGCATTCTGGCCCGAGTTGCTGGAGCCGGCGGTCATGTGTGCATGTGGTGTGCTTGCTAGTGTGTATGAATGGTGTTTGTTACTCTTTTGCTGATGAAGACTGTGGCTGAAAGCTATGTGAATGCCTTTTAATTGTGCCTGTCTGCAACTTAATGGGTCGTCTTTACAGTAAGTTTCAGTGTATCGTTTTTCAAAGTTAAAATACTTAATTCTCTTCTGGTGGTGATATAAAGAATTAAATAGCCACTTGGTTCTTGGGGAAAGACACTATGTCCTAGTTATCCCTGTGGGCCAGTTACTTGTGCTTCCTTATTACCTTCATTCTAGGTTGAGCAATTTGAAAAAGATGTAGCTGCTTGGGAGGAGGGCCATAACAACTGATTTTTGTGTACAGAAATAGAAAGAGGGAGAACAGGATATGTAGACCAAGGAGGGGCTACAGAAATGCCGGGAGGAAAGAGAGGGGGAACATATGGCCCATTAGAGCCAGTTTCAAAATGTGAATTAATAATGTTAACAATACAAAACGGTGTGCGTGAAAGAGATGAAGAGGAGGGAGATTGCTTCTTGGGGGAAGAAGAGGACTGCAGTGGATAAAGGTATGAGAGGAAAAGATGAGGGAGGGGAACAGCAAAAAGTTACTGGAGAGGAGGCTGGGAGTCGAGGATGGCAGCTCGTGGAGGTTCAGACGAAAGCAGGTGCGAGAATAATGGATATATATGAGGGGTGCTTGCTGCTGCAGGATTGGCTGGCTGTACACAAATTTAGCGTGAAGCAATGCTGTGATGCTGCTGCTGCTGCTACACTACTACTGATGCTAATACTAATATTCATAATGGGCATAGAAATGGGTGATTCACATGCCATTAATATCCTGGGTAGCAGCATTTTTCATATCCTTATGTACTTTAATTTCAATTATGGGAACGAACATATGGAGAATAAGTTCACAGAATTTATTCTGACAATAATAATAGAACTTAGTAAAGGATACTTACACCTTATTGGCAAGTTGGTGGCACATTTTGAGGGTTGGTTGTAAATATCATGCCACATAGGTAACACGAAATCATGTTACATGGCAGATGACCAGATTTTGATATTGACTGATGTAAACTGCTATTTTAACACATCAAATAGGTCATGACAGAGATTCAAGGCAATTCCCTGTGTTTTTTCACTGATCTTAACTTTCTTTTTTAAGTCTGGCCTTGAAAAATCGCAATGTTGTCCCACTGTCTCAGTCATAGTATCGAGAACTCTCAAGGCAGTATATAAAATATAAAAATTAACACTTATCTTTCATCTGAAGACATAAAATAAATGACTAAGGACTAATTGCAGATTATCTTTGCTAATTGATGGGGTTGATAAAATAGTATTTTTTGGGTGTACAGGTACATTTTACAGTTTATAATAACCATGACTAAGGCATGATGAGGGTCTCATTACGACTGGGTGCATAATAAGAGGTTATTCCAGGGAGTACCAGAAGGATTTTTGTTACTGTCGATATCCTCTTCATTTTGAGATGGTACACTGTGATAAGGAAAACATTTTATTTTGTAATTTTGGGGGGGCATCATTCGCTTTGGGCTATACCACTTTACCTGAGAAATTTACACATTCACAAATTCATCAGTGTCATTTCAAGGTGTAAGCCACCTACAACATTGCTGACACTTTCAGTGAGAAAATTGTGTCTTCAGAACAGGCATGTCACTTAAAATACCTGTATTTGTTCTGCTGCTAACTCTCCTAGCAGCTTATTATAGTTTGATTAAAATAACTGTGATTGATGTGTGAGTGTGTCGAGTGGTAAGAACCAGGGTGTCAAGCGGTAAGGGCCAGCTACTGGCCAATTGCAGTTCTTTCTCCATCACCACATGCTCGCTTTGTTGCCTGTTTAATAGGTACTGGCAGAGGCTGCGAAATGGCAACACTGTCCCCTGCCACTACAATCTGTCAATCACAAAGTTATTTATTCAAACATTACATAATTTGCTGTGTGAACAGTAGATACCAGACTGGATTTGCCACTACTTTTTAATTGAAGGACAGGTTGAAACTAGAGAAAAAGTCATAACAAGGTGATGGGTGTAATAATTTTTTAGAATGTGTAAATTCTCAGTCTCAACATGCCTATAAATTTCTTGTTACTATCAGACAAACAGCTGCAATGCATTTGTTCTAATTTTATCTCTCTTAAATTTAGTAGCTCATTCTAAGACAATCCACATAATATCATTTTATCTGCGCTACTTGCTAAAACACAATGCAACCTGACATGTGGGGTAGCGAGAAAATCAAGAGAATGAAAGCAGGAGGTTTGAACACCAAGTAGGTGATGAATCGAGTTTTCTCTTAACTCTGTAAATGCTCACAAATGGGTACGGGCAAGGCATTTGTGTCATGAGTGCATAAATGTGCAGAGACAACTAGAGCTTGAATTAATTTCTTCAGAATGTTACTGTGTCACCAAGTTACAGGAACTTGGAATTTTGTCTTGACAGAACACCAAGACAAATGCAGGCAGAACGTAGGCTTCAGTAGCAACATCTACATCTACATGCTTACTCTGCAATTCACACTTAAGTGCCTGGCAGAGGGTTCATCAAACCATTTTCATACTACTTCTCTACCATTCCACTCTCGAATGGTGCATGGAAAAAAGGAACACCTAAGTCTTTCCGTTCAGGCTTTGATTTCTAATTTATTATGATGATCATTTATCCTTACATAGGGGGATGTCAACAAAATATTTTCACATTCGGAAGAGAAAGTTGGTGATTGAAATTTCGTAAATAGATCTCGCTGCAAAGCAAACCACCTTTGTTTCAGTGACTGCCACCCCAACTCGCGTATCATATCAGCGACTCTCTCACCCCTATTGCCCAGTAACACGAAATGAGCTGCCCTTCTTTGCACTTTTTCGATGCCCTCTGTCAATCCTACCTGGTAAGGATCCTATACCACGCAGCAATATTCCAGCAGAGGATGGACAAGTGTAATGTAGGCTGTCTCTTTAGTGGGTTTCTCACATCTTCTAAGTGTTCTGTCAACAAAGCACAGTCTTTGTTTTGCCTTCCCCACAATATTATCTATGTGGTCTTTCCAATTTGAGTTGCTCATAATTGTAATTCCTAAGGTATTTATTCGAATTGACAGCCCTTAGATTTGTGCAATTTGCCATATACTCAAAATTTATCGGATTTCTTTCAGTACACATGTGGATGACCTCGCACTTATCTTTGTTTAGTGCTAATTGCCACTTTTTGCACCGTACAGAAATTCTCTCTAGATCATTTTGTAATTGGAATTGATCGTCTGATGATTTTGCTAGATGGTGAATTACAGCATCATCTGCAAACAGATTCAGGGAGCTGCTCAGATTATCACCTAGATCGTTTACATAAATCGGGGACAGCAGAGGGCCTATGACACTACCTTGTGGAATGCCAGATATCACTTCTGTTCTGCTTGATAATTTACTGTCTATCACTACGCACTGTGACCTCTCTGAGAGGAAATCACGAATCCAGTCACACGACTGAGACGATACTCCATATGCACGCAATTTGATTAATAGTTGCTTGTGAGGAATGGTATCAAAAGCCTTCTGGAAATCTAAGAATATGGAATCGATCTGAGATTCCTTGTCGACAGCACTCATTACTTCATGGGAATAAAGAGCTAGCTGTGTTGCACAAGAATGATATTTTCTGAATCTGTGTTGGTTATGTATCAATAACAATATAAGAGAAGGAAAGTTGCTACTCACCATATAGCGGAGATGCTGAGTCGCAACAGGCACAATAAAAAGATTCACACAATCATAGCTTTCGGCCATTAAGGCCTTTGTCAGCAGTAGACACACGTACACACACGCGCTCACACACACTCACGCAAGCGCAACTTGCACACATGTCTGCAGTCTCAGAGAGCTGAAACTACACTGTGAGCCGCAGCACCAATGCATGATGGGAGTGGCGACTGGGTGGGGGTAAGGAGGAGGCTGGGGTGGGGAGGGGGAGAGATAGTATGGTGGGAGTGGCGGACAGTGAAGTGTTGTAGTTTAGACGGAGGGTAGGAGAGAAGATGCGGAGGGGGTAAGTAGCAGAAAGGAGAGAAATAAAAATAAAAAGAAATTAAAAGACTGGGTGTGGCGGTGTAATGACAGCTGTTTAGTCACAAACGAAGGTTGAGGCCAGGAGGGTTATGGGAACGTAGGATGTATTGCAGGGAAAGTTCCCACCTGCGCAATTCAGAAAAGCTGGTGTTGGTGGGAAGGATCCATATGGCACAGGATGTGAAGCAGTCATTGAGATGAGGGGTATCATGTTTGGCAGTGTGTTGCATTCCATCCTGGATTTTCCATTGTTTGATTATGTATCAGTAAGTCATTTTCTTCAAGGTGATTCGTAATGTTCGAGTACAGTATATGCTCCAAACTCCTACTGCAAATTGAGGTCAGTGATATGGGTCTGTAATTCAATGGGTTATTCCTATTTCCTTTCTTGAATATTGGTGTGACCTGTGCTACTTTCCAGTCTTTGGGAACAGACCTTTCATTAAGTGCGCGGTTGTATATGATTGCTTAGAAAGGTGTCTGCATACTCTGAAAGGAACCTGATTGGTATACCATCTGGACCGGAAGACTTGCCTTTCTTAAGTGATTTGAGTTGTTTCACAACACCTAAGATATCTACTTTTATGTCACTCATGCTAACAGCTGTTCTGGCTTAGAATTCTAGAATATTTACTTCATCTTCTTTCGTGAAGGAATTATGGAAAACTGTATTTAGTAACTCCGGTTTAGTGGCACCATCATCTGTACATTTCCATCCCAATAATGTCCATGAAAAATATTTTGTTTTAGTACAATTCAAAATGGTTCAAATGGCTCTGAGCACTATGGGACTCAACTGCTGCGGTCATTAGTCCCCTAGAACTTAGAACTAGTTAAACCTAACTAACCTAAGGACATCACAAACATCCATGCCCGAGGCAGGATTCGAACCTGCGACCGTAGCGGTCTTGCGGTTCCAGACTGCAGCGCCTTTAACCGCACGGCCACTTCGGCCGGCAGTACAATTCATTGCCCAAAGAATACCATAATGAGTAATGATAGCTACAAAAACCATATCATTATTTGATTGTGGAAAAGGCTAGAGTGAGTTTCAGTGGATCATTCCATATTTTTAATATCTTAAAAATAGAAATTTAAAGAGTGTCAGTAAGTAAGGGGGAAAAATGGTGTTGGTTTTTTTTTTTTTTTTAATTTAGTATACTTTCCAGTTAAAGCTACATCCTTTGTCAAAAGAAAATATTTGTAGCTTACTGACAATTCGATTTCTGACTTGTGCAGAAAAGTAGGATCTATTCAAACTAGACAAAAATTATAATTTATATAATAATTATTGTGCCATTAAGCTATAGAAAGATTGATTACTGGCCTTGGGATGTTTGTGTGATATACGTGTCATTGGCAGTGATGGAACAGAGTGCCAGATGGTAAATGAATTGAAAGTGTTGGTCTGTCTTTTTAGTGGATATGCAGTGCCAAGACATTATGGAGCATCCTATGTGCTTGGACTTGATCAATCTTGCAACATACGTAATTATAGGAGCCCAGGAAATAGTGTGAAAAGGGAGACAGTCAGGAGGCAGAGTGTTTGAGAAAAGTTTAGATATTTGAGGAGTTGGTGGAGCTCATGCCTTAGTTTGGACATGAAATCACAGCCATAAGACAAGGTGATGGAGATGCCTGTCAACAAGTGCACCATCTCTGTCAGCTACCAAGCAGGCTGAAGCAATGGTTAGCACACTGGACTTGCATTTGGGAGGGTGATGTTTCAAATCCCCGTCCAGCCGTCCAGTTTTAGGTTTTCTGTGATTTCCCTAAATCATTCCAGGCAAATACTGTGATGGGTCTCATCTCTAATGACCACGCTGTTGACGAGATGCTAAACTGTAATCTTCTTTACAACCTTTTCCATCAGCTAATCATTGTGGTTCATAATGACAGTAGTGAAGTCTTTGTCTTTGGGGATGATGATCTGGTCAAGATATTTTTGAGGTGCTGGAGGAATGTTCTTTCTTTTGAAGTTGTTTTCTTGGTCTTAATGTAGAGAGGTGTAGGAGAGGGTGGTGCAGAAGGAGATTTGTAATTTCTGGAAGGTAATCGAAGCAAGCTTACGTGGTAGTGGGGAACGATCACAGTTAGAAAGAGGTACAGACTTGGTGAAGCAGTTATTAGGTTGGTACATAAGCTCGTAGCATTTTTGTTTTGCATGTTGCTATGGCTTTATTTATCGACTGCCATTTTTTATTTGTAATTCACTGTTGCTATCTGATTTTACATATTGTCATTTTGTCATTTGGATGTAGTGAGTGGTGCTGTGGACATTAGAAAATGGATTGCCAAGTGGAGAAATCTTAACATTTCTGAGATATTCTTCTTTGCTAGTTCAATAGAGGGGTGACAGCAGCTGAGGCAGCCAGAAACATTTGTGTCATGCATGGGGATAATGCCATTGGACAGAGCATGTCAATAAAATGGTTTTCTCATATTAAGGAGAGGCGTTTTGAAGTTAGAGACTCTCCACATCCAGGAAGACCTTCAGGGTTTGATGAAGATCATTTAAACACATCAATCCACAATGATACATATCAGATTAGATTAGATTAGATTAAAGTTCTCGTTCCATAGACCCAAAAAATGAGATGATTCTCGTGGGTGTGGAACAGTCAGAAAATATAACATAAAATATTTGAATATAATACTTACTACTCTGATCATTTTTCAGGAGATTGTCGAAATATATGAATACAATGCGGTAAAATTGAACAGCTAATATTTACAGAATTAACATTCTGTCTGAATGAAACACTGTTATACACTATTAATAACTTCATCATACAGAAAATTCCTAATCTTGACTGTTGTGACCAAGCGTTGTCAGAACTGAAATCTAACAGATATTTTTACTTAAGCTGGCTTGACAGTCTCTGTTAAGATATTCATCTACGGAGTAGAAGGAGTTGCCTATCAAAAAGTCTTTCAAACTCTGTTTAAACAGTGTTTTATCTGAAACCAAGTTTTTAATAGCTGTTGGCAATTTATTGAAAATGTGTGTTTCTGAACATTGGAGCCCTTTTTGGACCAAGGTAAACGATTTTAGGTCTTTATGTAGATTGTTTTTGTTCCTGATATTGATACTACATATTGGGCTATTGGTTGGAAATGGAGATGTATTACTTGCAACAAATTGCATTAAGGAATAAGTATACTGAGAAGCAGTGGTTAGAATACAAAGTTCCTTGAACAGGTTTCTACATGATGTTCTTGAATGCACACCACAAATGATTCTTATCACACACTTTTCCACGCTAAAAACTTTTGCTCAGTTTGATGAGTTGCCCCAGAATATGACCCCATATGACATAATAGAATGAAAGTAAGCAAAGTACGCAAGATTTTTTAAATTTATATCTCCTACACCTGACATCATTCTCACTGCAAATACAGACTTGTTTGGGCACTTCAGCAATTCTGTGGTATGCCCTTCCCAACTGAATTTACGTCGAGTTGTAATCCTAGAAATTTAACACTGTCAACCTCTTTGATCTGCATGTCTTCATATGTTGTACACATGTTGGAAGCAAATCTCTTACAGGTTCTGAACTACATGTAGTGGGTCTTCTCAAAGTTTAATAACAGTGAATTAGCTTTAAACCACTTATTAATTCAGTGAAAATTTGATTAGCAGCTATTTCTAAATCTGTACTTGATTTGCCACTTATTGCAATATTTGTATCCTGGAGGGGGGGGGGGGGGGAGATTAGTGTTTAACGTTCCGTCGACATTTGTATCCTCTGCAAGCAAAACAAACTTAGCATCTGGCAATGTAACAGATGAGAGGTCATTAATGTACACAAGAAAAAGCAGTGGACCTCAAGATGGAACCTTGAGAAACACCACATGTAA
Source organism: Schistocerca nitens (assembly GCF_023898315.1). Classification (NCBI taxonomy): domain Eukaryota; kingdom Metazoa; phylum Arthropoda; class Insecta; order Orthoptera; family Acrididae; genus Schistocerca; species Schistocerca nitens. The sequence continues at coordinate 803,289,289 of NC_064617.1, read as the reverse complement.
CTAATTCCCAGTCAATGGAGACTGACTGCTTACTGCACAGGTATTTCGCAACAACACCCTTTGTTTCCTGTTAGATTGATAAGACTCAAACCATTTCGCAGCACTGCCAGTGACACCATAATATTCTAATTTACTTAAGAGAATGCTGTGGTTCACACAGTCCAAGGCTTTTGACAGGTCAAAGAAAATGCCAGCAGCCTCTAATTTATTATCTAATGAATTAAGGATATTCTTGCTGTAAGTGTAAATAGCTTTCTCTATATCAGAACCCTTAATAAATCCAAACTGTGACTTGGACAATATATTATTTCCAGTCAGATGTGTAAGCTGGCAAAAGTGAAATTGGTCATAGTTTGATGGTATCTCTTTATCCCCCTTCTTGTAAAGATGCTCAACTTCAGCATATTTTAGCCAGTCTGTAAATGTTCCGCTGATAAGACACTGATTACACAAATAACTACTGTGTACTCAAGAATAGGTACATGTGATGAACTTTTATCATTCCACCTTTGTGCAACATTTGCACACAATGGGAAGGGTTCAAAAATCAGATTTATGGGTGCGATATGCACTAAGCCAAAATTACATAAATCAGTGGGTGGCTGTATGTACATTTGTGTTTGTGCATCATCAGTTGGCTCATGAACAAGAATGACCATTCCTATCGTGTTCATTACTGGTGACAATAAATGATGTCTTTACACCAAACTAAGGAAAAAAATAACTGATTGAACCCAAACAAAGCAGCAACTCCCCATACAAAGACCTGTGTTGCATCCACAAAAGATAATGTCAAATATATGATGGAACAATGGCAGTATGATGTACTATGAGTTGCTTCCCCAAGGTGTAACCATCACTGTTGACATTTATTGTTAACAACAGAGATGTCTTGCACGTGCAGTCCAAGAACAACTACCGGGAAAACTGCGTGAAATGATGCTGTACCACAATAACGCCCATACCCACCTTATTCACCTGATCTTACGCACTCAGATTTTCACCTTTTCTGTTTTCTGTTGTACAGCCTTCAAGGAACTCCCTTTCCAAGTGAAAGTATGCTTCGAACATGGCTTGACGAGTTCTTCACTTCAGAACCACATGATTTCTACAATTGAGGAATTGAAACATTGCCCCAGAATTGACAGACTGTTGTAAGTGGTGAAGGAAAATATGGGTATCTAGTGTTTATTAAAACTCTGGAAAAAATTCTACAGACTTGTGCACCAACCCAATACATTTCTGGCTGTGGGCTGATTCGTACCACTAGGTGAGGTTGCATGGAAATATTTCCAATGCATAAATAGGTGGTTATTAAGCCTCGCATGACTGAATGTGGATTTGATGATGAAGGCATTGCTACTGCAGAGTAATGGAAAATCTCTAGAACTGATATTTTTTGAGGACAGGTTGATTGAGTCAGATGTCCGTCTGTCCTGGGTTCTGCAGGTCAGTAAGGGAGGCACTAGGAGTGTGGCAGGTCTTGCAAGCATGTAGCGCAATGTTGGACAGCTGATGGGAGATTTTCTGTGTTATTTTATGCAGTCTCAGGTAATACTGTTTTCAGACTCAAGAGATGTGTTTTGGCTTTTCAGGTGCTAAATATCCCAGCAACATTCTTAGGATCTGCTCAGAAACAATCAGGGCAAGTTATATCAGCAATGTTGGCAGGGAAGTATAGAGTTGTTTATTTAACACCTGAATTTTGTTCAGGCGACCTTGGACAGCAAGTTCTGAAGGACCTATCTGAGTCTGGCATGTTGACACTTGTTGCAGTCGATGAAGCTCATTGTATAAGTCACTGGGGACATGACTTCCGTAGCAGTTACAGGTATTAATGTTACAGATACAGTTATATTCTTATATATATTAAATGTATAAAGAATTAAAATACCTATTACAGACTGAGAAAATATTAGAGAGAACAACAATATTCAAGAGAGCAAATCACAAATTAAAGTTTTATATTGCCACCTGATTGTTGTTGTTGTTGTTGTTGTGGTGGTGGTGGTGGTGGTGGTGGTGGTCATTGTATCTGTATGTATTTGTGTAATGAGCACACTACAGGGCAAGGCATCAAAGGCCACCTCAGATATATCCAGAATGAGTAAATACATCGAGGTGCAGATTTTGCTGAGTAAGGGTGGACAATTTGATGAAATTTCACTGAAGCAAGTAATTTTTAACATTTATAGCTACTCATTTATTTCACTAACTTTTTTGTGGAAATGTACAGAGTTGGACTAAATGATTCATTGGGTTTCAAAGCACTGTTTATTAACAAATATATGACATAGAGAGATGGATGATGCATGAAAGGATACACACACAGCAAGTTTCTGGTACATTCTACAAATGGTCAACATGTTTGGCCTTGGTCACCAGGCACACATCCAAATGGTAATCCAGTTCGATCCATAATCGCACTTGCACATTTCCGTCAGTGTCCATCATAGCAGCAGTGATGGGTTCCTGCAGAGCTTCCAGCATTGTTAGCATATAAACTTTGTCCTTAACATGTCTCCAAAGGAAGAAATCAAATTGTGTGAGATCTGGTGACCTAGGGGTCCTTGACAACAGAGGAACATCACTCATACCAGCATGCCCTATCCAGTGATGTGGTAGTTCTCTTTAGCAGACTGTTGTTGAAAAAGGAGCAGACAGTTGTGCTCCATTGAACTCGAGCTCCTCTTATTGAAAGGTGGAAGTCAGTTTTGGCACCAACCCCAACTGCAACATATCCAGGTGCCAGAGCCTGTCACCATCTGCTTGATGAAGAAAAATACCTCTGTTTTGGATATGGCTTGGGAGGCATATTTTTGGCAAACTTGTTTCCAGTTCCACATGGACATGGAGCATTTCAGTACCCCACACTCTCATATTGTTCCACTTCACCCTTCTTGACAGATGGGAAATCTGCCGACTATCAGTGTCCCTGCAAATTCATCATCTCCCGTAGATTGCTACATTTGGGTACAAAACACCAGTGGGTGTTACAACAATTGCAAACAGCAGAGTTTGAAATGCAAACACTGTCACAAAACATCCCAAAATGTTTTCTGCAGAATGCCCAGTTCACAGCTTGCACATATTTTTCACGCACTCCACAGTTTTCTCTGAGACACATGATCACGCCATGCTTTTCCCTTTACACAGACAACCAATATCGCGAAATTGGCGAAACCAGTGCAAAATGCTTGGGTAACCAGGTGCAGCTTTCCCTTATTTATGTATGAATGCATGATAAATGCTCATAACTGATGAATACTTCACGTATTCCAACACACAAAAACTCTTCTCGTGCGTCATCGCCATCCTGTAGAGTGCCATAACAGGCCTGCCATCTAGCATGCACTCGAGCCATGGAGATTTTTTTAAGTTGTGGATTATATCCATCTTTTCATTTATCCCTCATCTTTCTCTGTCATATACTTTTCAGTAAACAATCATGAATCGTTTAGGATAACTCTGTATGTTACTTTTTAGTACTTTGGAAAAGCCGTATAAGAGGACTCCAAGATGAAACATGAGTGGAACTTTATCACATGGTAAAAAGATAACATTGCTGCAAACCACTCTCTAGGTATCAGGAAAAGAGGTCCCACAAACATATTGTGTACTGACAACATGCCACTCAGGTACTGATTGTGTGTTCATTTGTGCACTGGAAATGCAGCAGTTTATGCTTTGCTGTTGTAGCAATCAGACAACTTGCTTGTGAATCTACTCAGACTTTCAGAATGTAAATGACAGTCAAAAAAGTGAATATGGTTTTCATTTATGGTGAATGTTGCCAGCTTTTTAAAGCAGAAGTGTGGCTTGTATGCTGAAAGATATCCTGATCATGCCAAGCACTCAGTCTATCATCACAAACATTATGAAAAAAAATTCCAACAAAGCAGAAGTGTGAAGAATAAAACACACAGTAAAAAAGAACATCATCTGATAAGTAAACTGCAACTAACGTTTTAGCAGCTGTAACACACAATTCACGTGTCGCTACTAGATAGCTTGAATTTGTGAATTTGGTCAGCCAGAGGAGTGTTTTGCAAATATTACATACCAACTATTTCTTCATTTCCACACTTTGTTCAAACAAAAGCTGCATGACGATGCATTTCAAAATTGGGTACAGCTCTCCAAATGGTGTCTACGAAACTACAGAGTGATACAAGACAGAATTGGCTAAACAAGTGACCTTGATCTGTCAACATGTGATGTAAAATTTTCAAGAGTAGACTTGTTGGCCATTGCTTTATTCATGGGATTCAAAATATTCACAAATATTGGTTCCTAACATCTATTCTGCCACAGTCATTGGACATAAGTCAATCCGTGTGGTTCTACATAATGGGTACCCAGTCCATTCCACACAGATAATTACAGACCTCCTTACCAGAACATTTTGAGATCATTGGATCAGTGTACGGGAAACACACAAAATGGGTTGCATGCTCACCAGACATAATTCTCTCTCTCTCTCTCTCTCTCTCTCTCTGTGTGTGTGTGTGTGTGTGTGTGTGTGTGTGTGTGTGTGTGTGTGTGTGTGTGTGTGTGTGTGTGTGTGTGTGTGTGTGTGCGCACGCGTGTGCGACTGTAGTATAAGTGTCATTTGCAATGTGACTAACAGGAAAAGTCTGTTTGCATTAAGAATGCTTGATAAGCTGTGATCCCTAGCAGAGTGTAAACTTCTCATTTAATAATACCACTTTTTCCTGCACAGGGTTTCAACATATTTCGTAGTCCAGTTTTATACTTTTTGTCTAGTAGCTACTGTTATTTTAAAAATTGTGCTAATGATTACAGTGTGTTGTACTGTAAAATTTAAGTTGAACTGTATTTTCATTCACAAATCTGTCAGTTCATTTTTCAGATTCTACATTATGACAAGTTAAAACTGTATGAGAGACTATAGTCCAGACCAAATCTCAGTCTGTAAGACAAGCACAATAATCTTGTTGGAAGCTCGTAGCCCTCAAGCAGCATGTATCGGGATATGATTTGTAGTACAGCACACAGTTTCCACTCAACAAAAATGTAATTATTGCACTAAAGCGTAAGAGAATTCATATCGTTTCCCTTTTTTCCCCTAGATGCTTAGGAAAAATCCGGGAGCTGTTATCAAAGGTTCCATTTCTTGCAGTAACAGCGACTGCAACTCCAACAGTATTTGATGACATTTGTAGATCGCTGAAACTCAGGTAAGTTGTTTCTCACACTTTACATTGTTGTTACAATACATAGTTTGTGCTTACATGTGTCAAGGAAGAAATTGTTATTGTACTCTTTGACTGCTAGGTAACGGTATTTCAGCTTTTTAGTTCTTCAAATCTTGTTCAGAATAGGAAAAAAAATTGTTTTATCTGCACCAAACAAGAATCCTCTCAAATTTTACAGTGTCATAATATATCTAATCAGCATCTTTCTACAATCCTGTTCCATAGTGTTTGTTCCCTTCAAAATACCTCAGGTGGAAACCATCTATTGTGCTTACATCCCCCCCCCCCCCCCCCCCAGAGCTATTACCTAAGCACCGTTTATTCCATAAATGTCTGAGTCTGTTGAGAACCTCATTTGTTGTTCTCATTCTTCTATTTTCAGCATCCTTTTGTGACACCCCTTCTCAGACACTTCAGTTCTATTATTTTTCAGTTTTTCCACAGTTTGCAATTCACTTGAATACACATATACTGCTTAGTTAAGCACTGCTGGACAGGGAGTGACCTGAACTGTCTGTAATGATAAATTTACAAACTGCCTTGCTGTTATACATTTTTATATAAAATAGGAACCACTGCAACAAAGTCCAGATTATTTCTTCTGTGGTGATTTCTACTCCATCTTTTCCACCATACATGAGCAGAACTAATCTCTCCCATTAACTGAAGTTTAATGTCTTCAGTTTCATCACTTAGCAGCGCACACTCTTGGGAGGAACTAGAATAGAGCCAACAAGTACATGGTAGGAACAGTTAATTCAAAACGCAGACATTGATTGATTGATTGATTGATTTTAACAGGAGAGCTAAAACAGCTTAGGTCTAACCCACCACTGCCTGTACTGAAACTAGGTTTATTGTGCGGTATCGCTCCCTGTATATCTAATAAAGCCAACCAGTGCCCTTAAATAGTGCAAGGAGTCCCTCTACCAGTTTTTTGTTAGACACAATTTCTTCAGGTCTAGTTGTCCCAAAGATTCTGTATCTTTTACTCTCCAATGCTATGCATTCAAAGATTAGGTGTGATGCAGATTCTTCACCCTCATCACAGATCCTACATTTTGGGTCCTCTTCCATTATACCCATTGTGTGCAGGTGTTTTTTGAAGTTCCCATGGCCGGTCATTAGTCCAGTCATGAGTTTGATCTCTTTCCTGTTCAATCCCAGGATTACAGAGCTTCTTTTAAAACATGGCTTGGACATCATTACCTTACCATGTTTTTATTTATGGACCTTGGTCCAATGTCCTACGTGCTGTTTCCTAAGCCAGTTCCGTAGTTCTAATTTGATCATAGCCTTGGTGATTGTCAAGACAGGATCCGGTCCAATAAATGGAGTTGTTGCCCCCATCCTAGCCAATCTATCAGCTTGTTCATTGCCACAGATCCCCGAGTGGCCAGGGAACCACACTAGGTACACCCTGTTGCTTCCCCCTAGCTCCACCAGAGCCCTGTGGCAATCTGCAACAATCTTAGATCTTGTTGCAGGAGCTGCCAATGATTTCAGGGCTGCCTGGCTGTCTGAATAGATATAGATGCTACGATCATTGTAGCACCTACACATATTTTCCTCCCCACATGCCCTGATTGCAGTAATTTCGGCTTGGAATACAGAGGCCAGTTTCCCTAGAGAGATGATGCTCTCCAGTCTTGGCTGAACCCCATACAACCCTGCCCCAATGCCTTGATCTGTTTTCGACCCATCGGTGAACCAAATGATGTCCCCCGTACGGTGTCGAACTGTTTTCTCCCACTGCTCCCTACTTCCAGTTATTATATTGTAAGGCTTGTCGAAGCAGTTAGGAGTTATTATATAGTCAGCAGGCATTTCCCCAGCCATACCTATATTTACCTCACTCACTATGTTAGTGTGTGATTCTGGATATCCAAATGAGACCCAGTTTTGGCCAGTTTTAAGTCTGTATGCCCCAGCTGCTGCCTCCATCTTAACCCAAAGGTGAAGTGGAGGCATGTCCAGCATGGCTTCCATTCCAGCAGTTGGTGTGCTGCTAATTCTGCCAGTTATGGCTAAGCAGGCCAATCTTTGCACCTTAGCAAGCTCTTTAGCAGCAACCCGCTGTTCTACCTTCTTCCACAACACTACGGCCCCATAGGAAATCTTAGGTCTAACCACTGTGGTTTATATCCAGTGCATACCCCTGGGACTTAGGCCCCAAAATGCAGACATTAACAACACATTCTTTGATATCTGTTTGATTGTAAAATAAAAGATTGTGAGGGGAGATGTCTCTTATGCAAGAAACATTGGCTCTTGAAATTCTGTCCACTTACCACTCAGAGAAGTCGTGCTACTTGACAGTAACAGCACTGTCACTGCTCTGCCCTCTTGTCAGTCTTGGTAAGCAACAAACAGTAGTCAAAAGTAAATATTTTATGGTCAAAAGTGCACTACACATTCACTGAATACATTACCAGAATAATACTATCTCTCTCTCTCTCTCTCTCTCTCTCTCTCTCTCTCTCTCTCTCTCTCTCTCTCTCTTTTTCACACACACACCTAAAAAATGGAGATAAGTATACTATTACTGTTTCTTGTCTTTCTTTCTACATAAATTGGAATGCATGGTTAGAAATAAAAAACTATTATAGCCAATTCAATAACCAATGGATATTTTATTTTTTTCACACTCCATAGTAATAAAATGCTTTTGTCCCCAAGCATAGAATCCTAAAGATGATTACTGGCGACTGTAAATTTATTGCAGATAACAATTTATTTTTAAATGTGCGTAACTGTTTTGGATTTATTGATTGTGGCATGTGTTATTATTTAGATTTGACATAACATTCATGCTAAACTAATTTCTAGTCATTATGTTAAATGCTGTTTAAGAGCAATGTATGTAACAACACATTTTTCTCTTTCCAGGAAGCCACATTGTGTAAAATCTAGCTTTGACAGACCAAATTTAATGTTTTCAGCTTCACAGAAGTCTGTTAACATAATGGATGACTTTTCTTGCTTCATTGAACGTAAAGGAAAGGAAGTTTCTTTTAATGGTCCAACAATCATTTACTGTCCGACTAAGAAAATGACAGAGAAAGTGGGAGAAACTCTAATTGGTAAGCCACTCATAAATTAGACACACACACACACACACACACACACACACACACACACAAAGAAAACCAGACCCTCATATTGGTTGCCAGAAATGATTTTGTGTTGTTTTATCGTGACTTCTAATTCCATTTTTGGATGATAAACTTTTAAACTCTTATTTTTCTCATGTGCATGCCTTCAACTTTGTATGTCTTAATGTGAAACAGGATTAAAACATTCTCAAATTTAACTGATTTTTTAAATAAAGTTTTAAGAGTTCTTAGTGAAAAGCAAAAACAAGAAATAATGAATCAACAAACTAAATTACCTCACCATCCTGTTTACCTCACACCAGCTGATGCACAGTGTCACTGTATGTAGCCTGTTTCACAGCTTGTTATTCTGCATCACTGCTGTTAAAGAGACACTTGGTGCTATGTGTTCATTCTTCCTCCTATGTTTTTACCATTGTGTGACTTGATGGATTCTTGTACTGTAACCCAAATATGTCCATTTTGATGGGATTTTGAAATACAATCATTTAAAAATTGCATCATAGCTGAAACTGCATAGTAACAAATGCAAAATAAAGGAGTATTGTAATTCACATAATGGCAGCCAGTGAGGCGGAATTTTAAGTGGCTCACCAGATGTCATTACTGAATCATATTTTCAAGAAATTTTACAAATACACAACAGTTTCATTTCAGTACACACAGATGCATCCATGCAGGAGAACAACTTGGACCTGTTCTATTGTTTTACCCTGAGAATTCGCCTGTCAGAAATATTCTCAGCGCAGAATTATCTCTAAACATCAGGAGCAGATAAAGCACAATAAATTTTAGTCTGCTTTGATTCCCTCAGTGCCCACTAAGCAGTCAAACAGATCTGCCCACCAGAAAGAAACCAAAATGGTTAAAAAGTACTCGACTTATTCCCCTTGCTGCAAACACCAGGTAAGGTTGTAGCATTCCCTTGGTATCAGGATGTGTTGAAATCCAGAAAAATGAGCATGCAGATGTAGCATCCAAAGGAGGTCATCAGAGAGACATTTGCAGTGTGGTGCCCCATGTGAGATATTATGTCTTTGTTGAGTCAAAGTATCAGAAGCCATTGGGAGGAAAATTAGCTGAAAGTGATAGACAATAAGCTGTGGTCATTACAACAAACCATTGAGCCTTGGCTTACCTCGTGACACTGACACACAGGGCACTGTCCTTTGACTAATGAGTATCTGACTCTCTCTTACTCTGGTGAGAGGGGCTACCTGTTTGCTGTACATGTGGCATCCACATTTCGACAGGGTATGTTGCATCTTTTTTTGATGTGGGGGTAGCAGGAAACAGTTTGGGGAGCTGGAAACTGTTTTAGTTGACAACAGGTTGATCGTGGTACAAATTTTTAAATTTTGTATACCTTCTAGACTCCAGCCTAAACATTTAAGTTTGAGTTTGTTGTGGATTGTGTAATAATTTTTATTTAAATTAACTTAAATGAAAATTTGTATTGTTTTTAGCCATGTTGATCTCTTATTTTTCATCATCATAATTAAATTAACCAGGTCAGTGCCCCACAAGTGACAAATACAATTACCAACTTATGTGAGCAACAACATAGGGCCAACCTAGAAAGAGACTATGGATGGTACTAGTTGCCAAAATAATTTATGACAAATAAAGAATTATTCAAAGAATGTCCCCAGACATTTAATGTTAGTGAAAGTTGTCTTTAATGTGACAGGTGTCAGCTGGGGGAATTAAGCATACTACACTGGTAGTAAAGTAAGTCTTGTTAAATAGTACTGTTGGCTTTTATTGATAAACATGTGGCACAACTCATCGGACTTTTCACATGCCAAGGAAGTACTTTACATTTCCTAGTAACAAATACTCAGTTTCTTTCTCATAGGAAACAAACAGGAATGGAATTCGCAGTTAAAATTTTGTTATAGTGATGACAGTTATTAAGAGAGAGAAAGTCATCAAACAAGACTTAAAAGTGCTTTTGCCTTTGGCAAATCATATTAACAATAACAATAACTAATATACTTTTCATGGGAAGAAATTTGCTCATTGTCTTGAATATGGCATCAATAGACCACGCAGAATGTTTGTAAAACAGTTAAAAATTACAAGTTGTGATATAGTCACATAAAAGTGTTCAGTGATCAAGGAAAAGATTTGCTTTATTATCATTCCAATCTTGGATCACATTGTGTATTTGTAATTTTGAATCTTCATGTACACAATAAAAATAAGAATTCGAAAAAGGTCATGTTTCAGAACTACCATGAATAGGAGGAACAATTTTTTATTAACTACTGCTTTGGGTCATCTAATCATCTTGCAGTATCATAAAATTGTTTACTACTACATGCTAAAAAAGGTCATTCTGTATCATTGATGTCAGTAATAAAATGCATTGCACAGTCAACAGTAAAATGCAGTGACACAGTAAATCAGTCTTCAAATACTGTCGATTTTTTCACACAGAGTGTGCTCTGTGTACTGGTCGGTTTACTGCCTACTGCAAAAACACTTTCTTTTTTACATCAATCACCCCAACTTAAGCTGACCTCTATCCACTTTGAACCTTGCCCCTCTCACTTCATACTTCTGTCCAATTCTGACACTTCCCACTAGTCATCCCCTCTTTGTTGTCCAGGAACTTCTTACCTCCCAATTTTGAACAGGGTAGATTGCTACTCGCTACATAGAGCAGGCATTAAGTGGTAGACGTATTATGTTGAATAAAGATTGCTAGATATTACACTGGTCAACAGTGAAAATGTAACTGGGGTAAAATAAATGTTTGTTAACTGTATCAATCGTGCTGATAACAAAAACATAAATGAAGAACTCAAATTAGCTGTCGTTTCCAAGTTAAAGATGGGTGCATTTAATTAAAATAATTTTTATTAGTATTCATTGTCAGTGTCTTCCCATATAGGTTTTCAAAATCCTAATGATGGTAGAAAGTGTGATGAAGTTCCAGGCAACAGTAACTGTATATTTTGTTGCTATTTTTAGTGCAGGCTCATAGCAAAAAGGGGAAGGGGAAGAGAAAGAAGGAGAGGAGCATGCTTCATTTAAGTGTAATTTCAGTATGCTAAAAACTGTCTTCTGTTTGTGTGCTGGAGAACATGTTACTAAAGTGTAGTTAGTGCATGCGGTCATTGTAATTCCTGTGATTTAATATGCCTTGCAAATGCATAAACAGTGCTGACAATGTTTGCTACATTTGCAGACAGAGGAGGAGTGCTGGGCTCCTCACATATGTTGCATATCTTGTATCTCGAGTATTAATTCATGGTTGAATTGTAAAATATTCCATGGATTTTGCTATACCCACAACCTAGTGAGAACCATCAAACCATGTGAATGATCATTACTTTTGTATGATTACTCCATTAACACATGGTATTTACAAGAAGAAAAACTCTCCCTTGACAGATGTCTCGTGGAGATGGACTGCTTGTTCCTGTCCTACCTGATTGTGATAGTGACGAGGGCAGTAGTTAAACTAGTGCTGTGCCAACATCTTCAAAATCCAGATCTTTGAAAGATCCTGAGATTGTGTGTAACAGTGAGTGTACAGAGATTTACGAAATAAAACAGTGTGGACTTAAAATGATATAGTGAGATATCTGGAATTGCCAAAAGGTAAAGCTGAGTTGTTGGCATCAGGACTACAACAGTGAAATTGTCTTGATAAGATGGTAAATGTGATTGCATTCCGTAACTGCCATATGCCATTCCTTCTGTTCTTCAAAAGTGAAAAGAACTTGGTATTTTTTAGTTATGCTCAGGGACTGATGGCAGCTGTGATCATTGTCTATAAAAGTTGTGGAGGTTGTTGATCAACCCTCCAAAGTCAGTCTCAGGTGTGTGCTACTGCATAATGGCAATGTGTTACCATTGATTCTGATTGGATATGCACCTTACATGAAAAAACATAAGATAATGTGAAACAGTTGTTTTTGCGATTGAACTATGATGAGTTTAAATGGCAGATTTCATAGGCATATTACTTGGGCAACAACATGGCTACACAAATTCTGTTGATTCCTGCCTCTGGGATAGTCACACCAAAGCACGTCGTTGTAAAAGAAAGACTGGCCTAAGCATCAATCACTTGAACCAGGATTTCACAGTATTATGCACGAAGCGCTTGTCGAATCCAAGAATGTAATTCTCCCTGCTTCTCATATAAAATTTAGACTATTGAAAAACTTCATTAAGGCCATGAACAAAATTTGGGGAAGCATTTCTCTGTTTGTGCAAGAAATTTCCACATTTCAAAAGTTTCTATTCTCTTCTTGTCTAAACTATTTATGGTCCATGTTTCACTTCCATACATGGCTACACTCCATACAAATACTTTCAGAAACGACTTCCTGACACTTAAATCTATACTCGATGTTAACAAATTTCTCTTCTTCAGAAACACTTTCCTTGCCATTGCCAGTCTACATTTTATGTCCTCTCTACTTCAACCATCATCAGTTATTTTGCTCCCCAAATAGCAAAACTCCTTTACTACTTTAAGAGTCTCATTTCGTAATCTAATACCCTCAGCATCACCCGACTTAATTCGACTACATTCCATTATCCTAGTTTTGCTTTTGTTAATGTTCATCGTATATCCTCCTTTCAAGACACAGTCCATTCCGTTCAACTGCTCTTCCAAGTCCTTTGCTGTCTCTGACAGAATTACAATGTCATCGGCGAACCTCAAAGTTTTTATTTCTTCTCCATGGATCTTAATACCTACTCCGAATTTTTCTTTTGTTTCCTTCATTGCTTGCTTAATATACAGATTGAATAACATCGGGGAGAGGCTTCAACCCTGTCTCACACCCTTCCCAACCACTGCTTCCCTTTCATGTCCCTCGACTCTTATAACTGCCATGTGGTTTCTATACAAATTGTAAATAGCCTTTCACTCCCTGTATTTTACTCCTGCCACCCTCAGAATTTGAAAGAGAGTATTCCAGTCAACATTGTCAAAAGCTTTCTCTAAGTCTACAAATGCTAGAAACGTAGGTTTGCCTTTCCTTAATCTAGCTTCTAAGATAAGTCGTAGGATCAGTATTGCCTCACGTGTTCCAATATTTGTACGGAATCTAAACTAATCTTCCCCGAGGTCGGCTTCTACTAGTTTTGCCATTCGTCTGTAAAGAATTCGCGTTAGTATTTTGCAGCCGTGTCTTATTAAACTGATAGTTTGGTAATTTTCACATCTGTCAACACCTGCTTTCTTTGGGATTGGAATTATTATATTCTTCTTGAAGAATCCCTGATAATTGTTCCCTTATGCTCTCCTTGAAACTCCGTAAAACCTCTGGTTCTTTCAGTTTTCCAGGTCCCATCTCCTTAAATTCCCACCTTTTTGCAGTTTCTTCAGTTTTAATCTACAGTTCATAACCAATAGATTGTGGTCAGAGTCCACATCTGCCCCTGGAAATGTCTTACAATTTAAAACCTGGTTCCTAAATCTCTGTCTTACCATTATATAATCTATCTGAAATCTTTTAGTATTCCAGGGTTCTTCCATTTATACAACCTTCTTTTATGATTCTTGAACCAAGTGTTAGCTATGATTAAGTTGTGCTCTGTGCAAAATTCTACCAGGCGGCTTCCTCTTTCATTTCTTACCCCCAATCCATATTCACCTACTACATTTCCTTCTCTCCCTTTTCCTACTACTGAATTCCAGTCACCCATGACTTTTAAATTAAGATGCTACAGAAGAATGCTGAAGATTAGATGGGTAGATCACATAACTAATGAGGAGGTATTGAATAGGATTGGGGAGAAGAGGAGTTTGTGGCACAACTTGACTAGAAGAAGGGATCGATTGGTAGGACATGTTCTGAGGCATCAAGGGATCACCAATTTAGTATTGGAGGGCAGCGTGGAGGGTAAAAATCGCAGAGGGAGACCAAGAAATGAATACACCAAGCAGATTCAGAAGGATGTAGGTTTCAGTAGGTACTGGGAGATGAAGAAACTTGCACAGGATAGAGTAGCATGGAGAGCTGCATCAAACCAGTCTCAGGACTGAAGACCACAACAACAACAACAGTGAGGTGAAAATAAAAGAGAGGATTTTCATCCTCCTAATATGCAAACTGTACAAAGATGAGTATTTCAACACTATACTGATAGGTGGTGAAAAGTTAGCTTTCAATGCCTTTGTTAAAGTGGCAACAAACTTTCAAGGAAATAAAAGGGCAGAAAACTATAAGGATCATGTGCTGGATTTTCTGCACTGTTACAATAAACTGGAATGTAACCCGTCCTTAAAAGTAACATTTCCTGGATTTCCACTTGGACTTCTTTACTGACAACTGTGATACTGCAACAAATAAGCATGGAGAATGCTTCCACCAGCAAATTTCAGGCATGAAAATGAGATACCAGGGAAAGTGGATTGGATCAGTGTTAGCCGATTAGTGCTGGACACTAATCATGGAATCACAAGCAGAAAACTGCAGATGCCAGCAAAGTGGTTGTGCCTTCAGTGATATTCCTCCTAGGGATAACATGCATGTATGGGCTTATATAGACAATAATGTATAGTTGTCAGAACTTCAAAATGATAGGTAATCCTGAATTTTCAAAACATTTTCATTGTCACCATACAAGGAACTTTCACCATATGTGGACACTTCACCATATGTGGACAAAACACACCCTCCCTCCTTCTCTCTCTCTCTCTCTCTCTCTCTCTCTCTCTCTCTCTCTCTCTCTCTCACACACACACACACACACACACACACACACACACACACACACACACACACACACAGAGAGAGAGAGAGAGAGAGAGAGAGAGAGAGAGGGGGGGGGCGGGGGAGTACTATGCATGTTCACTAGTGGGATGAAGGCACACGTGGTGCTGGAGGGGGAGATGAAGGTCGATGTCAGTGGGTTATAGGAATGAAGGACATGTTCCAAGAAGAGTTCCCATGTGCACAATTCAGGAAAGGTGGAGTTGTTTGTAAAAAGCCAGACGGCACAGTTTGTGAAGTGAGCATTGAAGTTGAATATATCGTGTTCGGTGACATGCTCAGCACCTGAATGGTCCAGCTATCTCGTGTGCACATTATGCAGACAGGCAGCTCATAAGTGGTCTTGCCCATATCGAATGCTGCATAGTGGTTGCAGCTAGATTGCCAGATTACATGGCTGCTTTCACAGGCTTTCATAGGCTTTGGATGGAATAGGAGATGCCTGTGACAGGACTGGAGTTGGTAAATTTTGCAGGCTTTACACATCTGATTTTCAATTTTTTTTATATTGTTGGTACATACATTATCAATGTATGTTTGCTTTTTCAACTGTTTTGAATATTTAGTTTTTTGTTGCCATTCAGGAAGGTTATACACATTTTTGAATGCTCTGCAAATTTTTACATTCAAAAAAGATGGAGCAAAGGATTTTCATTAAATTTTGCAGTCAAAAAAAGTGCAGCACCCCATTCGAAATGTTGACTGTGGCTTTTGACGAATATGCCATGAGTACAACGAGAGTTTGAGTGGTATAAATGTTTCAGGGAAAGTTGAAGAGATGTTGAAGACGATGACTGTCCTATGGGCCCTAGCACATCAGTTATGATGACAGTATTGAAGAAGTAAAGAAAATGAGTCTGGAATATTGCCAAATCACCTTCAGAGAGATTGGTGATGATGGCGACATATCCTTTGGCTCATTCCAAGCAATGTTTTTGGATGTTTTGGGCATGAAACATAGAGCAGCAAAGTTTTTCCTGAAATTTTTGAATTTCAGCCAAAAACTATGTTGATCAGGAATTGCTGAATGGAGTCGACAAAAATCCATAACTTCTAAAGAAGGTTATAACAGGTGACGAAACTGTTGAAACAAAGGCCCAGTCATCCCAATGGAAACTGTCTGAAGAGCCAAACCAAAAAATAATTGCTGAGCTCAATCTCACATGAAGATTCTTTTCACAGTTTGCTTTGATTACAATGGGATAGTGCATATCAGTTCTTTTCATATCGCTGTACAGTCAGTAAGGAATACTAACTAGAAGCTGTGTGCCATTTGTGTGAAGCAGTCCAAAGAAAGAGAACATAATTGTGGTGAAACCACTCGTGGAAATTCCACCACAGTAATGCTTTCATTCCCATCTCAAACAAATCCATTATGTTGCCTGAGCCACTGTATTTGCTAGACAAGACCCCCACCCCCACAGTGACTTGTTTCTATTCCCAAGGCTGAAGAGAATGTAGTTTTATCACCATTTATGAGATAAAAACATAATCACTGAGGGAGGCTGAACATTGTAATGAAAAGTAGGTTCCAGAATTGCTTCCAAGATTGGAAAAAGCATTGGCACAAGTGTTTTATATTGGAGAGGAATTACTTTGAAGGAGACAAAGTTTATGTTGATGAATAAATAGACATTCTTTCAGAAAAACAAAAATTCCCATTACTTTTAGATCACTCCTTGTAGGTCTCTTGCAACGATATGACCCATGGGACAAGGGGTTGGGAGCTAATTGTAATAGGGATGGGCAGGAATATAGTAGATTAGGTGGGCAGTGGAATACTGCTGTGTGAGGGTTAGGGAGGTTTGTGGGGAGGATAGTTCTCATTTCAGGACAAGGCAAGAGGTGCTTGTAACCCTGTCAAAGAGCATGATCCAATTTGTCCAATTGTTGGTGGTACTGAGGCACCTGGCATGCTGCTCATCACCGTCGGTGCCACCTTCCTCTGTGCTAACTGTCCACAGCTTGTGGTGTTGCGGTCGCATTCTCGCTTCCCAAGCACGGGGTCCCGGGTTCGATTCCCGGCGAGGTCTGGGATTTTTACCTGCCTTGAGATAACTGGGTGTTTGTGTTGTCCTCATCATTTCATCATCATTCATGAAAGTGGCGAGATGGGACTGAGCATTCCACTGATAACCGTGCAGTTGAGCACCCTAGAAAACCAAAACATTATCATCTGCGCTAACTTCCACAATGCCCATGGTCTTGCCGCAATTGAACACTACCTTTTCCAATGCCCGACTGGTTCACACTTACAACCTGGTCACCATGACCAACTATATCTTCAACCACAGTTACTTCTTCTTCCAAATCTGTGGTACAATAATTGGCAGCTGAATGACACTATCCTGTCTCAGCCTGCCATCTAGCCAAGCAGAATGCCATACCCATCTCACGGTTCAGATTCGTTGACGACCTCATCTTTTCTAAGCTGATGGTGAGGATAACCTATCTACATTCCTCCAGAACGTTGAAGCCATTTCCCCCATTCACTTCATATGGTCCTCCTCATCCCAACAGGCCACCTTCCTAGATGTCAATCTCCACCTGAAGGCAGGTACAGCCACATCAAGCCCTATCAACCATTAACAATACCTTCACTTGGTCAGATACTGCCCTTTGCACTCTAAAGAAGTCCCTTCCGTACATCAAAGTTCTGTGCCCAAGAAACAGTTGCACCACCTTGTTGCTGAACATCCCACCCAACATGATTTGTTTGGCTTAAGTGACTGCTTCACAACCTGTTCCATCTGGATTCTTCCTGCCAGCACCAGCTTTTCTGAATTGCTTCAGCTCTTCCCCTTCTCTACTTTTCTCCCATTTATACCCATCCCTTTCCTTCCCAACCTCTTGATTCTGCCCCTAGCAGCCCACTATCCTATCCCTGCACACACTCACAGGCAGTGATAGCAGGATATTCTCCCACTGCTATGCTGCTATCCCTCCCCCTTTCCATTCCATACCTCTTCTGTACCCCCATTATCAACCCTAGGTGTGACTAGTGTGACTACTGCTCACCTCAGATGAAGTTGCAGTTGGGCCTTAGCACCCGGAGACAGCAGTCGGTGGTCATGTATGTATGAATTATTAGCTAATAATATCTAGCCGTATTTATTCAATGTGCCTGTCTGCTAGTGAACTCCTTTTGTTTGTGGTGACCAGCAATCTTTTCATATTATTGTTATTCATCCTGAATTATCTATTGTTTGAGTTACCTACAACTTTGCTTTACTCTGCTTTCCTAGGTCCCTTCCCATGAACATGAACCTCACTATAGAAGAAAGAAGAGGAATCTGCTTTTATCATTCTTCTTGCAGACGTAGGTACCACCACTGTTGTGTTCAACTAAAGTGATTATCTGCCAGAAGGCATCCGACAACTAACTGTCTGACTCCTCCGCCTACAAGCTCTGCCACAGTTATCCCATCCCAGTAGTCCAGCATAACCTCCAATCTCTTCTCAAATCATTAGGTCCATCTTAGAACCCATGCCCTTAATCCATCTCCTTCCCCACCCCAACCATCTCTTGCACATCCACCTTCTACATGCTTTCCAAAAGCCATAAATCGAACAATGGTGAATGCCTCACTATTGCTGATTACTGAGCTTCTACCAAAAGACTCTGGCTTCTTCTTGACCAACACCGAAGCCTAGTTTCCCATATCAAAGACATAAACCACTTCCTTCACCAACTGTGAACTGTACCCATCCCATCACATCTTGGGTCCCTACTTGTCACTGTTTACATCATCTTCTTATACATCTACATACTCCATGCTCATGGTCTTGCTGTCATGAAGTACTACCTCTCCCTGTGTCCTATCAACTCCAAACAAAGTGCCTCGTACCTTACACTATTAATAAACTGCGTACTTACACACAACTACACCCACTACACCTAAAAAAACAGCATCCTTACAGAGAACTAATACTCCTTTGACGAGATGATATACATACAAACACATCCACAGCACAGCAACGGACACTTGCTTGGCACCTTCCTATGCCAATATGTTCATGGATAATCTAGAAGTCCTCCGAGCTGCTCAAAATCCCCAAGCCCTTCTCTGGTTTGGGTACATAGGATATGTCTTCATGATTTGGACCCAGGGCTAAGATACCTGATCTTCAGTTCTCCATGGACTTAACAACCGTCCCTTCCATGCACTTCCCCTCGTCCTCAGCCCAGCATCCTATCTTTCTGAAAGTTGACCTCCACTCCACTGATGGTTCCATCCAAACCTCTTGTCTGTGTCGAGTCCACCATCTATTTTGACAGCGGTTGTCCCTTTCATACTAAAAAGTCTCTCCCATGCTGTCTGACCACCCATGGGCAACAGATCTGCAGTAATGAACAACCCCTTACCCAGTATGCTGGATGTCTTATAAAGTTCTTCACATCACCCCCCCCCCTCCCCCAAACTTAGTCTGCAAACAGATTTCCCGTGCCATATCCATACACACCCCTAACCCTCTGACTACTCTTCAACAGAGCTCCTTCTCATCAGCCTGTATCATTTTGAAATGGATCAACTTTTCCATACCCCCACTATGAGTTTGAGTACTTATCATTGTGCTTATAAATAAGGAACATCCTACCCACATTACATCCCATCACTCCCAAGTCTGTACTGAACACCAACTCAATCTACAAAACATTCTAGTCCTCTGGCCATACATACTCTCAACCCATTGCCTTATTCATTATACCCTTGCAGAAGGCTCAGGAGCAAGACCAATCCGATGGACTCACCCAGCACATCCTATCGCAGTCATGACACATATATATCCTAATTAAGGCAAGGCCACCTTTGAAGACAGTCATATCATATACCAGCCCTGCTGTAATTTCTGCACTGAATTTTATGTGGACAGTCACTCACAATCCCAGACAACATCAAACAAGTGCAATGAATACTTGGGAGCTGTCTTTGAGAATGGTAGCAGAATAGTTTAAAATAAACAAAGAAGGTGTAAGCACTGTTATACGTGAACATTTAGAGACAACAATAATATCCAAAAATTTGTGGCCAAGGTGGCTCCACAACAAGTGTTTGCTGGCAGTTCCGCAGTTTCCAATAGCCTTTCAACTAATATTAGAAGTGTGCTGTAGCTAATGGTGATTACTTTGAAGATCAGTAAATGTATTTTGTTTGTAACTCATTTCGTTTATTTTGCGTGACTATTCACAAACTTTTCAGGTGCATCTTGTATGTATATTCTGTAGCTGTGAAGAAGGATTCATCCAAAAGCTAGTAGCATTATAACTGTTGTTTACACGCCTATTGATAACTCAGCACCTAAGTTGTTCATTAACACCTTTAATCCTGAAATTATTAATTAAGATATAACACTGATATTCTAATAATGACAATGTCAGTTGATTTGGTATCAGAATACCAGTCTCATCTAAGATGGCCTCCCTGAGGAGGTGCAAATTGCTATTGCTCCAATTAGACACTAACTATCAAATGAAAATAATACACAATGTATGATGTCATGATTTAAGCAGTGGATAGTACCAAATGATATATAATGGGAATGAATTTGTAACAACTGTGAAAGATTCACAGTGCTACTGCAGAAGTTATGACACGTGTAATGTAGATTTCTCTGTATATGTGCTCTCTGTGTAAGTCTTCAAAATAGTAGCAAATCAAAACATTGTGAATTGTGGTATGAATGAGTTGCATAGCATTTTTGTTTTATGTTAATTAATTTAGTGTCTTGTAGCCTAATGCAGTAGTTAGAGCCCAGTAGTTCATTTGTGTTCTGTGCATCTTCATTTGAACATGCACAACAATTTCCTAGTTGATAACATGCCCAAATTATTACTACCAGAGGTATATCTATACACTGCTAAAAAAAAATTAGAGGCACATTTTAAACACATGTTATTATTATTATTATTCACGTTTGGGCCCTACTGGACCACGCGAAGTACAATCACGGGGCATTCAGTTATTTTCTTTTAGACTTTCTCTCTGCCCAAATTGTTTTCATTCTCTCGGAATTAGCTCTTTTCCTTTCATCAGACCATGTGGTTCCAGTTTTCTTTGGTTTTTCAGCTTGACCAACTACCCAGTCATGAATTTTTTGCCTAAATAATTTTCTGTCTTGAATTTCATCTTGTTTTATATCTGCCTCTTTCATGTCCTCTTTTATAGCAGCAATCCATTTTATTGTCTCAAATTTAGCTTTACTTCGATTTTCGTGGAATTCCACTACTTGTTTAGTTAGTCTTGTAGCATCCATTCTTTTAATATGCCCATAAAATTTTAATCTGCGTTTTTTCATATCTGAATATATGCTGGTGTATTGTTGAATTTCACTATTTGCTCTTAGCCTGTATGTTCCTTCTTCAGTATATTTTGGACCTAGAATTTTTCTGATTACTTTTCTTTCTCTTTTTTGGATTTCTTGAATGTCCTTTTTTCTGTTTAAAATTAGCGTTTCAGCCCCATAAAGGCACTCTGGTTTTATGACCGTGTTGTAATGTCTCAATTTAGAGTACCTCGAGAGACATTTTTTGTTGTAGATGTCTTTTGTAAGTCTAAAAGCTGTCTCCATCTTTTGACAACGAATTTCATTTCCAATTTTTTCTAGACCAGTCTCTGAGATTGTTTCACCTAAATATTTGAATTGCGAAACTCTTTTGATTTTTCCATACTTAGTTTCCAAAAGTTTGGGTGCCAGTTTGTTGCTAGTCATATACTGTGTTTTTTCAAATGAGATTTGGAGACCTACTCTTTCTGCTGTTTCTTTAAGGATTTCTATTTGTTTCTGAGCAATTTGGATGTCCTGCGTTAGAATAACCAAGTCGTCTGCAAAGGCCAAACAGTCTATTCGAATATTTGTTCGTCCTAATTTCACTGGTTGGTCAATTTTGAACTCCAATTTTCGTTCGCGCCACTCTTGTATTACTTTTTCTAGAACGCAGTTAAATAGCAACGGAGAGAGTCCATCACCTTGCCTCACGCCTGTTTTTATTTCAAAGGATTCTGAAATTTCTCCTCTGAACTTTACTTTTGATTTTGTACCAGTTAGCGTGTCTCTGATAATTGCCGTGGTTTTAGGATCCAGGCCTTGTTCTTTCACAATTTGGAAAAGAGATTCACGATCCACTGAGTCATAAGCCTTTCTAAAATCTACAAAGGTACAAACTAGTTTTTTATTGTAAATTTTTTGATGTCTGAGAATTAGTTTGAGGACTAAAATCTGTTCTGGGCAAGATCTATTTGGCCTGAAACCTGCTTGATATTCGCCAATTTTCCATTCAAGTTGCTGTTGTGCTCGGTTCAGAAGACATTGAGAGAGGATTTTGTATGTGATTGGAAGAAGAGAAATTCCTCTGTAATTATTAACATCAGTTTTGTCTCCCTTCTTATGAAGTGGGTGAATCAAGGCGGTTTTCCATTCATCAGGAATTTTTTCAGTTTGCCAAATGTTTTGCATGATTGAAGTAATTTCTTTAACGGTTTTTGGACCAGCTGCCTTTAAAAGTTCTGCAACAATTCCATCTTCACCAGATGCTTTGTTGTTTTTCAACCTATGAATTTCTTTAATGATTTCCTCTTCATTTGGTGCAAGTGGAACTGGATTGCATTGTTGGGGAATTTTTGGTGGAAATCTTTCTGTGGGCTCGGGGCAATTTAGAAGATTCTTAAAATATTTAGAAAGTTCTTTGCAATTTTCTTGGTTGTTAAGAGCCAACTGTCCATTTTCCTTCTTGAAGCAAAGATTCTGGGGTTGGTACCCCTTTATTTTGGTTTTAAAAGTTTTATAAAAATTTCTGGTATTGTATTTTTGAAAATCTTCTTCAATTTCTAAGAGTTGACTATTCTCATATTGTCTTTTTGTTTGTCTAATTAGTTTTGAAGTGTCTTTTCTAGTTGCCATGAATGTATCATATGTGTCTTCTGTCTTGTTGCTATTCCATGCTTTAAATGCCTCTTGTCTGGCTTTAATTGCATGATCACAGTTTTCATTCCACCAAGCATGTTTCTTGTGTTTTCGTAACGGAATTTGATCTTGAGCTGTTTTGATAATCTTGTGTTTGAGTTGTTCCCAATTTTGTGCACTTGTTTTGTCAAATTCGTCTGCTCATAATGATGGTTGGATTTTACTGGTGTCAAATTTGGGGATTAATGGTGTCCTTTTGTTGAAATTTTGGGGTTTTAGCTTTAGTTTCACACGGGTTAAGTAATGGTCTGAGTCAATATTGGCGCCTTTACGAACTTGAACATTTAAAATTTCTTTGTGACATGGATACGAGATTGCAATATGGTCAATTTGGAATTCACCTATGTCTTTGTTAGGTGATCGCCATGTCTTTTGTTTTGAAGGTTTTTTCTTAAAATGACTTGACATAATTTTGAGATTGAAATTTCTGCAAAATTCTAGCAGCCTCTTTCCATTTTGATTGGTCCATTTATGTGCAGGGAATTCACCGACCATTTTTCTAAATTTTCTCTCTTTCCCTAACTGCGCATTAAAATCACCCATTAAAATCTTTACCTAATTTTGAGGAATTTTGGAGACTGTATTCTCTAACACTTCCCATGACTTATTTACTTTTTCTGGATTTGTTTTATTCTCCTGGTTGATAGGCATGTGTGCGTTAATTAAACAGTACATTTTATTTGCACATTTCATGGAAATTGTCATTAGTCTGTTGTTTACTGGATTTACTTCGATTACGGAGCCAAGAATGTCTTGCAAAATTGCGAATGCAACACCCAGATGCGGAGTGTTTTTAAGAATTCTTTTGTCTGTTTTACTTTTAAACAATCGGTAGTTTCCAAAATCCATGGTATTCTCATCAGGCAACCTTGTTTCTTGCAGGGCTAAAATTTTGATATTTTGTTCTTTTAGTGTGTCTCCTAATTTATAGAGTTTTCCTGGTGTCAAGAGAGAGTTAATATTGATAGTGCCAAAAAATGTTTCGACCTTGGGCATGAGTCGGTCAAAAGACTTCGATTTCCTCTGGTTTGGGATATAGCGTTTCAGCCTAGTCTCCCCAGAATCCGATAGACTAGTTGCGCCACTGATGGCGGAGGATTTGTTACCACCTGGGGTAATTTTGTAATTACTCAAACGCTCCATAATAGTACTTAGAATCAAAGGGTTGAGCTCAGAAAAGCTCAGTGGTTAAGACTGGAGTGGTTAGTTCCAGAATTTGTATTACGGCCGCACCTCTGGTGAACAGACGCCAACCACAGTGCCGCTTGTTACAAGTCAGACGCAAGGTAAACACATGTATTATTTTTTAGGAATATTTGCAATGAAACACACTTTTGTTCTGGAAAATGGAACCTTTTTTAACAGAAATGTACATATCCTCTTTGGAAACTCCTTCACTGAAGTCACATAATGCCCTGAAGTAGTGACCAACCAATTAATTGGCCAATTAATTGGCTATCACCCTAATCTTCAGTCGAAGCCGAAGCTTTAATAGCCCCAAGAAATTCCGTTAAAGATCGGCAAAATGTGACTAAGATAATGTCTTTTTTAAAATATAATATAAACAATTTAATGAGTTTGTTAATATTATCTTGTAGCCTGTCAGAAATAACAACACTTTGAAATAAAGTCACTTATAATATTTATTTACTTAAAAAAGTACTTGAAAAATTACAACTGGGAAAATACATGTTAATAGCCAAATGAATGTTAAATTTCTATTTGATACCGATCAATGAAAAAGAACTAATAATCAAAGTTAAACAATCTCATGTTGTAAGCTAAGAATAGTAATTATCCACATTTTCACCAATGAAGTTAGATTGCCTGTCCACATATGTCTGTCCTGCTGCACTGAACAATTGTTCACTAGGAACACTAGTAAGAGGAGAAGATAAATATTTCAGTGCAATGGGCATAGATAAGTATATGGACTACAAGCTCAATATTCATAAATATCAGCATTCCCCAGAAGCAAAGGTTCTTTTTAAAAAAAAGTGTTAAATGTTCTTCAAAAGGAGGATAGTGCCTTTTCAAATACAACTCATTACCACTTGTGACAGGCAACATAAGTTTATTGTGTGAATCTCATAAATCATCATCAGTTTTTTGAGGATGCATCTGACATTGAACAGGAACATCTAAGCTCATCAATATCTACGTCCATAGGGGCTGTTCGACATGACAGAGACTCATTCTGTCATAGAAATGATAATATTTCAGTCTTCGTGTTTTCAGTTTCATCTTTAGTCAAATACTTCATTTTAAAATGGGGATCTATTAGAGTTTTGAAGATACTGATGAAGAGCTGCTTGAAATTTGAAGTGTTGCTTGATGAAAGCACTTAAGTATTATCATACAGTAGATTATTTGTTCCCATACTTCTGCAGTTGCAACTATTATCCTACCACATTCTGCCATGTAAAGGCTGATAGCAGTTTTTTGTTCAATGAGTCTTTCCAACATTAAATAAGTGCTGTTCCAGTGGTTTTTGGCATCAAGAATCAAAATGTGTTCAGATAAGTCGCATGTTTCTTGAAACTTGTTTAAATATCGGGAAGCTTGTTCACTTCTTCTAAAATGTCCTACAATTTTGTGACAATTTTTTTACTATATCAATTACAGCAGCTTCTTTGAATATAACATAATGAAAAACTAGCTGCAGTGTGTGAGCTATACATCCAATATAAGCAAAGTTTCCTTAACACATGGCTGCTTGCAAATTAAAAGTCTTGTCGCAGATATCCATGCAATTTTATTTGTTGAATTAAATTCAACAATAATTTGGTTAAGTTTCTCTGAAACCTTGTTCCAAGACGCTGTCTGTCAGTATAACTTTTTCATTTGGGGCCTTAAATGAAATGGGCTGTGCAACCCAACAATGAGCATGTCTTTGCTGGATTGCTCCTTATGTCAGTGATAAAGCATACCCATTCAGCCTTTTCTAAAAACTGTACAGTTTTCCCTTTTATGTTTTCGTACATTGATGGCATTAAAGTCTTTCTCAAGTATTTCTCAGACTTTTTTCTGTATCTGGATGTAGTGTCAGGGTCAATCAAATTGAGCCTATGAAATGCATCTCCCTCAACAACATCGTATGGCAGAATGTCATCGATAGTGAGTTCCATAATACCTTTATCGATTTGCAACAGTATTGGATGTTTATCAGGCCAAAGCGGAGCTACTTTTTTCTCAATTATATCCGGTAAAGTAGATTGTTTGACTACCTTTTTGTCTTGCGAAAAGTTAAATGTCTCTGGCTAAATGGTTTTTTTTTTTTTTTTTGTAAGTCACTAGTAAGAGATAGTGATCTACTACATACTTTACAAAGTGCTTTCGAATTGTTTTTTCCAAAAATGTTCCCAGATGGGATTTAGTCTCGCAGAAGCGATTATGTACCTGAAAGAGAAGACAATAAACAAATAAATCTTTCAACAATTGCACCAACCATCGCTGGCCCGAAACTAAGCTGAAGCTTGTACTGTGGTGACTAGACAGCATAATAAACATACTTAAATACATAGAAAAATCTATGCTACTGGTATAAATGCTTGTGCTCATCACACCATATTTACCCCTGGGATTCGAACCCACAACCGCTTGGCATAGGTGTTTGGAACGTGAACCACTAGATATGAGAGGCAACGAATATGAACTGTTTACTAATTAAGAAATTAATCCTTGCATGTATAAGAGTATGTTCACAGTGCAACCGACATTGGTCTTCAGATTACGTCAATCGCTATTGTCAGCCGATTAGGTGGTCACAGTGCTTCCAACCGTATTGGTCGATTACATGGGTTTCCCTATTTTCGTTTCACATCAGTGAATGTGGTCTACGAAATGGATATTTCACTAATTTTCTTAGCACATTTTACAGTAAAATACAGATTAATAAAGACAAGGTAATTCACAATGGCTAAGTTATTCTTACTAGAACAAAAAGTGGAAAATCTTGTGTGCCGTGTCAACATCTCTAAAATTACAAATTTATTTTCATTACTTATATCATTTTTTGTTATTACTTTTCTGGACTGTCTGTTGTGGCAGGAGGTGCCTATATGTCTTGCAGATTTATTGTTTGTTCTAAAAGTCTCACAAACAGCAGCCAGCACTGTTGAACCCCCCCCCCCCCAAAAAAAAAAAAAAAAAAAAAAAAAAGTGAGGCGAACAAATAAGCCATTTTACCTACTGCTCAAACAATCTGACTAAATAAAAAGTTGTAAGACTTGAGCATCTACAGTGTTTGACGCATAAATATGTAAAGACGAGGAAAAACAGAACTTCATATTTTGGTTCTAGAATTATACAGAGCAGTGGAACATGCAACATAACAAGTATTTGTCAGATAAAAGCCCTCTTCTAACCAAATAAATGCTCTTTGGTTTAAAATTAATAATTTTTTCATTAGTTTGCAGATGACTTGTCGTATTACGACTTAAAACTCTTCATTCCTGAAGACAACAATGACGTAAGATCCTAACTTTTCAATACATAAATGTAAAGGGACACAAGAAGAATATTTTGAACAGCTTGTACATACAAATGCATTTATTTTCAGTAATTAAATAGAATATAGAGCCTGCTGACAATTGCAGAATAGTGATGAACATATGATGAAATACATGGAAAATTGTGATTCCAAAAAGTAGCACAAATCATTGTTTCTTTAGTGTCAGGGTGAACAGCAAGATACAAATATCTTTGACCTTAAAGTGTAAATAAAAATGTGTAATTGTGTAGTTCTTGTGCGCCAGTGTATGCCTCTGTGCATGCTATATATCTCGAAGACCTGTGAATGTCTAGTGCCAACAACAAGTGCCAGCCACATGAAAAGTCGTAACATGTAGAATATCTGTCTGTATATTTTCTAGTAGAGATTAAGCAGAGTCCTTTTTGAGATCAGTTTCGGTGAAAATTAATAAAAAAACAACCCTCATGCAAAATGCTTCTCCATAATCTAACCTTATCCCATTGCTTGTTCCTCACATTAGCCTTGTGAAAAATTGGAACAGTATAAATACTAATGTTTCTTTTTCTGATAAAGGTTAAACAGGGTACTTTTTGACATTTGTTTTTAAAAAAATTCCAAAAGGAAGACACACACACGCACACACACACACACACACACACAGTCTTTCAAATATTATTCCTTCTTTGTCATTGTTGCTGGTAACAAGCAAATATGGTGCGTGTTGAAACAATCCAAATGAACATGTCCAACTTCAAGATCGCATGCATATAAACCTAACAAATATACCTTGTAAAGCTTTTCTAGTTCCCTGAGCTGAGGGGGATACGAGGCCAGGTATAGCAAAACTGTGCGTTGAACTCTCTTCATTATAGTGTTGCGCACTGCAAATTGCTTTCATTGGCAGCAGTGCTTAGAGATATGGAACATTCCAGATTCTACCAGTGAGCTCCGAGAAGAACTGAGGGAACCAGAAAAACTTCCCAGAGTATAGTGCTATTCACATACTCATTCTGCTCTTTCTTTCGGTCAGATAAAAATTTTCACAACCATATGACAAAATATCAAAGTTGATAATCTAATTCGTATATGAACTGGTATGTACTAGCGGTGGCGGCCAACTGACACAGCACACTATGGGCCAAGTATGTGGGGTGGGGGGGGGGGTGGGGGGGTGTTTGCAATTTCACAATTGGGAGCCCATCCCACAGTTCTAACAGTTGGTTAAATTTCGGCACTTGCTAGAAACCTTCAGCTTCAGCCAAAACTTTGGCAGATTTTGTCCGAAGCCGAAGCTGAAGCAAAAAGTACAGTCAGACACTACCCAAAAAGGAACATTTCAATATCTGGTAGGCCCTCCATTTGCCCATATTACTCCCTCGCAACTTCAGGGCATGCTCCTGATAAATCTGCGAACATTTTCTTGTGGAATTTTTTTTCCCACTCCTTAATAAGGACCTCTGCAAGGTGTTAAAGAGACAGAACTTGCTCAAAGTGGACTGTCCAGCATTTCGCCTAAATGTTCAATAGGACTGAGGTCAGGACTGAGAGCAGGCCAGTCTAATGTTTGAATCACAAGCTCCTGTAACATTTCTGTGATGACTACTGCTGAATGTGCCCTCACGTTGTCTTATTGCAAGAGAAACTGGGGATCCATTATAATTGCAGTGGGTATAGCATGACCCAGTACAATCTTGTTGAAGTACCTCTGAGCATCAAGTTGGTCTCTGAGTGTCTGAAGGTCCAATTGGCCATCACTTGTGATGCCATCCCACTCATGAATGAGCTGCAGCCAAATATTTCCTTTCCTGGACTGCTGCTTCATTATAACATTCACTGTGAGGATATACACATATACATCCTGTTTTAAATGAAAGCAGAACTTGTCCATAAACAGTACATTGCACCAGTGACGCAGCTGCCCTTGCATATGTTCCTCAGCAAATTGAAGTCAATCTCTCATGGGCTGAATAGTTAACCAAGGGGTGTGATGAGGTCTTGTTGATTTTAAATCAACCTCTCGGAGTCTGTTGAGTGTTGTTTGGTCACTAACACTGCAACCAGTTGCTGCTCTTATATCATTTTGTAGTTGCTGGGGAGTCGTAGTGTGCTGGTGGAGAGAACATTTAACCACATATTGGTCATCTCTGGCCAATGTTTTATATTTCCCATGGCTTTCTTATGTATGTAACAATTTCACAAAATCGTTTCCAAACCCTCCAAACAATAGATGAAGCCACATTAAGCTCTGTACACACTGCACGAATAGTCCAAACTTTCTGCAGTAATGTCACTGCCCAAACACATTCTGCCTGAGCCAGATGCCTCATGTTAACTGATTAAGCATGCATAAATAGTATAGAGACAACCTTATTGCGTACACTCACTAGATAACAGAGTGAGACATTGCTCGTCTATTTCACTCTTAGGCATGGCATGATAATTTTGAATACTGCCACTAAGCCGTGGGTTTCAAACGTGTTGTGGAAGATTGTTTTCATTATTAAAACATGTCGGAAGACTTAAGATCAGCAGTAATTATCTTAATCATAGACTATGTACATGGTACACTCAGTCAGATTCTTGTCACTCTACATTGTTTTGAGCAGTGAATATAGGATGATTCTAAAAGGACTTTATAACTTCACTTACATACAGAATTTTATTGATACAACTTTGACATGTAGTTAAGGTGTCATCTTGTAACAAAATTTTCATTGACTTATTGTTGTAGCACTGAGTCCTGCCACTAGTAAAGACATAAAATTGAAAATCAAAGTGGCAGACTTCACAGGATCTGAATAAGATTGTTACATGTTTTGGATGAAAGAAACAAAGGGAAATTTAAATTCCATACCAATTACAATAAGCAAGCTCCTAGTTGGTCTACAATTTACTCCTGGCAGCAGAATTTCATTCTAACTGGTTGTAACATTCGACATAACAAATCTCCAGGCCACCTACAAGTTTCTCAGGCTGTCGTCGAGAGAGAGAGAGAGAGAGAGAGAGAGAGAGAGAGAGAGAGAGAGAGAGAGAGAGAGAGTTTTGTTCGCAGTCCCAGGAAATCAACACACTGTGCATTGTGAAAGGTTGGAGTTCCTCAATCAATTGTCTGGAGATTGTTACAAAAAAGATCGCACATGAACCCATACAGACTAACATTGCAGAAGTGTCACCAGATATACTGAATTAAATATGGTAAGAAATTAACTTCAGATGGACTTTGGTGTATGGCCAATGGCAGTTACATTTAGCCTAAATGAAAGTGAATGTATGGAATGAGACCTTCAGTATTTTGGTACCAGTTGACACCTCTGCCATGTTTATAAGCCTTCTCGATAAAATTCTGTGTGTAAGTAAATTTCTAAAGTCTTTTCAGAATCACATTGTAAATACAGTCAACATCAACTATATTGCTTGATGATGATGATAATAATAATAATTTAACGTATTTTAATTCACCTACAAAACCTGTGTAAAAGTGTACCAATACAAATAATATCTTTGCCTCAATCTTTTAGCTGAAGGTCTAAGTTGTGGAGTGTACCATGCAGGCTTATCATTGGAGACAAGGAAACGGATTCACACAGATTTCATTAATGATCAGTTGCAAGCTGTTATAGCTACTGTGGCATTTGGAATGGGAATCAACAAACCTGGTGAGTAGTATTTCTCTCTCTCTCTCTCTCTCTCTCTCTCTCTCTCTCTCTCTCTTTTCCGCCATTCTCTTTTCCATCTCTGTCTATCTGTGTGATTTACATTTTATGTTTTATGTATTGTTACATTTAACTATAAATGTAATTTATTTGTTTATAATTTTTTCAACAGATGTCAGAAATGTAATTCATTATGGTGCTCCTAAGGACATAGAGTCATTTTACCAGGAAGTGGGACGTGCTGGGAGAGACGGAGAACCATCGAAATGCCACTGCTTTTTTCAGAACTCAGACTTCCAGCTTAACCGGTTAGCTATACAACTTGTTATAGTCTGTCATGATGATCTCGGAACATTAAACATACACATGAATTGAAAGCAGCTGTATTCTGAAATCTTAAGAAACTGTTAATGTTTCCGTAGCCTCAATACTGTTACTTTTCTATGCAGAGCAAAACATGTGAAATAAAATGCAGAATAATACAGAAAGTGGTAAATGAAACAGGGCCAATACTCAGAATGGGTTCTCAAAGTTAGAGTTATATATTTGTGTATTACTCATTGTCTTTGTTTCAACCTGTCTATCACTTCCCCAGGTGAACATTACATACAGTGCTTATATTTCCTACCACTCTGCTGAATGAAAAAGTGCCCTTGTGTTCATATTACTATGACTGTGAAAGAAAACAAACATTCTGTAAGTTTATACTCTAATCGTATCTCTTAAATTGGGAAAAAATGTACTCTTCTTAACATCAGTTAAAATTAGAAATGCTGCACAAAAGTATTTGTGGAGGTATACAGAAAAACAAAAATAGCTGAATCTAGGCATATAAAGCACACAAACGAAACTGGGACCTTACAAGTAGGACGGTGCTGATTATGTATTTGGAGTAGTGGCCATAGCTGCAGGCAAGAGGCGGGTCCTTCAGTAAGAATGCATGCTGCAGTGCATAGGGCATCTCCTGGTCCTATAAGTAGAGTGCCAGTCTCAACTGGCAATTGCATAAAATTTATCCAGGTTCTTCTCATTTACTGGTGTTTCATTAAAGATACTATCAGAGGTTGTGACTACCACATCACTGTCCTTTTCCATACACACCTTGACTTTTGAGCTGTAAGGTGACTGATGAACTGGAAGTGACGAAAATAATGACTGTTGTTGAGGTTATAGGAGGAGGTGAAGTGGAACACATGAAGTGGTGTCTGTTATCAGAGACCATTGCTTGGTGTACGTAATTCTTCTAATTAACCCCTTCTGCAGTCACAGACGACACCTGCATGAATTGTGGGACATATTACTGAGCTTCCACTACAGTGAACCACAAGTGTGCAGGATATCATTACGTGTTCTGTTGGTGTTGCTCTGAGATGAGGTTCAGAAACAGCACTGGCAGATCATTATTTTTGTGGATATCTCTCATTGCAAATTGTCTAAGGCCTTGAGTCATACTGGTGAAAGAATGACAATCTTGCACCTTCTGCTGAAGGAGGGGTATGCTGTTACTGATTTGTAAGAGATGGTGATCATAAAAGAACCTGCAGAACAGATACATTTGACTGAAGCTCTAAGAAATGTAACAAGAACAACTGTAGGTATGTCACAGGCTCTGCATCACTGCTGTTGCATTCTCAGTGAGTTGAATCTTGATGACATCTTTGTGGACTGTACTCATTTTGAAGGAGAACTGCTCCACTTTCTGCAAGACCTTCACTCCTTTTCCCTACTCAAATTCACTTCTTCACGTCATTCATTTCTAAATCCAAAGCCACTCTGTTTATGTTACTCCTCTTGTGACCGAGTAGCGGGAAAGCCCTAAATGTCTCAATACATCACTCTCAACTAAAAGCCCTGCGAGGACCTCCTCACTTGAGCAGTGCATCTGTGTGGTGAAGCCAAGTGTGCGGCACTCTTTCCCCATCACTCACTGTCCATGTGGCACAGCATCAGTTGCTTTCACTAGGCGAGCTCTCGTGAAATGTGGCCAATAGGAATGTGTCCAGTTCCAGTGGCTGAGGAAGCATGGCTGTTTGCTATGCCACAATATAGCGTGTGCCCTATGGAAGAGCATAAAGCCTGCACACACTGGAGCTTTGCGTTCTTTGCATATCCCTGTGCTACCTACTATGAAAGCCGTGCAAATGACTGTGTCATTAGGCAAGGTAGTGCTGATCATCCTCCCCAACTTTCGCCAAGCTGTGTGATGTGTATTCACCCTTTCTCTCACACGACACAGCTGAGTGGACTCCATATAAAAAAGGCATGCACTTGCAGTGCCCTCATCCTCATTCCCCAAGATTCCTCCCATAAGGACCATTGTCTCCTGTCATTGCCCTTGTGGTCCACTGTCTCCTTTCATTGCCCTCCTAACTTCCAACTCATCCTTGCCAAACCATATAATGTTCCTAGAACATCCTTACTGTAAGATCCTACCCCTACAATCACTATCATTATGAGAACTTCCTTCCCTGTCAACCCACTACTACATATTTCAGTTCCAACATTAGTAAATTGTACTTCAAAGGTGGATCAACATGTGAAACAGATGTTGTTTGACAACTAACATGTATTCACTTCAAGGATTTTTATGTAGGAATGACCCGTACTAAACTGGATAAGCAAATAAATGGATGCAGAGGAACCTTCTGCTTCCCAGGCTCCTACTTCCAAGGTATTGAGCATAATCTTACCACATGACACTTAGGAGAATGGCAGTTGCAAAGTTCCATACATCCACATTACATGTTGCTCTGTGGCACACACAGGCATCCTCTTTTACTTCCAATTTAAACAGAAATGAATGAAACTTTTTTCTTTGGTAAAAGGATGATACAAAACCAGTGTCAGTTTAGGTGCCCATCAAAAAAAAAAAATGCAATATAATGATTTTGTCAAATAAGGTTGTGTGTGTCGCTCTCCAAAAAATTATCATATATTTTATCTCCCTTATTTTTAACCATACAATACAGATCCTGAGCATGCTGTACGATATGGCTCTAGGAACCTCAGGGGTGACTACAGAATGCATTTCACTTAAACCATTCCCATCCATTACTAGTTTTGTTGAACTTGGCCTATGCTTGAACATGCCACTCTACTGCGTTTAGGTCTGTTAACAAGTCCACCTGTTTTATCTTCATTGGTAGAATCACTCTACTATTCATCTCCCAGTCCCCTCCCTCCCTCCCTCACCCTCAACCTGCTTATAGACCTTGCCCCTTTCTCTTTCCCTCCAAATATGTTTGTCTGTTCTTCTACTGCCTCCAAACCTCACTCACTGCCTCCCCACTTCCGATCCCCATCACCCTACCACAGCCTCTGCCCCTCTGTCGCCCTCCTGTTGCCTGCGCCCCCCTGCCGCCCTCCTGTTGCCTGCGCCCCCTGCCGCCCTCCTGTTGCCTGCGCCCCCCTGCCGCCCTCCTGTTGCCTGCGCCCCCCTGCCGCCCTCCTGTTGCCTGCGCCCCCCCTGCCGCCCTCCTGTTGCCTGCGCCCCCCTGCCGCCCTCCTGTTGCCTGCGCCCCCCTGCCGCCCTCCTGTTGCCTGCGCCCCCCCTGCCGCCCTCCTGTTGCCTGCGCCCCCCCTGCCGCCCTCCTGTTGCCTGCGCCCCCCTGCCGCCCTCCTGTTGCCTGCGCCCCCCTGCCGCCCTCCTGTTGCCTGCGCCCCCCTGCCGCCCTCGCGCTGTCCCCGGCCTCATGCTGTCTCTGCCTCCCTCGCGCTGCATCCACCCCTCAGTCATAGGGCACAGTGCCTGCCATTGTACTATCTTTGACCTTCTACTGTGTGCCTTTCATCTTTTTCTCTCCTTATTCTGTACACATCGTCCGTCTAAACTTTTTTATGTGTAACTTGTCCTTTCTTTCCAACTTTCTCCAACCTATCCTTTTTTCTTTTCTGGGGAAAGATCTAAGTTTCTTAAGCTGGGTGTTACGTTTTCTACTTTTAAATGTATCTTCTTCCAGTACTCACTATTTCACTGCCTGAAGGAAACCACTACGTAGCCATTCTGCTACTCTATAGTTTTAACTTTTCTCAAGGATTTTGCTTTTGATACACTGCATGTAAAAGGTAATCCCACATATATGCCACCGAATTTTATTGCTTTCACAATCACAGATCAGTACTGTATTGAGCGATTTGCAATTGTAAGGTTAGATGAATATACTGAAATCAGAATAAGATGTTTGTTATGTCTTTTGGTTTAATGAAGTTTGTTTTTCTAAACAGATCTCTCTTAATGGGCATCAGTGGGGAGAACCAGAAACATCGACTCCACATGGCACAGGAAATGGAGAGGTACTTGTACTCTACAGACTGTAGACGAAAGCTGCTCCTTTCACATTTCCAGGATGACTCATCTGAAGCATTAAGAATTGACTCTAGTGTGTGCTGTGATAACTGCATTCGCAGGTAGGTTGACTCTTCCTCTAATTGTGACCATACAATTTTAGTGTTATGTCTCATTTTGTTAACATTGTTCCACTATATTTTTCCCAGGAAAATACCAGGGAACAATGATCAGTACGATGGCCTTGAGACAGATGGCACTATAGAAGTGGCCAAAGAGGCACATTTGTTAATGGGAGCAGTGGAGGCCATGTCAGGCAGATTTGGCCTTGCAAAATACATACTGATGTTACGTGGATCAACATCTTCCAAACTCCCTCCTGCTGCTGTGAAACATAAGTTAAATGGCTGTGGAAAACACAAACCTGATGCTTGGTGGAGAGCATTAGGTACACAAAATTGGAAAAAAAACTGCAACTGTGTAACAGTGGCATAACGTCTTTAGTACTGCTACAGTTTTTCAAGGGCAAGAAAATATGCAGATGTTTCATCACGTGTTGCTATGTGCTGATTATATCAGAGCATTTTTAGATGGGCTGATTGTGAGCGGGTGTTTAATACTTTTCCTCATTTCTTTGGTGTTTGTTTGTCTTTTGCTCAGCTTTCTCAGTTTATATTTTCATCTTCTTATAGTCTTACGTAGTCATCATCGAATCCATGTATCAGAGAGAGTGCAGTGGGTGGGAAATGTTCATGCATTGCAGCCCATTAATTACTCACAAATTCCTAACTTAAATTTAGGCGAATAATTATAACTGATATTAAGATAATCCACCACATGAAGTATAACTACATATTAAAAAATTATTACTAAATCTACGTACATCTAATCTGCATGCTGCTGTACAGTAGACATGAAAAATACTTCACATCATTTTAATCTTGTTTGCCTTGCAAATTGAGGGAAGAAAATGTGTTCTGCATAAGACTATTTAAAGGTCCTAGCCCCTCCCATCCTCTCTGTACATTCATTAAGCAGAAATACAACAGAGGAATGCAGTTGTTTTGCATTCTGTCTGATATATAGGTTTTGTAAACATATATATTAGTCTGTATATGTGGTGTCTGTTTTATCGGACATGTCCGAGAGAAGACACACCATTTTGATCCTGCAGCCATTATGAATCAAGATACAAAGACATTAATGACATTTGGCTGCTAGGGAGCATTGATTTACATCAATAGAAATTGTTGAAAATTTGTGCTGGACTTGGATTCGAAACCGGTTCTCCTGCTGACTAAATGTTACAGGATTCAAGTTAGCTTCTCGCTTCTGTAGAGAAAATATGGAGAAAGGAGGAGTTGCCACATTTGTCAAAAACTGTTTTAGTTTCAAGAATATTGATATTAATAAGTTTTGCTCAGAGCAGCACTTAGAAGCTTGTGCAACAGTAGTAGTACGTGGGTCATTCAATAAGTAATGCCTCACATTTTTTTCTCAGAACGTATTTGTTGTAAAGAGTCAGAATTTGGCAACAATATACATCAACATGTCTCGTCCATGTCCTGTTTTTCTACATAGTCTCCATCACATTCTATGGCCTTAAGAGTGGAAGAGTATGTATTCCTTGCTGGTAAAAGCTCTTGTCATGTAGTCATAGCCATGTTTTCACTGCATGACTGACGCTCTTGTCATCTTCAAAAAGGCCTCTCTGTCAGTCTCAAAATACTCCAACAATTCAGATGAAATTGCCTTTCTGTGAATCTTGTGGTTTGCTGTGAGCATTCATGGAACCCATTGTGAGCACCTCTTTGAATATCCGAGAGCCTCAATCATTGCAGACGCACTTCTAATGCTGACTGACAACTGTAGAGCCAATTGGCGAGTTGTGATATGCCAATCGGCATGAATAATGGCATCCACACAATTCAGCATGTCTGGAACAGCGGCTGTGACAAGACGTCCGGAGTGTGGCTGATCATGGAGCTCTGTTTCTGCATTTCCTGAAGCTGTAACTTTCTTTACCCGTTGCCCAACTATACTCCTATCAACTGCAGCATTCCCATACATTGCACACATTTATGGATGTTCACCACAGTTTCTTTTCCTGCACACAGGAATTCAATAACAGCACACTGCTTGTAACTTGAGTCATATGTAGATGCTATTTTGACACTACTACAGCTCTGCCGTCTGCCAGAAAGGTTTGAAACTTCACCGGTGCACAGAACAAACATCAAATGTGAAGCACGAACAAGGGCATTTGTCTGTGTATATTAATGGCTTTTTTAAAAAAAATGTAGGGCATTACGAATTAACCACCCTCGTATTCAATCATAAAAAAAGTCTGGAAGCTCTGTTGTCCCATCTCACAGTAATAAACAAGGAAATAGTGATTGCTGGTGATTTTAATGTGGATTTATTGAAAATCTCTGCCAGTGAACAATTATTGCAGTCAGTAACACTGTCATTCAATTTAATTCATACTGTGAACTTTGCAACTCTGAGACTGATATTGATAATATCTTTGTGGACAAATGTAGGGAAAAAAGTCTGACACAAAACCAATAGCAAATGGGTTATTTGATCGTAATGTGCAGCATCTTGTGTTAAATGGTGAAACTTGTCAGGATAAAAAAAATTAAATCTGAGTATAGGAGGGTAATAAATCAGTCAAAAATGGAGATTGCTCAAAGACACAATACTTCAGACTCAAAATACAAAGCTTTCATTAATAAATTTACTTCCTCTTTTGAAAATTGTTTTCCCCTAAAGGTAACTCAAATCAAACAGAAGTCTAAAAACAAACAATGGATTACACAAGGAATAAAGATATCATATGGGACAAAAATGAAACTGTTTCTGCTATCTAGGAACTGCTCTGATTGTAATGCATTATGAAGAACACTGCAAAATGTTGAAGCAAATAATCCAGAAATCTAAGCAGCTTTATTAAGAGAAAAAGATAATTACATCAGGCAACAAAATAAAAACTGCATGGGATATAGTGAAGACAGAGAGAAATGGACCAAAAAGAAGGAGGAACAGATAGCTGTAAAAAAAATAAATGAGTGTGTGGTAACTAGTGCATGTAGTGTTGCAAACCTCTTAAACAAGTACTTTGTTTCTGTTACTGACAGGTTGGGCTTAAAAGGTTCAGTAAATAGTGCAATGGAATATCTGAGACCATTCTTCACAAATAACTTCAGTAAAATGGAAATGACACTCACGTCTCCAAGAGAAGTAGCATCCATCATAAAATCCTTAAAATCAAAGTATTCTAGTGGTTATGATAACACATCAACAAAGTTAAGCCATGAGTGATCAAGTGAGTTTGAATTCTGTTTTAAGGTATTTATGTAATCAGTCTCTTATCAGAGGAACAATTCCACACAGACTAAAATATGCTGAAGTTAAGCCTCTTTACTGGAAGGGAGAGAAAGAGATACTATCAACCAGTTTCACTTTTGCCGGCTTTTGCAAAAATATTTCTGAAGGTTGTGTTCAAGCGTCTTCTTAAGCATTTCCTGCAAATAATATATTGTCCAAGTCACAGTTTGGGTTCTTTAAGGGCTCCAATCTAGAGAAGGCTATTTACAGATACAGTGAGAATGTACTTAATTCATTAGACAACAAATTAGAGGCTACTGGCATTTTCTGTGACCTGCCAAAAGCCTTTGACTCTGTGAATCACAGCATTCTCTTAAGTAAATTACAATATTATGGTGTCACCAGCAGTGCTGCGAAACGGTTTGAGTCTTATCTAACTAACAGGAAACAAAGGATGTCATTGTAAAATACCTTTGGAGTAAGCAGTCGGTCTTCATATGATTGGGAATTAATTACATGTGGTGTTCCTCAGGGTTCCATTTTGTGTCTGTTGTTTTTTCTTGTGAACATTAAAGACCTCTCATCTGTTACATTGCCAGATGTTTTTTTCCCCCCAGATGATACAAACATTGCAATAAATGGAAAGTCAAGTACAGATTTAGAAATGGTTGCAAATAAAATTTTCATTGACATTGATAAATGGTTTAAAGCTAATTTACTGTCATTAAACTTTGAAAGGACCCAGCATATGCAGTTCAGAACTTGTAAGAGATTCCTTCCAGCATGTGTATAACATATGAAGACATGCTGATCGAAGAGATCAACAGTGTTAAACTTCTGGGATTGAAACTCGATAAAAAATTCAGTTGAGAAAGCATACCACAGAATTGCTGAAGCGCCCAAACGAGTCTGTATTTTCAGTGAGGATGATGTCAGATGTAGGAGGTATAAAAATGAAAAAACTTGCATACTTTGCTTGCTTTCATTCTGTTATGTCATATGGTATCATATTCTGGAGTAACTCATCAAACCGAGTAAATGTTTTTAGCATGCAAAAGTGTGTAGTGAGACTCATTTGTGGTGTAAACTCAAGAACATCATATAGAAACCTGTTCAAGGAACTTGGTATTCTAACCACTGCTTCTCAGTATGTGTATTCCTTAATGAAATTTGTTGCAAGTGATATGCCTCTATTTCCAACCAATAGCTCAGTTCATAGTATCAATGCTAGGAATAAGACCAGTATATAAAAGACCTAAAATCACTTACCTTGGTCCAAAAAGGTATCCAATATTCAGGAAGACACATTTTCAATAAACTGCCAGCAACCATTAAAAACTTGGTTGCAAATAAAGTGCAGGGGAAACAGATTGTAACAATATTGTGAAAAGGAAAGTTGCTACTCACCATATAGCGGAGATGCTGAGCTACAGGTAGGCACAACGAAAAGACTGTAACAAATAATAGCTTTCGGCCAATAAGACCTTTGTCACAATTAGGCGGTGAACACATCCATACACACTGAGGCTAAAGCAACTCGTTTGTGTGTATTTGTTGTCTAATTCTGATGAAGGCCTTACTGTCCAAAAGCTATTATTTGTGACAGTCTTTTTGTTGTGCCTATCTGTGAATAAGCATCTCCACTATATGGTGAGTAGCAACTTTCCTTTTCACAATATTGTTACATTCCATCCTGGATTTTCCATTGTTTGACAGGTTAAACAGAGTTTGAAAGAATTTTTGGTAGGCAACTCCTACTCTATAGATGACTATCTTAACGGGGACTGTTAGACCAGCTTAAGTAAAAATGTCAGTTCAGTTGTGACAGCCGTCAGGATTAAGTATTTTGTGTATGATAAATTTATTAAAAGTGTATAACTGTGTTTCATTCCGACAGTGTATTATTTCTGTAAATATTTGCAGATCCAGTTTATTGTAATATATTGACATAGCTTGTTAATGTCCTGCAAATGATCAGAGCAGTGAGTATGCTATTCGAATGTTGTACGTTATACTTTCTGACTTATTCCACACCCATGACAATCATCTCATTTTTGGGTCTATGGAACAAAAACTGAATCTAATGTAATCTAGGCAGACGCTCTGACCCCTTCGCCATCCGAACACAGTGGTCATCGCGACTACATGGGCTACTACTACTACTGCACGCCTCACATCAGACCCAAATCCTCAACTTATCCACAAACTACTGACCTAGCACATAGTGCCCTTTCCACTGTTGCTGACAGGAATGGTCCTAAGAGATGCGGAAAAAGTAAAAAAAAAAAAGAAAAAAAAGAAAAAATAATTCATATGTTTTCATTTACATTGTTCATTAATAAGTTTACCACACGCATAAAACAATTTTGAGGCTTTTTCAATTAATCATAGTAAAAAAAAAAAACAAAAAAGAAAAAAAGAAAATTGGTGTGCAATACTTTCACAGATTGCAGTACTGCACTGCAGCTGTAACATTCAGATACTACACAGTTTCAATTTATGTAATGTAATTAACAATAAGTACAGCAGTTCATTCCAGTAAGAAATTCATCAATGGGGTAGTAATTACATACCATTAAATTCCTTATGTTCCTCTTCAATTGTACTTTATTAGTATTTAAACTTTTTCTGGCTGCTGAGAAGCTATTTGAAATGTGTAACAACAAAAATAATCAACTTCTGACAATATAATGTAATTGGACAGATAAATAAAAAATCTACTCACCAACTGGCAGCAGGAGAATCCTCATATGAAAAAAAGGTTTTATCTATGCAAGCTTTCAGAGCCAGTGGCTCCTTCTACCAACAGAAGGGTTGAAGGGGAAGGAAGAGGGGTGAAGGGAAAGGAACTGGAGAGGTTTAGAAAAAGTGACAGAGTTCAGAAAAATCACCCAGTACCCCGGATCAGGGAAGACTTACTGGATAGAATGAGAAGGAAAGATTGACTATTGGGGACTGCGCCGGATGAGATTTGAAAACCCGAGAGCT
Organism: Schistocerca nitens; assembly: GCF_023898315.1. Classification (NCBI taxonomy): domain Eukaryota; kingdom Metazoa; phylum Arthropoda; class Insecta; order Orthoptera; family Acrididae; genus Schistocerca; species Schistocerca nitens. Next base: position 803,247,516 of record NC_064617.1, on the reverse strand, counting down.
TAAAGGTGGAAGACAGGGTAATATACAAGACAACGATTACTGCTAAAACATTGTGCACAGGTTAATAACAGTGAAAAGCTAAGTTTATTGTATGTAATAGAGGTGGGAGGAGGGACAGTGAAAATAGACAGGTAAGAAAATGATAGATACATAAAACTAAAATGGAGTGAACAAAGCAGTAGTTACTATGAAGAAATGCTGAGACAGGAGGAATTAACATAAATTGAGGACAGATAGGTGACACGAACCAAGGACATGTTGTAGTGCTAGTGCCCATCTGCAGAGTTCTGAGAAGCTGGTGTCTGTGGGTAAAATCCAGATAGTGTGTGTGGTGAAACAGGCACCAAGGTCATGACTGTCATGTTGTAGAGTATGCTCTGCAGCAGGATATTGTGTGTTGCCAGTAAACATCCTCTTCCTATGCCCATTCGCCCTAACTGATAACTTGATGTAAATAGTTATCAGTTGATGTAAAATGCCAAACAGTGTTTAGATAACAGCTGGTATATGATGTGCCATTTCACAGGTGGCTCCCCCTTTGGTAGTATATATATTTTGGTTCTTACAGGTCGGTGCAGAAGGAACATAGGGTCTGGGTGTGACAAGGATATTGCAGAGATTGGGGGCGGGGGGGGGGGGGGGGGGGTTTGAAAAGCTATTCTAGGTGAGGTGGGCAAAATCTCAGACAGAATGTATCTCGTTTCAGGGCGTGCTTTTAAGAAGTCATGTCCTAGTTGTAGCTGATTAATATACTCAAGACCAGAACAATACTGAGTGAGAAGTGGTGTTCTCCGAAGTTGTTTCTTGGGGGGATCAGCTGTACAATGATTCAGTGCAGTTGCCCAAGAAATCTGCTCTTGAATTAGGCTGGTGGGGTAATTTTGTCTAGCGAAGGCTGAGGTGAGAATGGTGGTGTATTGCTGTAAAGAGTCTGCATCCAAATTAACACATTTGCGTCAATTGTCAAGGCTGTTTGGGAGGGAATGTTTGATGTGGAAAGGATGACAGCTGTCAAAATGTAAGTACTGTTGCTTGTTAGTAGGTTTAATGTGGGCAGAAGAGTGTAGCTGGCCTTTGGTGAGTCCACATGGCAAAGATGTCATTAATGTGTCTAAACCAAACCAGGGGCTGAAGGGGTTATGGATCCCAGGAAAGCCCCCCCCCCCCCTCCTCCAAGTGACCTGTGTAAAGGTTGGCATATATGACTTTCTCTTCCTGTTTTCCCAGTTTTTAAAATTTTGCCTCTTTTCACAACTTTCCCTATCGATATTTTTCTTTTCCAAGCGGTTTTTTCATGTCATATAAATCACTTCTCTGGCGAGACATTTTTGTCCACTCATTTCACCTTTTCAACCATTGTCTGTTCTCTGAATTTTTTCCTTGCTTTTCTTCCATTTTTCTATCTTTTTCCACCTCTGCTTCCCTTTTTTGCCACTCCCACTATTTCTAACATTCCAAACTGTCTCTCTTGCCATGATGAATCCCCTCACGTGTTACATCCATTCTTTTTGAAAACATGCTTTTGCACTATCAAAATTAGGGTCCCAGATTCTGTTTCTTAAAACCTGCTTGGAGTTAATCCCACAGGCCTAACATTGAAAGTCCCTGTTTCTGGATGTAATCCTACTCTACACCAGACGCTTTTACAGTTTCAAATACAGTAATCTCTTGCACTTACCAGGCTAATGTGTAACATACACTCCTGGAAATTGAAATAAGAACACCGTGAATTCATTGTCCCAGGAAGGGGAAACTTTATTGACACATTCCTGGGGTCAGATACATCACATGATCACACTGACAGAACCACAGGCACATAGACACAGGCAACAGAGCATGCACAATGTCGGCACTAGTACAGTGTATATCCACCTTTCGCAGCAATGCAGGCTGCTATTCTCCCATGGAGACGATCGTAGAGATGCTGGATGTAGTCCTGTGGAACGGCTTGCCATGCCATTTCCACCTGGCGCCTCAGTTGGACCAGCGTTCGTGCTGGACGTGCAGACCGCGTGAGACGACGCTTCATCCAGTCCCAAACATGCTCAATGGGGGACAGATCCGGAGATCTTGCTGGCCAGGGTAGTTGACTTACACCTTCTAGAGCACGTTGGGTGGCACGGGATACATGCGGACGTGCATTGTCCTGTTGGAACGATGGGTTCGATGACGGTTTGGATGTACCGTGCACTATTCAGTGTCCCCTCGATGATCACCAGTGGTGTACGGCCAGTGTAGGAGATCGCTCCCCACACCATGATGCCGGGTGTTGGCCCTGTGTGCCTCGGTCGTATGCAGTCCTGATTGTGGCGCTCACCTGCACGGCGCCAAACACGCATACGACCATCATTGGCACCAAGGCAGAAGCGACTCTCATCGCTGAAGACGACACGTCTCCATTCGTCCCTCCATTCACGCCTGTCGCGACACCACTGGAGGCGGGCTGCACGATGTTGGGGCGTGAGCGGAAGACGGCCTAACGGTGTGCGGGACCATAGCCCAGCTTCATGGAGACGGTTGCGAATGGTCCTCGCCGATACCCCAGGAGCAACAGTGTCCCTAATTTGCTGGGAAGTGGCGGTGCGGTCCCCTACGGCACTGCGTAGGATCCTACGGTCTTGGCGTGCATCCGTGCGTCGCTGTGGTCCGGTCCCAGGTCGACGGGCACGTGCACCTTCCGCCGACCACTGGCGACAACATCGATGTACTGTGGAGACCTCACGCCCCACGTGTTGAGCAATTCGGCGGTACGTCCACCCGGCCTCCCGCATGCCCACTATATGCCCTCGCTCAAAGTCCGTCAACTGCACATACGGTTCACGTCCACGCTGTCGCAGCATGCTACCAGTGTTAAAGACTGCGATGGAGCTCCGTATGCCACAGCAAACTGGCTGACACTGACGGCGGCGGTGCACAAATGCTGCGCAGCTAGCGCCATTCGACGGCCAACACCGCGGTTCCTGGTGTGTCTGCTGTGCCGTGCGTGTGATCATTGCTTGTGCAGCCCTCTCGCAGTGTCCGGAGCAAGTATGGTGGGTCTGACACACCGGTGTCAATGTGTTCTTTTTTCCATTTCCAGGAGTGTATATGCGTCATCTGCTAATTTCTGTTCCACTCCTCACCTACAGACCGAGGTTGGCTAACCTCCTTAACATCCCACAGCCTTCACCAGTGTGTCCCAGACCTGTAACAACTCATAATCACAAGAACCAGTCACAAAAGTACAGCTGTGGGGTGCCAGGTTGATTGTCATATTAATAATCATTAGTCACAGTAGGAAATTGGAATTGTTGTAACTATTGTTCACCGTCTTTTACGAGATCCTGGCAACTATTTCTGTGGTCAGCCAGAAAGTGATAGAGAACATACTGACTATAGTTCCCAGTCTGCAAGTACACATTCTTGTCCACACCGCTGAAAGAAACGTTTCTATTCTCTATTTTCTCAGTAGGATCAGGAGTATGATTATAAATGAAGGTTTTGAGTTCTAATTGATGCATATATTTGGTAAAGTTTCACGTGCACCGCATTTTAATATTCCTTATGCTCATACTGACAGTAAATCTCTCTATCCTAAACAGCACTATGAGCAGTTCAGAGGTGACCTCTATGGTAAGTTCGTACTAAATTGTCTTTCACCCTGACTACTGATAACCAAATAAATGCTTGCCACAAAAGTGGAAAATAATGGTCATCACTTGCCACGTGGATTTGTTAACATTACGGGTGACACACTAACAATTACTTTTGCAAAATGTAAGCGATCCAGGATGGTGTACAGTCCTCGTGAATTCACTATTTATTATTACTGAAAATAAGAGTTGTGTAACAGCCTGTCTCTGACGTCATCCGAGGCAGCACGTGCTCCAGCATTTGGCTGACGTGGATCTGATGGTGACTGGGTGTGAAGTGAAACTTAGTCTTGCCTCTTGAGCTGTATTTATATATGTGGCGCAGTGGACAGCCAAGGGAACACCTGCCGTCATCCGCCCTATGCCCACGGTAGCAGTCTCTAAACAACCGCTTTCTCAGTCACACAATATTTTATAACAATGTCATGATTCAGTTTAGAGTCATTGTAATTTTTGTATACATGTAGATAAGTTGGTTAAAATTACAGAAAAAGTTTTAGCTCATCTCCATTAAAACTTTGCCTTCTAGAATTTTTATAACGGAACTGACAGTAGAACATGACCTCTGAACTACAACTTTAAGAGACATGGTATTGGTATTTATTAACATCAAGGTCCTAAAACGTGTTATAGCTGTATTATTTAATAGGTTTCATCACATGCTCTAACCAAAACTCTCTATCATTAATATAACAGATACTTAATCTTACTACAAATAAGGAAGTTTTTGTTCCAAATTTAGTTTTCAGTAAATTACTCAAAAACTATTAGAGGTAGCTTAATGGGGTCATGTAGTTATTATTTTTATGTTGAACTGAAGTGTCATACACATTTTCACATTTATAAGTCTAGTATTTAGCACCTTCAATTTTTCTTAAAAACGTTGATTCTGACCAAAATATTGGTTTAATCACATTGAGACTTGTACCAGTTAATTTTGACATACATCCACACATTATGACCCATTTCTGGCTTCCTAGCTTTATTACTTAGTGCCACTTATTTTTTTCTTAAAACGATGTACTTGGGTAAAATATTGACCTAATCAATCAGATACTTAACAGTTTAAATGTTATTACACTAAAGCATATGTTGACAAAGTTTGAAAAAGCAACCTTAACTTTTAATTTCATTCTTAATTATGGTGTAACACTGGTGTGCTGCGCACAGACGCATTATGGTGACATGGTGCTACTAGCAGTGAACTGGGGAAGTCCTGGCACACTCACTCGACTCTGTATCTCTCAAACGATACAGCACATGTTTCACCACACAGTGTTCTCAATCTCTTGTTTATAGCACTCTCCCCTCCTGAATTGTCTGTATTATCCAAGGGTCTCACTTTCAGCTCTAAATCTGCGTTCAATCATGCTGCTGTGGTGAAGGACCTACTTTCCTTCACACATAAGGCCAACTGTAAATATCACTTTGCAACCCAATCCCAAAACCTTTCCAACAGCAAACCTGACATTGGACACTGCCTTGAACAGTTCCAACCACAATCCCAACTTGATCCACCACCACTATCACAAAATCATTCCTGACAAGCCTTCCAAGAATTCCTCACATTCAGCATTGCTTCACAGCCCTTCCTCAGATCACTGCAACATGACCCTAACCTGTTCTCTGCAGAACTCCAGGCTCTTGGTTCCCTAAAAGCTGATGACTCCATCATTATCCTTCTAGCGGGCAAGGGATCTACCAGTGTGGTACTTATTTGTGGGAGTATGTAAGCGAAGATCTACGTCAGCTGTATGACACCTCTACATGCAGCATCAGCCATCAAGATCCCATCTCTGTGATTCAAAATGAACTACAGTAAAACCTTAGGCCTCTCACAAGGGGTGACACTTCTATACATAAAACTTATTATCCCACCCAAATCGTGCACCTCCACCTTTTACCTTCTTCCTAAGATCCACATGCAATAATCCTGGCCTTCCTATAATTCCTGGCTTCAAAGCACCCACTAAACATTCATCCACCTTAGTTGTTCACCATCTGCAACCCATAGTACAAAGACTTCCCTCCTGTATTAAAGACCTCAACAATTTCTTAGATTGTCAGAAATCCATGCCTATGCTACTCCCACTACACACCTTGCTTGTCACCATTGATGCCACTTCCCTCTATACCATCACCACCCACATACATGGTTTGTCTGCTACTGACCATTTCCTCAGTCAGTGCCCACTTGATTCCAAACCTATGACATTTTTCTTGCTCATCTTGATCAACTTTATACTTACCAACAACTACTTCACCTTTGAGGGGTGTGACCGTGGGAACTAGGATGGCTCCCTCCTATGCCAACCTTTTCATGGGTCACTTGGAGGGGGCTTCCCTGGGATCCATAACCCTTCAGCCCCTGGTTTGGTTTAGATACATTAATGACATCTTTGCCATATAGACACATGGTGAGGCTGATCTGTTAAAATTCCTGGAATCTCTAAATATCTTCTCCCAATTAAATTTCACATGATCCTATTCTGAATCCCATGCCACTTTCCTTGATGTTGATCTCATCCTCACTGAAGGCCAGCTACACAATTCTGTCCACATTAAACCTACTAACAAACAACAGTACTTACATTTTGACAGCTGTCATCCTTTCCATGTCAAACATTCCCTCCCATACAGCATTGGCAATTGAGCAAACGTATTTGTTTGGATGCAGACTCTTTACAGCAATACACCACCATTCTCATCTCAGCCTTTATTGGACATAATTACCCCAACAGCCTAGTTCAAAAAGCAGATTTTCCAGGCCATCACATTGAATCCTATTACAGCTGATCCCTCCAAAAAACAACTTCGGAGCACACCACTTATCACTCAGTATTATCCTGGTCTTGACTGTATTAATCAGCTACTTCGATAAGGCCATGACTTCCTAAAATCGTGCCCTGAAATGAGATCCATTCTGTCCGAGATTTTGCTCACAATACCCAGAATAGCTTTTTGTCACCTTCCCAGTCTCCACACTGTCGTCAGACCCTATGCTCCTACTGTGCCCGTCTTCCTACATATGGCTCCTACCCCTGTGACTGTCCCCACTACAAGACTTGCCCTATGTGCCCTCCTGCCTCCACCTATATCAGACCTGTAAGTGGCAAAACGTATACTACCAAAGGGAGAGCCACCTTTGAAACGGCACATATCATATACCAACTGTTATGTAAACACTGTTGAGCCTTTTGCATTGACAGAACTACTGCCAAGTTATCAGTTAGGATGAATGGACATAGGCAGAGGTTGTATACTGGCAATGCACAATATCCTGTTTCAGAGCATACTCTTCAACATGACAGTCATGACCCCAGTGCCTGTTTCACCACACACACTATCTGGATTTTACCCACAGACACCAGCGTCTCAGAACTCTGCAGAATGGGCACTAGCACTACAACATGTCTTTGGTTCGTGTCACCTGTCTGTCCTAAATTTATGCTAATACCTTCTGTGTCAGCCTTTCTTCACAGTAATTACTGCTTTCTCCACTCCATTTTAGTTTTCTGTATCTTTCATTTTCTGACCTGTCTATTTTCACTGTCCCTCCTCCCATCTCTATTACATACAATGCACTTAGTTTTTCACTGTTATTAACATGTGCACAGTGTTTTAGCAGTAATATCTGTCTTGCATATTACCCTGTCTCCCACCTTAAAGCTCTTGGGTTTTCAAATCTCATCCAGTGCAGTCCCCAACAGTCAGTCTTTCCTTCTCATTCTGTCCAGTAAGTCTCCCCTGACCTGGGGTACTGGGTGACTTTTCTGAACTTTATCACTTTTTCTAAACCTCTCCATTTCCTTTCCTTTCACCCCTCTTCCTTTCCCTTCAACCCATATGGTGGAAGACAGAGCCACTGCCTCCGAAAACTTGCATAAGTAAAACCTTTTTTTATGTGCTTTTTCTCCTGCTGCAAATTGGTGAGTAAATTTTTTATTCATCTATTCAATTAGATTACATTTGAAACGTGGGTATTTCAATAATGTACACCTTTCTTCACTGAAGTGAGTGACTTCAAGAAGATTGTTATTATGCCTGAGTATTGATTCTTTGAACTGAGCTGTTAGTTTGAAATGTATTTATATCACTATAACGGCTTCTGATACCAAATGTAACAGTTGTGTTACTAAATGTAGCACTTCTGCTACTAAATGTAACTGGGTTTTCTCTTTTGATGCTATCAATTGTCAGGATGAGCATTATAAAGCATTCTGTCAGGGTGAAACTAATAAATAAATTAACTTTTCTCTCTTAACAACATGTGGGCAGGGTGGGTTCTTCCTTGGCTCGGGTATGAGGTCGAATGAAACATCATTTTTACATAAGATAACTTTTATTGAAGATTTGTACAACTGTATCTTACGGGATATTCTGATTCGGAGAGCGGCAGCTGTGTCGTTTGTGAAGTCTTCTGTGGCGGCAGCGGCGGCGGCGGCGGCGGCGGCGGCGTCTGATTACGCGTAGCGTGTGTGTATCTCGTGTCGCTGTCTCGCTCAGTTGACTGGAGAAGCGCAGCGCGAGGTGGCCCGTTTAATTATTGCGAGCGAAATCGTGCATCGGATGATACCTTGGGTGTCGCGTCCCAGTGTTTCTCTTCTCTATGCGGCCGCGTGTGTTGTGCGTCGACCAGCGGAGCGGCGCGGCGGGGGAAGGCCAGTGTCCCGGACTCGAACCACGGACTCCCGCTTGCCAGTCTTCGGCTGTCAGGTCTTCATCCCAGCTCACAGGTGACTACTGATGTGAGGCCGTCTCCTTCCCGTCCTCACGAGTCACCCGGGTATGTAAAAACCAGACTTCAAATACCTTTTAACTTCTGTCTTCTGGCTCTGCGGCTGCTGTTTGCTATTCCATTACAGCGGCGGACTTGGTGCGTCTGTGCATGATGCAGTCTCTTCTTGCATGACGGTCTTCAGCCCCGAAACTGACTGAAAACTACTGCTACTCTTCTTTTCTTCCTTCGTCTCTCGTCTTCGTCTTCGTCTCCGCCTCCGTCTCCGTCTTCATCTGACTTCGTCTGACTTCCTCTGACTTCATCTGTCTGGCCCACTGCGTCTCGCGTATTTATTCACTTCAGTTTACTGGAGGTGAACGACTTCACGGTCATTGCCTCGTCTGTCACGTTGAAAAGCTTCTCGAAGAATCTTCTTAACGTCGGTCATTGGCTCTTGGGATGTAGGCGAGGGCCTTTGCTCACATACGACAACTGAGAAACACGTGAGCCGGTCGGGCGATGCCCTGACGGCTGAATCGACAGCGCCCGCTTATGTGGAAGTTGCTGACTTCATGGTCATTGTGTCCTCTGTTCCGCCGTTCGGCCCGCTGTTTGCGAGTATGTAACTCTCTAAACTAAACCAAGTTTTTCATTTATATCCTAATTTCTAGTTCACTTTGATTTCACTAATTTATTTACTTAAGTACCACTCAACATTCCTCCACCCTTCGGAGAAATTCGCCCTCGAATTTACCACTCAACATTCCTCCACTCTTCACACGGCAAAAGCACTAGCATTGAAAACTCTCGACTTAGAAAATTACACACGCTTCACATTAAGTATGTTGAAAATACTTTATCACTTTACTAGAGCACTGTACGCTCATAAATCACATAGTTCACACATAAATGGTTGTAATAAGTGTAACAAATCTTTATGACAAGGAATGAACAAAAATAGATTATTCACTTAGAAAGTAACATAGCAACACCTGTTTAATGTACCCTATACTAATGCAAGAATATCTATTCTACAGTATTGTTTATTTTAACATGAAACTGTTTAATAAAGAATGAAGTACAATAAACAAAATTAATACACTAATGCTGAAAAGTAACTACTGAAGTACACCAGTTAAGAGTGTGGTATCCAGGTAACAGGGATTTGATGAAGTGGTATATTATTATTTGGCTTCTTTTTTCGTCTTAGATAAAAGAAAACTGTACAAAGTAGAAACATCAACACAAAGGTTCCAGTTAAACCCGTTCCTAGCATTATAATTTTAGTTTTGTGTTCACCTTTTAATTTTAACACATGTTGCATCATAACATTGGCATCAATTTTGCCTTGCTGTGAGTTTATGAACATATCTAATGACTTCAGAAGGTAACTGTCAAGGGAGTCATTGAGGTAGGACAGGTTTTGTGTAGGAAATGCTTGCATGGCGTTTTCTGAAAAAGCAAACAACATGGTAATGGACCTACCAGCCTCGTAAAAACTAAAACAAAGAAAAGAAGGAATACATTGTTAACTACAAGATCTACATGTCTCTACGTTCAACTTTTCTTTCTTAAAAAATAAACCATTATAATTTATTAATTATTTACATATGTATACTACACTCTACTAAGATTCAACTAGGACATTCGCACTCTTGGTCGAAGATTGTATGGTGCCATGTCTGTATGTTGTGCTGGCGTGGCCACTCTTTTTCCTTTACGGGAACTTCCTCCACCCTTCGGAAAAGCAGACACTATTGTGGAAGGAATTACATCTGGAGCGCCCTTAAAAGGTTTTAAACGACTTGCATGGACAATGGTAGTTCGGGTGGGCAGTTGCAATTTAACGTTGACTGGTGACGTGATCTCAATAATTTGATAAGGACCTCTGTAGTTTGTTACAAATTTCTTCGTTTTTCCTTTAGCAACGTAAGGAGTTGAAAGCATAACCCACTGACCGATTTTGTAATTTGGATATTTAGCGTGGGTATTACCTAATCTTTCCTGTCGTTCCAAAGCCTTTGTATTAGATTTTTGAACCTTTTTCCATACATCCTTCATCATTCGGCTGAAATCTCTTACTGTTTCTCCGACTTTTCCGTTTTTCTGCCTGATTACATCAAAAGGGGACGGCATTTTTCTCCCATAGACCACTTCATAAGGTGACATGCCAGTTGCTTCATGCGTTTTGGCGTTGTATACCGACACGATTATTGGTAAATACGTATCCCAATTGGAATGTTGTTCGTTAATATAATAACTAAGCATCTTGCCAATTGTCCGATGAACTCTTTCTGTGCGCCCGTTGCACTGAGGGTGTAACGGAGTTGTGCGTAATTTACGTATTTTTAGTAAGTGGCATAGCTGTTTCATTAGTTCAGACATAAAATTAGATCCCTGATCTGTGATAATAACTTCAGGTACGCCAAATTTAAGTATCCAGTTGTTAACTAAAGCTTGGGCAACTGTATTTGCTTGCTGATCTGGGAGACTCACCATAGCTAGATAGCGTGAAAAATGATCTATAATTGTAAGGACATACTTATTACCAGCAGGTGTTTTATGAAATGGCCCGTAGAGATCGATTCCACAGATTTGATATGGACATGAAGCCTCAGGGAGCCTCTGTAAGGGCATTTTTGAACGAGAAAGTTCAGCTCGTTGTGCGCACGCAATGCAATTACGAACGTACTGCGCAACATCCTGCTTTCTGGTTTGCCACCAAAATCGCTCTGCTACACGTCTTTCGGTTGTCCGCTGTCCACCGTGTCCTGCAAGGATATGATCGTGGGCCTCTGCCATTATTTCTTGTCTAAGGTGTTGGGGAACAACAATTCGCGGTCCAAGTTTTGTTTTACGGCATAATACACCATCTTCAAAGCAAAATTGTTTTTGAGTTGCGTATTTTTTACATTCTGTATCCTCATCTTGTGCCCTTCTCCAGTCCTCAGTATCTCGGCCTGTTGCTTCCAAAAGTGCTATTTTCCGACTTAGGCAATCTGCATTTGTGTGTTTTTTGCCTGGTTTATGGATAACTTCGAAATCCATTTCGGAAAGACATAGGGCCCAACGCGTGAGACGACTAGATGGATCCTTTAATCCAAGCAACCATTTTAAAGCTGCGTGGTCTGTAATGACCTTGAATTTCCTACCATACAAGTAGCATTTAAAGTATTTGATACCATAAATAACGCTTAACAATTCTTTCTCCGTTGTGGAATAATTTCTTTCTGCCGTTGTTAGTTGTCTCGAAGCGTAGGCTATGGGGTGTTCCGCGCCATTAATATTCTGACTCAAAACAACTCCTACTGAATGACCACTTGCGTCACAAGATAAAATAAATTCTTTATTATAATCTGGGTAGGCTAATACTGGACTGTGTGTTAACTTATCTTTAAGGGTTTGAAATGCTGATTCACAATCTTCAGACCAATGAAATTTTGCACCCTTTTTCAATAATTGGGTTAAGGGTCGGGCAATTTCAGCAAAATTTTGAACATATTTCCGGTAGTACGATGCGAGACCAATGAAACTTTGCACTTCCTTAACGCGTTGTGGAGTTGGGAAGTCCTTAACTGCCGAAATTAATCGAGGATCTGTTTTAATTCCTTTTTCACTAATGACATGCCCTAGGTATGTAACCTCTGTCAATGCAAAAGTACATTTTTCCATATTTAATGTTAATTTAGCTTTTCTAAGTCTCTGAAAAACATTACGCAGACGCACAGCATGTTCATTAATGTCTTTGGAGAATACAATAATATCGTCTAGATATACACAACATTGCTGAGTTTTGAGTCCCCGCAATACTCCATCGAGCAGTCTTTGAAAAGTTGCTGGTGCATTTTTCAAACCGAAAGGCATTCTTTTAAATTGCCAATGGCCTCCAGGGGTAGAAAATGCTGTTTTATGCCTATCTTCAGGTGCAACTTCCAATTGATGATATCCGCTACGTAGATCGATTGTTGAAAAGTATTTACTGTTACCCAAACTGTCAATGATATCTGTAATGTTTGGAAGAGGATAAACATCTGAGATAGTTTGTTTGTTAAGGTGTCTGTAGTCACAACAAAATCTATATCGTTTCGTTCCGTCGGGAGACTTCTTTGGAATAATTACGATATTTGAATTATAAGGCGAATCAGAATATTCTATAATTCCATCTTTTAGATGCTGTTCTATAAATTCATCCAGTACTGGCTGTAAGTGATGCGCAACTCTATAAGGCTTCCTATAAACTGGGGGGCTATTTCCTGTTGGGATCCTATGCTGTGTGATATCTGTTGCTGGCAGTGGACCTTCTGCATTAAATAAATCTTGAAACTCAACTAAAACTGCTTCTATCGTGTCTCTATCATTTCCTTGCAAATGCTCAATCTTCTGGCGTAATGCGGTTTTATAGGCGTCTGGTTTCTGACCATCATTAATATCTGACCAAATGAAATCTTCTTCTTCAAAAGTACTGACTGTAGCTACTAATATTCCCTTATGCAACTCTTTGTCCTCCACTCCGAAATTGTCAATATGTACCGGTACTTTTCTTTCTCCCTCAACGTCTTGAACCCGTACAACACTCCTACGTACAAAACAATGTGATACATCTAATTCCTCATTTTCCTCTAAAGGCTCTATTAGACACACTGTATCTGTAGGTACCTCGGGGTCAACGGTCATCCAGAAAAGTTTTCCTGAGCCAGACGGTATCTGATCCCGCGAATCAACCTTCAAGGACGTTGCACGCAGTGCAGTTGATTTCGCCTTCCGGTTAGGGAAATCTTGCGGCAGAGGGCCCTTTGCAGCGGCGTCACCTAGCTGAAACACTATTCCGCTAAGTTCGACAGTTTGCTGTCTGAGGTCGATTTTAGCGTGATGTTTATTCAGGAAATCCAGTCCTAAGATCGCGTCGTACCCGTCAGTTACGTTTGTTACCACTTCTACATCTTCTTGAAATTGTACACCGTGAATATAGAAAATCAGTGATGTACATCCTAATGACTTCACTGTACCTCCTCCTACTCCACTCAATCTATACCTTGGAGGGTCATATTTCTTTTCTCCAATACATTCATTACTTACTATTGATACGTTTGCACCTGTATCCACTAGTATCCTTGCCTCTTTATCCTGTATGGTAGCAGATAACCAGCATTCCGCCTTCACATTCGCCTTAATGGCATGAAATTTTATTGGGAACGCCTGGCGGCGGCTCCGACATTCCCGTTTGAGTTTAACTGATTTCTATTTCCAAAAACTTTCTTAGACCTGCATTCCTTGAATGTGTGACCAATTCTTTGACAATTAGTGCATTGAGGTTGTCTGCAGTTTTTTGCTATATGGCCCTGTCGATCGCACCTAAAACATCGTACTCCTGCTGAAAATACATTTCGCTTCTCCTTGTATCTGGTGGCAATGTCTATTTCTTCGAAAGCTGTCGCCACAGATACAGCTTCCGGTAAATTTTTAGGAAACTCTGCCCTGACACGACGGGACGTTTCAGGAGGTAACCCACGTAAAAATGTATCCAGAGCTCTATTTTCTGCCTCTTGTAAAATAACTTTATTTGCTTCATCACTAGTTGTCAACTGATAGGTGTTAATATTAACTTTTCTAATCCTATCTACAAAACTTTCTAGCGACTCGTTTTGCCTCTGAGTGATAGTGTTTAACTGTTCCCTATAAAATCTACAGCTGTTCTGTTTTTGAAAACGTTTAAGCAATCCTTTCTTCAATTCCTCAAATGTTGGAGCATTCCGTAATTCTTCATGGTATAAGACGTGTGCTTTAGCCTCTCCTGTCAATCTTAACTTTGTCATTTGTAAGAGCTGTTCATCTGACCATGATCCTAACTTTGCAGCTGCTACTGAATCATCAAAAAAGGCTGTTATGTCCTCGCCAGGTTTACCTGAAAAGGGAGTTACTAAGGCTGCTGCTGAGGAATCTAGGGTGGGAGGGATTGAACTGGTTTGCCTAACCTCACTCAACTGTTTAAATAATGCGTTGTTATCATTTTTAAGCTGTGCTATCTGATTAACTAAGCTCTGAATAGCTTCCTCAGTAGAAACCGCTTGTGGTGCTGACTCTGACTTTGTACGATTTCGTGTCATCATTTTACAAACTATTAGTTACACAATATTACCACACTGAATTCAAAAGATGTTTAAATATTTTCGACAAACTCTTAAAATTATGAGAGAGAATACACATCTAAATAAAGAAAATATTACGACTGCTATGCAAACCCCTATTCTTTCACACATTAAATGATACTAACTGTGGACCTTCAGTGACTGTCATTCACACCTCATATTGAGCCAAGGGTTTTTTCTCTGACACCAATTGTAACAACTATAACGGCTTCTGATACCAAATGTAACAGTTGTGTTACTAAATGTAGCACTTCTGCTACTAAATGTAACTGGGTTTTCTCTTTTGATGCTATCAATTGTCAGGATGAGCATTATAAAGCATTCTGTCAGGGTGAAACTAATAAATAAATTAACTTTTCTCTCTTAACAACATGTGGGCAGGGTGGGTTCTTCCTTGGCTCGGGTATGAGGTCGAATGAAACATCATTTTTACATAAGATAACTTTTATTGAAGATTTGTACAACTGTATCTTACGGGATATTCTGATTCGGAGAGCGGCAGCTGTGTCGTTTGTGAAGTCTTCTGTGGCGGCAGCGGCGGCGGCGGCGGCGGCGGCGGCGTCTGATTACGCGTAGCGTGTGTGTATCTCGTGTCGCTGTCTCGCTCAGTTGACTGGAGAAGCGCAGCGCGAGGTGGCCCGTTTAATTATTGCGAGCGAAATCGTGCATCGGATGATACCTTGGGTGTCGCGTCCCAGTGTTTCTCTTCTCTATGCGGCCGCGTGTGTTGTGCGTCGACCAGCGGAGCGGCGCGGCGGGGGAAGGCCAGTGTCCCGGACTCGAACCACGGACTCCCGCTTGCCAGTCTTCGGCTGTCAGGTCTTCATCCCAGCTCACAGGTGACTACTGATGTGAGGCCGTCTCCTTCCCGTCCTCACGAGTCACCCGGGTATGTAAAAACCAGACTTCAAATACCTTTTAACTTCTGTCTTCTGGCTCTGCGGCTGCTGTTTGCTATTCCATTACAGCGGCGGACTTGGTGCGTCTGTGCATGATGCAGTCTCTTCTTGCATGACGGTCTTCAGCCCCGAAACTGACTGAAAACTACTGCTACTCTTCTTTTCTTCCTTCGTCTCTCGTCTTCGTCTTCGTCTCCGCCTCCGTCTCCGTCTTCATCTGACTTCGTCTGACTTCCTCTGACTTCATCTGTCTGGCCCACTGCGTCTCGCGTATTTATTCACTTCAGTTTACTGGAGGTGAACGACTTCACGGTCATTGCCTCGTCTGTCACGTTGAAAAGCTTCTCGAAGAATCTTCTTAACGTCGGTCATTGGCTCTTGGGATGTAGGCGAGGGCCTTTGCTCACATACGACAACTGAGAAACACGTGAGCCGGTCGGGCGATGCCCTGACGGCTGAATCGACAGCGCCCGCTTATGTGGAAGTTGCTGACTTCATGGTCATTGTGTCCTCTGTTCCGCCGTTCGGCCCGCTGTTTGCGAGTATGTAACTCTCTAAACTAAACCAAGTTTTTCATTTATATCCTAATTTCTAGTTCACTTTGATTTCACTAATTTATTTACTTAAGTACCACTCAACACTTATGACAAACTTCATGAGTGAATATGTGTAGTAAGGAATGCTCCTGCATTGTGCTGGCTTTACACACAATACCTCTCCCATTGTCCTCCAGACTCCTAAGCCCTACCTCATTCTTCATACATCTTACCAAACTCAGTATATCTCCATGCACTACTACTTCTCCTTTCACGGAAAGGTATGAAAACAAATCTGTGGCACAGTCATGGGCACCTGCATGGCACCCTCCTATGTCAACCTCTTTATAGGCCATCTAAAGGTAAGCTTCTTAGCCCCACCCCCTCCCCAAAACCCTTGTGTGATTCAGGTTCATTGATATCTTCATCGTCTGGACTGAGTGCCAAGACACCCATCCTCGTTCCTTCAGATAACACCACCACCTCTCCCATCCATTTACCTGGTCTCCTCAACCCAACTTGCCACCTTCCTAGATATTGACCTCCACCTCTAAGATGGCACCATCCACTTCTCTATCCATATTAAAGCCACCAACCACCAATAGTACTTAGATTTTGATAGCTGTTGCCCTTTCCAAACCAAAAGATTGCTCCCATACATCTGGTCACCTGTGGATGGTGTACCTACAGTGACAGGAATTTCCTTGCCCAGTTTACAGAAGCTGTCATGGCAGCTTCACAGACAGGCCTTACCTCTCAAACCTAGTCTGCAAACAGATTTTCCATGCCATTTCTTCACAGCCCCTAATCCTCCCACCACCCCAAATAATCAGCTACAAATGAGTGTCCCTTTTGTCACCCAGTGTCACCCCTAACTGGAACAACTGAATCATATCCTACAACAAAGCTTTGGCTATCTGTCATCATGCCCAAAAATTAGAGACATCCTACCCAAAATCCTTTCCACCTCTGCTAAAGTGGTATTCTGTTGCACAACCAACCTACACAACATTCTGGTACACTCACAAGCCACTCCCAGTCCCTAGCCATACAGGCTAAATCTCTGTGGAAGACCCAGGTGCAAGATCTATCCAATCCACCCTCCCAGCACTTCCTATTCTATTCTTTTCATAGGCTCACTGTGTCTCATCAGAGGCAGAGCACTTGTGAAAGCAGCCATGTCATATACCAACTCTGCTGCAATTACTGCACAGCTTTTTATGTCGTCAAGACAACCAGCCAGCTGTCCACCACAATGAGTGGCCACGTGTGTGTGTGTGTGTGTGTGTGTGTGTGTGTGTGTGTGTGCTGTACATACTCTAGCTCACAAAGAATTTGTGTTTGTGCCTGTTGAAGACTCCAAACTTCTACTATTAGATGAATGGTCTCCTGTACTCATCCCCTTGGGGGCTCAGTATTCATTTGCTGAGTACGGGCTTGGCAACCCCGGGGTTCCTAGAGCTGGGGACTGGTAAGTGCCGCCAGCCGTTTGTCCACCGTAATCTCTGGTCATGCTTCAGCGACCAATGTGCGGCACAGCGGTGGAATGTTGTGTGTTTTGGAGAACGGGGGTCTTCAACCTCAAGGAGTGCTACATGCTGAAGAGGATAATGGCTGTTGAAGTAAAACAGTCTCTAACGGGCAACCTATGGGGCACCTACCACTTGTATAAGGGTTGCTCAGGCATGCAGGGCTCTGCCTGGTTCGACAGTTATTTCCCTAGCATCTCTTGGGATCCCTGTGGAACGGTCTCATCAAACTATTACTCCTGACGGGACGGGTGTACTGTCAGGTAGTACCTACACCCACTCATCAGAGAGAGCTCGGTTGGTCAGTCCTCCTGAAAAGAAGTCTCAGAATCGTAGTAACAGGGCATTAGTGTGCCATAACATTATAATTGTAATCAAGTGAACAGTGGGAACCTTTGAGAAGGTCTCCCCTTTCTATATTCACAAGGCATTGGAAGGGTCTCTAAAAGTGTCAAATGACTTCATAATGTAACACTTCTAGTCGAAACTGCTGTTATTCAACCCAAATATCTTAGCTCATGGGATGTAAGGCCTTAGGTGACTACCCAGTCGAGTCTGAGTTGCATAACACCCTTAAATATAGGTGGTTACCTGCTGTGATATAATGGAGGTGGACCCTGTGGAGCTACTTGAAGAATGGAAAAAATATGGGTGCCATGGAAGTGCAAAACTGTATGAGGAGAGTCAATGGCAAATTGGAAAAATCGGCAAAATTTATTCTAATGTTTAGTACTCCAGAATTACCTGAACATATCCTTGCAGGCTATATCCGTCTTAAGGTTCGCCTGTTTGTTCTTAACCCAGTGTGATGCTACAAATGTCATAGATTTGGCAATGCTACTATAGGATGTCATGGGAGGGCTGCGTGTGGCAGTTGTGGAGGCTCAGCTCACAAATCAGGCAATTCTTGTATACTTCCTCCGAAATGTTTCAACTGCTCTGTGGCTCATCCAGTGTGGAGCAGGAAGTGTGAGATTTACAACCAGGAAAGGAAAATTCTAGAGTTGAAAGTCAAGAGACGCATACCCTATGGTGAAGCTACAAAAGCTTTCAAAGCTATGTAACCTCCAGTTTCCGGTCCTTCTTTTCCATCAACCCTTAAGCCACCAATCACCAAGTGTGATGCCTGCACGCAAACTCAGACCACAGATTAGAGTACAAGCACATGCGCTTGTCACTGTACCAGCTAAGGAAACACCCCACTTGAAACTGAAGTCATTTGGAAGCTGTCAGCAATGGGCTTACCACCTAAGCTGCATACCAGTACCCACCATCACAAGCCAACTAAGCCGTTCCTGTAACCAAGGCAACCACCTCCTCCCATCAGTAAAGAGAAATGTCCTTCGAAAAGTAGTTTCAAGTCCAAGAAAGCAGTAGTTAAACCTTCAGATCGCCAAGCTCTCTGCCTCTCTGATGGGGCCTATGCTTTGCAGGATACAAACTTCCCATCGAAGGAACCAGAGTGCCGGAAACCGGCTAACATTCTCCCTGACCTCCCCAGTAAATCACCACCTCTGAGGGAGAAAGAAAAAAACAACCATCGCTAAACAGTGGCTTCCGCAGGGACTTCTGTAACCCAGTGAAATTTAAATGCACATCACTCACTTTTGGAAGAAATACAGCTCCTGGTCCAGGAGAAACTGTTCTACATCTGCTTACAAGAAACACATCTTAAAGTTACTGGCACACCTGCATTACAGGATTACCACCCATATAGAAAGGACGATACTACTGGAGACAGGGCTAAAGGTGGAATAGCTGCTTTCATTCATGACAGATGCCACTCCTCTTACTGCCCTCTTACCAAGGCCGTGCAAGCAGTTGCTTTGATAGTTCTCTCACCCTTTAATATCACAGTGTCTTCTTTGTATGTACTGCCTAATGATGGTTTGGATGTAGACGCACTGGCAGAACTCTTCTGGGCACTCTCACGCCCATTCCTCCTTGTGGGAGACTTCAATGCACACAATGTGCTATTGGGCTTGGCTACCACTTGCTCCAGGGGTCAGATGATCAAGTGACTCATCCATTCTGAGAATATCTGTCTTCTGAACGCAGGTCAGATGACACACTTTTTCATGGCTACAGGGTCTCTTTCAGCCATTGGCATTTGTTTTTGTCCCCGAGTTATTGCAGACTCAGTCTACTGGGAAGTGACTCCAGATGTACATTCTAGTGACTACTTCCCAATGTGGGTCTGTCTGCTGATTATGACGGTGGCTGACAGGAGACCACAAAGATGGATGATACATGGGGCAAATTGATTGCAGTACAGTTGACAGGCTATTTTTGAACAAAAGGATTGTTCACAGGAGATGGTGGCCCATATCACTTGTGAGATCCAATGGGCCGCTGCAGAGTTCATCCACCAGTCCAGTAATCACCTCAGACAATGGCCTTTACCTTGGTGGAATGATGACTGTTGATTGGCGATCAAGGCCAGATGAACAGCTCTGCAGAACTTCAAACACTATCCAACTACAGGAAACCTTCATGCCTTCAGATCTGCAAAAGCACATGCGAGGCAAGTGATAAAAGAATGGAAGAGGGCTTCCTGGAGGGAATTCATGACTTCCATTAATCATTCCACTTCTGCTGCGCAAGTTTGGGAATCAATAAGACAGATTTCAGGCAAGGGCAGTACACATCCCCTTAGGGCCTTTTTAAGTAATGGGGTGTTGGTGGACATGCCATGTTTTAACTGAATGCTCCTTTACTGTTACTATGTCACCCAGACAAGCTCCTGCTTTTCAGGGTTCTGTAGGGCTCCAGACATGAGGAAGCTCAATTTCTTCTCCATGTGGGAACTGGAATCAGCTTTGTCTGAAGCCAGATACTTTGCTCCAGGACCTGATGAGATCCATTATGCCATGCTTCATCACCTGTGCCCAGAATCCACAGCTCCTCTCGTTTGTCAGATCTGGTTTGATGGACAGTACCCCATGACTTGGAAGGAGGCAATATTAATTCCATTCTGGAAATCAGACAAGGACTGTAGCGCCACTAACTGTTACAAGAGTGTAGCCCTTACCAGTTGTATGAGTAAGACTCTGGAATGCATGGTCAACTGCTGCCTCGTGTGGCTGCTCGAATCCGAGGTCACCTGAGCCATTCCCAGTGCAGTTTCAGACACTACCTTTCCACCCTTGACAACTTAATTCTACTGGAGACGGTGACATAGGAGTCCTTCTTACACTGGAACCATTTGGTTTGTGTGTTTTTTGACCTCGCAAAAGCATATGACACAACATGGAGGTACAACATCCTTCGTCAACTTCATGAATGGGGACTATGTGGATGCCTGCCACTTCTTATCCAATTCTTTCATGAGGATCGGTGTTTTCGATATCACATTGGCAATGCCTTGTCTGCCTGTTATGTTCAAGAGGAAAGGGTCCCACAAGGCAGTGTCCTCAGTGTCACATTGTTTGCCATCGCTATCAGTGGCATTTCCTCCGCAGTCAGGAGCCCTGTCAAATGCTCTTTGTTTGTGGATAACTTTGCCATCTTCTACGCTCCCTCTGATCTTATAACAATGATGAGGCAGCTACACCTGCCCATTAGGAGGCTGGAAACCTGAGCCAGGACAATTGGTTTTCGGTTCTTGTCTGAGCAGACTACAATGTCAATTTTAACTGTGCTCGCTGAAGTTTTAACCAACCAGTGCTCACAATGGGGGACAATGTTTTACATTTTTGAGAAACTCTGTGCTTTTTGGGTTTATTATTTGACTTGAAATTAACTTGGCTCCCACAGCTGAAAGACCTACGAACAAAGGGCTTCCAGTTATTGAATATTTTGAAATGCCTTAGCAGAAAAACATGGGGAGCTGACAGGTTCTGCCTCCTGCAGTTTTATAGGGCATTTGCTTGATCACATTTAGATTATGGCATTGTGGTCTATGGATCAGCCCATCCTTCCTACCTCAAGATGTTAGATGCTGTCCACCACAAGGGCATTCAGATATCGACTGGAGCCTTTCAGACCAGCCCAGGTCAGAATCTGTGTGCAGAGGTTGGTGAACCACCACTCGGGATTCGGCAACGTATCTTTTTGGCTCGACAGGCGCTGAAAATCTCAGCGTCACCTCAGTCATTGACATTTAGTTTAGTGGTCCAACCCACCTTGAATGGCTGTTCAGGAATTGGCCCCAGGCAACCAAGCCTTTTGGGATACATGCTACAGATTGTCAAAAGGATTTGTATCTATCAGACATAAAAATACACAGCCAGGGATGGAACACATTGCCGCCTTGGTGTCATCAGAGGCCCAAAGTGATTTTTGAGCTTGACACAATACAAGAAAACTTGTACTCCAGATTATGTTTTTACAACTTTGTTTTCATCCATTTTAAGTATGTACCACAGTTTTATTGTTGTTTATACAGATGGATCCCTGCAAGAGAATGTCCTCCATTGTTCAGATGTTTCCACTGGTAGGGTTTTTAAAGTGTGTCTTCTGGAACACTTTACAAATTACGTTACGGAGTTATATGGCATCCTGATTGTACTGGGGAGGGTTCACAGACATCACCATTCAAGGTTTCTTCTCTGTTCAGACTCACTTAGTGCACTGCAAGTATTTCGCCAAATGTACCCAGTAGTAGACCAGCTGACTCAGCTCATCCATGACTCCTTACACAATGGCTCAAGGTGATCTACCCTGGCCACATCTGTATTGAGGGCAATGACAAAGCCGCGAAGGAAGCATGTCGGGATGGTGCTGTTCATCAATGTCCCATCCCATTGCACGACATCATCTCATTTTCTGACAGATGCATCATGAGTCAGTGGGTGACTGAATGGTTGCAGGTGACAGAAAACAAACTGCGGTCATTCAAATCAACCACAAAGGCATGGCAGACTTCATGTCAGCTTTACTGCTGGAAAGAGGTTCTGCATACCAGTCTGTGCATTGGACATAGCCCTTTAACACATGGCTTCCTCCTCAGAGGTTTGGGGGTGGTGGTGGGGGTGGAGGGGGGGGGGGGCAGAAGATCCACCACTATGTAAAGTTTGTGGTATGCCACTTCCAGTGCAGCATATTGTGGCAACATGTGTCCTGTATGTTGATATTAGGGCAGCACTCAATCTCAATGGAGTTCTGCCCACCATCCTAACATATACTGATCCCAATGTTACAAGGGTGGTGAAATTTTGTAGCACATCCCTAAATTTTTGAGGAAGGGAGGCAGATTTTAATAAATGATAAACTGCTCCACATGTGGGGACACCCATGAGATTAGCATGCTGACTTTTTGTCAGGGCACTGATGTCCGTGATGTTGAGTGCCCCTCACATCAAATTATTATCATCATCTTTTACTCCTAAATTATTTAAATTGGGAGAGAGACATACTGGGAAACAATAATTGGGGGGACTCAGTTCTTTGAGTCGGTTCCTACAAGAATTGTTGAATGTTCACTACAAATAATTCATGTTACACAGTTGTGAACCCAGAAAACCTTAGGATGCTTGATGGATTCCCCAGTTATGTGATACTATTTGGTGTTAAGAAATGAAAGTAAACAAAGTATGTCAGTGTTTTTTTTTTTTTTTTTTTTTTTTCCTACATGATAACTTCATATTGCTAGCAAAGAATTGTGGATATTTCAGCAGTTCCACTGCATGCACCTCCCAAGTGAAGTTATTATCAAGCTCTAGTCCAAATAATTCAACATTGTCAACTTCTGTCTGCAAGTCCTCTTGCTTATATTGGGTGGAACCCTCTTGCAGGTTCTGAACTGCACACAGAGGTTTCTCAAGGTTAAATGGCAGTAAATTGGCTAAAAACACGACCAATGCTGTAGTATTGATGTGTACATCTTTGCAGTGCTCTAAATGTAGGTTGAATGGTAAATTTAAAGCCCATGGCATGTTGTTTTAGTAAAAAACATCAGAAGCCGCAGAAAAAGATAACATCTTTTGACAAAAGTGTACATTTTCAGATCATTTTGATGGGTGTTGAGCAGACCAAACAGGCAAACCATGGAAGAAACCCATAACTCAGCAATGGTATCTAACACGTAAAATTATAAAAATGAGTCTTTTGAGAAACTTTTTTTGAAAATGAAATGTAAAAATTTTCGATCTGTTTGTACACACTCACCGAAAGAGAAAAATATTTTGTTTACAGCAGATAAATTTTGTACACTCTCCAAAATGATTTGTAAATATCACTGTTGCCAACTAGATCAAACACTGTCCCTCAATTTTACCATAGTTTTTAAGTAATGAATAAAAGTTTCTGTTTTCACAAGGCCGAACACTCATCCAGGAAGGATATCTTGTTGAGGATGGAAGTTCCTTCATGCGTCATGGAATGAAACATGTTGGGTTTCCAATGACAACTGTTAGGCTTTCAAAACTTGGGGAGTCTTTCCTCAGAAAGTAAGTACATGTTCTTAAATATTCTTTGATATATTTTATTGAACAAATATTTTTCAGTGTTGTTATTTTACAAGTCATTGTTTTTAAGTTTTCCCTCAGTTATACCACGTAATAAACATTAAGACTTTTCAAATCCCACAGCAGTCGGAGCAACCTGAACCATAGTAGTGTAATTGAAAGTGTATATTTTTAACTGGAATGTTTAAATTTTGTAGAGTAAAGCCAGTGCAAATAGAGTTTAATTTTATCATTGCATTTCGGAAGATTTTTGATGTAAATTCATCAGTGGTCACCAAACTTATGAAGCTTCTGGGCTACCGTACCACTTTAAAATCCTACTTGGAGCTATCAAACTCCTTATCTTAAATATGAGTCAGTCCATTTTAAGTTGTGAAGTAACAACAGAACTTCTGGATCATTTTGACTTCATTCAGCAATTCCTTGGTGCATCATCGTTTTTGATTGAAATTCAACATTTTCAGAACCGACTTTGATGCTACACATTTCATGCCCCCCCCCCCCCCACACACACACACTAAAAAAAAAAGGCTTGGCATGAGCCAAAGGATATGCTGACATCAGCACCAATCCCAGAACCATTTTCTTTACTTCTTCCACATTGTCATCAGTAATTGATGTGCTAGGACACCCAGGGCAGTCATCATCTTCAGCGTCTTCATGATCCTCTTTGAAACATTTATAACACTTGTAAACGCTTGTCGTACTCATAGTAGATTCACCAAAAGCCACTGTCAACTTTTCATATGCAGTGGTGCACTTTATCCCATTTTTCAACCAAAATTTTTATGCAAATTCTTTGATATATCTTTTTTTAGAGTAAAAATTCACTGAGTACTTAAAAACATGTATAACCTTATCAGCTGTCAACAATAGACTAAATATGCAGAACACCTGAAAATGCAAACATGCGTCAGTAACGTGTACCAACAAGGTAGGATAAAAAAAAAAAAAACAGATGTATAAAGCCTGTTGAATAATTCTAGTTACTTTTTGATCACACATTGTACTTGCACAAAACTGTACAGATGTAATAGTAAACATTATCTCAGTTTTATTTTTGCAGCTATCATGTAATGAATCTGCAGTTTTGATTAATTCACTGTCATCATATGGTTTTTTATTCTGTGAAATAATTTCTTGGAATTCAGAATGATGCGTCTTTTCTAATGGTTTTAAAGAAGTTGTATGCTGAGCATTAAGTTCGAATTTTAGCTGCCATACCTTTTCTTTCCTTAGAGCAGAATCCAGTGGGAAATCCTTTTCAATCCCTGGATGAATGGTTTTGAAGAGACATAAGAAATTCCCATTCTTCTCAACTGATAGACTTGCATAGCACAGTAAACAGGTCCATTTGCCCTGTACTTGTGTAAAGTAGTAGTTTCCCATTTTGAATAAAAGTGATAAGTCTTTTGCGTGAACATACCATCATTATAACAAACTTACCTTCATATCAACGTGTAGATCAAACTTCCCACATTGGCAGATATCTGATATACAAACAAAAGACCTGATGGGCACAACCTCATTGTGTGTACAATCAACTGTGAGGGTGACAATGTAGTCAACATTGACAGTTGTGCAAAAGAAACAAGCAATTCTTGTGACTGAAATTGGAACTCAGTGAAGCAATCCACTAGCCAGCCTGAGTGTTATTGCGATCTACCGAAAATTTTCCTGCAGCCCAGAAGTATCTCATGATTGATGGTTTGGCAGTCACTGGTCTGTATAATGCAGAGTCGGACACTTATGCATTGATAATTTCTGCAGTTTTTGAGGAATATTATAGCTTCGGCGATATTAATATGATACTGGAAAGTAATAGATGTTATACAAAAAGGGGTGAGAGTTTCTGTTTGGTGGAGTGGGTAAGGTGGAAGGAGGAGGGGTGTGTGACAATCAAGAGGGAGATGCAGCAAGGGAGTAAGATAAGAATGTGGCACCAGAGGTCTTGCTCTTGTGCAAGCACTAGATTTGTGTGTGGTACTCAATGAAGTGGAGGAGTGGACTGGGAGGTAACAAGAGAGAGGGAGACTGCATGTAGAAAGTGTGAGTGTAGTTTGAGGAGTTGAACTGGGGTCATAAAGGCAGGAGTGAAGGAAATTGAGAGACAAGGACTAGTGAAGGTTGAAACTGGGTGGTTTGCAGATTCCAAGGATGTGTTGTAAGGGTAATTGAAAAAGGTTTTTTCATCACTCTCAAGAATTGTATAGTTTGGCCTTGTTTCTAATTTGTTTCTAAATCGTCTTTTGTCCATGGGAAATCACTGCATACTACCAACTGCCTGACTGAGGTAAGAATGAATCTACATTCTCAGCCCAGTTTGACAGGGCATCTCTGTCTCCAGTCTCAGCTTTTGTACACTATTCAGTTTGTCAACATGGCTTGAAGGATCATTACTGGCTTACACTTCAACCACTTTTTAAGCACAAGAAATAGAACTGGTCAGTGGATCAATGAACTATTGTGGAATCAAGGTCTCCATAGCTCAGCCATACTGGGACATAAGAAGTTTATTTAATTTGTGCTGTTTGCAAAACATTTAGTGCTCTAGTGTAGGTCGGTTGTGCAACAGAATACCATTTAACCAGGGGTGGAAAGAATCTTTGGTAGGATATCCTTCATTTTCAGGCATGATAATTTGGCAGGGGGGTGCGCTACTCCTTTGTTACTTATTCTTGTGGGTGATGGAGGGATTAGAATGTGTGGGGCATGGCACAGGAAATCTATTTGTGAAGTAGGGTTGAAGGGTAGTGACCATCTATGAAGTTGCTCATGAGTCCTTCAGCATATTGTGCAAGGGGTTTGTATCACTGCAGACATGCAGTAAGAACAGCCAGGTTGTATGAAAGTGACTTTTTGCTGTGGAAGGGACGACAGGTGTCAAAATGCAGGTAATGTTGATGGTTGGTGGGTTTGATATGGATAGAGAAGTGGATGGAGCCATCTGAGACATGGGCATCAGTGTCCAGATATGTTGCATGTCAGGTGGTGGACAACAGGTGAAATGGATGGGAGAGGTGGTGTTGACATTGAAAGGAATGAGGATGGGTGTTTCGGCTCTCAGTCCGGATCATGAAGATGTCATTAATGAACCCAAATCAGATGAGGGGTTTGGGATTTTGAGAGACTTCGAAGGTTTCCTCTAGATGGTCCATGAAAAGGTTGACTTAGAGGGTGCGTTGCAGGTGCCACGGATTTTTTTATATACCTTCCCCTCAAAGGAGAAGTAGTTGTGTGTGAGGATACAGTTGAAAAGTATATGAGGATTATGTAGTGGCTTTAGAGTCTGGAGGACATTAGGAGGTGTAGTGTTTGATAGTGGTAAGGCAGTGGGCATGAGGAATGTAGTTGTATAGGGAAGTGACATCAGCAGTAATGTGAAGGGGTCCAGGGAGTTGGTGAAGAAAGTGTGAGGCTAGGTTTTAGGCAGTGGGCTGGAGCACAATAAGCAGCTACAATGGGGCATCCACCATTATTGGGTTTATGGTTGTGGAGAGCATGTAGATGGTGGATGTATGGGGTTGTTGTTGGAGTGAGGAGGGATATGGACTTGGGGGAGGGATTCTGGGAAGGGCCTAAGGGTTTCAGTAGAGATTATGTTTGGGCTGGGGTCACTGGGCTGGGTTCACTGGGTGGGATCACTATGGCAGAGCTTGTAAGTGAAAGAGTCAGGCAGCTGGCGGAAGCCTTCTGTCAGGTGGACATTGTGATTCATCACGACAGTGGTACAATTTTTTAGGCTGTGGTCTACAATGATCTTCATTAACGAAGAATTAGGTGACAACCAGTAACTACCCCCCCCCCCCCCCCCCAAATACCGGATCCTTAAAGAATCGGACTTTTGAAATTACGTTTAAAGATAGTTGGAAGTCACTAAGTGCTCTCCTTCTCAAATACGGGATGAATATAGTGTGGGTAATTTGTGCACTGTGAATTATGCTGCCTCAAGACATATAATTTGTTTCTAACTTTAATAGTTGAGTTGTTATGGTAAACCTTTAATACTAGATTATACATCAGGGCTGGGCAAATACCGTTTCACAAGTGCGGGTGCTCGCAAATGCCCCCAAGGCCTACCCGCGGCTCTCCCCCTCTCTGCCAGCCAGCAGTACCAACACCATCTACATGCCTAGCCACGCACATCACTGCATCATGCCGAGCCACTTGGTCCATTTACTTCTCATCATTTCTATTGTCTGTGTAGACATTGCGTTCGGTGTTTGTGATAAAACAGAACTAGTGGGTGGAAAATGGCTGAGGAGAAGTTAAAATAATTGAAACGAAAGTTCTTTTAACCCAAACTCAGTGTTTGATTTGCAATCCAACATTGTCTTCACGGAAGTAGTACAATGTGAAGCAACATTACCAATTGCTTCACAAGAATGATATAGTCGGTTTCAATAATGAAGAACGAACAGCCAAACTTATCGAACTGAGGCAGAAGAAGGAGAAAGATGTACAGATACATGTAGATAATTATGACATTGATTCACATTATTACTGTTATTAATAATATGTTATTTGCATTTTCTGGCACTTTTATCTTCTCCTGTGCGTATTTACAGGACAAAAACATCATCCACAACGATGCAGCGAAGACAGTAAGCTACCATGTAGCTTTTAAAATAGCTAAAACAGCACGGCTCTTCGGTGATTGTGAATTTGTGAAAGAATGTTTTGTTGGTGCCACAACAATTTTGTGACCAGCATGTCTTCCTGTTTTTGAAACCGTTCCT
This sequence comes from Schistocerca nitens, assembly GCF_023898315.1. Classification (NCBI taxonomy): domain Eukaryota; kingdom Metazoa; phylum Arthropoda; class Insecta; order Orthoptera; family Acrididae; genus Schistocerca; species Schistocerca nitens. Next base: position 803,218,908 of record NC_064617.1, on the reverse strand, counting down.
CTTTCACGGAGAACGGTTTGCAGGCGCATTGAAGAAACGGCAAACAATGTGGAAGCTCAGTTGAGAAACAGGATCAAAGATTTGATTTTCTTTTCATTAGCGTTGGACGAAAGCACTGATGGATGTGATGTTGCTCAACTTGCAGTCTTTTTGCAAGGAGTTAATGCTCAGTTTAATGTGATTGAGGAACTCCTCGATTTAGTGCCACTGCATTACACAACAACGGCTGACAATATACAGGCTGTCCACAGTGAGACTCCAACATTTGAACTCGTTAAATCTGAGAGGAAACACAATTTATTGACTTACAAATACGGGGAAATTGTATAGCAGCTCATAAAGTTTTTATACACAGATGGACGGTTCAGTACACTTGAACATGGGTGCCAGGGGTAGCGCAAAGAATATCAAGTCTATAATCGATTTCGTGCCATGTATTGCAGAGCATCTGTTCTGTGACAGAGTTGATGACAATTCTTATGCGCTGTTTCAAGTCTTGCAGGTCCTTTACTGGTGTAGCATATACCCGGTCTTTTACATAACCCCACAAGAAAAACTCGAGGGGGGGTTATGTCAGGCGAACGTGGCGGCCAAGGAATTGGACCTCCACGGCCAATCCATCGTTGCGGGAATGTGTCATTAAAAAATTTTCAGACATCAAGGCTCCAATGGGGTGGTGTGGCATGGCAAATTGTTCCAACTTGTCCTGGTAGATGGCTCCATCCACAGTCGGCTCCTGAAATAAAAAACGGCCCAACAATGCGATTTATCATCAAACCACATACACATTAACTTTCGGACTGTCACGCATGTGTTCCCTAGGTGCATGTGGATTTTCGGACCCCCAGATGCACACATTGTGACGATTGACAGCCTCTGACACGTGAAAGGTTGCCTCGTCAGTAAACATCACGCATGATAAAAATGTCTCATCCACGGCAATGCGATCTAACATGACACATGCAAATTCTTCTCGCTTTGGTTGATCATCAGGCTTGATTTCTTGCACAACCTGCACTTTATATGCTTACAAACGTAATCGCTGATGAAGCACTTTGTGCACTGTTGAACGTTTCACACGAAGTTCTTGTGCTGCCTGTCGCACTGACTTCCGTTGACTTTGTTTGAATGACCACTGCACTTGTTCCACATGATGTTCGATGATCCCAGGCTTACCACCACCATGCCCTTCCGCAACACTCCCAGTAGCCAAAAACTGATCACACCACGCTTTTTTGTAAACTCGATGAAAGTTTCTTTGCACTTGGCTCGCCGATTTTGTCTCTGCATACCACCAGACCACTTGTGCACGCTCCTTCATATCCTCCATTTTGCTAAAACAATTGATTGCAGCTGCACTACAGCCACTTGGCGTATCAAATTTGCACACCACAAACTTGTTGAGTTGCTCTGTCTGCCCCTTCAGTATTCACAGGTCCACCATCTGAAATGAGAAAGATATAGGATATTAAAATGTTGGAGTCTCATTGTGGACACCTTGTATTTTTGTGCGTAGAACATATAAAAGAGAAATAAGAGCTATGTTGGGAAAAACTTTCATCGATTGCAACTGACTGGATTCCTGCAACAATTGGTCATAAGTCTGGTGTCGTTGCTGTGATACGAAAAAAGCTGAAAGCCGTCGGTGTCCAGCAGGAACTACTAGCAATATGTTGCATTCTTCATCGTGTTAATTTGCTAGCAAAATGTGCCAAACTAGTTGACATCATGGACATGGTTATAAAAACAGTTAACATTCTCAGATCTCACGGTTTGGGACACAGTCAATTCAAATCGTTCCTGGAAGATTTCGAGTGTGAATACGGCAATGGGCATATTTTTGTGAAGTACGCTGGGTGAGTTGAGGTGTTATTTTATAACGATTTTTTTAATTTACCTAAAGATATAGCACTATTTATGCATGTGAAAGGAAAACCGATGAAAGAATTGGACGACCCACAGTGGATTTTAGACCATGCGTTTTTAACTGACGTAACCAAGCATCTAAATAGCTTGAATGTAGCTTTGCAAGGTAGAAAGAGGTAATTATTGAAGTGTTTGACACTATTTTGGCATTCAAGAGAAAACTGCTTTTGTGGACAAAACAGCTGTCAGAAATGTCGTGTGTACACTTCGTGAGTGTTGCACTAGTTGTTGGTGAAAAAAAAATTGGAACAGAAGAGGCTCAAAGAACATTTTGATGGGTTTGTAACAGTGCTATAGTCTCTCGAAGGCATTTTTGATAGTAGATTTGGGACTTAAATCGACTGGAATGCAATGTCAACCTTTTTGCGACTCCTTTTGCAGTTAACGTTGAAAAAGTGCCTTCTGAAATTCAGTTGGAACTCATTGACTTTCAATGCAATCATGTGCTGAAGAAGTAGTTTCACAATGCAGAAACCTTGGAAAGCTTCTACAAATATTTTCCACGTGAACAGTTTCCATTGTTATTTAAAATAGCTGCTTGTATGTATAGTTTTTTTTGGAACAACATACTTGTGCGAAATTGTTTTCTCCATAACGAAACTGACAAAATTTAAGCTTAGGAATAGTCTTACTGATGTTCATCTGACTGGTGCAGTGGGCCTAATGACCAGTAATTTCACACCAAATATCTAGATGCTAGTTCAAAATTATTTTAAAAGTATCCAGGATGATGTAAATTATTGCCTATGTCCTATTCGTACGTAGTACCCCTTCTCCGAACTACACAAGTCTGTGTAAATATAACATAATGATATGAATATAATAGAGGGAAACATTCCACGTGGGAAAAATATATCTAAAACCAAAGATGATGTAACTTACCAAACGAAAGCGTTGGTATGTTGATAGAGACACTGACAAACAAACACACACACAAAATTCAAGCTTTCGCAACCCACGGTTGCTACATCAGGAAAGAGGAAAGGAGAGGGAAAGATGAAAGGATGTGGGTTTTAAGGGAGAGGATAAGGAGTCATTCCAATCCCGGGAGCGGAAAGACTTACCTTAGGGGGAAAAAGGGACAGGTATACACTCGAGCGCGCGCGCACACACACATATATATATATATATATATATATATATATATATATATATATATATATATATATATATATATATATATATATATATATATATACTGGTCTGTTGCCCCTGGAAGCCATTAGATAGGCAACCTGTAATTGGGACAGGTGACTGTTTAATTCGTTTAGTTGTGTATGTGAACAGGCTTACAAAGAATGCATAACGAGCAGCATATCAGTAAAACAGTTCGTTTTGTTTGAAAAAATTAATTTGATACATATATTTCAATGGTTAATAAGCTTGGACAGTGTTTATAAGGCCATAGTGACTAATTGTCAAAGTGAAAATAGATTCTCAATATCTTCAGCATATCAAAAAGTGTAGTAGATGCCACTCCCTATTTGTGTACTCTCACAACCCTTCAATTAAAGATGGCTGACGGAATGACCGGTGTAAATATTCCTTGTCTCTCCATTTGTTTTAAGGTCAACTCCAGCACTGTGTGCCTGCACTATGTGAAAGTACAGTAGAGTCAAAGTCAGTTTTGTTTTATGTTCTTAATTATGTCATCTTTATATGAATGGTACAGTGTGATATGTTTTTGAGCAGGTCTTAATGAGAGGGTGTGGGTTACCAATTAGAAAATACAGGACACTATTTAAAAACAACGCACTGCCATTCATATCCTCGTAGCAAATAAATTTACAAGAAAGGAAGTTATGCTGGTTAAAGTGCTCCTGGTAGTTAAAAATCATTTGCTTGATACTTTTTTATTTTGCCTCTGAACAAAAAGTTATTTTGGGTGGTCAAAATAAATAGGACCCCCTTTATTTTAACGAATACTGGGTTATGTAAAACCGCATCATTTACTGTATTAGTGGAACACGTTGAAAGAGGACTTTAAATGAGATTTGTACATCAGTAACATTCTAAGGTGTGCAAAGATCTACACTGAGGTGACAAAAGTCCTGAGATAGCGATATGCACATACACAGATGGTGGTAATATCATGTGAAAAAGGTATAAAATGGCTGTGCAGTAGCAAAGCTGTCATTTGTATTCAGGTGATTCATGTTAAAAGCTTTCCAATGTGATTGTGGCCACACAAGAGGAATTAACAGACTTTGCATGCAGAGTGGTAGTTGGAGCTAGGTGCATGGGACATTCCATTTTGGAAATTGTTAGGGCATTCAATATTCAGACATCCGTAGTGTCAAGAGTGTGCCGAGAATACCAAATTTCAAGCATTTCCTCTCATTACGGACATTGCAGTGGCCGACAGTCTTCACTTAACAACCAGGAGCAGTGGCATTTGCATAGAATTGTCAGTGCTAACAGACAAGCAACACTGCAACCACAGAAATCAATGTGGGACAAATGACTAATGTATCCAGTAGGATAGTGTGGCGAAATTTACTGTTAATGGGCTGTGGCAGCTGACAACCTATGCGAGTGCCTTCACTAACAGCACATCAATTGCAGCACTCCTCCTGGGCTTGTGACCACATCAGTTGGATGCTAGACAACTCGGAAATTGTAGCCTGGTCACACGAGTCCTGACTTCAGTTGGTAAGAGCTGATGGAAGGATTTGAGTGTGAGTGTGGTGTAGACCCCATAAAACCATGGACCCAAGTTGTCAACAAGACACTGTGCAAGCTAGTGATGGCTCCATAATGGTGCGGGCTGTGTTTACGTGGAATGGAATGGGTCCTCTGCTCTAAATGAACTGATCACTGACTGGAAATGGTTATGTACAGCTACTGGAAGACTATTTGCAGCCAAACTATGATGGAATTTTTATGGATGACAATTCACCATCTCACCACGTCATAATTGTTTGCAATTGATTTGAAGAACACAAGCAAATGATCTGGCCACACAGATCACCCTACGTGAATTCCATCAAACATTTATGGGACATAATTAAGAGGTCAGTTCATGCATAAAATCCTGTGTTGGCAATACTTTCACAATTATGGGTAGAGGCAGGATGGCTCAGTATTTTTGCATAGGACGTCCAACTGTTTGTTGAATCCTTGCTACATTGAGTTGCTGCTCTACATTGGGCAAAACAAGGTCTGACACAATATTAGGAGGTATCCCATGACTTTTGTCACCTCAGTATGTGCTTTTGAACAGATTGCCTGTATTTTGATTAGAATTTTGGTGTTATTTCCCAGTAATGTTTTCTTTTTCCCCCCACTCCCCCATTTCCATGAGGCTTACACTTTCATTTCTGCTCCACTTCAATCTAAGTCCATACTCATCATCCATTCACAGGTTATTTAGGTGATGCAAAAGTTTCAGCACTTCAGATTGAGTGGGTATCAAGTAACCACTTGTGGAATACGGGACTGAAGGAGTGTGTGGCCACGCAAGTGATCTTGACGCAGCTGTGGTGTGCAAAAGATGGATTGAATACACTTCGCAAAGCTTGATGGTACTTGCTGTACATGACCAGTAGTACCATATCGAATGACACAGCTGCCTGTGTGGCTTTTAGCCAAGTAACTCTCACTCTCTTGAGCATAGGATCCAAAGTTGCAGTGTGCACAGACTTGATATGCTTTCTTTACTCACCACTACATCTCGTCCTGTGTTGTGACATAACTAACCACCACATTTCCATAGATTTATGGAAGGGGACACATGCCTGTTGGGTTGCAGTGTTACCCATTTGAAGGGAAGCATGACCAAGCCACGTAGATAACAATTGACAGCTAATGACTGCTCTCATTCAGCTTCACCATCTGGATGCATTGCTCTATTTATGTAATGTCATTCCCCCTCTCCCTCTATTTCTGGGCAAGATTTAATGCATGCAGCACATCTCAAAAACAAATTTCCCTCTTTTTCCAGACCAGTTTTTCTGGAGTCATATTGTGCTTAACCCCTAAACTACTTGGATCAGTTTTATGACACAATCTACAAATTTTGTTGATAAATATGAACATAGTAAAAGGTGTCAGATTTAATTTGAGTTCCAGCAGGTTAGAGGCACATTTTCACTATGCCTCCACTTAGTGCTGGTTTTTATGGGCTGCATGCTCACACTGCAAAATCAAATCCAAGTTTTACATTGTTCGGAAATTCACCAACCTCTCACAGGGCAGCCAGCCTGTAGCTGTGTTCTATGTTTCTGCAAAAGAACTGACACATGGTCATAGGGATCGCTGATCCTTTCTGGTGCTGTCAGGATCATAATCAAACTCTGTGGTAGACGAGGATTAATCTCTTCGCTCATTTCAAAAAAAAAAAAAAAAAAAAGGCTGTGTCCAACACAAATCGTTCAGTAATGGCTATGGTACATTTGCTTGCTGACGTTGGCAGTGTTGTAAACAATGTAGTTCAGCCCCGATCTCTACCTGTATTTGACGCAACCAGAGTTCAGAACACTCACCAACTAAAACTAAAACTGTCACACTAAAGTACCTGCATTATACTTTCATCTGAACATATATAAATGAAAACCACATCAAATACTCTTCACAACTCCTTGCCAGTCACATTGCATCACAAATGTACAAAACAATGGCACAACTGTATAAGAATTATGGCCAGGCTGCAGTAGTAATTCCTCTGCTTGGCCGAGCTGTGCCAGCCTCGGCCAGGTCACACTGGGCTGACTGGCGGTTGCTTTGGTAGCACATTTCTTGCATGCTGAAATACTTGGGTGTGACATCATTACGACGAGTATGCTCTGTATTGAAGATGATGTAAACCTTGTATCTATTTTTGTGATCATTCAAGATGCTAAGCTGCAGTAGCCATTTTAGTGGATGTATTGAGGAAGCAGTTCATTATGTCTTCAATGAGTGTATTCATTGTGATTCTCCCTCTCTCTCTTTTGTGACAAATGAGGAACTTCCTACTTCACAGGAAGGCTGTTGTTTGTGATTAGAAATTAAAGAAAGAGATGAACATTTTGGGGAAATTTCTTAGAACAAATAATATCTATATGTCATTTGTGAAGAAAGAGATTTCTTTCAGGCATATAATATATATAACAGCATTGGCTATGGTGGAAGGTGTTACTGTATTTTAACCAGGAATCGATTAAAATTGCATGATACAGAAAAAGAGCTGGTGGGATGCATTGTAAAAAGCATTCTGGATGGGGTATCCTTTTTAAACCTCTGTGCTCCCTCCAGATCAAAAACAGAGCTTGCAAAGGAAAAGCTTTTCAGCAATGAAGTCCCAAATGAGACAGGGAAAGCCGGGCGGAGTGGCTGAGCGGTTCTAGGCGCTACAGTCTGGAACCGTGCAACCGCTACGGTCACAGGTTCGAATCCTGCCTCGGGCATGGCTGTGTGTGATGTCCTTAGGCTAGTTAGGTTTAAGTAGTTCTACGTTCTAGGGGGCTCATAACTTCAGCAGTTAAGTCCCATAGTGCTCAGAGCCATTTGAACCATTTTGAGACAGGGAAAAGACTAAAGGCAACATCATCATCACAGGAGATTTTATTTTGATTTAAAGGGTGATTGATTCCAGAGGCATAACACTCTGTTGTGGTACCTTGCAAAACACAATTGGAAGTCTGAACATGACAGATGTACCTGAGCAACTTGGCATTAGGCATACTCACTAGACAAGTCTCATCAGTAGCAGCATCAAGATCTGATGGAATCTAGATCACACTGGGAGTAACTGTGCAAGATTATAACTAATTCACATCAGCTTTTCTGACCATCGCGCTGTAATTGTTAAATCGAAAGATCTACCTTGCCCCAATATAATTGGCAGAGAATACTGGAAATTAAATTGTAACCTGCTGTCCATAACTTGGATAAAGTTGGACTTCAGCGTTCATTGCAAATCGTGGGTTAACCAGAAACATTTCTTCTATAATGTGGTCGAGTGATCAGAGAATCGTGTAATATCTGGCATTCAGAAACTGTTTACACATGTTGCCTAAAGGATTAATGAAACCAGGAGAAACAACATTGAGCTACTGTCTTATCAATGGGGTGTGGATTTTTATGTGATATCAATATGCAAAATATATACTTATTTATGTAGTGAAAATGAGTAAACATATTTAAGAAAATATGCAATATCAAAAAATATTTAATTAAATATTTAACATAAAAAATAATTTCAACTGAAATCAGCTTCTGAATTACACCATAGCCTATGATATAATGTTAATATTGTGACTGCACTTATCTGGATTTCACAGTAACATCCTCAATAGCACCAATCTTGATCACACCGAAGCTGAAAGGTTAACTAAGGTGGGATGGCATTTGTTCATAGATTTACACAACACCATATTTTAGATGTCATTAACACTCATATCCAGTGTTGAAGCTAACTGTTCTCTCACAGTACCAAGAAAACACAGTTAAACAAAGGAAAGTCCATGTTGGAATATTAACAATATTATGAAAAGGATAGGTTGATATTCACCATAAAGATGACACTTTGAATTGCAGACAGACACAACAAAAAGAGTGGTACATATTGAGCTTTTGGCCAAAGCCTTCTTCAGAAAGGAAACACACAAAGACATTCACACAATCAAGCATACCTTATTGGGAAGAGGTGACAGGATAGAGGAATGGAAACTGTTGGGAGGAGGATATGGGGACAGTAGGTTAGTGTAGGTTTAGGCCAGGATGATTTTGGGAGCAGAGAATGTTGTGTAAGGATAAATCCCATCTTCAGAAAAGCTGGTGGTGGAGGGGAGGATCCAAATAGCCCAAGTTGTAAAGCAGCCATTGAAATCAAGTAGTTTATGTTCAGCTGCATGTTGTGCCACAAAGTGATGCACTTTGCTCCTGGCAGTGGCCATTCATCCTGGTGGACAGCTGGTACATGATATGGCTGCTTTCATGGATGGTCCAGCTTCTGATGGGGTAGGATACGTCTGTGACAGGACTGGAATGAGAATTGCCAAGTGACTGGATTGGGCAGGTCTTGGAAGAGGAGATTAGTGTTTAACGTCCCATCGAGAGGTCATTAGAAACGGAGCACAAGCTCAGATTAGGTAAGAATGGGGAAGGAAACTGGGCATGCCCTTTCAAAGGAACCACCCTGGCATTTGCCTGAAATGATTTAGGGAAATCATGGAAAACCTAAATCAGGATGGCCTGAGACGGTTTTGTACCATCGTCCTCCCGAATGCAAGTCCAGTGTGCTAACCACTGCGCCACCTCGCTCGGTGGGCAGGTCTTGACCTGGGTCTTCCACAGAGTTATGAACCTTGTGGTAAGGGAGTGAGATTGGGTGTGTTATAGCAATGACTAGGATGTTGTGGACGTAGGATGGATGACGAAACACCACTTTTGGAGGGATGGGGAAGGTGGATATAAAATGCTTGATTTCAGTGGCTGCTTCACAACCTGGGCCATATGGGTCCTCCCCTCAACCATCAGATTTTCTGAACTGTGAAGATAATAATTATTCGTACAATACATTCTCCACTCCCAAAATTATCCCGGCCTCAACATATGGTATCCTGCTGTCCCCATACACTCCACCCAACAGTTCCCCGCAACCAATCCCCTTCCCTGTCACCTCCTACCAACTCATGTCCCCTCACCCTCATTCTGTACTGCTCTCTGCCAACACCCTCACTGATCTTTTCCCATTATCTGCTCCCTTTTCCACGTCCCTTTCCTCCCCCACAGCCTCCTGACCCTGCACCTGGAATCTCTCTCCTGCCACCATTTAGTCCCTGTTAGCTCCACAAGGCAGCACTCACATCTCTCCCCTCACCTGTACCCTGCTATCCCTCCCACTTCCCCACTTAATGTGGATTGCTGCTTCTGTTCGATGCAGTTGCATTCTGGATAGAAGTCGTGTACATGAGGTATACTTGCTTGTGTGAATGTGTGCGTTTCCTTTCTGAAGAACCCTTTGGCCTGAAGTAATTTGCCTGCACTACTAAAAGAGAATTATTTTTGGTCACTTCTGTTTACTAAAATGTTTGTGTTGACTTATTAAAAAACCCAATCTTGCTTCGTATTTTTGAAGGCCAGTGGCCAACCAGGTACTTCTCCATATGAAGGTCCAAATTTTAGGAGATGAAGTATTCCTGGAGAGATGTTAGCTGAAGCATTTTCTTCTCCTTCACTGAGGATATTGCAGACAATAGCAAAAGTCCAGTAACCTGTATTTCCCGCCAAAACAGCTTAAAAACGTATTTCCTACCTCTGTCCAATATCATCTGTAATGTCAGTCAACTTTTACTTGACATTCTCAACAATTTCTAACAGTACCTTCAAGGTCAGCCTGATAGATTGTAATTCTTTAGTGCTACTGGTGAGGAAGCGAAAGTTGCCATGGGTTTACACAAGAGCATTTTTGATTTAGGTTTAGTGAAAGCATTTTGTACCTCTTGCATTTAAACTGAGAGTTCTCTTGGAAAGGTGTCAATCATAAAATGAATATACTTAGAGGATATAAAACAATACAAACACTGCCAAACTGCTCAGAGGGCGCACTGGGACCATAAACTATTATGTTAAGTTTGTGTGTACACTTCATGTTGAAGTGTTAAAGGGCTCTTGTTGTGGGTTGAAACTGAACAAATTACTTCACTAGCGATCTGCCATCTTGATGTTGTTGATGTTTTCTTGATACAGTGCCACTAATTGTGCCATGAGACTTCATTTCCATTTGGAGAGGATCAAGGGCTGTAAGAGTGTTCACCTCTACACCAACTCATTACAAAATGATGTAAATGTCTTTTTAGATGGCCGGCCGGTGTGGCCGAGTGGTTCTAGGCACTTCAGTCTGGAACCGCACAACCACTCCAGTCGCAGGTTCGAATCCTGCCTTGGGTATGGATGTGTATGATGTCCTTAGGTTAGTTAGATTTAAGTAGTTCTAAGTTCTAGGGGACTGATGACCTCAGATGTTAAGTCCCATAGTGCTCAGAGCCATTTGAACCATTTTTCTTTTTAGATAACTCTTCTATATTTGGTTGTTCTTGTGTTCAGTATTTACAGTGTTTGCTAACAAATATCTTATAACTCAGAACAACATATCTGAAGTGAATTTCACAACATTACATAAGAGAATGACATTTCTGTACAGATTTTTCAACTGTTTCTGAGTGTTTGCATTGTCAGCAGAAGTGCTTTCTCTGTAGCCTGTAAAAGACCACCAAGCCACGATATCTATGGTTAAGTGCCACTTCCAGAGGAGATAGAGACTCTTGACAGCATCTTACCTTGCCGATTTCCTCTGCTCACTCTTCTCGCATTGTCTCTGCACAAGCCAAAATCAAAGTGCGCATGCTAGTTACCTAAACAACATTTTTACATGAACATCTTTCATCTGATTGCGAGGAAGAGGTGGGACAGCCTGTTACACCACAATGTCTTTCAGCTAGGACAGGTCACATAGAGAAAGGTTGGGAACCATTTCTTGTAGTTTGGATGTTTCTTTCCTACAAAAGTGCTCTTCTACAATACACCGTAGGTATTCTTCCATTGATATTGTCTTACACAGTGAGGACAAAGAATATGTATTGGCCTATCAGCAGTATCATATTGTTGTTCTTTGCTTCTGTGCAGGCATTCCAGCCTGGTTGGATTATATCTTTTAAATGTATTGCATTCCCAGATGTCCTATTGATATTGGCCAGTTTTTTTCCTTTTCCATTTCCATACATATATTTTCTCACAGCATATTAGCCTGTAGGCTATGGTGTCTGTCAGTCAAAAACACTCACAGTATGATGTGGGAGTTTATTGTACCTTATAAAGTTTCTTCCCTGTCTTTATTGTTTCATTTACCTCATCGCTCCAGGCTGAACGTGAGTGGGTTTTAATGATGTGGTTCTTAACATTTTCCACACTTATTTCCGTTTTGTGCCTTCATACTTGAACTCAGGTTGGTTATTCCTGTGCTTTTGTGTTAGCAATCTGTATTGTGCTACAGATAAAAATTAGGAGATCATCACGAATATAGCTAAGTTCTGCAATGAGTTTTAAATGATGAGCCCCTAGGTATCACTCACATAGGGCTCAGAAGGATAAGATTAGAATAATTGAAACACACACAGAGACATTCAAACAATCATTCTTCCTGCACTCCATGCATGAATGAAATGGGAAGAAACCTAATGACTGGGTCCATAGGATGTACCCTCTGCTATGCACTTCACAGTGGTTTGCAGAGAAAGGATGTAGATGTAGATAATATCTGCTTACACAGTCTAGGTCTTTATTTATGTGGCTTACATTAATTGTTACTGTCCAATCCCCTAATTCTAGAACATTAATTGACCTGTTTTTTTAAAGTACTCACATTGTATCTTATTATTTTTTAATTATGTTTAAAAAAAGACAGGCATGCATTGATGTTGTACATTTTTACTGACATTTAATGCTTTTCAAAATCGTGATAAAGTTGGTGTTTGAAAGGAAATGTTAAAAATATCCCCTTGCCAAAGAAACCAAAAACCTGAAGTGAAGTGAAGTGAAAAAGAGTGTAAAGTGTAGTGTTCCCTATGCGTGAAATAGTGTGTATATGTTCAGATTGCAAATTCCATGGCTCTCCAATTCTGAATTGCTGCTTCTTGAAATACTGTTCAGACAAATTGTCTAGGTATTCTCAGTATGGATCTCTCCACTGCTGCAGATGTTCTCGAACTGGAATCTGGAAGCTTTAATCAATTCTCACTTCCCGCTAAATAATAGAAAGTATTTCTTTCGACAGCAGTTATATTACATCTTCTGCTACAGTTGATGATAGAAGGCAACACCAAATCTATAATGAATGTTTATGTATTTGATCTTATGTTGCATAAACTCAGTGTGTTAGTGCTACTGACAGTTCTGCACCAATATATGACAGAATGAATCATCGAATGTCCTCCATGACATCAGCACTATTTTCAAGGCACCTTCTTTATTCAGTGGTGCGCCCCACTCCTCCAGGTCAGGACATCACAGAACAAAAAAACTGCCAAGCCAACAGCTACTGCAAAGTGTACCAAATTGCCATTGTCGTCCCACCTTGAAGACGTGTGGCATCCATCAGGGCCAGTATACGTGCTCAAACAATAACAAACTTCCAAACAGTTTGTGGTTCTTAATTAATTAGCTAACAAAAGATATTGCCACTTTAGCAAGTATTCATCAACAGGTAGATATTGGTTAACATATCACTGTACCAAAAATGCAATTTTCCTGTACTTTGAATTCTGTACATACAAAAAATCACAATATCTTAACCATAAGTTAAATGCTTATTGCTTTCATTCATTTACACCTGTAGCCCATTCTTAAATCCCCTTTCTTAACTTAAATTGCTTGGTTTAGTGAGGGTAAAAAATAAGCTAACATATTCGTACTAGTTAAAGCTATCCTTCCCTAAGAAATCCGTTAAACCCAACCATGAAACATACATTAAAGTTATAATATGTTATACTATGAATTAGACTGCTACAGGTCAGTTCTGGAAAAATGTAAAAGTAGTAGAAGTAAAGGAGACTACTGACTGAATACCAGAGGCATTGATTCATCACCAGACACACACAGACGAAAACATGCTAGCTTTCAGAAACAATTCTTTTTCGAGGTAGAGTACAAATACACACATGCACATTCACACGCAACACAAACAACACTCCTGTGCTCCTACACAGTGTTGTCTGGACGAACGATTAGTATACCTGTCAAGCTGACACTATGTAGGGTGCAACTGCGTACGCATGCGTGTGCCGAAGGATTGATTTCGAAAACTAGCAAGTTTTCTTTCTCTTTCGTGTTTGCCTGTTGAAAAAAATTTTTACCACTGCAAGTCAGGCAATTTCATGTGCACTACAACTTTTGAGTAAGACTCAAAACCAAGAGTATTCCACCTCTTAATGACACCTCATTCCTCAGAAGGCCATGTCCTAACTCCCATCAAATTTCTACAGAAGTAGTGTCCTTAAATACATCTCCATTCTCTTTCATTGAATTATAGGTTCTCCCTTCTTTTTTACACCTATCCTATGCATTTAAAAAAACTCCTCCTGAACACACCATGAATACTCAACGGTATTGACCAGCCGCTGTGTCATCTTCAGTCCACAGGCATCACTGGATGTGGAAATGGAGGGGCATGTGCTCATCAGATTGCTTTCCCGGCTCTGTGTCAGTTTACAAGACTGGAGCCGCTATTCTCAGTCAAGTAGCTCCCCAATTTACCTCACAAGAGCTGAGTGCACCCTGCTTGCCAACAGCACTTGGCAGACCAGATGGTACTCATCCAAGTGCTAGCCCAGCCAGACAGCGCTCAACTTCAATATTGCCATGCCTGTGTTATTCTGATACCTAGAGACCGGATATATGCATTTGCATGTTGCATACGCATTTGCATATTTGGCTCCTTTTCACTGGTTGTTACTTATTTTAACTAAAAACTAGTGACGATGCATATTTTCCCTCTGAGTGTACAATAGTTTAAAAATTTAAACGGGCGCTCTCTTGCTCGATCTAGTTTTGATATCTCACAGATTGACTGTGACCTAGAACTGTGTGCAGTCACTAACCAAGAGGCCAATGCATAGCAAAATCATTACAGAAGAGGAACAGGCAGACAGAGTCAATGCTCATGTGCCCACGCCCCCGGTTAATCCCCTTCACTGTCATACCATACGCATCAGCAACAGTTAATTTAAACTGTGCAAGCTTTTAATTACATGTCCATTGTTTCAGTTAAGCTTTCTATTTACTTGTACACAGTTGAACATGTTTGTGATGTGTAGTGTGTAACGTGCTGTGTGCCGTGCCATCCGAAAAAAAGGAACATCGTTTCGTGGATAGCTGACCATCCTAGAATCCATGGAATTGTTTTATATTGTCGAGTTTGTAAGAAAAATGTTTAGAGCAAAAAAAAGTTTCCAATAGACCAGAACGCCAAGACAAGTCTTCATATTGCAGGAATGCAGAAAAAAGGACCATGACAATAACCTCTGACAACAGCAAGTTGCAGTAGCAAGGGTTAGTCCAAAGACAACCAAAACAATCGGTGTAATGGGCATCTATGTGAAGCATTCTTGCGCAAATATTGCTTAAATCAAAATATACCAGACAAATCAATTACGTAAATGTTCTGGAAGAAATTCACAATGAACTCGAGGACAGTATTATCTGGATTTCTGTTGAGGAAACTACAGACACTTGTGGCTGTTACGTTGCAAATTTAATTGTTGGTGCTTTAAAAGAAGAACCTTCACCTTCCTATTTAGAGGCCTGCAAAGAACTTGAAAAAGTAAATCATTCTATGATCGCCAGATTTGTGAATGAGGATATTAGAAAAATATTTCCAGAACCTTCTGCAGATGAAAGGATGTTTGTGTTTATTTCAGATGCTGCTCCCTAAATGACCAAAGCAGGAAAAGCCCTCTGAGTAGTGAAGAAGTATGTTCCCCATTTGTGAATGAAAACAAACTGATTTCATCCACAAAGAAAGTGTTTCTAAAGGCTCCTGCTCACATCAAGGCCTACAGAGAAAAACTTCGAAATGTGCCTCTACCTCCCGAACCAGTGGTAGTTCTTTGGGGTACGTGGGTAAAGCTGAGTTGTTTTACAATGAACATTTCGAGGCTATTGGAGGGGTAGTAAATGACTTAGATAGTGCAGAGGCTTTGGCAGTTTGCCAGTGCAAGGAAGCTTTTAATGATTCCGGCATTAAAAAAAGACATTGCTGTGATTAGCACTCATTTTTCTCATATACGTGCAAGAATTAAAAAGCTTGAAACTCGGGGTTTGGCGTTGAATGAATCTGTTCAGTTAATGAATAAAATTATTCTAGTGAACTCCTCAGTGTCAGAGGTATTCCCAAGAAAACTTAAAGAAAAGTTTGAAAACATTTTAAACAATAACCCAGGCTTTGAACCCTTGTGTGAAATTGATAGTTTTATTAAAGGGGCCGGTGAACTTTTACCAGAAACAATAAGTGCCAACATAGCACCCAAATTCAAATACTGCCTAGTTAGCTCACTTGATGTAGAATGGTCCTTTTCTTCTCATAAAAATGTTTTGAGTGATGGAAGACACAATTTTATACTGAATATTTGAATATTTGGAACAGTACTTGGTTGTTTGTTTACAATAGTAGAAAAATGTAAAATAAATTGTAAATGATGCTTTGGTCCAGTAGTATTAATTAAATGTTAATGCTGTTAAAAAAAAATTCATGATTGTGTGTTGTTTTTTAAATAAAATTAACGGAGTTTTTGACAGTGCCCCTCTGCGTGCGATACATCTCAAAGTTGTTCCTGTACACACGGTTAACTCGCATCGCATCCGCTTGTTACTGACAACAACAGCAAAGAAGGAACAATTCTCCCTATTTTGCAAATTTTTAGAAAATAATTCCAGAAAGGCCCCCTCCTAACCTCTGCCAGAAAGTATTCAGAAAATGATATCAGCGTTCTAAATGTACTGATTTTTCATGTGGCAGGCACTCTTCATTGTAATTGGTATGCACAGGTTCGACATTGATATGTAATGCAAGCAGTAACTACCATGTTTTTTTATTTATTTGATCTTGCATATTTCGACACTTTTCATGCATTTTTAAGCATTTTTCATGCATATTTGCGTGCATACTTTAAGGTTTTTATGATGCATGTAATCTGGTCTCTACTGCAAATGATGCAAAGTTCCTTTGGACATGCATGCATGTCCAAAGAAACAGGCACTGCAGCAACTACAGCCACTATGAAATACATTATATGTGTTTGCAATTGACAGTAATGACAACCATCAGCTGTAGAATGGAATGACAACAATGAAAATTTCCATTGTTATCAGAATAACACAGGCCCTGCAATATTGTATGTCTCTGAAAATACCAGGCAAGTGACTCTCAAGTGCAACATCTGACCTGTACAGGAATATATATAATGGATGTATTAGTTCAGGTCGTAGACACATGGTTGACGACATATGGAAGTTTGGGTCTGGCCGTGAGTCATGCACAGGTAGCCCAATGTTGAGGCGACCACTTGCGATAAGCGGGAAATCCGGGCTCGAGTCCAAGTCCGGCACAAATTTTCATTGTTGTCATTCCATTCTACAGCGATGGTTGTCATTATTCGCAACTGCGAATACATATAATGTGTTTAACCTGGTGATCTGATGGGAACCAGTGTTATCACTGTGGCAAGGCTGTTGGCTGGCATCCCGTTTATTATTATAAATGTCTTGTCGCCTCTCTTCTCTTATATTTTGAGGTAGTTTACTGCTAATTTATCTAAGATCCTTACCAGATTACTGAGTTTCCCAAGTGCTGTGTCTTTTACGTATACTCCTCTGCATTCCACTTGATGTGGCCAAATCATAATGTTTGTTTACTGCAGATAAATTGCACTGCTTTGGTTCAGAATTTCACTATGTAGATATCATTGGTATCTTGTTGGGATGTTAGCATTTATACAAGTACTTTCACCCTTCCCTTTTCTTCCTCTCTTCAACACGATGATGTTCTTGGGGGGAGGGGGCTTTGTAGTAATCCCAATCTCCTATAGGTTTATTTTGTAATCTCCTTGGTTTGTCAGGTTTCTTTAAATGTATGTTTTAGTATATGCCCACATGCGATAATGCTGCTAAATGACACTGTTGGCATAAGATACGAGGTGTGGATCAACTGTTGCTCACAAACAAGTGAGGGAACATAACCCCACAAGAGTAAATGAAAACTTACCATGCAAGTCAATCCATGGGGAACCAGAAAATCTGAAACCATGTAGAGATGTGCAAGGACTTCAAATGGTGCACAACTTCATACAACCCAGCACTACTGGACAATAACAAGGTTGCTTCATCAACTGTATCAACGATATGCCTTACTAGGCAGTGCAGCAGGCACTGGCACAAATAATTTTTCCTCCCTTCTGTAGACTCATTGAAACCAGCAACTGATAGTGGGGGTGGGAAGGAAAACGCACAGCAGGCTCTGGCTTGCCACCATTGTGGCAGGGGCATGAAACAGTTCTGCATTCTGGTTTAATAGTTGCTTCTTCTTCTTCTTCTTCTTCTTATGTAAGCATTGCAGAAATGCCGGGTCCATGGTGACCCAAATTAACACCGTGAAGAAGTGGAGAAACAATTACAATCATCACACCCATAAGAAGGTTCTTCTTTGCCACTTTAGTATCTGCACAGGCATGACAATGGCTCTAAACAACACTGTCAGCACAAGGTACTGTACGGGCTGATGGTGGCTCTACAACAAGTTGGGGGAACGGAATCCCAGAATAGGAAATGAAAACTCACCATGAGAATCAGTCTGCAAGGGAACATAAAGTCCGAAACAGCTTAAAGATGTGCACGGCGATAAACACAACATGGCAGATGTGGGTGATCAATGACTGAGGACACATTAACGGCACAAGGCACGAAATGTAAGGCGAGGTCCACAGTGGCTGAGTTCAGTGTTAGAACTGCCCTTCTTGGTTCACTGTCACCCACAGGTAAACACTCCTGTCAGTGGGCCTTCCCATAAAACACGTTGCGTATGTCTCCAAGGGCGTTAGTCAGCTGCACTACCCACAACACCTCCTCTGCATCCATTTCGATGTCCACTGGCCGGGTATACTAAATAAGTGTATTTTATAAAACCTTATATACATTACATTTGTGTGTATTGTCAATATACACCCTTATTTTGTGTGTGTGTGTGTGTGTGTGTGTGTGTGTGTGTGTGTGTATATGTGTGTGTGTGTGTGTGTGTGAGGGGGCGCGCGCGCACCTGGGATCTCCTACCAAACCCCTGGATCGATTTCAGCCAGATTTGCCACACAAACATCATGCTTCATGAGTGTCAACACTGTGGGATTTATAACTTCCTACCTCAAAAATGAGCAGAAATATGGCAAATATGGTGGTCTCTCTCTCTCTCTCTCTCTCTCTCTCTCTCTCTCTCTCTCTCTCTCTCTCCCTCCCTCCTTCCTCCACATATAGGCTGCCCTGCATGACAGTCGTATTGTGTTAGAGTAGTATCAGCATGCTTCATTGACCTGTCGTGTACGGGCTACACATTTGGACAGGCATGGATTGGGGGCGGTTGGGATAGACAGAGATAGGAGGCAGGAAGGAATGGATATGGAAAGAGGGAGCCATTACGGGATGGACAGATAGGGAGGGAGAAGCAGGTGGATAGGGAAAATGTGGCAGAAGGAGATGGATAGGGAGAGTGGGGCAGGTGGAAATGGATGGGAAGAGGGGTCAGGAGGAGATGGGTAGGGAATGGCGTGCAGGATGGAACGAACGAAGAAGGGGTTGGGGAGGTGGACAAAGAGAGAGAGGGGGGAGGGTAAGAGGAGATGGACAGACAGATGGAGAGGACAAGATGGACAGGGAGAGCTACGGGAGGAGCAGTAGATAGACGGAGGCAGAAGGGAAGGGGCGATGGACGGAGAGAGGGAGGGAATAGGAGATGCCCCGAGAGAGGGAGGGAAGAAGAGGAAGATGAGATAGACAGAAAGAGGGGGTGGATGAGCAGGAGAGAGAAGTTACGAGTGTTAGAAGGAGATGAACAGAGAGGGGGGGGAGGAGGAGATGAACAGAGGGAGGGGGGTGAAGGTATGGTCAGAGAGAGGGTGCAGGGGAGATGGACCAAGAGAAGGGTGAAGAGGAGATAAAGGGATGGAGAGAGCGGAATGGAGGAGATGGACAGATAGATGTGGGCGGAAAAGGTAAACAGAGGTGGGGAGAAAGGGCTCAACACAGATAAAGAGGAGAAGATGTGTGAGGTATATAGTGAATGTGTACACAGGTGAAGAAGCCATGGGAAAAAGGCGGGTACCCTAATGAATGAAAATATTGTGACTAGATAGACAAAGTTTTTCTACCCTGTAAATGTGACGTGTTTGGCAAATCAAAAAGAGGGGCTCTGCATAGGGCAGCATGTTTAGTGTAGGAAGAAACTGGGTGGCTGTTCCTGAGTATCCCATGATATGTAAGACCTGCCTTCATTGCATTTTATTATGTTTTGTTTGTCTACACAGTGACAGGAAACTCCTACAAGAGAATCCCACGAATCTTCTGTTCGAAGGTTTATTTTAAATATAAGCATTGTGTCAACTGTTTACTTTATGATTTAATTACAAGGACATCTATGAATAATGAATAATCCCTCGGTTGTAAATGAAATCCTACGAATCCAAAGCATGGGTTTTGTGCGGGATTATGCTACAGGGATTGCAGTTGGGTCACCAAACTGAAGGAAACTTGATTGTCTGACATAAATTCCCTTATGCGGATGTAGAAGATGGGAGGAAGTTGAAGAAAATAAACATTCAAAAGTTATAATTAACCTTGAAATTTATACCGAATCTTTAGTATAAATTGACCTTCCTAGTTAAGGTGCCACTTCACTAAAGTCAAGTCCTTGCACAGAGACAGGACTGCCTATCACTGTTCTGTCTGCCAGCTGACATTGTCTGAATCTAAGATCAACAGAACACTGCACCTATAGTACTTATCACACCTATTCCATACTGTCACCGAATCTCCATTGAATTTGTCTGTTTCTGTCTCTCACTGGGCTCCTGGTCCCAGCATTTTGTTCACCTTATCCCTTAGATCCTGCCAGTCCCTGACATGATGTGGCATCTAAGGCTTCACATCGGCTATATTGATTCATTATTTTTCAGCTGTCATTCAGAGGCTGTGTGGAGGGGTTAGGAAGTCCTTCCCTATATGGGCAACAAATTCGTCATTAGCCTTTCATTGACTTCTCATGATGTATTGTGGTCTCCACACCACAAGACCCTGTCTCTTTCTCTCTGATAGCTTGTGTTCTCTGTCTCACAATTATTGCCTAAGGACCTCACTTCATTAATTCTGTCACATATTTTACCTTCACTGTCTAAAGCCTTTGCCTCATTAATTCTGTCAAACAGCTTATCCTTTAAGTCTCTAGGCCTCCTGAGTCACCATTCTGTGCTTCTGTAGCCCAGGCCTGTTGCTTGTCTCTGTTAAGCTTCCCAAGCAGGCACCTGTAGCCCATTGTGGGTGGCCTCTGTGACATCTTCTGCCTCACCCAAAGTTCCGTCTTTACTTTAAATCACTTTGAATAATATTCATAGGACTTACCTTTTAGTTAAAGACACGGCAAATCTTCTTATGTATAGTTATCTAAACATTATTCAGAAAATGTTTATTCATACATATTACACTGTTAAGTTCACTGTCATTGTAAAATAGCTATATTAAGAACAGTTATTAAAAAATCCAGAAGTATGTGTATCATGTCTGAAATCAGCAACTCTGATAATAAAATTAAAACAATTTGGAATATTATTAAAAGAGAAACAGGTCAACCAAGAGCACAGGAAGACAGTATTACCATCAAATGGAATGAAAACTTTACGAACAAAAAGTCAGAAGTTGAAAATATTTTTAATAATCATTTTCTAAATGTTGTGGATATAGTAGGATTCAGGTGTTCATTAGAAGATGCTAGGCTGTTAATGGAAGAGGCCATACCTATGCAATTTGATACAATTGAAATCTCACCCACTTCTCCCTCTGAAATTAGGAAAATAATAAACTTGATTAAAAGCAAAAACTCACATGCAATTGATGGTATTTCCAGCAAAATACTAAAAGCTTGTTCTCAACAGATTCTCAGCCACCTGTGTAATAGCTCTCTGGAACAGGGCATTTTCCCTGATAGACTGAAATATGCTATTGTTATACCTTTGCATAAAAAAGGGGATAGATCTGATGTCAACAATTACCATCCAATCTCCCTTCTAACAGCTTTATCCAAAATTTTTGAGAAAGTAATGTATTCAAGAGTAGCTTCACATATCTGTAAAAATGAAGGACTAACAAAATGTCAGTTTGGTTTCCAGAAAGGTTTTTCAACAGAAAATGCCATATATGCTTTCACCAATCAAATTTTGAATGATCTGAATAACCGAACACCACCCATTGGGATTTTCTGTGATCTCTCAAAGGCTTTTGATTGTGTAAATCATGAAATTCTGCTAGACAATTCTTACATAACTGGAAGAGTGCAGAAAGTTGAAATAACCAGTTCTCATAATATGCATAGATCAGCTCATTCCTCAAACTGGGGAACTATCAAGAATGGGGTTCCACAAGGGTCGGTCTTGGGTCCTTTGTTGTTCTTAATATATATTAATGACTTGCCATTCTATATTCATGAAGAGGCAAAATTAATTCTCTTTGCTGATGATACAAGTATAGTAATCACACCTGACAGACAAGAATTAACTGATGAAATTGTCAATAACGTCTTTCAGAAAATTACTAAGTGGTTCCTTGTAAACGGACTCTCACTGAATTTTGATAAGACACAGTACATACAGTTCCGTACAGTAAATGGTATGACGCCATTAATAAATATAGACCTTAATCAGAAGCATATAGCTAAGGTAGAATATTCAAAATTTTTAGGTGTGTCCATTGATAAGAGATTAAATTGGAAGAAACACATTGGTGATCTGCTGAAACGTTTGAGTTCAGCTACTTATGCAATAAGGGTCATTGCAAATTTTGGTGATAAACATCTTACAAGGGAACATCCCCATCGCACCCCCCTCAGATTTAATTATAAGTTGGCACAGTGGATAGGCCTTGAAAAACTGAACACAGATCAATCGAGAAAACAGGAAGAAGTTGTGTGGAACTATGAAAAAATAAGCAAAATATACAAACTGGGTCGTCCATGTGTAATATATGCAATATTAAGGGCAGTATGAGACGAGGTGCGCCGTGGTCCCGTGGTTAGTGTGAACAGCTGCAGAACGAGAGGTCTTCAGTTCAAATCTTCCCTCGACCGAAAATTTTAACTTTTTATTTTCAGTTTATGTGAAAAACTCTTATGTTTTCATCCCTTTTTTTGGAGTGATTATTACATCCACAAGAAAACCTAAATCGGGCAAGGTAGAAGAATCTTTTCACCCATTCGCCAAGTGTACTAGTTAGGTGGGTCGACAACAGATTCCTGTCATGTGACGCACATGCTGTCACCAGTGTCGTATACAAAATATCAGACGTGTTTTCCTGTGGAGGAATCGGTTGACCTATGACCTTGCGATCAAATGTTTTCGGTTCCCATTGGAGAGGCACGTCCTTTCGTCAACTAATCACACGGTTTTGCGGTGCGGTCGCAAAACACAGACACTAAACTTATTACAGTGAACAGAGACGTCAATGAACGAACGGACAGATCATAACTTTGCGAAAATAAAGAAAGCAAAATTTTCAGTCGAGGGCAGATTTGAACCAAGGACCTCTCGTTCCGCAGCTGTTCACGCTAACCACGGGACCACGGCGCTCCTCGCCTCACATTGCCCTTAATATTGCCTATCTTACGCATAGACGACCCAGTTTGTATATTTTGCTTATTTTTTCATAGTTCCACACAACTTCTTCCTGTTTTCTCGACTGATCTGTGTTCAGTTTTTCAAGGCCTATCCACTGTGCCAACTTATAACTAAATCTGAGGGGGGTGCGATGGGGATGTTCCCTTGTTAGTAAATTAGCTTACTACACCTATTTTCACTCATTGCTTGCATATGGCATCATATTTTGGGGTAATTCATCACTGAGGAATAAAGTATTTATTGCACAAAAGTGTGTAATCGGAATAATAGCTGGAGTCCACCCAAGATCATCCTGCAGACATTTATTTAAGGATCTAGGGATATTCACAGTAGCTTCTCAGTATATATACTCTCTTATGAAATTTTTTATTAACAACCAAACCCAATTCAAAAGTAATAGCAGTGTGCATAACAACAATACTAGGAGAAAGGATGATCTTCACTATTCAAGATTAAATCAAACTTTGGCACAGAAAGGGGTGAATTATACTGTAACTAAAGTCTTTGGTCACTTGCCAAATAGTATCAAAAGTCTGACAGATAACCAACAAGTATTTAAGAAGAAATTAAAAGAATTTCTGAATGACAACTCCTCCTACTCCAGAGAGGAATTTTTAGATATAAATTAAGAAAAACAAAAAAAAAAAGTTGTTAAATTAACTTAATTATGTCATGTATTGGAAAATTTGACTCGTTCCACATCATTACGAAATATCGTATTCATGATCCATGGAACTAGTATTAATCTAATCTAATCTAATCTAATCTACACATATATGCACCCATGTCACTCACATAAGTACTTTCTCTTTATATGTTGGAAGACCCATCATTATGTATTTGAACATCTTCCACATTTTCCTTACAAAGTTCACCAAGCAAATGTATGATGTAAGTAAATTTGTAAGTGTTATTATACAATGGAAAATCCAAAATGGAATAATGACAGTATTTTGAAAAGGACAGATTGCTACTCACCATATAGAGGAGACACTGAGTCGCAGGCAAACATAGCAAAAATACTGCTAAACTTTTGAGGTTTCAGCTGAGAGCCCTTCTCCTGAAGTATAACACACACACACACACACACACACACACACACACACACATAAGCAAAAACAAATATTCACACAATCCCAACTCACAAACACACATGATCACTATCTCTGGTCACTGAAACCGGACTGTGTACAACAAATGTGCTTGATGGGAGAAGCAATTTGCGGGTGGTGGGGATGAAGAGGAGGTTGGAGGGGGAGGTATAGCAGGGTGGGGGTGGGGAAGGGTATAGTGCTGCTTGTGGGAGCATGCAGGGATCTGGTGGGGACAGGATAGGGCTGCTAGGAGTATTCATAGGTTTTGAGGGGTGGGGGAAGGGGAGGGAAAGGGAGTGAAAAAGGAGAAAAGTAGAAGAGAGGAAAAAGCCTAGTGGGTGCATTGGTGGAACAAGAGGCTGTGTAAAGTTGGAGAGATAGCAGGAAAGGGGTAGGTGGGTGAAAGACAGGGACTAGTGAAACTTACGGTCAGGGAAGTTATGGGAATGTAGAATATATTGCAGGGAGAGTTCTCACCTGTTCGGCAGCCATTGAAGTGAAGTATGTGATGTTGGGCAGCATCTTCAGCAACTGGGTGGTCCAGGTCTTTCATGGCCATATTTTGTCGATGGCCATTCATGCAGACAGACATTTGTTGTCCCATACATCCTCCCACCACTCCTATTCCAGTCCAGTCACAGCCAACACTTACACCAACAAAAGCAGGGCTACCTGTGAAAGCAGTCATTTGATCTACAAATTAAGCTGTAATTAATCTGCTGCTTTCTACCTGGGTATGACAGCCAACAAGCCATGTGCCTTCACTAATTGTCACCAACAATTTTTGCAAATGTTGGAATGGGTGAAACAGCAGCAACATGATAAAGCTTATTTAAAGCAAAGCTATATACAAAATGTGCACTTTCTAGTCCTTTGATATTCCTTATGTTATGCTCTTTAAGTACTGTTCTTATACTTCTGAGTTTCCCTTTCCAATGTAATCATAACATTTCAGTTAGATTTCGTGCAATGATTGTTCCTAAGTGTCTCGTTTTATTGGTTTTTCCAATCACACCATTCCATTGCTATTAACAGCAATATCTTACATTTTTTTCATTAAACCTAGCACTAGACGAGCTAGAATATTCCAAAATGATGTGTTTAGACATATCCAGTTACTCATTAGTGTTCACTGTGGGACCTATATCATTCATATGTGTCTGATGAACAAGTTTGGTGTTGAAGATTTGTAGTCCGTTTAACAACCTATACATTTTCAACAGAAGCAGCTCAACTGTAAAGCCAAACAGTGTCATCGACCGGGAGCATCCTTGCTAGATGGACTATTTATAGGCAAAGGTGACGTAAACTGTCAGTCGACTTTGATACCGTATTAAGCAGCTTGTATTACATTTATGAAGTGGTCCCTAACTTCCATCTTCTTGACTGTATTAATAAGGAACTAATGGTTCAACATATCAAAGGCTTTATCGAAATCGAAGAATACTAATGCCCATTTGCTCTTGCAGATCCAACTGAGGGAGGCAGTGTCTTGATATTCACATAGTGCATTCATGAACGACTGTCCCAATGCCACACTTGCCTGATAAGGCCCTAGTATCTTCTTCAGCATTGGTTTCATCCTGTTATTGATCATCCATGTTATAATTTTAAATCAGAATTCAGAAGAGTAATTGGTGTGAAATCTTTAATCGTCCTCTCTTGAGATTATTTTGGGATGAAAACAATCATTCCTTCAGTGAATGGAGGAGGAATTGAATTGGTTGACAGAAATTCTTTGTACATTTTGATGACTTCATTGCTGATTATAGCACCAAAAGACTGATAGAATTCTATTGGTAATTAGATTTGTCTAGACTGGCAATTTTTTGCACGAGAATATGAGAGTAAAGTCTTCTATGAAGCTGTGTGATAGTTTCTTCATGTTTCTCTGTTTTGAATATTTGTTCCCATCATCATTGCAAATGCTCTTACAGTGTTCAGAATTCCTGCCTGCACCTTTTTGTTTTCGTAATGATGTGGAATAGCAACTTGTTATTTGATAATACAGCTATCATTCCTTGCCCTCACTTGATTTCCACCCATTGATTGTTGTATGAACAAGGTTACCTTCACACTAATGTGATTATACATTTCCTTATGTGGGGTTTTTCTACAGCCATGCAGGATGCTTATTCCACATGGTGACCACAACTTCTATTATATCCTCATCTTGGAGGTGATATACATTTAATTGTCAATCCTCTCTTGCCAAAATGCCTTTTAGTTTGTCAAATGTTACTCTTATTTGATATTGCAGTTGTCACTAAAATTGACAACTGAATTTTAGTTTTTAACATCATCCAAAAATGCTGTGCTGCTATACATCCTATCACAGTGATTTGAAGCTCAGGTGTTGACTTATGTATACATTAAAATATTGGCCCACAGTCTATTAAGCCCATACGGTATGTAAATATTTGCAGCACCTCACAGAAGTTGTAATTTTGAGTTTGGTCTTCAGGTGGCAAAACCCAGTTAAAGTTACCTTCTGAAATGTTGTTAGGATGAATATCTGTCAATGGTTTGACGATGTCTTTGCAGGAAAGTGAGAATCATTTGTATTTGCCAGTTGTTCTGATCAGAGCATAAATGTCGACAACAAGTGAGTCATATAGCTGTGCCGTAATCCCTCTTCCACTTTCTATGACAGCTTGCACCTTGCACTGCATGCCTTCTTTGTACAGGAATGCTGTACCACCCTCTTTCCTGCTGTTGATAATAGCATCATATCCAGTAGTCTTGCTTACCTTGTTCATGACAACTTCTTGCATCAGTGCTATGTCAGTATCTACAGCCTTTAAACATTGAATTTTGACATCAAATTCTATTTGGTTCACATTAATCATGACTATCTTACATGTTGGTGTTATTTTATGGATGACATGATTAATGCTCTGTGTCAGCAGCCCAGTCTGTATCCATAACAGGGTGGATGGAGTAATTATTCTTCCTAGGGTTGTCACCTTGGTCTGCACTATCCATACTGACATCATCTTCACCAGCTTTCTTCATTGTCTTATCAGAGTCTGCTTCCTTGCCACTCACTCATTCTTCATGACCTTATGGTGTGTTTTTTTACTAGGGTGACTGGTGCAAGGGCCAGTGGTTGCATGTTGAGAGGCTGTTTCTTTGTTGTTGAAAATTGAAGTCATGGATTCCATAGTCTGCACGCTGGGTTTGTCATGAATCATGTTAAGTGAAATATGAGAACTACCACATGATCTTTTCTCTTTTGTCACTTGCTTGCAAGTCTCACCAGTTCGGAAAATGGCTTGGTGTATTGGCTATCACATGAATTGGTATAATCATGCTCCTTTTCCTCTACATTTCCTGGGCCAATTTGTTGCTGGCATTCTGCTGGCTGGTTGACATGCTTGGTCATCTCAGAAAGCAGGACAACTGTCTCCAGTGGCTGCCATGGACTCTGCCCCAGGGCAACAGTGACCATTTTGGCATACTTCACCTCCATTGTTGCAGTTGCTTTTTCTGCACTACAGGAACTCGTAATATCCCTATGTGAAGGCCTCACATGTGCATGTCCAGATTTTATATTATCAGGTGACACAAAAATAGTGCATGTCCTAGGTTGCCCGACATATACAACTATTGCTTTGAACCCAGTATGTTAATATAGGACAGAATGTGTTTCTTCAATTCTGATTTCACATTTTTTACTGAAATGCTTCAGTCACTTCCACTTCTCATCATAGATAATATAAATTGTACTGTATGGTGCAAGGGCCTGCATAATAAGTTCATATTCAATTTCAAACAATAATGGAAAATCCAGGCTGGAATAATAACAATATAATGAAAAGGATAGTTGTTACGGTATAGTGGAGATGTTGAGTCACAGGTAGGCATAAAAAAGACTGTCAAACAAAGCTTTCGGCCAAATAGGCCTTCATAGAAATCGAAATATACCCCCCACCACACACACACACACACACACACACACACACACACACACACACACACACACACACACACACTGACCATAGTCTCTGCTAGGCAAGGCCAGACTGTGAACAGCAATGCATGATGGGAGAAGCAACTGAATGGTGGGGGGTAAGGAGGAGGCTGGAGTGGGGAGGGGAGGGATAGCAGGGTAGGGGACAGTATAAAATACTGCAGGGATAAGGTGGGAAGAGATCAGGGCAACTAAGTGCAATCAGGATGTTAGATGGATGGCAAGGGGGGGGGGGGGCAGGGGAGGGGAGGGGGGACAGCGGAAAAGGAGAGAAGTACAAAGACTGTGGGTTTGTTGGTGGAAAAGAGCGCTGTGTAGTGCTGGAACAGGAACAGAGTAGGGGAATGGTCCTGTTTGGCTGGATGATGAAACTTTAAAAGATGGTGGGTGACTGGAAAGATAATACAGATGGCACAAGCTGTACCATATGGAGACATAATGCAGTTACCCACCACCTCCCAAAGCCCCACCATCTGGCTGCAGAGGAGCAATCCCATCCTGACTCAGTATCACCCACAACTGGAGTAACTGATTCACATTCACCTCCAGGGTTTCGACCTCTCCTTGTATCCTGAAATGAGGACTGTCCTACCCACTATCCTTTCCACCTCTCCCACAGTGGTATTCCATCGCCCAAAGAACCTACACAATATCCTTGCCTATCTCAACACAACCCCTGCTCCCAACCCTTTGCCTCATGGCTCACATCCCTGTAATAGACCTAGATGCCAGACTTGTCCCATACATCATCCTCCCACTACCACCTACTCCATTTCAGTGACAGGCATTGCCTGTTCCATGTGATCTACAAGCTAAGCTGCAACCACTGTTCTGCATTCTACGTAGGCATGACGACCAACAGGCTGTCTGTCAGCATGAATGGCCACCTACAAACTGTTGCCAAGAAACAGCTGGACCACCCAGTTGCTGAGCATGCTGCCTATCACGACAGTCTTCATTTCAATGTGTGGTTGACAGTCTGTGCCATCTGGATTCTTCCCACCAACACCAACTTTTCTGACTAGTGCAGATAGGAACTCTCCCTACAAAGTATTCTATGTTCGTATATCCCTCATGGCCTCAACCTTTGTTAGTCATTGTCCTTACCCACCTATCCCCTTCCCTGTTCCTGCTCCAGCACTACACAGCCCTCTTTTCCACCAACAAACCCACAGTCTTTGCACTTCTCCAAGGTGGGGCTGCAGCTCATATAGATTGAAATTAAATTAATGTTTGGAGAGAAATGTTACTAGTATTTCTGGTTTCTTTGAGGGATGATGTGGTGTGGCTTGCAAGGTCACCAGATTTGAGAATTTGTGACTTATTTCTTTGGTTATATCTGAAGGGAAAGTTGTTTAAACATCACATTCACATCCTACCAGAGCTAAGAAAGTGGATTATTGATGAAGTGAATGCCATACCTCAGCACTGTGTGTAAACGAGCTGTTCAGAACTTTAGAGACCATCTCCAGAAGTGTGTTGCTGATAATTGATGCCATCTTGAGCACATTATTTTCAACATTGAATGAATATAAAATGATATGAACTATTAATTATGAAAATAAAATGTTTTTTTCTTTTTGTGCTCCATTATTTTTTTAAACTCCAAACTACTTATGTGAATATTCATCATTTTGTTTTGCAGCTCCTTGTATTGGCCATGTTTGCAGTTAAAATTGTTGGATGCTTAATTGAATTTTGTAAACTTTAGTTCTCTCATCTGATTGATATCCAAAACAAAGAGTATGTTCTGAAATGTTGATCCATTAGTGTTACTATGTATCACAGTTGCTTACAGCACACTCCATGTGCTTAAGTCCCACTGAGCCAGACACAATTACTCTTTCTGCATGTCCCTCTTGCTCTGTGGCTCCAACATAACTGACTGATCCATGATGACATAATATCTAAAGTTGCTAAATTACCATTCACAACCCATATTCCCTGTTCCTTTTTGTAAAGTTGGCAGGTCCTCACAGTCAGATAAAGAAGAGAGAGCAATAGCTTTTTAAAAATTGCAATGAATATACTCTTTTAAGATATAATCAAAAATGGTTCAAATGGCTCTGAGCACTATGGGACTTAACAGCTGTGGTCATCAGTCCCCTAGAACTTAGAACTACTTAAACCTAACTAACCTAAGGACATCACACACATCCATGCCCGAGGCAGGATTCGAACCTGCGACCGTAGCAGTCGCGCGGTTCCGGACTGCGCGCCTAGAACCGCGAGACCACCGCGGCCGGCAAGATATAATCAGATGCACCTTTAATTGATCTGCTAAAATGACGAGTGCAGTTTAGCATTTTGAACACACCTTCTACCACCTTCAGTACAGTGTGTACACATCCTAAAGATGTCACGCTTGACTTTCTCAGCATGCAAATAACATCCCCCATTGTTTTGGACTGAGGGAAGAGACTGGATGTAGAATGCCAAAACACTGACACTGGGAGTCCACACAACACTGATCAGGAGTGAACAATAAGCACAGTGCTGCATCAAACCAAGTGGTAGGTAACCAAATGCCTCTGCCCAAAAGCAAATTTGGTCCATGCTTGTTCCAGATTTTTTGAGAAAAATGCAAAAATTCCCAGAGTCTCCAAACAAAATAATTCCCTGTGTGTTCTCAGTTTCCCAGGGCGCAGGACATGCGCTGATTATGATAAGTAGTCCTCTTCCTGGTTAAGGATGTTCTTAAGTTGTTCTACTCCATAGTGCTATTCAGTGATGAATTGTTGGAGAATTGGGGGCAGGTATGGTTACAGCATTGGAGATGTTTGCAGATTCGGTTTGGTGGGTAGTGCCTGTCAGTGAAGGCAGTAATAAAGCCTTCAACGTATTGGGCTGAGGATTGTTCATCACGGCAGATGCACTATCCATGAATGATCGGACTCTGTAACAGAGACTTGAAGTTATGGCAGCTATCAAAATGGAGGAACTGTATATGTAAGTGTGTGTAGCCCAGTGCCATTTGATTTAATTTGATTTTTTGATTTTGACAAGGAAGCTAAAACAGCTTAGGTCTAACCCTTCACTGCCCACTCCAAAACCGAGTTTATTGTGCAGTATTGCTCCCTGTATGTCTAGTAAAGCCAACCAATGCCCTTAAATAGTGCAAAGAGTCCCTCTACCAGTTTTTTGCTAGACACAATATCTTCATGTCTAATTGTCCAGAAGATTCTCTATCTTTTACTCTCCAATGCCATGCATTCGAAGATTAGGTGTGATGCAGTTTCTTCGCCCCCATCACGGATCCTACATTTAGGGTCCTCTTCTGTTAAACTCATTGTGTGTAGGTGTTTTTTGAAATTCCCATGGCCGATCATCAGTCCAGTCATGAGTTTGATCTCTCTTCTGTTCAATCCCAAGATTATAGAGCTTCTTTTAAAGCATGGCTTGCCGGCCGAAGTGGCCTTGCGGTTAAAGGCGCTGCAGTCTGGAACCGCAAGACCGCTACGGTCGCAGGTTCAAATCCTGCCTCGGGCATGGTTGTTTGTGATGTCCTTAGGTTAGTTAGGTTTAACTAGTTCTAAGTTCTAGGGGACTAATGACCTCAGCAGTTGAGTCCCATAGTGCTCAGAGCCATTTGAAGCCAAAACATGGCTTGGACATCATTACCTTACCATGTTTTTGTTTATGGACCTGGGTCCAATATTCTGCGTGCTGTTTCCTAAGCGAGTTCCATAGTTCTAGTGTGATCATAGCCTTGGTGATTGTCAGGACAGGTTCTGGTCCAATAAATGGAGTCGTTGCCCCCATCCTGGACAATCTGTCGGCTTGTTCATTGCCACAGATCCCTGAGTGGCCAGGGACCCACACTAGGTTTACCCTTTTGCCTCCCCCTAGCTCCACCAGAGCCCTGTGGCATTCTACAATAATCTTAGATCTCATTGCAGGAGCTGCCAGTGATTTCAGGGCTGCCTGGCTGTTTGAATAGATGTAGATGCTATGGTCCTAGTAGCATCTACGCATATTCTCCTCCACACATGCCCTGATTGCAGTAATTTCAGCTTGGAATACTGAGGCCAGTTTTCCTAAAGAGATAATGCCCTCCATCTTGGCTGAACCCTGTACACCCCTTGCCCCAACGCCTTGGTCTGATTTTGACCCATTGGTGAACCAAACAATGTCCCCGGCACGATGTTGAACTGTATTTTACCACTGCTCCCAGCTTCCAAGTACTATATTGTAAGGGTTGTTGAAGCAGTTTGGAGTTGTTATATAGTCGGCCGGCATTTCCCCAGCCATTCCTATATTTACCTCACTCACTATTTTAGTGTGTGTTTCTGAATATCCTGATGACATCCAGTTTTTACCAGTTTTAACTCTGTATGCCCCAGCTGCTGCCTCCATCTTGATCTGAAGTTGTAGTGGAGGCATGTCCAGCATGGCTTCCATCCCAGCAGCTGGTGTGCTGCTAATTCTGCCTGTTATGGCTAAGCAGGCCAGTCTCTGCACCTTAGTAAGCTCCTTAGCTACAACCTACTGTTCTACCTTCTTCCACCACACTACTGCCCCTAGGAAACCCTAGGTCTAGCCAGTGTGGTGTATATCCAGTGCATACCTCAGTGGCTTAGGCCCCAGTTTTTACCACAAGCCCTTCTGGTTCTCACTGGAGTACTTTTCGCATTGGAGCAGATGTTCTTAATGTGAGGGGTTCATGTTAGTTTCTCATCTAAGGCTACCCCTAGACATTTCACTATCCCCTTCAGAGGTTGAGTTTCATCAAAGAGCTTTAGATTCCAACTTGAGCATTGGATATGCCTCTTCGTGAATGGCACCACAACAGTCTTCTTAGGATTAACCCTTAGATCTTGTTTAATGCACTAGTCTTGCACAATGTCCAATCCTCCTTGTGCCATATTTCTAACTGTGTCAATAAATTTGCCAAGTGTTACTATGGCAAGGTCATCTGCGTATCCTTGGGCAGAAGCATTGTATGGAATTTAATTCCTCAAGGAGTTCGTTCACCACTAGATTCCACAGTAAAGGGGACAGAACTCCTCCCTGTGGGCAACCTCTAGTGCCATCTTTTCATTCATCATGGTAGCCTCTACCTTCCTTCCACTAAGCATTGCCGTGGTCCACCTACATATAGTGGTCCCTGGGTCATGAACCTTACCATGGAATTGAGGGTCTTATTACTGAAGGCCCCCCTTGATATCCAGGAAGATGCAGAGGGCTATTTCTTGGAAGTGAAGTGCTTTCTCCACTCTCCCAACGAGTTGATGGAGAGCTGTCTCACATGATTTACCTGGTTGATGTGCATGTTGGTTTGAATGTAGAGGGGCCCTAATTAGCCTCCTCTCCCAAATATATACATTAACCAGTTTTTCCAGTGTTTTGAGAATGGAGGAGGACAGACTGATTGATCTCATATCCTTGACCTTGGTATGATCAATTCTCCCTGGCTTTGGAATGAAGACAACCTCACCGCCCTCCAAGCATTGGGAATGATTCCTACTGCTAGGCTAACCCTGAATAACCTGCTTAGGACTCTTATGAGATACTCTCCTGCCTGTTGCAGGAGAGCTGGAAAGATTCCACCTGGGCCAGGTGACTTGAATGGTTGGAACGTTCCCACTGCCCGTTGGATTTTATTGAAGTCCACACACTCCTTGGCCAATTCCCAGGCCTCTCTTCGAGTACCTGAGAACCATTGTCCCTCTGGAATCACATTCTGGTCTGTGTTGTCTGGCAGAGCATATTGAGGAAAGTCTCATCTGCTGTCTTTGTATATTCTCCATCCTCCTTCATCAATGTACCTCCTGGATTGGCTGGTACTCTAGAGAGGATTCTGTGAAGTCTGGCTTGAGCAGCCATGCTGTCCACTTCCTCACAGAACACCTTCTAGGATGCCTCCCTTGCTTGTCTGATTGCAAGGTTGTAGTTGACAAGGGCCTCACGATATTTTGTCCTTTACGTCTCACACAGTTAAACAGTCTTCATACCTGTTTTCTTTGCGTTTCCAAGTTGTTATTCCACCAAGGCACACTCCTATTTGTGCCCTTATTGGTGATTGTGCAGTTACCTGATGCGAGGTCACTATGGTAGAGGTAACAGCCTCTGCTACTTCCTCAAACTCTACTGGATTCCTTATCGAGGTTTTAATTTCCGATAATCCTAAGTCAAGGTCCCTCCTATATGTCACCCAGTCTGTTTTCCTGAAATTCCTATAGGTCATGGGATGTCTTCCAATTTCAACCTTGAATTTAATGTTCATGTTGTCTGATGAGGATGGCTCTAAAGCCACAAGCCATTGTTTGACATAGCAGCCCTTCATCATGGAACCAAAGGTTATGTCAATTATATCTGCCCTTCTGCTATCCCTGAATGTAGGTTCATTGTCCTATTCAGGACCTCCAAGTTGTTAGCGAAAAGAAATTCAAGAAGGTACTCAACTCTACTGTTGGTATCCTAGCTACCACACACTACGTTGTGGGCATTCGCATCACATCCCACCAACAGTTGGTGACCTTGCCAATAGCAAGCTTCTACCAGTCTCCTCACCTCCAAAGGAGGAGGAGAGTTGTCTTTGTAAGGAAGGTATGCTGAGGCCAAAACAATTTCCCTCGTGATACCTTCCTTGCATTGCTGCATTCTAATGGTCACTAGGACCCTGAAGCATCCATCATTGGCATGAAAGAAATTCCATTTCTTACATAGATGCATATTCTGGAGTTTCTTAGATTTCTAGCATAAATCAGCTTACCTCCAGTGCAACCGAGGTCCGATACGCCTCCTTTATATAAGAAGGGTTCTTGTATCAGGGCCACGTCCACTTCCTGCCTCCCCAGGCAGCAGCAGAGGCCCCTTTACTGTGCTGCAGATTAATCTGCAGCACCTCCAGTCTCAGTCTTGCTGCCATCATTGCCTTTGAGGTCTTTGATAACCCTGACGGTGACCTGCAAAAACCCTAAAGTCAATTTCACGTCTTGCTCTCGCATCACCTTCAGGATCTTCTCTCCGACCTCAACGACCAGGCTTTGTCCCTCTGGTATAACCTTCTGGTTGATCACTCTCCAGTCTTCTGTTGAGACTTTTGGGTTCTGGACCCCTATTTTCTCGAACAGAGTCTTAGGAGAGACATCCTTAAGGATCTATGGTACCCATATTGATACCTTTGCAGTCTTAAGGAGCTCTGCTGCCATCTTGACCAGCAGCTACGCATCTTCCCACGGGGATATCATGGGCACCTTGTCTTTAAACCATTCCGCCATGTGCACTCCCTCACCGACAAAAATGAGAGCACCACGATCTAGATAAACCCTCCCTGAAGTTGGGCCCTGGACTAGCATCCATCCCCCCCCCCCCCCCAATCTTTTCAGAGAGGACCATCTGTACAAGTTCCTCCTGCTGCGAGGTGATGGCTACCAGTGGATAGCCTTCCTGGATTACTGCTATCTTAAAAACCGAGACTGCAGTACTATAGGTCTGTTTCCCTATTTCTTGCCTCGTTTTTTTTTTCTGGGCTCGCTTATCCAGGGAGGAGGGAGTCTTAGATTCCTCTCTTTTCCTCTTGCTGCCTGTCTTCAACATTGTAGGGGTCTGCGAATCCCCTTCAACATGAGACAGTTTTTTCTTAGGTTCAAGCCCCTTTAATTCCCTCCACTTGTCTTTAGGAAGCCATTCTTTCCCTTCCCTTTTTCTCTTTTCCCTGAATAGTTTCCTCCTCTGGGCCCCAGACAAGGCTTTAATCTTGATCTGGTCCAACTTCTCAGTTACATTTCCCACTTCTGGCTTAGGTCTAGACCCTGATTCAGTAGTGGGAATGCCTTCCATCGGTCCTGACCCCGATGTTTGGGTGTCTGAGGTCTCAGTTTGCCCCTCAGCTTGTTTTAATTTATTTTCTTTAGTCATGTCCATATTGGTCCCACGAGATTCGGGGATCTACACAGTCCACACCACGAATACCCCGCGCGATGTAAGGCTATTTACTCAGTGAGGTTGCCCAATATCCCTGAGGCTCCATTTGCAACACATCTTCCTACATGCCATGTACCCTTCGGCATGGATCGCATCACACCTTGGGTTGCGAAAGGAAATTGGGTAAGGACTAGGAGTGGATAAGGAAGATGGGAAGTTGTGGGACACACTTACTCTGATCATTCGGCTGAAGCCTTTCCGGCAGTAGGTCCTCTACCTTCGGCATAGACCTCAGCTTCACGCAGATACACAAGCCTCTCCACCTGCAAGGACAGTTCTTCGTCAAGGTGGTGTCCCCCGGAGAGGCCCAGTGGCTTAACTATATGGTAAATTGTTATCTTTACTCCTTCCATTGTTTGTATTGCCCTCAGAACTTTACAGAATCATATTGCACAGTGTATCTGTTAACTGGATAATGAGATAGGAAGGGGGGGGAGGCAAATAAGGAAAGTGTTGTCTGTCACATGTGACTGATATTTCAATGGCTGCACGTATCCGCTCTTCTGGACACAGAGTCAGATGAATACTTAATTTACTGATGTATTGTAATACAAAATCTCATGCAGAAATTTATTTGTGTGGCTCAGTGAGCA
Organism: Schistocerca nitens; assembly: GCF_023898315.1. Taxonomy (NCBI): domain Eukaryota; kingdom Metazoa; phylum Arthropoda; class Insecta; order Orthoptera; family Acrididae; genus Schistocerca; species Schistocerca nitens. The sequence goes on along the minus strand of NC_064617.1, from coordinate 803,181,995 downwards.
TATTTTTGCCCCCCAGGTTTGCTGCGGCTCCTGATGCTACAACACTACGATTAACAGCATCCCAAGAAATTCTTGCGTTAATGAAGAAGAAACCACAGATAGTTCTGTAAGTTGAATTTAATCATTTCCATCATAATTGTAACATAATAATTATTGTTTACATGTGAAGCCATACTGCCAGTAGATTTAATTCTGAAGTATTGAAATAATTTTTGTGTCTTTGTTCTGATGCCCAAATCAGCATTTGTAAATTGTCTTTGTTTATCAATGCACTTCAGTTATGGACATTTCCTCTAAGATGCAGCCATAAGTAGTTAATTTTATCAATTTTCTATGCCTGTTAATTGTAATCTGCCAAATCAATGCATAACAAAAAGCAAATAGAGCAAAAATTTTCAAATTAAAATTTCTTAAGAAAACTATTGACGAAATAAATATAATTTAGAAAAAGCAGTTACAGTATCATGAATGACACTTAGGTACTGTTAAACAGTAACCATCAGACTTGGAAGTCTGTTAAGCCTTGCACCAGGTGACTGGTCTACCTGTCGAGAGGCCCTCGCCACACGCACATTTCATTTCACTAATGTGATACTGTTATTGTGGTCTTCAGTCCGAAAACTTCTGCTTACCGTACTCATCTCTTGGACCCCAGCTATGATTTTTGCCCCCTCCCCCATAACTTCCATCCAATGCTAAATTACAACAGCAGCATCTCAGAGTGAGACTTATTAACCTATCCCTTCTTTTCGTCAAGTTGTGCCTCAAATTTCTTGTCTCACCACCTCATTAGTTATGCGACCTACCTTACTAATTTTCAGCATTTTTCTGAAACACCCCAATTAAAAAGCTTCTATTCACTGTTTGTCTAAACTATTTATCATCCATGTCTCACTTCCATACGTGCGGCTACACTCCAGACAAATTTCTTGAAGTCCACATTTTATATCTTCTCTACTTCAGCTCTCATCAGATATTTTGTTACCCAAATAACAAGCTCTTCCACTATGTTTAGTGTCACATTTCCTAATCTAATTCGCTCAGAATCACCTGATTTAATTTGGCTACATCCTACACACATCAAAAAAAGTTTTGCATCACCCTGGTTCCCACAACTCCTGAAGATAGATATTGACTGTGGATATTGTATCACAGACACAGTCCCTTTGAATGTTCAGAGATGTCACTAAACTCACTCAAAGATGTAAACAGTTATGCATGAGCAGCACTTATTAGATGGAGAGGGTCCAACAGCCAATCAGTTCCGGTCATTCCACCAGGAAGGAGGTACACGGCTCGTGTTGTCTGTAGTTCAACCATGCCTAGACAGTCAATACCGCGGTTCGCTCGCATCCCTGTTATTGCTTTGTGCCAGGAAGGGCTCTCAGCAAGGGAAGTGTCCAGGCATCTCAGAGTGAACCAAAGTGATGTTGTTCGGACATGGAGGAGATACAGAGAGACAGGAACTGTCAATGACATGCCTCACTCAGGCCACCCAAGGTCTACTACTGCAATGGATCACCGCTACCTATGGATTATGGCTTGGAGGAACCCTGACAGCAATGCCACCATGTTGAATAATGCTTTCTGTGCAGCCACAGGACATTGTGTTAAGACTCAAACTGCATGCAGTAGGCTGCATGACGCGCAACTTCACTCCTGATGTCCAAGGCGAGGTCCATCTTTGCAACCATGACACCATGCAGTACGGTACAGATGGGCCCAACAATATGCTGAATGGACCACTCGGGATTGGCATCACATTCTCTTCACCGATGAGTGTCACATATGCCTTCAACCAGACAACCATCGGAGACGTGTTTGGAGGCAGCCCGGTCAGGCTGCATGCCTTAGACAGCAAGGTGGAGGTTCCCTTCTGTTTTGGAGTGGCATTATGTGGGGCTGACATATGCCACTGGTGACTATGGAAGGCTCCGTAACGGCTGTACGATACACGAATGCCATCCTCAGACAAATAGTGCAACCATATCGACAGTATATTGGCGAGGCATTCATCTTCATTGACGATGAAGTTTGGAAGGTAGGAGACGAGGTACTGGTGGAAGTAAAGCTGTCAGGATGGGGCGGGAGTCGTGCTTTGGTAGCTCAGATGGTAGAGCACTTGTCTACGAAAATCAAAGGTCCCGAGTTCGAGTCTCAGTCAGGCACACAGTTTTAATCTGCCAGGAAGTTTCATAACAGTGCACACTCCACTGCAGAGTGAGAAATCTCATTCTGGAAACATTCCCCAGGCTGTAGCTAAGCCATGTCTCCGCAATATCCTTTCTTCCAGGAGTGCTAGTTTTGCAAGGTTCGCAGGAGAGCTTCTGTGAAGTTTGGAAGGTAGGAGATGAGGTACTGGTGGAAGTAAAGCTGTGAGGACAGAGCGTGAGTTGTGCTTGGGTAGCTCAGATGGTAGAACAAATGCCCGTGAAAGGCAAAGGTCCTGAGTTCGAGTGTCGGTCCGGCACACAGTTTTAATCTGCCGGGAAGTTTCATACCAGCACACACTCTGCTGTAGAGTGAAAATCTCATTCTTAAATCTACTACTACTTTTTAATTCCATCTCTGGATTATTCTTTGGCTTCCTTTTCTTCTTGCTTGATGTACAGATTGAATACCATCAATGGTAAGCTACAACCTTGTCTTACTCCTTTCACAACTGCTGCTTTCCTTTCATGCCCTTGACTCTTATAACTCCTGTCTGTTTCTGAACAAGCTGTATATAACCTTTCACTCTCTGTATTTTGCTCCTGCTATATTCAGAATTTCAAAGATTGTGTTCCAGTTGATATTGTCAAAAACTTTCTCTCTGTCCAGAAAAGTTATAAACATAGGTTTGCCTTTCCTTAACCTATCGTTTAAGAGAACTCATATGGTCATTTTTGCCTTGTGTTCCTACATTTCTCCAGAATCCAAACTCATCATCTCCAAGGTCAGCTTCTACCAGTTTTTCCATTCCTCTGTAAATAGTTTGTGTCAGTATTTTTCAACCATGAGTTATTAAACTGATAATTTGGTAATATTCACACCTACAGACACCTGTTTTTTATTTATTTATTTATTTATTTATTTATTTGGAGTTATTACATTCTTCCTGAAGTGTGAATGTATTTCACTTATCTCGTACATTTTGCACACCAGGTGTAATAGTTTTGTAATGGCTATCAGTAGTCCTGATGAAATGTTGTCTACTCGAGGGGCCTTGCTTCGGCTTAGGTCTTTCAGTGCTCTGTCAAATTCTTAAAGTTCATCTACCCTGTATAGAACCTCTTTATACTCCTTCCTCTCAGCTTTCCCTTCTTTGCTTAGTACTGGTTTTCCATATGAGCTCTTGATACTCGTACAGCTGCTTCTCTTTTCTCCAAAGGCCTCTTTAATTTTCCAGTAGGCAGTATCTGTTTTTCTCCTAGTGAAACATGCTTCACAATCCTTAAATTTACCTTCTAGTCATTCCTCCTCAGTCATATTGCACGTATACATCTACATTCATACATACATAGATACATACCATACATTCACTGCAAGCAACGTACAATGTGTGGTGTCAGGTACCCTGTACCACTACTTGTCACTTCCTTTCCTGTTCCATTTGCAAGTAGAGTGAGGAAAAAACAAGTCTATATGCCTCTGTAAGAGCTCTAATTTCTCTAATCTTTCACAAAATGTATGTTGGCGTCATTAAAATCATTTTGCAGTCAGCTTCAGATGCCGGTTTGCTCAAAAGAGTTCCTCTAAAAGACCCTTGCCTTCCTTCCAGGGAGTCCCATTTAGGTTCCCAAGCCATCTCTGTAATACTTGCATATTGTTTGAACCTATCAGTAACAAATCCAAGGATTTCTACTTGGCCTTTTCTTTTTACCTGTTTGATCCTCTGCAGCCTTTGCTATTTCATCTTTCAAGGCTACCCATTCATCTTTCACTTCCTTTCCCCTGTTCTAGTCAATTGTTGCCTAATGCACCCACTGAAACTCTGAACAACTCTGGTTCTTTCAGCTTATCCAGGTCGCATCTCCTTAATGTTGTACCTTTTTGCAGTTTCTTTAGTTTTAATTTACAGTTCATAACCAATAAATTGTGGTCAGAGTCCACATTGGCCCCTGAAAATGTGTTCTATTTAAAAATTGGTTCTGAAATTTCTGTATAACCATTATATAATCAATTGGGAACCTTCCATTGTCTCCAGGTCTCTTCCACATCTTCTTCCATGTTTCTTAAACCATTTGTTAGTGTTGATTAAATTATGCTCTGTGCAAAATTCTAGCAAACAGCTTCCTCTTTAATTTCTTTCACCCAGTCCATATTCACCTACTGCTTCCTTATCTCTTCCTTTTCCTACTGTGGATTTCCAGTCCCTCATCACAATTAAATTTTTCTGTCTCTTAACTATCTGAATAATTTCTTTTATCTCATAATACATTTCTTCAATATCTGCTAATTGGCATATAAACTTGTACTAGTGCGAGCTTGGTATGTATCTTGGCTATGATAATGTGTTCACTGTGCTGTCCATTGTAGCTTACCCACATTTCTAATTTTTTATTCATTATTAAACCTGATCCTTCATTACCACTCTTAAATTTTGTATTTACAACCTTTTATTGACCTGACCAGAAGTCCTGTTCCTTCTGTCACTGAACTTCACTAATTCCCGCTATATCAAACTTCAATGTATCCATTCCTCTTCTTAAATTTTCTAACCTACCTGCTCAATTATAGGATCTGCATTCACATTCCTACACATAGAGTGCCAGTTTTTTTTTTTTTTTTCTGATGGAAATGTCTTCCTGAGTAGTCCCCACCTGGAGATCTGAAAGGGGGCTATTTTACTTCTGAAATATTTCACCCAAGAGGATGCCATAATCATTTAACCACACAGTAGAGTTGCATGCCCTTAGAAGAAATAATGGCTGTAGTTGCTTCCAACCATTTGCAGTATCAGCACAGGCAAGACCATGTTGATTAATACTGCAACCCCAGATCAATCATCCAGACGGTTGCCTCTGCTGCTATTGAAAAGGCAGTTGCCCCTCTTCAGGAACTACACGTTTGTCTGGCCTCTCAACAGATACTCCTCCATTACGGTTGCACCTACATGTCCTTGGTTTGGGGTTTGGGGCATTGGTGTGAGTAATACAATGGAATATGTACATGTGTTGGGGGAGGGGAGTGGAGACTAGCAGCATTTAACTACTAACATTACAAAATGAAGTACTGCTCATTCATCATTACCTGTCTGTCGATTTACATTTAGGTTTTCAAGGATTTCCATAAATGACTTGGGGTCATTGATGAGATGGTTTGATTAAAAGGACACAGCAAACTTCCTTCCCTATCAATCCACAAACCTACATTGTGCCTCATCTCTAATGACCTCATTACCGACTGTCACTTAGGTATTGTGTAACACAAATTTCAGGAGAGCTTGTATTAGTTAAATAAGTGAAAAAAAGTTTTCTAAAACTGATAGATTGATTTTTAGATCAGTTGTTGGATTTGATGTTCTGTTTATTTACTCAGTAACTTACTTTCTTACATCATTCCTCCCCCTCCCCTTTCTTCTTGCCTTTTTTCTTCTACATGAAAGTCCTACTAATCTTGGCTTGACATTAATTTCTTTTCTAGGTATGGTTGCTTTATCTAAAACTGTTCCAAAAGGAAAATTACATTACCTGTTGCACCATTTTTTTGTTCTGTTCTCATGTACTATTTACTTTTTGATCTGTGATATCAGAATAGAATTTTTTTCATCAACTGTGCCGCCACGCTGCAGTCATTTCTACCTGATTTTTTCCTCCTTAATCCTAAAGAAGAAAGTTTTTGACCCAGAATTAAGATATTTACTTGTTACTGAGTCGGTTACATATAATACAGATTTTATTTGTCAGTACAAATTTTTTGACAGCTTAAATAATTCAGTATACTTTAAACCACTGACAAGAACTTTTGTCCAGGCAAGTATTTGCAGAAAAGGCATAAATGATTTGAGCAGCAACATAAATATATTATTGACATTTACAGATGTATTTGCAGAAGTGTGAACCACATATTGTATACGGTCACAAAACATGATATCAGCTTGTAATGCTCATTAGCATGATTCAATTATGTTCACAGGTCATCAGCTGGTTGGCATGATACTGAAGACCAAACAGTTGAAGGAAGCAGCCAGCTGCCAAATGTTACTCAGAATGACTTGGAGCAAGAAACAATAGTAAGTGCTTGTTTATACCCTTTATGTTACATTTCATTGGATGATATGTGAACTGTATTTGCAGGAACAGTGAAACAGGGAGACCTTGCAGTGGTAGGGAGGAAGGGGTGGATGAATGGATGGTAATTAAATACCGTTCCAAATGGAGATTGCGAGCCTTCAACCCTATTCAATTGTAAATATATACTCTTATTAGGAAAGTTCATAACAGCACACTCTCCACTGCAGTGTGAAACTTCGTCATGAAAACATGGTTGTGTAAGCTGTTAATGTAACAATATTCTCAAAAGGATAGTTGCTATCCTTTTCATAATATCATTATATTCCATCCTGGATTTTCCATTGTTTGATTAAGCTATTAGTGTAACGTGTTACTCTGTGAGATATCTGGATCACTCTAGTGTCTGTTTCTAAATATTGCACGAATACTATTACAACTATATCAGTGACATATTGTGTACAGATGCAAATTCTTGTGTTAATAAGGTTGAAAAAATCTTATGAAGATTCTATCCACATTTTTTGGTGGAAACTGTGTGGGTAACTTAAGTACCGCTAGTATCATCTAACAGCTGTACTGTCATTGGTAACTATGTACCACTAGTGTCATCTAATTGTTCTACTGTCATTGGTGATAAATGTGGATGCAACCATAGATTAGTCAGAGTGTTCTGTGTGTCCTGTAAATCCTGATTTTATATGCAGTGGGATAGAAAATGGAATACTATGTCAATGGTTATGTAGCATTTGTAGCAGAGACAGAAAAGGCACTGTAGCAGAGGCTAGAATGTGTGCCCTTTGGGCAGAACTTAAGGCTGAAAATTTTAATGGAGGGAAAATAAACTGGAACATGTGAAAAGGTAACAGGAAATAGGCAAAGGCGGGGGTTAGCATTCATAGCTCATTCGGGCTCAAATTGAATAATAAATATGAACTGTTACCTGAGATAGGAGAGGAAGAGTCTCTTCAAGCTGCAGATGAAAACAGGGTTCAGCAGGAACAAGATTTCAGTTAGGGTGAAAATTAAATCAGACAGGAAAATAAAAATCTTACTGCTAAGTAGCTGTCATGCGAGGGCTGTAGGGCAGCAGTTGAAGGAAAAGAAGGGGTCATGGTTCCACGTCACAAGTATTGTGAAACTGAGTATGAACCTTTGCCAGTTCATAAAGAACTTTGAGACATTAACTAGGGATTTCAAAGAGAAAGATCGGGTACTGTTAGTTGGGGAAGCAGGTAACAATCTGGCCAGGAATGTGAGGTGCAGCTTCAGGAGTGACCTGGACATGACAGGAACAACAACCATGTTCACAAATGTATGTCTCTTTGGTGTCAACCGCAGACTTAGCTTTAAAAAATTGGGCAATGAGCTATCAGGAAACTGAGAGCTTGCAGGACTTCAGAGAGAGTTCACGCTGTAGCTGACCAGGTTGATGCTATCAGGAGAAAAAAATGGAATGGTGTGGCCTATACCTTAATAGGAAGGGGAAGGTTTGTAAACTGAGAAAATCGTACACTAAAAGGGATGAAAATAACTGAAATTTAAAATGCTGGGAGAATAAATAAATTAGTATCACACACCAAAATATCATATGCTTGAAAAACAAACTTAATATTTTATTAATGACAATATGGAAAGGGCAGATGGCAACATGCAAAATAGTGGAAGTATTGAGTCTCAGACAGGCAAAATGAAAAAGACTTCTAAAATATTGAAACTTTAACAGTAGAAAACACACACACACATACACACACACACACACGTGCGCATGCACATGCGCACACACTCGCCACTGTGTCAGGGCACTAGAGCCCAAGTGCGACTGCATCTGATGGGGGAGCAATTGGGTATGGAGGGGAGGGTAAAGAGAAGGCTTGAGACAGAGAGGGAAAAGTTTTGCTATTACTGCCTGGGAGAGTACGCAGGTAAGGTTTTTAGGTGCAACATTGAGAGGTTGTGCAGGAGGGGGGAAAGAGAGAGTAAAGAGGAGATAAGCAGAGATGGGGAAAGGACTTGTAAATGTGGGACAGATGACGTGTGTTGTAGTACTGGAGTGGGGGGTGGGGGCAGGGAAGTGAATAGGTAGTTTTGAGAAAGGGAGTACGGGAACAAAGTATATATTGTTAGGAGAGTTCCCAGCTGCACAATTCAGAAAACCTGGTGTTGGTAGGGAGAATCCAGATGGCATGGGCTGTGAAGCAGTCATTAAAATGAAGCACATCATGTTGGGATGGCATGTTCAGTAGCTGGGTGGTCCAGCTGTCTCTTTTGCACAGTTTTGCAGTGGCCATTTATGCAAATAGACATCTTGTTATTTGTTGCTAGCAGCACCTTAGATCAGAACACAGCAAACTCCTGCACTGAGCAACCGTCACAGGTGGAAATTTAATTTCAAAATCTCAAAGCTCCCTAACTTCATGAAGATCAGAAACTGAAATTCATTAAATCATTGTGTAATCATTGAAAATTTGTGAGAAAACTGTTCAGTAATATCTGGTTTAGTTTCTCGTTAGCTCTGCTAGTTCACAAGAAATTAATTTAAACAGCCTTTGGTTCATGGTAACACATCACGACGCACTGAAAAGCATGTTGTTTCAATTCACCATAGTGTTGTTGTCTCCGAACAGCTGTCACTTGTGAATGATGATTGATGTAAAATACATCTCAACACAAAGCATGAAATTTAAAGTCTTTCATATTTTGCACAGATATAAGCCTCATAAAAATCTCTTTGCAGCACTATTTACTGCCAAACTCAACATTGAGACTGGAACCACGGCTGACACAAAAAGCCATGCGACACTCGTGCTCCTCATGTTAGAAGTGGTGCTGACGTCATATTGCCTAAATTTTGTGCACATTCATGGCTACAGAATGTCAGTTGACTTGCTGCTTGGTAATATTTGCACCAGTGGAGAGGACATAAATGCAATTATTTATGCGATACAATTGGTTAAATCACTTACTGTTTTTTAACAAACAGTTGTTATAACATGTGCTAAGTGCCACCTAGCAGTTTATTCTACTTGTAGCATTCTTGATCTTTGAAGGCAGTTTTCACTTGCCTCTTGTTAAGCAATGTTGACTAGATACCATGTATCCATTTGGACAAGTTTCCATTCATTCGTAATAATTGCATGAAGTATTTGGCAACCTTTAACCCATACATTATTTTCCATATCATGGTTCCACAGGACATGTGGCCTGTAATTGAAGAAGTGTTAAGATCTCTCCATTGGCAAAAGTTTCCAGGCTAGTCTCCCATTCAGATCTCTGGGAGGGGACTGCCAAGGGGAAGTGACCATGAGAAAAAATTGAATAATCAATGAAAGGACAATGTTCTACAAGTCAAGGTGAGGAAGTCAGAAGTTTGAACATGTAAGGAAAGCAAGAAAATCTGAAAAGGGAAGTGCTAAGACTCAGTCTCTAGATATAGTGGCAGTCAGTGAAGTGGAGTGGAAAGAAGACAAGGATTTCTGGTGAGAAAAGTATAGGGTAACTGAGTTCTGCGATAAATTTTAGAGAGTAATAGCAAATACTCTGTTCCAGAATCACAAGAGGAGATGTCATACTTGGAAAAGGCCAGGATGTATGGGAAGATTTCAGGTAGATTACATCATGGTCTGGCAAAGATTCCAAAATCAAATACTGGTTTGTGAGGTGTACCTTGGAGCAAATATACACTCAGATCACAAGTTACTGTAGTGGAATCCACGAACAATGGCAGTTGGTGCATGCTGAGGCATGGATGAGGATTGCGTTGATGATTCCAAACAACAGTTGCGGTATGCACATGCACATGCATGTGCCTTCCACTTCAAGAAAGCGTATATCCTGCAAATTAAGTCTCTCACTTCCTTATGTGGGATGTATCACTTATCACCAACATGAGCGATGACAGCTCACAACAAATGGAGCAAAAATTCTCCAAACAAGTCATTATGATAAAATGTAATTCTCGCATTAGCTACGCCACTCAGTGCAGAGTGCTCAAAACACTTCTGAACACTCATTGGCTGTCGGAGAATGTGCGATGTAGGTGTGCAGAAAAAGCCTAAACTCCGCCACCATTGTTCATGACTCCAACTGTAGTGGTGAAGTGCAGGCTGAAGTTTAAGAGACTAGTCAGGGAGAATGAATGCGCCAAGAAGTGAGATAAAAAAGTACTAAGGAACGAAGAGATACACTAAAAGCTTTCTGAGGCTACTATAGATACTGCAAAAAGGAATAGTTCAGTAGGCAGTTCAGCTGAAGAGAAATTGAAATCTCTAAAAAGGGCAATTACAGAACTTGGAAAGAAAAATGTAGGTACAAAGAAGGTAACTCTGAAGAAACTGTGGGTAACAGAAGAAAAACTTCAATTGATCGATGAAAGTAGGTGATACAAAAATGTTAAAGGAAATTCAGGAATACAGAAGTACAAGTCACTGAGAAATGAAATAAATAGGAAGTGCAGGGAAGCAAAGACAAAATGGCTGCATGGAAAAGGTGAAGAAATGGAAAAAGAAATGATTGTCGGAAGGACTGACTCGGCATATAGGGAAGTCAAAACAAATTTCGATGAAAATAAAAGCAGTGGTGGTAACATTAAGAATGCAATGGGAATTCCAATGTTAAATGCAGAGGGGAGAGCAGATACATGGAAAGAGTACATTGAAGCCTCTGTGAGGGGAAAGATTTGTCTGAATGACATGATAGAAGAAGGAAAGAATAGTCACTATAGAAAAGATGGGGGATCCTGTATTAGAACCAGAATTTAAAAGAGGTTTGGAAGATGTAAGTTTGAATAAGGCAGAAGGGATAAATAACATTGTATCAGAATTTCTAAAATCATTGGGGAAAGTGGCTACAAAATGACTATTCACAGTGGTGTGTAGAATGTATGAGTCTGGCAATATACCATCTGACTTTCCAAAAAAAACATCATCCACACAATTCTGAAGATTACAAGAGCCAACAAGTGCAAGTATTATTTCACAATCATGCACTTGACAGCTCATGCATCCATGTTGCTGACAAGAATAATACACAGGAGAATGGAAAAGAACATTGAAGATCTGTTAGGTGATAATCAGTTTGGCTTTAGGAAAGGTAAAGGTGCAGGAGAGGCAATTATGATGTTGTGGTTGATAATGGAAACAAGGATAGAGAAAAATCAAGACACGTTCATAGGATTTGTTGACCAGAAAATAGTGCTCAATGATGTCAAATGGTGCAAGATGTCCAAAGTCCCGAGAAAAATAGCAGTAAACTCTAGGGAAAGATAGGTAATATACAATATGTACAAGAGCCAAGAGGGAACAATAAGAGTGTAAAATCCAGAACAAAGTGCTTGGATTAAAAAGGGTGTAGGACAGGAACGTAGTCTTTCACCCCTTTTGTTCAACCTATACATCAAAGAAGCAATGCTGGAAATAAAAGAGAGGTTCAAGAGTGATTCGTTGATTACATAGCTATCCTCAGTGGAAGTGAAGAAGAATTACAGGATCTGCTGAATGGAATGAACAGTATAATGAGTACAGTATATGGATTGAGAGTAAATTGAAGAGGCTGCAAGTGCTACTATGAAGTGAAGATTTGGCACAGGAGAGGAGTTCGTGGTGAAAAGTAACATGTTTTGAACTTATGTTGATAACAGTTTTGTCACTGTATTTTTCATAGCCTTTGATAATGAAGTAAATTAAAAAGCTTAAGGCATTTTGAAATAATAACATTGTGGTTAAGACCTCCCAAAGTGTTTAAGTGCACTCAGTGGCCACTTTGTCTCACAGCACTTGTGAGAAAATTGTAGCTAGTTTCTGTGAAGTATATCATAATGCTGGAACACTTCACTGCAGAGTAAAAATTCATTCTGGGAACAATCCCCTAGGCTGTGGCTAAACCTTTTCTCCACAGTATAATTTCATCCAGGATTGCTAGTTCCACAAAGTATGTGGGGGAACATGTGTGAAATCTAAAGGGCAGCAGAAGAGGTATTGGCAGACGTTAAGGTGTGAGGCTGAGCTGAGAGTCATGCTTCGATAGCTCAGTCAGTAGAGCACCTGCCTGCTAATGGCAGTGGTCTCAGGTTCAGTTCTTGGTCTGACACACAGTTTTAATATACAAAGAAGTTTCAAATCAGCACACACATTGCAACACAGTGAAAATTCATTGTGGGTAATTTTCCCTTTTTAATTAAATCTGATTGCTGGAGATGCTTTATTGCTGCCATTTGACCATCATGGTCAGCAAAACCGTTTACAACAGGGCTCACTTCTGATTGATGGAAGACAAATGGAGTTTGAAATAATGAAGTACTATTGTGCTACGTGCTTCTACTCTTGTTTGGAATGTTGCTGTGGGTATCAAATCAAAGTTGGACATCAGTTACTTTTGGTCAGCAATACACTATGTTTATGTTTCAAAGTCTATTACAGAAATACTGCATTCAATGAACTGTCACTTTAGTATTGCTTGAGATCAGTGACCTGCACATAAAGCCACTCCCTCTTTCCTTATTAGTACGCCTTTAGTAATGTGACACTAACTTGTACCAGACGAGATGCTTACAGCCATCTTACTTTTTATATGATTTGCACTATTTACTCAAATTTTATTCTCAAAGTGGCTCTTCAGTTATCTGTTGGTATATGATCTTTTACTTTTAAATACAATTTCATTGTGTTTCAAGGCTATTCTGTTGAAAAAAATTGTTTGATTGCTCATCCAGGCAAGAGTGATTATTGGTGTAAATGTGGGAAGTGGAAATTATGTTATTTATCTATATATTTATGTTAATTTTGAATGCTTGAACGATTGTTGTTATTAATTATTTTAAATATTTTCATTTGTTTGTGTTAATTTTTTAAATTGTATGTCACCTTAATATCGTTTATATGCATTTATTGTAATGAATATATAGTTGAAACCTTTTTCCAGAATGGGACTCAAACACCATTTTTCTGCTTATTTTGAGCAGCTGTCTTAACCTGTCAGCTATTTGATCCTGTATTCAAGCCGGTCACTGATATTCCCACCTATATCATTGCACCTTCATTGAATTCATTTCATCATTGTAACTATTGTGTTTTGAACAGGGTCTTTTGCATCGTGAGCTGCTGTCACTACGAAATTATCTGGCTTACGAAAATGGTTGTGCACCTTACATGATTGCAAGTAACCTGATGCTGCTCAATGTTGCCAGAGTCCGACCTAGCTCTACAGCTCAGTTATCACGGGGTAAGCAATCAAAAAGTGTGAGTTGTTTTATTGTGTTGGCACAGAAAAGAGTGCAGGACTGTGTCTTGCTTTAAGGTGTGTGTGTGTGTGTGTGTGTGTGTGTGTGTGTGTGTGTGTGTGTGTGTGTGTGTGTGTAGTACTAATGCTAAATACTATTTATAATGTTTTTAGCACCCTTCAAGTTATCAAAAGCTAGCAATACCAAAACTTTCTCATTCGATGCATGTTGCTCTTGTGGTGCACACTGTAAATATGGGGGTCGTCCACAAAGTAAGTTCCGTTTCTTTTTCTATCCATGGCAGTGCTACAATCACAGTTCTGGGCATTTGCAGCAGTTACTCTGACTCAAGGAGAAGACATGTATGCCATTTTCAGATCGCTGCTGCCAACGTGTGCTTTGTAGTGCTTCTTTATGATGTCAGCCATAGTTGAAAATGTCGCTGCATGTGAAATCAGATCTGCGATTCGTTTTCTAAATGCAAAGAAAGTTAAACCAAAGGAAATTCATTGGCAAATCTGCAAGGTTTACAGACAAAATGCAATGAGTGATTCAATGGTTAGAAGACAGGTCAGACTGATCAGTGAAAGACATGATCAAGTGCACAGTGAAGAATGAAGTGGACGCCCGTCTGGGGTTACTGATGAACTGGTTCACACAATTGAAGAGAAGATTAAGGACAACCATAAGTTTACACCTAGTGCCCTTGCTACGGAAGTTCTGCAGATCTCACGATCACTAATTCATGAAATTATCACTGAAAAACTCAAATTTCGAAAACTTTCCTCACGTTGGGTACCCAAAATTCTTACTGAACAACATTAAAAACAATGGATGGGCAATGCACTTCAGTCTTTGACACGCTACAATGAAGGAGGCGATGGTTTCCTTCCTCAGATAGTCACGAGGGATGAAACTGCAATCAGTGGAATGTAGGCACACTTCATCCCCAATGAAGGTTAAGCCTCAGCAAATCTTGACACCTCGAAAAGTCATGTGCACCTGTTTTTGGGACAAAAAAGGCATTTTGCTGATTGATTTCTTACCACATGGCCAAACAATCAATGCACATGGTTACTGCGAGCCCATTAAGAAATTGCGCCATGCAGCACAGAACAAGCACCAAGGATTACAATCAAAAGGTTTTGTTTTTCTCCATGATAATGCCCAACCTCACATAGCGAATGTGATCAAACAACTCTTATTTGAAATTCACTGGGACACGTTTAATCATCCTCCGTACAGCCCAGACCTCGCTCCTAGTAACTTTCATCTTTTCTTAGACCTAAAATCAGACCTTGGTGGTCAACACTTCAACGATGATGATGAGCTGAAAGAACATGTTACCACATGGTTGAATACACAGGCAGCAATCGTCTATGAAGAAGGCATACAAAAACTTGTGCTACGCTATGGCAAGTGTCTACAAAATTTCGGAAGCTATGTAGAAAAGTAGTTTAACAGTTGTAGATTTTTGTACAATAAATATTTTCCTGTATCTGTACATGTTTGTTTTATATAACCAGAGGAACTTACTTTGTGGACATACCTCGTATTTAAATCTCTCAGTGAAACTATGCAAAATAGTAAAATTATCCAGGCATCTAAATAACTAGCCACAGAAATTATTTGACTTTCCGTGAATGAATGAATGAATGAATGAGTAAATGAATTTTAGTTGTTTTTCTGTTAGGAATCTGTGAGAAGATATTTTATTATTATTATTCACGTTTGGGCCCTACTGGACCACGCGAAGTACAATCACGGGGCATTCAGTTATTTTCTTTTAGACTTTCTCTCTGCCCAAATTGTTTTCATTCTCTCGGAATGAGCTCTTTTCCTTTCATCAGACCATGTGGTTCCAGTTTTCTTTGGGTTTTCAGCTTGACCAACTACCCAGTCATGGATTTTTTGCCTAAATAATTTTCTGTCTTGAATTTCATCTTGTTTTATATCTGCCTCTTTCATGTCCTCTTTTATAGCAGCAATCCATTTTATTGTCTCAAATTTAGCTTTACTTCGATTTTCGTAGAATTCCACTACTTGTTTAGTTAGTCTGGTAGCATCCATTCTTTTAATATGCCCATAAAATTTTAATCTGCGTTTTTTCATATCTGAATATATGCTGGTGTATTGTTGAATTTCACTATTTGCTCTTAGCCTGTATGTTCCTTCTTCAGTATATTTTGGACCTAGAATTTTTCTGATTACTTTTCTTTCTCTTTTTTGGATTTCTTGAATGTCCTTTTTTCTGTTTAAAATTAGCGTTTCAGCCCCATAAAGGCACTCTGGTTTTATGACCGTGTTGTAATGTCTCAATTTAGAGTACCTCGAGAGACATTTTTTGTTGTAGATGTCTTTTGTAAGTCTAAAAGCTGTCTCCATCTTTTGACAACGAATTTCATTTCCAATTTTTTCTAGACCAGTCTCTGAGATTGTTTCACCTAAATATTTGAATTGCGAAACTCTTTTGATTTTTCCATACTTAGTTTCCAAAAGTTTGGGTGCCAGTTTGTTGCTAGTCATATACTGTGTTTTTTCAAATGAGATTTGGAGACCTACTCTTTCTGCTGTTTCTTTAAGGATTTCTATTTGTTTCTGAGCAATTTGGATGTCCTGCGTTAGAATAACCAAGGCCAAACAGTCTATTCGAATATTTGTTCGTCCTAATTTCACTGGTTGGTCAATTTTGAACTCCAATTTTCGTTCGCGCCACTCTTGTATTACTTTTTCTAGAACACAGTTAAATAGCAACGGAGAGAGTCCATCACCTTGCCTCACGCCTGTTTTTATTTCAATGGATTCTGAAATTTCTCCTCTGAACTTTACTTTTGATTTTGTACCAGTTAGCGTGTCTCTGATAATTGCCGTGGTTTTAGGATCCAGGCCTTGTTATATTTTATTTTAATAACAGATTTTCCTTTTCAGTGGAAGGTTTCACAGGAGCTAAAGTAGAGAAATTTGGTCCAGCTATTGTTCTGAAGGTAACAAAATTTTGCCAACAGCATGGTGTCCCTCAAGATATTGTGACAACTCAAGATCTTATTGAAAAAATTTCACAGACTGCAAATGTAACGTACAGTCTGTTTCGTCAGGGAAAAAGTCCTGATCGTATAGCATCAGAGAGGTTTGTGTTGCAGCTTATTTGTTAATAACATCAATACTTTCAAGTAATTTAGTATTTCAATGATGTGATGTTATCAGGAGAAATCTTTTCATGTAAAGTTACTGCCATTGCCATTACACATTGTCTCAATGAAATTATAGCACTATACTTAAGAAGTAACAAAAGTGATGACTGGAGGGGCGTGGTTGTTGTTGTTGTTGTAGTAGTAGTAGTAGTAGTAGTAGTAGTAGTAGTAGTAGTAGTAGTTTTATTCATCTGCAGACACTTTTAAAGGGTATTGGACATTTCATAGTATTATTGTTTGATAAAAAACAAACAAAAGAAATCTTAATTGACATATATGGGCATTTGCACAAATCTGCTTAAACAAGAATGGCACAGGTAGTTGGCCATGGCAATATAGCAGGAACCATTCTGGTTCCAAGTAAGAATGACCAGATGGAATTCGAGTCTCTATCCTGTTGAATATAAGGCAAGTCCATCTAAATAGCACAACCTCATTCAGTGTATCTCTAGTGTGCTATACTGTTTTGCAAAGAAGTTGTTTACTAACATGAAACATAGTGCTACACTGTTCATTTGTCATTGCCGATCACTGTACACACATTACTTTATTACACAGCATTGTGCACACTGTCAGGTAGCATCAGACCAGTGCAGAAGTAGTCATTTCCACCCCCTTCTTTTGACATGCTCCCCTATTGTCGTGCACTTGCTATAGCTCTCTGTTGACAAAAATATGAAGTCTTCATGTAAATAGTACATTTGCTTCAACAGCCACCCACCAGTTTTTTGATCCATCAGTACTTTAGCAGCTATAATGTATTGTTGAACATCGGCAAGCTATATTGTCGGTATCTGTGTCACTATGTAAAGTGTGTCAGCAGTGGTTGTATGCTTGGTAACATTTTGTTATCATGCAGAGTGAGTGGTAGCTAAAATGCCACTAAGATAACAGTGTGCACTTACTGTCATGTGTTGAGGGAGAAGCTTGTCATTGGTGGCTATGAAAGAAGGGAACTCAGAGGTTGATGGAACTGACCATCTTGTAGTTATCAGTTTGCCGGTTCTGCAGTGTAGGAGACTTTGCTTGCATTCTCAATTTACTCCTCTTGTTGAAATGATGATGATGGCTGACCTGTCAAATGTCCAGACAGTTCGTGACATCATTGCATATTTCTCAATGTTTCTCATTCAGTGTTAGTTTAGACCCTGTTGGAAATGCTGTTACACATACTCATTTAAATCTGTGCTATTACAATATCATATTAAGTCGTCTTCTTCAAAACTGGCTCCACAGCCATCAAACGCTGATTAAATAATTTAGGTGTGAAGGAGACCACTTACCAAATAGCAGAGGGGCCAAGTCATCGAGAGGCACACACCAAAGAGAATGAAAAGTTTGTGAGCTTTTGGAAGAGCGCGTCCCCCCCCCCCCCCCACACACACACACACACTGCTTATTGTAACGCAAACAAAATCATTTAAGCAAACATTCTTCTTCCAGCACTGCATATACAAACCCAACAGGAAAAAACACAAATATGTGGTACCCTCTGTCGTGCCCTTCAGAATGGTTTCTAGATGTATTTGTAGACAAAAGATATCACAGCACGGCAGATGGTGTTAGTGGTACCTGGCAGACACAGCAAGATGGAGAAGTTGAGAAAACATGTGGAAAATGGAAGAAAGACATTTCATTATGAATACACTCTATGAATTAGTCTCAGAAGTTTTGTGGAGGAGAATTAAATTTTAGTGTCCTGTCAGTGATGAGGCCTATAGAGACAGAGCACATGCTCAGATTGTATATGAGGCACACACCAAAGAGTCTACCAAAATTAATGGCCACTGCCAAACTGGGCCCAAGAACACAAGTTGACCACCTGGCGGCACAATATGCTGCTGATCACAACATGTTCAAGCTCAATGGCTGCTTCACAACCTGGACTACTTAGGTGAGAGTTAGTCTTGCAACACATCCTTTGCTCCTGTAATTCTTCTGACCTCAATCTCTGCTAACTCATTGCCCCCAAACCCACCAGCCAACCATTTCCCCTTCTTCTGTCCTGTCATCTTCCTGATGCATTGCATCTCACCAGCTCTGATACGTAAGTGTGACATGCTTAGCCTGTCACCTGCCACTTCTCCTTCCCTCATTGTTAGCCTGCATACCATCTGCTTCCTGCTGAGCCTTTCGCTACGTGTCACAAACCTCTTCTCCTGCTTCCTGCCTCTTTCTCCCTCAACCCAGCCCATCTGATACAACTCTCATCCCAGTCCACCTGCTGAACTGTATGTTCAGACACCAAAATGTAGTTACACTTGTGTCTGTGAGTACACCATCTCATCAAAAGAATTATTCTGAAAGCTAGCAAAGTTTTCATTCTCTTTTGTGTGTGCCTCTCGACAACTTAATGTTTCTGTTATTTGGTGAGTGGTCGCCTTTACTCCTATATTATTTTGTAAGTACTGATTAACAAAAGACATGTTTTCATCGAGGCTGTAACTTTATGTATCTCCACATGGAAACTGATGGTGACATGCAGTTATCAGGCAAGTTACACTAAGGAGCACAAATGTTCTACAGTAGCCGTCTATATGTTGCAACATGTCCTGGCATGCTTTCCACAACTTGGCTGTGATTAGTAATTAAATTTGGGAGCAATAGGATCTAAATCACCTTCCAAAAGCTAAGGTTTAGATTTCCCGCATTTTCCATAAATTACTCAAGGCAACTGGTTTATTCTGAAAAGGCTATTCCTGATTTCATTCTTGATCCTTCAGAGACTAATGCACGGAGTTTTCCTGTATTTGTCCTGCAATTTATTACCATTTTTTACACTTTCTCTGACTGTCATAATTTTGCTGTGTACCACCATCTCTTGGGCTGTAACATCTTTTGTCTAGAACTACATCTACCCTCTGGAAACCACTGTGAAGTGCATGGCAGAGGGTGCTTACCTTTGCACTGCATATTAGCATTTCTCCCTGTTTCATTTGCTTATGAAATGAAGGAAGAAGAACAATAGCTTAAATACTTTTGTATGCAGTACAATAAGCCGAGTATTCTCTTCACACTCCGTATGGAAGAGTACCTAGAGAGATCTCATATATACCTATTTTCCTCACCGAGTACTATTTCTCAAAACTTTGTAAGTAGGGTTTCACACGATAGTTGACGTCTTATCTTCAAGCATCTGCCAGTTCAGGTATATTCCAGCCTTTCCAAGACACTGTCTCCTTGGTCAGACAACTTGTGCCACCCTTTTTCATAACATTAAGTATCTCCTGTTAGTGCTATTTGGTATATGTACCACACATTTGAGCAGTGTTCTTGGATATATTCCATGGGTGAATGTTTCATAAGCAGTCTCCTTGTAAACAGATCCCTTTTTCCAGTATTCTACCAATGAAAATGTTTTGTCTTTGCACAGGAAAAAGATAGGACAAAAGTTTTGATTGTAAACATTTATTCAATATATTGCCTACATAATGGCAAGACACCTCTCCCCATACCTGAAAAGATGTGAAACTTAATTGTGCCACCAGATGTTGTGTCTGAAATTAAAAATAATGGAACAAGTAAAGGTAACAACTCACTGTATAGCTGAAGTTTCAAGTGATCAATGGACACACAAACTACAAGGAAAAAGTTACTAAGCTTTGGACATAATCATTCTTGAGAGATAACTAGTGCAACAACTACATATGCACACAGCTATATTTTACTGACATTGCATTTAATCTGGAACTGGGGTGAGTGGTTGTATCAGGTGCACTGGACGGGGGGGATAAAGGATGTGGGGAGGATTGGTGGAAAGGGTGGCTGTCAGTTAGGAGAGGGGGCAGTGACCACCTAGGATAGGGATGTAGAACCATTGAGCTCACTCTGGTGCAAGTGTTGGGGGCTTTGTGCGTCACTCAGTGGCGTGGAGGAGAGGATTGGGAGGGGAAGATGGAACAGAGGAAGTGGGAGACTGTGGAGAGGACAGTGTGGGTGCCGGATGAGCGAAGCCAGGGTCGTGAAGCAGGGGCTAGGAGAGGCTTAAGCCAGCAGGATTACAGGGTTGAAGGATATGTTGCAAAGACGAGGGTATCATCTAGATTGTGTGTGTGATGTAATATGACTTTTAAAGGAGTGGAAAGGATTGTGGTAAGATGTTCCTCATTTCCAGGCACATTAATTCATTAGTTGAGGCCATGTTGTTCTAGTGTGTGTGTGTGTGTGTGTGTGTGTGTGTGTGTGTGTGTGTGTGTGTTTATTTTCATTTTCTATTTGCTCTGAAGAAGGTTTCATTCGAAAGCTTACCAGTAGTCTGTCTTGTTTGTGTGTGCTTGTTGATGATTTGACATCTCACCTACACCATGCGTTGCTACCTCCAGTTACATATGTACATAGTTATTGAACAACATTTAAAATTTTATGTTGTCATTTAAGTGTAACTGTGCATGCTGATATACAATAGGTGTTCATGTGTCTAGAGCATATATTTTGCATTATCAGAATCATTACTAGCAAGTATACAGCATTCTGTTTTCTGTTTCTATGCTTTAATTTACATTTGTTTGAACAGGCAAATCCAGCTATCAACAGTAATCAGTCATCTTGCAGAGGCAATTCGCTCAGGCTTGCCTGTGGACCATAAACAACTTGGTGTTAATGACGACATGCTAGAAATGGTGCTTAATGTTGTTCGGTCTCCTGCATTAGGTTCAGGTGAGCAGTTGCTCTAAAGACAAGTGATGTATTAAGGATCCCCCACCCTCTCCCGCTCCCCCTCTCCCTTTCCCTTTTCCTCTCCCATTCCCTCTCCCCCTCTCCCTTTCCCTCTCCCTGTTTCATAATAATAAGTTATCTGATATTATAACTAAGCTTAAGGGCATGTTGTAGTCATTTTTGAAAATAAATCACATGGTTAATGAAATACAGTGATACAGGAGCACAATAAACAACAGATGTTTTACAGTACAAGTCACTGCAGAATACCTTCCTTCTTTAGTAGTTGATGAGAAAGTAAGTTAATTAAATATCTTCTTTCTCAATTCAGTTAGTGTCTGCTGAGAGCAATGCTGCAGTGAAAGGAGAAAGTGATCTGTTCTCTCTTGCAGCCCTGTCATCCACATTCATGCCTCACAGTTGACATATTAATTAACCTCTTTTGTTGCGCTGAATTAATTTCATAGAAGTGTAGAGCTTAATAATGAAATATGCAGCTCGATTTCCATTCTGAGCATTCGTGATGCAGTAAGTTAAATAACTAATCAGTCTCAGTGTACTTTTAAGTGCCCTTCATGTTGTTGTTTTTGTATCTTCACTCATTAACTTTGAAATAATAAACCCTCAACAAATTAACTTGAAACTCAAAAATAATTCTTTCTGATATTTACTTTGTGGCATTTTTGAACCCTTGAATTTCTGCTAATATAGCTATGCTTTTTATTTTGATTTTATGTTGTCATGTTACTAAAGAGAATTGTCAGTCTGTAGTGAAAAATGATGTATTTGTGTTTGGAAACCAGATGGGGATAGTGAAATAAGTTTTGGCAGGTATTCCCTTAGGCACTGCCAGTATGATTCTACATTAACTAATCCAGTTAAAGAGTTGTTTGTGTTGTTCTTTGTCAGAGAAATTAGGTGAACTAAGATTTTGACTCATTAGTGAGTTTGGAGTGGACCAGTTAATCAGAATGGCTCTTCCAGCAGATACATTTTTGGAAATTTTCTCTGATAGACTGCCCTTTGACAAGACATTAACTGTGACTTTTTGACTTATAGATACCAGCAACTGTGACTGTTTGACTTATAGATACTAGCTGTCAGTGATTTCTCTACAAATCCTGTCATTGTAATCAATATTCCATACATGTGTTGTACACATGGTCAATAATACAGTCTGCACTTCGATAAATATTTTAATTTTAGAATTGCTACTTACCATAAAGAAGACACATCAGATTGCAGACAGGCACAATCAAACCACACTTACACCCAAATTTAACCATGCTGAACTTTTCAAAATCCTACTCCTCTTCTCCTGATCCCTGCAATGGAAGCACTTGTTTGCCACCAGTCCTTCCAACCAAAACCACCCTAATTCCAACATTGAACACTGTCTCTTCCAGTTGGTACCACCATCCACTCATGATCCTCCCACTCCCCCTCCCACGCAACCATCTGCTGATCACCTTCCAGGAATGCCTTACCTCCAACTTAGCCTCACCATCCTTTCCCACATCCCTTCCTCAGAACTCCAGCCTTTGAGTAGAAGAAAGAACAACCATACACAACTTCAAAACAAATCCTGACCTAATCATCCTAACTGCAGACAAAGGTTCCACCACTGTTGTTATGAACCATAGTGACTACCTGGCAGAAGGCCTCTGCCAATTATCTGACACCTCCACCTATAAACTCTGTCAAGTGATCCAATCCCAGAAGTTCAATAAAAACTCCAACCCTTGCTTTTAGCCTTAGGCCTTTACCAGAATATCTCCCCTGAATCCATTTCCCTCATGACCCCTATGGTACCCCACATACCTACCTTCTACATGCTCCCCAAAATCCATGAACCCAACAACCCTGGATGTCCGATTGTGGTTGGTTATTGTGCCCCCATTGAAAGAATTTCAGTTCTCCAAACACTTACCCATAACTTAGCCTTGCATGTCAAAGACATGAACCACTTCCTTCACCAACTCTCAGCCATCCCCATCCCTTTACCTCCTGAATCCCTACTCATCACTGTTGACACCACCTCCCTATACACCAACATCCCTCAGGCCCATGTTCTTACTGCTATTGAACACTACCTTTCCCAGTGTCCTTCAGACTCCAAACCCTCTACCTTATTCCTCATACATCTATTAATTTGATCCTAACCCCCGAACCTCTTTTCATTTGAAGGGAAGATATATAAACAAATCCACTGCACAGCCATGGGCACCCACATGGCATCCTCCTATACCAACCTTTTTATGGGCCATCTAGAGGAGACCTTCCTAGCCACCCCAAACCCCTAGTCTGTTTTAGTTTCATTGATGATATCTTCATGATCTGGACCCAAGGCCAAGACACCCTATCTTCATTCCTTCTCACAACATCAACATATTCTCTCCCATCCACTTCAAGAAGTCCTCCTCAACCCAGTGTGCCACCTTTCTAGATGTTTACCTCCTCCTACCTGATGACTCCATCCACACCCCTGTCAGCATTAAACCCACCAGCCACCAACAGTATCTGCATTTTGACAGCTGTCATCCTATTCACACCTAAAAATCCCTCCCATGTGGCCTGGCCGCCCAGGGATGGCGTATCTGCAGTGACAAAAACTCCCTTGCTTAGTATGTTGAGGTTCTCACCAAGGCCTTCCCAGACAGGCACTATCCCCCAGATCTAGTCCACAAACAGATCTCTCATGCCATTTCCCCTCACACCACCAATCCATCCACTACCTCCAAGAACCAGCCACAAAGGAGTGTCCCCTTCATCACCCAGTATCACTCCAGACTGGAACAACTGAACCACATCCTATGCCAGGGCTTTGATTACCTATCATTATCCCCTGAAATGAGGGACATACTACCCACCACTCCTAAAGTGGTGTTCCATCACCTGTGCAACCTCCACAACACCCTAATCCATCCCTATGCCACTCCCAATCCCAATTCCTTGCCACAAGGCTCATATCCCTGTGGAAGACCCAGGTGCAAAACCTGCCCAATCTACTTACCCAGCACTTCCGATTCCAGTCCTGTCACAGATTTATCCTATCCCATCAGGGGTTGGGCCACCTGTGAAAACTACCAGGTCATTACCAGCTCTGCTGCAATCATTTGACAGCATTTTATATTGGTATGACTACCAACCAGCTGTCCACCAGGATGAGCAGCTACCGCCAAACCATGTCCAACAGCAAAATAGACCACCCTGTGGCACAATATGCAGCTGAAGATAACACATTTGATTTCATTGCATGCATCACTACCCAAGGCATCTGGATCCTTCCATCCACCCAGCTTTTCTGAACTGCGAAGATGGGAGTTATGCTTACAACACATTCACTGTTCCCGTAACTATTCTGGTCTCAACAAATGGTAACATACTGTCCCCACACACTCCACCCAACAATTTCCATACCCTCTATCCTATTGTCTCCTCCCCATTCTCATCACCCACCCTGTTTATTTGCAGCCCTCTGCCAATGCATCAGCCTGTCTCTCCCCCCTCCTCTCCCTTTTTCCTGACCTTCCTGCCCCACAACCTCCTGTCACTGCGCCTTTTGGCAATCTAGTCCCTGCACACCCTGCCAGACAGCATTTGTCTCTCTCCCCACCCATACACTACTATCCATTTCCCTTCCCTGTCCCCTCCAGATTGCTGCTTGCATCCCACGTGACAGTTGCATTCCGGCACGAGATGTTGGAGTTGGTGGTTGTGTGTGCTTATATAAGCATCTTTTAATTGTTCCTTTCTGCAACTTGACATGTCTTCTTTATGGTAAGTAGCAATATGTTTTTTCCTACATTGTTGATATTTCTACCTGAAGTTTCCATTGTTTAATTTTAGAATTGTTGCACTAGTTGGGGTTTTAACCTTTTTTATTTACACCTGTAACATCTGTATAAAACCGAAATTTCATATCTTTAGTACAATAGAAATAGCACAGATTTACTAATAGCTACCCTTAAAAGATATTCACAATTGCTGTTTTGTTGGAGTGATAGGTGAAAGGAAAAGTTGGTTACTAGGAATTATCTTGCAACTTCATAGTTACATGACCTGCTGTGACCTTTCTAGTACAGCCATAATAACATGTTGTTCCCAACTGATAGTTGATGGAAGTGCTTTTCTTACCATCTTCCACATATTTATAAAGCAAAAGGTATTAACTACTTTACATTATGAACAAAAACATTCACTCATGTATGACCAAGTAACAAACACACTGTGTTTGCATTCAGTAAGCAAAGATAAAAAGTAAGATATAAATAAAAATGGTGTAAAGGTTCTGCACAACTTTTTTAAAGTGAAAACCACACAAATCAGCGGCACCATATCTTACTTATCATAACCTAAACATGGTCACTCATTTCTATCCAAGACAATTGTAATGATGGGATAAATTCCTTTATGTTCAAGATAAAACAGGAAGAAAGGAAAGTGATAGAATGGCTAACCCATCTCATGACATTTGAAGCTTGTTTTAACAATGATTAAATAATAATCTGTGCAAAATTCTACCAGGTGGCTTCTGGTTTCAATCGCTCCCCCCCCCCCCCCCCCCCCCCCGCCCCCCCTTTCCATGTTCTAGTAGCATTTTTCTTCCTTTTCTTACCATCAAATTCTTACTGCTATGGTGAATGTTGACTTCTGTGGTTATGACAATAGATTCACTATGCTGTTCATAGTAGTTCATTCACATTCTTATTTTCTTGTTGATTATTAGAGATATTCCTGTGATAGCCTTGTTAAGTTTTGAGTTGAAAACCTTTTACTCACCTGACCACAATCCCATTCTTCCTGCCTCCTCATCTGACTAATTCCCAGTATCCTCAAATTCAGCCTATCCATTTCTCTCTTCAAGTTCTCAAACCTCCCAAGACATAAAAGGGTCTTTCCATTTCATGCTCCAGCCTGTACAATGCCAGATTTGTTTTTCCTAATTACAACAGCCTCCATAGTGGTCTCCACTTGGAGATCCGAAATAAGGGACTGTTTCACCTCCAGAATGTTTTACTCAAGAATATACCATCATACAGCCAATGATAGAGTTGTTTGTCCGTAGAAACGACTGTCATTCTATTTCCCACTTGACTTTAGTCATTCTACAGTACCAACACAGCAAGACCCTAGTTGTTAATATTGCAAGGTTAGATCAGTCTAGTCACCCAGAGTCTATTGCACCTACAATTACTGAAAAGGCGGCTGCTTCATCTTGAGGACCATCTGTTAGTATTGCATCGCCACAGAAACACCCCTGCCCCTCCCCCAATGTGGTGGTATCTACAGTATGGCTACCTCTATCATTAAGGAATGCAAGGTACACCACCATGATAAGGTCCATGGCCTGTAGGTGGGAAAATATATTACTGCTAAAAATTTTGCATGTTATTAATCTAAAATAAAACTTACATCACAACTAAAAGCAGCAGCACCATAGATTCTAAAATAATTTACTTGTAAGTAAACATAATTTCTTTTGCATTGGTGGAACAGTTATTAGAGCCTCACTCATTAGAAATGGAATATTTCACCTCACCTCCTAGAGGAGGCTTTGAGTCGCAGACAGGCACATTGAAAAGTCTCTTTAAATTAAGTATTCAAACAAAATCCTTCTTCTGAAATAAAAACACACACATTCGCAACTTGTACACATATAGCAACTGTCTTCATGCACTGGAGCCTGACTAAAATTGTTTATGATGTATGCAGCAATCTGCTGACGTGGGTGTTGGGGATAAGGAGGAGGCATTGGAAAGAGAAGAGGACAGATAACAACGTTTGGCTGGGGGAAGATGTTGTGCTACATGGGAGAGCATGCAGGGATATGGTTAGGACAGAATAGGGCTGCTAGGTGGAATGTCAGGAGGCTGTGCTAGGAGGATTTGGGAAATGGAGAGGGGAGAAATAAAAAGGGGGAAAATTCAAGCAACTGCATTTGTGGGATAGAAGGCTTGTTTAGTGCCAAAGTAGTTGCAGGGAAGGGTATAGGTGGCTCAAGGACAGGGTTTGGCAAAGGTTGAGGTCAGTGAGGCTATGGGAACAAAGGACATGTTTTAGGGAGAGTTCCCACCCGCGCAATTCATAAAAGCTTGTGTTAATATAAGAATCCAGGTGGTGCAGGCTGTGAAGCAGTCATTAAAGAGAAGTTAATTGTGTTGGGCAGTATCTTCTGCAACTAGAAGGTCCAGCTGTCTGATGGTCACAGTTTGGTGGTAGCCATTCAGGTGGACATACATCTTGTTATGTCTCTTGTCCACAGTGGTTACAGATTCGTTTGTAGATCACATGATAGCTTTCAGAGGTGGCCTGCCATTGATGTAACAGGTGAAGCATGACAACTGTAGTAGGTGGTAGTGGGAGGATGTATGGGACAGGTCTTGCATCTGATCTGTTGCAGGGATATGAGCCTTGAGGCAAGAGGGTTGGAAGCAGGGATGGACAAGGTTATTGCTTAGGTTCAGTGGGCAGTGGAGTTCAAGTGTGGGATAGGGAGGATATTCCTCATTCCAGAGCATGACAAGAGGTAATCAGAACACTGGCAAAGAATATGATTTAGTTGCTCCATGAGTCATGTGAGAGGTTTTCTATTCTGACTGGATAGTGGGTCTGTTGGAGGTAGTAGGTGACTGAAATAACAAGGTAAGGGAGATCTGTGTCTGAACGAGGTTGGAATGGTAATTTCAGTCTGTGAAGGCCTCAGTGAGACCCTTGGCATATTTTGAGAGGTACTGCTTGTCACTACAGATGTGACGACCACCAGTGGCTAGGCTATATGAAAGGACTTCTTGGTAGGGAATGGGTGGCAGCAGCTGAAGTCGAGGTCTTGTTGGTAACTGGTAGGTTTGATGTGGACAGAGATACTGATGTAGCCACCTTCAGGTGAAGGTCAACGTCGAGAAAGGTAGCTTGTTTAGTTGAGGAGGACCAAGTGAAGTGACTGGAGCAGAAAGTGTTGAGGTTTAGGTCCTATCTTCTACATGCTTCCTAAAGTCTGTAAACCCAATCACCCATGATGCCCCATTGAGGCCAGTTAATGTGCTCCTGCAACCTACCCACTTACATGAAAAGACACAAACCATTTGTGCACCAGCTCTCCACAGTTTCCATTCCTGTACCCCCTGGCAGCCTACTCATCATTGTCAGTGCCACCTCCCTGATACTAACACTACCAGAACCTGTGGCCATACTGCTGTTGAACACTACCTTCCCCATGCCCCACTGACTCCAGACCCAACCTCCTTCCTGGTCACTGTGACCAACTATCCTCACCCACAATTACTTCTCCTTTGCAGGCTTCACATACAAACACGTCCGTGATATAGCAGTGGGCACCCGGCGTGGCACCACCCTATGCAAATCTATTCATGCTCCATCTAGAGGAACCCTCGTTAACCACCCAGAATCCAAAACCCCTCATCTGGTCCAGATTCATTTATGACATTTTCATGATCTACACCAAGAATGAGGATGCCCAATCTGCGTTCCTGCAGGACCTCATCACCTTCTGAACCCAACAAGTCACCTACTTTGACCGCCATCTCGAGGATGACTAAATCAGTATCTCCATCCACATCAAACCTACCAACTATTATCAATACCACCACTTTGACAGCTGCCACCCATTCCATAACAAGAAATCTGTTCCATAGAGCCTAGCCACCTGTGGTCATTGCATCTGTAGTGATGAGCAGTTGCTGTCCAAATATGCTAAGGGCTTCATCGAAACTGCCCTCCCAAACTTGCACAGAAATAGATCTTCTGTGCCTTATCTCTCCAGTCACCTACTATCTCGCACATTCCCACCACCTGGCCATAAAGGAGCACTTCCCTTGTAACTCAGTACCAGTCAGTACCCTGCGGGCCTGAATAGGCCCAAGGTATTCCTGCCTATCGTAAGAGGCGACTAAAAGGAGTCTCTCACCTTTCGGCCTTTATATGATGGTCCCCTGTAGGGTTTGACCTCCACCTTTCTAAATTTTCCCAAAGAGCGAGCCAATTGGGTAAGGGCACCTTACATGGTGAATCATGTCCATCGTGCATTGAGATCTTTAGCCCACTTTCTTGTTGTGGCACTGCAGTCCCGCTCATCCTCCATCTAGTGAGTGAGGACACCTTCCTGGGTGCATTTTCCTCCACCCACTATGCAGTGCCGTTTTCTGTGCCGACAAGGACCACGGAATTCTTAACAACTCGTATCCAGCACGGTAGCCAGTCCGTTGTGGTGGGGCCGCCAAGTACCCTGTTGGTTATAGCCTCCTGACAACACAGGGATCACTCTGCTGATGCCTGCACCGTTAACTCCCCATGTATGCCAAGGAGTAGATGCCCATCATCGTGGGGCGTTGGGACTCCCGGCAATTGCCATCCTGCCAGGTGGCCTTTGCTGCGGCTGGGTGGCGTCCGTGGGAGGGCCCATGATCAGAGTGGGTGGCATCAGCGCGGATGACACACAATGAAGCGTAGTACGTCAACACTTGTTGGTGATCAAACACCAACAGTTTATAAGCGTTCGAAGTCTCAGTACAATGCAAGAAAGTATGCCCCTAAATCATTCCCCTCCCTGGCCACACCATGGGAGGGAACGCCAGGCTAAGGATGGCAGCAAACCTTGTTCACCCTTGTACCTCATGTGTATGAGAACTGATGGGGCTCCATTGTTTCGATGAAGCCACAGTTGAGCATTTAGAGGACAAGTTTTGGAGGTGGAGGGCTTGTCCAAAATGCGATCTGGGTCAGTCTTGATAAAAACAGCATCCTCTGCCCAGTCACGGACTTCAGTCGCTTCTAACAAGTTGGGGGATGTTTCTGTTACCATCCCGCCAATTTAGAGCAGTGATGTGTTCATTTCATGTAGTGCGTCCATCGCAGTCCGAGGGATAATTAGGTTGCCACCGGTGCCTTCATCTTGGCCTTCGAGTGTGACACCTTACCCGAGAAGATCAAGGTGATGGTCTGCCGCTGTGATGTGGTGCTTTAAGTGCTGGAAGTTCGGCCATATGTCTTCCCGCTGTACTTCCAGCATCAAATGTCGAGATTGTGGACATCCATCACATCCCAATAATCCATGTGCCCCGCCTCCCATCTGTGTCAACTGCGGAGAGAATAATTCACCTGGCTCGCCAGACTGCAGGATTTTACAGAAAGAGAGGAAAATCATGGAATACAAGACCCTGGACCGACTGACCTACACTGAGGCTAAGAGAAAATATGAGCACCTACATCCTGTGGCTTTGACTTCCTCATATGCCACTGCTATGAGAACAGTTGTAGCCCATCAGTTCCGCGAATTCCAGTCGGCTCTCAGAGCCAGAAGGCTACACCTGCCCCCATGATGGCGGGGGGGCTCTTCCCCCCCACCCCCCACCCCCACCCCCCACCCCCCTGCTCCCGCACCACCTACCTTGGGAGCACTGCCCCACCCCCAACCATCGGGGACAACAGTCCCCACTTCTCAGCTGGAGAAACATAAGTCTTCTTCAGCTCCTCTCGGCAAGAAGCGGTCCCTTGGGTCACTCCCTTTCCAGGTTTCTGCTAATGGGAAAGATGACATCCGCCAGTGGCTGAAGTGCCTAAAAGCAGCTGATCGTAGGGCTTCATGATCATCCCCAGTTCCGGAGACTGAATCGGTGAAACCCTCACAGCCAGAAAGAGCCAAGGAGCAGCAAGAAAAGTCCAAAAAGAAGACCCCTAAGATATAGGAAATTGCGGTGGCACCCACACCATTGCTACCTGCAGGGTCTGCGTCTGGGGATAAGGTGGAGATTCAGGCGTCCACTGAGGACCTAGATCTTGCCGGACCCTCAGACACAATGGATATAGACTGCTCGGGCAATAAGTCGGTGGCAGCAGGTGACCCTGAGGCGTAAACTGCCTCTTTGAATGTTCCATGCCTTCCCAGTCTCACGATGATGTCATCCTCCAGTGGAATTGCGGCTTTCCACCACCTGGCTGAGCTATGGCAACTTTTAAGCTTCACACCTGCTTTCTGCATTGCCCTCCAGGAAACTTGGTTCCTGGCTATGCGGACCCCTGCCCTCCGTGGCTGTAAGTGATATTACAGGAACCGTAGTGACTATAATTGAGTGTCAGGTGGAGTTTGCGTTTATGTCCTAAACTCAGTCTGTAGTGAAACAGTGCACCTTCAAACCCCTCTTGAAGCTGTGGCTGTCAGAGTAAGGACGACACAGGATATAACTGTCTGCAATGTATATCTTCCTCCAGATGGTGCAGTACCCCTAAATGTATTAGCTGCACTGATTGATCAACTCCCTAAACCTTTCCTACTTGTGGGAGATTTTAACGCCCATAACCACTTGTGGTGTGGCACCATGCTTACTGGCTGAGGTAGAGATGTCAAAACTTTACTGTCTCAGTTCGACCTCTGCCTCTTAAATACTGGGGCCGCCACACATTTCAGTGTGGCTCATGGTAGTTAATCGGCTGACACCTTCCCAAGTCTGGACGAAGACCAGACACCTTTTTGGGCACCATACGCCAACAGGAGTCCCTGGCATTAACATCAGTGGTGTGTTATCTACCGTCACAAACACGATTTCTGAACACTTGGCTCGAACATTATGCTCGAGCCTCTGCATCGGAGAACTAACCCTATAACGCCCCATTTACAGAGAGGAAGCTCCTCAGTGCTCTTGCACATTGCCTCAACACACCTCCTGGGCCAGATTGGATCTCCACAGTCAGATGATTAGACATCTCTCATCTGACTACAAGCAACATCTCTTCATCATCTCCAACCAGATCTGGTGCGATGGCGTCTTTCCATCGCAATGGTGGGAGAGTACCATCATTCTGGTGCTTAAACCTGGTAAAAACCCGCTTGATGTGGATAGCTATCGGGCCATCAGCCTCACCAACGTTCCTTGTAAGCTGCTGGAATGTATGGTGTGTCGGCAGTTGAGTTGGGTCCTGGAGTCATGTGGCCTACTGGCTCCATGTCAGGGCGGCTTCTGCCAGGGTCGCCCTACCACTGATAATCTTGCGTCCCTCGAGCCTGCCATCTGAATAGCCTTTTCCAGACGCCAACATCTTGTTGCTGTCTTTTATGATTTACGAAAAGCATATGACACCACCTGGTGACATCATATCCTTTCCACATAATACGAGAGGAGTCTCTGAGGCCCACTCCCGATTTTTATCCACAATTTCTTGTTGCTTCGTACTTTCCACGTCCAAGTTGGTGCCGCTTATAGTTCCCCCCATATCCAAGAGAATGGGGGTCCTACAGGGCTCCGTATTGAGTGTATCTCTGTTTTTAGTGGCCATTAATCGTCTAGCAGCAGCTGTAGGGCCATCCGTCTCACCTTCTCTGTAAGCAGACGACTTCTGCATTTCGTACTGCTCCACCAGTACTGGTGTTGCTGAGTGGCACCTACAGGGAACCATTCACAAGGCGCAGTCATGGGCTCTAGCCCATTGTTTCCAGTTTTAGACGACAAAGTCGTGTGTTATGGACTTCTGTCGGCGTTGTACCATTCATCCGGAACTAGAATTTTACCTTAATGACTATCCATCACTGTAGTGGAGACATATGATTCTTAGGACTGGTTTTCAGCATCCAATTGACTTGACTTCCTCACCTCCGCCAGCTTAAGCAGAATTGCTGGCAGCACCTCAATGCCCTCTGCTGCCTGGCCAACACCAACTGGGGTGCAGATCACTCTATGGTGCTGCAGCTCTACAGAGCCCTTGTTCAATCCTACCTTGACTATGGGAGTGTGGTTTATGGTTCAGCGGTACCCTCAGCGTTGCGTGTACTCGACCCAGTGCACCACTGGCATTCACCTAGCGATAGGAGCTTTTAGGACGAGTCTAGTGACCAGCGTCCTGGTGGAGGCCGGAGTCCCTCTATTTCAGGTTACGAGTGTACAATTGCTCTACAGTTACATCGCAAATGTTTGTGGTTCTCCTGCACATCTGAATTACCGTCTTCTTTTTCTGCCCACGGAGGTTCATCTCCCTCATCAGTGGCCCAGGTCAGGGCGTACAATTGCAGTTCGTGTGCAATCCCTTCTCTCCGAACTGGAGTCCTTGCCTTTACCACCTATACTTGAAGTTCATTCACGAACACCTCCATGGTATACACCTAGGCCGCGGCTTCGCCTGAACCTTTCACATGGCCCTAAGGACTCGGTTAACCTGCGACTCTCCACTATCACTTCCTCTTTATTCTCGACATGTACCAGGGCCATGAAGTGGTTTACACCGATGGCTCGATGGCCAATTGTCAGGTTGGCTTCACCTATGTTCATGGAGGACATATAGAACGGCACTCCTTGCCAGATGGCTGCAGTGTTTTCACTGCAGAGTTGGCGGCCATATCTCCTGCTCTTGAGCAAATCTGCTCATACCCAGGCAAGGCATTTCTCCTGTGTACTGACTCCTTGAGCAGCCCACAAGCCATAGACCAGTGCTACCCTCATCATCCTTTGGTAGTGACCATCCAGGAGTCCATCTATGCCCTGGAACAGTCCAGTTGCTCAGTGGTGTTTGTCTGGACCACAGGTCACGTCAGAATCCCAGGCAACGGACTTGCCGACAGGCTGGCCAAACAGGCTACATGGAAATCACTTATGGAGATCGGCTTCTCTGAAACTGACCTGTGTTCAGTATTATGCCGCCAGGTTTTGCGGCTTTAGGAGATGGAATGGCATAACCTCAGTACGCACAACAAGCTGCGTGCCATTAAGGAAACTACGATTTTGTGGAAGACCTCCGTGCGTGCCTCTCATAGGGACTCTGTGGTCCTCTGTCGGCTCCGCATTGGCCATACGTGGCTGACACAGGGTTACCTCCCCCGTTGCGAGGACCCACCTCAGTGTCGCTGTGGCTGACGATTGACGGTCGTCTATCTCTTGCTGGACTGCCCACTTTTAGCCATTCTGCAGTGGAGGACTTTTAACTTTCTCACTCTAGTGCTTTCAGGGTGGAGGTTTTAATGTGTTGCAGAGTGGCTGGCTTTTCCTTTTTATCCTCTTGGTCAGCCAGCCATGGTAACCTTCCTTCTTGTTTTAACCTCTTCTACCTGTTTGTTGTGTCTTTGTGGTTTTCTTCTCCCCTTTTGTCCATGTAAGTGTTTGTTGCCCTTCAGTCGTTGTTGTAGTTTTTCCTTTCATTCTGTTTTGTGTTGTAAGTCTCATTGTCTTATTCTAACCCTTGTGGCATTGTTTCCTTTGGAACAAGGGACCGATGACCTTGTAGTTTGGTCCCTTCCCTCCTCTTTTAAACCAACCAACCACACAGGACAGGAGCAACAGAATCGCATTCACCACCAGGATTTCAGCTATCGTTTATCTTGCCCTAAAGTGAGGAATATCCTTCCCACTAACCACATCGCCTCTCCCACAGTCGTATTTCATTGCCCACAGAACCTTAGCAATATCGTTATCCATTTCTATCCCATCCCTGCTTCCAACCTCTTGGCTCATGACTCATATCCCTGCAATACACCTAGATGCAAGATATGTTCATAAATCCTCCCACTACCTCCTCCTCTGGTACTGTCCCAGGTATCTAATACCTCATCAAATGCAGGGCTACATGTGTAAGCAGTCATGTGATCTACAAATTAAGGTGAAGCCACTGTCCACTTTCTACATGGGCATGATGACTAACAAGTTGTCTGTCCACATGAATAGCCACCAACAACCTGTGGCCAAGAGACAGTTGGACTATCCAGTTGCTGAACATGCTGCCCAGCACAATTTGCTTCACTTTAATTACTGCTTCACAACCTGCACAATCTGGATTCTTTCCACCAACACCAGCTTTTCTGAAGTACACAGGTGTGACCTCTCCCTACAACATACTCTCCATTCCCATGAGCTCCCTGGCCTCAACCTTCACTAGCCCTGTCCTTCACCTAAATATCTGCTTCCCTTCTCCCACTGTTGCATTACATACACCTTCTATCCCATCAATGCACCTATCAGTCTTTCCTGTTTTTATATTTCTCTCCTCTCCTCTCCTCTCCTCTCCTCTCATTTTTCTCTTCAGCACATCTCAGCCTCGTCCCTCAGCACAGCTTTCTGAACACTGCACCTAGCAGCCACATCCCCTTCCCCACCCCATGCCACCTCCTTACCCCCTCCCCCCCATCCATCCACCCACCTACACACACACACACACACACACACACACACACACACACACACCAGAAGATGGCTGCTCATGTCAGATACAGTCAGAGTTGGGCTCCAGCATCCTGAAATAGTGTGTGTGTGTGTGTGTGTGTGTGTGTGTGTGTGTGTGTGTGTGTGTGTGTGTGAGTGAGAATGTGTTTTCTATCTTGGAGGAAGGAGTTTGTCCGAAACCTTATTTATTTTAGTCATTTCATTGAGCCTATCTCCGAGTAAGTGCCTCGTCTATATGGTAAGCATCTATTCGACCTTTCTATATCATTGTTATTTTATCCTGGACTTTCCATGTTTTGAATATTTACCTCAGTATTTTTTGTTTAAGATTGTATTAATATGTTTACTCTGCCCTGCAGATATATCAAGACTCCGTCCAATCAAAGAAAATTGTCCAACTGAAATTTCTTGGGAACACCTTAAAATAGCTGTTGCTGTTTTGACCCAGAAATATGGAACTACAAAAGGTGGCAGCTTTCTTATGATGTTGGAGGAATTTAAACGGACCACAGACATACAGTATGAGCATCAGGTTAAAAAGTTTCAGGTTTCGCCTCCACATGATGAGGATGATGGCAAATGGATTTGTGCAAAGCCATCAGCATCGCAGGATTCCAGTGGATGGGAAGATGGTGATGAACTACTTTTTGATGTTGATGATTTAGAACATTTAGAAAAAGTTGAAAAACTATCATGCAAATCAGGAAGTGCATTTGAAGCGACATTTAAAGGTTATTCTCCTCAACATGAAATTTCTTCTGCTGCAGATAATGGTAGCTTCAATGATGGTAGCATAAAACATAAGGGTGCAAGGCATGAAGAAATGTGTGAAAATGAAAATGACAGCTATAACAAAGACAGGATTATTACTGTAGACGAAAATGAGTGTCCAAAGGAAAGTGAAATAAGTGGAATAGAACAGTCATCTGTAACAAGTGACAATCCTCCTAACAGCAGTCAAAGTAACCAGAAGTCAAGTGAACATCAGGAACTTCATAACAGTGAAAGCACAGTGCAGGGCACCAAAAAACGTGTTCCTGATTGGCTTTCGCAAGAGATGAAACAAGAAGTCAAGACGAAAATGAAAAAATCCTCATTATTTAAACTATAATTATTTATTTAGTGAAATAGTTCCGGCAACAATTATATATTTTTTAATTGTTCATTGTATTTTTGTCTACAATTAAATTTTTTAATCATCTTTAAATTTTTTTTGCTTGTGATTCCTAAAGTTTATTAGGTACCTTCGAATAGTTCTTACGTCTCAGTTTTGAGTGTTTCTCATTGCTGTTGAATAAATGCTTATATTTTTTGTGTTGGTAACATTCTGATATCATGGTAGTAATTTCGCTATAATTTTGAGAGAAACTAATTCTACTACAAAAAGCTGGGAATGTCATATGTTACTGAAGCAGATACTTGACTCCTTTTAATACAAATCACTCTGTGATTTTGCTTTGAAGAACTGCTGCTTCTGAAGTGACCCTGTAGAGGTAACTGGCATAGAGCATGGAGTTGTGTTTGTTGCTTGGTAGGTGAAACCTCCAGTACTGTCACTAATCTTGAGATACTTTGCTATTGCCCTTGATTTTATGGGCGGTTGTTTTAGGTTGCTTAATTGTGAGTCAACAAGTATGTTAGAATTTCTAATGGAGCTGTGATCTTGTTCGCCCAAAGGTGTTTCTTTTTAATTAATTCTCTAATAATGTTGAAAGCATTGTAACACACACATTTTTTGGTCTGTCAGCATTGATTTTTTAAAAGACTAATTTCATACAGCATTATGCTTTGAGTAAACAGTGGTTATTTGTTATCAAAGCCTATCAATTTTACATTAAAATGATTTCAGTTCAGGCATTTTTCAGTGATGACTTGTCATATGTTTAAGGTTGCACACAGTGACCGACGTGGCATAGAATGGTCCCAGGCATCAGTAACGGTAAGCCTAGCAAAGTTGGCAGAGTTTCTTGGATCGAGAGCCATTGAACATTGTAGAGTAACCTTGGACATTGCTTGGGAAAGTGTGTGGGACTCTTGTTGTATGTTAATGATGTGGCAGACAATTTAATAACTTCAGACTTTTTGCAAATGATACAATTATCTAAAATCAACTGATAGTTGAAAAAGGCATATGAATATTCAGCCAGGCCCTCATAACATTTCTAAGTAGTGTAAAGGTTCACATCTTGCTTTAAATATTCAGAAATGCCAAATTGTGCATTTAAAAAAACACACAAACATATGACTTAACAATATCAGTGAGTCACATTTGTAATCAGTCAACTCCCATAAATATATGAGTATAACAATTCATGGGTGTAGGAAATGGAATCATCGTTTAGGCTCAGTCGTAGGTAAAGTAGGTGACAGAGCCATGATACATTGGTTGGATAATGGGGAAATGCAATTAATCTACAAAGAAGATTGCTTACAGAAACCTGTTGTGTGCTCTCTTCCAATTTTGCTGTGATTTGTAGGGTCTATACTAACTAAGTCTGTTGTTGTTGTGGTCTTCAGTCCTGAGACTGGTTTGATGCAGCTCCACTTGCTACTCTATACTGTGCAAGCTTCTTCATCTCCCAGTATCTACTGCAACCTACATCCTTCTGAATCTGCTTAGTTTATTCATCTCTTGGTCTCCCTCTATGATATTTACACTCCACGCTGCCCTCCAATACTAAATTGTTGATCCCTTGATGCTTCTAGGTCTCACAGGGGGATATTCAGTATATGCAAAAGGAGAGCAACACAGTTGGATGCAATTTTGTTTGACTAATGAGAGAGTGCCTCAGAGATATCGAAAATCCTGAAGTGACAGACACATGTAAATAGGTGCCAACTGTACCACAAAAGCTTACTTGCCAAGTTTCAGGAATCGTTATTGAGGGATATAGGAATATGTTACAGTTTCCAATTTATCACTCTTATAGAGCAGCTTTGTAGAAGTTCGAAATATAGCACGTACTTCAATGTGAGATGCTTTCAATAATTTCCACAACAGAAACTCTGTTTCAAAATCTGACAGAAAACCCAAAGAGATTCTGGTCATACATAAAGCACAACAGTGGCAAGACGCAATTAGTACTTTCACTGCGCGATAACAATGGTGAAGTCACTGATGACAGTGCCACTAAAGCAGAGTTATTACACGCAATTTTCCGAAACTCCTTCACCAAAGAAGACGAAGTAAATACTCCTGAATTCCAATCAAGAACAACTGCCAAGATGAGAAACATAGGAACAGATATCCTTGGTGTCGCAAAGCAGCTTAAATCACTTAATAAAAACAAGGTTTCCAGTCCAGATTGTATACCACTCAGGTTCCTCTCAGACTATGCTGATACAATAGCTCCATATTTATCAATTATATACAGCTGCTCGCTCACAGAAAGATCCGTATCTAAAGACTGGAAAATTGCTCAGGTCACACCAATACCCACAAAAGGAAGTAGGATTAATCTATTGAATTACAGGCCCATATCACTAACATCAATTTGCAGTAGGGTTTTGGAACATATACTCTGTTCGAACATTATGAAGTACCTCGAAGAAAACGATTTAGTGACACACAGTCAGCACGGATTCAGAAAATATCATTCTTGTGAAACACAATTAGCTCTTTATACTCGTGAAGTAATGAGTGCTATTGACAGGGGATGTCAAATTGATTCCATATTTTTAGATTTCCAGAAGGCTTTCAATACTGTTCCTCACGAGCGTCTTCCAACCAAACTGCTTGCCTATGGAGTATCGCCTCAGTTGTGCGACTGGATTCATGATTTCCTGTAGGAAGGTCACAGTTCGTAGTAATAAGCTGAAAGTCATCGAGTAAAACAAATAATATCCGGCGTTCCCCAAGGAAGTTTTGTAGTCCCTTTATTGTTCCTGATCTACATTAACGACATAGGAGACAATCTCAGTAGCCGTCTTAGATTGTTTGCAGATGATGGTGTCATTTACTGCCCTGTAAAGTCATCAGATGATCAAAATGAATTGCAAAATTATTTAGATAAGATATCTGTATGGTGCAAAAAGTGGCAAT
Source organism: Schistocerca nitens (assembly GCF_023898315.1). NCBI lineage: Eukaryota > Metazoa > Arthropoda > Insecta > Orthoptera > Acrididae > Schistocerca > Schistocerca nitens. Next base: position 803,142,522 of record NC_064617.1, on the reverse strand, counting down.
TGACTCTGCATAAAGAAAAGTGTGCAGTTATTCACACGAGTACTAAAAGAAATCCACTAAGTTTCGATTACGTGATAAGTCACACAAATCTGAAGGCTGTAAATTCAACTAAATACTTAAGGATTACAGTTACAAATACCCTAAATTGGAACGATCACATAGATAATGTTGTGGGTAGAGCCATCCAAAGACTGCGATTCATTGGCAGAACATTTAGAAGATGAAACAGGTCTACTAAAGAGACTGCTTACACCAAGCTTGTCTGCCCTCTTCTGGAGTAGTGCTGTGCAGTGTGGGATCCGCATCAGATGGGACTGATGGATTACATCGAAAAAGTACAAAGAAGGGCAGCTCGTTTTGTATTATCGCGAAATAGTGGAGATAGTGTCACAGACATGATACGTGAATTGGAGTGGCAGTCATTTAAAAAAAAAGGCGTTTTTCGTTGGGACGGGATCTTCTCATGAAATTTCAATCACCAGTTTTCTCCTCCGATTGCGAAAACATTCTGTTGGCACCCACCTAACTAGAGAGAAATGGTCATCACGATAAAATAAGAGAAATCAGGGCTCGCACAGAAAAATTTAAGTGCTCATTTTTCCCACGTGCCATTCGAGAGTGGAACGGTAGAGAGACAGCTTGAAGTTGGTTCACTAATCCTCTGCCAGGCACTTTATTGTGAATAGCAGAGTAATCACACAGATGTGGATGTAGAAGACAGTTTTAAGCTAGTGAAAGAACACGTAGAGGCATTGAAGTAGACATTCTTCCTGCACTCCACCCTTGTATGGTACAGGAAGAAATACTTAATGGGAAACGCTCTCCGCAGTGTGATTCACAGTGGACTAGGGGAATGGATATAGATAAGAGGAAAGAGCTTCTTTTAACTTATTGAATCATTGATAAAACTGTAAATAAAATATTGTTCAATTTGAGTGTTTTTCTTTCTATTTAATGGTAAATAATCACAAAATTCCATACTGTATACTCAGAAAATTTAAGTCTATTTTAGATTTTGTAGCTGAATTTAGAGCAATTCCTACATTGTTTCAAGAAATCTTTATTGTGTAACGTCATTATTGCTGCATGTTTCAAATTTCTGGGAAAGTACACATAGATTAGACAGCAAACAAAGCAAATAAGTCCCTGCACATGTTATTGAGGGTTTCGAAGGGTGCAAGCAAGGGTACAAGGAGAAGCCTACTTGCTCCTTGTGAGATCCTAGATGGATTGTGCTGCAGGGATTGGGGACAACTAGCATGAATGCCTTTCAGAACAGACAGAAATACTGCAGCAGAGGCCAGCCCTTTATATATTAGGAGACTATAGGAGGACAAATAATGTCACAGAAATAAATAAGAACTTGAAATGTGGTAGTCTCACACAGAGACCAAGAAAAGCTAGGCTGCTGCAGCTCACATGCTCGACTGGGAGAAGGGGCCAGCATTGGGGGGGGGGGGGGGGGGCAGGCAGGTAAGGAGGGATGAGCAAACCAAATGGCTGACATGCAGGCAGGCCTACAGCTGGGCTGCGGGATATGCAAGCCAGGTGGCTGGGGGTGGCCGAGTATGACATGGGTGCACACAACGCATGCAGTCTGGCCATCTTGCAGATAGCCTATGCTACCTGCACTTGCCCACAAATGAGCTGATAGTTGCCCCTGTCCCATAGGGCAGAGGTGGAACTGCTTGACGTAGGACGTAGACCAGTGGATGTATACGAGGGAAAAAGAGACCATCAATACAAACAAGTGTGAAATCGTGAAACAATAATTCAAGTATATACTCGTATGTTGGTGGAGAAGTAAAGGATTGGCATAATTTACCATAAGATATCCTCAGTGCATTCTCAGAAAGCATCACTAAATTTAAATACCAGGTATAACAGTGACAAATCACCAAAAATTGTAGACAATAGATACAAGTAAATTTAGTTTTCTAATAAATGACTGTACAGTGATACTGGGACATAATGCAGTTATGTAAGGTCAAAATGTGTTGTTCACTAGTGTGGCAACAGCAATATTCATGAGCAGTCTCAAAATTTTTCCATTATTTGAACAAAAAATTGTTTAGTTACAAAAAATGCTTGTGATATATTTATTTGTCCCTGAAACTAGTCAACACATTGTGAAAGCTGGGTAAATAAGCTTATTTTTTATACTAGTACCGTACTGAACATGGAGTACACTCAATTGTGAGAGCGACTGTGTATTCAGGGGAGCGACAAATCATCAAATTCCAAAGTAAGAGAAATATATTGAAATAACTTTCAGAACTGCATACAGATTTTGAAATAAATGAAAGTTTAATTTATCTTCTGTTACCAAATATCCGCACATATAACAGAAATGGGCTTTGTTTGTTTACCTCTGATGACCTGTGTAGAAAAGGACCGTTTGGATCAAATGAATATAATCAAATAGAGCTCCGCTTTGCATGTATCATGGTCTATTTGTGTGTATATTGTATGGTCGCTGTAAATTACAACCTTTACCTTCTTACACTTAGAATCAGTTACAGAAATACAGTGGACCGGGCTTGATACTCCTTTTTCTCTGCTGGGATGCTTGTTTCAGCCTGGGAGGTTGCTTAAAAGACCAATGACTGCTGAATGATTTCAGACTCTTCTTCTTGTCAGTACACAAATTCATTTCCTGTTACGGGTATACTGCATTTTTACAGTTATGCAACATTAGCTTTTTACAGCATCTATAGTACGTCAGGGCTGTAACCAGCAACTGATTTTCCTCTCCAACTCCTGGGGCTTCCATGGACTGGAGCATATCTCGTATGTGGAATACAAGCAGCTTGGAATAATCGCTCGCTGCGGCAAGTGCTGCAATGCACTGTTGTATCACTGCCCCATTTCACTGATACGCTGCATTCACCCCAGCACATGGTACATGTACAAAGAAAACAAAAATTCTATGCACAGAAGGTGGATGGTAAACATTTATTAAACTAAAAAAGAAAATTATTGTTAAAACACATGGACATCATTTGTTGTATTGAAAGAGCAAGGTGTAACACATAGATTTAAGCCAAAGTAATCTCTTACACCCCATGGTCTACTGCTTAGATGGGTGATGTTGCAATGATCTTATCCTACAGGTAAACTAAATCAGTGTTAACTACTTTTCAACTCACATCTTCATTAAGTAACAGTGACAATACTATTATTATTATTATTATTGTTGTTGTTGTTGCTGTTGTTTTATTTTTTTGTGTGTTCCGTCCCAAACTAGAAATTATACTTTATAACACCTTACTTAATAGTGAATTACTCTCTTAAGTTTTAAATTACCTTGAATCATCTTAGCATGGTTTCTAACCCTTACATGTGCTTACATCAGTCCATGGATTTAACTTGCAAATCCAGTAACAAATTTTCTATTTCCAGTCTACTGTTCCTCATACCATGATTCCTGTTTATGTTTACTATCAGGAATATGTGTGCTGTACTCACATAAGATTATCCATCAAGTACATTCTAGGTTCAGCTATTAGTTGTTCACCTTGGTTCCTCATGAAACAGGTAAATGGTCCTTCAGTATAGAAAATTAGTCCTGTTACCCAGGTTGTTTAAATACACTAGCCCACAGAAAATACGAAAAGGAGTAATTACATATTCATAAATTTGTGGCTTAATTTGATACTTTATAGAATCCGTCCGCCTCCGTAGCGCAGTGGTAGTGTTACTACCTACCACGCAGGGAGCCCAGGTTCGATTCCCAGCAGGGGACTGGGTGTTATGTGTCCTTCAGCATCATTTTCATCATCATTGACTCACAAGTCGCCGAAGTGGCGTCAACTAAAAAGTATTTGCAATACGGCGGCCGAACTCCCCCAAATGGGGCCTCCAGGCCAACAATGCCATACGATCATTTCCATTTTTTTTTTATAGAATCCAACTACTACTCATATTACACTAAGGTTGTAAGTGACCAAGTTGTACATGCATGACATTACTTACATAACAATGAATCATTCTCTTAACGAGTTACAGGCCAAAAGCAACATGCAACTCATTGTTGCTCCTTACCTAATACTCCTGTTCCCTGTGCCTTATGTAGACAGGGAAGCTCAACCAAAAACGTCGTCATTTATTCATTTAGCCAAATATCAAATATCATGTAGCTTCAAGGAGCTACACTTTGCAGGTAAATTCTTCTACCTTGCTATACTGGTGTAAGCCTTCGAATAACAACGACATCGTACCATTGTCAGACTGTTGGACATACCGCTTATTGCAGAAATGTGGTGATATTCTCCCCTTATCTTTTCTTACTTCCTTTATGGCCCAGGTCCTCCCTTGCTAGGGGGTACCTAAACATTTCATATCAAGATGCATTATCCCCTGCACCATGAAGTATTTTTTCTATCCATTGACCACTTTCCTATTCTCAAGGTAGCTTACTTTCTTTTATAGATACGAAAGTGTCGTACGTTGGCAAAGTCTGTGCGACTGCTGACCGTCCACTACAGCTGGCTATGTTTGAATTCAAACGTTTTTGTAATTTTGCCCTTGCAGCATATGCAATACAGACAGCAACAGCTATGAGTCTTCTCGACAAAGCACTGGAATGGATGCAGCAGCTTCTATGAAATACTAATCATCCAATTTTAAGAAAACTATTAGATGAAAAAATTTGATTCTTTTGTGTCTTGCTGCTTAATATCTTCTCTGTGCAAATGACTGAATATCTTTTCATTATTCATCATAGTTACTGTGGTGCACGCAACTAAGTAAATGACTGCATGAAATTTTGAAGAATTTGCATAGGTAGCATCAAACTGCATAGACTATATGTATACAGGGTGTATCACGATATATGACTAGGAGGGATCCACAGATCATGCGGCGCAGCCATTGCCCGCTGCCACCGCATCTGGCAGCCACTGCAACCTCCAACTTTTGGACACTAATCTGCTGGTAGTCGGCTGCATGTGCACTTTTCCCAAGTTAAGCATAAACAACATTGCCATCTGATCAACTTCAGATTACCTTTATTTACAGTAGGTTCTCAAAATGATGTCCCTCTGTGGTAAGAGCAGCCTGACATCTCCTGAACATATTAGCAGACACTTGACGAATTTCAGCTGCTCGGCTGCCAGACTCTGGGAAATGACTAGCCAAACCCTGTCTTCCATCTCTTCAACCATGTGGGGATTGGCTGCATACAAATTATCTTTTAACATTTTTTAAAGATAAAAATAACACAAATTTACATCTGCAGAACAAGGAGGCCACTCAACTATCCTATCATCAAAAACACTTCATATTGCTGTCACAGAAGCATTGGCGATGTGGGGTTTTGCATTGTCCTGCTTGAAATACCGTAAATATTTTTGTTCAGTGTCAGTTCTCAAAATAAAGGATTCAATATATTGCTCACATACCTGTCAGAATGTATTGTTTCATGGAAAAAGATTGGTCCAGTATTTCATCTTGCACCTACTGCACACCACACTCCTGTTTTCACATCATGCAGAGGTTGTTGTCATTCATGAGGCTTTTTGGAGCTCCAATGTTGATTGTTCTGAGAATTTACGTACCCTGACAAATGCAGCCATGCTTCATCAGAAAAAAACAGCCTCAGGATCAACTTTCCCATCATGCACAGACTGTAACAGCCAGTTGCAATAACAACGTCGAGCAACAGTACCCCGAGTTCCTCAGATGATGCAGCACCATTATTTTGTATGGTTTCAATTTCAGTTTGTGCACAGCTCTGTGAGTAGATGCTCTAAAAGTGCCAAATGACGCAGAGATTTTTTCGAACTCCTTTCCAGGGCCTCCCCTACTTCATCTGCTTTATTTTCAGTTAAAACACTTGGTTCTATAGGTTCTGTAACACCGATCTAGTCTCTTGAAATTTCTTCACTAATGTGCATATTGTCGAATTGTTGGGAACATGCACACCAGGAAATTTTCATATGAGTTCAAGCCAATATTCCACATAAAATTCTGTTTTTGCATAGTTCAACACAAGCAACACTCGTTGATCCTTTGTGTATACAATACCGAATGGAAACTCGAAAGGAAACTCAAAATAAAACACCCAAACACTCAGCTGTAGAGTATAGAAGATAAGTGCACGGTGTTTCTGTCTGAGGACCAGGCCCAGTGACATACCGATAGGGAAAGCTCCAGACTACATATACATCTACATCTATACTCTGCAAACCAACGTGAGGTGCATGGCAGAGGGTATGTCCCACTGTACCTGAGTGATATGTAGAGGGTTGTAGTAGATTCCTAAAGTAATCATTTAAGGCCAGTTCTTGAAACTTTGTTAATAAACTTTCTCATGATATTTTATGTCTATTTTCAGAGTCTTCCAGTTCATTTCCTTCAGTATCTCTGTGACATCCTCCCACAGATTAAACAAACCTGTGACCATTCATGCTGGCCTTCTCTGTACATGTTCAATATCCCCTGTTAGTCTTATCTGATAAAGATCCCACACACTTGAGCAATATTCTAGAACCAGTCACACAAGTGATTTGTAAGCAATCTCTTTTGTAGACTGATTGCACTTCCCCAGTATTCTACCAATAAACCAAAGTCACCTGCTTTACACACAAGTGAACCTATGTGATCATTCCATTCCCTATACCTACAACGTGTTACACACAGGTATTTGCAAGAGTCGGCCAATTCCAACAGTGACTCATTGATATTATAGTCATAGGATAATACTTTTTCATTTTGTGAAGCGCAAAATTCTGCATTTTTGAACATTTAGAGCAAGTTGCCAATCTCTGCACCACATTGAAAGCTTATCAAGATCTGACTGAATATTAACGCAGCTTCATTCAGGTAGTACTTCATTATAGATAACTTCAACATCTGCAAAAAGCTTGATTTTACTATTAATCTTGTCTGCAAGGTGATTAATGTACAACATGAGCAGCAAGGGTCCCAACACACTCCCGTGGGGCACATCTGAATTTACTTCTACATCTGACGATGACTCTCCATCCAAGATAACATGCTGTGTCCTCTCTTCCAGAAAGTCCTCAATCAAGTCACAAATTTCACTTGATACCTCTTATGATCATACTTTTGACAATAATCATAGGTGCGGTACTGAGTCAAATGCTTTTCCGAGATCAAGAAATACTGCATCTACCTGGTTGCCTTGAACCCGAGTTAGGTTTCAGCTGATCGATGTTTCCGAAATCCATGGAGTTTGGCATTGAGAAAGTCATTCTGTTCAAGATACCTCATTATGTTTGAGCTCAGAATATCTTCTAAGATACTACAACAGATCAACACCAAGGATATTGGCTGGTAATTTTGTGGATCACTTCTACTGCCCTTCTTGTAGATGGGTGTGACCTGTGCCTTTTCCCAAGAACTAGGCACAGCTTTTTATTCTAGGGATCTATGATATATTTAGTAGAGGGGCTAACTCAGCCACAAGTTCAGTGTAGAATTTGAAAGGGATACCATAGGTGCCTGGAGTATTGTTCAATTTTAACAATTTCAACTGTTCCTCAACGCTGCTGACACTAACACTTATTTCATTAATCTTTCAAGGGGTCTGGGGATTAAATTTGGGCAATTCACCCTCGTTTTCCTTTGTAAAGGAACAGTTGAAAGCTGACTTAAGCATTTCAGCTTCTGCTTTGCTGCCTTAATTTTAGTTCCTGTCTCATTCACCTCATTCACTAAGGAGTGGACACTGACTTTGGTGCCACTAAAAGCCTTTACATATGACCAGAATTTCTTTGAGTTCTGTGAAAGGTCACTTGACAATATTCTGCTGCTGTAGTCATTGAAGGCTTCACGCATTGCTCTCTTGACAGCCAAACATGTTTCATTCTGCATATCTCTATCTGTAGCCCCATGTTTTGTTTTACACCAATTATGCAGTAATCTCTGTTTATTTAGACATTTCTTTACAGTGGCTTATACCATGGAGGTTCCATACCATTATGGAATGCGCTACTGGACACATATCTATCCAGTGCATGGTCAAGGACTCTATTAGACTTGAGCCAGAGTTCCTCTACATGCTCCTGCCCTGTGCTGGAAGTTTCAAGTTCCTCATTGAGATATGACACTACTGAACATATATATCTTTCTGCTTGTTTTAGTTGCCCATTGCGGCCACAAGTAATACCAGTTTCAATGTGGACTGCTGCCAAGAGATCAGGTCTATTTGTAGCCTTTAGACCCAATACATTTCTGTCATAAGTTGGGTACCTAACTATCTGTTCTATGTAGTTTTCAGAGAAGGCATTTAGTAAAGTTTCACGGGATGTCTTATCATGTCCACTACTAACAAACTAATTTTCTCAGTTAATTGTTGGATGGTAAAGTCTCCGCCAATGTTTACAGTATGACGGGAGAATTTATGTACAATTAAAGTGAGGTTTTCTCTAAAGTTTTTGGTTGCATCAGAAGATGAATCTGGTGGATGACAGAAGGATCCAATTATCGTGTTACGTCCACCCCTGATACTGAGTCTTGCCCAAACAGTCTCACATGCAGCTTCAATTTCTACCTCGGTGAATTTGAGTTTCTTGTCTACTGTGACAAATACACCACCTCTATTTCCCATTTGCCTATCCTTTCAATATACACATAAATTTTCCCCAAAAATATCACTGCTATTAATTTCAGGTTCCAATCAGCTTTCTGTACCTAGTATTATGTGAGCTTCACTGCTTTTCATGAGTGCTTCAAACTCGGGCACTTTGGTGCAAATGCTTCAGCATTTTACCATTCGAATTTTAATACTTTAACCTGTGGGAGACATTTCTTTCCATCTTACACTGATACTTTTGGGTTTCCTACAGCTATTATCATCTGGATTGGGTGGAGAGTTGCCTAATCTAAGAAATCCTAGTGTGTACCCGCACACAGTCAGCTACCTGAGTATCAGCCTCTGTTGTGAAGTGCATACCTGACCTATTTAGAGGAACTCTACAGTTCTCAACCCTATGGCACAAGTTCATGAAGTCACAGCCTAGCTTGTCAAAGAACCTTCAGAGACTCTGGTTCAGTCCTTCCATTCGATTCAGAACCAAAGGGTCACAATCAGTTCTGGGAACAATGCTGCAAATTGTGGGCTTCGTTGATACTCCACGCACGAGGCTGGTCTTCTCAACCTTCTCTGCCAGTCGCTGGAATGATCCATGCATGACGCGGGAGCCCAGACAACAGGCATCATTTGTTCCAACATGCACCACAATCTGCCGTTGGTTCCAACCTGTTCTGTCAATGGCTGCCAGAACAGCCTCTTCAACATGATGAATGAGACCCCCAGGCATACACACTGAGTGCACCTGGTGTCGTTTCCTGTCCCTTGCTGCCATTTCTTTAAGGGGTATCATCATTCACCATATGTTTGTACTGCCAATGATTAATAGACCCCTACCCTGTTGTGTTTGCCTTCTCCAGACACTGGACAAAACAGGTGAAGTGAGTCCCTTTCCTGCGCATTCAGAATCATGTGGTCGTAAAAAATTGTCATTTTTCATGAATGGTGCAAGATATCAATACAAGGGTTCTTGCAAACGGCAGCATGCAAAGAGGACATATTTTGCTGTTTCATTAACGCTTGAAACATTTTGGTCAAATGTTTGAGCGGAGTGAAAACAAGACTCCCTATAAATTATGCAATGGGTTTTTATATTTCATAGCCAAATTAAGAATGAGAAATGGACAACGGGCTATTAAATGGACCAGCCTGATGTCTAATTTTGCAGACAAATATTTAATTATGTGAAAGTAATGGAGGTAATTATGAAAAAAATTGTTAGTTGAGGGTAAATAGAAATATTTTTTAAACAGCTGGTGCCAGCTATGTAAATGAAATGTCAAAAAGCCCATCTCCTCCATGTTTAGCTATTCTGCACATTACAAAGACACATATGTGTGACATTTAACTGTCGGAAAGTCTTCCTTTGAATCAAGTACTAAATTAGGACATCTTGAGAGCATAAGACACTAGGAAGGCAAATGAGGTATCAGTAAGACCATGCTTTCTGAATAAAACTTAAACATAAAAAAAATTAAAAAGAAATCGATAAAAATATCACTAAAGGTGCATTGTTGTTCCGTGAGCTAGGAATTTAAAATTTTGAAATACTGGGATAAGTGTGTATACAATTAAAAATCAAGTACTTTGGGAAGACCTTAAAAATTTATGTTGATATGCAGTGTAAAGAGTATAGACAAAACTTAGTACACAGAACAGGTGACAAGATCCCAGTACCCATGCGGATCCAGATTAGTAGCCAAGGATGCTACCATTACACCATGGATACCTCAAGGGAAAGTAACTCATTTTCCCATACTTACATTAGTCAATCATTCTTATACACTTATCAGGTGATGAAAGTTTGTGTTCACATAACGAACACCTGTCTTTAATACATTGATGAGATGTCAAATGTATTTCTCCTGATCTGCGTACATTCAAAGGAATTGTCAGATTACCTTGGTAGTTGATGATGTAAATTATGAGATTCTATATTAAGATCTTTCCCTCCGTATATTTCATGCACGGCGCACCTTATCACGATTTTTTCTTAAATAAAGCTATTTTTGCTGCCATACTCTTAAGTTACAATATTCTACGTTTTATGGGCACCATTTTATAGAAGCAGCTGGCCATCTCTAGTAGTATCTTGTAGCAGGAGTTCGTCACTTGCAGACAGGACACAGGTGCAACTCCTCTGATGCTGCTACTTGTAGCTGGAATATCGCAAATCCAGATGCTGTGTTAATTTTTCTTCTTATTATTATTTCATCCCCCCACGCCCATTATGGTGGGAGGGGGGGGGGGGGGGGTCTGTCAGCAGTACAGGCAATTGACAGTAAAAAATTGAAGATGATAAACAAGAAACAGATAGTGAATATATTTACATTGAATGTAAAGGTGAAAAATAAAATGGACACTTTTAGAGATAAGATAGATGAATTTTTGCATTGGTAGTTAAAAAACAGCAATAATAAAAGACATAATGAAATGCAATAAACATACATTTAAAACAGTTAAAACATTTGGCTAAAACACAGATATTTAAAATAAGCCCTTTTCCTGACACTAGAAACTGGAAGGACCTATCATGGGATAAGGAGTCAGCTGTTGGAGGGGAAAAGGTTGGTCGGTGAGGAGAGTAGGAATGTGTTGGTGTAAGGATGGAGTACTATGTCACTGCAGCAATAGAATAGGGGCAGCTGTTGGGACAGAAGAGGGGGTGGAGCCGAAAGGGGAAGTGGTGACACTTTTGGGGAAAAGGTGGTGTAGAAAGAAAGCCAGTTGGGGAAACAGGGGGTTGAGGAAATTTGGGGAGGGGAGGGGAGGGAGAGGAAGCCCTGATAAAGTTGATTGGGTGGGGTGGACCTGTAGCTGGTAGGATGGGTAAATGTCAGGGCAGAGTTCATGATCTAGGAGGGGAAGATGTTAGAAATTTCTTTGGGAGAGCATGTGGATGGTGTGTAGGTGGAGGGATGTATTGGTAAAGGCAAGGCAGGATACAAGGACTGGAAAGTAGAGAGGAAGTGATAGGAGTATTGGGCTCAGATTTGTGGATCATGTAGATTCTTCAGTGGTGTTAAGTGTGAGTGAGGAGAGGTGGGAATGTGAGGAGTTGGTAAAGGATTCTTGTTAGGGAGGGTAAACAGTTACAGAAAGCAAGGCGGAGTGCATGGCATTCCAGGATCTGCAGGGGCTGATAGAACTTAGGTGGGGCAGAGATCCGTCCAACATTCACATAACAAAGGATGGGACTGATCAAGGATTTATAGGTGTGGAAGAGAGTGATGGGGTGCAATCCCCAAGTTTGGACAGTTAGTAATTTCAGTCAATTGTGGGCTTTCTGGTGGATGGTTAGCAGGTGAGGTTTTCATGATACTTGCTGGTCGATTGTTAGTCAGACAAATTTTAGTGTATTAGCTATCTAAATAGGACGGTCATAAATGGTAAGATAGAACTTAAGGAGATGGAAGGTGCAGATGGTGTGTCCTGTGATAATTGTCTGGGTTTTTGAAGGGGTGATCTTGAGGAACAATTGGTTACACTAGGAAGTAAACTGAATGAGGTGGATTTGCAGGAATCATTGGGAATTCTGGAGTGTAGGATAGAGAATGAGGAAAGTGGTGTCATCAGCACATTGAAGGAGTTGGAGTGGTGGGAATGGTTTGGGCACATCGGTTTTATAGAGGAAATAGAGGAGAGAAGAGAGGACAGAGACTTGGGGCACACTTGCAGTGGGGTGGTATGTGTGAGGAATGGTGTTGTTAATGGTGACAAAGAATGGGCAATTAGAGAGGAAGGATGCAATAAGGTGGACGTAATTAATTGCAAGTGTGTAAGTTTGGAGTCTGTAAATGATATGGGAATGCCTTAGACAGTCATCAGCTTTCTCTAGGTATAGGGAGACAAAAATAGTGGATTTAAGGGTGTTGAATGGGTGGGAATGGAGACAGGTGAGGCGCAGGAGCTGGAGCTGGTCATCAGAAGAGAAGCTGGGACAGAAGCCACACTGGTTAATGGGAAGGTGTTGGTGTTGGTACAGGTATTGAAGATTACGTTGGGAGAGGAAGGATTTGAAGACTTTGCTGAACACTGAGATGAGGCAGATGGGGTGGTATGAAGAGGTGTCAGTAGGAGGTTTCTGTTATTCAATGAATATTAGGATTTTGGGGGCATTCCACAGCTCAAAATAGTAACCTGTGGAGTGGACAGTGGCATAAAGGGTTGCAAAGGTGATGAGAAAGGAGAGGGGACATTCTTTTAAGGTGTTGATAGGTGATGCAGTTGTGACCAGGGAGATGTGCTGCATTTGCTATGAAGTATTTGTTTATGTCTTGCTGTGACTGGTGTCTTTAATTGTGCTTGTGGTATTTTATCCAAGTATTGGAAGCTGGATGCCAGGGTGGGAGAGCAGTGTTAGTACATTCGTAGATGGTACGGAAGAGGGAGTAATCAAACTGAGGGTCATCAGGGGTGGAAAATAAGTTGCAGAGATAGGACGCAAAGTATCAGCTTTGCTCTGGTTGTCAAGTAATGGAAGGTTGTTGAGAAGGATCAGGTAATGAGGTATTGGGTTATTGGCAGTGAGTCGATGGAAAGCTTTCCAGTACTTGGAAGAGTTAACAAGGAATGTAGCATTGAGTTTGGTGCATGTCTGGCAGTAGTCCTGGTGTCTTTCAGCATTAAGTGAGTTCCTGGTGTGTCTCTGTATTTGCCAGTGGCGGATGTGTGTATCCCAGTCATGAGTCTATAAGAAGAAGCATTATTGGCAATGCAATTCTCAGAGAATGAGTAGCTTTTGGAGGAAGAGTGGGGTGATGAGAATATATGTCCTTAGTAGCTATGGGGGCAGATGTTGCATCCGACAAAGTGTGCTGCGGGAAGACCCTGACATGCGAGATATCATCAGGTTGCTGGAAGAATAGGGGGTGGCTTCCAATCTAGATATCTACAGATGCCCCATACGCTTTCAGATTGATACAGGAGTAGCCTTGGTTGACATTTGGATGGAGTTTGGGATGGGGAGCATGGAAATGATTATGTGTGTAGGAGTTGGTGAGGAGAACAGGTAGATGGTCACTTCAGATTGGATCAAGGACTTCTGCAGTGAGGTATCCAAGGAGGCCGGGAAATGCAAGGACTACATATGGGGTGGTGTTGCTTTCGGGATAGGTGTGCTGTGAGATCAGGACAATGTCACTTAGGAAGAAGTTGGTAAGCTGACACAATCACTGGAATTCTGGGATCTACTATGGATGTTGAGGTTAGCGGCAATAATATGGGAGAAAAGGTACGATCAATGTGGGTGAGGAAATCGTAGGGAATAGGATTATTAGGTTAGATGTAGATATTAGCACAAGTTTTTGGAGAAGAGGCTAAGGATAAGGCATTCAGTGGGAGTATTGAGTAGTGTTGTGGCCAATTCAACTCTACCTCTGGCCAGGGGTTTTGGGAGTATGTGGCCTGAGTGCTGAGGTGGAAAACAGAGCAGGCAGTTTAGAAATTTGTTGTACGGTATGCAGTCATTGGAAGGGGTGGATATTTTGGAGGGCAGTGGTGAGGAATCTGATGATGTCTTCGGCAATGGGAGTTGGGCAGAGTGAATCATTTGGATGGATAGCATGATCAGTAGGATGGATGGGTACTGTTAATTCTGGATTGACGGGTGGGGGTTTAGCCTAGCACTGGACGAAGTAGGTCATTACAAGTGTTGCTGGTGGGAGGGGAAATAAGGTTGGGACAGTTTTTGTAAAAGTTGGAATCTTTACAGTGAGAACAGGTGAGGAGGCTGGAATTTTTAGTCAGGAGCCAGGTGGTCATTATAAATGAGGAATTTTTGACATGGTAGACTAGCGAGGGGATTTCGACTTTAGGCCAGTGGTTGTAAATCAGGGCTCCCTCTGTGAGGTGGTGATCGGTGTAGGGGGCAGACTCTATGAAGACTCACATGAGATAGGTGGGACACAGGGCATTGTAGATACAGCAGGTTTTATGGATATCTAAAGCAAGACTCAAATAGAGTTCAGAAACCATATCTTCTGCTGTGATCTTAGGGCCAATCTTTGTTATTACAGCAGTGAAGTTGAGGGACAGTGAGGCGGCTGTGGTTGTTCGGATGTGAAATGATGCTGAAGGGAGTGAGGGAGGCATGAGGGCCAAAGGTAACATGTGGGATTTTGAAGAGGAAGTCGGAGTCGGAGTTGACATTAGTGGGTTTGATGAGGATAGAATCTTTGCAGGGGGTTGGATGATTTGAGTGATGAGGGTGTGACGGATGTATTTTCATATTTTTAAAATGAGGGATTTGGGATGTAGGAATTTGGATCAGGGCTGGAGGTAAGGAAAGTAGAAACAGCCAGGGGAGAAGGTGCAGGGGAAACAGCAGTGTTCATGCACTCCGTAGGGTCAGGAGTTGTTTGTGACTTTTTGGTTATGTTGCTAGTAGTGGAGTCTGTGTTTAGGGCACTTTTGTCGTTTTTTATTGACTTTGGTATAGTATGGGGGTTAGGGAACTGGAGGAGGCAGGATGTGGTGTAGTGCTGGTCCTTGCTGCAGGCTCAAGTAGGTTCGAACACGTGTTAATTGCAATGTGGTTTCAGGCTTTGCAATGGTAGCTCAATGAGCTGTTATTTATCTGGTGTTGCTGAGGAGGTGGGTGGTGTGGGAAAAGTTGGAAGTGGGGGATAGGCAAAGAATGTGGTAGAAGATGTAGAAGAGGCCATGGGAAAGGCAGTGTAGGTAAGGAAGTAACTGCAAATGGTGACCGTACTGTTGGAAGGGAAGAGTGGACATAGTGTGGTGGGCTGCTCCATGTAGTGATAGTACAAACAGAGGAGGGAATGGTGTAAATGACAGGGTGGCTGGAGTGTCCATTGTGGGTCAAAGGATGCAGGAGACAAACACACGCATGTCCAAAGCATAGTGGAGTGGCCCCTGCCAGTCTCTGCAGCAACAAATGCGAACTAAGAGCAGAGATCTCTAGTTATTTGCTGCTGATGGTCGCACTGTAACAAACATATACTTTTCTGATATGTGTACAGTAGCGGGTAATGATACAACTGTGTAAAATGAGCCTCTCAATACCATTCTGATTCTGATGATATTTCTTGGCATTTTCTAAATGAATTTCTCTGTGTGTTTCTGAATCGATTACAATGTGTGGTAATTATTTTTTGAAATTCCATTCCTCACATTATTTTTTTTCTTGACAGTTTGAAATGTTTCTTCTTATTTTCGCGTATTTTCTGAAAACATTAAGTATCCACTGTTATCAGTCTTGCTCTCTATACCAGCCATCAGTAAATAAGCTTATTATTGCCCAATACAAGTTCTGAAAATCTGTTAGAAAAGAGACATTTAAAAAATAAATGATAGTTAACATTTTACAAAATGTACTTATCATGTGAGTAATATCTTCTACATAAAAGTCATCACAGTTGGATTGTACCAATATCAGTCAAACTCTGTAAACTATCAAAGTGTAATAACTTTGTTTTATGTGACTGCTAGTACACACTGATACCAGACTGCGCTGATACTATGTGCGGCACGTGCGATAGTCACTCACACCAATCTCAAGTGTGTGCGAAGACAGAAGAACATCGTCTAGATGCTGAGCATTTTTACCGCGTGGAGTGCGTTAATACGCCTGCAGCGACAGGCCACATTTATTCTTAGAACATCAGAGCAGCTAGTGATTTTTACTCTTTCATGAGTCATTGTGTTACTCTTATTAAAAACAACACATGTACCTAACTTTGTGATGAGATTTTGAGAATTAATAAATCTATTGAATGATGGAAATTAAAAAAAATTTCAGGAGTGAAATTAAAATTCAGTGCGAACAGATATCAATGATACGATTCACTGATGCTGGCATTGCAATCCTGATTGAAAGTGAAGAAGAATTACATGATCTCCTGAACGGAATGAACAATCTAATGAGTGCAGAATATAGACTGAGAGTAAACCAAAGAAAGACAAAGCTCATGAGAAGTAGCAGAAATGAGAATAGCGATAAACTTAGCATCAGGACTGATGGACACAAAGTATATGAAGTTAAGGAATTCTACTAACTAGGCAGCAAAATAACCAATGATGGACAGAGCATAGAGGACATCTAAAGCAGATTAGAACTGGCAGAAAGGATATTTGTGGCCTAGTGAAGTCTACTAGTATCAAACATAGTCCTTAATTTGAGAAAGAAATTTCCGAGACTGTACATTTGGAGTACAGCATTGTATGATAGTGAAACATGGCCTGTGGGAAAACTGTAAAACAACAGAATTGAAGTATTTGAAGTCTGGTGCTACAGATGAATGTTGAAAATTAGGTGCATTGATAAGGTAAAGAATGAGGTGGTTCTGTGCAGAATCGGAGAGGAAAGGAACAGGAAGATAGGGCAAAAAATGTAGAGGTTTAGATTAGATTAATACAAGTTCCACGGATCATGAATACGATATTTCGTAATGATGTGGAACGAGTCGAATTTTCCAATACATGACATAATTAGATTAATTTAACAACATACTTAAGTTAATATAACAACTTTATTTTTTTGTGTTTTTTGTTTTTCTTTATTTTTTTATTTTTATTTTTTTAAATATTTTTTTCTTAATTTATATCTAAAAATTCCTCTATGGAGTAGAAGGAGTTGTCATTCAGAAATTCTTTTAATTTCTTCTTAAATACTTGTTGGTTATCTGTCAGACTTTTGATACTATTTGGTAAGTGACCAAAGACTTTAGTGCCAGTATAATTCACCCCTTTCTGTGCCAAAGTTAGATTTAATCTTGAATAGTGAAGATCATCCTTTCTCCTAGTATTGTAGTTATGCACACTGCTATTACTTTTGAATTGGGTTTGGTTGTTAATAACAAATTTCATGAGAGAGTATATATACTGAGAAGCTACTGTGAATATCCCTAGATCCTTAAATAAATGTCTGCAGGATGATCTTGGGTGGACTCCAGCTATTATTCTGATTACACGCTTTTGTGCAATAAATACTTTATTCCTCAGTGATGAATTACCCCAAAATATGATGCCATATGAAAGCAATGAGTGAAAATAGGCGTAGTAAGCTAATTTACTAAGATGTTTATCACCAAAATTTGCAATGACCCTTATTGCATAAGTAGCTGAACTCAAACGTTTCAGCAGGTCATCAATGTGTTTCTTCCAATTTAATCTCTCATCAATGGACACACCTAAAAATTTGGAATATTCTACCTTAGCTATATGCTTCTGATTAAGGTCTATATTTATTAATGGCGTCATACCATTCACTGTACGGAACTGTATGTACTGTGTCTTATCAAAATTCAGTGAGAGTCTGTTTACAAGGAACCACTTAGTAATTTTCTGAAAGACAGTATTGACAATTTCATCAGTTAATTCTTGTTTGTCAGGTGTGATTACTATACTTGTATCATCAGCAAAGAGAACTAACTTTGCCTCTTCATGAATATAGAATGGCAAGTCATTAATATATAATAAGAACAACAAAGGGCCCAAGACTGACCCTTGTGGAACCCCATTCTTGATAGTTCCCCAGTTTGAGGAATGTGCTGATCTTTGCATGTTATGAGAACTACTTATTTCAACTTTCTGCACTCTTCCAGTTAGGTACGAATTAAACCATTTGTGCACTGTACCACTCATGCCACAATACTTGAGCTTGTATAGCAGAATTTCATGATTTACACAATCAAAAGCCTTTGAGAGATCACAAAAAATCCCAATGGGTGGTGTTCGGTTATTCAGATCATTCAAAATTTGACTGGTGAAAGCATATATGACATTTTCTGTTGAAAAACCTTTCTGGAAACCAAACTGACATTTTGTTAGTACTTCATTTTTACAGATATGTGAAGCTACTCTTGAATACATTACTTTCTCAAAAATTTTGGATAAAGCTGTTAGAAGGGAGATTGGACGGTAATTGTTGACATCAGATCTATCCCCCTTTTTATGCAAAGGTATAACAATAGCATATTTCAGTCTATCAGGGAAAATGCCCTGTTCCAGAGAGCTATTACACAGGTGGCTGAGAATCTTACTTATGTGTTGAGAACAAGCTTTTAGTATTTTGCTGGAAATGCCATCAATTCCATGTGAGTTTTTGCTTTTAAGCAAGTTTATTATTTTCCTAATTTCAGAGGGAGAAGTGGGTGAGATTTCAATTGTATCAAATTGCATAGGTATGGCCTCTTCCATTAACAGCCTAGCATCTTCTAATGAACACCTGGATCCTACTATATCCACAACATTTAGAAAATGATTATTAAAAATATTTTCAACTTCTGACTTTTTGTTCGTAAAGTTTTCATTCAATTTGATGGTAATACTGTCTTCCTCTGCTCTTGGTTGACCTGTTTCTCGTTTAATAATATTCCAAATTGTTTTAATTTTATTATCAGAGTTGCTGATTTCAGACATGATACACATACTCCTGGATTTTTTAATAACTTTTCTTAATATAAAACAGTAGTTTTTATAATGTTTGATAGTTTCTGGGTCACTACTCTTTCTTGCTGTCAGATACATTTCCCTTTTCCGGTTACAAGATATTTTTATACCCTTAGTAAGCCATGGTTTGTTACAAGGCTTCTTACGAGTATATTTAACTATTTTCTTGGGGAAGCAGTTTTCAAATGCATTTACAAAAATGTCATGAAATAAATTATATTTTAAATTGGCATCAGGTTCACGGTACACCTCATCCCAGTCTAACTGCTGTAGGCTTTCCCTGAAATTTGCAATTGTTAAATCGTTGACTGAACGTACTACTTTGGAGGACTGTTTAGTATTGCTGAATGGAGCTATGTCATATATTGTAACTAGCTGTGCACCATGATCAGAAAGACCATTCTCAACAGGCTGAGCATTTATCTGGTTAAACTTATCTTGGTCTATAAAGAAGTTATCTATCAGTGAGCTGCTATCCTTTACCACCCGAGTAGGAAAATCAATAACGGGTGTCAAATTGAAAGAACCAAGTAATACTTCAAGGTCATTTTTCCTATAAACCTCTTTAAGAGAATCTACATTGAAGTCCCCACAAATAATAATTTGCTTTCCTCTGTCTGATAGATAGCACAACAAGGAGTCCAAATTTTTCAGAAATAGATGAAAATTTCCTGATGGGGACCTATATACAGTTACAATTATAAATGTGCCTTTATTTAATTTAAGCTCACTCACATGCTTCTATATGTTTCTCTATACAAAACTTTTTTTGTTTCTATACTTTTTGCACAATGATAACTTTTGACATATATGGCAACTCCTCCTTTCTCCATATTTTCTCTCATTACATGTGCAGAGAGCTTATATCCACTTACATTTACCTTATCCATATCAGTAACAATGTGATGCTCAGACAGGCATAGTATATCTATTTCATTCTCAGCTTCTAAATCTTCTAAACAAACCAGAAGCTCATCTACTTTATTCTTTAAACTCCCAATATTTTGATGAAATATACTTACATTATTTTTAATTATACTTTTATGATAACCTTTACTTATTCTAACACTTGCAGTACTATCCTGTCTGAGTTTCTCATTGTGCTTAGGCCTAGTTCCTATACCAGTGGTCACATGGTGTTCAGAGAGGCAGATTATGTCAACTGGGTTGGGTGACTTTAATTCATCAAACAGAGATTGTCATACATCCATCAAATAATTGAAGAAGATGAAACCCAAATGCTAGATCTGAAGAGAGACTTCGTGCAGGGATAAATTAGGGGCCACAAATATATTTATAAAAGAAATAACATTCGAAGACGAAAATTCTCCCTGCTATGGCGAACTAACCATCAACTTACTGCTATGTAAATACCATCTGCAGACAGTTCAGTCTTCCAAGATTTAGACTCTCATTGTAAGCTATTCGTTGATTTAATCATTTCGAAAAACTATTTTTTAGTTTAACAGATGCCATATCACACTCAGGGCTATTTCCCGCATATAATGTGCAAATAGATTTGTTTTTGGAGAGGTTGTGCCTTGAACAAAACATAGTTTTTTTATTTTTATTCCCCATACATATTTCGCTGTAGTTTCAGCGTCATCAATGATTTTTTTGTTACCTTAAAAAACAAGAAAAAAGCTTTTTACTACTGGTGCACAAATAAATTTGAGTTTTTAAAAACAGTATTTACGTGTTTGAAAAGCAGACAACATTTTGTATGTATACCTTGTTACCACACGCTGTGGATTTCCTGGATTTTGTGTAATTCAATGCAGTTTTTTTGTTTTACAGCTTGTCATCTGCAGATGACAAACTTGCCGTGGATTCCTGGATTTTATGTAATTTAATGCAGTTGTTTTGTTTTGAAGTTTGTAATATGCGGGTGATAAACTTGCTGTGGACTTCCCGGATTTTCTTTAATTTAATGTAGTTGTTTTGTTTCACAATTTGGCAAGTGAAATAAAAAAGTAAAACCAAATTGAACTTTTTGTGGCATGACAGAAGTTGCACCTCTGAAGCTGAGCCATTGAAAACTGGGAGTTGCACATGCAACTGCAGTATGCTGTTAGCTGTGGCGACGCCTTTGTAGCATGTGTAAACCCCTCTTTACTGTGTGCCATTCTGTAGATGTGCCTTTGTTTCTATACATGATGATTTTTCTTAACGTTTAAAAACACCTGAAGCCACATAGACAGAGCTCTGACAAGTAATTACTACATGAAACATGACGCAGATGTCAGGAAATGCCCCTAAAGTGAATTACAAATGTTGAAAATGTGACGTCAACAGATGATGTACCTCGAAAGGGTGTCCTATTTCTATCTACATTACGAGAGGTACTGTGGCAGCACTCCTCTCAAACACTACGTTTACATGTAACACATCTTTCGAACGGCGAAAACCGGGTTTTGGAAACCGTTTTTCGATGTCGTTTTTACATGTTAAGTTCTGAAGCGGATTTGCGAGCCTAGTTAAATATGGCCTCTGGAAAACAGCTGATCCAGTTAATGATTCAGTAAACACAATTGTTATTTCTCTTCACTTAAATATTACAGGTAGACAGCTTCGTGTTCAGTCTAATGTTTCTGCTTTTCCTTCACTGCACAGTAAATCAATATTAACCGAATATTCTGAAAACAAGACGTAACTGGACAACCTAAGCACGTTTCAAACCGGTTGTGTTTTCATGGGAGCGAAAAACAATTGTGGAATTGGAAAACCGGCAACTAGAAGCGAATTTTCCAGAATGTATTTTAAAGCTGGAAGCTGAGGAAGTGAATTTAGTGCTGTGGCCGGGACTCGAATCCGAGTCTTCTTGCTTACTAGGCAGATATGCTGACCATTACACCACCGCAGCATTAATGTCAATAGAGCTGCACGAACTATTACCAGGGATAGCACCCCAGCATTTGACTTAAAGGGGAAGTGCTGTACTACATGTGATCGTATAGATCTTAAATTAAATTAATTAAATAAATTAAATTAAATTTTCCCTGAGACATTTAAGTCTCTAATTTACGATAACGTCGGAAGCTGAAGGAGTGAATTAAAATTCGTGCAGCTATGTTGACCATAATGCTCCGGTAGTGTAATGGTAAGCATATCTGCCTAGTAAGCAAGAAGACCCGGGTCCGACACTCGTGCCCGATGAAAATGGTGGCACAAAATTGGAGGGAAGTGTTGCACACGATAAGAGGACTCGCCAGAACGAATAGCAATAGAGAGCTGGACCTGTTCCAGAAGGCGAGGCTCATTAACGAGCAACTCCTGTCCAAAGTATGGTTCCTAGCACAAGTGTCCTACCCGCCAAAGGAAATAGCAAGGTCCATTGAAGGTGCAATACATTACCTCCTCTGGCGCCAAGAAATTTTCAAAGTGCAGCGCTCCACGTGCATGCTAGGCATCCACGAAGGAGGAGTAGACCTGATCGACGTCCAGAGAAAACGCGCCGCACTGCTGATACACCGCCTGAACACTATAGCAGAGAAGAACCCAAACTGCCTCACAGCTGCCCTGATAAATACGTATCGACCAGCCTCAGAAGAAGCACCAGTAAACGTATCAGCAGTACCCTACAAATTAAAATACCTCAGGGAATACTCCATCCAAAAAGGTTACGTACTAGACACAGCAGTAGACACAAGAACGAGGACGACCAAAATGCTGTATACGGAACTGAGAGGAGAAATGAAACGGAACAAGGTTGAAGCAAAGAAACCCGCGCACAGTTGGAGACAAGTGTGGCGCAACCTGCACGAAAGCACACTCAGTACGAATGTCAGAGCGACGTGGTACAAAGCAATAATCAACACTGTAACCACAAATGAAAGGTTATCAGCAATTCACCTCAGGCCATCAGGAAAGTGTCAGACCTGTAATGAAAACGATACCTTGGAACATCGTTTCCAATGCGTAGAAATGAAACAAATGTGGGAGATATGCAAAACTATGCTGGCACTGATAAACAGAAGTACAACTGGAAGGATAAACATCGAATTGTTAATCGCCCTGGACATTAAACCATTCCCCAGACCAAAGAAACAAGCCACCACTTGGATTTTAGGTCAAACACTGTATGCAGTAGTAGAACAAAACCAAAAAGATGTCATGGAATGCCTCTCATACTTATGGGAGGAAAACAATAAAGCCATGAGATCCAAAGGGTACAAAAAAGAATTCTCGAACTTCCTCAGAATCACCATAGAAGCAGCCTTCAAGAGAGCCATACCAGCCCCCTGATGTCACTGTCAGCCCGACCGCCGAGGACGGAGCCCAGCTGAGGGAGGGCAGCGGCCCACGGCAACGCCCACCGCCGCTCCAGCCCGCCGCTGCAGCCAGCGCCACACCTTCCAGCCATTCCAAAAAAACCGTCAAAGTGCTTCTGTGAAGCTCTCTTTCAGTGTCTAGTGCAGTGTTTGTTTGTGTTCAGTGCTACACCAATGCCCTCGCTGGGAATAGTTAAAGTGAAAGCAAAAGCAACAAATCACCCTTCTTACACCAAATCAATAATAAGCACATAATCAATTGCCAATTATATGTTTTTGTGTTTTCTAATACATTAGAAAAATATTGTTCACATTTATCGCTGCCAAGAACTTATAATTAAGAACGGTCAAGTCCATTATCGTGACCCAGAAAGACTCAAATTCGACAAAAAATTTAAATACAAACGGAAAAGGTTTTAGAAATTAAATAAACGAACTCAACACAGCAATGCAATAAAAACAATAACTACGAAAATGGAAAACTGAAAACGAAATGTAATGAATTTTAAAACTTACCTTATATCTACTATATACCTGTGAATCGAATAAAGTTTTGCGTATTGTTTAAAACAAAAAAAAAAAAGTCCTGGCCACAGCACAAATTTTTATTCATTTCGTCAGCTCCCAACGTTATCATAGATAAGAGACATAAATGTCTCAGGAAATTTAATTTAAGATCTATATGATCACATATAGTACAGCACTTCCCCTTTATGTCCAATGCTGGAGTGCTATTCCAATGTCTGAGAGCACTGGTAATAGTGACTGTAGAAGAGGAGATGTGAATTGGAGTTTGTGTTGGGAAGGGTATTTGACTTGGGTGATTTGTGTAGCTATGTTGATTGTAATGCTGTGTTGGTGTAATGGTCAGCATATCTGCCCAGTAAGTAATAAGACCTGGATTTGAGCTCTGGCTGCAGCACAAATTAAAAAATAACTTCTTCAGCTCCCAACGTTATCGGAGATAAATTTGAGGCTTAAATGTCTCAGGGAAATTTTAATTGTATTTCAAAGTGTTTAGATGACCACCCACAAGCGGTATTGAGAAATCGGTTTACGAAATCTGGGTTTGGCAGCCACATACAAACAGGGTGAAAGACATACTTAAGCTGTCTCGAAGGTCTCAATACACACTATGTTGATGGTGTTGAGACAGCAACCAGCCACAAATTTATTTTCAGTTCCTTTATTCAAAAGGTACCTTTACCGGTTTCGAATCATTACAATTCATCTTCAGACGGTTTTCAGGCTTTTATTACAACATGTGGTGCGTTTTTTTAAAGATTAATTGTCCTAAAATATAAATAATACATAATTATAAGCACGCCACACAGATGGTTGCGTTACATATTTGCATTGAATGTGACTTACATGAAATGTCGGTTTGGAGTATTATGTATTATTTATATTTTAGGACAATTAATCTGTAAAAAAACGCTCTACATGTTGTAATGAAAGTGTGAAAACCATCTGAAGATGAATCGTAATGATTCGAAACCGGTAAAGGTACCTTTTGAATAAAGGAACTGAAAATAAATTTGTGGCTGGTTGCTGTCTCAACACCATCAACTTTTGTCTTCAAATAACAGCCATGGTCTCCAACCATGTCATCATATGACGAAATTGAATACAGGATGTTTCCGTAAGAGCGTACAAAAATGTAGCAGGGCATAGAGAACGCTCCACTGATCAAATTGCGATAGGGAACCTGGGGTCGAAGAAGACAGATTAAGGGAATATCGAAGTAAACTTGTCTACCGCTTTGTCTAGTTTTACTGTTTTCCACCTTATTTACAACTAACATGCGTACAACTTAACATGCAATGTGCTGTTTATTTACATGTACATTATTTATCTCCTGCATGGAAACGAGGAGGTTACTAAGAAGCATTTCCTGATCACTGAGTTGGTAGGAGAGGTCCTGTTCTATGGCCTGCAAAGTTACCTGACCTGACTCCCCTTGATTATTTCCTGTGGGGGTATCTAAAGTCACTTGTGTATGAGACCCCAGTGGATACGACGACGGAATTAGTTGCCAGAATTGTACCTGCCTGTGATCTGATTCGAAACGCGCCAGCAATATTTGTCAGAGTGCGTCAGAATCTTGTTCGCCGATGTCATGCTTGCATTGAGGCTGATGGCTATCAGTTTCAGTACATTTTGTAAGATACAGTACAAATGGTACTTTTATTGTGTCAATGATGGAATCTGCAGTTAACTGTAATTAATGTAAATAAAAAAGTTCACAGTACTGTGGTTTTATACCTATTATCTCCTTAAGCTGGCTTCACCACCCCTAGGTTCCCTACCTCAAATGGTTCAGTGGAGCATCCTCTATGCCTATTAAATTTTTGCACGCTCTGACGGAAACACCCACCCACCTCTGTTGTCAAGGCTTCTCCCAGCCTAGATACTTCGCTCGGCATGGATACAATTCAGCAAACATCTCGGAGTTACCACCTTCGCCGCTGTGGCGCTAGTAATGTGAAGTGCGCTGGAAAATGTCTGCACCAACAGTGCAAACGCAGTAAAAATTAAGCTTTGTCGTTTCCCTGTCTAGATTTGCGAGAGTACGCTATTGAGGTGTGATTAAGGGATGATGGTGGACTTATTTCGTTATAAGGTGATATGTAACTGTAGTAATTTGTTTTAAGAAACCATTACAGAGCTTGCATAAATCCGATGTACGTTTTGTGTTTCGCATGCCCTCCCATATTTGCCACCTTATCAGTACATTTGCTCAAGTTTTTCATCAAATTTTACTATTTTCATGATAGCGAGTTTATGTACGAAGTACAGGCTACCTACTCTCTACCTCTACATCTACATCCATACTCCGCAAGCCACCTGACGGTGTGTGGCGGAGGGTACCCTGAGTACCTCTATCGGTTCTCCCTTCCATTCCAGTCTCGTATTGTTCGTGGAAAGAAGGATTGTCGGTATGCTTCTGTGTGGGCTCTAATCTCTCTGATTTTATCCTCATGGTCTCTTCACGAGATATACGTAGGAGGGAGCAATATACTGCTGGACTCTTCAGTGAAGGTATGTTCTCGAAACTTTAACAAAAGCCCGTACCGAGCTACTGAGTGTCTCTCCTGCAGAGTCTTCCACTGGAGTTTATCTATCATCTCCGTAACACTTTCGTGATTACTAAATGATCCTGTAACGAAGCGCGCTGCTCTCCGTTGGATCTTCTCTATCTCTTCTATCAACTCTATCTGGTACGGATCCCACACCGCTAAGCAGTATTCAAGCAGTGGGCGAACAAGCATACTGTAACCTACTTCCTTTGTTTTCAGATTGCATTTCATTACGATTCTTCCAATGAATCTCAGTCTGGCATCTGCTTTACTGACGATCAACTTTATATGATCATTCCATTTTAAATCACTCCTAATGTGTACTCCCAGATAATTTATGGAATTAACTGCTTCCAGTTGCTGATCTGCTATTTTGTAGCTAAATGACAAGGGATCTATCTTTCTAGGTATTCGCAGCACATTACACTTGTCTACATTGAGATTCAATTGCCATTCCCTGCACCATGCGTCAATTCGCTGCAGATCCTCCTGCATTTCAGTACAATTTTCCATTGTTACAACCTCTCGATACACCACAGCATCATCTGCAAAAAGCCTCAGTGAACTTCCGATGTCATCCACAAGGTCATTTATGTGTATTGTGAATAGCAACGGTCCTATGACATTCCCCTGCGGCACACCTGAAATCACTCTTACTTCGGAAGACTTCTCTCCATTGAGAATGACATGCTGCGTTCTGTTATCTAGGAACTCCTCAATCCAATCACACAATTGGTCTGATAGTCCATATGCTCTTACTTTGTTCATTAAACGACTGTGGGGAACTGTATCGAACGCCTTGCGGAAGTCAAGAAACACAGCATCTACCTGGGAACCCGTGCCTATGGCCCTCTGAGTCTCGTGGACGAATAGCGCGAGCTGGGTTCCACACGACCGTCTTTTTCCAAACCCATGCTGATTCCTACAGAGTAGATTTCTAGTCTCCAGGAAAGTCATTATACTCGAACATAATACGTGTTCCAAAATTCTACAACTGATCGACGTTAGAGATATAGGTCTATAGTTCTGCACATCTGTCCGACGTCCCTTCTTGAAAACGGGGATGACCTGTGCCCTTTCCCAATCCTTTGGAACGCTACGCTCTTCTAGAGACCTACGGCACACCGCTGCAAGAAGGGGGGCAAGTTCCTTCGCGTACTCTGTGTAAAATAGAACTGGTATCCCATCAGGTCCAGCGGCCTTTCCTCTTTTTAGCGATTTTAATTGTTTCTCTATCCCTCTGTCGTCTATTTCGATATCTACTGTGTTGTTCTTCGCCAAACGAATCTCAGGCAAGGAACTACACAATTTGACACCGTCCATTAACAGAGAGATCAAGGAGTGTAAATTACTTACAGTATGTCTAGCTACTGAGAATTATAGACCAATGTACAATGATTAGGCGCCTTTGCAACGATAAAATTTTGAAGCCACAAATTATTCACCCAAATGATCCAAAGCGACCACTATTTCTTGCGTTTGATCAGTGCCATATTTTTAAAAATACAAGACACGTATTTTTGGAGATCATATTTGACAGAGAAGACGAAGTAAGTGATTGTCGCGTGAAAACCCTCTATGAACTGAAGACAAATCAAGTCGTAAAATCTGTCCACTTTTTGACTCAAAAACACATAAGCCATAACAACAAATGATGTGAAGGGATTGGGGGATATTTTTCCTACATCACTAATATCTCTGGAATATCTCCAAACATATTCTGGACATCCAAGACCGCACAGTAACAATATATTTCATGAAAATGATACAGACATAGCTCAACACCCACGATGTTAGCAGTTATGACAATGCTAAGTTTTGTAAGAAAATGAAACGCCTACAGCCCTCCTTATGATCTTATTTATTGTATAGCTACCAGTTTCAGCGTTTCAGTGTGCTATGTTGGGGCCATAGTTGGTGCTGAAGGGGTTAACACGATCCATATATACACCCAATCTGTGGCCAACATAAATGGTTATGCAGACTATCTGTAAACATTGGTGTCAGCACTCCAACCACGTTTGGCCACTGTTATGTTGGCCACTGATGTGGTGTGTATATGGATCGTGTTAACCGCTTCAGCATCAACTATGGATTGAAGATGGCGCACTGAAGCACCGAAACTGGTAGCTGCACAATAAATAAGATGATAAGGACGGCTGTAGGCGTTTCATTTTCTTACAGTGGGGAACGACTGTGGTCCAGAAGGCCTCCAGTCAAAAGGATGGGCATACAAATTCGCTACGTTTTGTCCTTCCAAGATCCATTTTGAGAACACTGATGATGACAGGCTTCATTGCCTGGAAAATGAGGTCCTTATGCATTTTGAGAATACAAAAAGGCATACCATGTACAAGGAGTGTTTCTCCTTAGCAACAAGACTTACAGAGCATTTCGGTTGACTGTAGTTTTCTAAGTACCCTGTGTTCAATGCTTATTGCCACTGAACTTTCATTTCATGCTAACATTCTATAGAAATGTTCTTTCGCAGGAGAACTTCTGACAACAACGACATGCTGGACGCAAGAGCTACATTCCTTGCCCTTAATAGAATCTTGAAGATAGTAATTCCTTTTCAACAACGAAATCGTTGTGCTCTGAGAGATGAATGTTATTAGCTGCGACAAGTCATCTGAGCCAGTTTCATCGGAAGTGATACCTAAGATACCAGAAACAGTGACAAAAATCCTGCAGAAACGTAATGAGCCCCAAGGTACACATAGTCTCTTCAAAAAATTTCATTAGTGATAGTTGTTTGATGATGGTGTTATTTATAACAATATTGTCATTAAAAAATAAATCTAATGTCTTTAT
This sequence comes from Schistocerca nitens, assembly GCF_023898315.1. Taxonomy (NCBI): domain Eukaryota; kingdom Metazoa; phylum Arthropoda; class Insecta; order Orthoptera; family Acrididae; genus Schistocerca; species Schistocerca nitens. Next base: position 803,113,387 of record NC_064617.1, on the reverse strand, counting down.
TCTGTTACATGTGTTAAACTTGCATCACTTGCTTTTCTCTGTGTTTTTACTGTGTAGGAGGTTAGAAAAGGAGTTACTTGCGAATCATGTCATAGTCTAAGTCAAGAAGAAAAATGTAATTCTTCATTAATGGAGATTTTTTTTAAACAAGCTGAGTGTAATGTTTTCTCCTATCCCTCAGAATTTTTGGTGTGTATGGTAGATTTCGTGCAGAATAAGGAGGCCAATGTGCAGTGATCACTTTTCGTCCAAAGTGCTGGGTGAGTACATTTGTTTGTTGGAAGGGGAGGCCGACTGTGTTTGCCCCCTTTCGTCTGGTCTTCGATGACAGAATCGAGGTGCACACATTGCACTCTTTCTCGACCAATTTTAAAGAAACTATTCGGCAAAAAAATAATTTTTGCGTTAGTTATAGCTTTATATATCAGCTACGTAATGATGTGCCCATCATTTCGTTAATGGTAACACATATTATTATGTTTGTATGTAAGTAAGACACTGCGCAAAATTCGAAAAAGTTTACAATGAAAAATGGAGGTCGCTATGATTTTTCGTTTGGTGCACATTATATAGTATGTTGCTGCATATGAAATTGAACTAACATATCCAGTTTTTCTGTAGACTTGGGGGGTGATCTTATGTTGCACACTCATCTGTGATTGTGCATGCCAGCAATAAAGCCAGACTACAATCTCCACAACATTTCTCATATTTCTGATATGGTTTAATATATCAAAAAGAGATTTTGGAAATGATAACATGCAAAGAGTAGAGTATTTTTCCACACAGTTATTATGCAAAACTCCAATTATCTGGTGTGTTATTCCATTAAATACAGGCTTTTTCAATGAACGAATATAATTCTCAAGGCTCATCGATAGTTGGTGAAACAACAAATGCTATGGATTTTCGAACCACACCAGTAAAGACATTACACGCTTATTTTTGTACCGAGGATGTGCTTTTTCACAAGCTGCTGCCCTTAAGTTTCTCCATTTCCTCACTTAATAAAGTTAATAAGTTGCTGTTTCAGAATTCTCTCGCACTTGCGTCTGCACAATATATTAGTGAGGTGATACTCGTAAACTCTGCTGTGTTTTGGCAAAAGAAGCAAATTTTACCATGACAATGAGACGAATGCGAAGGCTGTACTCAGAATTCGCCACAAATGATTAACAAACCAGGCGAAAATAAAACGCTGTTGTTGTTGCATTTTCAGCAGAGTTCTTTTTAGGTACTAACTACAACAGATGTGATATGTCTTTCTGAATGGCCACCAGCTCTCCCCATACATGCCCTGACGATTGTACATCTATCGGCCACGTTATTCTACGTGCACTCTGAACACTGTAAGTGATTTCGTGTGCAAAGCTACCAAATTCGCCAGTACCCAATCTTGTACAATTTTGGCTATGTCAGTTCTCAATGTTTTGAATACTTAGAAGATTTCACAGTGTGACTCAAGTGAGACTTCAGATCATGCTGAGAAATTAGGCCAAGTAATCTACAACTGTTATACCGATCATCTTAAAAACATTGGAGACGAAGGGACTGAATGCATGAAAAGGGTGAAATATTTAAATAACATGACGATCGACAGAAAAGTAAAGACATTATTAAGTTATAATGTAGCTACAATATAAGACAAACCAATTATGAACTTGACAAAAGCCAATATGTCCTCACACAGATGCTTCAACCAAAGTACATCTTTGAAAGAAGTGCAGCCACAGTACCTCTCATTACCGATTTGCAAATAAAGGCACATGTGTTAGGGTCAGTATAAAATTTTGTTGGTGGACAGACATGAGGAGACAAGGCTGGGACATGTCTCCATTACAGCTGTATAATATGTATTTGTAAAAATCCAACGATTTAGGGAAAATGTTTACACTGAAGAGCTTACTATTTTGGCTGTGGTTAAATAGATGAAGTGTGAAATTAAAAAGTGTTTTATACAAGAATATTACTTGTTTATTCATTTACAGTATTACAAAAGTGAACAGATCCTAATTACTGACACTATTGTTTCATCTAGGACCTATTGTTTCATGGAAGACCATGTTCTTCCTCTCCACCATTTCCATCTGCTTCGCCATACACATATACCGTGTTGGCTTGTTACCGATATGAATACTGGACCATTCTGCTGCTTACATTACATTCTCTCTATCACACAGGCACACTGGCACTTGGTCAACGGAACTGTCATTCATATGCACTATCTACCTTGCCAATGATGCATTTCCAGGCACATGGTCATAGGAACTTTTTTCCACCATTTCCTGTCAGTAAACCTTCCCACCATGTAGTTCGTCATATATATATATATATATATATATATATATATATATATATATATATATATATATATAAACATGATGTGACTTACCAAATGAAAGTGCTGGCAGGTCGACAGACACACAAACAAACACAAACATACACACAAAATTCAAGCTTTCGCAACAAACTGTTGCCTCATCAGGAAAGAGGGAAGGAGAGGGAAAAACGAAAGGATGTGGGTTTTAAGGAACTATATATATATATTAGTGAAAACGTCTAACTACAGGGCGGGAAATATTCCTAACAGGAAACGAAGGAAAAAATTTCCTATGAGCATGTGCCTGGAAATGCGTCATTGCAACGGTAGGTGACGCTGATGAATGACAATTCCTCTGACCAAGTGCCATTTGTTGTAGGTTGTGTGACTGATGGAGTGTACTATAAGCAGCAGAATGGTCCAGTATTCATGTCAGTAACAAGCCAACACGGTATTTATGTGTGGCAAAGCAGATGGAAATGCTTGAGATACAGAACCTGGTCCTCCAGGTCTGGTTATACACAGTGTGCTGCCTCCCTACCCGTTGATCTCCTTGAAAGGACGCATGATCACACAAACGCCCTAAAAGGGCTTGAAATGTGTGATGCAGTAGTGTCTATGAAAGTATTTGTTTTGATGCAGACTCGCAGTCTCTTGACTGTTTCCATCTGCTTAGCCACACACAAACACCATCTCGGCCTGTTCTTGACATAAATACCGGACCATTCTGCTGCCTACAGTACGCTGCGCCAATCACACAACTGCAACCCACAAGGAACACAAGGCACATGTTCAGGGGAACTTTCATACGTCAGCGCCATCTACTGCGGCAATGATGCATTTCCATGCACATGTTTGCAGGACCTTTTTTTCCTCAATTTTCATCAGGAATCCGTCCATGCAGTTTGTCGGATTTATTGATGTTCACCCTGTTCTTTTTTTTAATGTGTAGCTGCAGTCCGCTCAAACAAATGCTGCTCATCATGTCTTTCGTGGATCCCGAGTGTCGATAGAAAGCGTCCATTAGTTTCCTGTTATCTGAAAAATGGTTTTGAAAGCAGAATTTTACATATATACTCGATAAAGTGGCCCAAAATTAGTCTAGTGCGCCAATTTGTCGATATGAATTAAGAGGGATAGCAGAACAGGAAGTATAACCAGTACTCCAGCAATGACTGAACGGAGTGCTACTACATGTTGGCAGAAATCAGTACAGGCGAAGTCATTGCCGTCACTGCTGAAACGTTCTTCACGTTTTACTGTCCCTGTTATTATACACTGATAAGAGGAATCTCGCACTAGACTAATTTCGGACCGATGTATCGAATGGGCAAATAAAATTCTGCTGTAAAATTCATTTTGTTCGTAATGGGAGACAAACCGACACTTTCAATCGACACTGGGCGTCGCATGAAAGATATGATGAGCAATATTTTTTTTGGGCCAACTCCAGCTACATACTGCAAGAAAGAAATTTCAACCATCTGCATAAACACCAGAGAAAATATGCCTGACAACACTTCGGAGAGACACCCTGTTTTTTCATTTTTAGATGTCTCACCTCGCTTGTGAAAGAATAATCATTTGACATTATATCCAAGAAAACAAAGCGCAACAATAAAAAAATAAATAAAATTAAGTTTAAGAAGATACAAAAGTTAAAACCCACAACTACAACATGAGTGAGTGCCGCGAAAATATGTTAACTTCTGATGTTAGCAGAGGACGACTCCGTCAGAACTTTTTTTCCGAAAACCTTGACGTGACGTGATGTGAGAGTCCTTTGACTTTCTATCTGAAGCTGCTATTTGAAACGCATTGTGGAAAGTTTTGACGTAACTTGACGTGATGGGCTGTTCTCAGCCTGTGAAATGATGTTTGATTTGTGGGGCGCTCAACTGCGCGGTCATTAGCACCCATATGAAGTCCCAATTTTTACACAGTCCAATCTAGCCAGTGTCACGAATGATGATGATGATGATGATGATGATGATGATGATGAAATGATGAGGACAACACAAATACCAAGTCCCCGGGCAGAGAAAACCCCCAACCCTGTTAGGAATCAAACCCAGGACCTCGTGATCCAGAGGCAGCAATGCTAACCACTAGACCACGAGCTGCGGACAATGGCCTGTGTGGATGCCGCCTTTTGAAGCGCTTTGCCAGATGTTTTGATGTAAAATGACTTGACGTGATGGCGAGTATGAATTGGTTTTTAATCTTTATTTTATTATTTGTCTTTGTTTTCGTGGTAAATTGCAAATGTTCCATGTCAGTGTGGGTTCTTCCACAAGTGAGTTCAGTTATTTTAAAGCGAAATATGGTTTATGTTTCACAGTAACAGAACAGAGCTGACCCCTACAGTATGTAATCATAAGAACATAAAAGCTGATTAACCAATGTTCATTAAATAACGTTTTTATGTGGTAAAGTCAGCTCTGTTGAAGGGGAATCATACTAGAGTGAGATTTTCACTCTGCAGCGGAGTGTGCGCTGATATGAAACTTCCTGGAAGATTAAAACTGTGTGCTGGACCGAGACTGAACTTGGCAAAGGTCCCGAGTTCGAGTCTCGGTCTGGCACATAGTTTTAATCTGCCAGGAAGTTTCATATCAGCGCACACTCCGCTGCACAGTGAAAATCTCATTCTGGAAACATCCCATAGGCTGTGGCTAAGCCATGTCTCCGCAATACCCTTTCTCTCAGGAGTGCTAGTTCTTCAAGATTTTGAAGGTAGGAGACGAGATACTGGCAGAAGTAAACCTGTGAGGACGGGGCATTAGTCGTGCTTGGGTAGCTCAGATGGTAGAGCACTTGCCCGCGAAAGGCAAAGGTCCCGAGTTCGAGTCTCAGTCCGGCACACAGTTTTAATCTACCAGGAAGTTTCAGGAAAAATACTGTTGTTTATGATTTTATTAGTCAAGGCCCATCCAAATACAACGATCGTTCTGTGTGGACAATGTTGCTTGTGAACAAGAGATTAGCGTAGATATGAGATGTATGCAAGCATAAAAGTTGGAATTGGAGGTTTTAGGACAATTACTCAAATCTCTGTGTTCAAATCACATCTGTGCAGATACGTTGAAGGGTGTGGACAGGAGGTCGCCGAAAACGTGTTTGAGTCAGTCATTTGTTCAATCAGGTGTTTCTCGTCTGTGCATGTATAGTAAATTTTAAAATGGCAGATACACATCAGTCTTCTGGTAGAAGACATGTTTGTGTAAAATTAAAAGCAGCTAATACAACTATAGGTATACGATGGAGCTGCTAATAATTCTTTAACAGAGAAATTACGAGAAGTTGACCTAAAGGCAAACAGGTCAAAAGTACAAAAAAAATATTCGATGCAGACTGTTTACGGCTAAGCAACTTTTCGGTCTGGTGCCAGCGGAGATGCGCGGGGGGAGGGGGGGGGGCAGATTGCTAGCACATTTCCACTGAGTCCTGTCCTGTTCGATGCCGTAATTTAATGTGAGTTGTGATAGTGTAGGAAGAAGAAAGTACGTCCTGTTTTTTTTTCTGAAGAAGAGTGGAGTAAGAATATTGTGTTATGCTGATGATGGAAGACCTTGGTTACCCCCTTCAGGACATGGTTATTATTACACTTCTTTCACTTCTTAATATGAGATGTGGTTCATCGTGATGAACTGTATAATTCACTAGCACAATAAAAGTTGTGAAACTTTCCAGATATAGAGAATGGAATTTTATTTCTGTTGCAAAAGTTGCTGGTAGACTTCCAGCAGGAACTTGGAAATCTCGACTTGCTTATACAACTTCTAAGAATCTACTGTGACTCAAACACCTGCAAAAGTATAAAAAATCCTATCTGTAACTTGGCAGAATTACAGTACTTTATTTTGCTTGCTTTCATGAGATCATCCTTCAGGATGCGTATATACCTTCATGTGTGGTGGGTATGATTACACTCTGTGCTTGTTTCAAAACTTCGGTAGGAAGTCGTAGATTCTTGTAGCTCCTACGCCACGAATCTTAACGTCACTGTCAGCCTATCATTTGGCGGATTTGTTCTTGTCATACAAGTTTTATATAGTAGGAGTTATGAGTGTTAAAATACAATTACACATCTCTAAATCCATCCTCAAATAATTACAGCAGTCACCGAGCTCACTCTGCAACTTGTGAAATAAATTTACGTTCGAAAACATCCTCACTTAAGGAGCCACTGATAAGACCATTTGATCTGTCTTTCTGATTCTCCCATTTTGTTTGCATTTGTTTGTGAAGAAAAGTTGTGAACACAGAATTTCCTCCATTTTTCAATAAATTAAAGAAAGTTTGAGGTTACTGTATAAGAGTGTAGGACAGGTGTCACTTGCCACTGAAACTTCTTTACTACATCGACAGATGGCGGCGATGAATAGAATGGACCTTGGGGCCTGTGAACACATCACATTTGGATCGATCTATCGCTTATACAGACATTTACGCAGATATCTGCGCTGACAGATCGTTGTGTACGGATTGTTGTATGGACAGGCCTTTACGGATGTAAGAAATCATGATGGAAAAGATAAACAAACTCTACTTGCCGCTTTACAAACATAAGTTTATGCGTTTTTTGGTATCTATTTTCGCTAGCAAATAAATAAAAATATTTCAAAACCTTGTTTCACTTCTCAGCACTTTACCACACGGAATTGACCAACAACATATGTTACGAAGTTTGCCTTCGCCATTAATATATCTTATCGCTGTTACCTCTTCAATTCTGAGACTGTACTCCAACTTTCTGTGTCACAAATGGTTTCTGATAACCTCACTTGTACCTTTAGATTGAACTGTTAATCGAATTGACATGACATACTGTGACGACATCCAGTGTAATACACCCTGATTTGTTGACAATGTAAGGTGATGTTCCATGGATCCCTAGAGTGAATTGGCCTTCGTCCAATTTTTGTGTATCTACATATTATAATACAGTTTTTAGAAAAAAACGTTTAAAATAATCATTCTTGCCTAGTAAATTATTTCAAACAACTGTGGGTATTCCTGTTTGACACACGACCGAGGTATAAAGGCCAATTCACATGGGTCATCACATCACATCTAAACATTCTGGAATGCATTTCAAATTGCGACATACACACTGGTCGTCCTGTCACATCACTGTCAAGGTTCGTCAGAAAGAAGGTTCGGATGGTGGACGTCATTTATCCATTGTTGATTACTTGAAGCCTCGAGCTCATTTCCTCGTGATACACAGCTATGTGCACGTCTCCATATTTCACTTTGTCATGGTTTTCATACTGATATCAGGTTTTTGTTGTTTGTCATTTTTTTGTAAATTGTTATTTTTCGATATTTCTTTTGTTAAAATTTATAATTTTATAATAAATGATGAAAGATCAATTGAAGGAATGAGATAGCAATCTGAACTGTAAGACATGAGTGTACTAAATTATTTGCCATCTACTCCATTTATAAAATAGGTTTCTATACATATGGGTGCCATATTTAATATTTTACAAGGATTGAAATATAGCCACAATCTGAAGTGAAAAAAGTACTGTGAATGTAATCTGACAGATTAGTAAGTGCAATTTATTTCTATGTTGTCAGGCATTTGTAATGCTTCATAAAGAAATGGACTGAAACCTTCAGGCACTGTGACAGAGATAAAATAATTTTTTATGAAATATATATCAAGTGATGTATTAGAGTTGTTTGTTTAACCCATTAGTGCCTGAATTTATTTTCACTTGAATTTTTTTGTAATTTTTTAAGTTACACATAATTGTTTTTACAAAGGAAATCACCATCTTTAAGCGACGTATTTGATGTTGCTGTATGACAATGTTAGATGCATTCCCTAGGTAAATTTATGTGGATTACTTCTGCAACAAAATATTCAGTAATTGAAAGTTCTTATTAGATTTAAGTTTTTTGTGTAAATTTATTATAAATTCTTTGTCATAGAATTGTGTAAGGGTCTACGGGTTGCACACAGCCGTACGGTACATAACACGCGCTCGACAGCCAGACACAGAGATGATAGGTGCGTGCGCGTAACATACGTGTTTTATGATCCACCTTTGTTAATGACACTGTTTAACCTTACTTCTCGTGTTCGTATATTGCCCTACATCAAGGACCTACTGCTTACAAATCCTGACAAATATTTCGCCTAATTATCATCCAGGGTACAATTCAAACTACCCCCTTATAATTGATATTTTATAACAGAATACAATTGACCAAGATAAATGGATAAAGGAATCAAATACTTCCACTCATCATTACAGTACATAAAATGGAATGAAACAATCTATACACAGCCCCACATTACGCTCGGAACACAATGTTCTCAAAATAGATTTACAGTCCTTGTGAGTACACCACTTCTTCTTCTTTTCTTCCGTATGTTGGACGAGGTGGCCAGTTTTATAAAATCTAATTGAATCTGATATGCGACTATCAGAAGATGCCCTTGATGCAGATCTTCCAGCTCCTTTCGTTAAAGCATGGTATCTCCGCAAGTACCAAGCTGTTACTTCCGTCTTGAATGCCAGCTGAGATACATTTTGCTTTCTTCCTTTACTATGCAAAATCCAATTGTTTTGTATGGTGACATCTAACATCAATGTACAGATAGACCAATACCACTTTTCGCTCTTCATTCCTGTATGTTAGCACGCTAGATTCTGATTCATCTTGTCAGTACATCCCATATATGCATTATATTTGGCTACCAGTTTTGGCCTAGGAATCATTAATTGTCGCTTTTTTAATTGTGAAAATCTCTTAACTTGTTCAACTTCTCAAGCACCACATGGAGTAAACCTCACTGTGACAGCTGAGTTGTCCACCCATCACACATACAATAATCCACCATTCTTCGCTATTGCTGCCTCAGGATGTCTACGATCTTTCTTGGAAAATCATTTTTTGTTTTCCAATGGACGTTCTTTTGAGTTATGTTTTCTCTGATTTTATCGATTGCAGAGTATCCACAGTGCTTGAGAAATGAAAAAAAGATGGGCCTGAAAAGAGATTGTCCATGTAGAATCTGTAGCAAAGGTCTCTCTACACTTCAGGAATTTCATCTAACAAAACAAGTGAGAGACATGCCACCTTGCCAAAAAAACTTATAAACTGCATTTGCTTTATGACCTTTCCGCTCATACAGTTCAAAATTGATCAAATATCCATCTTTGGTGTTGAGGCTCCAAATTTTATAGCTGAACCTAATAGGATTACCATGGATTAATTATTTGCATATGTGGCAGCTTCAACATAGTACTTCACCATATATCCATCATATGAAAGGTATTCTTAGGTATGAAATTCTCAATGCAATGCTTCTTCAACATCTCCATAACTGGATGAATTATCCATGTGTTCTCATTTTGATCGATCTTAATATTATGTGCACAGTGTAGAAACCTACATATTTGTAGAAATCTGTCTCTTCTCATAGATTGAGACACAGACAAGTTTTTAATGTTATCTTCTGAGTCCTAACAGTTCCTTTTAGCCACTAACACACAAAATAGAGATAAACACTGCATATCGTCTGCTGCAATTTTTGGTTCTTGACAACTGAGACATAATGCATTATGCTTTGTTTGTTTCACCAAATGTTCAATAACTGCCTGCTCAATAAAAAGTTCAAATGTATCAATGATCGACATGCTTTCGTGACTCGAGTACCAGGCCTTGGAAATGTAGAGAGATTTTGAATCTCAAAGTCAGCTCCCTTCTCGCACTACCACCCACATGTATCTCTATCAGAAGACCAGTTCACAATATTGTCCAAGAATAAGGTAGTCTTACTTCAGATACACATGGCTATGGTACACTTGGATGTGGTGCAGCTAGTTCAGGTCCAATTGGATCTTGTGCAGCGTTCATTGATTGAGTCAGTGAGTCATGGTCTTCGTGATCAACTCCGATCCTTTCGTTAGTTGACAGCCTTATTTCAGCATTAGCTCGTAACTGTCAAGAGGACAAGTTGTCTACTAATCTGTAACAATACAGAATCGAATAAAAAAATCATAAAGTAGTCAGTAGCAGTAAACAGACAATTCAAAACAAACCAGTGGTAGGCCTACTTACCCACCAATATCTTCATTTCCTGACTATTCATCCATGTCTACTTCTGGATCTGGCAGCTCAACAAACACATCACTTACAATATGATCATTATAAGGAATTTCCAGGGCCTCAGCAAGCTAAAAACCTCTTCTAAAACAAAAAAGCAAAAATTCATCATTTTAGCGAATAAAGGGGCCTGGCGTTGCCATACGGCAACACCAAAGTTCCAACGGCATAACTCAGTGTAACTCGTATCACAACAAGCAATAATTTTCAAAGAATATATAGTTGACTATATAAAGCATAACTATATTAAAAAATCATATTTCATGTATAACTGTGTAGAACATGCTTACTTGAAGTTATACTCAATTTTCCTTCTTCATTCTGCAAATGATGAATTCCAGCACTGCATAGGTCATAAATTTTAATTATATTGTTGAAACTATTGAAATGTAGTGATCTTTACAGTCTTACAAGTAATGCCAACACTCTCGCTTCATTGATATTATGGAAACGGCGATTTTAAAAAAAAGTGTGACAAATGTTGCCATGTGGCAACATATAGTGCTAATGGTTTAAGTAAGCATTTGTGGCAAGCTTATTTATTGTTACATAGCTGTGTGGATTGTGTGTGAAATAGTTTTGCAAATCTCAGTGGTCATATTTACGTAATTTCACTAGGTAGCCCAAGCACAAATAAGGCCCTTGAACTATTAGAAGATGTAAAGAATCCGGTAAACCTTGAAATTTCCCTTCTGTACCATATAATAACATTTTTCGTATCTACACCCTTTTTGTTTTGTTTTCGATTTAGTCCTTCCTTATCTAATGTGCAAGTTATCGCTGCAAGCTGCAAACCATTTCATTTCAATAAATGTCATTTTCGTACATATGTGCACTACAGCATCCACATATGTAATAGTAGTAGTAGTAGTAGCTTTATTCATCCATAGATCTCTTTTTACAAGGGTATAGGACATGTCAAAGTATTTAGAAATTTAGAACAATTTAAAATAAGCTAATTCGTATACACATATATTTACAGACTTCTAGTTGGAGACAACCATTAGATTTACTCTTGATATACAATACTTTTTTACAAATAACTTATTAAATAGTGTAATGCCACATTGTTCACTCATATCTCACTATCAGTCACTGCACACACTATACACACATTGTTTCATAATCCTTCACGCACTACACACACACACACACACACACACACACACACACACACACACACACACACACACCACACACACACACACACACACACACACACACACACACAGGTGATCTCTGGGCCATTTTCTGTACTGTAGCTTCCCATTTGCTATCCTGAAAAACCGAGTCAGCATCCTTCCATAATGAGTGAGATGTTGAGCCTAGAAAGAGGAAGACATGTTAGTATTGTGCTATGCATAGCTTGGGTGTAGGTATTTCTAGAAAGGGAAAAAAAGAAGGACAAAAACATAAAGTGAAGGTGTTTTGTGGAATGTTGGATATTTCATAATATTATTATTTTTTTATTTGTATAACATTGTTTATCAAACCCCTACTCTGTTTTAGCTAATTTATCCTTCATTGTACAGAATATATTGCATAACAGGTACTTTTTACCTGCTTTTTTAAATAAGTGTAATTTGGCAATTTCTTTAATCTCTTTTAGTAATTTATTGTAGAGTTTTATTCCTTGGTAGAAAATGCTGTTTTGAGTTTTGTATTTATTTTTTCTTGGTAAATGTAAATTGAGTCTATCTCTTGTTGCATGACCATGGACAGAGCTGTATGTGCAGTAATTACCAATGTTATTTTTGATATGTACAACTGACTGGTAAATGTATTCACATGGAGCAGTTAAAATCCCCAGTGTTCTGAACAGATCTTTACAATGAGTTCGACTAGTATTTTTGGTTATTATTCTTGTGGCTCTTTTCTGGGGTTTAAAGTTGTGTTCATATTTAGTGCATTTGTTTCCCAAAAAAGAATTCCATAGCTAAGAATTGAGTGTACATATGAATAATATGTAACTAAAAGACGCTGCATATTACTCACTGATGATAGGATTCTAAGGCCATAACATGTTGACGACATTCTGTGTTCACACCACTTTAACTGAGAATGAATATTCATTCCTAGAAATTTTGCATTTGTTACACAGTCTATAGAGGTGCCATCTACATTTAATTTAACATTGTCATTTTTCCTCTTCAAACTGAAATTCATGGCATTATTTATCTATATGTTCACTATCCCTTTATTACTTACTGACCAATCATAAACTTCCTTGAGAGTTTCATTTGCTTTCTCAGCAAGGGGTTCCCTTGTTTTCTCAGTGACTATAATATTGCTGTCATCAGCGAAGATGATTTTTTCACCATGAGTAACACTACTGGGAAAGTCATTTATGTATATCAGGGACAGTATTGGTCCTAATATGCTACCTTGCAGAACCCCTATATTAATGTATTTTGGTTCTGATAAGTGTTTTACTAAATGTTTAGATCTATTTGAAGTATGTGTTATCTCTACTCTTTGTACTTTTAGATTAGATTAGATTAGATTAATACTAGTTCCATGGATCATGAATACGATATTTCGTAATGATGTGGAACGAGTCAAATTTTCCAATATATGACATAATTAAGTTAATTTAACAATATACTTAAGTTAATATAACAACTTTTTTATTTTTTGTGTTTTTTTATTTTTTTATTTTTTACTTTTTATTTTTTATATTTTTTGTTTTTTTTTCTTTTTTTCTTAATTTATATCTAAAAATTCCTCTATGGAGTAGAAGGAGTTGTCATTCAGAAATTCTTTTAATTTCTTCTTAAATACTTGTTGGTTATCTGTCAGACTTTTGATACTATTTGGTAAGTGACCAAAGACTTTAGTGCCAGTATAATTCACCCCTTTCTGTGCCAAAGGTTTCAGCAAAGAAGCAGCAGTTGCTCTCAGAATAAAGAGTCAAGAGCTCATGAACAAGGGCAAGAAATTGCTGTGTGCTATGTCATTTGACGAAATTGCCATAAGGAAACACATTGAATTTTGTCAAAATAAATTTGTTGGATATGTAGATTATGGGGCAGAGCTTGATGATGATAACCTTCCTGTTGCAAATGAGGCACTAACATTTATGGTAACTGCTGTTAACAGTTCTTGAAAACTGCCAATTGGTTACTTTCTAGTCAATGGACTAACTGCACTAGAAAAATCTAACCTATTGAATGAGGCTCGAAAGTTTACTTTTGATGCTGGTGTTGATGTGATATCAGTAACTTTTGATGGAACACATGTAAATACTGCAATGATAGAAAAGCTAGGAGCTTATTTTTCTTTATCTAACATAAAATCTTTCTTTAAGCACCCATTGTGTAATGATGAAATATATGTTTTCCTTGACTCTTGTCACATGCTAATGTTAGTACATAATACCTTAGCTGGTAAGGGCACAATTTTTGATGGCAATAGAAATCCTATTAAATGGGATTATGTACTCAAGTTACATGATTTGCAATGTGGGGAGACACTTCATCTTGCTACAAAAGTAAGAATGAAGCATGTTGAGTGGTATCGCCATAAAATGAATGTCATAATAGCTGCACAGACATTGAGTAATAGTGTAGCTAATGCCTTTGAATTTATTGGCAAAGATTTGCAGCTAGACGATTTTAAAGACTGTGAACCAAGAGTTAGGTTCATAAGGATTATGAACAATTTTTTGATTGCTTCAACAGTAGAAATCTGTTTGCAAAAGGTTATAAAACACCTCTGTCATTGCAGACTGCTAGCCACATTTTGTCTTTACTGGATGAAGCTGAACAATATATAAAGAATTTAAGACTGGATGCAAATTGCCCCTCTGTTTTGTTTACAAACAGAAAGACTGGTTTCCTTGGTTTTATTGTGTCAATTCAAAGTCTCAAAAGGTTATACAATTCTCTAATAAGCAGTCCTAATCCACAACTCAAATTCTTACTGACACACAAGTTGTTACAATATCCCATTGAGACATTTTTTAGTTCAATCAGGAGGTATGGTGGTGATAACAACATCCCTACAGCCACTCAGTTCAAACCTGCTTACAAAAGGTAACTTATACATCAGCAAGTAAGGGGTTTATAGTTTGGAACTCGTTTAGACACTGAAGAGTGTTCTATTCTGAATGTATCTTCAGCACTGGGTAAAGTACAAACAAACCCATTTGTTTCATACACAAATTACCGAGCTGAAATTCCTAATGTTGACAAAGTGTCTCATGATCACTGTTACAGTATCCCTTCTATTTGTTTTAAACAACTGTCAAAGTATGTGACAAATGTTGTTGTGTACATTGCAGGATTTATAGTACGTAAGTTGAAGAAAACCATATATTGTACTGAATGTGCAAATTCTTTATATGGCTTATTAGACAGCGATAATGAACTACTCACGAGAAAGAATATGGGAGGTTTAGTAACAACTTCCAGGGATGTTATTCAAATCTGTAAAGTAGCAGAACAAGCCTATCATTTGCAGCAGGCAAAGGGTATGCTGACAAAAAAAAAATGTAATGCTTGTGCTCTTGTCATCTGCTATGACAGAAATTGACAGCAATGTATTTACATCTATCAATGAACATATAACGAACATTCACCCCACAGAAAACCATCGTTCAACATTTATAAAATCCATTTTATTTGAGTATTTCAAGATCAGAAATCACCATTTGGAGAAGACTGTAACAGAAACCTTTCAGAAAGGATGTGTAAGGAGCTTGCTTACAAAAACAATTTTATTTAAGGAACACTAAATGGTTTGTGCGTAGTGTTGGTCTACTTTTTAAAAAAATAGAAATTTGTTCAGTGCTGAGTTTGTTGTAAATACTGTATTGTGTTGCAAAATAAATGTTTTATGAAAAATTTATGTGAATTATATTATGCTCATGCCTTTGTCATTGAAGATGTGATATTCCTAGTCTAGTAACAGATTGCCATAGACAGTTAAGAATAAAACTCTTAACATGCTTTGCAGGAGAAAGAATAACTTAAATGTTTGCTATTTGGGCTGTGCCAGTTAAATGTTAAGTAACAGATAGTTGGAATTTCATATTAGTGTCTCGAATTGCAAGGAGCTAAGGATATTCACAGTACCACTATATATATATATATATATATATATATATATATATATATATATATATATATATATATATATATATATATATAGAGGGAAACATTCGACGTGGGAAAAATATATCTAAAAACAAAGATGATGTAACTTACCAAACGAAAGTGTTGGTAGAGACACTAACAAACGCAAACACACACACAAAATTCAAGCTTTCACATCCAAAGTTTGCTTCATCAGGAAAGAGGAAAGGAGAGGGAAAGACGAAAGGATGTTGGTTTTAAGGGAGAGGGTAAGGAGTCATTCCAATCCCGGGAGCGGAAAGACTTACCTTAGAGGGAAAAAGGGACAGGTATACACACACATATCCATCCGCACATATACAGACACAAGCAGACATAAGTAAAGGCAAAGAGTTTGGGCAGAGATGTCAGTCGTGGCGGAAGTACAGAGGCAAAGATGCTGTTCAATGACCGGTGAGATATGAGCAAAGGCAGAGCCACGTGTGAAAGCACCCACGTGATTTCCCAACTGATCTGCCTATACTGTGAAGCTTTCTATGTGGGAATGACCAGCAACAAACTGTCCATTCGCATGAACAGACACAGTCAGACAGTGTTTGTTGGTAATGAGGATCACCCTGTGGCTAAACATGCCTTGGTACACGGCCAGCACATCTTGGCACAGTGTTACACTGTCCGGGTTTTCTGGATACTTCCCACTAACACCAACCTATCAGTACTCCGGAGATGGGAACTTGCCCTTCAATATATCCTCTCTTCCCATTACCCACCAGGGCTCAACCTCCGCTAATTTCATTTTGCCGCTGCTCATACCTCACCTGTCATTCACCAACATCTTTGCCTCTGTACTTCCGCCTCAACTGACATCTCTACCCAAACTCTTTGCCTGCTTGTGTCTGTTATGTGCGGATGGATATATGTGTGTGTGTGTGTGTGTGTGCGAGTGTATACCTGTCCCTTTTTCCCTCTAAGGTAAGTCTTTCCGGACCCTGGATTGGAATGACTCCTTACCCTCTCCCTTAAAACACACATTCTTTCGTCTTTCCCTCTCCTTTCTTCTTTCCTGATGAAGCAATCTTTGGTTGCGAAAGCTTGAATTTTGTGTGTGTGTAAGTTATATCATCTTTTTTTACATATATATAGTGTGTGTGTGAGAGAGAGAGAGATTTGTTACCAATAACCCTTCCCACTCCAAAAGCAATGGCAATGTCCATTGCTACTACATAAGAAGAAAGGATTATTTTTACTATCCTGGATTAAACCTGACTTAGGTACAAAAAGGGGTGAATTATGTTGCCATTATTTTAAATAATAAAGAATAATTTGCAAAAACAAGTTAGGGGTTTCCTTTCTCCTCAGGGTTTAGTTTTATTTTGTACTTCCTAGTTACAAAACATATGAAAAAAATGGTTCAAATGGCTCTGAGCACTATGGGACTTAACATCTATGGTCATCAGTCCCCTAGAACTTAGAACTACTTAAACCTAACTAACCTAAGGACATCACACAACACCCAGCCATCACGAGGCAGAGAAAATCCCTGACCCCGCCAGGAATCGAACCCGGGAATCGAACCAAAATATATGAAAAACAAAAACAGTTACTGAATACCATTTGCAAAAAGGTAATTGTATCGCCTATGTTAGTTTCCAGATAATAAGCTGTAATGTATGGGGTTAATAATATGCTGCTACAAAAATCTTTGGTCACTTACCAAAAAGCATTAAAAGCCTGACAGATAGAAAACCAACACTTAAAATCAAACTAAAAGAATCTATGAATGCCAGCTCCTGCTCAGTAGACGATTTTTTCGATATAAATAAGTGATTGAAAGAATTGTCAAGTAATGATAGGTCTACATTTCATTAAACTGACACATCATTGCGAAGTATCGTATTCATGATCTATGGAACAAGTATTTATGTAAGTAGGTACTGATTTTGTAGATATAAATTCTATCTTATTTGATACATCTACGAAACAAACTGTTTAAACCAAAAAGAGCTTTCAAATGAAACTCCTTTACGTTTTGTGGGTGAACGACACAATGGAGTTCGTTACATTCGATGTGAACACGTGTGTTTACGTTACAGGTTTCATTGTTTATGCCGATTTATGAAGTCTATAACACTTTCTCCAACCAAGGCACTAAAACACACGCATGCAATATTTACATTTTATGCAGTGCATAAAGCGTATTGTTAGTAGAGAATGCATCTCATAATTGATAACACTGAAATATTCACGGCGAATATATTGCCGAACATCGAAAGTCTTTCAGCAGTTCACAAAGTTCATTGTGAAGTAATGGCTGTAAAACTAAATTTGTACTGTGGTTACCGCAATAATTTATCACTTCTAGCTGTGTTTACATAAGCTACATTTAATGTGGTGAGGTTAGCAGGAAATCCACTGAGAAATACTGGAAGTGAAATCAGAATGCTGCCTTGACCCGCCGACGTTCTGCCAACAGTCACGTGATTCTATGTTGCAGCCACGCCAGATGTATAGCCGCTTCACTGCTTGCCATGGAGATAGAATAAGGGGAGATGGCGCTACAGACTTACGCTGTAAGTTGTTTTGAAGGAGGATGCTAAGTTCACCGGACTTGGATACGATGTGACGTCGTTATGACGTATACACGCTACATCGAAAACGATAGAAACCGTATATCGACTATTCGACTTTTGTGAACTTTCGAGAGGTTGTGACAGGGTAGCGCTGTGCTCTGCACCATTCGTTTAAATGTGTTTTGCGCTCCTTGCGTTTAAATCGTGTATTGTCCTGTGTTTGCGTCCTGTGCGTTGCTTTTCGTTTGCTCGTCTCTAATTATGTGTTCAGTATTCGAGAGACTAATGAGAGAAAAGCTGAAAGAGTTCAGCATCGATGACGACGGGCAATTGCGTGGTTATTGTGAATCTCAAGCAGAAATTGATGTACTTCTGACCCAGCTGAAGTGCGTCGGTTATTCCTACTCGGTGAGAAGAAGCACTCAGCAGCCAAAATCTTCAGATGCGTCAAGACACTAACCTTTGGTTAAGATTACATTGAAAAATCCATTGCCCCTCGTATTTCATCTCCGGTCGACGATTTTTTTTCGACAATGACTCATATTTTTCTTTTTAAGTTCGAAAGTCAATCATTCTACACACCAGTCATTATTGGACACTAAGGTAGCTGTCTCTGCGGTCCGAGTGTAAAATTACTTGGAATTATGGTTGATAAAAGACTGTAGAATGAAGGCTTTCACGACCGGGTGACATGGCTGTTGATATACTTTCCGGGATGTGAGGTCGTGGTCCAAGAACTTTTCTGCTCCTTACGTTTCGTCCAGGACTGCGCTGGACTTCCTCAGAGGCGCTGCTCCGCTGAGTCTTGCCGACCTCACATCCCGGAAAGTATATCAACAGCCATGATAAAAGACTATCTTGGGATGGACATATAAATTACTTAGCTAACAAACTTGCACAAGTTCTCTTTCAGCTATATAAATTAAGAAAAAAAAGTCAGCAAGAGTATGCTGGTACAATCTAATATGTACTGACAAGACCAATTGTATGAAACCATACTAAAATATTGATAATAAATAAATATTATTTTCGGCGTAAGCATTCAATACAACAATCACACACTCTAATCTGGTCGGGACATAAGAAGACTTCACTTTTTAACGAAACGTGTTGTCCGTGGTGTTTTCAAGTCCACGGTCAGGAATATTTCTATTAATATCCAGCTCTTTTACTTTTATTTTGGCGAAATACATATACGCTGCCACACTGAGCTGTTATCAGAATCGCACGTGTCAAAACAAACCACTAGCTGACGACAGTTTAGAATCCCGAACGTTCGTAAAAGTCGATAGGTGTGTTAATCGACTAAAGCGTATATACGTCATAATAACGTCACATTATATCCAGGTTGGGTGAACTTAGCAGAAGCGTCTCGCGGGCCCCGAGGAATCATGACGTCACATCATGACATGACGTCGTATCTCACGCTAGCCAATATCGCTGGTAGTTTTCGAAACGCGGATATTCTTTGAACATGACATGCTAATGCATTGTGTGTGTGTGGTGTGTGTGTGTGTGTGTGTGTGTAATGGCGGGTTTTGTGATTTGTGTGCGTTAAAGCTTTTCAATCACGGAAAAAAAATTGATAATACTTGCTGCAAAAGCAGATGTTTGCAGAGGAGAAAGGATAGTTTATATTCCAGATAATGGACGGTCAGTAACTTCCGTTAGTAATCTTATAATGCTCAAGAAAAGTAAAGTGTATGGTAAATCTACAGAAATTTCATTCTTTGTGCCTATAGTATTCTGATGCATTATGTTACCCAGTAAAGTTTCTTTCAATGCATCTATGTGGATTATTTGTGGTAATGGCGTATTCTCATAACAAATGGCTTCGGTATTTAAGTTGCAATCATCGTAACTTTTTCCTGATCAAAAAGTGTGTAGTAACTGTATTCTAACGTCAGTAACCTGCACATTTGAAAACTTTTGAATGTTCAAAATTACATCATTCATCATAGTCAGTATTTTTTTTACAATAAAATAGGTATGAATTGCAATGACTGAATCCAGATTTGTGAGTGATGTAATCTGTTTTTGTAATGGATGTTTCAGTTTCTGAAGTGAAAATCCAAAGAAGAGAAGACAGCGAGAGAAGTAGCTTTTTGTCTGTTTCATGGTTTATAGGCCTACTGGGGAAACTCGCCATGTAAAAAAACGAGTAACGCATCAAGCTTGGTACCTCTATGGTGATGTGGAAATCCGAGCGTTGTTAATAAAGAAATTAATTCAGTGTGTGTGTGTGTGTGTGTTTCTTTTGATTCCTTTATCATGTTGCTTATAGTAGACCAAATTTAATTAAAATACCCAGGTGATAATTTCAACATAAATTGGACTATGTGCATAGCTGTTTCTAATGGCTTTGCTGCTTGTCAGAGGCAAAGTACGAATATTTACCATCCTCTGGCATGTGTGTTCGCTAGTCATTTATGGCAAAAGAAATTTGCTTGGTAGACATAATTGGAAATGACCATTTTAGTTATAATTTTACGTTTTTAGATTATAGTACTCCCTGAGAGATTATCTTCTGCATGACATGACATGACATTACATGACTAGTAATGGATGTTTCACCACCATGTTAGGCATACAGCATTAAGTGTCCTGCTCTGCTGTGAGCAGCATGGTAGTCAATGTGTTAAGCAGGCATTTAGGAACTTTGAATGTGAAGTATATGCATCTGTACAGTTGTGGATAAAAGAACAGCTAGAATGGTAATTACTGTTTCAGGAATTATCCTTTAGACAGTTAAATATGTATCTAAAAATGAATTCATGAATAACTTTGTAGTCATTTAATCGTTTGGTTTTGTAAGACATTTAAATAAAAATACTGCACACCCAAAAATAGTCTGGAAATGGCAAGGAATATCAAATATAAGTAAATATTTTTCCTCATTAAGATAAAAGTGTAAAATTGCTGATACCTGGTTGTTACCATATCACTGCTGGCCCCAGCAGAGCAGTCTGCTGTGACCACCCCCACATTCATGCCAGCCAACGGGTTAATACACAAAACAGGGCAGTGCAAGACTTGGTCCGTAATTCTCATTGGTTGAAGCAACTAAAATCAAATTTCTGAGGTGTGCTGGAACTGTGTTATTGGTATATTCCCCAGCATGATTTAAAATTTTTGCATTGAAATGGCACTGACAGTGCGTAATATATTTTGCAACTGAGAATGGATACTAAAAAATTTATTTGGGAATATATTTCAAGAAACCCTTTCATACCAAACCTGACAATTATATTGACACACAAGTAAACCACCTGAATGGCACACTGGGTTATACAAGCATTAGCTGTAGGTGTAGAATAGGTAATTTACACAGAAAACTTTTCATACAAATTTTATTGTTAAGCACACTAAAGTTAAGGGAAAGGTGCAATGCCTAGATGAATAAACTTGGACACGCAAGAACTGGGTTTGCTCAGATATATGGAAAATTAACTGTAGTATTATATGACATACAACACATCTGAGGCGCAAATTTGTGGAGAGGAGAGATTGCATTTAACCTGTTGGATATGGTGCACATTTTGTTACAGTGCTGGGATGATGTCATCCAGATTTCAAAATTAGTGGTCTAGTAATGAAACTCTCATCAGTTTTAATATTTAAAAATAAACATGCCTGAAAAAGGAAGCTGAATTAGGACTTTCAATTAAATTGCAAAAATGTTCTTGTTTTGCACTTTCACTGTGGATGACACTTAAAAACATGGTGTTAGTAGCTCTTATTGACCTTTGTGTCAGCCACAGTGAACATGTTGAAGGTTTTAAAGTAACAAAGTAGTTGTTGACATTGAGACATTAATGGATGACAGCAGGAAACAGCAATGAAATAATGTGAATTACTTAAACCAGGAATTAAACAAGTCTACATAGCTTTCAACACAGCCAAAAAATGGTTGGTTCAAATGGCTCTGAGCACTATGGGATTTAACTTCTGAGGTCATCAGTCCCCTAGAACTTAGAACTACGTAAACCTAACTAACCTAAGGACATCACACACATCCATGCCCAAGGCGGGATTAGAACCTGCAACCGTAGTGGTTGCGCGGTTCCAGACTGTAGCGCCTAGAACCTCTCGGCCACCACGGCCGGCGAACACAGTCATTTCACACTTCTTATTCATTGCATATTTGTATGCTATAACTAATACAGCAACCTTTTATTTTCTCATCTTTGATCTGGAACACGTGTCACATCTTACTTGTTTTCCTAGAGCAACTCTAGGTTTACAAGATCCACATTTCAGAATTCTGGTAATTGCTAGTCCTACCTCATGCTGAAAGTGTGGGTTGATAGCTGTCTCTTCAGATATGATCTCATCAACTGCCATTTCAGAAACTTGAAGCAAAAATGTGATTATTCAATTTTCTGTCAGTGATGAATATATCACTAATGTATAGGTATATTCATGATGGTATAGAACAGTGCAGGGCCATCTTCTGCTGGGTAGACTAAACTGTGCACTTCACATCCAGTGCATCAATTTCTTCATAGGTAGTATCATAGTACACTACTATCTCAGACTTGATTGTTGCGATGCTCAATGAAACAGCATTATGCCTTGAAGACACTAAACTAACAGCCTTCTTAAGTTTCTGAATGAAGGATATAAGAAGTAATATATCCAAAAACAATTAAGTTTTACATTTTGCTGTCAGGAACTCTTTTGGAATTTTTCCTTTTATTATTATTTTGTACATGTGTGGCCTTTTTGTTTCCTCTTACCAGTTTGACAAGCACATCTGATTTGCTTAATGGGGATATTTATGGTTACAAAAAATAAATAAATAAATATTTGGATACAATGCAACCTGCAAACCAAGATCATCCTCCAAAACTTTACGAGCCTAGGAAATAAGCACAATGATTTGGACATAGTAGCATGTTTTAATAAACCAGATGTTTCAGTTATTACTGAGCATTGGTATACCAAAAAAGAATCTTATTATGCACCCATTAACAAAGAATTTCTGCTCATCTTTCAGTAGGGATATCAAACCTTATGGTGATGTTGCAAAAAGTGGCAATAATTGGTGCTCAAAGATGTAATTCCTACGTGTTGAAGGTGTTACTCAACTTTCTGTGATAAGCTATAGATGGGAAAGGAAACATCATTTTAGATATAGACAGACCTCCATCTGAAATTACAGATTTGTTTTAGCTAATCTCTATCAGTTGCTTGTAGAGAGAGATAGTAAATACTAAGGGAAAACGGCTGGTAATTATGCTGATAATTGTTCACAGTTTAATAAAACTTTATCTAACACAAATCAGTTTTCACTCATAAGGATGGCGAGTGGCACACACAGATCTAACATTACTGATAGGTAATACAGGGTACCCAGGACTTTGTACTGGGATACTTTCTTTTGTTGATTTGTGTAAATGACAAAATACTGCTCCTCAAATTCAAGGATAGTTCTGTATGCTGATGCTACACCCATTGCATGCAAGTGTAAAGATCGTGGGCAACTAAACTATGAAACTGTATTACAAATGAAATAACTCAGTATTTCTATGAAAGTCATCTCATTGTCAGCACAAGATAGCAGCAGTAACGGATTTTCACCCCACAAGACAGATTTTTAAATTCAGTTGTGCACTGGAACTGATATTGTCACCAAAGAAAACTACTGCTTGGTTACAGTTAAACTTTCTATATTTAACATGTTATAACATGGAAATAAACGGTCCTTATCCGAGCCAACTTTAACTATCATATCTATAAATATTGAAGGCATATCATCAGCCAAAGAACATCTGTTATCCAACCTATGCCGTGACAAAAAATGCAACGTCCTGTGTATACAAGAGACGCATAGAGATGAGCGACAGAGACGACCAAAAATACCGGGCATGAAACTAGCTGCAGAAACACCGCACTCTCAGTATGGAAGTGCTATATTTGTAAGACCAGGGCTTCAGATAATCAGTGCTCACTGCACCGTAGAAAATAACATCCAAGTCATTTCAGTGGAGCTGAGTAACTGCGTGGCTACCTCTGTGTATAAGCCCCCTTCGGCTGCATTTTCCTTCACACCACCCAGGAACTTCCATAACAGCAAGACGTCTGTAGTAATCGGTGACTTTAACAGCCATAGTCATTTGTGGGGATACTCTGAAGATGACGAAAATGGGGAGGCAGTCCTCTCCTGGGCTGAATCCTGCCAGTTGTCTCTTATACATGACAGCAAGCTACCCCCCTTCCTTCAACAGTGGCAGGTGGCAACGTGGATTTAACCCTGACCTCCTCTTTGTGAGTGAAGACATCACACAGCTTTGCTCCAAATCAGTGTGCTCGCCCATACCAAAGACGCAACACAGGCCACTACTGTGTCAAGTTCTTCCAGCAATAAGGCCACAGGAGGTGAATTTCAAACGGAGATACAAGTTCAAGAAAGCTGATTGGAAAAAATTTGCTAAGATTCTGGACAAGGAGATTAAGTCTGTGCGACCTATTCCTGAAGGGTACGACAGCTTTGTTCAAACTGTCAAACATTGCTCCCGGGCATCAATTCAAAGAGGGTGCAGGACAATGTATCTGCAGGGTATGACACCTGAAACAGCTGCTCTGCTGCACGGATACTATCGACTATATGAAGAAAACCCTTATAGCGAGGAGACTTATCTGGCTACACAAAATACTCTCTCCTCAATCTCTGAGGCGAAGAGAGACCAGTGGATTAAACTGATGACAGAATGTGAGATGAGTAGAAGAAGTCAAAAGGCCTGGAGATTGTTACGACACCTTAACAATGATCCCTCCCAACCCAATACACATACAAATGTGAAGGCAGACCAGATCGCATACCAGCTTTTGAAAAATGGTAAACCTGATCATACCAGTAAAATCGGGAGACGAACCCTGGAAAGGGAGCCCGAACAAGAGGGAAACACTCTGTCTCGACCATTCAGTTTGAATGAGCTCGACTCAGCTCTAAATAAGTGCAAAGTCGGAAAAGCAGCAGGGGTAGATGACATAAGAAGTGAACAGATCAAGAACTTTGGTCCAGGCGCAAAGTGCTGGCTACTCGAGCTAATGAATAATTGTGTCAAGAGCGGCAAGATACCAAAATCTTGGCGGAAAGCAAAAATTATAGCTATACATAAACCAGGGAAAGACCGGGATGACCCCAAAAGCTATAAGCCAATCTCCCTCCTATGCCACCTGTATAAGGTATTGGAAAGGTTGATCCTCCAAAGAATTACAGATATGATAGAACAGGCAGGATTCAGACAAGGGAAGAGCTGTACAGCACAGGTGTTGAATTTGACACAGCATATAGAGGACGGCTTCCAAAGGTGGCAGATAACAGGAGCAGTGTTTATAGATCTTTCAGCCGCCTACGACACTGTCAACCACAGACTCTTGTTGTTGAAGCTATACAACCTCACCAAGGACTATAAACTAACCTGTCTAATTAGAAATCTTCTGCAGAACCGAAGATATTTTGTGGAATATCAAGGACAAAGAAGCAGATGGAGGCAGCAGAAAAATGGGTTGCCACAGGGCAGTGTACTGGCACCCACCCTCTTCAATATATACACTAATGATCAGCCGTTACCAGAAGGAACACAAAGCTTCATATATGCAGATGACCGAGCAATCTCAGCACAAGATCACAGCTTTGAGAGGGTGGAGCGGAAGCTAACTGATGCTCTGAAAGTATTAACTGCCTATTACAGGGACAATCAATTGAAACCAAATCCTTGTAAGACCCAGACCTGTGCTTTCCACCTCCGAAACAGACAGGCTAGTAGAACCTTGCAGATAGATTGGGAAGGAACCTCTTTAGAACACTGCAAGACTCCAAAATATCTCGGAGTCACTCTGGACCATGCTCTTACATATAAGGAACACTGCTTAAAAACAAAGCAAAAAGTGGCTGCCAGGAACAATGTGGTTAGGAAGCTGACTGGAACAACATAGGGAGCACAGCCAGACACAGTGCGCACATCTGCATTAGCCCTCTGCAGCTGAGTACGCTTGCCCAGTATGGTGCAGATCTACACATACAAAGAAAGTTGATTTTGCTCTGAATGAGACATGTCGTATCACTGCGGGTTGTCTAAGAGCCACACCTGTGGAAAAACTGTAGTGCTTATCCGGCATAGCCCCCCCGGACATCCGAAGAGATACAGCAGCACGGAGTGAAATGAAGAAGGCATTAACATCCGAAGCCCACCCACTACATGGCCACCAACTGGCACAGCAAAGACTTGTGTCTACAAAGAGCTTCCTTCACAGTACAGAACTACTCACTGAAACTCCACATCAACACCGGGAGAAGAGATGGCAGGTCAGATGCCAGCATCTGCAGGAGTGGCTGATCCCGCAAGAAGTGGTTCCCCCACGCCACACAGAGAAATGGTCCACTTGGAAATCACTCAACCACCTGCGTTCTTCTGTCACAAGATCCAAGAGTAATCTGGAGGGGTGGGGCTTCCAGGTGGACTCTCTCCAGTGTGACTGCAGAGCTGCCATGCAGACATCAACACATCTACTACAATGCACATTACCTCCAACTGTGTGCACCATGGAGGACCTCGTAAATGCTACACAAAGTGCACTGGACGTTGCAAATTTTTGGGCATCCACTGTATAGATTAAAATTACCTTATGTTTGACAACACAATCTGTGTCTAATCATTTATTTCATTCTTGACTAGTTTAATTTATAAACCATAATGTATGTATGTATGTAGTAATGTATCTAATATTGTTTTTTTTAGTTTGCTTCTGACACGATAAATAAATAAAATAACATGGAAACTAATTACCGTACAAGAACATAACTTGGTAGCATTAATGTCAAGGACATGGGGAAGAGAGATAATGCAGAATCAGTTCAATTGAAACACTTTTAATGTGCTGCTACAGTACACCATACCATTACATACCAGTACCATTACTGGTGACGGTGATGGAGGCTGTTATGAAAAGCTTGCGATATTATTCAAATCTGATATGGCAAGTTAACAGAACTTTTGATCCATGTGAGTAAAATTATTGTGTAAAATCGATAGTGCAGCTTCTTACAGAAGTCTCTTCAGGGCCTTCGGAGTCTTTCACTTACATGTCAACATATTTACTCCCTAATAGTATTTGTTGTCCATAATAGTGGTAATTTTACTCTGTTCAGTGAAATGAACTTGCAAAATACTGGAAGGAAATGGAATTTCACATTCTGATTGAAAGTCTTTAAGAGGTTGCTGCAACACATCAGGCAGCAAACTGAAAATCTTAAGATATTAATAAAATACAAAGTAAAAAAATTAATTTACTAGCCTCTCCTTCTATAATTATAATTAAACGTAATGTTCTTACTCAAGGATGCATATGATAGTTAACACTAAGGTTCAAATTAACAGGGTTTTAATGTTACCATTATATGTAGGGCTGCCAGTACTCATTGTAAAATTCTGAAATGCTTTGTACAAAGTATGAGAGAAACAGCACCGAATAAAAAAAAACCATTTCTAGCTTTCAGGGTCCTTACTTCCTTCCTCTGGGAAGATGAATATGTTTTGTGACTGGAAATGAGGGGAAGATCACTTAGACCACCCGTATCGAACACTTATGTGACACATTCATGAGTACTGCTCCAAAGTTTGAGATCCATGTCAGATTTAAGCAACACATTGAAGCAACTCAGAGGCTTGATGCTAGATAGGTTACCAGTAGTTTCAAACTATGTGCGAGTATTATTTTGTATAACACTATTGAGAAAATTTAGAAGGCATGAGAAATCAGGGCTCGGATGATAGACAGCCTTTCTTCCCTCTCTCTATTTGCGAGTGGAACGGTACCATTTGGTTGCTTGTGTAGTATGTATAGACATAAAAATACGGAAGAAAATTGTGACTGCCTACTACATTAAGAAGTAATAGTTGAACTAACCTAAAGCTTCGTGATTTACTTCAAATGTTTTGTCCCACTGACACACTCTGACAATCAGTGACTTCCATTTATAGCAGTCTTACAATTTGGAGATGTCAGTATTGCTTCGATCTATTAATATTCCCTCATTGAGCTCTTTTTATTTTAAGATCACATAAACTGGATTTTTGAGAAACTACGTACAGGAAGATGTGATTGGCATATAGCTGTTTGTTTACAGAAAAACAACGATCAAAATGTAAGCATATCGGTAACGCACACAGGGGAAGAGCACATATCTGGACAAAAGCACTATACTGGATTTCGCCCCCTTTTCCCTAGAAACCTTGACTGGAGTAATAATTTGTAGCATAGTCTGAGGTCTACATTAGGTTGAAAAGCGATAATTTCGTTGACAGTTGTGGAACTCAGCGAATGAGAAATAAAGGTTGTGGTAACAGACAGACGTGTCTCTTTGCCTAATATTTGTTTGTGGCATATTTAAATGCACTTTCCCACATTTAACGCATTTCTCATAATAAAAAAAAAATAAAACTACTTGGTCATCCCCTAAAAACATATATTAGAAAATGAACAAGCATCCGATGTGTTTTGATACAGATATCGTACACAAACTGGAAAAATGCAATGGGCGTTCCACTACGCATCCTTTACCATATTTGATTCGTTTTTCCGCTGGTATGGGTTCAAAGACAAATTCGTGCTGCAAATGTCTCAGTGGTAGTTAGCCTACATTAGTAAGCAGCAGTTAATGCGTTAAAAACATTTAGACTCATTGTCCGTAATGCGTAATATGTGTTATGCTATAAATCACTCTGCCTTTTGACCAATAATTTGTAATGAGTTGGTTTCAATAAATCACGTACGGCTCTAATATGTAACCTTGACTACGCTGCGGATTTATCATGTCACCATAATACAGATTATTCGCATTTAAACCTTCTTTCTATATTTTATTCTGTTAACGGAAGCTTCATTCAAACAATCTGGATTAATTTGACATTCCAAAACAACAGCTGAAGGCAAGTCTGTATAAACACTGTAGCTAACGTGTGACGTCACTTACGTCAACAGAGTTGTTTACAGGTCTAGTCACCAGGCAGCGCTGTCACGCTTTCAGCCTTGTTGATGACGTCATGAAGCGATTCCTCGGGGCCCGCGAGACGCACCTGAACTTGGCATCCTCCTGTTTTGAAGCCAGTGGGCGGGGCCTGCCGCCATCTTGGATCCCCCAAAACATTAGCGAACGAGTGTTTATAATTGCTTCTTGTTCGTTATTTCTGTCTTGTGCACGCGATATTTATTTTATATAGTAAATGTTACACTGTTTTGGTGAACAACAAAGCATAAGGAACGCAACTTCAAACATTTTTCTGGTCTTAAATGCGTACGACACGAAAATATGACGCTTCTGGCCTTAGTGCTGTAATTCCTTTTTGTTTATACACTTCGAAGAACCGAGATAATAAAAATGTGCTATGAAAAGCGTGCTTTCTTAATCCATTTCTATTCACTTTCATTGTGTTTGTGTCGGTAATTGATAAAGCAGAACTCCAAAAGCAATGATTGATAGTTTAGAGGCACCGATTTGTATTCGTTGCATTTTCAAGTAAAATGCAAATTTTAAATGTTGAAATTTGCAAGAAACTTACCATATTTCCTTTGGAGTCTCATAGATGTATGGAGGGATGATATAAACAAGCCAGCTGTCATGGCAACAAAGTGAAAGATTCGTTAAATTACGAAGGAAAAGAACGTTATTTAAGATTGTCTCCCATTGTAGTTTACACATCTGCTTTGTTCATAAATTGTACCTACCAAGTGACATTCAGTGTGGCAAATAACAGCAACTTACAGAGTAACAGGACAACACAGTTATTAATGTAATGATCCAAATATCCTGGACTTATCCCAGATAGGGAACTTTGCTTTAACAAATATGTAACCCTTTAAGTACTTATAATTTATCGACTGTAACAGGTGTTCCACACATTTTACTGAATATTTAACTAACTACATGTAATTACATTACTTTTATATAAAATTACGCATTTTAAAACATTAGTCCCCATTTCCAGGATATTCCTTGCCAGAACTTTTCAGTTACTTGGGAATAACCAAACACTGAAAATCAAGTGTACTGCTCACCTCCAGATAGCTCTTCGTGTTAGATTGATAGGCAATCTGGGGTCAACAGAAAGGTCCGATCTTACTCGTCGGCTTTGACCCGTGACGTAAGCGTGTGTCGTGTGTGACGTCATTACGGCGGGGAAAACCTAATACATGGTTTGATGTACTCTTGTTTAAAGAACATGTATACGTAATATGAAGCAATTTGATGAACATATTGATCTGTAGCGTAGCCCACTTGAGGTTAGGTTGGGAGTTTTTTTTTTGGAATGCGGCCGCGGCAGCGGCCGCCTATGATTCGAAAATATTGATTTGACACTAATGAAGCCTGTGGGGGGATGGGGGGGCACTGCAGACTCCCCCCAGCGCATAACGACATATTTAGTTTCTCCCCACCCAAAAACCCCCAATTTCCCACGCTTGTCCCGTTACAGTCATTAGGCTTTTTGTGAAACTTGTGTATTTCAGTGTTTACAATACGTATTCGATGTTTTTATATCCGCCATATTGGAATTGTTTATCGTCGTTTCCGCGGTATTTGTGACGTCATGGGTCAAAGCCGACGGGTAAGATCGGACGCTTCTGTATTTCCGCAATCTGAAGTCAAATCACATAAATAAAACCAAACTGTAAAACTTTACAGTGCATCAGAATTTCAAGTGTATAAAAGGAAATAGCGCTTAAGTAAGTCCACTTACGAATGAAATGTGATTTGTTTAAACTTTAGACTACAATCAGAACGATTAGTATACCCGTAAGCGACGCAAGCCGGCATTTTTTATCAAAACACTTCACAACTACACAAAATCAAACCACCAGAAGCGAATGTTTTGGGGTAGCTAACATGGCGGATCTTCACTTGGGTTGGCTTCAAGTTTGTGACGTCATGACAACTCCTCTTATTTTTACCTCCATGCTGCTTGCCCAGTCTATTAGTATCTATGGTCAAAGGTCTGTGCACTTCACGGCTCACGTTTAAAAACAGTTGAAAATCATGTAAACAAAGGTTGTAATTCCGACGAAATAAACGGGGATGGGGTGTTGAGATCACGTGACGTGACGTGAGACTATCACGACGGCCATTGTGAATAGATCTTAACAGAAATACCGCTACTGCATATAAACACGTTTTATTAACTATAGATTACAGAACACACTATAAACACTAAACAGCGTGAGCATACTAAGTAGTAAGTAGTTCGAGAATGAACTGTCCACTCCAAAGTCCTTCAGCCTCGGAGAACTCGCTCGAGTTGGTAAGGTCGATAGTCAATCCACTGTCGATTACTGCCACACAAGTTGCAGAATTAATACCAATTTGACAGTTAGCAAAAAAAGCTGTAATATGAACAACTGTTTTGCTGCACCATATTTCTCCATTTTGAAGAGAGATGTATACCGCTGAACTTACATCTACTACTCACGTCGCTTCAAAATTAGTTTGATATCACAGATAAGAAACCGGGTTATATTTTTGCCAACTGCGGGTTCGTCATGTGGGAGCATTTAGAGTGTACATAAAAAACCTGTAAATCATTCGACCATATAATAAAGTTTTTACTAGATACAAGTCATTTATCGCTATGTAGTTTTAAACAACTGGAGGTTATGGCGCAAAACATCTGTCAATCTTTATCGAATGTTGCTGGGATTGGTAGGGGTGGGGGAAAGGGTACCAAAGCCGGAAAACTTAATCGCGGTCGCTTGCCGCTTTGGAGGGTGAATTGACCTTGTTCGAGGAACCGACGTTGCATAATGTCGAAACGAATCGTCAAGGCTGCAGCTGATTAGATAAATGTACAACATGATGGACCAGTTTAAATAGCATAGCAGATACGCTGGCCTGTGAGGACAGCGGCTGTGCATCAATTTTGAGAGTAGAAAGTTGCATTACAACCAGCGCGGCAACACGTGTGTAAGCTGACGTAAATACAACGAGCATTGCATCTATTGAAAAACTATAGGAGAGAAATAAATCGACGATGCCCCTTGAAGATTATAAAGATATAGTTGGCACATGCGCTAGCATTACGACGATTGGACAGTTTTTTTCAGGAGTGTACGTATGTACTTTTGAACTTAATTGAATTCTTGTTCAAGATCTTAGAAAGTTTCATTAATGTAACGTAATTATTACAGATTTATTTGCAAGGACATAGTAAAAAAGGGATCAACAGAAAATGTGGCAGACACACCATTCATCGGCGGTATTGCCGTGTAAGTATGGGCGATTCCGTTTTCGTTTGGATTGTGTTAAATATTAAATTAAATACAGTATATTGCTGTTATTAAATGAATGAAAAATTTGCCGTGTATAATCTTTAAATGGCAAATGAAATGAGTTTGCGAATTGTTTCACACAACCTTTTATTTCTACTTAGACAAATCTCCAAAAATTGGAAGCCTTGTCTGCAGAATTCTGGACATGAGAAATGTTATTTTCAGAATATTTAAGTTGTGATTAAAGGCCAAATATCACCTGACAACCCTGACCCTAGTAAATTATGAATGTATGCATCTCTATATTGCCTGCTTTTGAAAATATGTAGAGGAAATGGACTAATATCAATTTTTTTTTCTTTGCAGTTCTGTTCTTATGTATGTTTATGCAAAAATCTTGAATGATCCAGCAATGGTGTCGGTGAACGTCGCTGGAATAACGCTCAATGTTTGTTACTTGTTGTGTTATTATTTATATACACATGATAAGGTAATTTCATTTACTTGAATGTTTACAGATTGATATATAATTAAGCAAAATTCAAAGAGAGGCAGGCTTTATTTAAATTCTTGGCATTATTTTGAGGATAATTTGAGTTTAATGACTGTGTAACTGTCTTCTTTCAGAAATCTGTTCTGAAACACATATGGAATGCTTTTTTGATATGTGCTGTTTTTGTGGCATATGCCTGGTGGGAAGATCCAGACTTAATTGAACATAGATTTGGAATAATTGTAACTGTGTTACTGCTTCTTCTTATTGGATCACCACTTTTTTCACTTGTAAGTAATATAAAAGCATTGCAGAAAGTAAAAAGTATTCATATGACATGGTTGGCTGGGAGATGTGTGTATCTGAGAAGTGTAGGTGACTCTAGAGTAAGTGTGTAGTATAGTGTCATGCTTGTGGAAGGTGATGATGAGATAATTGAGAGGCTGACATGTGGTGCTAGCACATAGCTCCTCTTGAATATCACCGAGCCACCCCCCGTCCTCTCTCCGAGCTTAACATCCCCACCTGACTGATCACTGTCAACAGTTTCAATGTAATTCTATTAGAGATGGTAAAGTATCTGGTTGATCAACTAAATGCAGTTCATAGTGTCTTGATTCTAAGATGAATATTAACAAAAGTAGTAAAACTAGGGAATTGGAATTTAGTTGAATTAAATCGAGGAATGGTAAAGAGAATTTGGTCAGAAATGCGGTACTAAAAATAGCTTTGAATTTGGGCAGCGAAATATCTGAGGATATCCAAACTAGAGGACATAGAATGTAGATTGACAATAACAAGAAGTGCATTCCCTCCCTCCCTCTGCCCCCTCCCCCTTTTTTGGGGAAGAGAGAGAAAGAGAAATTTGTTAATGTCAAATATATGTTTCAGCACTAAGAATCATTTTTCTGAAAGTATTTGTTTAGAGTGAGAAACTGAAAACTGTATGATTAATAATTCATAAAACAAGAGAATAGACGTTCAAAATGTGGTGCTACAGATGAATGCTGAAGGTTAGATTGGTCAATTGGATAAATACTGAGATGGTGAATTGATTTTTTGAGAACACAAATGTATGGTACAACTTGACTAAAATAAGGGCTCGGTTGACAAGGCACATCCTGTGGCACTGGTAATTGGGGGGAGGGGAGTACATGTATGGTGCTGGAGAGGAGGAAGAGGAAGGGTAGGGGGGATTGTAGGTTGCAATAGCTATGTAGATGTGAAGAGGGTTGCACAGAATAGACTAGATGCAACACTTATATTTATTGTTATTGTGAAGCCATTGCTCCTTTCCAGTTACCTTCCCAGTTAGAGGTTAAAATAGTTGTATTGGCTACTCCACAAACAGCTGTTTAGTTGAGGAAAGTTTTGGAATGGTTGCTAGGCACAGAGATAGAGATCTTTTATTTAAGCATAGTGCATAATGTTATGTCCTCTAGTATTACGGGTAACTCTAAAATATTTCTCTTTGCTGATGACACTAGCTTGGTAGTAAAGGATGTTGTGTGCAACATTGGCTCAGTTTCAAATTTTGCATTATATGACCTAAGTTCATGGCTTGTATAAAATAAACTAACGCTAAATCACAGTAAGACACAGTTTTTGCAGTTTCTAACACACAATTCAACAAAAGCTGACATTTTAATTTCACAGAACGGGCATATGATTAGTGAAACTGAACAGTTCAAATTCCTAGGGGTTCAGATAGGTAGTAAGCTGCCATGGAAAGCCCACATTCAGGATCTTGTTCAAAGACTTAATACTGCCATTTTTACTATTCGAACGGTATCAGAAGTGAGTGATCGTTCGACACGAAAATTAGTTTACTTTGCTTATTTTCATTTGCTCATGTTGTATGGTATTATATTTTGACGTAACTCTTCCCATTCTAAAAGAATATTTTTGACTCATAAATGGGCGGTTCAGGCAATAAGTGGTGTAAGTTCACGAACCTCTTGTTGACCCCTATTCACGAGTCTGGGTATTTTAACATTGGCCTCTCAGTGTGTAAATTCCTTAATGTCATTTCTTGTTAACAATATTAGCTTAGTCCCAAGAACAAGCAGCTTTCACTCAGTTAATACTCTGCAGAAATCAAACCCACATTTGGATCGGACTTCCTTAACTCTTGTGCAAAAAGGTGTGCAGTATACTGCTGCATCCATTTTCAATACCCTACCACTTGAATTCAAAAATCTTAGCAGGTATTTCACGTGCTTTCAAATCCAAACTGAAGAGTTTCCTCATGGGTCACTTCTTCTATTGTCGAGGAGTTCCTTAAAAAATTAAGTTGGTTCTTATTGTATTGTTGATTTCATTTACTTAAACTTATGGAGTGACTTTTCAGGTTCATAAATATTTATTTTTATCTGTTATTACTTTTATGTTGTAATTTCATGTACTGACACGTTCCATGACCTCGGAGATTTGCTCCTCAATTTGGTCCTACGGAACTTGACGTGTGAATAAAATAAATAAAAAATGACAGTAGCACATGAACATTTGACCAGCTTTTACATTTTCAAGATACTCATTCACAGGCTCTGCTTCATAATAATCTGCCCTTTATCAAAGTCACTTATCTCATTGGATTTCCCCATTTGCAGCCCATTTCTTCACTAGGGCTATGCCCCCTCCATGTCTGCTCCAGTTTCATACTTTTGTTACTGCGTCATGTGCCTGTAGTGCCACCAGGCAGCATGCAACATTGTGGTGACCAGTCAAATCAAATGATTTGAAAATTGTATGTAATGAGATGAATTAATCACATATCGCACATGTTTTGGCTAATCAGGGTATGTTCCAAGATTCTGCAACAAGTAGTTGTTGAGGATACTACAGGATAGTTTTGTGGGTCACTTTTTCTTTAGCTTTGAATTATTTTACCAGTAAATCATTGCAGAACGGGCGCGCGTGTGTGTGTGCGTGCGTGCGTCTATTGTTGACAAAAGTCAATGGCTGAAAGCTTTAATTGTGAAGTCATTTTGTTGTGCCTATCTGAGACTCAGCATCTCTGCTATATGGTTTGTATTGTATTACTGTCTTAGTCCTTCAATGGGTTGACTAGTGAGTGATGCGAGTGAATGAAGTCTCTCTCACTGCAAATGAGTCCTGCAGAAGCCCTTGACTGCTCTCTGACCTGCTTACCAGCCGGACATATATTATACTTTTACCTCTCTTTAAATTATTTATCATCTCTGCCATCAGTATGCCTTGATTTGCCCCCTTCATACATACTGTCACGATTCTGTCAAACTTCTGGCAGATGTCACTCTACATGGGCAATCATCTGACGTAGGGACTGATGACCTGGTTGATCAATCCTTTAAGCCTTCTCCCCCCCCCCCCCCCTCACCCTGCTCCCAAATCTCTAGTCATCTATTATAAAAATTAAACTCCATCCGAATATATCTCAGAACACACAATGGTGCTGACTGACTGCTGTGCCAGCCTCAGCCTACGGTGTCACTGGATGCACATACAGAGGGTTGTGTGGTCAGCACACTGCTCTTCCAGCCAGTGGCTGTTTTTGCGACTGGAAAGATATTGAGGTCACTACTTTGTGCTTGCACACCAACAGAGCATTAATAGGTCTTCTTGATTGATGAATTGTTGACAAAATGACCATAGATTTCTCTAGTCAGGTTACTAATAGCTTAAGGAACAAAACTGAATGAATACATATCTTTAATTTTGTGATGTAACCAAGAAGAGATACCATAAATCTTATTAAGATTTTCACCTTAATTGTGGTATGTACACTGCAATAAGTCTTCCTATCAGATTATGCTATGTGCCATACTTGAAATCGTATTTGAACCTTTGTCTCACATAAGTAACTTTCCACCAAATAAGGCATTGGAGTGTGCCTCACACTAATTGCACTGTTAAGGGTGCCTCCTACTTGCCTTACCAAAGCCTAAGTGCATGTTACTGGTTTCATTTAACCCTCGAGCGGGCGCACCTGTGTATAAAGTGCGCCAACCAAAAATAAAATGATTTTGTGCGGATCCATTTTTGTTTCACAAGCGCAAACCTATACCTATTCCTTCAGTATTGCTTCAGATAAAACAGCGATAAATTGTGTTGTCGTATGTCCAGGTGAGCAACAGTAATATAAAATACAAAGCGAGCTAGGTGAGAAAAAATTTGTGATCAGTTCAAAAACATGAACTAGCAACATAATCCCACATTGAGGCAGTTGTCTACAAGATAATTAGTGATCGAATAAGCAGCTGACAGATATCTGATGAAACTGCACTACTTAATGCTTCGAATGCATCATTACTGTCTCCCTGTTCTTGGCAACAGAGAGTTATAGTGAAAATTTATTTCATTATTGTTTAATAAAACAGTAGTTTAACTCATAATATGTAAGTTTATTTTCTCCTTGTTTAAATAAACTAAGATTAAACTGTGATTTTGATCATACTTGACTGACCTTGCTAACATAATGTAAGCTATTCTTTTCATGTGTACAAAGTGTGCCGCGCGCCTGCTCGTGTTATGGAAAAACTTGAGGGTTATGGATGTTTGGTGCTGTATAACACTCTTTTTAGTCAAGTAAAATGTTTTCTCATAGATTACCTTGCTAGAAGGTAGTTGACTTACAGAAAAGAAAACCCAGCTGCTCTTATTGCATAGAATTCCAGTATTACATTATTACATTGCATACCACAGTCTTGTGGTTATTACTGTTGCCTAGTGGCGTGCTACAAGAATCACTACGAGAATTTGCAGAAAGTGATCAAAATTTTTTGCATACTCATCACCATCTCAATGTACTTTGCTTAATGTTGTATGCACTAGTGCACTCGTTTCTTTGTAGCTTAATTTTTGTCCATATTTTATGTTGAATATAATGATTTGCTAGTGGTGGTTCTTTTTTGTTATTAGGGTGAAATCATAAGAAGTAAAAGCAGTGCTTCTCTACCATTTCCGTTGATACTGTCGGGGACAGTAGTTTCTGCAGAATGGCTTTTATACGGCATTATAATTAAAAATCATTTCATTCAGGTAAGTATTATAAATATTAGCACACTGTTGGAGTATAGTTATTGGCACTCACATTTTCAATTTTACTAATATTGTGTTGTGCACCCGTGGGATCATTATGAATGTCTAATCAATTTCCACATAGCTGTTGGAATGCCTTGTGTTCATGCACATTCAATGCATCTCTATGTTGTTTCCCTAGCAGCCTGTGCTTGTTGTAATGGTATGACAATGGAATTGCCAATGGAATGTCATTATTATTTTGTATATAAAAATTACAGTGTATGCTGAATGCACTCGCTAAATATACCCTTCCATTGTCAGGATTAAAAGCATTTTAGATCTGATTTATTTTTCCATATTAAATAATGTTAAGATAAGACATTCACAACTGCAGTCCCCTCCACTTGAAAGGGGGTGGGGGTGTGATTTGTAAAAACTTACTGAATTTTCACATACAAACTACAAGCAGATAAGATGTATTGGGTGCCTTTCTCAACTTTATTGCTTCAAAATACCATTCAGCATAAAAATAAGGTGAGACTAAAACCCAAAAATTCAGTCTACAGTCAAAATGTAAGCAACAAATTAGTTTCATATTGTCTGTTATCATGAGAAGTGAAAGAAAGATTATTTATATAGCTGCAGAAGAAAGTAAGAATTGCTCCAAACCATGAATTAGGAGTTAGGGGAAAGAGAAAGATATGAGAGTTTGAGAGTGGGAGGGGAGGGGACGGGGTGGGGGTGTGTGACACACACACACACACACACACACACACACACACACACACACAGACACACACACAGACACAGAGAGAGAGAGAGAGAGAGAGAGAGAGAGAGAGAGCGCACAAGCAAGTTGGAAGAAGAAAGTGTTGAGAAGAAAGTAGCAAAGACTAATAAAGGAAAAATCAAACTTAAATGGAGACCCCATGATGGATGAGACAAACAATGACCACTGGCTTCCATGAGACTGAATGCTTAGAAGTGGCATTGCACAAACGTGACACAGTGATGAAAGTATCTAGACAAAATGCCTGGTGCCTGAGAACAAGCATCTCAGAAATTGCAAAGATGGTTTGCTGTTTGTATGTTATTGTTCGTTTTGAGCAGCTATGGAAAGTTGTTGAAAGATGGTGAACCATGAGTAGACAACAAGGTGTTGGACATAGATGTCTCTTCACAGAATGTACAATACTGGTGCAGGCACAAGTGCTCTGGAGCACACAGTTCAATACACACTGTTGAACATCAGGCTCCACAGCAGATGACCCCTGCATGTTCCCATGGTGGCCGAATGTTGTCAGTTATGATTTGCAGTGGGTGCAAGATCATAGATGATGGCCCATGGATTAATGGAAATGTATCATCTCACCAAATGAAGCATGTTTCTTATTAAACTAAGTTGATGGTCATGTTCAAGTATGCCATTGCCCAGGCAAACAATTGCTCGAAACATGCATACCGCCATAGACATGGACTTTTGAGGACAGCATTATGCTATGAGGGACATTAACTTGCACTTCTGGGGGACCTATGCTAGTTATCAAAGGCACCATGAGCACTGCGAACTGTAAGAACATTACTGCAGACCACTTCAATCTCTTCTTGTTTGATATCTTCTCAGACAGCAGTGGCATTTTTCTGGGGGGTAACTATGTGTTTTGGGGATTGCAACAGAGAACTCATTAATATCGTGGGCACCAAATTCACCTGACGTGAACCAGTGGAACACTTCTGAGATGCTATGGGACCAGCTCAGCATCCTCCAACCACCGGTCCATAATTAATGGGAACTGTGTGTAGATATAAACTGCCACATACCTCTGGAAATTACCAAGTAGTTGTTGAATCTGTACCATGTAGAATATTTTTGTATTTCATTCTGAAGGTGGACAAGCACATTATTAAGGAGTGGTCATAACGTTTTGGCTCATCGATGTGTGTGCTGGTAAGCAGGTCCCAAGTGGTGAAGTTTAGAAGTACTCCTTCAGCCATGGGCATCCAGATGACTTGTGTGGTGAAAAAAGTTTGCATGTCACTGCAGTTACTTTCCACCGAAGTTCCAGGGGATCAGTAAATTTTATTCCAGGTTTTTCTCACGTAATGAGAGAAATATTTGTTGGGTGTTAACTGCTTCAGTTTGTAAAGGGAAATTGCTATCCTCGTAACATAACAAATCCATAAATTAAAAGCGGAATCAGCATGCTCAGTTTAAAGTTGTTTTTGTACTATTCTGTAACACATTGCACCAGACAGAGTGCAGCCCCACTGTGAATGTTGTTCTTGGGCACGAGATTTGTCAGTTGCTATTCATAAGCAGCTGGAATTGCCATGACTGCTGTCATGAGATTGGAAGTTTCTGTGAATAGGTGTGTTAGGAAGGCTACTGAGATACCAAAGTACCTCGAGTGCTATCCTCTCCAATGCATACCCCCCCCCCCTCCCCCTGCAGGTTCGGGGGTAAGAATAGGCCCGCGGTATTCCTGCCTGTCGTAAGAGGCCACTAAAAGGAGTCTCAACTGTTTCGGCCTTTAATGTGATGGTCCCCTAAGGGGTTCGACCACTCTATTTCCAAATTTTTCAGTTAGTGCATACCATTTGGGAAAGGACGCCTTACGTGGTGCATTCTATATCCATCTTGCCCTAAGATCTGGCATATTCGTTTTTGTCATGGAGTTGGACTGACACTGAGCTTCCGGCCCCATCTGCTGCAGTGTGTTCCGGGTAGCATACATTCCCTCCATTGTGCACTTCCATCTTTGCCCTCGCGATGTACATGGATATTTCGACACCCGACATCCAGCACGGTAGCCAGTTCGTTTTGGTGGGGTCGTCATGTACCCTCTTGGTGGTAGCCCCCTGACTACACAGGGATCGCACTGCTGATGCCTGAGCTGTTACCTCCCCACATATGCCGAGGAGTAGATGCCTATCCCTCTGGGGCATCGGGACTCCCAGAAAAGGCCATCCTGCTAGGTGGTCTTTGCTGTGGCTGGGTGGCGCCCGTGGGGAGAGCCCCGGGTCGGAGTGGGTGGCATCAGGGTGGGTGACCAGCAATGAAGCGTGGTACATCATCTCTCGCTGGTGGGCCTCCACCAGCACTCTCTAAGTGATCGAGGTCTAACCTCAATGGAAAGAAATTTGATCAGAGATCATGTCCCTCCCTGGCCACTCCATGGGAGGAACATATGTCTAAAGAAGGCAGTGGAGATTATTCACCCCAGTACTTCGTGTGTACGCGAGTTGATGGGGAATCATTTATGTCGACCAAGCCCCAGTTTTTTGTGGAGCATTTAGAGGACAAGTTTGGGGAGGTGGAGGGCTTGTCCAAAATGCGCTCTGGGTCAGTTCTCATCAAAACAGCATCCTCTGCCCAGTCACGGAGGTTGCTCACTTTCGACAAGTTGGGAGATGTTTCCGTCACCATCACTACCCATAAAAGTTTAAACATGGTCCAGGGTATTATATTCCACAGGGATCTTCTTCTGCAGTCTGACGATGAACTATGCGCCAATCTAGAACGACGAGGTGTTCACTTCGTCCGGCGCGTCAGTCGGGGTCCGAGGGATAATCAGGTAGCCACCGGTGCCTTCATCTTGGCCTTCGAAGGTGATGTTTTACCCGAAAATCTCAAGGTGATGGTTTACCGCTGTGATGTGAAGCCATATATCCCTCCTCCGATGCGGTTTTTTAAATGCTGGAAGTTCGGGCACATGTCATCCTGCTGTACTTCCGGCATCACATGTCGAGATTGCGGACGTCCTTCGCATCCCAATACTCCATGTGCTGCGCCTCCCATCTGTGTTAACTGCGGAGAACACCATTCCGCCTGCTCGCCGGACTGTAGGATATTCCTCATCAACCTACGCTGCTGCTGCAATGACGGTTCTCCCATCTCCTGTGTCGTCCCGTATGGTTGGATCTATTATTGGTCAGAATCCATCAGCCTCCTTGATTGTGGGAGCCACTTCACACCCTGTTGCTCCTGCTCCATCTTCTTCAGGAGCAACACCTACCCAACCATCGGGGACATCAGTTCCCCCTTCCCGGCTGGAGAAGAATAAGACTTCTTCGGCTACTCTCGCCAGGAAGGGGTCCCTTGGGGACCTCCATTCGCAAGTTCCGACCAGCGGAAAAGTGTACACCCGCAAGTGGCTGAAACAATCACCAGTCCCTGGTCGTAGGGCCTCACGGTCGTCGTCCGTCACTGAGACTGACCCAGTGAAGCCCATGAAGCCTGAACCACCGAAGGCACAGCGAGAGAAGCAGAAAAAGAAGAAAGTCCCCAAGAATAACGACATTGCGGTGGCACCCGTCCCACCGCTTCCTAAAAGCTCTGCGTCTGAGGACGAGGTGGAGATTCTGCATCCGCTGACAACCTGGATCTCGCCGGTCCCTCAGACGCCATGGATGTCACTCGCGCGGGTACTGAATCGGTGGCAGCGAGTGAACAAGCGGTGTAAATTGCCTTCACGGTCCCTTCACGCCTTTCTCAGCCATGGACAATATCATCCTCCAGTGGAACTGCAGCAGTTTCTTCCACCATCTAGCTGAGCTCCGACAACTTATCAGCCTTCACACTTTCTTCTGCATTGCTCTTCAGGAAACTTGGTTTCCCGCAATGCGAACCCCCGCCCTCCGTGGCTATCGGGGTTATTATAAGAACCGGGCAGCTTATGAAAGGGTGTCTGGTGGCGTCTGCATCTATGTCCTTAACTCTCTTCACAGCGAGTCTGTCCCTCTACAAACAGCTTTAGAGGCTGTCGCTGTTCGGGTGTGGACGCCACAGGCTGTTACCGTCAGCAGTCTTTACATTCCACCGGATGGTGATGTCGCGCAGCATGTCCTGGCTGCGCTGATAGCCCAATTGCCGCCACCTTTCTTGTTACTGGGCGACTTCAACGCCCATAACGCTCTGTGGGGTGGGTCAGTGGCAACAGGTCGAGACGCCACCGTTGAGCACTTACTGGCGCAGCTCGATCTTTCGATTTTAAATGATGGTGCCTTCACACACTTCTGTGGCACATGGCACGTACTCTGCCATTGACTTTTCGATCTGCAGCCCTAGCCTCTTACTGTCTGTCCAATGGAGTGTGCATGACGACCCGTGTGGTAGTGACCACTTTCCGATCTTTCTGTCACTGCCACGGCATCACTCTTCTGGGCGCCCCAGCAGATGGGCTATGAATAAGGCTGACTGGGACTTGTTCTCCTCCATTGCCGCCATTGAGCCTCTTTCTAATGACGACATTGATGCGGTGGTTCACTCAGTCACCACCAGCATCGTTACTGCCGCAGAATCTGCCATTCCCTGTTCTTCTGGGTCCCCTCGGCAGAGGACTGTGCCTTGGTGGTCGCCGGAGATCGCGGAAGCGATTAAAGATCGCCGGCGGGCGCTCCAGCATCACAAGTGACATCCATCCATAGAACACCACATCGCCTTCAAACGGCTGCGTGCGTGGGCCTGTCACCTTATCCGCCAACGCAAGCAGGAGTGCTGGGAGCGGTATGTTTCCACCATTGGCCTCCATGTCTCTCCATCGCAGGTCTGGGCCAAGATTTGACGCCTCTATGGCTATCGAACCCCTGTCAGCATCCCAGCACTCTCACTGAATGGAGCAGTTTGTACTGACTCCGACGTCATTGCAAACTGCTTGGCAGAGCATTTTGCTCTGAGTTCCGCTTCTGCGAATTACCCCCTGGCCTTCCGCTCCATTAAAGAGCGGATGGAATGTCGGAGCCTTTCATTTCGCACCCACCATCCAGAATCGTACAATGTTTCATTCAGTGAGTGTGAATTTCGCAGTGCCCTAGCCGCTTGCCCTGATACCGCTCCTGGGCCAGATCGCATCCACTGTCAGATGCTGAAACGCCTTTCAGGGGACTGCCAGCGACGGCTCCTCGACCTTTACAACCGTATTTGGGTCGAGGGCGAGTTTCTGTCGCAATGGCGGGAAAGTATTGTTATCCCCATTCTGAAAACTGGCAAGAACCCTTTGGAGGTGGACAGCTACCGTCCCATTAGCTTCACCAACGTTCTTTGCAAGTTGCTTGAACGGATGGTGAGCCAGCACTTGCATTGGGTACTGGAGTCTCGGGGCCTTCTGGCTCCGTTTCAGGGTGGGTTCCGTAAAGGCCGCTCTGCCATCGACAATCCGGTGAGCCTGGAGTCGGCCATCCGTACTGCCTTTGCCCGCCGTCAGCACCTGGTCGCTGTCTTTTTCGACATGCGGAATGCGTACAGTACGACATGGCGGCATCACATCCTTTCTACGCTTCATGGATGGGGTCTTCGGGGCCCTCTGCCGATCTTTATCCAAAATTTTCTGTCGTATCGTACCTTCCGCGTGCAAGTCGCGGCCTCCCATAGTTCCTCCTGAGTCCAGGAGACCGGGGTACCACAGGGATCTGCCCTCAGTGTCTGCCTGTTTTTAATTGCAATAAACGGGCTCGCTGCAGCAGTGGGAAATTCTGTCTCCACTTCCCTGTATGCTGACGACTTCTGCCTTTACTATAGGTCTATTGGCACTGCAGCTGCTGAACGTCAGCTACGGGGCGTTATCCGTAAGGCGCAGTCTTGGGCTGTAGCTCATGGGTTCCAGTTTTCGGAAGCCAAGACCTGCGTTATGCATTTCTGCCGGCGATGCACTGTTCACCTGGAGCCGCGGCTTTATCTTGATAGCGAACTTCTTGCTGTGGTGGAGTCACATAGGTTTTTGGGGGTGGTTTTTGATGCCCGGTTGACTTGGCTGCCTCATATTCAGCAGCTTAAACAGATGTGTTCGCATCATCTAAATGCTCTGCGATGCTTGAGCCACACCCGCTGGGGCGCCGACCGATCTACCCTGTTACGGCTCTACCAGGTGTTAATCCAGTCCCGTCTGGATTATGGGTGCCTGGCTTATGGCTCAGCATCCCCATCTGCGTTGCGGGTGCTGGACCCAATCCTCCACAGCGGGATACGCCTTGCCACTGGTGCTTTCCGGACCAGCCCTGTGGACAG
Organism: Schistocerca nitens; assembly: GCF_023898315.1. Lineage (NCBI taxonomy): Eukaryota > Metazoa > Arthropoda > Insecta > Orthoptera > Acrididae > Schistocerca > Schistocerca nitens. The sequence goes on along the minus strand of NC_064617.1, from coordinate 803,068,530 downwards.
CATACTTGTGGAGGCAGGTGTCCCTCCACTGTGGTTATGGCGCCAACAATTACTGGCTGCGTATGCTGCCCATGTTTTTAGCTTGCCTGGGCATCCAAATTATCGTCTCCTGTTCCCGCAGTCAGTCGTCCATCTCCCAGAATGTCGGCCCCGGTTGGGTTGTGTGATCGCCATCCGCGTCAAAGATCTTCTCTCCGGGCTAGGGGTTTTCCCTGTTCCACCTCCTTTCCGGGCCCCTCTGCATACACCCGCGTGGTGTGTGCCTCGCCCTTGCCTTCGGCTTGAATTGGCACAGGGCCCGAAGGACTCAGTCCCTCCGGAGGCCTTCCGCCGCCGCTTTCTTCCATCATAGCCACGTATCAGGGCTCTGGCGTGTTTCACACTGACGGTTCGATGGTTGCTGGTCGTGTTGGTTATGCGCTAACTCTAGGGGACCATTCCGAACAACGTTCATTGCCGGCTGGCTGCAGCGTTTACACTGCTGAGCTGGTCGCCATCTTTTGAGCCCTAGAGTATATCCGCTCCTGCTCAGGTGAGTCCTTCATTATCTCAATACCCACAGAGAATAAAAAAAAGTTCAACAGAGCGGTTTACGAGCTCTCGACCAGTGTTTCCCTCGTTCTCGTCTGGTGATGGCTATCCAGGTGTCCCTGCATACTCTTGCCCGTTGCGGGCGCTCTGTGGTCTTTATGTGGACCCCCGGTCATGTTGGGATACCCGGCAATGAAAATGTTGACCGCCTGGCGAAAGAGGCCACCAGTAAACCATCTCTGGAGATTGACCTCCTGGAGACTGATTTGCGGGCAGTCTTATGCCGCGAAGTTCTCTCGCTTTGGGAGACTGAATGGCGCAATCTGCCCACGCCAAACAAACTCTGTCCTATCAAGGCGACGACGGGTGTGTGGCGGTCATCCATGCGAGCCACTCGCAGAGATTCAGTTGTTCTTTGTCGGCTCCGCATTGGCCACACCCAGCTGACACACAGTTATTTACTGCGTCGGGAGGACTCTCCTCTATGTCGTTGCGGGGCGGCTTTGACAGTGGCCCACATTTTGTTGGCCTGTCCCCTTTTAGCTGTGCTGCCTGATACGCTCCTTGCACTTTTAACTGATGACTCTGCCATGGCATGCTTAGTTTTATGCTTTATTCGGGCAGGGGTTTTTTATCATTTAATTTGAGTGTTTGTTTTTGTGTTGATTCGGGCCTTTGGGCTAAGATTTTAAACTGAGTTTTTAATGTCTCTCTCGGTGGTTGGCTGCTTCTTTTTTTGTTCCTATGGTCGGCCACCCACCGTCACACTCTTGTGTGATTTTATTTCGTTTTGTCTGGTCTTTGTCTACGTTTCTCTTGTTCTGTGTCATCTGTCTACTATTCTGTTGAACTTTTTTTTTTTATTCTCTGTGGGTATTTTTAGTATTTGGGTAAAGGGACTGATGACCGTAGCAGTCTGGTCCCTTGAATCCCCCAAACCAGCCAACCGATCTCCAATGGATATCATCTCCTGTGCAGGAAATATTGGATCTTTTGCCTCTCATCTCCTTGATAATGAGTGGCATATCAGTGGTAGATCTAGCTGCTCCATGGAAGAGACATTGGCCATTGAGGACTCTGGGTACTACACCCATCTCCTACCCAATAGGAGGTGCTTTCTTTAGCTGAAACTGACCACGAGCCAGTGAGAGGCATCTTGCCTGTTGTGAAAGTAGTTGTGTCCATTGTCAAGGAAGCGTGGGGCAGTTAATCAGCAATAGATCAAACATGTAGGTGTGTAATGTACCACTTGAGGCAATTGCAACAAGGGAGAGAAAGATTATCTTGGGCATTCAATATGTCTTCCTGGAGACCACATTTAATGTGCCGAAGTGACTGTTCTGGCAGCCATTCTGACTAGCTCTTCTTAAGTTTCGAAAGTTTTACAATGCCCCACTGAGTTTATTGTTGTGTCACACTCAAAAAATCAGCAAGAAGCGCACTGTTCCTGTCCAAAAAAACAATTTCCATAATCTTTCTTGCAGACTGTTTGCAAGCATTTTTATTTATTTATTTATTTATTTATTTTCCAGGGAATTTGTGTGCCACCACTCCGTAGACAGCAATTTGGTCTCACAGTTCATATGTTTAACCTAAGTCTCATCTCCAGTTAAGATCTGATAGTCAGTCATGACCTGTTTTGTAAGAATCCAGAAATGTCAGTGATGTAACCATGCATTTGTTCTTTTGGATTTCTGTCAAGTGTTTTGATACCCGTCTTGCACAAAAGTTATGATAGCCTAGCTTCTGTGCAACATTCCAATGCAGCAAGAGTCATAAAATTTGTGGGAACCTCAACAAGAGCTTCATCATTGGAATAGGCAGTTTTGTGGAATCTTCTCATTGACTTTCCCAACCAGTTAACCAGTCACAGTCCACCTTGCTCTTTATCATAAACATTAGTTTTACCACCTTTAAATGTAATGCAACATTGGCCCACTCCACCTTCAGTGATTTTGTTTCCATACACGTCACACAGCTGCCAATAAATTTCAGTCAGTTTCTTTTCCCCCCAACAAAATCATTATTACTGACTGCACTTAACAGTTTGGAGGATTGGGAATTCTGCCACACATTTAAAATTTTGCACAGATATTCAGACAGAACTTTATAAGATTTCAGAATGTTTCAAAGATTGGCAATGTGCTTTAAATATTTAAAAAAATGTAAAATTTTGCACTTCATAAAACGAAAAACATAATAGCCTGTCACTTCAGTATCAATGAATCACAATGTGTAGAAATGCGGGGGGTGTAACAGTTCGTAGCATTATTAAATGGAATATTCAGGTGCCAGACTTGCTTATTGATAGGATTATGAGAAAATGCAATTGGTCTACAAAGGAGACCGCTTACATAACTCATAAGACTTGTTTTACAGGTGTCTATGCCCTGGAGCAATCCGGAAATCCAGGAAAAATGTGAGAATTTTTTCATTTGGGAAAAATACAGAAATTTTAAAAAATTCCAGGGATTTTTCATTATTACAGTTTTCAGTTAAATACTGTAGAGAATAACAGCAAAATAAAACTTTAATTGCAAAGAAAATGTGCCGTTTACAAGAACAAAGCACAGTGCACACACAAGTGTCTGCTGACAGCAAAATGTGTCAAAGGCTTTAGAACAAAGACTATGCAATACTTTGTAACAATAAACTGTTTACGATCAGCATGACATCACAACTGTTCACATTTCTAACAGGTTGTGGGAAAATATTGTGAATGGTGGTTTGAGAAGCTTTACTTTCAAATAAATTTCCATTTCTGAATGTGTGATGGGGTCTCATACTTGAGCACCAGCCACTTACAAAAATTTCGGGCCTAGAATACCATCCATTATTTAAAATTTTACAGGCAGACCTGTGTGCGTTATATCTTAAAGGATAACACACGCTAAACAAAAACAAAAAGTTTCAAGGTTGTTTTTCATATTGATTTTAGTTCTTTAGTAGATTACGAATTACGCCATAATGGTGGCAGAAAGTATAAGTAGTTTTCAAATTCTTTTTCTAGGTTATATTTCATAGTGTTGGACAGTACTTTTAATCTTTAGCATTCAAAGGATTGCTAAGTTTTATAGTTCCGAGGGAAAATATATTGTCACTTAACATGGAAAAAAATATTTTCTCAGCCAAGGGAAAGTGTATTTTTAATTGGGAAATGTGGGGAAAATCTGGGATTTTTTTCCTTGTCTGTTTACAATAGTAATATTGCACAAATGAGTGGTACTCCTATCAAATAAGACTTTTGCTGGATACTGAATACTCCAAAGAAGGGAGCCATGAATGGTCACAGGTTTGTGCGACCCATGAGAGGGTCACAAAATGCTGAAAAATTTGGACTGGCATATGCTTAATGGTGGACACCGTAATGGAGGTGTACATAAAAAGTTTTAGGAACAAGCTTTTTGAGGAATCTACATTACTGGTAAATGGAAAAAACACCATGAATTAATCAAACCCTCGGAGAGAAATTTTGTTGATCCACTCTTGAGGATGATTACAACAGACAGTGCCCCCCCCCCCCCCCCCAGGGATCCCACAGCTCTTTTGGGGTTGTGTGTGTGGTGCACACAGGGCCCCGGGCTATTGCAGTCTCTCTTCCCTCATGGGCTGCATTCCGTTCTTTCCCCTCCTGCCCTCCCTCTTTCTCCCTTGGTGTTTCCCTTTACAACTCGGCTGTTCCCTTGGTTCTACTATTGCTTTATGTCTTGTCTTGCTTTTCAACTTCCCCCCTTTCCTTCTCCCCCCCCCCCCCCCTCTTGGGGTTTGGCCTCCCTTTCAAATATGTTTCTGTAGTGTGAGCCATTTCGGGAAGAACTCCTATCTTCTTTGGCATTAGTTCCTCTCCTCTCCCCCTCATTCTCATTTCCCCACTGTAGTGTCCTCCCCCTCTCTCCTGCTAGGTCACAAGCCAGTACTGTTGGTGGGCTGTTATTTACTCATATGGTTGAGCCCCTTGACAACACAGGGATCACACTTCTTGCACCTGAGCTATGACCACCTCGTGTACGCCTAGGAGAAGTTGCTTATCGGAACTCCCAACGATGACCGCCGTGCCAGGTGGCCCTTGATGTTTCTTAGTGGCACCGACAGGGTGAACCCAATTGCAGTGGGTGGTACCAGAGCAGACACTCCAGACATGAAGCATGGTGAGCTCCATATTTCTGGCCACTCTTCTGTTGCTGTCTCTTTAGATAGAAATAGTTCTCTCTCTGGTTCTACTTTTGCTTCCTTTGCCTGCCACTCCCTGTGAGGAGGGCCAGGACACTGGCTTGGGGCAAAACACTTTCCCTGGTACTTGGTTTTTTTTTTCCAGGACAGATGGAGAGCCTCTCGCCATTACCAAATCGCTCTTTCTTTGTAGAACACATTGAAAATAAATTTGATGAAGTTGACTCCCTTAGTAAGATATGATCTGGTTCCCTACTGATAAACAAAACTCTTCAGTGAGTAAGTGGAGTTGTCTTTGTGCTTGTGAGGCCTTAGGAGACATCCCAGTGAGCATTACTCCTCATCAATTCTTAAATATGACACAGGACATTATTTTCCACCGGGACCACCTCCTTCAATTTGATGAGAAACTCAGGACTAATCTGTCGCAGCATGGCGTCCGTTTCATCTGGCTAGTCCAATCTTGGTGATAACTGCACTTTCATCCTGGGTTTTGAGGGGGGGGATACCCCTCTGTAAAAAGTCAGTTACTGTTTACCCAGTGTGACTTGAAGTCCTATGTTCCACCTCCCGTGCACTGTTTCCAGTGTCTCAATTTGCAGGATCCATAGTCTGTGGGCCTCAAGGCCGCTCATTCTCTTTTGGATCTGGATTCTGCTGTGACTTGCTCTCTTCCTGACCACACCTCCTCTCGCCATCCAAAGGAGGAAGGTGGTCTCGGGACGAGGCCCCTCTGACATCCTTAGGAGTGTCGCCCTCTCCGTCTCAATCACCAACCGATCTAAATTCATGGATGTCCCTCCTTCCTTATCTGTGATGGACACCGACTCGGCACAACTATCAATTCTGGCCTGTTTGATGTCCATCTGACCAATAGAATTATAATGTTTGTCATCATTTTCTGGAATTGCAGTCTCCTCCTTCTCTCTAACTCATAGATTTTTTTGTATTGCAGGAATATCGTTTTATGGATTCTAATTTGCAAATTTTTGTTGTTTCCAAGCCTTCTACTGGAACCAGGTTGGCCTTGAAAGCCTCCGGTGGTGTCTGTAAATTGATCTAAACTGACATTATTAGCTCCTGGGTTCCTCCTCAAACTGCACTGGAAATGGTGGTTGTTCAGATCCATTTAGACTGGGTAGTAACAATATGCAGTCTGTCTCCCCACAGCCTGGCCTCTTACACATTCTGGCCTCCTTTGACAGCCCCCTTCCTTCTCCTTGGGGATGGTACTGTGAGCACTGACAGAGGCAGGATTGAAGACCTGCCTCCTCAACACCAGAGCTCTTGAACACTTTAATGTGACATGCGGCACTTCTGCGGCCATTTATCTTTCCATCTGTAGCTCTGGATTCCTCTCCTCTCTTCAAAGGGAAGTCCATGATGACTTGTGTGACAGCAATCATTTTCTGAGTGTTGTATCTTCCCTTCAGCATCAGTCACTTGAATGCCCTTCCAGGTGGATCTCTACTAATGCGAATTGAGATGTCTCTCTCTTGGCTGCCATCCCACCTGCTCCACCACATGGTGGCACTGATGAGTCTTTACAGAGTTAGAGTGACGGCATCCTTTCAGCTGTTGCTTCAGCGACTGCCTCTTCCTCAGGTTCACCCCAATAGAAGACTGTCCCTTGGCGGATGCCATAATTGCTGCAGTTATTAAAGACCACTGTTGTGCCCTCCAATGCTACAAATGGTATTCATCTCTGGACCACCTCTTGGCCTTTAAATGGCTTCATGCCCAGTCCTGTTACCTAGTTAAACGCCAGAAACATGTTTGTTGGGAACGATATGTCACTGCCATAGGGCTGCGACTTTCTCTTAGCAGGTATGGGCAAAGACCAGGTGCATTTTTGGCCACCATCCTCCTGCAGGTGTCCCGGAAATCTTCCTGAACGATGTTATCCTCACCTACACAGACTCTATCGCTGAACATTTTACTCAGCATTTCACCTTGGCCTTGGCATCCATCAACTATCTGCCCGCATTCGATCTTCTCAAACACCGTCGGGAATGACTCCCTTTATCTTTTTTACCTTGTCACTTGGAGCCAATGCCCCTGTAGCAAGTGGGAATGTGCTAGCACCTGTGCTATCTGCCCCAACACGGCTTCTTGACTGGACTAGGTGCACAGCCAAATGCTTAAACACTTGTTGGAGAGCAAGGGGGATTCCCTTCCCAGTGGCAAGAAAGTATTGTTGTTGCAGTTTTGAAATCTGGTAAACTGCCTCTTCAGCTGGACAGCTATCATTCGATCCATTTAATGAATGTCCTTTGCAGGTTACTTGAATGTATAGTGAGTTGTATTGGATCCTTGAATCATAGGACATTTTGGCTCCAATCCTGGTGGTTTCACCGAAGTTGTTCTGCAGATAATTTAGTCTACCTTGAGTCTGCAATCCGAATGGCTTTTGCCTGGTGTAAACACCTTGTCGCAGTCTTCTTCTATCTGCATAGAGCTTATGATGCCACGTGGTGCCAAAACAGCCTTGCCACATTGCGTAAATGGGGCCTCTGGTGCCTGCTCGTGATTTTTCTTTAGAGGTACAGGTTAGCACCTCCCATAGCACCTTCCATCTGCAGGAGAATGGGGTTCTGGTTTAAGTGTCCCTCACTGTTAATGGCTATCAGTGATCTGGTGGTGGCTGTGAGATGTACGATCTCTCCCTCTTTGTATGCTGATGACTTTTGCATGCATTTTTTCTTACCATAGTGGATGTGGCTGAACACACTCCAAGGAGCAATACACTGAATGCAATCTTGGGCTCTCACTCATGGTTTCCAATTTTCAGGTGCCAAGATGTGCATTAGAAGTTTCTGTTGTCATGTTAGAGTGCAGTCCATCCAGATTTGTACCTTGACACACAGTCCCTGAATGTGTTGGTCTCTCATTGGTCTTTTGGAACTGGTCTTTCATTCCCAGTTGACATGGCTTCCCCAACTTTGTCAGTAAAGCAGACATGTTGTTCGCAACTCAATACGCTTCGATGCCTCAGCACTACCAACTGCTGCATCGACCGCTGTATTCTGTTCCGGCTCTACAAAGCATTGTTCCAGTTCTGTCTAGATTATGGGAATCTCACATATGGCTCAGCATCACCTTTGATGCTACAGATGCCGGACCTGATACACTGTTGTGAGAAGACTGGCAACTGAGACCTTTTGGACTAGCCCCATGATCATCCGGAGCAGAGGCTGGAGTTCCACCATTAGTTTCAGCACCAACAACAGTGTATTGCTTATGTGTTATGTATCAACTGCTCCCCAGAGCATCTGAACTACCATCTCCTCTGATATAGAGGTCCAGCCCCCCCCCCCCCCCCCAAACATTGATAACCCAGGCTGGGGTTAAAATTTCCATCTGCATCCAGTTCCTTTTTTCAGAACTCCAGCTGGGCCATCTCACACACAACCCCATGGTTCATGCCCCATCCACAGTTCTTTCTTGACCTATGACAAGATCCGAAAGACTTGGCTCCACCTCAAGCCATCTGCTGCCAATTCTTCTCCATTATTGGCGCATTTCGTGGTTCAGAAGTAGTCTGTACTGATGGTTTCTGGTCACCCTGGCTCTGTTTATGTTCATGCACTATGTAATGAACTCCTGTTCTTGCCAAATGGGTGCATTGTTTTCACTGCAGAGATGGTAGCTATCTCTTGTCCTCTTGAGCGTATCTGTTACTGCATTGGAGAGTCCTTCCTTAACTGTAGTGGCTCATTGAGCAGTTTATAAGCTTAATCATCCCTTGGTCCTGACTGTCCAGGATTACCTTTTTGCCCTCAGTGTGGCTGTTGGTGGTCTTTATGTGAACCCTGGGTCACATCGGGATCCTGAGGAATGAAGTCGCCGACAGTCTGGACAAACTGGCTACTGGCAAGCCACCTCTTGAGATCAGTATTCTGGAAATAGATCTTTGCTCTGTATCATACTACCAAATTCTAATGATATGGAATATGGAATTGTATACTCTGACTTCACTGAATGAACTACAGGCAATAAAGGATACAACGAATTTGTGAAGGTCCCCTATGGAGGCCTCTCACAAGGACTCCACAATGGCCATACTTGGTTGACTCATGGTCATCTCCTCTGTCTGAGGATGCCCCACTGTTGTTGTGGTGCCCGTTTCATGGTGGTTCGTATTTTGCTGGGCTGTCCTAACCTAACCATTCTGTGGTAGACTCTGACCTGGTTTTATGATTTATTTGTGAAGGGGCTTTTCATCACTCTATCTAATGGAAGGTGCCTCAGCCTTGTCAGCCCATTGAAGAGTTGGCAGAATGGCCTATTACCTCCTCTGCCTTGACTAGACAATAGCTATCTGGCTGGGCTTGGTGGTCTGCCCAACTTGTTCTTTCACTCTTCTCCCCCCTTCTTGCATGTTCTTTTTTACTTTGTGTTCTTCCTATGTTTACTGTGCTTCTCTTGCCTTGTCCCTGTAACTAGTTTTTTTCTGTGTATTATTGTTGGATGGGGTGCCTCTTGTAAGTGGAAAGGGGTGTATCCCCCGTGGCACTTTCTGCCTTTGAAGGGCTCTGTTGGACCTTGGGGTTTTCTTTCCTTGTGTTTCACACACTTGACCTTTTTTGGTATGCAGTTTTGGTTTGTAGTTTGGGCATTTTGATTGTTAAACCAACCAGCAACAACAATCACACAGACAGTGCCATACACATCCATGTATAGTCAAATGCCAGTGCTAGTGCTCTGTATACACTCCTTTTGCAAAAGTGAAGCCTGCAGTTTTCCCATGGGGATGATTATAGAGGTGATGAATGTAATCTTGTGGAATGGCCTACGCTGCAAATACTACCTGGTGCCTCAATTGGGCCAGATATCCTGACAGTCTCGTAGACCTTGCAAGATAATGTTTCAAACAGTCACAGATGTTCTCACAAGGGAACCTCCCCATCGCACTCCGCTCAGATTTAGTTATAGCTGGGCACAGTGGATAGGCCTTGAAAAACTGAACACAGATCAATCAAGAAAACAGGAAGAAGTTGTGTGGAACTATGAAAAAAATAAGCAAAATACACAAACTGAGTAGTCCATCCACAAGATAGGCAACATCAAGAAGAATGTGTGCTCAGGAGCGCCATGGTCCCGTGGTTAGCGTGAGCAGCTGCGGAACAAGAGGTCCTTGGTTCAAGTCTTCACTTGAGCGAAAATTTTACTGTCTTTATTTTCACAAAGTTATGATCTGTTCGTTTGTTCATTGACGTCTCTGTTCACTGTAATAAGTTTAGTGTCTGTGTTTTGCGACCGCACCGCAGAACCGTGCGATTATTATTGAAGTCGCGAGCTATATTTGCTGGATTCATATTGCCCATGGAATACATCTCACGTATTTAATGCACTCTCGTCCAAAGTAGCGAACAGTCAACTGCCAGCCAGGGAGCCTCGTTAGCAGGAATGCTGTCTCTTCCGTGCGCTGTAGTCGAGTGACGTCGTGTGTTTCGATGTTTAAGGTGTAGCGCCCCATACTACGGCGCAGTTATCTCGCATCGCACGGACGGATAATAATTGTCTGAAAATAAAAATTTTAACTTTTCACACTCGAGGAGACTTGAACCAAGGACCTCTCATTCCGTAGTTGCGCACGCTAACCACGGGACCACGGTGCGCCTGGGCTCACGTTGTCCTCGATGTTGCCTATCTTGCGCGTGGACTACTCAATTTGTATATTTTGCTTATTTTCTTCAGTTCCACACAACTTCTTCCTGTTTTCTCGATTGATCTGTGTTCAGTTTTTCAAGGCCTATCCACTGTGCCAACTTATAACTAAATCTGAGGGGGGTGCGATGGGGAGGTTCCCTTGTCAGTGGGGGAAAGATGTAGGGATCGTGCTGGCCAAGGTAGTTGATGCACACCTTGGAGAGCAAGTTGGGTGGCACAGGATACATGTGGATGTGCACTGTTATGTTGTAAAACCACATCACCTTGTTGGTGCATGAATGGTAGCATGAAGGGTTGAATGTTTTGGAGTTCTCTCCACTGTTCAATGTTCTCTCCGTGATCACTGGAAGAGAAAAGCCATTGTCAGATATGGCTCACCACACCGCGATTCCGCGTTTTGGCCCTATGTGCCTCTGTTGTGTACACTCCAGATGATGGTGCTCACCTACACGATGCCAAATACACCTGTGACCACTTGTGGCACCTAAGCAGAAGCAACTGTCATCACTGAAGACAAGTTCCCATTTGATCGCCCATAAGTGCCTGTTGCTACACGATGTTGGCGTGTGAGCAGAAGATGCTCTAATGAGACACAGGATCATAGCTCTGCTTGATGGAGATGGTTGCAAAGGGTCCTCACTGATACTCCTGGAGCAACAGTGTTCCTAATTTGTTGTGAAGTTGTAGTGCAGTACGATACAGCACTTTGTAAAATGCGACAGCCTTGTGGCACGCATCTGTGCATTGCCACTGTCCGGACCCAGGCTGACGGGCATGTGCACCTTCTGCTGACATCTGGCAACAACCTTGATGCACTGTGGAGACCTCTTGCTCCACATGTATCACATTTCTACAATATGACTACCCAGCCTCCCACAGACCTGCTAAACACCCTCGCTCAAACGCTGTCAATTGCACAAACATATCACATCTGCGCAGTCGCAGTGTGATAACCGTGTTGCAGACACAGACAGAGCTCTTTACGATATGGAAAACCAGCTGCTGCTGGCTCTTTAGGTGGAAAGCTGCTGTGAAACGTGCACCATTTGCGGCTGATAACGAGGTTCCTGGTTTGGTGTGCATCTGATCATTGCATTAACTGCCCTCTCTTGTTGAGTCCTTTGCAAGTATGGCATATCTTAGTCACTTGTGTCAAGGGATTTTGTAATTTTCCAATATTGTACTACAACACTCTATGTATTACACACTTAGGGACTGCAGGACAAGATTAGACTAATTATAACACATACAGATTTATTTAGGCAGTCACTCTTCTTGCCCTCTATATGAGAATGGAATGAGAAGAAGTCATTAAACAGATAACACACACTTTAAGTTGGCCCCTGAGCAGAGGATGCTGAGAGCAAAATCTTGTGAGTGGCTTGTTGCACATTGGCTGCCGGGACAAGCCACACCTCCTCCTAGAGCAGCCATATTATATCTTATAAAAGAAACAAATTTGTAATGGATTAATGTGTAATAGAAATGACACAAATGTTGACTGGTTGCTAGGACCAGGTACACCTTCTTTGCTTATTTTTGTAAATAATACTAAAAATTGCTATGCACAACACTGCACACAAATAAACACTACATTCTTAGTGACTGTGTATTGCTATTGTGCACACTACCTTCATGTAGCTAAGGTAGGCAATGGACATACATTCTGGAGTGACATGAAACCAGCCGACTTGCTCCAACTGGAGAGTGGCAAAGTTATAGTGTGCGATCTATAAGTGGTACATGGGAAAGACTCTTTGCCATGCACTTCATAGTAGGTTGCAGAGTACAAATGTAGATCCAAGATGGGGTGTCCATGAGTGATGCACGGAAATGAGATAAACATTGCCAAAAATCCTTTCTACACCTTTCAAAAATAATCATGTCATACACTTACAAGGGAACCTCCCCATCGCACCCCCCTCAGATTTAGTTATAAGTTGGCACAGTGGATAGGCCTTGAAAAACTGAACACAGATCAATCGAGAAAACAGGAAGAAGTTGTGTGGAACTATGAAAAAAATAGCAAAATATACAAACTGCGTAGTCCATGTGCAAGATAGGCAACATCAAGGATAACGTGAACTCGGTAGCGTCGTGGTCCCGTGGTTAGCGTGAGCAGCTGCGGAACAAGAGGTCCTTGGTTCAAGTCTTCCCTCGAGTGGAGAGTTTATTTTTTTAATTTTCAGACAATTATCTGTCCGTCCGTCCGATGCGAGGTAACTGCGCCGTAGCATGAGGATGCTAAACCTAAACAAACATCGAAACACACGACGTCGGTTGACGACAGCGCACGGAAGAGAGAGTATTCCTACTAACGAGGCTCCCTGGCTGGCAGTTGACTGTTCGCTACTTTGGACGGGAGTGCACTAAATACGTGAGATGTATTCCGTGGCCAATATGAATCCGGCAAATATAGCTCGCGACTTCAATAACAAGGTCAATGAATATTTTCCGAACTGTAAGTTTGCGGTGCGGTCGCAAAACATAGACACTAAACTTATTACAGTGAACAGAGACATCAATGAACGAATGGACAGATCATAACTTCACGCAAATAAAGGAAGAAAAATTTTCACATGAGGGAAGACTTGAACCAAGGACCTCTCGCTCCGCAGTTGCTCACACTAACCACGGGACCACGGCGCTCCTAAGCTCACATCATTGTTGATGTTGCCTATCTTCCACATGGACTACTCAGTTAGTATATTTTGCTTATTTTTTTCATAGTTCCACACAACTTCTTCCTGTTTCCTCGAATGATCTGTGTTCAGTTTTTCAAGGCCTATCCACTGTGACAACTTACAACTAAATCTGAGGGGGGTGCGATTTGGAGGTTCCCTTGTTAGTAAGTCTTAAACAAGTGAGATGGCCTTTTGAAAGATAAGCCCCACGCATTCTGCCAGTGTGAAATACTCCAACACATAATGTACATAATCAGGGAGATAGAAATTAATAAGAAGACTAGTGTGATTTATCAACAGAATGAAAAGTTCTGTCCAGCATTTCATACTAGCATGGCCACAAACCATTCACCCTCTCTGAGTTGCCGAAAGGTATCTTGATCAGAAGATGTGATACAGAAAATAATTGCAGGAATATGGGTACTTAAACCATTTTGGTTCTCTAGCACTAATATTCATGACACTTTCGGATTTGGCAATGCAATATCAAAAAGGAGCCTCGTTCTCACCAGACACTTGTTTGGGGTTTACACACTACTGTCTTTCCACAGTTTCACCATTATTTAACAGTGTCTCTTCTCCTTCTCTCTTAAGAGAACCTATTTCCTGTATTGGTATTTTTCATTATTTTTTGTTTTATTGATGTATATTATCATTATTGTTACTACTGCTGCTGCTAGTATTTATTATTATTACCTTTCTTTCTTTTCTCAGACGTTATGTCTGGTCAAAAATGGAAAGTGACGCGGACCTTGATCAAGCGTGACTTCCTTTTAACTGTACGGTATATGTTATATTGCATTTAGGAACTTTCGGGTAATTGAACATGTATCAATAATCACAGATTTCTGTAGTTGTATATATAAGTTTGGATGTAGCTGTATTGCATTGATGTACTGGTGGATATTGTGTGGTATGACTCCTGTAGTTCATAGAATAATTGGTATAATGTCAACTTTATCCTGATGCCACATGTCCTTGACTTCCTCAGCCAGTTGGATGTATTTTTCAATTTTTTCTCCTGTTTTCTTTTGTATATTTGTTGTATTGGGTATGGATATTTCGATTAGTTGTGTTAATTTCTTCTTTTTATTGGTGAGTATGATGTCAGGTTTGTTATGTGGTGGTGTTTTATCTGTTATAATGGTTCTGTTCCAGTATAATTTGTATTCATCATTCTCCAGTACATTTTGTGGTGCATACTTGTATGTGGGAACGTGTTGTTTCATAAGTTTATGTTGTAAGGCAAGCTGTTGATGTATTATTTTTGCTACATTGTCATGTCTTCTGGGGTATTCTGTATTTGCTAGTATTGTACATCCGCTTGTGATGTGATCTACTGTTACTATTTGTTGTTTGCAAAGTCTGCATTTATCTGTTGTGGTATTGGGATCTTTAATAATATGCTTGCTGTAATATCTGGTATTTATTGTTTGATCCTGTATTGCAATCATGAATCCTTCCATCTCACTGTATGTATTGCCTTTTCTTTGCCATGTGTTGGATGCGTCTTGATCGATGTGTGGCTGTGTTAGGTGATACGGGTGCTTGCCATGTAGTGTCTTCCCCTTCCAATTTACTTTCTTCGTATCTGTTGATGTTATGTGATCTAAAGGGTTGTAGAAGTGGTTATGAAATTGCAGTGGTGTAGCCGATGTATTTATATGAGTGATTGCTTTGTGTATTTTGCTAGTTTCTGCTCGTTCTAGAAAGAATTTTCTTAAATTGTCTACCTGTCCATAATGTAGGTTTTTTATGTCGATAAATCCCCTTCCTCCTTCCTTTCTGCTTAATGTGAATCTTTCTGTTGCTGAATGTATGTGATGTATTCTATATTTGTGGCATTGGGAACGTGTAAGTGTATTTAGTGCTTCTAGGTCTGTGTTACTCCATTTCACTACTCCAAATGAGTAGGTCAATATTGGTATAGCATAAGTATTTATAGCTTTTGTCTTGTTTCTTGCTGTCAATTCTGTTTTCAGTATTTTTGTTAGTCTTTGTCTATATTTTTCTTTTAGTTCTTCTTTAATATTTGTATTATCTATTCCTATTTTTTGTCTGTATCCTAGATATTTATAGGCATCTGTTTTTTCCATCGCTTCTATGGAGTCACTGTGGTTATTCAATATGTAATCTTCTTGTTTAGTGTGTTTTCCCTTGACTATGCTATTTTTCTTACATTTGTCTGTTCCAAAAGCCATATTTATATCATTGCTGAATACTTCTGTTATCTTTAATGATTGGTTGAGTTGTTGACTGGTTGCTGCCAGTAGTTTTAGATCATCCATGTATAGCAAATGTGTGATTTTGTGTGGGTATGTTCCAGTAATATTATATCCATAATGTGTATTATTTAGCATGTTGGATAGTGGGTTCAGAGCAAGGCAGAACCAGAAAGGACTTAATGAGTCTCCTTGGTATATTCCACGCTTAATCTGTATTGGCTGTGATGTGATATTATCTGAATTTGTTTGGATATTAAGTGTGGTTTTCCAGTTTTTCATTACTATGTTTAGAAACTGTATCAATTTAGGATCTACTTTGTATATTTCCAATATCTGTAGTAACCATGAGTGGGGTACACTATCAAAAGCTTTTTGGTAATCAATGTATGCGTAGTGTAGCGACCTTTGTTTAGTTTTAGCTTGATATGTCACCTCTGCATCTATTATCAGTTGCTCTTTACATCCTCGTGCTCCTTTGCAGCAGCCTTTTTGTTCTTCATTTATAATTTTGTTCTGTGTTGTATGTGTCATTAATTTCTGTGTAATGACTGAAGTTAATATTTTGTAGATTGTTGGTAGGCGTGTTATGGGGCGATATTTAGCTGGGTTTGCTGTGTCTGCTTGATCTTTAGGTTTCAGATAAGTTATTCCATGTGTAAGTGTATCAGGGAATATGTATGGGTCTGCAATGTAACTGTTAAATAATTTAGTTAGATGTGAATGTGTTGAGGTGAACTTCTTGAGCCAGAAATTTGCTATTTTATCATTTCCAGGGGCTTTCCAATTGTGCGTAGAATTAATTACTCGGGTGACTTCATGTTGCAAAATTATCACTTCAGGCATTTGTGGTATCATCTTGTATGAGTCTGTTTCTGCTTGTATCCACCGTGCATGCCTGTTATGTTGTACCGGGTTTGACCATATGTTGCTCCAGAAGTGTTCCATGTCTGGTGGATTGTCTATTTGTGTGTGTGTGTTATCTATTGTTTGGTAAAATTTCTTTTGGTTTGCGTTGAATGTTTGGTTTTGTTTCCTTCTATTTTCACTTTTTTTGTATCTTCTAAGTCGTTTGGCCAATGCTTGTAATTTCTGCTTCTTTTAATCTAATTGCTCTATTGCTACTTGTTGTGAGATTTTACCTAACCTTTTTCGTTTTTTGTCTGATATTTCATTTCTTATAAATTGTGTTAGCTGTCCGATGTCTTTTCTCAGTTTTTCTATTCTGATCTGTAGCCTGTGTTGCCATGCTGGTTTTGTGGGTTTCTTCTGTGTGTTGGTTGGTTCTGATCTCTGCCTAGTGTGTATATTTAGTGTAGTGAGTGCTCCTACATAAACCAGTAGTTGTAACTCTTCCATAGTTGTGTATTCATTTATTTTGTTGTGTATGATTGTGTTGATAGTTTTTATTGTTGTTTCGACTTGTGGGTTATTTGGTGGTCTATGCAAGAATGGTCTAATGTCTGTATTTGTGTCTTTGTATTCTATATATGTCAACTGAAATTTTTCTTCTATATCTAACATGTGCGTCACTTCATGTTCTATTTGTGCTTGTGCTGGTGGCTGTCTTAAGATTTCGTTTTCCTCTGATTGTTTAATTGATGCGTGTTGTTCTTTGTTTGTTTTCTCTGAGATGTTTGAGTCCATTACTGTATTTTCTTCTTCTTCTAATTGCACATTATTTTGTTCCAGTATTTGTTGTACTTGTTGTTTGATGTTTTCTAATTCTGACTGGGGTATCCTGTTACGGATCTGATCAGCTAGTCGTTGTTCTGTTAAAAATTTTAATTCCGGGTATCTGGTAATAAATGTTGTGTATACTTGTGATCTGTATCCAGTTGTGTTGGTTCCTAGGTTTGTTGCTTGGTAATAACAGAACATGAGGTGTCTATTAACTTTATCTGACCATCTCATCCTCTGTCTTTGTTTTCCTTCTAGGGTGGTTGCAGGAAGCATATCCTGCAAAACACCTCTATTTGGATTTAAATCATTTTCCAGTTGGCTAGCAGTTATTATTATTATTATTATTATTAATTTTCTTAAAATATATTATCATACATTTCACCACAGCTGCCCAGGTGTATTTTACTTTCCTGCTTGTAATGTAATGTAATGTTTAGTTTCTATTTGCAAATTGTTATTTCTTAACAAGTAGTTCTTATCTGAATCACCACCCTCCTGCTCCATGGCTAAAAGAGACTGCCTTGTGTGTTCATTTCCCCCACCCTCCCGCCAGTAAGTTGGTTCTCCTTGTGTAACAGAGATATTTTGTAATTTGTTGTTCAGTTGAAGTGCCATTTGTTAATTTTTATGTTCCGTTTAGTTGCAGAATGCAGTTGCTCTCGTATTGAGTGCCATTCAGCTGTCACTCTTTGTGATTTATCCAAGTAAACCAAAAGAAAAAGAAGAAAAGAAGAAAGATTAATGCAGATGTGTTTCTAGAGTTAGCAAATTTTTACTACATATGTATACATTATGTACATACAGTTTTAATATATGGAACTGTTGGCAAGTAGATTCCAAACTATAAAGTGTGTTCATTACTTGTGTTTGGTAAGTTTTAAATTATTTATTGCAATAAAACTGTTAACGTATTTCCGAATCTTTGTCAGAAACAGACACACAGATGTTGGGCATCTCTCTCTCTCTCTCTCTCTCTCTCTCCTAGAACTTTTCAGTGTACAATTCACACTGTATCAATGTATAATTGTGTGTTATTTGTCATCCATTTAAATAATCACCTACATTAAGAAGAGTTTGTGGCAGTTTTACAAATGTGAATATCGAATTACTGCTGCAAAACAAAAGGAGTTCAAAATAATAGAAAAGGAAAAATTCTGTGGAGAAATTTCACATGTGCACAGTTTACCGTCAGGAAGTGCAACTCCCAATACAGCCAACAGACACACAGAAATAGAAAATGACAGTCATCCCATTTCATAAATTCGTTCTTCAGGGCAGAAAAGAGATAATAAATGGAAGACATGGGAATGTGTGAAAGTAGGTTATGTGTTACACATAGTGGGAAGCACCAATATATATTGTGTGTGTTCTGTTGGCTGTGCTGAGAGTTAACAACTTGATTGGATAGCCTATCTGCGAACTGAATTATTATAAAAGACCTGCAGTACACAAGACAGTTTGTGTTTACTTATAATAATGCAGTGAATCAATGATTTCCAGATGAGTATTAATTACGTAGACCAGTATTCTTTTTTTCATAAAAAAGTGTGTGTGTGTGTGTGTGTGTGTGTGTGTGTGTGTGTGTGTGTGTTTCCTGGCAGTTACTCCTTCATGCTGTTTTCCTTTCTTCAAATAGATCTTCTCACATTCAATTTGTGGATACTTCATTATTTATACAAATCACATGGAAAAATCAGAACGTATTTGGACTCAAATAATAAATTTGTGGGGGCTGGACTGTGACAACTAATTAGTGTTTGCTGTCAGAAGAATAATTTTGATATGAAAAAAATGTTATTTTAAAATGTGAAGTATTGTTCCATGGTGTCACAGTTCAGTTAAAATAATTTTGTGAAAAGCCAGAGTGTGGAATAGTACAGCCATTTTCCATTATCTTTCTCATGTGGTCATGATGTTGGAATACAAGCAACTATCAATGTGCAAGTACATTAATGTGTATCATGTCACCTAATAATAGTTCTTTTCTCCACTCCCACCACTTACTTGGAATTTGAGTCACATTACCATCTTTGAGGTATGAAATGTGAAAATTACTGCTATAAATTGTAGTATTCAGGTGTTTATCATGTCCATGTTATCAAATCAGTATGTAACATCATTTTTAAAGTGCATGAAAATACAGATACATTCTGTTTTTATGACAGTGTGGAAGATGGAGCTTCCAGGCTTGAAATTCACCCATACAGCTCTGATATTGATGAATTAAAAGTATCACCTTTGTGTTGTGGATGGAAGGCTGTGTTCTTCTGAGTTGTTATTTTAGAAATAATAAACAAAGCAAATATAATTATATTTGTCATAATTAACAGTAACATCTTATTAGAATCCGTGGCGTGCCATATAGAAGATATCTGAGAATAGGAGGTAGAAAGGTCGTCTTATTTCAATGACAGTAGAGAAAATATATCTCGTGCCATATTTAGAAAAAGGCATCCAGTAGTGTCAATGCATCTTGATTTAATCATTAGCACAAAGTATGACTATGCTGGCATATACTACTACTACTACTACTACTACTACCAGTACTACTTTAGGTGATATCTGTGGTGTTTATCTGATTCCACATTATTTCAGTTCAGATTTTTCTTCCAGTGCAGTTTAATCCAATATCTGAAAAGTGTGTACCTTTTGCACATTTAGTGCTAGTAAGAAAATTTTTTTATGTGAGTTATTTATATCTCTTTAATTTTGTAAATTATAACAACTATTACTTTTAACCAGTGCTGTGGGTCATATTGAATATTTATAAAAATAAGACACCATTTTACATGAAGTTGAGAAACAGTTTTGTACAGCATAGAACAAAACATCCAACTTTATCTTTTTAGAAAATATGTGAAAATTTTGCAGGTTCATATTATTCATAAGTATTTTACATGAACTGTTAAGACATTCCACAGAAATTTTATATGATTGTTATAAGGAAATTTTACTATATTTTGTAATATCTTTTGTACAAGGTAAAATATTTGCAATAAACATGTAATATTGCAAAAAAAAATTACTGTTTTTTTACAGTACTCCAGTTTGGTCCACTGTCTGGAAGCAGTGGTGGATCATTTTTCCTCTTATTTTTGTTTCTGTTTATACTAAGGATTTGAACTGCAGCAAATCATTTTACCTGTTGATATTTAAATCCTATTCAAAATACTGAAGTGAGGTGTAATATTTTAGTACTGCAAAAGTCAAAATAATCGTTTTTACCATAGGTTGTGATAAAAACAGACCGAATTGTGCCTGAAAATCACTTATTTTACATTTTTCCATGGCCCTATGCATTGTCTGTTGACTTTATTTTAAGTGTGTGTGTGTGTGTGTGTGTGTGTGTGTGTGTGTGTGTGTGTGTGTGTGTGTGTGTGTGTGTGTGTTTCTTTTTTCCCTTCCAGTGGCGTTTATGAATTGCTCTTTTAATAAACCCTCTTGCAACATTTTTGCAGAACATGTACGGGAACGATGTACTTTCTTATGTTCTGAGATTTACACATTCTGCTTGGTTTTGAACTGGTGAGATGTAATTGTCCTCTGAAGCAAATCCACTTCATCTCCCCCAATTCAGCAAGGGTTCTGCAGATTGTCTGCTTAATGGACCAAGTAGAGAAGCTTGCTCAGAACACTCTCTCCTTCCTCCAGAAGCAGGATAAAGAAGAATTATTCTGATGGGTATCAGGATCTATTACAAACTATGTTAAGAAGTTGGTGTATATGGCAGTCAAGCATCCTTGTGAGGTAACCACTGACTATATGCATCCACCAAGGATAAATGGCAAAGTGTGTGATTAAAATTGAAGCAGACTAAGCCCTTCTTTGGTTAAATTAACTCCCCTATTTCTTTTGGTCTGGCCTTTACGTGTTCTGACGTGTATCTGATTCATGAGGGTGGAAAAAATGCTGTTTACTAATACATGTTAAGCTGATGCCATATCAACTGTATAAAACATAGCAATTTTCATAAAGTTCTTTTCTAATGTTTACCCTTAATTATACAGGGTGAGTCACAAACTATTGCTACCAAGAATAACTCCAAAAGTATGATAGGAACTGAAAAGTTTGTGGGACAAAAATTACGTGGGACAAATGGGGCTGTAATATGACGTTGGTTTTTTGTTGTTAGGTGGGGTCACTTCAGAGATATGAACGGTTTTTTTGTTAATGGGATGCTACAGTTTGGTACTTTTTGATAGTGGCTATCGAGACGAATCCATTGATTTGCAACAGTAAGGTCTTCGAAGGTCAAAAAGGTGGCATGAATGTCCATTTACAGAAGGTGTTTGAAGTGATGACCATTTGTATCAATGCAGTGCTGCAATCTTCTTATCGAGGATTGAGTGGTATTCCTTATCACATCAGCATTTATTGAAGCACATGCCCTGACATTTACCTCCTGCATATCTTCAGGTGTAGTTAGAACATCTTTATAAACAATGTCTTTTACAAATCTCCACAAGAAAAAAATCCAGAGGTGTCAAGTCTGGCGAATGAGCTGGCCACGGCACATCTCCTCCGTGACTAATCCAACATATTTGGTATTGTCTCTGCAACTCATTTCTAACCATCAGCAAAAATGTGCCGGACACCCATTGTGTTGAAACCACATTCTGTTCCTTGTTCCTAAAGGTTTTTCTTCCAATAAAGACCTAATTTTCTTGCAGGAATGTGGTGTACTTCCTACCATTAAGATTTCCTTGGATGAAATACGGGCCTATAATTCTGTCCTCCAGAATCCAACATCTTACATTCACTGACCACGGTTTTTGGCGTGCAACTTGCCGCAGCCAACATGGATTTTCAATTGCCCAATAATGCGTGTTACGCAAATTAACATTTCCATGGTACGTGAATGTAGCCTCGTCAGTAAATAAAATCAAATTAATAAATGTGTCATCCCTTTGAATCTGAAGTTGAGCCCATTGGCAGAAATCAATAAGACACATAAAATCCGTAGCAGTTAATTTTTGATGGAGACTGATATGATAAGAATGATATTTATGGAGATGCAGAACACGGACAACACTACTCTGGCTCATGCCAGATTCCCTTGCGATTTGATGTGAACTGACACAAGGATCTCGAACCACAGTGGCAAGAGTACCAATTTCCATTTCCTCGTTAGTAACTTTCCTTTGCCAGATATGATTCTGATGCGTTAAAGATCCAGTTGTTCTCAATTTATCGTCCACATATTTAAATGTAAGATGTGTCGGGTGAATACGTTGAGGAACTCTTTTTAGCGTGTAAGTTCTAGCTCTCACTGAATTTCATTGGCATTCCCCATAAATGAGAAGCATATCGACTTGGTCTTCAAAGGAATAAGTCATTCATATTAGCTTGATTCGATGATACTAGTCTTACCATTCCTATTAGTGTTGTATTGTGAAACGATCGAATGGTGTTTACATGTCAATGGCATGTTAGATGGATATGCTGTATTCAGCAAATATTTACTATTTGCACGATATGAGAGAGAATTGTCAGATCATGTGCTTCTATAAGTGCCAAGGTGATAAGGAATACCAATCAATCCATGATAAGAAGCTTGCCACACTGCACTGATACCACTGGTCATCACTTCAAACACCTTCTGTAAAGGGATGTTCATGCCACCATTTTGACCTTCACTGACCTTCAAAGACCTCACTGTTGCATATCTTTGGATTTGTCTCGATAGCCGCTATCAGAAAATAAGTACCAACTATAGCTTCCCATATAAAAAACAAAGTTGACCTTCATATATCTCTGATGCGACCCCACCTAGCAACAAAAAACTGTCATATTACGGCCCATGTTGTCGCATGCAACATTTGTCCCACAGACTTTTCACTTACTATCATACTTTCGGAGTTATTGTTAGTAGCAATAGTTAGTGACTCATCCCGTATATGTTTCTACATGATGGCCAGAAACAAACTGAACAGCTTGTAAGGGTGCTGCAGATAGGTTTTTGGGAAATAATTGTCAAGAAAGAAATTCAGTAAATTACTTAGCATTGAAGTCATCCAGTCAGGCCGTTGCATGTGCAGATTCAAGTGGCCCATCAGAGACAGTGTCGCCAAACATGGTTCTTCATTCGGTTTCCTAAAACCTAACATGAGTGGTAGAAAAATTGGAAATGGGATGGTAGTAAGTGTCGAACTTGAGCGACAGGTTGAGCAGTCTCATGTTCTACTATCAATGCTAGGAGAACAACTGATAATAATTACATCTGGCAGCCCACTTGAATTTGCACGCGCAATGGCCTGATTGTCTGACTTCAATCATAATTAACTCGGAAACGGTGCAACATATTGAATTTCGTAACAATTTCTCAGCACAATCTGCTCTGCAACACCCTTCCAAGCTTTCCAGCAGTTTCCTATGACCCTGTATATCATTACAAGGTTCCATCAATGAGTGCACTGTACCAACCTATGGGTGCACTATTGAGCCTGAAGGAAAGCTGTAGTGAAGAGTAGGTGGTGTCGTCAGCAGTGCTTACAGTTGTAGGAGGTGTGTGCAGCCTTTTTTGGTAACAACTTGTCTTCTGTTCACCATTCGCATCAGCTGCCTCCAAATCCAATAAAGTTTGGATAAGCAACTTGTCTTTGTATTTATATTCATTGTCATCTCCATGATTTTTAATGAAATTTAGTACCCTCTTCTGTAAACTCTTCATGGTTTGCAAAATGCGAGAGGCAGAATTCTGGCAATGGCTGGCAATTAATGTTGGTAATTAAGGAGGTTTTCAATGATGATAGCTGATGTTTAGCCCCTGCCAGTTTGTTGCACTGTGTGCACAGCGTCTTATGTAACAAGGATCTGTCCTCTTGCAATGCTTGACATTCTCTTCTGGTGCCCTTTTAGAATTGATTTGTTGGAGCTGTTGGTTATTGACTTAGGATTGTAACTTGAAGTTTTCATAGCACAGATCTGGATGCTTGTCAGTGTCCCCGAACAGCCAATGTCGGAGGTCCTCCATTCGTACCTTGAATGCTATTGTGAGATGCTCTGTTGGAAAGTACTCAATATCTCTACAGGGCACCAGTGAAAATGATGCAGAACGTGCACCTCTAAGAAGGGTTCAAAAGTGGTTTGTCCTCCCAGGTTTATGTACCTGAATTTCCCTCTGGAATTGGAGTCTGTTGGTTAGTGTTGATGTTGGTTATGTAGGCCTTGGAGTTGCCTCCATACAGCCAGGTTCTCCCCCGTTTTTTCTTATGTGTTAACTGGCCTTGTGTGTTATTTTATTTCCCTTTTTCTTGTCTCTTACTCCCCCAAGGTTGCCCCTGTTGTGATCATGATATGGTGTGGGGATCAGGGAGGGATGATGGCAGTGCTGATGCCCCAGCGTGCATAGTGTCTCCAGGGCACCCCTGCTCTTGCCATTTCCTCCCCTCCCCCTCCCCCTCCCCCTACCACCACCACCACCACCCCTGCCCCCGCCCCCGCCCCTGCCCCATTCTTTACTGTTCATGCTGCCCCTACATTTCTTTTATGTCTTTGTTTCCCCATTTACTCTTCTCCTTGACTGTACTGTGCTGTTTGTATATTTTCTCCCTTGGTTTTTAGCTTTATATCATGGGACCAATGACCTTGCTGTTTGGTCCTCTCCACCAACCAACCAACCAACCAACCAACCAACCAACCAAGAGTGGTTCATAAACATCTGTTAGCAAAAATGTTCATGTGAATGTTTTGCCATGACCAAAGTCAAGGGTGCAGACAGTATAGCCGTGCGACATAATAACTGAACCATTTTCCGTCAAGAACTGAGGCAAGGGATCTGAAGTATGATGACAAGTGTTGTTTGGGATAGTGCTTATCTCAGAACCCGCATCAACCAGAAAATGTCGGTTGGTATTGATGTCAAGTATACGAGGGGGACCCAAAAGTAACTGGAATCGTAATGCTGTACATCGTGTACTTGTAGTAGCAGGTTGCGCCACCAGAGGGTTGTAGTAGGAGTTCTGCCGAGTCATTCTGCCACGCGGTGTCATCCAACAGTGAGAAGTGTGGTTTCTTTGGCAGTTCTTTGAGTGTGCCTACAGTGCAGACGTGATATGAGGAAATGGCTAGTTCTTACGAACAATGTGTGGCGCCCGGCAAGAACGCAGCAGAAACTGTTGCGACGATTCAGACAGCCTACAAAGACCATGCTCTTAGTAAAATGCAAGTGTACCAATGGTTTACTCGGTTTAAAAAGGGAGAAATGGTGGTTGAAGATCAGCCCTGTTCCGGTCGGCCATCAACTGCTCGAAGCGAAGAAAACACCGACAAAATCTGTGATCTCATCAGTGAAGATCGATGCAGGACAATCGACCAACTCGAGAACTTGTCTGGGTTGTCCTGGAGCTCAGTTCAGCAAATCTTGACCATCAATTTGGGGATGCGAAGAGTGACAGCAAAATTCGTGCCAAAGCTTCTTACCGGAGATCAAAGGCATCGTCGCGTTCAAGCCTGTCTCGAAATGAAGGACGCGCGTTCAAAGATGATCCACATTTTTCAACAAAATAATTACAGGTGATGAGTCATGGTGCTATGGGTACGATCCAGAAAGTAAACAACAGTCATCACAATGGAAGTCACCTGGCTCGCCTTGACCAAAAAAAAAAGCTCGACAAGTGAAATCAAATGTGAAAATGATGTTGATCTGTTTCTTTGACAACAAAGGGATCGTATACTCTGAATTTGTCCCAGAAAACCAGACAGTAAACCAACAATTCTATTTGGAGGTTATGAAACGGCTTTGCAGAAGTTTGTCGCGAAAACATCCGGCTTTGTGGGATTCTGGCGTGTGGTTCCTGCATCATGAAAACGCTCCCGTGCACACGACTCTCAGTGTTCGCCAGTTTTTGGCCTCGACGAAGATGACTACCTTGACCCACGTGCCCTATTTGCCAGATTTAGCACCCTCAGACTTCTTCCTATTCCCGAGGAAGAGAAGAGACTTGAGAGGGAAGTGTTTTGCGGATGTGGAAGATGTAAAATGCAATGTCATGAAAGTGCTAGCAGGTATTAAAGAGGAAGAATTTAAAAGGTGCTTCAAACACTGGAATGAACGTTTGTACAAGTGTATTAATGCTAATGGAGAGTACTTCGAAGGAGGTTAAAGTTGTATTTGAAAACAATAAAGTATATGCTTTCTAGAAAGAAATTCTGGTTATTTTTGGGTCCTCCCCTCATATAAAGGCATCCATTGTTGTCAGATATGGGAAGCAAAGTAATTTGATTCACATGCCTGGAGGTATGGCATACTTCAATAATTTTTAACATTTTACGCCTAATGAAGATCATGGCATTAGGGTGCTCACATGGAAATGTGCACTTTAATGCAGATGTGCTGAAATGCACACAGAATCAGAACCATTATACAATCTGATGATTACTGTTGGCACTTGGAGTAATGTGCGGCGCTTGCCAGTTTGTTACTGTCAGCTGACAGTGTAGCTTGGTAGCTGGGAGGTGCTGACCTGTGATGGGAGTATCATGAATCTTCAGATGCGTTCAGTGCTGCTAGTTACTGCCAGCTGTGGTGTAGAACAGGGTGCGTGCTGTGGCTCCATAGTCAATGTCATGAATCACTGGATGTACTCAGTGCTGCTTGATCACTGCTTGCCATATCATAGCACAATATAGGTACTGGATAACAAGGCTGTCCATCTCGTAATGCGAAAAAATGGTCAGGTGTTTGTAGTTTAACATTTTGCACAAGTCCTCGTTAATTATGAAGGGTACCTGAATCGTGAGGTAATTTGCTCATCCGTATGGCCTACAACGTATTGTTTACTATTAATTTAGGATCCAGTAAGGTTTGTAGATGGTGCCAAAACTGTGGGGTGTTTGGTAGATTTGTTCCTCAGGTGACTTGCATATTCATTGTAATAATACCACATTAGCCATCTCAAATTTGCAAAAGAGAGATGGTGATAGGATTACATCGTTGATGGAAGCATGCTCACATATGTGACTCAGTAATGTGAAATATTTCATTATATCATCACTAAATAGATTACATCATTGATGGAAGAATCCCCACATATGTGACACAGTAATGTGGAATATTTTATTATATCACCACTAAATAGATTACATCATTGATGGAAGGATCCCCACACATGACACAGTAATGTGAATGATTTCATTATATCAGCACTGAAATAGATTCCAACAATGGTGAACTAATTCTGTAGTTCTCCAGGTAGGAACTGAAGCTGTTTTACTCATCCTGGACAGTGAACACACTCTTGGAAATCTGACCATATGACTGTGTCGATCAAAGGGTATTGTTGAATGTAACCCCATAGATCAGCTGCAACATAGTAGAAAACACAGGTATATTCTTATTGTTATATCAGCAGAGTTCAATCAAGGGGTAGGAAAGAATTCGTCACATAGGTACCCAGTACGGAAGAACACATTGAACTGGAAGCAGTATGAACACAAAGCTGTACTAGAGTACAGACCTGATATAAGTTCAGTGATACTTGCCATTATCAGCCTCTGCTGCTTGTCCGTCATAAAGAAGTCAATCATCTTTGGAGGGTAACACAGAAGTCTTGTGCTCGTGTGGGAAGAGGGTTACAGTCACTTTCATTAGTAGCTCCATACCTGTATGTCTCCATATAATTCATTGCACTGTGCAATTCTTTAGAAGCATAATCAATATTGGCAAAAGGTCATAATAGTCTTTGATGGTCCACAATGTCCAGTGTCTTGGCTGGGAGGTAGTGCCATATGTTTCTAGAGTTTGTTCAAAATGTACATTTGTTGAGTCACCATTGTAAGAGTTTCATAATGGTGACTATGCAGAATAATATGAGGATGCTGTTGTCATGAATGACATCACTTTGTCATGAATCAATACACAATAAGACACACTTAACAACTCAAGTACACAGTAAGACAATAATGAGTAAGGGAAGAGCAAAGACAATAGACTTAGTGCTTAGAGCTGTTTGCCCTACTGTGGCTGAGAACCGGGTCCTTCTGCTGGCAGGTTCATGTGGTGTTCTCGTATGGCACAGCCCCAATGTCCTGGTAGGATTGCAAGACTAAGAATAATTCTCCTATAAAAATGTCCAGCACTTACTCATCAGCAGCGCGCTTGTGCAGTGCTTTACTATGTCACATATCCTAAAACATCACTGCTACTGTCAGTGTGGAAATCTGTCATGCTGCACTAGTCTGTGCAGTACCACTATTTTTGCTGTTTCAGCAAGCTAACCTGCCTTGCAACATTGCATTGGCCTTGTTAAATTACTACAGCTGCAATATCCCACACTTTCCTGTCACCTCGGCTGCAATACATTGCTCAGGCTCACACTAAGATCCCCATACATGCTCAGTCTCCTACATTATCCCCCTCTATGAACAAGACCTGGTCCCTCGGATTGACTTCCAAATCAGTTTGATTTATGCTACATTCACAAAAAATACAGAGAAATTTTATAAACAAAACCACTGGCAACTTGCCCGTGTGGGTTAGATATGAAAGTCAATTTTCTTGTTATGCTGCTTACTGCTAATTTACTTATGAGCCTATTTATCACACTTGTTTTGTGCTTCCGGCAGTTCAACCTACATGGCTTGTCATGTTGCTTCCTTTCCTGTTAACTGTAGATAATCATAAATTTACATCTTTTCTGTATTCACACTTCTCTCTCTCGTTCTCACTGTGTAACCTGTGTTAGGGATGCTTACGAGGGTGATTGTTCGACTCCTTCTCCCCACTGTATCGACTGCAATGACGACCATGCCGCCACCTCCTGAGATTGTCCCATGTATCTTGATGAGTGGGCTGTCCAGGAGATCCAGGTGAAGGAAAAAGTGCCTTACCCGGTCACTCGCTGGTTGTTGACTAGTCGGAAACCCTGCGATGTACCATCTGGCACCTACAGAACTGTTCTTGCTAAATCTTGCTCCATGGACATGGCCCTGCAGACATGCAATCTCAAATTCAGCACTGCAGTTGTGAAATTGCCCATTGTCTTGATAGCATCCCCATCTCCAACTCCAGCAGTGCAGCAAGTCACCAAACTTCCACCTCACGGGATGAAGTCGCTTGCTACACAGTCAGCAGGCCAGAAAGGACGGAAGGAATACTCCCATGAAGACTTCCATGTTCCTCCAGCCAGCGAACATTTGAGTCTTCCTCTGCCAACTGGAAAGGCTCAAAGACGTCAAACAAAGCCAAACGGTCTTCTCCTTCACCGACTCGGAGATCCTCTTTGATGGTGTCAACACATGATACCCTCGCCCACTGACCTTCGTGTTGTCGGTGCACACTGCCAACCATTTTTCTGCCCTGGACTCCACAGATTGACAGAGGAAGAATGCTGATGCCCCTGTAGCTCTCATGGAGCAGGACCCTCCAGTGTCTGTGCCCTGTCACAGTGAGTCTTCGAAAGCTGGTGCTCGTCAGCTGCCGAGGTGACACTCATTATGACTCTCCTCCAATGGAATGTCCACAGCCTTTTTTCCAGCAGAGAGGACTTATGGCTGCTCCTAGTACTGGAGCATCTGCTTGTTCTCAGCATCCAGGAAACGACCACTTTGAGCTCTTGCATTTCTTCCCAGTCTGCTTTAACCTTTCACCCAAGGACAGCATTTTATCTCATGGGTGAGTCACGCTGCCCATCTAGGATGATGTTTATAGTCAACCGTCTTCCCAACTACCCAGCTTCAAGCTATTGAAGTCCACATTTTCCTTCCTCACTTGACCTTTTCCCTTTGTACCGTTGACATCCCTATGTCATTTGGTGTCACCAGGGCTGACTTCCTCTAGCTTATTGGGCAACTCCCTCACACCTGTCTGCTGCTCAGTGACTTCAATGTTCACCTTCCCCTTTGGGGCTTGCTCAGAAATTGGCAGAGCTGCCCTCTTTGCTGACCTTCTCAATTACCTTAACCTCGTCTGCCTTAACATGGGAGCACCCATGTTCTTTTCAGACTCCACTCACACCTATTCCCATTTGGACCTCTCCTTTTGCACTGCCTAGCTCACTTTCTCAAATGGTCCATTCTCCCTGGCATGTACTTGAGTGACTATTTCCCATGTGCTATCTGGTTGCTGACTCCTAGCCCACCTATGTGATCACCCAAATGGTAGCATTCTAAGGCTGATTGGAGGCTTTACTCCTCCCTGGCAACCTTGGGGCACTATTTTGTGGAGATTTCGAGCTCTATATGCTATCACCCTGGCTTCCTCCATCGGAAATGAGTGGAGGAGGCTCGGGTGATACCCTTCGTTTCTCAGAATCGCAAATGCTACACTGCCGCCTTTACTATGAGGAAGCTAGATCATGCTCTCACTTCATCCCAATCCTCCACCCCAGGGCCGGACGGTGTTAACATTCAGATGTTGCAGAACCTTTTTCTTGTGGGCAAGCACTTTCTCCTTCACATGTATGAGGGTTGGAACTTAAGTAGTGCCAACTATATATTCACAACCGATACAAAAGAGTTACATGTTTGCACCTATTACTGTCCTTCAAAGTAGTCACCAGTGTTGTGTAGAACCCATTGCCAGTGATGCAGAAGGCATAGTATATCGTTAGCAGGGCCTGTTCTGTTGATGGTGCAAATGGAGCGGTCTACTGCCTGTCCAATCTCTGGAACAGTTCTGAAACGAATGTCATTAGGTGGTTTCTTCATCTTCGGAATCAAATCAGTCAGAAGGGCTTAAGTTGGGGGAGTATGGTGGATGCTACAGTACGTCCCAGTCCCATCAACCGAACAGAGCAGCCACAGCCTGCACTGTAT
The DNA here is from genome assembly GCF_023898315.1 of Schistocerca nitens. Taxonomy (NCBI): domain Eukaryota; kingdom Metazoa; phylum Arthropoda; class Insecta; order Orthoptera; family Acrididae; genus Schistocerca; species Schistocerca nitens. Next base: position 803,037,812 of record NC_064617.1, on the reverse strand, counting down.
GCGCCCACGCATTGTCATGCAAAATGATGAGTGGGTTGCGCAGAAAGTGTTGCCACTTCTTTCGCGAAACTGGTCGCAGGTGATGCTCCAAAAACGACTAGCTTTGCGAAAGAAATGGAGACACTTTCTGTACAACCCACTTATCATTTTGCATGACAATGTGTGGGCGCATACAGTGCAAGTTGTGGCTGCTCTGTTCAGTCAAAGAGACTGGGAAGTACTGTACCATCCACCGTACTCTGCGGACTTAAGGGGAGCCGGAGGTGGTCAAATCCAAAAAATTACGATATTTTTTTTATTTTTTATTTTTATTTTATTTTATTTTATTTTTTATTTTTTTATTTTATTTTATTTTATTTTATTTTTTTTTTTTTTTTTTGCTACCGAAAATTAATTGGAACATTCCTCTTTAATGTAAACTTTGAATTATTGTTCTACTCGCCCTAGAAGTGGAGTTATTACCATTTTCCCCCACGCCTGCAGAGGAAATGGGCGGCCGCTGAATGCATCTAACACCCTCTCGTGACTTCCTGGTGAACTGCTTGGGATTTTCTCGGCCTGTTACGCATACAGCGCCTGATGTTACGCATACAGCGAGTGTGCAGGGGTTGGCTACATTGTTTTCTGTCACAAATGAAGCGCTAAGAGCGCGGAACATCGTCTCTTTGCTGTTTACCGTTTCGAATTAGTTCAGTGTTGTGCCTGTTGTTGGTAGTATTATACTTCTTGTGTAAAGCTTTGTTCTGGTTACGATGCCATGTTTTAGTAACCGTGTATATAAGAAGTGGAAGAACGTAGATAAAAGAAAATTAACAGTAATACCAAGTTGCGATACTACAATTACTGAAACAGTGCATTCTTCTAAGCAACACATTGCCGGCCATAGCGCTGTGACATCTTCTAGCAAGAAGCTGACTGGTGGAAGTGACAGATTTCGTGAATATGTTAGTGACAGTGATGATATTAACGAAGTACTGAATATTGGATTATTATCTTCTGTGCTGAAAGAAAGTGTTCTGTGCAAAATGTGTTCAAGTGTAGGAGTGGGACTAGAGATAACAAAGCACTTTGGTTTAGCTTGTGAGATGAAGATAATCTGTGCATGTTGCAAGTATCAAGTGACTTTCTACAATTCACATGCCAGTCTCTTTGGTGAAAATGGACGGTCTAGAGTGTTTGATGTGAATGTTCAACTTGTGTATGGTCTTCGATCCATTGGAAAAGGGTCTGCTGCTGGTAAACTGTTTTGTGGTATTATGAACTTGCCATCGCCTCCAAGCAAATTTGGGTACTACTGTGAACTGGTAGGATCCTCTATTGAAGATGTGGCTTTGAAAACCATGAAGGAAGCAGTGGAGGAATCTGTAGAAATGAACGGTGGTTCTAGGGATTTGGTAGTGGCATTAGATGGTTCCTGGCAAAAGAGGAGTCATAAATCCCTGAATGGGGTTGTAACTGCTACTTGTGGTGATAGTGCAAAAGTGATAGATGTTGCAATATTATCAAAACATTGTAGGTGCAAAAATAAAATCAAAGGAGAGCACAGTGGAACCTGTGAGGCAAATTTTAGGGGAGCAATGGAGTGGATGGAGTGAAACAAATTTTTGAACGTTCAGTTCCCAGATACAACGTTAGGTACAAATACTACCTTGGGGATGGTGACTCCAAAGGTTTCAAGACTATAGAGGAACTGAAACCATATGGAAATGAATTTGTAGTTGAAAAGTTGGAATGCATTGGGCATGTGCAAAAGCGTATGGGTGGACGGCTTCGAGGGCTCAAACAAACTTTGGGTTCAAGTAAACTCAGTGATGGAAAGACAATAGGAGGGAGAGGCAGGCTTACTGATGAGGTGATTGAACGTCTACAGAGATACTATGGGTATGCTATAAGGCAAAATACTAGTAATGTTAGTGACATGCGAAAAGCAGTGTGGGCATTGTTCCTTCATACTGCCTCTTCCAATGAATACCCTCAACACAGCCTATGCCCAAAAGATTCCTGGTGCAAATATAATGCAAAAAAGGACTATGATCACAAATATGGTTTGCCAGCAGCTGTGATAAATGCAATAAAATCAATTTTTCATGACTTAGCACAGCCAGAATTGTTACACAAATGTCTACACGGAAAGACACAGAATGCTAATGAGAGTGTAAACAATTTGATTTGGAAAGTGATTCCTAAAAGGGTGTTTGTAAGCATAAAAACACTGCTCTTTGGCATTTATGATGCAATAGCAACCTACAACCAAGGGAACAGTGTGAAGTCCTGAAGGCATTAGGATTTACAGCTGGGGTGAACACTATGAGCACTAAGAAATATTGACAGAGAAAGGATAAGAGGAGCAGAAAGAAGAGAAAGGCATATGAAGTATGATGGAACAACAGGCCAGAAAAGAAGACAGAAGAGGAAGCTTTTGGAGGATGAAGAAGACGACCCTGATAATCCATCCTATAGTGCAGGAATGTATTGAGAAACTTTGATAGCCATTTCCCGTGAATTAGAATTTTTCGAATATAAGGAACATTTTCTCAAAATCCACTCAAGCTAGAGAGATGAAATTTTTATACAGCACTCCTAGTGGTCAAACTTACATTGTAACACAGCCATTTGGCAATATGTTCAGTAGTTTCATTTCAGTTTAATTATAAAGCAATTATTTGTAAAAAAAATTGGGTCATTAATAAAAAAAAATAATTGGAAGGAAACTAGAAAAGATACTCCAAAATCCCTCTGTCATAACTGCAATACTAAACCCCTCTATATGTAAAAAAAATTCAAATTTTTCTATTTGATAGTTTATTCATAATGTTCCTAAAACTTGGTGATTTTAACATGGGCAGCATAGGCACCTCCAGCTCCCCTTAAGTCCTTGTGACTTTGATTTGATTCCGAACATGAAGGAACCAATTCATGGCATTCGCTTCTGAACTGTTCCAGAGATTCGACAGGCAGTAGATCGCTCCATTCGCACCATCAACAGAACAGGCTCTGCTAACGGTATACTATGTCTTCCACATCGCTGGCAATGGGTTCTACACAATGCTGGTGACTACTTTGAAGGACAGTAACAGGTGCAAACATGTAACTCTTTTGTATCGATTGTGAATAAATAGTTGCCACTATTTAAGTTCCAACCCTCATACAATCACATCTGGGCAGAGGGCACGTTTCCCATACGCTGGCGTGAAGCCACTATCATACCCATACCTAAGCCCGACAAGGACAAACACGTTCCTTCTAGTTATCACCCTATTTCTCTCACCAGCTGTGTTTGCAAGGTGATGGAATATATGATTCATGTGTGGCTGGTAAGGTGGCTCAAGTCTTGCAATTTAGTATCTACTGCACGGTGTGGATTTTGAGTGTGCTGTGCTGCACTTAACCATCTTGTAACTTTGTCTACCCATGTCATGAATGGTTTTCTGTGGAAATACCAAACTGTTGCTGCGTTTTTCGTTTTGGAGAAAGCCTACGACACCTGCTGGAGGATAGGTATCCTCCATACTCTCTACACGTGAGTCTTCCATGGCTGCATGCCCCGTTTCCTTCAAGAATCCTTGAAAGACCGAGTTTTTAAAGTATGTGTGGATTCTGCATTGTCGGACACCTTTATCCAGGAAAACCGTATGCCTCAGAGCTCCGTCATGAGCATCATCCTCTTTGCTATCGCCATTAACCCTAAAATGGCCTGTCTCCAGCCAGCATCTCCAGCTCCCTTTTTGTTGATGATTTTGCCATCTATTGCAGTCCTCCACGGACCTGTCTCATTGAGCGGTGTCTTCAGCGATGTCTTGATCATCTTTACTTATGGAGCATTGACAATGGCTTTCGTTTTTCCACTGACAAAGCCATTTGTATGAATTACTGGCGGCGCAATTGGTTTCTCCCACCACCTTTACTTCTTGGGCCTGTTGACCTTCTGTTTATTGAAAATACAAAATTCGTGGGGCTTATTTCGATAGGAAACTTTCTTGATCTTCTCACATGTCTTACCTGGCTGCCTGCTGCATGCGGTCCCTCAGCATTACTTCCTGGGGAGCAGATCGGACCACCCTCCTCTGCTTGCACCAGTCTCTTGTCTGGTAGAAACTAGGCAATAGGTGTTTCCTTTATGCATCTGCACATTTGTCCTTCTTACACCGTCTCAATACTATCCACCACTGTGGCATCCGTTTGGCCATTGGCGTCTTTTACACTAGCCCGGTTATGTGTCTGTATGCCAAAGCCACCACTGTCATACTGCTGTGACTTTCTCCTTGGCAGATACACATACTGTTTGTCTGCCATGCCTGGCCACCCATCCTACACCTCTTTCACCGTCCTCATTCATGGGGAACAATTGCAAACCCCAATCGCTAGCATGGAGGTTCAGTGGGTTGCCCCAACCTTTTGGCCTAGAAAGGCATACTAATTCCTTCAGTGAAGCGCATGTGTAGCGCAGAACATCTAAGGGCATCACAGACATGTTACTGCTCAATCTCGTGTGCCTATTAGCTGCCTGTCCCTCTAAGAAGAAAAGTAATCGCTGACAGCATGAAAGATGTCATGTGACTAGTTAGCAGGCTAGATTGTCATTCGTTATCAGAATTAACCAGACAAATCGCAAGGAACGGCCATGCACCATCACCCACCAAATCAAGAAAGAGCTAGCAATCTGTCAATCCTTCCAGTGTCCAGGCCTGGTGAGGTTGCCTGTGTCAAGTCAAATTAAACTGCACGTTCCACTCCTGTTGGTGTCCTTCCATCAGTTGGTCCTAAGTCCTAGGAGAAATCCAATGTTGATGGGGGCTGTCATAGCATGATGCACTTTGTGGTAGCCCCCATTGGGCGAAAGGAAATCTGGCAGTGGAACCGATACAAGTCGGGCCCCTGTTTTAGAGGGAGATTGGGGAAGAGTTTTCTGCATGAGCGTAAGAGTTGCCTGGAATCCTCTTGCAGTGAGGTAGGGTTTGAAACGTGATGGCTGTGATCATTTTAACCAGTGTCTTTTATTACGTAAATGAGGAGAATCATATCATTAACAGTTTTATTCCAGAAATATACTACAGTATTCCATCATTAACAAGTTAATGTTTTTCCATAAACCTGGTAAGACTAGTGCCTCTGGAGGAGTCATACCCCAAATTTTATTGAACAATGAGTTGAGCCAGACTGACAATATATATAAAAATTAAAATATTGGTAACTCCACTATTACCAGTCCCAAGCCCATGCTTCTGTCTAGCAGGTAATGGGGAGGACGAGGAGGAGAAGTAGCAACCTCGTTAAAAAAACCTGGGTCCATTGGCTCCAGTTGGTAGTACCCTGTGAGGGCTTTGCCTAGGATTACATGTGAAACCTAGCCAGTGGTCTCGAAGGCAGAATAGGAAGTCTGATTTAATTCCCAATGGTGGGTACAATGGAAGAGCCTAGTGGAGTGAATGACGAACAAAAAAATCAAATTTTGGAGTAACAATCTGATCTTCCTTTGGAATCTAATTCCTTACTTTGTATGTAATACAACTTCAATTGCAATATGGTAAGTCCGCAAAATGAATACACTACCCCAGGTGGTAACTCGAAAGAGAATCTCACCGTTGCGTCAAACAGTGCATTGAGACCAAGGGTTCAGGGGAGTCCCAACAGCTGCAATCAAAAGGTCGAATCGGAGCAACCTTGGAATCCTTCTAAAATAACATTCAATAAGAAATTATTTCTAGGCATTTTACTCAAGACTGGTGAACAAAAAGAACTAGAAATACTCTTCGAGAAAAGCAAAATTCAAATTTTAGCAGTTCAAGAAATGAGATTCCTAGATGAAAATGTAGTAGATATTTGTAACTACACAATCATCAAAGGCAAACAAGCATTCAGAATCATGAATCAGATACCATTATTGGGTACAGCTTTCTACATTCATAAAAGTATAATATGAAATGTAACAGAATTTAAATCCACCTAAAAGAGAATATCTTTCCCATCAATTAAATGCAAAAACAAGATATACACATGCATTAATTGCCATGCACCAATAAATGAAGACAACAGGAAAAATCCACAAAAAACAGGACTCTGGGATCTTTTAGAAACTGAAATATCCAAAATTCCAAAGATGAACACCATATTTCTATTAGGCAACTTCAATGCACAAATATTTATTTATTTATTTATTTGATTAGCCATCCGTAGACATTTTGCAATGTATGGATGTTGTCAGTTTGGATACAGTGATTTTTGCAGATACATTGACACTTTTATATGCATTTACAGAGTATACGAATACAATGACATTTATCACTTAAATTACATTCAAACAATTAAATATTTACTTATTGTTTAGAAACAGTGTTCCTGAAAATATAGTTTAAGGGTTTTCTGTAACAGTACATGTTGTTAATTTCTTTGATGTCCTGTGCAGCTTGTTATACATTTACAGAATATACAATACAATGTCATTATGTCACTTAAATTACATTCAAACATTTAGATATTCACTTACTGTGTAAAAACAGTGTTCCTGAAAATACAGTTTAAGAGTTTTTCTGAAACAGTACATGCTGTTAATTTCTTTGATTTCCTGTGGCAGCTTGTTATACAATTTTACACCCTGATACAAGAAACTTTTTTGGGTCTTATGCTTGTTTCTCCTATCTAGATGAAGGCAGTGGCTTGTTCTTGTGCTATAGCTGTGTAAAATGCTGTTTGTACTATAATTCACTATATTTTTCTTTATATATACTATAGTGTGGAACATAAATAAACAGGGAACAGTTAGAATACCAAGTATTTTGAATAGTTCTCTGCAGTGAGCCCACTTACTGCTTTTAGTTATAATTCTCACTGCTCTCTTCTGCACTTTAAAAACTGTTTGTAAGTTGAGTACATTATTTCCCCAGAAAATTATCCCATAGCTTATGACTGAATGTACATAGCTAAAATATACAGTTCTTAGACATTCATCGCTGCATACTGAGGAGAGAACTCTAAGTGCGTAACACGTTGTAGATATCTTTTTTGTGAGTTTTTTGACATGTTCACTCCACCTAAGCTGGCTGTCAATATGCAACCCTAGGAATTTTGTGGTGGGCACTTCGTCTACAGAGGTGTTATGTAGCTTTAACTTTAGGGGACTGTTTTTTCTGTTTATTCTAAAGCGTATGCTATTTGTTTTCTTAATATTTAAGGTCACTTTATTCTCTGTAGACCATTTGTAGACATCTTTCAGTGATTCATTACAATTTTCCAACATTTGTGCTGATGTCTCACTGGTGATTATAATATTGCTGTCATCGGCAAACAATATCTTCTCTCCATGTCGGATATATTGTGGAAAGTCAAATAGGCAGAGAAAAGAAATTTAGAGATGTAGTTGGACAGTACCTAGCTCATAGGAGAAACAATGCAAATGGTATGAGGCTAATCAGTTTTTGTCAGACCTCTGACCTGAAACTAATGGCAACCTTCTTTAGGAAACACCAAACAAAAGCCAAAACTTTGATATCTCCTAACCCGATGTTAGGAGAATTTCAGTTAGATCATGTGACTATTTTGCAAAAATGCACAATGGAAATTATGAATGTGAAAGTAGTAAGGAATGGCTATGTGTCTGATCATTACCTCTCTAAAATTAAAGTCAAACTCCTACCTAATAAAGAACAAAGAAAGTCAAAATGGTTAATAAAATATAATACAGACAGACTTATGATAACAGAAGAATGAATTAAAAACTATCAAGATGAAATTAAAGTGGCTAGACATGGCAACTGGCAAGAAATAGCCAAAGAAATTAATAATGTCACACAGAAAACATTTGGGTCACTAAAAAATAAAAATAAAATATTGTGGAATGAAATATGCAAAGAAGCTGTAGGGGAGAGGGCTAAAAAATGGGTAAAATGGAAATGCCGAAAGAAAATTGAAGATTATGATCAATTTAAACAATGAAGAAAGGAGACATCCAGGTTAATCACTAAATGAGCTTTTGAAAAAAAGAAACTTTTGGAAATAGACAAAAACTTTATAAAAATAGTACTTGTGACTTTTATCAAACTTTTAAGAACAAATTATAGGGCTACCAAAATCCAAATGTCTTTCAAAAATGAAAACGGCAAAATTGGGTTAACCTATGCTGAAAATTGTGAAATGCTAGCAAGATATTTTCCTCGGCTTATGAACTGTCCTGAATTAAATCATAAACTGGTATTCTCAGATAGTAATGAAAATGTGGAAGAAGATTTACCACAAACTAGAGAAGAAATTGAAGAAATAATTAAAACCCTCTAAAACAACGAAGCTAGTGGAGAATATTCTATTACAGCTGAACTCTTGAAGTGGTCCTTGCCAAATGCAGCAAATAAGATAAATTTACTCTTTGATGAAATCTTGAACAAAAAAAAAAAAAAAATCCCAGAGGAATGGAAAGTTCCCTTGATACATCAACTCCACAGAAAAAAAGGTAATAAACAGAATGTAAATGACTAGAGAGGAATCACTTTACTGCCAGTAGCGTATAAATTATTTTCAAAATTTTATTAAACAGAATAGAAACAACACTAGACTGTCATTCAGATGAATATCAAGGTGCTTTTGGGAAGGGTAGGTCATTCTCAGAATAAATATTTCATCTCAAATCAGTAATTCGCCACAGATTACTTAATTCAAAGGACATTGTAGTTATGTTTGGCGATTTCAAAAAGGTATTTGTGTTGTCAGAGAAACTATAGCTAAAATAATGCGAAAATGTAGCGTGAAGTCTAAACTGGGAAACCTAATCCGTGAAACACTTACAGATACAGTCTGTTAAGTAAAATTTATGGGAGAAATTTCACAGTCTTTCAGAATAAAGGCAATGGCCTATCCCAATTCTTTTTGATAGTGTGTTAGACAAGACAGTGAGAATATGGAACAAAAAATTTATTAAACTCAACATTTCGCTGATATGGTTAGAAAGAGGAAGCAAAAAGATTGAAATCAACTGTCTTGCATTTTCAGATGATTTTGCTATACTTTCTGAAAATGTGGCATCTGCTATAACACAAATACACCTCCTGGAAGAAATAGCTAGCGCAACTGGCTTAAGATTTTCTGCAGGAAAGAAAAAAACAAAATTTTTAACAAATGTTAAGGATGCTCCAAAACAAAATTCCTGAAAACAGATATTGACCAAAGAGGGAGGGTAAAAAGTTGAAAGCTCTAGGTGAGATAATCCAAGAAAATGCTTTGGAAAAATCTGCAATAGAGGAAAGGTTGCATAAAATGAGGAGAGCATATGGTATCACCAAAGACCTCTACAATAAAAAGGGCCAATGCAAAAATAAGGCTTTACAAGACAGTATGGAAGCCAGAATGCCTATATGCAAGCAAATGTCCAGCATTATATTATAATTTAGATAAATTAGAAGTACTAGAAAGACAAATTATAATGAAACTGTCAGGACCACAAAATAGAGCAGAAGGTTGGAAATTACAAAGTAATGCTGAGAGATACCAGATATAGAAGATATTTAAAATGTAATGAGAAAAAGACAACTCATGTTTTTTGGACATTTTTTCGTATGCCAGACAGTAGATTAACCAAAAAGATTTTGAAATATTTCTGAGGTAAGAAGTCCATAAGTTGGTTGAAATAATTAAAAAAGGATTTACAAAGAACACTATAAAACAGAAGATATAAAAAACAGAGAAGCCTTTCAGGAAAACATATTGGAAAATGGGATTCCAAGGCAGGGTAGCTAAAAATACTTGTTCAAAATGGCCTGACGACAAAAGGAAGCATAATGAATAGATGAAACGTACTGGAAGAAAAGAAAAGAATGAAGAACTGAAATTGGAATGTGGTCCTCAGATGGCCTATTCACAGTATAATAATAATAATAATAACAACAATGAAATTGGGTCAACCCCCGAGAAGGAGAAAACACAGGTGGTGGAATATAATATGTGACCAAGCAATAGAAGAACGTCTACCCAAATCCTGACGCTAAACCGCCAACCATCAACGAATTAGTAGAAATTATCAAGACACTGAAAAACAATAGAGCCCCAGGAGAAGATGGAATTATTGCAGAACTATGGAAACTAAATGATGAAAGATTAACAGGAAAAATTCACAAAATCATATTAAACATTTGTGAAACAGAACAGATCCCATCTGAATGGAAATGCGCACTCATCCATCCACTCCACAAAAAAGGGGACAAAACTGAACCAAATAATTACAGGGGTATCTCACTCGTACCGGTCACATATAAAATCCTATCAAAAGTTCTCATGAATAGATTAGAAGAACAAACTGACTCACAAATAGGAGAATACCAGGTTGGTTTTCGCAAGGGACGATCATGCATAGAGCAGATCTGGAATCTGAAAATGATTCTCCAGATGAGAAACACCCGAAACACAGTGGTTACTTTTGTAGATTTTAAAAAGGCCTGCGACTCAATAGACAGAGTAGTGCTCTGCAAGACGCTGAAAGAATTCAGCATTGACAGAAAGGCAAGAGCAATCATTCGGGAAACATTAACTGACACAGTCTCCAAAGTTAAATTTATGGGGGATATCTCGGAGCCATTTGTAATCCAAACTGGAGTGCGACAGGGTGACGGACTTTCACCATTACTCTTTAATATCATTCTTGAAAAAATCATCAGGACATGGGAAAAAGAAGTCAAAGGAATCCAAATTGGCATTAGAAAAGATAATAGATTCAATGTGAAGTGTTTAGCTTTTGCAGATGACCTTGCAATCCTCACAAATAATAGAAAAGAAGCCACTAACGCCATAGAGAAGTTACACGAAATTGCACAAAGAACTGGCCTGCAAATCTCATATGAGAAAACCCAGTACATAGAAAGAGTGCCACAAGTCAAATTGCCTATTGTGACAACCCATGGGAAAATCGTACAAGTACCACATTTTAAGTACCTGGGAGAAATCATCCAGCCATCAGGGATCAACCTAAAGGCCAATGAGGAAAGAATAAAAAAACTACAGAAAGCATATAAACTCACGTGGAACTATTGTAACAAAAAGTCCATATCCATTAACGCAAAATTGAGGCACTACAACACTGTCGTACGTCCGGAGGCACTGTATGCATCTGAAACAACACAAATAGGTGGGCAAACTAAAATCAAAGAAATAGAGAAACAAGAAAGGAAAATTCTCAGGGAAATTTTTGGCCCGATACAAGAGCAAGGAATCTGGAAGAAGAGACCAACATCAGAATTATATAAATACACAGACAAGATTACGGATACAATAAGGAAAAGAAGAATGCAGTTCTACGGATATATCCACAGGATGAATGAAAACAGAATTTCAAAGCGAATTCTTAAAGTCATCAACTCAGGCAGGAGAAAAACAAAATGGATAAAAGAAGTTGAAGAGGACCTCAGACAAGCACACATAACAGTAAACGATGCAGAAAATAGAACTGAATTCAGGAACATCATCAAAAAACATAAATTTGACACCACAACACAGAAGAGACCAGGATGCAAATGGACAGCGGAGGGAAAGAAACAACACAGTGAACACATGAAGAAAATTTTGGCTCAGAAAAAACATAAACAATCATCATAAAGGAATTCAAGTTCAAACGCTCTCTTAAATGGGAATAATCGAAAATAATAATAATAATAATAATAACAACAATAACACCCAATGTTGCCATTTTAATATTGATGTATTGGGGAAGAAAATATCGCCAATATAGATCCATATTTTCAGAGCGAAATATCGGTATTTTATCAAAAGCCCTACTTTGCTGCAGAACCTTCTTGTGGTGTGACTTCATCAGCCTCATATGAACATTTGCACCAGCTCAATCTGATTAATCTTTCAACCAAGTCATGTTTTCATTCACACACACCAGAATTGTGCTTGTTTGCCACATATCATCTGCCAACTGCACCACACAATACCTCGTACGGTCCATGTTTCACATAAATGGCTGCATTACTGTCTGCCAAATCAACTGTATGTCAAGTTTCGCTACACACACACACACACACACACACACACACACACACACACACACACACACACATTAATGCTGTACAGCCATGCTGCTGCTATGCTGTCTTGAAGAGCAACACGTGGCACTACATCTCAAACTTCTGCCATTCCACACTGATAATCCTCAGCTTTGGTTCACTGTTTCAAAAGTCATCTTCATCACAAATTCTGTCATTACTGACAATATCAAATATGTTGTCTTACTAATATCTGTCTGGGTATCCAAGCAAACGCCATCAGTGACATCATTCCCACACCCACTCCCAATCATAAGTATCTGAGAGCAAAAATTACATTCCTGCAAGGCTTGTCACACACCAAGGATCAGCTGCCCCATGTCTTGTGTGATGAACATTTACAAGCAGGGACTCTACCCCAATCTCCGTCTCTAATGACCTCATTGTCGACAGGATGCCAAACGCTAATCTCCCCCCCCCTCCCCCCCCCACTCCCTACTCCCAACTATGGCCGTGCCTGTGCATAAAAATTGACCCACATTTCATGTCTGACAAGGACTTATGGACACTTTGAGCGGCTAAATTCCCTATGCAAGTTCAAATGGTGATAATGGCAAGTGAACATTGGGCACTTGATGTCCATCTTTTCCTGGCTAATCGAATTTTTGCAGCTGATCAACATCGACAACGAACCAACAGCACTAACAATAATAGTGATAGGTGTGACACGGTACTGCCACGGATCTGTTTGCATCCTGCCTTTGGATGCCGCCAAGCATTTCTGATCCCACCCCTATGCTGACATCATTGCAGACAGCACGGTAAACACCCCTAGTTTTGACAAAACACTCTCAACACGGTCATTCCAAATGCACTGAATGCCGATCATGTGCAGCTGCAATACTACTGGTACCATACATGCTTTGGGGACACTGCACATAATGGTAGACAGCTCTGTCAACACCCAAATCTGCTGCATGGCTCACAACAGGCACCCCTGGCCGTGTCAGATGCATAAATCACCTCGATCATCATGACAACATCTCGTGCTCCTCAACACATGACACTTCTCTAAATAACAGAATGTATATTCTCGCCTGGAGCAGTGGCCTCCAATTTCTCATCAACACTGATTCTCAGATTAGCACTTCTTCACCTGCACCTGCACCTCCCCTATCAATGCTGGTCACACTACAGCTTCAGCTGAAGGCCCCTAATGGCTCTGTTATTACTGTTCATGGTTCACAATCCTGCACACTCGACCTGGAATTCTGCATGTTATTCACTTGGATGTTCATTACTGCTAACGTAAGTGAACTGGTTCTTGGTGTCAATTTTCTTTGGGCATTCCACCTCGTTCCCCCACTGCACACTGTGGAACCGTTCGACCATGCCATTCGACGCCAGATGGTAGCTTGTCGTCCTGTGTAACCGGATGCCACACAGTCTGGCGACGTGCTTGAACAACGCGCAGTTGAACTGGCAGCCACGGTCAGTTGTCACGTGACTGGGACATCCGAAGCGTGCTACCCAGGTGTAGACGAATGCGGTGTCGACGGTCTCAGTGGTGATGTTCACGACGGGCGTTGCTTCCGGCCAGGAAGTAAAGCGGTCCACCATAGTTAGCAGATACGGCTTGCCTTGAGAGAGAGGAAGCGGGCCGACAAGGTCCATGTGCACGTGCGCAAATCGGCGTCTCACGTCAGAGAAGGTGCCCACGGGTGCGTGGGTGTGCCTACCGACTTTGGCGCGCTGACATGCCGTGCAAGTGCGTGCCAATTCACGGCAGTCCTTCCGAAGCCCGGGCCAGACGAAATACGCAGCCACGAGTGTCGCAGTGGTGTTAGTGCCGGGATGTTACAGTCCGTGGACGCGGTCAAAGGCATTGCGCCAGAATTTCTCCGGAAGGAACAGTCAGTGCGTGCCGGTTGAGATGTCACACCAAATCCTCCGTGCAGAGCCGGGGACAGGCACCAGCTCCAGTTGCAGGCCGCTGGAAGTGTCGTGAGGGAAGCCGTGCAGTTCTTCATCACTCTCCTGTACTTGGGCGACGTCCTCAAAGCTCACGGGGGATGAGATGACGGCACACGCTCGGGACAAACAATCGGCGACGATATTGTCTATCCCCAAAATGTGTCGGGTGTCTGTCGTGAACTGTGACACATACTCCAATTGCTGGAGTTGGCGTGGTGAACACTTAGTGTGGTTGTTCTGGAAAGCGTGGGTAATCGGTTTGTGGTCGATGAAAATTACGAATTGTCGGGCTTCTACGGACAGTCGGAAGTATTTCACCGCCGCATACACCGCTAGCAACTCTCGGTCATAAGCGCTCCAAGCGCGTTGCGATTCGGACAGCTCTTTAGAAAAAAAAAAAACCGAGAGGTTGCCAGCTCCCGCCGTCGCGCTGTTGTAGCGCCACACCGATGGCAGCCTGGCTGACGTCCACGACTACAGCCAAGTCCGCGTCATGTACTGGGTGCGTGAGCAGCGTCGCTTCTGTTATATTTCGTTTTGAGTCCGTGAAGCTCTGCTCCATTGCGTCCGTCCAATTCGCAGGGGTCTTACCCTTTGAGATAGGACCGTGTACCGCCTTAGTCAACGGCTCTTGCACGGCGGCAGCGTTGGGCAGGTGTCGACAATAGAAGTTCAACATGCCGAGGTAACGGCGTAATTCTCTGTGTGTCTGCGGACGCGGCATGTTCAGTATTGCTTGCACTTTCTCCGGTAGTGGCGTCGATCCTGTGGGGGTAATTAAGTGGCCAAGGAACTCGATTTCAGCCGGCCGGAGTGGCCGAGCGGTTCTAGTCGTTACAGTCCGGAACAGCGCGACCGCTACGGTCGCAGGTTCGAATCCTGCCTCGGGCATGGATGTGTGTGATGTCCTTAGGTTAGTTAGGTTTAAGTAGTTCTAAGTTCTAGGGGACTGATGACCATAGCAGTTAGGTCCCACAGTGTTTAGAGCCATTTTAACCAACTCGATTTCCGTCACACCGAATTCGCATTTCGCTGGATTAATAACGATGCCAGCTTCACTCAGGCGCTGAAAGACGGTCGTTAGGTGGCAGCGGTGGAGCTCAGGCGACTTGGAACACACCAGGACCTCGTCGAGGTACGCGAAACAAAATGGCAAGCCTCGCAAGAGGCCGTCCAGGAACCGCTGCCAAGTCTGGGCAGCATTCCGAAGATTGGAAGTCATAAACAGGCTTTCGAAAAGTCCAAAGGCGTTACAATAGCTGTTTTTTTAATGTCATTGGGCGCCACCAGAATTGGGGTGTACACCTTTGCACAATCTACCTTGCTGAACACCGCGCAGCCTGCCAAAGCGTAACTGAAGTCTTGCAGGTGTGGGACTGGGTATCGGTCCGGCACCGTTCACGAATTAAGGGCGCGATAGTCTCCACACGGGCGCCACGAATTGTCTTTTTTTGGGTACTAAGTGTAACGCCGATAACCATGGGCTGCTCGATGGTCGAACGATGCCTTGCCGCAGCATGGCCTCGAACTCTGCCTTTGCTGCTGCAAGTCTATCGGGCGCGAGTCGACGTGGGCGACACGATGTGGGGGGTCCGGGTGTGGTTATTATGTGGTGCACCGTCGAATGTTTAATGTCTTTCGGTGCGCCGGCTGGGCCGGTAAGGTTGGGGAATTTTTCAAGGATGTCAGCGTAAGGTCCGGGGCACTTCACAGGTTTAACACTGTAGAATGCGGCCTGCCGGTGCTGTCCCGCTATCTTTAAATTTGTTGTTGCGTCGATGAGCTGGCCATTTGAGATGTCGGCTAGCAGCCTGTAGTGGCAGAGAACGTCCGCGCCCAGAATCGGCTCATTAACGTCGGCCACAGTAAAAGTCCATGCGAATGTGCGGCGTAGAGCTGGATCTAAATTGCGGCTGTGTGTGCCGTAAGTTTTAATAGCTGAATTGTTTGCCGCTGTGAGGGAGAATGCCTCGACCCGCCTGCGTTCTCGTAACATAGAACGGGGGAATATCGAAAGGTCCGAACCCGTGTCGACAAGGTGGTGGCGGTGGTGGTTAGTGTTTAACGTCCCGTCGACAACGAGGTCATTAGAGACGGAGCGCAAGCTCGGGTTAGGAAAGGATTGGGAAGGAAATCGGCCGTGCCCTTTCAAAGGAACCATCCCGGCATTTGCCTGAAACGATTTAGGGAAATCACGGAAAACCTAAATCAGGATGGCCGGAGACGGGATTGAACCGTCGTCCAACGAATGCGAGCCCAGTGTGCTAACCACTGCGCCACCTCGCTCGGTCGTGTCGACAAGGTACCTCACGCCCGCACCCAGTGTGCGATTTGTGCTTTTACCAGTGGGGCGGATGTCTTAGGGGGTTAGTATAATTATATATGTTACTAGCTTGGACCGTGTCGTTACCCATGGATAAACAATTATTTATAAATAGATGTTAATGCCGAAACTCACTATTCACGCGTATGCACTATCAGAAAAGCCACTTTGTGAAAATGTTTTTGTAAACCTTCAAATTTAGATCTCTCCTGAGTTGATCAGGAACCATCATGTCTCAGTTTTTCAAAGAGATGGACAAGAGAACTGTGACTTTCAAGAAAAGCTCGAAAAGCATTAAATGAGGAAGCAACCCAACATACGCGAAAAATATGGCCTAGTTTTAATAGCTGCGAGCATAATTCTTGTGAAACACTTTGTAGTAGTCTGATTTTTGGGACTTCGAGAAAACACAGAATATAAGGAATCTAAAAAAACCTTTATATGGTATACATCTGCTACATCATTCATAACATTGTGGACAGCTAATTTCATTTTGTGGTTCATACAATGAACGACAGTTAAATCCTTATGTAAATGACTACGCAGTAGAGCGGCTACGCCTTTGTAAGGTGCAAGCATTGTTGAGCCACCATCTGTTGCGACACCTACAAGGTGGTTTTTTAGTTCATCATTTGTAATGCCATACTTTTCAAGAGCTGCTAACAGTGTGCTGAAAATGCATTCTCCTGTCCCACTTTCTCATTCAACAAAGTCAAAAAAATAATCGCAAGCAACTCCCTCAAAGGACAAACGTATATATATTATTAAACAAGTTTTATTGGAAACCGTTGTACTTTCGTCCATCATGATACAAACTCGCAAGTAAACGGATGACGCACCTTAGATGAAAGCAACAATGATAACATGTTAATGATGATTTAGTTCTAAACGTTTTGAAATGCTTAACTACTACATGCATGGAGAGCTGCATCAAATCAGTCTCTGGACTGAAGACAACAACAATAACTACTAGATAACACTTTTCCAAAATTAATAAGCAAACATATTAATAGTATTAATAGTAAGACTGTATTAAAAACTTTCAGTGTTCGGCTCCACAAATTTAAATTATATGTCAAGTTTTACTCCAGTGCGTGGGAAACAAACATCCGAGGTTGGGATGCATAAACTAAAACCAGAGGAGGGGATGGTCTGATGCAGAGAGGGGGAAATCCTCCCCTGCAAATCGCACACTGCCCGCACCCCATTCCGCGACAAACAGACGCTTCGATATCGCACTGCAGCTGGGTGCAGCTAGGCCCGGTCGCAGCTGGCCTTTGCGTGTGAGCAAGGGGCACGGCACCTGGTTGCTTCGTTGCCGAAATGGTTGTGGTACCAGCAGTAGCCGCTTTGTGCCTGCTCTGACGTCTGCAGGGGTACTGTTGGAGCGGCTGTTGCTGCGTTGCCGGCTGCAAGAGCCGCACCGCCTGTAGCCTGCTCTCTTGCTGCGAGCGCGACAACCGGTCGACTTGCGTGGAGAGAGCTGCCTCCAGTACGGCCAAGTTTTGCACTAGCTGGTGCAGGTCGGCTTCCGATGTGGCTGCGGGAGGCGGGTGGCGCCACGAAGGTGGGGGACGGTGTCGTAAGCTGCCGCGGCTGCGGTGCTAGGCGTGCACCCAGTCGGCCAAGTTAGCGATGGCATCCAGCTACATCTCCGTCTGTGCTGCCGTCACTGCCTGCACCTGAGCTGGGAGACGGCGCACCCAGATAGTGCGTAACAGAGAATCATGTCGGACTGCGCGAGGCTTCGCAAGTGGGGCAGGAACTGTGAGGGCCTCTGGTCGCTGTGTTCCTCTTGCTGCAGCAGTTGGTGCACTCGTTGTTCCTCGGACGATGAGATACGCCGGATCAGCTCCTTCCTCGTTGAGTCACATCGGCCGCGTAGTTCTGATCGAGCTGGCTCACTACGTGTCCAAATTTTGCCAGGTCGCAGGTTACGTGGTTGCTCATAAAGACCACCTCCACTTGGCTGAACCACATTAGAGGGTCGTGGGGCCAAAAGGGAGGCAGCCTGATCAGCACCTGTCCAGTGCTTGTGGGTGCTCCAGCGATTGTAGGAGGCGTCGGTGGGGCGGGGATTTGCGCGCCGAAATTGTCGCGAGCTGTCTGTGGCTGTGCAGCATCCGCGCGTGTAGCCCGTGCTTGTAGCTCACTCTCCAGTCCCTTGTTGCATGCAAGCAGGTCTTCAACATCTTTTGCAACTCTTCTAATGTCGCCATCTTAGCTTAGAGTTGAGTCCTCGCACAAGGGGAAATCACACACTGCTCGGAATGAAACACAAACACAAAAACAATACAAAAAAAGTACGTTAAAAATTTATAAAGAGAAAGATGATGAGACTTACCAAACAAAAGCGCTGGCAGGTCGAAAGACACACAAACAAACACAAATATACACACAAAATTCAAGCTTTCGCAACAAACTGTTGCCTCATCAGGAAAGAGGGGAAGGAGAGGGAAAGACGAAAGGATGTGGGTTTTAAGGGAGAGGATAAGGAGTCATTCCAATCCCGGGAGCGGAAAGACTTACCTTAGGGGGAAAAAAGGACAGGTATACACTCGCACACACACACATATCCATCCACACATACAGACACAAGCAGACATTTGGTCTTTAAATATGTCTGCTTGTGTCTGTATGTGTGGATGGATATGTGTGTGTGTGCGAGTGTATACCTGTCCTTTTTTCCCCCTAAGGTAAGTCTTTCCGCTCCCGGGATTGGAATGACTCCTTATCCTCTCCCTTAAAACCCACATCCTTTCGTCTTTCCCTCTCCTTCCCCTCTTTCCTGATGAGGCAACAGTTTGTTGCGAAAGCTTGAATTTTGTGTGTATATTTGTGTTTGTTTGTGTGTCTTTCGACCTGCCAGCGCTTTTGTTTGGTAAGTCTCATCATCTTTCTTTTTAGATATATTTTTTTTTCCACGTGGAATGTTTCCCTCTGTTATATATATATATATATATATATATATATATATATATATATATATATATATAGCCTACTCGAAGTTCCACGTCACTCGTACCGACAAACGTTCGTCGCCACGTGGTTTTAGCCTCAGATCACGTCGGGGACACCAGTGAAGCGGAGACGTGTGGTATCACCGCTTACGGTCATTAACGTGTGGTGAACTGGCGTTATTGCCATGCCCACGCTCCATGTTCAAGGGAGAGGCTTGGTGTCCGAATGACTAGAGCAGTTTCGGTCGTGACACATTTTTTCTTTGGAAGTCTTACACTACATTACAAACACAATGCATCATTAATGTTCGTCCGTAAAGGCGCCAGCTAGCACTCAAGCTTATCTCAAGGTGGATATTGAGTTTAGGTTAAGTTGAAAATTCAAGATTGAAAAATCAACCCGTTACACAGCTTATTTCAAGGTGGATATTGAGTTTAGGTTCAGTTGAAAATTCAAGATTGAAAAATCAACCTGTTACACAGTTTATATCAAGCTGTAAAAATTTAGCTTGAATTAAAACAATTTTCCCAAGCTTGAAATAAACTGTAATTTCCCTGGAAGGCTGTACAGCAGATGCGTGCGCAGCATAGCTTCTATAGACGTCCACAGGAAGCGCCACAATCGTTTATAAGCCTTGCACTGACTTTGCTAGGTTTACGGCCATTTTACCTTTGTGACGCACGTTAATGATTGTTGACTGTTGTGGAGTTTGTTTTATACTGGAAAATAGTTCGGTAAGTGTGTGGCGTCTCCTGCCTTACTGCTACACCGGGTCTGAAGAGGATATTAGTGTATTACAGGTACGTTGGTGCATTTTTCTCGAGTGGTACGCTAATATTACAAATGTTAAATATTATTACATAACGTAAAGAAATATCATATTCTTTTACATAGAAAAATTGAGCCTGGATGAAAGTGAAATGGATTACCAGCTAAGAATACGTATTACAAGTTGTTTTAAACTAGCTCTCTAGTACGTGGCACCAATAAATTAAAACTTAATGTTATTTTACCTTTTTAAAATCTCGCCTTTATTTTGTTCTTTTACATTTCAGTTCCACTAAACTGGTAATTTCTTAAATTCATTTCGATTTCACCTTTTATTTCATTTTGATTCAGGTTTACTCACCAAAAAATAATTGTGGATAGAATAAAACATCTACATTTTTCTAAACAGTAGTTTCTTTATAATTCAGATTAAATGGCCCTGAAACTGTTAGAAATAGTGATGTGTGGCTTCTTCACGAAGTCATCGCAAAATTACCCAAATATCATCTTTACTTTAAAAATTTCAAGCAAGAAGTTATTTCAAATTACTTTTAAACTCTTTGGAATGAAGTCACCAGAAGCAGCTGCTTACTCAGTGACATTTGCACTAGTTAATGATTCTTACTACGTCAGTGAGTTTGAAGTTATTTTGCTAATCTGGGGCATAAATTATATTTAGGTTGATCAGTTTCAACTTTTTACATTTTTTATGTTTAGGTATGGCTAACATTTTCTTTTACCTGTTACAGGATCATTATACTGGCAGAAGTCAGCGATATTTGATCCTGCTCTGGTCTGTGTGCTGGGGCCGGAGGGGCTTCAGAACAATTGAATTTTAAAATAAAACAATTTTAAACACTTTGAAAATAGAAAAATTTAAACATACATGTCTTGATAATTTTTTTCTCCCACCATTTCCATTCTGATATTTATTTAATTAATTAGGTTCAATAAATTCAGATTAATAATTATGTAGCTTAACACAAGCTGTAAATACCAGGCTGTATTTCATATGTGTAGATACAGCTGGAGCCAAACTTGATAAGTCAAGCTTGAAATATAGCTTGAACTCTGCCAACTTTGATGTTTGTTTCAAGCTAGAATCCAACTAACAGGCCTGAATATTCCAGCTTGATCAAGCTTATATACTTGAACTTTACATCTGGAAACAAGTTTGAAACCGGCTTACTGTGCTATCTGGGGTTGTCCGATCACAAACCCTGGAGGGTATACACACCAGTGATGAGCAGTGGCGCGACCGCGTGGACCGAGAGAGACAAAGGCCGTGTCACCGAATGTCCAGCTCCTGGCGCGAGCGGAAGCACCGTGATGTCCGCGGAAAGGAGGAAGGCATTGTCAAACAGAAGGGTGCACTCCGCGAAACGAGCGACTGCGTTCCAGACTGCGCGTACGCGTTTGCGGGGGAGTCACGTTGACTCGACGCACATGGTCAGCGACGGCGAAGTCGGTGGAGCGGAGATGTATGTCGCATTGCGTTGACCAGCTTGCACTGTCAACTTGCTTTGTTCCATGCATCTCGTGCGCGACGCACCGTTACCAAAATTTGGCGTAGCGGTATAGCTGCACTCGTGAATGCCGGGCGTCGCTTACTTGTGTCGGCTGTGCTGTAGTTCAGCCCTTTGCACGTTTGAATGATGCGGCTGCCACAACACGTATCCTATGTATACAACATTCACACCCCATTGTCAAAAAACACACACACACATACACATCACCAAATCGCAATTGTGATATCAATGGACAATATGTTCCCTTGTATTCAGCTGGTGAGCATTACAATAAATTATGAAATCACAATCATGATATCAATGGGCAGTATTTTCCTTTGCACTCAGCAGGTGAGCAATACAGTAATTACAGTGAAGGAAATAGGTTTCACGGTGCTAAGGACAAAGAAATCCTAATCAGACACCACCAATTTCATTCATATATTCCAGAAAAACATGGCGTATACTCTGATTTTTCTCAAAGCATTCAGAAAGGCATTCTCCAGATCATGGAGTGACTGGAAAAGAATTTCATATGTAGTAGGTAACATCCACAGAGACGCACGTGTCCGGACATACAACGAAGCAGACAGATGTGTAACTTATAAACAATTTGAAAAAGGTTTTTTGGCCAAATTTTTGTCTCAAACTGTTGGAGAGCGTATCTGAAAGCAGGCCATGGAACCAGAGCTGTTCAATTCCAAATATGACAATTTACAAAGATATTTTGAGAAATACCTAAATATGATGCATTTGCTAGACAAACCCATCGATATGCGTTATATACCCTGTGCCCTTATAACTACACTACCATTCTATATCAAAGAGAAACTGTGGCACATTCCTGACAGTGATGTGAAATATTTATTGATAGTGCTGGATTCAGTTGATTAGCTGTATGGTCACTGGTGCGAGTGCCAAAAAAGCAACAACAATGTTTACATGAGTGGTATGCAGAACACGCAGGTTAGCTCACATAATCCTGGTGCCACAGCTGCGTTCAGTTACACAGTACAGTAGAAATGACAGCCTGATTCCGCAAAACAGTTTACCTATCAATATCAGCAGACACAGTCGAACATGTAGGTAATCATAACATTACAAATGTCTGCTTGTGTCTGTATATGTGCGGATGGATATGTGTGTGTGTGCGCGAGTGTATACCTGTCCTATTTTCCCCCTGAGGTAAGTCTTTCCGGTCTCGGGATTGGAATGACTCCTTACCCTCTCCCTTAAAACCCACATCCTTTCGTCTTTCCCTCTCCTTCCCTCTTTCCTGACGAAGCAACCGTTGGTTGCGAAAGCTTGAATTTTGTGTGTGTGTTTGTGTTTGTTTGTGTGTCTACCAAAATGGTAACGCTTTCGCTTGGTAAGTTACATCATCTTTGTTTTTAGATATATTTTTCCCACGTGGAATGTTTCCCTCTATTATAATCATAACATTACATACACGACAGGTGGTAGCCCAAACAAGAGTCGCCAAAACAATAATGGTAACAATATGAACAGAAACAATTGGAACTGGAACATGAATAAAAACAACTATAAGCCAATACACAATCGACAACAAAACTGTTACACTAATTATGGACATGCCTACCAAAACACTGGTCCAACAACAGCAATGCCTGTGGCTACTGCCGCGACAACCAATGCAAAACCAAAACAGGATTTTGCCTGCTAATCAGCAGGTTAAGTCACAATGTTCAACCAAAAAAACCACAACAGATTGGAGAGTCAAGTCGGCAGTACCCGAACGTGAATATAATTGAAGTATCATGTGAAACACAACCTTTACCTGCACCAAATACAACGTCAACAAACTAATGACAGTCGCCACTGAGCCCCAGGTCATGGCTGATGAAAGTTTGGGGTGTGACGTCAGTATTGAATCATTGTTTCATACACCCATAAAAGAACAACACAATGATGATATTGTAAATAATTTTGAGCAACAGTCACTATTGTTGATATGCTATAATCACAATGAGAATTTATTCAGTGAACTGCTGGAGGAAAAAACACAATGTAGTTCATCGGCCAATGAAATAGCTTCAGCTAGAACTACTGGTATAGTAGGAGATATTCCAAGCAGCATTGTCTTGGATTCTGGTGCTGCTTTGAGTGTTTTATCACACAGATCTTATAAGAAAATGATAGAATTTGAACCAGTGCCCATGTTTCCTGTATAAAAATGTTAGATTTTGGCTGCTGTAGGAAATAAGTCAAGTAAATTTATGAAACAAGTTTTTGTGACCATTAAGGTAGGTAATGGAACAGTACAATGGCCATTCTTCATGGTCCAAAATCTAGTTAACTTTATAACAGTTTTATGAATATAATAGAGGGAAACATTCCACGTGGGAAAAATATATCTAAAAACAAAGATGATGTGACTTACCAAACGAAAGCGCTGGCATGTCGATAGACACACAAACAAACACAAACATACACACAAAATTCAAACTTTCGCAACCAACTGTTGCTTTATCAGGAAAGAGGGAAGGAGAGGGAAAGACGAAAGGATGTGGGTTTTAAAGGAGAATGTCTGCTTGTGTCTGTGTATGTGCGGATGGATATGTGTTTGTGTGCGAGTGTATACCTGTCCTTTTTTCCCCCTAAGGTAAGTCCTTCCGCTCCCGGGATTGGAATGACTCCTTACCCTCTCCTTTAAAACCCACATCCTTTCGTCTTTCCCTCTCCTTCCCTCTTTCCTGACGAAGCAACCGTTGGTTGCGAAAGCTTGAATTTTGTGTGTATGTTCGTGTTTGTTTGTGTGTCTATCGACATGCCAGCGCTTTTGTTTGGTAAGTTATAACAGTTTTAGATATGTTATGTGAAAAGGACAGTATAACTGACTTCTCGAAACTTAAGTGTTTAGTTACACATGAGAACAGTAAAATCAATAATCACTATTGATTTAGATACCAGGGCACTGAAATACGACAAGTATTGCACTAGATACAAAATCCAAGCAATACAAGAAGGCAACGAAGCAAACACACACACACACACACACACACAACTTGTAGCAGATGAAGAATGTGATGAATGTGATGATTTCGTAAGTTAGTAGAAACAACTGTTCTTAGTGACGATCAACACAATGAACTTTTTTAGCTACTATCTAAGTACACACAGATTTTTACAAGATGACCCTATGTCATTAAGAAGTATATTTACAAAATTGAAGTCAAGCCTTACACGATTTTCCTTCACAAATCTTACACTGTACCCTTATCTCAGCGACCTGAGGTGAAGCATGAAACTGAACAGTGCAATGGAACATTATGAAACTACATCTCCTTACAGTAATCTGTTACTTGGTGTAACAAAGCCTAACGGGAACATTAGATTTGTGTTAGATGCTCAAGCTAGTAATGAGATTATATTACCAGTGCACAAAAAAGCCTGAGAAGTTAGAGGAACATCTGCAAAAATTTTTAGGTGCTAAGTACTTTTCCACCATAGACATGACAAACTCATTTTGATAAGTGGCAATCACTCCTCATCTCAGGAAACATACTGCTTTTATATTCAGGGGCAAACATATCAATTCTGCGTTCTACCTTTCAGACTGAACGTCAGTTCTGATGTATTCATAATTGCTTTGGACACGGTGCTTGGAGACAAATTGGTATAAAGTTTTACATTACGAAGATGACATTCTGGTCTCCACAAAGACATGGAAATAACATCACATAATACTTGAAAAAATTCTGTACAAATTTGCACTAACTGATGTAACAGCAAACCATAAGAGATCAAAATTTACATCTAGCGAGATAAGGTATCTAGGGCTCAATTAATGCACAAAGTATATGCCCTGATCACCATAAGTCAGATGCTATTAAAAATTTTCCTAGTCCATGTACTAAAACCACTTGAAATAATTTCTGGAGTTCTGTTCTTCTTATGTTTCTTCCCGCAACAACTATTAAATAGTAAAAACCTTCCAGTTTTACTTAAGAAAAATCATATAGGGATCTGGACAGAGCACTGCCAGCAAGATTTACAAAACATAAAACATGCCTTAGTAAATTTAAACATTTTAAACCATTCAGATTTCAGTACGACATGTAATGATTCATGCAGTGTCTTAGGATCTTGTCTATTTCAGGTGGTTATGAATGGAGAACAGCAACAGGTAAGCTGTGACACAATCAGTGTAGCATTGCTAATATTGTTGATACAGCATTAAAAGTATTCCATAGTCATTCTCATTTTCTAGATCAGTAATCAAACCATGTGGAAGACGAGACAAAGCATCAGCAGTGATGTTGTCCTTTCCCTTAATATGAACAATCTCAAATGAGTAATTGTGCAACGACAAAGCAGCGTGATAATCTGGGATGAACTAACTTACTGGTTAATAAAAATGTCATGGCTTGGTGATCAGTACAGATTTTCATGTGTTTGCCACATACATAATGTCTAACATTTTTTGGACGACAAGAGACAGTGTGGTATTGGGTTGCAAGGCACACACGTCTCTCAATTTAGTTAACTTGCACATTGTGTGTAGCCGATCCTCTTCTCTGGGTAACCAGCTACGTTGATCTCCCAAAAGCCTCTTCTCCGAAGACCATAGCTGGTTAAAGGAATTTGTTAAACTACTTCTCTATCCTTGAAATAATTTAGGTACATGTAGAATACTTTTCAGTTCAATCACTTTATATTTTCAACTTCCACAGACAACAACTTCTAGAAGCTAACTTAGTCCTTAAACGTTATACTCTTTTACACATATTCAAATATCATTGGTTTGATAACCAAATAATTTATGAACATCATACATGTGTCTTGCTTCGTACACAGTCAAGACATGAAGTAAGTTAAAAGTCTCTAGTCTCAAGCGAGTCCAATACGTGAATGTACACAGAAATCTA
Source organism: Schistocerca nitens (assembly GCF_023898315.1). NCBI lineage: Eukaryota > Metazoa > Arthropoda > Insecta > Orthoptera > Acrididae > Schistocerca > Schistocerca nitens. The sequence continues at coordinate 803,011,429 of NC_064617.1, read as the reverse complement.
TATTCAGTTGTTCATTAGTCTTTTTACAATCAACACAGACACTAAAGAGCACAGAATACAGAATACTACACAAACTTATCTTGTTCTTCTCTACCCATACACGGAAACTCTGTGGACCATACAACAGGTACTTGTCTGCCGCCGTTCGGCCGCTGGGTCTATCTTTTTCTAGTAACTGTTTTGTTTGACCTGCACATACGAATAGGCAATGCACAGTAGAGAGTATTTGTTTCTCTCACTCACCTCTAAAATATCGGGTGTTCGAAATGGTGGAAGGCTGAGTGGTTCTAGAATTTACCCCAAAGTTCTCGAATCACTACAAATGATTAAACTTCTTAAATGCCAGACAGTTAAGAGTTTCTAACTCAGTTGTTCAATATGTTCACTCACATTCACTCGAGGTTCACCAATATTAAGTGGGCAGCATTTCGGAAATTATCGAAGGAAAGGCGAGAAAGAGAAGCCAGTGTCCTAAAGACACTTGGTAGAGTAGATAAATTTTTTGCAAAAAATGTTGCTGCATTGACTTTGTTCAAGTACTGTAAGCTGGGGTGAGATTGATCCATTTTTTTTAGAATCTTCTTTAGCAGACCATTTACAGCTTCTCCCAAAAGTCAGCATACAGCTAACAGTAGGTCCTCCTGTGTCATTAGCAGAAAGTTTCTCAATAATCCCTGGATACTCTTCTCCATTGTATTAACAGTCACAAAGTCACCCTTTTTCAATTCTTTCTTCTGTTCTAGTGTGAAACAAGATGTTTTAGGTGTAGCTATTTCAGTTTCTGTATCACTGAAGGTCTCACTCGGGTCATCAGAGTCCAGTTCCATTTCTTCAAGTTCGGTTGAATCGTCACTATCACCACCATCAGTCAAGAATACAGTTTTCTTTGGATGTCCAGCTTTCTTCTTTGCCTTTACTGTCTCAATCTCTTTACTCGAATCATCAACAGTAATGCTGTGTCCAGCAGGCACACTTAGCTTCTTTCTCTTTTGCTTGCCAGGAATATTAACTCCTTCAATATCTTTATGTTTATCTTGTAGGTATTGTAGAAATGAATCTCCTACTGTTTGCATGTCAACCTGTTGCTGCCTCTCAAATTTGCTCAGGAGTTCTTGTTTATTTATGGGGTATATACTACATTTCCTGAAACCTGAAATGAGATTTTGCTTCACTGTTAGTAAGATTGTTTCAATTAACTTCTTTAAAAGAGAAGGAAAAGTATCTTTAGGAATTCCAGATATTCAGCTACCACTCTCAGTATCTCTCTACTCCTGGAGAATGTTTCACAATGCCAATTTCAATAGTCTAAACACAGCAACATCCAGTGGCTGTGTTACATTTGTTGAATTTGGTGGCAGACATATGAAGCGAACATTAAATTCTTCACAAGCTTTTAGGACTTTTTCACTTATATGGGAAGCGAGATTATCACCTATCATCACTTTTAGCCACTTTGCCCACTGCCTGGCGATGCAGTACATCGATTATTTTCTTCTGGGTGTGCTCTGCATGGATGTACTGCCATGCCAGGCATTGGGCAAAGCACTGACATATAAAAGAACCCAGATTAAAATGGTGCACTTGGAAATGGACAGTGTCTGAAACTAGTAGCGCAAATAAATTAAAACAGAACCTGGTGGAGTTATGTCATTTGTCAAATTTATTGAGGCTGTGGGCCCCACTTATGCGGTGTTCAGCTCTTCTGAAAGACAGATTACCATCTGCAAAGCAATGGACAGGTAGAGCGCTGGCACCATATACTTAAAACAGCTTCCACGTGTCGTGGAGGGGAATAGTAAGACGCCCAGCTGTGGGTACTTATAGATGTACATTTGACTTATAAAGAAGATCTCCATGCATCTGTGCCAGAACTACACTATGTGATCGAAAGTATCTGGACACCACAAAAACATACTTTTTTCATATTAGGTGCATTGTGCTGCCACCTTCTGCCAGGTACTCGATATCAGTGCCTTCAGTAGTCATTAGACATCGTGAGAGAGCAGAATGTGGCGCTCTGTGGAACTCATGGACTTCGAACGTGGTCCCGTGATTGGGTGTCACTTGCATCATACGTCTGTACGCAAGATTTCCACACTCCTAAACATCCCTAGGTCAACTGTTTCTGATGTGACAGTGAAGTGGAAACGTGAAGGGACACATACACTACAAAAGCGCACAAGCCGACCTCGTCTGTTGACTGAAAGAGACCGCCGACAGTTGAAGAGGGTCGCAATGTGTAATAGGCAGACATCTATCCAGACCATCACACAGGAATTCCACACTGCATCAGGATCCACTGCAAGTACTAGGCAGTTTGGCAGGAGTTGAGAAAACTTGGATTTCATGGTCGAGCGGCTGCTCATAAGCCACACATCACGCCGGTAAATGCCAAACAACGCCTCGCTTGATGTAAGGAGTATAAACATTGGACAACTGAACAGTGGAAAAACGTTATGTGGAGTGACGAATCACGGTACACAATGTGGCAGTCCGATGGCATGGTGTGGGTATGGCAAATGCCTGGTGAACGTCATCTGCCAGCATGTCTAGTGCCAACATTAAAATTCGAAGGCTGTGGTATTATGGTGTGGTCGTGGTCGTGTTTTTCATGGAGGGGGCTTGCACCCCTTGTTGTTTTGTGTGGCACTATCTCAGCACAGGCCTACATTGATGTTTTAAGCGCCTTCTTGCTTCCCACTGTTGAAGAGTATTTTGAGGATGGCAATTGCATCTTTTAACACGATCAAGCACCTGTTCATAATGCACAGCCTGTGGCGGAGTGATTACACGCCAATAACATCCCTGTAATGGACTGGCCTACACAGAGTCCAGATCTGAGTCCTACAGAACATCTTTGGGACGTTTTGGAAAGCCGACTTCGTTCCAGGCCTCACAGACCGACATCAATACCTCTCCTCAGTGCGGCACTCCGTGAAGAATGGGCTGCCCTTCCCCAAGAAACCTTCCAGCACCTGACTGAACGTATGCCTGCGAGAGGGGAAGCTGTCATCAAGGCTAAGGAAGGGCCAACATCATATTGAATTCCAGCATTACCAATGGAAGGCGCCATGAACTTGTAAGTCATTTTCAGCCAGGTGTCCAGATACTTTTGATCACATAGTGTACTTTACGCAGAAGCACACACTCTTCCAGCAGACTTCGCTGAGCCACCGCAACTGCCTATAGACAAAGAATTGCTTCACCACCTCGTACGCAGAGTCGAGCAACACATTGCAACCTTAAGATACCACTCCTGCATGTGCATGACTCTCAAAGAAACTTCATCCAAAAAACTCTGCAGGACTGTGACCACGTCATGTTACGAGATGATAGTCTAACCGGCATTAGACCTGCTTTCTGAGGCCCACATTAGACAGGGCAACAACATCTTTGATATTTTACTGCATGGCAAACCGACAACTGTTACAGACAACAGACTTAAACTGACGTGAACCGTTCTCGATGCCATTCACTCACCTGGAAGTAGCATTAACCACGAACATGACATTTTGCACATTGACCGGGATGACAACGAAATAATAGCTCGAGTGGACTGGGCTAGTTCCAACCTGAGGAGATCTCAGTCAGACTAATCGACGACGTTGTTTACGTGGAAGGACAACACGTTGAGCAACACTTCCATGACAACACACTCCCAGGATCATACTGCCAGTAATACAGACTCTCGTCGGGTATTGATCTCGACTGCATCACTTCCACATTTTCAGCAAACGATGTTCTCACGGTCTCGGCCGCTAGGCAACACTCTCTGCTCGAGCAATTGCCATTGGAACAAGACACTCGCTCTGCTACGGCACCGTCGCCTCTCTTACTTCAGCTTCCTGCACTCGCCATCCCTGATCTCCATTCCTGTTTCGGATGACCTCACCAGCAATCACCTCGCCTCACGCAATACCATCTTTTATGGCTGTTTCCGACCATGCATGCTCCACCTACTCAACGTAGTGAGAAATGGTCCAGCCATGCCACTGCATAGGCAGGCAGCCACAGTACAGATAGCCACAGGCGCCTGCACGGAGATGAGGTCTGCAGCAGCAGTGTCCATCTCCTCTGTGCTCTGCACTCCCAGGGGTCTGTGGCGACATAACCGCGATTGCGCGAGGCACCGTGAGGGAACGTTTTGGCCAACTCTATGCCTCCATTGCAGCACAATCTTTGAACTAGTCTGTTCTGAGCTTCTGTGGCGTAAGCATGTTCTCTTATGTATCTCCACTTAATAATTAAGTGTAGATTCACGGTATTTGTGGTCTCCATTTTTTAACTTGGAGAATTTTCACCTGTGTCCACTCTACAATTTCATTCCACTGGGTTATATTCCGGACAGTGGTCAGTGATGTGATTACCCATAATTGTTCAACTATTTTGTTAGGGTTGTCGTAGTAGTAGCTGTGTTGTTGACGACTGATTGCTAGCATTTTTCTTATTCTGAATGTCTGTAATGCTGCTGTCAAGTAAAATCCATAACGTTGGTGTAATGATGCTGTATATTTAGAGATATATGAATTCACGGATTCCAAAGGCAATTCCTCGTAAATATCCAATAATGCGCAATTGTCTCTTCCTCCACGAATCCCTGCCTGTCACGTCGTTTATAACTGCACCCACCTAACTGCTGCTATGTGAGTGTTAGGTATGGGCTGTCTCAGCTGACTTGCAAAAGCCTCACTGGTCGCTACGCTATCTATTTAACGAGAAGTTGTTGGCATCCAATGGTTTAATTTTTTAAAACCAACAAATACACTTTTGCTGTAAGGTAGAACTGGGCGACGTTAAATTGGGTGTTCTAGCGGACTATTGCAGCAGATTTGTTTAGATGACTGTCACCTTAGATGATTCATTTATTGTACATGAGTGTCCTTATATTTGTTTTCTTAAAACAATGAGCTGCGATACTGTTTAACATTTAACATCGTATTTACATATAGCTTAGAACGGAAACGTGGATATTTGAGGGAAATCTGTCAAAATATGTTCGACATATTTGTTTTGCAGTGTGGCAGTTGCTCAGTCTTGTACTTAAATCTACATCTATATCAGTACTCTGTAAACCACCGTGAGGTGCATGGCAGCAGGTACGTCCAATGTACCACTTATTAGGGTTTCTTCCTGTTCCATTCACGTACGGAGCGTGGGAAGAATGACTGTGTGAATGCCTCTGTGTGTGCAGCAGTTATACTAATCTTACCCTCACGATCCCTATGTGAGCGATACGTAGGGGGTTGTAGTGTATTTCTAGAGTCATCATTTAAAGTCGGACCTTGAAATTTTATTAATAGACTCGCTTGGGATAGTTTATGTCTATCCTCAAGAGTCTTCCAGTTCATTTCCTTCAGTATCTCTGCGACACTCTCCCATGGATTAAACAAACCTGTGACCATTCGTACCGCCCTTCTTTTTATACCGTACACTCAGTACTCCCGTTAGTCCAATCCGCTAAGAGTTCCACACACTTGAGCAATAGTCTAGATCAGGTCGCACGAGTGATTTGTAAGCAATCTCTTTTGAAGACTGATTGCACTTTCCCAGTATTCTACCAATAAGCCGAAGTCTACCACCTGCTTTATCCACTCTATGAGCATTCTGTTCCATCTCCCTGTGAAGTGTTACACCCAGGTATTGGTCTGAGTTGGCCAACGGCGTCTCACTGATATTATAGTGATAGGATACTATGTGAAGTGCAAGTTGTACATTTCTGAATATTTACGGCAAGTCGCCAATTTTTGCATCACGTTAAAATCCCATCAAGATCTGACTGAATATTTATGCATCTTCTTTCAGATAGTACTTCTTTACAGATAGCTGCATCATCTACAGAAAGGATGATTTTACTATTAGTATTGTCTGTAAGGTCATTAATATACAACACGATCAGCAAGGGTCCCAACAGACTTCCCTAGTGTACGCCCGAAGTTACTTCTATATCTGACGATGAGTCTCCATCCAAGATAACATGTTCTGTCCTCCCTACCAGAAAGTCCTCAATTCACTCACAAATTTCTCTTGATATCCCACATGATTGCACTTTTGACGATAAGCGCAGGTGCGGTACTAAGTCAAATGCTTTTCAGAAATCAAGAAATACTGCATCTACCTGATTGCATTGATCCAAAGCTTTCAGTTTGTCATGTGAGAAAAGTGCAAGTTGGGTTTCATATGATTAATGTTTTCGAAATCCATGATGGTTGGCACTGAGGAGGTCATTCATTCTGTTCAAGATACCTCATCATGTTTGAGCTCAGAATGTGTTCTAAGATTCTACAGCAAATCGATGTCAAGGATAATGAACGATAGTTTTGTGGATCACATCTAGTACCCGTATTGCAGACGGGTTGTAACCTGCGCCTTTTTCCAAGAACTGGGCACAGTTTTTTGTTCCAGGGATCTACTATAGACTGTCGTTAGAAGAGTGGCTGACTGAGCTGCAAATTCAGTATAGAATCTGACAGGGCTTCTATCAGAACCTGGAGCTTTGTTCAGTTTTAATTATTTCAGCTGTTTCTCAACGCCACTAACACTAACAAGGGAACCTCCCCATCGCACCCACCCTCAGATTTAGTTATAAGTTGGCACAGTGGATAGGTCTTGAAAAACTGAATTCAAATCAATCGAGAAAACACGAAGAAGTTGTATAGAACTATGAAAAAAATCGCAAAATATACAAACTGAGTAGTCCATGCGCAAGATAGGCAACATCAACGCAAATGTGAGCTCAGGAGCGCCGTGGTCCCGTGGTTAGCATGAGCAGCTGTGAAACAAGAGGTCCTTGGTTCAAGGCTTCCCTCGTGTTAAAAATTTAATTTCTTAATTTCCGCAAAGTTATGATCTGTCCGTTCGTTCATTGACTTCTCTGTTCACTGTAATAAGTTTAGTGTCTGTATTTTGCGACCGCACCGCAAAACCGTGCGATTAGCAGACGAAAGGACGTGCCTCTCCAATGGTAACCGAAAACATTTGATTGCAAGATCATAGGTCAACCGATTCCTCCACAGGAAAACACGTCTGATATATTCTATACGACACTGTTGGCGGCACGTGCGTCACACGACAGGAATATGTTATCGACCCACCTAACTTGTACACTTGGCGAATGGGTAAAAAGATTCTTCTACCTTGCCCGATTTAGGTTTTCTTGTGGATGTGATAATCACTCCCAAAAAAGTGATGAAAACATAAGAGTTTGTCACATAAACTGCAACAAATGAATGCAACAGTTTCACAGTCGCACAGTTTTCCCTGTGCTCTGTCAAAACATATGTTTTTAAAGTTTTCAAATTTTTCCGTGTGTAGACCGTCAAATCCTGCATATGTCCAAGGAAATCTGAACATGTTCTGGAATTTTTGAGAGCGAAGTTGATTATGTGTGAGTGCCTGAACTTTGATAATTGTCTCAAAAAAAAAAATAAATAAATAAAATAAACTTTTCACTCGAGGGAAGACTTGAACCGAGGACCTCTCGTTCCCCACCTGCTCATAGTTCCACACAACTTCTTCCTGTTTTCCCGATTGATCTGTGTTCAGTTTTTCAAGGCCTATCCACTGTGCCAACTTATAAGTAAATCTGAGAGGGGTGCGACGGGGATGTTCGCTTGTAAGAGCAGGTTCACATGACAAGCGCTTAACACTCGTTTTGATAACGCCCATTTACAGCTACATACATTTTATTCAGGCCGTACACATTCTAATGGGCGTTTTAATAAATAGCGCGTTGAACGCTGCGCTAGCGCTCGACTGTTATCAGCGCTCGTCAACGCGCGCTTTGAGCCATTGGTTTTCTGTGTTACCGTCCAGTTGATGAAATGAATTGAGTGTATGGCATTGTTGGCCGGGAGGCCCCATGCGGAAGAGTTCGGCCGCCGTATCGCAAGTCCTTTTTAGTTGACGCCACTTCGGCGACTTGCGGGTCAATGATGATGAAAATGATGAGGGACGAACAACACCCAGTCCCCTGCCGGGAATCGAAACCGGGCCCCCTGCGTGATAGGCGGAAACACTAGCGCTGCGCTACGGTAGTTGAGCGCGCATTTGACGCGGATATACGTATTTTAGGGTTTGCTCAGTTCATCCAGAAATCGCCCGAAATGAAAACGGAAGCTTTTAATACCGAATTATTTATAGATGAAGTAGAGAAACGTCCTGCGATATGGAACATGACAAGTAGCATTTATTCAGATAAAAAATTAAGGAGAAGGGCTTGGGAAGAAATCGTTATCTTATTCTGTGAAGGCGATGACAATGAAGAAATTATTATGTGAGTACATATATTTATATTTTCAATAAGTCTGCGTTACAAATTAAATATTGCGGTCTAGCCAATCAACTTTTCCTTCGTTGATGAAATAATTTGTTAAATGTCCTCGAACATTGCCCGCCTATCGAACAGCACGCCCGGTATAATGTGAGACTAGATTTTACGGTGGTGGAGTCTGATGAGTACCTTCATAATTGTAGCCATCCCCCATTCTGACATAATTGTGTACTTGTCTTTCAGCATCCCTAGAGATGTCGGTCGATCACGATACACTTGCGACTTCAGGTAACCCCAAAGCCAATAATCGCACGGACTGAAGTCTGGGGACCTGGGAGGCCAAGCATGACGAAAGTGGCGGCTGAGCACACGATCATCACCAAATGACGCGCGCAAGAGATCTTTCACGCGTCTAGCAATATGGGGTGGAGCGCCATCCTGCATAAACACCGTACGTTCCAGCAGGTGTTTATCAGCCAGGCTGGGGATGATGCGATTCTGTAACATATCGGCGTACCTCTCACCCGTCACGGTAGCAGTTACTAAACCAGAATCACGCATTTCCTCGAAGAAAAACAGCCCGATAATGGTAGATGTGGTAAATCCAACCCATACCGTGACTTTCTCGTCGTGCAATGGAGTTTCCACGACAGTTCTAGGATTTTCGGTAGCCCAAATTTTGCAGTTGTGGGCGTTGACAGACCATCAGAGCGTGAAATGAGCTTCGTCGGTCCACAACACGTTACTCAACCAATCGTCATCTTCCGCCATCTTTTGAAACGCCCACACCGCAAATGCCCTCCGCTTCACTAAATCGCCATGTAACAGTTCATGATGCCGATGGAGTTTGTACGGATAGCGTCGGAGGATACGCCTAAGTGCCAACTAAACAGTAGTGTATGGAATGCCGGTGCGACGTGCGACTGCACGAGCGCTGATTTCCCTGTGCATAGACGAACCCGCTACAGTCTCCATTTCGTCCTGAACTGTCTCAGCAGCATGACGCCTTGTGCTCGGTCGGCCACTACGGGGTCTATCATCTAAACAACCCGTGGCTTCGAACTTCGAAATCATTCTCGCTGCATTTGTCAACGGACCTTTACCCGTTCGAATCCCCTTCCTATGGCGATAGGATCGTAACACTGAACTAGCACATTCCCCATTCTGATAATACAGCTTCACTAAAAGCACCTTTTCAGGTAATGTCAACATGCTGCGACTGCTGCTGCAACCGATTCACTCTCTCATGACAGCTCCATGTATACACGATTGTCATGCGCAGTCACTGACGTTTTGCTGTCCAGCGCCATCTGTCGGACATTTTGTGAACTTTTTTTTTTTTTTGGTTCTAATATAACCCCATGTCATTCCAAGCTTTAGAGCCACCCAATTAATTGTTATCATTAAAGTATTTCAGCTGTCTGTGGGGGAAAATGTGTAGAGCCACCCAGTTCAAAAAATTTTTTTAGAGTTGCTCAGTTACGTTTGAACCATTCAACTAAATGTTGTCGTTCTTATTAAAGTATTTGAATGATAAATGGACTTGTTGGAGCCACTCACTTAATTAATTATTTCACGGAAAATGTCTACTTCAAAATAAAAAAAATTTTAGAGCCATCTAGTTAAGTAGGAGAACGTTAATTCACAGAGCAGCTCGCTTCAATGTAGTCCATTTGGATGGAATTTCATTAGTAATAGTATTTAGCGTGTAACTAAGTTTGTCAATACCTCTGCTTTAATTTGTTATGAAGGCGGTGCTGATAGTTAAGACCATAAAAGTGGGTTAAAAGCTGTGAGTTATCTGAGGAAGTTAACCTTGCATTACTGCGCAACTGTTTCACCAGGTATCCAGTCTACCTTACCAAATTCCCAACCAGACTAACATTAATTATAATCTTTTAATAGTCATACGACAACCGGTGATATATATATAAAAAAGAGAATTTAAATAAAAAGAAATAAATCAGTCTATATCTGGAAATTTATTTTAACATTGATCATTGAAATTTCAGCATATTGAACTTGATTCATAACTAAACTGGTGCCTTATTTAGGATTGTGAAAATGTGAGATTGTAATCTTGCGGAACACATCAAATACGGAGCCAAGATTGGGAGACTGCATACAACACTGCATTCATAAAATAACACACAAAGAACGTTGAAACATATTCAAGAGGAAATTAACCACAACCAACCGATTCAATTTTCACCCAAAGAAGTTATGTTCGTAGCGCAATCCTGTCCGTCATGTAATTACCACACACTGGTATACTAAATTCATACTAACTCTCTGTGAAATCTTCCCAAAAAGAATAGCTGAGGGCTACTTTGATGATTACACCACATGCTTCACGTGGTCAACTTGGTTTACACAAAGAGTGTAACTCCACAATAATTTTGATAATTAAAATAAATTAGATCGAAAAGCAATTTACAAAAGAAATACCTTGAACTGATTACTATCGTCTTACTATTAACCTGATGGGTCAAACAATTGTATAAGCATGTGGTACTGGTCTCACAAAGTACACCCCACGTGGGTTGAACATAAAGAAAAGTTGCTATATTGAAAAATATTGTCAAGACGAGACGTTATAATCTCACGCACATTCGCATTTAAGATTAATGATCTTAGTTAGAGTTACTGATCAACACGTGGTTCCACTTTACTCACAAAGTAGTGACAAAGCAACTACCGGAATATATTCTGAACTTCATACTCGAATTACACTGCGTAGCAATTTAAGATAACATTAGATATTTTAGAGCTAAACCTGAAATAAAGGTGATTAAATTTTCAGTTAGGCTGATCTTAAGAAATCCATTGTCCTACGGACTTAGCAGACACGCGCTTAGCCGGAGATCTTACCACTTCAGACGCTCGCCGCAGACAGACTGACTTGGGCTCCTACAAAGGGTGCTTCCGTATACAAAACGGAAGTGACCAGAGAGGCAGCTTCCTATACCAACATGACAAGGGACGGACAGGACCATACTAAGGATAGAAACCTTTTTGCTTTTAGAAAGCGTAGCTACCTGTTCCGACGTTGGTACTACTGTTCTCTAGCAGACAGGCTTGTCTGCTACCATCCAGCATGCAACTAGAAATACATTTGCTCATTCATCCTCTCACACAGAAAGGAAGGGGGATGACAGTATCTTATCATATACAGTATATAAAAGAAAGCGGATGTAGGTTCCGTATGAGACTGTGTGACATGAATTACATATAAACTGTGTTTTTAAGTGTAGTAGTGTGACAGATCGTTCTTGTTTATGTGTAAAAGTAACACCTTTCACTGCTCAGTCTCCTTCGAGATAGTCAGAAACACCAAAGTAAATTTAGAAGAGGAATTTATGCCATAAATGACAACAGATTTAAGAAATTAATATGAAAGGAATCCAACAGAGACCTTTCATAACCCCAACGCTCCGGGAAAAGACTGTGCAGGGAATTTTCTGGCCATGCTAGGACATTCCCAAGCAGGCTTCTCACACCCAACTTAAACCAAAAATGTAAAGAAAAGACAAAAGGTCACCAGCTACTTGCTAAAACACAACAATTTCAACACATCTATAGAATCTACCATTTTCTAAGAGAAAAAAACAATCTGTGACACATATTTAAAAGATAGTGTAGACCTAATTTTTTTACACTATCTTACTTTTACTTACTTCGGTCAGCAAGTAAAAACAATGGTACCTGTGTCATTAATATGAAAACAATTTCTGGTTGTTACGCATATGTAGTTCACCAGTATTTGCTCATTGCAAGAGCCAACTGATCACAGGAAAATTTATGACTGTTTATTGACAAGGAAAATTTATGAAAATAGCAAAGGTGCTACAGCAATTAAAAAGGACATGAAAATAACATCAGTATTAAAAAGCAGAACATTACAATGCACAATCCGCAAAAGCAAAAAAAAGATAAGAGAAAAAACATGTTTTACAAAGTGGTTATCGCAAAAAAATTCTATATCTTATAAAACTAATAATTTGTAGAATTAAAATAACTTTGTGGCACTAATTTAATCACTCTACTATATTTCAGTTAGTTAGCAAACAATGATCACTGTGTCATTATACTGAAACTACAATTAATTATGTGATTGTTACACTTAAGGGGTTCCTCATTATAAATATGCCCCATGCAAAGGCTAATCGATCACTGTCCAATAAGCATGAATAGCTATCTGACTGATAAACGAAGCAATGCCACAGGAATGAATTTACGAAACAAAATATCACAAAATTAATACGACACACAAAAACAAACATTGAGAAATAAAACAGCTCTGGAAGTACAGTAGTCAATGTCTAAAAAAACACCAATAAATAAAACACCTGCAAAATACAAGAGTCAGTCTAATAAAAAAAACACCAATAAATCAAACCCCTGCAAAATACACAATCAAAGTTTCTCTGAAAGAACACACGTATATGCATTGGACTAAGAACCGTATAATCACTGTTCACTGGCACACTCAGTAGTTCCACTGTTCCGAGTCACAATATAGGAGGAGGGGGGGGGTTCGTCGCCGCAGCTGTCAGTAGGGATTTTTGTCCATCTGTTGCGTGCAATCCCGCCATCTCTGCCCTCTCATGAAGTTTCTCTTGATGGCCCGTGTCACGTACATCTCGATTTGGTTCCATGTTTGTGTTGTCAAATTCGTGCAGTATCCTCGTTTGACATGCCAGGTTGATATTCCTGGGCAAGAATGACACTTAATGGCTCCTCTTTGTGCCACCCTTAGCTACCAGAGAACATCGAACTATGATTTACTGTCGCTTGACAGTGGGCATCCGCCAGGAAATGTTGATAGGTGTCGTTGACGTCTGCAAGTTTCTCTGGACAGTACCTGTCAAAAGGCTCCACGCCCCTTTATCCCCTGTCTTCTGTCGTTTCACCGCGGCTGTCTCGTCACGGTTGCGTGCGTGTGGTGCGTTGCCAGCAGATGGATTTCCGCGCGGTGGACCGCTCGACCATCTCAAGTCATCGCCTCCACGAAGGGTCACACTGGTGCGGCCGGCCATTAGCTCCGGGTGCAAGGGAAAGTGTTTGCCGCATACCCTTCTTTTGTGGTCGACCGCGCTCCCGAAGTGGCCTGGTTGACAGTGTGTCCTGCTGGGAAACCCGCCGGTTTACAACTAGCCCTCCTCCTCGCTGCTCCTGCTGTCTCGTAAGAGTTTAGCCGGTTCGCTTTCACGTTCTCAACTTCATTCACAGAAATTGTTCATCAAAGTTACGTGATTACAAAATGTCATACATAATACCACTTAGTATTGTCTTTCACAATTTTTAAGAACAAAAGTGAGACTTAATTTTTTTAAATAAAAAAGTTAGATGAATCGACAATATAAAAATAAAAGCTAAATGACTTGACAATATAAAAAATAAAAGTGAAATGACTTGACAGTATAAAAATAAAAATTAAATGAACTGACAATATAATATCTAAATCCACATTACTAATGTGGTTCACTTGCGTTTTAAAAAATCAAATGCTATTTATTAATTCACTAAAATGAATAGGATTATGCCTTGTGGAAGTATAGGTCAGGACAGCATAGGGTTCACATGTTATTTACACACACACACACACATGCACATCTGTTGTCTATACTACAAACTAACTACCCATAAACATGTATTACTCAAAAATTCTTCTTCAATCCACTACTAGTTAATCCAACAAGCTACTTCAATGCTACTTCAACACAGTGTTTATACCACTACAACATTGTTCTAATTCGTCCTCTTCGTGACGCTCATGGCATATGTCTTGTCACATGATAAATATAGAGAAACTTTCCTTAAACATACATAGTAAAAACAACAATGGTTATTTACACGCAAAAACATTTTTACCAGTTGACACACCTGATAAGAGACCCGAAATTATACATGTATCATACTCATATATTCAGACATAAAACATGTAATATCCCCACGGAAAATTACCCTCTACCACGCACTAATTAATAGTGATCAATCAAATTATCCACATTTATTTACGTTTGAAAAGTATCGGATTAGATTTTTCTAGTAAAATATGCGCCGACAGCTAGTCGACGCCAAGGTATTTTTCTAGTACGTTTATTCTTTGGAACAACAGAGGTACAGATATGTATACTCCATGGTTATTATAGTATCGAGAAAGAGAGAGAGAGGAACAGTTTTCGGAAATATCGGTGGGAGGATTTTTGGATTCCTAAAGAAGTTTAGGCACTCTTCTTCGCACTAAAGCGAACAAGGGAAATTTGTGCCGATAGCGGGATAGATAAAGAAATGATAAACCTGTAAAAAGGTAAATTTCCTGAGACTTAAAATACACGGAAACGGAACCTGTAATTAACAAGGATTCAATATACATCTTTCATCAGAAATAAGGTTTGTGACCATTTTATTACAGAGTGAATGAAGAATGAGTTCTCTGTATGAATCATTGATGATTGTTTAGGCCCTGTAATTAATTGGGAAGTTTCAGCTGTGACGAAGAGAACCTGCAATCTATGAGTTTTATAAATCGTCCAAAAAGGCTTCGTCCACATCTGAAATATTAGATCTGTCGTAAACTGAACGAATTGTTCAAACGATCGATTTTCCCAACTGAATGCAGCGCTTAATAATAATAACAAATGTAAAGATTTTTTCTAGCAAGACCGCCGCTGAGTATTAAGACGAAGGGCTCTACCGGAGATTCGACCAGGCTGATCTCAAGTAATTTATATTTGCATTGTACACATATGAATTAGAGAGAGAGAGAGAGAGAGAGAGAGAGAGTGAATGTAATTCTAGAAATTACTTAGAATCCTCCAGTAGTATAATTGTTTGTCTGTCCTTTTACGGATCAGCCAATCATAATACACGAAGCCCTGACTTTAATGTACTGATTCAGGTGTGTGAGTGAAGGAGCGATGAAGACGACAGATACACTTCTGTACAGACAAACATTACACCAAGTTAGCGGCAAGCTGCATTCACACACAAAGACTTTCATCAGAAACAAAACCACAAAACAAAGAAGTAATCAGAGAATTCATTAGAATGGCCAATCCGTGACAGGACACGTTTTTGGACGTTGTTAAAATAATTTTGTTCTTTGTTTCATGTGAACGACGACGAGACAACCTAACTTGAAAAAAAAGAGAAGAAATACTCGCAGTCGAATTACTTGGATCCGCAGATATACAGCACGCAGGGCGCAGACAAAAGGCCAGATCTATAATATTTTAATTAAAGCTTGCTAGTATTCTGGAAGTAGATGTAGATTTGAACATTTACTAATTGTGTTCATACAAGACGTAGTTTGATTGAACTGCCCTAGTTGCATTTAACCGTATAAGTACTATACAAAAGTATTCTTGTGTGAAGGGAGATATATATAATTCTTGACTGTAGAACATTTATATGGTTTTAACTAGGGCAATGTTTAAGATGAGTCAAGCAGAGCAGAGCAACACGCAACAGCCTTCAGCTGTGAGCACCGATGATAATGAGGTAGTAAGAAGTGTTGTAGAACCGATAGCTACAGATAGCACAATAGAACGCCCGGTAGACACGGCTGGAGATGTAACAGCAGGGATGCAACATGGATTAGATCCATTAGTAATTATAATGAGACAGATGCAAATGATAAACGAGAAATTAGCCGCAGTTACTGAAGGGCAAAACCATTTGAATACAAAATTAGCCTCAGTTACTGAAGGGCAGGAAAATTTGAAAACCGACATTAACGCGAAATTAGCCTCAGTTACTGAAGGACAAGATCATTTGAATACAAAATTAGCCTCAGTTACTGAAGGGCAAGACCATTTGAATACAAAATTAGCCTCAGTTACTGAAGGGCAGGAAAATTTGAAAGCTGAGATTAAGCAGCAGTTACATGATAGTTTTTCCGAATTAGAGCAGCGGATAGAGGAAAAGACAAAGGAACTAAAAGATCAGGCCGAAGAGACGGAACGAAAATTAACTGCACAAATCGAATTAGTTAAAGCTCAATGTGAGGAATCTACTCAACGCGTACGTGTAGAAATGAAGGAGTATGTGGCAATTAAGATAGATACAGTACGCGAACAGGTGGAAATGGTTCCGCAGTTAGTACAAAAGCAAGATGCCATGTCATGTGCAATTGCGCAACTCCCTGAATTGGCACGTACGCAGACGAACCTAAAGGAAAGTGTGGAACATCTGACAGAACGTCAAGACGTTATTGACCACCAGATTAATGTATTAACGGGTAAATTATCCGAAATCACATTAGAAAACAAAAGGCTAATGTGTGAAAACGTTGAGCAAAATGTTAAAGCAGCATTCCAGAGTCTATGCGGCAAACAGGAAGAGAATTTGTTTGCGAAAGGACTTGAGGAAGTGCGACAGCAGTTAGGTGCTGATTTCGAGCATTGGAAACAAACGATCGAAGAGTCGATACGCGTTTCACAACAAGGCTCAGAACAAATGAATACAGCCCAACAGCAGAAGTTGTCAGCGACTATAGACCCCGTTACTGCACATTCGCACACAATACCGACATGTGTAAGTAACTCGAATATCAAATTGCCACGAGCTAGTTGTTCGCGTGACGTTTTAGCGGATGGAGATTATGAAAGCCTTTGTCATGCAGAAGAAAAAATGATAAAGCATCGGCAATTTCAGATTTTTAACACTGACAAAAGGGGGGTCCATCCGATTGTTTTTATTCGAAGTTTTAGAGGAGTGCTACCCAGAAGTTGGTCGGAGTGGCAGAAGATCAGTTTCGTTACTGGGTATATACAAGGTTCGGGGGCGATCTGGGCCTCGGACATGACTTCTGTTTGCTCGACCTATGAAGATTTTGAAAAGGCGTTTTTAGCAAAATTCTGGTCAGAAGGGGTACAGGAACGCCTAAGGCAGGAGGTGCTCTACCCAGAGCCTTTCTCTTTTTCGAAAGGAAGCCTTAGGAAGTATTTTGAAAAATATATAAATAAAACAAGATATTGGGACAGACCTATGCCTTTGCCAGACATAATAAATATACTTAAGGCAAGATTACCAACTAGCATCCGGAATCAATTAATTTACGGCAACGATAAAGACCTGGAGTCGTTCCTCACGACGTTAGATCATATAGACATTATAGAAGAGAACAGCCAGAAAGCACGTAATAACAGATTCCAGTATAGGGAGATAGAACTTCCGGCAAATGGTAGGCAAGGGAACGCACAGAGATCGATAAATAGTGGAGAAACCCTGAAATATTTCTACAGGAATTTGGTATGTTGTGATCGGTGCTAATGAAAGTGAAAGCTTGTTACAAGCCGTTGAGCTGTCTGGGGAGAAGTTAACCGTGCATTTACTGGGCCACTGTTTCAGCAGGTAACTAGTCCAGGTTTACCACCTTACCAATCAGACTAACATTGATTATAATCTTTTACAGTCATACAACAACCGGTAATATATCTATATAAAAGGAGAATTTAAATAAAAAGAAAGAAATCAGTTTATATTTGCAAATTTATTTTAAAGATTGTTCATTGAAATTTCAGCATATTATACGTGAGTTATAACTGAGCTGGTGCCTTATTTACGATTGTGAGACTGTGAGATTGGAATATTACGGAACACATAAAATATGGAGCCAAGATTGGGAGACTGGGTACAACACTGCATTCATAAAACAACACACAAAGAACATTGAAACACATGCAACAGAAAGTTAACCACAACCAATAGATTCAAATTTTCAGTTAAAGAAATTACTTTCGTAGCACAATCCTGTCCGTCTTGTAATTACCCTTCACGTGGTCAACTTGGTTTACAGAAAGCGTATAACTCCGCAATAATTTAGATAATAAAAATAAATTAGATCAAAAAGCAAATTACAAAACAAAAACCTCGAACTGGTTACTAACGTCTTACTATTAACCTGATGGGTCAAACAGTTATATAAGCACGTGGTACTGGTCTCACAAAGTACACGCCACGTGGGTTGAACATAAAGAAAAGTTGGTATATTCAAAATCTTTTCAAGACGATACGTTATAATCACACAAGCATTTGCATTTAAGATTGATCTTACTTAGAGTTACTGACCAACACGTGGTTCCACTTTACTCACAAAGTAGTAACAAAGCAACTACCGCAAATTAATCTGAACTGGACACGAGAATTACACTCCGCTGCAATTAAAGATAACCTTAGCTATTTTAAAGCTAACCCGAAATAAAATGATTAAATTCTCAGTTAAGCTGAACTTAACAAATCCATTGTCCTATGGACTTAACAGACACACGCTTAGCCGGAGATCTTACCACTTCAGACGCTCGCTACCGCCAGACTGCTACTGCTGGACTGCCCTGCGCTACTACTGGACTCCAACTTCTTACTCTCCAGCTGCCAGACTCCCACTGAACTACCCAGCGTGCTCCCGAGAGTCGCTCACAAAGACCAACGGAAGGCGCCAGAGGGGCAGCTTCCTATACCAACATGACAGGGGACGGACCGGACCATACTAAGAATGGAAACCTCTCTGCTTTTAGGAACCGTAGCTACCTGTTTCAACGTTGGTCCTACTGTTCTCTAGCAGACAGCCTTGTCTGCTACCCTCAAGCATGCAGCTACAAACACATTTGATCATTCATCCTCTCACACAGAAGGGAAGGGGGATGACAGTATCTTATCATACACAGTATATAAAAGAAAGCGGATGTAGGTTCCGTATGAGACTGTGTGACATGAATTACATATAAGAATTACATATAAACTGTGCTTTAAAGTGTAGTAGTGTGAGAGATCGTTCTTGTTTACGTGTAAAAGTAACACGTTCCACTACTCAGTCTCCTCCCAGATAGTCAGAAACGCCACAGTAAATTTAGAAGAGGAATTTATTCCTTAAAAGACAACAAATTTGAGAAATTAAACATGAAAGGAATCCAACAGAGACCTTTCATAACCCCAACGCTCCGGGAAAAGACTGTGCAGGGAATTTTCTGGCCATGCTAGGACATTCCCAAGCAGGCTTCTCACACCCTACTTAAACCAAAAGTGTAAAGAAAAAGGCAAAAGGTCACCAGCTACTTGCTAAAACACAATAATTTCAAACATCTTTACAATCTACCAATTTCAAAGGGAGAAAAAAAAACACACAATCTGTGACACCTATTTAAAAGATCATGTAGACCTAAATCGGTCAGCAAGTAAAAACAATGGTTCCTGTGTCATTAATATGAAAACAATTTCTGGTTGTTACCCTTATGGAGTTCACCAGTATTTGCTCATTGCAAGAGCCAACTGATCACAGGCAAATTTATGACTGTTTATTAACAGGCAAAATTTATGAAAATAGCAAAGGTGCCACAGCAATTAAAAAAGAACATCAAATAACATCAGTATCATAAAGTAGAACATTACAATGCACAATTCGCAAAAGCAAAAAATCGACAAAACAAACATGTTTTACTAAGTGGTTATCGCAAAAAAATTCTATATCTTATAAAACTAATAATCTGTAGGATTAACCTAACTGTGTGGCACTAATTTAATCATTATACAATATTTCAGTTAGTTAGCAAACAATGAGCACTGTGTCATTATACTGAAAGTACAATAATTGTGTGATTGTTACCCTTAAGGGGTTCCTCACAATAAATATGCCCCATGCAAAGGCTAATCGATCACAGTCCAATGAGAATGAATAGCTATCTGACTCATAAAGGAAGCAGTGCCACAGCAATGAATTTTCGAAACAAAATATCACAGATCCAATACCTAACACAAGAACAAACATTGATCAATAAAACAGTACAATAGTCAACATCTAAAACAAAACACTAATAAATAAAACACCTGCAAAATACAAGAGTCAAAGTTTCAAAACAAAACAAAAATATAGAACACCTGCAAAATACAAGAGTCAGAGTTTAATAAACATCAATAAATCGAGTCCCTGCAAAACACACGAGTCAAAGTTTCTGTGACAGAAACACACGTATATGCATTGAACTAAGAACCGTATAATCACTGTTCACTTATACACTCACTAGTTCCACTGTTCCGTGGCACAATATAAGGGGAGGGGGAGGGGGTTCGTCGCCGCAGCTGTCAGTAGGGATTTTTGTCCATCTGTTGCGTGCGATCCCGCCGTCTCTGCCCTCTCATGAAGTTTCTCTTGTGTCACGTACATCTCGATTTTGTTCCATGTTTGTATTGTCAAATTCGTGTGGTATCCTCTATTGACATGCCAGGTTGATATTCTTGGGCAAGGATGGCACTTCAATGGCTCTTCTTCGTGTCACCCTTAGCGACCAGAGAACATCTAACCATGAATTACTGTCGCTTGACAGTAGGCATCCGTCAGGAAATGTCGATAGGCGTCGTTGACGTCTGCAAGTTTCTTTGGACAGTACCTGTCAAAAGGCTCCACGCCCTTTGTGTTGTTACACCGCGGCCGTCTCGTCACGGTCGCGTGCGTGAGGTGCGTTGCCAGGAGATGGATTTCCGCGCGGTGGACCGCTCGCCCATCTCAGGTCATTCCCTTCAGCTAGGGTCGCGCGGGGCGGCCGCCCATTAGCTACAGGTGCAAGGGAAAGTGTTTCCCGCGTCCTTTTGTTGTCGGCCGCGCTCCCGAAGTGGCCTGGCTGACAGCGTGTCCCGCTGGGAAACCCGCCAGTTTACAACTAGCTGGCTGCTCCCGCTGTCTCTTAAGAGTTTTGCCGGTTCGCTTTCACGTTCTCATCTGCATTCACAGAAATTTTTCATCATCCTTATGTGATTACACAATGTCATACATAATACCACTTAGTATTGTCTTTCACAATTTTTAAGAACAAAGTTATATGAATCGACAATATAAAATTAAAAGTTAAATGACTTGACAATATAAAAAATAAAAGTGAAATGACTTTACAATGTAAAAATAAAAATTAAATGAACTGACAATACAATATTTAAATCCACATCACTAATGTGGTTCACTTGTGTTTTAATAAATCAAATGCCACTTATTAATTCACTAAAATGAATAGGGTTATGCCTTGCGCAAGTATAGGTTAGGAGAGCATGGGGTTCACATGTTATTTACACACACACATGCACACCTGTTGTCTATTCTACAAACTAACTACCCGTAAACATGCATTACTCTAAATTCTACTTCTATCCACTACTAATTAATCCCACAAGCCACTTCAATGCTACTTCAACGAAGTGTTTACACCACTACCACATTGTTCTATTTCGTCCTCTTCTTGACGCTCGCCGCATATGTCTTGTCATATAATGAATATGGAGACTTTCCTTAAACATACACATTAAAAAGAACAATGGTTATTTACACGCAAAAACATTTATACCAGTTCGCACACCTGAAAAGAGACTCGCAATTATACATTTATCATACCCATATATTCACACATAAAACAGTAAGACAATTTCATCTAAAATTACGTTATCACTAGAATTAATCACACAGATGGCTCTGAGAAGGTTAAAATGTCTGCACTATACAGGTTATACTACATTTTCTTACCCATTTTGCTGCGATTTCGTTCCTTCTTTAAGTTAGCTTTCGCTTTCAAATCAGTTATTTCGCCTGTGGTGGTTATTCTGGACTCATTTCTCATGAATGGCAAAATTGTGGTCACCTCTATTCTGTAAAACAGTATCATCTTAACATATTGAACTTACAACAGACACAAAAGATCCGAATCCTCCTGTAGTTTAAATGACAAATATTTTGCTTCATCCTTATTACCTTAAACCAAGCTTTCCTTCGTTCCCATAATCAAAATTATTTAATCATCCTCTACCTTCAAGAGGGAAACTTCCTTAGTACAAACCATATAAGCTGCAGTGCATCCCGCACCAGCGAAAACAGTAAGCTGCAATGCTCACAGCATCAGCAAAACACATAAACGTCGCTTTTCTAGGACAAGTATTAACGCAGAATAATTTTTCAGGCTTTGGCTCAACATCAGTGAAGACTACAAAAAGGATGCACATTTCCGTTCCATTCTCCATTT
Source organism: Schistocerca nitens (assembly GCF_023898315.1). NCBI lineage: Eukaryota > Metazoa > Arthropoda > Insecta > Orthoptera > Acrididae > Schistocerca > Schistocerca nitens. The sequence continues at coordinate 802,989,157 of NC_064617.1, read as the reverse complement.
GCTGAAAAACTGCTCGTATTTGACTACCACAATAATATTTCAGAACCACGTAAATTACACAAACCACAATTCTTCTTTCACCTAGAAGGGAATCAATATACTTACGAAATCCACAGACAGCACTTTACGTACTCAGCTATAAAGAACAAAAAAGACATATATCATCAATATTAACATATCATCGCATATTGGGAAGCCAATGGTTAAACAATCGTATTATCGCATCCTGTTTTCAAGATTCCAGATTTACTCATTCCTTTCTCAGAGTTCTCCTATCTTAAAATATTCATACAGCACTCATACTATAGTAAGAGATCCTCATTTATACAGACAGATATAGAATAGTAATAGATAGATAGTAGCACTGAAAGCAGAAAATCGGAAACAAGGCTACTAACAGCTGGGGACCTGGGTTTGCCAGACCCATAATATCCACAGATCGGATATTCCCCTGAGTTTTTGCAATTTCAGCAACGATCTTGCTTCTCTCAGGAGCGACTCTTTTCAATTTACACAAAAAAAAGCATTTCACTTGTTCACAAGGAAACCTTTTATCTTTACGTTTGAATCAAACTAAATCCTAATTGCACAAGGAAAGAAAACAAATTAACAACATCACTTCAATCAATCACATAAAAATATCTTTATCATTATTTTTACTAACATATTATTCAAAATTCATACGCCACAAATTTAAACTAATCAATTCATTCTCCTCTCTATAAATCCTATGTACTCATTTGCCATGTCGCTCATTTGTTCCGATTGGCGCCTTCTGGGCTGATCATTTGTCATTGCCGGTTTCGTTCATTCCCATTTGTTGGATTATGTCTGGGGTTGGCCGGCCGAATTTCGACATCATGTGGGGCTCCGCCTACAATTCTACTCCCACCGTGTTCATCGTAGTAACGATGCTGGTTGCCGTACCTGTTGCGTTCACGATCTTGTCCCCATCCTCTATCATTTCTGTTGCTCCATCTGTGTTCGCGACTGTTACCCCAGTTTCTATACGGCCTGTCTCGATTATTGTTCCGTTCGCGTCGCGACGACCAGTCACGCCGTTGATTAGTAATACGGCCACGACTGCGATCGCGCTGCTGAGCCCCGTAATAACCTTGTGCCTGATTAGGCGGGCATTCTGGTGTATTGTATTCCAACTCTTGGAGAAGCGTTTTAAACGTTTCCACGTCCTCTTTGCATCGTCCCGCAAGAATGACGTGCCGCAAGTGCATCGGCAATTTGGTGATGCATATCCTAATTAGTTCCGCAGGTCCGTATGGGTCGTATAAAAATTGATTTGCCTGCAGCATGTGGTCGAATAGGCGTGCAGGGCTGCCGAAACCAGACTGGTTCAAATTTGGCAGCATAATTATGCCATGTTTGACCCTATCTTGTGCCGCTTCCGACCAATAGGCGGAGAGAAAGGCTTGTCGAAACTCCCGAGTGGAGTTGCAGAGACGCGCTGCCGACCTCATACGACTCGCCGGTTCGCCTTCCAAATAGCCACACATATACTCTATTTTATGTGAACTTGCCCAGTCGGGAGGAAGACAGAACTCAAATTGCTCGAGCCATGCTCGCGGATGTATGCCTTTTTGAGAATTTCGGAATATCTCAAATTTTCTTACCGTAAGGAAATGTTTGAAATCAAATCCCCGCATTTCCTCCTGGCGAGGCCCTTGAATGTTTCTATTTGTCTCATGTCTGCCCCTTAAATTACATTCTTCCCTGTCGTCAAAATCTCCCTCGTGGCCGGAGTCCCTCTCTGCACTGTTCGTACGGCTATTTTTATTGCTATTGGCGAGTTCGGAATCACACGCCATGCGGTTTTCCAGATGCGCCACGCGTTCTTGTAAATCGCCTGTTACAGCTTTGTGCTGTCTGTTCACTTCAAACTGTCCCTTCTGGAATTTAAGAAGCGAACGCACTTCTTCGGTCTCTGCGGCCGCTACCTGTGTGATATTGTTCTCGCTTTCCGTCAGCTTCATCGTGCCTACAATGTCCGCTAATGCCGCGATCTTCTCATCTATTTGTCTCTTGTCCTCCGCCCCAGTCTGTTTCAATTGTTCGACCTGCTGTTCCAACGCGTGGATCGCTAAACTGTTGTCCGCTATTGTGTTGCTAACGGCCGTGGGACAATGCGTTTCAGCCTCTTGGACCCTCGAGAGTACCTGCTGACGATCTCTTTGGCATTGTTCTCTCAGCTCTTGGAAATTCCTAAGTAGCCGTTCTTCGCTTTCTTTAGATTCGGCCTCACCACTGCGCTTGCTCTGTTCTAGGACTTGCAGACGGTCATCGATTTGTTCAAATGTACGGCCTAATTCTTTCATAATGTCACTTTTTATTTCACTTGCCAGATTGTTTATTCTTTGTGAGATATCATCGGACACTCTCTGCATCGACTTGTCAACTTTATTTGTCTGCTGGATTAATTTTTCGTCTATTTGTTCGCCTAGCTCGCGGATCGATTTTTCGGATTCTTTTTGTTCTCGGAACAATTTTTCTGATAATTCTTTTTGTTCTCGGAACGATTTTTCTGATGCTTCTTTTTGTTCTCGGAACGATTTTTCTGATGCTTCCTTTTGTTCTCGGAACGATTTTTCTGATGCTTCTTTTTGTTCTCGGAACGATTCTTTATTTTGTTGTAATAAGGCTTTCACGAGTTCTGCCAAATCAATTTGGTTAGTTGGAGGCACATTAATTTGTGGCTCTGATGTGAGGCCGTTCGTGCTGTTTTGCATTTCGTCTGAAGTATTCCCCATTGCATTTTCGGAACCGCCCGACCCGTTAATATTGGAAATCAAATTATCCCCTTGGTCCATGTTGCTTAAGTTGTCGGACCGCTTACTTTTAGCTTGGTTACGTGTCAGCATTAGTGCAATTCACACCCAGTACGCAACACACTAATCACAATAAATGTGTCCCCCAAAAATTACGACAGTCACACGAAAGATACCCAACCTAGTACGCACTTTTTCATACGCAAAACAAATTTTTATTTTTGTTCGAAACAGTGGAATTTACAAGCGAGAAAAAAAAAACACACATATATAGAACAAACAAATATAGAAAACAAAACAAGACAAACAACACAACGCCGCTCAACAACGCTGTGAATCTTTTGAACGTCTGCTCAGAAACAACGCAAAAGTTGTTTGAGCGCTGTAGGGAAAAAAAATTAAGATTATACAACGCTTGCAATCTAACGTCTCAGAGATTCCAGAGTCTAGCGGAATCACAGAACAGGGTCGCCATGTGAAAGATTGTAACTCTAATTTGCTTTGCTGAATAGTGTAAGATTGTGACTTGAATTTGGTATGCTGAAATCGGGTGCTAATTAGACCATGAAAGCGGTTTAAAACTGTGAGCTGTCTTGGGAGGTTAACCGTGCGTTTACTGGGCCACTGTTTCAGCAGGTAACTAGTCCAGGTTTACCACCTTACCAATCAGACTAACATTGATTATAATCTTTTACAGTCATACAACAACCGGTAATATATCTATATAAAAGGAGAATTTAAATAAAAAGAAAGAAATCAGTTTATATTTGCAAATTTATTTTAAAGATTGTTCATTGAAATTTCAGCATATTATACGTGAGTTATAACTGAGCTGGTGCCTTATTTACGATTGTGAGACTGTGAGATTGGAATATTACGGAACACATAAAATATGGAGCCAAGATTGGGAGACTGGGTACAACACTGCATTCATAAAACAACACACAAAGAACATTGAAACACATGCAACAGAAAGTTAACCACAACCAATAGATTCAAATTTTCAGTTAAAGAAATTACTTTCGTAGCACAATCCTGTCCGTCTTGTAATTACCCTTCACGTGGTCAACTTGGTTTACAGAAAGCGTATAACTCCGCAATAATTTAGATAATAAAAATAAATTAGATCAAAAAGCAAATTACAAAACAAAAACCTCGAACTGGTTACTAACGTCTTACTATTAACCTGATGGGTCAAACAGTTATATAAGCACGTGGTACTGGTCTCACAAAGTACACGCCACGTGGGTTGAACATAAAGAAAAGTTGGTATATTCAAAATCTTTTCAAGACGATACGTTATAATCACACAAGCATTTGCATTTAAGATTGATCTTACTTAGAGTTACTGACCAACACGTGGTTCCACTTTACTCACAAAGTAGTAACAAAGCAACTACCGCAAATTAATCTGAACTGGACACGAGAATTACACTCCGCTGCAATTAAAGATAACCTTAGCTATTTTAAAGCTAACCCGAAATAAAATGATTAAATTCTCAGTTAAGCTGAACTTAACAAATCCATTGTCCTATGGACTTAACAGACACGCGCTTAGCCGGAGATCTTACCACTTCAGACGCTCGCTACCGCCAGACTGCTACTGCTGGACTGCCCTGCGCTACTACTGGACTCCAACTTCTTACTCTCCAGCTGCCAGACTCCCACTGAACTACCCAGCGTGCTCCCGAGAGTCGCTCACAAAGACCAACGGAAGGCGCCAGAGGGGCAGCTTCCTATACCAACATGACAGGGGACGGACCGGACCATACTAAGAATGGAAACCTCTCTGCTTTTAGGAACCGTAGCTACCTGTTTCAACGTTGGTCCTACTGTTCTCTAGCAGACAGCCTTGTCTGCTACCCTCAAGCATGCAGCTACAAACACATTTGATCATTCATCCTCTCACACAGAAGGGAAGGGGGATGACAGTATCTTATCATACACAGTATATAAAAGAAAGCGGATGTAGGTTCCGTATGAGACTGTGTGACATGAATTACATATAAGAATTACATATAAACTGTGCTTTAAAGTGTAGTAGTGTGAGAGATCGTTCTTGTTTACGTGTAAAAGTAACACGTTCCACTACTCAGTCTCCTCCCAGATAGTCAGAAACGCCACAGTAAATTTAGAAGAGGAATTTATTCCTTAAAAGACAACAAATTTGAGAAATTAAACATGAAAGGAATCCAACAGAGACCTTTGAACCCCTCAAAATCTCAACAATAATACCGGCAATAGTCTTGCGAGGGGCTATCCAAGGAATAACAGGAATGGGAAAAGATACAATCCCGTATGGGGAAACGAAAGGATTTTCAGACCGCAAGCTTGGAATAATAACGGTAATAGAAAGTGGAATCAACCGGGGGGAATAAACTCCAACAACCAACATCAGTGGGGACAGACATCTACGAATCAACCGGTAATTACCGAAGTAACGGACGATGTCAACAACCAGGCGAATCAAAATCCAACAAACTTGTAAGGACCCACTCATGCCCCGGAGGAGCGGTCAACAATAGGTTGAGGGGCAACAGGATATGTATACCAATGCTAACGTATAATGATGGACGATTACTGGCAGATGAATTGACCGAAGACTTAGAACCCAAAGATGAAGATAAGGAACAGGTGGCAGTAGCCGAAGTGCAAGTCATTTTGGAGACTGTACCTATAACGGCGGTTTTAGACACAGCTGCAACCACAAATGTTATTTCGGAGGCTCTATTCAACAAGATCAGAAATATAAGACGAGTACCAATTTTTCCAGTTCAAAATTGCAGAATAATAGGCGCCGTTGGGGCTCGATCGGCGAATGTAAAAGTGCAGTCACTACTTAGTGTAGAAGTAGGAAATGTAGCAATATTAAGCACATTCCTTGTTGTGAAAAATTTGGTGGTAGACTGCATTATCGGAGTCGACAGCCTACGTCAATACGGATGCAGAATAGATTTTAAAACAGGAAAAATTTGGTTAAATATAAATAAACAAGAAATTGAGTTGGACTTGTTGAAAAAGGAAGGCCTGACCCGAAAATATAATAGTGGGTTCAGTGTGCAAGTAATCAGGACTGCACAGAATTCTAAACAGCACGCAAATAATGAGTTCCAAGTCAAAGGAGATTTCGGTCAATTAGTGTATGAGAAGTTAAATGAATCCGACTGCATCACTGAAGATCAGAAGAAGCAGCTCAAAGAATTATTATTAGTTTATGAAAACGTGTTTGATGAAAGGCCAGGAGTGATTAAAGGATACATATGCCATCTCTACGTTAAGCCGCACGAAACATATTGTCGAACTTTCTATCCTGTTCCCTGGAGGTTAAAGGCTCAAGTTCAAAAAGAAATAGATCGCATGTTGAAATGGGGTTTGATCGAACCCTCTACAAGCCCATACTGCTCCCCATTGTTGGTAGTGCCAAAAGCAAATGGAACTGTGAGACTGGTACTCGACGCAAGGGAAATAAACAAAATCATAATTCCAGTGAGGACACATCCGGAAAACATAGACGAACTGATACAAAGGTTCCAGGATGTCCAATATTTGACGAGCATCGATTTGCGGAGTTCTTATTGGCAAGTCAAGCTGGATGAGGTATCAAGGAAATATACAGCTTTCATTTATGCAGGAAGAAGTTACCAATTTACTGTAGTTCCTTTCGGACTCAACATTAGTGCTGGAATCTTTATAGCAGCGCTAGATTATGCATTAGGCCCAGAACTAAGAAGCAGGATAACAGTATTTGTGGATGACATGCTTATTGCATCGAAGACCTGGGAGGAGCATATTTCCTTACTGAGTCGGGTATTGAACGTGTTCAAAACCATGGGAATAACTGCTAACCTACAGAAATCCCATTTTGCACTAAATAGAATCAAGTTATTGGGGCATATGATTGACGCAAAGGGAATTTTACCGACCAAGGAGAAGCTAATTGCGATTAGTAAGTTTCCAACACCAAGAAATAGGAGGCAATTAAAAGGGTTTATGGGTCTTGCCTCATTTTTTAGAAGATTTATAACGAATCAGGCCATGAATGCAGCAGCTCTAAATAGTTTGCTGAAGAAGGATGTGCCCTGGCTCTGGACATTAGAGTGTCAAGCAGCCTTTGAAGAGATAAAGAAGCAATTAGTAAACGCACCGCTTTTGTACCATCCGGACATGCAAGAGGAATTCTACTTGTCAACAGATTCGTCAAATGTGGGTCTTGGAGCGTGCCTTTTCCAAGTACGCAAGATAAATGGACAGCTTACCTTTTGTCCTATTGCGTTTGCTAGTCGTGTTTTGTCCAACTGTGAACGAACGTACACGACGACAGAATTAGAGGCTCTTGCGGTCGTCTGGGGATTTAAAAAATTTCATTATTATTTATATGGGTCGAAGACTATCGTATATTGCGATCACCAATCATTAACATTTTTACAAACGTGTAAACTGTTACACCCCAGACTCGCTAGATGGACTCTCGCTCTGCAACAATACCAATTTAAGATCGTACATGTCTCAGGGCAGCAAAACATTATTGCGGACGCTCTATCAAGGTCACCACAGGGTTTAACCAAAGAGATTGAAGTAAATAATTACTCAGAATTCCCTGTATTGCTGCTGCAGGAAAATCCCTTTAAGACGTACTATGTCAATCTGTGTGTTCATATGGCCCAGTTACAGAAAAAGGATGCTCAATGGGGAAGTGTCATTCAAAGGTTACAACAGCAACCTTCGGATCAGATCGTAAATTATTACAAGCTGGTAAACGGCGTATTATTTTTCCGCTGTGGAAGGCCAAACAAAGTCCGTTGGTGTGTTTGTATACCGGAGGCAGAAATAGAGAAACTTGTATGGTTCACTCATTTAACCTGGGGACACTTTGGCACGACAAAATGTGCAGACAAGATAAGTGGATACTGTTATTTTCCCAACATAAAACGCAGAGTGCATGAGATCTTAAAGAGGTGCATAATATGTCAAAAAACAAAGCCAGATTCAAAAGGGACTAAGCACCCATTATGCTCTATATTAGTACAAGAACCAAAAGGATTAATTTCGTGCGATCTGTGTGGACCGTTACCGACTTCAAGAGGTGGTGTTAAATATGTGTTAGCATTTCTCGATGTGTGCACGAAATACGTAAAGCTATACCCAATAGAGACGGCTACAGCCAAAGTAATTGTATTAAGATTGATAAGAGATTATATTCCTCATGTTGGTACACCAAAGGCGATCATAACTGACAATGCTAAAATATTCACGGGAATCAGGTGGAAGCAGACTTTGTCTCAAATCGGTGTGAAACACGTATTAACATCATTTTACCACCCACAAGGCAATTTGGTGGAGAGGATTTTTAGAGAATTCAATCGATTTATGAGGACGTATTGCCATAATAAGCAAACTGCGTGGGCAAATTATGTGGAAGAGTTTGAGCAAATATACAATAACATGCCCCACTCCTCAACTGGATATACACCTCGTGAATTGATGTTCGAAGCAAAAGAGGAAAACTTCTGGACTGACCATATCCCCAAAACTCAGGAAACTGAGATGCCTTGGGAAGAAAAAATAAGACAAGCTATCATAAATATGACGAGAAAGGCTGATCAAAGAAAACAACGATATGACAAGTTGATCAAGAGGGTACAGACATACCGTGTCGGAGAGAAGGTACTAGTTAAACGACATACCAAATCATCCGTAATAAAGAAAAGTATAAAGAAATGGGAGTTACTATATACTGGACCATACCTTATCCTACAAATTCCGAATCCTGGAGCTTATCTGTTAGCATACCCGGGATCGAACAAAATAAAAGGGTTATTTCCTCATAATGACTTAAAAAGATATAATGAAGAATAGGAGATAGGGAGGAATGGTGTTCCGAGTGACAGAGATGAACGCTCGTAAAAAATATAACAATGAACTGTGTGTGTGTAGTGTTAAAAACCTTTAAAGTGAAGTAGTTAATCAATGACATAGAATATAGAAATAGTGACTAATTATTACTATTGAGTGTTGTAAAAAGGATAGTGGAGATAGGCTTCACCTGTGGTTTGAGTGAACATAGAACTTTAGCTTTGCTAATGTGATCAAGATGTATAAAGTATCTGACTGACCTGCGAGAAGAATGAAATGTTTCCTGCAAATGACGCTGAATAATCAAAAAAAGGTTTAAAGTGAATATTCATATATAATCTCATGTGAACGCGTAGATGGGTAAATGTGTGAAGGGATGTGTTGTGGTAGTGAATCGTGAGTGACGGTTAACGCCGCAAAAACAATTTCCCGCGCAAAACAGTTGACGTCGGCGCGAGAATTAAAATCGATAGAGACGACACAGATATGCTTTATAAGAGACTCGCACCAAACGCGAGGATAAACTGATTCATGTTGAACTTTAAAAGGAATAGGTGTTATAATTAGAAGTTAAGAGTTTTTAATTTATTAATGAATAATAAAAAAAGTAATATTCATAGAATTAATAGTTGTTTAATGGTTTGTGTTTGTTTGGGAATTATGTTTGAAAAATCCATTTCCATAGATGAGCATGGATGAACGCAGTATGAATCAGAGAGTAAATGAAAGAAGCGAATCCGCATTCCTCAATGCTAATAATTTCTACATTTCAGCACTAAAGCGAAGAAATATATGTGTTTAGAATAAAAAGTTTTGAGGATAGCTAAATTATATGACTTATTAAGGGAATATGGATGATGTCTGGGTATAAAATGAACTACACTTTCCATTATTCGATGATTTGAATCCAAAATCTATAGTAAGTTACATGAATCCTTTAAATTACGAAGAACAAATCAGTCATAGAAAATCTGTTAAAGCGTTTGGACTCTAAGTACAAGTGGGGAGACAAAGTAATAAGGAGTATTCAAACGAGAGTAAATCGGATGATGCTTTTGGCAACATCATTAATTAAGAGTTGAATTCATTGAAATACGTCGTAACAAAAAGGATCCATGAAGCCATAAGGATTTTGCTTTCAAAAAGGAGAATCTTGGATGGTGCAACCTAATCAGTTCTCTTACAGGAAGAGTCTTCCTTTTGGTCACTGCTAATTCTTTTGGAATGAATGTTGCATGTGAATTCGAGTATCCCTGTTCCTTCTACTCTTCCCATTGTGGGCCGCGTAGAAGATCAACTACAAAGGGGGCCGCGTAGAAGACCGACTACAAATGTGGACGTCGGGGACATGCAAGACCCGGGGGAGTTTAGCACCGCAAGATATTGTACTAGGAGCAAGATTGTAAAACGCAAATTCACGTTATTTATTGTAAAAAGTTTTTTTTGCTAGAGGCACAGACTACCCTTTTCCAAATCGTGATACAAATTGATCCCTATCTTTTCTTTAGAGATAAATTTCAAAATTATTTTTGTTCTTCTATAGGCTTTCCTATCTTCTATGTACCGTAGGCTGGGGGTCTAAGCTTAAGAGGTTTTCCAAGGTTTCCCTGCTTAAGAAAGTTCCCGAATGGGTAGACCCTGACAACAGTTCATGAAAGATCATCTTCCTTGGTTGTGCACAGCAAACATAACACCGAGATGCACGTAAAAGCAATACAGTCGCGGTACCTGTCTCTTCATTTCTTCTGTTTTCCACATTTCTTTTCTTCGTCTGTCTCAAACAGAATATTCTTTTTCAGTCGGAGGACTGACAATCATCACTTCCGGGTTATCCACGCCAATAGATAGCTCGCGAAGTGTGTTCGGTGAATCAAAATTGAGCTCACAAACTTCGCTCGCTGCGAGGGGCATTGTAATATCCCCACGGAAAATTACCCTCTACCACGCACTAATTAATAGTGATCAATCAAATTATCCACATTTATTTACGTTTGAAAAGTATCGGATTAGATTTTTCTAGTAAAATATGCGCCGACAGCTAGTCGACGCCAAGGTATTTTTCTAGTACGTTTATTCTTTGGAACAACAGAGGTACAGATATGTATACTCCATGGTTATTATAGTATCGAGAAAGAGAGAGAGAGGAACAGTTTTCGGAAATATCGGTGGGAGGATTTTTGGATTCCTAAAGAAGTTTAGGCACTCTTCTTCGCACTAAAGCGAACAAGGGAAATTTGTGCCGATAGCGGGATAGATAAAGAAATGATAAACCTGTAAAAAGGTAAATTTCCTGAGACTTAAAATACACGGAAACGGAACCTGTAATTAACAAGGATTCAATATACATCTTTCATCAGAAATAAGGTTTGTGACCATTTTATTACAGAGTGAATGAAGAATGAGTTCTCTGTATGAATCATTGATGATTGTTTAGGCCCTGTAATTAATTGGGAAGTTTCAGCTGTGACGAAGAGAACCTGCAATCTATGAGTTTTATAAATCGTCCAAAAAGGCTTCGTCCACATCTGAAATATTAGATCTGTCGTAAACTGAACGAATTGTTCAAACGATCGATTTTCCCAACTGAATGCAGCGCTTAATAATAATAACAAATGTAAAGATTTTTTCTAGCAAGACCGCCGCTGAGTATTAAGACGAAGGGCTCTACCGGAGATTCGACCAGGCTGATCTCAAGTAATTTATATTTGCATTGTACACATATGAATTAGAGAGAGAGAGAGAGAGAGAGAGAGAGTGAATGTAATTCTAGAAATTACTTAGAATCCTCCAGTAGTATAATTGTTTGTCTGTCCTTTTACGGATCAGCCAATCATAATACACGAAGCCCTGACTTTAATGTACTGATTCAGGTGTGTGAGTGAAGGAGCGATAAAGACGACAGATACACTTCTGTACAGACAAACATTACACCAAGTTAGCGGCAAGCTGCATTCACACACAAAGACTTTCATCAGAAACAAAACCACAAAACAAAGAAGTAATAAGAGAATTGATTAGAAACAGTAAGACAATTTCATCTAAAATTGCGTTATCACAAGAATTAATCACACAGATGACTCTGAGAAAGGTAAAAATATTTTCATGATACAGGTTATACTACGTTTTCTTACCCATTTCGTTCCTTCTTTAAGTTACCTTTCGCTTCCAAATCAGTTATTTCGCCTGTGGTGGTCATTCTGGATTCATTTCTCATGAATGGCAAAATTGTGGTCTCCTCTATTCTGTAAAACAGTTTCATCTTAACATATTGAACTTACAACAGACACAAAAGATCCGAATCCTCCTGTAGTTTAAATGACAAATGTTTTGCTTCATCCTTATTACCTTAAACCTTAGCTTTCCTTCGGTCCCATAATCAAAATTATTTAATCTTCCTCTACCTTCAAGAGGGAAATTTCCTCAGTACAAATCATATAGGCTGCAGCTCATCCCGCACTAGCGAAAACAGTAAGCTGTAATGCTCACAGCATCAGCAAAACACATAAACGTCGCTTTTCTAGGACAAGTACTGTATTAACGCCGAATAATTCTTCTGCCTCTGGCTCAGCATCAATCAAGACTACAGAAAGGATCCATATTTCTGTTCCATTCTCCATTTGCTGAAAAACTGCTCGTATTTGACTACCACAATAATATTTCAGGGCCACGTAATTTACACAAACCACAATTCTTCTTTCACCTTGAAGGGAATCAATATATTGACGAAATCCACAGACAGCACTTCACATACTCAGCTATAAAGAACAAAAAAGACATATATCATCAATATTAACATATCATCGCATCTTGGGAAGCAAATGGTTAAATAATCGTATTATTGCATCCTGTTTTCAAGATTCTAAACTTACTCATTCCTTTCTCAGAGTTCTCCTATCCTAAAATATGCATATAGCACGCATACTATAGTAAGAGATCCTCATTTATACTGACAGATATAGAATAGTAATAGATAGATAGTAGCACTGGAAGCAGAAAATCGGAAACAAGGCTACTAACAGCTGGGGACCTGGGTTTGCCAGACCCATAATAGCCACAGATCGGATATTCCCCTGAGTTCTGCATTAATTCAACACAGATCTTGCTTCTCTCAGGAGCGACTCTTTTCAATTTACACAAAAAAACATAAACAGCATTTAACTCGTTCACAAAGAAGCCTTTTATCTTCATATTTGAATCAACCTAAATCCTAATTTCACAAGGAAAGAAAAAAAATTAAAAACATCACTTCAATCAATCACATAGAAACATCTTTATCATTATTTTTACCAACATATTATTCAAAATGCATATGTCACAAATTTAAACTAATCAATTCTTTCTCCTCACCGTCCTCTCTATATACCCTATGTACTCATTTGCCATGTCGCTCATTTGTTCCGATTGGGCGCCTTCTGCGCTGATCATTTGTCATTGCCGGTTTTGTTCATTTCCATTTGCTGGATTATGTCGAGGGTTGGCCTGCCGAATTTCAACATCATGTGGTGCTCCGCCTACAATCCTATTCCCACAGTGTTCATCGTTGTATCGATTCTGGTTGCCGTACCTGTAGCGTTCACGATCTTGTCCACGTCCTCGATCATTTCCGTTGTTCCAGCTGTGTTCGCACTGTTACCCCAGTTTCTATACGGCCAGTCCCGATTATTGTTCCGTTCGCGTCGCGACGACCAGTCACGCCGTTGATTAGTACTACGGCCACGACTACGATCGCGGTGCTGTGCCCCATAATAACTTTGTGCCTGATTAGGCGGGCATTCTCCTGTATTGTATTCCAACTCTTGGAGAAGTGTCTTAAACGTTTCCACGTCCTCTTTGCATCGTCCCGCAAGAATGACGTGGCGCAAGTGCATCGGCAATTTGGTGATGCATATCCTAATTAGTTCCGCAGGCCCGTGTGGGACGTATAGAAATTGATTTGCCTGCAGCATGTGGTCGAATAGGCGTGCTGGGCTGCCGAAAACAGACTGGTTCAAATTTGGCAGCATAATTATGCCATGCTTGACCCTATCTTGTGCCGCTTCCGACCAATAGGCGGACAGAAAGGCTTGTCGAAACTCCCGAGTGGAGTTGCAGTGACGCGCTGCCGACCTCATGCGAATCGCCGGTTCGCCTTCCAAATAGCCACACATATATTCTATCTTATGTGAACTTGCCCAGTCGGGGAGAAGACAGAACTCAAATTGCTCGAGCCATGCTCATGGATGTATTCCTTTTTGCGAATTTCGAAATATCTCAAACTTTCTCACCATAAGGAAATGTTTGAAATCAAATCCCCGCATTTCCTCCTGGCGAGGCCCTTGAATGTTTCTATTTTTTTCATGTCTGCCCCTCAAAATACATTCTTCCCTGTCGTCAAAATCTCCCTCGTGGCCGGAGTCCCTCTCTTCACTGTTCGTACAGCTATTTTTAGTGCTATTGGCGAGTTCGGAATCACACCCCATGTGGCTTTCCAGATGCGCCACGCGTTCTTGTAATTCGCCTGTTACAGCTTTCTGCCGCCTATTCACTTCGAACTGTCCCTTCTGAAATCTAAGAAGCGAACGCACTTCTTCGGTCTCTGTGACTGCTACCTGTGTAGTATTGTTATTGCTCTCCGTCACCTTCATCGTTCCTACGATGTCCGCTAATGCTGCAATCTTATCATGTATTTGTCTGTTGTCCTCCGCCCCAGTCTGCTTCAATTGTTCTACTTGCTGTTCGAGTGCGTGAACAGCTTGACTGTTGTCCACTACTGTGTTGCTAACGGACGAAGGACAATGCGTTTCCGCCTCCTGGACCCTCGAGAGTACCTGCTGGCGTTCCCTTTGGCATTCTTCTCTCAGCGCTTGGAAATTCCTAAGTAGCTGTTCCTCTCTCTCTTTCGATTCCGCATCGCGACTCCGCTTGCCCTGTTCTAAGGCTTGCAGACGGTCATCGATTTGTTCAAATGTACAGCCTAATTCTTTCATAATATCGCTTTTTATTTCACTTGCCAGATTGTTTATTCTATGTGAGATACCGTCGGACACTCTCTGCATCGACTTGTCGATTTTATTTGTCTGCTGGATTAGTTTTTCGTCTATTTGTTCGCCTAGCTCGCGGATCGATTTTTAAGATTTCTGCATCATTTGTTCGCCTAGCTCACGGATAGATTTTTCAGATTTCTCTCTCATTTGTTCGCCTAGCTCTCGGATCGATTTTTCAGATTTTTGCGTCATTTGTTCGCAAAGCTCACGGATCGATTTTTCGGATGATTCTTTTTGTTCTCCGAACGATTTTTCTGATTTCTCTGCGTTTTCTTTATTTTGATGCAATAAGGCTTTTATGAGTTCTGCCAAATCAATTTGGTTAGTTGGAGGCAAATTAATTTCTGGCTCTGCTGTGAGCCCGTTCGTCCTGTTTTGCATTTCCTCTGAATTATTTCCCATTGCATTTTTGGAACCGTCCGACGCGTTAATATTCGAAATCAAATTATCCCCTTGGCCCATGTTGCTTAAGTTGTTGGACCGCCTACTTTTAGCTTGGTTACGTGTCTGCATTAGTTCAATTTATACCCGGTACGCAACACACTAATCACAATAAATGTATCCCTCAAAAATTACGACAGTTACACGAAAGGTACCCAACCTAGTACGCACTTTTTCACATGCAAAACAAATTTTTATCTTTGGTCGAAGCAGTGCAATTTACAAGTGAGAAGAAAAAACACACACACACATATAAAACACACAAATATAGAAAACAAAATAACAAGACAAACAACACAACGCCACTCAACAACGCCGTGAATCATTTGAAAGTCTGCTCAGAAACAACGCAGAAGTTGTTTGAGTGCTGCAGGGAAAAAAAATTAAGATTATACAACGCTCGCAATCTAACGTTTCAGAGATTCCAATGTCTAGCGGAATCACAGAACAGGGTCGCCATGTGTGATGTTGTTGCTTTAATTTGTTATGAAGGTGGTGCTGATAGTCAAGACCATAAAAGTGGGTTAAAAGCTGTGAGCTATCTGAGGAAGTTAACCTTGCATTACTGCGCAACTGTTTCACCAGGTATCCAGTCTACCTTACCAAATTCCCAACCAGACTAACATTAATTATAATCTTGTATTAGTCATACGACAACCGGTGATATATATATATATAAAAGAGAATTTAAATAAAAAGAAATAAATCAGTTTATATCTGGAAATTTATTTTAACATTGATCATTGAAATTTCAGCATATTAAACTTGATTCATAACTAAACTGGTGCCTTATTTAGGATTGTGAAAATGTGAGATTGTAATCTTACAGAACATATCAAATACAGAGCCAAGATTGGGAGACTGCATACAACACTGCATTCATAAAATAACACACGAAGAACATTGAAACATATGCAAGAGGAAATTAACCACAACCAACCGATTCAATTTTCACCCAAAGAAGTTACGTTCGTAGCGCAATCCTGTCCGTCATGTAATTACCACACACTGGTATACTAAATTCATACTAACTCTCTGTGAAATCTTCCCGAAAAAATAACTGAGGGCTACTTTGATGATTACACCACATGCTTCACGTGGTCAACTTGGTTTACACAAAGAGTGTAACTCCACAATAATTTTGATAATTAAAATAAATTAGATCGAAAAGCAATTTACAAAAGAAATACCTTGAACTGGTTACTATCGTCTTACTATTAACCTGATGGGTCAAACAATTGTATAAGCATGTGGTACTGGTCTCACAAAGTACACCCCACGTGGGTTGAACATAAAGAAAAGTTGCTATATTGAAAAATATTGTCAAGACGAGACGTTATAATCTCACGCACATTCGCATTTAAGATTAATGATCTTAGTTAGAGTTACTGATCAACACGTGGTTCCACTTTACTCACAAAGTAGTGACAAAGCAACTACCGGAATATATTCTGAACTTCATACTCGAATTACACTGCGTAGCAATTTAAGATAACATTAGATATTTTAGAGCTAAACCTGAAATAAAGGTGATTAAATTATCAGTTAGGCTGATCTTAAGAAATCCATTGTCCTACAGACTTAGCAGACACACGCTTAGCCGGAGATCTTACCACTTCAGACGCTCGCCGCGGACAGACTGACTTGGGCTCCTACCAAGGGTGCTTCCGTATACAAAACGGAAGTGGCCAGAGAGGCAGCTTCCTATACCAACATGACAAGGGACGGACAGGACCATACTAAGGATAGAAACCTCTTTGCTTTTAGAAAGCTTAGCTACCTGTTCCGACGTTGGTACTACTGTTCTCTAGCAGACAGGCTTGTCTGCTATAGTTCAATTCTTTTATGTTGGCGGCTCGCGCATGACCGCCTAGACGCGGGAGATCACTGCGTTGCCAGTTGCACACGACGCACGCGCCAAGAGAAGCAGCGCCATAATGGCATAGTTCGCAAGCTTACGTTTAGGGGGGAGCGCGCAGTTCATGAAGTAAAGTCACCATGGCCGCATTAACCCTTTCGCTGCTTCCTGCATTCCGCGCTGTGGGCGATTTTGTCACTGCACTGCTCGCCTGTGCAGACACATTGTGTTCCGACTGCTTTGACAGACTGATACCTTCCCCCCATAAATGACTTAATTTTGTTTCAATGTTCATCACAGTTATTGTTGTTGTTGTTGTTGTGGTCTTCAGTCCTGAGACTGGTTTGATGCAGCTCTCCATGCTACCCTATCCTGTGCAAGTTTCTTCATCTCCCAGTAGCTACTGCAGCCTACATCCTTCTGAATCTGCTTAGTGTATTCATCTCTTGGTCTCCCTCTACGATTTTTACCCTCCACGCTGCCCTCCAATGCTAAATTTGTGATCCCTTGATGCCTCAAAACATGTCCTACCAACCGATCCCTTCTTCTAGTCAAGTTGTGCCACAAACTTCTCTTCTCCCCAATCCTATTCAATACCTCCTCATTAGTTACATGATCTACCCACCTTATCTTCAGTATTCTACTGTAGCACCACATTTCGAAAGCTTCTATTCTCTTCTTGTCCAAACTAGTTATCGTCCATGTTTCACTTCCATACATGGCTACACTCCATACAAATACTTTCAGAAACGACTTCCTGACACTTAAATCTATACTCGATGTTAACAAATTTCTCTTCTTCAGAAACGATTTCCTTGCCATTGCCAGTCTACATTTTATATCCTCTCTACTTCGACCATCATCAGTTATTTTACTCCATAAATAGCAAAACTCCTTTACTACTTTAAGTGTCTCACTTCCCAATCTAATTCCCTCAGCATCACCTGATTTAATTCGATTACATTCCATTATCCTCGTTTTGCTTTTGTTGATGTTCATCTTACATCCTCCTTTCAAGACACTGTCCATTCCGTTCAACTGCTCTTCCAAGTCCTCTGCTGTCTCTGACAGAATTACAATGTCATCGGCGAACCTCAAATTTTTACTTCTTCTCCATGAATTTTAATACCTACTCCAAATTTTTCTTTTGTTTCCTTTACTGCTTGCTCAATATACGGATTGAATAACATTGGGGAGAGGCTACAACCCTGTCTCACTCCTTTCCCAACCACTGCTTCCCTTTCATGACCCTTGACTCTTATAACTGCCACCTGGTTTCTGTACAAATTGTAAATAGCCTTTCGCTCCCTGTATTTTACCCCTGCCACCTTCAGAATTTGAAAGAGAGTATTCCAGTTAACATTGTCAAAAGCTTTCTCTAAGTCTACAAATGCTAGAAACGTAGGTTTGCCTTTTCTTAATCTTTCTTCCAAGATAAGTCGTAAGGTTAGTATTGCCTCACGTGTTCCAACATTTCTACGGAATCCAAATTGATCTTCCCCGAGGTCCGCTTCTACCAGTTTCTCCATTCGTCTGTAAAGAATTCGCGTTAGTATTTTGCAGCTGTGACTTATTAAACTGATAGTTCGGTAATTTTCACATCTGTTAATACCTGCTTTCTTTGGGATTGGAATTATTATATTCATCTTGAAGTCTGAGGGTATTTCGCCTGTCTCATACATCTTGCTCACCAGATGGTAGAGTTTTGTCATGACTGGCTCTCCCAAGGCCATCAGTAGTTCTAATGGAATGTTGTCTACTCCCGGGGCCTTGTTTCGACTTAGGTCTTTCAGTGCTCTGTCAAACTCTTCACGCAGTATCTTATCTCCCTATTCGTCTTCGTCTACATCCTTTTCCATTTCCATAATATTGTCCTCAAGTACATCGCCCTTGTATAAACGCTCTATATACTCCTTCAACCTTTCTGCCTTCCCTTCTTTACTTAGAACTGGGTTGCCATCTGAGCTCTTGATATTCATACAAGTGGTTCTCTTCTCTCCAAAGGTCTCTTTAATTTTCCTGTAGGCAGTATCTATCTTACCCCTAGTGAGACAAGCCGCTATATCCTTACATTTGTCCTCTAGCCATCCCTGCTTAGCCATTTTGCACTTCCTGTCGATCTCATTTTTGAGACGTTTGTATTCCTTTTTGCCTGCTTCATTCACTGCATTTTTATATTTTCTCCTTTCATCAGTTAAATTCAATATTTCTTCTGTTACCCAAGGATTTCTATTGGCCCTCACCTTTTTATCTACTCGATCGTCTGCTGCCTTCACTACTTCATCCCTCAGAGGTACCCATTCTTCTTCTACTGTATTTCTTTCCCCCATTCCTGTCAATTGTTCCCTTATGCTCTCCCTGAAACTCTCTACAACCTCTGGTTCTTTCAGTTTATCCAGGTCCCATCTCCTTAAATTCCCACCTTTTTGCAGTTTCTTCAGTTTCAATCTGCAGTTCATAACCAATAGATTGTGGTCAGAATCCACATCTGCCCCTGGAAATGTCTTACAATTTAAAACCTGGTTCCTAAATCTCTGTTTTACCATTATATAATCTATCTGATACCTTTTAGTATCTCCAGAGTTCTTCCAGGTATACAACCTTCTTTTATGATTCTTGAACCAAGTGTTAGCTATGATTAAGTTATGCTCTGTGCAAAATTCTACAATGCGGCTTCCTCTTTCATTTCTTCCGCCCAATCCATATTCACCTACTATGTTTCCTTCTCTCACTTTTCCTACTGACGAATTCCAGTCACCCATGACTATTAAATTTTCGTCTCCCTTCACTACCTGAATAATTTCTTTTATCTCGTCATACATTTCTTCAATATCTGCAGAGCTAGTTGGCATATAAACTTGTACTACTGTAGTAGGCATGGGCTTCGTGTCTATCTTGGCCACAATAATGCGTTCACTATGCTGTTTGTAGTAGCTAACCTGCACTCCTATTTTTTTATTCATTATTAAACCTACTCCTGCATTAACCCTATTTGATTTTGTATTTATAACCCTGTAATCACCTGACCAAAAGTCTTGTTCCTCCTGCCACCGAACTTCACTAATCCCCACTATATCTAACTTTAACCTATCCATTTCCCTTTTTAAATTTTCTAACCTGCCTGCACGATTAAGGGATCTGACATTCCACGCTCCGATCCATAGAACGCCAGTTTTCTTTCTCCTGATAACGACGTCCCCTTGAGTAGCCCCGCCCGGAGATCCGAATGGGGGACTATTTTACCTCCGGAGTATTTTACCCAAGAGGACGCCATCATCATTTAATCATACAGTAAAGCTGCATGTCCTCAGGAAAAATTACGGCTGTAGTTTCCCCTTGCTTTCAGCCGTTCGCAGTACCAGCACAGCAAGGCCATTTTGGTTAATGTTACAAGGCCAGATCAGTCAATCATCCAGACTGTTGCCCCTGCAACTACTGAAAAGGCTGCTCTTCAGGAACCACATGTTTGTCTGGCCTCTCAACAGATACCCCTCCATTGTGGTTGCACCTACGGTATGGCCATCTGTATCGCTGAGGCACGCAAGTCTCCCCACCGACGGCAAGGTCCATGGTTCATGGGGGGACGCAGTTATTATGCAGCATTAAATATAGTAAACCATTGCACGAAATTTTGAAGAGTTTGCAGAGGTGAAGTCCATAGAGTATACTTTCCGGATGGTCGATTTTAGTTGCCACAATGTTGAGAATGAAATGTGGACAAGATACCTATATATTTCATTTAATTTAAGTAGCACATAAGTGTCGTATGTAATATTGAGAAATATTCCAGCTTTCGCGACTGTAACAAAAGTTTTACTTACACTGGGCACGTTTGGCTTTATTTTAAAATCACTTCAATCAATCAAAAGGAAGTAGACAAAATACATTAAACAAAACTGTGGACTTACAGAAACATTAGGACTTGAATATACCGTCTGTCAGTGAAGTGCTCAGAGCTATGTCAAATATAATTTTGTGTGTGGCACACAAAAGAGCATTTATTTGCTAAAACACTGATGAGCCAACACAAACGTTGAATATTGTGCTACCGGAGCACAAAACTACGAAAGGTGACTTGGCAATGGAGGACACAAAATACAGTCCTCTTATGATGCTTCAAAAGAGAGAAACGCGTCTGGTCTAAATAAGTCGCTTATTACAGTTGCAGAAGAGGGATATATTTCAATACCATTGTTAAAACTGCGACTGTGGAACAAAAACAAGAAATAGAACATGAATACCATTGTGTATGTGCCATACCTTTCACTGATGGAAGTGCTTTAAAATAAAGCCAAACGCGCCCTGTGTAAATAAAAATTTTATTACAGTCGCGAAAGACGGAATATTTCTCAATATTACATACGACACCTATGTGGTACTTAAATTAAATGTGATATTGTTATACAGTAAATATTATATGAAATTTAGGTATCTTGTCCACATTTCATTCTCAATATTGTGGCAACTAAAATCGACCATACGGAAAGTATACGCTATGGACTTTTACCTCTGCAAACTCTTCAAAATTTCGTGCAATGGTTTACTACATTTAATGCTGCACATCAAAACAAAATTAAGTCATTTATGGGGGGAAGGTATCAGTCAAGAAGACGTGTAAAAATCAAATTTTTTGGCCAAATAGTTTTTGTGAAATCGAATGATAAGTGTGTCAAAGCAGTGGGAACACCATGTGTCTGCACAGGCGAGAAGTGCAGTGATGACAAAATCGCGCACAGCGCGGAATACGGGGAGCACGTGTCTGCAGCAGTGAAAAAGTTAATGAAGAGGCAAAGCACTAGAAATTTCATTCAAACGAATAAAATTCGTGAAGTAAGGCACTCCAATATTGTTTTTAAATAAGGAAAATATTAAGCATCGCGCAAGGTTTGAACTCATAACCTATCGCTTTACAACCCAACACCTTAACCGTTCCACTACCTCACACAACTACTAAAAAACACTGTTGGTATGGCTATGAATTACTCACGCTTCGTCGAAGTACAATAGGAAATAAACAATTACTGCTTTTCTTTATTGCGAAAAAGCAGTTCGTGAGATTGAAACAAACACCTTTCTTTGCTATCGCCTGAATTAGGAGTCTTATTGCTTGTTTGGTTTAATTAATTAATAGAATATGAAGCAATTGGTATAAAGAATGCTTTTTCCAAACTTTCTATAAAAGAAAGTCTGCTATCAAGACATTGCTTTTGTTCTATTACTTTATTTATGACTGAACGTTTCTAAAACTGAAGACACTCGTCCTTGCTCTGCACTGCAGTCGAGATCTGGCAACGTCGTTCTCTGTTCATTGGCTGACTGTGTTTTGTGACGTCAGATGCGCAGAACGAACCTAAACTCGGCCGCCAAGATATATGACGCGCACTTTACCATCCAGCATGCAACTAGAAATACATTTGCTCATTCATCCTCTCACACTGAAGGGAAGCGGGATGACAGTTATCATATACAGTATATAAAAGAAAGCGGATGTAGGTTCCGTATGAGACTGTGTGATATGAATTACATATAAACTGTGTTTTTAAGTGTAGTAGTGTGACAGATCGTTCTTGTTTATGTGTAAAAGTAACACGTTTCACTGCTCAGTCTCCTTCCAGATAGTCAGAAACACCACAGTAAATTTAGAAGAGGAATTTATGCCGTAAATGACAACAGATTTAAGAAATTAACATGAAAGGAATCCAACAGAGACCTTTCAATATATATACTGCATACCACTAACTAAATTGTAAACTAACTCAAGAACTGAAATGAATAAAGGAAAAAATACGTTATCCTACATCACTGTTCTTATTAAAAAAAAAAACCTAATCAGTATGTTTTTGTTAAAGAAATATATGTGTTTGAACAGTCTGCAGTTACATCTGCATTGCACTGTGCAAGTCTATTAGACTTGGTGCATTTAACACACACACAATTTACGAGAATTGACTGCATTCAGATCTGCATTGCACGCGTCGAGAAGACGTGGTACCTTTAACACACAATTTCAGCGAGAGAAAGCGAATACCCTGCAGGAGAGGAAAATGGCTGAAATGGCTCTGAGCTCTATGGGACTTAAAATCTGAGGTCATCAGTCCCCTAGACTTAGAACTACTTAAACCTAACTAACCTAAGGACACCACACACATCCATGCCCGAGGTAGGATTCGAACCTGCGACCGTAGCAGTCGCGCGGTTACGGACTGAAGCGCCTAGAACCGCTCGGCCACCGCGGCCGGCGCAGGAGAGGAATGTGAAAGCGTACCTATTAATAGCACATGTACCGCTACTCCTGTGTCGACAGCACGCAATGCTGTGGTAAATGGGTCAGACAATTACAGTGGGAGCAGGTATAGAAGGAAGCAGGTATAGCGTCGTGAAAACTTACATGCTAAGGGCTTAGTTGTCAAAAAAGTATACACTAGTTGTCAGGAAAAAAATTATTTATTTTCATTAATCGAATTTAAAAGTAATTTTACATTTTCATAGGCAGACATAAACTATCTTCTTCACACTTATTATTCTTCTTGAGTTGATTGAGAGCAGGACAGTCAAAGAATTCCAGGTTTTGTACAGCAGCATACTTGAATATTCGCCGTACAACATTAGTTTCTCCGTGCCCTTGACGTAAATAATTGTCTGTGCGGTCCAATTTCTGAAGCGCTGTCACCAAGTCTTTATAGGGTACACCAGGATCATCCCAGTTGATTCCATGATAGAAACTTGTTAGCCACTTCACACTCTTCCGTGTTCATCCCTTTGAAAGGTCTCGGCGACGCAACGCTTGCCGGAAATGTGTCTGCTAAAACCTCCGTATACGCTACAAACGCAACATATTTAAATATGAACTGTCTACGCTCAAGATCACAGAAACCCAGAAGTAAAGAAATAGGTCAATAAAAAAGTAATCGCATCTTACTGGGCTACAGAACATACATTATTATTACGATGCCATTCTGACCACGCTGGACAAGTCTGTGCCTGTCTGCGAGCACTGCCTGCGTCC
The DNA here is from genome assembly GCF_023898315.1 of Schistocerca nitens. Classification (NCBI taxonomy): domain Eukaryota; kingdom Metazoa; phylum Arthropoda; class Insecta; order Orthoptera; family Acrididae; genus Schistocerca; species Schistocerca nitens. The sequence goes on along the minus strand of NC_064617.1, from coordinate 802,965,196 downwards.
AAATGGATGTGGAAATTTTCCTACAGCTGCAGCTATGTATTTGTCTGCTAATGCCGGGCCTAATAATTATTTTAGAATTGCTGATAGCGTGAAGGTATAGTTCACCGATTTCAAAGACATCATGATTTTTCAACGGTGAGACGGCACATTTGATAATTTCGTTGCTGTTACTAATTGCCTCTGAATGAATGAATTCGAGCCAAAGTAACTTTCCAGTTCTTTAAGTGCTTTACGTCTGCTAGACAATACTTAATATCTGCTATCCACCCATCCGCATTCTGCTTCAGTCACACCGCCCTCGTTTTATGAAAAAATTAAGCGCTACACAATTCAGAAAACCGAGAATGACGTTACTGTAAAGCTTAAACTAAAGTGACATAAGGGTCGCTGATGGCGGCCCAGCAGTGTGGCATCACACATTCGAGTCATAGTGCTTAAAGCGTGGCTCATACTTTGACATACGTCAGGTGGAAAGTAAACTATATGTAACGTAGTAATGGAGCAAATGGCTCTGAGCACTTTGGGACTTAACATCGGAGGTCATCAGTCCCCTAGAACTTAGAACTACTTAAACCTAACTAACCTTAGGACATCACACACATCCATGCCCGAGGCAGGATTCGAACCTGCGACCATAGCAGTCGCGCAGTTCCAGACTGAAGCGCCTAGAACCGCTCGGCCATCCCGGACGGCAGTAATGGAACAAGTTGTGTAGGGAACATGTAATAATCAAAAGCGTTCACGTGGCGACGACTCTTTTTCAGTTTCATATAAATATACAAAACCACATTTCACGCATTTCTTGATTTCACCAGCTCAAACCTGCTGTAAGCAGTAACATTCTCTTTTCCCCTGAATCCGTAGTTCTCATTAACGAAGTAAGATCTATGGAATATGTGGTGCCACCGCCAGACACCACACTTGCTAGGTGGTAGCTTTTAAATCGGTCGCGGTCCGCTAGTATACGTCGGACCCGCGTGTCGCCACTGTCAGTAATTGCAGACAGAGCGCCACCACACGGCAGGTCTAGAGAGACGTCCTGGCACTCGCCCCAGTTGTACAGCCGACTCTGCAAGGAATGGTTCACTGACAAATACGCTCTCATTTGCCGAGACGATAGTTAGCATAGCCTTCAGTTACATTTGCTACGACCTAGCAAGGCGCCGTATTCAATTTGAGATTCTATTAATGTATCATCAAGAGCGATGTTCTACAAATATGGATTAATGTTAAGTATTCCAGAAGCTACATACTTTTCTTTATATCATTCATTACGTATCATGTTTCAGACCTCACGCCAGTCTGCGTGAGTTTAAGCGCGTGCCTTTCGGCTTCCTCTCATTGTGTCTAGGCTGTCTTGTCTAGACACAACAGAATATTTTTTTCTAATGTGTGGTTACAGCTCTGTTGTTGAACAAGCAGAGCCCGGCGTTGTGGCCGAGCGGTTCTAGGTGCTTCAGTCCGGAACCGCGCTGCTGCTACGGTCGCAGGTTCGAATCCTGCCTCGGGCATGGATGTGTGTGATGTCCTTAGGTTAGTTAGGTTTAAGTAGTTCTAAGTCTAGGGGACTGATGACCTCAGATGTTAACTCCCATAGTGCTTAGAGCCATTTTGTGAACAAGCAGAGCCGCTCAGTCACTACCCCCTTTAATAGCGATAACTAAAGCATGACCATACTTTGCACACTACCCTCACTACCGCTCCTCAGAACTACAGCATTACCTTATTCACGGTCATCTAGGACACACTTGAAGTTGAATAATTGAATAACAATGGAATCATAGTTATTATTCAGTTAGATAAAGCTAGCGCGCTGAAAGAGGCAATCACAAGTCTATTGCACGCTTGTAATAAAGCATTATTTGCATTCAGGTCTACAGGAGGTTTCTACATAATATGATATTCCTCTTTCAAAATTCAGCTCCCCCCCACACACACACTCTTTATAGGGTATAAACAGGGCTGTATCAGCCGGCCGCAGTGGCCGTGCGGTTCTAGGGGCTACAGTCTGGAACCGAGCGACCGCTACGGTCGCCGGTTCGAATCCTACCTCGGGAATGGATGTGTGTGATGTCCTTAGGTTAGTTAGGTTTAAGTAGTTCTAAGTTCTAGGCGACTGATGACCTCAGAAGTTAAGTCGCATAGTGCTCACAGCCATAGTGCTCAGAGCCAGGGCTGTATCACCATTTCTCGCAAATGTAATAAACAAAATATCTGTATGACGCTCTAACAGGCTCTTGTGTTTTTCGTAACAAACTCAATTCTTACCAGTTGAAACAACATATCCGTCCCGCGGTGATCCTACTCCTGGTCCAAAGTGTGAAAACATGTACGGTGCTTAGCAACATGACCTTAAAAATGAGCTTAGACTAAAACAGTTCCGCGGTTTTTCGACTACCCGCTCCGCCCGTGAAAATTAACTCGAAATGAACGTACTCTAGTAGATTTTGCACTCACAATGATTTATTAGTCAAGGGGTGAGGGGGGGGGGGGGAAAGTGTGTGTGTGTGTGTTGGATGCTATTCATGGAACGCACTGACACAAACCTCGACTTGGCTGTCTGAATATTTAAAAGACGCCACTGTGTGTTGGCTGGATTTACAATTATCGAAAAAACCAAAAGGCTTCGTGGAAGTGGTGAAATCGATAAACTGAAAATACTCTAGGGCTTTTTAAAATTATAATTACATCCTTTATTCATCGACAAAAACGTAATGGCAGGAGGCTTTGTTGATGTGCAAAAACGACCCCGGCTGGTGCAAGTGTGGACGTATCATAATTTTTTTATACACATATAACTGGTAGTCAGAAATGTTATTCTGCTGCTTGAACGTGAAGGTTCACATGGTTCAAATGGCTCTGAGCACTATGGGACTCAACTGCTGTGGTTATCAGTTCCCTAGAACTTAGAACTACTTAAACCTAACTAACCTAAGGACATCACACACATCCATGCCCGAGGCAGGATTCGAACCTGCGACCGTAGAAGTCCCACGGTTCCGGACTGCGCGCCTAGAACCGCGAGACCACCGCGGCCGGCGAACGTGAAGGTACCGTGGCTTATGTTCCGACATACGTTTGTGGGAAGTAATAAAACTACTATTCTCGTAAAAACAAAAAAAGATTTCGTATGTCTACTCGTAATGGAAGCATAGATTGGACGTGGTGCATCATGATTTCAACGTACTGAGAAGTATAGCCGAACGTAAGTGGTGATAGATTCATTTCGTTGACAGCTGCACAACATAGCAATGCAGGTGTTCAACTGGCTCTGCTATAGTGTAGAAACAGGACGAGCAATACGGCTGTAACAATACGCCCCCTCATCGGCAGCCCTAAGCGTACCCTAGCATTTTCCTTGCTGTTCTATTGATAGTGATGCAAGCCAAGCAGCGTTGGCGATGCCTTTCCACGCATTACGTCCGCGGGTGCGGTATTCATTATCTGAACACAGCTCCAGACGTCTGTCCTTCATAACACGTGTTTGAGAGAATCTAGGCAACACCTTCCAGATGCGCTGATTCAACGACTTTGTCAGATAATTTCCTAGGACTGAGGAGAATCGAGACATATAGCATGTGTGAGTGTATGTATACCATAATTTTTTCGGGCGCTATACAGATATAAAAGATAACTGCACTGGTTGTGTAAATTGTGTATATATTGCAGTATAATGTTACTGTGGCTTATGTTGTGGCATGACCAGAGAAAATGCGTGTGTGTCCTATCGTGAGGGACGTAAAGATTAAGGACATCGATAACCGCTAGAGATTTTTTACGTGGAAAATTACGTCGCTGAGATTCGTTCCAGAGGAAACATTACCCGTACACCGATCGGTGTCAGAGTGCAGCAAAACTTATGTTGGCGGTAGTGGAATCATTCTATAGTCACCGGCAAAAATGGCTAGTGCGTTCTTTTTATTGAGTGTTATGCACAAAATTCAGCATTAGGTTATGAGGAATTAAGCACACTCAGAACGACTGATGAACAATGCCTCGCGTTTGCAGTTGTAAGCTTACAAAGATATGTGTGCTTTGGAATTCTATATTAGGATCTGCAATGTCTACTGTGGTGATTCTGTACTTAAATAAACCTCTAAAACTAGTGGGCGAGTGCTAACACAGACGATATGGGTATTATACATAGGTGCTATATTTTAGCTGGGGAAACATTTTTCTCACTGCACGATCTTGTTAATTGGATATAACATACATCTCGGAATTCGAATCTTGCATTTTAGAGGTGACAGATTCAAAAATGCAAAACACTTCTTAATCCACTGCAAAATATGACTGGAGGTCTGAACATGAAAGATGTGGTTAGGGGCTTGCTATTAAGCACGTTTTTCGCCAGTAGCATCATCAAAGCTTTGTAAGGTCTGTACCACAACTGGAATTTGATGTGCAAGGCTACAGTGGTGATCGTTTCAGACACTCCGACTACCATGCCGAAATGTGACGTCCTTCCCAGTTGCGATCCCACGAGCTGCCGTATCGCGTATGGCGGAGGGTAACTTGTACGACTACTGGTCATTCCCTTCCCTGGAGAGAGGCGAAATAAGACTGCCTGTATGCTTCTATTCACTAGCCGAAATTAACTTAGGATACTGGTGTACATGTAGAAATCGTAGGAAAACAACTAAAGAAGAGTAAAGTAGTGGACGGCAATTTGTTGTGTGATGATTTTAATAACGACTCATTACTGGAAATATTCTCACTGTTTAACGAAAAGAGAGAAAGATAGTTTAGAGCTTTTTTTTAAAGCTATCTGCATACTGAATTCACTGGCTGCTCTGTCAAGTTGCAACCTGATAGCCTTATCATTCCTTATTCGTGTCGCCGGTTCCCCCTACAACTAGCGTCTCATTTGCGAGTGTCGACAGCTTATGATTACTCTTCTCGTCCATTACTGATATGATGTCCTTGCATTGGATGCTGTCGACTGCATTTACCAGTGCGCGATTGAGTCCAAGGATAGTAGGCTTGATACAAATTAAGAGTCTAATTATTTAAATATCGCAATTCTGTTTGTTTAACATTTATAGCAAATGAAACCATTCAACAGCCAAGGTCGCATAAAATATTTCTTTATTGAAAACAACCGGTTTAAAAAGACTTTCCTTTCATCTTCAGGTCAGTTGTACCTTACACACCATTTAAAGTGGATTCACACAGTTTAGAACATGTCCAGTACATGTAAACAGATGTGCTATTGTGTACCGTGTTTGTATGCTGTAACAAGCATCCGTGAGCAACATGTATATAGATATGGCCTGTTGCAAAAGGTGCTTTATGTTCTTGAATCTTTTATTGATGACAAACCTTTTATAATGTGCTGACTGTTATTCACTTGATATCTCTTGCATGAGGTTCACCATAAAATAAACATGTATTACAACAAAAAGATTTTTTTGGACCTGAAGATGACAGAAAGGCCTGTTGAAATCGGTTGTGTTAAATAAAGATACATTTTATGCGATCTAGGCTGTTGAATGGTTTTCAACAATTAAAATAGATCGCTCTTCAGTACTGTCAAAATGAGGAAGTTTAATTTATAACAATGGGAGGTTGTTACAGGTGATGGAGTGCTAACAGACAGAATATCATAACATTATTAATCCAGCGAATACTGACAGGAGGTTATAGTCATGACGTCATTAAATTACACTTTTCTGTAAATAGGTCAACGTGTCAGTTTTAACACACACATTCGAATATATGGATGGTGTAACAAGGTTTATTTGTCTACATGGTTGTATCGTGACGAGGGTATTTGTTTTTCTGATGTTGTATATATATACAGGGTGAGTCACTAACAATTGCCACCAAGAATAACTCCGGTAGTATGATAGGAGCTGAAAACTTTCTGGGACAAATGTTGCATGGGACAACGGGGGCGATAATATGACGTTGGTTTTTTGATGCTAGGTGGGGTCACTTCAGAGATATGAACGTCAATTTTTTTTAATGGGATGCTATAGTTTGGAACTTATTTTCTGATAGTCGTTATCAAGAAGAATCCAATGATGTGTAACAGTAAGCTCTTTGAAGGTCAACAAAGGTCACAAAGGTGGCATGAATGTCCATTTACAGAAGGTGTTCGAAGTGATGATCATTGGTATCAATGCAGTGCTGCAATCTTCTTATCATGGATTGAGTGGTATTTCTTACCACATCAGCACTTATCGAAGCACATGCTCCGACAATTCTCTCTCACATATCTTCAGGTGTAGTTGGAACGTTTTTATAAACAATTTCTTTTTCGAATCCCAACAGGAAAACAATCCAGAGGCATCAAGTCTGATGAACAAGCCGGCCACGACACATCTCTTCTGCATCCAATCCAACGATTTGGCAATTGTCTCTGCAACTCATTTCTAGCCATCAGCAAAAAACGTGCCAGGTGCTCATCGTGTTGATACCACATTCTGTTCCTTGTTCCTAAAGGTATTTCTTCCAACAACACACCTAATGTTTCTTGCAGGAATGTGGTGTACTTTCTTCGATGAAATAGGGGCCTATAATTCTGTCCTCCAGAATCGCACACTATACATTCACCGATAGATGGATACGGTTTTTGGTGTGCATCTTGCCGCAGCCAAAATGTATTTTCAGTTGCCCAATAATGCATGTTATGCAAATTACCATTTCCATGGCTTGTGAGCCCATCGGCAGAATTCAATGTGATGCATACAATCCGCACCAGTTAATTCTTGGTGGAGACTGATATGGTGAGGGTGATATTTATGGCGATGCAGAACATGAACACTATTTTGGCTCATTCCAGATTTCCTTGCGATTTGACGCTAGCTAACACAAGGATCCCAAACCACAGTGAGAAGAGTACCAATTTCCGTTTCCTCATTAGTAACTTTCCTTTGCCGAATATGTTTCCGATGCATTAAGGATCGAATTGTTCTCAAATGCACGACGTGTTGGGTGAGTACGTTGAGGATATCTTTCAGTGTATAAGCCTCTAGCTCTCACTGAGTTTCGCTGGTATTCTCCATAAATGAGAAGCATATCGACTTGTTCTTAAAAGGAATACATCATTCACATTCGCTTCATTTGACGATACTAGTCTTACCGTTCCTGTTACTGTTGTATTGAGAAACTGTCGAATTGTGTTTACATGTAAATGGCACATTAGATGGATACGCCATTGTCGGCGAATATTTACTATTTGTACGATATACGAGAGACAATTGTCAGAACATGTGCTTCGATAAGTGCCAAAGTGATAAAGAATACCACTCAATCAATGATAAGAAGATTGCAATACTGCCTTGATACAAATGGTCATCACTTCGAACACCTTCTGTAAAGGGAAGTTCATGCCACCATTTTGACCTTCGTTGAGCTTCAAAGACCTTACTGTTACATATCACTGGATTCGTCTCAATAGCTGCTATCAGAAAATAGTACCAAACTATAGCATCCCATTAAAAAAACGATGTTGACGTTCATATCTCCTATGCGACCCCATTTAGCAACAAAAAACCAACGTCATGTTATCGTCCCCGATGTCCCATGAAACGTTTGTCCCACAAACTTTTCAGCTACTATCACACTTTCAGAATTAGTCTATGTGGCAATAGTTAGTGACTCACCCTATATATATATATATATATATATATATATATATATATATATATATATATCTGTGTGTGTGTAATTGTTTTTCATCATTATTTTATAAGTCTACTAAGGCAGTCTCATGGTGATGTTATACACCAATAATGCAGCGCTGTGTTTCTTCATCGCTCAGTCTCGTACATACATGGGTTATTGGTGGAAATAAGCTTAAACTGTAGCAAATTACAATAGGAGGCGAAGTGCTTACAGAAAATGTCCAGTATTTTGCTGCTAATTCCGTTAATTATGATATGAAGTGGCCATTTTGGACCACTAACTATGGTAATGTTGGCTACTATTTTCAATAGGATAACATCCTGTCACCAACAATCTCCTAGTGGAGTGGATGGACTAATGTTTTCACTGTTCCTATAAAAGAAAACATTAACATTGTAGAGAGAGTAACACCACATTCATCAGTACACTGTGTAATGCTAGTGGCACAGAAATTGGAGATGGTGGAAACTCAAAGTCTGGAAAAAGTTCTGTGTGTTCTGCTCAGATGTACCTTGGAGCTTGTCTGGAGATAGTTCTGTATGCTGCTCCAATGTACTCTTGATGGTTAGTAAGCCTGGACACTTGAGATGAATGGTGGTTCGAAATCTGTGCAAATGTGTTGGATGTGTTAGGTGTACTGTGAAACGTCCCCTTTGAACAATTGTACAAGATTGTGCTTAAACTGACACACAATATTTTATTAGCGCAACGCAATCTGACTTTCAATAATCCCTACAAAAGAATGGGCCCTGACTAACATTAAACTATACCTTTCACAAATCACTTACCTCACAAAAATCTTCGCTACTCAGGCTACTGCAATACAGCGAGGGCCACTACTGCCAGCTAAATAAGATTCAAAGTACTGAAAGCACTAACTACTGATATGCATAGTTAGCAAATGAAAGATTTTGATAGAGAACAAACAATGTATTTACCTTAATAGTCATAATATATATAGCAGTTCATGACAAATTCCAAATCTCCGCCATCTCTCTCCCCACATCCACCACTGCTGGCGGCTCACCTCCAACTGCGCAACGCTACGCGCTGTTCACAGCCAGCTGCCTAACACTACAATGGCGAGTATTACAACAATGCAAAGCAGCCACAGACTGCACACAGCACAGCCAGTGATTTTCATACAGAGGTGGCGTTACCAATAAAAAAACCTAAACAGCCTACTTACATAGCCCCCATGCTACCCACAAAAAATTTTACAAATTTTTTTTGGGCACTGGCCAATACATATTTGTTAAAAAATTTTTTCACAATTACAATAACAAAGAAATCAAATGCACACACTTATTGATACAATGTTGGTCAAAAGCTAAAATTTTCTCACAGTCCATAAAGACAGTCCTGATCGTTGATCACACTAAAATTGCCGTGTTTTTCTCAAAGTCTGAGCAGTAAAAGACAATGCACACAGACGTAGTGGATTTCCATGCAGTCTTGAAGAAGTAGTGTTGTCCTTCCAACGGAACGACAGTGCTGACTCGACATGCAGACAGGTAATGGGCCACAACAGAGTAAACCCACAGCAGAGTCAGTCGACGTTTTGAAGAACATTGGTAGGTAGGTCATCACGGAGTAGACCCACTGTAGTCCTGGTAGAGATTGTGGTATTGGTGGGTCATCAAAGATGCAGACCCACTGTAGTCCTCGTAGAGATGGCCAGCAGCCATCTGTTGTGACTGTGCAGGTGCACAATCACCATTGAAGAGTCTTGCGGATAATATAGCAAGTCCATAACCACCACTTGTGCACTCACAAAGTTTTTGGAATTGTCCTTAGAACCAGCAATGCTGTTATCCAGTCCCTTGCTGAATTATTAAGACACGTGCGAACACTAACAGTCCCTACTTCTCACATATTGTCCATATACTATGACCAACAGAAACGTGTGCAGTGAAATGTAACTTACAAGTTAATAATATGGTGAACTGGTGTCATATACAATTTTATAACATAAGAATACAATTACAAAGGTACAAAATACATCATTAAAGAACATAACAATACAGATAACATTTGTAGTACAGGCTTTACAACAGAATAGAAATAAACATATACATCAATGTTACAGGAATTATGAGATACGTAGATACATAAAAGATCAGAATAAATTTTGAAACATCAACTTCACACATGAGCATTAAAACAAAACAGAATAAATAATGTCTAAGCATATTTACAAGGTAAATAACATATTATTAATGCCAATTATATTTGAGGACAACAGTATCCCTCATCATAGTTCATGTAGCTGAGTATTAGAAAAATTCTACAACGTAAGTCTTATCAGATAAACATATAAAGACAGGAAGAACATAAATACACAAGGGTACACAAACAGATAGTGGGATAACACAAGGAAAGGACAGGGTTTGTTTTACTGCAGTATTTTGCAAACAAAACTTTCTTTACTTCTTGGAGATCTCCCTTCATTCATCATTATTCCCAAAAAGTCCTATCTATACCTGCTTTCTGTATTCTATTCATATTTCTTTCAAAATAATTATTTTTCAGTGTACAATACTCATTTTGGCCCAAATCTTTTTTTAATGTAACTTCTCAATGCAATCTTTCCCTATTGTCCATAGTCAGTTTCTTGTATAGTCTACCCCCTCTTAAGCTAACTTAAATCTACTGAGCTCAGATGCTAAACTAAGGGACGAGGCAATGCAGCAGTACAAAACAATTAACACAAACAGCAATGACAAAATATTCAGATTGGCCAAGCAAGCAGCAATATTACAGCTAATATTACGCAATGAGAAGCAAACAAGAAAAATAAATCAGTAGTAAAACTGGCTTAACAGAGTAACACAAATTAAAATTCAGTAGCACTATGCCTGGCAAACAGCAGCAGCAAATAAAAAAAACATATATCTAAACATGACATAGCTCAAGCAGAAAAAATATTACACTAAAAATGGCCATGTCTAATACCTATGTCACATCTTAACACTAGAGTGATGCATCACAAGAACTTACACTAGCAGATTAGTTACCAAATCGTAAAGAAATTATTTATGCAATTCCTGTGAAGGGAAATGTCTATTTATGCTCCTTCGTTTTTTTTAATAGATCATAAAATTATTTACTGGATCTGTAGGCATAAAATATTTATATTAGTACATCTATTACATTTTATTTTAACCAATGCTGCAGTGCAACTAGAAACTAGATATTAAACAAAATGAGTAAATATGTACAAAGGAAGGCATGAAACATCATTCATTAGCCATAGGGCATTTCATAAGGTAGTACAGAAAATCTCTCAACTCTCGTAGAAAGACGCTAGTCATAATCAGGTGTGCAGATGTAAAAGTATTTCTCGTCATCTCATTAGGCATTTCTGTAAATATCGTAAATTAAGAGCTCCACAGTGTAATCATAAGTTTTCAAGTTCGACGGTGTCGTTTTTGCGATGGTTTCTACAAAGGAATGGCAGAAGCGAGGTTAATGGCCTCTTTTTTTTTTTCTCCACCTAATGGCTTTTTCTCCAGGCGGCTAGCACACATGGCCGCTCGCAACGCATTACATCACGGTCACTTACCTTTCTTACTGAAATATTTACGACTGCAGTTTCCGCTACAGTGGCAGTCTCATATAAAAAAATTCACAGGTTGAGAATTTGGTTACAAATGTGTAGAAACAAAATCTTATGAATATAACAGTGTCCAAAAAATTTTCGCCGGCATTGTGATACATTCACGCATATACACACATTTCATAACTCTTAAAGTACGATTCTTGGTTTCCAACATTCTTTTCATAAATCAGAGTCCCTAACCACTACTCCTTAGTCCTTACCTTATTACATATGTACATATTCATAATCATCAACACATCTTCAATATTTCATGTAGTTACATAGCATAATCAGATTCCTCATATAGCATCATCTCATTGATCATAAACATACCTCAAAAGCATAATACACATCGTCGTCGTAAAAATAACATCATAACACCTCAGTCAAATCTCAAAATTGTCGTAGCTTTCTGCAATAATTTCAAATCCTAAAAAAATATTCTCTGCTCATTTCAATAGTGTCATCTACCTCAAACGTACTTTAAAATCATGATCCCATACCAAATACATCATTCAGAGCTCTCATAGTATCACAATGGTTCCGAAAAAATATGAACAGTTTACAAAGTACTGACAAAATACAATTTCATAAGTGTGAAGTTATCCAACGTAAACATCTGTCACTGCTGTAGTAAAAAAGTTTGTCTCTCTCAGTTAAATGATCAGATAGCTGTGTAATTATGTGTTAGAGAAATATGGTACCGATGTGTAAAGTTGTGTAAGCAAATACCATATTAGCTAGGGCTCCTTGTGCTTGCCAAACACATGGTACACAAAGTAGGCGTGTACCCCCCTGAGGATTAATGTAATTATACCCTCAGGTGTTACAGATTACAGCAATGGAATGAAATGTAGCACGGAAAACTTTCTTTGTAATTCAAAAATCTTTAAAAATCAATGTTTTAAGTATAAGATTAATCACTCAAATACGTGTACTGTAGCGCTAAACTGTGCGTCTTGTCGCAACATAATCTCTGTGGAAGTGTCGTAGTTATCGTCCTCCGAAAGCTAAGTTCTGCAGTAGTCAAAGTACTTACCTCATGATAAACAAAAGTGAAATGCTTTGCGTATAGATATCGTAGTTATTATGCTTATTGGCGTGATGAAGAAAGTACTGTACAGTAACGTATTGTTGTGCCACGAAAAAGGCTGTCTCATTGCTGCTATACCACAAAAGTTACTACTAAAACATGTTTTACTTTCCAGAAGAAAACAGAAAACTGTGCAGATATAAAACAGAAACACTGCAAAAGCAACATTGTAAATTGTCACTCATTAGTAGCATCGTGATAAAATCGTGTAGCTGTCACATAAACTAACCACTGTGTCATCTGGTATCTCACAGAAAGTACTTTAAATCCAGAATGTATTTTCAAGTAAACCAAAATGTTGCATTAAAATCTCATTAGCAGTACCAGTATGTGTCCTAAGTATGTAAGCCTTATAGTCGTTACGTAATCGAGCAACTAACAAGCAAGAATGTACACACACAATAACACTGTGTCGTCTGTTCACAATAACAATGCATTCGTAATTTCTGTTTAAAAATGTTCCCTAGGTTGTAGACTGGATATTTAACTTCAAACATTGTTGCATGTTAACAGTTTGTAAGTGTGACAAAGCTTACTAGTAACTTGAAGTGAAAAGTTATATGGCAAAGACAGAGTTAAAAAGTAGATTATCTTTCAATAAACGGTTTTACATGTGAAATGTGGTGTAAACCTTTACTCTTCCTATTACGCAGACTTTCAACTGAAAAGCAATTGTCATGTTTTATACGTCGGTAAGGAATGCTAAATCTTTTCTCAAGGTTAGCGTCTGTGTTATTTTTCTCCGAGCTAGCCGGCGCAGGTGGCTGCCTGCGGTGCGAGTCATTATCTGTTCCTTTATTGGCGCGCGTCGTTATTGGGATTAGGAGACCTAGTTTCTACAAATTCACGTTGTCGAAAGTGCCCTGCTCTGTTTGAATCCCGCCAGTTCTGATGAAATTCAGGTCTGTCGTTATGATTATCTCGTCTGTCATCATGTCGGTAGATTTCATAATTTCTTTCTTGTCGGTCATGTGGTGGAGGATTTCTTCCTGAATCGTAACTGCGCGCTGAACTGTTGCGTCTGAAGTTATTCTGTCTCCCTTGATAATAATTGTTTTGGTTCCCATATTGTCTGTTTCTAAGGTAATCTCTGTCATATTCATTACTATGGAAATGCGATCTTTCTCTGTAACTATTGTTACTCTGCCAGTGGTTGTCATATGGGTGGTGTCTGTTTTGTTCACGCTTTGCGTTGTAAGAATAGCCTTGTCGTGTCCAGTTATTATTTCTGTCGTCACGGAATTGTGACGGATGTGACCTGTAATTATTGTTTTCCTGTTTTCGCATCCCGCGATTGTCAGTGTCAATTTCTAATTCTTGTAAGAGTCCTTGAAAAGCTTCAATGTCGTCTTTGCACTGTCCTGCCAAAATAATATGTCGTAAATGTTCAGGCAGTTTGATTAAGCAAATGTGGATGAGTTCTGAGGGGCTGTATGGGTTTGAAAGATACTGATTCTTGTGTAACATGTCTTCAAAATATTTCACAAGACTGGAAAATTCAGATTGTTCGAAACGTTTCCTCATTATGATGCTATGTTTCACTCGGTCTTGTGTGGCTTGAGACCAATATGCTGAGAGGAAGGCATGGTAAAACTCTCCTTCACTGTGGCAATCGTGAATGACCGACCGCATTCTTACAGCTGGTTCATTCTCTAAGTAGCCACACATAAATTCTAATCTGTGCTCAAATGACCAGTTGGGAGGAAAACAATGAGAGAATTGATGAAGCCACGCTTGTGAATGAATGTCGTTGCCAGAATTCTTAAATGTTTTAAATTTACGTGTAGTAATGAACAGCTTATAGTCAAAATCATCATGTCGGCGAGTCGCATAGCGGTCATTGTTACGTCGTTTCGGCGGTTCCATTTCAAAATTCGGTGCACCTTGCCAATTTCTGTCATAATTTCCGAAATGCGCTGTGTTATTATTTTGTGGCTGTTCCATATTTCTGTGTCCCTCATCCCGTATTGGGGTGCGAGTGTCTCTGAAATACGTAATTCTTGTATTACCTGTGTCAGCTGATCTTGTACTTCCCGGATTTCTCTTTTGTACTGGGTATTGATTTGATTTTGATTTTGTTTGAATTTTCTAATTTGTTCATACTCTTCAGTGTCAGTGAAGGCTACAGGTGTTGTGTCATTCAGATCATCATCTACCTTTGTAGATAAGTTAGTGAACTGATCTGAAAGTTCGGCTACTTTATCCGATAATGAAATTATTTCCTCTGTGTGTTTTTCTGAACCAAGTTTCAGAGTAGTTACTGTGTCCTTTAAATTTTCCTGAGTTTTTGCAAGTTGCATAACCGAATCGGTAGATGCAGCTGAGTCAATTTTAGCTTGCAGGGTGTCGTGATTTTCATGAACAATAGTTTGCAGTTCTTTTATGGCTGCTTCATGATTCTGTAATGCATTTTCATGACGCGAAAAAATAGGTTGAAAATGCTCACAAATTTGTGTTTTTACGTCATTACAGACTTTTTTACATTTCGATTCGATATTATGTAACTCAGTAGTTAAATCTTCACGTGTTTGTTCAAGCTTATGTTTCACTGAGTCTAACTTTTGAAGCTTTTGTTCCATTGCGTCTAATTGTTGCTGTGTTTGTCTCTGGTGTTGTTCCATTGTGTCTAACTGTTGCTGTGTTTGTCTCTGATTTTGTTCCATTGTGTCTAACTTTTCAAGACTGTGTCCCATTTGTCTCTGATTTTGTTCCATTTGTTGCATTAATTGCAATAATAATGTATTAGTGTCTGGAAACTGTTTCTCTATGCTTTTTGGCAGTGCATTTTCACCGGCAACATTCACATTTTGACAAGCAGAAAATGTGTCTTGACTCATTTGAGAAAACGGTGAGGACCCAAAACCTAAGTCTACAGTATTTGCAAAATTGTGTCCTGTTATTCCCGATTCCTGAGGCGAGCTGTTGCCGACCGATCGATCGATAATGCTTCCCTGCTCACTAATTGTTTCACTGTCTACGCCATTGTTTGCCGCCCGCTCCATTTCCCTATGCACAATTACCAAATTACTACTTTGATCATTAGTTAATTCATTACTCGGTGGCGCTAACACACTGCTTTCGTTTTCACTGTCATTTCTCAGTTTACTTTGGAGCCTAGTATTACGTTTTTCACACGCCATTATTGTCACAGTATTTCACACAACAACACAGAAAAACACAATTTGAAGAGCAAAAATAAGAGAACACATTAACATAACACTGAAAATAATATCTAGTTAATTGCAGCTGCGAAATACTTGGTGCAAATCTACATGCATGCCACAACTGTTTTACTGTACAACAATGAAAGACTGCAACTACAAAGGAGATTTTCTCTACAATTACGCGCAAGCAACAAACAAAAGCTACACTAATTACACAAACTACAAGAAAAAAAATCAGAAGATTCCAGTGAGGTATCCTAGGCTAAGGGTCGACATATGAAACGTCCCCTTTGAACAATTGTACAAGATTGTGCTTAAACTGACACACAATGTTTTATTAGCGCAACGCAATCTGACTTTCAATAATCCCTACAAAAGAATGGGCCCTGACTAACATTAAACTATACCTTTCACAAATCACTTACCTCACAAAAATCTTCGCTACTCAAGCTACTGCAATACAGCGAGCGCCACTACTGCCAGCTAAATAAGATTCAAAGTACTGAAAGCACTAACTACTGATATGCATAGTTAGCAAATGAAAGATTTTGATAGAGAACAAACAATGTATTTACCTTAATAGTCATAATATATATAGCAGTTCATGACAAATTCCAAATCTCCGCCATCTCTCTCCCCACATCCACCACTGCTGGCGGCTCACCTCCAACTGCGCAACGCTACGCGCTGTTCACAGCCAGCTGCCTAACACTACAATGGCGAGTATTACAACAATGCAAAACAGCCACAGACTGCACACAGCACAGCCAGTGATTTTCATACAGAGGTGGCGTTACCAATAAAAAAACCTAAACAGCCTACTTACAACTGTAAAAAAATTTTTAACTCGGGAATCACTTAAAAATGCAATGCTACCCCACACATTAGATCACATTCTGTTTATAGGAAAGATGGTCAGAGTTCAACAGTCCGTTATATCAATATCACATTTTCATCACACCAATGCATACCTACAGCGAAAATCATTGCTACGTAAAAAAACAATATTGTCGCCCATAAAAATAGAATGTGGTCACTGTCATACAGCTGATTGAGAGTAGATGGTCATGAATGTACTAGTACAGCTAGTTGGGAGCCTACTTGAATCTGGTGCTTATTGTCTGACTCTATGGAATGAATCCACTACTACAAGAACAACAACCATTAGAACTCTATCAAATGAGCCACACTGACCACGTGTCTTTAAGATCTGTTATAATGCATTTTCCTGCACAGATACCTTATAATAATTGGATGTGTGATAAGGCTTAAATGGTCATATAGTGGTTTGAAGAGCGCTGACATTGACGTCTTAGCCATCAAATTCGTCTGATTTGAATGCATCTTGGGTTGTGTGTAAATATGCAGTGCAAAAACATATATTCTTCTTGTCTACACTGACACATTGATGCATGATCTGTTGCATGTTTGAAGAAACTGGTGAGCTGTTTGTGATCAGTAAAGATCATAAAAGGCCTGCTTTCCACTGACAACAACCTGTCACACACAATTCTCCTAGAGGAGTGGATGGACTAACGTTTTCACCAATCGTGTGAAACCCAGCTCGCGCTTTCGTCCACGAGACTCAGAGGGCCATAGACACGGGTTCCCAGGTAGATGCCGTATCTTCACTTCCGCAAGGCGTTTGGTACAGTTCCCCACAGTTGTTTAATGAACAAAGGAAGAGCATATGGACTATCAGACCAATTGTGTGATTGGATTGAAGAGTTCCTAGATAACAGACGCAGCATGTCATTCTCAATGAAGAGAAGTCTTCCGAAGTAAGAGCAATTTCAGGTGTGCCGCAGGGGAGTGTCGTAGGACCGTTGCTATTCACAATATATATATAAATGACGTTGTGGATAACATCGGAAGTTCACTGAGGCTTTTTGCGGATGATGCTGTAGTATATCGAGAGGTTGTAACAATGGAAATTTGTACTGAAATGCATAAAATAAACATGTATTACAACAAAAAGATTTTTTTAGACATGAAGATGACAGAATGGTCTGTTGAAATCGGTTGTGTTAAATAAAGATACATTTTATGCGATCTAGGCTGTTGAATGGTTTTCAACAATTAAAATAGATCGCTCTTCAGTACTGTCAAAATGAGGAAGTTTAATTTATAACAATGGGAGGTTGTTACAGGTGATGGAGTGCTAACAGACAGAATATCTTAACATTATTAATCCAGCGAATACTGACAGGAGGTTATAGTCATGACGTCATTAAATTACACTTTTCTGTAAATAGGTCAACGTGTCAGTTTTAACACACACATTCGAGTATATGGATGGTGTAACAAGGTTTATTTGTCTACATGGTTGTATCGTGACGAGGGGATTTGTTTTTCTGATGTTGTATATATATACAGGGTGAGTCACTAACAATTGCCACCAAGAATAACTCCGGTAGTATGATAAGAGCTGAAAACTTTCTGGGACAAAAGTTGCATGGGACAACGGGGGCGATAATATGACGTTGGTTTTTTGATGCTAGGTGGGGTCACTTCAGAGATATGAACGTCAATTTTTTTTAATGGGATGCTATAGTTTGGAACTTATTTTCTGATAGTCGTTATCAAGAAGAATCCAATGATGTGTAACAGTAAGCTCTTTGAAGGTCAACAAAGGTCACAAAGGTGGCATGAATGTCCATTTACAGAAGGTGTTCGAAGTGATGATCATTGGTATCAATGCAGTGCTGCAATCTTCTTATCATGGATTGAGTGGTATTTCTTATCACATCAGCACTTATCGAAGCACATGCTCTGACAATTCTCTCTCACATATCTTCAGGTGTAGTTGGAACGTTTTTATAAACAATTTCTTTTTCGAATCCCAACAGGAAAACAATCCAGAGGCATCAAGTCTGATGAACAAGCCGGCCACGACACATCTCTTCTGCATCCAATCCAACGATTTGGCAATTGTCTCTGCAACTCATTTCTAGCCATCAGCAAAAAACGTGCCAGGTGCTCATCGTGTTGATACCACATTCTGTTCCTTGTTCCTAAAGGTATTTCTTCCAACAACACACCTAATGTTTCTTGCAGGAATGTGGTGTACTTTCTTCGATGAAATAGGGGCCTATAATTCTGTCCTCCAGAATCGCACACTATACATTCACCGATAGATGGATACGGTTTTTGGTGTGCATCTTGCCGCAGCCAAAATGTATTTTCAGTTGCCCAATAATGCATGTTATGTAAATTACCATTTCCGTAGCTTGTGAGCCCATCGGCAGAATTCAATGTGATGCATACAATCCGCACCAGTTAATTCTTGGTGGAGACTGATATGGTGAGGGTGATATTTATGGCGATGCAGAACATGAACACTATTTTGGCTCATTCCAGATTTCCTTGCGATTTGACGCTAGCTAACACAAGGATCCCGAACCACAGTGGGAAGAGTACCAATTTCCGTTTCCTCATTAGTAACTTTCCTTTGCCGAATATGTTTCCGATGCATTAAGGATCGAATTGTTCTCAAATGCACGACGTGTTGGGTGAGTACGTTGAGGATATCTTTCAGTGTATAAGCCTCTAGCTCTCACTGAGTTTCGCTGGTATTCTCCATAAATGAGAAGCATATCGACTTGTTCTTAAAAGGAATACATCATTCACATTCGCTTCATTTGACGATACTAGTCTTACCGTTCCTGTTACTGTTGTATTGAGAAACTGTCGAATTGTGTTTACATGTAAATGGCACATTAGATGGATACGCCGTTGTCGGCGAATATTTACTATTTGTACGATATACGAGAGACAATTGTCAGAACATGTGCTTCGGTAAGTGCCAAAGTGATAAAGAATACCACTCAATCAATGATAAGAAGATTGCAATACTGCCTTGATACAAATGGTCAGCCGGCCGCGGTAGTCTCGCGGTTCTAGGCGCGTAGTCCGGAACCGTGCGACTGCTACGGTCGCAGGTTCGAATCCTGCCTCGGGCATGGATGTGTGTGCTGTCCTTAGGTTAGTTAGGTTTAAGTAGTTCTAAGTTCTAGGGGACTTATGACCACAGCAGTTGAGTCCCATAGTGCTCAGAGCCATTTGAACCATTTTGAACAAATGGTCATCACTTCGAACACCTTCTGTAAAGGGAAGTTCATGCCACCATTTTGACCTTCGTTGAGCTTCAAAGACCTTACTGTTACATATCACTGGATTCGTCTCAATAGCTGCTATCAGAAAATAGTACCAAACTATAGCATCCCATTAAAAAGAACGATGTTGACGTTCATATCTCCTATGCGACCCCATTTAGCAACAAAAAACCAACGTCATGTTATCGTCCCCGATGTCCCATGAAACGTTTGTCCCACAAACTTTTCAGCTACTATCACACTTTCAGAATTAGTCTATGTGGCAATAGTTAGTGACTCACCCTATATATATATATATATATATATATATATATATATATATATATATATATATATATATATATATATATATATATATCTGTGTGTGTGTAATTGTTTTTCATCATTATTTTATAAGTCTACTAAGGCAGTCTCATGGTGATGTTATACACCAATAATGCAGCGCTGTGTTTCTTCATCGCTCAGTCTCGTACATACATGGGTTATTGGTGGAAATAAGCTTAAACTGTAGCAAATTACAATAGGAGGCGAAGTGCTTACAGAAAATGTCCAATATTTTGCTGCTAATTCCGTTAATTATGATATGAAGTGGCCATTTTGGACCACTAACTATGGTAATGTTGGCTACTATTTTCAATAGGATAACATCCTGTCACCAACAATCTCCTAGTGGAGTGGATGGACTAATGTTTTCACCGTTCCTATAAAAGAAAACATTAACATTGTAGAGAGAGTAACACCACATTCATCAGTACACTGTGTAATGCTAGTGGCACAGAAATTGGAGATGGTGGAAACTCAAAGTCTGGAAAAAGTTCTGTGTGTTCTGCTCAGATGTACCTTGGAGCTTGTCTGGAGATAGTTCTGTATGCTGCTCCAATGTACTCTTGATGGTTAGTAAGCCTGGACACTTGAGATGAATGGTGGTTCGAAATCTGTGCAAATGTGTTGGATGTGTTAGGTGTACTGTAAAAAATTTTTTAACTCGGGAATCACTTAAAAATGCAATGCTACCCCACACATTAGATCATATTCTGTTTATAGGAAAGATGGTCAGAGTTCAACAGTCCGTTATATCAATATCAAATTTTCATCACACCAATGCATACCTACAGCGAAAAACATTGCTATGTAAAAAAATAATATTGTCGCCCATAAAAATAGAATGTGGTCACTGTCATACAGCTGATTGAGAGTAGATGGTCATGAATGTACTAGTACAGCTAGTTGGGAGCCTACTTGAATCTGGTGCTTATTGTCTGACTCTATGGAATGAATCCACTACTACAAGAACAACAACCATTAGAACTCTATCAAATGAGCCACACTGACCACGTGTCTTTAAGATCTGTTATAATGCATTTTCCTGCACAGATACCTTACAATAATTGGATGTGTGATAAGGCTTAAATGGTCATATAGTGGTTTGAAGAGCGCTGACATTGACGTCTTAGCCATCAAATTCGTCTGATTTGAATGCATCTTGGGTTGTGTGTAAATATGCAGTGCAAAAACATATATTCTTCTTGTCTACACTGACACATTGATGCATGATCTGTTGCATGTTTGAAGAAACTGGTGAGCTGTTTGTGATCAGTAAAGATCATAAAAGGCCTACTTTCCACTGACAACAACCTGTCACACACAATTTTCCTAGAGGAGTGGATGGACTAACGTTTTCACCAATCGTGTGAAACCCAGCTCGCGCTTTCGTCCACGAGACTCAGAGGGCCATAGACACGGGTTCCCAGGTAGATGCCGTATCTTCACTTCCGCAAGGCGTTTGGTACAGTTCCCCACAGTTGTTTAATGAACAAAGGAAGAGCATATGGACTATCAGACCAATTGTGTGATTGGATTGAAGAGTTCCTAGATAACAGACGCAGCATGTCATTCTCAATGGAGAGAAGTCTTCCGAAGTAAGAGCAATTTCAGGTGTGCCGCAGAGGAGTGTCGTAGGACCGTTGCTATTCACAATATATACACTCCTGGAAATGGAAAAAAGAACACATTGACACCGATGTGTCAGACCCACCATACTTGCTCCGGACACTGCGAGAGGGCTGTACAAGCAATGATCACACGCACGGCACAGTGGACACACCAGGAACCGCGGTGTTGGCCGTCGAATGGCGCTAGCTGCGCAGCATTTGTGCACCGCCGCCGTCAGTGTCAGCCAGTTTGCCGTGGCATGCGGAGCTCCATCGCAGTCTTTAACACTGGTAGCATGCCGCGACAGCGTGGACGTGAACCGTATGTGCAGTTGACGGACTTTGAGCGAGGGTGTATAGTGGGCATGTGGGAGGCCGGGTGGACGTACCGCCGAATTGCTCAACACGTGGGGCGTGAGGTCTCCACAGTACATCGATGTTGTCGCCAGTGGTCGGCGGAAGGTGCACGTGCCCGTCGACCTGGGACCGGACCGCAGCGACGCACGGATGCACGCCAAGACCGTAGGATCCTACGCAGTGCCGTAGGGGACCGCACCGCCACTTCCCAGCAAATTAGGGACACTGTTGCTTCTGGGGTATCGGCGAGGACCATTCGCAACCGTCTCCATGAAGCTGGGCTACTGTCCCACACACCGTTAGGCCGTCTTCCGCTCACGCCCCAACATCGTGCAGCCCGCCTCCAGTGGTTTCGCGACAGGCGTGAATGGAGGGACGAATGGAGACGTGTCGTCTTCAGCGATGAGAGTCGCTTCTGCCTTGGTGCCAGTGATGGTCGTATGCGTGTTTGGCGCCGTGCAGGTGAGCGCCACAATCAGGACTGCATACGACCGAGGCACACAGGGCCAACACCCGGCATCATGGTGTGGGGAGCGATCTCCTACACTGGCCGTACACCACTGGTGATCGTCGAGGGGACACTGAATAGTGCACGGTACATCCAAACTGTCATCGAACCCATCGTTCTACCATTCCTAGACCGGCAAGGGAACTTGCTGTTCCAACAGGACAATGCACGTCCGCATGTATCCCGTGCCACCCAACGTGCTCTAGAAGGTGTATGTCAACTACCCTGGCCAGCAAGATCTCCGGATCTGTCCCCCATTGAGCATGTTTGGGACTGGATGAAGCGTCGTCTCACGCGGTCTGCACGTCCAGCACGAACGCTGGTCCAACTGAGGCGCCAGGTGGAAATGGCATGGCAAGCCGTTCCACAGGACTACATCCAGCATCTGTACGATCGTCTCCATGGGAGAATAGCAGCCTGCATTGCTGCGAAAGGTGGATATACACTGTACTAGTGCCGACATTGTGCATGCTCTGTTGCCTGTGTCTATGTGCTTGTGGTTCTGTCAGTGTGATCATGTGATGTATCTGACCCCAGGAATGTGTCAATAAAGTTTCCCCTTCCTGGGACAATGAATTCACGGTGTTCTTATTTCAATTTCCAGGAGTGTATATAAATGACGTTGTGGATAACATCGGAAGTTCACTGAGGCTTTTTGCGGATGATGCTGTAGTATATCGAGAGGTTGTAAAAATGGAAATTTGTACTGAAATGCAGGAGGATCTGCGACGAATTGACGCATGGTGCAGGGAATGGGAATTTAATCTCAATGTAGACAAGTGTAATGTGCTGTGAATACATAGAATGAAAGATCCTTTATCATTTAGCTTCAATATAGCAGGTCAGCAACTGGAAGCAGTTAATTCCATAAATTATCTGGGAGCAGGGATTACGAGTGATCTAAAATGGAATGACCGTATAAAATTAATCGTCGGTAAAGCAGATGTCAGGCTGAGATTCATTAGAAGAATCCTAAGGAAATGCAGTCCGAAAACAAAGGAAGTAAGTTACAGTAAACTTGTTCGCCCACTGCTTGAATACTTCTCACCGGTGTGGGATCCATACCAGATAAGGTTGATGGAAGAAATAGACAAGATCCAACGGAGAGCAGCGCGCTTCGTTACAGGATCATTTAGTAATCGCGAAAGCGTTACGGAGATGATAGATAAACTCCAGTGGAAGACTCTGCAGGAGAGACGCTCAGTAGCTCGGTACGGGCTTTTGTTGAAGTTTCGTGAACATACCATCACCGAGGAATCAAGCAGTATATTGCTCCCTCCTACGTATATCTCGCGAAGAGACCATGAGGATAAAATGAGAGATTTGAGCCCGCACAGAGGAATACCGACAATCATTCTTTCCACGAACAATATGAGACTGGAATAGAAGGGTGAACCGATAGAGGTACTCAAGGTACCCTCCACCACACACCGTCAGGTGGCTTGCGGCGTATGGATGTAGATGTACATGCAGATGTAGACAACAAAAATGCTTGACTGCTTCGTAGATCGCAAGTAACTCGTGATCAACAGCACTCCAATTTCTTTGTTGCGGCGTAAGGTTTTGTGAAAAAAACGCGAGCGTTTACTACTTTCTGTTTCAGTGCTGCTCCAACAGCGGTTTGCCTCACGTCCGCCATGAGAGCCAGTGGTGCGATTATGTGCAGATGAGCCAACTGTGCCGCTGGTGCTAAGTCTTGTCTGACTCCGCAAAACGCCTCTTCACTCATTGAAGTCCAAGTCACTTCCCACGTACCAGATGTACGTTTGCCTGAAAGCCGTGCGTTACATGGTTGCCGTTTCTTCACTAGTCCAGGAATGTGTCGCCAGCAGAAATTGAGCATGCCTAAAATCGTGCAGAGCCCTTTTTAACTTGTCGGTAAAGGCATATCCTTTACTGCCTGGCCGGAAGTGGTGAGAGGCCTGCTGCTGCCACTGCGCACCTTCTGGTGCTAAAGGAATTTGTAAATATACCTTTTTACAGTCATTTGTTTTAAATAACTGAAACTGATCGACAGTGAAATTGAAGTCAGTCACGAGAGGTATGGTGTAACGATAAGCAATTACATTGGCGTGAAGTGCCCTGTAACTCCTGCACAGTCACCAGGATCCGTCATTTTTGCGCATTTTGTGGAGTGGGGATGTCTATGAATTATTAGATCTGTTCTCAACGCCTGCTTTCAGCATCTCTTTGGAACCTGCTTGTGCTGCCAGTGGCTTGTGAGGTCGGATCCTCTTCGGCCCAGCAGCCACGGATTGTCCGGTGTAGTATGGATGCGGTGCAGTGTCGTGTTGTATTTCTTCCTTTCAAAGGCGGCCTGATGAGTAAGCCGATGGCCGATGAAATAGCTGTCCTGAACTGCTATGACCGTTTCCGCCAGCCGAAAAATGTTCCCGTCCCACAGTACAGTTTCATTTGACTTTTCATCTACCAGGACCTTGATCTGAATGTGGTTCATCAAGTTCGGCGACAGACGAAAACGCAGCAAAAAATCTGCGCCGGTTGTAGGGTCGCCACGTTGTCAACAATAAACCTCTACGTCATTTCATGAGGAAATCCTAGCTCCAGTGTCATAGCTTGTTCGCCCATTAAGTGCCAAAGTGGGAGTCGTTAGCTGGCCGGTGTGGCCGAGCGGTTCTAGGAGCTTCAGCCTGGAACCCTGCGACCGCTATGGTCGCAGGTTCGAATCCTGCCTCTAGGGGTCTGATGACCTCAGATGTTAAGTCCCATAGTGCTCAGAGCTATTAGAACCATTTTTTGGGAGTCGTTAGCTGCAGTGAGCATATGCTGTGTCAGTCTGTTTGTAGTAGTGCACAGCCCTTTGGGGTAGGCGCTCACGTCCGATCCTGAACGGAAGAGAAAATTTTGGTCAGATATATGATCACGGCGACCAAGTACACCGTCGACAGACATTGGCATGGGGCTTCTCAACCTTGCTTCGTGGACGCACATATTGTTGAAGACGAACGTCGGCGTCCGCTAACGTTCGCCTACTACGTTTAGGTAGCCACAGCCATTGGTGCACTGCTGAGCTGTCTCCGCAAAACGCCTGTGGTTCCAGCACCATTGTGTTGAAGTTGCGTCGAATATGCTTCGATTATCCTTCCGTTGCCTTATCCGATATTCAGGAGCACCGTCCTGGTGCCGTCGAAAGGTGTTTTGTTGCTCCGACAGCTTCAAATTTAACGGCACAACCTGATCTTCCAACAGCTCCACTCTTTTTATCTTGTGCTGGCGCATCCGTGCTCTTTGTGTGCGCCTCTGCCTTCGTGTTAACGTTTACTGCTTCAATACTTGTTACGTGATTCTGTCAGGTACACTTTCCATTTTGAGACCTAGTGAGAGTTCTGGCAGTAGAGTAGCTATTACACAAGATTTCTTTGTTTGATGACCTGCCACTATTGACGTGGACGCCGACCAGTAATTTTCGGAGCCAGTGACTGTTCTGGTAGTAGCGCTGCTCCAGCGAGAGCACTTACAACTAGCAAAAATTTGCTTTGGCGATCTGTTTGCCAATATGCTCCTCGTCGAAAGCCTTTCACAGCCGAGTATCTGGCGCCAAAGTATAATATTCTACAAGTATCTCATTTATTGACAAGTAGGAACGTAGCTCTAGAATATCTTCGATTTCCTCTGACGACTGCTCCTACCAAGTGCGCCATAGTTATTATCTATTTGTCTCTACACACTACATGTTGCTGTACGATGCACACTATTTGCGTGAACCATGTCCATGTTTTATTATGCCAGAAGGGTGTAAGTTTCATGTGACCCATTTTGGTCGCGCTATATCTGTCTTATTGATTACCGTCAGCTGCTGCTCGTTGCAGCGTAGTTGGAGTCAAGATTAGCGCTGCCTTAACATCTGTCTCTGTGTGCAATGGTGCATCTGTCATTATCATTTATAAAGAAAAAAATTCGATTCTGACACTGTTTTGTATCAAATCACGTTGAGGTCACCACTGTGGGTAATTATGCTCCGAATTATAAAACTACCTCATAAACTGACATGCGAGAATAATCCACAAGCCTCTTTATTGAAACTCAGCTTGTAACTAACTCAATAGCCAAAGAATATAACATAAATTCTAAACTGATAATGAATGTTCTATGCTGCAACAAAGATCCTTTCTCTGTCTCTTGTTCCTTCTGTGCGAACAGTGACTAATGTTGCCTCATAACAATTGTAATTGTTGGATTCCATATTAGAATTAAGACCTCATGGCATGAGTATGTTTTCCGCAAAATTTCTTCACCAATGAGGACGAAGTAAATATTCCAGAAATCGAATCAAGAACTGTTGTGAACATGAATGCCTTAGAAGTAGATAGCAACTCAAGTCACTTAATAAAGGCGAATCTTCTGGTCCAGACCGTACAGCAATTAGATACCTTTCTGAGTGTGCTGATATAATAGATCCATACTTATCATTGCTCATTCGACGAAAGATCGGTACCTAAAGAGTTGAAAGCTGCACAGGTCACACCAATAGTCCAGGAAGGAAATAGGAGTAATCCGTTGTATTAAAGACCCATTTCAATGACATCGATTAGCAATGGGATTTTTTGAACGTATGCTGTGTTCGAACACTAGGAATTACTAGGATTTATGATGTATTGACAGATAACCAGCACGGATCCATGTAACACAACTAACTCTTTATTCCAATTAGTGTGATATAGACAGGAGACCTCAAAGAGAATCCGCATTTCTAGATTTCCAGAAAGATTTTGATACCGTTCCACGCAAACGAGTTCTAATCATATTGCTTGGCTATGGAGTCTCTTCTAAACTGTACAACTAGATTTGTGGTTCCCTGTCAGAAAGGTCACAGTTACTAGTAATTACCGAAGTCATAGAGTAAAACAGAAGTGATATCTGGCATTGCCTAAGAAAAAGTTACAGGCCTAGTCTATTTAAAGGATTTAGGTGACAATCTGAGCAGCCGCCTTTCCGTATGATGTCATTTACCATCTAGTAAAGCCATCAAAAATAAAAACAAATTTCAAAATGACTTAGACAAGATATCTATATGATGGGAAAAGTGGGGATTGTCCCTAAATAATGAAAAGTGTGTAATCATCCACATGAATACTAAAGAGAATTCGATAAATTTCAGTTATACGGTATATTATTACGCCATATTACCAGATTTCCGGAAAGCATTTGACACGGTGCCCTATTGCAGGCTTTTGACGAAAGTACGAGCACACAGAATAAGTTCAAAATATGTGAGTGCCGCGAAGACTTCTTAAATAATAGAACCCAATATGAGGGAGTTCAGAACAGATTTGGGGAGAAGAGGAATTTGTGGCACAACTTGACTAGAAGAAGGTATCGGTTCGTACGACATCATCTGAGTCATCAAGGGATCACTTATTTAGTATTGGAGGCTAGCGTGGAGGGTAAAAATCTTACAGGGAGACCAAGAGATGAATACACTAAGAAGATTCAGAAGGATGTAGGTTGCAGAAGTCACATGGAGATGAAGAAGCTTGCACAGGATAGAATAGCATGGAGAGCTACATCAAACCAGTCTCTGCACTGAAGACCAACAACATATCGTCCTCGACGGCGACTGTTCATCAGAGACAAGGGTATCGTCCCGAGTGCCCCAGGGAAGTGTGTTATGTTGTTCTCTATATACATAAATGAGTTGACGAACAGGGTGGGCAGCAATCTGCTGTTGTTTGCTGATGGTGTACGGTAAGGTGTCGAAGTTGAATGAATGTAGGAAGCTACAACACGCCTTAGACAAAATTTCCAGTTGATGTGATGAAAGGCAACCAGCCTTAAATGTGGAAAAATGTAAGTTAATGCGGATGAATAGGAAGCTCATTTTCGGATACAGTATTACTAGTGCCCTGCTTGATACAGCCAAGTCGTTTAAATACTTGGGCGTAACGTTGCAAAGCGACATTAGGTGGAACGAGCATGTGAAAGCTGTGGTAGGGAAGGCAAATTGTCGAATTCGGTTTATCGAGAGAATTTTAGGGAAGAGTGGTTCACTTGTAAAGGAGACCGCATATAGGATGTTGGTGCAACCTATTCTTGAGTACTGCTCGAGCCGGCCGGACTGGCCGTGCGGTTCTAGGCGCTACAGTCTGGAGCCGAGCGACCGCTACGGTCGCAGGTTCGAATCCTGTCTCGGGCATGGATGTGTGTGATGTCCTTAGGTTAGATAGGTTTAATTAGTTCTACGTTCTAGGCGATTGATGACCTCATAAGTTAAGTCGCATAGTGCTCAGAGCCAGTACTGCTCGAATGTTGGCGATCCGTACCACCTCGGATTGAAGGAAGACATCGAAGTAATTCAGTGGCGGGTGGCTAGATTTGTTACCTGTAGGTTTGAACAACACGTAAGTGTTATGGAGATGCTTCGGAGACTCAAATGGGAATACCTGGAGGGAGAGTGGTGTTCTTTTCGAGAAATACTATTGAGAAAATTTAGAGAACTGCCATTTGAAACTGACTAAGGTACGAGAAATTAGGGTTCATACGGAGGCGTACAGACAGTCGTTTTTTTCCTCGCTCTATTTGCGAGTTGAACAGGAGGGGAAATGACAGGTAATGGTACAGGGTACACTCGCCACACACCGTACGGTGTCTCGTGGGGTATCTATGTAAATGTAGATGTAGATGCAGACGTAGGTGTAGATGTAGATATATCACACGAATCTAAAGGCTGTCAATCCAAATTAATTCTAGGGGTGAATGTTGCAAACTACTTAAACTCGAAAGTTCACACAGATAATATTGTCGGGAAGGCGAATCAAAGACTGCATTTTATTGTCAGAACATTTAGAAGATGCAAGAAATCCAATGAAGAGAGGCTATGCTCGTCCATCCTCTGCTAGCGGACTGCTATGTGGTATGGGATCCTTACCAGATAGAATTGACGAGGACATTGAAAAAGTTCGAAGAAGGGCAGTTCGTTTTGCATTAGCGCGAAATAGGGGAGAGTGTCTCACGGACGTGATATGCGAGTAGCAATCATTGAAATAAGGTGTTTTCACGAAATTAGAATCTCCAACATTTTCCTCCGAATGCGAAAATATTTTGTTGAAACCCATCTACTCAGGGAGAAATGATCACCTCAGTAAAATAAGCGAAATCAGAGCTTGCACGGAGAGATATAGGTATTAATTCCCTCGCGCACACTGTTCAAGATTGAAATGGCAGAGAAACAATGAGTAGATAGACAATGCTGGTTCTCACTCACTCTGCATTACTACCAGATTCCCCCTTTCTATTCCCCTATGATGTCATTGATGACATCATACATTGTTGCCAGATTTATTCCCCTCTGACAACAGGCCAATTACCCTATACACAAAGTGTTGGGAAATTTAGGAAGTGGTAGGAAATTCAAGATACTCCAATTCCTAACCTGTTACTATGGAATTAGGGCTGTTGTCCTAAGTAAAAATTGGTGGGAGATTAAAAAGTCTGAGATTAGACATTGTTCAGTTAGTGTGATATTACAGAAATTGGAGGTGGCGACCAAAGATGGTTGACTAAGGACACTGATGCAGCTTCGTGACATCAAAATCGAAGATGACGATCCAAGAGGGCTGACCAGGGATAATAGAGCAGTTCTATGATATCAAAATCCAAGATGACTTACCAGGAGATACTGACACAGTCTGCATTGTTGCGAGATTTGATGGGTTTTTCCCAGACCTTATGTCAGTCTGAGCCTGTGTGAGAGACACTATTCACAGCCAGGACAAAAGGCGTTTGTTTCGCCAGCAGGTCTAAGCCTGCTTCATACACAAAAAATGTTTTTGTCTTTCCAGTCTGACCCTCTTGGCTATTTTCAGGACATACAAAGATATTTCTCTGTCTGCAGGTGGTAACCAGTCTGAACTTGCCTACTGATCTGCTTGAGTGATATGAAAAACCACTTAACATGTTTTTCTTGAGCTGTTATCCACTCAAACTTGTATGGCTACTTGTAGCAGTCAAGTCACTTATAGAATTCCAGATGGCCATGGGGGTTTCCCACTTGACATCGCACTTACATTAAATATGCAGTCCAGTTCAATTCAGGAAAAAAAAACAGGAAATCACAATGCCAAAGTTTAAAAATGTCAGTAGTCCAGCTGTCCAAAATCCAAACAATTCTCGCTCTAACATTATAGTTAAAACAGTTTCCACCCCACCCCTCAGACAACATAGTTTCAACAAATACCAAACCTGAGTCACATTAAGTTTGAAACCCTAAAGTGCACATGTCCTGAGTTTAAAATGACAGGAAAATTCACTCCTGCTAAGTTTAAAATGGTGAAAAGATCCACTTCGCCTAAGATATACATATATATCATGGGAAGCCCTCTGGTTGTGAGAACTTGGCCACGTGTCCCAACTTTAAAAATGTGTAATTCTCTGGTGCAGCCTGTATGATTTTCAGACACATGTCACTGCCATATGTGTGCTTAACAGAATATGAACGGGGAGGTATTCGCTTGAGTTTTATTTGTACACACGGCATCAGATCTCTCACAGAATTCCACCTGCTCTCCACAATGCCAGTTATCAGCCACTCAACATCATGCAGGACGGAGCTGATGGTAGCAACACACAATATCCACGGGCATAGTAAGCCACTGTCCATGCACAATGCTGAACCATGTAGGGGCTGACTGTCCACCTTCAAGTGAGAGCCATTGTAGCCTGGGTCTTCCGCTGCACTCCACATGAGCTCATGCAGTGTCCTTCCGTTGCAGAGACTCAGTGTGCTGCTAAAGGAAGCAGCTTTATCTGTGTGTATGAACCTACCATCATACAGATAGGAATGTGGGCATTTGTTTGTACAGTTCAGAATGCAGGTAAACCCCCATTGTTCAGTGGAGACTGAGTATCCCACCACAGTCAGGCAGTCAGATACAGTTTCCCACTTAGAGAAAGGCTGTACGACCTTGTATTGCCCGGCACGCCTGCACAGCTGTGGATCCCCCACCCTCTGGCATTCACATAGTACAGCAACATTGTGATTTATTTTCCTGGAGTGTTGAGGCATGCAGAATTGCACAGAAGCTTATTTAGAGAAGGCTGTGGAAAGGTATAGGTTGTATATATGAAGAAAGAGAAGTTAGTGCTCGTATGAAAGCATATAGTCACGCTCCTGTTACTCCATTTACGAATATTTTATCGACAACATTGAATTTTGCGTTGAAATCAGCAAATATAATACCGAAATCGATCAATTCTTAGGAAATCAGAGAATTTCTGCATCAAGTCTACTTCCCTACCATTGAACATGTACATCAAATGTAGTTATTCGCTCATCAAACGACACATGACAGCATACACAACACAAACATTTACATCAAAGAGTTCCTGCTTCACTGTGTGCTTTAGGTTGCATTCATAACGTCAAATGTCTCCATAGGATTTCTAAATGGAGACAGCTGCCGTACATACAGCAAATCACTGAATTTTCACTTCAATTTTTTGCTGAAATCAATGAAATTTTCAGCAAGGAAGCGAAATTTGCGTCATACCTAGTCCCTGCCGTTACACTTCCCTCTAGGCTACACTTAATTGTTATGATCCCAGCAGAGAATTCGATTTCGTTCAATATCTGTTCAAAGAAAGCTCTAGAAGTGATAGTACATAAATTATAAACGTTTCACATTGTATGTAGATCACCCAACATCGCCAGCAGATTTACAGCTCTTAAAGAAAGGGAATGTCTACTTAATAGCGTGCAGCTGCAGTTTTATTTGCACCCAGTTCAGTGCCATAGTTCTGTGTTACATTGATTGAACAAGCTCTTGATATGTTGAATGGGAGTGAAACGTGAAATTTTTGCACGTGTAGACCACTCTCGCTCTTTGTCGAGTAAAATATATTCAGTTGAAAACATTTCCTGCTGAATCTGATACGTGCCCTCAATGTGAGGGTGTGGAACATACAATGTGAACATTTTGCTGGTTTTTTAATGCCATCCAACAGTCCTTAGGACTATACGTTAAAGTAAAATAAACAGAGCAGTACTGCACTGGTCTGCAGGACCACACTTTTAAGCTTTGTCTAACCACCTGACTTTTCCACGCAACATAGAAGGAGTTACATGACAAGTAACAAGCAATGCAGCTCCTTGTAAGGGAACTCACACTAGACAGTGGAAAGGTCTGGATGTTATGGCTGCAACAATTTATTCCCTATATGAAGTTTGCGTCACGTTACCAAATGTCCAGTTCTTTCTATATGGCAAAGTGAAGTGTCTTTCCATTCAACAAACACGTTTATACAGCAAGTTTTTTGCTGACCTACGCTGTGAACGCTCGTGATGGCGAAGGTCTCCTATTACGATTTACGCTAAACTCCATTTGCAGACTTATAATTGCCGGCACATCGAGCATGACAACGAATTAATTCTACAGTAGTTTTAAAGTAATATCATCTAAGTACTACCGCATTGGTCTGCTGGAGACACACCTTTAAGCATTGTATAACCATCCAAGTTTTCCTCACAACATAGACAGACATAGGCAGAGAACTCACATCTGATCTTGCACTCATATCGCGAACACAACAGAACACTTCCTCAGTCAGAATTGACTCCACAATAACTGTCAAGCACATGGTTAGAGAAATGTGAGCAAAGTGCTGGTGGAATCTTAACATTTCTTATCACTGAATCAGAATCCCTACAGCTATGAAACCAAACGATTTGGTTATCTCCGAACTGACTTCAAGTGTACCACTTTTAACATGACTGAATCTTATATCACTGTAATTTATAAAGGTGTTTGTGTAGCTCTTGAAGGAGCTCAGGCGAAGTGGCTCAGTTGGTAGAGTACTACTGGTCGTTGTTGTAGTAGTACATTCATTCACGCAATTCAATGGCGAACTGAGTGTGGTAGTAGTGGTAACTTCATAATATAGACTGAAAAACTTTTCCAACTAGCAGTACTAGTAGATTCATATGTTAGATTCTCAACTAGCTGTACCACAATGACCACTAATTGATGGTGATTTTCACTGTAGATATGCGTTGGTGTAATCGAAATATGATATCAATATAAGCTAACGATAAATTCCAATCATCTGTCTTAAAAGAAAGTGATGTAATGTCAATACTAGCACTGCATTTTAAGCGATTTTTGTGTGATTCCTCACATAAATCTTGTAAGTTATACATAACATTTCCAATTGACGGTCCGCTGTGCCCCTATAAAAATGGAGCCAAGAGGTAGTGGGAAGACGCACCGAGAAATCATATAATCGGCGTCAAACACCCGGGTGCGTTGTGCCTCGGATGACGTCAGAGCTGAGCAGACTTGATTGCGTGTTCGGTAAAAGTAGAAAGCGAACTTGCGAGGATCGTACACCATCCTGGATCGCTTAGATTTCATGGAAGTAACTGTTCGTGTGCCGTCCATAATGTTGACGAAACCATGTGGCATGTGGTGAGATTCTTTACGCTTTTAAGGTGAGCAATTAACTTTTGGTGATTAGAAGTTAGGACGACAGACAATTTTAGTTGGAACTACCCGTAGAGGTCGGCTCTAAACTATTAATAGAACTCTTTCAGATAGGGATATTATTGTTATTATTACGGATATTATTACATTTTGCGCATGTGAAATTTTACAGAATATATCAGTCAGTTAAAAATCAAAACTTTATTTATGAGCATAGATTATGATGCCTCTGAGTAAATAGCAATTAGGAGAAATAATTCGTTGTCATGCTCGATGTGCCGGCAATTATAAGTCTGCAAGTGGAGTTTAGTGTAAATCGTAATAGGAGACCTTCGCTATCACGAGCGTTCACAGCGTAGGTCAGCAAAAAACTTGCTGTATAAACGTTTTTGTTGAATGAAAAGACACTTCACTTTGGCATATAGAAAGAACTGGGCATTTTGTAACGTGACGCAAACTTCACATAGGGAATAAATTGTTGCAGCCATAACATCCAGACCTTTCCACTGTCTAGTGTGAGTTCCCTTATAAGGAGCTGCATTGCTTGTTACTTATCATGTTTAACTCCCTCTATGTTGAGTGGAAAAGTGAGCACAACGACTGGAAATTACGGTCAATATGTTCTTCATCACTTTCTGGCTGACCGCAAAAATAATTTTCAGGTTCTTGTAAATGGCGGAGGTAGGTATAAGCCACACACAGACAATTTACATGTCTTTTCAGGAAGACATAACGATGTATCGACCATTTGATTATTATCCACTGCTCCACACAGTGCGTCCCTGTGCACAGGTTGGATACTCAGGCAGTGGTCGTTGGTTCGCGGCCTGACGGCGGCATTGTTGTAGATGCAACGACGACTGACACAGATTTTGCATTGTTGGACGGCCCAGCTGTGATGATTGGCAGACGGGCCGGTATTGTTGGTTTAAATCCTGTCTCCATGTGCTGACAGTTGAGGAAGACCTTCCGTGTCGAAACATCTGGAATGGGGTTGATGGCGTGATGTGGTGTAATAGGTTGCTTGGTCCCTCATGCAGTAGGAGTCCGCACGAATCCCCCACATGGAAGCGTCGGTTGCAGGGGCCATTACTGCTGATGCTACTGAACTGGCAGGGCATTGGCCAGTAACTGCAGCCTCGTTTCAGTTGCTGGGCAGTGGTCCTGGCTGTTGGTGTCTGAGCCATTACATTTACTCCCTAACACTGATTTTCGCTGTAGATATGCCATTGTGTGTATTGTGTGCTGAACTGGGGCCTAGAAACGACATAAAGGCTTCGTCCCCGCCATAGCCCTCAGTGGTTCACAACCCCACAACAGGCTACAGCAGTCCACTCACCCCACCATAGACCCACACCGAAACTAGGGTTACTGTGCGGTTCGGACCCCAGTGGACGCCCCCAGAAACGCCTCATACCAGACGAGTGCCGGCACACCGAACCTCAACACTAATCTGTCGAGCGGATTTGTGACGGGGACTGGCACACGTTTCTGCTCCGGAAGCAGTGTGTGGCTAGCCGGAAGGGCTAGATATGCCATAATATGATGGAAATTTGATATCAATGTAGACTAATGTCAAAATACAACCACCTGTCCTACAAAAAGAAAGTGATGTAATGTTCAGATTAGCATAGCATTTTTAACTGATTGTTTACGTAATTCCTCACATAAATTGTAACTTATAGATAAGACATCTAACATTCCCAGCAGATGTCTAAATGGGGGAAACTGAGGAATCTAAAGATGTGAGCAATACGTACAACACAATCATAATCGATCGATAGGGGTAGTGGGACTCCCATTAGCAAGCTTAAACTTTTCCAAGGGCTTTCTAAACCATTTTCTGATGAATGCCTGTATGATTCCTACAACAAGGGCACTTGTTTAGGGGTTCTTTCTGATGGTGACAATAGCAGGTGTCAGGAGATGAGATGTGAAATGACGACGCATGTGATCATAGGGAAATTCTACAAGCCCGCTTGGTTGAAGCTCACTCAGAAGTCTTCAACTATAGTGAAATAGAGCCAACAGTCGCCAAACTTACAGTTATTCAATGTCATGAGAACTTTGATTTTAGGACGGCTGCTCTGAAATACACTCCTGGAAATTGAAATAAGAACACCGTGAATTCATTGTCCCAGGAAGGGGAAACTTTATTGACACATTCCTGGGGTCAGATACATCACATGATCACACTGACAGAACCACAGGCACATAGACACAGGCAACAGAGCATGCACAATGTCGGCACTAGTACAGTGTATATCCACCTTTCGCAGCAATGCAGGCTGCTATTCTCCCATGGAGACGATCGTACAGATGCTGGATGTAGTCCTGTGGAACGGCTTGCCATGCCATTTCCACCTGGCGCCTCAGTTGGACCAGCGTTCGTGCTGGACGTGCAGACCGCGTGAGACGACGCTTCATCCAGTCCCAAACATGCTCAATGGGGGACAGATCCGGAGATCTTGCTGGCCAGGGTAGTTGACTTACACCTTCTAGAGCACGTTGGGTGGCACGGGATACATGCGGACGTGCATTGTCCTGTTGGAACAGCAAGTTCCCTTGCCGGTCTAGGAATGGTAGAACGATGGGTTCGATGACGGTTTGTATGTACCGTGCACTATTCAGTGTCCCCTCGACGATCACCAGTGGTGTACGGCCAGTGTAGGAGATCGCTCCCCACACCATGATGCCAGGTGTTGGCCCTGTGTGCCTCGGTCGTATGCAGTCCTGATTGTGGCGCTCACCTGCACGGCGCCAAACACGCATACGACCATCATTGGCACCAAGGCAGAAGCGACTCTCATCGCTGAAGACGACACGTCTCCATTCGTCCCTCCATTCACGCCTGTCGCGACACCCCTGGAGGCGGGCTGCACGATGTTGGGGCGTGAGCGGAAGACGGCCTAACGGTGTGCGGGACCGTAGCCCACCTTCATGGAGACGGTTGCGAATGGTCCTCGCCGATACCCCAGGAGCAACAGTGTCCCTAATTTGCTGGGAAGTGGCGGTGCGGTCCCCTACGGCACTGCGTAGGATCCTACAGTCTTGGCGTGCATCCGTGCGTCGCTGCGGTCCGGTCCCAGGTCGACGGGCACGTGCACCTTCCGCCGACCACTGGCGACAACATCGATGTACTGTGGAGACCTCACGCCCCACGTGTTGAGCAATTCGGCGGTACGTCCACCCGGCCTCCCGCATGCCCACTATACGCCCTCGCTCAAAGTCCGTCAACTGCACATACGGTTCACGTCCACGCTGTCGCGGCATGCTACCAGTGTTAAAGACTGCGATGGAGCTCCGTATGCCATGGCAAACTGGCTGACACTGACGGCGGCGGTGCACAAATGCTGCGCAGCTAGCGCCATTCGACGGCCAACACCGCGGTTCCTGGTGTGTCCGCTGTGCCGTGCGTGTGATCATTGCTTGTACAGCCCTCTCGCAGTGTCCGGAGCAAGTATGGTGGGTCTGACACACCGGTGCCAATGTGTTCTTTTTTCCATTTCCAGGAGTGTATTTCGGATGAAGTTTGGACTCTGAATATTCCTTATGAACTGGGGATATGTTGGGAAGTTGAAAAAATTGTGTTTTGCACAGTGGAGACTACATAACACTTTACCACAAACATCTACATGTTCCTGCAGAAATTATAATAAAATGCTCCTATGAAGCTGAAACAAATTGCCCTGAGAGTGTAAACAAGATAACTGACCTTAGCGCTGTCTGCAGGGAGAGCAATCCTAGATGACAATCCTGAGGGTACCAGCACAATCTGCATGGTTTCAAGTTTGGAATCCAAGATGGCTATCAAAGATGGCGATGCAAAACGCAAGTCCACAACATCAATGATGACAGAATCCAAAATGATGATCCAAGGACCTAGGGACATGTTTGCAATCCAAAACGTTGCCAGTCCAATATAGTTGTTCAAATTTCCATTCCACTCCAGTTGTCTACCCCCACTACCAATCCTCAAAGTTCAGGCTTACCATCTGACAAGTGGACCTGCCATTCGGCAACACACACTGTAATGAAAAGCTAATCATTATGAAGTGTCACCAGGGATCTAACGCCTGCAAAGAACAAATAACTGACTCACACATTCATTTACAAATATTAACTCATTCCTCTCTCTCCATGTTTAATATTATTATTCACCATATGTGTGCTTGTTTGCAAGATCTTTTTTATTTATTTCTCCCTCAGAATAACAGCTCTCCGACTTACTTGAAGCAATGCCTGACACGCTTGAGCAGCAGCAGAAATCAGTTCAGCATGTATACAGACTCCATGATATTGATTGCGTTGACTAATACTAGTTTCATGGATCATGAATACGATATTTCGTAATGATGTGGAACGAGTCAAATTTTGATGTATAGTGCCTGATGTATAGCAGCAGGACACACAATTGTTTCCAGTCTTCAAGTTTCTGTTATATCTAACATCTGCACCAACCAATAAGTCATTCACATTGAATACTGCATTTAAGATTAATGTGTTGTTATTTATTACATTATACAAGCTGAATGTGAGTGACAGGCATGTCATCAGATCAAGAGTTCGACGTAGTGGTAATTCTTGAAAATACATGATTTAGAGACATGAAAGTGGTGCTACAGATTGGGAATAGTACCAATTAAATGGCAACATTGTTATTGTATTGCCGTAGAATATGTATAGGAGCCTACCCAAGAACAGTGAAAATACACTGCACAGTACATTCACTATCAGGAATTTACAATCAGAAACTTGATGTATGCTAGCTCAGGCATTCAGTGTGTGATGCACAAGTGTGTTAAGTGGACTCCTCATGTATATAGATTTTATGGACCTATTTGGAGAATATTATAAAGCTCACAATTCGTCATAGCTACGAATTTTGATGAGGGTTGTGCATCAGTAGTCAGTTTTATAAACTGTGTTGGCATCACATGACATTGGAGCAAAATTACATGGATATTTGAACTTTTATATATCAAACGAAATTACAGTGCATAAATGATTGTTCTCGTCAATGAAATTGTCTTTGATACCTAGGAACTGAAATCAAGTCGGCAGACAAATGTTTTATCTGATACTGCACCTGAAATCAAGTCAGCACACCAAATTGTTTTCAGACTTTGAATTTCCATGACCATCAACATCTGTACCACTCATCGATTGGTATTGCACCTGTGAATGTGCTGTTATTCTCTGCAATGTGCAAGGTGAATGCAAGTGACTGTAAACATGTTGTTATGACTTTAGAATCATATTGAGAGTTCATGGTAGCGGTAATTTGTGAAAATCCGTGATTTATTGAAATGAAAGCAGTCTTGTCAGACTATGAATGGTATAAATTATCTCAGAATTGAACACAGTAACTACAGTGTTCAACTTTATGTGAGCTAGCCCAGCCGTCCAATGCACTGTGGAAGAGCATCTTGGCTAGCACTCTTACATGATGGATTTATGGAAATGTCTGGCTTGAATTTACAGAGCTTATCAATCAGAACACTTCAGAACAAGTTTTTGCGAAGAATTTCGATTTGTATTTTGCTTCACTGTGTAACCTCCCCACACGAAAAATGTTATATAATAATGAATTTTAAATATTTTGACCTCTGAACAAAATTGGTTCCCATTTATAGTCTGTGTGCAGAAATTCATTCACATTTAATGTTACCACAAAAATTCTTTTCTCATTTAATGTCAAGTTCGAAACAGAAAAATTCCTAAACACCAAAATAATAAAAAAGTTTCGTAACCTGATGAATTTTATGAGGACAGCGGCGCTGACCTTCGGCTCTGTATTCTGAATAAAAAAAGCAAAAATTCTTACCTCAATAAAACTGCAATTATATCTGCTCTTAATTAGTCATTTTTCGACACAGCTTCCTGCAATGCTGGCGTATATTTTTTTTTTTTATTCTTGGAAGCAATGATAATGCATTGGAAAAGTTCTCTAAATTGAAATGAATGTTTTTCTTTAAAACAATCATACATACATGAAAAATGGAAAAATATGCACGGTCTGACGTGTAACGACAAGAAGAGCGACCTGCTAACCTTACCTTGTCGGGCACTTGCCAAGAAAAAATACGACATCATCAGTAGGTAGTCACATGAACATAATTGCATAAGTGGTTATAAAATGTGTAAGTTCATCTGGAAAAGTATGCACGGTCTGATGTGTAACGACAAGAAGAGCGACCTGCTAACTTTACCTTGCCGGACACTTCCCAAGAAAAAAAAAAAAAAAAAAAAAAAAAAAAAACGATAATCATCAGTAAGTGTTCATGTGGATATAATTGCATAAGTGGTCAGAAAAAATTAGGAAATGGCATTACAGTATGATAAATCATAAAGTATGTTCATTCAATAAAAGGTTTGATGTTCGACATGTGGTGGTTCCCTTTGGTTTTTCTGGTTCTCAAAGTTTCGACGTGTACTACATTGGGGTGAGGAATGCTGCGAATCCGATATGGACCTGCGTATAGAAGCTCAAATTTACTGCATCTACTCTTTCCTCTGTTGGATAAATAGTGTGTATGTACTAATATCTTCTGTCCAATGTGAAACTCATGGCGTGTACAAACCTGTTTTTGCTGTCTTCTCCGGCGCTCTGCGGCACGTTTGATGTTGTTCAGCGCAATGTCAATTATTTCATGGTGTCGTAGTCGACGAGATGTAGGAAAGGTTACTAATTCTTTAATTTTGTTAGGTGGTTCAACATTTTTCAGTGTAACAGTTGGAGATAGCATAGTAGATTCATTTGGTATGGAATTAATTAATCTTGGAATGAGAGTATGTGTGTGTCCCAATCAATATGTCTTTTATGGCAGTATATTCTACACAGTTTACCAATTTCTTTCATTAATCGTTCACAAGGGTTCGAAGAAGCATGGTACCTGGATATATAGATCGGAGAAATGTTTCTAGCTCGTAAGATACGTGTCCATATAGCAGATCGAAACTGTGTTCCATTGTCGGAAATTACTTTCAACACATGCCCTACATGAAATAGAAAATGTTTTACAAATGCTTTCGAAACAGTTTTAGCAGTAGCTTTGCGTAACGGAGTGAAGGTAACAAATTTTGAAGTAAGTTCAATAGCGACAAAGATGTAGCAAAAACCTCTATTAGTTCTGGGAATCGGACCAAAACTGTCTACAGCGGCCATATGCCTCAATTTAACAGGTACAATGGGATGTAATGGAGGAATATGTGAAATCGTGTCTGATTTAGCTTTCTGGCAGATTTTACATGACGCTAAAACTCGCCGTATACGTTTCTCCATGTTGGTAAAATAACAGTTCTGTCTCAGTATAAGAAAACATTTTCTGGCTCCGTAATGTGCGTAACTTAAATGAGTATACCAGATTAATTTGTTAACAAGTTCGTAAGGAATGCATAATAACCAGTTGTTGCTGTCAGGATGAGAGCGGCGAAACAGAATGTCATTGCGTACAGTGTAATGGTTTCTAATGGTAACATTATTCCTATCTTGCCAAAGGTGTTTAATTTCTTTCCATACGTTGTCTTTATTCTGCTCTTGTGCTATGTCTTGTAATGACGACGAAATGAAATTTTCAAATGCAACTTGTTGAATGTACATGATGCTGAAATTTTCTTTGCAGAAGTTGGTTGCGATGTCTTGCTGATTGTTGTTAAGAGAACGGGATAGTGCGTCTGCTACAATATTTTGTGTGCCGGGAATGTGAACAATTATAAAATTAAATTCCTGCAAATAAAGTTTCCATCTACTTAATCTGTCGTGTGTAAATTTAGCCGAAAGTAAAAATTGTATCGCTCTATGATCTGTGTAAACGGTAGTGTGTCTTCCATAAAGAAAATGCCTAAATCTGGTACAAAGCCCATACAACACATAATGTTTCAAGTTCTGTAACAGAATAATTTCGTTCAGCAGGTGACAGAATGCGACTTGCAAAAGCGATGTTTTTAATTACTGTATAACCATCTTCTTCAATTTCCTGAAAAATATGTACGTCTAAAGCGGTGTTAGAACTGTCGGTGGCAATGGAAAAATTTCTGGTAGGATCTGGGTGCGATAATAGTGGTGCATTCAACAAAGCATGTTTCAAATAACATTCTCGTGAACAAGATTCTGCGTGTCAAAATTATTGCTTGCGTTACTGGAATATGCAACCTGTACTGTATCTAGTCAAATTCCATCTGACGTGTCATTATTTTCGGGAGGATGCTGTGGCATTTCCACTATTTGTACTGTTCTGTTATTTCTTCCTGACGTCTTACGTTCTGTATGATACCTACTGTCTGGTTCATTCATGATAATATGTTGTTGTTGATGTTCTTGCTGCTGATAAGATCGACTGTTATTAAATGTACGCTGAAAATTGTGCTCATTATTTTTACGTCTGTCGTGATAGTCATTTCTATACGGTGCATTGCAATAGGAATTGAAATGGTGTGTTTTCTGTACGTACTGATTCCCTTGTTGCTGTGCGTTACTATTTGTTGAGGCCGACGCTATACGCGTACGCGGCGAAACATTAAAGCTTGGTTGACCTTGTAGACTGCATTACATTGTTGGTTAGGTATGCTAACCGGCTGGCTTTCATGCTGTTGCGGTGAAAAACGTCTATTGTTACCAAAATGCGTTCGCTGTTGCTAATAATTTTACACATACTGATGATTAAAAATTTTTTTTAGTCTGTTATTGAAGTTCTCATGGTTGTAATTTCTGGAGTGTCTAATGATAAATGTCACTTTCGGTAAAACTTGTCTTATCAGGTTTTCTTTACACATTCTTAATCCTAGATAGAACGATAGTTGAAGAGCTGTTTTAATAGATATAAAGGATAGTAGAAGAGAAGGCAGCAGTGCAGAAAACTAAAGATGAAACAGCACTACTACGGCTCGGGGCCCTGTGCACGCTACGGCACATATTCATTAAAGCGTAATGAATCCCCTGAGGTCCATTACGCGCTGCAAATAAATTTTAGCTTCTGTGTTATAGGCAATGCCGGTGAAAATTCAAAAGCAAGTTGTTGTATCAAGTCCAAAGCTAGTTTCTGAATTACAGGCAATGCCGGTGAAAATTCAAAAGCAAGTTGTTGTATCCATGCTAATTCTAGTTTCTGCATTACAGGTAATGGCGGTGAAAGTACAAAAATAAATCGACGTATCCAGTTCAATGCGTGTACCTGTGCTCTGTCATTTTCAAATACCTTAGATTTTTTTACAGATACAAATTGCTTATAATCAACGTTCTCGTCACTGAATGTGTGAACAGGTTCACGATTACATAAGAATCTGTTTGTCTGTATCTTTTCGGATTTTAACTCCCGTAGTCTCTGTAAATTACCTAAATTATACTGGCTGTGTGAGTCTGACAAATGTTCGCAAAGTGGCGTCTGCTGTGATGTATTAAACGCTGAAACATTTTTCATCTGTGTTACCTCTTGCTGTAAAGTTGACAATTTTCTACATAATGTGTTATTAGACGAATCTATCTCACTGATCGTCTGCTGTAAATTTTGGAATTCAGGTGTTTGATTAAACGAAATCGGTGAAGTATTGTCTGATTTGCTGTCATTATTACTTTCAATAACGTCAATACGACTGGCCAATACATCATATTTTTCAGTCAGTATTTTTACCTGATCATCGTTTTTAGTGTCAAAAGCATTAATTTGTTTTTGTATTTTACGTGTGGTTTCGTTCAATTTTTTAACGTCAGCTTTGATGACATCGGAATCCTGTGTTAGTTCTAATTGTTCGAGTCTGTCGGTCACTGTTTGAAAGTCTACTGTGTGTGTTTCTGTTTTTGATTTAAGATCGGAAATTTCATCACGCAATTCGGTGTTCAACTGTTTGATGGTATTAATTTCGTCCGATACTGTAGCAATATTGGGGACTGATAACCACAGCGGTTGAGTCCCATAGTGCTCAGAGCCATTTGTAGCAATATTGTTGTCTACGTATGTTTTTGCTTTCGTAAACAATTTGCGTTTATCTTCCTGTCTCTGTGTGGTAATTGTTTCCATAACTTGTCGTTTTACTTTATTTTGTTCCTGTATGAACTTACGGTAACGCGTTTCACTGATTTGTAGGTGGTGATTAAAGCGTTCGTCAATTTGACTGTTCTGTTGGTCGAATTTCGCATCTACTTTTGCATCCAATGTGTGTGAAAGTTCTGCTGTCATTAATTTAAACTCGTCGCGTAACTGTGTTGCTTTTTCAGAGCATTGTTTACCGACTGCACTAATTTCGCCTCTAAGTGATTCTGTTGTAGCTGTTTGCATATCCTTTAATTCTTGAGCAACAGATCTAATTTCTTCACTACTTTTCCTAGCACAATCCTCAATTTCCTCACGTAACTGTTCTTTGGTATCATGACATTGTGCGGCAACGGCTGTAATCTGTTCACTAAGCTGTCTGGAATCATTAAGGTTGTCTTGTTTTTCATTAATTTCATTAATTTGTTGTTCGAGACTTTCATTATTTTCATTAAGTTGCTGTTTGAGACTTTCACTAAGTTGTTTGTGGTTGTTGTCTTGTTTTTTATTCTGTTGTTTGAAATTTTCAATAAGTTGTTGTTTCAGATTTTCATTATTTTCATTAAGTTGTTTGAAATTTGCACTATGTTGTAGCAATAGTGCCATAATTTGATCCAACGCAATATTACCTACTCCATTCTCCGTTCTGTTTGATGGCATACCTGCTATTGTCACGTTTTCTGTGACCATTTGGTCATTCTGTAATTTTTGAAAAGGTTTCCCAATCGGATGTGTACTGTTAGTCACTACCTCGGAATCTAATAAATCTGCCGTATTTTGAGTACACTGTTCATTTTCGTTAGAAATAATTATGTTTGCTACGTAAATTTTGCAAATCGGGCGTGTCGAACTGGGCAGCGTTCATTGTAACAGAACGTCCCGCGTCATCAATTGTCGTCAAATT
The DNA here is from genome assembly GCF_023898315.1 of Schistocerca nitens. Lineage (NCBI taxonomy): Eukaryota > Metazoa > Arthropoda > Insecta > Orthoptera > Acrididae > Schistocerca > Schistocerca nitens. Next base: position 802,920,428 of record NC_064617.1, on the reverse strand, counting down.
AACAGAGGACACGATTGAATTTGTTTGTTCATCATTAGGATCAAAATCGTTACTAGCGATCGGTACGCACTGATTGTCTGTAAATGGAGGATTGTCATCATTACACTGAGTGTCGCAAATACTATCGGTCAAATTATTAGAATCGGCTATTTCACTCATTACACATCGCGATGTACTATTAACAGTTTTTCGCGGCATTTTTCAGTAATCAAAATTATTCACAAATGAAACAAAGACAATGCAAAATGCAACAAACACAAATACAACAAAGAGCAACAAATTGCCGATGATCTGTGAAAGAAAGAGTGACAAATTAGTAAATGCGTTGCGCCAGATGCAAACTACGTTTAACTAAATAAGAGCAGATATATGACAACTTCTCAGAAGATTCACAAAAAAATACGATCCTGGCCGGATGTCGCCAAGTGTAACCTCCCCACAAAATATAATAATGAAAATATGCCAAGTGTAACCTCGCAACAAAAAATATGTTAAATAAAAATGAAAATGAGCCAAGTATAACCTCGCCACAAAAAATAATAATTAAATGAATTTTTCTAATATTGTAACCTCTGAACAAAATTGGCTCCCATTTATAGTCTGTGTGCAGAAATGCATTCACATTTAATGTTACCACAAAAATTCTTTTCTCATTTAATGTCAAGTTCGAAACAGAAAAATTCCTAAACACCAAAATAATAAAAAAGTTTTGTAACCTGATGAATTTTATGAGGACAGCGGCGCTGACCTTTGGCCCTGTATTCTGAATAAAAAAAGCAAAAATTCTTACCTCAATAAAACTGCAATTATATCCGCTCTTAATTAGTCATTTTTCGACACTGCTTCCTGCAATGCTGGCGTATATTTTTTTTTTTTTGGTTCTTGGAAGCAATGATAATGCATTGGAAAAGTTCTTTAAATTGAAATGAATGTTTTTCTTTAAAAGAGTTGCTTTATATTATAAAAATTATTATTGGGGCATTTCTTAGAACAAATTATATTACAATTAACATATATTATTAAATATGCGCAAGGCTGCTTCTTTACCTTCTACAACAATACTCATCCTCCAGAGTCCTGACCAGAGTCGCGAGCAGACCACACACCGCCGACACATGCCAACTCCCGCCGGCTCACACAGACTACACCAGACTACTACTGTCGACTCGCGCAGACAAGCGCAGACTCGCGACAAGCAACAACTAACGATAAACTACTCTCTGGTCAGAGATTCTGTCATGCCTCGCCCATCGCCGGCAAAGTATACGTCTTACAACTGGTATTATACATCAGTCTCACTACCTGCTGTTGATGCAGAATCACGTGTACTAGCATCACTTGTGGACTGAATTCGACCAGTTGTGTTCATAAACTAACGACACTCATATTTTTGAAAGATAAGTAATTAGAATGTTTTACTATGCAGATTCTTAGTTCTTCACTGAACACCGTGCAGATTTTTAGGCCTTACCTGGCTGCTGTGAGGAAAGGGATAAGAAAGGGTGAACAGGAAGAAAGAGAGAATGGAAGAAAAAAATGAGGGAAATAATTGCTTTATTCTACAATTCAACAATACATAATCTCAGTGAAAACAATGTTTTAACAAATATTCTTTCATCATTTGCTAATTGTAATTGATCGCCCAAAATTTCAAACTATTGAAAATCAAACTCTATTTGTTGCAACATATAACTGACCGTGTGCATAAACTTCTGTAATATTTTTCCTTATGAATTATTAACAGTAATAGCAAATGCAGGAATAATTGGGAATTGTTTTCTTTGAAACTGAAAAGTAAAATACTACAAAATAAGTCATATGTACATATAAAATCAAAATTCGCTTATTTTGTATGATTCCACTTAAAACTCGATAATCAGTAGCATTGTTATATAAACATTTGACACACAAACTGAACAATGCAGTTAATTTTTAACTTTAATTGTATTTTGTGTAACAGTGGACCACTTAAAAATAGAGAAGTCAAAAACTCTATAAGATAGTAATTATTAATTTCATATTTAAAATATAACTTATTTTATGATACACTTGTAACAGAATTTGAAACCTGTTTCCCCAAAAAAGCAGTTAAATCTAATTATAATAAACCATGCAAAAAACCTTGGCTTACTATAGGAATACAAATATCTTGTAACCACAAAATGGAATTGTATCTAACAACAAGAAAGACTAATTACTCAGAAACAGCCAAATATTATAAAAACTACTGTGCCACATTAAGAAAGGTTATTAAAAAGTCCAGAAGCATGTGCATCATATATAAGATTAATATCTCTGATAACAAAATCAAAACAATTTGGAATATTAGTACAAGGAAGACAGGGCAACCAAGAGTACAGGATGATGGCATTACCATCAAAGAGAATGGAAACTTGACAAACAACAAACTGGAAGGTGAAAACCTTTTGAATAATCATTTTTTAAATGTTGTAGAGAAAATAGGATCTAAATGTTCATTAGAAGAAGCAAGGCAGTTAATGGAAGAGGCCTTACCCACACAATTTGATACAACTGAAATTCCACCCACCTCTCCTTCTGAAATTAGGAAGATAGTAAACTCTCTCAAGAATAAAAGCTCACATGCAATTGATGGCATTTACAGCAGGATAATAAAAGCTTGTTCCCAAGAGATAAGTGGGATTCTTAACCACATATGTAATAGCTCTCTGAAGCAGGGTATTTTCCCAGATAGACTGAAGTATGTCATTGTTAAACCACTGCATAAAAAAGGGGATATGTCTGATGTCAACAACTACCGCCCAATCTCTCTTCTGACTGCCTTTTCCAAAATTCTTGAAAAAGTAATGTATTGTACAGTTGCTTCACACCTTTGTAACAATAAAGTTTTAACAAAATGTCAGTTTGGTTTCCAGAAATATTTTTCAACGGAAAACGCTATATATACATTCACTAATGAAATGTTAAATACACTGAGAAACCAGAAGTCACCCATTGGGATTTTTTGTGATCTCTCAATGGATTTTGATTGTGTAAATCATGGAATACTTCTAGACAAGCTTAAGTACTGTGGTATAAATGGGACAGCGTACAAATGGTTTAAATCATACCTAACTGGAAGAGTGCAGAAAGATGAAATAAGCAGTTCACATAATATGCAAAAAACTGGTGATTTCTCAAACTGGGGAACAATCAAGAATGGGGTGCCCACAAGGTTCGGTCTTGGGTCCTCTGCTGTTCTTAATATATATTAATGACTTGCCAGTCTAAATTCACGAAGATGCAAAGCTGGTACTTTTTGCCGATGATACAAGCATAGCAATCACACCCAACAGACAATAATTAACTGATGAAATTGTAAACGATGTTTTTCAGAAAATCATTGAATGGTTCTCTGCAAATGGGCTCTCATTAAACTTTGACAAAACACAGTATATACAGTTCCACATAGTAAATGTTATGACACCATTAATAAATATAGACTTCGATCAGAAATCGGTAGTTAAGGTAGAATATTCAAAATTTCTGGGTGTATGCATTGATGAGGGGTTTAACTGAAAAAAAAAACCACACCGAAGATCTGCTGAAATGTTTGAGTTCAGCTACTTATGCTATTAGCGTCATTTCAAATTTTGGCGATATACATCTCAGTAAATTAGCTTACCATGCCTATTTTCAATCTCTGTCTTCGTATGGCATCATATTCTGGGGTACCTCATCATTGAGTAAAAGAGTGTAATCAGAATAATTGCTGGAGCTCATCCAAGATCATCTTGCAGACACTTATTTAAAGAGCTAGGGATCTTCACTATAGCCTCACAATGTATATATTCACTTATGAAATTTGTTATTAACACTCCAAACGAATTCAAAAGTAATAGCAGTGTACATGGCTACAACACTAGGAGAAAGGATGATCTTCACTACTCAAGGTTAAATCTAACTTTGGGTCAGAAGGGGATAAATTATGCTGCCGCAAAAGTCTTTGATCACTTACCTAATAGCATCAAAAGTCTGACAGATAGCCATATAGCATCTAAAAGGAAATTAAAAGAATTTCTGAATGGCAAATTCTTCTACTCATTAGATGAATTTTTGGATATAGTAAGTGGGTAATTTCCCCACCCCCAAATAAAAAACATATTAAGTGTGATGTAATATTTTGTGTAATGTAATGTCTTGTATTGACACCTTATATTAACCTGATACGTTCCACATCATTAGGAAGTGTCGTATTCATGATCTATGGAACAAGTACTAATCAAATCTATTCAATAGCGCAAATTATTTTGTTATAGCTGGGGTAAATATTTGCTTCACCTGGCATAGCACTGAGTATATCATTATTAATCCAGCAGCGTCTTCATTTTTTGGTGCTAGAATAGCTGAATTTAACATGGATTGTGGTAAAATATTCTCTGCAGTAGTGTCATAAATATCATTAATAATATTATTTTGATCACTGTCTAATAGGTGTAATATTTCAATAATGCTATCACCAAACTGTGGAAATTTTCTTGTTTCATCAGTACCAATTTGTTTCACAAAATCTACAAACTCTACCTCATGTGGCAAAGCCCCCAAATTTTGAATTAAAGTGACAATGAAATTTATGAAACTCATTTCAGGTTGCAATGCAATTCTCAACTAAAGCTTACGTGATCCATGTGGAACAACTGTAAAAGTTTGTCGAAAATCACCGCAAAAAACAAGTTTTCCCTCCAAAAGTTTTATGTTTATTACATTCATCTGTACACAAGTTTGTAAATAATTTATCTATAAGTTTCAGTACCTGAAGTGGACGCATGGAAAATTCATCAAAAGTATCAATGAACATAAACTAATTTATTATTTATTTACTGTTTTATTTTATATTACGCACTGAATATTCCAAGCTTGGAATCGGCCATTTTAGGGTATAGTGAAATGTTTTGCCATCAGTTAGCAGAACTGAAGCTCTGTCACTAAAGGCAGTTGCAATCCAATGAAGCTTATGTGAAATTAATTTATGAACAATAGACGTCTCTGGGCATATTTTACCACAACCGGCATAAGAAGCTAAGAAAAATACATTTGAGCAAGTGTTACCATACTGGACTTCCCAAATAAGGTGGTCAATTATAGTATTCTGTTCACAGTTAGCTCCTTTGTAAAGTTCATTAAATTTTAACTCTTCATGGGTGTCGTTGTACGAGTTGTCACCATCAGCCTGAAAACTGGTTTGATGCAGCTCTCCATGCTACTCTATCCTGTGCAAGCCTCTTCGTCTCTGAATAAGTGCTGAAACATACATCCTCCCAAATCTGCTTACTGTATTCATCTCCGAGTCTTCCTCTACCATTTTTACCCCCACACTTCCCTCCAATACTAGACTGCTGATTCCTTGATGTCTGAGAATTTATCGTACCAACCAATCCCTGCTTCTAGTCAATAATAACTAGAATGAATTATATGTTCAGCGATCTAGATAAAGTTAGAGTTCGTCCTTGAGACATGTCTCAAGGACGAACTCTAAACATTTACTAGTGGGCAGGAGCATACAGAAGAAATGTAGGTTATGTCTAAATGAATAGTTGTCTGTGCACAAAAATCATCATATCTAGTAGAACTATTCTTGACATGAGAGGTCATGACTTTACAGTCTATTAATTGCTATACTGAAGAGATGTAGCATATTTTTACATAAGATGAAGCTTAACAGTTTAGCTGTCAGAGAATGAGAGAGACTTAACAGTCGTAGCAAATAATACTCTGTATTACAGTGAAGGCGCTGCAAAATGCTCCATGTTACAAAAGAAATGGTAACAAAATAGCTCTCAATATGCAAAAATGTTTCGTAGCTTTATGTAGAGAACTCTCAAAACAGACAACTTCAGACGCTCTTTGCACAGCAGATGTAAAAACGTAAGATTACACTTAGAGAGCGACTTTGCAGTCCAACGTATTGCTATCTTGACAGGACTTAGAACGTTTAACATGTGATGAAACTTAGAAGTTCAACTGGTGCAATATCAGAGAAGCACTTAATCAGAGCAACTTAGCAACTCATGCATTTTCAGCTGTTGTTGGACATAGCAGATATTTATAAGTAGAAGAGACAAAATATCTTTCGAATGTGATTTCTCAAATATTAAAGTTATACAGGTGAACCATGCAAGTTACCTGTGAGAGGAAGGCGATCCCCTCACTTAAAAATGTAATCCTAGGCTGGACGTTACATCAATTTCTGTTTATTGGACGGATGAGTTGAGTTTAACGTTAGCCTACACTGATAAGCTTCCATCCACCAAGGCGTACCTACAGCGAAAATCAGTGTTAGTTGAAGAATAATCTTGTCATCCATCAAAAAGTGGGTGGTCAATGTGGTACAGTTAGTTGACAATCTGTCGTATGAATCTACTTCTACAGCTAGTTAGGAACATACTTCAATCTACAGTATAATATGAATTTTCTGCTACTACCATAATCAATGTTACATCGGACCCACTGCCTGAATCTATTGAATGATTGTGATACTATAACAACAACATTGATACTCTACTAATTGAGCCACTTCGACCAAACATCTTTAAGAATTTCCACAGCGCGTTTTCCTGCGCAAACTCCTTTATAATTCACTGTGGCATAAGATTCGATCATGTTAAAAGTGGTATTGTAGGTAGTTTCAACATAACCAAATCGTTTGGTTTCATAGCTGTAGCGCTTCTGAGTCAGTGACTGGAGCTGCTGAGATTACATCAGCACACATTTCTTTACCCATATTCTTGACAGTCATTGCGTGAGAGAAATCTGGCTAAGGTAGTGTTTTGTTCTGTTCGTGGCATTAGTGCAATATCAGATGAAGATACATGCAAGTTCCCTTCTACATAGCTCCGTCTATGTTGTGAGAAAGCTTGCGTGCTTATACAGTGCTTAAAGGTGTGTGTCCTACAAACCAGTGCAGTAATGCTCAGATGATTTTATTTTAAAAATGCTGAAGAACTGATTCGCTCATATACTCGATCTGCTGGCAATTGTAAGACAGCATGTGGAGTTCAGAGTGGCCATAATACCATACCCACGGTATCATGAGTGTTTGCAACCTAGGTCGGCAAAAGACTTACTGGACAAACGTTTTTGATTAATGAAATGACAATTCACAGGGCGTTCATACATAATGCAACACATTTATGTGCCTCTGAAAGTAGTTTGCCTTTATTCAGAATACCAATACATTGTATTATTCCCTACTCTTTTTGGCACAAAACCCTCTTTTTCAGTATAATCTCCATTCAATGTCACGGCCTTACATCGCTTGGATTTCACAGAAGTAACTGTCTGTGTGCCGCCTTTAATGTTGACAAAACTGTGTGGCCATTGATGACATTATTTACCAATTTTGAGGCGAGCAATTAACCTTGATGATTATGAGTCAGGGTGTTTGACCATTTTACTTGGACGTTTCGCGGAGGTCGCCTCTGGACTGCTGATTGAGCTGTTTATGATAGAGACATTATTATTATTATCAGGAATATTTTTATGTGCGAGGATGTGAACTCTTATTGAATATGTTAATGAGTTAGAACTCAAGACTTTTATTTACAGTAGTAGTTCCTGATCCCGCTGAGTAAATAGAGAGTAGAAACATTTTGTTTCAGTGAACACAAGAATGTTGATTGCAGACTGGAAATTATGGTCTGTATGTTCTTCATCAGTTTCTGGCTGACTGCAAAAATAGTTTTCAGGCTCTTGTAAAAACAACGGCGAAGAAGTTTATTTAACCCACCGCTCCACAGCGCAACTGCATGGATTGCCGTTGTGTTTCCGATTCGAAGACACGAACCCATGTATTATCGTCTGTGACTATGTTCGACAAAAAATGGTCACGATCAGCCTCGCAACGTGCAAACAATTCCACACAGACGGTCTTCTGTTACGCGGCAAAGAACCCAGCAAGCACACACCTTTGAGTACCCTAACTGATGGATGAGTGTGGCAGCACTACTAACAGAGATGTCCGGTTTTTTTTTTCCTTTATTGTGATTTCATTCCCCTGCCCCATATGGGCAGGGGAGGGCTGTCAGCGGCACAATCCGCCGCTCTTCAGCCGAGTGACACGACAACTAAAACAAGAATAAAATGATACATACATAAGGAGATAAAAAAGGGGAACATAAAACAGAGTAAGGGGAGAAAATATAGGTAAAAATACACTGACATGTAGACGTCCATGGGGGTCAGTTAAAAAAGTCACCAGAAAGTTAAAAAACACAACTGGCGATTCTTAAAACACAGAGAAGACACTGAATGCGCATGCACAGGTTAAAAGTTGGCCACAGTATTAAAAACACTCCGAAACAACACACTTAAACCCCACTTGGAGCACACACGACGAAGAATAAAACTACCAGGTGGGACCTGCCGAGGGAAAGGTCAGAGAGGATGGAAAAGGAGGGGAGAGCATGGGGCAACTGGGGAAGCGGCGGGATGAAGAGAGGAGGGGCAACCGTGGGTTCACGAAGAGGCAGGAGACACGTGGGGCGGGAGAGGAAAAGGGAAGACAGGGCAGGAGAGAGCGCAGAGACACTGAAAGGAGGCACAAGAGATGGAGGGGGAGTAGGAGGGGAAAGCTGCTCAGAAGGAGGGAGGGGGAGGAGAGGGAGCCCTGAGGAGGAGGCAGGAAGAGGGGGTTAGAGTTGGTAGGAAGGGTAGATGTCAGGGCGAAGCTCATCATACGGGAGGGGTAGATGTCCAGTTGTGCAGCGACATATTTGTTTGTGATCCATCGGTCACTTCGAATGAGAGTGTCTGCACATTTCGACATTGCATGAGTTACAGTTGTATGTAGGCGATTAGCACACGGGAAATCGGACAGGTTTGCACGACCTCGTTGTGGTGATAACAGGTGCCTCGCCCAGGGACGCATGTGCTTTTGTTCACTGCCATATCTCCGTAGACATTCTGCAACCACCTATGAATATCTGCGATGCTCTGGTTTTCCGCACCTCCGTTACAGACGCCACTTTGAAGGCTATGTATAGCGCTGCCAACTATCGGAACTTCTCGAAACTATAGTGGCTTAAGCGGAAATGTTCCACGACTTCCTACAACAAATTACTATTTTTTTCAAACGAAGCTGGCCGAGAAAGAGAAGTGTTACATTACTTATTATACACCCCTCTTAGAAAGAGCTGTGCATTTTGTTGCATGAAGCAAACTTCACATTGGCAATAAATTGTTGCAGTCAGAACATCTGGGCTGTTATATTCTTATAGGGATCTACGTTGTTTGTTCCCTGTCACATTGCTACGTTGCGTGGAAAAGTCAGGTGTTTATACAGTACTTAAAAGTGTGTGTCCTGCAGACGAATGCAGTACTGCTCTCTTTATTTTACTTTACCATATGAAACTAATGACTGTTGGATGGCATTGAGTTATCAGCAACATGTTTATATTGAATGTTCCATACTCCACCTAGAGTGGATATGTCGTCTGCAACAGGAAACGTTTTTCCTGAATATATTTCACTCAAGAAAGAGGAAGAATGGTCTACTTCTTCAAAAATTACACCTTTCTTTCCCTTACAACATATTAAGAGCTTGTCCAATCCATGTAACGCAGAAACCTAACACTATATTGAGTGCAAATAAAGATAGACATACGCGCTGTTAAGTATACATTCCATTCTTCAAGAGCTGCAAAACCGGTGGAGATATTGGATGATTGATCTAAAACGTGAAACACTTATAATTCATGTATGATCAATTACAGAGGTTTCTTAGGAGCGCATGACAACAGACTGAACGAAATCAGGGACTCCCTGCTAGGATCATAACAGTTATGTGTACTACAGACGGAGTGTAACGGTATGGACCAGGTATGACGCAAAATTCGCTTTTTCACGTGCAAGTTTAATTGATTTAAATGCCATATTCATTGATTTCATCTTAAAATTCAAGCGAAAATTCGGTGATTTGCAGCATTTATGCCGGCTGTCTCCATTTAGAAATCCTGTGGAAACGTTTGATGTTACGTATGCAACGTAAAACACCTTGTCAGCCAGGAAGCCTTTGATGAAAATGTTCTGTGACATCGTTGCTATCATGTATCATTTGATGAGTGAGTAGCTACATTTGAAGTACAAGTTCAACTGTAGGGGTGTAGGTTTGGCACAGAAATTCTCTGATACACGAAGGGAACTGATTGATTTCTGTACTATCTTCGCTGATTTCAACGCAAGATTCAGTGTTGTCGGTAAAATATTCGTTGATTTGGGTTATGTTCCACTCGTAAATGAAGTGATGGGTGAATGACAACATGCTTCTGTAAGAGCACTGATTTTTCTTGGCTTCACTGTCCTTAGACGAAAGCTACATTCATGACAGTATATCGTACTGCAGTCATCTCTAGGTAAGCTTGCATACAATGCTGCTTGCTTTAACATGCTGGGGAAATAAATCGCAATATTTTCGTACTGAGTGAATGCAGGAGGGGCGGGGGGGGGGGGGGGGTAAGATTAACAGTGATAAGTAAAGGCGTTCAGGGGAATACAAGGTCGTACAGTTCTAACATTAGCCCTGCTGTAAGTGGGACGTCGTATACCTGACAGTTCTAGGATACCCAGTCTGCATTGAATAATAGGGCTTTACCCACATTATAAACTGCACAAACAACTGTCTTCATTCCTTTCTGCATGACTTGGCGTCAGGAGGTCCACACACAGAGGTAAAGCACCCTCCTATAGCAGCACATAATGTTCTATGCAATGGTAGGGCATTGTGTGATGTCATGTGGAGTGTGGTGAAGAACCCAGGCAACACTGGCTCTCACTGGTTCTCAGTTGAAGGTGGGCCATCAGCCCCTGCATGGCTCAGCATTGCACATGGTCAGTGGCTGGCTGTGCTCACGAATATCTGTTTCCTGCTCCCATCAGCTCTGTCCTGTGTGGTGTAGAGTGGCATGTGGTGGGCAGATGGTTGGAGTTCTGCAAGAAGTTTGATGCTGCATGTTTCATCAAACAAAACTCAGGTGCATACTTACCCTTTCTTATCCCACTAAACACACACATGATAGCGATGTGTGTTTGACAACCAAGTGGGCTGTCCCAGAGAATTATTCAGTTTTAGTATTAGGACAAGTGGCAAAGTGACAAACAGAAGGCTTCCCATGATATAGAACTTACAGAAACTGGATTTAGTCACCATTTTAAACAAATGAATTTTCCTGTCATTTTGAACTTCTGAGAAGAGTGCTTTAGGTTTCAAAGTGAAGGTGACTCAAGTCAGGAAATTTGTTTCATGTGTCATATCAGAGGATTAGGGAGGAAATTGTTTAGACTTTGGACAGCTGGGCTAGCAACATTGTTAACCTTAGAGCTTGTGGTCTCCCGATTTTTGAATTTAATTTAATTTAATTTGAACTGATTTAAATTGAATTGAATTGAATGAAATTGTGGCACTAATGGGCTTTAATTTAGGACAGTCAGTATGTGGGAGAAAACCAAGTGATGATCCTGAATTCTGTAAGTGACCCGACTGCTCTAAGAGCTCATAGAGGTCTGGGTGAATAATAGTTTGGGGAAAACATGTTAACTGGTTTTTCATGACGCTGTAAATAGGTATCATGCAAAGTTCAGACTGAAAAACATGTTTATGTGTTCTGGAAACAGCCAACAGCGTCATACCGGCAATACAAAAACATCTTTAGTCTAACATGTAGGCTTAGACCTGCAAGGGAAACGAACAGCTTTTGTCCCGGCTGTGAATAGCATCGCATGTAGACTCAGACTGGCATGAGGGCTGAGGAAAAAGCAGGAAATCTGGCAACAATACAGACTGTGTGGGTATCACCTGGTAAGCCATCTTGGATCGCTGTTTTGGATTCTGATGTCATATAGCTGTACTAGTACCACTTGTGAACCATCTTCGACTCCCATCTTGAATTTTTAGAATTTCATACCAACAAAGGCTAATGTACCTTTCTTTGATCTTTTAATTTTCCGCCGATTTGTACTTAGGACAACAGCCCTACTTCCACAGTGACATCATAGGTGTGTGTGTGTGTTTGTTGTTGGGAGGGGGGGGGGGCTGTATTACATTTCCAACAGTTTTTGAATTTCCTGCAATTTTATACACATGCCAACTGGGCTTTGTTGATGGGGCCAATTGGGCTTTGTTGAGTGGAGAAATCTGACATCGATGCATGACATCAACGATGATGTCACAGTGGGAGAAGGGAGGGGTAAATCGCCAACAATGCAAAGTGCCCCAGAATCGCCACTGTCTCCCTATTATAGAGTGAAAGTACACCACCAGTCAAACGTTTTCGATCACATATCACAACTGTGGAGCTCGTTTTGAATATTCCGTCATATCCTCAGTTTGATTAAGAAACAAGTGTAAAGATGTAAAGACTAAGAGCCTTTGTGGTGTATTTGAGAGATTGTTCGTACAGAGGGCGCCGATGAATAACCACTACAACTTTAACGCACTTTTATCTACGACGATTCCATTAGAATGGGCCTCATTCCTCCATCTGTCTGTGTAGCAATCAGTTTTCATTAGTTTACAGCACATTGTGTGTATCTAGCTGTTGTTTCTATTGCTAATCAAGTTTATACCATATTGCCTCACAATGGGACGGAAGTAGGAGATCGACATTTGAAATACGTGCTGCAATTGTTGCTCTACATCACGACCCCTATTCTAGAAGGAAAATAGCAATAAAAGCTGGCGTAGCCCCATTCGTCCCATTTTTACTTGGACGGTCCCGTTTTTTTTCCAAAATATCCTGCCGTTCGGAAAGTTTTTTAGGGGACGCTCGAATATCTCGCGTTTTTTAATTCTTCTTGGCTAAAGTGTTGTATGCTACCGGAAGTTTAATTTGCATTTAATTACTGTGCGTTGCACAAGTATATACACTAGGAAGAGCCACTTTTACAACAGTGATTTTACTTTTATCACTGGTAGTGGAGAAACAGTAGTATGCACTTTGTGCAAATCGAACTTTGCTGTTGGTATGGAGGAAGTGTTCCAAGATGCTACTCCAGGCGGGTGTAAACTGAATGTGCGCAACGGAAAATAATAAACGCTAAAATGAAGATTTGGCCGTATCTGACTACCCTCTGAAGCAGATCTTTGGATCTCTTAATGCTCTTTAATCTATAAATTCCAACATAAACAGAAATGAGTGATTAAGGGTACTAATTATACTAAGTTGCTGCTTATACATTTATTGTATATTAAAATAAAACTTAGGGACCGATGACCGTAGCAGTCTGGTCCCTTTAATCCCCCAAACCAACCAACCAACCAAAATAATCTTTATTACAAATGTTTATATTTCCTAACTAAAAATACTGATCCATTGAACAACTCTGCCCTTTTGTTATGACTGCGTGATCTAATATAAATGACGCGAAATAACTGACGTCATCTATGTACCCAAATACCAGAAGACACTACTTTTAAATATGATCTACAATGGAGTGCAACGTCAGTGGAAATAAATCCTACGTGATCACAGCTGTTTAGCCTTATAGCCACTAATAAGCCAAAGCAATTAGCAATATCACAATATGTACTGCGTCCGGTGCGTCGGAGCGATGGTTTTCGTACACGTCTGCGACGATGGAAGAAATTCAGCCGCAAAATAAACTCACTCGAAGAGTAGGACGGCTGAAGGCGGTCCTCTGACTACTATACTCTAATACTGTCTTCTCCTCTCTGTGTTCTACAGACGAGAAACGCGAACTCCCAGCCACAAGAACAGAGTTCAGATAACGTCTCAACGTAAGTATAGGCAGAAGAAGTGCTCTGAATAACTGAACGCTGAGTAGTCAACGACGTCTTCCAACCAGGAGGCGAAGACTAGAATCGTATAAGTTCACAACAGTACAGTGCCTAACCGTTCTAACTATAAAATCCCATCAGAGGAAAGACAGCAAGTCCGTCTGTACCAACAAGAAGCTGATACTGAGCGACCGTCACACACGGGAGCTCAAAACGGAAGACCTCTTCTCTCCAGCGCTGGCTTTCCAGCAAGGCTTGGCTCCCCATCTTCGTAATTCCGAAAACGAATCATATTCCCGAAACCACGGAATATTCTCCCTGTCTACAGATTCTTCCGAACGCCGACCAACCATATTTTAGTCTTTTGTCGTCCAGCTCGGAAAGTTTGCGAGGAAAAACGTATACTCGTATAATGGTACGCTTCTGAGTAAAAATCCTTGGAAATAACCAACCTGTGAGGTTTCGGAGGTGCCGCTTCTTCGTTCCTCTCACCGGCGTCCAAGATTTTCAGGTTTCCGAGTATAATCCTTCCGCTTCGGCTGCAATACCGGACGGTCGCGACTTGTGCACCAGCGCTTAGGTGCTACGACGTCCGTCTTGCTATTTCCTGTGTTTATGCAGGACTAACACACCTGTGTGGGCCTTCCACCCAGGGCTTCAGTTCCGCCAGCCGTTTCATTTCCACTGGCGTTCCAACCTCTATTAGTATAGGCAATCATTCATTACGCCGTTTCTATAGTAAAGACACTCCGTCACCTTTCATACAATAAGCGTTAACAATTATTTACAATGTCAGTCTCCTTTATATATTCATATATACGATGTACAACCTATCACATGACACCTAATTGTGTTTGTAGATCACGGCAAAGTATGTGGATGAGTGCTTATAAGGTGCGAAATTATAGCCACCTTACAATACCCCCACCTAACGAACTCTTTTGTATTAGAGTGGGGTAATTCTTGTAGTATTATCTCATCCAGTACAAAATCATATGACCATCAATTTTCTGTACAAGCTTGCTAATAAGAATACGAGGGCAGAGGAACACTTGACTCATGATATGTTCTTCTACAGTCATTCTGCATTCATTCATGGGATTACTGCCATAAATTTACTTATTACATGTTTATAATAATCTGTTTACCCTTTATGTTTGGGACATTTTTCCGAGACGTGACTATTGGAATATAGAATATCAAAAGAAATTATCTAACATTACAAAAATTGTTTATGCTCTTTCAAAAATGGCAGTTCCCATCTTTCTTTAGACTTAAGGCCCACGCTCTCTGTCATTCATCCATCCCTAAGACATAGGTTGAGGCAAGAAATATTAAAGTAAAGTATACTAATCTTTTCAAAGTGGTGGTCCAATAAATTACATGTGCTTCTTTTAGCTATTAATATGCAAGACAAGCAGTTACTTCAATTATTCAAGAGGTTATCTATTGTTCATTATACAAATATATAAAATTCTATGAAACATTCTGCGTAATTTTTACTTAGTCATATTTATGCTCTTGGCCTACATCACAAGAAAACCACATTTCGTAAACTGATTGACCAAGTCTAGTGTTACTCTAACGTGTATACTCTTTAAAAATTTCCAAAATCTTATGTTCTAAAGCGTTCTTTGACGAACTGCATTTACATTTACTGCGACAATTAATATTTATAATAAGAGTTCGGATCGACCACCAAATTATCTAATGTGTTGTTCACAGTGTGTTGAATGTAATACATAAAAACATTTACAACCCATAGCATCATTAACAAAGAAATGACAAACAATAATTTTACATAAATACATACACAAATAAAATTCTGGAAATTCGCAAATATATATAAACAATGAAGGACATCGCATCAATATCAATAAGAAAGTCAAACAATGTTTTACATGAATACATACACAAATATTTTCTTAAGACTACCCTGAAAAATAAGTACAAAATGTTTACACAAATGGTAGATATCGGAAACTGTTAGTTTGTGGGTTAACTGTTCAGTGTTCACTACATTATGCACCTTTTTTTGTCAAGAGTCACACACTGATTCGGATTTCGCAACACACGTTCGTCTTCATTTGTGTATGGGGATGGAAGCTACAGTTTTTTGTGAAGTGTAGGACGCGAAGTTTGTTCGAGATCGGACATGTTCCTTTAAAAGTCAGTCTTTGGACCCACAGCCGATTGTTGATCTCGTCAGGTTACCAGTCTCTCGTAGAATTGATGATGTGGAAGGATCTTCTGATTATACAGCCAGGTAAGTGGGTGTATGATTTGAAACACCCAACTTTTCGTCGAATTTGCACACAGTGTGAGGGAGGTACAGTCAGGTAAGATCGTTATAGGTCACCTAGAATTCTTCTGCGTCGGCTAAGAGAAGTGTAATTGTGCCTAGTCTTCATTCTTCGTGTTTCTTCTTTTACTATGTTTGTGTTCCTACACTTCTGTTCTTCATGTCGCTTCTTTCTCTTGATATAACTATTGTATTTAGGATAAGGATATTGGTAATTGAGGACAGGTAGGTTATCTGTTTGGTGACACTATACACGGAATTTGAGTCGTTGTGTGTGACTCAGATTCCTCAGAAGTCAATGCCAGGTGATCGCAGAAGACGGCAGAGGACCGCAGAAGAAAGTAAACACAGTTGACAGCTCCCTACAGCTATTAGCACTTGCTGTAGGCTTACTTGACTGCATTATGTATACAATTGGCTTATCTCGTCTCCATCTTGTAGTACAACAGTGGAGACAAGTCATTAGTGGCCGTTTAACTACCATGTTGCCGTGAACGAGCAGGGCTGTTGCGGCTGCCGCCTGTTAACCTGCGCCGTCATTGTCTGCCGCCCGAGATCTTCAGGTCGCCGATGAATAGCCCAGCTGTTTGCCCACGTCCGCGACCGGACTTTGGTTTACAGACGGCTTTCCGTTAGCCTCCCGTTCCATCCGCACATCATGTTGTTGCCTGTGTGTCTCACAAAATTTTTTGCGCCTCCTGTGCCCACTAACGCCCACAATTAGTTTCCAATTTACAACAAATACTATACAATACAAATACTATACACTAGTGAGGTCATTTACCTTTCCATTTATTATTGTTCTATTTGTATTATTAGCCAAGACACTCACGCATTTACTATTATTATTTTAACTATACATGACGGTACTATCTGTTCCCGAAGAACAGTTACCGTAGATGACCATGCAGCTTTGCTAGAAATGAAATGATAATTAAATGGACACCCTAGCTGCAAACAGGCGTTGATGTACTTCATTGGAGACATGTTGAAAATGTTTGCCCCGACCGGGACTCGAACCTGGGACCTCCTGCTTACATGGCAGACGCTCTATCCATCTTTTTTTTTTTTTTTAATCTCATTTTGTTCGTTTTCGTTCGTTGTGTCTGCTCGGGGCGGACGTCGTAAGACATCCGTGTAAGTTCGTTGATGATCGATTAACTCAGTTTTTTTATTACAGAGAGCGCGTAACCCTCTCACCGAACACGCTGAGCTACCGTGCCGGCTGAACCACCGAGGGCACAGCAGATAGTGCGCCTGCAGGGACTTATCCCTTGCACGCTCCCCGTGAGACCCACAGTCCCAACATGTCCACACCATTATATTCATAGTGCGCCTAATAGATGTTTGCCCATCATACTCATTACTCGTGGCATGGTCATCTACGGTAACTGTTCTTCGGGAACAGATACTACCGTCATGTATAGTTAAAATATGGCTTCCCGGCCATTGACCTTCTTGTGTTCGAACGCACACGCTATGCCCGAACTCGTACGGGACTTGGTAGATTAATCTGCCACGAGTAATGAGTGTGATGGGCAAACATCTATTAGGCGCACTACGAATGTAGTGGTGTGGACATGTTGGGAATGTGGGTTTCACGGGGAGCGTCCAAGGGATAAGTCCCAGCAGGCACTCTATCCTCTATGTGCCCTCAGTGGGATGCCGGCACGGTCAGAGGGTTAACAGCCCTCTGTAATAAAAAAACTGAGTCAATCGATCAACAACGAACTTCAATGGATGTCTTACGACGTCCGCCCCGAGCAGATGCAACGAACGAAAGCGAACAAAATGAGATTTAAAAAAAAAAAAAAAAAAAAAGTGGCTCAGATGGATAGAGCGTCTGCCATGTAAGCAGGAGATCCTGGGTTCGAGTCTCGGTTGGGGCACACATTTTCAACATGTCCCCAATGAAGTACATCAACACCTGTTTGCAGCTAGGGTGTCCATTTAATTATCATATTATTATTTTTGATAAAAAATTTTTCGTATACAAACTTAATGTTACTAATAAAAGAACACACCTCAACCTATGTACTGTAATTACTAAATATCTGTCAGTATCTTTATACCTATAAAAATACATGTTCATTAGTTATCCATACAACCGCAGCATTATAGTCATCACCAGACCCAATGTTAATAACTGCAAACTACTTGTTAACTATTTGTTACACTACTGTTAACTACTTGCCAATAGGATGTTTATATGTCTAACTACCCCACTGTTCAAAGAAAACTACTCTGTCGTTGTGTATCCCAAGATCGTCCGATCTCATGGATCTTGCTTTCGTCGTGGATGTCGTCGTGAATATCTGTGAACAATAAAGTGCACGTCTGCACACACAAACATACAAAAATGAATGATTAGGTGGGCCTCTTCTCCATTTCATGCTTCGGCTTGTTTCCTGTGGACAATTATAAGCTACATAGGAAGTTTAGTATAAATTACTGCAATCTTCTTTAGTCATATTTTTACGTACCTTTTCTCATGGTCTTACTCAGTACTACCTTCTCTGTCGCTGCCCCCCTTTTTCGGATTTACTGATGTTACCTTTCTCTGGTGGTCTCTTTTTTTCACCTTAATAAACTTAACTTTTTATTTTACTAGTGGTACCTGGAAATATAAAGATTTTAGTTCATTACGTAAAATCACTGTTCATCAACACGACTGCCATGTCCTTAGGTGTATTACCCTCTGTGTCATGTGCTTTGAACGTACAGCTTCGTACTTTTCCTTTATTACATTTTACGTGTCTATATCCCCTTATTACACTTCCATTTCATGTCTCTAACACTCAAATAATATTTCGGTGCGCTCATACGGAATTCCGTAAACTGGCCATCATGTGCCAAATTATTCCGTCTCTTTGAACAGCATAAGTACAACATTCCTATACAAATAACGGTGCGCTCTTGCGTAACCACGTGGAGCTGGCCACCTAGTAAATTCTCGTTTCTCTTAATTGAGACATTTCATACTTGGACGACACACCTGCAGGTCACCGCAAACCCTATCAGCAAGTCACTCAGTTATGATCCCATTGCTATACATGTAAAATAGACATTCATTTGTAAATTTTTTTCTGACGTTCTTTCCTAATACGTTCCACCTCTATTGGTTAACGATTTTTTTTATCTATTCACACATATTTACAACATTTTTGCAGTACCACGCGTCTCTCAATTTCACTTTATTTCTTCATGGACAGACAGCACATCTTAAAAATCTAAACACCTTCTAAAATTGTACGCTCATCTTGCTTTGCACATAGTTATAACCTACCAAGAAACATACCCTAATTTTCTAATCCACGACATCCTGCCATTTTATGTACTATAGTACCTCTTTTAACATGATAATATTATAAAAATTTTGATAAATCTACAGATCCCTTCAGTGTAATAATTAATTGCTAACTATAGAGTACTATACTTCTGCCATACAAGCTCCCTTCAATTCTCCCTACTTCTTCTATAAATGGCTTGAGATGGCTGAGCATAATGTAGTCCCAAGGATTTTCCTGTTTTGACAGACTCAATTTCAACCGCATTTGCGAGCGCTAGTCTTCTTATACATACTCAGCTTCATTTGTTTGTTGGACAATCTATAAGACTTAACTAAGACTTTTTGTCCAATTACAAATTCCGTTAAGTGCGCCTTTTGGTCTGCGCGCACCTTGCGCTTCTCTCCAGCTACCCGAATATTGCGCAAAGCCTCCTCCACTAAGACTTTATGTTGTCGGCGCGTCCTTTGTGGAAAATCGATCAGTCCTCGAATTTTATCTGGAGGGTCCCTATTCTTCAGAGCCATCATTGGTGGCATCAGTGTAGTACTGTGGGGATGTTCGTTTATCACATCCTGAAAATCTTTAAGAAACACATCCCAGCTAGCTTGATTCTTTCCACAGTATAATCTACATAAATTGCACGAATCTTTCGTAGTTCTGACTGCGGGGTTAGATCTCGGGTGAAACCTACTAATAAAAATGGGCTTTATCTTATATCTCCTTAGTGTTCTTCTCCATACCTCAGGTTTATATTGAGGGCAATTGTCTAAGATGACACAATCTACAGTTCCCTCTTGTTTATGAAGTCTCTACACAAAGCTCTACTTATAGTTGCACCAGTCACCCTTTTTAGTGGTGTCAACGTCACAAATTTAGATGTCAGCTCCAATACTACCGATATATATTGATGGCCCCTCGATGTCTTGGGTAATGGTCCCATTAAATCCGTCCTTGCCATATGCCTTAACTTCTCAGGAATAATTGGGTATAAAGGATCCTGGGTTCCTACAGTTATGGATTTCGCCTTTTGGCAGTTTTTACGGATGGCTAGTACTTTCCGTATGCGTCTCTCAATGTTTTTAAAGTAGCAGACACTCCTCATTTTCATAAAACATTTTCGTGGACCGAAATGTGCGTAACTTAGGTGTGGGTACCAAATAAGCTTATTTATTAACTCATTTGGTACGCACACCACCCACGGCGAATCATTAACGTTTGCCCTATAAAACAGAATCCCTTTTCTCAAGAGGTAGTGCTGTCTTACGCAGGCCTGCGTCGGATACTTCCATTTTTCTTTAATTTTGACTAAATCTGGATCCTTGACCTGCTCATTCTGGATATTCCGCATCGTTCCAGTAACGAAGTTTTCAAATGCCACGCCTTTGAGATAGAACAACGAGAAGTGCTCTTGCTCTAATGCTTCAGCCGTCTCTTCTGTTATGCCAATAGGTAAGCGGGACAGGGTGTCAGCGATGACGTTTGTCGGACCAGGTACATAGACCGTTGAAAACTGTTATTCCTGAAGCACCGCTACCCACCTCGCTAGTCTTCCATGCGGAGGTTTGGCGGTTAGGAGAAACTCTAGCGCCCTATGGTCCGTATAGACTTTTGTTTTTCTACCAAACAGAAAGTATCTGAACTTTTTAAATCCCCATGTTCGATAACAGAGTAATTTCTTTCACTTCTGGATAGTGCCCTACTGCCAAAGGCGATTGTTCTGTGTACTAATTTGACATCTTGTTCAAACTCCTGAAACACCATGACTCCCAGACCGGTTTTCGCGCTGACAGTGGCCATGCAAAAATCCTGTGATAAGTCAGGATGTGATAAAATAGTAGCATTGACGAGTGCCGCCTTCAGATTATTGAATTCTCGGTCTGCACACTCATCCCACACCCAGGGCGTTCCTTTTCCTGCCAATTGGCAGAGTCGGGGACTTGCTAATGTTTCCACATAGATAAACTTCTTCTAGAAATTTATGATTCCTAGACACCCTCTCAGTTGTTTTCTGGTTGTAGGAGTGGTATACTTTGCAATTGCTGCCAGCCTCTCTGGGTCGGGACTAATCCCTTCTCCTGTTATCACGTGTGCCTGAAAGCTGACCCTACTGCTCCCAAAACAAGACTTCTGAATGTTTGCGGTCACCTCATGTCTTTTCAAACTGCTTGACACTTCCTCTAAGAGTTTGTTATGTCCCTCCCAGGTCTTTTCTGCTATCAGTATATCATCTACATAACACGTGAGCTCTTTTAACTCTTCACTCAATAATTTACTAAAACCCCTGCTAAATGCAACTGAAGATATATTCAACCCAAAAGGGAGCCTTTTGAATTGGAAACACCTTCCGAAGGCAATAAAGGCCGTGTATTTTCGGCATTCAGCTCTATCTGCCAATCGCTCGAGCGCAAATCAAGTGAGGAAAACACCGAAACCCCGTGAAATCTTTGAAGCAGTTCCTGAAGCCTTTCAGGGCGATCCGTCTCTGGCACAATAAGGCGTGGGTCTAACACGAGTCGAATACCACAGTCCTTTTTGTCTACTATGCCTAGTGAACTATTGTACTCAGATCTCGCGGCCTCAATTACACCTTCGTCCTCCATTCTTCGTAGTTCACTTAGAATCCTTTCCCAGTATGACCTTGGGATGGCATAAGGAGGTATCCGAAATGGTTTATGTTTCTTTACCTCAAATTTATATTGATACCCCTTAATGCATCCGGTTTTGGGTACGAAGATCTCTGCGTTATTTTTTAGTTCAAGCTCCAACCCTTTTCTGTCCTTATTATCTATGTCATCCAGATTCTCAAGTTTCGAATCAATCCTACTGTTAATTTCATTAATATGTTTTCGTTCTGACTTGAACTCTGCTCTATTGTCAGTATCCTTTTTACGATCTTCCCTCTGAACTGCATGTTGGCCTGTCAATTGTAATTTTAAACAGCTCCCCGGAATTTGAGCTTTTATTGCCTTCTCATTAAATCTGATTTTTATTTTATTCTCTTTCCCTAATGTTAACTCCACTCTTCCTAGATCGATGATAGCTTTCTGCGCTGAAAGAAAATCTACACCGATTATTATATCAGCAGTTAGTTTCGGTATTACGAACATATTTGCGGTCATATAGTGTCCTTGGCAATCAAAGTCTAGGCGTGTTTGTTGCGAAACTTCCATACTTTTCCAACTAATTTACCTCGTACCTTTGTGTTTTGTACTGTGAGCACCGGTGGATTAACTGATTCTTTGCATTTAGCGAACAGCCTCTCTGAAATAGCTGAGGGTTCACTTCCACTATCTATTACAGCAGTACCCATAATTCCTCCAATTTGTACTTTTACCACCGGATAGATTTCCTGTTTGGGTAACATTTCCTTTTCATCAAGTAATATCTCCCTCATGTCCTCATATGCTATAATATTTATATTATTAGTTCCGAGATGGTTTACGGGCGCATTTTCTCTAGTGCCCGTCGCCTGGCCTAGTCACTGTTTATTTTCCAAGTTATTTTGGCATATTCTCCCAGGGTTAGGTGGTCTAATTTCAATCGATTGTTCCCAATTCCTGCTGTTATTCATTCCATCCCATCCTTGGTCAGATCGTTGACGAGTTTCTCTATTGTCGCCCCATGATGCGCTATTATTTTGTGGCTCTCATCTCCGGTCACTTTGTTGCCCACATTCTCTGCCATAGTTCCTCCACTGTCCATTATTCCCACTACGATCTCTCTGCCCCATGTTTAGGAGAGGCGGACGATTTACATTGTTTTGCCAATTATGGCCTCTATTATTCCCGCCATTGTTTTCCCTTCTTTCACTTTGCACATCTCTCTGCCTGCGTTTTTCTCGCGCCTGCTGCTCGTTGAAAGCGAACTCGAACTCTCTTAGGACATCGGCCGACGAGCGTTTGCTGGTAGGAAATTGGCAACTTCATGTAACATAATCTTATGATCTCAGCCGGTGTGCATGGGTCGTCCAAATACTGATTTTTCTTGATCAAGTTTTCGAAAAACTTCACCGGACTACGGAACCGTGAACTCTCCAAGTCTCTGCTCATCATTATTTCCTACTTGATCCTGTCCTGTGTCTCCTTGGACTAGTATTTGTTTTAAAATGCGCCACGAAATTCTTCGTACGACGTGCACGTTTTTGCAATGTTCCGCATGCATTCTGCCGACGTTCCCTCGATATGTGAACATACGAAGTCCAGTTTGTACATCAGACGCCAGGGAGGAGGTAATGATAAATCAAATTGTCCAATGGAAGTTTTCGGATGTAAAACATTACCCTCGTCTTTGTAGTGCTGAAATTTTCGTAGAGAGATAAAATGCTTAAAATCGAAAATTTCATTGGAGTTCCTTCCCGCTCGGCTTACCACGTTTTCACTTGGCACTAACGTTTCCGATCTACCGTTACTTTGGGCATCCTCTCTTCTACTCCCTGTTACGTTCTCATCAGTGGAAAAATGTTTCGTGGTGCGCATTATTGGGTAACAATTATGCATATGAAATATTTCATTGCTGTTCTTCGTATTCGCAATTTGCGATCCAGTCGTGCCCTGTGTAGACGCAGGGACCATATCTCTAGCGATATTTCGTTGCTCTGCAGATACACGTTCAGTCCTTATCGCCTGGGCTTGGACATGATCGTGTAGAGTTTGAACTGGCTCTTTCGGTTTCTGTTGTTTCCAAATCGGCCGGCCGAAGTGGCCGTGCGGTTAAAGGCGCTGCAGTCTGGAACCGCAAGACCGCTACGGTCGCAGGTTCGAATCCTGCCTCGGGCATGGATGTTTGTGATGTCCTTAGGTTAGTTAGGTTTAACTAGTTCTAAGTTCTAGGGGACTAATGACCTCAGCAGTTGAGTCCCATAGTGCTCAGAGACATTTTTTTTTGTTTCCAAATCGCCTATTACTTCTTTTCTGGGAGGTGATTTTTGCCTTGGTTACGACCTGATTTCCTGAGATAATTGCTTAATTTCGCTCTCTATGTTCTGTGTAAATTGGAAGAGCTCCTAGGTCAATGCCTTATTTGGTGCAATTTCCGTCTTTTGCAGCTACCTTATTTCTAATTGTTTTACGCGCCTCTGCAATTTAGTTAATGCACATCTACCTATCTTTGTCGTATTTTCTGTTTTCTCTACTGTTTCAATAGCAACCCGCATTGCACCCCTCGCTAGTAATCGCGCCTCGCTCGCGGTTCTTCTGACCTCCGCAATCTCTCGTTCTAGTTTTGTTCGGAGCGTCAGTACCTCATTTTTCACTTCCCTCGTCTCATATTTTATTGACTGAATTTCGACACTAACGTTTTGAATTTTACTTCCCATTTCGGCACTAAAGTATTGAATTTTATTTCCCATTTCTGAGCTGATCTTCTACATTTCAGCACTAACGTTTTGAATTTTACTTCATATTTCTACACTAACGTTTTGAATTTTACTTCCCATTTCTGCACTAACGTTTTGAATTTTACTTCCTATTTCTTTTAGGTATGCAAGGATGTCCAACATACCTGTGTTACCTAAATCTTCTCTCCTATTGTGACTTTCCATTCCTCTACTCTTAGGTGACCTTCTCCCCTTTTCCCTTTCCATTTCTTGGTATTCAAAAAAGTCATCACCGGGCGCTCCTGATATGCTGCCTCGTGACGATACCACAGATGGCGATCTACCACAATTCTTAGTTGTTCTGCGTTCACTTGGACACCCTACATTATATTTCCGTGTCTTTACAATTGCCTCAGTGTGTCGCTCTTCCTCATATTCGCTATCAGATCGCCCACCACGGGCTTGACTGTGTCTATCATCCTCAAAAAATTCCCTTGGATCGGTATTCCTCTCACCAGTGCCTTGTGCTGCTAACATAGCTAACTCTTTCTCATCCCACAGGCTTTCTTGACTACCCCGTGTATCTGCCATTTCTATATTGTTGCAACTAGCGCTCTGTTGTGCTACTTAGCGCGCATTCGCCCTAGTTAACATGGCTGATCCCTGATAACAATTCCCTCTTAAATACACTCAATTTACAGTACCCACATTGATTATGTAATGGCACGTAAGATAAATATCAACAACAAAGAAGCTAAACTAATAGCAAAGTCGTGACCGAGCAGTGTCGTTACAAAACACAAAATACAATGACACATTAGATAACACCAATAAAGCGCAACGCCTCTGAAAAGAAATACAATAAATACACAAATACTATTTTTAATGTTATCTCAAGCCGTTACCACTTCAAACTGTACATGCAAGCTGGTGATCACTATCAGCAACACCTAAACATTAAACGGGATTTTTTTTAAATTTCCGAGGATTCATTCCTTTTATGACTACTATCAGAAGAGTCTAAGTCGGATCCTGGCAGGGTAAGCCATATCCAAGATGCTACTCCAGGCTGAATGTGCGCAACGGAAAAAATAAACGCTAAAATGAAGATTTGGCCCTGTCTGACTACCCCCTGAAGCAGATCTTAGGATCTCTTAATGCTCTTTAACGTATAAATTCCAACCTAAACGGAAATGGGTGATTAAGGGTACTAATTATACTAAATGATAAACGTTGTTGCAGCTTATACATTTATTGTATATTAAAACAATTTTTATTACAAATGTTTATATTTCCTACTAAAATTTCTGATCCATTGAACAACTCTGCCCTTCTATTATGACTGCGCGATCTAATATAAATGACGCGAAATGACTGACATCATCTATGTACCCGGCAACGGCCTTGCCGCAGTGGATACACCGGTTCCCGTCAGATCACCTAAGTTAAGCACTGTCGGGCGTGGCCGGCACTTGGATGGGTGACCATCCGGGCTGCCATGGGTGACCATCCGGGCTGCCATGCACTGTTGCCATTTTTCGGGGTGCACTCAGCCTCGTGATGTCAATTGAGGAGCTACTCGACCGAATAGTAGCGGCTCCGGTCAAAGAAAACCATCATAACGACCGGGAGAGCGGTGTGCTGACCACACGCCCCTCCTATCCGCATCCTCTTCTGCGGATGACATGGCTGTCGGATGGTCCCGATAGGCCACTTGTGGCCTGAAGACGGAGGGATAAGTGATCTATGTACCCAAACACCAGAAAACATTATTTTAAATATGATCTACAATGGAGTACAACGTCAGTGGAAATAAATCCTACGTGATCACAGCTGTTTAGCCTTATAGCCCCTATTAAGCTAAAGCAATTAGCAATATCACAATATGTACTGCGTCCGGTGCGTCGGAGCGATGGTTTTCGTACACGTCTGCGACGATGGAAGAGCTCCAGCCACAAAATAAACGCTTTAGAAGAGTAGGACGGCTGAAGGCGGTCCTCTGACTACTATACTCTAATACTGTCTTCTCCTCTCTGTGTTCTACAGACGAGATGATAAATATAACGCTTTCCTTAACACATTTCTCATGCTCTTTGAGAGTTGCTTTCCATTAGAACATTCTAAACAGGGTTCTAGCAGTAACAGGCGGCCCAGGTAGCTGAGTAGTGGGATAAGGATATCATGTAGACCAAAGTGGGAATTACATCAAAATGTTAGAAATAGTCAGAATCAAGCTGAAGCTGTCCATTACAAACAGTGTTGTAAGGTGTGTAAAATGTTAGGAAGGCAAAGAGTATGTGATATGCAAATAGAATAGCACAGAATTCACAGGATAAAATTAAAACCTTATGGTCAGTTGTGAAGGAAGTGTCTGATCAGCAGCACAAGGTTGACAATATAAAGTCAGTTCTTAGTAAAAATATTTCTGTTACTGATAAATCAGATATAGGTACAGTATTTAACAATAATTTTTTGAGCAATGCTGGTGAATAAAATAAAAATTTAATTTCCACAGGGAATCGTATAATAAATGAAAAGCACCAGTTGGCTTTTGTTCTACAATATAACTTTTATTGTTAACCAGTTTTCAGCTTACAAGGCCATCTTCTGACATTTAATGAGTATACTCAGTAGGCCTTGTAAGCCGAAAACCGGTTAACAATAAAAGTAATATTGTAGAACAAAAGCAAACTGGTGATTTTCATTTAATATAATGTTGTTCTACCAAGCACCGATGGAAGATTCTGTTAACATGAACTCATATAACTTTCTTGGGAAATGGCTTTCCGAATTTAATGAATGAAATACTTCTATGTGATACAGACAAGGGGGAGATTGAATCAATAATTAAATCACTGAAGATTAAGAACTCTTATGGATATGGGAAGGGAGTAAGACAGGGTTGTAGCCTCTCCCCGATGTTATTCAATCTCTATATTGAGCAAGCAGTAAAGGAAACAAAAGAAAAATTCGGAGTAGGTATTAAAATCCATGGAGAAGAAATAAAAACTTTGAGGTTCGCCGATGACATTGTAATTCTGTCAGAGACAGCAAAGGACTTGGAAGAGCTGTTGAACGGAATGGATGGTGTCTTGAAGGGAGGATATAAGATGAACATCAACAAAAGCAAAACGAGGATAATGGAATGTAGTCGAATTAAGTCGGGTGATGCTGAGGGTATTAGATTAGGAAATGAGACACTTAAAGTAGTAAAGGAGTTTTGCTACTTGGGGAGCAAAATAACTGATGATTGTCGAAGTAGAGAGGATATAAAATGTAGACTGGCAATGGCAAGGAAAGCGTTTCTGAAGAAGAGAAATTTGTTAACATCGAGTATAGATTTAAGTGTCAGGAAGTCATTTCTGAAAGTACACTCCTGGAAATTGAAATAAGAACACCGTGAATTCATTGTCCCAGGAAGGGGAAACTTTATTGACACATTCCTGGGGTCAGATACATCACATGATCACACTGACAGAACCACAGGCACATAGACACAGGCAACAGAGCATGCACAATGTCGGCACTAGTACAGTGTATATCCACCTTTCGCAGCAATGCAGGCTGCTATTCTCCCATGGAGACGATCGTAGAGATGCTGGATGTAGTCC
Organism: Schistocerca nitens; assembly: GCF_023898315.1. NCBI lineage: Eukaryota > Metazoa > Arthropoda > Insecta > Orthoptera > Acrididae > Schistocerca > Schistocerca nitens. The sequence continues at coordinate 802,892,164 of NC_064617.1, read as the reverse complement.
TGTGGAACGGCTTGCCATGACATTTCCACCTGGCGCCTCAGTTGGACCAGCGTTCGTGCTGGACGTGCAGACCGCGTGAGACGACGCTTCATCCAGTTCCAAACATGCTCAATGGGGGACAGATCCGGAGATCTTGCTGGCCAGGGTAGTTGACTTACACTTTCTAGAGCACGTTGGGTGGCACGGGATACATGCGGACGTGCATTGTCCTGTTGGAACAGCAAGTTCCCTTGCCGGTCTAGGAATGGTAGAACGATGGGTTCGATGACGGTTTGGATGTACCGTGCACTATTCAGTGTCCCCTCGACGATCACCAGTGGTGTACAGCCAGTGTAGGAGATCGCTCCCCACACCATGATGCCGGGTGTTGGCCCTGTGTGCCTCGGTCGTATGCAGTCCTGATTGTGGCGCTCACCTGCACGGCGCCAAACACGCATACGACCATCATTGGCACCAAGGCAGAAGCGACTCTCATCGCTGAAGACGACACGTCTCCATTCGTCCCTCCATTCACGCCTGTCGCGACACCACTGGAGGCGGGCTGCACGATGTTGGGGCGTGAGCGGAAGACGGCCTAACGGTGTGCGGGACCGTAGCCCAGCTTCATGGAGACGGTTGCGAATGGTCCTCGCCGATACCCCAGGAGCAACAGTGTCCCTAATTTGCTGGGAAGTGGCGGTGCGGTCCCCTACGGCACTGCGTAGGATCCTACGGTCTTGGCGTGCATCCGTGCGTCGCTGCGGTCCGGTCCCAGGTCGACGGGCACGTGCACCTTCCGCCGACCTCTGGCGACAACATCGATGTACTGTGGAGACCTCACGCCCCACGTGTTGAGCAATTCGGCGGTACGTCCACCCGGCCTCCCGCATGCCCACTATACGCCCTCGCTCAAAGTCCGTCAACTGCACATACGGTTCACGTCCACGCTGTCGCGGCATGCTACCAGTGTTAAAGACTGCGATGGAGCTCCGCATGCCACGGCAAACTGGCTGACACTGACGGCGGCGGTGCACAAATGCTGCGCAGCTAGCGCCATTCGACGGCCAACACCGTGGTTCCTGGTGTGTCCGCTGTGCCGTGCATGTGATCATTGCTTGTACAGCCCTCTCGCAGTGTCCGGAGCAAGTATGGTGCGTCTGACACACCGGTGTCAATGTGTTCTTTTTTCCATTTCCAGGAGTGTATTTGTATGGAGTGTAGCCATGTATGGAAGTGAAACATGGACGGTAAATAGTTTGGACAAGAAGAGAATAGAAGCTTTCGAAATGTGGTGCTACAGAAGAATGCTGAAGATTAGATGGGTAGATCACATAACTAATGAGGAGGTACTGAATAGGATTGGGGAGAAGAGGAGTTTGTGGCACAACTTGACCAGAAGAAGGGATCGATTGGTAAGACATGTTCTGAGGCATCAAGGGATCACCAATTTAGTATTGGAGGGCAGCGTGGAGGGTAAAAATCGTAGAGCGAGACCAAGAGATGAATACACTAAGCAGATTCAGAAGGATGTAGGTTGCAGTAGGTACTGGGAGATGAAGAAGCTTGCACAGGATAGAGTAGCATGGAGAGCTGCATCAAACCGGTCTCAGGACTGAAGACCACAACAACAACAACATGGATATGATGGAGTGCCTAGCAGACTATTAAAGTACTGTGCTGCACATGTTAGCCCTGTATTTAGCCATGTCTGTAATTTTTCCTTTGGGAATGGTCAGTTTCCTGAACAATTAAAGTACTCAGTAGCAAAGTCGCTTTATAAAAAGGGAGAAAGAGATAACGCAGACAATTTTAGATATATTTCTAAGCCACCAGTGTTTGCTAAACTTATTGAAAAGGCTGTGTATATAAGGATAATTGATCATTTTATATCACACGATTTGCAATGAAATGTACAGTTCGGCATTAGAAGTCGTTTAACAACTGAAATGCTATATTCTCTTCTCTCTGCGAGGTACTGGATGGGTTAAACAAAAGGTTTCGAACGATAGGCATATTTTTTGATTTAAGTAAGGTGTTTGATTGTGTTGATCACAAAATATTGCTCCAGAAGTTGTATGATTGCTCACAATTGGTTCACCTCTTACTTTAGCAACAGACAGCAAAAGGTCATTATTCACAATGTTGAGAATGGCTGTAATGTGGGGTCTGAGTGGGTAGTAGTAAAGGGGGGGGGGTGCCCCAGGGATCAGTTTTGGGGCCACTCCTGTTCCATATTTATATATATGATATGCCCGCGCTTTCAAATTGAAACTGAAGAGTTTCCTCAAGGGCCACTCCTTCTATTCTGTTGAGGAATTCCTTGAACAATTAAGCTGATTCTTGTTGTATTGTTGGTTGTGTTTACTTACTCTTATTGATTGACTTTTTTCGGGTTCATAAACATTTTATTTTTATGTGTTACTACTTTTATGTCGTAATTTTATGTACTGACATGTTTCATGACCTTGGAGATATGCTCCTCAATTTGTTCCTACGGAACTTGACGAGTAAATAAATAAATCTTGGAGATGCTTAAATTCCTTTGTAGATTCTATCGCAAACACTCATAGAGCTTCAATTTTTAACACCGTTTGACAGAAAGTCGCTGCCTGTGCATCCAAAAAATATAACTTAATTCACAGGTGAGATTTTCGGAAAATGTATTAAAAATATTTGGGCATTTACCGATGCTCAGAAAACAGCTTTTTAAGGGCTGATATATTTTTAAAATTCTTTCAATGATGCCATTGCTGTAGACCACCGGTTTCTAGAGTCATTCTCATAAATTAAGGATAATTGTAGAATGTGGTGGCACACAACGGGCACTACACAAAACTGGCGCTAATAGCATAGGCACGTAGGGAACACACAGGACACAGATCTGTTAGTGATACATTGAGAAAAGTGTCCCGAGACACATGTGCTACAAAAGGCCACTGTTTCCTGCGCATGAACTCCGACATCAATATGGGATACGATCACCGTGCACATGTACACAGGCTGCACAATGGGTTGGCATACTCTGGGTCAGGTGGTCGAGCAGCTGCTGGGGTATAGCCTCCCATTCTTGCACCAGTGCCTGTCGGAGCTCCTGAAGTGTCGTAGGGGATTGAAGACGTGCAGCAATACGTCGACCGAGAGCATCCCAGACGTGCTCGATGGGGTTTAGGTCTGGAGAACAGGCAGACCACTCCATTCGCCTGATATCTTCTGTTTCAAGGTACTCCTCCATGATGGCAGCTCTTTGAGGCCGTGCGTTGTCATCCGTCAGGAGGAAGGTGGGACCCACTGCACCCCTGAAAAGGCGGACATACTAGAGCAAAATGATGTCCTGATACACCTGACCTGTTACAGTTCCTCTGTCAGAGACATGCAGGAGTGTACGTCCACCAATCATAATCCCACTCCACACCATCAAAACACGACCTCCATACAGGTCACATTTAAAGACATTAAGGGGTTGGTATCTGGTTCCTGGTTCACGCCAGATGAAAACCCAGCGAGAATCACTGTTCAGGCTATACCTGGACTCGTCCGTGAACATAACATGGGACCACTGTTCCAATGACCGTGTACTGTGTTCTCGACACCAGGCTTACATGCTCTCCTGTGACTAGGGGTCAGTGGAATGCACCTTGCAGGTCTCTGGGTGAATAAACCATCTCTGTTCAGTCGTTTGCAGACTGTGCGTCTGGAGAAAAATGTTCCAGTGGCTGTGGTAAGGTCCTGAGCAAGGCTACCTACAGTACTCCGCGGCCGTCTGCGGGCACTGATGGTGAGATACCAGTCTTCTTGTGGTGGTGTACTCTGTGGACGTCCCGTACTGTAGCGCCTGGACACGTTTCCTGTCTGCTGGAATCGTTGCCATAATCCTGAGATCACACTTTGTGGCACACGGAGGGCCTGTGCTACGACCTGCTGTGTTTGACCAGCTTCCTGTCGCCCTAGTATTCTACCCCTCAGAACGTCATCAATATGTGTTCTTTGAGCCATTTTCAACACACAGTCACCATTAGCAAGTCTGAAAACGACTGCACACTTAGTCGCTGCACCGTGCTCTGACATGCACCAACCTCTGCATATGTGGACTGCTGTCAGGGCCACCGTGCGACGATCGAAGGTCAAATGCAACGCATGGTCATACCTCAAGGTGATTTAAACCCGCAAACTGCCCACCAGAGCTTTGTTTCACCATGTATCAGCATTATCCTTAATTTATGAACATGAGTGTAGTATTGTGGCGTTGGAATCGCAGAACTCTTTCACCCCATTTACGTGGGGCTCCCAAAACCGGATTTCGTAAACCGATTTCCCACTGCTTCTTCTGGATGGACATGTAGACATTTCAAGATCGATTCTGGAACTCCACTTCTAGTTGCCGATTAGAAAATTCCGCAATCGATTTTCGCTCCCATGTAAACGCAGCCGGATTTGAAACGGTCTTGGGCTGTCAGGTTTCGTCTTGTTTTTAACATATTTCGGCTAATACGGACTGAGCGGCCTTTGGTACAGGAAAGGGTAACTAGAAATATTAGACTGAAGCTATTTACATCTCGTCTAATTGAAGAGAAATAGTGATTGTGCTGTTAAATAAGAAACTGTAACAGCGGTTTTCCGAGCACCATGTTTAACTTGCCTAGCATATCCGCTTCAGACATGTAAACATGACAGCGAAAAACGGTTTACGAAATTCGGTTTTCGTCTTTCGGATGTAAATGTAGTGTTTCAGAGCTTCCACTCTGATGTAAAAAAATGAGTAAATTTTCGCAATGATAACATTCGAAGTCCACAGGCAGACAATCTCAAGCTGTTTTGATGCATTGTGAACTATATGTGCTCCACATCCAGTCCATATGAGTTGCCTTCCGAGTGATAGGTAAAATTTTGCTTAAACATTATTACTCCCTCTTCTATTCTTTCCTCCAAATTTGTGGTTAGTATTATCTCCACAAAATGCCACAATTTTCCTACTTAAATCATTGCACGGTAATACCTCCTTCAAAAAATGACAACAAAATCCGATGTTTCACCAGGGTGCTCTAGAAACTGTAAAATCTTGACTCTCGCACCTTCATAAGGTAAAAAAATATCGCATCAAGACAGGGAATAATTTTACTGTGCCATGATTTGAAGCAACCGTTAATAAAAAATATGCATTGGGCTTCACAAAGATGCTCTTTCAAGTTATACATGACAATAGGTGCCAGAACTAGTGGTGGGCAGGAAATCGCGTATCTGTTAGAAATCACAGTGACTGCGAAGTCACAGATATCACAGTAGCAACTTTACAGAATCTAACTGCGATTTCAGTCACAGTTAGCAGTCGCAAGTAGTATTTCACATTCAAAGACGTGAGCCATCTATTGGTCGAATTTAGCACTGCTTTCTGGGATTTCAGTGACAAGTCGCAACTAAGAGTCGCAAGTAGCAGCTAAAAAGCGCGGTTAACAGTGGCATCTGTTGGCCAAAGTTCGTACTACGTCCATCTCTGCGATACGGTATCGAGTCTAACTGCGATTTCCGTGACAAGTCGCAACTAAGAGTCGCAAGTAGCAACTAGAAAGCGTGGTTAACAGTGCCATCTGTGGGTCAAAGTTCGTACTACGCCCATCTCTGCGATACACTATTGAGTCCAACTGCGATTTCAGAAGCGTCTCGCGGGCCCCGAGGAATCATGACGTCACATCATGACATGACGTCGTCTCTCACGCTAGCCAATATCGCTGGTAGTTTTCGAAACGCGGATATTCTTTGAACATGACATGCTAATGCATTGTGGGTGCGGGTGTATAATGGCGGGTTTTGTGATTTGTGTGCGTCAAAGCTTTTCAATCACGGAAAAAAATTGATAATACTTGCTACAAAAGCAGATGTTTGCAGAGGAGAAAGGATAGTTTATATTCCAGATAATGGACGGTAAGTAACTTCCATTAGTAATCTTATAATGCTCAAGAAAAGTAAAGTGTATGGTAAATCTACAGAAATTTCATTCTTTGTGCATATAATATTCTGATGCATTATGTTACCCAGTAAAGTTTCTTTCAATGCGTCTATGTGGATTATTTGTGGTAATGGCGTATTCTCATAACAAATGGCTTCGGTATTTAAGTTGCAATCATCGTAACTTTTTCCTGATCAAAAAGTGTGTAGTAACTGTATTCTAACGCCAGAAACCTGCACATTTGAAAACTTTTGAATGTTCAAAATTACATCATTCATCATAGTCAGTATTTTTTTACAGTAAAATAGGTATGAATTGCAATGACTGAATCCAGATTTGTGAGTGATGTAATCTGTTTTTGTAATGGATGTTTCAGTTTCTGAAGTGAAAATCCAAAGAAGAGAAGACAGCGAGAAGTAGCTTTTTGTCTGTTTCATGGTTTATAGGCCTACTGGGGAAACTCGCCATGTGAAAAAACGAGTAACGCATCAAGCTTGGTACCTCTATGGTGATGTGGAAATCCGAGCGTTGTTAATAAAGAAATTAATTCAGTGTGTGTGTGTTTCTTTTGATTCCTTTATCATGTTGCTTATAGTAGACCAAATTTAATTAAAATACCCAGGTGATAATTTCAACATAAATTGGACTATGTGCATAGCTGTTTCTAATGGCTTTGCTGCTTGTCAGAGGCAAAGTATGAATATTTACCATCCTCTGGCATGTGCGTTCACTAGTCATTTATGGCAAAAGAAATCACTGACTGAAAGCATAATTTGCTTGGTAGAATAATTGGAAATGACCTTTTTAGTTATAATTTTACGTTTTTAGATTATAGTACTCCCTGAGAGATTATCTTCTGCATTTCTTGACCCTGACATGACTAGTAATGGATGTTTCACCACCAGGTTAGGCATACAGCATTAAGTGTCCTGCTCTGCTGTGAGCAGCATGGTAGTCAATATGTTAAGCAGGCATTTAGGAACTTTAAATGTGAAGTATATGCATCTGTACAGTTGTGGCTAAAAGAACAGCTAGAGTGCTAATTACTGTTTCAGGAATTATCCTTTACACAGTTAAATATGTATCTAAAAATGAATTCATGAATAACTTTGTAGTCATTTAATCGTTTGGTTTTGTAAGACATTTAAATAAAAATACTGCACACCCAAAAATAGTCTGGAAATGGCAAGGAATATCAAATATAAGTAAATATTTTTCCTCAGTAAGATAAAAGTGTAAAATTGCTGATACCTGGTTGTTACCATATCACTGCTGCCCCCAGCAGAGCAGTCTGCTGTGACCACCGGCACATTCATGCCAGCCAACGGGTTAATACACAAAACATGGCAGTGCAAGACTTGGTCCGGAATTCTCATTGGTTGAAGCAACTAAAATCAAATTTCTGATGTGTGCTGGAACTGTGTTATTGGTATATTCCCCAGCATGATTTAAAATTTTTGCATTGAAATGGCACTGACAGTGTGATATATATTTTGCAACTGAGAATAGATACTAAAAAAATTATGTGGGAATATATTTCAAGAAACCCTTTCATACCAAACCTGACAATTATATTGACACACAAGTAAACCACCTGAATGGCACACTGGGTTATACAAGCATTAGGTGTAGGTGTAGAATAGGTAATTTACACAGAAAACTTTTCATACAAATTTTATTATAAAGCACACTAAAGTTAAGGGAAAGGTGCAATGCCTAGATGAGATAAACTTGGACACGCAAGAACTGGTTTTGCTCAGATATATGGAAAATTGGTATGCAGTCACTGGAAGGGGTGGATATTTTGGAGGGCAGTGGTGAGGAATCTGATGATGTCTTCGGCAATGGGAGTTGGGCAGAGTGAATCATTTGGATGGATAGCATGATCAGTAGGATGGATGGGTACTGTTAATTCTGGATTGACGGGTGGGGGTTTAGCCTAGCACTGGACGAAGTAGGTCATTACAAGTGTTGCAGGTGGGAGGGGAAATAAGGTTGGGACAGTTTTTGTAAAAGTTGGAATCTTTACAGTGAGAACAGGTGAGGAGGCTGGAATTTTTAGTCAGGAGCCAGGTGGTCATTATAAATGAGGAATTTTTGACATGATAGACTAGCGAGGGGATTTCGACTTTAGGCCAGTGGTTGTAAATCAGGGCTCCCTCTGTGAGGTGGTGATCGGTGTAGGGGGCAGACTCTATGAAGACTCACATGAGATAGGTGGGACACAGGGCATTGTAGATACAGCAGGTTTTATGGATATCTAAAGCAAGACTCAAATAGAGTTCAGAAACCATATCTTCTGCTGTGATCTTAGGGCCAATCTTTGTTATTACAGCAGTGAAGTTGAGGGACAGTGAGGCGGCTGTGGTTGTTCGGATGTGAAATGATGCTGAAGGGAGTGAGGGAGGCATGAGGGCCAAAGGTAACATGTGGGATTTTGAAGAGGAAGTCGGAGTGGGAGTTGACATTAGTGGGTTTGATGAGGATAGAATCTTTGCAGGGGGTTGGATGATTTGAGTGATGAGGGTGTGACGGATGTATTTTCATATTTTTAAAATGAGGGATTTGGGATGTAGGAATTTGGATCGGGGCTGGAGGTAAGGAAAGTAGAAACAGCCAGGGGAGAAGGTGCAGGGGAAACAGCAGTGTTCATGCACTCCGTAGGGTCAGGAGTTGTTTGTGACTTTTTGGTTATGTTGCTAGTAGTGGAGTCTGTGTTTAGGGCACTTTTGTCGTTTCAGTGTTTTTTTATTGACTTTGGTATAGTATGGGGGTTAGGGAACTGGAGGAGGCAGGATGTGGTGTAGTGCTGGTCCTTGCTGCAGGCTCAAGTAGGTTCGAACACGTGTTGATTGCAATGTGGTTTCAGGCTTTGCAATGGTAGCTCAATGAGCTGTTATTTATCTGGTGTTGCTGAGGAGGTGGGTGGTGTGGGAAAGTTGGAAGTGGGGGATAGGCAAAGAATGTGGTAGAAGATGTAGAAGAGGCCATGGGAAAGGCAGTGTAGGTAAGGAAGTAACTGCAAATGGTGACCGTACTGTTGGAAGGGAAGAGTGGACATAGTGTGGTGGGCTGCTCCATGTAGTGATAGTACAAACAGAGGAGGGAATGATGTAAATGACAGGGTGGCTGGAGTGTCCATTGTGGGTCAAAGGATGCAGGAGACAAACACACGCATGTCCAAAGCATAGTGGAGTGGCCCCTGCCAGTCTCTGCAGCAACAAATGCGAACTAAGAGCAGAGATCTCTAGTTATTTGCTGCTGATGGTCGCGCTGTAACAAACATATACTTTTCTGATATGTGTACAGTAGCGGGTAATGATACAACTGTGTAAAATGAGCCTCTCAATACCATTCTGATTCTGATGATATTTCTTGGCATTTTCTAAATGAATTTCTCTGTGTGTTTCTGAATCGATTACAATGTGTGGTAATTATTTTTTGAAATTCCATTCCTCACATTATTTTTTTTCTTGACAGTTTGAAATGTTTCTTCTTATTTTCGCGTATTTTCTGAAAACATTAAGTATCCACTGTTATCAGTCTTGCTCTCTATGCCAGCCATCAGTAAATAAGCTTATTATTGCCCAATACAAGTTCTGAAAATCTGTTAGAAAAGAGACATTTAAAAAATAAATGATAGTTAACATTTTACAAAATGTACTTATCATGTGAGTAATATCTTCTACATAAAAGTCATCACAGTTGGATTGTACCAATATCAGTCAAACTCTGTAAACTATCAAAGTGTAATAACTTTGTTTTATGTGACTGCTAGTACACACTGATACCAGACTGCTGATACTATGTGCGGCACGTGCGATAGTCACTCACACCAATCTCAAGTGTGTGCGAAGACAGAAGAACATCGTCTAGATGCTGAGCATTTTTACCGCGTGGAGTGCGTTAATACGCCTGCAGCGACAGGCCACATTTATTCTTAGAACATCAGAGCAGCTAGTGATTTTTACTCTTTCATGGGTCATTGTGTTACTCTTATTAAAAACAACACATGTACCTAACTTTGTGATGAGATTTTGAGAATTAATAAATCTATTGAATGATGGAAATTAAAAAAAATTTCAGGAGTGAAATTAAAATTCAGTGCGAACAGATATCAATGATACGATTCACTGATGCTGGCATTGCAATCCTGATTGAAAGTGAAGAAGAATTACATGATCTCCTGAACGGAATGAACAATCTAATGAGTGCAGAATATAGACTGAGAGTAAACCAAAGAAAGACAAAGCTCATGAGAAGTAGCAGAAATGAGAATAGTGATAAACTTAGCATCAGGACTGATGGACACAAAGTATATGAAGTTAAGGAATTCTACTAACTAGGCAGCAAAATAACCAATGATGGACAGAGCATAGAGGACATCTAAAGCAGATTAGAACTGGCAGAAAGGATATTTGTGGCCTAGTGAAGTCTACTAGTATCAAACATAGTCCTTAATTTGAGAAAGAAATTTCCGAGACTGTACATTTGGAGTACAGCATTGTATGATAGTGAAACATGGCCTGTGGGAAAACTGTAAAACAACAGAATTGAAGTATTTGAAGTCTGGTGCTACAGATGAATGTTGAAAATTAGGTGCATTGATAAGGTAAAGAATGAGGTGGTTCTGTGCAGAATCGGAGAGGAAAGGAACAGGAAGATAGGGCAAAAAATGTAGAGGTTTAGATTAGATTAGATTAGATTAATACAAGTTCCACGGATCATGAATACGATATTTCGTAATGATGTGGAACGAGTCGAATTTTCCAATACATGACATAATTAGGTTAATTTAACAACATACTTAAGTTAATATAACAACTTTATTTTTTTGTGTTTTTTGTTTTTCTTTATTTTTTTATTTTTATTTTTTTAAATATTTTTTTCTTAATTTATATCTAAAAATTCCTCTGTGGAGTAGAAGGAGTTGTCATTCAGAAATTCTTTTAATTTCTTCTTAAATACTTGTTGGTTATCTGCCAGACTTTCGATACTATTTGGTAAGTGACCAAAGACTTTAGTGCCAGTATAATTCACCCCTTTCTGTGCCAAAGTTAGATTTAATCTTGAATAGTGAAGATCATCCTTTCTCCTAGTATTGTAGTTATGCACACTGCTATTACTTTTGAATTGGGTTTGGTTGTTAATAACAAATTTCATGAGAGAGTATATATACTGAGAAGCTACTGTGAATATCCCTAGATCCTTAAATAAATGTCTGCAGGATGATCTTGGGTGGACTCCAGCTATTATTCTGATTACACACTTTTGTGCAATAAATACTTTATTCCTCAGTGATGAATTACCCCAAAATATGATGCCATATGAAAGCAATGAGTGAAAATAGGCGTAGTAAGCTAATTTACTAAGATGTTTATCACCAAAATTTGCAATGACCCTTATTGCATAAGTAGCTGAACTCAAACGTTTCAGCAGATCATCAATGTGTTTCTTCCAATTTAATCTCTCATCAATGGACACACCTAAAAATTTGGAATATTCTACCTTAGCTATATGCTTCTGATTAAGGTCTATATTTATTAATGGCGTCATACCATTCACTGTACGGAACTGTATGTACTGTGTCTTATCAAAATTCAGTGAGAGTCCGTTTACAAGGAACCACTTAGTAATTTTCTGAAAGACAGTATTGACAATTTCATCAGTTAATTCTTGTTTGTCAGGTGTGATTACTATACTTGTATCATCAGCAAAGAGAACTAACTTTGCCTCTTCATGAATATAGAATGGCAAGTCATTAATATATAATAAGAACAACAAAGGGCCCAAGACTGACCCTTGTGGAACCCCATTCTTGATAGTTCCCCAGTTTGAGGAATGTGCTGATCTTTGCATGTTATGAGAACTACTTATTTCAACTTTCTGCACTCTTCCAGTTAGGTACGAATTAAACCATTTGTGCACTGTACCACTCATGCCACAATACTTGAGCTTGTATAGCAGAATTTCATGATTTACACAATCAAAAGCCTTTGAGAGATCACAGAAAATCCCAATGGGTGGTGTTCGGTTATTCAGATCATTCAAAATTTGACTGGTGAAAGCATATATGACATTTTCTGTTAAAAAACCTTTCTGGAAACCAAACTGACATTTTGTTAGTACTTCATTTTTACAGATATGTGAAGCTACTCTTGAATACATTACTTTCTCAAAAATTTTGGATAAAGCTGTTAGAAGGGAGATTGGACGGTAATTGTTGACATCAGATCTATCCCCCTTTTTATGCAAAGGTATAACAATAGCATATTTCAGTCTATCAGGGAAAATGCCCTGTTCCAGAGAGCTATTACACAGGTGGCTGAGAATCTTACTTATCTGTTGAGAACAAGCTTTTAGTATTTTGCTGGAAATGCCATCAATTCCATGTGAGTTTTTGCTTTTAAGCAAGTTTATTATTTTCCTAATTTCAGAGGGAGAAGTGGGTGAGATTTCAATTGTATCAAATTGCATAGGTATGGCCTCTTCCATTAACAGCCTAGCATCTTCTAATGAACACCTGGATCCTACTATATCCACAACATTTAGAAAATGATTATTAAAAATATTTTCAACTTCTGACTTTTCATTCGTAAAGTTTTCATTCAATTTGATGGTAATACTGTCTTCCTCTGCTCTTGGTTGACCTGTTTCTCGTTTAATAATATTCCAAATTGTTTTAATTTTATTATCAGAGTTGCTGATTTCAGACATGATACACATACTCCTGGATTTTTTAATAACTTTTCTTAATATAACACAGTAGTTTTTATAATGTTTGATAGTTTCTGGGTCACTACTCTTTCTTGCTGTCAGATACATTTCCCTTTTCCGGTTACAAGATATTTTTATACCCTTAGTAAGCCATGGTTTGTTACAAGGCTTCTTACGAGTATATTTAACTATTTTCTTGGGGAAGCAGTTTTCAAATGCATTTACAAAAATGTCATGAAATAAATTATATTTTAAATTGGCATCAGGTTCACGGTACACCTCATCCCAGTCTAACTGCTGTAGGCTTTCCCTGAAATTTGCAATTGTTAAATCGTTGACTGAACGTACTACTTTGGAGGACTGTTTAGTATTGCTGAATGGAGCTATGTCATATATTGTAACTAGCTGTGCACCATGATCAGAAAGACCATTCTCAACAGGCTGAGCATTTATCTGGTTAAACTTATCTTGGTCTATAAAGAAGTTATCTATCAGTGAGCTGCTATCCTTTACCACCCGAGTAGGAAAATCAATAACGGGTGTCAAATTGAAAGAACCAAGTAATACTTCAAGGTCATTTTTCCTATAAACCTCTTTAAGAGACTCTACATTGAAGTCCCCACAAATAATAATTTGCTTCCCTCTGTCTGACAGATAGCACAACAAGGAGTCCAAATTTTTCAGAAATAGATGAAAATTTCCTGATGGGGACCTATATACAGTTACAATTATAAATGTGCCTTTATTTAATTTAAGCTCACTCACATGCTTCTATATGTTCCTCTATACAAAACTTTTTTGTTTCTATACTTTTTGCACAATGATAACTTTTGACATATATGGCAACTCCTCCTTTCTCCATATTTTCTCTCATTACATGTGCAGAGAGCTTATATCCACTTACATTTACCTTATCCATATCAGTAACAATGTGATGCTCAGACAGGCATAGTATATCTATTTCATTCTCAGCTTCTAAATCTTCTAAACAAACCAGAAGCTCATCTACTTTATTCTTTAAACTCCCAATATTTTGATGAAATATACTTACATTATTTTTAATTATACTGTTATGATAACCTTTACTTATTCTAACACTTGCAGTACTATCCTGTCTGAGTTTCTCATTGTGCTTAGGCCTAGTTCCTATACCAGTGGTCACATGGTGTTCAGAGAGGCAGATTATGTCAACTGGGTTGGGTGACTTTAATTCATCAAACAGAGATTGTCATACATCCATCAAATAATTGAAGAAGATGAAACCCAAATGCTAGATCTGAAGAGAGACTTCGTGCAGGGATAAATTAGGGGCCACAAATATATTTATAAAAGAAATAACATTCGAAGACGAAAATTCTCCCTGCTATGGCGAACTAACCATCAACTTACTGCTATGTAAATACCATGTGCAGACAGTTCAGTCTTCCAAGATTTAGACTCTCATTGTAAGCTATTCGTTGATTTAGTCATTTCGAAAAACTATTTTTTAGTTTAACAGATGCCATATCACACTCAGGGCTATTTCCCGCATATAATGTGCAAATAGATTTGTTTTTGGAGAGGTTGTGCCTTGAACAAAACATAGTTTTTTTATTTTTATTCCCCATACATATTTCGCTGTAGTTTCAGCGTCATCAATGATTTTTTTGTTACCTTAAAAAACAAGAAAAAAGCTTTTTACTACTGGTGCACAAATAAATTTGAGTTTTTAAAAACAGTATTTACGTGTTTGAAAAGCAGACAACATTTTGTATGTATACCTTGTTACCACACGCTGTGGATTTCCTGGATTTTGTGTAATTCAATGCAGTTTTTTTGTTTTACAGCTTGTCATCTGCAGATGACAAACTTGCCGTGGATTCCTGGATTTTATGTAATTTAATGCAGTTGTTTTGTTTTGAAGTTTGTAATATGCGGGTGATAAACTTGCTGTGGACTTCCCGGATTTTCTTTAATTTAATGTAGTTGTTTTGTTTCACAATTTGGCAAGTGAAATAAAAAAGTAAAACCAAATTGAACTTTTTGTGGCATGACAGAAGTTGCACTTCTGAAGCTGAGCCATTGAAAACTGGGAGTTGCACATGCAACTGCAGTATGCTGTTAGCTGTGGCGACGCCTTTGTAGCATGTGTAAACCCCTCTTTACTGTGTGCCATTCTGTAGATGTGCCTTTGTTTCTATACATGATGATTTTTCTTAACGTTTAAAAACACCTGAAGCCACATAGACAGAGCTCTGACAAGTAATTACTACATGAAACATGACGCAGATGTCAGGAAATGCCCCTAAAGTGAATTACAAATGTTGAAAATGTGACGTCAACAGATGATGTACCTCGAAAGGGTGTCCTATTTCTATCTACATTACGAGAGGTACTGTGGCAGCACTCCTCTCAAACACTACGTTTACATGTAACACATCTTTCGAACGGCGAAAACCGGGTTTTGGAAACCGTTTTTCGATGTCGTTTTTACATGTTAAGTTCTGAAGCGGATTTGCGAGCCTAGTTAAATATGGCCTCTGGAAAACAGCTGATCCAGTTAATGATTCAGTAAACACAATTGTTATTTCTCTTCACTTAAATATTACAGGTAGACAGCTTCGTGTTCAGTCTAATGTTTCTGCTTTTCCTTCACTGCACAGTAAATCAATATTAACCGAATATTCTGAAAACAAGACGTAACTGGACAACCTAAGCACGTTTCAAACCGGTTGTGTTTTCATGGGAGCGAAAAACAATTGTGGAATTGGAAAACCGGCAACTAGAAGCGAATTTTCCAGAATGTATTTTAAAGCTGGAAGCTGAAGAAGTGAATTTAGTGCTGTGGCCGGGACTCGAATCCGAGTCTTCTTGCTTACTAGGCAGATATGCTGACCATTACACCACCGCAGCATTAATGTCAATAGAGCTGCACGAACTATTACCAGGGATAGCACCCCAGCATTTGACTTAAAGGGGAAGTGCTGTACTACATGTGATCGTATAGATCTTAAATTAAATTAATTAAATTAAATTTTCCCTGAGACATTTAAGTCTCTAATTTACGATAACGTCGGAAGCTGAAGGAGTGAATTAAAATTCGTGCAGCTATGTTGACCATAATGCTCCGGTAGTGTAATGGTAAGCATATCTGCCTAGTAAGCAAGAAGACCCGGGTCCGACACTCGTGCCCGATGAAAATGGTGGCACAAAATTGGAGGGAAGTGTTGCACACGATAAGAGGACTCGCCAGAACGAATAGCAATAGAGAGCTGGACCTGTTCCAGAAGGCGAGGCTCATTAACGAGCAACTCCTGTCCAAAGTATGGTTCCTAGCACAAGTGTCCTACCCGCCAAAGGAAATAGCAAGGTCCATTGAAGGTGCAATACATTACCTCCTCTGGCGCCAAGAAATTTTCAAAGTGCAGCGCTCCACGTGCATGCTAGGCATCCACGAAGGAGGAGTAGACCTGATCGACGTCCAGAGAAAACGCGCCGCACTGCTGATACACCGCCTGAACACTATAGCAGAGAAGAACCCAAACTGCCTCACAGCTGCCCTGATAAATACGTATCGACCAGCCTCAGAAGAAGCACCAGTAAACGTATCAGCAGTACCCTACAAATTAAAATACCTCAGGGAATACTCCATCCAAAAAGGTTACGTACTAGACACAGCAGTAGACACAAGAACGAGGACGACCAAAATGCTGTATACGGAACTGAGAGGAGAAATGAAACGGAACAAGGTTGAAGCAAAGAAACCCGCGCACAGTTGGAGACAAGTGTGGCGCAACCTGCACGAAAGCACACTCAGTACGAATGTCAGAGCGACGTGGTACAAAGCAATAATCAACACTGTAACCACAAATGAAAGGTTATCAGCAATTCACCTCAGGCCATCAGGAAAGTGTCAGACCTGTAATGAAAACGATAGCTTGGAACATCGTTTCCAATGCGTAGAAATGAAACAAATGTGGGAGATATGCAAAACTATGCTGGCACTGATAAACAGAAGTACAACTGGAAGGATAAACATCGAATTGTTAATCGCCCTGGACATTAAACCATTCCCCAGACCAAAGAAACAAGCCACCACTTGGATTTTAGGTCAAACACTGTATGCAGTAGTAGAACAAAACCAAAAAGATGTCATGGAATGCCTCTCATACTTATGGGAGGAAAACAATAAAGCCATGAGATCCAAAGGGTACAAAAAAGAATTCTCGAACTTCCTCAGAATCACCATAGAAGCAGCCTTCAAGAGAGCCATACCAGCCCCCTGATGTCACTGTCAGCCCGACCGCCGAGGACGGAGCCCAGCTGAGGGAGGGCAGCGGCCCACGGCAACGCCCACCGCTGCTCCAGCCCGCCGCTGCAGCAAGCGCCACACCTTCCAGCCATTCCAAAAAAAACCGTCAAAGTGCTTCTGTGAAGCTCTCTTTCAGTGTCTAGTGCAGTGTTTGTTTGTGTTCAGTGCTACACCAATGCCCTCGCTGGGAATAGTTAAAGTGAAAGCAAAAGCAACAAATCACCCTTCTTACACCAAATCAATAATAAGCACATAATCAATTGCCAATTATATGTTTTTGTGTTTTCTAATACATTAGAAAAATATTGTTCACATTTATCGCTGCCAAGAACTTATAATTAAGAACGGTCAAGTCCATTATCGTGACCCAGAAAGACTCAAATTCGACAAAAAATTTAAATACAAACGGAAAAGGTTTTAGAAATTAAATAAACGAACTCAACACAGCAATGCAATAAAAACAATAACTACGAAAATGGAAAACTGAAAACGAAATGTAATGAATTTTAAAACTTACCTTATATCTACTATATACCTGTGAATCGAATAAAGTTTTGCGTATTGTTTAAAACAAAAAAAAAAGTCCTGGCCACAGCACAAATTTTTATTCATTTCGTCAGCTCCCAACGTTATCATAGATAAGAGACATAAATGTCTCAGGAAATTTAAGATCTATACGATCACATATAGTACAGCACTTCCCCTTTATGTCCAATGCTGGAGTGCTATTCCAATGTCTGAGAGCACTGGTAATAGTGACTGTAGAAGAGGAGATGTGAATTGGAGTTTGTGTTGGGAAGGGTATTTGACTTGGGTGATTTGTGTAGCTATGTTGATTGTAATGCTGTGTTGGTGTAATGGTCAGCATATCTGCCCAGTAAGTAATAAGACCTGGATTTGAGCTCTGGCTGCAGCACAAATTAAAAAATAACTTCTTCAGCTCCCAACGTTATCGGAGATAAATTTGAGGCTTAAATGTCTCAGGGAAATTTTAATTGTATTTCAAAGTGTTTAGATGACCACCCACAAGCGGTATTGAGAAATCGGTTTACGAAATCTGGGTTTGGCAGCCACATACAAACAGGGTGAAAGACATACTTAAGCTGTCTCGAAGGTCTCAATACACACTATGTTGATGGTGTTGAGACAGCAACCAGCCACAAATTTATTTTCAGTTCCTTTATTCAAAAGGTACCTTTACCGGTTTCGAATCATTACGATTCATCTTCAGACGGTTTTCAGGCTTTTATTACAACATGTGGTGCGTTTTTTTAAAGATTAATTGTCCTAAAATATAAATAATACATAATTATAAGCACGCCACACAGATGGTTGCGTTACATATTTGCATTGAATGTGACTTACATGAAATGTCGGTTTGGAGTATTATGTATTATTTATATTTTAGGACAATTAATCTGTAAAAAAACGCTCTACATGTTGTAATGAAAGTGTGAAAACCATCTGAAGATGAATCGTAATGATTCGAAACCGGTAAAGGTACCTTTTGAATAAAGGAACTGAAAATAAATTTGTGGCT
Source organism: Schistocerca nitens (assembly GCF_023898315.1). Lineage (NCBI taxonomy): Eukaryota > Metazoa > Arthropoda > Insecta > Orthoptera > Acrididae > Schistocerca > Schistocerca nitens. The sequence goes on along the minus strand of NC_064617.1, from coordinate 802,873,696 downwards.
GGTTGCTGTCTCAACACCATCAACTTTTGTCTTCAAATAACAGCCATGGTCTCCAACCATGTCATCATATGACGAAATTGAATACAGGATGTTTCCGTAAGAGCGTACAAAAATGTAGCAGGGCATAGAGAACGCTCCACTGATCAAATTGCGATAGGGAACCTGGGGTCGAAGAAGACAGATTAAGGGAATATCGAAGTAAACTTGTCTACCGCTTTGTCTAGTTTTACTGTTTTCCACCTTATTTACAACTAACATGCGTACAACTTAACATGCAATGTGCTGTTTATTTACATGTACATTATTTATCTCCTGCATGGAAACGAGGAGGTTACTAAGAAGCATTTCCTGATCACTGAGTTGGTAGGAGAGGTCCTGTTCTATGGCCTGCAAAGTTACCTGACCTGACTCCCCTTGATTATTTCCTGTGGGGGTATCTAAAGTCACTTGTGTATGAGACCCCAGTGGATACGACGACGGAATTAGTTGCCAGAATTGTACCTGCCTGTGATCTGATTCGAAACGCGCCAGCAATATTTGTCAGAGTGCGTCAGAATCTTGTTCGCCGATGTCATGCTTGCATTGAGGCTGATGGCTATCAGTTTCAGTACATTTTGTAAGATACAGTACAAATGGTACTTTTATTGTGTCAATGATGGAATCTGCAGTTAACTGTAATTAATGTAAATAAAAAAGTTCACAGTACTGTGGTTTTATCCCTATTATCTCCTTAAGCTGGCTTCACCACCCCTAGGTTCCCTACCTCAAATGGTTCAGTGGAGCATCCTCTATGCCTATTAAATTTTTGCACGCTCTGACGGAAACACCCACCCACCTCTGTTGTCAAGGCTTCTCCCAGCCTAGATACTTCGCTCGGCATGGATACAATTCAGCAAACATCTCGGAGTTACCACCTTCGCCGCTGTGGCGCTAGTAATGTGAAGTGCGCTGGAAAATGTCTGCACCAACAGTGCAAACGCAGTAAAAATTAAGCTTTGTCGTTTCCCTGTCTAGATTTGCGAGAGTACGCTATTGAGGTGTGATTAAGGGATTATGGTGGACTTATTTCGTTATAAGGTGATATGTAACTGTAGTAATTTGTTTTAAGAAACCATTACAGAGCTTGCATAAATCCGATGTACGTTTTGTGTTTCGCATGCCCTCCCATATTTGCCACCTTATCAGTACATTTGCTCAAGTTTTTCATCAAATTTTACTATTTTCATGATAGCGAGTTTATGTACGAAGTACAGGCTACCTACTCTCTACCTCTACATCTACATCCATACTCCGCAAGCCACCTGACGGTGTGTGGCGGAGGGTACCCTGAGTACCTCTATCGGTTCTCCCTTCCATTCCAGTCTCGTATTGTTCGTGGAAAGAAGGATTGTCGGTATGCTTCTGTGTGGGCTCTAATCTCTCTGATTTTATCCTCATGGTCTCTTCACGAGATATACGTAGGAGGGAGCAATATACTGCTGGACTCTTCAGTGAAGGTATGTTCTCGAAACTTTAACAAAAGCCCGTACCGAGCTACTGAGCGTCTCTCCTGCAGAGTCTTCCACTGGAGTTTATCTATCATCTCCGTAACACTTTCGTGATTACTAAATGATCCTGTAACGAAGCGCGCTGCTCTCCGTTGGATCTTCTCTATCTCTTCTATCAACTCTATCTGGTACGGATCCCACACCGCTAAGCAGTATTCAAGCAGTGGGCGAACAAGCATACTGTAACCTACTTCCTTTGTTTTCAGATTGCATTTCATTACGATTCTTCCAATGAATCTCAGTCTGGCATCTGCTTTACTGACGATCAACTTTATATGATCATTCCATTTTAAATCACTCCTAATGTGTACTCCCAGATAATTTATGGAATTAACTGCTTCCAGTTGCTGATCTGCTATTTTGTAGCTAAATGACAAGGGATCTATCTTTCTAGGTATTCGCAGCACATTACACTTGTCTACATTGAGATTCAATTGCCATTCCCTGCACCATGCGTCAATTCGCTGCAGATCCTCCTGCATTTCAGTACAATTTTCCATTGTTACAACCTCTCGATACACCACAGCATCATCTGCAAAAAGCCTCAGTGAACTTCCGATGTCATCCACAAGGTCATTTATGTATATTGTGAATAGCAACGGTCCTATGACATTCCCCTGCGGCACACCTGAAATCACTCTTACTTCGGAAGACTTCTCTCCATTGAGAATGACATGCTGCGTTCTGTTATCTAGGAACTCCTCAATCCAATCACACAATTGGTCTGATAGTCCATATGCTCTTACTTTGTTCATTAAACGACTGTGGGGAACTGTATCGAACGCCTTGCGGAAGTCAAGAAACACAGCATCTACCTGGGAACCCGTGCCTATGGCCCTCTGAGTCTCGTGGACGAATAGCACGAGCTGGGTTCCACACGACCGTCTTTTTCGAAACCCATGCTGATTCCTACAGAGTAGATTTCTAGTCTCCAGGAAAGTCATTATACTCGAACATAATACGTGTTCCAAAATTCTACAACTGATCGACGTTAGAGATATAGGTCTATAGTTCTGCACATCTGTCCGACGTCCCTTCTTGAAAACGGGGATGACCTGTGCCCTTTCCCAATCCTTTGGAACGCTACGCTCTTCTAGAGACCTACGGCACACCGCTGCAAGAAGGGGGGCAAGTTCCTTCGCGTACTCTGTGTAAAATAGAACTGGTATCCCATCAGGTCCAGCGGCCTTTCCTCTTTTTAGCGATTTTAATTGTTTCTCTATCCCTCTGTCGTCTATTTCGATATCTACTGTGTTGTTCTTCGCCAAACGAATCTCAGGCAAGGAACTACACAATTTGACACCGTCCATTAACAGAGAGATCAAGGAGTGTAAATTACTTACAGTATGTCTAGCTACTGAGAATTATAGACCAATGTACAATGATTAGGCGCCTTTGCAACGATAAAATTTTGAAGCCACAAATTATTCACCCAAATGATCCAAAGCGACCACTATTTCTTGCGTTTGATCAGTGCCATATTTTTAAAAATACAAGACACGTATTTTTGGAGATCATATTTGACAGAGAAGACGAAGTAAGTGATTGTCGCGTGAAAACCCTCTATGAACTGAAGACAAATCAAGTCGTAAAATCTGTCCACTTTTTGACTCAAAAACACATAAGCCATAACAACAAATGATGTGAAGGGATTGGGGGATATTTTTCCTACATCACTAATATCTCTGGAATATCTCCAAACATATTCTGGACATCCAAGACCGCACAGTAACAATATATTTCATGAAAATGATACAGACATAGCTCAACACCCACGATGTTAGCAGTTATGACAATGCTAAGTTTTGTAAGAAAATGAAACGCCTACAGCCCTCCTTATGATCTTATTTATTGTATAGCTACCAGTTTCAGCGTTTCAGTGTGCTATGTTGGGGCCATAGTTGGTGCTGAAGGGGTTAACACGATCCATATATACACCCAATCTGTGGCCAACATAAATGGTTATGCAGACTATCTGTAAACATTGGTGTCAGCACTCCAACCATGTTTGGCCACTGTTATGTTGGCCACTGATGTGGTGTGTATATGGATCGTGTTAACCGCTTCAGCATCAACTATGGATTGAAGATGGCGCACTGAAGCACCGAAACTGGTAGCTGCACAATAAATAAGATGATAAGGACGGCTGTAGGCGTTTCATTTTCTTACAGTGGGGAACGACTGTGGTCCAGAAGGCCTCCAGTCAAAAGGATGGGCATACAAATTCGCTACGTTTTGTCCTTCCAAGATCCATTTTGAGAACACTGATGATGACAGGCTTCATTGCCTGGAAAATGAGGTCCTTATGCATTTTGAGAATACAAAAAGGCATACCATGTACAAGGAGTGTTTCTCCTTAGCAACAAGACTTACAGAGCATTTCGGTTGACTGTAGTTTTCTAAGTACCCTGTGTTCAATGCTTATTGCCACTGAACTTTCATTTCATGCTAACATTCTATAGAAATGTTCTTTCGCAGGAGAACTTCTGACAACAACGACATGCTGGACGCAAGAGCTACATTCCTTACCCTTAATAGAATCTTGAAGATAGAAATTCCTTTTCAACAACGAAATCGTTGTGCTCTGAGAGATGAATGTTATTAGCTGCGACAAGTCATCTGAGCCAGTTTCATCGGAAGTGATACCTAAGATACCAGAAACACTGACAAAAATCCTGCAGAAACGTAATGAGCCCCAAGGTACACATAGTCTCTTCAAAAAATTTCATTAGTGATAGTTGTTTGATGATGGTGTTATTTATAACAATATTGTCATTAAAAAATAAATCTAATGTCTTTATTCTGTTACATGTGTTAAACTTGCATCACTTGCTTTTCTCTGTGTTTTTACTGTGTAGGAGGTTAGAAAAGGAGTTACTTGCGAATCATGTCATAGTCTAAGTCAAGAAGAAAAATGTAATTCTTCATAAATGGAGAATTTTTTTAAACAAGCTGAGTGTAATGTTTTCTCCTATCCCTCAGAATTTTTGGTGTGTATTTTAGATTTCGTGCAGAATAAGGAGGCCAATGTGCAGTGATCACTTTTCGTCCAAAGTGCTGGGTGAGTACATTTGTTTGTTGGAAGGGGAGGCCGACTGTGTTTGCTCCCTTTCGTCTGGTCTTCGATGACAGAATCGAGGTGCACACATTGCACTCTTTCTCGACCAATTTTAAAGAAACTATTCGGCAAAAAAATAATTTTTGCGTTAGTTATAGCTTTATATATCAGCTACGTAATGATGTGCCCATCATTTCGTTAATGGTAACACATATTATTATGTTTGTATGTAAGTAAGACACTGCGCAAAATTCGAAAAAGTTTACAATGAAAAATGGAGGTCGCTATGATTTTTCGTTTGGTGCACATTATATAGTATGTTGCTGCATATGAAATTGAACTAACATATCCAGTTTTTCTGTAGACTTGGGGGGTGATCTTATGTTGCACACTCATCTGTGATTGTGCATGCCAGCAATAAAGCCAGACTACAATCTCCACAACATTTCTCATATTTCTGATATGGTTTAATATATCAAAAAGAGATTTTGGAAATGATAACATGCAAAGAGTAGAGTATTTTTCCACACAGTTATTATGCAAAACTCCAATTATCTGGTGTGTTATTCCATTAAATACAGGCTTTTTCAATGAACGAATATAATTCTCAAGGCTCATCGATAGTTGGTGAAACAACAAATGCTATGGATTTTCGAACCACACCAGTAAAGACATTACACGCTTATTTTTGTACCGAGGATGTGCTTTTTCACAAGCTGCTGCCCTTAAGTTTCTCCATTTCCTCGCTTAATAAAGTTAATAAGTTGCTGTTTCAGAATTCTCTCGCACTTGCGTCTGCACAATATATTAGTGAGGTGATACTCGTAAACTCTGCTGTGTTTTGGCAAAAGAAGCAAATTTTACCATGACAATGAGACGAATGCGAAGGCTGTACTCAGAATTCGCCACAAATGATTAACAAACCAGGCGAAAATAAAACGCTGTTGTTGTTGCATTTTCAGCAGAGTTCTTTTTAGGTACTAACTACAACAGATGTGATATGTCTTTCTGAATGGCCACCAGCTCTCCCCATACATGCCCTGACGATTGTACATCTATCGGCCACGTTATTCTACGTGCACTCTGAACACTGTAAGTGATTTCGTGTGCAAAGCTACCAAATTCGCCAGTACCCAATCTTGTACAATTTTGGCTATGTCAGTTCTCAATGTTTTGAATACTTAGAAGATTTCACAGTGTGACTCAAGGGAGACTTCAGATCATGCTGAGAAATTAGGCCAAGTAATCTACAACTGTTATACCGATCATCTTAAAAACATTGGAGACGAAGGGACTGAATGCATGAAAAGGGTGAAATATTTAAATAACATGACGATCGACAGAAAAGTAAAGACATTATTAAGTTATAATGTAGCTACAATATAAGACAAACCAATTATGAACTTGACAAAAGCCAATATGTCCTCACACAGATGCTTCAACCAAAGTACATCTTTGAAAGAAGTGCAGCCACAGTACCTCTCATTACCGATTTGCAAATAAAGGCACATGTGTTAGGGTCAGTATAAAATTTTGTTGGTGGACAGACATGAGGAGACAAGGCTGGGACATGTCTCCATTACAGCTGTATAATATGTATTTGTAAAAATCCAACGATTTAGGGAAAATGTTTACACTGAAGAGCTTACTATTTTGGCTGTGGTTAAATACATGAAGTGTGAAATTAAAAAGTGTTTTATACAAGAATATTACTTGTTTATTCATTTACAGTATTACAAAAGTGAACAGATCCTAATTACCGACACTATTGTTTCATCTAGGACCTATTGTTTCATGGAAGACCATGTTCTTCCTCTCCACCATTTCCATCTGCTTCGCCATACACATATACCGTGTTGGCTTGTTACCGATATGAATACTGGACCATTCTGCTGCTTACATTACATTCTGTCTATCACACAGGCACACTGCCACTTGGTCAACGGAACTGTCATTCATATGCACTATCTACCTTGCCAATGATGCATTTCCAGGCACATGGTCATAGGAACTTTTTTCCACCATTTCCTGTCAGTAAACCTTCCCACCATGTAGTTCGTCATATATATATATATATATATATATATATATATATATATATATATATATATATATATATATATATATAAAGATGATGTGACTTACCAAATGAAAGTGCTGGCAGGTCGACAGACACACAAACAAACACAAACATACACACAAAATTCAAGCTTTCGCAACAAACTGTTGCCTCATCAGGAAAGAGGGAAGGAGAGGGAAAAACGAAAGGATGTGGGTTTTAAGGAACTATATATATGAAAACGTCTAACTACAGGGCGGGAAATATTCCTAACAGGAAACGAAGGAAAAAATTTCCTATGAGCATGTGCCTGGAAATGCGTCATTACAACGGTAGGTGACGCTGATGAATGACAATTCCTCTGACCAAGTGCCATTTGTTGTAGGTTGTGTGACTGATGGAGTGTACTATAAGCAGCAGAATGGTCCAGTATTCATGTCAGTAACAAGCCAACACGGTATTTATGTGTGGCAAAGCAGATGGAAATGCTTGAGATACAGAACCTGGTCCTCCAGGTCTGGTTATACACAGTGTGCTGCCTCCCTACCCGTTGATCTCCTTGAAAGGACGCATGATCACACAAACGCCCTAAAAGGGCTTGAAATGTGTGATGCAGTAGTGTCTATGAAAGTATTTGTTTTGATGCAGACTCGCAGTCTCTTGACTGTTTCCATCTGCTTAGCCACACACAAACACCATCTCGGCCTGTTCTTGACATAAATACCGGACCATTCTGCTGCCTACAGTACGCTGCGCCAATCACACAACTGCAACCCACAAGGAACACAAGGCACATGTTCAGGGGAACTTTCATACGTCAGCGCCATCTACTGCGGCAATGATGCATTTCCATGCACATGTTTGCAGGACCTTTTTTTCCTCAATTTTCATCAGGAATCCGTCCATGCAGTTTGTCGGATTTATTGATGTTCACCCTGTTCTTTTTTTTAATGTGTAGCTGCAGTCCGCCCAAACAAATGCTGCTCATCATGTCTTTCGTGGATCCCGAGTGTCGATAGAAAGCGTCCATTAGTTTCCTGTTATCTGAAAAATGGTTTTGAAAGCAGAATTTTACATATATACTCGATAAAGTGGCCCAAAATTAGTCTAGTGCGCCAATTTGTCGATATGAATTAAGAGGGATAGCAGAACAGGAAGTATAACCAGTACTCCAGCAATGACTGAACGGAGTGCTACTACATGTTGGCAGAAATCAGTACAGGCGAAGTCATTGCCGTCACTGCTGAAACGTTCTTCACGTTTTACTGTCCCTGTTATTATACAGACTAATTTCGGACCGATGTATCGAATGGGCAAATAAAATTCTGCTGTAAAATTCATTTTGTTCATAATGGGAGACAAACCGACACTTTCAATCGACACTGGGCGTCGCATGAAAGATATGATGAGCAATATTTTTTTTGGGCCAGCTCCAGCTACATACTGCAAGAAAGAAATTTCAACCATCTGCATAAACACCAGAGAAAATATGCCTGACAACACTTCGGAGAGACACCCTGTTTTTTCATTTTTAGATGTCTCACCTCGCTTGTGAAAGAATAATCATTTGACATTATATCCAAGAAAACAAAGCGCAACAATAAAAAAATAAATAAAATTAAGTTTAAGAAGATACAAAAGTTAAAACCCACAACTACAACATGAGTGAGTGCCGCGAAAATATGTTAACTTCTGATGTTAGCAGAGGACGACTCCGTCAGAACTTTTTTTCCGAAAACCTTGACGTGACGTGATGTGAGAGTCCTTTGACTTTCTATCTGAAGCTGCTATTTGAAACGCATTGTGGAAAGTTTTGACGTAACTTGACGTGATGGGCTGTTCTCAGCCTGTGAAATGATATTTGATTTGTGGGGCGCTCAACTGCGCGGTAATTAGCACCCATATGAAGTCCCAATTTTTACACAGTCCAATCTAGCCAGTGTCACGAATGATGATGATGATGATGATGATGATGATGATGAAATGATGAGGACAACACAAATACCAAGTCCCCGGGCAGAGAAAACCCCCAACCCTGTTAGGAATCAAACCCAGGACCTCGTGATCCAGAGGCAGCAATGCTAACCACTAGACCACGAGCTGCGGACAATGGCCTGTGTGGATGCCGCCTTTTGAAGCGCTTTGCCAGATGTTTTGATGTAAAATGACTTGACGTGATGGCTAGTATTAATTGGTTTTTAATCTTTACTTTATTATTTGTCTTTGTTTTCGTGGTAAATTGCCAATGTTCCATGTCAGTGTGGGTTCTTCCACAAGTGAGTTCAGTTATTTTAAAGCGAAATATGGTTTATGTTTCACAGTAACAGAACAGAGCTGACCCCTACAGTATGTAATCATAAGAACATAAAAGCTGATTAACCAATGTTCATTAAATAACGTTTTTATGTGGTAAAGTCAGCTCTGTTGAAGGGGAATCATACTAGAGTGAGATTTTCACTCTGCAGCGGAGTGTGCGCTGATATGAAACTTCCTGGAAGATTAAAACTGTGTGCTGGACCGAGACTGAACTTGGCAAAGGTCCCGAGTTCGAGTCTCGGTCTGGCACATAGTTTTAATCTGCCAGGAAGTTTCATATCAGCGCACACTCCGCTGCACAGTGAAAATCTCATTCTGGAAACATCCCATAGGCTGTGGCTAAGCCATGTCTCCGCAATACCCTTTCTCTCAGGAGTGCTAGTTCTTCAAGATTTTGAAGGTAGGAGACGAGATACTGGCAGAAGTAAACCTGTGAGGACGGGGCATTAGTCGTGCTTGGGTAGCTCAGATGGTAGAGCACTTGCCCGCGAAAGGCAAAGGTCCCGAGTTCGAGTCTCAGTCCGGCACACAGTTTTAATCTACCAGGAAGTTTCAGGAAAAATACTGTTGTTTATGATTTTATTAGTCAAGGCCCATCCAAATACAACGATCGTTCTGTGTGGACAATGTTGCTTGTGAACAAGAGATTAGCGTAGATATGAGATGTATGCAAGCATAAAAGTTGGAATTGGAGGTTTTAGGACAATTACTCAAATCTCTGTGTTCAAATCACATCTGTGCAGATACGTTGAAGGGTGTGGACAGGAGGTCGCCGAAAACGTGTTTGAGTCAGTCATTTGTTCAATCAGGTGTTTCTCGTCTGTGCATGTATAGTAAATTTTAAAATGGCAGATACACATCAGTCTTCTGGTAGAAGACATGTTTGTGTAAAATTAAAAGCAGCTAATACAACTATAGGTATACGATGGAGCTGCTAATAATTCTTTAACAGAGAAATTACGAGAAGTTGACCTAAAGGCAAACAGGTCAAAAGTAAAAAAAAAATATTCGATGCAGACTGTTTACGGCTAAGCAACTTTTCGGTCTGGTGCCAGCGGTGATGCGCGGGGGGAGGGGGGGGGCAGATTGCTAGCACATTTCCACTGAGTCCTGTCCTGTTCGATGCCGTAATTTAATGTGAGTTGTGATAGTGTAGGAAGAAGAAAGTACGTCCTGTTTTTTTTCTGAAGAAGAGTGGAGTAAGAATATTGTGTTATGCTGATGATGGAAGACCTTGGTTACCCCCTTCAGGACATGGTTATTATTACACTTCTTTCACTTCTTAATATGAGATGTGGTTCATCGTGATGAACTGTATAATTCACTAGCACAATAAAAGTTGTGAAACTTTCCAGATATAGAGAATGGAATTTTATTTCTGTTGCAAAAGTTGCTGGTAGACTTCCAGCAGGAACTTGGAAATCTCGACTTGCTTATACAACTTCTAAGAATCTACTGTGACTCAAACACCTGCAAAAGTATAAAAAATCCTATCTGTAACTTGGCAGAATTACAGTACTTTATTTTGCTTGCTTTCATGAGATCATCCTTCAGGATGCGTATATACCTTCATGTGTGGTGGGTATGATTACACTCTGTGCTTGTTTCAAAACTTCGGTAGGAAGTCGTAGATTCTTGTAGCTCCTACGCCACGAATCTTAACGTCACTGTCAGCCTATCATTTGGCGGATTTGTTCTTGTCATACAAGTTTTATATAGTAGGAGTTATGAGTGTTAAAATACAATTACACATCTCTAAATCCATCCTCAAATAATTACAGCAGTCACCGAGCTCACTCTGCAACTTGTGAAATAAATTTACGTTCGAAAACATCTTCACTTAAGGAGCCACTGATAAGACCATTTGATCTGTCTTTCTGATTCTCCCATTTTGTTTGCATTTGTTTGTGAAGAAAAGTTGTGAACACAGAATTTCCTCCATTTTTCAATAAATTAAAGAAAGTTTGAGGTTACTGTATAAGAGTGTAGGACAGGTGTCACTTGCCACTGAAACTTCTTTACTACATCGACAGATGGCGGCGATGAATAGAATGGACCTTGGGGCCTGTGAACACATCACATTTGGATCGATCTATCGCTTATACAGACATTTACGCAGATATCTGCGCTGACAGATCGTTGTGTACGGATTGTTGTATGGACAGGCCTTTACGGATGTAAGAAATCATGATGGAAAAGATAAACAAACTCTACTTGCTGCTTTACAAACATAAGTTTATGCGTTTTTTGGTATCTATTTTCGCTAGCAAATAAATAAAAATATTTCAAAACCTTGTTTCACTTCTCAGCACTTTACCATACGGAATTGACCAACAACATATGTTACGAAGTTTGCCTTCGTCATTAATATATCTTATCGCTGTTACCTCTTCAATTCTGAGACTGTACTCCAACATTCTGTGTCACAAATGGTTTCTGATAACCTCACTTGTACCTTTAGATTGAACTGTTAATCGAATTGACATGACATACTGTGACGACATCCAGTGTAATACACCCTGATTTGTTGACAATGTAAGGTGATGTTCCATGGATCCCTAGAGTGAATTGGCCTTCGTCCAATTTTTGTGTATCTACATATTATAATACAGTTTTTAGAAAAAAACGTTTAAAATAATCATTCTTGCCTAGTAAATTATTTCAAAAAACTGTGGGTATTCCTGTTCGACACACGACCGAGGTATAAAGGCCAATTCACATGGGTCATCACATCACATCTAAACATTCTGGAATGCATTTCAAATTGCGACATACACACTGGTCGTCCTGTCACATCACTGTCAAGGTTCGTCAGAAAGAAGGTTTGGATGGTGGACGTCATTTATCCATTGTTGATTACTTGAAGCCTCGAGCTCATTTCCTCCTGATACACAGCTATGTGCACGTCTCCATATTTCACTTTGTCATGGTTTTCATACTGATATCAGGTTTTTGTTGTTTGTCATTTTTTTGTAAATTGTTATTTTTCGATATTTCTTTTGTTAAAATTTATAATTTTATAATAAATGATGAAAGATCAATTGAAGGAATGAGATAGCAATCTGAACTGTAAGACATGAGTGTACTAAATTATTTGCCATCTACTCCATTTATAAAATAGGTTTCTATACATATGGGTGCCATATTTAATATTTTACAAGGATTGAAATATAGCCACAATCTGAAGTGAAAAAAGTACTGTGAATGTAATCTGACAGATTAGTAAGTGCAATTTATTTCTATGTTGTCAGGCATTTGTAATGCTTCATAAAGAAATGGACTGAAACCTTCAGGCACTGTGACAGAGATAAAATAATTTTTTATGAAATATACATCAAGTGATGTATTAGAGTTGTTTGTTTAACCCATTAGTGCCTGAATTTATTTTCTCTTGAATTTTTTTGTAATTTTTTAAGTTACACATAATTGTTTTTACAAAGGAAATCACCATCTTTAAGCGACGTATTTGATGTTGCTGTATGACAATGTTAGATGCATTCCCTAGGTAAATTTATGTGGATTACTTCTGCAACAAAATATTCAGTAATTGAAAGTTCTTATTAGATTTAAGTTTTTTGTGTAAATTTGTTATAAATTCTTTGTCATAGAATTGTGTAAGGGTCTACGGGTTGCACACAGCCGTACGGTACATAACACGCGCTCGACAGCCAGACACAGAGATGATAGGTGCGTGCGCGTAACATACGTGTTTTATGATCCACCTTTGTTAATGACACTGTTTAACCTTACTTCTCGTGTTCGTATATTGCCCTACATCAAGGACCTACTGCTTACAAATCCTGACAAATATTTCGCCTAATTATCATCCAGGGTACAATTCAAACTACCCCCTTATAATTGATATTTTATAACAGAATACAATTGACCAAGATAAATGGATAAAGGAATCAAATACTTCCACTCATCATTACAGTACATAAAATGGAATGAAACAATCTATACACAGCCCCACATTACGCTCGGAACACAATGTTCTCAAAATAGATTTACAGTCCTTGTGAGTACACCACTTCTTCTTCTTTTCTTCCGTATGTTGGACGAGGTGGCCAGTTTTATAAAATCTAATTGAATCTGATATGCGACTATCAGAAGATGCCCTTGATGCAAATCTTCTAGCTCCTTTCGTTAAAGCATGGTATCTCCGCAAGTACCAAGCTGTTACTTCCGTCTTGAATGCCAGCTGAGATACATTTTGCTTTCTTCCTTTACTATGCAAAATCCAATTGTTTTGTATGGTGACATCTAACATCAATGTACAGATAGACCAATACCACTTTTCGCTCTTCATTCCTGTATGTTAGCACGCTAGATTCTGATTCATCTTGTCAGTACATCCCATATATGCATTATATTTGGCTACCAGTTTTGGCCTAGGAATCATTAATTGTCGCTTTTTTAATTGTGAAAATCTCTTAACTTGTTCAACTTCTCAAGCACCACACGGAGTAAACCTCACTGTGACAGCTGGGTTGTCCACCCATCACACATACAATAATCCACCATTCTTCGCTATTGCTGCCTCAGGATGTCTACGATCTTTCTTGGAAAATCATTTTTTGTTTTCCAATGGACGTTCTTTTGAGTTATGTTTTCTCTGATTTTATCGATTGCAGAGTATCCACAGTGCTTGAGAAATGAAAAAAAGATGGGCCTGAAAAGAGATTGTCCATGTAGAATCTGTAGCAAAGGTCTCTCTACACTTCAGGAATTTCATCTAACAAAACAAGTGAGAGACATGCCACCTTGCCAAAAAAACTTATAAACTGCATTTGCTTTATGACCTTTCCGCTCATACAGTTCAAAATTGATCAAATATCCATCTTTGGTGTTGAGGCTCCAAATTTTATAGCTGAACCTAATAGGATTACCATGGATTAATTATTTGCATATGTGGCAGCTTCAACATAGTACTTCACCATATATCCATCATATGAAAGGTATTCTTAGGTATGAAATTCTCAATGCAATGCTTCTTCAACATCTCCATAACTGGAAGAATTATCCATGTGTTCTCATTTTGATCGATCTTAATATTATGTGCACAGTGTAGAAACCTACATATTTGTAGAAATCTGTCTCTTCTCATAGATTGAGACACAGACAAGTTTTTAATGTTATCTTCTGAGTCCTAACAGTTCCTTTTAGCCACTAACACACAAAATAGAGATAAACACTGCATATCGTCTGCTGCAATTTTTGGTTCTTGCCAACTGAGACATAATGCATTATGCTTTGTTTGTTTCACCAAATGTTCAATAACTGCCTGCTCAATAAAAAGTTCAAATGTATCAATGATCGACATGCTTTCGTGACTCGAGTACCGGGCCTTGGAAATGTAGAGAGATTTTGAATCTCAAAGTCAGCTCCCTTCTCGCACTACCACCCACATGTATCTCTATCAGAAGACCAGTTCACAATATTGTCCAAGAATAAGGTAGTCTTACTTCAGATACACATGGCTATGATACACTTGGATGTGGTGCAGCTAGTTCAGGTGCAATTGGATCTTGTGCAGCGTTCATTGATTGAGTCAGTGAGTCATGGTCTTCGTGATCAACTCCGATCCTTTCGTTAGTTGACAGCCTTATTTCAGCATTAGCTCGTAACTGTCAAGAGGACAAGTTGTCTACTAATCTGTAACAATACAGAATCGAATAAAAAAATCATAAAGTAGTCAGTAGCAGTAAACAGACAATTCAAAACAAACCAGTGGTAGGCCTACTTACCCACCAATATCTTCATTTCCTGACTATTCATCCATGTCTACTTCTGGATCTGGCAGCTCAACAAACACATCACTTACAATATGATCATTATAAGGAATTTCCAGGGCCTCAGCAAGCTAAAAACCTCTTCTAAAACAAAAAAGCAAAAATTCATCATTTTAGCGAATAAAGGGGCCTGGCATTGCCATACGGCAACACCAAAGTTCCAACGGCATAACTCAGTGTAACTCGTATCACAACAAGCAATAATTTTCAAAGAATATATAGTTGACTATATAAAGCATAACTATATTAAAAATCATATTTCATGTATAACTGTGTAGAACATGCTTACTTGAAGTTATACTCAATTTTCCTTCTTCATTCTGCAAATGATGAATTCCAGCACTGCATAGGTCATAAATTTTAATTGTATTGTTGAAACTATTGAAATGTAGTGATCTTTACAGTCTTACAAGTAATGCCAACACTCTCGCTTAATTGATATTATGGAAACGGCGATTTTAAAAAAAGTGTGACAAGTGTTGCCATGTGGCAACATATAGTGCTAATGGTTTAAGTAAGCATTTGTGGCAAGCTTATTTATTGTTACATAGCTGTGTGGATTGTGTGTGAAATAGTTTTGCAAATCTCAGTGGTCATATTTACGTAATTTCACTAGGTAGCCCAAGCACAAATAAGGCACTTGAACTATTAGAAGATGTAAAGAATCCGGTTAAACATTGAAATTTCCCTTCTGTACCATATAATAACATTTTTCGTATCTACACCCTTTTTGTTTTGTTTTCGATTTAGTCCTTCCTTATCTAATGTGCAAGTTATCGCTGCAAGCTGCAAACCATTTCATTTCAATAAATGTCATTTTCGTACATATGCGCACTACAGCATCCACATATGTAATAGTAGTAGTAGTAGTAGTAGTAGCTTTATTCATCCATAGATCTCTTTTTACAAGGGTATAGGACACGTCAAAGTATTTAGAAATTTAGAACAATTTAAAATACGCTAATTCGTATACACATATATTTACAGACTTCTAGTTGGAGACAACCATTAGATTTACTCTTGATATACAATACTTTTTTACAAATAACTTATTAAATAGTGTAATGCCACATTGTTCACTCATATCTCACTATCAGTCACTGCACACACTATACACACATTGTTTCATAATCCTTCACACACTACACACACACACACACACACACACACACACACACACACACACACACACACACACACACACACACACAGGTGATCTCTGGGCCATTTTCTGTACTGTAGCTTCCCATTTGCTATCCTGAAAAACCGAGTCAGCATCCTTCCATAATGAGTGAGATGTTGAGCTTAGAAAGAGGAAGACACGTTAGTATTGTGCTATGCATAGCTTGGGTGTAGGTATTTCTAGAAAGGGAAAAAAAGAAGGACAAAAACATAAAGTGAAGGTGTTTTGTGGAATGTTGGATATTTCATAATATTATTATTTTTTTATTTGTATAACATTGTTTATCAAACCCCTACTCTGTTTTAGCTAATTTATCCTTCAATGTATAGAATATATTGCATAACAGGTACTTTTTACCTGCTTTTTTAAATAAGTGTAATTTGGCAATTTCTTTAATCTCTTTTAGTAATTTATTGTAGAGTTTTATTCCTTGGTAGAAAATGCTGTTTTGAGTTTTGTATTTATTTTTTCTTGGTAAATGTAAATTGAGTCTATCTCTTGTTGCATGACCATGGACAGAGCTGTATGTGCAGTAATTACCAATGTTATTTTTGATATGTACAACTGACTGGTAAATGTATTCACATGGAGCAGTTAAAATCCCCAGTGTTCTGAACAGATCTTTACAATGAGTTAGACTAGTATTTTTGGTTATTATTCTTGTGGCTCTTTTCTGGGGTTTAAAGTTGTGTTCATATTTAGTGCATTTGTTTCCCAAAAAAGAATTCGATAGCTAAGAATTGAGTGTACATACGAATAATATGTAACTAAAAGACGCTGCATATTACTCACTGATGATAGGATTCTAAGGCCATAACATGTTGACGACATTCAGTGTTCACACCACTTTAACTGAGAATGAATATTCATTCCTAGAAATTTTGCATTTGTTACACAGTCTATAGAGGTGCCATCTACATTTAATTTAACATTGTCATTTTTCCTCTTCAAACTGAAATTCATGGCATTATTTATCTATATGTTCACTATCCCTTTATTACTTACTGACCAATCATAAACTTCCTTGAGAGTTTCATTTGCTTTCTCAGCGAGGGGTTCCCTTGTTTTCTCAGTGACTATAATATTGCTGTCATCAGCGAAGATGATTTTTTCACCATGAGTAACACTACTGGGAAAGTCATTTATGTATATCAGGGACAGTATTGGTCCTAATATGCTACCTTGCGGAACCCCTATATTAATGTATTTTGGTTCTGATAAGTGTTTTACTAAATGTTTAGATCTATTTGAAGTATGTGTTATCTCTACTCTTTGTACTTTTAGATTAGATTAGATTAGATTAATACTAGTTCCATGGATCATGAATACAATATTTCGTAATGATGTGGAACGAGTCAAATTTTCCAATATATGACATAATTAAGTTAATTTAACAATATACTTAAGTTAATATAACAACTTTTTTATTTTTTGTGTTTTTTATTTTTTTATTTTTTACTTTTTATTTTTTATATTTTTTGTTTTTTTTTTCTTTTTTTCTTAATTTATATCTAAAAATTCCTCTATGGAGTAGAAGGAGTTGTCATTCAAAAATTCTTTTAATTTCTTCTTAAATACTTGTTGGTTATCTGTCAGACTTTTGATACTATTTGGTAAGTGACCAAAGACTTTAGTGCCAGTATAATTCACCCCTTTCTGTGCCAAAGGTTTCAGCAAAGAAGCAGCAGTTGCTCTCAGAATAAAGAGTCAAGAGCTCATGAACAAGGGCAAGAAATTGCTGTGTGCTATGTCATTTGACGAAATTGCCATAAGGAAACACATTGAATTTTGTCAAAATAAATTTGTTGGATATGTAGATTATGGGGCAGTGCTTGATGATGATAACCTTCCTGTTGCAAATGAGGCTCTAACATTTATGGTAACTGCTGTTAACAGTTCTTGAAAACTGCCAATTGGTTACTTTCTAGTCAATGGACTAACTGCACTAGAAAAATCTAACCTATTGAATGAGGCTCGAAAGTTTACTTTTGATGCTGGTGTTGATGTGATATCAGTAACTTTTGATGGAACACATGTAAATACTGCAATGATAGAAAAGCTAGGAGCTTATTTTTCTTTATCTAACATAAAATCTTTCTTTAAGCACCCATTGTGTAATGATGAAATATATGTTTTCCTTGACTCTTGTCACATGCTAATGTTAGTACATAATACCTTAGCTGGTAAGGGCACAATTTTTGATGGCAATAGAAATCCTATTAAATGGGATTATGTACTCAAGTTACATGATTTGCAATGTGGGGAGACACTTCATCTTGCTACAAAAGTAAGAATGAAGCATGTTGAGTGGTATCGCCATAAAATGAATGTCATAATTGCTGCACAGACATTGAGTAATAGTGTAGCTAATGCCTTTGAATTTATTGGCAAAGATTTGCAGCTAGACGATTTTAAAGACTGTGAACCAAGAGTTAGGTTCATAAGGATTATGAACAATTTTTTGATTGCTTCAACAGTAGAAATCTGTTTGCAAAAGGTTATAAAACACCTCTGTCATTGCAGACTGCTAGCCACATTTTGTCTTTACTGGATGAAGCTGAACAATATATAAAGAATTTAAGACTGGATGCAAATTGCCCCTCTGTTTTGTTTACAAACAGAAAGACTGGTTTCCTTGGTTTTATTGTGTCAATTCAAAGTCTCAAAAGGTTATACAATTCTCTAATAAGCAGTCCTAATCCACAACTCAAATTCTTACTGACACACAAATTGTTACAATATCCCATTGAGACATTTTTTAGTTCAATCAGGAGGTATGGTGGTGATAACAACATCCCTACAGCCACTCAGTTCAAACCTGCTTACAAAAGGTAACTTATACATCAGCAAGTAAGGGGTTTATAGTTTGGAACTCGTTTAGACACTGAAGAGTGTTCTATTCTGAATGTATCTTCAGCACTGGGTAAAGTACAAACAAACCCATTTGTTTCATACACAAATTACCGAGCTGAAATTCCTAATGTTGACAAAGTGTCTCATGATCACTGTTACAGTATCCCTTCTATTTGTTTTAAACAACTGTCAAAGTATGTGACCAATGTTGTTGTGTACATTGCAGGATTTATAGTACGTAAGTTGAAGAAAACCATATATTGTACTGAATGTGCAAATTCTTTATATGGCTTATTAGACAGCGATAATGAACTACTCACGAGAAAGAATATGGGAGGTTTAGTAACAACTTCCAGGGATGTTATTCAAATCTGTAAAGTAGCAGAACAAGCCTATCATTTGCAGCAGGCAAAGGGTATGCTGACAAAAAAAATGTAATGCTTGTGCTCTTGTCATCTGCTATGACAGAAATTGACAGCAATGTATTTACATCTATCAATGAACATATAACGAACATTCACCCCACAGAAAACCATCGTTCAACATTTATAAAATCCATTTTATTTGAGTATTTCAAGATCAGAAATCACCATTTGGGGAAGACTGTAACAGAAACCTTTCAGAAAGGATGTGTAAGGAGCTTGCTTACAAAAACAATTTTATTTAAGGAACACTAAATGGTTTGTGCGTAGTGTTGGTCTACTTTTTAAAAAAATAGAAATTTGTTCAGTGCTGAGTTTGTTGTAAATACTGTATTGTGTTGCAAAATAAATGTTTTATGAAAAATTGATGTGAATTATATTATGCTCATGCCTTTGTCATTGAAGATGTGATATTCCTAGTCTAGTAACAGATTGCCATAGACAGTTAAGAATAAAACTCTTAACATGCTTTGCAGGAGAAAGAATAACTTAAATGTTTGCTATTTGGGCTGTGCCAGTTAAATGTTAAGTAACAGATAGTTGGAATTTCATATTAGTGTCTCGAATTGCAAGGAGCTAAGGATATTCACAGTACCACTATATATATATATATATAGAGGGAAACATTCGACGTGGGAAAAATATATCTAAAAACAAAGATGATGTAACTTACCAAACGAAAGTGTTGGTAGAGACACTAACAAACGCAAACACACACACAAAATTCAAGCTTTCACATCCAAAGTTTGCTTCATCAGGAAAGAGGAAAGGAGAGGGAAAGACGAAAGGATGTTGGTTTTAAGGGAGAGGGTAAGGAGTCATTCCAATCCTGGAAGCGGAAAGACTTACCTTAGAGGGAAAAAGGGACAGATATACACACACATATCCATCCGCACATATACAGACACAAGCAGACATAAGTAAAGGCAAAGAGTTTGGGCAGAGATGTCAGTCGTGGCGGAAGTACAGAGGCAAAGATGCTGTTCAATGACCGGTGAGATATGAGCAAAGGCAGAGCCACGTGTGAAAGCACCCACGTGATTTCCCAACTGATCTGCCTATACTGTGAAGCTTTCTATGTGGGAATGACCAGCAACAAACTGTCCATTTGCATGAACGGACACAGTCAGACAGTGTTTGTTGGTAATGAGGATCACCCTGTGGCTAAACATGCCTTGGTACACGGCCAGCACATCTTGGCACAGTGTTACACTGTCCGGGTTTTCTGGATACTTCCCACTAACACCAACCTATCAGTACTCCGGAGATGGGAACTTGCCCTTCAATATATCCTCTCTTCCCATTACCCACCAGGGCTCAACCTCCGCTAATTTCATTTTGCCGCTGCTCATACCTCACCTGTCATTCACCAACATCTTTGCCTCTGTACTTCCGCCTCACCTGACATCTCTACCCAAACTCTTTGCCTGCTTGTGTCTGTTATGTGCGGATGGATATATGTGTGTGTGTGTGTGTGCGAGTGTATACCTGTCCCTTTTTCCCTCTAAGGTAAGTCTTTCCGGACCCTGGATTGGAATGACTCCTTACCCTCTCCCTTAAAACACACATCCTTTCGTCTTTCCCTCTCCTTTCTTCTTTCCTGATGAAGCAATCTTTGGTTGCGAAAGCTTGAATTTTGTGTGTGTGTAAGTTATATCATCTTTTTTTACATATATATAGTGTGTGAGAGAGAGAGAGAGAGATTTGTTACCAATAACCCTTCCCACTCCAAAAGCAATGGCAATGTCCATTGCTACTACATAAGAAGAAAGGATTATTTTTACTATTCCTGGATTAAACCTGACTTAGGTACAAAAAGGGGTGAATTATGTTGCCATTATTTTAAATAATAAAGAATAATTTGCAAAAACAAGTTAGGGGTTTCCTTTCTCCTCAGGGTTTAGTTTTATTTTGTACTTCCTAGTTACAAAACATATGAAAAAAATGGTTAAAATGGCTCTGAGCACTATGGGACTTAACATCTATGGTCATCAATCCCCTAGAACTTAGAACTACTTAAACCTAACTAACCTAAGGATATCACACAACACCCAGCCATCACGAGGCAGAGAAAATCCCTGACCCCGCCAGGAATCGAACCCGGGAATCGAACCAAAACATATGAAAAACAAAAACAGTTACTGAATACCATTTGCAAAAAGGTAATTGTATCGCTATGTTAGTTTCCAGATAATAAGCTGTAATGTATGGGGTTAATAATATGCTGCTACAAAAATCTTTGGTCACTTACCAAAAAGCATTAAAAGCCTGACAGATAGAAAACCAACACTTAAAATCAAACTAAAAGAATCTATGAATGCCAGCTCCTGCTCAGTAGACGATTTTTTAGATATAAATAAGTGATTGAAAGAATTGTCAAGTAATGATAGGTCTACATTTCATTAAACTGACACATCATTGCGAAGTATCGTATTCATGATCTATGGAACAAGTATTTATGTAAGTAGGTACTGATTTTGTAGATATAAATTCTATCTTATTTGATACATCTACGAAACAAACTGTTTAAACCAAAAAGAGCTTTCAAATGAAACTCCTTTACGTTTTGTGGGTGAACGACACAATGGAGTTCGTTACATTCGATGTGAACACGTGTGTTTACGTTACAGGTTTCATTGTTTATGCCGATTTATGAAGTCTATAACACTTTCTCCAACCAAGGCACTAAAACACACACATGCAATATTTACATTTTATGCAGTGCATAAAGCGTATTGTTAGTAGAGAATGCATCTCATAATTGATAACACTGAAATATTCACGGCGAATATATTGCCGAACATCGAAAGTCTTTCAGCAGTTCACAAAGTTCATTGTGAAGTAATGGCTGTAAAACTAAATTTGTACAGTGGTTACCGCAATAATTTATCACTTCTAGCTGTGTTTACATAAGCTACATTTAATGTGGTGAGGTTAGCAGGAAATCCACTGAGAAATACTGGAAGTGAAATCAGAATGCTGCCTTGACCCGCCGACGTTCTGCCAACAGTCACGTGATTCTATGTTGCAGCCACGCCAGATGTATAGCCGCTTCACTGCTTGCCATGGAGATAGAATAAGGGGAGATGGCGCTACAGACTTACGCTGTAAGTTGTTTTGAAGGAGGATGCTAAGTTCACCGGACTTGGATACGATGTGACGTCATTATGACGTATACACGCTACATCGAAAACGATAGAAACCGTATATCGACTATTCGACTTTTGTGAACTTTCGAGAGGTTGTGACAGGGTAGCGCTGTGCTCTGCACCATTCGTTTAAATGTGTTTTGCGCTCCTTGCGTTTAAATCGTGTATTGTCCTGTGTTTGCGTCCTGTGCGTTGCTTTTCGTTTGCTCGTCTCTAATTATGTGTTCAGTATTCGAGAGACTAATGAGAGAAAAGCTGAAAGAGTTCAGCATCGATGACGACGGGCAATTGCGTGGTTATTGTGAATCTCAAGCAGAAATTGATGTACTTCTGACCCAGCTGAAGTGCGTCGGTTATTCCTACTCGGTGAGAAGAAGCACTCAGCAGCCAAAATCTTCAGATGCGTCAAGACACTAACCTTTGGTTAAGATTACATTGAGAAATCCATTGCCCCTCGTATTTCATCTCCGGTCGACGATTTTTTTTCGACAATGACTCATATTTTTCTTTTTAAGTTCGAAAGTCAATCATTCTACACACCAGTCATTATTGGACACTAAGGTAGCTGTCTCTGCGGTCCGAGTGTAAAATTACTTGGAATTATGGTTGATAAAAGACTGTAGAATGAAGGCTTTCACGACCGGGTGACATGGCTGTTGATATACTTTCCGGGATGTGAGGTCGTGATCCAAGAACTTTTCTGCTCCTTACGTTTCGTCCAGGACTGCGCTGGACTTCCTCAGAGGCGCTGCTCCGCTGAGTCTTGCCGACCTCACATCCCGGAAAGTATATCAACAGCCATGATAAAAGACTATCTTGGGATGGACATATAAATTACTTAGCTAACAAACTTGCACAAGTTCTCTTTCAGCTATATAAATTAAGAAAAAAAAGTCAGCAAGAGTATGCTGGTACAATCTAATATGTACTGACAAGACCAATTGTATGAAACCATACTAAAATATTGATAATAAATAAATATTATTTTCGGCGTAAGCATTCAATACAACAATCACACACTCTAATCTGGTCGGGACATAAGAAGACTTCACTTTTTAACGAAACGTGTTGTCCGTGGTGTTTTCAAGTCCACGGTCAGGAATATTTCTATTAATATCCAGCTCTTTTACTTTTATTTTGGCGAAATACATATACGCTGCCACACTGAGCTGTTATCAGAATCGCACGTGTCAAAACAAACCACTAACTGACGACAGTTTAGAATCCCGAACGTTCGTAAAAGTCGATAGGTGTGTTAATCGACTAAAGCGTATATACGTCATAATAACGTCACATTATATCCAGATTGGGTGAACTTAGCAGAAGCGTCTCGCGGGCCCCGAGGAATCATGACGTCACATCATGACATGACGTTGTCTCTCACGCTAGCCAATATCGCTGGTAGTTTTCGAAACGCGGATATTCTTTGAACATGACATGCTAATGCATTGTGGGTGCGGGTGTATAATGGCGGGTTTTGTGATTTGTGTGCGTCAAAGCTTTTCAATCACGGAAAAAAATTGATAATACTTGCTACAAAAGCAGATGTTTGCAGAGGAGAAAGGATAGTTTATATTCCAGATAATGGACGGTAAGTAACTTCCATTAGTAATCTTATAATGCTCAAGAAAAGTAAAGTGTATGGTAAATCTACAGAAATTTCATTCTTTGTGCATATAATATTCTGATGCATTATGTTACCCAGTAAAGTTTCTTTCAATGCGTCTATGTGGATTATTTGTGGTAATGGCGTATTCTCATAACAAATGGCTTCGGTATTTAAGTTGCAATCATCGTAACTTTTTCCTGATCAAAAAGTGTGTAGTAACTGTATTCTAACGCCAGAAACCTGCACATTTGAAAACTTTTGAATGTTCAAAATTACATCATTCATCATAGTCAGTATTTTTTTACAGTAAAATAGGTATGAATTGCAATGACTGAATCCAGATTTGTGAGTGATGTAATCTGTTTTTGTAATGGATGTTTCAGTTTCTGAAGTGAAAATCCAAAGAAGAGAAGACAGCGAGAAGTAGCTTTTTGTCTGTTTCATGGTTTATAGGCCTACTGGGGAAACTCGCCATGTGAAAAAACGAGTAACGCATCAAGCTTGGTACCTCTATGGTGATGTGGAAATCCGAGCGTTGTTAATAAAGAAATTAATTCAGTGTGTGTGTGTTTCTTTTGATTCCTTTATCATGTTGCTTATAGTAGACCAAATTTAATTAAAATACCCAGGTGATAATTTCAACATAAATTGGACTATGTGCATAGCTGTTTCTAATGGCTTTGCTGCTTGTCAGAGGCAAAGTATGAATATTTACCATCCTCTGGCATGTGCGTTCACTTGTCATTTATGGCAAAAGAAATCACTGACTGAAAGCATAATTTGCTTGGTAGAATAATTGGAAATGACCTTTTTAGTTATAATTTTACGTTTTTAGATTATAGTACTCCCTGAGAGATTATCTTCTGCATTTCTTGACCCTGACATGACTAGTAATGGATGTTTCACCACCAGGTTAGGCATACAGCATTAAGTGTCCTGCTCTGCTGTGAGCAGCATGGTAGTCAATATGTTAAGCAGGCATTTAGGAACTTTAAATGTGAAGTATATGCATCTGTACAGTTTTGGCTAAAAGAACAGCTAGAGTGCTAATTACTGTTTCAGGAATTATCCTTTACACAGTTAAATATGTATCTAAAAATGAATTCATGAATAACTTTGTAGTCATTTAATCGTTTGGTTTTGTAAGACATTTAAATAAAAATACTGCACACCCAAAAATAGTCTGGAAATGGCAAGGAATATCAAATATAAGTAAATATTTTTCCTCAGTAAGATAAAAGTGTAAAATTGCTGATACCTGGTTGTTACCATATCACTGCTGCCCCCAGCAGAGCAGTCTGCTGTGACCACCGGCACATTCATGCCAGCCAACGGGTTAATACACAAAACATGGCAGTGCAAGACTTGGTCCGTAATTCTCATTGGTTGAAGCAACTAAAATCAAATTTCTGATGTGTGCTGGAACTGTGTTATTGGTATATTCCCCAGCATGATTTAAAATTTTTGCATTGAAATGGCACTGACAGTGTGATATATATTTTGCAACTGAGAATAGATACTAAAAAAATTATGTGGGAATATATTTCAAGAAACCCTTTCATACCAAACCTGACAATTATATTGACACACAAGTAAACCACCTGAATGGCACACTGGGTTATACAAGCATTAGGTGTAGGTGTAGAATAGGTAATTTACACAGAAAACTTTTCATACAAATTTTATTGTAAAGCACACTAAAGTTAAGGGAAAGGTGCAATGCCTAGATGAGATAAACTTGGACACGCAAGAACTGGTTTTGCTCAGATATATGGAAAATTAACTGTAGTATTATATGACATACAACACATCTGAGGTGCAAATTTGTGGAGAGGAGAGATTGCATTTAACCTGTTGTGTATGGTGCACATTTTGTTACAGTGCTGGGATGATGTCATCCAGATTTCAAAATTAGTGGTCTAGTAATGAAACTCTCAGCAGCTTTAATATTTAAAAATAAACATGCCTGAAAAAGGAAGCTGAATTAGGACTTTCAATTAAATTGCAAAAATGTTCTTGTTTTGCACATTCACTGTGGATGACACTTAAAAACATGGTGTTAGTAGCTCTTATTGACCTTTGTGTCAGCCACAGTGAACATGTTGAAGGTTTTAAAGTAACAAAGTAGTTGTTGACATTGAGATATTAATGGATGACAGCAGGAAACAGCAATGAAATAATGTGAATTACTTAAACCAGGAATTAAACAAGTCTACATAGCTTTGAACACAGCCAAAAAATGGTTGGTTCAAATGGCTCTGAGCACTATGGGATTTAACTTCTGAGGTCATCAGTCCCCTAGAACTTAGAACTACGTAAACCTAACTAACCTAAGGACATCACACACATCCATGCCCAAGGCGGGATTCGAACCTGCGACCGTAGTGGTCGCGCGGTTCCAGACTGTAGCGCCTAGAACCGCTTGGCCACCGCGGCCGGCGAATAGAGTCATTTCACACTTCTTATTCACTGCATATTTGTGTGCTATAACTAATACAGTAACCTTTTATTTTCTCATCTTTGATCTGGAACACGTGTCACATCTTACTTGTTTTCTTAGAGCAACTCTAGGTTTACAAGATCCACATTTCAGAATTCTGGTAATTGCTAGTCCTACCTCATGCTGAAAGTGTGGGTTGATAGCTGTCTCTTCAGATATGATCTCATCAACTGCCATTTCAGAAACTTGAAGCAAAAATGTGATTATTCAATTTTCTGTCAGTGATGAATATATCACTAATGTATAGGTATATTCATGATGGTATAGAACAGTGCAGGGCCATCTTCTGCTGGGTAGACTAAACTGTGGACTTCACATCCAGTGCATCAATTTCTTCATAGGTAGTATCATAGTACACTACTATCTCAGACTTGATTGTTGCCATGCTCAATGAAACAGCATTATGCCTTGAAGACACTAAACTAACAGCCTTCTTAAGTTTTTGAATGAAGGATATAACAAGTAATATATCCAAAAACAATGAAGTTTTACATTTTGCTGTCAGGAACTCTTTTTGGAATCTTTCCTTTTATTATTATTTTGTACTTGTGTGGGTTTTTGTTTCCTCTTCCCAGTTTGACAAGCACATCTGATTTCCTTAATGGGGATATTTATGGTTACAAAAAATAAATAAATAAATATGTGGATACAATGCAACCTGCAAACCAAGATCATCCTCCTAAACTTTACAAGCCTAGGAAATAAGCACAATGATTTGGACATGTTTTAATAAACCAGATGTTTCAGTTATTACTGAGCATTGGTATACCAAAAAAGAATCTTATTATGCACCCATTAACAAAGAATTTTTGCTCATCTTTCAGTAGGGACATCAAATCTTATGGTAATGTTGCAAAAAGTGGCAATAATTGGTGCTCAAAGATGTAATTCCTACGTGTTGAAGGTGTTACTCAACTTTCTGCGATAAGCTATAGATGGGAAAGGAAACATAATTTTAGATATAGACAAACCTCCAACTGAAATTACAGATTTGTTTTAGCTAAGGGGGGAGGCACTGTCATGAGTGGTAAAATACCAGTGGTTATAGGATTCAGAAAAGACTCTTTTTTAGGGTAGGGAGGACAGAAAGAAAGCAAATTTTAAGAGAGGTTAGAACTGAGACAAACCTTCAGTTTGAGAAAGAAATCAAAAAACATAATTCCAGCTTATTACATCAGCATAAACAGCCATTGGTTAAGAATTTTCAACAGTCAGCAGATATTTTAACTCCACCCAATTTTAACCCAGTCAATGAGAAATGTCAGCTATCTTTATTGCATCAAAATATTCGAGGACTGAGAAATAAAATTAATGAATTAACTATCTGCATAGATGAATTAGAGTCTTCAAACCCAGCTGACATAATCTGCCTCTCTGAACATCATGTGACCACTGGTATAGAACTTTTAAGTGTTACAGGGTTTAGGTTAGCATCTCACTTTTGTAGATCAGAAATGGAGAAAGGAGGAGTTGCCACATTCATCAGGAACTGTCATAAATTTAAGAACATAGACATTCATAAATTTTGCCTAGAACAGCATATGGAAGCATGTGCAACAGAATTAGAATTTCGCAAAAAATCCTTCATAATATTAAGTGTATATCGAGCACCTGCAGGTAACTTTAATCTGTTTGTCAACCACCTTGAAGCTGTACTGGCCCATTTAACAACCAAAAACAAAGAAATAGTGGTTGCTGGTGATTTCAATGAAGATTTCCTTAAAGACTCTCCCAATAAGAACTTACTTGAGTTAGTAACACTATCATTCAACTTAATTCCCACTGTTAAGTTCCCCACTAGGATAGCCACTTGCTCACAAACAGCCATTGATAATATCTTTATAGAAAAGTCCAATGAACAAAATTATATTACAAAACCAATAGTCAATGGCCTCTCAGACCATGACATGCAGTTCCTTCTGTTAAATGTTAATACTGAACAGGATATAAAATCTGTTAAATCTGAGGTCAAGAGGGTAATCAGTAAGCCAAAAATTGATTATTTTACGACACTCCTCAGAGACATTCACTGGACTGATGTTTACAGTGCTCATGGCATGAATGAAAAATATAACATTTTTGCTAATAAAGTGCTTACCTTATTCGAACACTGCTTTCCCCCAAAACTTACCAAGGTTAGAGCAAAGTCTACAAAGAAGCCATGGATTACTCGAGGAATAGGGGTATCTTGTAAAACAAAAAGAAAACTGTATCTGCAATCCGAAACATTTCCAATGTTGATGCTACAGCACATTATAAGAAATACTGCAAAATATTAAAGACTGTAATACGGATGTCAAAGCAAATATATTACAAGGAAAAGATAGTCATATCAGATAACAAAATAAAGACAATATGGGATATAGTGAAGGAGGAGACCGGTAGAACCAGAGATGAAGAGGAACAAATAGCATTAAGAGTAAATGATACATTGGTGACAGATGTGTATAGTGTTGCAGAACTTTTTAACAAACATTTTATAACTGTTACTGAAAAGATAGGGTTGTCAGGTTCGGTAGATGCTGCTATGGATTACCTTAGACCAGACATTTCAAGTAACTTCCATAATATGAATTTGACCCTCACTACCCCAACAGAAATAATGTCCATCACAAAATCTTTAAAATCAAAAACATCTAGTGGGTATGATGAAATATCAACAAAGTTAATTAAAGAATGTGATTCTGAGCTAAGTAACATATTAAGCTATCTGTGTAACCAGTCGTTTATCAGTGGAATATTTCCTGAATGGTTAAAATATGCTGAAGTTAGGCCACTGTTTAAGAAGGGAGATAAAGAAATAGCATCAAATTTCCGTCCTATTTCACTGTTGCCAGCATTCTCAAAAATTTTCGAAAAAGTAATGTACAGTCGTCTTTATAACCATCTTATCTCAAATGACATACTGTCAAAGTCACAGTTTGGATTTCTAAAAGGTTCTGATATTGAGAAGGCTATCTACACTTACAGTGAAAATGTGCTTAATTCATTAGACAAAAAATTGCAGGCAACTGGTATATTTTGTGATGTGTCAAAGGCATTTGACTGTGTAAATCACAATATCCTTTTAAGTAAACTTGAATATTATAGTATAACAGGAAATGCTGCAAAATGGTTCAAATCTTATATCTCTGGCAGGAAACAAAGGGTGTTATTAGGAAAGAGACATATATCAAGCTATCAGGCATCATCCAACTGGGAACTAATTACATGTGGGGTCCCACACGGTTCCATTTTGGGGCCCTTACTTTTTCTTGTGTATATCAATGACCTTTCATCAGTAACATTACCAGATGCCAAGTTTGTTTTGTTTGCCAATGATACAAACATTGCAATAAATAGCAAATCAAGTGTAGTCTTAGAAAGATCAGCCAATAAAATATTTGTGGACATTAATCACTGGTTCCTAGGCAATTCTTTGTCACTAAACTTTGAAAAAACACACTACATGCAGTTCAGAACTTGTAAGGGGTGTCCCAAGAGTATATGTCTAACATACGGTGACAAGAAGATAGAAGAAGTGGACAGTGTAAAATTCTTGGGATTACAGCTTGATAATAAATTCAACTGGGAGGAGCACACCACAGAACTGCTGAAGCGTCTTAACAAATCTCTGTTTGCAATGCGAATTTTGTCAGACATAGGGGATATAAAAATGAAAAAGCTGGCATACTATGCTTACTTTCATTCCATAATGTCATATGGGATTATTTTTTGGGGTAATTCATCAAGCCAAGCTAAAGTTTTCCGGGCACAAAAACGTGCAGTGAGAGTTATATGTGGTGTGAACTCAAGAACATCCTGCAGAAGCCTGTTTAGGGAACTAGGGATACTAACTACTGCTTCCCAATATATTTATTCCTTAATGAAATTTGTCATTAAAATATATCACTTTTTCAAACCAACAGCTCAATTAATGGAATCAATACTAGAAATATGAATAATCTTCACAAGGATTTAAAGTCACTTAGTCTTGTACAAAAAGGTGTGCATTATTCAGGAACACACATTTTCAATAACTTGCCAGCAGCCATAAAAAGCTTAACAACCAATGAAATTCAGTTTAAGAGAAGCCTAAAGGATTTATTGGTGGCCAACTCCTTCTACTCCATTGATGAATTTCTTAGTAAAACCAACTGATTTGTATATAAGTACAACATAACTTCTGCACAATTTCACTGCAGTAATGTGTTCATTGAAAATTTTTGAGAGAGAGAGAGAGAGAGAGAGAGAGAGAGAGAGAGAGTGTGTGTGTGTGTGTGTGTGTGTGTGTTCTCATTGTAAATAAGTATTACAGTAGTTGTATTACCTTATAAATAAATAAAAAACTTTTTTATTTTAAATTCAGTGCATTAGTATTTGTAAAATGACTCTTAGTGTTCATTAAAAAATGACGATCATTCCACTTGGGACCTGTGGAATGGTACATTAGCTTATTTGTTTTAGTTGTAAATATTTGTCATGTATTGTTGTTTTTCTGACATGTTCCACATCCTGGAGGACCTCCTCACTACGGATCAATTGGAATGAAAGTAAATCTAATCTAATCTAATCTCTATCAGTTGCTTGTAGAGAGAGATAGTAAATACTAAGGGAAAACGGCTGGTAATTATGCTGATAATTGTTCACAGTTTAATAAAACCTTATCTAACACAAATCAGTTTTCACTCATAAGGATGGCGAGTGGCACACACAGATTTAACATTACTGATAGGTAATACAGGGTACCCAGGACTTTGTACTGGGATACTTTCTTTTGTTGATTTGTGTAAATGACAAAATACTGCTCCTGAAATTCAAGGATAGTTCTGTTTGCTGATGCTACACCCATTGCATGCAAGTGTAAAGATCGTGAGCAACTACAAAAACTATGAAACTGTATTACAAATGAAATAACTCAGTATTTCTATGAAAGTCATCTCATTGTCAGCACAAGATAGCAGCAGTAACGGATTTTCACCCCACAAGACAGATTTTTAAATTCAGTTGTGCACTGGAACTGATATTGTCACCAAAGAAAACTACTGCTTGGTTACAGTTAAAATTTCTATATTTAACATGTTATAACATGGAAATAAACGGTCCTTATCAGAACCAACTTCAACTATCATATCTATAAATATTGAAGGCATATCATCAGCCAAAGAACATCTGTTATCCAACCTATGCCGTGACAAAAAATGCAACGTCCTGTGTACACAAGAGACACATAGAGATGAGCGACAGAGACGACCTAAAATACCGGGCATGAAACTAGCTGCAGAAACACAGCACTCTCAGTATGGAAGTGCTATATTTGTAAGACCAGGGCTTCAGATAATCAGTGCTCACTGCACCGTTGAAAATAACATCGAAGTCATTTCAGTGGAGCTGAGTAACTGCGTGGCTACCTCTGTGTATAAGCCCCCTTCGGCTGCATTTTCCTTCACACCACCCAGGAACTTCCATAACAGCAAGACGTCTGTAGTAATTGGTGACTTTAACAGCCATAGTCATTTGTGGGGATACTCTGAAGATGACGAAAATGGGGAGGCAGTCCTCTCCTGGATTGAATCCTGCCAGTTGTCTCTTATACATGACAGCAAGCTACCCCCCTTCCTTCAACAGTGGCAGGTGGCAACGTGGATTTAACCCTGACCTCCTCTTTGTGAGTGAAGACATCACACAGCTTTGCTCCAAATCAGTGTGCTCGCCCATATCAAAGACGCAACACAGGCCACTACTGTGTCAAGTTATTCCAATAATAAGGCCACAGGAGGTGAATTTCAAATGGAGATACAATTTCAAGAAAGCTGATTGGAAAAAATTTCCCAAGATGCTGGACAAGGAGATTAAGTCTGTGCGACCTATTCCTGAAGAGTATGACAGCTTTGTTCAAACTGTCAAACATTGCTCCCGGGCATCAATTCCAAGAGGGTGTAGGACAATGTATCTGCAGGGTGTGACACCTGAAACAGCAGCTCTGCTGTACGGATACTATCGACTATATGAAGAAAACCCTTATAGCGAGGAGACTTATCTGGCTGCGCAAAATACTCTCTCCTCAATCTCTGAGGCGAAGAGAGAACAGTGGATTAAACTGATGGCAGAATGTGAGATGAGTAGAAGTAGTCAAAAGGCCTGGAGATTGTTACGACACCTTAACAATGATCCCTCCCAACCCAATACGCATACAAATGTGAAGGCAGACCAGATCGCATACCAGCTTTTGAAAAATGGTAAACCTGATCATACCAGTAAAATCGGGAGACGAACCCTGGAAAGGGAGCCCGAACAAGAGGGAAACACTCTGTCTCGACCATTCAGTTTGAATGAGCTCGACTCAGCTCTAAATAAGTGCAAAGTCGGAAAAGCAGCAGGGGTAGATGACATAAGAAGTGAACAGATCAAGAACTTTGGTCCAGGCGCAAAGTGCTGGCTACTCGAGCTAATGAATAATTGTATCAAGAGCGGCAAGATACCAAAATCTTGGCGGAAAGCAAAAATTATAGCTATACATAAACCAGGGAAAGACCGGGATGACCCCAAAAGCTATAGGCCAATCTCCCTCCTATGCCACCTGTATAAGGTATTGGAAAGATTGATCCTCCAAAGAATTACAGATATGATAGAACCATTACTGATCCCTCAACAGGCAGGATTCAGACAAGGGAAGAGCTGTACAGCACAGGTGTTGAATTTGACACAGCATATAGAGGACAGCTTCCAAAGGTGGCAGATAACAGGAGCGGTGTTTATAGATCTTTCAGCCGCCTACGACACTGTCATCCACAGACTCTTGTTGTTGAAGCTATACAACCTCACCAAGGACTATAAACTCACCTGTCTAATTAGAAATCTTCTGCAGAACCGAAGATAGTTTGTGGAATATCAAGGACAAAGAAGCAGATGGAGGCAGCAGAAAAATGGGTTGCCACAGGGCAGTGTACTGGCACCCACCCTCTTCAATATATACACTAATGACCAGCCGTTACCAGAAGGAACACAAAGCTTCATATATGCAGATGACCGAGCAATCACAGCTTTGAGAGGGTGAAGCGGAAGCTAACTGATGCTCTGAAAGAATTAACTGCCTATTACAGGGACAATCAATTGAAACCAAATCCTTCTAAGACCCAGACCTGTGCTTTCCACCTCCAAAACAGACAGGCTAGTAGAACCTTGCAGATATATTGGGAAGGAACCTCTTTAGAACACTGCAAGACTCCAAAATACCTCGGAGTCACTCTTGACCGTGCTCTTACATATAAGGAACACTGCTTAAAAACAAAGCAAAAAGTGGCTGCCAGGAACAATGTGGTTAGGAAGCTGACTGGAACAACATAGGGAGCACAGCCAGACACAGTGCGCACATCCGCATTAGCCCTCTGCTACTCTGCAGCTGAGTACGCTTGCCCAGTATGGTGCAGATCTACACATACAAAGAAAGTTGATGTTGCTCTGAATGAGACATGTTGTATCACTACGGGTTGTCTAAGAGCCACACCTGTGGAAAAACTGTACTGCTTATCCGGCATAGCCCCCCCCCCCCCGGACATCCGAAGAGATACAGCAGCACGGAGTGAAATGAAGAAGGCATTAACATCCGAAGCCCACCCACTACATGGCCACCAACTGGCACAGCAAAGACTTGTGTCTAGAAAGAGCTTCCTTCACAGTACAGAACCACTCGCTGACACTCCACATCAACACCGGGAGAAGAGATGGCAGGTCAGATGCCAGCATCTGGAGGAGTGGCTGATCCCGCAAGAAGTATTTCCCCCAGGCCACACAGAGAAATGGTCCACTTGGAAATCACTCAACCGCCTGCGTTCTTCTGTCACAAGATCCAAGAGTAATCTGGAGGGGTAGGGCTTCCAGGTGGACTCTCTCAAGCGTGACTGCGGAGCTGCCATGCAGACATCAACACATCTACTACAATGCACATTACCTCCAACTGTGTGCACATGGAGGACCTCGTAAACGCTACACAAAGTGCACTGGACATTGCAAATTTTTGGGCATCCACTGTATAGATTAAAATTACCTTATGTTTGACAACACAATCTGTGTCTAATCATTTATTTCATTCTTGACTAGTTTAATTTATAAACCATAATGTATGTATGTATGTAGTAATGTATCTAATATTGTTTTTTTTTAGTTTGCTTCTGACACGATAAATAAATAAAATAACATGGAAACTAATTACCGTACAAGAACATAACTTGGTAGCATTAATGTCAAGGACATGGGGAAGAGAGATAATGCAGAATCAATTCAATTGAAACACTTTTAATGTGCTGCTACAGTACACCATACCATTACATACCAGTACCATTACTGGTGACGGTGATGGGGGCTGTTATGAAAAGCTTGCCATATTATTCAAATCTGATATGGCAAGTTAACAGAACTTTTGATCCATGTGAGTAAAATTATTGTGTAAAATCGATAGTGCAGCTTCTTACAGAAGTCTCTTCAGGGCCTTCGGAGTCTTTCACTTACATGTCAACATCTTTACTTCAAAAATGGCTCTGAGCACTATGGGACTTAACATTTTAGGTCATCAGTCCCCTAGAACTTAGAACTACTTAAACCTAACTAACCTAAGGACATCACACAACACCCAGCCATCACGAGGCAGAGAAAATCCCTGACCCCGCCGGGACAACATCTTTACTCCCTAATAGTATTTGTTGTCCATAATAGGGGTAATTTTACTCTGTTCAGTGAAATGAACTTGCAAAATACTGGAAGGAAATGGAATTTCACATTCTCATTGAAAGTCTTTAAGAGGTTGCTGCAACACATCAGGCAGCAAACTGAAAATCTTAAGATATTAATAAAATACAAAGTAAAAAAATTATTTTATTAGCCTCTCCTTCTATAATTATAATTAAACGTAATGTTCTTACTCAAGGATGCATATGACAGTTAACACTAAGGTTCAAATTAACAGGGTTTTAATGTTACCATTATATGTAGGGCTGCCAGTACTCATTGTAAAATTCTGAAATGCTTTGTACAAAGTATTAGAGAAACAGCACTTGAATAAAAAAAAACATTTCTAGCTTTCAGGGTCATTACTTCCTTCCTCTGGGAAGATGAATATGTTTTGTGACTGGAAATGAGGGGAAGATCACTTAGACCACCTGTATCGAACACTTATGTGACACATTCATGAGTACTGCTCCAAAGTTTGAGATCCATGTCAGATTTAAGCAACACATTGAAGCAACTCAGAGGCTGGATGCTAGATAGGTTACCAGTAGTTTCAAACTATGTGCGAGTATTATTTTGTATAACACTACTGAGAAAATTTAGAAGGCATGAGAAATCAGGGCTCGAATGATAGACAGCCTTTCTTCCCTCTCTCTATTTGCGAGTGGAACGGTACCATTTGGTTGCTTGTGTAGTATGTATATACATAAAAACACGGAAGAAAATTGTGACTGCCTACTACATTAAGAAGTAATAGTTGAACTAACCTAAAGCTTCGTGATTTACTTCAAATGTTTTGTCCCACTGACACACTCTGACAATCAGTGACTTCCATCTATAGCAGTCTTACAATTTGGAGATGTCAGTATTGCTTCGATCTATTAATATTCCCTCATTGAGCTCTTTTTATTTTAAGATCACATAAACTGGATTTTTGAGAAACATACAGGAAGATGTGATTGGCATATAGCTGTTTGTTTACAGAAAAACAACGATCAAAATTTAAGCATATCGGTAACGCACACAGGGCAAGAGCACATATCTGGGCAAGAGCACTATACTGGATTTCGCCCCCTTTTCCCTAGAAACCTTGACTGGAGTAATAACTTTATTTGTAGCATAGTCTGAGGTCTACATTAAGTTGAAAAGCGATAATTCCGTTGACAGTTGTGGAACACAGCGAATGAGAAATAAAGGTTGTGGTAACAGACAGACGTGTGTCTTTGCCTAATATTTGTTTGTGGTATATTTAAATGCACTTTCCCACATTTAACGCATTTCTCATAATAAAAAAAAGAAAACTACTAGGTCATCCCCAAAAAACATATATTAGAAAATGAACAATCATCCGACGTGTTTTGATGCATATTACGTACAGATATCGTACACAAACTGGAAAAATGCAATGGGCGTTCCACTATGCATCCTTTACCATAGTTGATTCGTTTTTCCGCATTTGCTACTGCTGGTATGGGTTCAAAGATAAATTCGTGCTGCAAACGTCTCAGTGGTAGTTAGCCTACATTAGTAAGCAGCAGTTAATGCGTTAAATACATTTAGACACATTGTCCGCAATGCGTAATATGTGTTATGCTATAAATCACTCTGCCTTTCGACCAATAATTTGTAATGAGTTGGTTTCAATCAATCACGTACGGCTCTAATATGTAACCTTGACTACGCTGCGGATTTATCATGTCACCATAATACAGATTATTCGCATTTAAACCTTCTTTCTACATTTTATTCTGTTAACGGAAGCTTCATTCAAACAATCTGGATTGATTTGACATTCCAAAACAACAGCTGAAGGCAAGTCTGTATAAACACTGTAGCCAACGTGTGACGTCACTTACGTCAACAGAGTTGTTTACAGGTCTAGTCATCAGGCAGCGCTGTCACGCTTTCAGCCTTGTTGATGACGTCATGAAGCGATTCCTCGGGGCCCGCGAGACGCACGTTGCGATTTCCGTGACAAGTCGCAACTAAGAGTCGCAAGTAGCAACTAAAAAGCGCAGTTAGCACTGCCATCTGTTGAGCAAAGTTCATACTACGCTATTCGCTACCGAGTCAAACTGCGATTTCTGTGACAAATCGCAACTAAGAGTCGCAAGTAGCAACTAAAAAGCGCAGTTAACATACTTTTCCTAGTGTCATCTGTTGACCGACGTACGTACTTCGTTATGAGAGCCTTGTGCCTCACGAGATCGATGTGCTGTGTGTGCATATGAAGGGCTTATTTCAATAGTGGTACAAGTCCATTTTTGTTCATTTTGAGATACAGAGTCGTAAAGTTAAATGAGCGCTGAATAATCTGCAGTTGAGATACCAGAAATATTCAAGCATATGGCTTCTTGCTAGAGATGAACCTTTATTTATGTTTGTTTGGATCACTAATTTCAGAAGCATTATAGACAGAAAAGTGGAGGTAATGGACTTGTACCACTATTGAAATAAGCCCTTCATATTATACGACGACATGCACATTCAGCATCAGTTATGGTTGGTCAAATACTGCTGTGACTCTGAATGTATTATATTAATAAGAAGCAACATTGCCTTTTTCTCCTGAAAATATCAAGTAACGTAACAAATGTGTTTGATTCTGCTTCCAATATGACAGTTTTGGTTAATACTCCACATGCCTACAGGACTTTGCAATGTTAACACAGCAGAACTCAGACATCTGTATAAGTGTAGAGAAATGAAAACAGTCATATGAATGCCTCACTTTTGTTCTGACACAGTTCAAGACTCGGGAGAAAAGTTTTACACCTGGTGATCTACATGGCAACTTCACACACAAGACCTTTTTGCCGACACTACTACCACCTACATAAGTAAGCTTTTCCTGTGTTACTTTCAAGTAATGCACTTAAGCTATTCCTGATTTAACTGGAAGATCTGTACTTCCCACTTTCATATCAGCAGCCTCAAAACGCATATTGTAGACTTCGGGATACGTTACAGGTCAGTGTCACACCAAGATTGTGGAGAAAGGCGGGGGGGCATGTCACTCTCCAACAAGTGTTTACCAATAAGTAAGTGGCGGAAAATTATGGGTATAGGACGGCTTAAACATGTGGAAAATGAGATTTTTATTATTCACTCACTGTATTTGACATTTATTATTCCTTTAAAATCGCACAACAACTTCAATAAAACACAGTTTAATCATCCACACACTTATTTCACAATTATTTCACTTTTAAACTGCAAATCCTCTAAGAGCTGTCTTGAATCTTCACGAGTCTCTCTCAACAGCCTTGATGTGGATAGATACGTACAGCAACCAGTAATCAGAGTCAGAACTGTGTCTGCAAAAACACAAGGATTATTAAACAATTTTTGCTGTCATTAATTACTAGCAATATGATTGACAGAGTAGATTGCTAATACTTGCTATAATGAATATCACATTTGTAAGAACGATCTCACTGAAGTAATTAAGTCCATCGAAACGCTTAGAAACTAACCTCATGTCTGACGAAAACGGTCTAAAGACGCAGTGGCAATTTCTTCAGATCTGTTGACAATGATATTTTGAGTTATCACTTTACTGAGTGACTGAAATGTAGTTCAGGTACCTGTGAACATAACAATATGTTAGAATTCATTTTCTAAATACGAACTATTATGGTACTGTACGGCTACTTACATATTAATTACACTATTAATACAGTATTTTCACAGTTGTTTCTTTAATACAAAATTAAAGCCAACGGAAGAAAAAATGTAAAACATACTTGCCAATGACAGGTTTGTTGAGATGCAATTTTCTGTGTTGACAGATGTAACTTTTTCATACGGTGGTAAGTCGCAGAAATCGCAGGAATCACAGAAATCGCACAAGTAGCAGAAGTCACAGAAATCGCAGAAGTAGCAGAAATCGCGGATGTAGCAGAAATCGCAGAAATAGCAGTGGCAGAGGGATACACGACCTATGTTCCTTAACTGCGACTCTTAACTGCGACAAATCACAGTTAAGAATAACAGATACTGAAAAGTAGCATTCACAGAAGTCACTGATATCGGAAAATCGCAGTTTAGCCCATCACTAGCCAGAACATTTACAACAATAGCCTGGGATTTTGTACGAGCACATCTATTTTTTTTTCTTAAAATGTTTCTGAATTAAATTAGAGGCATACTCGTGTGAGCAAAAGCTGTGGTTTTCTTGAACCGTGTGATGGCTCATGTACCTTCCGCTGTTGCCACATCCAAATCCTTTCAAGTCGGAAAATCGGTTCCGTCGAAAACAGCACGCATTGACGAGCGGGAAGCAGCAACTTGATCGGAAACCCAGTGTTTTTTCCGATTTTATATGTTTCTCAATACCGCTGGCACCACCATGACCAAGAGAAAAATCGGCACGACACTTTTCACGCATAACATCTGATGCACCACTCTTTTGTTTTATAAACGGATACTTGTTTTGCAAAGTGATATTGAAGGTACACTTGCGTTTAGACATTGTTCTAATGCTACGAACACGAAAACACTGAAAAAGCTGTTTGACTGTGCACGTGCACCCGTACGTTCCAATACAAACTATATCCAAACAATGTCACCGCAAGTCAATTCCGCACTCGTGCGATTTGATTGTTGGCTGAGTTGAGCGGCAGCATCTGTCTCGCTCCCTTTTCACCACTCCGGCCCTTTTGCCGCCGTGATCCGCGCTTTTTGAATGTGACGAATATAGGCAGGTAGAGGAAACGTCTAATCAGTTATCATTTGATTTGTTTCCAAAAGCGGGAGATTTTTGCTTTGGCTGGGGACAACTGGACAGAGAGCCTGAGGCGGGACTGTCCCACCCAAAGCGGGACGTATGGTCACGTTACTCATACTGCACATGAAATTCACGAGGAAATAAATAGTATGCGAGGAGCTTCAATCTGTCTCAACAGTGCAACTTCTTCTTGGTAAACAAGGTTTAAAGTTGTACGCAGCGGCGGAAACATTTTTGTTACGCAAATAAAATAAGGTGAAAAAACTGCAATGCAGATTTATACTCTCCGTGTTGTCTCAGCATCACTCAAGGCAAATGTTAATAAGTTGGGTCTAGTGAAGCAGGGAATACAACCCGTCGGCTTTGACCAATGACGTCAGAATTGGCCAGAGAGCATTTATTACACAGATGAAAAAGCTGAAAAGAATGTTCAGAAACAAAGGAATACGAGAGACGAAAAATATAGTTGACATATATAAAGGCCAGTAGTATTTTCACGCTAAGGGTATCGCTTGTTTGTAACGTATTATTTCTCTGGAAAATGGATGGAAAATATTGGTAGCATAGAATACATCACGTGACATATATATGAGTTGTATCTCGAACCTCATTCGAACTGTATTGCTTAAGTGCAGTACGGGATACAAGTTTGGTGTACGTCGATTTCTTCGTTTTCACTAGCATTAGTGTCCTGTTGTTGAGCTGAACTATGTATCCCCTGCTTCACTAAAACCTAAATGAAGCATGGGATACAAATTTTACATGTGTTGTTTATTTCGCCTCCGCTATCACTAACAGTCTGTTCTTACGTAGGTATTAGTACTACCGATGGCAGAACGGGCTATTTACATAATATTTGTATTCCATACTTCGGTTGACCTCTATACATGTAAACTGCTAACGAAAACGTGGAAATGGACGTACGTTACATTTGCAACCTGTACCTCAGATGAACTACGCGAAGAGGAAATAAGATGACACACACAATTTGT
This sequence comes from Schistocerca nitens, assembly GCF_023898315.1. Taxonomy (NCBI): domain Eukaryota; kingdom Metazoa; phylum Arthropoda; class Insecta; order Orthoptera; family Acrididae; genus Schistocerca; species Schistocerca nitens. Next base: position 802,832,784 of record NC_064617.1, on the reverse strand, counting down.
ATCCCGTACTTCACTATGGGGTACAGTGTTATTTATTTTTTTTTTCACCTGCTGTACACATTTGTATCCTGATCTCCAGTTGACATATATAGGCAAATCTCATCAATGTTACACATGTCGTTCTTTTCGAATACGTAGTGTCAGTGTAAAGATATACTGAAGGACGGGATACATATTTCAGTTGTGTCGGCCGTTTCGCCTTCAATATTGCTAGCACGGATTCGAAAAAATCGTACTGATACTAGTGCTGGGAAACGAAAGAAAAACGACACCTGCGAAATTTTTGTTACGTACTGAACTTCACGAAAACATACGTATTGGTGTAATACAACAATGAATTACGTCAAAATAGTCAAATGCAGTAAAAAGGAAAATGGAAAGTGAGCTTACCAGACGGGAACTTCCTAAAAGAACCGAAGCTCGCCTAGAAAGACATCAACAAAAATCATATGCACACATACACAACAAACACAACATTACGAAAACACACACATACACACACACACACACGCACACACACATTTACCCCCACCCCCCATCCTAATGTGAAGTCAGCTAACATATTTCGGACAGTGCATTTGCCCAACCTGTTTAATAAAACATTTAAACGGGCAATATGTTTGGGGAATACTATGTCTCCATGAATATTCGTCTAGGTGACTTTGAAGTGTGGAAATCTGGCGTTTCCTTTTCCCCACAAAGGATTGCACAGCTGACCAATAACCCTCTGTGCTATTTGTATAATCCCCTCTGCATAATGATCTGAACTCTGTATAAAATGGAAATGCCGTGTGGCTAGGTCCTCCCGTCGGGTAGACCGTTCGCCTGGTGCAAGTCTTTCGAGTTGACGCCACTTCGGCGACTTGCGTGTGTGATTTACTATGAGATACTGATAACCCCTTTCCCCTAAATCCCTGTATGAATAAAACCCGTCTGAAGCTACAATGGAAACCTCTGGAACCTGATCTTCAATTAAGCTGACCAAAACTTCCTTCCTTCGATTGGGTACCACTTTGAACACTACATCGTCACACTCCTGACCTGAAACTACTGCCATATGTGTAAGTGAAATCTTATGGGACTTAACTGCTAAGGTCATCAGTCCCTAAGCTTACACACTACTTAACCTAAATTATCCTAAGGACAAACACACACACCCATGCCCGAGGGAGGACTCGAACCTCCGCCGGGACCAGCCGCACAGTCCATGACTGCAGCGCCCAAGACCGCTCGGCTAATTCCGCGCGGCTGAAACTACTGCCCCCCAAACCCATAACCCCACAGGCGGTTCCCCTCTGTTGTACTTCCTTTTGCCAAAATGTGATTCATCAACTTCGACCATAACATGCGGCCTCCCCCAGCGGCCCCCTATATTTCATGTACTCCCCCACACACTTCCCTCCAAAAAGAATATGAATCCACAACTGTACGCTTACTCACACGACATTCATGCACAAACAGATACTCAGGATATCTCAGACACCAAAACTAAGTGATTTTCATAATGTCTCTCAAGGCGAGCTTAGATTTTTCGAACCATGTCCCTCTTCTAACGGATCGCCACAACCTATCTCTACTGCAGTGTTATACGAATAAGTCGTGAGTGTGGCCACGAGAGACACTGTTCGCCGCACTCACGACATCGAACATACTCAGCAATGAGACCACACATCTGCAAAAAACAAATCGTGGCCAACATGTCTTCGCGCATAGCCTCTTGTAAATCATCAAGGTTCATCGGAACAGATAAATCCATACCTACAAACGAAAATGAGATACTAAAAATTGCTCTAAAATAAGAAACTTAGTCCAAATTACCTCAATATCACTAAGAATGAAATTAAGCACTGAATGAATTAGAAACAACCAATTAATTTAATAAAGGCACCCTAAGAATATTTTCAGCAATATGTAGCGATCTCTTTTAAAATCACATCCAATTATTTTAATGTACAATGATAGTGCTTATCCGGAACACAGAACTGTTTTATTATCTATGGCTCGAAGTGAAGACATTACTATCTATGAGTAATGTATGACGTCATTGGTCAAAGCCGACGGGTTGTATCCCCTGCTTCACTAGACCCGAGAAGTTTACTTTGGAAAGAACAAAGTCGATTTCCTGGCGGTCTGCTCCTATGAACTTGTCGTCGACCGAACGTTAAACACCAATCTTCTTTCTTTCCTGCATGGCCTGGGGTCAGGCGTGCACTACACGCAGGAAGCGGCTACAAGGGTAGTGGAGTACGTATGGAGTGCACATGTGGGTTTTTTAGGTTAGAGAATTCCCTCCCTAGGCCCGACAAGACGCCTCCTGAGACGCGACAAGGTAGGAGTAGGCAAAACGCAACAGGTAATAACAATATTAATGTGGTAATAGTAAACTGCAGGAGCGTCTATAGAAAGGTACCAGAACTGCTCTCATTAATAAACGGTCACAACGCCCACATAGTACTAGGGACAGAAAGTTGGCTGAAACCAGATGTTAACAGTAATGAAATTCTAAACTCAGATTGGAATGTATACCGCAGAGGCAGGCTGGACAGTGAAGGGGGAGGCGTGTTTATAGCGATAAGAAGTGCTATAGTATCGAAGGAAATTGACGGAGATCCGAAATGTGAAATAATTTTGGTGAAGGTCACGGTTAAAGCAGGCTCAGACATGGTAATTGGGTGTCTCTATAGGCCCCTGGCTCAGCAGCTGTTGTGGCTGAGCACCTGAAGGAAAATTTGGAAAATATTTCAATTAGATTTCCCGACCATGTTATAGTTCTGGGTGGAGATTTTAATTTGCCGGATAGACTGGGAGACTCAAACGTTTATAACGGGTGGCAGGGACAAGGAATCCAGTGAAATTTTTTTAAGTGCATTATCTGAAAACTACCTTGAGCAGTTAAACAGAGTACCGACTCGTGGCGATAACATATTAGATCTTCTGGTGACGAACAGACCCGAACTATATGTAACAGTTAACGCAGATCAGGGAATCAGCGATCATAAAGCGATTACTGCATCGATGATTATAGCCGTAAATAGAAATGTTAAAAAAGGTAGGAAGATTTTTCTGTTTAGCAAAAGTGACAAAAGGCAGATTTCAGAGCACTTGACGGCTCAACACAAAAGTTTTGTCTCAAGTACTTTGTCCACTGATCCACAATACTTTGTGGATCAGTGGACAAAGTTCAGAACCAGCGTACAATACGCATTAGATGAGTATATGCCAAGCAAGATCCTAAGAGGTGGAAAAGTGCCACTGTGGTACAAAAACCGAGTTAGAAAACTGCTGCGGAAGCAAAGGGAACTTCACAGCAAACATAAACATAGCCAAAGCCTTGCAGACAAGCAAAAATTACGCGAAGCGAAATGCAGTGTGAGGAGGGCTATGCGAGAGGCGTTCAATGAATTCGAAAGTAAAGTTCTATGTACTGACTTGGCAGAAAATCCTAAGAAATTTTGGTCTTGTGTCAAAGCGATAGGTGGCTCAAAACAAAATGTCCAGACACTCTGTGACCAAAATGGTACTGAAACAGAGGATGAGAGACTAAACGCCCAAATACTAAATGTCTTTTTCCAAAGCTGTTTCACAGAGGAAGGCTGCACTGTAGTTCCATCTCTTAGATGACAAAATGGTAGATATCGAAATAGACGACAGAGGGATAGAGAAGCAATTAAAATCGCTAAAAAGAGGAAAGGCCGCTGGACCTGATGGTATACCAGTTCGATTTTACACAGAGAACGCGAAGGGACTTGCCCCCCTTCTTGCAGCGGTGTACCGTAGATCTCTAGAAGTGTGTAGCGTTCCAAAGGATTGGAAAAGGGCACAGGTCATCCCCGTTTTCAAAAAGGGACGTCGAACAGATGTGCAGAACTATAGACCTATATGTCTAACGTCGATCAGTTGTAGAATTTTGGAACACGTATTATGTTCGAGTATAATGACTTTTCTGGAGACTAGAAATCTACTCTGTAGGAACCAGCATGGGTTTCGAAAAAGACGATCGTGTGAAACCCAGCTCGCGCTATTCGTCCACGAGACTCAGAGGGCCATAGACACGGGTTCACAGGTAGATGCCATTTTTCTTGACTTCCGCAAGGCGTTCGATACAGTTCCCCATAGTTGTTTAATGAACAAAGTAAGAGCATATGGACTATCAGTCCAATTGTGTGATTGGATTGAAGAGTTCCTAGATAACGGAACGCAGCGTGTCATTCTCAATGGAGAGAAGTATTCCGAAGTAAGAGTGATTTCAGGTGTGCCGCACGGGAGTGTCGTAGAACCATTGCTATTCACAATATACATAAATGACCTTGTGGATAACATCGGAAGCACACTGAGGCTTTTTGCGGATGATGCTGTAGTATATCAAGAGGTTGTAACAGTGGAAAATTGTACTGAAATGCAGGAGGATCTGTAACGCATTGACGCATGGTGCAGGAAATGGCAATTGAATCTCATTGTAGACAAGTGTAATGTGCTGCGGATACATAGAAAGAAAGATCCTTTACCATTTAGCTACAATATAGCACGTCAGCAACTGGAAGCTGTTAATTCCATAAATTATCTGGGAGTAGGAATTAGGAGTGATTTAAAATGGAATGATCGTATAAAGTTGATCGTCGGTAAAGCAGATGTCAGAGTGAGATTCATTGGAAGAATCCTAAGGAAATGCAATCCGAAAACAAAGGAAGTAGGTTACAGTACACTTGTTCGCCCACTGCTTGAATATTGCTCACCAGTGTGGGATCCGTACCAGATAGGGTTGATAGAAGAGATAGAGAAGATCCAACGGAGAGCATCGCGCTTCGTTACAGGATCATTTAGTAATCGCGAAAGCGTTACGAAGATGACAGATAAATTCCAGTGGAAGACTTTGCAGGAGAGACGCTCAGTAGCTCGGTACGGGCTTTTGTTGAAGTTTCGAGAACATACCTTCACCGAGGAATCAAGCAGTTTATTGCTCCCTCCTATGTATATCTTGCAAAGAGACCATGATGATAAAATCAGAGTGATTAGAGCCCACACAGAGGCATACCGACAATCTTTCTTCCCACAAACAATACGAGACTGGAATAGAAGGGAGAACCGATAGAGGTACTCAAAGTACCCTCCGCCACACACCGTCAGGTGGTTTGCGGAGTATGGATGTAGATGTAAATGTAGATGTAGATATCGTAAAAGCTATCGTAGACCTTTGGCGACTTAGTACAAGTTCATCACATTTTGTTAGGAGACTTCAGTTTCTTCTCTGGTTTGCATTTAACTCCGTGGGATAGCTAGCACCAATAACGCTGGATGTAAGACGATTAATAAACTGACGATCACCGTTTGCGATCGATAGTTCAATATGGCAGAATGATGATGTGGGTGATACAAAATTTGTAAAGTAAACATGACATCAGGCGATAAAAAATTTAGAGTACTTTTTTTTGCTGTTAATTCTGGTTTAGCCCACACTTTAGAAAATCACTAATGTAGTACAGCGTTAAAACGGTGCACTGCTTAATCGACTATGGGATTAACGATTCTAAAGAACATAATCGTCGTAACAGCATCAGCTACTTCAATAGTCTCGTCGTTGGCAGGAGTGTGAGTAAAGTTCAATGTCTCTATACAGTTTTCTTTCAAATGTCGTACTTACTTTTATGTTGGCAGCGCAAATACACATGTAGAAACTTGGTGTGTGTTCTGTGTGGAGGGAGCTCACATTAATTACTAAGCATAGTGTGTAAGGTAAATTTCTGTGCATTTCATCACTTTGTACGATTTTTTGTTAGAGAGCGATGCAAGAGTCTATTCCTTATTTCAGTCAGCCCATCGAATATTCTCGTTTTCCAAATAAGCACCACGTTCCTTTTTATTTAGAATTTACATAATATTATGTGCTTATACGAACTTGAGCACAAACTAGTTGTTTTTACAGTGTCAATTTATCTCTTCGCTTTTGAGATCTACAGAGGGAACAAATGACTTAACGTACTATTTTGACGCCACATGTAACATACTTCACTTAAAATAAACTTTCAGATGACGCAAAGAGAACGCATGGAAACAGAGAAAAGTAATTATTTTCAAAATAAAGAGTTTATTTTGTAAACTTGTTGTTGACTCCTCCCAGTTAATTCAAGGTAACGAAATGATTGTAGCTGGTGAATATAAGAAATACTTTCAGCTTAAATTACTGCATTACATGCAGGAACAGATTCATTCGGGGTCCAGACATGACGTAGCTCTATATCCTCAATTAACATGTTTACATCAGCAGGTCTGAAAGACACTTAAACAGTTTCACCAGCTGAAATGACTAAATATGCTATTTAATATCTGTGCAGTTAACAAATATAATTATATGGTAATGGATGTGTTTCCCAGCGTATGCTACTGTGATTTCAAATGATGCGTTTAGTGCTGTTTGTCACTCTGGCCCATTGCTTTTCTGCGCGAAACGAGTACAAAGAATATGAATTAGTTTCCCAGTGCTCTATAATGTAACTGTACAACGCCAGACTGCCGCAATCTGTTTCTCTGTACCTGCTCTAGTAATTACACATACAATTCTATCTGATGTCAAGATTATTAGAAGTGATGTAGAAAGAAAATTAGAAAAGTGTTGGTAAATAACTAGTCTTTTTCTTGTTAAAATTACAAGCTGGACCAGAACCCCAAGGAGAAAGAAAATGGCACAGATTGGCTTAGTCATTATCTATGAGATGTTTCTAAGGCTAATCATTCAGTCTGCAGTGTAGAGCGTATGGTGTAAGAAGTTGTGGTTTTTTTTTTTTTTTTAAAAAAAAAGACTTTGTGCTGGGCTTGGGCTCTAGCCTAGTTCGTTACGCACATGAACCTCTCCGGAAATTCTGAAACGGAAGAGAAGTTCTGGGAGATTCTACGCTATGAGGCACTTCGGAATATATGATTTAGTAAGAGCGTTAGCAGCCAAACCAAAGGTCCAAATCAAGAACCATTTACATACAGGAAGGCAGCAGTTTTAAGCTCCTTATTGTACATTCAGGTATATTTGCTGTGGCCATGTGACTTATTCTGTGGCCTGAACTGCGTTAGATAAGGATCTACACGCTATAGAATGAGAGACTCCAATAAACGAGTACCACAAGGAAGGTGCACAGAATTGATGAACTGCCATACAGGATAGCAGCATAAACGCTATGTTGCATTGAACAAATATATACAGTGTATGAAGAGCTTGGGCAAATGGGTGGATGTATATGAACTACAGTTTACTTCCAGACAACTGATGCCGAATACAGGTCACAAGTGAGAAACTAAGTCTTACCTTGCTTTATACCATAGCAAGCGTTTCTGACTAATGTAAGAGTTTATATTGTAGCCTCTCTTGAACGTTGAAAAGTTTCCGTGACACTGCTGTAGTACCAACTCCTCGCTGATGACACTGGATGGAATCAATAGACAATAGGCCTAAGTGGTGACTGTGAGTGATGAGAGTAGTTGAGAACCCTATATTATCATGAACGTAGGTGACTGAGATTACGTCTTTTGAGGCTCATCTTTTAAAGGAGTTTTGGCACCTTTACATCGACTCTTGTTGACTGTGGATGTCAGTCTCTTGCGGAAGAAGGGGCATTAAAACCTTACACAACCGCTCGTGGCGTTGGTGAGCGATTTGGTGGCGTCCATTAGGATACATTCATGTGTTTTGCCCTTTTTGCGTGGTTATTGGTGAATCTATGTTAGCTTGTCACAGGGCAGAGAATCTGTGCTTCCATGACCTGCTTTCGTTTCTACATCTGTCTACATCTTCATATATACCCCGCAAACCATCGTGAAGAGTATGACAGATGGTACATCCCATTGTACTCATTATTACGGTTTCTTACCATTCCATTCACAATATGGACCGCAGAAAGAATGACTGTTTGAATGCTTCTGTGTGTGCTGTAATTATTCTAATCTTGTCCTCACAATCCCTATGTGAGTGATACGTAGGGGATTGTAGTATATTTTTAGAGGCATCATTTAAAGCCCATTCTTGAAACTTTGTTAACAGACTTTCTCACGATAGCGTATGTCTATACACAAGAGTCTTCTAGTTCAGTTCCTTCAGTATCTTTGTAACACTTTCCCATGAGTCAAACAAACCTATGACTATTCGTGATGCCCTTCTCTGTAGGTTTTACGTTGAACATCTCGTGTCAGTCCTATCAGGTACATGTCCCACATGCTCGAACAATATTCTAGAATGCATCGCAAAAGTGATTTGTCAGCGATCTCCTCTGTAGACTGATTGCAGCATTCTACCAATAAACTGAAGACTACCACCTGCTTTACCCACAACTGAGCCTATGTGATCATTCCATTTATTATCCCTGCTAAGTGCTACACCCAGGTATTTGTAAAATTTGGCCGATTCCAGCTGTGAATCACTGACATCATAGTCATAACATACTGTTCTTTTTTTTTGTGAACTGCACTATTTTTTACGCTTCGTGACATTTACAGCACGCTGCCAATAATTGCACAGCTTTGAAATATTATCAAGATCTAACTGTATATTTAGCGTCATCTGCAAGAAGTCTGAGGTTACTGTTAATACTGTCCGCTAGGTCAGCCAAAGAGAACTGAGGGATGACAACTATTTTTTATTTAGTTTTGGGATAGAATATCCAAGACAAAAACCATGAACAACCAGCTAAGATGAAATGGAAAAGTAATAGGCAAACACATAAAAAGGAATGTACTGTGTACTTTAAATTACGCCGTAAGTTGGTTGTCAAAATGTAATAAATTAGGACAGGGATATGATATCACGTTTACATTATGTAAATCAAATCAAAATACTGGCAACAAAAATATAGTAAACTGGGAACAGAATCTGTAAATACCATTGGTCATAATATGAGAAATGAGTTATCACATTAACATTCATTCAGTAGCTCTGAAACACACAGGCTACAAGCTCTAAGCTCTCACAAGGATCAGAGTAGATACATAGTTTTATTCCCATATATATACATATATAATAAGGAGAACTCATAGATGTCGACTACTGCAGAGAATAAATACATAATACATAGATGATTTCTTTTGGATTGTCACAACAGCCTCAATAAATTTGAGGAGAACATTATTCCACCAGGCTGTATTACATTGAGAAATAGTGCAACTCCTGCATGTGTACTTCAGTTTAGCAGTATTAGCACTTCAGTCCAAAGAAAATAATGCATGACAACAAAGCTAATAATTTAATAGCGCTGAGCTACTTCCAGTGTGGCTACTCAAACTTGGAAAAAAATCCCTGAGAATTCCTGGTGTGAGGAGGATGAGAGTCTCAATATGCTGCCAAAAAAGTAACAGTAAGTGGGGAAAGGAGAAGGCAGAATACCACAATGACTTTTCTTTTCTCTCAGTTGCCCTATATACCAGCTATAAGCGATAGATTAACCACAGTTTTATCGATAATTTATATGGAATAATATTCCTATAATGAACACTCTTTGAAATATTAAGTATTTCAAAATTTGTGATTTATAAAACTCAATAAAATTCCATTTGAGTGCTAGATTAAAACACAGAATTCCCTGGGATTTTATAAAATTCCTGGTATTCCATGAGATTTTACAGGTGCGATGTAATTCCATGAGAATTCCAGTTTTTCCAGAAGAATCAGCACTCTGTACTTCTTAGCAGTTTTGTGCACTTAAAATATTTAAAATGAATGTGTGCTTGTATGTGCGAAATTTGTGGAAACTAGTCCAATTATTGCAAGACTCTGAGGCAGCATATTTCCAAAGTGCACCCACAGCACCTGAACGAAATCATACCCAATGTTACAAACAACGAATCTTCATGTTCCTACCAGTGCTACCACATTCACCGAGAATTTTACTTGTAAACTAAATTAAAACGCCACCAACAAAATATTCATAGCATAATGCTACAGAAAACATTGAACTGTATGATGTGTATAATTGAAGCTGATTCTAAAAATTTTTCGATTGATCATTTCCAATCGACTCATAAAATAAGTGTGAAATATGAGGGTCTAGAGTTCTCTAGTGAAGTCGAATTTTAAAGTTGAAAGAGGAAATGGGATGCGCTACACAGCCCAATTCAACAAGAATTTTACTTGTAATCTAAATTAAAACGCCACCAACAAAATATTCATAGCGTAATGCGACAGAAAACATTGAACTGTATGATGTGTATTTTTGAAGCTGATTTTAAAAATTTTTCGATTGGTCATTTCCAATCCATTCATAAAATACGTGTGAAATATGGGGGTCTAGAGTTCTCTAGTGAAGACTAATTTTTAAGTTGAAAGAGGAAATGGAATGCGTTACATAACCCAATTTGTCAAACACTAAGTCACTAAATTTGTTGATGATTGCTCAACTTGATAAAAATGTTTGCCTTTGTTCAGGTCAGTTTATTTCCAAAGGTCAAAGGACAAGACACCTAAAAATGGTAGGAAGTAACAAAATCAGTGGAAAGTACCCTACAGAGATGAAATTCTCTATAAGGAAGGAATGTGCCTTGTTAATTTTGGGTCCACTCATGTTGGACATGATCTAGACTTAAGTATCTAAATCTGGCACCATAAGAACTAGTCAGCATTGATGCACACGTTGCTGTAGGAATCTTGTTTCCCATTGCTCTTGAAAAAAATGTGACCAACAATGCAGAATTCAAATTAGGAGAGAGTACATCTCTCAACGATGCAGGACTTGTATAACATTGCAGTATCTTATAATTTGGCTTCATCGTCAGTCAGACATGAATGATGCAATCAGCACTGAAGCTTAGGTACATGAAGTTACGCAAAGTGATAATCCATGTGTACTGCTTTTATAAGCCATAGTGACCTGTATCTGGAATTAAGAAGTGAAGATTTCGTGTTAGTAATAATTAACAATACGTAACGTGAATTATTAGTAAAATATGGAAATGACATTTGTGTTGATGAGACCCTCAGTCTAAATGGATATGATTTTGAACTTAGCATGATACTATTGCTGGATGATATAAGACAAGGATTTCTATGAAGTTTCCTCATTTCTGACAGAAATGACAGTGATGTGTTGACTGTATTTTTCAGCTATATGAAGTCACAGGTATGACTGATTTGCTTCAAGATATTCATGTCATATCTGGCAGAGTACTGCTTGCAACAGTACAATAGGAGCTCCTAAAATAAGACTCTTCTGCGCCTGTCATGTGGATAGAGCATGGAGGAACAACATCACCAGTAAAATTCTGTACAAGGACAACGGAAATGAGGCTTGTTGAGGCATTAACGCAGGTGAGAGAGGTTGCTATGTTTGAAGAATCACTGCAAGAAGCACTACCGAATCTCTGCAGTGATCTATATAGATCCGAATTTGGTCATTATTCCAAGACCTACTATGAAAAAAATGCGAAGTTTTGGGCATATTGTCACAGGATGCAAGCTGGACTCAACACACCTGGAGAGTATGCACAAGGCCTTGAAATACTTACATAGTAATGCAAAGCAAGCGAAATGATTGGATAGAGGTATATTTCCACTAATGTCGTTTGTAACAGTGAAGCTGTTTGATAGGGTTATTGTGATTGTGAAAGGAACAGTAACTAGTAAAGTAAAAGACATTCACATGAGGCACAAGTCTGTTTTAATGGATGACTTCATTACTAAGGTAGACAGTAGTTGGAAAGTACCTGTTTCAAAATCATCTGAAGTTTATTTTGTGAAAGACGGTAATATCCACTGCAAGTGTAGATTAGTGTACAGTAAATGTGATGTATGCATTCATTGGTATTTTTTCGCATGCATTGATTACAGTATTAAATATATTTAACCACCTTCATATTGTTTTCCAAATGGAAAAGAAGAGCAGAGGTGATATTCCTTTATAAAATCATGTCAGATGCACTTGTTACTGATGCTGGCGATGTGTCTGATTAATGAGAGGGAAGCAATTTTGGACCAAGTAAGTGTAAATCCTAACTCCAGTACCCACGAAACACTGTCAGATGAAAAGAAAAAGATTATTTGAATGTTGCTGGAATGTCATCTAGCCAAAAAAAAAAAACAAAAAAAACCGTTGACGTCATTGAAGGCAAAAGTAGATGCTGCTTGAACCCATAGCAGGAGTTGTTTCACTAGCTCAGAAAGGAGTCACAAGATAAAACTTGTGCCATAGAGGAGGCTGTTTTCTACAAACAAAAAGAACAGATCATCATGACACATTCTACAGCATTGTCTGCAGCTATGTTCTCACATTCCTGTGGTGTCAGATTCAAACTTCTTAAATCTAGGTCGTGTTCAACGTGAGTTGACACAAAATTAACAAGGCATCTCTCTTTCTTATAGAGGACTTTCATCTCTACAAGGCACTTTCAATTAATTTTGTTACTGTCTACCATTTTAGGTGTCTTATCTCTTCACCTTTGGAAATAAACTGACCTGAACGATGCAAACATACGTACAGGTTGAGTAGTCATCAACAAAGTTAATGCCATGGTGTCTGATGAATCTGGATTGTTTAGCGCGTTCCATATCAACTTTCCGCTTTAAAAATTCGCCTTCACTAGAGAACTCCAGATCTTCAGATTTCACATGTATTTGATGAGCGGATTGGAAATCATCAATCCAACACTTTTTTGAGCACCTTCAAATGTAAGCACACATCATACAATTCAACATGCTGCAACATTACACCATGAACGCTTCGTTGGTGGCGTTTTAAACTTCTTTTCCAAATAAAACCCTTGTCGCTTATGTAGCACCGGTAGGAACATGATGGTTCATTATTTGTAACATGAGGTACAATTTTGTTCAGCTGCTGTGTGTGCCCCTCAGAGTTCTCCACTATTTGTATTCGTTTCCACAAATTTCACACTTAAATGCAATCATATTATATATTTCTAACTAAACAACACTGCTAATACAAGCAACTGTGGTAAAACATGTGGACTACCAAAAGGGGGGGAACAAGCAAATTCTTACACTGCAACACACTACAAAAAGCGACGTCAAAACGCTCAGTCTGTAAATCACTGCAAAAAGCGAGGAACAAATGAAGGCTCGTGCAGTAACAGTAGCTCAATAAAAACAAGTACCCCACACAGTGACAACGACCAAAGACCATGCGATATGCGCTACACAGCGTAGACCAAAGATTTTACCCTCGACTGTTCCAGTTGGCATAGGGCCAGGTATGGAGAGGTATGAATGGGCGGGACTTGTTCCATGTCTGGGACTGTCGCTAATGTTTCCTCGTTTGCCATTCCTCCAGAAGTGCCCAGACAGCTCCCTATTGTGTGGTGTCAACCTGCACAAGAGCTTCATCCAAGGCAAACAGAAACCTGTTTGTTACCTGGTATGTGCTTTATGGGGTTTGCTATTCTGCCACAGCAGCACGCTAATTTTTCTCCCACAGATCTACATTTTGAAATTTACATGTATCTTGTACACTCTCATTCATGCTTTTCATTCATCAGATGAGAGGTTATACTGACATATGGCACATAAATGTATTGAATATGCATGTGGGGCTCTGACAATTACCAAAAATCTTAGTGGAATGTGAAGCAAAATAAAGATAATATAGATTCTGGACACTATAGATGTACTCAGCAGCCCAGTCTTTTTTCTTATGTTGCTGACAGTTTGCGCCCAGACTTGAGATGCCACAGGTGGGGACATTGAATTAAATGTTAAGAAAAATCACGAAGTGGCTGATGCAGAATGTTATTTATCCCTTCTGATTTATTTGATCTTAAATTTTCTAAAGCTCTTTTAAATTCTGATGCTGATATGAATCCCCTATCTCTTCCCTGTCGACTCCTGTTTCTTCTTCTATCACGTCGTCAGATAAGTCCTCCTGTCATAAAGGCCTTCAGTGTCCTCCTTCCTCTTATTCGCTCTCTCCTCTGCATTAACAGTGGGATTCACACTGACCTTTCTGCATGCTGAGTTAGTCCTTCCGACAGTCATTTCATTTTCGATTTCATCACATTTTTCGTGCAGCTATTTCACCTTAATTTCCCTGTGTTTCCAATTTGTTTAAATCCTAAGTGGCTTGTATTTCTGTATTCCTGAATTTTTCTGAGCTTTTTGCACTTCCTTCTTTCGTCTGCCAACTGGTTTCCTCACAGCTACCTTCCTAGAAACCATACTTTTGTTTCCAGCTTCTGTGATTACCCTTTATTGAGATGCCCATTCTTTTTCAGCTGAACTGCCTACTGAGATATTCATTATCACAATATCTGTTGCCTCAGAGAAATTCAAGTGTGTCTCTTCATTTCTCAACGTTTCCATTTCCCATTGCTTTGTGTAGTGATTCTTTCTGACTAGTTTCTTAAAATTAAGCCTACTCTTCATTATTACTAAATTGTGATCTGTGTATGTATCTGCTCGTGGATGCGCCTTGCAATCCAATATCTGATGTCAGAATCTCTGCCTGCCCATGATGTTATCCACCTGAAATCTCCCCATGTCTCCCAGCCTCTTCCAAGTATACCTCCTTGTTTTGTGATTCTTAAACAGAGTATTCATTGTTACTAGTTGAAATTTATTGCAGAACTAAATCACTCTTTCCCCTGTCTCATTCTTACTACCAAACCTATATTCCCTCACAACCATTTCTTCCACTCCTTCCCCTACAACCACATTCCAATCCTCCATGACTATTAGATTTTCCGCTCCCTTTATGTACTGAACCATTCTTTCAGTATCCTCATATATATTCTCTGTCTCTTCATTTTCTGCTTGTGACTATTTTTGTTAGTGTTAGTTTGTTGACGGTACTAATGAGAACAGTCCTATGACAGAAATGTTCACAGTAACTAACTCTCTGCCCTGCCTTCCTGTCCAATAAGAATCCTGTTACAGCATTTTCTGCTGCTGTTGATATTACCCTATACTCATCTCACCAGAAATCCTAGTCCTCTTTCCATTACACTTGACTGACCCCTATTATATCTAGATTGAGCCTTAGCATTTCCCTTTTCAGATTTTCTCGTTTCCCTACCATGTTCAAACTTCTGGAATTTCACACCCAAACTCGTAGAACGTTTTGCTTTCGGTGATTATTCAGTCTTTTTCTCACGGCCATCATCTCCCCCTTGCAGACCCTCCCAGAGACCATATTTTGGAATCTTTTGCCAATGGGGAGATAATCATGACACTTTCCATTACAGTCAAAATGTTCTGTGGGCACACGGTATGTGTCTTTAATGCAGTGGTTTTCACTGCCTTCTGCTTCGTCATGCAGTTGATCGTTGCTGATACATCTGCCTTTTAGGGGCAGTTTTCCACCTAAGGATGAAAGAGTACCCTGAACCTCTGTCCACTCCTCTGTCCTCTTTCTCGAAGCCGTTGGCGAAACGAGGATGTCTTGTTATACAGGAAGTCTTCATCTGCCATTACTGCTGGCTTTTATTCAAAATTTAAGTAGTGGTGGGATTCGAACACAGGCGCGAGAATGCTTTCATTATTAACCAAAGACTCTCCTCAAGACGACCATTGACTAATAGTACTAAAAAAGGAAATGCGTTGAATCTGTGGTCGGTGTTGAAAGCAAGCTGGTCACTGAATCTGAATGCAAGTCTTCAAAGTGAAGCTTGAGGTTATGAATTATGTAAAATGACTTGAATGTCCCTACATATTGTCTTGCAGGTGCAGCTCGATCTCACTGTAATACATTTTAAGTGGGTGCTGAAATTTCTGCAGAATCACTCATTGGTGGCTGACCAATGAGCCTCACCAATGGGTAAGTGCAGAACATCCCGAAATCTCTCTAAGTCCCTCAGCATAACTGTTCTGTGTTGGGGCCTGGAGGGGAAGACTCTTGGAGGTGAAACGATGATGGCTCTCTGTGAAGAAATAATTTTGTACTGAGTATTTACTAAAGGGTAAACTCACATATTCGCGTTTTTGCTTTTTACCCTGATCAGATTGGCTGGATTACCGCTCTTCTGAGGGCCAACCAGTAGAAATGCCTTAGAAAATATTACTCCCCTCTCTGGGCTATTCTTTAGGTGGTTAACATGTAATGTATGTCCTACCATTTTACACTATAAAAAGGCATGTTTCCCTATCTCTCTCTGGCCAGTGAGGTGGACCCTCATCGGCACAGTCGACTTTCTCTGTGTAACCTCTCGTTTACTTATATGAGCCGCTCCTGGCAGTTCTTCCACTGCATAAACATTTGGTTTTTGTGAAGCCAATGTTGAGTGGCATCTCATCCGTTCACAGTGCCCCAGATCTGCTGGTCCTCACTCCATTTTTGAGATAGCTTCTGTATCATCTGGCGCTTTCCAAAGAAAACACAACTTTCTACATTTTTTGTATAATAGTGTCTTCTTGGACTTTGCTAAAAACACCCTTGCTTCTCATTCACAGGGGAATGTATTTCTGGGTTGTAAACATGGTTGTGGCTGCAGCTTTGCATCACAAGAAATCTTCTCTATGTTTGCCTAGGTGCTCCAGATGTCCAACAGTAGCACTGCAAAGACTGTCTGGTGGCCTGTGAGCAATCGACCAGCATACCTACCGCCGCTCCCTTCCGAGAACTGCTCCCAGTATGGTGGCCTACATGACTCTATGGTGCTGTTGCCTTGTCCCAATCTGCTTCCAGTGTCCTCTCGTTTATATAACGCATGCACAATCGAATAAAAGAGTAAATGAAGAGTAAGTTACATTAGTCAGCTATCGACAGTCGGTAGTACTATTGTGTTTCACATTTTTCGAGACTAATTAACTATTCCGATAGAATGGGTTTTCACATTATAATTTTACATGCATTATGGGATAGTTACCAAAAAAGAGTCATGTAACATCATCCCTTCCTTCTGGTTTTTAAATTTGTGCCAAAGTAGCTGTGCTTCAACTTGTTAAAGTGCATCAAAGAAATTTTGGGACCTATGTGCCATCGAAATTACATACTTGGCTGAGACACCATTTAGGATATGATTATTGCCAAGATTACATTTTATGGTTTAATTGATGCTTAAGTTACCAAGCCTTCACACATTCATTCATCTACTTTTGTAGGCAACATTTGAACTTGTTCTTATTATTTATGTATTTACACTCATCAACACATCTTCAAAACTGACTTTACAGACAATCCTTTTATTAATGTACATTCACATCAAAAGACTTTATAAACAATATGAAATTATATTATTGGCTCTCATCGATACCTTGAACACACACTTTTGAAAAAAAAACGGCTACTCAAGGAAAGAGATAATAGAATTTTGCGTCCAAGGAACAGAAACCCAAAAGATAAGAATGAACCACAACGACAGAAAAATACAGTAGTTCTCCCTTTTATTAAAAAAGTAACAGATCGGATCGGTAAGATTTTACGAAAACATGACATAAAACCGATCTTTAAACCAACAAAGAAAATAAGTCAAGTTCTACGATCTGTGAAGGATAAACGCCCTCCCCTGTCGACATGTGGTGTGTATAAAATTCCATGTACCTGTGGTAAAGTTTACATTGGTACTACCAAAAGAAGCGTAAACACGCGACTGAAAGAGCATAAAAGTCTTTGTCGACTTGGAAAAACAGAAAAGTCAGCTGTAGCGGAACATGCTCTTCAACCAGGCAACCACCAAGTGAAGTTTTCGGATACCGAAGTTTTATCTACAACGTTAAATTACTATCCACGGCTATATAGAGAAGCTATCGAAATTTATATACATCACGATAATTTTAATAGGAAAGAGGAGGCTATGAAACTTAACGATATATAGACAGTGGCTCTACAAAATTGCTAACAATTTTTATCTTGGACAAGGTGGTAATCGATAGTCAACCTTATCTTTGCTATGGATTATCAGTGGCTCTACAAAATTGCTAACAATTTTTATCTTTGACAAGGTGGTAATCGATAGTCAACCTTATCTTTGCTATGGATTATCACTGCTCATCACGTGTCACCTGAGCCACGCCCCCCTTTCTCACAATATATAAGTCGCTCTCAGACACCCGACCAGTCAGTCGGAAAGACTCAGTGGAGCAGCGCCTCTGAGGAACTCCAGCGCAGTTCTGGGCGAAACGTAAGGAGCAGAAAAGTTCTTGGACCACGACATCACATCCCGGAAAGTATATCAACAGCCATAAAATTATAGTTCGATCCTCCTATCGACTGCCAGACTTCCCTCCTGGTGTAGCCAAAAACTTTAGGGAAAACCTCAGTTAGTTTGTAGATAAGTTCCCCAATCGTACTATAATCATCGGTGGAGTCTTTAATCAGCCAACAATCACTTGGAAAAATTACAGCTTTGTAGTGGTGGGTGTCCTAAGACATCCTTTGAAAAGTTACTACGTACCTTCTCGGAAAACATCATAGGACAGATAGTTCAGAACACCACTGATGATGGAAATATATTAGATCTGTTGGCAACAGATGTCCACATCGAAACTGGTATCAGTGACCATGAGGTGGTTGTGACAAAAATGAATATTAAACTAAAAATGTAGGAAGTTTTACACATTCAGAAAACTAGATAAAGAAGCAGTAGTGTCATACATCAATGAAGAACTCAGGACAGAAGCAAATGGAGGAACTATAGCTCAAGCTTAAAAGAATAGTTGATGATGCACTACATAGATACGTATTTAGTAGAACAGTTCATGAGGGGAGAGATCCTCCATAGTATACAGTAACTTCAGTATACAGTAATTATTCTAAAGAAATAGAGACTTCTGCATAATAGGTATAAATAAAAGCTTATGGCTATAGGTAGGTAGGTGTTAAATGGAACGTATTTGGCAGTCAAGAGATCAATGCGTGAAGCCTTCAGTGACTACTGTAGCAGAATATTATCAGAAGATATTTCACAAAACCTGAAGAAATTCTAGTTTTATGTTAATGCTTTTAGTGGCACCACAACTCTGTTTTCATATATTCCTTTAAATAGGAAATCCTAGGAGTATTCCCCAAACCGAATTCTTGTACCATTGAAAACATGAGTGAAATAGCTACTAGTGTCAGGGCATTGAGAACAGTTGAAATAGTTAAAAGTGGACTAAGCATCAAAGCCCAGTGGAACCCCATCTGACTCCATGCTGAATCTGCAGCTGAGTTAATTCCTCTTTTAACTATAATCTATTGAAGACACTCAAAAAACCGTGCCTGATAGCTGAAAAAAAAAGCACAGATCATCACACCCATTTACGACAAGGGCAGTAGATGTGATCCAAAAACCTGCTATCCACTATTCTTGACATGGGTTTGTTGCAGAATCTTAGAACAGATTCTGAACTCGAACACAACGAGAAATCTCAAATGGAATAATCTCCTCCATGCCAACCAACATGGATTCCGAAAACATTGGTAATATGAAACCCAACTTGCACCTTTCTCACATGGTATATTGAGAGCTTTGGATCAAGACAGTCAGGTAAATGCAGAATTTCTAGATTTTTTTGGTAGGGAGGATCAGCAAGTTATCTTAAATGGAGACTCATAAACAAATGTAGAAGTAACTTTGGGTATGCCCCAGGGAAGTGTGTTGGGACCCTTGGTGTTAATACCGTATGTTTATGACTTTATGGACAATATTAATAGTTACATCAGACTTTTTGCAGATGATGCAGTTATCTATAATTAAGTACTGCCTCAGGTCAGATCTAGGTAATATTTCAAAGTAGTGCAAAAGTTAGTAACTTGCTTTGAATGTCCAGAAACGTAAAATTGGGCTTCAAAAAGCGAAAAAACCTAGCATCCTATGACTACAATATCAATGAGTCAGATTTGAAATCAGTTAACTCATACAAATACCTGGGTATTTTACAGGGATATGAAATGGAATGAGCACAGAGACAGTTGTGAGGAAAGCAGGTGGTAGACTTTGGTTTATTGATAAAGTTCTGGGGAAATATAATGAATATTCAAGGCTTACAAATCACTTGTGCAACTCATCATAGAATACTACTATGGTCTGTGAGACACATACCAAATAGTACTAACAGGTGATTTTGAACGTATACAGAGAAGGGCAGCACAAATGGTCACAGAATTGTTTAATCTTTGGGATAGTGTCACAGAGATGCGAAGAAACTGACCTGGGAGACACTTGAAGATAGACATTGTGGGGTGGCAGGTGTATTAGTTAAAATTCTTCTTCACGATTTACGACAGCCTGAAAACTATTTTTGCAGTCAACCAGAAAGCGATAGAGAGCATACTGACCATAATTTCCAGTCTGCAAGTCCACATTAGTCTTTGTACTCACTGGAAGAAAATGTTCCTACATTCTATTTACTCAGTGGCATCAAAAACTGTGACTATCAATAAAAAGTTTTGAGTTGTAACTGATTAATATATTCAGTAAAAGTTCACATACACAAACATAATAATATTTCTGATAATAATAATAATAATAATGTCCCTATCGGAAATAGCACTATTAGCAATTCAGAGGCGATCTATATAGTAAGATACAAGTAGAATGATCAATTGCCCTGGCTACTAATCAAGGAAAGTTAATTACTCGCCTTAAAAGTGAAAAATAATCCCGCCACTTGCCACGTGGTATTGTCATCCTTATGGGCGACAAACAAACAGTTACTACCATGAAAACTAAGCGATTCAGGATGGTGTACAGTCTTTGTAAGTTCAGTTCCTATTTTTACTGAAAACGCGTTTGGTAGCTGCCTGACTGTGACGTCATCTGAGGCACAGCTCACACAGACGTTTAGCTGATGCAGACATGCTGATAGCTCGGTACAAAGTGTCTCTTACTATAGCCTCTTCGGCTGTGTTTATATCTGGGCGCAGCAGACCGCCGAATGGAACCTCTGCTATCAACCACTCTAGGGACAGGTAGTAATATCTAAATGGCCCATTTCTTGGACATATAGTGTTACAATTTACGATCTTCATAGTTTTTGTTTCATTAGTGTTAAGTTTTCTTAGTTACTAAAGAAGTTTTAGCTCGACTGCATTTAAATTTTGCCACCTAGAATTTTGGAAACAGAACTCACAGTAGAACATGACCTCTTAACTGCCTCTTTTAGATTTTAGATTTAGATTTTATGATTGTTATTTACACCAAAGTCTTGAAACTTGGTACAACGGTATTATTTGATCATTGTAATCGAGTGCTGTAATTAGTACTTTCTATCACAAATAAAAGTGATACTTAACCTATCATGAATAGGGACATTTTCGTTCCAAATTCAGTTTTTAGTAAATAACTTGAAAACTAATAGAGGTAGCTTAATGGAGTCACATAGTTTATGTTTTCATATAAAACTGAGGTTACATGCAAATTTTCATCTGTCCAAGTATAGTATTTAGCACCTTCAAATTTTCGTAAAAGGTGATTTTGATCAAAATATTGTTTGGAACAAGTTGAGACTTGTAAATTTTGCTTGTGACGTACATTTGCACACCCTGAATAATTTTTAGCTTTCTGACTTTAGCACCACTTGTTTTTTTCTTACGACAGTATATTAAGCGAAACATGTTTATTAGATCATTATGAGACTTCACAATGTTAACATTAATATACTGAAGCATACAAAGTTTTGAAAAGTAATTTTAATGTTTAATTTCATTCTTATGGCGCAATACTTTGTATGCTAGGCAAGGGCACAATATGACGACGTGGCGCTAGTAGTAGCGAAGTGTGGTAAGTTCCTGCACACTCGCTCTCCTCTGTATCTCTCACAGTGATACAGCACATGTTTTGCCACAATGTGAATCGTTCCAAGCAAATCTTCTTACAAAATTTAATCGTTTGTTGCCTGAGATATCAAAAACATTTGTGCCAGACCAGGACTCGAGCCTGGATTTCCCACTTATCGCGAGCGGTCGCCATACCATTTGGCTGTCCATACACAACTCACGGCCAGACCCAAACTTCCATGTCATCAACCATACCAATTTTCGTTGTAATCATTCCATTCCACAGCTGATGGTAGCCATTATTCGCGATTGCGAATTCATCTGATGTGTTTAGTAAAGGCTGTGGTCGCTGCAGTGCATCGTCATGAGAATAAAAACGTCACTGCAATATCGTATTTATCTGCCAATACTCGGCATGCGACTTTAAGCACAATTTCTGAGCTGTACGGGACTACACATATGGATATGCAAATACAGATTGTAGACGTATTATTGACAGGGGCGCCGACTTATAAAAAAAATTGATGGGGCCCATCTGGGCGTCTTGCCCCAGGGCAGTTTCGAAATTTTTAAGCATTTTAGAGTCCTGTGATCAACACTAGAACCCCCAAAAGTGGACTCTCGATAACTCGACACTCTGGGAAACTCGACAAGTCTGACACATTTTTTGGCTTTGAACAAAGAAACAAAACATAAACACGCACGGTATTTTCGTAAAAAGGTAATTTAATTTACTGTAATAATTATATTTATAGACTATTTCAGAGCAGTGAATATATAGCTCTAAAAAGACTGAAATTATATTTAAATAAATCCTAAACTATCATTGAAAGAATAAAACATAAATATTGCTGTCTCACAGTGATAGAACTTTCATTAATAAGTGAAATAGCTAAGTTAAGCTTACTCTGAATATGGTTCAGGGTTCATTAAATAAAAATAGTATCTCAAAGTTAATGATTTAATACAGTTAATAAAGTTAATACAGTATCCCTAATACTTTCAGTCAAAAAGTATGTAAATAGTGGGTTTTTATTTGGTCTCACACCATAAAGATATTTAAGTATTTGAAAATAACTAATACAGTACTATAGTAATACAGTACTAAACTAGTACTAATATTTCGATACTGAAAATTTAACATTATGTATGTATTTAATTCTCTATTTTATAAAGATTTTTAATATTGCTCTAAATGCCATTATTAGGGCTAGAGTGTCTTTAAAAAGGTGCAAATGTCGACCGTCTGACTGGATTACTGAATGAGAAGTCGTTGATGACTGATTGGATATCCAATTCATCCAAAACATCTCGGTGGGCATGAAGAACAGCCAAATTGCTCAATCGCTTCTGTGCCACTGTTGACTGGAGGTATGTCTTAAAGACTTCTAAGGGCGCTAAGTGACCATTCTACTTTTACTATCATGATGGGAACTACTTGGAGGAGCTTAATGCACTTCACTACTTCACATAACATTTCTCCAACTGCAGGCTCTTGTGTAATGTACTTTCTTACATCACACATGTTTTTTTTAAGACGCGAAATCAGCTAACATATTCAAGTGTAAGCACAGTCTCTCAATGTCTAGATCATTTTTGAAAGACTCAGTTGATTTTTCCAAATTATTTTCACCTCTGTTTAGTAAAAGCAAGCACTCTTGTTTAACTACAATGACCTGTGTGAGTCCAGTTGAAGCAAATCGCTCAGTAATGCAAGATTGCACCATTTCACAAACTTCAATGTAAATAGTTTTGTAGTATTCCTTTGGAGTTTTGAAAGTGTGAGGTAAGCTGGCTTCGTTGTTTTCATACTTCTTTGGTATACTTTGATTCCAAGGAAGCGAAGGATCATCAACTTGTGAAGGTTTTTCTTTTAAACACAATTCCCAGAAGTGTTCAAAACTATCACGCCTTCGATTCAATATACAAATGATGCCTTCATATATTTTTTTCCAGATCAGTAACACTTAGATGAGGGCATTGAATTTTTTCATTGAAATCCTCTACTGGGTTCATTGCATGGCAATAAAGATTGAAAAAGAAATAAGTGTTGAACCGTAACATTGAATCAAGGTAGACTGCACATTTGTAACCTGCCTCTGTTTTGTCCTCAGCAGAAAATGTTTCAAGAAAGTCTAGAAGTTCTTCAAAGTTTCTCAATATTCTCAAGATGCTAGAAGCTCCCATTGTTCATTGAGTTGGGCAACGGGGTCTTACAGCAGCTTAGTCGTTGGTGCTCTCACAGTGTATGCTTCTCCAACACCACGAACTTGAGACATAGTGACCATGAACGTCCGATAACCGAGAACATCACGAGGAGGTATCTGCTCCAACGACGTTGCAGTAGACTTAGTAGTAGTATCAATACGAATTATTGCAACAGTCAACCAGCATTGACCAAATGGATTATCAGTACCACAAAAAGTAAAATCAAAACCACCTCCTCGAAAAACAGTCTGTCCTTTCAACACATCAACCGAAATGGACGAACTGACGTTCATGTTATACTCGGTCTCCACATCCAAAATAGACTTGTAAATGGTAGGCCTCCAACGGAAGGCACGATGTATCCTGCGACGAGGCATGTTGCCGACTGTGTGTCAGCTACCAGAAACACACTATTTATAGACGACACGTAACCCAATTTCGAGCAGCTGCGGTACGCTTATCCTGGTGTCGCGCTTAGGAGCTTTAGACGCAACGCCAATGCGGCGGGCGGCCTAACTACAAGGGAACGGAGCACACGAGACATATCAAGATATTAGAGACTAGGATGTTTGGGATGGGTCATTCATGCTGACACAACAGGTTTTCCTCAAAAATGTTATCATCATGAGAAAGGTTACAAGACCTATGGGTCCTAACACACAATGGTTTATCAGTAAAGAAATTGGTAGATGTTTCTGCAACACCACGATCTTGAGACATAGTGTGTTTCCTGTAGCTGATGCACAGTCGGCAGCATGCCTCGTCGCAGGATACATCGTGCCTTCCTATGGAGGCCTTCCATTTAGAAGTCTATTTTGGATGTGGAGACTGAGTATAACATGAACGTCAGTTCGTCCGTTTTGGTTGATGTGTTGAAAGGACAGACTGTTTTTCGAGGAGGTGGTTTTGATTTTACTTTTTGTGTTACTGATAATACAGTTGGTCAATGTTGGTTGACTGTTACAATAATTCGTATTGATACTACTACTAAGTCTACTGCAACGTCGTTGGTGCAGATACCTCCTCGTGATGTTCTCAGTTATCGGACATTCATGGTCACTATGTCTCAAGTTCGTGGTGTTGGAGAAACATCTACCAATTTCTTTATTGATAAACCATTGTGTGTTAGGACCCGTAAACTTTCTCATGATGATAATATTTGTGTCTTAGTGTGTGGTAGAGGTGTTGATGTGAAATGTAAAATAGTTGGCGATATTACTGTATATAACAGTATGTAATAAAGTGGTGGTACATCCTCTGAACTGTTGACATAGAGCTGTATTCTTTATTTTAACAAACCACATGACAGCAAAAAGAAAACCTGTTGGGGTCAGCATGAATGACCCATCCCAAACATCCCAGTCTCTAATATCTTGATATGTCTCGTGTGCTCGGTTCCCTTGTAGTTAGGTCGCCCACCGCGTTCGCGTCGCGCCTAAAGCTCCTAAGCGTGACGCCGGGATAAGCACACCGTGGCTGCTCGAAATTTTTCTAAATCCAAGACCTTGGGTTACGTGTCGTCTATAAATAGCGTGTTTCCATCCTTTTGTTGGATTCCCTTATGTTGTTTATGAAGTCCTTGTGTGTCAGGACCCATAAACTTTCTCATGATGATAATATTTGTGTCTTAGTGCGTGGTAGAGGTGTTGATATGAAATGTAAAATGTCCCTCATAGACGTAAGGGTTGGGTTGTTTGGGGAAGGAGACCAGACAGCGAGGTCATCGGTCTCATCGGATTAGGGAAGGATGGGGAAGGAAGTCGGCCGTGCCCTTTCAAAGGAACCATCCCGGCATTTGCCTGGAGCGATTTAGGGAAATCACGGAAAACCTAAATCAGGATGGCCGGACGCAGGATTGAACCGTCGTCCTCCCGAATGCGAGTCCAGTGTACTAGCCACTGCGCCACCTCGCTCGGTCATAGACATAAGATGGCGGAGGCTGTCTACAACTGCCAAGTCTAAATTATGAGAAGTGCAGTGCACATAGCGTGCTTTTGGTTTTATATCCAAAACTAACTTTTTTAGTCCTTTAAACTTACCTCTCATATTCAAGGCACCATCATAGCACTGTCCTCTTAAGTTATCCACTGCTAAATCAAGGCGAGCAAAAACGTCTTTTAAAATACTAAACCGAGTTTGTGATTCAGTGTTGGTGGTCTCATATAAGCCAATAAAGTCTTTGTTGATGATTGAGGAATCATCAACAGTATGAATACAATATGACACTTGTTCGTGAATTGAAGAATCACTTATTTCATTAACCATAATAGAAACATGTTCATTCTTCTTGATTGAAGCCAATAACTTTCTCAACATAGACTTTCCTAGTATATCAATGATTTCGTTTCGAATATCGTTTGACGTGCACTTATACCCAAACGCCCTAACTAATCTTTAAATTCAGGTATGTCATTCTTTTGGAGTTGCAACAACTGAAAAAAATTTGAGTTTACATCTTTGTGTCTTCTAATTGCTAGTCCTTGTCGGCATAGAAATTGCACAGTAGTAAAAATTGTCTCAGGAGCTGAATGGCCTTTCTTCATATCACTATCACTCATTTAATTACGAGGCCACACTTCTGTTAGTCATATTATTTAGTTTCAGAATATCTTGTTTTTGCATAAACGTATTTTGATGAAAACAGGATTTCTCCAAAGCCTTTTTCTAGATAGAAAACCCTACAGAAGTAAATCAATCTTCTTTCTTTGAAGAAAATTGTAATAGATTTTTACCATCTGCCTCTTTGCAGGTTTTGCAAGAAACTTTTTCGGTTGATGCTTCATATTCTATCCATGTACATTTGATCAACCAAGACTTCTGAAATGATCCTCCCTTACCAGATTGTTCAGGTTTTGGCTGTGAACAGTTTTCGCCTGAAGATAATTAAGCAATTGACGACACAATAATTGTTGGAGGCTGACTTGCAGTGTCGTCAACTTCCAAGAGCGCCTTTTTGGTAACAAATTTAACCATTGCAAACTTAATTCACAATACACTAAGAGATTAAAGTAAACGAATGAAATATAGTCATATAAAGTAGTCCACTAGACACTAAAGTCAGAACACTAAACACGTCTACAGCATGCACTAGACAAAACTATCCACACTAAATGACTGCAACAGCAGGTTGGGCTTTATATAGCTGCAGCATCGTAATGTCTCGAAGCATCAAGGCGACGTGAGGCGGAGGGTTCTAGGCCCTTCTGCTCCAGTCCTTTCGATGTCGCCACAGCTGCAGCGCTGGCCTGCTGGCGCCAGACTTTACCCGAAGGCTCGCGCACTGGCAAAAATTCTAAGTGTGCCCGAAGCACCGTAACACTATCATGGTTCACATCAATCGTTTTCAATTAACCTGCTTACTACCATAATACTTATTTGTTTTATCTCATTACTTAATGTTTATTAAAAGGTAACTATCGTCAAACAAGGAAAATAAAAACTTGCAACATAATTTTGTGATTTTACAAAGCATAATATAACAAATATTTTTCTTAAATTATTGAGGGGGCTCCACCACCTCCCCCCCCCCCAAAGGAATTGGAGTCGGCGCCTGTGATGATTGACCACATACGGAAGTTTGGGGCTGGCCGTGAGTCTTGCACGGATAGCCAATTGGTAAGGCGACAGCTCGTGATAAGCGGGGAAGTAGGGTTGGAGTCCCGGTTTGGCACAAATTTTCAGTGCCGTCATTCTAATCTACAGCTGATGGTAGTCATTATTCGCAATTTCGAATTCATCTGATGTGTATAGGAACGGCTGCATTCCGCCGTAGTGCATTATCAGAATAACACCTGCACTGGAATATCTTATTTAACAACTTTGGTTGATTAAAATTTGTAAACAAACATCTATGGATACAGTTGATACCCATGCCAGTGTGGCACATTTGAAAATCGTGGTAAAAGTGGAATTTGGTGGAATTTCTTACATAACTGATGACACCGGAGCTGGAAAACAAATTTATCCACCCGTGTTTTTGGGATAACTGGCTGCGTTATCGGACAGGCGTGTATTATACGTAAGATGTTATTTCCCGATTTGAAAAGTTTATTTGCCACAACAGCGGTGACGTCTGGTATTATCCAGTTTTTATCTGGAATGTGAGTGAACTGTTATTTTCCATAATTTTCGGTAATATGAAACGCATGAACATTACAGGGAGTCGTAATTAGTTGGTGAAAAGGATTTCTAATCGACATACACTTGTAATTGTGAGTAGTGTGTAAGGGGGCTTTACATATTTTGTTCCAGATTCAAAAGAAATTGTCATTTCAAGAAGTTCACGGTTTTCCTATGTTTGGAACACATCAGAAATCTAACAGTCTCTCTTAACGCAAAATGCGTTGAATATGACACGAGGACATAGACATCTGCCAAACTTACAGATCAGTCTGTTTCCACAACCTTTACTTTGCACCCACACTCGTTGGCTGTGCAACTCACAGTAAAATTGCCATCTTCCAACCTTACGTAGATTTCTTGTTGCACTACAGCTCAATCTGTCACCATAACCAAGATTTCAGGGTGACCCACTGTTGCATTCTAGGCGTATGTAAGGCCGTGTATTTCATACATTATTTATTTCAGACAGGGATATCGCATCAAACAAAAGAAAAAATTATTCTGATTTTGTACCCTTTTGCACTCCAAAGGTTTCTCACTCCTTGTTCTCACACAGTATAATTGCGTGTTACCTCTTGTCATTTCACATGACTCGTGCATTAACTATTGCAGTTATATAGTTTGTAACAAAAATGTACGGCACAAATTGCAGGACACATTCCTCACACATAGACGAAGAAATTATGTTAAATGAACATGGGTCTGAAAACGCATTTTTTCCTTGTTACAATTCATTTTCTCTAACTCATTAATAATGGGAAACACATAAAAACAGAACGTGAGAATCATGTGGAACATGCTCTCTTTTTGATGATGCCTGTTTATGTTGTGGTTTTACATGCCCCTATTGCCATGCGGCATATGTCATTGCTTGTTTGCAGCTAACATTAAGTTTTCTACTGATCAATACAATTGTTGCAAGCACACAGGTTACTAGATAGAGATTTGGCTCGTGCAATGGCAGTGTACACAGCTGCAGAGAAGGCAGATGCCCATTTAGTGTGTGGATTAGCTGATAGCAATGGTGCTCACACTCAAATGTTTGGGGGATATTTTCATGTTGAAGGTGCCCCAAAAGGAAAATGCTTGAAGCCATTGATCGTTGACTTAGGGAGCAT
The DNA here is from genome assembly GCF_023898315.1 of Schistocerca nitens. Classification (NCBI taxonomy): domain Eukaryota; kingdom Metazoa; phylum Arthropoda; class Insecta; order Orthoptera; family Acrididae; genus Schistocerca; species Schistocerca nitens. Next base: position 802,803,728 of record NC_064617.1, on the reverse strand, counting down.
GGGGCATTTAAATCTGATACTTGTGACTGGGGGATGCCTAGAAAGATGAGGACACCACAATGGGAGGAGGCAGTTCTTCATGTAGTTGATGATGATCCTAATGTCAATACAAGACATGTAGCTGCATCACTGAATGTTGACCACATGGCTGTCTGGCTAGTGTTACAAGAGGTCCACCTATATCCATATCATTTAAGTTACAGTGTGTGCAGGCACTATCAGCAGCTGATTTTCCTGCGTGGGTACTCTTCTGCGAATGGTTTATTCAACAAAGTGTCAACCCTAATTTTAGTGCAATGGTGCTGTTCACAGTTGAGGCATCGTCTCAATGATATCAGATAGTAAAGTTTCAAAATCTGCATGCAAGGGCAATGTCAATCCGCACGCAACTGTTGAAGCAAGTCATCAGTGAAGATTTTCTGGCAGTATTTGGGCCATCATTGTTGATAACTGTTTGGTTTGTTTCATTCACCCAGGCTCAATGGACAAAGTTATCATAATTTCGTAGAGAATGTTCTACCTGATGTGTCAAGAGATGTGCCTTTAGCTGTGCAACAAAACGTGCTTCATGCACGCTGGAGCACCTCCTCATTTTATTGTTAATGTTTGTCGGCTTCTAAATAACAATTTGTTGAAAGGTGGATAGGCTGAGATGGACCAATTGCCTGGCCTCCACTTCCTCGGGACCTAAACCTGCCGGACTTTTTTTTGTGGGGACATTTGAAAGCTCTTGTGTATGGAACCCCTTACAAGATGTTCAATCTCTGTACCTGTATTATGGAAGGCTGCAAAACCACAGGCAGTATCCCAGGGAGATTCAAGACGAAGGGCTGATGCGTATCTCAATGGCCACAGACGTCGTATTGAACAACTCCTGTGAGAAAGAGTTGCATGCTGTTTCCTAGCGTGTTCTGGTTGTGTGTATTTCCTGTGATTAATGAATTTGAGAAAATGAGTTATAACATGGAAACAAAGCGCTTCCAGACCTATGTTCATACAACATTTACAATTTCTTCGGCTACATGTGAGGAATGTGTCCTGCTTTTTGTGCTGTACATTTTTATTACATCTGCAATTTTATTACTCCTGTATGTAGTGATATAGTATCATGTGGCTATCTAAATGTTTTGTGGAAGTTATTGTAGTTTTCTGCTAGTGTTTCTTCTCATTCTGGTAATTATCTTGCCACAATCAGCTGTTTTCAGTTGTGTGTATTGCCGTACATTGTGCTTTTCCACTTGAGTAGTTTGATTGATGTAGTGCTTTGGAGTGTAGATGCGTACTTGTTTCAAGGAGAAATTGGTTGTAATGATTAAACATGCAGTTTCTCCACAGTCTCTAAATAACCTGCCTCTTGTGCAGTATCGTAAACCAATAGTTGCAAACAGTGATTACATTTACGTATTTACATTACATAAATCCTGTAGACAGAAAGCTTTTCAATATGGAAAAAAGGTTGGAGAAACACAATAGAATAAAATGATACAAATTTTTGAAATATAAAATGCTAAAATGAGCTTCACTAGAGTATGTTGTTGTTGTTGTGGTCTTCAGTCCTGAGACTGGTTTGATGCAGCTCTCCATGCTACTCTATCCTGTGCAAGCTTCTTCATCTCCCAGTACCTACTGCAACCTACATCCTTCTGAATCTGCTTAGTGTATGCATCTCTTGGTCTCCCCCTACGATTTTTACCCTCCACACTGCCCTCCAATACTAAATTGGTGATCCCTTGATGCCTCAGAACATGTCCTACCAACCGATCCCTTCTTCTGGTCAAGTTGTGCCACAAACTCCTCTTCTCCCCAATCCAATTCAGTACCTCCTCATTAGTTATGTGATCTACCCATCTAATCTTCAGCATTCTTCTGTAGCACCACATTTCGAAAGCTTCTATTCTCTTCTTGTCCAAACTATTTATCGTCCATGTTTCACTTCCATACATGGCTACACTCCATACAAATACTTTCAGAAAAGACTTCCTGACACTTAAATCTATACTCGATGTTAACAAATTTCTCTTCTTCAGAAACGCTTTCCTTGCCATTGCCAGTCTACATTTTATATCCTCTCTACTTCGACCATCATCAGTTATTTTGCTCCCCAAATAGCAAAACTCCTTTACTACTTTAAGTGTCTCATTTCCTAATCTAATACCCTCAACGTCACCCGACTTAATTCGACTACATTCCATTATCCTTGTTTTGCTTTTCTTGATGTACATCTTATATCCCCCTTTCAAGACACCATCCATTCCATTCAACTGCTCTTCCAAGTCCTTTGCTGTCTCTGACAGAATTACAATGTCATCGGCGAACCTCAAAGTTTTTATTTCTTCTCCATGGATTTTAATACCTACTCCGAACTTTTCTTTTGTTTCCTTTACTGCTTGCTCAATATACAGATTGAGTAACATCAGGGAGAGGCTACAACCCTGTCTTACTCCCTTCCCAACCACTGCTTCCCTTTCATGCCCCTCGACTCTTATAACTGCCATCTGGTTTCTGTACAAATTGTAAATAGCCTTTCGCTCCCTGTATTTTACCCCTGCCACCTTTAGAATTTGAAAGAGAGTATTCCAGTCAACATTGTCAAAAGCTTTCTCTAAGTCTACAAATGCTAGAAACGTAGGTTTGCCTTTCCTTAATCTTTCTTCTAAGATAAGTCGTAAGGTCAGTATTGCCTCACGTGTTCCAGTATTTCTACGGAATCCAAACTGATCTTCCCCGAGGTCGGCTTCTACTAGTTTTTCCATTCGTCTGTAAAGAATTCGTGTTAGTATTTTGCAGCTGTGGCTTATTAAACTGATTGTTCGGTAATTTTCACATCTGTCAACACTTGCTTTCTTTGGGATTGGAATTATTATATTCTTCTTGAAGTCTGAGGGTATTTCGCCTGTTTCATACATCTTGCTCACCAGATGGTAGAGTTTTGTCAGGACTGGCTCTCCCAAGGCCGTCAGTAGTTCCAATGGAATGTTGTCTACTCCGGGGGCCTTGTTTCGACTCAGGTCTTTCAGTGCTCTGTCAAACTCTTCACGCAGTATCGTATCTCCCATTTCATCTTCATCTACATCCTCTTCCATTTCCATAATATTGTCCTCAAGTACACCGCCCTTGTATAGACCCTCTATATACTCCTTCCACCTTTCTGCTTTCCCTTCTTTGCTTAGAACTGGGTTTCCATCTGAGCTCTTGATGTTCATACAAGTGGTTCTCTTATCTCCAAAGGTCTCTTTAATTTTCCTGTAGGCAGTATCTATCTTACTCCTAGTGAGATAAGCCTCTACATCCTTACATTTGTCCTCTAGCCATCCCTGCTTAGCCATTTTGCACTTCCTGTCGATCTCATTTTTGAGACATTTGTATTCCTTTTTGCCTGCTTCATTTACTGCATTTTTATATTTTCTCCTTTCATCAATTAAATTCAATATTTCTTCTGTTACCCAAGGATTTCTACTAGCCCTCGTCTTTTTATCTACTTGATCCTCTGCTGCCTTCACTACTTCATCCCTCAAAGCTACCCATTCTTCTTCTACTGTATTTCTTTCCCCCATTCCTGTCAATTGTTCCCTTATGCTCTGCCTGAAACTCTGTACGACCTCTGGTTCTTTCAGTTTATCCAGGTCCCATCTCCTTAAATTCCCACCTTTTTGCAGTTTCTTCAGTTTTAATCTACAGATCATAACCAATAGATTGTGGTCAGAGTCCACATCTGCCCCTGGAAATGTCTTAAAATTTAAAACCTGGTTCCTAAATCTCTGTCTTACCATTATATAATCTATCTGATACCTTTTAGTATCTCCAGGGTTCTTCCATGTATACAACCTTCTATCATGATTCTTAAACCAAGTGTTAGCTATGATTAAGTTGTGCTCTGTGCAAAATTCTACCAGGCGGCTTCCTCTTTCATTTCTTAGCCCCAATCCATATTCACCTACTACGTTTCCTTCTCTCCCTTTTCCTACTGCCGAATTCCAGAGTATACCTAAATAAATTAGGTCACACAATTCTTCGAAAGATGTCCTTCAGTGCAGTTGAAGTAGGCCTACTTGGAACAAAATAATTTTTATTTTTAATTCTAAATTCTGCTGTATTAATCACTATACACTATAATACATTGTGATAGATTGTTGAATATGTATCCATTTATGTAGTTTTTTGCTATCTGTGCTTGCATTAAACCCTTGAAAGACTTGTAAAGATGGCTTTGGTGTAGTATTGCAATCATGCTTTGTGTTATTTTTATAAAATAAAAGGGATTTTGTTGACAAGACATTAACGAGTGTTTGTACAGTGGCACAGTTCTCTATCAATGCTATAGGACATTCTGGGCTAGCACCAGATACGAATGTTATAATACACTTTTGCATTTTGAAAATGTTTCTTCTGTAAGTCAATGTTACCTGAAAAATGGTTCTATAAACTTGTTACTAACTGTAAATATGCAGGATAAATTAATTTCTTCATTTTTAAATTGCCTACAACCACCGTTAAATGTATCGCAGGTATAGCTGAACTAAATAGACTGTAGTTAGTCAAACCAACAATAATTTTTTCTCAATTAACTCATCAGTATGTTAAAATGCTTCATTAGCTGCTCATTTATTTAGTGAACTAGTATTATTTTTTTATTTACTATACTTCTGTTGTTTGAAAAAAGGACAAAGTTTGCATCATGTGACGGTGCATTTTGTAGATCATTAATGTGTGCTGGAAACAACAAATGAGACAAGAGCAAACTTAGTGGTACCTTGTGTCTGATTACTTCAACTTTAGTGTGCTCATTGTTATGTGACGGACATGGAACTGATACCCACTGTGTACACATAAGATAAAAATCATGGGTTTACTTTGTCAAGTTTCCTGCAGTATTTTACCTTTTGCATGAAGACAATGTGGTTCACACAGTCAAAAGCTGTAATATAGTTATGTTGTTCTAATGTGGGGTGATATTGGGTGGGGGGGTGGGGGGGGGGGAGATGTGCTCTCTTTCGCAGCTGGTTCATGTGCAGTCAGAGAATTAGAGCTTGTGTGGATATGGCACCAACAATCTGTTTTCAGGCTGGATTTGCAGAAGGAAGGGGAGGAGAAGGCCAGCAGTACCTCTCTGTGAAGACCTTAGGAAGATCTTAGCATACTGGGAAAGGGGTTGCTCATCTGCTGCAGATGTACCACCCATAGATGCCCATACTGTAGGGGAGAGACCTTTTAGTGTAGAAGTGATGGTAACTATCAGAATGCAGGTACTGTTAATGGTCAGTGCGCTCATTATGACAGAAGTTTGTATGGCACCATTGGAAAGGTGGAGACTAGATCCCAGGAAGGTGGAACGCTAGGCTGAGGAGGACCAGGTAAAGCAGATGGGAGAAAAGGTGTTGAGGCTGTGGAGGAGGGAAGATACTTTGGCCCTGTGTTCAGATCATGAAGACATTGTCAACAAACCTTAGCCAAAAAGGGGCTTGGCGCGTTTGCATGGCTAGAAAGATTTCCTCTTGATGCCCTATGAACAGATTTCAATAAGAGGGTACCATGTGGGTGCTGTGAATGTGCTACAGATTTGATAAATATCTTCCCCTCTAAGGGGTAGTAGTTTGCCTAACAATGTGGTTTGTCAGATGTATAAGGAGTGAAATGGTGGGTTTGGAGTTGGTAGGACATAGGGACAGGTAGTGCTCAGTATGATAGTGGCTAGGCCACAGTTAGCAGCAATGTTGGTGGTGTATAGGGAGGTGGCCTCAACAGTGTTAAGTAGCAGTCCAGGTAAAGAAAATGGTTCATATCTCTGATATGGGAAGCTAAACTGTGGATGGTGGATTGGAGTCATTGGGTAACAAAAGCCAATATTCTTTCTGTGGGAGCACAGCAGCCAGCTTCAGTGGGGCATCTAGGATTGTTATATTTATGAATTTTGAGAAGCATGTAGAAGGTTGATTTGCTGGCAGTTGGGTAATCACTGTGGTTAACACAACAGTAGCAGAGTTTGCAGGGAGGATACATAAAGTGTCTCAAATTTGTGGTCAAATGTTCTTTTCTCAATGGAGAGTTTTTATTCTTGGAAAGGAATGGAGGGTGGAGGCCAAGTTGGATGTAAGGAATTCCTGGAAAATAACTAGGTGGAAGTTATCTGGGACTGATGCAGGGTTCCATAAGGAATGAGAGGACAGCGGGTCTTTGATGAGTCCAGCAAGATTGAACTAGGGTGTGGGGCTGAAGTTGAGACATTTGGATAGGACTAAAACTTCTTTCGGATTCCAACTTTTAGTAGGAAGGGTGGCAACCATAACAATACAGTGGCTATGAGTACTTATCATCATGCCTGGAAATGAGGAACTTCCTAATTACTGTCCTTCCCATCCCTTCTAAAGTGGTATACCACTAGCCGCTCAACCTGTGAAATATCCAGTTCAGCCTTGTGCCACACCTGCTCCCAATCCATTGGCAAATGGATCATATCCATGTGGAAGACCCAGGTGCAAGACCTGTTCAGTGCATCCACTATGACATCCTACTCCAGTTCTGTCAAAGGTCCATTTTATCCTATCAATGTGAAAGCAGTCATATCGTATGCCAGCTCTACCATAAGTTCTGCATAGCATATTACATGGGGATGACCATTGATCAGCCCCCCCTGCGGGTTCAGGAGTTAGAATAGGCCCGCGGTATTCCTGCCTGTCGTAAGAGGCGACTAAAAGGAGTCTCAGCCTTATGTGATGGTCCCCTCTCGGGTTTGACCTCCATCTTTCTAAATTATTCCGAAGAGCGAGCCAATTGGGGAAGGGCGCCTTACATGGTGCACTGTATCCGTCGTGCATTGAGACCTTTAGCCGGCTTTTTCGTCATTGCAATGGTGTCCCGCTCGTTTTCCATCTCTTTGGCGAGGATACGTCCCTGGGTGCGATTACCACGCTGCACTCTGCAGTGTTGCTTTTAACTGCGGCGATGACCTTGGACATTTTTGCACCTAAGATCCAGCACGGTAGCCAGTCCGTTGTGGTGGGGCCGCCATGTACCCTGTTGGTTGTAGCCCCCTGACAACACAGGGATCGCTCTACTGATGCCTGCGCCGTTAACTCCCCACGTATGCCAAGGAGTAGATGCCCATCTCCCTGGGGCATCAGGACTCCCGGCAATGGCCATCCTGCCAGGTGGCTATTGCTGCGGCTGGGTGGCGCCCGTGGGGAGGGCCCTTGGTCGGAGTAGGTGGCATCAGGGCGGATGACCCGCAATGAAGCGTGGTACATCATCTCTCACTGGCGGCCAGCCACCAGCAGTCTCTAAGCGTTCGAAGGCTCATTTTAAAGCTGACGTTTATGACCCCAAATCGTTCCCATCCCTGGCCACACCATGGGAGGAACGAAAGGCAATGAATGACAGTGATGTGTATTCGCCCAGGTATCTCGTCTGTACCAGAGCTGATGGTGACTCGTTTCTATCCGTGAAGCCTCAGTTCTTTGTAGAGCATTTAGAGGACAAGTTTGGGGAGGTGGAGGGCTTGTCCAAAATGTGCTCTGGGTCAGTTTTGATAAAAACGGCATCCTCTGCCCAGTCACGCAGGTTACTTGCTTGTGAAAAGTTGGGGGATGTTAACGTTACCATCACCCCACATAAGAGTTTAAATATGGTCCAGGGTATTATTTTCCATCGGGACCTACTTTTGCACTCTGATGACGAGCTGTGCGCCAATTTAGAGCGCCGAGGTGTACATTTCGTCCGGCGCGTCCATTGGGGTCCGAGGGACAATCAGGTTGCTACCGGTGCCTTCATCTTGGCCTTCGAAGGTGATACATTACCAGAGAAGGTCAAGGTGATCGTCTACCGATGTGACGTCAAACCCTATATCCCTCCCCTGATGCGGTGCTTTAAGTGCTGGAAGTTCGGTCACATGTCCTCTCGCTGTACTTCTAGCCTCACATATCGAGATTGTGGACGCCCATCTCATCCCGATACTCCATGTGCTCCGCCTCCCGTCTGTGTCAGCTGTGGAGAGCCTCATTCCCCTTGCTCGCCGGACTGCAGTACCTTACGGAAAGAACGCAAAATCATGGAATATAAGACCCTGGACCGACTGACCTACACTGAGGCTAAGCGGAAATTTGAACGGCTACATCCCGTGCGCATGATGTCATCTTATGCCTCCACTGTCACTCCTGCTCCAGCTCCTTCAGCTGCAAGACATCCAGTCAGCTCTCAGAGTCAGAGGACCTCACCTGCCCCCTTGACGATGGGCGCCCCTTCTCTCGCTGTTGCTCCCACACCATCTACCTCGGGAGCAGCACCCACTAAACCACTGGGGACACCAGTCTCCACTTCTAAGCCAGAGAAGCGTAAGTCTTCTTCGGCTTCTCTCGCTCGGAAGGGATCCCTTGGGTCTCTCCCTTCCCAGGTTCCTACAAGCGGCACAGCAGACACCAACCAGTGGCTGAAGAAGCCACAGGTCGCTGGTCGACGGGCTTCGCGATCCTCTTCGGTCCCGGAGACTGACTCCAATAAGCCCTCTCAACAATGGCAACCAAAGGAACAGCGAGAGAAAATGACTTTGAAGACCCGTAAGACAAAGACACCTGCGGTGGCACCTACTCCACCGCTCCCTAAAAGCTCTGAGGTTAAGGTGGAGATCCTTGCGTCCGCTGAGGACCTCGATCTCGCCGGTCCCTCAGACGCAATGGATAGCACTTGCACAGGTGCTCCATCGGAGGCAGCAGGTGACCCAGCGGCGTAATCTGCCTTCCCAGTCCCGTCATGCCTTTCTCCGCCATGGACAATACCATCCTCCAGTGGCACTGCAGCGGTTTCTTCCACCATCTAGCTGAGCTCCGACAACTTATCAGCCTTCACCCTTTCTTCTGCATTGCTCTTCAGGAAACTTGGTTTCCAGCAATGCGAACCCCCGCCCTCCGTGGCTATCGGGGTTATTATAAGAACCGAGCAGCTTATGAAAGGGTGTCTGGTGGCGTCTGCCTCTATGTCCTTCACACTCTGCACAGCGAGTCTGTCCCTCTCCAAACACCTTTAGAGGCTGTCGCTGTTCGGGTGTGGACGCCACAGGCTGTTACCGTCTGCAGTCTTTACCTTCCACCGGATGGTGCTGTCGCGCAGCATGTCCTGGGTGCTGTGATATCCCAATTGCCGCCACCTTTCTTGCTACTGGGCGACTTCAACGCCCATAACCCTCTGTGGGGTGGGTCAGTGGCGACAGGTCGAGGTGCCACCATTGAGCATTTATTAGCACAGCTCGATCTTTCGCTTTTAAATGATGGTTCCTCCACACACTTTAGCGTGACGCATGGCACGTCCTCCGCCATTGACCTTTCCATCTGCAGCCCTAGCCTCTTACCGTCTGTCCAATGGCGAGTGCATGACGACCTGTGTGGTAGTGACCACTTTCCGATCTTCCTGTCACTGCCACAGCGTCGGTCTTCTCTGCGCCCTTGCAGGTGGGCTATGAATAAGGCTGACTGGGACTTGTTTTCCTCCACTGCCGCTATCGAGCTTCTCTCTAGTGATGACATTGATGCGGTGGTTCAATCGGTCACCACGGGCATCGTTATTGCCGCCGACTCTGCCATTCCTCGTTCTTCTGGGTCCCCTCGGCGGCGTACTGTGCCTTGGTGGTCGCCTGAGATCACTGCAGTGATTAAAGATCGCCGGCGGGCGCTCCAGCGTCACAAGCGACATCCCTGCGTTGAACACCTCATCACCTTCAAACGGCTGCGTGCGCGGGCCCACCGCCTTATCCGCCAAAGCAAGCAGGATTGCTGGGAGCGGTATGTGTCCACCATTGGCCTCCATGTCACTCCATCGCAGGTCTGGGCCAAGATTCGTCCCGTCTACGGCTATCGGACCCCTGTCAGCGTCCCTGCGCTCTCACTGAATGGAGCAGTTTGTACTGACTCCAGCGTCATTGCAAATTGCTTGGCAGAGCATTTTGCTATAAGTTCCGCTTCTGCGAATTACCCCCTGGCCTTCCGCTCCATTAAAGAGCGGGTGGAACGTCGGAGCCTTTCGTTTCGCACCCACCATCCAGAATCTTACAATGTTCCATTCAGTGAGTGGGAATTTCGCAGTGCCCTAGCAGCTTGCCCTGATACCGCTCCTGGGCCAGATGGCATCCACTGTCAGCTGCTGAAACACCTTTCAGTGGACTGCCAGTGACGGCTCCTCGACCTTTACAACCGCATTTGGGTCAAGGGTGAGTTTCCGTCGCAATGGCGGGAAAGTATTGTTATCCACATTCTGAAACCTGGGAAGAACCCTTTGGAGGTGGACAGCTACCGTCCCATTAGCCTCACCAACGTTCTTTGCAAGTTGCTTGAACGGATGGTGAGCCGGTGGTTGACCTGGGTACTGGGGTCACGGGGCCTTCTGGCTCCATCTCAGGGTGGGTTCCGTAAAGGCCGCTCCGCCGCCAACAATCTGGTGAGCCTGGAGTCGGCCATCCGTACTGCTTTTGCCTGCCGTCAGCACCTGGTCGCTGTCTTTTTCGACATGCAGAAGGCGTACGATACGACATGGCGCCATCACATCCTTTCTACGCTTCATGGATGGGGTCTTCGGGGCCCTCTGCCAATCTTTATCCGCAATTTTCTGTCGTATCGTACCTTCCGAGTGCAAGTCGCGGCCTCCCATAGTTCCTCCCAAGTCCAGGAGAACGGTGTGCCCCAGGGATCTGTTTTAAGTGTCTGCCTGTTTTTAATAGCCATTAACGGGCTCGCTGCGGCCGTGGGAAATTCTGCCTCCGCTTCCCTGTATGCTGACGACTTCTGCCTTTACTACAGCTCTACTGGCGTTGCAGCTGCTGAACGTCAGCTACAGGGCGCTATCCGCAAGGCGCAGTCTTGGGCTGTAGCGCATGGCTTTCAGTTTTCGGCTGCCAAGACCTGTGTTATGCATTTCTGCCGGTGCTGAACAGTCCATCCTGAGCCGCAGCTTTATCTTGCCGACGAACTCCTTGCTGTGGTGGAGACCCACAGGTTTTTGGGGGTCGTTTTTGATGCTTGGTTGACTTGGCTGCCTCATATTCGGCAGCTTAAACAGGCGTGTTGGAGGCATCTAAATGCTCTGAGATGCTTGAGCCACACCAGCTGGGGCTCCGACCGATCTACCCTGTTACGGCTCTACCAGGCGTTAATCCAGTCCCGTCTGGATTATGGGAGCCTGGCTTATGGCTCAGCATCCCCATCTGCATTACGGGTGTTGGACCCAATCCTCCACAGCGGGATACGCCTTGCCACTGGTGCCTTCCGTACCAGCCCTGTGGACAGCATCCTAGTGGAGGCAGGTGTCCCTCCACTGTGGTTCCGACGCCAACAATTACTGGCTGCTTATGCTGCCCATGTTTTTAGCTCGCCCGGGCGTCCAAATTACCGTGTCCTGTTCCCGCAGTCAATCGTCCATCTGCCAGAACGTCGGTCCCGGTCGGGTTGTCCGATCGCCGTACGCATCAAGGAGCTTCTCTCTGGGCTTGGGTTTTTCCCTATTCCACCTCCTTTTCGGGCACCTCTGCGTACACCCCCGTGCTGTGTTCCTCGCCCTTGCCTTCGGCTCGACTTGGCACACGGCTCGAAGGACTTAGTCCCTCCAGAGGCCTTCCGCCGCCGCTTTTATTCCATCCTGGCCACGTATCAGGGCTCTGGCATTGTTTACACTGACGGCTCGATGGTTGCTGGTCGAGTCGGTTATGCGCTCACTCTAGGGGACCATTCCGAACAACGTTCCTTGCCGGCTGGCTGCAGCGTTTACACTGCTGAGCTGGTCACCATCTTTCGAGCCCTAGAGTATATCCGCTCCTGCTCAGGTGAGTCCTTCGTCATCTGTAGCGATTCCCTGAGCAGTTTACGAATTCTCGACCAGTGTTTTCCTCGTTTCCATCTGGTGGTGGCTATCCATGAGTCCCTGCATACTCTTGCGCGTTGCGGCCGCTCTGCGGTCTTCGTGTGGACCCCAGGCCATGTTGGGATCCCCGGCAATGAGAATGTTGACCGGCTGGCGAAAGAGACGACTAGTACACCATCTCTGGACATTGGCCTCCCGGAGACAGATTTGCGAGCATTCCTACGCCGCAAAATTCTGGACCTTTGGGACACTGAATGGCGCGCCCTGCCTTCACGCAACAAACTTCGGGCCATCAAGGGGGCTACCGGTGTGTGGCGCTCCTCCTTGTGGGTCTCTCGCAAGGAGTCTGTTGTCCTCTGCGGGCTGCGCATTGGGCACATATGGATGACGCACGGCCACCTATTGCGATGTGAGGACCCACCTTTGTGTCGCTGCGGCTCCATTTTGACAGCGGTCCACATTTTTATTGGACTGTCCACTTTTAGCTGTGCTCAGGCAGTCGTTCGCACTGCCTGACACGCTCCCTGCCCTTTTAACAGATGACTTGGCTATGGCTGACTTAGTTTTACATTTTATTCGGGCAGGGGGTTTTTATCATTTAATATGAGTGTTTATGTTTTATTTTATTGTTTTGTGTTGATTCTGGCCTTTGCCTATGGTTTTCAACTGCATTTTTAATGTGTTCTCGGTGGTTGGCTTTTCCTTTTTTTTGTTCCTGTGGTCGGCCTACCACCGTCACACTCTGTGTGATTTTATTTCGTTTTGTCTGATCTCTGTCGGAGTCTTTCTTGTCCCGTGTCCTCTGACGTCTTCCCTGTTGTTCGTTTTTATTCTCTTTGGGCGGTTTTAATTTTTTTTTTTTTTTTGGAAAAAGGGACTGATGACCGTCGCAGTCTGGTCCCTTTAATCCCCCAAACCAACCAACCAACCTACCAACCATTGATCAGCTGTCCACAGAAATGCATGGCATCCACCAAACTGATTGTGATGCCACAACTATGCAGTGAGTCATTGCCCATACTCCTCCTATTATTCATATTGTGCTAAGGGCTTTCTATTAGCAAACTATGGTGAGAACTAAGTGGACTAGACCTTATGTTTACTTATTTAGTAATAAGAATGAGTCAATTAGTAGCGGGGCACAAATGTCTCAGAATCTGTTTTTAATTTTGTAGAGAAAAGATGGGATTTGAAATGTTTTCTTCTACACTCAAGAAGGATTTGGAACAATTAACTGGAATTCTTAAATCTATAAAAGACTTTATAATGGTAGTCTTTCAGATGAGACAGCCACAGCATGTCAAGCATTAACCCTTTTAATCTGCAAAACCTTTATGGAGTATGCACTATTAGTTTGAAAGGCTTAAAAAAGTGCAAGGGATAAGTCCTTTGAACAAGATATGGCTGATGTTCTCTAATGACCTTGTTGTCAATGTGATTTAATCGTTAAGTATTATGGACCATCTCTCAGATAGCAATGATTTTTTTGTCTTATGATATTTCGCACATCCCTGTGAAGTGGACTCACCTGTGTACCTTCCTGTTGGATTGCAAGCTGCACATATCAGACCTCTTGCATTGTTGCTGTCCTTTGTTTCTTATTTGTGGGCTTTGAGCGATCTCACAGACGTATTATAATATTTGTGCATTGTGTTTTTGTTGAATAATACTCTTTCTCCGTGGCAGGGAAAGCTGGAGTTTCTATTCAGTGTATTTTACGTGAGATAGATGTGGATATTCAAGAACGGCTCAGTGAATTCTCATATGAAAACTTTCCCGATAATGACCCTGGTTTTGAGATATTTAGTGATTATGACACAATTCAGAGCAAGAAACTGAAAGTAAGAAAAAGGCAACATAACATCATCTTGCAGCTACCTGGACTGTGACAGATGGCGAAAAGTCTTGGAGAAAACCCTGCTGTTTTGAATGAATGTAGTCTGTTCTTTACTCAATATATTAAGATAAAATCATTCTATGGACAAATCTTAAAATGTATGAACTTGGAGCACGGTGTGCTAATGATTGCTTATCGTATCTATGAGATGAGATGTTGATGTCTTTGGATTGAAGTCATTAATAAGACTATTAACGTATTCAGATGTTTTCAAATTGGGGAAGAAATCAGTTTACAACTTGTTTGCAGCCTAAGGAACAAACAAATGCGTTTTCAATTGTGCTGTTAGTAAAGAAAGATTATCGTTTTTAGTATCTGGATTATGATATGACAACCAAGATAATCAAGTGGAAAGGAAGAAATTAGACAAGTCAGCTACATTTTCACAAATCTTTGTGCATTTCATTGAAAATAGTAAACCTTTCTGCTCTTGTACCTTTTCCTACTGTTGTACCTTTCTGTGGAAGGCATGGGTTTAGAATGTATATGCCAAAAAACTGGCAAAATATAGCATGAAAATTCAGTGCTTTACTGACACACATACAAATTACTTATATAATGCATACATTCATTCTGAAAAAGACAGCAATAATCACACCTTTTCATCAAAGCATGAGAATGGTCACTGTGTTCCCATTTAGTGTTCTTCGATTGGTGTAACCTTTTGAAAACACATGGAGAAATATTACAGGTAACAACTGGTACTCATTAGTGAGACAAGTCAATGAACTTCCATCAGTATGCTTAAAAGAAACAAAAAGAAGATTCCCCAGCAATTTCTACCTAATAAGAATCCAGGTGTTAAGAAAACTGTTTATGGTTTTGCTGAAGAAGTGATCCTGGTTTCATTTGAGTCAAATAAGTCCAAAGCTGCAATATTAGTATCTTCTATGCACCGTTCAGTAAGCACTGGTCCTGGCTCAGGAAAACCTGAGATCATCATGTTTTATAACACAAGAAAATGTGGCAAGGGCTGTCTCAACCAATGGTGTACAATCTTGTAAAGTTTCTGAACAGCAAGATGGCCTTTGGCCATTTTCTTCAAAGGCAGAAGTAATGATGACATTGATCTTCATGAAGACTCCAGCAAGAGACCTTGTTGAGCTACATATAAAGTGCAGACTTTCTGTTGGACACTTGCCATGAGAGTTGAATGAATACTTCACATACAAAATGAGCTACAAACACAGAAAAAATTGTTTGAAAAACATGCCTTTCCCCTCATTTGAAGAGGGAAACAAGATATCCATGTCAACAGTGTAGTGTCTCAATTTGTTTGGAGTGTTCTAGGAACATCTCTGTGAAATGCATGCAAGTTGAAAGTGATTAAAATATGAGTCAGGGCCTCGTAAGATGCGTAATATTACTTTCTATTTGGCAAAGTTTGCTCCTTCATTGAATTACGGAGTGCAGTTGTTGGTCTACACTGAAACAGTGAGTAATAAACTCAAAACTGATTTTGCGTACAATTTCTCATAAATGTGTAGTGGTGCAGTAGTATGGACGGTTGCGTGTCCCATGTTGGGTACCAGACTGAAATGGGTAGGTGGTGCCATGGCCACTATGGAGGATGGAAAGGCTGCTCTTCTAATGGTCAGGATGGAGCTGGTTCTCCCACCTGGGTGTTGTGGACTTGACGGGAAGGGCTATGGGAATCCATTGGAGGTGAAGGTGACTGCAGCACGACGAGACTGTGTATATAAACTCTTTATTACTCCAACAAAATAGAGCAGTTCAGGTGGGTGCCCTTGTCTGAAAATGCGGCCTAGCATTGACCCCTGTGTTCCACAGGCATGGCTAGGGGTCGATCTTGTGGCACATGGCGTCAAGAAGCTGTGTCACAAGGACAGCAGTTCCTGCTGCCTCAGTAGTGCCAAGGCCTTGCATGGTTGGCATACCTCAGTAGTGCTGCATCAGATGCAGTGACTTTGTTGGTATTACACTGCTGGCGGGACAGCTGTGTCCCCTGCCGAAGACAAGTGTGATTAGGAGTGCGTTGGCTCGATCCTTGCTCCATCTGGTGGCAGCCTGCAGCTGGAAGAATGTTGGGGCCTTATGGTGCAGTCAGCACACAGCACACACTGATTTGAAGTTCGGCTGCATTGACAATCCAGCCTGGCCAGAAGGACAGCTTTATACACACCCAGGCAGATGTTGTTGTTGTCTGAGGTCATGCACACAGTCCCCCCCCCCACCCAGCGCCAAGTGCCGTCGAAATGTCTCATGCACTGCTCATTGCCCCAGCAGCTGAGCATGAGTTGCAGAGCTGCTGGTATGGTCTAGTTACTGAACTTGCAGGTTTCGGGCATCTTTCGGTTTCTGGCACACACCTTGTGCCCACAGTGCTACACTCATCTCTTCCTAGAATAATTCAGCCAACCATGTTCTTGAATGTGTAAGGTCTGACTGCAACAAAGAAGCTGTTTACAGTTCATATTTTACAGAGCACTAGTACAAGAGTACAGGAGGGTAATATTGTGGCATGCGTAACGAGGTGTGGTTCCGACCAGAGCAGGGAAGTTCACAGCCCGTTGCTAAAGGGCATGCGTGCACGTCACGTGACTATACAGAGCTAGCAATAGCATGCATCAATCATCCAGTGCTGCCAGTCACATTGCAAATAATGACATGAAGGCATCAAACAAAGAGCAAAAAGGTGTTGTTTGTTTTCTGACAGTGGAAGGTGTAGGAGGAACAGACATTCATTGACGAATGTCACAAGTGTACAGCGAACACTGGATATCCCTTGCAAGGGTTAAGGCATGGCACAAGCGCTCCAGGGAAGGACAGGTGTCGTAAGCCAATGATACATGGTCTGGAGCACCACACTGCATTACTGATGACATCGTCCGGCTGGTGAATGCACTCATTGCCCAACACCACCGAGTGACAGTGAAAGCCATAGCCGCCATGGTCGGATTGAGCATCAGGTGTGTTCACATTATCATGAAGGAACGACTGCATGTGCGCAAAGTGTGTGCCCATTGGTTACCCCCACAGTTTTCAACCACACCAGGAAGCATGTCGAATGGCCCACTGTCTTGCTCATCTGCAGCACTATGCTTGGGAAGGGAATGCATTCCTGGCACGAGTGGTGGATGGAGATGAGTCGTGGTATCATCACTTCGAACCAGAAGTGAAAAGACAAAGTCTCCAGTGGAAGCATCCAGGGTCACCATCACCAAAAAATGCCAAGGCCATCCACATGAGTGCAGGAAAGGTAATGCTGGTGTTCTTCTTTGACCAAGATAGCTACCTTCTGATTCACTTCCTGCAGCATGGGACAACAGTGAATGCCC
Organism: Schistocerca nitens; assembly: GCF_023898315.1. Taxonomy (NCBI): domain Eukaryota; kingdom Metazoa; phylum Arthropoda; class Insecta; order Orthoptera; family Acrididae; genus Schistocerca; species Schistocerca nitens. The sequence goes on along the minus strand of NC_064617.1, from coordinate 802,786,700 downwards.
AGCGTTACTTGCAGACCTTGACCACTCTTCATCAAGCGATCAAATCAAAATGACCACGCAATCTCACCTGTCGGGTCATTCTGCCCCACGACAATGCAAAGCCTCATATGGCCGACACAGTCACGGCACTCGTGCAGAAATTCAAATGGGAGGTTCTCAGCCACCCTCCGCACGGTCCGGACCTCTCTCCCTGTGATTACACCTTTTTAAGAAAGGCTCTGAGGGGCAAACAATTCATCTTGGATGACGACGTCCAGCTGTACATGCAGAACTGGTTAACATCGCATCCCCAGGAATTTTATGAGACAGCCATTCACCGCCTTGTGTCACAGTGGGACAAGTGTCTCAACAGCCAAGGTCATTACTTCTAACATACAGGTACTGGTTTCTGTAATTATGCCTCTGGCTCATTTATTTTTGAATGCCCCTTATAGCTTAAACAACCTTATAGATGAGATTTCTGGTTTTGAGGAATGTGTAGTGTAATGTGTACAGTAGAAACTTAGCATGCTTAAGTTAATGTGGTAACATTTTGATCATTTTGCGAAGTGTGACAACTAGGTTAGGGTAAGTGATGCAATTCTAAGGTTAAGGATAAGAGTCAAGTAGGACAGCAGTTGAGGAAGAGTGGGTGGATAGCTTTGTAATGTTGGAGGATGCCTTCTGGAATCACAAATGGTTTAATACTGTTGTCAAATGAATGCAGGAATATAGTGGACTGTAAGACTGCGGGCTTTACCTACAGACCCCATGACACAACTTAGAAAACTTTTCAGGGAGCAGTGAGTGGATTGTGAAAGTGAACCAAAGAGAAAATGATGTGGACAAAAGCAAGCATTAGAGTTAAAGTGCAGTGGTATATAGTGTCCATGTCACAGGATGTCTGCATAGTGTACAGAAACTTCTCATTCATAACTGCGTCTCAATATCTGAGCCCAAGAAGGTGGAATGGTGAAGACAGTTTAAATATAAATAAAGGAACAAAGAATACAGACATACAATAGCTAAAATAGAAGTTGTATTCTTGTTTGCACATTCCAGACTCCGGCTCGTTTCTTTTTTAACGCCCCTTATTCTTCCTAATCACTTGCTTTAACTACAGCAAACCATCCCCTTTACACTCGTACGCAAGGCTCTTTCATAAATGCAACACCTTCTATAATTTGAATCTCGGCATTCCTAAATGCATTCAGACATAATCGTAACATATACACGCAATTTTTTGGAAGAAGAGCTTAACATAAACTATCTTCAAAAAGAAACTAAGCTGTGGTAGTGTTACTAGAGTCACATTGTACTGACCTCAAGAACCGGGGAACTATCAATTAAACCTTAAACTGTATCTCTCACCCCTAGAGACCTGTCCAGTGCATAGGTTCCTAGATCTTACTGACTTATTTAACTACATGTGCTTTCCCAGCTACGGCCTGTGTCTCTTAGTACACCTATGAAACTCTGTGCATCTTCCTAGTTACTGATATATTCCCCCTTACACTGACTCTAACATTTATCCTAGGTATGAAATTTTAATGAAATCCAGACCTGCTTACAGACATTGATAAATACCAACAGGAACAGTTGAAAAATGTGTGCCCCGACTGGGACTCGAACCCAGGACCTCCTGATTACATGGCAGGCGCTCCATCCGACTGAGCCACCAAGGACACAGTTGATAATACGACTACAGGGATTTATCTCTGGCACGCTCCCTGTGAGACCCACACTTTCAAACTTTCTGTCCACACACTACATTTGTAGTGCCCCTGCCCACTATACTCATTACTTGTGGCAGTCAATCTACTGATTCCCACAGCAGTTTGGGCAATGTGAGTGCATCCGCACAGAAGAAGTTCATTGGTTGGTAAGCCTTATCTATATGAAGATGGTATCTGTTCTTTTGGACATGTCTGAAAGAAGAGATACCATCTTCATATAGATAAGGCTAACCGATCAATGATCTTCTTCAGTGTGGATGCACTCAAATTGCCTGAACTCTTAAAGAAATTGGTAGATTGACTGACATGAGTAATGAGTATAGTGGGCAGGGGCACTACAAATGTAGTGTGTGGACTGTAAGTTGGGAATGTGGGTCTCACGGGGAGTGTGCCAGAGATAGGTCCCTGCAGTAGCACTGTAGTCTGTGTCCTCGATGGCTCAGTCAGATAGTGTATCTGCCATGTAAGCAGGAGGTCCTGGGTTCGAGTCCCAGTCGGGGCACACATTTTTCAGCTGTCCCCATTGATATTTATCAATGCCTGTAAGCAGCTAAGGTCTGGATTTCATTATCATTTCATTCTTCGAGAGCTGCAAGGTCACCAATGGTATCTCTACAGATACCAGCTTCATATATTCATCCTAGGTGGATTTTCTGCTTCTAGGGTGTGGTTTTTCCAGCAAACCTGGAGTGGTTTAATTGACAAAATCAGGACTAATGACTTGCTTCACATCCGTGTGATGCCTCCAGTGTATTGCTACCTTTAGTCACTGCCACTTGATGCAAAGACAAATAACCCAAACTATAAGGTACCGTTGCGGCACTGGTTTCCATTTCAGTTTTTCAGCCCCCACCCCAATATTTACAACTACCTTACTGGAAAGTAGAATAAGCTGTAGGAGCATGGTGCAGAAACGAAAAAAGAAAAGTAAAGTTCCACACACAACTCTGGCACCTTGAATGTCAAATCACTTATCTACTAGCTTTCTTTTGTCATCAGTCTGACTGATGTGATGTGGCCGACCATGAACTCCTCTCCTGGGCTAATGTTATCATCTCAGAGTAGTCCGCCTGCGTATTCACATGTTTCGGCCTTTATGTGATGGTCCCCTGTAGGTTTTGACCTCCATTCTTCAAAATTTTCCCGAAGAGCGAGCCAATTGAGGAAGGGCGCCTTACAAGGTGCATCGTGTCCATCGCACATTGAGATCAGTAGCCCACTTTCTCATCATCACAATGCAGTCTTGCTCATTCTCCATCTCTTGGGCGAGGACGTCTTCCTGGGTGCGTTATCCACCATGCACTATGCAGTGCCGATTTCTGCGTCGACAATGACCGTGGACTTCTTTGCACCTGATATCCAGCATGGTAGCCAGTCCATTGTGATGGGACCGCCATGTACCCTGTCGGTTGTAGCCCCCTGACCACACAGGGATCGCTCTGCTGATGCCTGTGCCGTTAACTCCCCACGTATGCCAAGGGGTAGATGCCCATCCTCCTGGGGCATTGGGACTCCCAGTAATGGCCATCCTACCAGGTGGCCTTTGCTGTGGCTGGGTGGCGCCCGTGGGGAGGGCCCCTGGTCGGAGTGGGTGGTATCAGGGCGGATGACACGCCATGAAGCGTAGTCCATCATCTCTTGCTGGTGGTGAAACACCAGCAGTCTCTAAGTGATAACGAGCTCAATTCAACGCACAGAAGTATGACCCCAAATCGTTCCCCTCCCTGGCCACACCATGGGAGGAACGTCAGGCTAAGGATGGCAGTGGATCTTATTCGCCCTGGTACCTTGTATGTTCGAGAGCTGATGGGGAATCTTTCATGATGACGAAGCCTCAGTTTTTTGTTGAGCATTTAGAGGACAATTTCGGAGAGGTGGAGGGCTTGTCCAAAATGAGATCTGGGTCAGTCTTGATCAAAACAGCATTCTCTGCCCAGTCGTGGGAGTTACTCACTTATGGCAAGCTGGGGGATGTTTCTATAACCATAAGAGCTTAAATATGGTCAAGGGTATCATATTTCACAGAGACCTTCTTTTGCAGTCTGAAACTGAGCTGGCCCCAATTTAGAGCAGCGAGGTGTACATTTCGTCCGGTGTGTCCTCCCTGGTCCGAAGGATAATCAGGTTGCCACCAGTGCCTTCATCTTGGCCTTTGAGGGCGATAAGGTCAAGGTGATGGTCTACCGGTGTGATGTAAAGCCCTATATCCCTCCACCAATGCAGTGCTTTAAGTGCTGGAAGTTTGGTCATGTGTCTTCCCGCTGTACTTCCAGCGTCACATGCTGAGATTGCGGACGCCCATCACATCCAAATACTCCATGTGCCCCGCCCCCCCCCCCCCCCATCTGTGGCAACTGCGGAGAGCACCATTCACCTTGCTCGCCTGACTGCAGGATTCTCCAGAAAGAAAGGAACATTGTAGAGTACAAGACCCTGGACAGACTGACCTACACTGAGGCTAAGAGAAAATTTGAATGCCTGCATCCTGTGCGTATGACATCATCTTATGCTGCTGCTACAACAGTTGTGGCACCATCAGCTCCTCCAACCCAGGTCACCTTCAGAAGACTACACCTGCCCCCTTGATGGTTGCTCCTGCACCACCTACTTCAGGAGCAGCATCCCCCCCCCCCCCCCCCCCCAACTATTGGGGACGTCAGCCCCCACTTCTAAGCCAGAGAAGCGTTAGTCTTCTTCGGCTTCTCTCGCTAGGAAGGGGCCCCTTGGATCACTCCCTTCCCAGGTTTCTTCTAGTGGGAAAGATGACACCCGCCAGTGGCTGAAGAGCCCAAAAGTAGCTGGTCGCAGGGCTTCACACTCATCCTCAGTCCCAGAGACTGAGCCAGTGAAGTCCTCCCAGCCAGGGAAACCCAAGGAGTGGCGAGAGACGTACAAAAAGAAAACACCTAAGACCAAGAACATTGCAGTGGCACCCACACCACCGCTACCTACAAGCTCTGCGGCTGAGGATAGGGTGGAGATTTTGGCATCTGCTGAGGACCTAGATCTTGCCAGACCCTCAGACACAATGAATATAGACTGCTCAGGCAATAAATCTGTGGCAGCAGGTGACTCTGCTGCATAAACTGCCTCATTGAATGTTCCATGCCTTCCCAGTCTCACGATGTCATCCTCCAGTGGAATTGCGGCGGTTTTTTCCACCGCCTGGCTGAGCTACAGCAACTGTTAAGCTTTACACCTGCTATCTGCATTGCCATCTAGGAAACCTGGTTCCCAGCAATGTGGACCCCTGCCCTCCGCAGCTATAAGGGATATTACAGGAACCGTAGTGACTATAATCGAGTGTCAGGTGTGTTTGTGTCCTAAACTCGGGCTGCAGTGAACATGTGCCCCTTCAAATCCCTCTTGAAGCTGTGGCTGTCAGAATAAGGACGACGCAGGAAATATCAGTCTGCAATGCATATCTTCCTCCAGATGGTGCAGTACCCCTGAATGTATTAGCTGCACTGATTGATCAACTCCCTAAACCTTTCCTACTTCTGGGTGATTTTAATGCCCATAACCCCTTGTAGGGTGGTACCATGCTTACTGGCTGAGGCAGAGATGTCAAAACTTTACTGTCACAATTCGACCTCTGCCTCTTGAATACTGGGGCCACCACACTTTTCAGTGTGGCTCATGGTAGTTACTCGGCCATTGATTTATCAATATGCAGCCCAGGACTTCTCCCATCTATCCACTGGAGAGCACATGATGATCTGTGTGGTAGACTGCTCGGGCAATAAATCGGTGGCAGGAGGTGACTCTGCTGCATAAACTGCCTCATTGAATGTTCCATGCCTTTCCAGTCTCACGATGTCATCCTCCAGTGGAATTGCGGCGGTTTTTTCCACCGCCTGGCTGAGCTACGGCAACTGTTAAGCTTTACACCTGCTATCTGCATTGCCCTCTAGGAAACCTGGTCACTACTACATCATCTTGTCACTGCCCCAGCGTCAGGCACATGGACGCCTGCCCAGATGGGCTTTGAACAAGGCAGACTGGGGAACTTTCACCTCTGCTGTCACCGCTGAATCTCCCTCACATGGTAACATCGATGTGATGGTTGAACAGGTGACTAGCACAATTGTTTCTGCAGCAGGAAACACGATCCCTCCCTCTTTAGGGTGCTGGAGGCATAAGGCAGTCCCTTGGTGGTCGCCGGAAGTCACTGAAGCAATTAAGGAGCGTCGGCGAGCTCTACAGCGACATAAGTGGCACCCTTCCCTGGAGCACCTCATAGCCTTTAAATGGCTCCGTGCCCGTGTTCGCTACCTTATCAGGCAACGGAAGAAGGAGTGTTGGGAGAGATACGTCTCCACCATTGGGTGCAACGCGGCACCTTCCCAAGTCTGGGCAAAGATCAAATGTCTTTTCGGGTACCAGGCCCAAACAGCTGTCCCCGGTGTTACTATAAATGGTGAGTTATGTACCAATCCAAATGTGATTGACGAGCATTTTGCTCGAGCCTCTGCATCGGAGAATTATCCTCCAGCCTTTAGCACACACTCAAACGGCAGCTGGAACGGAACGTCCTCTCATTCACTACACGCTACAGTGAATCCTATTTACAGAGTGGGAGCTCCTCAGTGCCCTTGCACATTTCATCATCTTCAATCGGATCTGGTGCTATGACGTCTTTCCACTGCATTGGCAGGAGAGCACCATCATTCTGGTTCTCAAACCTGGTAAAAACCCGCTTGATGTGGATAGCTATCAGCCCATCAGCCTCACCAACATTTTTTGTAAGCTGCTGGAACATATAGTATGTCGGCGGTTGGGTTGGGTCCTTGAGTCACATGGCTTTCTGGCTCCATGTCAGGGCAGCTTCCGCCAGGGTCGCTCACCACTGATAATCTTGTATCCATCAGGTCTGCCATCCGAACAGCCTTTTCCAGAAGGCAACACCTGATTGCCGTCTTTTTTGACTTGCGTAAAGCATACGACATGACTTGGCGACATTTTATCCTTGCCACATTCTATGAGTGGGGTCTCCAGGGACCACTCCCGATTTTTATCCAAAACTTCCTGTCGCTCCATACTTTCTGTCTCCAAGTTGGTGACTCCCATAGTTCCATCCATATCCAGGAGAATGGAGTCCCGCAGGGCTCTGTGTTGAGTGTGTCAATTTTTAGTGGCCATTAATGGCCTAGCAGCAGCTGTCGGACCCTCCGTGTCACTTTATCTCTATGCAGACAACTTCTGTTTTTTGTACTGCTGCTCCAGTACTGTTGTTGCTGTGCGGTGCCTCCAGGGAGCCATCCACAAGGCACAGTCGTGGGCTCTAGCCCACGGCTTCCAGTTTTCAGCCGCAAAGTCGTGTCTCATGCACTTCTGTCGGTATCGTACCATTCATCTGGAACCCGCACTTTACCTTAATGACGATCCACTCACTGTAGTGGAGACATATGAATTCCTAGGACTGGTTTTCAACGCTGAATTGACTTGGCTCCCTCATCTTCTTCAGCTTAAGCAGAAGTGCCGGCAGCACCTCAATGCCCTCCATTGCCTGAGCAACACCAATTGGGGTGCAGATCGCTCTACGCTGCTGCAGCTCTACAGAGCCCTTGTCCAATCCCGAAATGACTATGGGAGTGTGGTTTATGGTTCGGCAGCGCCTTCAACATTGCATTTGCTCGACCCTGTGCACCACTGCTGGGTTCGATTAGCAACAGGAGTTTTTAGGACGAGTCCGGTGACCAGCATATTGGTGGAGGCTGGTGTCCCTCCACTGCAGATCAGATGTGCGCAACTGTTCCTCAGTTATGCAGCACTCATTCATAGTTCCCCGGAGCATCTGAATTACCGTCTCCTTTTCCCACCCACTGCAGTCCATCTCCCGCATCAGTGGCCGAGATCAGGGCTAATGATTGCGGTTCGCTTGCGGTCCCTTCTCTCCGAACTGGAGTCCTTCCCTTTACCACCTCTACTTGTGGTCTGTTCACATACGCCTCCATGGTGTATGCCTTGGCCGCAGCTTCGTCTGGACCTTGTGCATGGCCCTAAGCACTCCGTTAACCCCACCGCTCTCTGCTGCCACTTCCTCTTGATTCTTGACGTGTTCCAGGGCTCTGAAGTGGTTTACATCGACGGCTCAGTGGCTGATGGTCACGTAGGCTTCGCATATGTTTGTGGAGGACGTATTGAGCAGCACTCTTTGCCAGTTGGCTGCAGTGTTTTCGCTGCGGAGCTGGTGGCCATATCTCATGCTCTTGAGTACATCCGATCATGCCCTGGGGAGTCATTTCTCCTGTGTACTGACTCATTGAGCAGCCTACAAGCTATCAACCAGTGCTACCCTCGCCACCTTCTGGTATCATCCAGTCAGGAGTCCATCTATGGCCTGGAACAGTCCCGCCGTTCCGTGGTGTTTGTGTGGACCCCAGGACACGTCGGAATCCCCGGCAATGAACTTGCCGACAGGCTGGCCAAACAGGCGACGTGGAAACCGCTTCTGGAGATAGGCACCTCTGAAGCTGACCTGCGTTCTGTCTTAAACCACAGGGTTTTCTGGCTTTGGGAGACGGAATGGCATAAGAGCATACACAACAAACTGCATGTAATTATGGAGACTATGAATGTGTGGAAGTCTTCCATGCAGGCCTCTTGCAGGGAATCAGTTGTCCTCTGCCTGCTCTGCATTGGCCATATGTGGCTAACGCATGGTTACCTACTCCGTCGCGAGGACCCACCTCAGCGTCGCTGTTGCTCCCAAATGACAGTCATCCACCTCTTGCTGGACTGCCCACTTTTAGCCGCTCTGTGGCAGACTTTTAACTTTCCCAGCACTCTGCCTTTGGTGTTGGGTGGCAATGCCTCCACAGCAGCTTTAGTTTTACGTTTTATCCATTAGAGTGGGGTTTATACTTCTATCTAGGTTTTAGCACATGTCCTTTGTCCCTCTGTGGCCTCCACCGTAGTGCTTTTAGGGTGGACGTTTTAATGTATTGCAGAGTTGCTGGCTTTCCATTTTGATTCTCGTGGTTGGCCAGCCACTGTAATGTGCTTTCACGTTTTACTCTCTCCTGTTTCTAGTGTCACTCTGTTGTTTTCTTGACCTCTTTTGTTCCTTTTAGTGTTCATTGCTTTCCCTTCGTTCTTGTGGCTTTTCCTTTCTTTCTGTTTTGTGTTATATGTTTCATCTGTTTTGTTCTCACAGTTGTGGCATTGTTTTATTAGGACCAAGGGACCGATGACCTTGTAGTTTGGTCTCGTCTCCCGCCTCTAAACCAACCAACCAGCCAACCATCTCAGAGTAGCACTTGCAACCTACATCCGCAATTATTTGCTGGATTCATCCAAATCTCTTGTTTTCCTCCCCAGCTTTTATCCTCTACAGTTCCCTCTACCACCATGGAAGTTATTCCCTGATGCCTTAACAGTGTCCTATCATCCTGTCCCTTCTTCTTGTCGGTATTTACCATATATTCCTTTACTCGCTGTTTCTGTGGAGAACTTCCTCATTCCTTACCTTTTCCGTCCACCTAATTTTCAACATTCTTCTGTAGCAGCACATCTCAAATGCTTTTATTCTTTTCTGTACCGGTTTTCCTACAGTCCATGTCTCACTGTCATACAACACTGTGATCCAAATGTAAATTCTCAGAAATTTCTTCCTCAAATTGAGACCTATGTTTGATATTAATTGGCTTCTCTTGGCCAGGAATACAATTTTTGCCATTGGTGTTCTGCTTTTTGCACCTTCCATGCTCCGTCCGTCAAGGGTTATTCTGCCACGTAAGTAGCAGAGTTCCTAATTTACATCTACTTTGTAATCACCAATTGTGATGTTAAGTCTCTTCCTGTTCTTTTTGCTAATACTTCTCATTACTTCTGTCTTTCTTCAAGTTACTCTCAATCCATATTTTATACACATTAGACGGTTCATTTCATTCAAGAGATCCTGTAATTCTTCTTCACTTTCACTGAGGGTAGTACTGTCATCAGCAAATCTTAACACTGATATCCATTCACCTTAAATTTAAATCCCGTTCTTAAACCTGTCTTTTATTTTCGTTATTGCTTCTTCGACATATGAATTGAACAGCGGGGGTAAAAGACTACAGCCCTGTCATACGTGGTTTTTAATCCATGAACATCATGCTTGGTCTTCCATTCTTATTTTCCCCCCTTGGTTTCTTGTACATATTGTATATTACAACATGTTGTATATTACCCATCTTTCTTTATAGCTTACTGCTATTTTTCTCAGGATTTCGAACATCTTGTACCCATGTAAATTGTCGAATGCTTTTTTCAGGTCGACAGATTGTATGGACGTGTCTTGATTTTTCATCAGACTAGCTTCCATTATCAACCACAATGTCAGAACTGCTTCTGTGGTGCCTTTTCCCTTCACAAAGCCAAAATGATCATTATTTCACAGATTGTAAATTTTCTTTCCCATTCTTCTGTATATTATACTTGTCAGCAACTTGGATGCATGAGCTCTTAAGCTGATTCTGCAATAATTCTCACTTGTGTCAGGTCTTGCAGTCTTTAGAATTGTGAGGATGATGTTTTTCTGAAAGTCTGATGGTATATCGCCAGTCTCATACGTAATCAATATTATGAGAAGGAAAGTTGCCTCACCATATAGTGGAGAGGCTGAGTCGCAGATAGGCACAACAAAAAGACTCTTGCAATTATAGCTTTTGGCCATTAAGGCCTTTGTTAGCAATAGACACACATATGCATAAGTACACACACTCACACACACAACTCACACACACGACTGCAGTTTCAGGCAACTGAAACCACACTGCACACTGCCTCTCATAATATAGTTACATTCCATCCTGGAATTTCCATTGTTTAACATTAATAATCACTTTGTTACCACTTCCCAAACGATTTTAGAAATTCCTATGGGATGTTGTCTATCCCTTGTGTCTTATTTGATTTTAAATATTTCAAAGTTCTTATAAATTTTGAATCTAATATTGGATCCCCTATCTCTTGTATATCAACTCCTGTTTCTTCTTCTATCACATCATAAGTCCTCCCCCTCAGTGTGCTCTTTCCACCTATCTGTTCTCTCCTCTGCATTTAACAGTGGAATTCCAATTCCACTCGTGATTTACCACATCATCATTCATTCATCATTGGCACAATGGCTCTCTGTGAGAAGCTTTTTCCATTCTTCCCTGTTTAGTGCTGAACTGCTCCAATTTTGAATTTGAGTTTCCATTATGTGCTCTGTGACACTTGCCTCCCACCTTAGCCTCATCTCTTCCTGCTCTCCTGGTTCCTTCAGGCACTGTGCTGGATATCTTCATAATCATTCTGTTGTTTGTTCTCAGTAAATGTCGTGCCCATTCCATCCTTTAATCTTAATGTAGCTGACAATGTTCATAGTTGAATCTCCTCCTCTAGACACCATTTTCTTCCGTTGGCCCAAGAACTTGTCTTAAGATCTTTCTCTCAAATTCGCCCAATTGCCTTTCATAAAATTTTGTTAAAGTCCATGTTTCAGCATTGTGTGTTAGCACCGGCCTTAATAAAACTTTATACATCATAACTTCAGTCTTTCTGAATAGCAACTTAGATTTCAGATACTTTCTGAGGCCATTGTAGCACTCGTTGGTGGACAGCATTTTGGATTTCAGAGCTGACACTGCTCTTATATTTTACTTCTGTTCCAAGGTAAGTGAGACTACTCATGACATCAGAGTAATATGAACCAATTTCTATGGATAGGGTCTCATTTGGATAATGTTTATTAGTTACAGGCTACTTTGTTTTCCCTTCATTTATCTGTAGGTTCATCTTTTTAGCAGCTCTTTCAAGACTTGTAAAGGCCCCTTTTATCGCTCTTGGTGTTCTAGCAATTATGTCATTTGCATATGCCAGCACCTGAACTGATTTGTAGAGGATAGTCAATCTTGTATTAATACTCGCATATCTGATAACCTTTTCCGAGGCTGTAATAAACAGAAGGCAGGATAATGTGTCTCCTTGTCTTATTCCATTTTCGTGATCACATCACTTGATAACATTTTGTGTATCTTAATTTGACCCTGTTTATTTTCCACAGTAGCTTTCACAAAGACAATTAATGTACTAGGAATGTCTAACTGTGTGTATCAATGTGGGTTTCATCAGAGATGATCTATTGTTGATCAGATCTTCACAGTATGGTGAATACTAGAAAAAATGCAAAAAATTTGGGATTGATACATGGCACCTCTTAATAGACTTCGGATCAGCCTGTGACAGTATTGACAGAAGGGAACTGTATTCAACAGTGGAGGAGTTAGACATTCCTGATAAATTGATTGCCTTAGTGAAAGCTTTAATGTACCATCCTTGCTTTTAATTTCACCAAAGGTTGTTTCAACTTTTCTGTATGCCCCTGGATTTCCTGTTTGTTTCATTCCTAAGTGACTTGTAATAGTGTATTCTTGAATTTCCCTGAATGTTTTTGTTCTTCTTTCTTTCATTGACCAACCGAAGTACTTCTGCTGTTACCCATGGTTTCTTTGCAATTGCCTTCCTTGAATCTATGTTACTCTCTCCAACTTCTGGGATTATCCATTTTAGAGATATCAATTCCTCTTCAACTAAACTGCCTACTGAGCAGTTCATTATTGCATTATTTATAGTCATGGAGAACTTCAAGTGTGTCTATTCATTCCTCAGTACTTCTATATCAGACTTTTTTGCACACTGATTCTTCTTGAGTAGTCTCTTTAAACTTCAGCTACTGTTCATCATAACCAAATTGTGATCTGAGTCTATACAGGGTGGAGAAAAATTGTCTCAAAATTTTAAGCCTGGTTAGCTGATGCTAGTAGGAACCAAAATTACTAATATTGTGTAGGTCGAAAATGCACCATTTTTAAATTATGGAAACTTGGTACCACGCACTCTGATTGGCTGTGGGATTGCTCTGTTGCCATTCGTCCGTTGATGGGCAGCGCTATAGTTGTCAGTTCACACATACAAACGTCCCTCACCCAGTCACTTCCACAACGTGATATGCACTTGCCTTGGATACATCGTGATCTCCAGCGGGCAAAGCATTCGTGGTCATGCATTGTCCAGAGCATCTGGCAACAGGACAATCCCATGGCCAATCGGAGTGCATGGTGTCAAGTTTCCATTAATCAGCAAGGAGCAAACAATACGTGATAAATTCACAAAAACAAGGAAACAATGGAATACATAGAGCAAAACAAAAACAACACACGACGCCTCTGGTGGTTGTGCGTGGAACTTCTTTGACGACCACAGTTCACTTAGCTACATCACCTTACACTGCATCACCAACACTAGGTGAACACTTAATTCTGCACTAGCATGTGATGGCACTCATGTCAGGTGTTGTATCAGCCCCATTGTCGGAAGTGAATTTTCTGTAACAAGGAGAAATGAACATGCCATCCAGAATGAGTTGTCCCCGCTGGTAGTCATTCTGCATCAGGCGTTTGCAGCAGCTACGGTACTTGTGGCTGGGTTTCAGGTTCCGGAAGATTTTGATGTCTCCATATGGCTGTGTACAGTGATGTCTCGTGGATTACATTCCCAGGGTCGATACTGTTGAGGGAAACAGTCATTGTCTTGCTGTTCACCAAGATGTCAGACGTCAGCATACCTCTTCGTAACACGCGGTATAGGCCAGTGTACAGAAGTTGCAAGGTGGTTTCATGCTGTCAGTACGGAGCATGAGATGAGAACAGCTGTCTAGGTATTGATGCACTTAACAATTGGTGTGTCAAATGGGAAGCTTTTGAAGGCTAGATCTGAGTGATATGGCCCTGCAGCTGATGTAAAAGTTCTGGCCGTTCTTGTGTGGATGTATGCAGGGCATTGGCATCAGTTAATTCACCTGGAAGATGCGATGTGTCTCCCTAGACTGGCTTTGCAGCTGAAGAACCAGTGTTGGGTTTATATGTATTTCGCAAGCCGAGGGGGACAATAGCATGAGCCAATGTCCAAGTTTTGTCATGGCATATGAGTGCTGCTTGCAGGGAGCAATGCCAGTGCTCACTTATGCCATTCCTAGTGAAATGGTAACTGGTAGTCTTGTGATAAACATAACTGCAAAATTTGGCAAGCAGTCTGAACAAATCTGACTCAAGTTGCCGACTGTGATCAGTAGTGATATGCAAAGGGCAACAAATCTCACTAAGCATTCTGATGCAAATGCAGAGGCCAATGTTTCAGTGGTATGTTTTCGATTGCCACTGCCTCTCGCCAGCATGTGATACAATCTTTCATGGTCAATAAATAATGTTGACCATTCAATGGAGGAAGTACAATTACATTTGGAAGACCACTAACCAATACTTTCATGGATGCTTTACATGTTAGCACTATAGACATGTTTGTGCCCATCCTCAACAATTTTTTTCCATCCTCGGCCAAACAAAATGTTGAGACATCAGAAGAAAGGTGGGATGGACTCCTGGAAGGCACGTGTTGCGGATGCTGTTGAAACCTTGTCTTCTCAATGCTGTTGGAAGAAACAGGTGAGGTCTTCCTTGGGAGGTGTCGCTGTACAGCCTGTCATCTTCTTCCGGAAGACAATGACTTGCAGTTGTAATGCTGACATAGCATCATTGACGAATGTTCAGAGATCTCCATCTTTTTGTGCTCAGTCCAGTGCAGAACAGTCAGTAGGGCTTGTCACACTGCTGATGCACGAAAAGCAGTCAGCCACCATGTTGTGAATGTCCGAAATGTGCTTGATGTTACTACTGAATGGTGCGGTAAATTTGAGATGGTTTTATTGGTGAGAAGAGTAGTTAAAGCTGTTCTGCTCAATTGCATAGGTCGACAGTTTATGGTCCATGAACATTGCAGATACTTGTGCTTTAATCTATGGTTGAAAGTATATAGTTGCATCTTATACGGCCAGGAACTTGGGATTATAGGCACTCCACTTTCTCTGAGATGTGGACAGTTTGTGAGAGAAATATGCCAGTGGTTCCTGTGAGCCCTCTGACCATTGATCTAGCACTATGCCAATAGCTTTTTGGCTTGTGTCCGTTATTAATACTACAGGTGCATAGAGCTTGGCATGTGCAGTGAGTGCTGCATCAGCCATGCTCTGTTTTGTGTCTTTGAATGCGGAGCCTCAGTCCACTGCATTGGGGAACTGCCTCTCTCTTTAGGTCTTGCCAGCACTGCACTCAACAGTTCCTGAAGTTCTGCTGCTTGAGAAAGGTGACAACAATAAAAGTTCAGCATGCCTAGGAACAGCCACAGTTCATTGATTGTGGTTGGCCTAGATAGCTGCAAAATTGCTTTGACCTTCTCTGTCAAAGATAGATAGCCTGAAAACGAAATTACATGTCCTAAGAAGGTAACCTCAGGTTGCCTGAAAATGCAGTTCCGTGTTGTAAGAAGGTAACCTCAGGTCGCCTGAAAATGCACTTAGCAACCTTCAACACAACTCTGTAATGCTCCAAATGCTTAAACACTTCCTCCAGGTGTTGTCAGTGTTGTTCCAGGGTATCTGAAAATACAAGCACTTCATACAGGTACGCAAAACAGAACAGAAGGTCTTGAAGGACAGAGTCAATAAACCTTCACCACGTCTGCATTGTGTTATATAATTCGAATGTCATATACATCCTTTCAGTTAGCCCAAATGGTGTTATGATTGCTGTGTTCAGAATGTCTCCCTTCGTCAGTGGATCTGCTTATAGGCTTTCACACAGTTCAATACACTGAATATTGTTGTACTGTGTATTGCATAATTGTACTTCGATAACAGTGGCACAGGATAACAGTCAGGCACTGTTCTCACATTAAGTGTACGATAATCTCGGCAGGGCTCCAGGCTCCACCTTTCTTAGGCACCAGGTGCGACGCGGAGGACCGTGGACTGATTGATGGTCTATTAATGCCCTCTCATAGCATAATGTCAAACTCCACTAGGCGATCCAATGTCAGACATCTAGGTCTGCTCAGCACTGGTGATCCGGCAATCATTTCGATATGATGCACCATATTGTAACCAGTACACACGACTGTCTCTGTGGCCATCTTAATGCTGCACTGTGCCACATCTGTGTTGATCTGGGCCAGGCTGATGGCATTCGTTTTTTGGTCTATAGTTTCTGCCATGGTGTCCAATGACAGGCTCGTTTGAGATGCCATTATTGTTTTTCACTGTGGTAGTAATCTAGTGGCCCACAGAGAGTGCAATAAGTTGTCTAGCACAGTGACTCATCCATGTTGCTGTGCAGATGTTTTAGAAACTGTGATAGCTTACGATCTCCAATATCCTCTTGTGTGAGAACTTGGCATTTTCTATCCTCCTTTGAGGCACCGACTCTGTATCAGTTCTGTATTGAGCTTCTCATTGGTTCAAACACGTATGGCCCTCCAGATTTAAGTTTTCCAATGATATCCCGTAGCCACTAAAGGCAAATGCCGGAATGGTTCCTTTGAGAAGGCACGTCCGATTTCCTTCCCCATCCTCGACAGAATCTGAGCTTGTGTTCCATTTCTAATAACCATGAAGTTGATGAGACATTAAAAACAATCTTCCTTCCTTGAGCTTCTTGTAAGGTAAGAATTTACCTTTGGAGGGTTGGGGGACAGTGATGACATCTTGCACTTGAGGTGCGAAATGGCGACCCAGTTGGCTCACTGCAAGGGGTAACTTTGTTGTCGGACGTGATTCCAGCATAGCAGAAGCTTGCTTCCACCTGTCCAAACCACAGCATTTGATTATTGGGCCAAAACGGAAGCATGCGGACCACTGGTCTTGACACTGTTGGTTCTTCCAACGTCGTAAACTCAATAAAAATCAGTTGCAGTTCCGTTCCTTCCACATCCAAATCACATTGCAGTCACCATTTGTTGGGTTTGGCTTGACTTCAGCCAAGACTTTTGCGTTGTGTGCTCATAACCAGAACCAGCAATCATGTGGAAGTGTAAGAGCTTTATTTCGAGTTCATCATCTACCGACGTCCTTGCTAATTGATAGAAGAGAGATATCGTACTTTAATGCACTGATCCCTTGCAGGAAACAGAGTTGCTTCATAAAGGAAACTAGTTAACCCATAGTAACACAGTAGCAGTTAATCATCAAGGAGCAAACATGACATGACAGGTTCACAAAAACAAAGAATAAAAGAAATACGTAAAGTAAACATAAAACATGTAAAACACACAGTGCCCCTGATGGCTGGGCATAGAACTGCCTTGACAGCCATAGTTCACTTGGCTACATCATGTGAACTGCACCAACAACACTAGGCAAACACTTAATCCTGCACTAGCGTGACGACTCTTGTGTCAGATGCTATAAATTTCCATAAAGTCTATTTACAGGCAGTGTAATGAACAACAGGAAGTCATGAAAATATATATTCAAGAAAACAGTAGTTTTGTAAATAAAAACTTAAAATGTGGGATGAGAGATCAATCCATAGTAATTGCGTTCTAGTTGGTGTCCGTAGTAGTTAAGGGTTATAATTTATTCTTCCTTCACGTACTGTGATTTATTGATGTTGTATGGAATAATTTTTTGTGCCAACTCATTAGTGGTGAAAAAAAGGAGGCAGTGATGGAGGGGACACAGTCTTCATCTAGACATTTATCTAACAGTCAGGAGATTTATATATTGTTGATGCAGTACATCAAGCCACTTTCAAAATAGTATATGTTTGACAACATTAACTTGTTTAAAAGTAAGAATGGCATTTAGAGGAGAGTTACAAAACAGTGAACGATTTTCATGTTGTGACCACATCCATAAACACTGTTCAGAATGTATATAGCCTGTTCTGCTACATAATTTTTCTATAGTTTTCCATAAGAGTTGAAGTTTGTTTATGACAAACTGCAGGTTTTTTAATCGAAATTGTCTCCTGTAAAACTTTCTCTGTTCCCTGTGAAATATTTTTGTTCCACTTAATTGTTTTATGGCAATTCTAACTCACTAAAATCAGTAGAAAATTAGGAAAGATTGTTGGTATAAAGATTCAGATTCGTTTGTTGTATCCAGCCATCCTAGTGGTTTCTCAATTTTTTAGAAAAATGCCAAGATGGTATTTCCTACTAATAAGCCATGGTTGATACTTTCCCCTTTCCTTGCCCCTTACAAAGATTTGTGAAATGAATATGTTTTAATCATCATCATCTTCTTCTTCATCTTGGACAGTTTCTAGCCTCCGGCTGGGTCTGTATTGAACATAAGCCTCTCCATCGTCTTCTGTCTTGCCACCATCTCTCCGTCTTCACCTTGGTCCAGTCTTCTCCTTTCTTCTGGAAGCACTCCTCTACTCCTTTCAGCCATTTATCTCTCGGTCTTCCTCTTGGTCTCTTTCCTTTCAGTTTCATCTCGTGTATCCTCCTGGGTATCCTCTTCTCCCCTATTCTCTTAACATGCCCATACCACCTCAGCCTTGCTTTCTCTATCTCCTCCTGTAATGGTTCCACCTTCATTAACTCTATGATCCTCTCATTTCTTAACCTGTCTACCTTTTTTCACTTCAGTACTGTTTCTCAAGAATTTCATGTCACTAGCTTGTACTTTGCTTTTCTCTCTCCCTTTCATAACCCAGGTTTCTGATGCATATGTCAGGATCGGGACATAGTATGATCGATTATATAACCTCTCTACTGATTTGGGGTAATTCCTTGCTCCATATCAAGGTTCTGACACTCTTCCGAAATGCTTCTACTTTTCTCTCTCACTCATTTATTTCTCTGTCTTTTTTTTTTTTCCTCTCTGTCTCTCTCCCCCACCTTCCTGTATCAGGCTTCCTAGGTACTTGAAACTCTCCACTCTCCTCAGTCGTTCCCCACCAATTGTTATTCCAGTTGTCCCTCTCTCCTTTCTTGTTGTGATAATCATCTCACTCGTACTTATATTAAATTTTGTCCCATATTCATGTACTGTTCGTTCCCATATGTCCAACTGCTCTTGTACTTCCTCCTCCTTATTTCCCCATCTCCCACAAGTCCAGCCCCTCGTCCAAGTCGTGGGAGATGGGCAACGGCATGAAGTAGGGGATTGCCTGTAGGAGTGAGGTACAGTGGGGACTGTGTATGCCCTGGGACCGCTACAGTAGCTGTGAAGGTCCTACAGGAACCGTGAAAAGTGACAGCTAATGGGGCTATGGTGAAGCTACGACAGGCCCAGCAAGCCAGTAGTGGATTAATGCTTTCAAAAATAGAACAGGCCTCGGAATATGTTTTAATGAGATTTATGATTGAACATTTTATTATAGTGATCAGTTTCTTTTAAAATGTTCTAGATTACGACCTGGCATGTTTGATGCATAGGCTTGATTGAAAGTAAAATAAAGAAGGCAAAAAGCACAGAAAATCAGTACCTTCATACAGACAGGACAAGGTGACACAAGTGCTCTTGTAAAGGTGCTACAACTCCCTCACAAATAGTAATTAGCATAAACTTAATCACAAAGATCCAATAAAAGCTGAGGTCATTTCTAACGTAAGCATATGAGCAGTAAGCACTACAATAAAATATCAGTTTTAAATGATGAATTAAGATGTTGTACACTCTCATACTTTAACAGTAAGGTACAGAAGCCACAAAAGTTAATGACGAATGTGTGTAAATTAAGCTTAAAGTGGGGGCAGAAGGTGAAAGAAAAATCCTCCTACTCCAAGGCATGAAACACTTCATTAAGAAAATGTTCTTTAAAGTGAAAGATATTTACATAAAAATGTATTATTTTATTTTTACTGTGCTTCTAAAGCTGAAATTTGCTTTTTACTCTCCATCAACAGTTTGTGTGTTTTTAACAGTGCAGCATTAGAATTATTTCAAATGTGAAAAATCTGTGAATACTCCTGTACTCCTGTTTGTACGGACTGGCTTATCCAAGATGACTGCATAGGGATCAAAGGGTAAATAAACACAAATAAATAATTCAAAGAGAAAGATCCATTGCAAGCTATGAACTGTGGTCATTATAAATGATGCTGCATTCGATACGTCATCATACCTGATAGATAAAAGGAGTGCCAACCTGTGGGCCATGCACTTTCAGGTCATCAGCTGAGTAAGTCAGCTGTTGTAACTTAAAAATGTAGTGATCTGAAATCCTGCAATAGGGCTCAATTTTGAAATTGCTGTATTTGTTTATGGAGAAAATCAGTTCAACCGATTGATGTTCCTTCACTGTAGGAAGTTGGTGAGATGGCTCTGTTTGTTCAGAAGACCCTGTATCACTCACCTGTGCTCCCCACTACTGATTGATTGGGATAACCATAATAATATGTATGCCTTCCTAATTCAATGTGTGCTATTTTATCTGCTGCTGCATGATGCCATTACCCAGGACATTCTATGGTACAATAATTCTCCTAGGTTTTTCTTCTATTAGGGGACTTGTAGAGCACTGCAGCCTGATTCCGCTTGTGATAGCAGTGGTGTAGTAGAGTACTGTGTGTGCACCTGAATTGTGCATTTTAAACATGAAGCATGGTGTGGACTCCACCACTTACCATGGTTATTCTTTGCCATCAGTCTGTCTTGATGCTTTCTGACCCTCGCTCGTACATACATCATTTGCTGAGAACCTCAAAGCATTTCAGGCTATAAGAGCCAATTGGTAGACCTCAAATAATGAGACAATAAATTAGTCAACCAGTTGCACTCATTTACAGAAATCACATAGGTAGATCTCTTCATAAGACAATAACATCAGCAATGACAAAATCAAAGCAGGAGTGCTTTATAACAACACACAAAGATCTACTACAATAACTGATAATTTTGCTAACAGAAGAATAACAACAAACTAAGCACCATATTTCTCTCACACCATGCTGGTGTGGAAAGCTGCAATTGTGACATATATTCCTCCAGAAATGAAGTACGCACTCCATTTTTTTCGTAATAGGGAATTGAATGCCTGATGTACAAGATATGGCAATCAATGCCGAGTATAAACATTATAGTATCTTAGAGGTAGGTTAAAAGACATTGTCCTTAAACCTTGTAAGAGGGTTTTCCAGACAGGATCCTTCTCTCACAGTGTGGGAAGAGGCAATTTTAATTACATTTTCAAAACTGAGAAAGAACTGTATTCACTCATTGAGCTACCACAGTGTGCCAGCTACTTAAATGACAAAATATTGCCAACTGATATTTTCCATATCTTATCCAAAGCATTTTCTTATAAAGTTCATAGTGTTCTCCTAGAGAAGTTAAGATATTAATGACATCAGAGATCTTGCTGGTAACTACTTCTCAAAATATCTAATTAAAAGGATGTAGGATGTCATATTTAGAAACTCATATTCATAAATAATTTTGCAGATGTCTTTAATGATATATTTCCACCTAGACCCTCATGCAATAAAGTGAGAATAAATTAAAGTGTATCACTCATGCCATAAAAATTTCCAGTGTGAGGATCACAAAAACACACTGAGAACCAAAACAGAATAGAAATACTGATTTCATTGACTATATTAGACTTTATAAAATTGTATTTAAAAGAGTTGTCAAGGCAGCAAAACTATTGGCAAATAACAGGATAGTTTTAAATCATAGAGGAATAAGACAAAGGCTGTGTAGTCAGTCATTAAATTTGTATTAGGTGTTAAAATATGTAACCAAGAAATTTCAAAAAGCAACCTTAAAGCTGATGTTATTTTAAGCTCAAATCTAATACTAGAGTACTTACATGAATTCTACAAAAATGTGACACAATCTGATGTCAGTGTAACAGATTATCACAAGAAACTAAATCCTTTTGGCTTTGATGAAAATTCTGAGCACCTTCCAAAATTTTTTGAAGTCTGCATGAAGAATGTAGAAAATGTAATCTTAGCATTAAAAACAAATGTTGTGCATATTATGATGGAATGCCTACTAAAGTTATTGCCCACCAACTAGCTCAAGTAATTAATCAGCCTTTTGAAGAGGGCAGCTTATCAGAAGTAGTGAAATATGCCAAAGTTAAAACTCTTTTCAAAAAGGGGTCAAAACAGGCCAAGAGATATAATCGTCCTATTTCAATTCTTACAGTCGTATCAAAAATACATGAAAAAGATGTTGTTACCCAAATCCAAAACTTCATTGGAAAATATTCTACTGTTCTTAACAGTTTGGCTTTCTACAAAGGAAAACATCGTAGATGCAATGAACAGTTGTGTTGGAAAAGTAAGCACATTGTTAGGTAAGAGCAGTAATGTGGCAGGAATCTTGTGAGACCTCACAAAGGCATTTGATTCTGTAAACGATGCCTTGAATGCTTTAATGGTTCATGGGCATTGCGTCAGAAAGTGTTGTGTAAACTGCAAAGTATTTCCATGTCACAGCTGCTTGTCCTCTTTAGATGCTACTGATGCATTGGTGTTTCATGGCTCGCCAGTTAATGTGCAGGCCTGATAAAGTGCAGGCACCTGGGGCAGGACTGTAATGTCATCATAGATAGTGCTAGGGGTAGCATCTCTGGTTAGTAATCAAAACGTCCTCGGTCCCAGTTTTGAAACCCGCCACCGCTTAAATTTTGATCACTAATCAGCATTGGCGGCCGAAGACTTCTGGAATAAGAAGTCACCCTCATTCTGCCAACAGCCTTGTTGAAGAGGGCAGGGGAGCAGGCAGAGGTTCAGTGCAGTCTCTTGTCCTAGGGGTGGGAAACTGTCCGTAAAGGCAGAAGAATCAGCAGTGGCCAACGGAATGAGGATGCGAAGGCAATGGAAACAACTTCATTAAAGACACATAATATGTATTGACAGGACATGTGGCCTATAATTGAAAAAGTGTCATGGTGATCTCTCCTTTGGCAAAAGATTCTGGAATAACCCCCCATTCAGATCTCCAGGAGGGGATTACCAAGGGGGAAGTGACCATGAGGAAAAGATTGAAAACCAATTCAAGGACAACGTTCTGTTAGTAGAGGTGTGGAATGTGAGAAGGCAAAATGTGTTGGGAAAGCTAGAAAATCTGCAAAGGGAAATGCAAAGGCTCAATCTAGATACAGTAGAGCTCAGTGAAGTGAAATTGGAAGAAGACAAGGACTTCTGGTCAGATGAGTATAGGGTAATATCAACAGCAGCAGAAAATGGTCTAATGGGAGTAGGATTTGTTTTTAATAGGAAGATAGTGCAAAGGGCCTGTTACTGTGAACAGTTCAGTGATAGGGTTGTTCTTATCGGAATCGACAGCAAACCAACGCCGACAATGATAGTTCAGGTACACATGCCAACATCGCAGGCTGAAGATGAAGGGATAGAGAAAGTATATGAGGATATTGAAAGGGTAATACAGTATGTAAAAAGGAGGGGGGAGGGCTGGAATGCAGTTGTAGGGGTGTAGGGGAATTCCACTGTTAAATACAGAGGAGAGAGCAGATAGGTGGGGCAACAAAACGACTATAGAGTTGGTGTGTACAGTGAATGAGTATGGTGACATTCCATCTGGCTTTCAGAGGAATATCATCCATGCAATTCTGAAGACTGCAAGAGCTGACAGGTGTGTGAATTATCACATAATCAGCTTAACATCTCATGCATCCAAGTTGCTGACAGAATAATATACAGAAGAATGAAAAAGAAAATTGAGAATGTGCTAGATGATGATCAGTTTGGCTTCAGAAAAGGTAAAGGCACCAGAGAGACAGTTCTGACATTGCAGTTTATAATGGAAACAAGACTAAAGAAACATCAGGACACATTCATAGAGTTTGACGACCTGGAAAAAAACATTCGACAATGTAAAATGGTGTAGGATGTCCACAGTTATAGAAAAATAGGGGTAAGCTGTAGGCAGAGGTGGGTAATATACAATATGTAGAAGAGCCAAGAGGGAATAATAAAAGTGGATGACCAAGAAAGAAGTGCTCAGATTAAAAAGGGTGTAAGACAAGAATATAGTCTTTCACTGCTGCTGTTCAATCTGTACAGTGAAAATGCAATGATGGAAATAAAAGAAAGGTTTGGGAGAGGAATTAAAATTCAAGGTGAAAGGATATCAATGACACGATTGGTTGATGACATTGCTATCCAGAGTGAAAATGAAGAAGATTTACATGATCTGCTGAATGGAATGAACAATCTAATGAGTACAGAACATGGACTGAGAGTAAATTGAAGAAAGGTGAAAGTAAGAGAAGAGGCAGAAATGAGAACAGGAAGAAACTTATCATCAGAATTTACTATGGTCATGAACTAGATGAAGTTACGGAATTCTGCTACCTAGACAGCAAAATAACCAACAATGGACAGAGCAAGGGTGGACATCAAAAGCAGCCTAGCACTGGCGAAAAGGGCATACCTGGTCAAGAGAAGTCTACTAGTATCAAACACAGGCCTTAAATTGAGGAAGAAATTTCTGAAAATATACATCTGGAGTACAGCATTGTACGTTGTGAAACATAGGCTGTGGGAAAACCAGAACAGAAGACAATCGAAACATTTGAGATGTGGTGCTACAGGCAAATGTTGAAAATTAGGTGCACTGATAAGGTAAGGAATAAGGAGGTTTGCGCAGAATCGGAGAGGAAAGGAATATGTGGAAAACACTGACAAGGAGAAGGGAGAGGATGAGAGGACATCTGTTAAGACGTCAGGGAATGACTTCCATGGTACTAGAGGGAGCTGTACAGGGTAAAAACTGTAGTGGTAAACAGAGACTGGGATGAATCCAAGCAAATAATAATGATGTAAGCTACTCTGAGATGAAGAGGTTGGCACAGGAGAGGAATTTGTGGTGGGCCACATAAAACCAGTCAGATGACTGAAGACAACCTCCCCCCACCATGCGCGTGTGAGAAAAGTGTGACTGTGAGCTGTGAACCTGTTTTTTTTCTGTGTGTGTGTGTGTGTGTGTGTGTGTGTGTGTGTGTGTGTGTGTGTGTGTGTGCTTGCGTGCACAGCCTGGTATTGACAGCCAGCTTACTTGTTGTGGCTTCCATTTCCATCTGTACTAACTCATAGCATTTAATTGTCTGTGTTTGACAATGCCAGTGCCGGTTATCATGCATTTCTGATTTGAAATCCTGTGTGCCTGTTAATTTAGTCATTAGTTATACATATTTTGATTGCTTCTTAAATGATGGAGTCCCAGTACCTGGAGGCCAGTGGGAGGATTATGGTATCTCTGTAGTTCATGCCATGTTCTGTGTCAAATCAGTGTTCAGTAAGAACAGATTTTTCTGGCTGGCACAAAATGGTGTGACATCTATGCTCTCAGGTTGTTCTGTAAGGCTCCATACTAGGCCCAGTCATATTTCTGTTCTTTGTTGATGATTTACCATTAAATATCTGCTCCACGTCAATTCTTTTACAGACAGTACTCCTGTGTTTGTTTAAAATCAAGACATAGGAAAAATTCCTGAATCATTGATCAGTATCCTAACTAGAAACAAAGTTTCTAAGGCAAAGAGGTTGCATGCAGACATATCTAAGACTCACAGATGCAATTCAAATCCAAACAGTCAAAATTTGAATGGTTTAATGTTATTCACAATAACCAAGATTGGAAGAAGCAGATTCAGTCTAATTCAATGAAAAATTAACATAGTTTTCATGTTCCACTTGCATGGCTGTTGAGATACTGCTAGTCAACCAGCAGGAATTCCTTGTTGTATATGACAAGTGTCTTTACTGGATCACCAGTGTACTGTATTGTTTCATGCCTGTGAATGGAATGCAATTTCATTATAGTTCGATTCATGAACGATGGCAGTTTGTGCAGGTCAGGGGACAGAAGGGGATTGCATTGTTGCTGGTTCCAGGCAACAGTTCCAGCTTGCCCATACACGTGCTTTGTGCTTGAATAAAGTGTATATCTGGAAAATTATGTCTCTCCCTTGCTTATGTAGAATTTGTCTCTTACCAACAACATCAGTCACAACAAATGGAATAAAAATTCACTAAATATGAGGGTAATCCCAAAAGCAAGATCTCCTAATTTAAGTACAGAACTCTGTGTGGCAGATGGTCACACTGTTGTGAAGAGTGCTTCACGTGCTGTGTGTAAACATGCACATGCTGCACTGAGGCGCTCAATCTTGGCTTAGCAGCCGTTGAGAACGGAGCTCCCATTGGATGTTACCGCCAAGTGCAAATTGCGCACAGTTATTCGGTTTTTGAATGCAAAGGGCACTGTGCTGATTGAAATCCATTGCCAATTGATTGAAGTGTATGGTCAGTCGTGCATGGATGTCAAAAATGTTCGTAAGTGGTGTAGAGAGTTTGCAGCTGGTTGGACCGAAATCCACGACGAACAAAGGAGTGGAAGACCTTCAATTTTTAAGGAGACAGTGTTGAAGGTTGAGCAAAGCTTGCGTAAAGATCGGCAAATCATCCTGGATGATCTTTGCATGTTGGTTCCTGAGGTTTCCCGAAGCACCGCTCACAGAATTTCAACGGAAACATTTAACTACTGGAAGGTGTGCGCAAGATGGGTGCCACGCATGCTGACATGCTGTCTGAGGACCACATGCGGCAACGAGTTGATGCTTCCCGCGCAGTTCTTCACCACCTTGCAGCTGAACAGGACAATTTTCTGGACTCAATTGTGACAGGTAACGAAACCTGGGCTTACCACTTTACACCTGAGACCAAGCAACAATCACGCCAGTGGCGGCATCCTTCTTCGTCAAAGCTGCGGAGCTGGTGGCAAGCTGGTATGACATGGGCATACAGAAACTGCCACAGCGTCGACAAAAATGCATCAACAGAAATGGTGATTATGTCAAAAAATAGCTAAATGTTCAAGCTGTAAACTGATGTAAACCATTGTAGAAATAAACAGTTTTATGTACTTATAAAAAAATAGGAGACCTTACTTTTGGGATTACCCTCGTAATTTGGTACAATCACATTTAATGCTTGTATTGGCTACGACATTTACAGCAGAGTGCTCAGAAGAATCTTCAGGGGCTGTTGGAGAATGCATGATGTAGGTGTACAGAACAAGCCTAAAACTATGTGTGGGGAAAAATATGCTCCAAACTGCTACCTTTATTGTCTCATCTGTCCAAGTGTTACTGTTTTCATTGTGAAATGCATACTGTTAGGTTTTATATAGCCAAAAGATACTGTCAGTCTTAAGTAGATAAACTTCGATTTGTCTGTGTATAGCTTATAGGATAAAATGTACATTCTTAATGAGAATTTTATGGTAATCTTTTGATAGTTCTATTAACCCTAGGACACCTAAGCTGGTTTCTTTCTTTCCCTCTTTTTTTTTTTTTTTTCCCTGGCATTACAGTAGTCTACTGATAAAAAATTTCAACTGTCGAATAGGTTTATGTATTTTAATGAAAGCAGTAACCTATAAATGTTGTCACTAGTTTTAAATATTGGGCTGAGTCAATAAAATGATTGGCATATTACAATACAAAATACAGATGTGTTGATGTACAGTGGAACTTCAGTTATGTGGAGGAGTCAGAACCAAACCCCATTTGGATAATCAAAAATCAGAATAATTGGATAAATCATGAAAACAGATCATTTCTTAACAACAACAAAAAAAGCGTATTAATTTAATGACTACAGAACAATGTTGTTTAGATTTCATACAGTACTGTACATACATACATACATACAGTGTTGGATCAATCAAGTCAGTTGTTTTACTGGACAGCAATTATTTTCACCCCCCTGTGGGTTTGGGGGTAAGAATAGGCCCGCGGTATTCCTGCCTGTCGTAAGAGGCGACTAAAAGGAGTCTCAAACATTTCGGCCTTAATGTGATGGTCCCCTAAGGGGTTTGACCACTACCTTTCAAAATTTTCTGTTAGTGCGTACCATTTGGGGAAGGACGCCTTATGTGGTGTATTATATATCCATCTTGCCCTAAGATCTGGCACATCCAATATTGCCATAGAGTTGGCCTTACACCGAGCTTCCAGCCACATCAGCTGCTGTGTGTTCCGGGCAACATACATGCCCTCCATTATGAACTTCCATCTTTGCCCTCCTGACACATATGGATATTCGACACCCGACATCCAGCACGGTAGCCAGTCCGTTGTGGTGGGGTCGTCATGTACCCTCTTGGTGGTAGCCCCCTGACTACACAGGGATCGCACTGCTGATGCCTGAGCTGCTACCTCTCCACGTATGCTGAGGAGTAGATGCCTATCCCTCTGGGGCATCGGGACTCCCGGCAAAGGCCATCCTGCCAGGTGGTCTTTGCTGTGGCTGGGTGGCACCTGTGGGGAGAGCCCCTGGTCGGAGTGGGTGGCATCGGGGCGGATGACCCGCAATGATTCGTGGTACATCATCTCTCGCTGGTGGGCCTCCACCAGCAGTCTCTAAGCGATCGAGGTCTAAGCTCAACGGCAAGAAATACGAACCAAGATCATTTCCCTCCCTGGCCACTCCATGGGAGGAACGTATGGCTAAAGAAGGCAGTGGAGAATATTCATCCCGGTACCTCGTGTGTACGCGAGTTGATGGGGAATCGTTTATGTCGACCAAGCCCCAGTTTTTTGTGGAGCATTTAGAGGACAAGTTTGGGGAGGTGGAGGGCTTGTCCAAAATGCGCTCTGGTTCAGTACTCATCAAAACAGCATCCTCTGCCCAGTCACGGATGTTGCTCAATTGTGACAAGTTGGGGGATGTTTCAGTTAGCATCACACCACATAAGAGTCTCAACATGGTCCAGGGTATTATATTCCACAGGGATCTTCTTCTGCAGTCCGACGATGAACTACGTGCCGACCTAGAACGACGAGGTGTTCACTTCGTCCGGCGCGTCCATCGGGGTCCGAGGGATAATCAGGTAGCCACCGGTGCCTTCATCTTGGCCTTCGAAGGTGATGTTTTACCCGAAAAGGTCAAGGTGATGGTTTACCGTTGTGATGTGAAGCCATATATCCCTGGCTGGAAGTTCGGGCACATGTCATCTCGCTGTACTTCCGGCATCACATGTCGAGATTGTGGACATCCTTCGCATCCCAATACCCCATGTGCTCCGCCTCCCATCTGTGTTAACTGCGGAGAACACCATTCCCCCTGCTCTACAGCCTGTCAGATCTTCCAGAAGGAAAGGAAGATAATGGAATATAAGACCCTGGACAACCTGACCTACTCAGAGGCTAGGCGGAAATATGAGTGGCTACATCCTGTGCCCATGACATCCACCTATGCCGCTGCTGCAACACCGGTTCGAACCTCTACCGTGTCGTCACCTACAGTTCGATCTCAGCTCTGTCAGAATTCACCGGCCCCCTTGGTTGTGGGGGGCACTTCACTCCCTGTTGCTCCTGCTCCATCTACTTCAGGAGCAACACCACCCCAGCCATCGGGGACATCTGTTCCCCCTTCCCAGCCGGAGAAGCTTGAGCCTTCTTTGGCTCCTCTCGCCCGGAAGGGGTCCCTTGGGGCCCTCCCATCCCAGGCTTTGCCCAGTGCCAAAGCGGACACCCGCAAGTATCTAAAACAACCACTGGTCGTAGGGTGTCACGGTCGTCTTCAGTCCCTGCAACTGACTCAGTGAGGCCCTCCCAGCCAGAACCACCGAAGGCACAGCGCGCTAAGCAGTCCAAGAAAAAGGCTCCCAAGCATCCTGACATTGCTGTGGCACCTGTCCCACCGCAACCTTCTAACTCTGCATCCGAAGATGAGGTGGAGATTCTGGCGTCTGCTGAGGACATGGATCTCGCCAGTCCCTCGGACGCAATGGATGGCTGTTGTACAGGTGGTGACTCAGTAGCAGCAGGGGCCCAGGAGGCATAATCTGCCTCCCCAGTCCCTTCACGCCTTTCCCATCTATGGACAATATTATCCTCCAGTGGAACTGCAGCGGTTTCTTCCACCATCTAGCTGAGCTCAGACAGCTTATCAGCCTTCACCCTTTCTTCTGCATTGCTCTTCAGGAAACTTGGTTTCCTGCAATGCGAACCCCCACCCTCCGTGGCTATCGGGGCTATTATAAGAACCGGGCAGCTTATGAAAGGGTGTCTGGTGGCGTCTGCATATATGTCCTTAACTCTCTTCACAGCGAGTCTGTCCCTCTACAAATGCATTTAGAGGCTGTCGCTGTTCGGGTGTGGACGCCACAGGCTGTTACCGTCTGCAGTCTTTACCTTCCACCGGACGGTGATGTTGCGCAGCATGTCCTGGCTGCGCTGATATCCCAATTGCCGCCACCTTTCTTGTTACTGGGCGACTTCAACACCCATAACCCTCTGTGGGGTGGGTCGGTGGCGACAGGTTGGGGCGCCACCATTGAGTGTTTCTTGGCACAGCTCGATCTTTCGCTTTTACATTATGGTTCCTTCACACACTTCAGCGTGGCGCATGGCACGTGCTCTGCCATCGACCTTTCCATCTGCAGCCCTCGCTTCTCACTGTCTGTCCAATGGAGAGTGCATGACGACCTGTGTGGTAGTGACCACTTTCCGATCTTTCTGTCACTGCCACGGCGACACTCTTCTGGGCGCCCTAGCAGATGGGCTATGAATAAGGTTGACTTGGGCTTGTTCTCCTCCACTGCCGCTATTGAGCCTTTCTCTAATGATGACATTGATACGGTGGTTCAATCGGTCACCACCGGCATCGTTACTGCCGCCGAATCTGCCATTCGCCGTTCTTCTGGGTCCCCTCGGTGGCGTACTGTGCCTTGGTGGTCGCCTCAGATCGCTGAAGCGATTAAAGATCGCCGGTGGGCGCTACAGCGTCACAAGCGACATCCATCCATAGACCACCTTATCGCCTTCAAACGGCTGCGTGCGCGAGCCCACCTCCTTATCCGCCAAGGCAAGCAGGAGTGCTGGGAGCGGTATGTATCCACCATTGGCCTCCATGTCACTCCATCGCAGGTCTGGGCCAAGATTCGACGCGTCTATGGCTATCGGACCCCTGTCAGCGTCGCTGCGCTCTAACTGAATGGAGCAGTTTGTACTGACTCCAGCGTCATTGCAAATTGCTTGGCAGAGCATTTTGCTATGAGTTCCGCTTCTGCGAATTACCCCCTGGCCTTCCGCTCCATTAAAGAGCGGATGGAACATCGGAGCCTTTCGTTTCACACCAGCCATCCAGAATCTTACAATGTTCCATTCAGTGAGTGGGAATTTCGCGGTGCCCTAGCCGCTTGCCCTGATACCGCTCCTGGGCCAGATGGCATCCACTGTCAGATGCTGAAACACCTTTCAGTGGACTGCCAGCGACGGCTCCTCGACCTTTACAACCGTATTTGGGTCGAGGGTGAGTTTCCGTCGCAATGGCGGTGAAGTATTGTTATCCCCATTCTGAAACCGGACAAGAACCCTTTGGAGGTGGACAGCTACCGTCCCATTAGCCTCACCAACATTCTTTGCAAGTTGCTTGAACGGATGGTGAGCCGGCGCTTGAATTGGGTACTGGAGTCTCGGGGCCTTCTGGCTCCGTCTCAGGATGGGTTCCATAAAGGCCGCTCCGCCACCGACAATCTGGTGAGCCTGGAGTCGGCCATCCGTACTGCCTTTGCCCGCCGACAGCACCTGGTCGCTGTCTTTTTCGACATGCGGAAGGCGTATGATATGACATGGCGTCATCACATCCTTTCTACACTTCCGCGGCCTCATATAGTTCCTCCCACGTCCAGGAGAACGGTGTGCCACAGGGTTCTGTTTTAAGTGTCTGCCTGTTTGTAATAGCCATTAACGGGCTCGCTGCAGCCGTGGGAAATTCTGTCTCCGCTTCCCTGTATGCTGACGACTTCTGCCTTTACTACAGCTCTATTGGCATTGCAGCTGTTGAACGTCAGCTACAGGGCGCAATCCGCAAGGTGCAGTCTTGGGCTGTAGCGCTTGGTTTTCAGTTTTCGGCTGCCAAGACCCGCGTTATGCATTTCTGCCGGCGCCGAACGGTCCATCCTGAGCTGCGGCTTTCTCTTGACAGTGAACTTCTTGCTGTGGTGGAGACCCACAGGTTTTTTGGGTGTAGTTTTTGATGCCCGATTGACTTGGCTGCCTCTTATTCGGCAGCTTAAACAGGCGTGTTGGCGGCATCTAAATGCTCTGAGATGCTTGAGCCACACCCACTGGGGCGCCGACCGATCTACCCTGTTACGACTCTACCAGGCGTTAATCCAGTCTCGTCTGGATTATGGGAGCCTGGCTTATGGCTCAGCATTCCCATCTGTGTTGCGGGTGCTGGACCAAATCCTCCACAGCAGGATACGCCTTGCCACTGGTGCCTTCCGGACCAGCCGTGTGGACAGCATACTTGTGGAGGCAGGTGTCCCTCCACTGCGGTTACGACGCCAACAATTTCTGGCTGCTTATGCTGCCCATGTTTTTAGCTTGCCCGGGCATCCAAATTATCATCTCCTTGTCCCGCAATCGGTCGTCCATCTGCCAGAATGTCGGCCCCGGTCAGGTTGTACGATCGTGGTCCGCGTCAAAGAGCTTCTCTCTGGGCTTAGGGTTTTCACTGTTCCACCTCCTTTCCGGGCCACTTTGCGTACACCCCCACAGTGTGTTCCTCGCCCTTGCCTTCGGCTCGACGTGGCACAGGGCCCGAAGGACTCAGTCCCTCCAGAGGCCTTCCGCCGCCGCTTTTATTCCATCCTGGCCACGTATCAGGGCTCTGGCGTTGTTTACACTGACGGCTCGATGGTTGCTGGTCGTGTCGGTTATGCTCTGACTCTAGGGGACCACTATGAACATCATTCATTGCCAGCTGGCTGCGGCGTTTTTACTGCTGAGCTGGTCGCCATCTTTCGTGCCCTAGAGTACATCCGCTCCTGCTCAGGTGAGTCCTTCGTCATCTGTAGCAATTCCCTGAGCGGTTTACGAGCTCTCGACCACTGTTTCCCTCGTTCTTATCTGGTGATGGCTATCCATGAGTCCCTGCATACTCTTGCCCGTTGCGGCCTCTCTGTGGTCTTTGTGTGGACCCCCGGTCATGTCGGTATCCCGGGCAATGAACATGTTGACCACCTGGCCAAACAGGCCACCAGTGAACCCATCCTGGACATTGGCCTCCCGGAGACTGATTTGCGGGCAGTCTTACGCAGCGAAGTTCTCTCGCTTTGGGACACTGAATGGCGCAATCTGCCCATGCCAAACAAACTCCGTTCTCTCAAGGCGACGACGTGTGTGTGGCAGTCATCCATGCGAGCCACTCGCAGAGATTCAGTTGTTCTTTGTCGGCTCCGCATTGGCCACACCCGACTGACACACAGTTATTTATTGCGTCGTGAGGACCCGCCTCTCTGTCGCTGCGGGGCGGTTTTGACGGTGGTGCACATTTTATTAACTTGTCCGCTTTTAGCTGTGCTCAGGCAGACATTTGCGCTGCCTGATACGCTCCCTGCCCTTTTAACTGATGACCCTGCTATGGCTGGCTTAGTTTTACGTTTTATTCGGGCAGGGGTTTTTTATCTTTTAATATGAGTGTTTATGTTTTATTTTATTGTTTTGTGTTGATTCTGGCCTTTGGCCTATGGTTTTAAACTGAGTTTTTAATGTGTTCTCGGTGGTTGGCTTTCCCTTTTTTATTCTATGGTCGGCCAACCACCGCCACACTCCGTGTGATTTTAATTTGTTCTGTCTGTTCTTTGTCTGAGTTTTTCTTGTCCTGTGTTGTCTGTTGTCTCTATTATCCGTTTTTTACTCTGTGTGGTAGTTTTTAAGTTTTGGAAAAAGGGACCGATGACCGTCGCAGTCTGGTCCCTTTAATCCCCCAAACCAACCAACCAATTATTTTCAAGCAACCAAGTCTTTGCATCCCCTTGACTGAGCAGTTGTATATGGTCATACTCAGGCTGCCGCTTCATCTGTGTTAGCACAGTCTCAAGACAAGCAAAACTTCACCTGCTGATGGTCCCACATTAGTGCAGTAACAGTATTACTCTCCTGGCCATCAGTCTTTTCTCTCACACTTTGATTTCGCCCTCACTGAGAATTTGGAATCCAGGGTCCAAAGAATCACAAGCAAGCCATTCACCAGTATCTTCTGCACTGCAATCGGAATGTCCAGAAATTTTCAAAAGGATCTTCCTTATGAAACTTCCTGGCAGATTAAAACTGCGTGCCGGACTGAGACTCGAACTCGGGACCTTTGCCTTTCACGGGTCAAGTGCTCTACCAACTGAGCTACCCAAGCACAACTCTCACCCTGTCCCTACAGCTTTACTTCCGCCAGTACCTCGTCTCCTACCTTCCAAACTTTACAGAAGCTCTCCTGCGAACCTTGCAGAACTAGCACACCTGAAAGAAAGGAGCTTCTGTAAAGTTTGGAAGGTAGGAGACGAGGTACTGGCAGAAGTAAAGCTGTGAGGACAGGGCGTGAGTTGTGCTTGGGTAGCTCAGTTGGTAGAGCACTTGCCCACGAAAGGCAAAGGTCCCGAGTTCGAGTTTCGGTCCGGTACGCAGTTTTAATTTGCCAGTAAGTTTCATATCAGCACACACTCCGCTGCAGAGTGAAAATCTCATTCTGGATCTTTCTTATGTTCTCAAGTGATATTTCATCCTCTACTGCTTCTCTTTCTTCCTCTTCCTTTTCGTGCTTCTTCTTCTCATTTTTGTCTTTCTATACCTCATCTTTGGTTGAAATGCCTTTCAGTATATTCCAAGGCCT
Source organism: Schistocerca nitens (assembly GCF_023898315.1). Taxonomy (NCBI): domain Eukaryota; kingdom Metazoa; phylum Arthropoda; class Insecta; order Orthoptera; family Acrididae; genus Schistocerca; species Schistocerca nitens. The sequence goes on along the minus strand of NC_064617.1, from coordinate 802,752,510 downwards.
TTTTAATGTGGTTGTCTTAACCAAATTCCTTGCTTCCACCACTGTGTAAGAGCAGCCTTTTAAATTCAATTTTGATGATGAGCCACATTGTCTTCTTCATTTCCATCTTCTATTAAAAGCTTCCTCAACAGTTGTGTTCTGTAATATCGCATCTTATTGTTGATGAATGATTGGTACATTGACTGCAGCAATCTCATTCAGTTTGGCAGCAGGAAGAGTGTTTTGAAATGTTCATCTTCTCTATCACGAAGGCTTTCTATGATGGGTGCATTGTCCAGAATTAACATCACACTACTCCCTTTTTTCCCTAGGACCTTTCGGTATTTTTTAAAATTCAGGTATGAAAATTGAATCATACTATTCACAAAACAAAACAAAACAAAACTTGTGGAGGCCTTTGGTTGATCCTTAAAAAGATGGAAAGTTTTTTAATATTTTTGAAAGCCCAAGATTTTTCAAGTTTCCTATCAACAGAATGGTTATTTGTGGTTTCCTTAGAATTAGTGTGGTTCAGCATGGTAACACATTCCTTACTAACCTTACGCCTGGGAGCAAGAGTTTCCCTTTCAGAAGCTAAATTTTTTCAGGCAAAGCCTTCCAAATGGGCTCGTCTCATCTGCATTGTATAAAAATTCAAAGTCATAAGATTATGCTTCAGTTTTGAATTTTTCAATAAAATTTTCAGCTGCTAATGGGTCTGCTGATAGTTCTGCTTCATTTAAATCCAATTCGTGAGTACTGTGCCTTGTCTTGAAATTCCATAGCCAGCCACTACTTGCTTTAGATAAAGGCAAATCATCAATATTCGCAGCCAAAAGTTTTGCTTTTTTTGCAAACAGCTTTTTTGCAGTCAGCCCTAAAAAAAGGTTTTTTCAGTGGTCACTGCTGCAAAAACCACTTGAATACAGCCACTTCAAGCTCTTTGTTTTCTGCTGTTTTCATCGCTTTTCTTGACGAACTCCCTTCTTCTGTCTTGGTGCCAGATGCAGCAGTCATCCTGTATAAGCGGGAAACAGTGCCAGGTGTGGAGTCAGTGGTTTTTACTCCTGACAACAATGGTGGAGATGGCCATCAAAAGCTCATGAATTTTATTTGAATTGATGTGGCTTGAAAATGCAGATGGTTTTATTGTTCAATGACCTTTATTTTGTCTGTCAATGATAATACAACACATTCCTCTTGGAAGACATATACTGCACAGTAACTTAAAATACATGCCCAAAACAAAACAAAAGACATGGAAGACGGAATGCATAGTGACAAATAAGTGTTTACTTTAAGGTCACAACACAGACTGATGAAGGCCTCATTGAATGACTGGCACCAGAAACACAATAATGTGCATACAACAGTTTGTGTACTGTGTTCATTGTTCACTAGAAGAGTGATGGTGCATTGCTGCAATATCAAGCCATATATTCCTCCTCCCATGCAGTGCTACAAATGATGCAATTTAGACACATGTCTGTGTTGTAACAGCAGCCCTGTCTGTAGGGATTGTGGCAGTCATTTGCATATGAACACTCCTTGTGCCCCTCTCCCCCCCCCCCCCCCCCATCTGTGTCAATACATCAGCTGCAGTTAGCACCATTCCTCTTGTTCACCAGACTGCACCATTTTCAAATGAGAAATGAAACTCCATGAATAAAAGACCAGTTGACTGCCTCTCATATCAAGAGGCTGCAAGATCCCCTCACTTCTAAACCTGGTACTGTTATTACTCAACTTAACTGCGAGTCCGTAGAGGGTGGTATATGTGACGTTCAGTATAACTGGTCAGCATTTCCACCCAGAATTTGTGAGTGTAAGTCGGATCTTCCTTGATCCGCCTTGGTGGGTCGTGTCGTCAGATTTCCCCCTAACTGTGCACGGTGCAGCTCTTGTAAATGTTGTCCCGTGCAGGTTCTTCATTGGCGCTGGATGTCTCTGTCGGTGGAAGCTAATTATCTGAAATTGCTGTTGATCAACATTGGGGTATCTATTTACTCGAAATTAACATTCAGAATGCCGTAATATCACTTTTATTCCTATTAGATCAATAATGAAACACTGTCACAAACTACTGGTAACCGAGAGCATGGCTACCATCGAACAAGACAGGAAGAGCTCTTAACGCAGACTGCCGACTGTGGTGCACAGTCCGTATCTCTTACTAGTTTCGTCACAGTTTGTGGATTTCCAATCAAGTTCATACTTACTAAGATATGCATTTGTTAATGAATGGGTGTGAATTTTAACGAGAAAAAATTATGATGAATAGTTTTAAACATCCAGAGGCTCCTCCTAGTATTCATGTTGTCATAAATGACTTTAATTATTAAATATAAATAAACAAAATCGGTGACTTTGGCACCAAGATGGCGGTACTACCCGTCACGTATATTTCCCAGGCTGACGGTTGTTGCTACAGTCCAGCGCCGAGCCCCACCCCACTATGTGTGACATATTGTCGTATCGTCACCTAGCCGGCCAGTGTGGGAAATGCTCTCTGACTCATGGCCGGCTACGGACTACCGCACTTCCTAACTATGTTGAGTACATCAATAAGAGACAATAATTTAATAAAACTGGTAAAAATGTCTTCCTCGCGTAAGAGACACCTTACAAGGCCAAGAAGAAATGTAGTTGCCTACCCATTGTACACATTTGATGATGACATATGCTTCTGCTACGATGACGTCGTCATCTTTCGTGACTGTGCCATTGCCCTGCGTGTCTTCTACATCTGGTCCTCGGGGCCAGTTGACTTCATCTGCTCTCCTAGTGGTTTGGGGGTTCTCTTCCTACTGCTTTCCTTACAGAGCATTGACTAAAATCCAGTGGGGACATCAGTTCCCAAACCCCAGCTGGAGAAGCAAAGCCCTCCTCTGGCACCCCTTACCCAGAATCTGGGTCAGACAAGTCCTCATAGACATCTAAATTCTGTAAGGACAGGAAGTAGTCCTTAAAAAGAGAGAGATTCTGGTGACCTGCCCCTGTGCTGCCAGATCCATGTTCTGCCTCTGTATCTCAGAAAGTGTTCCTAGTGGACCCTATGGCCGACCCCCCCCCCCCCCCCCCCCCCCACCTATGCAGTATGATTTGAAACACAAGCATATTGATGATGTATCTTCACAATCAGTGACAACAAGTGGCCCTGAGGCATAACCTGCCTCCATGATCCCATCATGACCCCACAGGATGCTTTTGATCGTATGAGCCTTCAGTGGAACGTCTGTGGTTTTTTTCTGCCACTTGGGTGAGCCCCAACATCTTTTGTGGGAACATGTTTCCCAGATATGTGGACCCCTACCCTCTGCGGTTATTGGGACTATTTTGAGAATTGCACTGACTGTGAAAGGGTGTCAGTTTGTGTTTACATGTACATTCTGGACTCGGTCTACAGCAGACACATGCGGCTCAGTATGCCTTTGGAGATGTCTCTGGAGTTTACTATCTGTAATATGTATCTCTATTCCAATGAACCCCCCCATGAACCATGGACCTTGCCGTTGGTGGGGAGGCTTGCGTGCCTCAACGATACAGATAGCCGTACCGTAGGTGCAACCACAACGGAGGGGTATCTGTTGAGAGGCCAGACAAACGTGTGGTTCCTGAAGAGGGGCAGCAGCCTTTTCAGTAGTTGCAGGGGCAACAGTCTGGATGATTGACTGATCTGGCCTTGTAACACTAACCAAAATGGCCTTGCTGTTCTGGTACTGCGAACGGCTGAAAGCAAGGGGAAATTTTTCCCGAGGGCATGCAGCTTTACTGTATGATTAAATGATGATGGCGTCCTCTTGGGTAAAATATTCCGGAGGTAAAATAGTACCCCATTCGGATCTCCGGGCGGGGACTACTCAAGAGGACGTTGTTATCAGGAGAAAGAAAACTGGCATTCTACAGATCGGAGCGTGGAATGTCAGATCCCTTAATTGGGCAGGTAGGTTAGAAAATTTAAAAAGGGAAATGGATAGGTTAAAGTTAGATATAGTGGGAATTAGTGAAGTTCGGTGGCAGGAGGAACAAGACTTTTGGTCAGGTGATACAGGGTTATAAATACAAAATCAAATAGGGGTAATGCAGGAGTAGGTTTAATAATGAATAAAAAATAGGAGTACGAGAGAGCTACTACAAACAGCATAGTGAATGCGTTATTGTGACCAAGATACACGAAGCCCACACCTACTACAGTAGTACAAGTTTATATGCCAATTAGCTCTGCAGATGACGAAGAAATTGATGAAATGTCTGATGAGATAAAAGAAATTATTCAGGTAGTGAAGGGAGACGAAAATTTAATAGTCATGGGTGACTGGAATTCAAGAGTAGGAAAAGGCAGAGAAGGAAATACAGTAGGTGAATATGGATTGGGGCTAAGAAATGAAAGAGGAAGCCGCCTGGTAGAATTTTGCGCAGAGTGTAACTTAATCATAGCTAACACTTGGTTTAAGAATCATGAAAGAAGGTTGTATACATGGAAGAACTCTGGAGATACTAAAAGGTATCAGATAGATTATATAATGGTAAGACAGAGATTTAGGAACCAGGTTTTAAATTGTAAGACATTTCCAGGGGCAGATGTGAACTCTGACCACAATCTATTGGTTATGACCTGTAGATTAAAACTAAAGAAACTGCAAAAAGGTGGGAATTTAAGGAGTTGGGACCTAGATAAACTTAAAGAACCAGAGGTTGTACAGAGTTTCAGGGAGAGCATAAGGGAACAATTGACGGGAATGGGGGAAAGAAATACTGCAGAAGAAGAATGGGTAGCTTTGAGGGATGAAATAGTGAAGGCAGCAGAGGATCAAATAGGTAAAAAGACGAGGGCTAGTAGAAACCCTTGGGTAACAGAAGAAATATTGAATTTAATTGATGAAAGGAGAAAATATAAAAATGCAGTAAATGAAGCAGGCAAAAAGGAATACAAATGTCTCAAAAATGATATCGACAGGCAGTGCAAAACGGCCATGCAGGGATGGCTAGAGGACAAATGTAAGGATGTAGAGGTGTATCTCACTAGGGGTAAGATAGATACTGCCTACAGGAAAATTAAAGAGACCTTTGGAGAAAGGAGAACCACTTGCATGAATATCAAGAGCTTTGATGGAAACCCAGTTCTAAGCAAAGAAGGGAAAGCAGAAAGGTGGAAGGAGTATATAGAGGGTCTATACAAAGGCGACGTACTTGAGGACAATATTATGGAAGTGGAAGAGGATGTAGATGAAGATGAAATGCGAGATATGATACTGCGTGAAGAGTTTGACAGAGCACTGAAAGACCTAAGTCGAAACAAGGCCGCGGGAGTAGACAACATTCCATTAGAACTACTGACAGCCTTGGGAGAGCCAGTCCTTACAAAACTCTACCATCTGGCGAGCAAGATGTATGAGACAGGCGAAATACCCTCAGACTTCAAGAAAAATATAATAATTCCAATCTCAAAGAAAGCAGGTGTTGACAGATGTGAAAATTACCGAACTATCAGTTTAATAAGCCACGGCTGCAAAATACTACCGCGAATTCTTTACAGACGAATGGAAAAACTGGTAGAAGCCGACCTCGGGGAAGATCAGTTTGGATTCTGTAGAAATGTTGGAACACGTGAGGCAATACTGACCCTACAACTTATCATAGAAAATAGATTAAGGAAATGAAAACCTACGTTTCTAGCATTTGTAGACTTAGAGAAAGCTTTTGACAATGTTGACTGGAATACTCTATTTCAAATTCTGAAGGTGGCAGGGGTAAAATACAAGGAGCGAAAGGCTATTTACAATTTGTACAGAAACCAGATGGCAGTAATAAGTCGAGGGGTATGAAAGGGAAGCAGTGGTTGGGAAGGGAGTGAGACAGGGTTGTAGCCTCTCCCCGATGTTATTCAATCTGTATATTGAGCAAGCAGTAAAGGAAACAAAAGAAAAATTTGGTGTAGGAATTAAAATCCATGGAGAAGAAATAAAAACAGCAAAGGACCTGGAAGTGCAGCTGAATGGAATGGACAGTGTCTTGAAAGGAGGACATAAGATGAACATCAACAAAAGCAAAGCGAGGATAATGGAATGTACTAAAAAACTAAAAACCCGCCTCAGTTGCGAAAAAAGCACCTAGTGTTAAGTGTTAACCCAGGTTTCGGTGTAGATAACTACACCTTCTTCAGAACAACAATAAAACCCACAAGTGCCTAAGAAGACCTTTGTCAATGATTAAAAGAACACCATAGCTGTACATTTATAAATGAAAAAAGAAAAGGAAAACACAAACAGTACATATGTACAAAGTCAAAACCACTACTTAACTTAATGGTGTACGCTCCACCTCACACCGGCCTATGCTCGATGGGCCATGACATACTGTTTCTGAATATTTTTGAGATGGCTTGAACATCGGTGGCCATTCATGTGCTCACATGCTGCTAATGCCAGTGTTTTACTGACTAGTAACTATAATTGAACAGTGTATGTAATCTTGGAGTTTGCAGTAAATAGTTGTACTGAACATACAGGTTATATCAAATTCTCTTGATTATTAAATCCTCTTATCTTTCATTATCATCAATTCATCACTGCCACCACTAGTGATTCCTCAGATGAAGTATGTAAAGAGGCAAAAATGAGTGGGGAGGTATCAGACTATTTAAGACAGAATTATTTTCAGAATATTATGTAACCGATAATCATCTATGTTAAATACTAAGTGTCTTGGCCTTCACTGGATTTGAACAAGTTTCCATGATGTTACCTACATTCATTGAAGGTGCTTTTAGATTCAGTGAGCAGTACTCATTTCGTATGACTGCATTTATTGTTACAGTGAATTCCATATTAGAACTTTTCTCTTATTGTATGTTGTATGATTATGTTTTAAAGTGCATGGAATTAATTTTATCTTGATCTAATTTACTTTCTTAACAGATTTTGAAACTAATATTGCCAGTATTGAAATAATATTGTTATTTGCTACCAGCTTCAAAACTATATTCAAAAGGGTCTTCTATGGTATTCTTCTGTTACAAATATTTTTTGAAAAAAGTATATTTATGACTGTATGTTTATCTTTATTTTCAGACCAATATGCAAGGGTTTTATTGACACTGGGACAACAGGAGAGAGTGAACCAACAACGTTCGTTGCTGCACTGTTGTCGTAAGTGTAACGATAGTTTTCTGCCTGACCCGTTAATATGTACACGTGATGTATTGAATTTCAGTTGTACGTTTAGCTTAAAAAAGTGAATTAGCTTTCCACTGATGGCAGGTTCTCCTGAAAGGTAAGTAACCAAAGAAGCACTAAAATCATCTTATGCGATCTACACTAGTTGAAATGGATGTGTAAATAGAGATAAGTGGACTTGAAAAGGTATTGGGGTCTAACAATGCCTGGTGTAAACTGGTATTAACATTGAATTTCAACTTACAATACCTTTTAAATGCCAAACTCAAATCTTTCGATTTTTGTCATTCTGATAAACCTTTTCATTTTCTGATGGTGGACTTCGTCTCCTTTGCAGGCTGTGCTGGAAATGACAGGTGCTTGTCTGTTTCTTCAGCCAACTACTGAATAATAAAACGAGCACATCTTCTAGTGTGTAAATATATTGTACCATCAGTTACAATTTGTTACCCCTCATACAGCTTTGTATTCATGAAATGTGGTTGTAAGTCAGACAGTTATTACCATTAGATGGACTGTTCTTTACCAAGCATAGCATAGATATCTTTTTATTTACTCGTTCGGCATCACAGAGGCATAATTTACAATATTCTTATCACTATATACTAAAAAAGAAAACAATATAATTCTACACTATATTAGATATGTTTTTGAGCCACTCTATGGCTGAGTCACTGAGTCTATGTATGTCCATGAGTTCACCACCATAGCCATGCACTTTGCACACGAGTAGATGGTCCATTGTCTGTATTTCTCCGCACTCACATACAGCGCTGTCTGCCAGGCCCCACTTGTTCATCAGGTGTTTACATCTCCCAACACTCGTTCTGACCCGGTTTAGAGCTGTCCACACTCTTCTTGGTAGGTTGAAGCCATCAATCTTCTTGTTCGGATCGTGTACTAAATTTTTGTTCTTAAATTCACTTGCCGACCATACTTCGTTCCAGGCCGTTCTCGGCTCAAAGGCTTGTAGTTCTTCACCGATTTTCCAAAAGGGTGATCTGGATTTAAGCCTGTTTGTCGGTGTCAGATCTTGGTGGATAGGGAGGTCCGGGTTGTCTATAATTTTCCTGTAGGTTTTTAGGGCTAGCTGTGATCGCCTGATTTCTGGAGGCTCTATGTTCGCTAGTACAGGAAGCCATGCACAGGGGGTGGCCCTGAGTGTTCCCGAGATTATTCGCATTGTCTCCCTCAGCTGGACATCCACTTTAGATACATGTGCACTTCTCCTCCAGACTGGTGAACAGTATTCAGCTACACTGTAGACAAGGGCTAGTGCTGAAGTTCTCAAAGTGCTCGCTCCACATCCCCATGTTGTTCCAGCCAGTTTTGAAAGGATAGCATTGCGGGATTTTAGTTTTTGCTTTGTGTCTTCGAGGTGTGAGCTGTACGTTAGGGTCCGGTCTAGTTTCACTCCCAAATATTTAGGCTTATTCTCATGTCTTATGCTTTGGCCATTCGAAAAGATCTGTAATTTTCTGTGTCTCTCTGTTGTTGAGGTGCATTATAGTGCTGGTTGTTTTGTTGGGGTTGGGAAGTAGGTGCCACTTGGAGTAATAGGTGTTCAGGACTTCAAGGTCTGCATTCAGTGTTTCGTCGAGATCGTTGTAGTTTTTACTCTGATATGCGATGGCCAGGTCATCTGCATATGCAAATTTGCGTGATTTAGTTTCTGGCAAGTCAGCTATGTATAGATTGAAGAGAGCGGGTGCTAGTGCTGAACCCTGTGGCAGACCATTATTCAGAACCATGCTCTTACTGTTCGTGCCATGGAGTGAGACCTTGATTTTCCTGTTCGTTAGTATGTTCTTGAGTAGTTTGTAAGTCTGCTTGCAATTTATGATTCTAGTTAGCTTAAGCAGTAACCCTTCAATCCATACTGTGTCGTAAGCTGATGTGAGGTCTATGAGGACCAGGCCAGTTTTCATCTTGTTCTGGAAGCCTTTCTCAATATAGGTTGTGAGGGACAGCACTTGATCGCAGCAGTTTCTACCTGCTCGGAAACCCGCTTGGTATGTTGGGAGGTTGGCTTCGATGTGTGGAGTTAATCTAGTCAGCAATATTCTCTCGAATAATTTATAGGAGGTACATAGCAGGGATATTGGTCTGTAATTCCTAGGATTATCTCCAGTCTTTCCGGGTTTCAGCACTGCGATGACTTTTGCTTCTTTCCATTCCTTCGGCACAACCCCCGTGCTTATGCATTCCGTACAAAGTTTGGCCAGCCACCTTCTTCCTAAGGTTCCCAATTCCTTTAAGAATTCTGGTAGGATGTTGTCAGGTCCGGCTGCTTTTCCTGTCTTCATTAGCTTCAAGGCCTGGGATATCTCTTCTGTCTCCACTTCTTTTACAATGCCCATGTTGGTTGGGTTATTAAGCAATAAACTGCTTAGCTCTTGGGAAATTTCTCTCTTTTCGGCTGTTTTTAGCTGGATTTTGGAGGTCTGTTTCAGGACAGCTGCAATCTCAGATGCGCTGGTTCCAAGAGTCGGCCTGTTAGGCGCTGTGGCACCGCCTAATTTCCTCAGCAGGCCCCAGCTCTTCCTGCTGGAGTGGGTAAAATCTAGATTCTCCATCGCCTCCTTCCATCTACTCCTACGATCCTCATTCATGGCGTTGACCAGTTGGTCTGCAGTCTCCTCGTCCCCGGTCTTCTCATATTCCTCCAGTAGTGTTTCACACTCTTTCGTCCAGCAGGGGGTGTACTCCTTTCTCGATCCTCGTGGAATTGCATTTAGGGCCGCTTTTTGTACTAAGTTTACGAATCTTTTGTAGTTATCGGGTTTTGGTGGTATGCGGTTTATCGTTTTCTCAACATAGGATCGGTATTTATTCCAGTCAGCTTTCCTCAGGTTCCACCGGGGGATTGGGAGGCTTTTTATGACTGGGATTGATAGTCCGATCTCCACTATTACTGGATTGTGCTGGCTTCGGGGGAACGCCTCGAGGACCCTTCTTATAGCTCGCACGGGTGTACCTGTTGCTCCACGTGTGACGAAGGTCAGGTCAGGTGTTGACGTTGTGCCCCACGCCTTTGATTTGAAGGTCGCTGTGTCCTTGGGGTCGAAAAGGAGGTGTAGGTCCCGGTTGTCTGCCCAGTCACTTAGTCCAGTCCCTTCAGCTGTGGATCTCGGGTATCCCCATCTGGTGTGCTGAGAGTTAAAATCGCCAGCGTAAACTGCTGGGTGGTTAGCCTCGGGTAGGATACCTGTGGGCCATTTCTGTGATGGAGGTTTGTAGACGTTATACAGTGTCATCTCTCCCAGTTTTATGCCTATCGCATGCTCTGCTGGTACCACTTTGGTGTCCAAATTCATTAGGAGTTCGTTCTTCACTAGGGTGGCTATGCCATGTTTGTCGTGTCCAGTGTAGCTCACAGCTGTAAATCCTGGTATTTTGAGTCGATTGATGGTTTCATCTGTGAGGTGGGTCTCTTGTAGGAGTACGACACTTACTCGTTCTCTCGTTAAGATCTTTTCGAGGATTTCTCCCTTGGTCCTCGTGTAGCCTTCTATGTTGAACTGGCATACGTTCAGCTTCTTCATGCTAAGACTCTGCTCTATTTGCCTCTGTGTGGGCCGGGAGGCATTGTCGCGTCCGGCCGCCGTGGATGTGTAGACTTTTCGCCGCTGTGCCATGTTACAGCGTTGCCCGGGGTACACCATCTAGGAGGTTGTCTACACTTCGTACCCCAGCATAGATATCTGATCAAACATAACAGCAGCTTCAACTTTTGTTCCTGTGACACTAGTGCTGATGTCACAATCTACTCTTCCACGGCCCACTGTGCTGTTCCCAGGTGAGGTGATGGTGGCACAGAGTAATCAGCTGAACAGCAAGTACCACTACATGTGGAAAGATTGCTTCTGGTGCCCGGGCCAGCAAATACACTGTATTCATCTCAAGTCATGTTCACTCACTTAAGGAACACACAAACTTTCCAAAAGTATGCTATTGGAAATGCAGTACTTAACAAACAAAAAACTATATTCACAAAGGTCATGATCGTCATTCATAGGTTACAAAGACATGGGAATAACACATCACTTTACCTAATGTGATATGCTACATCTCATATCCCCCCACTGATATGAATAATGCCATGATAATTCTATAATTTAAATAAACAGAGTTATCTGAATTAATAACAAACTTTTTATGTTTATGATTGTGAATATGGACAGCATTTACTTCTCTTATATTTCCCCTTGCAACAGTATCAACTAAAGCAATCAATATTTCCTTTAAGAACATTACATGTAATTTTCAGTACTAAGGTTTAAAGACTGTAGCTATCATCATCATACTGCCTTACTATTATTTATGTTCTACATTGGATTGCCATATAGATTGCTGTTCATAAATTCCTGCAATGTGCTTATTGAGTAACTTTGCTGTAATTCAAGTAAATGTGTTTGTGAAACATTCATTTCTTCATTATAGATTGACATCTTAAGTTATTGCCACAACTAAGCATTATCTACAAACCAGTTCTTCATTACTTCGTCTAACTTTATGATTTGTCATTTGTGAAGTACATTACAATGAAAACCGATGCTATATTGCTTCTCTTTCAAGATAAATCTTGCGGCATTTATCATGTTCCCTGTGCTGCTGTGCTTCCTTGTATTCAACACCAGGTGTAACACCATCTTCTCTTTAGCTGGTTGAATGTACGATATGTTAACACTGGATTTACAGTTGCCTTTGATAATGGTTATGAGCTGGATCTGCTAATCAGCTCCAACTTGACTTCTTGCCATGCTTGATAACTTTTTTTGCAAAGTGCACCTTCGTCACTGAAAGAGAGCAGGCTTTCTGCTGTGTTTAGCTATGTAAATTATTTTTGACAGTGAATTTCTTTAAAAACTGTATTTTCTTTTACCTTCGCCCAAATCCTTATCTCATTTGACTCTTTACAAAGAGAGACCTCTTGTTGGTGTGCTATTTTTAGAAAGTATATCTAAGCTATGTATAATTTTTAGTATTTCGTTCACATGGCTGTCCTCCATACATTGAAGAAACTAACGATGTGCCACGGCCTTTTCCACGGATATGTTATGGGGCTACACTATCTGGCATGGCCAACAGTAAGACTACTAATCAAGTAATAATCTTAGGGAACTTATTTGCACTTGTACATGTTCTTTGGACATGTACAGCTTTTTTCATTATTTCTTTACTTACGTCCCTACATCCTCTGGAGGGTATCTGAGGTCTTCCCTCAGCAAGTAAGGCAGATAAGTCAGTAGAATTAGTATTTAATATCAGTTAAACTAACATTCCCTCCAGAACTTTGTATCAGCCCAACAGTAATGCCTATCTAATTACAAAAGCTATATAGATTTCCAATACAAATCCTTTAGCAAACAAGCGTACTCTTACTCATGTAAAAATTATATGAAAACTGCTATAAACATGTGAAGGTATATTTGCAGATTGCTCTTACTTAAAGCACTATAAAGATCCTGCATCACTGTATTGTTGAGCTGGTACTTTACCAGACATTGATATTTTAGGGACGTGCTACAGCATCTCTACAGGCAATAATACCTTAGTTTGTTACTGCAGTGCCATTCACCCAAGGTAATCTGCATTACAACTTTGTAGTAGGAGGACTTTTCGAAAATAAGGTCCAAATCACCATAGCTGATCGAATGTCGTGCAAACATTGAAGCATGCATGCACACGGACTCCCAATATGCATTGCTCGTCAAACAACACCATTTTCATTGGTACTGTCAACCAGTGTGATTCTGATCCCCTGAGGGTAACAATGACACTGGGATCAGTTTCACCCTTTTTTTCCATTTCCGTATAAACTTATATATCTTCTTGAGAGTAAAAATTATAATACAAGGGAATATGTTGAAATGAATTTAAACACTTTACAATAAAATTTAAAAACTATTGTAGTTCAAAATAATTTTTTAAGCAAGCCATACATATCTTATAAATTCAAATGAGAAAAACTTTCTTGGTCCAGAAGAAATGGTTAATCCTATTGTCAGAGTCTCATATGTTCAAATTCACATGTTTTAATGGAGTTGTCGGGCGCTGTTAACAGAACAAACAATTTTAAAAATTCACATTTCTTTAAAAAAGGATAACATTGATCCCCTAACTTTTTTCTTCAGGGGTAACATTGACTTCCTATATATTATCACTGAATTTTCATTAATCCATATGTATTTGCTTAATTATGGTGTAAAACAAATTAAGATTGGGGCAACAATGAATTTAAATTCATAGTCAGTCTTCGACAATCTCTGTCGTTTTAGGTGTTGTGTTAATTGCGGAAGTTTTGGAGTGAGATTCATGTTTTATTTTAACTGTAAAGAATGGACACAAAATGCTATAACATTATTAGACAGTGAAGTTAAAGAATAAAGTGTCAGTTTGAGTAGATAAAGTAAAGCCATAACTAAATTAAAAGTCGTCCTGCAATGCCTAGTACTTCCAGGTGCAAGATGGTACCTATACGTGGATAAGGAAACATTAGAAGAAGTGATCTTATTAATTAAAAATAAGCTGTACATTCTAAACTCCCAGATGAACAGGATATGGAAGAGAAAATGGAAGCTGTAGCTGAATCTCTGGTTTCTTATTTAAAGAATCTATATGAAAAGGACAAAAAATAGCTGTTTCAAACTAAAATAATTGTAATACCTAGGCATTACAATTACGAACAACTTAAATTGGAAGGAACACATAGAAAATGTTGTGGGGAAGGCTAACCAAAGACTTGGCAGGACACTTAGAAAATGTAACAGACCTACTAAGGAGGCTGCCTACACTACACTTGTCCATCCTCTTTTAGAATACTGCTGCATGGTGTGGTATCCTTACCAGATAGGACTGACGGAGTACATCGAAAAAGTTCAAAGAAAGGCAGCATGTTTTGTATTATCGCGAAATATGGGAGAGAGTGTCACAGAAATGAGACAGGATTTGGGCTGGACATCATTAAAAGAAAGGTTGTTTTTGTTCCGACGGATTCTTCTCACAAAATTCCAGTCACCAACTTACTCCTCCGAATACTAAAATATTTTGTTGATACCGACCCACATAGGGAAGAACGATCACCACCATAAAATAAGGGAAATTAGAGCTCATACGGAAAGATATAGGTGTTCATTCTTTCCACGCGCTATACGAGATTGGAATAATAGAGAATTGTGCAGATGGTTCGATGAACCCTCTGTCAGGCACTTAAATTTGATTTGCAGAGTATCCATGTAGATGTAGATGTAGAAATACAAAAAGAAAGAAAATCGATGTGAGCCCTGTTAAAGCTGGCTTAGCTGTTCATGCATTGATCATTTGTCCAAGATCAATCAAAAGATCATCAAATGAAAATGTCTGCACTACATAAAAGGTTCAAGTACTCTGCATGTACAACTGATCAGCCCGTCAACTGTGAAATACTGTCAGTAAATCAGTTTCTGACAGCAAGGAACATTGCAGCAGTCGAAATTCATTGACAGATAAGTGAGGTGTATGGCCCCAATGCAACGAATGTCAGCAAAATTTGTAAGTGGGTGAGAGCTTTCAAAGATGGGTGGGAAACTGTCTACGATGAACTGTTATCAGGCTGACTGTCCCTGAGCTCAGAACATTTGGTCTAAGCCATGGATGAAAAGATTCGTTAAGACTGGTGATTCGCAATTTCAACATTAACTTGGAATTTCTGAATGTGGGTAGAACAACTTTGCACAAATCTGTCTCTGAAAAGTTGCAATTTTCCTGATAGTGTGCACATTGGATTCTCACATACTGAGAAATACAAAATGGGAAGAATAGCTTGTGTTCTTGATTTTGTAGACTGATATCTTAAGGAAGGTGATCAATTTTTACAGAATATTATCACAGGGGTGAGACGTGGGTTTCTCACTTGGCCCCAGGGTTGTGGCGGCACTCACCTGCTTTGTTTCTTCGTCTGTCCTCAGTGTCGACATACTGGCTGAAAAATGGGTTACATGTGACACCATTCCATTGGTAAATGATGTAGCCGACAGATGCACAGTTGCATTTCACAGTCTTTTGCTTTCACTGTAAACCCCCTCCCCCCCCCCCCCCCCCTGCAGTATTACACAGTTACATGGCCAGTGCACTATTGTTTAACTTTTGATAAGCCTCATTAATAGGTTGCAGGCAAACCTCCACATACTGCTACAATAGTTTACTATTGAAAATCTATGAGCAGTAAAAACCTAACCACAAAGTTCACAGTTCTTGAAGAATAGAAAGGTACGTATGGAGCAGACACTGTCATTGTTTTAACACATGGCCTAATTGTTAACACTTATTTCACAGTTAGGTTGAAGCATTGTTGTTCTAACCAACACAGGCTTCTCATCTGATACTCAGCCGTGGACTGACCGTCTCGGGACCAAAAATTGGGCCCTTATATATCCTCACAGTAATAGGTAGGCCTACTGAAACTTCACGTTTTTCTATGTTTAATTTACAGAAATTACAATTAAAACTCAACTCATTAAATTAACTGAATACATAAAAAAATAGCACCTTTTTAACAGTTTCTTCTCCTACAAGAGTTAGGCCGAATTATTTGTTTTAATCGTGAAATTAACAGGTGTGATAAAACTGTTACTTGCTATGGAATTAATTTAGGGCTGGTTTTGCTAACATGTTTTCAAACAGAGCCAAATAGATCCTTTAAGAATACTAGTATTTCATCTTCCAAATGTTTACAGTTATTACAGGCTTTATTTTTGTTTATACTTCAACAATAGAATTTTAAGTTGTGAAACAATAATAGATTTCATCCTATAATGAAAGTATTAACTAGGAATAGTCGAAATAAATTGGTAAATATTACCTACCAAAAACTAAGCACAAAATTAGATCTGGTGTTAAATTCTTTAAAACTGAAGGCCAACCTTTCTCTTATATGAAAATGCAGGTTATATTCATGTTTGTTAATGGTAATTAGTTAAAAGTGAAAAAACAAATTTAAGGAGGCAGATGGCAAAACAAGAGGGGAAGTAAAAATACCCAACTTGCTTCATCACACAGTCTAATTATCAGCCAATGGAATAGTGTCACACGTAACCAATCAAAGTCAAGTCCAAGCAGACAACCTCAACACACAAGTTTATGACAACCATGTTTTGGAATAGAAGTGGAATCTTATTAGTTGAGTTTCTGAAGCAAGGAACAACAATAAACGCAGCCCCTTACTGTGCTACCCTGACTAACCTTCAACATGCAATAGAGAATAAGGGATGTGACCTTCTGATGTCTAGAGTATTGTTGCTGGACGACAGTGCCAGACCCCATTCTGCCATTCACACCCAAATTCTGATCAGATCTTTTGGATGTGAGCAGACTGTTCACCCATTGTATATTCCAGACCTAGTGCTGAACGATTTTGATTTGTTCGTGTACTGAAAGGAGTTTTCAGCAGCAAGCGCTTCGCAACAGATAATGAGGTGGAAGAAGCAGTTAAAAACTGGTCATCCTCACTGGTGGCAGACGTCTGTGAATTTGGGATGCAAGAGCTTGTAAAAAGTTACGACAAATATTTAAAGAAATGTGGAAAATATGTAGAAAAATAGAGCGCCATGTAAGGAATTAAATAAAACAATTTTTGAAAAATCTGTAATGGTTTATGTAATAACTTCACACACTTCCTTTATAGAACTGTCAAATACCGCCAATTCCACAGAAAGATACTCTCAAATAATACTTAATTTTCACAGCTGTAGTGCCCCAGAATATAACCTTGTACTCCTTATTTTGGTGTGGGTTATCCTTCTACTGAGCCACTTGTACACCCAATCATTACACCAGTTTATATACATAGGTACGTTATCCTATCCAGTATGAAACGTAAATGGTTCCAATGTCCCATGACTTTAAATAATTATGTCTCTAGTTTCAGTTTTGGTCAGCGTTGTATTTGTATTCTCTGCCTGGAAGACTCACCTGCGAGGAAGGTGATGGATAGTTAATGTACCATTGATAGCATATTCACCCTTCTTCCATTTAGAGTTTTTGTAATTCCCTGTTACATGATATTCATATCTGCCATATGTTCTGTGAAGCTAAGGTAGGTCAGTTGAAAATTTCTGGATTATCCCTTCTTGATATAGGTTGTGTAAATTAGCTGATATGACTTCACTCATTCCACTTCATTAAGGCATCAGGTAAATGATACTACTCACCAAATATTGCCCACTTTGTGTTGCACTAATGGTAGAAAACACCTATATGAGAGAACATGCATAACTGTTTCATCGCTGAAAGACTTTAAGGTGAAATAGTCAAAGGAAAACTTACTCACAGAAAACAGGATAGGAGGAGGAAAAGTAACTAATATGTTGAATAATGAAATATGAAGTAATATAGTAGCTAGGTTGGAAAGTGATGGTTGTCACCTCGCCTTGTGTGCACAGATTGCTGGATCTGCTTGGTACTCATCTTTAGGTGATTGTGGTTTTTTATCGTGTCTACATTGTAAAGTTTTTTCATTTCTTTTGGATAGGCCAACAAGAAATACTGCTTTTGCATGTGGGTTATCTGTTATTTTATATGGACCTTCATACTGATGAAAAAAATTTACTAGTCTCTTATTTGAGATTTGAACTCAGGTGGTGTGCTAGTACTAACACTAGCTCATTCAGTTTAAAGTCTGACATTATGGCATTCCCATTATGTTGTTGCACTAGGAATTCCGCATGACTCCTTGATTATCTTTCTACATTTTCTTATACCTCTTCTGCATCTAATTGTTTTTAATCTGACCAAGTAAAAATCTTTCGTAAAGGTTCTCTAATGATTATTTTGTCCATTTTTTCCACGAAGATAACCCCATCAATAAGTGAGGTATCTCATTTAGTATTTCTTGAAATTCTGGTATCGTTTGAGCCCTGCCTAGTATGCCTTCTAGAACAATGTGTATGATACAACCTCCCAATCTCCTTCACTATACATTCATATGGCTTCAATTTTGGATAGTGCTTTGAAATAGTAATACGTTTCATACCTTCCTCTAGTAAAAATTCATCAAAGCCATAACTTATGAATTGCGAAGCATTGTCTGTGAGTAAGCACTTTGGTTTTCCCACATAATCAAAATATTATTTTAAACTGTTGATCACAGTATTGATATTTGCTAACTTAATAGGATGTAGTTTCACTCATTTTTACCAGTATAACACAAAAACATACATAACTCCGCCACTACCTCTTGAAAAAGATTCATATAAATATGTGACTGTCAAATTGTGTAGACCTTTAGGTATCACCAGATACAATTTATATTGCTGTTGTTTTCTGTAACTTTTCTAGAATATCCTCCACCCCAGCTTCCATTTCCTCCTGTTCGCTCTCTCCGCTGCCCCCCCCCCCATCCCAAACTCGCAACCTCACATCACCTGCAGTATGCGCTGTTCCCACCTGGCTCCAACAGTCATGCATCACATGCCTTCCCTGTACACCTTGCCTTCCCTCCCACACTGCTAGCCATCAAACCGGCTGTCACCCTCGGAGCTGCTAGCTACCCATTCACAACTCGTCTCCCTTTCCCTCTACCCACCCAACCTGACATTACCCTCTCCACAACCAGTACACCTACCAAAATGCAGCACTGGGACTGTTAGTTCAGCTGTTACCTTGTATAGTCATAGGAGCAGGCACATGTTTGTGTGTGTGTAATTTCTCTCTCTCTCTCTCTCTCTCTCTCTCTCTCTCTGTTTGTTTGTGTGTGTGTGTGTGTGTGTGTGTATTTATTTTACTCTAGCTCGTGAAAGGATTACTCTGAAAGGTAGCAAGTTTTCTTCCTTTTTTTATATGTGTCTATCAACAACACAATGCTTCCGCTTTTCAGTGACTGGTCTCCTGTATTTACATTTACCTTTATTTCCATTCTATCAGAACTTTTGCACAACATTTATTTCTATCTGGAACTCTTGTAGAAAGGTGACCCATCATATTAACTTCTGTGTAGCAGTATATTTTCCATTAGAAAGGAAAGTGCCTGGTGATCTGTTTATACTATAATTTTTTAGCCCCAAATGAGTGTTTGAAATTTCTACAGACTCCATACTATTGCCAGCAATTCTTTCTCCATGTGTGTAGAATTCATTTCACATTTATTAGGACTGCTGTCAGTGAAGGCTATGGTAATATGGTTCATCTTTTGGGGACTCCTACTCACTTCAAAAATTCTGTCCAAAGGTCATACTCATATGCAACAGTGGTTAGTTTGAATGCTTGGTGCATACTGGATGACCTAAAATTTTAACATCTTCTAGGGCTTGCTTTACATTATTAAACACTTCAGTTTTGCCATCATCCCAAATCCATTTTGACTGATGCCTCAATAGGCTGAGTAGACGTGTCATTCCTAGACAGTCCTTTTGCAAAATGCCTATAGAAAGCAGCAAGGCCTAAGAATAAACATAATTGTTCCACACTGCATGGTTCCAGGCATTCCTTTATTGCTCAGATTCCTTCTGGGTCTGACTTTATGACCTTCTCACCTACCATGTGCCTTAAACAATACACCTTGGCCAAAATGAGATTTGATCAGCTTTATGATTATTCCCTTTCTAATAGCTGCCGTTAGGTTTTAAGAATAATCCACAACGGTCATACAGATTCTTTGAAACTAGTAAGAGATCATCTATGTACATGATTAACTCTTGTAGTAGGTCTGCCTCCAAAGCTCTGATTAGTGCTCACATGAAACCAGCTACTGCTATGTTTAGTCCAAAGTATGGCACCTTAAATTGAAATGATTTACCTCCGAACAGGAATGCCGTATGAGGTTGGAGTCCCTACACACAGGCACCTACCAGTAGTCTGCATTAGATCCGTAGAATTGAAAACCTGAGCTTCCTCAAATTTTGATACCGCCTCAATGTTTACGGTTATATCCCTCTCAGTCTCAATATGCTTGTTTTGAATCCATGCATCTGACACGAGACGAATGCATCTGGTGGGCTTTTCCACTACCAGCAAAGCGTTATCATATACAATTTTACTGCATTAAGTGGTACCATTTTCAAACATATTTTGTACTACTTCACAGACAGTGATACGTGGACTCGTAGAAATGGCTTAAGGTCTACCAAAAATGCTTTTCATTCTTTATTTTAAATTCACATATGTAACGAACAATTACTCCTGGTTTATTGAAAAAATCCTTATATTTGAGAAGGAAAGTTGCTACACACCATATATCGGAGATGCTGAGTCGCGATAGGCACAGCAAAAATATTCACACAATTATAGCTTTTGGCCAATAAGGCCTTTGTCAACAATAGACACACATATACACACACGGACACATACACTCTCGCAAACACAACTTACACACACATCTGCGGTCTCAGATAACTGAAACCACACTGCGAGCAGCCGTACCAGTGCATGATGAGAGTGGCAACTGGGTGGGGGTAGGAGGAGGCTGGGGCAGGGAGGGGGAGGGGTAGATGGTGGGGGTGGCAGACAGTGAAGTGTTGCAGTTTAGACGGTGGGCAGGAGAGAAGGTGGGGGGGGGAGGGGGGGGGGTAAGTAGCCGAAAGGAGAGAAATAAAAAAGAAATTAAAAGACCTGGTGCAGCACTGAAATGACGGCCGTGTAGTGCTGGAATGGGAACAGGGAGGGGGCTGGATGGGTGAGGACAGTGACTAACGAAGGTTGAGGCCAGGAGGGTTACGGGAATGTAGGATGTATTGCAGGGAAAGTTCCCACCTGTGCAATTCAGAAAAGCTGGTGTAGGTGGGAAGGATCCATATATGACTGTGAAGCAGTCATTGAGATGAGGGATATCATGTTTGGCAGCGTGTTCAGCAACAGGGTGGTCCACTTGTTTTTTGGCCACAGTTTGTCGGTGGCCATTCATACGGACAGACAGCTTGTTGATTGTCATGCCTACATAGAATGCAGCACAGTGGTTGCAGCTTAGCTTGTAAATCACATGACTGGTTTCACAGGTAGCCCTGCCTTTGATGGGATAGGCGATGTTAGTGATCAGACTGGAGTAGGTGGTGGTAGGAGGATGTATGGGACTGGTCTTGCATCTAGGTCTATTACAGGGGTATGAGCTATGAGGTAAGGGATTGGGAGCAGGGGTTGTGTAAGGATGGACAAGTATATTGTGAGGGTTTGGTGGACGGAGGAATACCACTGTAGGAGGGGTGGGAAGGATAGTGGGCAGGACATTTCTCGTTTCAGGGCATGACGAGAGATAATCGAAACTCTGGCGGAGAATGTAATTCAGTTGCTCCTGTCCCAGATGGTACTGAGTTACACTCCTCTGAGGCTGGACTGTGGGACTTTGGGAGGTGTTGGGAGACTGGAAAGACAAGGCACAGGAGATTTGTTTTTGTAGAAGGTTGGGAGGATAATTATGGTCAGTGAAGGCTTCAGTGAGACCCTCGGTATATTTTGAGAGGGACTGCTCGTCACTGCAGATGCAATGACCACGGGTGGATAGGCTGTAGGGAAGGGACTTCGACAGCTGCTACCCATTCCATAACAAGAAGTCCCTTGTGTACTGCCTGTCCACCCGTGGTCGTTGCATCTGCAGTGACGAGCAGTCCCTCTCAAAATATACCGAGGGTCTCACTGAAGCCTTCACTGACCATAATTATCCTCCCAACCTTTTACAAAAACAGACCTCCCTTGCCTTATCTTTCCAGTCTCCCAACACCTCTCAAAGTCCCACAGTCCAGCCTCAGAGGAGCATTCCCCTTGTAACTCAGTACCATCTGGGATGGGAGCAACTGAACTACATTCTCCGCCAAGGTTTCGATTACCTCTCGTCATGCCCTGAAATGAGAAATGTCCAGCCCACTATCCTTCCCACCCCTCCTACAGTGGTATTCCTCCGTCCACTGAACCTTCCCAATATACTTGTCCATCCTTACACAACCCCTGCACCCAATCCCTTACCTCATGGCTCATACCCCTGTAATAGACCTAGATGCGAGACCTATCCCATACATCCTCCTACCACCACCTACTCCAGTCTGGTCACTAACATCACCTATCCCATGAAATGTAGGGCTACCTGTGGAACCAGTCATGTGATTTACAAGCTAAGCTGCAACCACTGTGCTGCATTCAATGTAGGCATGACAACCAACAAGCTGTCTGTCCGTATGAATGGCCACCGACAAACTGTGGCCAAAAAACAATTGGACCACCCTGTTGCTGAACACGCTGCCAAACATGATATCCCTCATCTCAATGACTGCTTCACAGTCATATATGGATCCTTCCCACCAACACCAGCTTTTCTGAATTGCGCAGGTGGGAACTTTCCCTGCAATACATCCTACGTTCCCGTAACCCTCCTGGCCTCAACCTTCGTTAGTCACTGTCCTCACCCATCCAGTCCCCTCCCTGTTCCCATTCCAGCACTACACAGCTGTCAGTTCACTGCCACACCCAGTCTTTTAATTTCTTTTTATTTCTGTCCTTTCCGCTACTTCCCCCTCCCCATATTCTCACCTGCTCTCTGTCTAAACTACGACACTCCACTGTTCACCACCCCCAGCACCTATCCCCTCCCCCTCTCCGCCCCAGCCTCCTCCTACCCCCACCCAGTCGCAACTTCCATCGTGCACTGGTGCGGCTGCTTGCAGTGTGGTTTCAGTTATCTAGGACCGCAAACGTGTGTGAGTGAGTGTGTGTGTGTGTGTGTGTGTGTGTGTGTGTGTGTGTGTGTGTGTGTGTGTGTGTGCATGTGTGTATGTGTGTCTATTGCTGACAAAGGCCTCATTGGTTGAAGGCTATAATTGTGTGAATCTTTTTGCTGTGCCTATTGCGACTCAGCATCTCCACTATATGGTGAGTAGCAACCTTCCTTCTCTAATATTGTTACATTCCATCCTGGCTTTTCCATTGTTTGAAATCCTTATATTTAAGTAATATGCTTTATGGTTCAACAACCTGTCTAAACCCAGCAACACATCTAAATTTGCCATCACCAACGAAGTTTCTTGAGAAGTGCAACTATTAATTCTTATAGGGAATTGTGTCTACTCCTTTATAAGTTTTCCCTTACCACCGTATAAGCTTCAGTCACAGGTAGTATAGGGCATAAGTATCAGCATTGTATGATTGATGTTAGCTCATTCGATATTTTCCAAATTTCACTGCCTGACTCTAAATTAAGATCAACACTTATGTCAAAGATTCTATCTAGAACTATAGGTCTGATTGGCTCTTCTTTATCTGTTCTTTCTTCTCCCAACAACCATTCCCATGTATGTATTTGCTGTGTGTATGCTGGTAGCTTTTCTGTATGGGGCCTATACTTTCATTGTTACTTCCTGGAGTCTGGTCCCAGCTCCAGTTCACTCACTATTCCCATGTCTGGTTTGAAAAATTACCTACTTGCTGGCATATAATTACGTGAATTATTTATGCTAATGGAAGTAACCGCCTGTGACTGACTTTCTTTGATTGTTTCTGTTATTGTTGCTTTGATTTCTTCAATCGTGTCGCCTTCTGATGGTGGACTATTAATCCTTTACAGCCTATGGCTCATGTATTTCTTCAGTTAACTTCTGAGTAAGAAGAAGAGCACCTCTTGTATGTGATATATTGTACTATCAGTTACAATTCATCACCCCTCCTACGATTTAGTATACACTTAATGTCCTTGTAAGTCAGACAGTTATTATCACTTGTTTGACAGTTCTCTACCAAGCATAACATAGACATCTAATTGAATGTAATGACAGCTTCAGCTTTTGTTCCTGTGACATTAGTGCTAACACTATGATCTAATATTCCATGGCACAGAGTAATCCACCAAACAACAAGTGCTGCTACGTGCAGAAAGACAGCCTCTGGTGCCTGGACCAGAAAATACACTGTGTCCATCTCAAGTCGTGAACATGCTTTTAAGAAATAAAAAATTTTCCCACAGTATGCTGTTCAAAATGCAGTACTTGACAAACACAAAATAATACTCACAAAGCTCATGATAATTATTCATCAGTTAGAAAGACAGGGGAGTAATATTTTGTTTTCTTTGATGTGATATGTTACACCTCAGTATGACATTTATGACATATGCAAGTGTGTAATTGAACCATTGATTCACAGTATATATTTTGTGGGTAAACAAACCAGTTGTAAAACAAAAAAATTCCAAGATACAATTACATCTGTGCAGTGCAGTGCATCTTAAGTGGTCCTCATACATTCAATATTTATTGCACAATGCTAAGTATTGCGCAGTGATATTGACTGTGATTGTGATATTGGTGTTTTGCTCAGATTATTGAAGGAATCTACAATTCTTTAAAAATATTGTCTCACTCCATATACTGTGCAGTTTATTGTTCTGCATAGGGATAGTATTGCACAATAAATGGCGGTTCCTGCAGAGAACAAGACAAATTCTGTTTGCTGTGAATGATTTTCTGCTAAGAACTGAAAAAAGTAAATTACAAAATATCAGGTAATGTGCTGGAGAGTGTATATTGAAGTACCATGGTGTGTTGTGAGAAATGAAATTCCTGACTTTATGAAGCTCCAGATACCTTTGCACAATAGCAGAGGAAACTGAAGATTATAGTGTTGTGCAGTATGTAGTAATGTTTAATTTACTTGTAGCAATTTTCAGAATTGGCCACTAATATGAGGTGAGCATACTTATTTTTCTTATCCCTTCCCCCATTCCCCACCTCTTAGCAACAATTGTCACACACATGTATGCTTTCAGTCAGTAATTGGTAGATAATTATTTTATTTCACTTGTAACAGTTGTTACAGTTGAGAAATATGTAGAAAACAGCACATGTACACAATAATTTACGCATTTCACTTGTTTAATTTGTAATTAGTTATTGTGGTTTATGAATCTGTGCTGCAGCAAATGAGCCCCTGGTCCTTTGAAATGTTTACTGGAAGCTGTTCAGATTTATTTCATCCTTCCTGCATAATATCTAATATTATTGTGCAATAAATATTAAGCCTGTAAGAGCCCCTTTAAAAGAATGTGGTGATGAAAAACTTGTGGCTGTTTTTGAAATTGGTGAATGGCATGCGAAGCTTGGTCACTGCACTCCATTGTTTCTGTTGATAAAGTTGATAGAAACAGCATAATTACGTTCTGCTATTTCTTATTATTTAGTGTGTGAGGAGTTGAGAAAGCAACTCTACTCTACACAAAGTCTGTCTGGAGGGTGCATGCCCTGCCTTCTTCGTGTAGTGATGATACTACACGTGTTCTATGTACAGAGTATCTTTAATAATAATAATAATAATAATAATAATAATAATAATAGAAGCGATGGAAAAAACAGATGCCTATAAATATCTAGGATACAGACAAAAAATAGGAATAGATAATACAAATATTAAAGAAGAACTAAATGAAAAATATAGACAAGGACTTACAAAAATACTGAAAACAGAATTGACAGCAAGAAACAAGACAAAAGCTATAAATACCTATGCTATACCAATATTGACCTACTCATTTGGAGTAGTGAAATGGAGTAACACAGACCTAGAAGCACTCAATACACTTACACGATCACAATGCCACAAATATAGAATACATCACATGCATTCAGCAACTGAAAGATTCACATTAAGCAGAAAGGAAGGAGGAAGGGGATTTATCGACATAAAAAACCTACATTATGGACAGGTAGACAATTTAAGAAAATTCTTTATAGCAGGAGCAGAAACTAGCAAAATACACAAAGCAATCACTCATATAAATACATTGGCTACACCATTGCAATTTCATAACCACTTTTACAACCCTTTAGATCACATAACATCAACAGATACGAAGAAAGTAAATTGGAAAAGGAAAACACTACATGGCAAGCACCCGTATCATCTAACACAGCCACACATCGATCAAGACGCATCCAACACATGGCTAACAAAAGGCAATACATACAGTGAGACGGAAGGATTTATGATTGCAATACAGGATCAAACAATAAACACCAGATATTACAGCAAGCATATTATTAAAGATCCCAATACCACAACAGATAAATGCAGACTTTGCAAACAACATATAGAAACAGTAGATCACATCACAAGCGAATGTACAATACTAGCAAATACAGAATACCCCAGAAGACATGACAATGTAGCAAAAATAATACATCAACAACTTGCCATACAACTTAAACTAATAAAACAACACGCTCCCACATACAAGTATGCACCACAAAATGTACTGGAGAATGATGAATACAAATTATACTGGAACAGAACCATTATAACAGATAAAACAACACCACATAACAAACCTGACATCATACTTACCAATAAAAAGAAGAAATTAACACAACTAATCGAAATATCCATACCCAATACAACAAATATACAGAAGAAAACAGGAGGAGAAAAAATTGAAAAATACATCCAACTGGCTGAGGAAGTCAAAGACATGTGGCATCAGGATAAAGTTGACATCATACCAATTATACTATCAACTACAGGAGTCATACCACACAATATCCACCAGTACATCAACGCAATACAGCTACATCCAAACGTATATATACAACTACAGAAATCAGTAATTATTGATACATGTTCAATTACCCGAAAGTTCCTAAATGCAATGTAAAATATACCGTACAGTTAAAAGGAAGTCACGCTTGATCGAAGTCTGCGTCACTTTCCATTTTTAACCAGACATAATGTCTGAGACAGGAAAGAGAAATAACAATAATAATAACAATAACAATAATAATAATAATAATAATAATAATGTACTGGAGAATGATGAATACAAACTATACTGGAACAGAACCATTATAACAGATAAAACAACGCCACATAACAAACCTGACATCATACTCACCAATAAAAAGAAGAAATTAACACAACTAATCGAAATATCCATACCCAATACAACAAATATACAAAAGAAAACAGGAGAAAAAATTGAAAAATACATCCAACTGGCTGAGGAAGTCAAAGACATGTGGCATCAGGATAAAGTTGACATCATACCAATTATACTATCAACTACAGGAGTCATACCACACAATATCCACCAATACATCAATGCAATACAGCTACATCCAAACATATATATACAATTACAGAAATCCGTAATTATTGATACATGTTCAATTACCCGAAAGTTCCTAAATGCAATATAACATGTACCGTACAGCAAAAAGGAAGTGACGCTTGATAAAGGTCCGCGTCACTCCATTCCTCACCAGACTTAACGTCTGAGAAAGTAAAGATAATAATAATAATAATAATAATAACAGATAAAACAACACCACGTAAGGCAATATATACAGTGAGACGGAAGGATTCATGATTGCAATACAGGATCAAACAATAAACACCAGATATTACAGCAAGCATATTATTAAAGATCCCAATACCACAACAGATAAATGCAGACTTTGCAAACAACAAATAGAAACAATAGATCACATCACAAGCGGATGTACAATACTAGCAAATACAGAATACCCCAGAAGACATGACAATGTAGCAAAAATAATACATAAACAGCTTGCCTTACAATATAAACTTATAAAACAACACGTTCCCACAACAAGTATGCACCACAAAATGTACTGGAGAATGTTGAATACAAATTATATTGGAACAGAACCATTATAACAGATAAAACAAAACCACGTAACAAATCTGACATCATACTCGACAATAAAAAGAAGAAATTAACACAACTAATCGAAATATCCATACCCAATACAACAAATATACAGAAGAAAACAGGAGAAAAAATTGAAAAATACATCCAACTGGTTGAGGAAGTCAAAGACATGTGGCATCAGGATAAAGTTCACATCATACTAATTATACTATTAACAACAGGAGTCATACCACACAATATGCACCAGTACATCAACGCAATACAGCTACATCCAAACGTATATATACAACTACAGAAATCTATAATTATTGATACATGTTCAATTACCCCAAAGTTCCTAAATGCAATGTAACATATATCGTACAGTTAAAAGGAAGTCACGCTTGATCAAGGTCCGCGACACTTTCCATTTTTAACCAGACATAACGTCTGAGACAGGAAAGAATAATAATAATAATATTATATTATATTATATTATTAAGAAATAAAAGGAATCATAAAAGAGCTTAAAAATAATAAAGCCCCTGGAGAGGATAATATAGTTGCTGAACTATGGAAGTAGTCTAGTGACAACATGATACAGTGTCTATCAGAAATACTAAAAGAAATCTGGACAACACACAGATTACCACCAGACTGGACATCTGCATTAATACATCCACTACATAAAAAAGGGAAGAAAACAGATCCTAGCAATTATAGGGGAATCTCCCTCTTACCAGTGACCTATAAGATCTTGTCTAAGGCGCTTTTAAAAAGAGCAGAAGAGATACTTGACAAACAGCTAGGAGAGTATCAGGCTGGATTTAGGATGGGAAGGTCATGTGCAGAACAAATACTAAATTTAAAGAACATAATAGAAATGAGGAAAATCAGGAACTTAAAATATGTAATTACTTTTGTGGATTTTAAAAAAGCCTATGATTCAATTGACAGAAATACACTGCTTGATATCTTAAAAGAATTGGGACTCGATGCTAAAACAACTGCAATAATTAAAGGTACTTTGACAAATACAAAATCGAAAGTAAAATTTAGGGGAGAGCTCTCAAAATTGTTTGAAATAAAGTCAGGTGTTCGACAGGGAGATGGTCTGTCACCTCTGCTTTTCAATTGTGTCTTGGAGAAGGTAGTGTGAGAATGGAGGAAGGCCATCAATATTAAAGGAATTCAACTAGGGAGAAATCCAAACAAGACCACTGTCGACTGTTTAGCCTTCGCAGATGACATGGCATTGATTAAAGATTCACTAGACAATGCCCAAGAACAAATAAGAGAACTACCAAAACAAGCAGCCAAAGTAGGACTACAAATATCCTATGAAAAAACAAAGTTTATGACAAACATCTGTGATGCTCCTCAAAATATTGCAGTTGACAACAACACAATACACAAAACAGATTCCTTTAAATACCTAGGAGAGTGGATTACATACAATGCCAAAGAAAAGATAGCTATAGAAACTAGAGTGCACAAAATGGAAAGAGTGTTTCATATGACCGAAAATGTTTATAATAAAAAATCCTTGTCCTGGAACACGAAATTAAGACACTACCAAACAGTGGCCAGACCTGAAGCTCTCTATGCGGCAGAAACACTTAAACTAACAAGAAATGGAGGTCTTGAGAAACTAGAGAAGGTCGAAAGAAGAATTTTAAGGAAAATACTGGGAGCTAAAAGAAACGATAATGCTGAATACAGGTTAAGACCAAACAGAGAGCTATATCTGAAAACGGAGAAACTAACTGATGTAATGAGGAAGAGGAGACTACAGTTTTTTGGACATATATTCAGAATGGATAACAACAGACTAACCAAGCGGATATTCACATTACTCAATAGCTACAAATCCAAGCCAGCATGTTTCATAGAGACTGAAAAGGACATTGAAAATGCTGGAGTTACAATAGACACAATAGAAAACAGAACACATTTCAGAAAGGCGGTTCAAAAGGCAGAATTTCAGGAGAGAAAGAAAATAACTAGATGAAAGTGGACTCAAGAAGAAAGGGAACAACACTCTAAAAGGATGAAGGAAATTTGGAAACTGAAGAAATCTAATACAATGAAGAGTAGCCAAAGTTGATTCATCGTACCCTCCAAAATGGGTTATTCGAAAAAAATAATAATAATATTAGTAATTTTATTGTCATTTGGCCATTACAGCAATGGACAACGTCAGGCATATAATACAATATAACTGTTAATTCAAAGAAAACAAGAGGCATGTCATTAATACTAAAAAATTATATTACATTTGAAATAATCATTTATGTCATAGAATGAGCAACTAGCCATTCATACAGTTTTGTTTGAATGCTTGTTCAGGTAGTTCTTGTACATATTGTAGAAGCTTATTAAATAATTTGTGCCCCATCAGTTCGTAGCTGTTAAGAGACATTGACAGTCTGTGGTAAGGAATATAAATGCATCTGCTACTTCTTGTTTTGTAGAAATGTATATTTTCTCTACCTTTTACTTCTGGTAACTTCTTTTTTGTGTGGAGTAAAACATAGTAAATATACAATGAATATAATAGAGGGAAACATTCCACGCGGGAAAAATATATCTAAAAACAAAGAGGATGTGACTTACCAAACGAAAGCGCTGGCAGGTCGATAGACACACAAACAAACACAAACATACACACAAAATTCTAGCTTTCACAACCAACGGTTGCTTCGTCAGGAAAGAGGGGAGGAATGTATATGTGTGTGTGTGTGTGTGTGTGTGTGTGTGTGTGTGTGTGTGTGTGTGTGTGCGCGAATGTATACCCGTCCTTTTTTCCCCCTAAGTTACATCATCTTTGCTTTTAGATATAAAACCAATAGTAAGGATGATATAATCTGTGCTAAAGGATTGTAAAAGGGCAGGAGGAACTTTCTGGAAGTGCCCCCTCTCCATTTCTCCTGATGTAAACCATTGTGAAAATCTGAGCTGAGATTTACAGGATAGTAATCTCCTGGAACTTAATTTTTGTAAAAATACTACAAGTTCAAGAAGGCATGTGTCAATAGGTAAAGTGATCAGATGGAAATTGACTAGAACTTTCATGCATAGTTTAATGTTGATAAAATGTGAAACAGCAAAGAATATCAGATGTTATATTTGTACAGAGTTTCTGCTACCATTTTGGTTACAGTGTATAGTTATGCCGGAGAACCCTCTCCTGGAGGTGTAACATTACTGCTCTCTACAGGGTGGGATATGCTGTAGCAGCCTGCCAGATGGGGCCATCTATGTGGGTGTAGGATAAATTAAGCGTAGTTGTGAATGTGTAGTCTTTCAGTGCATGGGAGGTGCTATGATTTGTCAAGGTAGCTTGTAGATGGAAGACCCTACAGTGATATGGCGGATAGCCCCAGAGGTGGCCCCAGCATACAGCCATATGGTGGTACTTTCACTGGCCAGGAGTGGTGGTACAGGTGCCCTGCTTCCAAGTTGTACAGCTTGCAGATGGGCAGATGTAGGTTCTTCATTCATGGATGGCCCTCATCCTCTGGTACTCACGGGTGTGACAGGCAGGAATGGAGCTCCCAAAGTTGAAGTTTCCTTTACAGCCATGCAGACATGTAGCAGTGGCTGGTGACACTTAATCATATTCACCAGGTCATCCTGCACCTAGTGGAGTAGGCCTTTCATCAGTACCATGATGGAGTGGCCAGACTCTGAGAATGATTGGAGGGAAGGTGAGGGTTTTGTAGCAGTCAATGACAAGGTGTCTCTTTGCTGGTGTCTGAATGTACTCCAGTTTTTTTGAGCCTGTCAATGCTTTTGGCTAGCCTAATGTCTAACATCAGGGCTTCAGAGTTCTTCTTTATAAAAATTTTGCCGCCTGAAAGGTGTTCTTGTCATTCGTAGGTGTAATTACTACAAGTGTCCCCTATTATGTCTGCTCTGCACTGTTGTCTAAATGCTGACTCAGGTGTTCCTGACATTCCCTCTCACACAGTGTAAGGCAGCGAGCTCCCTGCTTGTTTGTACTGAGGCTAATCCGAGAGCTGACATTGTTTATGCCATTGTTGCGTGTTCTACAGCTGTGCCGCAGTTAGCGCTGTCACAGTGAAGGCAAATTTTATTCCTGCATTTAAGTACTATTTTGCTATGCAACAATATAGAGAGCTCAGAAAATATTTCCTTAAATCCTTCTCACAAACTATTATTTTGTTAACAGGATGAGAGAAAGATTTAAATAATGTTTCTTTTAAGAAAATGACCATACTGCTGTAAAGCAGGATTAAAACATTTTTTTTCTAAGTGGCAGGGTGAAGTGAGAGGTAGTGGAGTAGCCACAAAATCCATACATTGCACTGTACTAATTTAGTCAGGAATTGCACACTGACTGTGA
This sequence comes from Schistocerca nitens, assembly GCF_023898315.1. Lineage (NCBI taxonomy): Eukaryota > Metazoa > Arthropoda > Insecta > Orthoptera > Acrididae > Schistocerca > Schistocerca nitens. The sequence goes on along the minus strand of NC_064617.1, from coordinate 802,720,397 downwards.
GCAAATTGAAATGTAGCTTTAGCTGATATGATTGCTGATTAGTGACGCTTCAGATATCCACCAGGTTGGTGATTTCATATTATGCACAGTATTTATACAACTGTCTGCTGTGTAGTTCAGGTGTTGCAATCTCTAGTCTAACGTTTGCATGTTCATTGGTGTCTGAACTGCATATGCACATGTTAACTCAGGGCTTTTCAGCATCTGAAGTTGATGATTGTTTTGGTTATTGAAACATTGTTTATACATCTGGATTTGTCAGTGTGAATGGACACCTAAAAATGTGCTCACTTAGTCTTTGTTATTATGTCATTAGGTGAAATGGCAGCAGCAGTACTCATTGTGACATAGGTTTTAATTATATTTTGAAGGCATGTATTATACATAGGTGTAGTATTCTGATTGTTTTTCAAAGTTTGGATTTGGCTTATTTTAATCAGTAAATATTAAATATTTTTCTGAGTTTCTTTTTGTTCTTAGTTGGCTGTAACGTTAGATGCAGCAATCTAAGACTTTTTCATCTACCAATTTCAAATTTCTTCAATAATTTTTCTGACACTTTTGTAACATATACTCCATTTGCAGTGTCAATGAAATAACAAGAGACTTCAATAATTGCATCTAACTTGAAAACACTACATGCAAGTTCAGAATGCAGAATGACAAATCAATTCATATTTTCCAATGTCATGTTTGATTTAATTTACTCTGGAGCCGATATGCTTCTACCGTGCAATTAAAGGAGCTTTTATGCAACACTCCCCAGGTCTTCTGCTCGTGAAGTTACTGTGATTTACGTCCAATCTTGAAGACATGCGTAGTCCCTTGGCGTATTTCTCCACATGAAAATAAAGCAACAAATCCACATAGTTTTGCTCTCTCATCTAACAGTTTTATCATTCTTTTGTTTGTTTGTTTGTTTGTATGTATCTTTTGTCACTAAGAATATGCAGGGAGACACATCACTCTTCTGGCATGATATGTAACACCACACAGGACACACACAAAATAGTAAGAAATACAAATTAACTTTATTGAATGAAACACCATAGATAAAAATCACGTGTATGTATGCACAGTCTGTAACTTGAGCGCACAACTGGTATAATTAGTATAAGATCGTACATCTTGGGTTATGTCAAAGTTATTCATTTATTTATTAATATCAACATTTCCTGGCATTGTAAAATTATTGAAAGATAGTATTTATGACCCATGGACTCCTCCTAATGTCTGAGAGGCAAAAGGCAACTATTTATTAATAAAGATTACTTGATTCATGCTAGAGTAAATGTACTTTCCCACATATCTCTTTTCTGATGCCACAAGTGATTTCTGCATCAGCACATCATCCCACTTGCTGTGAAAGCAACCTTTGGGGAACCTACCGCTCGCTCCTTATTCTGTATATACTGCAGCACTGATACATTTACTTCACGTATGTGAAATAGCACAACTGGAAATAAAGTAAAATGCGCTCTTATCTGCAAATAAGGGGTACCTTATACATTCCTTTTGTTAATTTCTTATCAACTTTTTTTTTTCAGACAAAATGTAACTTGGGAAATGTTTGAAATGTGGTATCTCAATTCTTAGGAGCAACCTTTACACCATATGTCATTTTGTTTTATGCTAGTTATTTTAAAAATTCTTTTTCTCTTCAAATACAATTTTAGTAGTTTGACAAAAATCTTTAACATGCAAAATCTACTGATTTATGAAATCATATTACATTTGCACCTACTGAAACAGTGTTCCTAGCTTCCAATTATTGGTATTTGCATAATTTTTGAGGTTTGGCTACCATGCCATATATTTTCACTACCAAAATTGTTTGAAAATACCACATTAATATACGTATCAACAGAAAGTATTAGAAAACACTTCATGTATGCTCACAAAGACAAGTAAACATTAGCTTTTGAAACATTTATCGAGCATGTAAAATTTGTTTAGAAACTATCATAATAGTACAATTTGTTTAACTTTAACAGAAATCTAGAGAAATTATTACAAACATTTAGCTCGCATTTCTAAGCAGCTGGTTGGCTGTCCCACAGAAGTCCATTGCAGCATAATTTTCCAGAATTTTCCTAAATACATATCACATACAAAATATACAACACATTTTATAAAATTACACGAGAAGTTTTTTCTTTTTTACACTCCTATGGTGTTTCACTGACCACCATTGAAGTTTATGGAGCACTTATGACTCACGGTCATTCTTTGATAAATTACTGCATTGACACACTTATTTGACGAGAGGCACTATTATTTGCCAGCTGAAATTTTTGGTCCTAGGGACGTGTCTGCAGTGCTTGATGATTGTAGCCATAATTCATGCATATGCCAACAGTGTCTCTGCTACTTCGCCTGGTAGGTGTGCACTGAATTCCCCATGTTCCCATCATCAAGACATCAAGTATGGATGTATGAAACAAAGACATGTATGTTATAACGTCAAGTTGAACACGTATATTTCAAAACAACACAACACATATAAGTCACTGAGCAAGTTGACAAAGCAAGACATGTGAACAAGGTAACATTCGAATGAACACTGAGTCCAAGTCTAGTGACCGCTGCCTGGCTGGCCGCTTAGGTGGCACAGACACTGCATGGCTGGCAGACAGCGCCGCATGTAGAGGATGCGCATAATTGCGCAGCGGCACTTTGAATGATCGGCGAGTCACAACACTTTTCCTCCCTTTGAAATTTTTGCACTGGTCTTGATGGAGGTGGCCTGGAGATTGCTAACGTCCATAGGTGTTGTTTGACTGGCCATAAATTTTTGAGGAGGAGGCTTCCTGTATGGATGGAAGTGCCCCCGATGATAACAGGTCGAGATGACAGGAGACGTATGGATCGAATCTTTTGGGGCCCCATGCACCAATCTGCCCGTTGCGACAAGTCCAGTTGATATAACAGGAGACATGGGCGATGTGTCGGCGTCTGTAGGAGGAGGAGGAGGAGGAGGAGGAGGAGGAGGCGGCGAGTAGATTGGCTCCATGGGCACGTCTCCTGGTGGCTTCCATTCTTGTGCTGGCACCGAGATAACGGTGAGAGGGCTGCGTTGTGAGTATTGAGAGATGCCAAGATCCTGAGCGTTAGGTAGAGCCGAAGGTGGTGTAGCGGCATTCGGAACAGGTGTTGCCGGAACACGAGGCCGAAGCTGGTCCGAATGACGCACTGCAACACCCGTGTCCGTCTGGATTTCGTACAGGTGTCGGCCACGGTGTTGTAAGATGCAGCCCGAACTCCATTTTGGCCGCCTGCCATATCCCCGTACCCAGACGAGGTCGTCGGCGGTGAACCGGCCAAGTGAAGGCACCCGCGGCCGTGAGGGGGAAGGATGCAGAAGCTGAAGTAGCGTGCGGTGCTGTCGGCCATGTAAGAGCTCAGCTGGGCTGTGGTTGCCCATGGGGGTGAAACGGTAAGAAGCCAGAAACTGGAGAAGCACATCATCAGCAGCAGAAGAAGTCAGAAGTTTCCGCATCTGAGCCTTAAATGTGCGGACCAGTCGTTCAGCCTCACTGTTTGATTGTGGATGGAACGGCAGGGCCGTGACATGCATAACACCGTGACGAGCACAAAAATCCACAAATTCAAAAGGGAAATTGCGGACCATTATCAGTAACAAGAGTAGAGGGAAGGCCTTCCAAAGAAAAAATGCGGGCGAGAGCACCTGTGGTTGCCGCGGTGGTAGGCGACGTGCAACGGACAATGAAAGGAAAGTTAGAGTAGGCGTCAATTACGAGAAGCCAATAAGTACCTAAAAAAGGTCCCGCGAAGTCAGCATGGATACGTTCCCAGGGCTTCTCAGGCGAAGGCCACGGTGACAAAGATGACTTCGGGGCGGTGGCCTGTGTCGCACAAGGGCCACAGGCAGCGACCATGTGTGCTATTTCAGAGTCGATGCCGGGACAGTACACATGACGGCACGCCAGAGATTTTGTGCTAGACACACCTCAGTGCCCTTGGTCAAGGAGGCGCAAGACCGAAGCTCGCAAAGACACAGGTACGACAACACGCGGCGAAGCATTGTCGGTGGAAAGGAGGATAACACCATCCCTAGCCGTGAGGCGGTAGCGCAAAGCGTAGTAGTTCCGCAATGGATGAGAAGTCTTAGTGGACGGACCATCTGGCCAATCCTTCTGAATACAGCGTAAAACCCGGGAGAGGGTAGGGTCAGAACCCGTATTAGCTGCCAGCCGGTACCCGGTGATGGGGAACCTGCCCACAACCCGTTGCTCGGCAACATCCAGGTGGAAAAACAGAAGTTCATCCCTATCGAATGCCAGATCAGGACCCATGGGAAGGTGGGACAATGCATCAGCATTCGTATGTTTAGCCGTCGGCCGGAAATGAATCTCATAATTGAAACGAGACAAGTGAAGAGCCCAACGCTGGTGGCGGTGTGCAGCCTTGTCGGGAAGTGACGATGATGGATGAAACAAGGAAACAAGTGGTTTGTGATCCGTAACAAGATGAAATTTGTATCCATAGAGAAAAACACCAAACTTATGAAGAGCATAAATAATGGCCAAAGCTTCTTTTTCAATTTGAGAATACTTTTGTTGGGCATCCGTGAGCATTTTGGAGGCATAAGCAATGGGTTGTTCAGAGCCGTCCGAAAAACAGTGCGCAAGGACTGCACGGACACCGCATTGAGAGGCGTCCGTGGCAAGAACAAGATGTTGGCCAGTTCGATAAGTAGCCAGGCATGGGGCCTGTTTCAGCATAGCCTTCAATTTGTGGAAAGCCACATCGCATGATGCGGACCAGTGAAAAGGCACATTTTTTATGCAACAGGCAATGCAACGGCTGAGCCACCGACGCAGCAGACGGTAAAAACTTGTGATAGTATGCGATTTTCCCCAAGAAGGCCTGCAGTTCCTTAACAGATGTAGGGTGAGGAATGGCATCGATCGCAGCGACAATTTGCTGAAGAGGACGAATACCATCCCGAGAGAGTTGAAACGTGATAGATGCCTGAAAAAATTGTGATTTCGGAAGATTACACTAAAGACGGGCAGGCTGTAAGACATGAAAAAGTGTGCGGAGGTTCTGAAGATGTTCTTCAGTGGTGGAGCCAGTGACATCAGTGTCGTCCATGTAATTTATACACCCAGGGACAGGGAGCAATAATTGTTCCAAGATTCGTTGAAAGAGAGCAGGGGCGCTGGCAACCCCGAATGGCAATCGTTGGTATTGATAGAGCGTCGAGAGGAAGTTGATGATAAGCTTCTGACAGGCCAATTTTAGAAAAATACTGGCCACCCACAAGTTTAGTGAACAATTCTTCAGGTCGGCGCATAGGATAAGTGTCGATGAGGCATTGTGCATTTACAGTGGCTTTAAAATCGCCACAGAGACGAATGTCACCAATGGGCTTAGCAGCAACAATGACGACAGGAGAGGACCACTCACTGGAAGTGACAGGAAGCAAGACCCCTGAAGTAGTGAGACAATCCAGCTCTTTTACCCGATCACGAAGGGCCACAGGAATGGGCCGAGCCCGAAAAAACTTAGCCCGAGCAGTGGGTTTGAGCATGATATGAGCTTCAAAGTCGTTTGCACGGCCTAACCCAGGAGAAAAAAGGGACGAAAATGTCGTCGACAAGGAATCCAATTGAGCATAAGGAATAGCATCAGAGACGATATTGACAGTCATCTATGGAGAACCCAAAAACGCGAAAGGCATCGAAACCTAAAAGATTTTCTGCATTGCTCTGGTCGACCACAAATATGGGAACAGTGTGAATGACGGATTTGTAAGATACCTCAGCATCAAATTGTCCCAAGAGAGAAATCTTCTGTTTATTGTACGTCCGTAATTGCCAGTGACAGGTGATACGAGTGGAGAACCCAACTGAAGATACGTCTGAGAATTAATTATAGTGGCAACAGAACCGGTATCCACCTGCTTGTGAACATCCCGACCAAGGATTTGTACAGTGAGGAATAATTTCCCTGAAAGTGAAGAAGTGCAATTGACAGACAACACATAAGCAGAATCAGTGTCACGGTCATGAACATCATGTATGCGGTCGGATTTGCAAATGGCAGACACATGACCCTTCTTTTTGCAATTGTGACACACGGCCCAACGTTGGGGACAGTCCTCCCGTGAATGTTTCATAAAACACCGTGGACATGAAGGAAGTTGCCGCGGGTTTTGCTGCAGTTTCTTAGAGGGTTGGTTACGGTTAGGCCGAGGCTGCGCGTGGGAGCGTACTGCGGCTACATCGGTCGGCGGGGACGCACCGCATGCGTCGTCAACAACGCACAGTGGTTGTATTTCCCTGACGTCACCCCACGCCTCTATTTGCGCCCCAGCAGCGCGAGAAATTTCAAAAGACTGCGCAATGGACAGGACTTCATCTAGAGTCAGATTTGCCAACTGAAGGGCACGTTGCCGAACTTCTTTGTCGGGCGCCGACCTCATAATAGCATCCCGTACCTTGGAATCGGCATAGGATTCTTTGTGAACGTCAGTAACAAATTGACACTTTTGACTGAGGCCTTGAAGTTCAGCAGCCCAAGCGTGATAGGATTGATGCAGTTGTTTTTGACAACGATAAAAGGCAACACGAGAGGCTACCACATGCGTTTGATTTTGAAAATAGACAAACAGAAGTGAGCACATTTCAGCAAAGGACAAAGACGCAGGATCTTTCAAAGGAGCCAATTGCGACAACAACCGATACATTTGAGGTGAAATCCATGAAAGGAACAGAGACTTACATGTTTGTTCTCCGTGACATGAAATGCCAAGAAGTGCTGTCGAAGACATTTTTCGTAATCAGACCAGTCTTCCGCCATCTCATCGTAAGGAGGAAAAGGAGGTATAGACAATGACAAGAAACGCCCCGCATTTGATGCCGCGACGAAATCGCAAATCGCCGATGTTAGAAGCGTTTGCTATTCAATGAGACCTTGCAATAGTTGCTCGACAGTAGCCATGGAAACCTGTGGGTCAACGATGAAAAGGAAGAATCCACTACCTCATCGCCAGTTGTTATAATGTCAAGTTGAACACATATATTTCAAAACGACACAACACACATAAGTCACTGAGCAAGTTGACAAAGCAAGACATGTGAACAAGGTAACATTCGAATGAACACTGAGTCCAAGTCTAGCGGCTGCTGCCTGGCTGGCCGCTTAGGTGGCGCAGCTGCTGAATGGCTGGCAGACAGCGCCGCATGTAGAGGGCGTGCGTAATTGCACGGCGGCACTTTGAATGATTGGCGAGTCACAACAATGTATTTTACAACCAGCATACAATAATAAGTTATGTTTCCCAAACACTGGATTGTTTCTTCTGACTAACTCTACTCGTTCTGCCCAAGTGGCCATAACTACTATGTTCACGAATTAGTGAATTATTTTCAAATAATCATTATATAATAAACAATACTAAAGTTATATGACAGTCTTTTAATTTCATTAATTCTTGAAAAATTATCATCTTGTAATTATTTTATTCTTCACTTAATGGATCCTTTAATAACAAATATTAAATCTTGGTATTAAATTATTTAGTTTTACATTGTTGATTTATCTGTATTTCATAAACGGATCTCTATGTTTACCATTATAGCGGTCGTGAGATGTCTGCTTACATGATGATGCCGACCATATAACATAATCATCTGGCTAAGCTATTTCAGCAACCAGCTATGCTCTGCACGTCATTAGCCTCTCACTGCCTGTGCAATCCCTTTAATGGCCTTGCTGACATCACAATAAGCCAACACACCACACCCTCACGAGGTTCATTCAATCCCTTTTTTTTGCTTACAAACACATGAACTGGGCACATGTTATTTCAAAATTCTTAGAACTACTTTCTCTCTCGGTGATTTAATAGAACTATTATTTACAATGCATCTCATGGTTGTGTCTATGCCTTTCACAATGTGTAGTCATTATTGCCTTACTAGAGGGATGTTCTATCTTGTAACCGATACTCAGGTACTCAAGAGTTTGGAGGCTTCTCTTCAATTACCACAGAATCTCTCACGATCAACTACATTGTATATGACGTACTATCTGGGACTCTCGATGTGCTACTTCCACTACATTGGGGTGCTAACCTCATTGTGCCCTTCAGAAATTTCGTAAAATTTGTTTATTTCAGCATCTATTTTAGATGATTTTCTATGAGCCCTTCTCAGTACCAATTCACCCACAATGTATTTCTTGGGTGTTATATTCAAATCAGTTATTTTTGGGAATTTTACTAAGCATTTGATCATGGTTTCAGGTCTTTTACCCATCAACAATTCATAGGGTGATATTTCTGTTGTTGAATGTGGAAGCTCATCAAGTATCTTCTCAAAATCTTTAACATACATTCCCAAAGTGGTATGGTGGTCACAGCAAAAAGCTCTACATAGTCTTGGAACCCATGATCATTAAGTATTTGTTTACGCCTGCATGCTGTATGGACATAATAATCTTGCCCCAGTTTACTAGCTATTACTTTTCCGGTACATTTCCTTGTAGGGTACAATCGTAAAAATTTAGAAAATACACCCATTATTACCAACATATATTAAGAATTCTCTTTTGGTGTTTGGGAGAGACATGAACACATCAGCTGCAGCTAACTCACCTACCTCTTTTGGTATTATGCATTACATTTGCCCTTTACTGCTGGTTGTAGGTGTTTTCGTCCTCTGACACTTTTCACAACTTTCTAGTATTCTCCTAGCTCTCATTACTGTATTGTTAAAAATGCTGTATTCTTTCGACTTTTCCACACACTTTTTGGGCCCTAAATAACCACAGATCATGTGTATATGCCGTATGAACTCCTCTGTGGTCTGTTCAGGGAAACATAATTTCCAGTCTTCCCACACTAAATTAGTTCTGTAGTACAATACCCATTTTTCCACCAAATAATATTCCTTTATTTTGGGCTCCTGATTTTCTTCCCACTTTTGCTTTGACGTAGCCAAAAATTCAGAAAAAACAGTGAGCAAAACTTTGACATTTGATCAAATTTGGCGTGCTTTTTTCAGTCTTGGCTCTCCAGGATGCTTCCATTGGGATAAGTGGGCTTTGGTATTGATGTCATAACAGTAAACCCATATTTCAACACCAGTTATGACTTTTTTGAACACATCAGGATCATCATTGACGTCATTCAAGAGCTCCTGACCGATGCTCTTGCGACGGTTCTTCTGATCAAAATTGAGAAGTTTTGGGACAAACTTCATTGACACACAGCTAATTCTCAAAACAACCTAAATAATTGCATGATGCATGTCAGCTGATATGTCAACATCCTCAGCAACTTCTCTTACAGTAATTCCACAATTTTCCAAAACAATTTTCTTCACAGCTACGACATTATCATGTGTTGGAGCGTCCAGAGCGAGGTTTGTCACTGGCATCTTCTCAGTCATCTTGGAAGAGCTTGTAACACTTGTAAACCCTATATATGCGCTTCTGAAAGCAAGGGGAAACTAAAGCCGTAATTTTTCCCGAGGGGATGCAGCTTTACTGTATGATTAAATGATGATGGCGTCCTTTTGGGTAAAATTATCCAGAGGTAAAATAGTCCCCCATTCAGATCTCCGGGCGGGGACTACTCAAGAGGACGTCGTTACCAGGAGAAAGAGAACTGGCGTTCTACGGATCGGAGCATGGAATGTCAGATCCCTTAATCGGGCAGGTAGGTTAGAAATTTTAAAAAGGAAAGGGATAAGTTAAAGTTAGATATAGTGGGAATTAGTGAAGTTCAGTGGCAGGAGGAACAAGACTTTTGGTCAGGTGAATACAGGGCTATAAATACAAAATCAAATAGGGGTAATGCAGGAGTAGGCTTAATAATGAATAAAAACGCGTTATTGTGGCCAAGATAGACACGAAGCCCACACCTACTACAGTAGTACAAGTTTATATGCCAACTAGGTCTGCAAATGACGAAGAAATTGATGAAATGTATGATGAGATAAAAGAAATTATTCAGGTAGTGAAGAGAGATGAAAATTTAATAGTCATGGGTGACTGGAATTTCACAGTAGGAAAAGGAAGAGAAGGAAATGTAGTAGGTGAATATGGATTGGGGCTAAGAAATGAAAGAGGAAGCCGCCTGGTGGAATTTTGCACAGAGCATAAGTTAATCATAGCCAACACTTGGTTCAAGAATCATGAAAGAAGGTTGTATAAATGGAAGAACCCTGGAGATACTAAAAGGTTTCAGATAGATTATATAATGGTAAGACAGAGATTTAGGAACAATGTTTTAAATTGTAAGACACTTCTAGGGGCAGATGTGGACTCTGACCACAATCTATTGGTTATGAACTGTAGATTAAAACTGAAGAAACTGCAAAAAGGTGGGAATTTAAGGAGATGGGACCTGGATAAACTAAAAGAACCAGAGATTGTACAGAGTTTCAGGGAGAGTATAAGGGATCAATTGTCAGGAATGGGGGAAAGAAATACAGTAGAAGAAAAATGGGTAGCTTTGAGGAATGAAATAGTGAAGGCAGCAGAGGATCAAGTAGGTAAAAACACGAGGGATAGTAGAAATCCTTGTATAACAGAAGAGATACTGAATTTAATTGATGGAATGAGAAAATACAAAAATGCAGTAAGTGAAACAGGCAAAAAGGAATACAAACATCTCAAAAATGAGATCGACAGGAAGTGCAAAATGGCTAAGCAGGGATGGCTAGAGGACAGATGTAAGGATGTAGAGGTGTATTTCATTAGGGGTAAGATAGATAATGCCTACAGGAAAATTAGAGAGACCTTTGGAGAAAAGAGAACCACTTGTATGAACATCAAAAGCTCAGATGGAAACCCAGTTCTAAGCAAAGAAGAGAAAGCAGAAAGGTGAAAGGAGTATATAGAGGGTCTATACCGGGGCGATGTTCTTGAGGACAATATCATGGAAATGGAAGAGGATGTAGGTGAAGATGAAATGGGAGATACGATACTGCGTGAAGAGTTTGACAGAGCACTGAAAGACCTAAGTCAAAACAAGGCCGCGGGAGTAGACAACATTCCATTAGAACTACTGACATCCTTGGGAGGGCCAGTCCTTACAAAACTCTACCATCTGGTGAGCAAAAGATGTATGAGACAGGTGAAATACCCTTAGACTTCAAGAAAAATATAATAATTCCAATCCCAAAGAAAGCAGGTGTTGACAGATGTAAAAATTACCGAACTATCAGTTTAATAAGTCACAGCTGCAAAATACTAACACGAATTCTTTACAGACGAATGGAAAAACTGGTAGAAGCCAACATCGGGGAAGATCAGTTTGGATTCCATAGAAATGTTGGAACATTTGAGGCAATACTGACCCTACGACTTATCTTAGAAGCTAGATTAAGAAAAGGTAAACCTATGTTTCTAGCATTTGTAGACTTAAAGAAAGCTTTTGACAATGCTGACTGGAATACTCTCTTTCAAATTCTGAAGGTGGCAGGTGTAAAATACAGGGAGCGAAAGGCTATTTACAATTTGTACAGAAACCAGATGGCAGTTATAAGAGTCGAGGGACACGAAAGGGAAGCAGTGGTTGGGAAGGGAGTGAGAGAGGGTTGTAGCCTCTGCCTGATGCTATTCAATCTGTATATTGAGCAAGCAGTAGAGGCAACAAAAGAAAAGTTTGGAGTAGGTATTAAAATCCATGGAGAAGAAATAAAAACTTTGAGGTTCGCTGATGACATTGTAATTCTGTCAGAAACAGCAAAGGACTTGGAAGAGCAGTTGAACGGAATAGACAGTGTCTTGAAAGGAGGATATAAGATGAACATCAACAAAAGCAAAACGAGGATAATGGAATGCAGTCGAAATAAATCAGGTGATGCTGCTGGAATTAGATTAGGAAATGACACACTTAAAAGTAGTAAAGGAGTTTTGCTATTTGGGGAGCAAAATAACTGATGATGGTCAAAGTAGAGAGGATATAAAATGTAGACTGGCAATGGCAAGGAAAGCGTTTCTGAAGAAGAAAATTTGTTAACATCGAGTATTGATTTAAGTTTTAGGATGTCGTTTCTGAAAGTATTTGTATTGAGTGTAGCCATGTATGGAAGTGAAACGTGGACATTAAATTGTTTGGACAAGAAGAGAATAGAAGCTTACGAAATGTGGTGTTACAGAAGAATGCTGAAGATTAGATGGGTAGATCACATAACTAATGAGGAAGTATTGAATAGAATTGGGGAGAAGAGGAGTTTGTGGCACAACTTGACAGATTCAGAAGGATGTAGGCTGCAGTAGGTACTGGGAGATGAAGCAGCTTGCACAGGATAGAGTAGCATGGAGAGCTGCATCAAACCAGTCTCAGGACTGAAGACCACAACAGCAACAACAATATCCGCTTGTGTCTGTATATGTGCGGATGGATATGTGTGTGTGTGTGTGCGCGCGAGTGTATACCTGTCCCTTTTCCCCCCTAAGATTAGTTTTTCCGCTCTCGGGATTAGAATGACTCCTTACCCTCTCCCATTAAACCCACATCCTTTCGTCTTTTCCTCTCCTTCCCTCTTTCCTGATGAATCAACCGTGGGTTGCGAAAGCTTGAATTTTGTGTGTGTGTGTTTGTGTTTGTTTGTGTGACTATCAACATAACAACGCTTTTGTTTGGTAAGTTACATCATCTTTGTTTTATATATATAATTACGATCTAAAATTTGAACATTCTGTAGTAATTCTTTAACAAATTTACTGTGATTTTCTGTGGCTACTTCCCCAGTGATGACTTTTTTCCCAATTTTGAGCTGCTGCCCACTGTTCCTTGATTATATTATCATATTCACAATTTTTTCATCTACCACTATCTGCCGTGTTCTTGTTAATTTCTTTTATAATTTTTCATCAACTGTTCTTTAGTGTCTCTAGCACTTTCCTCTATTCTCTTACTGGTTGCTTCAAGATTTGGTTATTTTCTTCTGGTTCTTTTTTTTTTTTAATTTCCCTAGCAGTTTCTTCTATTTCCAGTTTTTGTTTTAATTGTTTAGCTTCCCTAGCATTTTCCTGTAATTTAATCATCATAGCTGAAAACTTGGCTTGCATATTAAATTCTGAACCATTAATTTTGTTAGGTTCAAGGTTCATTTTCGTCTTCATACTTCCCTTAACCACTGTCTGAGTGTCTGACTCAGCTGCATATTCTGTGGTACCTAAAGCATGTAAGGGAACTTCCTGTCCCTTGTTACCTACAATATCATTCACCCTGACTACAGGGCCTTCTTTTGATTTTGCAAGTCGAAATACATCATGGATCTCTGACCAGTCAGAGGTCTCCTGACCCAAATTCCCACTAATATCTGTTTCGCTCATTTTACTTTTGGTTGCCCTACTACTTTTAAGTAACATTAATTATATACAATGCCATTTATCACTTTAACTTACTTTGAAAATAGTATATTTTACGGGTCACAGTAGTGCTCCGCTGCCTCACTGTGCGTTGAACTCTGGACCTCAGCAAGAGTGCCTCCAGTGCATCCCTTCTCTGCTGCTGTGCTGTGTTGCGCTGTGATGTGATGTGATGTGCTGAGTTGCTATCCACGTTGTTTCCTCTGATTACGCGGTTTGCCTTACCACGTTGGATATCACTATCTACTTTCCTCTGCTACGATTTCTTCTTGACGATCATTGCTACTTTTCACTTACAAAATGTTAATACTCCAGTTACACATTGCATTCACTTTTAACAGTTAATGTCCACGTCCCACTTCTTTTCTCGTCGCATTGTTCATTGAAATTCCACTTCCTATTTTCCCCATAAATTTGCAGTAAAAAGTTTTCTCCATCACAAGTTATTTGTCTGCAGTCGTATTTCACTCACAAGGTGCCAAGTGCAAGACGCATCTACTGCAAATCATCCAAATTGCAGTGACGTACAAGAAGCATCCTGTGTAATCTATCAAGATTTGCAAGAAATTCATCTCCGTAATGGGTGCCAAATGCAGAAGTCCCCCACTCGTACTAAATCTCCAGAAATGTGTCAGTTTAGCTGGTGAGTCCAGTTTAGGTGGTGATTGAATAGGTGGTGGTATAAGGGGCATATACAAGGGTGGTTTGAAGAGTTCTCAGAATCACCACGAGAGATCAGCGCTAGCGCAAAGAGTTGTTCACATGATATTCATTAATCTGTTTCCTGTAAACAAGCGCCATGTCAGTGCTCTTGGAAGAGAGTTGTGGCAGTGATGTGGCTCTGTTGTTCCCGCACAGTGATTTGCGAAGATGGAATAAATTGAGATTCGAGCAGTGATTAAGTACTTCATTAAGAAAGATATGAAAGCAAAAGACATTCATGCTGATTTCTAGAATACACTGGGGGACTCTGCACCTTCATCTTCAACTGTTGCCAAGTGGACAAATGAATTTAAATTTGGTTGGGAGAGCTTAGATGATGATCTGCACAGTGGTCGGCCAAGATGTGTCACTACTCCAGAAGTCATTGCAAAACTGCACAAAATGCTCATGGAGGATCACCGAATGAAAGTGTGTGAAATTTCTCTTGCTTGCCAGATGTCATATGAAAGGGTATATCACATTTTAACTGAAGAACTAAAAATGAAAAAATTATCTGCAAGATGGGTGCCGCGACTCTTGACGCTGGATCGAAAACGTATGAGACTGGACATATCATAACAATGTTTGGCCCATTTTAGGAGAAACAAACAAAATTTTTTGTGCCGGTTTGTGATCACAGATGAAACTTGGGTGCACTACTGTACACCAGAGACAAAACAACAGTCAAAACAGTTGAAACATGCTGATTCTCCACCAGCAAAGAAAGTATTTTATTGTGTTGTTTTTCAGACGATTTCAATGAAATATTGCCAAGGTCTTCAAAATGTGAATAATGGTAAAAAGTTTATTTTTTCATATAAGTAATGTTTAATTTATATCATTGAATCTGCAAACATACATTTGTGTTTCAGGTCCTCTTTATGGCTTTTGTATGGCATCGCAATATCTGACACTTCTACAATTATTGTCAACTCAATTGGTGCGTTACTACAGTCCAGTTATGTAGTAACATACTACATATACGCTATCAGGAAGGTAAGCTTCATAAGTATGTAGTAGCATGAAGCTATAATTTTTAGAAGTGACTAAAGCATTGGCTAATTGTTTTAGTAATTTGTTAGATTTCTCAAAAATTTTGTATAGTGCATATCCTAGTGAGATGAATTATGTGTATTAATTAAACTATTTCTATGCAAATCCACTCTGAACTCCACAGATAAGCAAACAGGTGATATAAAAAAATGATATAGTTTTGTGTTTCACGTAAATGCTGTTGCCATTCAGAATTACAGAATTTCATAGAACATCTATTGTATGTTTTATTTGTGCAGAGTACTGTGCATACAGTTTTACTTGGAGCTGAGATTTATGAATAGTATCCTAGCCATTAGATGTGTTTTATCTCTGGAGCTAGGCAGATGCGCTTATACGACGCTCTCGCTAAGCTCAGTGATTAATATTGAAATAAGAGCTAATTTAGTTAATATTACATTTTAGGTTAGTGTATATACTTCTTCTCTAGGCTATCTATTGAAGTTTTCACTTTTCTGATCGTATTTAGATCAAAAAGGAAGTCTTTCGTAAAAGGCTGGTAGTCGCTAGTTTTGTTTACGTTTTTTAGGTGTAAATTTCATGGGAGTGTAGATTTTCATTTTTGACTCAAATTATTGCTTCAGAGTCAAATTAATTTGTGTTGGTGATACAGAGTTTAAGTAGTTAAAACATTTGGAAGTAAGTTTAAAAGTTTGTTCACATGTGTTTGTTTACGGATTAGTAGGCTACAGGTCAGACCATGTGTGACAAATGTGGTGGTTGCCGTAGAAATTTGAAAGAGGGGATGTTCTGTGTAGATTGTAAGTTACGGTTTCATTGCGGCGAAAGTAGCAGCGAGGAAATGAGGGTAGAAAATGGGGCTCTTCCATGGCAGTGTAGGTTATGTAGAAAGGACAGAAAAATCGCTGAACAGGAGGCAAAAATTTGTGCCCTTAAGGCTGAATTAGAAAACGCGAACTTGGAATTGTGTTGGTTATGGGAGGAAAAAGAGACTGGGAAAAGGTAGCAAGCAAAGGGCAACAAAGGGAAACACTGGAAAAAACTCCAGAAATTCAATTAGTAAATCAGTTTGGCTTGCTATCTGAAGTGGAGGAAGGGCCTCATCCAGATGTAGTTGAAAGTAGCTTGAGCAGAATATTAGCTTTAAAAAAAAAAAAAAAAAGACAGGTCGGAATCAAACCAGAATAGGAAAAGAAGAATTCTGCTTATAGGCAGCAGTCATGGGAGGGGTGTGGGCCAGCAGCTTCAGGAGAAATTAGGTGCAGGGTACCAGGTCACAAGTTTTGTGAAATCAAATGCTAGCCTTAGCCATGTTACAGAAAACTTAGGTCAGCTATGCAGGAATTTTGAGAAGGAAGATCAAGTAATTATAGTTGGGGAAGCAGGAAACAGCCTGGCTATGAATCCAAGATACAGTACTAGGAGTAACCTGGATAAAATAGGGGCAGAAACTGAGCACACAAATGTGGGGTTTGTGGAAGTCTTTCAGTGCCATTATCAGCCCTGGGTAAACACTACTGTAAGGCATGTTAACACTGAGCTGAACAGGACGCTCCAGATACCGGCAAAATCTCACATAAGTTTTGTTCCAGTAAATGCTATTAGTAGGTGGGGATACACTACATATGGCCTGCACCTGAATAGGATGGGGAAAAATAAGTTAGCTTCTCTATTAGCAGAAACGGTAAGGGGGTCCACAGTCACACAAGGGATGATCCCTGTGGTTAATGTGGCCAGGCAGACAGGTGTTTTAGGTTAAGGCCAAGGTCCAGACAGATGACAATCAAGATAAATAGAATAAAAGGAACTTCATGCACAGTAAATAGGGGTAAAGCTAAGGGCAGTATCAAATTACATCATCAAAATATCAAGAGAATAAAAAATAAAGTAGATGAGCTATTAGTGTGTTTAGATGATCTCAAAAATAAGAACGAGATTGATATACTTGTCTGTCTGAAACCATGTGTCTGTGGGCATGGATAGTGTCAGTATAAGTGGGCATAATTTAGCATCTTACACTTGTAGATCTAGGGTGGATAAAGGAGGAGTTGCCATTTTCATAAAACAAGGGTGTAAATGCAAAATTGTAGAAGTAAGCAAATTTTATGTTGATCAGCACTTTGAGGTTTGTGCATGTGAACTTCAGCTAGATAATGTGGTACTGATATTAACAACAGTGTACAGGTCCCCATTAGGAGACTGGGAGCTGTTCATAAAAAAGTTTGACTCCCTATTATGCTATCTGTCAGAAAAAAAGAAGTAGTTATTAATTTATGGTGTTTTCAATGTAAACTTTCTAACTAATTCTGATAGGAAAAGTGAACTAGAAGTGTTATTAACAACATATAACATAGAATCAGTGATCAATTTCCCTACACGTATAGCTCAAGACAGTAGCACGCTAATAGCTAATGTATTTGAACTGAAAGAAGATGTAAAACAAACACATGCTTTCCCTGTGGTAAATGGATTATCAGACCATGATTCACAACTGATTAACTTACAAAACCTAACAGGGTGTACAGTTTGGAAACCATTAAGTAAACGTGTGAGGTCGGTCAACCCGGTATCTATAAAGCACTTCAAAGAAAGCTTAAGAAATGTTAATTGGGGAGATGTATATGATGAGCCAAATACTAATGATAAATGCAACATATTTCTTGATAAATTTATATCCCTTTTTGAACATAGTTTCCCAAAGAAAATTACTAAATGTAACACCACACACTTTTCAAAGAAACCTTGGATTACTACAGGTATTGAAGTGTCTTCAGAAAGAAAAAGAAACCTGTATGAGACAGCAAGAACTAGTAAAGATCCAGAAGTAGTTTTACACTGTAAAATCATTGCAGCATACTGAGAAAAGTTGTAAGGAAATCAAGAAATATATATGTTACAGAAGAAATTAACAACTCCAGCAATAAAATAAAATCGATATGAAATGTTGTTAGAAGGGAGACAGGAAAAGTAACCACCGGAGTAGGTCATATTGCTATTAAAGAGAATGAGACCATCCTAACCAACAGTACACAAGTAGCTAATGTATTTAACAACCATTCCTTAAGTGTAGGAGAAAAAATTGGTGAGAACAGTTCAAAAGAAAAAGCCAGGCAGTACATGGAAGAGCCTATTTTGAAAAAAATTAGTCAGATTGTTTCACCTAACAACCTCCTGTGAAATAAGTAAAGTTATGAAATCTTTGAAAAATAAATGTTCTGGTGGAGTAGATGACATCTCTAATAAGATATTAAAACAATGTGGATCAATTACAGCTGATGTTCTGAGTCACATCTGTGATGTATATCACTAACTCAAGGTATTTTCCCAGACAGGTTAAAATATGCTATTGTCAGGCCTCTCTACAAAAAGGGGGAAACCACAGATGGCAATAATTATCGGCCAGTATCCTTGCTTACAGCATTGTCAAAAATCTTCGAGAAAGTAATGTCCTCTAGTGGTTAGCCATCTCAACAATAATGGGATACTTAGTAAATCACAGTTCACATTTCAAAAATGCTGTTCCACCGAGACAGAAATATACAATTTCACTGTCCACATAATAGAGTTTTTAAATAGTAAAATGTCACCAATAGGAATTTTCTGTGACTTGTCCAAAGCATTTCATTGTGTGAACCATGACATTATGTTACAGAATAAATGAAATAGCATATGAGTAGTTTAAGTCATACCTACAGAACAGGAACCAAAAAGTTTCCTTATATGGGTCAAGTGATTTAAATAAGTTTGCCACTTCATCTAACTGGGGTGAAATTACATTAGGTGTTCCACAGGGTTCAATCATGGGTCCCTTTCTGTTCTTGATGTGAACAACCTCCCTTCCCATCTGAAACATGAAGCTGAACTGACACTGTTTGCTGATGATACATGCATCATTATTAATCCAGTAAAAGAAACTCCAATTGAAAATGATACAAATAAGGTCTTTGGAAAACTAATTAGTTGGTTTTCTGCAAATGGGCTTGTTTTAAACTTTGAAAAAAAAAAAAAAAAAAAACGCAGTACATCCAATTTTCTGCTGCAAAAAGTATAGTTCCTTCAATAAATATAACACATCAACAGAAGTCAGTAGACAAGGTAGAGCATACTAAGTTTTTGTGTGTACATGTAGATCAGAATCTTAATTGGAAAATTCATATTTTGGATCTTCCAAAGTGACTAGGTTCAGCAATTTTTGTAACCAGAATAATTGCCAATTTTGATGTTATAGAAATTAGTAAGCTAACATACTTTGCGTACTTTCACTCTCTGATGTCATACAGAATAATATTTTGGGGTAACTCAACATTTAGACAAAAAGTATTCACTGCTCAAAAGAAAGTGGTTAGATTAATGTGTTGGGGTTCATAGTCTCACATCTTATAGCCATCTTTTTAAAAGATTGGGCATTCTTACAAGAGCCTCACAGTACATTTACTCACTAATGAAATTTGTTCTCAACAACATGGACCAGTATAAAAACAACAGTGACATTCATGATTATAATACCAGAAAAAAGAAAGACTTACACTATCCTTTACTCAACCTATCTTTGGTACAGAAAGGGGTAAAGTATGTTGTTATAAAATTTTTTGACAAATTAGCAGATGAAATAAATAGCAGTAATAAAACAGCAGTAATACCTTCAAAAATAAACTGAAATCATATCTCCTTGACTACTCCTTCTATACCATAGTTGAATTCTTGAATAGGAATAAATAAATCTATAAATATAGTGTATGCATTTTGTGCCATTTAAGGGAATGGGGTAAATAACAGAAATATTAATCATATTAAAAAAATCTTGTTTCATATGTGCATTTCTTGTGCACTCGACACTTTCCACATCGTAAACGGCTACTGTACCATGCGATTGATCAACGGAACATGCAACCAACTAACTAAATAACTAACTAACTTAGTTCTTTTTTCAATTAAGTTAATTGTGCAGTTGTAGTATGTGTCTCACACTATAATATCTAAAATATAGAATTGGCAGAGAAAGACTCCAACTACTGAAACAGCCTCCTCTGTACCGTAAAATGAGGTTAATCCAGTAAATAATGTCAATTTTTAAAAAAAAATTTTGTCCATTTACTGTTGTGATGTTGGAAAACAAATCAGTACGTTAATTTCACAACCTTGATAATGATATATACATGTATTACGTTATTTTTAGTTTATAATTGCAGTTATTATTGGTTTCACCTCCTCAGTTGGGGCAAATCCGATGACCATTGTATTTTGTATGCAGGAACGGAATCAGACTTCCAGTGGAGTGAATGAGATCACTATTTTCATTTTTAAAAAAATATATTGCTATATTTGCAACAAAATTTTGCTATTTATAGACTAAAAAATTTTTTACAGGCACATTCAACTGGAGATTTTTGCTATAAAAACACTTCCATTCACGAAATTTGACAAACAAATATTAATTTTTAGTTATTTTATGCCATAATCAATGTAAAAAGTATTTACTCAATGACATAATCATTCATCCCTTCCAAAAATAAATTTACCTCGCCTTCTGTTTTGTGGAACAACTTTTTTAATAACTTGGGCTCTTTCTACCTCAGCTGCATCAATAATTTCTGGAAAGACCAAACAAATTTTACCATCCAGAACTTTCTTTCTCAGAAATGTCATCTCATAGGAGTCATTAGAGATGCTTTCAATTTTACCTATAAAAACCTGAACCTTTTTTTGGTAGCAAATTTTGCTATTGTGAAATCATTTTCTTATAATTAATGCCAATCTTTACCATCTCCTTGTCCATTTCTTCATTTTCATTTGATTTGGGCTGTTCTAGATCACTTTTAGATGTTCCGGATAGGGACTCACTGCTTGCAGCCTGTCACTATCATTTTCATTGAAGTCACTGATAACAGTTTCTTTTCATAGAGTTAACGCTAATCACTTTGCTTGGCGCAGCTTTCCTTTTGTTTGATTAAAGTGAACCTGTTTCAGTTTGAAGGCTGCTGCCCAAGAAACGTCTGATGAGCTAGTGCCATATGCATTGTTGTCAGCTGCTTCTGGAATCTGTGAAATGACTTTATCATGATGGAAAGGAAAAATTTCTGCTTTTCTGAACCAAGATATTACATTTGATTCAGATGTGATAGCTATATTTTCAAAGGTTTTTCTCAACAAACTAGGAAATTCTTCCTTTTCCAATCATCTAGCACATTTCTCCAAGCAAATTTTAAAGGTCTAAAAAAGGCCACATCATATGGCCAACACAAATGAATAGGATTAAGTGGTAGAAGCACAAATTTAATGTCCTGTTCCTGGCACAGTTCAATCACATTTTATGACAGATTGGTCGAGAGACTGTCACCTATAATCACTTTAGGTCCCTCTAATTACCGGGCATCAGTCAAGACAATTTCAACAAACCATGATTCAAACATTGTTAGGTCAGACCAACCACTTTGATTCCTATTATAACCTGCACCAGTCACACTGTTGTTGTTGTAGTCTTCAGTCCTGAGACTGGTTTGATGCAGCTCTCCATGCTACTCTATCCCGTGCAAGATGCTTCATCTCCCAGTACCTACTGCAACCTACATCCTTCTGAATCTGCTTAGTGTTTTCATCTCTTGGTCTCCCTCTACGATTTTTACCCTCCATGCTGCCCTCCAATGCTAAATTGGTGATCCCTTGATGCCTCAGAACATGTCCTACCAACCGATCCCTTCTTCTGGTCAAGTTGTGCCACAAACTTCTCTTCTCCCCAATCCTATTGAATACTTCCTCATTAGTTATGTGATCTACCCATCTAATCTTCAGCATTCTTCTGTAGCACCACATTTCGAAAGCTTCTATTCTCTTCTTGTCCAGACTATTTATCGTCCATGTTTCACTTCCATACATGGCTACACTCCATACAAATGCTTTCAAAAATGACTTCCTGACACTTAAATCTATACTCGATGTTAACAAATTTCTCTTCTTCAGAAATGCTTTCCTTGCCATTGCCAGTCTACATTTTATATTCTCTCTACTTCGACCATCATCATTTATTTTGCTCCCCAAATAGCAAAACTCCTTTACTACTTTAAGTGTCTCATTTCCTAATCTCATTCCCTCAGCATCATCCGACTTAATTCGACTACATTCCATTATCCTCGTTTTGCTTTTGTTGATGTTCATCATATATCCTTCTTTCAAGACACTATCCATTCCGTTCAACTGCTCTTCCAAGTCTTTTGCTGTCTCTGACAGAATTACAATGTCATCGGCGAACCTCAAAAGTTTTTATTTCTTCTCCGTGGATTTTAATACCTACTCCAAATTTTTGTTTTGTTTCCTTTACTGCTTGCTCAATATACAGATTGAATAACATCGGGGAGAGGCTACAACACTGTCTCACTCCCTTCCCAACCACTGCTTCCCTTTCATGCCCCTCGACTCTTATAACTGCCATCTGGTTTCTGTACAAATTGTAAATAGCCTTTCACTCCCTGTATTTTACCCCTGCCACCTTCAGAATTTGAAACAGAGTGTTCCAGTCAACATTGTCAAAAGCTTTCTCCAAGTCTACAAATGCTAGAAACGTAGGTTTGCCTTTTCTTAATCTTTCTTCTAAGATAAGTCGTAGGGTCAATATTGCCTCACGTGTTCCAACATTTCTATGGAATCCAAACTGATCTTCCCAGAGGTCGGCTTCTACTAGTTTTTCCATTAGTCTGTAAAGAATTCGCGTCAGTATTTTGCAGCTGTGATTTATTAAACTGATAGTTCAGTAATTTTCACATCTGTCAACACCTGCTTTCTTTGGGATTGGAATTATTATATTCTTCTTGAAGTCTGAGGGTATTTCACCTGTTTCATACATCTTGCTCACCAGATGGTAGAGTTTTGTAAGGACTGGCTCTCCCAAGGCCATCAGTAGTTCTAATGGAATGTTGTCTACTCCCGGGGCCTTGTTTTGACTCAGATCTTTCAGTGCTCTGTCAAACTCATCACGCAGTATCGTATCTCCCATTTCATCTTCATCTACATCTTCCCTTTCCATAATATTGTCCTTAAGTACATCACCCTTGTATAGACCCTCTATATACTCCTTCCACCTTTCTGCTTTCCCTTCTTTCCTTAAAACTGGGTTTCCATCTGAGCTCTTGATATTCATACAAGTGGTTCTCTTTTCTCCAAAGGACTCTTTAAATTTCCTGTAGGCAGTATCTATCTTACCCCTAGTGAGATAAGCCTCTACATCCTTACATTTGTCCTCAAGCCATCCCTGCTTAGCCATTTTGCACTTCCTGTTGATCTCATTTTTGAGACGTTTGTATTCCTTTTTGCCTGCTTCATTTACTGCATTTTTATATTTTCTCCTTTCATCAATTAAATTCAATATTTTTTCTGTTACCCAAGGATTTCTAGTAGCCCTCGTCTTTTTACGTACTTGATCCTCTGCTGCCTTCACTACTTCATCCTTCAGAGCTACCCATTCTTCTTCTACTGTATTTCTTTCCCCAATTCCTGTCAGTTGTTCCCTTATGCTCTCCCTGAAACTCTGTACAACCTCTGGTTTAGTCAGTTTATCTAGGTCCCATCTCCTTAAATTCCCACCTTTTTGCAGTTTCTTCAGTTTTAATCTACAGATCATAACCAACAGATTGTGGTCAGAGTCCACATCTGCTCCTGGAAATGTCTTTCAATTTAAAACCTGGTTCCTAAATCTCTGTCTTACCATTATATAATCTGTCTGATACCTTTTAGTATCTGCAGGATTCTTCCATGTATACAACCTTCTTTTATGATTCTTGAACCAAGTGTTAGCTATGATTAAGTTACGCTCTGCGCAGAATTCTACCAGGCGGCTTCCTCTTTCATTTCTTAGCCCCAATCCATATTCACCTACTACATTTCCTTCTCTCCCTTTTCCTACTGCCGAATTCCAGTCACCCATAAGTATTAAATTTTCGTCACCCTTCACTATCTGAATAATTTCTTTTATTTCATCATACATTTCTTCAATTTCTTCGTCATCAGCATAGCTAGTTGGCATATAAACTTGTACTACTGTAGTAGGCGTGGGCTTCGTTTCTATCTTTGTCACAATAATGCGTTCACTATGCTGTTGGTAGTAGCTTACCCGCATTCCTATTTTCCTATTCATTATTAAACCTAATCGTGCATTACCCCTATTTGATTTTGTGTTTATAACCCTGTAGTCACCTGACCAGAAGTCTTGTTCCTCCCGCCACCAAACTTCACTAATTCCCACTATATCTAACTTTAACCTATCCATTTCCCTTTTTAAATTTTCTAACCTACCTGCCCGATTAAGGGATCTGACATTCCACGCTCTGATCTGTAGAATGCCAGTTTTCTTTCTCCTGATAACGACATCCTCTTGAGAAGTCCCCACCCAGAGATCCGAATGGGGGACTATTTTACCTCCGGAATATTTTACCCAAGAGGACACCGTCATCATTTAACCATACAGTAAAGCTGCATGCCCTCGGGAAAAATTACGGCCTTAGTTTCCCCTTACTTTCAGCCATTCGCAGTACGAGCACAGCAAGGCCGTTTTGGTTACTGTTACAAGGCCAGATCAGTCAATCATCCAGACTGTTGCCCTTGCAACTACTGAAAAGGCTGCTGGTCCTCTTCAGGAACCACAAGTTTGTCTGGCCTCTCAACAGATACCCCACCGTTGTGGTTGCTCCTACGGTACGACTATCTGTATCGCTGAGGCACACAAGCCTCCCCACCAACGGCAAGGTCCATGGTTCATGGGGAGGGGTGGGGGGATCGAGGGGGGGATGGGGGGGCAGTCACACTATGTGATCAAAAGTATCTAGACACCTGGCTGAAAATGACTTAAAAGTTCATGGCGTCCTCCATTGGTAATGCTGGAATTCAATATGGTGTTGGCCCACCCTCAACCTTGATGACAGCTTACACTCTTGCAGGGATACGTTCAATCAGGTGCCAGAACGTTTATTGGAGAATGGCAGCCCATTCTTCACGGAGTGCTGCACTGAGGAGAGGTATCAGTGTTGGTCGGTGAGGCCTGGCATGAAGTCAGTGTCCCAAAACATACCAAGGGTGTTCTATAGGATTCAGGTCAGGACTCTGTGCAGACCAGTGCATTACAGAGATGTTGTTATTTTGTAACAACTACCTGCACAGGCTGTGCATAATGAACACGTGCTCGATCGTGTTGAAAGATGCAATCCCAAAATTGTTCTTCAACAGTGGGAAGCAAGAAGTTGCTTAAAACATCAATATAGGCCTGTGCTGTGATAGTGCCATGCAAAACAACAAGGGGTGCAAGCCCCCTCCATGAAAAACACGACCGCACCATAACACCACTGCCTCTGAATTTTACTGTTGGCACTACGCTGGCAGATGGCGTTAACTGGGCATTCGCCATAGCCACATCCTGCCATCGGATCGCCACATTGTGTACTGTAATTCGTCACACCATACAATGTTTTTCCACTGTTCAGTTGTCCAATGTTTATGCTTCTTGCACCAAGCGAGGTGTTTGGCATTTACCAGCGTGATGTGCAGCTTATGAGCAGCCGCTCGACCATAACATCCAAGTTTTCTCACCTCCCGCCTAACTGTCATAATACTTGCAGTGGTCGCTGATGCAGTTTGGAATTCCTGTTATAACATTACAGGCCAGGATTGATCTATGAGGTCTTGAATATCTTATTTGTATCTGTCAGTTGGTATAGAGAAATTGAGATTTGTGGGATTTCTTTATATAGTTTTGCGTGATTAAGTCCCGACGCAATGCAAAGCTGTCATTTAGTTACTTGCGATTTGCGATCTGTTATGTGTTACTTTCCGATAATAAATCATATTTTTTCGAATTACTGTTAAAATACAATGACAATAAATGTTTGAGATCATTTGGAATAATATTTTAATAACTATGTAGATGACGTGATGTCATTCGTTTACTCTTAGAAGGAAAAAAAGAAACAAAGAGAGAGTATTAATTGTGCGTTTATGGACGGTCAGTGTCGAGATCAGTGATTATGATTCCAGAAATGATTGATTGGACGAAGTTCAATTGCACACAGTCGTGTAGGGCGAATGATGACCTTGAAATTGGTTGTAGATGTATGCAGGTCAATTGTTTGACAGGCTGGTTTGAAATTGGTTGTAGATGTATGCAGGTCAATTTTGTGACAGGCTAGTAAGCGTTGCGAGTGTGTCGCGTTATCAAGACTGCTTTCGCACCGCCGATGGTTTGCTTTAAACTCACGAAAATACAATTTACGCTAATTCTTACTGATCGTGAAAGGGTAGAATATTTGATGAGCCATTGTGGAGGACGTAAGTTTGTATAGAAAGATCATTTTCAAAATCCAATATAAACCTGTTGATCGAAGTAGCCTAGCAACCCAAAAGCTCATACGTGGTTATCAGCAGAAACAGTGTACTATTTTCCATGCACATGTTTACACTCTTCATCGAGGTGCGGATGATTTGTGGGCGCAAAATAAACATTTGAAAGCATTTGATTAAAAGGAAAAATATAAAGAAGTTTATTCGTATATTTTGTTATTTCATGAACAATGATATTTTCTTATAGTGGTGTAGAGCCTTAGTATTATTAATATTGTGACAGACTTATCGCAAGTGCTCTCATTACAAGTCGAGTTTTGGGCCTGATTAAGAGTAGCTGGTTCTTAAAGTCTCAAAGGTTAAGTGAAGAATAATATCACACTTAAATAACACAGCATCAAAACCCACTATCTTTATATTATATTAAGCTAGCTATTCTGGAATCAGGTGATACCGTGGCCGTGTAGTTGTGTGTTGTCGAGAACAAATAGGTAAAAACTAACATAAACATTTCTCATGCTCTCATATCGACGAGGGAAAGAAGAGACAATGGCGACGACATACACATACACATATACAAGCGGTATAAGTGGCGCCTTACAATACAACAAGACAACGGACGTGATGTGTGATGATCTGGATTGATGTCTGCTTATTATGCATTATGACCCTCCTCAATTGTTGGCGGTCTTTGTCAGTCAACAGACGAGGTCGGCATGTACGCTTTTGTGCTGCATGTGTCCCTTCACATTTCCGTTTCACTATCGCATCGGCAACAGTGGACCTAGGGATGTTTAGGAGTGTGGAAATCTTACGTACAGACGTATGACGCAAGTGACACCCAATCAGCTGACCACGCTCGAAGTCCACGAGTTCTGCGGAGTGTCCCATTCTGCTCTCTCATGATGTCTAATGACTACTGAAGTTGTTGATATGGAGTACCTGGCAGTAGGTGGCAGCACAATGCACCTAATATGAAAAACGCATTTTTTGGGGGGTGTCTGCATACTTTTGATCACATAGTATTTGCCTCCTTCGGTCCAAGTATCACAGAGGTGTTTTGCCTTTATAAATATGGTGGGAGGACTGAGCTGTCGGCAGCTGCTGTTATCATCACACTGATACTTGACTTAGAACTATCCACTATTCTTCCAGGATGTCTTGTGCCTTGCTTCACTATTACTTTCATTTGTCCAGGAGTGTGACAAAAGTTTGTCTCATTGTAGTGTATGATGTTGGAGGGAAGGACACCACTCAAGGTCACTTCAAAGTTTTTAAAAATAATCAATCACTGTTTCTCGGGTAACTTCTGCCGTTGCCCTCTTCACACTTTCACTTATTCTAACTGTTAGTTCTCTATTTCTTTTCAGAAAAGATTTTACCCACTCGTACCCAGGCTGATTGTCACAAAATCTTTTTTCAATCCTCCCTGCTCGATGGAGATAACCCTGTACACTGTCCTGGGTTAACGCTGGATGGCCGCCTATTTTATATTTGTACCTTTCCTTGGGCTTGTGATTTAATTTGGTATATGGAACAATGTATTGCTCTGAAGCTTTCCAGGTGCTTAATTTTCTTGATTTGACATCTTTAACCGCATTAAGAAGAAATTCTGGTTTGTAGTTAGATTTCCGTGTTGGTCCCAGAACCTTTTGGTATACTCGCATGATCAGATTCACCATACAAAAATGCAGTTTTGTAATTAGGCCTGCATAGTGACTAAGCCGTATTAGCAAGGAAAAAAAAGAAAACTGTATCACTTAATATGTTCATATGCAAGCAATAATATTGCAACTTATCAGTTACACTTTGGAAGTAACAAGTGCCAGCAGAAGTTTTCGTGCTGTTGTGTTGACTACATGAGTGTAGCACAAGAATCGCACACCTACTGACAATGCGATTTGCTGGTTGTGTTCACTCCAGCATGCCATTGTTGTTGATAGATCAGTCAATGATACAAACAGTACACAGGTCATTGTCAGAGAAATTATAAATATGATCACTCAGTGGACACCTTGATTAGTATCTAGTTACCCAGTTTTCACTAGACAAAGTAGTTCACTCTCTGATGTTTGCGAGCAGCAAATTCGTCACAGGCATTACATTCCCTCTCAGAAAATATTGATCATCGACAGACATTATTGCATCACCTTTTGTGTAATTTATGTTCATCACTATAATTTTAGAAGCTAGAAAGGATTATTATATTGAATTATTGAAGCTGGAAAATCTAAATGCTACTGTGCTAATTAATGATGAGATCTGTGTATTATGAGAAACAAACATGCTATTAATGGATGAATGCATCGTTAACTCCGCCATCTACAGCTACCAACGTCCATTGTTGGTTGGTGACATGTATTAATTTAAGCGCCAGTTTGAGGTATGAGCTAGCAGCAACATGGAGGTAGCCAAGAAACGTTCAAAAAACATACCAGAAAATGAAAAAGAGCAGTTTGCTGAAATAATGAAAAAGACATAACTACTATTGAATCTAAAAAGCACGATGTCAACATGCTAAAAAGGAGAAAGAATGCCTGGGAAAAAATACATGTTGAATACAATGCAGAAGCTCTTACACAAAGATCACAAGAGCAGCTTAAAGTAATTTGGAAGGACATGAAAGTGAAAGCAAGGAAAATGAAAGCTAAATGTAATCAAGAACAATTTCAAACTGGTGGTGGAGTAGGTGAGGCGAAGATCAACGATATAAGCCAAATGCTTGGATTTCAAGGGAATAGCTGGAGTTAACGACAATGACACGTCTGAAGATACTGTGATACTTTCAAGCAACTTCAATGATGATAACTGATCTGAAGGCAGTAATGAAACTGCTGAAGATGTAACTTTATCCCATAGTCATGAACCTCGGCCTGCGTTCTCTGGTGGGAGCTTATCAGAAGACGAGCCCTGCAAAAGAGGGAGAGAACATGTGGTTGTAGTGAAGAACTGAGAGTTGTTGAAAAAAGTAGACAAGTTTCATTCCTTAAAAATGTGTTTAATATGAGAGGAATACAATGAAAAACTGTTATTAATGGAAAGACAAAGAGAAATCATGGAAAAAGGGCATAACCTTAAAATGGAAATTATGAATAAGTTCAAGAACATATTTTTACTTCTCCTCGTTTTGCCATCTGCCTCCTTAAATTTGTTTTTTCATTTTTGACTAATTACTATTAACATACATGAGTATAATCTGCATTGCCATAAAAGAGAAAGGTTGGCCCTCAGTTTTAAAGAATATAACACCAGATTTAATTTTGTACTTAGTTTTATGTATGTAATTGATTTTCTAATTTATTTCAACTAAGCAGACAAATATAAATTCTGTACTAATTCTAAACATTTGGAGGAACAACTAATAGCTTTCTTTAAGTATTTATTTGGCTCTATTCGAAAACATGTTAGCAAAGCCAGCTCTTAATTAATTCCAGAGTAATTAACAGTTTTGTCAGAAGTATTGTTTGTGTAACGATATTTGTTAATTTCACCATTTAAACAAACAATTCAGCCTAATGCTTGTAGTAGAAGACACTGTTAAAAAGACAGAATTTTTTGATGTCTTCAGTTAATTTAACGAGTTAAGTTTTAATTGCAATTTCTGTAAATTAAACTTTGAACAATGTGTAGTTTCAGCACCTAGTATTGTGAGGATGTATAAGGGCCTGATTTTTGATACCAAGTTTCACACAAGAACCTGTGTTGGTTAGAACAACAACAGTGCATCAAATTAACTTGAAAGAAGTTTAACACAATTAGGCCATGTATTAAAACAATGACAGTGTCTGTTCAATACATACCGCAATATTCTGCAATACTTGCCAACTGCGTGGTTAGGTTTTTACTGCTTGTAGAAGTACAATGGTAAACTATTGAAGCAGTATGTGGATGTTCGCCTGCAACCTATTAATGAGGATTATCGAAAGTTAAACAATAATGCACTGGCCATATAACTATATATTATTGGGGGGTTGTAAACAGTGAAACTAAAGTGCTGTGAAACGCAAATGTGCACCTGATGACTACATCATTTAAGGTAGTTAGTGTTGTACTTCCACGACCCATTTTTGGACAGTGTAGCAATGCAGTGCGTTGACACTGACAACAAATGAAGAACTAAAAGTGGGTGGACCATCACAATGTAATGGAGCAAACTTCTGGTTCCAGTTCTTCACCCAGTGTGCTTGACAAATTTGGGTTTTTGTGAATGAATAAGAAAATATTCATATGTGCAAAAATCTTTATTTCCTTGATATTTTTTTCAAATGGTTAATATGTTCTTGTTTCTTGTGTGGTATAATATTTGTGTTTATCATTTCAGCATTGGTACTAATTTTTGTTAATACCACATTCTAATATTTATCTGAATTTGCAATATTATAAAAGAAGTTTATATATAAGAAATAATCGAAACATTGTATGACTTTGCATACTCCATTAAGAAATAAAATGGGTCACTTTTCACTGCAGTAGTGACAATCCGGTGGTTTATTTATTAATTTAAGGGGAGAAAGTCTTTACACTAACATCTAATTTTACTAGCAAACTAGGTACAATTTTAATTAAAGTAATTAAGTATAAAAGACCTTCTGACAGCTTGGCCTGCAGCATCTGCTTCTGGTTGAAGTGCAAATTCTTCGATGTCATTCACCTCCACAGCATCAGGGTGAAACACATTGCTAACTTCTATTCTGAAGTTATGTAGAACTGCAGCAGCCACAATAACATTCCCACACTTGCTCGGTTTAAATCACATTGTTTTAGTGAGAATTTGGAAACGTTTCTTCCAAACACCAATCGCTAGCTCTATTACGCATCTGGTAGCAATATGGGCTCTATTGTAGCGCTGTTCGGCTCCTGTGTGGGCTCTGAACACAGGCATCGTAAGATATTTGGAGAAGGCATATCCACTATCTCCAACAAGCAACTCATCAATTGTCCATTTTCAAATTCTGCAGCAATTCTACTATTGTCCCAAATCATGTGTGAAACCCGGCCATCGCCTTAGCACATTCAAGATTTGCATATTGGCATCACAGATGATATATGTATTGATAGAAAAGAAATTCTTGCGATTTATGTGTAGTTCTGCTTGTACTCTAGGACAAAGTATGGGTATATGTACACAATCTAGGGCCCATATGACACTTGGAAATCCGCCAGTTCGATAGAATTCCCTTTTGTTCTTTGATATATTTTCTTGGCTCTGTGGCATGGACACATACAGTGGCTTTAAGGCTATCAAACTGTTAATCACACTGTTAAAAGCTCTTCTAGCAGTATGACAATGGATATTAAATGGATATTAATGAGCTCCCTTGCTACGATTTGATAAGTACCTGCGAGAACGATTTGCAGTCCACAAAGAAGTTGGAGGCAAAGCACAGGTCCTGTCAGAATCATGCTGCAGTATTGGCTCCAGCATACGAAGCAGCAAGTCTTTGATTCGTTACGAAACGCAAACCGCTCTTTGAAATCACTGTCGCTATGCATCACAAATGGGTCTCTCCTCTCCATTACAACCCTCACTCTTGGGATGTTCACCTCTTCCTCCCTCTCAATCTAGGTAATCTATAGAATTCGACACTTAAAATACAGGACTCAAAGATTGCACCTTACTCTCTTACTTTACTGCTACTACTGCGTAGGAGTAAATTTTGGCCTTATTTCCTCCTTAAGTTACTAACGTAGTAGCATACTCTTCAATGGTGCTCTTCACCTGTAATGGAATAAATAAATTTACCTTGGTAGTAAATAAAAAATTTACTCTTGGAGTAATTTAATCCTTTATTTCAGTACTATCGACTTCTGTCTTAGTAACTTAGTACTTTAGTTTTACCTATTCCTGGTTAGTGCTCGCTACCCTTAGCCTTGACTGTTCACAAAACA
The DNA here is from genome assembly GCF_023898315.1 of Schistocerca nitens. Lineage (NCBI taxonomy): Eukaryota > Metazoa > Arthropoda > Insecta > Orthoptera > Acrididae > Schistocerca > Schistocerca nitens. The sequence continues at coordinate 802,688,117 of NC_064617.1, read as the reverse complement.
TAGAAAGGGACTTGTACAACAAGGTGGATGCAAAAATCTTCCACAGTGACTGATCACAGCCATCATAGTCCACATGTAAATCTGTGGAACTGGCACTCACTGAAGCTGGATGTGTGCATTTTATCATTGTATGCCACAGCTAATGTTTCTGCAGGGCTAGGTGATGCATCATTTGTAAACAGCATCACAACAAGGTGAGCCCAGTGATGTGTAACCCAAAACAGCTTGCAATTAATCTGCAGACTAAACATTTGCATAAATCATTTCCAGTGGCTGTTCCTCTTATGAATAGGGAAACATATGGTCATCTAGTTTTGCATGCACATGCAATATCATTCTACATTTTTGTTGTCTGTAATACATACATTGTTGTGTTCTGTTCAGTATGTCAAGTGATGTGCTTTAATTGTGTGCATGTGCAGTTCATTAAACTGTATAATCTTTAGGCACATATATGTATAGTTACACATCAAATGATGCAACACACACTAAAGTGATAACACAACTTTTGGCAAATTGCACAGCCTTTTTTATGGAAATATTATTTGAAAGTTTAATGCTCGCAATATGAAATACGTAAAGAGTGGTGTGAAGCACCATACTAGCTCATCTGCCTAAAAAACATCTCAGGTTCTTTCTTCATTGCAATTTCATTGAAATTGATACTACTTTAATGTCATGGGTTTGCACAGAGAAGTATTATTGTATGACATGTTTATGACTAATCAAGTTAATTTCTGTGAATTTACATAGCCATGATGAAAGATAGCCATTGCACGGCAGCCACAAGAATTGAATGAAACTACTATTAATCTTTGCAAATAAATGAAAATTACACTGAAGTTAAATCATATAATCAAAATGCAAACTGTGTAAGCTATTGCTGCAGCTCTGTACCATTTAATATTGGCAATATTCAAATAAGATGTTGTGGCCGTGCAAATGGCCGAAAACATTCATTTGTAGGCTCGTGCTGTATTGTGCATTCAGATATTCTGAAAAAATAAGTCATTATTTTCATAACATGTAGGGCTGCTAAAGATAACACAAATAAAGGTTGTAAGAGCAAATAATCACACATATTTAACCAAAGTGCAAAGTAAGTACACTTACAAAGTGTCTCGTGTCTATTTTCATCCAAGATCAAGACCAGAGTAGTTAATTACATAAAATCATTTGACTGTTTCACAGCTATTAATATTTGTAACATAGAACAAAGAATAATATACATAGTAAATCAATTTTTAAATACAATTATGTGGAATGATAATTTTTTTCTGTACATTTTTTCAAAAGCCTTCCAAGAATTGGAAAAGTCTTAATTCATGGCTCTGTTCATAATTCCATTTGAATAAATATTGTCTTCCTCAGGCAACCAGCAATGGCCTTGCTGCAGTGGTAACACCGGTTACCGTCAGATCACTGAAGTTAAGCACTGTCGGGCTGGGCTAGCACTTGGATGGGGGCCATGTGGTCTGCCGAGTGCTGTTGGCAAGCAGGGTGGATTCCGCCCTTGTGAGACAAACTGAGGAGCTCCAATTTCGTAAACTAACATATGGCATGGAGAGTGGTGTGCTGACCACATGGCCTTCCATATCTGAGTCCAGTGACGCCTGTGGGCCGAGGATGACACAGTGGCTAGTCAGTACCGTTGGGCATTGGGCCTTCCAAGTCCTGTTAGGGTGGCTTTTTTTCCCCAGGGCAGCCAGTACTATTTGTTAAATTTTTCTGAGTTTTTATTAATTTGGTCTGTTCCTTCTTGGTGTTCCAGTTTTAGAATATATTACTGGTAGGTTTTAGATAAGTTACTTAGCAGTGCTTATAAGAACGATTGAGACAATGTTAAGAAAGACACTGATCTTTACTGATCCACAGAACTTTATGAGTTTATCTAACCACAGTGTCTGATTACACTAGGCTGCGAATGTTGTTGTTGTGGTCTTCAGTCCTGAGACTGGTTTGGTGCAGCTCTCCGTGCTACTCTATCCTGTGCAAGTTGCTTCATCTCCCAGTACATACTGCAGCCTACATCCTTCTGAATCTGTTTAGTGTATTCATCTCTTGGGCTCCCTCTATGATTTTTACCGTCCACACTGCCCTCCAATACTAAATTGGTGAGCCCTTGATGCCTCAGAATATGTCCTACCAACCGATCCCTTCTTCTAGTTAAGTTGTGCCACAAACTCCTCTTCTCCCCAATTCTGTTCAATATCTCCTCATTAGTTATGCAATCTACCCATCTAATCTTCAGCATTCTTCTGTAGCACCACATTTCGAAAGTTTCTATTCTCTTCTTGTCCGAACCATTTATCGTCCATGTTTCACTTCCATACATGGCTGCACTCCATACAAATACTTTCAGAAACGACTTCCTGACACTTAAATCTATACTCGATGTTAACAAATTTCTCTTCTTCAGAAATACTTTCCTTGCCATTGCCAGTCTACATTTTATATCCTCTCTACTTCGACCATCATCAGTTATTTTGCTCCCCAAGTAGCAAAACCCCTTTACTACTTTAAGTGTCTCATATCCTAATCTAATTCCCTCAGCATCACCCGAGTTAACTCGACTACATTCCGTTATCCTCGTTTTGCTTTTGTTGATGTTCATATTATATCCTTCTTTCAAGACACTATCCATTCCGTTCAACTGCTCTTCCAAGTCCTTTGCTGTCTCTGACAAAATTACAATGTCATCAGCGAACCTTAAAGTTTTTATATCTTCTCCATGGATTTTAATACGTACTCCGAATTTTTCTTTTGTTTCCTTTACAACCCTGTCTCACTCAATTCCCAACCACTGCTTCCCTTTAATGTCCCTCGACTCTTGTAAATGCCATCTGGTTTCTGTACTAGTTGTAAATAGCGTTTCGCTCCCTGTATTTTACCCCTGCTACCTTCAGAATTTGAAAAAATTTGAATTTGAAAGAATTTGAATTTGGCTACGAATAACATACCAAAATTACCACCAGCCACTGCCATTTATTTACAGATTCCTTATTAAAGAATAGGAAAGGTTCTTGCAGAAAAAATTGAAGCTTTTCGTAATGATCAGCCAACTCTTTAGTTTTCAAGAGTGCCAAATTCTTTTTACTTTGAAGTAATGTGAAATCATCTCAAAGAACAGCTGCATTTTCATAGGAAACTCATTCAGCTGCCCACAGTGAGACACCAAGTTCAGTTGCTTGACCATAAATTGTGAAACTGTAATGTATATTCGTGAGAGTACCCTGTAATAAATATTACACTTTTTTTTATATGTACTTAAAACTTCAGTAGCAATCTGATTTACTCTTTTCGTGCCACCTCGGCCATTGTTGTGGTATTCAAAACAGACTGATGTTGCTAATTACCTGTGCAGGTCTCTTCATCTGTGCCGGGCTACTGCAACCTATGTCATTTTGAGCTTATGTACTATACTTCCTTTAAAATTTTAAACTTGACCTCCCCCCACTTCTTTTGTCCATTACCAAATTAATCATTCCTCGCTGGCTCCTTACACACACACAAACACTCGGAATGGGGCAATCTTGAGAACTTAGGGACTGTAAACATGGACCTGTCACTGGACATCACCCGAGTTACAAATATATCAGGGACATTTTAGCCCTTCTAAAGTTGCCTTGTATACTGATGATAACATCATTGTGAAGTGGAAACATGAAGAAACAACTACAACGGAACCAAGGCCAGGCAGACCTCACTGTCTGACAGACAGGCACCTCCAAGCACCGCGGAGTTTGGTTGTAAACAGTCTCAGGGAATCAGCAGAAGAAATCATTTATGAGTTCCAAAGTGCTACCAACAGTCCAGTTAGAACAGTGGGATGTGGTCCCCTTACTATACCTAAGAAAAACACTCAATGTAGAAGGATAGGAACACATTTTACAGTGTTGTGTACTGTGTACAGTAGAGGAACAGTTTGAGATGATGATTTTTCTTTTCTTCCTCCCCCTTTCTCCAGATGTCTCACTCATGTCTCTAGCCACACATTGCCAAAAGACTGGCATGACACAACTCACCAGCCACTATGAGTGATGAACTCTGACAGTGAGTTGAAGCAACATGATGGAGTGAAGTACCCATATCTGTCATCCCAGTCAAGTTCGACTCTATGCCTAGCTGGGTTACATTGTTGCTGCTAGAGTTCTCTGCTAAATCTTTCCCCTTGAATACTTACAAAACATCCACAAATTTAATCATGTATTCTACTATGCTGTTCAAGATTATATTTTCCAACTGGAAACTTGAAACATCAGGCTGCACTCAGGTAATACGTTTGTGGCTACTAATTGCAGAAATTAATGCATCTGAAGTAGCACTCTATGCATACAGTCTCTGCCAGATTTGTGAAGCAGCAACTGCTTGGCACTGTCTCATATTGCTGCTAGTGCAGGGTTCCGTGCCAAACTTAGTTGGTAGCCATCATCACTGTTGATGATATTGTCATGGAGCCTTATTTCAATTGATTCTCTAATGAGAGGGATGCTGTCCCACAAGCCAGCAGCTCCGCACAACATTTTCTCAAATTTGAACACATTTCCTTCACTGAGGCTTTGCTCTGCCATTGCTGTATAATCTTCATCCCACCAGAGGTACACATCCAATGTGTTCCATGCAATGCTGTGAGATAGTGCTGTATTTGTCTGGTGTACTAGAGGCCAGTCATGTAAGGGATGCTGTATATCCCAGGTATTTGCCAACGTGGTTTGCCCTTTACTGAGCCAAGTTTTTTTTTTGTCCGAAGATGGATTCATATAGCTTTTTGTGAGGTTTTTGGCTGAAGGAGACGCAATGTAGGTGATACAGGCAAGTCCCTGTTTTACTCTCTTCTTTTCTGTAACTGTATCACTTGTTTTCTGCTGTGCACTTATAAAAAGCACTATGCTGTACCAATTTTGTTAAAACACATCTTTAAGGTATTGCAACTCAACTGGGAGATGGTCTTGTCACAAATTACACATGCCCTGTGAAACAGAGTTGTTAGAACAGTGTACCAATGTGCCAGACGATGACAACTCATTGCATGGAGGTACAAATCTGTGTGATTCTTCTTTCTGTAGATTGCATGTCCATGGGTACTGGCTGTTTTTCTTTTTATTAGACTGTAAAAATGCAAAACATCCACTCTGTTCTACCACCAACATTACCTGCTGTTTTGACGGAAATTGTTCAGGTGATCTAGGAACTCATTCATGCCATATTCCCATGCAGGTGTTACCCATGTAATGGAAAAAGTATCTAGGTTTGAGCTGTGTAGTTTTTATTGACATCTCCTCATAGTGCACCAAATAGTGATTGTCAATCTCAGAGGCAAGTGATGAGCTTGTGGTTATACCATCGACTTATTCTTAGAACTTCCCATCACATTTAAAATAGGTTGTGGTGGGTAAATGTTCAGAGAGCTTTACTGTTTGGGAATTAAAATAATCTGCTAAGAGTACCAAGGAATCTTGATGTGCTCGTCTGTAGAGGGATTGTACGTTGAAGCTCATAAGCAGATCATCCTTTTGCAGTTGCTTATCTTTCAATATGTTCATGAATTTGTCAGAGATTTTTATGTGGTGACTGCAGTGTCCCACCATTTATTTCAGAAGTGAGGCTAGACACTTGGCCACTCCATACATGGGTGCATTAATGGTATTGACCGTAGGTCACAGTCGTACCCGTTCTGTGTGGATCTTAGGCAGTCCAGAGAGGCGGCGTGGTGCTGGAACCTGTGGGTAAAGGTGCTTCATATCCAGTTGTTTAAGACTGAATCCTTAAGCAAAACTATTGCATTTATTGTCATCTTTAGTGTTGGGTCCTTCTGTAGCTGCTTGTAGGCCAGATCCTGTAGGACAATGTTTACTTTCTGGTGGTAGTCATCAACACACAATGGAACTGTCACATTTCCTTTGGTAGCAAGTAGTACTATCATATTCTCACTTTCTCTTTGCAATCTTAGTGCCGCCCTCCATTGTGCTGTTGTCACATTTGATTTCCGAAGTTGGGATTTGTCAATGATCCTGCATGTTTTTTGTCTAATTTCCTACATGTTTTCTGGCAGCAGGCCACAGTGTACTTCTTCAACAGCTCTAATAATGTCCTGTTTCAGTATACTGTTTGGAACAGAAGTGAAATTCAGCCTCTTGGAGAGGGCTGAGGTTGTGGTGGCATCTAGTTCCTGGTTGACAGTTGTTCTGGCATTATTGACATCCTGGGTCTTCACCTGAGCTGCTGCCAACCTCTTGAATGTTCTCTGTTTTCTCATATTAGCACACTTTCATTGTATTTTGGCTGCTGGCTTATGAGTTGCAGTCTGCCCATTTCCAGGATATGCTGATACTGTACCAGCAGTATGTAGGAGGCTTGTGAGTAGAGTTCGTGCAATCTTGTCTAGTGCTCTTCCTGTGCCACTAATGTGTTCCTTTGCTACGGCCCTGGCTTGCTTATAGAATCCATTCTGTTGTCTGTAATTTTACTGGATACTGCAGTTCTGCAAAGTGTGATAGGATGTCCTTGACTCAGCTCTGTTGGAAGGATGCTAATGTCTTAAACAGTTTTGCATTCCTATGCATTCTTTCTGCAGCTGTTTGAACCTGCAGAACATTTCCTCCCCATAGAGGCGCTTTAAATATGAATGCAGACTTTTTCTGCACATACTGCAGACAAAATCTTCCTGGGCTTTCACACAGGTGGCTAAGTAGAATTCTGTGGCATTTCAATGAATATCACTCTAATCATCATCTGGCAAAGTGTTGAGATTTTGCGAACATCCCTTATACAATGCTAAGTGGCCACCACCTCTCCCAACCCATTCCTCCTGGCAGTGCGAGGATTGCCTACCTGTAATGGGGCCGGACAACTGATCGACTCTTGGCGTGTTCAGTCTTGCCTATACTCATGACATGGCAAATGCTGGGTGCAGTCTTCGCATATAGCTGCTAATGCAGGGTTCCATGCTGAGCTTAGCTTGTAGCCTCATCCCTCTTGACAAGATTGTTGTAGTGCCTTATCTCAGTTGATTCCTTAATGATGCTCTCTCAAAAGCAACCAGGCTGGCACAAAGTTTTTGTTTTCTCAGATTTAGATGTACATCCTTCATTGAGGTTGTATTCTGCTACTGCTGACATCTTCATGCCCCCAGATGTACACATCTAAAGTGTTCCACACAACATTGTGAGTTACAGTGCTGTGTTTGCCTGATTTACTGGTAGCCACACTCACAAGGGATGCTTTATATCCCAGGTATTTGCAGTTGCAGTTCGTTCTTTACCAAATCAATCATATCCTCTTTTTTGTGTGTGCTAGAAAGGTGGCCAGGTTTTCTTTTCTGAGGAGTCTTCCAATTTTGGCTGAAGAGGCCCAAGGGCCCACTGCTTAGGTAATCAAAATTCTCATTACTTTTTGAGCACCTTGTATTCCTTAATCTCTTTTCTTATTTCCCATTAGTTCTTAATTAAATAAACTAGCCATAAGTCCAAATATTGTTTTGAATACCTCAGTGCTTTACTAGGGAGGGAAGGTGTGTGTTTGCTTTTCTCTGGCCTTTGAACTGTCTTATCCTACCAGTCATAGGAGGACCTCCAGTTTAATGTGAACACTGAACCATGGTATAACATGGAATTTTTCACATCAACAACCAGTGTTAGAGGTGAAAGAAGTGATAAGTGACAGATAAAAAAACCCGAGACCTTGGAATTTGTAGACTAGCACTTCACCACAGGAAACTATTTATTTTATATGCTTGCTGTGCATGTCTTTATTTCTTTGAGTGTTAAATTATTTATGAGTATGATTTGTAGCTATTCTGAAATCTGTGTGAATACCAGTAGCTCAGTAACTCTATCAGCACCCAGAAGAACATGATGATAAATTACAAGGGGGAAAAAACATATGTCCTCTATGAATTTAAACAAAAATTTTGCTGACTGATCTGAGGAAAAGTCGTAAGAAATTTTGATGTTACATAAAGGCTGTTAGTGCCTTAACCCAGTCTGTGGCTGGAAAATTATTAGTATTCATCAAAGGTAAGGAGAAGTACCATTGAAGCACCATATAGTGTTAGTGTGTTTCGTTAACAGCTGGGGGTCAGTGGTCACAAGTGTGGCAGTATGTGGGTTACAGTAACAGATACACCAATGAATTGCGCAGCAAGGATAGCTCAGTGGTAAATGGCGCTGCACAGCTGTAACCGTGTAGCAAGTGGGGAGTGTCACCACACCAGGGCAAGTCTCTTGTTTCAGTAGCATGACTAGGCACCATATTTTAATGAAACAAATGGGCACTGGAGGCACATAAATAAGTCTGGGTTTTAAAGCAGAGATCACTCATCATTGCTGGAAGCCAATAGTACCACCACTACAGCAGAGTGATGCCAGACTGCAAGGTGACTGGGCTCCGCCACCTGCAGCTATGGGTTCGAGACTGAGCTTTGCCTGCTTTCTGCACGAAGTCCTTCACGGGACTTCGTGTCTCAGCCCTGCTGATCTACCGTCTTCACCTTCCAACTCCAATGCTGAGTTTCTAGTGGGACTTGCCACCACAACGCCAGCCAACTGCTGTCCTATGGCGGCGGTTTTTACATTCCATAGCAGTGATGTGAGCAGAGTGAGGGGCCACCAGCTCTATGCGACACCGTGAGAAATAACCCACACAGCATCATCACAGCTGTGTGTGGAGCCCAGAGCTGCCGCCTAAGTGGTGTGCCATTGCAACACAACACAATGCTCTGCTGATGTCAATGCATGGTGCCTACCAGGGCTGCTGGCCTCAGCAACACAAGGCGCCAACCTGGCAGCCTCAGGCAGATGCTGCTACCCATTCATTGGCCCAGCCAAGGTCAGTGAGGAGGAGCATGCCTGCCTCACTATACCCTGTACCAAGATCCACAAAGCTCTTTGTAATTGTTAACAGTGTTGCCCATGGACACCCTTATCTCTATCACCTCTCCTCGCATTCCTCATCAGTGTCAGCAGGGAATATTTGAGTCCGTCACCATGCTGGTTGGTAACAACAGAAGGAACAACACCACGTACAGTATCTTCATTGTTGAGTGAGTGCAGTCTTTTTGTTTTGTTTTTGTTTGACTGTGAGTGTCATGGCAAGTCAGTGGATTTTGTCAGTGGGTGAGTTGAACTTGCAAGTTCAGTGGAAGACAGGCAATGCAGCCTGGTGGCTTTTGAGAGAGCATCATTAAGGAATCAACTGAGTTAAGGCACTACAACAATCTCGTCAAGAGGGTTGAGGCTACCAGCTAAGCTCAGCATGGAACCCTGCTATATGCTATATGCGAAGACTGCACCCAGCAGTCGCCATGTCACGAGTCTAGGCAAGACCGAACATGCCAAGAGTCGAACAGCTGTCAGGCCCCATCACAGGTAGCCAACCCTCGCGCTGCTAGGAGGAATGGGTTGGGAGAGGTGGTGGCCACTTAGCGTTGTATAAGGGATGTTCGCAAAATCTCAACACTTTGCCAGATGATGATTAGAGTGATATTCATTGAAATGTCACAGATTTCCACTTAGCCACCTGTGTGAAAGCCCAGGAAGATTTTGTCTGCAGTATGTGCAGAAAAAGTCTGCAGACATGTTTGGTATGGGCGACATGGATGTCATGAGCAAGAGAGCTAACCATGAATAGTGATTCCGGAGGTGAAGCTAAGTCACCATTTAAATGTATAATAATAATAATAATAATAATAATAATAATAATAATATGAGTATGAGCAGCCATTCAGGCAATAGTAATTAAGTTGTGGTGAGAAGTAATATGTTGCTGTTATCCTCAGTATTTTAGCTTATAAGGTAGTGAGGAGTATTGGAATAGAGGTATTTTTAGTGTTCTTTTTTTCTTATAATTGTATAACTTATAAGAGGTAATTACATCATGGTCACAGGTGTCTTGGGTAGCTGGGTTGTCAATATCATGAGGAGTCACCAAGGAGTAGGTGTTGAGAATTTTGAATGACAAAATAGATAAATTGGAAGCAGAAAAGGTGTGAAGTGTTACCTGTGTTTGGCCTCAGCTAATTGTAGACAGACTAATAGTGATACTGAAAGGATACAGGAATCATAGTACAATCACCTGAGATCCTATTTTGCTTTGCTCTGCGTAATCCTTCTTGTTGATTTCATCTCCATGGATTGAAATCTTAAGGCTGAAAACTATCTCTCGAATCCACAAAATAACAAATATAGCTTCTTAATGAAACATTATATTTTAACTGAATAGGAAAAGAAACACTTCTTTTAGTACATTTCTGTTGATAAACATTAACATCTGTTACCTTAATTGAACAGTCTTTCTGCTTCATGGGATGGAGACAAAATGAAACTTTTGTTGTCTTATGACTGACATCATTCTTTTTATTGTCACAAGCTTCAGGATTTTCTGGAGTGTTGCATGTCTCTGAGAACGAGTACACCTCCATGGAGCAACCACTGACCCAGCAAGTGTTTTGTGGTGGTAATCAGCTGTTAGAACCACCCATCTTGGAGAAATGTGGCGTTCAGCCTCCCAATTTAAAGCACATACAAATGAATTCTTGCACAACTTGCGGATTCGTATTTATTACCCACAAAATTTTCTGTGTGCAGACGAACATCATTCATTGGTAACAGATACAGGTAGTAGCCTTTTACTTTTATGAAGTATTATGTTACACTTCAGGTGGAGAAAGATAAGGAGTTAAAAGCACTTGATGCTGAGTTGATTAGGGAGAGGAGGAAGAAGCAGGAGGAAGCTGAAAGGAAGAGGAGCAGGCTAGTGGGTAATTTATCTGTATGTGCAGAATGTCTATCATAGTTAAATGATGATATGAATAGCAGGGCAGAATGCCTTAGGTGGTTAGACATTTTTTTTAAGTGGGAAGATTGGGTTTTGTAGATGGTGTCAGATTATTACATCCTGGTAATTTAAGCAAAACAGAGTAATGGCACTGCTGAAGTGAAACAAGAGTGGTGTAGAAGTACCAGCTCTGATATCCACTGCAATTTCAGAGTCTGGGGTAAGTGTAGTGCCAGCACAATAAGCAACATTGGTGTTTTAAGTGCTGTAGTATCTGCCCCATTGGGTAATAGAAGATGTGTTGAGGCCAGGGAGCCTGGGCACGATGCACAGGGGAGTGAAATTTTTGTGTCATTCAGTGTGAAACTGCAGACAATTTAGTTGTTTTAGTTACTACAAGAAATTCTCCATAGTTGTGTTGCAGATGTTGCAAAAGATATGATACAGGCGCATATGTTTCCTGAAAAACAGGGTAAATGGAGGAAAAGGAAGAGTAGACAAGTTTGTAAAGTCAGTGAATAGGCTGACTATGAGGCAAGCTCATGAAGTGGATGTTGATATGTTAAGGATAATTAAGACAGATAGTCATTTTAATTTGTAAGTGTGGAATGGAGAATTAGAAATTGTTTTTTTGATAAGGAGGGCAATAAGTGTACCAGTGAAATATCTTTTATAATATTTGAGTTAATCATCAGGGCAGGGGACCCTAGAGAGATGCTGCGAGGTTAAGCAATATGAGCAAGATATGAAAGATAAATTTATGGAGCCAGGGATGATACACTAATTCGTGCAGCAGTTGAGAATAGCTGATTTGGTGTTAGGTACTAGTTTTACAGATTAAGAGCTGAAGTAATTACAATAGAGATCTGGGCCAGAGTAAGACTTGAGGGTCTGGGTATTTTCTATAGGGGAGGGTAGTGAAGTGCCAAGACCCAGTCTTTGGTTGGAAAAGTAAAGTTTCTGCATTGGGGAAAAAAGTTGGTGAAAGTGAATTATTTGCTGTGTATGTTCTTGCTCTATTACTGTTGAGGAAAAAGGTTCAGGCAGTTTTTAACAACTCACATTCAACAAAACATAAATGTAATCACATCAGTTACATTTAGAACTTTCAGATCGGACACAACATTAAAGTTTGTATGTGTGCCAGCAATATGGATGTTCAGTACAAAGGATAGTTCCACTACTGCTGATTTGATTTGGGTAATGAAATCAGTACTTCCCTATTACTCTATGGATTCACCAAATTATATTCATAATATTCTTAAGATTATGTTCCCTGATAGTGTTCCCGAACATTTTTACTTTTGTCTAAAAGTACGAGGTACCTAATAACTGATGGACTGGCACAACTTTTCTGGGAATATATGTTAGAAGAAGCATTTTCATCATATTACCCATTCAGTTTCAGTGAAACTATAATAAATGTTAAAGATAAAAAAAAGAATTACAATCAACCATTACATTTTGATCAGAAAGTAAGCATCGCATAATATTGCACCACCTAAAAACTTTCTTTGTTGACAAAGCAGATGGTGAAACTTCACATCAGGAATTATGTGAAGCACTTTCTGAAGCCAACTTCTCCCTAAATAAATGACTTATTCCAGGATCAGATGGACCTGACATAAAAAAAATAAAGGCGTCTGGGCTTTTAGATAGTGATGTCGAGGAGACCTGAGACAGGCAACTTATAAATACTGGAACTTGGAACATTCATACAATGTATAATGCCCTGACGGTTGGCCTGTTTGCTGGGAAGAATTTGAAGGAATTTGGTCTAAGTTTAGTATCCCACATCACAAGTTTTTCAGCCAACAGGATTTTGGAACAGTGGGATGGCATTCAGTATTACCTCCCCTAAGCATATACATCTAAAACCGAATTCTGCTACTCTTCAGTCCAAATCCTGCAATGCCAATGTGAATGCGTAAATGAAAGCAGAACTTCATTTCATAATTTTATCTGCAGAACTATTCATTAAGTTCACATAACATTTTCCAAGCCAAACACCTTTGATTCACAAGCTGCATACAGAAATAGAAAACAATACTTTACACTGTTTTGGCTCATTTTTTGAAGGTTTCTGCTTTGAGAGAAATTGAAAGTATTTTTGAAGTTTTTCATAACAAACTCTTTATACTGCTCTGCTCGCTTTTGAACAAGGAGTTGTTAGCATGTAACTGAAGAGCTTAGTACGTAAGCTGAAAGAAAGTGACAAGCCATGGTTCCTGAAGAATGCCCAAAAACATTACATTGCAGCATGCAAACTTGTAATGGAAAGGAGGTATTTATGGAGTGCAGCACAGAAAATTTTTAGGTTTTACTCCGAAGAAAGAGCAAAGAGCAGAAGCTGCAGTGACTTGTTAAAGGTTGCAAAAGTTATTCTGTTTGATGTTCAGCAAGATTACTTATTAGGCAAGAGTGGAAGGTTCTACAGTTTGTAAAAGATAACCCAGCTTTAGATAACAAAAGTGCAATTACTGACAGCAGCATATCAAAAAAAGGGTGTCATCACCCACAGAGTTAAAGTATTCAGATGTTTCAAAACTTGTTAAGGCTTTTATTACAGTATCACATGGAAATGTGGACATAGAGATAAGATATTTCATTTTGAAGTACTCATGAAGATGACCTAAGATTTTTAAACAGTTTTCTGACTAAGGGATGCTTTGGGGTAATACCTCCATTCTCTGTCTGTGCCCGGTGACTCGCAGCTCATTAGGTATGGACAGAAAGCATCTGCAAATTATACTGCTTATAAAGAATAATGTGAAAAGAAAGAAAGCTTGAATTAGAAGAAAAGCAAAATGAGGAACAAAACAAAGGCTCCTTAAAGAGGCGATTAAAATGATGAGTAAAGAAAAGGAAAAGAAAAATGAAGGCTGGAAATCTTTCAGAAGAATCTTTAGAAAAGAAAATAGAGTATGATTATTTCAGTTTTTGCTAAGGTTTCTAAGAAACAGTAATCAAAAACATTTTGTTGATGCCGGCCGCGGTGGTCTAGCGGTTCTGGCGCTGCAGTCCGGAACCGCGGGACTGCTACGGTCGCAGGTTCGAATCCTGCCTCGGGCATGGTTAGTTAGGTTTAAGTAGTTCTAAGTTCTAGGGGACTTATGACCTAAGATGTTGAGTCCCATAGTGCTCAGAGCCATTTCAACCATTTCATTTCATTTTGTTGATCTTTCTACAGTATTAAAATATTTCATCACCTTTTAATCACCCCCTTCAAATATTTTGTCACCTTTTTCAAGTACCACCATGGCTTTTCACACTGAATTATGGAACATTTTTATGCTTTTTGGAGTAAGAAAATCTCCTCAACACTGAGTCTGAAAAAAGTAATTTTGTGAAATTTGGCTCACTCTGTTCGCGAATGAGGTGTGATATAGCCGACAGAGGCACAGTTGCGTTTTAATGTTTTTACTTTCGCTTTTCACAACCGCAATCAGGGTGTATACGACCCGGGAGATCTGTGAAAAACCCGGGAATTTTTTTGAATTTCGGGAATTTTTCTATTTTTAGTTAAATTTTTGTAACTTTGACTGGTAAGAACCAATACTCTAACAAGGAATATTACTGTATCTCGCAACTGCAGAATAATACTGCAGCAACAAAACACGAACAAGAGAAAAAAAAAAAAAAACGAAAATAAAAATTAAGTTGTAAAGGGAATGCACCATGTACTGTACAAGAACAAAACACCGTGCTCATACAAGCGTCTGCCAACAGCAAAATGTGTCAAAGGCATTAGGAAGGCTATGCAATGTTCATAACAACAAATTGCCTCTGATGAGTGTGACGTCACAACTGTTTACATTAAATTCGTTGCAGCAGTTGCGAGCGAGCTTATGAGCATGTGCAGATGAGTCGCGTATGAGTAGTACCTTCTCCCGCTTCTGAATACAGAAGTGTGGCAGTTAGCTGTAGAAGCAATAGCAGCAAGCAGCCAGATGCTATCCGGAAAAATTTTACTGGTGCGCCTAAGCTGCCAGATTCACGTATGCGCATCAGGCCCGGAACTGGGGGGCGGGGGCAAACCAGGGTATCTGCCCCGGGCGGCAGTTTCAGACGGGGGTGGTGCCCAATTCATATTATTGAGGAAAAAGACCTTGTTTCACAAAGCGTCAAGCATCCAGCACATGTTTGTCTATCGATTACTCATATGATTTTGAACGCTTCCCTGTTGGTTTTTGAACAGTTTTGATCAAATTCTAAGTTGATTTCTGAATGAACCGTAAGTTGATTTTTGAATGCGTGCGTAGTGTACGTGAAGTGTCTGCCAGAAGAATCCCCATCGCATCTAGGAATAAACTTTCCTGCAGACAAAAGGGGACGGGTCTATACGAGCTGAGCGAATAAAGCCGAAAGGGTTGAATGACAATCAGTGTTTATGTGGTTGACCGGGTTCGCAAATGATCAGCGCTGTTATAATTCATAGCGAATTCCATAAATTCAGACTATCGGAGTGGAAATAAACGACTAACAGGAATAACAGGCAATAAAGATTACATATTGTCTTCTCCGTGTACCCAAGAAAATGAAATTTTGACAGAAAAATTTGGCCAGACCGCTACACTACTGAGGGACACTTATACAATCCCCGGCTAGCAGCTGCTAAAGTTATATTCTGGGAGTAGCACGGAAAACGCGTTGTACGTACATGTAATAACGCCTAACCGGAGAATAAATGCGGGATAACTAAACCGGCGATCGTGGCAGGGTTAGTGTAGTTAACCAGAGAATAAATGATGACACTGGCAGCAATAGTTACAGAATTAGTGATGACAAGATTGTTTGTTAGAACGAGGAAGGAGAAGAAATGAGGACTCTCACAAATTACGGAAGAATATGACGATTCCAAATTTATATAAAAATTTCGTGCTACTACTTTTCGATCTCATGCTTCAGAAGCTAGAGAGTATGAATGAAATGTGAAACTATTTCCTAACATAAAACCTTTTGCTTGTAGTAGGCCTAATAGCCATCTGATATTGGTACTTCGTGAATTATATTCTGTCGTGTTATAAAAATGACCATTTGTGCCAAAACAGCCTCGTTTATTTGGTGCATGTAACAATTGCTGCAATATTAGGCAGGCCTATTTCGTTTTATGTAGCAGACAGTGACAAAATACACGTAGTCAGATCGAGAAACCACACCAGTCTTGGGTGCTATTTGTATTAACAGCTTTTCTAGTATTGGAGAACGACATTTCGTTTTTTCATATAGCAAAACGTTGACGAACATTGATGAGGTAATAGATTCTTTCCCAGAAAGGAAAGTACACCATATAAAGCTGTGGCAAGATTAGAGAGGAGAAAAAAAGCTAGCTTAAGGACTGAAGAAATGTGTACCGTCTTACTTGTCTCTTACCTTTACTCGTTTTATGTATCATATATTTAATTTTATGCCACACAGAACAGCAAGTTATTAGCTAATAGGCAGTAAAGACTGCAAATTTTCTGAAGAGTTCTTGTTCTGCCGCTTACAAATAATCCCATCCAGCATTAATTGCGAGATTTTTTTAAGAGAGGCAGGATGTCAGACCGACCGACTGGGAGCAGGAGAGGCACCACAGGACATTTTAATTTCACTGGCCGGAATGTAGTTTGATTGCACCCATTACAAAATATTACACGTTCGAATTCCACAGAGCGTAATAGAGAGACGTGCGATAGAAGAATGCTATGTGAAGAGGCTTGGCACTGCACTTCGGCACACTTTAAGACCAAATAACATGTCTTACGTTCCTTCGAACATATATGTTTTATGTATGAAACTCTTCAGAAAGATGTGCGCTACAAAATGAAGATATTTTTTAGCAATCGATTTTTTAAATTTTTGGCGTCCTACCTCAAACGCGCGAGGGAAGGGGGTAGCGCCACTATCTCATATTGTCCCGGTTCGGAAATATCGTAGACCCGGACCTGATGCACAGAGCAGTCTGAGTTGTATTCTATGTTCCTTGGTGGGGAGGTGGTTGTTTCCACGTGACCCGTGTTTACGTTAACTGATTTTGTTGTTTCATCTTCGTTTATTGCTCTCATGTCAGTTGAAAACAAAACGGATTTCTGTGGCCGGGAGCTCTCAAGTGAATTAAAATACATTCACATAATTACGGAAGGCTAAAATATATTATTAGTGTCAGATTTTATTTTGTTTCCACCTTTCTGACAGTCAAGCGTTAATCGCCTTGCAGAACAACGAAGCTATTTTTGTCGGTTTGTTAAAGAAATTTGACTTTTATTAATCTTTTCTGCTGATACCAATTTATTTGAAACGAAGTGTTTAATTCCTCACTATTGGCCAGTTTCGACTGTTCGCTGCATTTCAAGTTCACGTTTTCATCTTCTAGCACGTATGGTATTATGCCACAATAAAGAACCAAACATGAGATAATGCGGTACTGGTACTCCAAGAAAATTTACGTCTGAATCTGGACAAACGAATGTGCACTTTAAACCGAATTATGCATTTTAGTATGGTTCACAAAATTCCCATGGTCTTGCAGTATCCTCTAATGTCTTGTTTCTTTTATGACATAATGTAAGATCTTTTAATATTTTACATGTATGAACGTACGGGCTTCCTGCGTCATCGTAGCTGCGCAAGTTCGGCGACGCTTGTCATCTGGTGCAACTGTTAAATTGAATTTATTTCTACCAGGTAACGGGAAAATATTCCGAATGGTCGTTTGAAAAGCATTATTTTCAAGTAAAATAAATTTCCTTTTATGCAAGATGAATTCCGTGCGTGACTGTCCGATGAATTTCTTAAATCACAGACCGTTTGACTCTCATTCACAAATCAAATCTTTAAAGACAACCATTTGGATTATTTTCGAGCCCAGAAGATCAGACATTTATGTCGTTTTTAAAAATTTTACTAGCAGATTTGTGTGATGTATCTTAAAGTGTAACACGAGCAAAAAAGATCATTATGTGTGAAAGCTTAGCTTCTCTAGCAGCTTATTAATCTTAGATACCAACATTATACGTGAAAGCTTTTCTTTCCTTGTAGCAACACTATGTATAGTAATTTAAACCATTACCTTTTCCTATTTGTGTGTTCACGCTACTTAACAGTGTTGTTGCTATTGGCTGACTGTATCACGTGTTCTATGCTCTGAATATCCGCTGTCATCGGTTGGCGAGATCGCTTGACATGAGCTACGACTGACCTACAAAAGCGAATTGTAATCTCGATTTCAATCCTTCGGAAAATAACATGCAGTGTTTGGTGGAATTCGAAATTATACTTTCGTAATACGAAAATATGCAGTATACATGTTGCTGCACATCAGATATCGTTCCAAAACGTGTTTTATCCCCTGAGTTTCGTTTTCTAAAGTGCCGGGAAATTCTACGCCGGTGTATAAAATCACAACCATTGAAAGGATTGATAAGTTTTACAGTTCGGAGGAAAGATATACTGTTACTTAACACGGAAAAAGTGTATTTTCATCCGGGAGAAAGTGTATTTTCAACTGGGAATTTTTTTCCTCGCCTACGTATACACACTGCCCAATATTACCTAGTTATATGGCCAGTGCACTATTGTTTAACTTTCGATAAGCCTCATTAATAGGTCACAGGCGAACATCCACATACTGCTACAATACTTTTACTGTTGAACATCTATGAGTAGTGAAAACCTAACCATAGTGTTCACTATTCTTGAAGAATAAACCGGTACGTATGGAAACAGACAATGTCATTGTTCTTAGACACAGCCTATTGGTATGACACTTATTTCACTGTTAATTTGATGCATTGTTGCCATTCTAACCAACATAGGTTCCTCTTCTGAAACTCGGCTGTGGACTAGAGTTGGGCAACACGATTCTTTTTCCCGATTCGATTCCTACGATTCAGTCTCACATTGCGAATCGATTCCTACGATTCGGTCACGATTCATTCTAGTCTGTGATGGTACGATTCTTGTTGTTGTTGTTGTTGTTGTTGTTGTGGTCTTCAGTCCTGAGACTGGTTTGATGCAGCTCTCCATGCTACTCTATCCTGTGCAAGCTTCTTCATCTCCCAGTACCTACTGCAACCTACATCCTTCTGAATCTGCTTAGTATATTCATCTCTTGGTCCCCCTCTACGATTTTTACCCTCCACGCTGCCCTCCAATGCTAAATTTGTGATCCCTTGATGCCTCAAAACATGTCCTACCAACCGATCCCTTCTTCTAGTCAAGTTGTGCCACAAACTTCTCTTCTCCCCAATCCTATTCAATACCTCCTCATTAGTTACGTGATCTACCCACCTTATCTTCAGCATTCTTCTGTAGCACCACATTTCGAAAGCTTCTATTCTCTTCTTCTCCAAACTGGTTATCGTCCATGTTCCACTTCCATACATGGCTACACTCCACACAAATACTTTCAGAAACGACTTCCTGACACTTAAATCTATACTCGATGTTAACAAATTTCTCTTCTTCAGAAACGATTTCCTTGCCATTGCCAGTCTACATTTTATATCCTCTCTACTTCGACCATCAACCGTTATTTTACTCCCTAAATAGCAAAACTCCTTTACTACTTTAAGTGTCTCATTTCCTAATCTAATCCACTCAGCATCACCCGATTTAATTTGACTACATTCCATTATCCTCGTTTTGCTTTTGTTGATGTTCATCTTATATCTTCCTTTCAAGACACTGTCCATTCCGTTCAACTGCTCTTCCAAGTCCTTTGCTGTCTCTGACAGAATTACAATGTCATCGGCGAACCTCAAAGTTTTTACTTCTTCTCCATGAATTTTAATACCTACTCCGAATTTTTCTTTTGTTTCCTTTAGTGCTTGCTCAATATACAGATTGAATAACATCGGGGATAGGCTACAACCCTGTCTCACTCCCTTCCCAACCACTGCTTCCCTTTCATGCCCCTCGACTCTTATAACTGCCATCTGGTTTCTGTACAAATTGTAAATAGCCTTTCGCTCCCTGTATTTTAGCCCTGCCACCTTCAGAATTTGAAAGAGAGTATTCCAGTCAACATTGTCAAAAGCTTTCTCCAAGTCTACAAATGCTAGAAACGTAGGTTTGCCTTTTCTTAATCTTTCTTGTATTCTTACGGAATGCAAAAAGTTCTACATCGTACTCACAGATGGCAGCACATTGTCAATGGAGTTAGAATCGAACTGCTAGAAATAGTTTATTTATGAGGTGCATATGACGTTACAAGTGTGATTCTCGATTTATACGTGTAATGCCTTAATTGTTGAAAGGTCACGTTTGATTTGATTGCATCTATTGTTTTATTTCAGTATGCTAGGAAAGAGGAGTCGATTTGTGCGGAAGGTGGTGCAAAATTACGTGGTATGCCAGTTTGGTTGTGTGGCTTGAACATCTAACTGCAGACGTCTGTTTTATAGTAACAAAATCTAGCAGTGAGGCAGACGTGGTTTGGCTCATATCATCCTAAGTTTTTCTGTGCTAAGATGTCTTTCCAAGACCACATCACCCTTGTAATTCATAACGCAGCTGACAGCCCTCCCACACAGAACATTTCTTCTAAATACAAAGCACAGGTATTTTGCTTTTAATTTGTCTGAGAACTTGACGCTGTCACTACTATTTACGTGAGAAGACGACATACTTCTAAACAATAGGATTCAATCGTATACAGCGACATTACTTCACTAAAATTTAATATAAATCAGAAAACGATAACATTCGAAAACTCGAACTTGAAATTATTAATTAATTAAAAAGCTTTTGTTTAAAGACGGTATTACACTGCCAAGAAAGGTATTGGTTAGAGAGAGCCTACATTCTCTCTATATAGGCTCTGTAATATTGGTCTAGTGCGACAGCCATTTCGTGGCGGCTCTGATGGAACTAACAGAATTATCAAATTAGCAGTGAAGTAATGTCGCTGTATACGATTGTATCCTACACTTTAGAAGTATGTCGTCTTCTCACATAAATAGTAGTGGCAGAAGCAATTTCTCAGACAAATTAAAAGCAAAATTCCTCTTCTTGTTGTTGTTGTGGTCTTCAGTCCTGAGACTGGTTTGATGCAGCTCTCCATGCTACTCTATCCTGTGCAAGCTTCTTCATCTCCCAGTACCTACTGCAACCTACATCCTTCTGAATCTGCTTAGTATATTCATCTCTTGGTCCCCCTCTACAATTTTTACCCTCCACGCTGCCCTCCAATGCTAAATTTGTGATCCCTTGATGCCTCAAAACATGTCCTACCAATCGATCCCTTCTTCTAGTCAAGTTGTGCCACAAACTTCTCTTCTCCCCAATCCTATTCAATACCTCCTCATTAGTTACGTGATCTACCCACCTTATCTTCAGAATTCTTCTGTAGCACCACATTTCGAAAGCTTCTATTCTCTTCTTGTCCAAACTATTTATCGTCCATGTTTCACTTCCATACATGGCTACACTCCATACAAATACTTTCAGAAAAGACTTCCTGACACTTAAATCTATACTCGATGTTAACAAATTTCTCTTCTTCAGAAACGCTTTCCTTGCAATTGCCAGTCTACATTTTATATCCTCACTACTTCGACCATCATCAGTTATTTTGCTCCCCAAATAGCAAAACTCCTTTACTACTTTAAGTGTCTCATTTCCTAATCTAATACCCTCAACATCACCCGACTTAATTCGACTACATTCCATTTTCCTCGTTTTGCTTTTGTTGATTTCATCTTATATCCTCCCTTCAAGACACCATCCATTCCGTTCAACTACTCTTCCAAGTCCTTTGCTGTCTCTGACAGAATTACAATGACATCGGCGAACCTCAAAGTTTTTACTTCTTCTCCATGAATTTTAATACCTACTCCGAATTTTTCTTTTGTTTCCTTTACTGCTTGCTCAGTATACAGATTGAATAACATCCCTTCCCAACCACTGCTTCCCTTTGATGTCCGTCGACTCTTATAACTGCCATCTGGTTTCTGTACAAATTGTAAATAGCCTTTCGCTACCTGTATTTTACCCCTGCCACCTTTAGAATTTGAAAGAGAGTATTCCAGTCAACATTGTCAAAAGCTTTCTCTAAGTCTACAAATGCTAGAAACGTAGGTTTGCCTTTCCTTAATCTTTCTTCTAAGATAAGTCCTAAGGTCAGTATTGCCTCACGTGTTCCAGTATTTCTACGGAATCCAAACTGATCTTCCCCGAGGTCCGCTTCTACTAGTTTTTCCATTCGTCTGTAAAGAATTCATGTTAGTATTTTGCAGCTGTGGCGTATTAAACTGATTGTTCGGTAATTCTCACATCTGTCAACACCTGCTTTCTTTGGGATTGGAATTATTATATTCTTCTTGAAGTCTGAGGGTATTTCGCCTGTTTCATACATCTTGCTCACCAGATGGTAGAGTTTTGTCAGGACTGGCTCTCCCAAGGCCGTCAGTAGTTCCAATGGAATGTTGTCTAGTCCGGGGGCCTTGTTTCGACTCAGGTCTTTCAGTGCTCTGTCAAACTCTTCACGCAGTATCGTATCACCCATTTCATCTTCATCTACATCCTCTTCCATTTCCATAATATTGTCCTCAAGTACATCGCCCTTGTATAGACCCTCTATATACTCCTTCCACCTTTTTGCTTTCCCTTCTTTGCTTAGAACTGGGTTTCCATCTGAGCTCTTGATGTTCATGCAAGTGGTTCTCTTTTCCCCAAAGGTCTCTTTAATTTTCCTGTAGGCAGTATCTATCTTACCCCTAGTGAGATAAGCCTCTACATCCTTACATTTGTCCTCAAGCCATCCCTGCTTAGCCATTTTGCACTTCCTGTTGATCTCATTTTTGAGACGTTTGTATTCCTTTTTGCCTGCTTCATTTACTGCATTTTTATATTTTCTCCTTTCATCAATTAAATTCAATATTTTTTCTGTTACCCAAGGATTTCTAGTAGCCCTCGTCTTTTTACCTACTTGATCCTCTGCTGCCTTCACTACTTCATCCCTCAAAGCTACCCATTCTTCTTCTACTGTATTTCTTTCCCCCATTCCTGTCAATTTTTCCCTTATGCTCTCCCTGAAACTCTGTACAACCTCTGGTTCTTTCAGTTTATCCAGGTCCCATCTCCTTAAATTCCCACCTTTTTGCAGTTTCTTCAGTTTTAATCTACAGGTCATAACCAATAGATTGTGGTCAGAGTCCACATCTGCCCCTGGAAATGTCTTACAATTTAAAACCGGGTTCCTAAATCTCTGTCTTACCATTATATAATCTGTCTGATACCTTTTAGTATCTCCAGGGTTCTTCCATGTATACAATCTTCTATCATGATTCTTAAACCAAGTGTTAGCTATGATTAAGTTGTGCTCTGTGCAAAATTCTACCAGGCGGCTTCCTCTTTCATTTCTTAGCCCCAATCCATATTCACCTACTACATTTCCTTCTCTCCCTTTTCCTACTGAGAATTCCAGTCACCCATGACTATTACATTTTCGTCTCCCTTTACTATCTGAATAATTTCTTTTATTTCATCATACATTTCTTCAATTTCTTCGTCATCTGCAGAGCTAGTTGGCATATAAACTTGTACTACTGTAGTAGGTGTGGGCTTCGTATCTATCTTGGCCACAATAATGCGTTCACTAAGCTGTTTGTAGTAGCTTACCCGTGTTCCTATTTTCCTATTCATTATTAAACCTACTCCTGCATTACCCCTATTTGACTTTGTGTTTATAACCCTGTAGTCACCTGACCAGAAGTCTTGTTCCTCCTGCCACCGAACTTCACTAATTCCCACTATATCTAACTTTAACCTATCCATTTCCCTTTTCAAATTTTCTAACCTACCTGCCCGATTAAGGGACCTGACATTCCACGCTCCGATCCGTAGAACGCCAGTTTTCTTTCTCCTGATAACGACATCCTCTTGAGTAGTCCCCGCCCGGAGATCCGAATGGGGGACTATTTTACCTCCGGAATATTTTACCCAAGAGGACGCCATCATCATTTAATCATACAGTAAAACTGCATGCCCTCGGGAAAAATTACGGCCTTAGTTTCCCCTTACTTTCAGCCGTTCGCAGTACCAGCACAGCAAGGCCGTTTTGGTTATTGTTACACGGCCTGATCAGTCAACCATCCAGACTGTTGCCCTTGCAACTACTGAAAAGGCTGCTGCCCCTCTTCAGGAACCACACGTTTGTCTGGCCTCTCAACAGATACCCCTCCGTTGTGGTTGTACCTACGGTATGGCTATCTGTATCGCTGAGGCACGCAAGCCTCCCCACCAACGGCAAGGTCCATGGTTCATGGGTGGGTGGGGGGGGGGGGGGGGGGGGGGCAAAATTCCTATGCTTTGTATTTCGACGAAACAAAAGTTAAGCTAAATTTTCAGTGTGTGAGGGCTGACAGTTGCTTTATTATGAAATATAAGGTGCTGTGGAATTGGAAAGAGCACAGAAAAAAAAGGTAGGATGATACGAATCCGCACATGTGCACTACATAGGGATAGTAAATGGGAAATGCTTTTACGCTAGTTCCCGTCAGCCACCGCCAAATGTCAGCTTGGTTTTCACGAGAAATATTACGGCCCACGAACTTCGTTTGTTCGTTCCGAGCTTCCTTTGCTCACACGCATCCTCCACTAGGCCACTTGACTGCCACCTGGTGGTCGTAATCATTCGGTACGACTCGGCATAATCCGGAAGTTGCCTTCGAAGCATAGCGTACTAACAAGGGAACCTCCCCATCGCACCCCCCTCAGATTTAGTTAAAAGTTAGCACAGTGGATAGGCCTTGAAAAACTGAACACAGATCAATCGAGAAAACAGGAAGAAGTTGTGTGGAACCGTGAAAAAAAATTAGTTAAATATACAAACTGAGTAGCCCATATGCAACATAGGCAATATCAAGGCGAATGCGAGATAAGCAGAACTGTGGTCCCGTGGTTAGCTTGAGTAGCTGCAGAACGAGAGGTCCCGGGTTCAAGTCTTCCCTCAACTGAAAATTTTACTTTCTTTATTTTCGCAAAGTTATGTTCTGTCCGTTCGTTCATTGACGTTTCTGTTCACTGCAATAAGTTTAGTGTCTGTATTTTGCGACCGCACCGCAAAACCGTGAGATTAGTAGACGAAAGGACGTGCCTCTCCAATGGGAACCGAAAACATTTGATCGCAAGGTCATAGGTCAACCGATTCCTCCACGGGAAAACACGTCTGATATATTCTATACGACACTGGTGACGGCATGTGCGTCACATGACAGGAATATGTTGTCGACCCACCTAACTTGTACACTTAGTGAATGGGTAAAAAGATTCCTCTACCTTGCCCGATTTAGGTTTTCTTGTAGATGTGATAATCATTCCCAAAATAGTGATGAAAACATAAGAGTTTGTCACATAAACTGAAAATAAAAAATTAAAATTTTCACTCGAAGGAAGACTTGAACCTAGGTCCTTTCGTTCCGTAGCTGCTCTCGCTAACCACAGGACCACGGTACACCTGGCCTCCCCGTGTCCTTGATGTTACCTATCTTCATATGGACTACTCAGTTTGTATATTTTACTAATTTTTTTCATAGTTCCACACAACTACTTCCTGTTTTCTCGATTGATCTGTGTTCAGTTTTTCAAGGTCTATCCACTGTGCCAACTTATAACTAAATCTGAGGGGGGTGCGATGGGGAGGTTCCCTTGTAAGAATCGACGAATCGTTGGAACTTGGAATCGTCACGACTCGGAAACACGCAATCATTCTTACGACTCGTTTGAACGACGATTCGTCCGTATCACGATTCGATTCTTACGATTCTTTATTTAGAGTCGTTCAAATGAACGACTCATTCACGAATCGCCACAACTCTACTGTGGACTGACTGTCTCGGAACCAAAAATCGGGCCCTTATATATCCTCACAATAATAGGTGCTGAAACTACACATTGCTTAAAGTTAAATTTACAGAAATTACAATTAGAACTTAACCAATTAAATTAACTGAATACATCGAAAAATTCCATCTTTTCAACAGTTTCTTCTACTACAAGAGTTGGACTGAATTATTTGTTTAAATCATAAAATTAACAAATAAAGTACCACAAAGAATACTTTTGACAAAACTGTTAATTACTTTTGAATTAATTAAGGGCTGTCTTTGCTAACATGTTTTCGAATTATATCCAAATATATACTTTAAGATTACTAGTATTTTGTCTTCCAATTGTTTATAATTAGTACAGAATTTATATTTTTTATATGTCTTCAGTAGAATTTAAGTTAAAAAACGATTACTGATTTCGTCCTATAATGAAAGCTACTAACTAGGAATAGTCAAAATAAATAATAAAATCAAGTACATACATAAAACTGAGGGCTAACCTCTCTCTTTTATGAAAATACAGTCTACTCGCATATGTTAATGGAATTAGCTCAAATTGAAAAAACGAATTTAAGGAGTCAGATGGCAAAATATGAGGGGAAGTAAAATTATCCCAGCTTGCATCGTCACATCACCCCCTCATTCGGTTGACCAGATACATGTTTCAAATGGCTAACTGGGCAATGCAATGACCACAAGTGATGCCAGAAATATGGTTTAAAATATTCACACAAAAAATATTACATAAGAAATCCTATCAAAAGCTACAGTACATATATTTTTCAAATTTCTGCTTATACTAACTGGCCATTTGAAAATCCCCATACAAAATATCTACATACAGTGTATTATAAAATTGCATGAAATATCTGCAAGTTATACTTTTAATAAAAATTAGGCATCTTCATCATAAGTGATGTCCTTTTTGGGCAAGTGAAGATAACATTTAAAGATAAAAAACATTTGATACAAGTTCTGTCTTGCTTCAAATTATAAATCCTCATGGGTTGCAATGGACAGAAAACTTCACTTGCTCAATGTTCAGTATTTTTCACAAGCACTTTCACACTTTTAATGAGCTTTTTCACATTTTCTCACCAAGTTGTCCACACCTTCAACTGGTCCAAGTGGCAGTTAGCAAGGAAATGCACTGCTATCAGTTCCCTTGGAGATGATTCTCCTCCGCCAAGGTACATGAGAAAATCAGACAAAATACCCTACTTAGTACACTTATTGTTTAACACTAATGGGAAATGATAGTCATTACTTCACACACACACACACACACACACACACACACACACATTACATAGTTCTCATAACATTACAATAATTATCACTAAAACTGACTACAGTACAAAAGGTGTGGACTCGTAAAAATTTAAAATCAAGTGCACATTACACCAAAGAACATTATTCTTAAGTCATAACTGTCTGAAACTGATTAAACTTGAAAGACTTTTGTTTCTTTCCCACTTGCAAACATCACCTAAAATATGTACATTACCTCTAGTAAAAACTCAAGATGTGCAGTAGCATAGCTTTACTACTCATTATGCTATGAAAAAAATTAGTACCATCACATAATTACTATTCAGATCAAAATTAAGGGGATGGAAGTTGTACCAAATCATTGCCCTATTTCTCCATTCTGAGTACTACTCTCATTCAAGCAGGAAATTAAATGCTCACAAAGTCACAAAATGTTACCAAATAGTTTACCTGTCAGAATATTCACATCAGTCTGTTGCCTCACTTATCAGTTAATTACCTCAGTTACCAGTTAATCAGTGAAATTATTGTTCTTTCTTCCAGTATTACCACCTCAACCTCCTAATTCCTCAGAGCACAAATAGAAGTTTTCAGATAACCTATAGATCTGATAATGCAGAGTTATATGACTTGTACCTCACCAAAATATTGCTCTTTCCATTAAGCTCTCATTCCCAGCTACAGTGTCATGAATTGCACAATACACAGTCCCCAATGTTGCCTAGTTCACAGATAGATCACCAGTACATAAACACAACAATTATTTGTATACAGTTATCTTTTCCATTACTCAATTCTGTCTATCAGTTCCATTATTTTATGTACCTTTCTCACTAAGTTAACTAGTGGAGTGCATTCTCAAAAAATATCCCTGCTGCATAGACAGGCTCCCTAACCATTAAGACCGTAGCATTATTAATTATTTTATTATTTCATTATTGTCTAATTATCTAATAAATAAACACCTGCTTGGCTTATCCAATGCAAACTTGACTCTACTGAAAAACACTCAACAGTAACAGATCCTTATGCTAAGGCAAACAAATCTCATTACTGGTCAGACAAAATTATCACTTAGAAAGACTATTATTTGCTTGACAACCTAGCTGGAAGGGCGATATACATACAGATCTTGCTTTTTCTTTCCACACACTTTACTCCAGGCAATTATGTCTAAAGTTGGAATTCCTTAATGTTAGAAAATGCTGTACCATTACACACTTCTGTGGGTACACAGTTATCTCCATATACTGACTTCGCTGAACACCAACACTTCTATTATACCACAATTAATATCAAGATTGAGTATTCAAAACAGTTTTTATTGCATATTGTCTGCTCTGCTACTGCTGCTGTTGTTGTCATCTGGATCTGAAAGGCTGCGGCAAGTTGTAATTATCTCGGCAAGGCATCTTGTTTATCCCGGTCAGCTGTGTCCAACTGCATGCTGATTGGCTGCTCCTGTACTCAATGGCTGCTTGAGGGTGCTCAACCCGGTATCTATAGATCAATTCAGAGAAAGTTTAGGAAATGTAAACTGGGAAGATGTATAAAATGAGCCAAATGCTAATGATAAATGCAGCATATTTCTTGATAAATTTATATCCCTTTTTGAACATTGTTTCCCATAGAAAATTACTAAATGTAACACCACAAACTTTTCAAAGAAACCTTGGATTAGTATAGGTATTAAAGTGTCGTTAGAAAGAAAAAGAAAACTGTATGAGACTGCAATAACTAGTAAAGATCCAGAAGTAGTTTTACACTGTAAAATCATTGTAACATACTGAGAAAAGTTGTAAGGAAATCAAGAAATATGAATGTTAGAGAAGAAATTAACAACTCAAGCAATAAAATCAAATCAGTGTGGAATGTTGTTAGAAGGGAGACAGGAAAAGTAACCACTGGGGTAGGTAGTAGTACTGTTAAAGTGATTAAGACTGTCTTAACCAACAGTACACAGGTAGACAATGTATTTAACAATCACTTCTTAAGTGTAGGAGAAAAAATTGGTGAGAATAGTTCAAAAGATAGTCAGATTAAGTTTCATCTAACAACCTCTTGTGAAATAAGGAAAATTATGAAATCTTTGAAAAATAAATGTTCTGTTGGAGTAGATGGCATCTCTAATAAGATATTAAAACAATGTGGAGCAATTACAGCTGATGTTTTGAGTCACATATGTAATTCATCACTATTTTCAAAAATCTTTGAGAAAGTAATGTACTAAAGAGTGGTTAGACATCTCATCAGTAATGGGGTACTTAGTAAATCACAGTTCGGATTTCAGAAATGCTGTTCCACTGAGACAGTAATATACAATTTCACTGTCCACATAATAGACTCTTTAAATAGTAAAATGTCACCAGTAGGAATATTCTGTGACTTACCCAAAGCATATGATTGTGTGAACCATGACATTATGTTAGAGAAATTACAATTCTATGGTATAAATGGAACAGCATATGAGTGGTTTAAGTCATATCTACAGAACAGGAAGCAAAAAGTCTCTTTATATGCTTCAAGTGATTCAAAGGAGTTTGCCACTTCATCTAACTGGGATGAAATTACATTAGGTGTTCCAAAAGGTTTGGTCATGGGTCCCCTCCTGTTGTTGATATATGTGAATGACCTACCCTCTTATGTGAAACAAGATGCTGAACTGATACTGTTTGCTGCTGATACAAGCATAATTATTAATCCAGTAAAAGAAAGTCCGATAGAAAATGATACAAATAAGGTCTTTGGAAAAGTTATTAATTGGTTTTCTGCGAACGGTCTTCCTCTGAACTTTGAAAAAACACAGGACATCGACTTTTCTGCTGCAAAAAGTGTAATTCCTTCAATAAGCGTAAACCATCAAAAGAAGTCAGTAGCTAGGGTAGTGCATACGAAGTTTTGGATGTACATATAGATGAGAATCTTAATTGGAAAAGTCATATTTTGGATCTCCTAAAGCAACTAGGTTCAGCAACTTTTGCAATCAGAATAATGGCCAATTTTGAGGATGTAGAAAATAATAAGCTGACATACTTTGCATACTTCCACTCTCTGATGTCATACGGAATAATATTCTGGGGGCAACTCAACACTTAGGCAAAAGGTATTCACTGCTCAAAAGAAAGTGGTTAGAATAAAGTGTGTGGGGTTCATAGTCCCACATCTTGTAGCCATCTTTCTAAAATATTGGGCATTCTTACAACTGCTTCACAGTACATTTACTCTGTAATGAAATTTTTTCTCAACAAAATGGACCAGTTTAAAATCAACAGCCACATTCACGATTACAATACCAGATAAAAGAAAGACCTACACTATCCTTTACTTAACCTATCTTTGGCACAGAAAGGGGTAAAACATGCTTCTGTAAAACTTTTCGATAAATTACCAGATGAAATAAAACGTCTGATAGACAGCAGCAATAGTTTCAAAAACAAATTGAAATCATACCTCCTTGACTACTCCTTCTATACCATAGATGAATTCTTGAATATGAGTAAATAAATCTGTAGATATAATATATGCATTTTGTGCCATTTAAGGGAATTGGATAGATAATAGAAATATTTAGGTATAACACTTTAATGTAAAAAAAAAAAAAAAAACTTGTTTCCTGTGTGCATTTGACACGTTCCACATCATAACAGGTTTTCCATGCTATTGTTCAATGGAACACACAACTAACTAACTAGCACCCGCTCACTGATTGGCTGCTGTAATATTGTGTGGCCATGACACCTAATCACTGATTGACTGTTGCATCACTGAACTGTAAACCACTCTTGATTTCAGTGCTCAAAGTTTGCGAGTCCTAGTTTATTGTGGCTACATACAATATTCCTCACCCCAGGCACAGTATGTAGCAGTTCTGCCTGCTTTATTTATTTGTTCATTTCTTGTCCTTGGTGTCGACATACTGTGTTGCTACACTGGCTGAAAAATGGGTTGTGGAAGTACAACACAGACTACTTTAAATGATGTAGCCGACAGAGGCACAATTGCGTTTCATTGTCTTTTACTTTCACTTTTCACAACCCCCAATATTATACAGTTATATGGCCAGTGCACTATTGTTTAACTTTTGATAAGTATCATTAATAGGTTGCAGGTGAACATCCATATACTGCTACATTAGTTTACTGTTGAACATCTATGAACAGTAAAAATCTAACCACAATGTTCACAGTCCTTGAACGATAAACAGGTACGTATAGAAACAGACAATGTCATGGTTTTTACACACGGCCTATTGGTGTAACACTTATTTTACTGTTAATTCAATGCATTGTTGTCGTTCTAACCAACACAGGTTTCTCGTCTGAAACTCGGCTGTGGACTGACTGTCTCAGGGCCAAAAATCGGGCCCCTTATATATCCTCACAATAAGAGGTGCTGAAACTACACATTGCTTAAAGTTAAATTTACAGAAATTACAATTAAAACTTAACCAATTAAATTAACTTAATACATAGAAAAATTCCATCTTTTCAACAGTTTCTTCTACTACAAGAGTTAGAGTGAATTATTTGCCTAAATCGTGAAATTAACCAATATAGTTCCACAAAGAATACTTTTGACAAAACTGTTAATTACTTTTGAATTAATTAAGGGCTGGCTTCGTTAACATGTTTTCGAATAGAGCCAAATAGATACTTTAAGATTACTAGTATTTCATCTTCCAAATGTTTATAATTAGTACTGAATTTATATTTGTTTATGTGTCAACAATAGAATTTAATTTACAAAACAATTAGTGATTTCACCCTATAATGAAAGCTACTAACTAGGAATAGTCAAAATAAGTAATAAAATCAGTTACATACATAAAACTAAGCACAAAATTAGATCTGGTGTTATATTCTTTAAAACTGAGGGCCAATCTCTCTCTCTTATGAAAATACAGATACTACTCCTGTATGTTAATGGTAATTAGTTCAAATTGAAAAAACAAATTTAAGGAGTCAGATAGCAAAACAAGAGGGGAAGTAAAATTATCGCAGCTTGCTTCGTCACACAGTGTGCAGATATTCTGCATAAGTACTAAGAGTAACCATTTGATATTGAAAAATATTTTTTTTCAAAAGGTTGTAAATTGAAATGTTCCATTTTCTATGAAGAAGCATCTTTATGATATTGTGCAGAACATTATTTTTATTGTGTAATTTTTTCATGTAAGACACGATCAGAGAATTGATAACAACACAATATTCCAGCTTTGTCTTATTTGCTTCTTTCAGTGTAGAAGCTCACCAGGCAACTTTTACATCACTCTGTAGTCTGCCTATCTTACTCTATACCAAATTAATTTTCTTCATTTATGGCTGGTAGTTCAACTGTTTGACATAAAATGTGTATATTAATTGTCTCCATTTCGTTAAGATAAGTGACCATTTTACACGTTTTTGTGCTATGATGTAACTGTCATATAAAAGAATTCCCTACATCAAACAGTGGAGACCCCAGGTAGGAATGTAAGTGCCTTTTAATTGTACCTGTCTCCAACTTGATGTGTCTTCTTTACAGTAAGTGTAATTCCCAATGTTATTGAAATGAGGATTTTTAGCCAGTCATAGCCATACACACATGGCCTTGTAATTTATTCTGTAGGACTTTGGCACGTACATTCTCAAGGCAATCATATCATATCTATAAGCACAATAGTTCTTGTAATTTAAGTTTATAATTATTGAAAAATTGTTACAATTGCTGCAATGATGAGAATGTGTGACTCTAATGTGAACAGAAACTTAAAGTGGATAATAGTTCTAAAAGGCTTTAGAGCAAGATGTTCTTTTTTGTGGCTTGAAAAATGGAAACGGAGAAAGGTGGAAAACAAGATAGGGACAAAACACTCATTAAACCGCCAATAGATAGGGAAAAGAGTCTAGCATAATGAAAATAGAACAGGACAATACATGCATTGTAGTGCAGCATGTAAGATTCAGGTTATTGGAGGGCTGCCCAGAGGGGATAAAGTAATGCAGTGTAGATGTTGATTTACAGAATAGAGGTGAGAGATCCAGCAATTATTTGGCTAAGGGACCATATATAGAAGTAATATAGTAATCCACCAGTCACTACACCTACCATTTGTGGACAGTGTAGTGCGCACTGACATATAAGTGGCACATCCGCATCTACACAAGGCAGTCATCAGGGGCAATCTGGTCACTGACCACCATCGTCAGTTCTGTTGAGTGCTCGCAGGACTTCATCAGCGACACCTGACTTGAATTGTATCTTTATGAGGGCATGCGTGGGTCTCTGGGCCTTCGATTGTTAAATGTGTTTGAGAGATGTAAACTCATTTTGTCCTTACTAACGTCCCAATAAATTGTATTTCTTTCATGGCCATGTGTTTTCTTATGTTCCTAGTTACAACACAAGTTGTGACTTTGAGGCTTGAATTTTCGTGTGTTTCTGATTTTGTGGTTCTTCTGCCATTTGGCCCTTCTATGAAAGTTTTACTCCAGGAATTACTGCAATAACATCTGGGACATACAGCTGTGTTAGTACTTGTTGGCTATGTTGACCTAGGCTCTAGCTCTACCACTAGTTGTTTTCCTGCTGCCATTCTCCCCTGTTGTCCCCTCCCCCCCCCCCCCTCCCCCGCCCGTGATGAACCCAAGGAAGACTGGACTGCTTGAGAGAAGCAGTTTCACCAAAATTTTGTGGTGTTCCATGTAGTCAGCATGGAGATCTGCAAGGCTCTTTTCCTATCTTAAATACCCCCTTGTATGTGCCACTTAATGTGCCAGTTAGCTCCTTGGCAAGAACCAGTGTAACTTTCTTCACTGTTGTTCTATCAGCACAAGAGCGTACACATGTGGTTATTGCATGTGTTGAATTCTACCAATGTCGCTAGCAGTTGCATGAGTTGTATCATGTTTGGGCAGCTGAGATTCACGGCCTCAGTTGTAAGGGTCATTTTGTCAGGGCTAAGTCTTGGAAGTATTATGTGGGCACCATGGTCAAAGATGCAATCATTTGTTAGGCCCCACATAAGGAGGTCGTGACGAAGCAAGCTGGGATCCTTTTACTTCCTCTCTTGTTTTGCCATCTGCCTCCTTAAATTCATTTTTTCATTTCTGACTAATTACCATTAACATATGTAGCATTTTCATAAAAGAGGAATGTTGGCACTCAATTTTAAAGAATACAGCGCTAGATCTAATTTTGTGCTTAGTTTTGTGTATGTCATCAATTTCCTAATTTATTTTGACTATTCCTAGTTAATATCTTTAATTATAGGGTGAAATCAGTAATTGTTTCATGATTTAGATTCTATTGTTGACGTAAAAACAAATATAAATTCTGTAATAATTATAAACATTTGGAAAAAGGAGCACTAGGATTCTTAAAGTCTTTATTTGGCTCTATTCAAAAACACGTTAGCAAAGCCAGCCCTTATTTAATTCCAAAATAATTACCAGGTTTGTCAAAAGCATTGTTTGTATAACTGTAGCTGTTAATTTCATGATTTAAACAAATAATTTGGCCTAACCTTTGTAGTAGAAGAAACTGTTAAAAAGAACCAATTTTTCTATGTATTCAGCTAATTTAATGAGTTATGTTTTAATTGTAATTTCTGTAAATTAAACATCAAACAATGTATACTTTCAGTACCTATTATTGTGAGGATATATAAAGGCTCGATATTTGGGCCCGAGACAGTCAGTCCACGGCCGATTTTTCAGACAAGGAATCTGTGCTGGTTAGAACAATACGTACCGTATTAGTCTCCAAGGACTGTGAATTGTGTGGTTAGGTTTTTACTGCTCATAGATATTCAACAGTAAACTATTGTAGCAGTATGCTGATGTTTACCTGCAACCTAATAATGAGACTTACCAAAAAGTTAGCCAATAGCGAACTGGCCATATTAACTGGGAAATACTGGGGGGTTGTGACCAGTGAAAGTAAAGAAATGTGAAACGCAAATATGCACCTGTCAACTACATCATTTACAGTAGTCAGTTTTGAACTTTCATCCCCATTTTTCAGCCAGTATAAGAATGCAACAACGCAGTACGTCGACACCGAGACTGTCAATGAAGAAATAAAGCAGGTGAACGTCACAAGGTGTGTCAAATGTGCCCTTCAGTTTGAGGACGCTATAGTAGAAGAGGTTTTGAATATTGCACACTTCTTTGACGTGTCCCACACTGTGGGCTGCCAATTACAGGTTTGGAGTGAGGCCACATTTGTTGGTAGTGATCAGCCCCAGTCCTTGGAGCGCAGATTGCTGAGGGAAGAGGACATAACCACAGTATAAACAAGCCAACTAGGCTACCATGGACAAACATGTCACTGGCAGCAGGAACAGAGAACGACACTTCCTTCATGCCCCTTTTGTTTCGTACAACGTGAGCAGACAGCCTGCCCCAAATGGTGGGCCTCTTGCCACAAATTTAAGAAGACGTTTCAAGCAGCAGTACGTCAAACTCTACAGCCCCCCCCCCCCCCCCCGCCTCCTCCTTTTCCAGCAGTCATCATTGAAGCATCCAGCAGTCTACATCTACATCTACATCCATACTCCGCAAGCCACCTGACGGTGTGTGGCGGAGGGTACCTTCAGTACCTCTATCGGTTCTCCCTTCTATTCCAGTCTCGTATTGTTTGTGGAAAGAAGGATTGTCGGTATGCTTCTGTGTGGGCTCTAATCTCTCTGATTTTATGCTCATGGTCTCTTCGCGAGATATACATAGGAGGGAGCAATATACTGCTTGACTCTTCAGTGAAGGTATGTTCTCGAAACTTTAACAAAAGCCTGTACCGAGCTACTGAGCGTCTCTCCTGCAGAGTCTTCCACTGGAGTTTATCTATCATCTCCGTAACGCTTTCGCGGTTACAAAATGATTCTGTAACGAAGCGCGCTGCTCCCCATTGAATCTTCTCTATCTCTTCTATCAACCCTATCTGGTACGGATCCCACACTGCTGAGCAGTATTCAAGCAGTGGGCGAACAAGCGTACTGTAACCTACTTCCTTTGTTTTCATATTGCATTTCCTTACGATTCTTCCAATGAATCTCAGTCTGGCATCTGCTTTACCGACGATCAACTTTATATGATAATTCCATTTTAAATCACTCCTAATGTGTACTCCCAGATAATTTATGGAATTAACTGCTTCCAGTTGCTGACCTGCTATTTTGTAGCTAAATGACAAGGGATCTATCTTTCTAGGTATTCGCAGCACATTACACTTGTCTACATTGAGATTCAATTTCCATTCCCTGCACCATGCGTCAATTCGCTGCAGATCCTCCTGCATTTCAGTACAATTTTCCATTGTTACAACCTCTCGATACACCACAGCATCATCTGCTAAAAGCCTCAGTGAACTTCCGATGTCATCCACAAGGTCATTTATGTATATTGCGAATAGCAACGGTCCTATGACATTCCCCTGCAGCACACCTGAAATCACTCTTACTTCGGAAGACTTCTCTCCATTGAGAATGACATGCTGCGTTCTTCATCATCAGTCCTCATTGAAGCATGGATGATGGATAAGCCATTAATCCTACTAGTCAACTTGTGGGCTGCCGTGTCTCTCCTCAACTAATAGACGTCCGCCAAGCTAGGATTCCCACCATTGGTACGTTTCGGCTATCAGCTGCTGAGTTATAACAAACAGTGGATTCCTTTTCTTGGCCAGTACACGGCCAACACAGTTTATAAGTCAGTTGTTTATTGTGTTATATACTTGGTGGTTAATGAAGTGAGTACTGAAATTTTTTTTCGATTAGATGCCTTTGCTACTTTTGGTTTTTCTCTTGCGGATGTGGAGCATCTGGTGTCAGGCCAAGAGCCTTATCATGAACTAGATTCCTTGTGTTAGGTTGTGCAAACAGTTTCACAGCACATTTCACCCTCAAACCCTACACTCAACCCCCCATTTTTCGGGAACAGGCAGGGCCAGTAGCTTTAAGTGCCCAGGTTAAAATGGAGCTGGATCGCTTAACATCATTGTGAATGATTTATCGATTTCCTCAAGTGAGTAGGCTAAGCCCATAGTGGTTGTAAAGAAGCCATCCAGTCAGCTTCAGCTCTGTGACAGCTTCAAGATCAATATTAATGCATAGGCAGCCACAAACACTTACCACCTACCTCTCCCAGAGGAGTTGTGCACAAAGTTGTCTGGTGGTCAATTCTTTTCAAAACTTGACTTGGCCAAAGTCTCTGTGGTTAAGGTACCTGTTGGCCTCTGTCAGTATCAACAGCTAATGTTCGGGGTTACTAGTGTGCCTTCCATCTTTTGACATTTCTTAGAACAGGATATGATGGTTGTCCCTCATTGCATTAAATACTGTGATGATATTGTCATGATAGTTGCTACCATGGAGTATCACCTACGTGACCTCTGTTTGTTTACTGTTCTATAGGCCATGGGCCTCAAATGTAATCTCGCTAAGTCTCACTTTCCCCAATATCCCAGTGTTTATTAGGGGCGTGAAACTCCCCAATAGGGCGTGCACCCTATGGAGCAACAGGTTGCCACCATTATGGCTTTTCCTGATTCATCTAATCTACAAGAATTTCAGGCATTCTTTAACCAAGTGGCATACTATCACTAGTTTATTCTTAGACCAGCTACTATCACCCATGCCTTTCATATAATGCTTTGGAAAAGTGCTTCTTTTGTTTGATCTACAGCCTGCGAGCATGTATTTGTGTGGCTTAAGGGTAGCCTTTGCTCTGTGCCATGCTGTAACATTTCAAAACAGGAAGCATGTGGTCCTGGCCACAGACATGTCCCAGTAAGGGATGAGGCTGTCCTGGGCATTGTCATCCAGGTGGTTACTAATAGCCCTTTGCCTTCGCATCAGAGATACTCAACTCAGCTGAGCAACTTTATTCTCAGGTGGTACAAAGAAACACTTGTTGTTGTCTGTGCCATATGCAAACATTCATTCAGTTAGCACCCATAAGCCCATGGTTTTCCCATTTAGCCCGTTGGTCCCCATACCGGACAAAGACACTCGATATCATCAGTGTTGGGCCTTATTTTTGTCCTGGTACAATTGTGAAATCCATGTTTGTCCTGTGCCAAATGGGGATGCTCTGTTCTGGCTTTTGATGGGCTCCGACCCCTTGTTCGACTAGGAGGAACTGCTTTGTTTTCAACTGGATATGAAGGCAAAGCTTCTCCATCACCAGTTCCCGTATTGTCTCTGCCGTGATGGTGGATCCTGTGCTGCAGCAAGTCATACACGTGATCCAACGTGGTTGCCTGTCCGTCCGCCAGGCCGAGCATTGGACACACTTCAGAATTTTTATGCATTGCACCATTGCCTCTCCTTCTTCAACAACGTTATCCTCCTGTTGACAGAATTGTTTACTCCCTGCATTGTTGTTCCAGTGGCCTTGCGACAGGAGGTCCTTTGCTTATTACGTTAGTTTCACTGGGAGATCTCTCACACAATACTGTAGGCCCTTCACTATGTGTTCTTGTGGGGCATTGATTGGGAGATGGAATATCTTCTCGTCGCCTGGTGCAAATGTTCAGGTCAGCAGGTGGCACCACACACTGTTTTTGCCATGGGCAGTCTCTACACAGCCTTAGTCCTTTTTCTTTTTAGACACTTTTTGGTTATTGGCAATTGATGCTTTTTTCGTTTTCCTTGTTGTTTGTTGTCCATATGTGACAGCAGATGCAACTGTCAAGGCCCTGTTGAAGATATTCTCCATAGAAGGCTTGCCTTGCACCCTAGTTTCGAACATTGGTTCATGGCAGTCTTTCAAGAACTTGTACACACTATGGCATTTGTCACGTCATGTCGCCTCCCTTCAATCTTCAGTTGAACAGTGAGATGGAATGCATTATCTGAACATTTTAGGTGCAGATGCACAAGTGCATAGAAGATTTACTGGCAAAGGAGACACCAATTGGGACTAGGAGTCACACTGAGCTCCTGCACGATCATTGGCCACAGGTGCTGATCAACATTTTACTGCCTTTCCTTAATCTTTCTTCTAAGATAAGTCGTAGAGACAGTATTGCCTCTTGTGTTCCAATATTTCTACGGAATCCAAACTGATCTTCCCTGAGGTCATCTTCTACCAGTTTTTCCATTCATCTGTAAAGAATTCGCGGTAGTGTTTTGCAGCTGTGACTTAAAAACTGATAGTTTGGTAATTTTCACATCTGTCAACACCTGCTTTCTTTGGGATTGGAATTATTATATTCTTCTTGAAGTCTGGGGGTATTTCGCCTGTCTCATACATCTTGCTCGCTAGATGGTAGAGTTTCTTCAGTTTTCATCTACAGTTCATAACCAGTAGATTGTGGTCAGGGTCCACATCTGCCCCTGGAAATGTCTTACAATTTAAAACCTGGTTCCTGAATCTCTGTCTTACGATTATATAATATATGTGGAACCTTCTAGTATCTCCAGGATTCTTCCATGTATACAACCTTCTTTTATGATTCTTGAACCAAGTGTTAGCTATGATTAAATTATGCCCTGTGCAAAATTCTACCAGGCGGCTTCCTCTTTCATTTCTTAGCCCCAATCCATATTCACCTTTCCTTCTCTTCCTTTTCCTACTGTCGAATTCTAGTAACCCATGACTATTAAACTTTCATCTCCCTTCACTACCTGAATAATTTCTTTTATCTCATCATACATTTCATCAATTTCTTCATCATCTGCAGAGCTAATTGGCATATAAACTTGTACCACTGTAGTAGGCGTGGCAGAGTAGTTACTCAAAATTAGATGGCAGTGTAAGTTAAGCGTATGGTCAAGAGATTGTTGCAATAATGTGGGGAAAGAAGATTGAAATAGAGAGAACTATAGAATGGACAATGTCAGGAGAAACTCAGTTTGAATCAGTAAAAGAAGATGAACAGAGGAAGGGATGTGTATGCTTATCGTTTTTATCAGAGTTTTGGAAGTTACTTTTTGGAAGTTCACAAGTTACTGGTAAAGTTACTTCCCAGTACAAGTAACTTTGTGACAGTTACAGCTATAGTCACTATACATCAAAACTAACTATAACAGTTACAGATACCATTATAATTGTAACTCATCTGTAAATAAATAATGAGCATCGATGGCAGGTGATGAAAACCTCGTAACTCCATCTGTCTGTGACGACCCTTAATTCCAGTAACCAGTAACTCCATTATCAAAGAGAGATTTGAAAGTACATGGATTTCTTGAATCTGTCAGGAATTGAGTTTCTACTATACAGTTACGCATGTAGCAACTTTATCTGCATCACTTTATATATTTTTTAAGAAACTGGTTTTGCTTCTGTAAAATTTAGGAAAATGTAGTTATGAGGTTTTCATTGCCTACCGTCGACATTATACACATAAAAAGGAATCGCTCATTAAGGTCAGTCAATAATTAAATATATTGTATATGGCCTATTCTAGCTCAGAACATCTCAGTTGAACTGTTTGGTCATTTTCAACAAAAGTTGTATTTTAAATGTTTCATCTCCCAGTTTTCCCCTCATTGACCTCAACACAATATCCCCTACACTGACAAATCTCTACAGATGCACTAGTTAGTGTACTTGTGTTATATTTAAGAAAGAGGATCTCGATTCTGGGAAACACATTGAGCATCTGCATATCTGTCGAAGAATTTAGTAAAAATTGTTAAAGATCTTGTTCAGCGTAAGAAGTATATGTATTTTCTCTCTCAAACCAGGAGAAACCTTTCTCCTTGTCCTCGGGTGCTTCTGCTTCCTCCTTGGCAGTTGTTTGCAGCATGACTTCTAGAATATGACCATTGGCTGCACAGGCATGTGGGTGACCCATCCAGTTGGTTTTGAATTTTGGGTGGAAGCCTGCAGACAGGATAAGTTCCTTATTTTCAAATGCTTGTTCAAACCTCATTTGCAAGCCCAAAGAACTGCATCAGGCAGAGGTCTGCAAAGTGTCAGCTTAGTGGATAAATCATTCAGCTTTTGTTTCAAAACACTCAAAGTTGGGGCAAGGAAACCCATGAACATATGTTCACATAGTAGCAAGTTCAGAGCCTGCACCAGTGTACTCATCAGTTAACAGTATTCTCTCAAGAAAGTGACTTCTTCAGGGGTTATTTTTGGCAATAGATAAAAATTTGTGCAGCTATCAATTTTTCCATTGTCACTATCAATCAATTTGCTTATCTGTTGGACAGCCTTATTCAGTGACTTCCATCTTGGAATTACAGCCATTAACAAACAGACACCAGAAGTATTTTTGGTAAGGTCTGCAACTTGAGCTGACTGATTCTGTTTGTTCCAAAGCTTGGAGCACTTTGCCATGGTTCATAAAACTTCTTTGAATTTCATATTTTCAAATGCACATTCAGAGATTTTCATGACAGTGGTATTTAATGTATTACTTGCACCGTGGTGATGAGGGCCAATAGAATATTTTCTTCAACTGTTTCAGTTCCACTTACTGATTCTAACAAACTGAAGATGTTTATCATAATCATCAACATTTTCATTATTGACTTCTTTCTCATCAATAATATTTGCCTCAGGTACAGTGTAAAAGCCTTACAAAAGTTTTTGCCATTGTCTGTTGTTGTGCTACACACTTTCTTTTGAATATGATATTATAGCAATGTGTTACTTATTACCTTGGCCAGAGCCTTGTGTGTTTGCGTCCCTTTGATTGTCTTCACTCCAACACTGCCATATTTCTTTTAAATGTGACTAGATCATGTCAGTGACCAGTTATTCCAGTGAAGCTCCTAAAACACAAGAACAGAATGTAGTTAAAAATCAATGAATAGAAAATATAAGGAAAGTATTGAGAACTGTATTAATTTCCACAGTAAATTATAAAACAGACTAAGTAAATAAATAAATAAAGTAAAAAACAATGTAATTTAAAGTATTTGAGATTTATGAGAGTACCTTTTGCCTTTATGCCATATATCAGTAGTAGTTGCCACCACATCCAATTTCTTACGTTCACCTTGAATATGATTTTTCATTCTCTCAGATTCCTTATTTAATCTTTTGCTTTGCAGTTTTTCTTGACACAACTGATAGAAACTTTGGTGAACCAGACATAAAAGGTCTTTAAACGAGGGCTCCTTTATTAATTGTTCATTACTGCTTTATCAACCATACTTTGAGTTACATGATGTGAAGTTGAAGGACTGCTCCATGAGTTAAGTGTTGTTTGTTTTGAGGTTTAACCTATAATGCTACTGCTCTGTTTTCTTTTTGTGCATTGCAGTTTATTTTGCTAATTGCCTTGAGTGTGGATATTTGCTCTGAGTGAAAGTGAGAATTGAATATATTAGCTTTTTCAGGTTTTTCGTTATAAATGTGGAGAATATTTCACATTTAAATAAAATGACAGTATCAATCACACTTTTATTTAAATACCTAATGCTAGCAGCAAGCAAAGAACTTACTTGTATATGTTTTTTTAAGTTTTCTGTTCAGCTCCAATTTCTTTGTCTTCTTTTCCCACTGGTGCAAAATTTGCAATGAAAGGAAGCATTTTTTCCATCCAGCATCAAAAATTCAAACACTTCAGTATAAGACGGCCAAGACATGGATGTGTCTTCCTCCACATCCAAGTTCAAGGGATCTGGAAATGAATTTAACATCTTTTTCGTACATAATGTGTCATGTGACTGCAATATTTCTCATTGGTGTGTGTATGATTTTCAGATAAAAATGTTGTGAATGAATGAAAAAGAATTAAGTGCAATAGTGACACTAAAAATTATAATCCAGGCTCAGTATTTGTATGTATGTTTTAGAATACTGTGCACAGGTGGTAATATTTAATACCTAGCATACGCATTGTTTACCAAGTGACGTCAGAAAGAAAACATCTGCCGAAACAAAAATGCTGATATAACACAGTGTTCAACAGGGCTGCAAGAAGGAAATGTGTCAGCAGCAGCTGCAACGAATTCAAAGGTTTTCAGTAAACA
Organism: Schistocerca nitens; assembly: GCF_023898315.1. NCBI lineage: Eukaryota > Metazoa > Arthropoda > Insecta > Orthoptera > Acrididae > Schistocerca > Schistocerca nitens. The sequence goes on along the minus strand of NC_064617.1, from coordinate 802,645,343 downwards.
TAACATGCTCGCTGTTGAAAAGGTTTAATTTTGAAACAAATATGGTTTTTCGTCCAAATAAATGCCAGTATTGCATTGTCTTGAGTTGCTCACAACAAAATATGTTACATATGATTAAACAATGGAAAATCTAGTGACAGTTTCATCAAATTGTTGCCAATAACAGTAAATTGCTTACAGTTAAAGTTACTTTTTGGAAATAATAACACGGTTACCAACCATTATCTTTGAAAAGAAACTGTTGCTAGTAATGGTGTTACAAGTAAGGCATTACTCCCCAACTTTGGTTTTTATAGTTGACATTATTTTGAGAAAGAATTTCCAAGTGGCTACCGGTATGGGGGAAAAGACTTCCCTTTATGCACTGAAATGTACATGGAATGTCGGAAGTGAGTCTTTTACTTCATATTCCCTACTTCTCCTTTCACTCCCCCCCCCCCCCCCCTGTGATATATAATTTGTGCACACCATCAGATGCAGAATCCCCCCCTTCCCTCCTCACCTTCCCTTTTCGAAAGGGTATTTCACTTTTTTTCATATTTTGTATTCAACACTTTTTTGTTTCATAATTTGGTTAACCCATTTCATTTTTTCGTATGTTAGCTTGTTTTTTTTCTGTTACTAATCTCATCACTGTTAACTTTTTCCTATCTACTAGTTTAATGATGATACACAAAATATAAATGTCGGACGTATTAGCTACTCTATCCCCAAAAACCCCAGTGAATGATTTATACTTCTGTCATTATTTTCTACTTTCAGTGCCATTATCTTTTTATTTTTTGTTGGTTTGTTACAATTAAATACATTTACCATCATAATTATTTCTATTGTTTTACTTCTATGTGTAGAATTTGTTTGAAAGTGTTGATATCTGATTTATTTGTTTTTCTCAGTGTGTTGAAATTTAAATTAACTGTACATTGAGTAACAATATGGTGGAAAAAGCTATGTATAATTACTATAAATGTGCTTCAAGTTCAAATGACAGTTTATTTAATGTAGTTTCTACTTAAAAATTTATGGCGAGAGATATATTTACTCTAAAATATATATTGGTGTATGTTTCTCGTTTTTTTGTCAACCAGTATAAATTTCTGTTGCAGTCACAGGTACTGAAGTACATGGCTGCATTCATTGTGGTGTTGCTATTAACACTTCTGTATTTATACTTCGACACAAATCCAGACAGAAAGAGATATCACATGGGTCTCATATGTACATTCGTGACTATCATGTTCTTTGCTGCGCCATTGGTTACCTTGGTGTGTATACAAGTTTTTATGCAACTGGTAATATGTCTCTTAGTTGTTATTTATAATTTTCGCCTTGTTTTAGCTCCTAATAACATTCCTTCTATAAATAAATATGTTAGTTAATAAACTGATGCTAAGATAAGCTATTATGTATCTCCTCCACTAAAAAAAACCTGTTCACTGTAATATGAATTCAGTTATCAAAATTTTATGTACTTTGACTCTGCTGTATCTCTCAGTTCTCACTTTTATCTTCAGCAGGCTTTGTCTTGTTCTCGTGGATAATCAATAATAATGATTTACCTGTATATTTAATTCTACTTTCAACACTTAAATATTAATAATCTGCAAAAGTGAATGTTGTTGCTGCTGCATGATTCAAGACACTTGTTGAATTGAAATATTAACTAAACTTCTGGGATCTGCATTGTTGCCTTCAGATATCTGTTACTCTCTTACATAATTAATTGGTTATAATTTGTGGTAATGCATAATTTAAAAAAAGGACTCCTATTTTCTCATTTAAGATACAACTCTGTCTCACATAGAACTGAGCTTTCCAAAGACTCAAACTTATGCAAAAAATTGACATTAGCAATCTTTTGAATATCACATTGTCAGTCATAAGCTGCCTCTTTTACTTTGAGAGCAGTCATTATAGACACCTAGTTGTGAGAAGCTGCCATTGCCTAATGCAGGCAGGGGCTTAGCAGTGTCTGTGACAGCCTCTTTACCACATTTCTATTGCAGTCACATTAAACATAAAACAAGCCTAATATAAAAAGTAATAAGATTAACTTCAACAATAATTCCAACCTGGAGCTCCATTTACTTTGGTTTCAGGGGTGGTGGTGAGGGGGGGGGGGGTGTTGCTCGTCAGCCTGTGTGGATAAATTAGGGAACAGGTTTCTGCAACATTTCAAAGTTTGCTGGTGTTATATAGATAGCATGCGCTATCCTTAAATACTAAGAAACCAAAAACTTCCTGGCTAATTAAAACTGTGTGCCAGACCGAGACTCGAACTCGGGACCTTTGCCTTTCAGGGGCAAGTGCTCTACCAACTGAGCTACCCAAGCACGACTAACGCCCCATCCCCACAGCTTTACTTCTGCCAGTACCTTGTCTCCTACTTTCCAAACTTTACAGAAGCTCTCCTGCGAACCTTGCAGAACTAGCACTCCTGAAAGAAAGGATATTGCACATACATGGCTTAGCCACAGCCTGGGGGATGTTTCCGGAATGAGATTTTCACTCTGCAGCGGGTAGCTAAGTTGGTAGAGCACTTGCCCATGAAAGGCAAAGGTCCCGAGTTCGAGTCTCAGTCCGGCACACAGTTTTAATCTGCCAGGAAGTTTCATATCAGCGCACACTCCGCTGCAGAGTAAAAATCTCATTTCTACTAAGAAACCACATTGCATTAGTACCCACCCATGTATGATGAACCAGAAGCTTTCTGCTGGGCATATTTCAAAAGTAAACTGGCTTCCAAATCCATTTGCTATTCATCCCTTGCACTGGACTCAGTGTAAGATCATAGACTGAGTGCCTCTTCTGCACCATATTGTGATGGAGCATTTTGACTGTGGGTGGGTAAGCATGAAATGTACTGTTTCAATGTTGTTTGTTTTAAGATTTAACTGACTATATTTACTTTAGTGGGCAGTAACAAGCAACTATGTGAAAAATATAATATATGCCAGCTGCAGAAATGTAATTCAGATACATTACAATTAGCGTTACTTAACCAAAGCCTCTGCAAAGCAGGTGCTGCATGTTAACTTTGGCACTTTGTACTGGTGATAATGTCCTGTCTTTTAACTTATACAAGCCAGCTTTTTCATAAAAATCATTAATTCTGGCTGTTTCAAGTACCACTTTCAGTATGGGAAGAAAAAAGATAGTGTTAGTGTATGAGTGCAGTTCTGGATACCGGATAATTGTGGATCTCATTTAACTTGGCATTTGTCATCATCTTCTTCTCCTTCTCCTTCTCCTTCTCCTCATGTCCTTCACATCCCTCTCACAGCTGAACTATGTGGTACAAAGTTACTTTGTTCCTCCAAGGAGTCCTCATTAATTTTTCTTTGCTTTTTTGAAATAATGTTCGTGGCAAAACATAAATTGGAAAAATACAGTTGCACACAGACATATGTTACTAGCAACTGAGAATTGACAAATCAACAACATTAAAGATGATTGATAGACCCTATATTTTAAAATCTAATTTGAAAGGCACGACTGTGGGAAACACGTTTAACTATGTGTAGAAATAAATCACAGTGATTTAGTGAGTTGCTAAATGTTTACTGAACACAATGTTTAAAATCATTTTAGTTTATTTTTTAATATTTTAGTGGTCTTTATTGCTGTTTAAATTTTCTCTTTACTTTTCTGTGAATCATTTAGTGATTAGTTCCATGACAAAGTAGCTTTTCTGACTTGTATATGGAACCTGATCAAGTAAGTCAAATTAAATTAAAAGTGTCTTTGTTTCTGTATAAGTAGTGCGACCTACTGCTTATAGTATTCAAATCTTGATCTTTCTCTACATTTTTTTACCAAATTATCTATCTTTTGGTGCCTCAGGAGGTGCCATATCAGTCTAGCCCTCCTTCTAGTCGGTTGTACCATAATGCTTTTTTCGTCCCAAATTGATTCGGTATCTCTTTATTAGTTATCTTATCTTCCTATCTAATCTTCAGCATTTGTCTGTAGCACCATATTTCCTTCTATTCTTTTCTTGTTTGTACTGTTTATTGTCCATGTTCCACTTCCAGACACTAGACAAATACTTTCAGAAAAAATTTCTATAAAACATATTTTTTCTTTTACAGAAAGGCCTTTCTTGCTACTGCCAGTTGATGTTTTATTTCCTCTTTACTCTTGCCATAGTCAGCTGCCTTTCTGCCAAAATAGGAGAACTACTCTAGTGTTTTACACATCTTATTTCCTGATCCAGTTTCCCCAGTATCATGTTGATGTACACCTTTTTCAAAGGCATTATACATTCTCTTTAACAGTCTTTGTAACTTCCAAATTCTTAACATACAACACCAACAGCAAAATAGTGCATTGTCACATACTTCAAATGGAAGCACAAATTATTAGAAAAAAGTACTTACCTGCTGTATTCATTCAGATCAGTCATCATTGTATGTTTTCCACTATAGCTCTCTCTCTCTCTCTCTCTCTCTCTCTCTCTCTCTCTCTCTCTCTCTCTCTCTCTCTCTCTCTCTCTCTCTCCCCCATCCCCCCCCCCTCCCCCCAGGGCCCATCTTTAAATTTTTAATTATGATTTCAATTTGAGGTTGTAGTCAAATAAAATATGACTTCCTTCATGGCAGTCATCAAAGTATTTGTTTTATTATCTTCAAAGAGAAATACATGTCTATTGTAGTTACGCTTGCCTTGCTTGTCTCACTTTCAACTCCATTTGCCTACTACTTGTCACTTTCTATGAACACTACATAATACTGCTTGCCATGAGGTCTTACTAAACACCACTACTTTACAAACTTGTGACTGGCTATGACAATGCCAAACAAACAAATCTCTACAAAATAGCAACTTATTACAACATTGATTTTTGAATGTTACAAGTGTGTGGTGTTTTTCCATATTTGTGTTTTTCACTAATATTTTAAATTACTTACAATTTAGAAATTAGGATTTTATAACACTATTAAATTTTTATGTGTATATTTTGATGATTTTTGACAGTATAGTCATGTGCGTCAATATAATTTATGAATGTGGAATGAAAAAGCACAAAATTATAATTCAAAATAATCTTTATTCAGAGCTCTTCAAAATAACCCACACAACTTCTACCAAAAACTGTTTTATGTCAGAACAGTGTCACAATAACAGTCATGCCCGTTTAAGCATGTTCCCACAGCATAGAATGACAATTTTGGAATACGTGTTTACTAATTTTTGACTCAATTGTGCAAAGCTAAACTAGTCAATTACATCACATCTTCCAGGTCCATTGCTGTCTCTGAAACAATTACAATATTATTAGCAAACTGTAAAGTTTTTGTTTGTTTTTCCTGAAGATTTTTTTTTTTTTTTTTAAATTTTTCTTCGTTTCTTTTACTTCCTGCTGTATGTACAGATTGAATAATATGACTCCCTGCTGTTTGTACAGATTGAATAATATGATGGATAATAGGCTAACCTTGTTCCATGCTCTTCTCAACTACAGCCTCAACTGTTGTAACTGCAGCCTGATTTCTGCACAAACTGTAAATAATCCTGTATTGTGTTCATAGTAACTTCAGAATTCTTTAATTATTTACATTTTAACAGGTGCCATATGCTATCAAAAAATAAATAAAACATGATGAATACTTTCTCTTGTAATATACAGCTTTTACTTAAAAATTATTATGAGACTGAACTGCTGACCAGTGCTTACCTTGAGAACATGAGATATTGGTATTAGTCGAACACAATATTATTACACTTTGGAGTCACTGAATAGTACAAGTTTGTTTGCAAACAAGACACACACACACATACCAGCATATGCACAGCTGAGCTGAAAGCATTGACATTTTCCTTAGTCACAATTGTATTGTTTGCTGTAATGTCACCATGTATTACTGATAAAAGTCCAAGTGCAATAACATTGTGGTTGGGTAGTACTGCCAAAGGCAGAGAGAAAAATGCACTACACTATCCTAGCTTTCAGAAGTAACAGTTCTCTCCTCAGGGTATGTAGGGAAGGTTAAAACAGAAGGACAGGTCACTCATACCTAGGATGCAAGGGACTCACCTCTTGTGAGGATGAACAGACTTAGAATTGAACCCATCTGACGCACTGTCAAGAGCAAATAACAGAAAACGGAACATCGTGAATTCCACATAACAAAAATCAGAGGCGCTTTCCATTATTTCAAAGGCATTATTAAACAGTTCTGAAAAGTATATTGTGCAATAGAATTCTGCTACTTAATGCACTTAATGCACACAAAGAGATCAATACACTAAGCAGATTCAGAAGGATGTAGGTTGCAGTAGGTACTGGGAGATGAAGAAGCTTGCACAGGATAGAGTAGCATGGAGAGCTGCATCAAACCAGTCTCAGGACTGAAGACCACAACAACAACAACAATGCATCATCGGTAGCTCCGTGAGGCTATTTGCAGATGACACGGTTGTCTACAAGAAAGTAGCAACATCAGAAGACTCGTACGTACTCCAGGAAGACCTGCAGAGGATTAATGAATGGTGCGACAGCTGGCAGCTTTCCCTAAACGTAGATAAATGTAATATAATGCGCATACATAGGGGCAGAAATCCATTCCAGTACGATTATGCCATAGGTGGTAAATCATTGGAAGCGGTAACGACCGTAAAATACTTAGGAGTTACTATCCGGAGCGATCTGAAGTGGAATGATCACATAAAACAAATAGTGGGAAAAGCAGGCGCCAGGTTGAGATTCATAGGAAGAATTCTAAGAAAATGTGACTCATCGACGAAAGAAGTAGCTTACAAAACGCTTGTTCGTCTGATTCTTGAGTATTGCTCATCAGTATGGGACCCTTACCAGGTTGGATTAATAGAAGAGATAGACATGATCCAGCGAAAAGCAGCGCGATTCGTCATGGGGACATTTAGTCAGCGCGAGAGCGTTACGGAGATGCTGAACAAGCTCCAGTGGCGGACACTTCAAGAAAGGCGTTACGCAATACGGAGAGGTTTATTATCGAAATTACGAGAGAGCACATTCCGGGAAGAGATGGGCAACATATTACTACCGCCCACATATATCTCGCGTAATGATCACAACGAAAAGATCCGAGAAATTAGAGCAAATACGGAGACTTACAAGCAGTCGTTCTTCCCACGCACAATTCGTGAATGGAACAGGGAAGGGGGGATCAGATAGTGGTACAATAAGTACCCTCCGCCACACACCGTAAGGTGGCTCGCGGAGTATAGATGTAGATGTAGATGTAGATGCACTTACTAATAATGTGTATATACAGGGTGATTATAAAGTTAAACTTTCAAAACGTTGTAGAAGTAACACCACTGGTCAGAATGACATCAAATTTCAATGGAATATTATCAATTAAGGGGGAAAACATAAGGCAGAAGAAAAAAAAATGCAGTGTGAAAAGTGATCAATAGATGGTGCTGTATGCGTCAGAATACGTAAATTAAAACACCTGTCATGCGCACGACCCATTGCAGTTGGTATAAACACACCGGGTACACAGCTTTTCCTCCTTTCATGTCTGCGACATTCGCCATGGCTGTCTCAATGCAGGTTCGTGCTCTGCTTGTAAAGCTGTATTACAAGAATGATGACTGTGCACACGTCATTCTGCAGTTCTGGACACCGAAGGGTTTGAAAAAAGGCATTGGTCTGATGACTGCTGTGGGCCTGGAGAAAATGATTCAGAAATTCGAAAAGGCGGGTTCTTTTGGTTTGCAACCTGGTAGAAGGAGGAAACGAATTGATTCAACGTCAGTGGAAACAGTGGCCACATCAATGCAGGAGGAGGTGAATGGTGGTGTGCAAAAGTGTAGTGTACGGAAAATTGTCTGAACATTGGACATACCCATGAGCGCGGTGCATAAAATCCAGTGAAACATTCTTCTTTGCTATGCATTCAAAATTAAATATGTGCACGAGTTGCTTCCTGTTGACCTGCCAGCAGGAGAGACCTTTGCTTTAGAATTTCTTGCTCACATGGAGGTGGACAATGATTGGCCGAGGAAGATTTTGTGGACAGATGAAGCCCACTTCCATCTAACAGGATATGTCAATACACAGAATTGTCTAATATGGGCAACAAAAAGTCCACATGCAAATCAACGTACCACTTCATCCTGAAAAGGTCACTGTGGGATGCGAGTTTACGGCATCATTTATCAAAGGGCCATATTTTTCCTAAGAGGCAGGTGCTTGTGGTCATGTTACCTGTACCGCAACTGGTAAGCACTATGAGTGCCTTTTGCGCAACCATGTCATTCCAGCTCTCCAATGGTGTGGATGTGTGGATGGGGTCATTTTTATGCAGGATGGCACACCTCTGCTCATTGCAAATCCAGATAAGCATGTGCTGAAGTGCCATTTCGGAAATGCTAGAATTATCAGCCACCATTTCCCTATAGCCTGGCCATCCGGATCGCCTGATCTTAATCCGTGTGACTTCTGGCTGTGGACTATCTGAAAGATTTTGTGTTCAGTGTTCCAATTGCAGACTTAGCTGCATTGAAGGCATCCATTGCGCAACACATTCTGAATGTGACCCAGGAAACACTTCGATCAATTGTGGAACATGCTGTTTCTTGATTTTAACTTGCAGAAAACAGTGGACAGCATATTGAACGTTTTGTGCCAGTCACATGGAAAATAATAATCCAATTTGATTTTGATTGATGCTTTTTATGTGGTTTTTGGCCTCAGGACAATTAAAAACCAGCCAGTTGCTGTGGCCAAGCGGTTCTAGGCACTTCAGTCCGGAACCGCACTGTTGCTACGGTCGCAGGTTCAAATCCTGCCTCGGGCATGGAGGTGTGTGATGTCCTTAGGTTAGTTAGGTTTAAGTAGTTCTATGTCTAGGGGACTGATGACCTCAGATGTTAAGTCCCATAGTGCTTAGAGCCATTTGAAACATTTTTGAATTAAAAGCTGATGCGACTGATGCTTTTTATGGTTTTTTTTCCTCTGGACAATTAAAAACCAATGATTCAAGCTTTATATGCAGTTTTTGACCTCGGGGCATTTAAAAACCGATTTTTCCCATCCGATGTGATATAACCTTGCTGTGGTGGGTGGGCTTAGGTAACTAACAGTATCACATCTGTACACCCATGTGTTGTGACTCTCCAATCTTTCAAAGTGCCGCCGCGCAGTTACGTGCGTCCTCTACATGCGGCACTGTCTGCCAGCCATGCAGCAGCAGTGCCACCTAAGCGGCCAGCCAGTCAGCGGCCGCTAGACTCGGACTCAGTTATGATTTGTCTGTTAAAGTGTACACACGTCTTACTCTGTTTACTTGATATGTGACTTTCATGTATTGCGTCTTCCTTGAAATATATTTGTTCAACTTGAAGTTATAACAACTGGCGACGAGGATGGGATTTTTCTTTTCCATCGTTGGCCCACATGTTTCCATGGCTACTTTAGAGCAACTATTGCAAGGTCTCATTGAACAGCAAACGCTTCTCACAAATGCGATTCATGACTTCGTCACGGCATCAACTGCGGGGCGTCTCTCGTTGTTGTCTCGACCTCCTTTTCCTCCTTACGACGAGACGGTGGAAGACTGGTCTGATTACAAAAAACGGCTTCGACAGCACTTCTTGGCGTTTCATGTCGCGGATGAACAAACATGTAAGTGTCTATGCCTTGCATGGATTTCACCTCAAATGTATCGGTTGTTGTCGCAATTGGCTCCTTTGAAAGATCCTGCATCTTTGTCCTTTGCTGAAATGTGCTCACTTCTGTCCGTCTATTTTCAAAAGCAAACGCATGTGGTAGCCTCTCGTGTTGCGTTTCATCATTGTCAAAAACAACTGAATCAATCCTATCGCGCTTGGGCTGCTGAACTTAACGACCTCAGTAGAAAGTGTCAATTTGTTACTGAAGTTCACAAAGAATCCAACGCCAATTCCATGGTACAGGATGCTATTATCCGATTGGCGCCTGACAAAGAAGTTAGCCAACATGCCCTTCAGTTGACAAATATGACTCTAGATGAAGTCCTATCCATCGCTCAGTCTTTTGAAATTTCTCGCACCACTGGAGCGCAAATAGAGGCATGGGGCAACGTCGGGGAAATAAAACCTCTGTGCGATGTTGACGAAGCGTGTGGCATGTCCCCGCCGGCTGACGTGGCCACAGTACGCTCCCAAGCGCAGCCTCGGCCTAGCCGTAAACAAACCTCTAAGAAACTGCAGCAAAACCCATGGCAACTTCCTTCATGTCCGCGGTGTTTTACGAAACATTCATGAGAAGAATGTGCACAATGTTGGGCCGTGTGTCACAAATACAAAAAAGAAAAAAAGGGTCTTGTGTCATCCGTTTGCAAATCCGACCGCATACATGATGTTCATGAACATGACGCTGATTCTGGTTCTGTGTTGTCTGTCAATTGTACTTATTCCCTTTCGGGGAAGTTATTCCTCACTGACCAAATACTTGGTCGCGATGTTCGCATGCAGGTGGATACTGGTTCTGCTGCCACTATCATCAATTCTCAGACGTATCTTCAGTTGGGTTCTCCAATCCTGTCACCTGTCACTAGGCAATTACGGACTTACAATAAACAGAAGATTTCCCTCTTGGGACAATTTGATGCTGAGGTATCTTACAAATCTGTTGTTCGCACTGTTCCCATATTTGTGGTCGACCATAGCAACATGGAGAATCTTTTTGGTTTCATTGCCTTTCGCATTTTTGGGTTCTCCATAGATGACTCTGTCAATATCGTCCCTGTGCTATTCCTTATGCTCAATTGGATTCCTTGTCGACGACATTTTAGTCCCTTTTTACTCCTGGGTTAGGTCGTGCAAATGACTTTGAAGCTCATATCATGCTCAAACCCACTGCTCGGCCTAAGTTTTTTCGGGCTCGGCCCATTCCTGTGGCCCTTCATGATCAGGTCAAACGGGAGCTGGATCATCTCACTACTTCAGGGGTCTAGCTTCCTGTGACTTCCAGTGAGTGGTCCTCTCCTGTCGTTGTCGTTGCTAAGCCAAATGGTGATATTCATCTCTGTGATGATTTCAAAGCCGCTGTCAATGCTCAATGCCTTATCGACACTTACCCTTTGCCTCGACCTGAAGAATTGTTCACTAAACTTGCTGGAGGCCAGTATTTTTCTAAACTTGACCTGTCAGAAGCTTATCATCAACTTCCTCTCGACACTGCTTCCCGGCAGTTTCTGGTCCTTAACACGCCTTTCGGCCTCTATCAATACCAACGATTGCCATTCGGGGTTGCCAGCGCCCCTGCTCTCTTTCAGCGATTTTTGGAACAATTATTGCTCACTGTCCCTTGGTGTATAAATTACCAGGACGACATTGTTGTCACTGGCTCCACCACTGACAAACATCTTCAAAATCTCTGCACACTTTTTCATGTCTTACAGACTGCCGGTCTTAAGTGTAATCTTCAGAAGTCAAAATTTTTTCAGGCATCTATCACGTACTTGGGGTTTCAACTCTCTCGGGATGGTATTCGTCTGCTTCAGCAAACTGTCGCTGCGATCGATGCTCTTCCTCGCCCTACATCTGTTAAGGAACTGCAGGCCTTCTTGGGGAAAATAGCTTACTATCACAAGTTTTTACCATCTGCTGCTTTGGTGGCTCTGCTGTTGCTTTGCCTGTTGCATAAAAACGTGCCTTTTCACTGGTCCACGTCATGCGATGCGGCTTTCCAGAAATTGAAGACTATGCTGAAACAGGCCCCGTGCCTGGCTACTTATCGACCTGGCCAACATCTTGTTCTTGCCACGGATACCTCTCAATACGGGGTTGGTGCAGTCCTTGCGCACCGTTTTTCTGACCGTTCTCAACAACCCATTGCTTATGCCTCCAAAACGCTCACGGGTGCCCAACAAAAGTTTTCTCAAATTGAAAAAGAAGCTTTGGCCATTATCTATGCTCATCATAAGTTTGGTGTTTTTCTCTATGGGTCCACATTTCATCTTGTTACGGATCACAAACCACTTGTTTCCTTGTTTCTTCCATCAACATCACTTCCTGACAAGGCTACACACCGCCTCCAGTGTTGGGCTCTTTACTTGTCTCGTTTCAATTATGACATTCATTTCCGGTTGACGGCTCAACATGCGAATGCTGATGCACTGTCTCGCCTTCCCATGGGTCCTGATCTGGCATTCGATAGGGACGAACTTCTGTGTTTCCACCTGGATGTTGCCGAGCAGCGGGTTGTGTACGGGTTCCCCATCACCGGGGACCGGCTGGCATGCTTCGCCGCGTGTTGTGGTACCTGCGTCTTTGCGTGCTTCGGTCTTGTGTCTCCTTCACCAAGGGCACTGGGTTGTCTCTTGCACAAAATCTCTGGCACGCCATCATGTGTACTGGCCCGGCATCGACTCTGAAATCGCACACATGGTCACTGCATGCAGCCCTTGTGTGTCACAGGCCGCCGCCCCGAAGTCATCTTTGTCACTGTGGCCTTCGCCTGAGAAGCCCTGGGAACGTATTCATGCTGACTTCGCGGGACCTTTTTTAGGTACTTACTGGCTTCTCGTTATTGATGCCTACTCTAACTTTCCTTTCATTGTCCATTGCACGTCGCCTACCACCGCGGCAACCACAAATGCTCTAGCTTGCATTTTCTCTTTGGAAGGCCTTCCCTCTACTCTCATTACTGATAATGGTCCACAGTTTGCCTCTTCCGATTTTGCAGATTTTTGTGCCCGTCACGGCGTCATGCATGTCACGGTCCCTCCGCTCCATCCACAGTCAAACAGTGAGGCTGGACGACTGGTCCGAACATTTAAGGCTCAGATGAGGGAACTCCTGACTTCTTCTGCTGCTGATGATGCGCTTCTCCAATTTCTAGCTTCTTACCGTTTCACCCTCATGGGCGACCATAGCCTGACTGAGCTGTTACATGGCAACAACCCCGCACGCTACTTCATCTTCTGCGGCCTTCCACCTCACAGCCGCGGGTACCTTCGCCTGGCCGGTTCACCGCTGACGACCTTGTATGGGTACGGGGATATGGCAGGCGGTCAAAATGGAGTCCTGGCCACATCTTACGACACAGTGGCCAACGCCTGTATGAAATCCAGACAGACACAGGTGTTGCAATGCGTCATTCGGATCAGCTTCGGCCTTGTGTGCCGGCAACGCCTGTCCTGGATGCCGCTACACCACCTTCGTCTCTACCTGAAGCTCGGGATACTGGAATCTCTCATTACTCACAACGCAGTCCTCTCACCATCATTTCGGTGCCAGCACAAGAACTGACGCCACCAGGAGATGTGCCCATGCAGGAACGAGATGACCACCATCTGTCGGAGCAACTCTACTCGCCTCCTTCTCCTACGGACCCGGACACATCGTCCATGTCTCCTGTTATAACAACCGGACTTGCCACAATGGGTAGATTGGTGCACGGGGCCCCAGCAGATTCGACCCCCACGTCTCCTGTCATCTCGACCCGTTATCATCGGGGACACCTCCAGCCGTACGGGAAGCCTCCTCCTTGAGACTTTATGGCCAGTCAAACAACACCTATGGGCATTAGCAATCTACAGGCCACCTCCATCAAGACCTGTGCAAGAACTTCAAAGGGGGGAAAAGTGTTGCGACTCACCGATCTTTCAAAGTGCCACCGTGCAGTTACGCGCGTCCTCTACATGCGGCGCTATCTGCCAGCCATGCAGCAGCAGCGCCACCTAAGTGGCCAGCCAGCCCGCGGCCGCTAGACTTGGACTCAGTTATGATTTGACTGTTAAAGTGTACACACGTCTTACTCTGTTTACTTGATCTGTGACTTTCATGTATTGCGTCTTCCTTGAAATATATTTGTTCAACTTGAAGTTATAACACCATGCACACTCAGTAGTACAGGTTGTTTAATGTCAGACGTACACCTTAAACATTGTTGTATGATTCATTTGTCATTTCTTGTCGACCACTATTAAATTATGGTGCTTACAGCGCCATCTATTGTTGCATTTTGTAGCTATTTATTTTTCTTCTGTCATACGTTTCCCCCCTTTTCCGATAATATTTGACATCATTCTTTCCAGTGGTGTTATTTCTACAGCAGTTTGAAAGATTAACTTTAATTATAATCACCCTGTATTTTGCAATCTGTCACATTAGTGTGAAAGTTTTGTGTTTGGTGAAAGTATTATACAGCTGAACTTACACTGGGACATTTGTCCCTTTATTTGTGTTCTGTAAACTGTGTTGCACTGTTTGATGAACATGTTTCATCACATGATCATTCTACAACTATTAAATGTAAATTTAATAATGTTTCTTCGCAGTGTTGATTTTAGTTTTGGCTCTGTACTCTTCTAGCTTATTATTAAGGTTAGTCTGTCTAGTCAGAATACTTCTTTTTTTTATCTAACTTGTCCTGAATGTTTCATTGATATGAGCATACATTTTGAAAGGGATCTTTCTGCATTTCAGGAGAAATTATATTTTAAATTATTTGTGTTGAGACTACTTGATACTTATCATCTTTTTGGTCTTATTTTGTAGACTTTAGTATTCCTCTAGCATTTGCTTTACTTTTGTTTAAAACATGTATTTTTCAGCTTCAGTTTGTATCCACAGCTAATTTTCCTGTAACACAGTAGAGATATCATTTTATGTCACCTGAAGCCAGAAGTGGCAGATGTATTGCATATTGTGTTATATCATCCAAACGATGCTGTACTGAGTGATTCATGACTACCTTCATTTGTATTTTGTGTCTGTTGTTTGACACAACAGCTGCTGTGTTTCATGCCCCAGTATAACTTGTTTTGCAGTATTTTGATTTATGTTGCAGACCACCATCAACACTATTTCTAACATAAATAATACTATACTAATTCACAGTCAACATCAAAACTACCTCCCTTTCTTCTGATGGATTCCCAAAAGCTACCATTCAGCTACAAAAAAGGTCAGCTGTGAGATCTAAAACAAAGAACCATGTCTGCTGTTTGTAGAAAACACATTTCACTCCACCTATTGTACACAGTTTTGGTTTCTTCTTCATTTCATGGCCAGTTTTGGGCTGTGAGATCATAATCAGATTGTCTGCCTCGCTAAATTACTTACAGGTAAGAATTAAGAATTTGAGTCCAAGTCTTGCACTTCCCCCACAGTGCCAGTGTTTTTCTGTTGTTGAAATTCTTGGCATAAAGATTATGAAGAGGCAGCATTTCATAAATTTGTTCATTTTTAGTAAAAGGAATAAAAGAACTGATTAAAAGTGACTAAAGTATATGCAATGGGTTGAGAGAGGCTTTAACTCTTGCATCACAATTGTCCTGTTTTGCCAAACCACCTTACTTTCATGTATACAGTTGGTAATTATGTCAACAATCAGTGTGTGTTGGAAGTCCTTGCCATACATCCCATCAAATTGGAGTGTAATTAAAAGTAATCATCTTTGAAGCTGTATACTTACAGGCGTGTGTTCAATGTATCATTACTAAATTAATCTGAAATTGTCACATTGTATGTGGCATTAATGATACTTTACATTTAGTCTTTTTGAAGCCAAACACGAAGCTGTTCCTTCTGGATGAGTACATGCTTAGAGTATATGCAAACTTCCTGAATTCACTTGAATGTGCATTCCATTGCTCACTTGATACCAAATTCTGAATTAACTAACCTGTTGAAGTGGTAACACTGTATATTTATGGGCTTTGTTGTTGCAAGATCATGTAAACACACACACACACACACACACACACACACACACACACACACACACACACTGCTTGATGTTGACAGACAGTTAAGTTGTGATGTTCCTTCCTTGCAGAAAGCAGAAATAGAGCAGTGCAGCAGTGATGAGCAGTCTGGCTTTAATGTAGGAAAGTTTGTTTTGTCTGAAGAATATAGTGTCTTTAGGCAACTTCTTCTCAGCTAGTAATATAAAGGATTATAACTATCATTTATGAAGAAATTATTAATTAATTACAACTATCAAAAATTTAGATATATCACTGCCCATGTTACATGAATCATTCAGATTTAATTTGATTTTCTAATTTTTTATTTTCTCCACATCAGCGCAAGGTTATAAGATCAAGAAGTACACGTTCTCTTCCATTTCCTATTATATTAATGACATTTTTGTCATCAGTACAATGGTTAATATACGGATTTCTATTGGGGGATCCATTCATGAAGGTAAGCCACACTTTCTGTTTGTTAATTTCTACTGTTGTGTGCAAACTGCAATATTTTTTACATTTATTGTTTCAGTAAGATTTGTCCACCTGTGAAGTATGTCACAGTGATAAATTTCGCTAACGAGGAAAACTACATTAATATTAGACAGAACACAAAAGTGTTTACATAAAGAGATTAACTTCTTTATATCTGAATTCTGTCTGTGCATTTAAATGCTCTTTTTAGAACTTCACAGAAACTATCCTGGATATCTGTTGGGACTAGCACTCCTGTAAGAGAGGCTATTGTGGAGAAATGCCGTAGGCACAAGCTAGAGGAGTGTTTCCAGAATGAATTTTTCACTCTACAGCAGGGTGTACTCTACGTTGTGACAACCATTCCCCTGCAGTATCCTTTCTTTCAGGAGTGCTATTCGTGCGTGCAGTAGTTTCAGTATAACTCCTTTCTGAGTGTGTGTTATTGTCAAGCATTGTTCTGGTAGTATCCTCATCTGTGAATACATTTTGTTATGTGAAATTTAATATGTTGACTTGATGTCTGTTGTCTTCTGTTTTAATCCACGAGAGACTGGATGGAAAGTTGGAATCCATTCACTGACTTATATCACAAGAATTAACAAGAACTTCCTGGTGATAACTTCCTGGTGGTAACTTCCTGGTGGTAACTTCCTGGTGGTAACTTCCTGGTGGTAACTTCCTGGTGGTAACTTCCTGGTGGTAACTTCCTGGTGGTAACTTCCTGGTGGTAACTTCCTGGTGGTAACTTCCTGGTGGTAACTTCCTGGTGGTAACTTCCTGGTGGTAACTTCCTGGTGGTAACTTCCTGGTGGGATACTCTGGAAATTATTGTATGTTTTATGCATAGTCCTTTTTACTGAAGCGTGAGAGGTGACTTAAGAGTTCTCTGTTAGTTTCCCAGCATTCAGTAACAACAATATTACAAAAAGGGTAGTGTATTACTCACCATACAGGGGACATGAAGAGTTGCAGACAGGCACAATGAAAAACTGTTTTACATTTTACCTTTGTGGTGTGTAACAGTCTTTTCATTGTGCCTTACTGTGACTCAGTATCTCTTCTCTTTCTTTAGTAACAATATATTCTTTCCATAATACTGTTGTTTTTCCAACCTTGATTTTCCATTCACATTTATAACAAGAGTGCATTAGTCTCTTGTTTGTACAACACTCTGCAAAAGCCTCCATTAACTCCTTAACTTAAAACCCCAAATTATCTTGTTATTATTATATTGACAGAAACTTAAAATCTTGAGTATACTTGAGCAACTTAAGAACAGGTGTTCGAAAAATAAAACCCTGCTCCATCCATTTCAGCCTTACGTTTATAGCCTGGATATTGTGTTATGTTTGCAGTGCTTGCCTCTAGGCATCATCTTTACTGTGTGTAGGTTTGGATACTTGACAACAAAACATGTGCTCCCTGCCTCTCTCTTGTATAGTTGTTCAGATAGTGCTTTCAAAAAGGGATGGCTGTAGCGATCCTGAGTTTGACACCAAATTGAGCCGCTCAAAAAGTGAAGAAGACTGTTATGTTATGGTACTTCATTAGAGACTGAAAGTGATGACAGTTCATCATTAAGTAACATGTGCTTGCCAATGGTACAAGATAAATACTTTCACTGTGCTCCAGCCAGGTCCTCCAAGATTTACGATCACAGGAAACCACCATGAAATACATGGTTAAACACCAAGCTATGCAGAGACAAGAAAATGACTTCAAGTTTCAGGATTTTTTAGTTTAAAGTCCAGTGCATGAGTTTATTATTGGTGATCTTCCAACTTTTGTAACTCATTATTTTGAGCTTTAAAAGTTATCTTTGTATGTTCATATATAATTTTATTCATTATAGGAGGTTGTGGTTAACACATAGGATCGGTTGGAGATAACACACACAAGGTATCGAATATGCATTTATTAATCACTGATACGTAACAAACAAACATGACAGTAGAACAAGTTACACGCCAGAAGGTGCACTAGAACAAAGCAGTCCAAAGAAGCCAAAGTCACAAAGATAGGGCACTCTGCACCAGAGACGCAAATCAGTGAGTGACCATGCCAGTTTCAATCAATTAACACACACTGTCTGCGGCCATCCATGTAGGTGGATGACGAACGTGTTCATATCGCAATGTAGCTCATGGTAAGGGCCTGAATAAGGTGCCTGCAGGGCTGCCCGCAGTGTTGTCTCGCAGCATCACAAAGTTGCACGAAGCAAGGTTCTTGTGGGTGAACACAGGCGGTGTGGTGTGGGGACAGGGAAGGGGAATGTGGAGGTGTGTGATGTGCATACGAATCCGCTCGACCAAGGTGAGAAGGTCCTTAGTTACATCTGACGGTGAATTCTCGACAAACTCGGCGGGAAGAAGGAGGGGTTTGCCGTATGGAATCTCAGTGAGTGAGGCATTCAAATCTTCTTAATGGGCCAAGTGAATACCCAGCAGGACCCATGGAAGAGCCTCTGACCATAAGCCACCGTGGCACATTAGCGCAGCCTTGAGTGTGCGATGCCACCATTCGACTCGGCCGTTCGCCTGCGGGTGGTAAGGTGAGGTGTGAAATTTGGCTACACTGCAGAGTTCGCAGAGTCGTGCAAAGAGGGTGGACTCAAACTGGCGTCCCTGGTCAGATGTGAGAGACAGGGGACAGCCGAAGTGAGCAACCCACACTGAGACGCCATGCAAGGCAGTAAAGACCCTGTGATGAAGGGCAGTAGGAACCAGGGAGCGAAGTATGCCTGTAGGGGTGTCACAAAGGACAGGGATTGTCGATCCAGGTGGTATATGGGACAGGACAGAGTGTGATCGTCATCGGCTTGTAGTCGGGTGAGCTCCTCCAGATTCAGTGGTGCGGTTAGCACACAGATGCGGGAAAGATAGTCTGCCACAACATTCCCTGTGCCACGGATATAGCCCATGTCGGAAGAGTGCTGAAAGATGCAGTCCATATGGCAGAAACGCCTTAGTGGAAGGTCCTTAGCTGGATTACAAATAGAGTCCATGAGTGGCTTGTGATCTGTATAGATTGTGGAAGGTCATCCCTTGAGGTCACTATGGAAGTGTTTAATTGCCTCGTACACAGCGAGGGGCTCACGGCCGAAAGCCGACCACTTGCACTGGCTCTTAGTCACTTTCTTGGAAAAGAAGTGGAGTGATTGGGTGGAGTTGGCAGTGTGTTGTTGTAAAACAGCGCCAACAGCTGAGTCACTGGCATCAGTCGTGATCGAGACATGGGCCTCAGGGTTAGGGTGGGTGAGTGTGACGGCATTACCGAGGGCAGTTTTAAAGGTTACCAAAGGCTTTGAGCATGGATTTGGTCCTCTCCAACTTCCTTTCCCCCGTGGTGTTTTTGTCAGAAAGAGCATCAGTGAGGGCCATTTGGACAGAGGGAGCTTGAGGAATGTGGCAGCAGTAAAAGTTTGCCATACCCAGAAAATGACGGAGCTGAGCATAATCCTCAGGGAGAGGAAGATCAAGTAGGGTTTCGAGATGAGAACTTGTCAGTCAGAGGCCGTCGGCAGAGACAGTATGGCCTAGGAAGGTAACTGATGTGGAACACAGTGGAGATTTATCGTGGTTGATCACTAGGCCGTTGGCAGTGAGGGCTGAACGGACTGCATCGGGGTGAACTTGATGCTCCTCAGCGGAGGAGGAAAAGATCAATATATCATCTAAGTATAAGCAAATGGAACAAAATAGAATCAATCAACAGCTGCCATTTTTGTGCAGCACTTTTCAATTCATAAGGCACATAACAGTATTCAAATAGGCTGAAGGGTGTTATGATGGCCATCTTCGGAATATCCAGTGGATGCGTAAGGATGTGATGATATGCCTTGGAACAATCAAAAATGGAGAAAAAATTAGAACCATTGAGTAATTGCATGAAATCCTGGATATGTGGGGTGCAGTAGTTATCGATAATGGTGCAAGCATTAAGGGATCTGTAGTCCCCACACATGCGTAAGGTGCCGTCCTTTTTGGGAACAAGGTGAATACCAGTTGCTATCAGAGGGGCAGAGGATGCCCGAAGTCGACAGATCCTGAACAATCTCTTTCGCGTGCAGAAGTTTGGAAGTGTTAAGGCGCCTGGCCTTATTATAATCAACAAGTGGGCCGTCGGTGGTGCGAATATGACAAGTGCCATTACTGATGGCTGATACTTGCTGAGGAGGGTCAGCAATAGAGGTCAAGAAGCTATCTGCAGGCAACGTAGGTTCACTGACCTTGGGGATCTGGGGCAGCGTAGGCTGAAGTCAGCAATGGAAGACGTGATGCAGGAGTGGAACATGCAGATGCGTCTTGTAGATTTGTCCGCAGCGGTGAGAAAATGACAGCAGGTGGTGGAATGCTCGACACAGGGGCAGATTGGTGAGAAGACGCTGTAGAGGCATGTGGTGAACCGTCTCGTTGTGGATCTGCAGATAGCCGATGTATGGTTCGCCATGCATGTGACAATTCAGCGGAGGTAGAAGCGATGCGGGTGCGTAAGGCATCATTCTGGGTGCGGAGTTTGTCGATTTGTGAGCGCACGTCCGACAGGTCAGAGAGCCGTGTAGTAATGTGCTCGACCAGGGACTCTCATGTGGAAAGCATAGCCAAGAAGACAGGGAATGGAGTCATGCTGAACTCGAGTGAGCACGGAACTGTAGAGCTGGACACGTGGTGGCCTGCAGGTCTGGTGAAAGTTCGTAATGGTGTAGAAAATCCAACCCGATCACAGGTTCATCCACGTCGACAATGTGGAATGTCCAAGGATAGATGTGAACTGGTTACAGGTGAAGCAACATCTTGATAGAGCCATAGACCACAATAGGAGAATGATTGGTGGCGATCAAGGTGAGGGTAGAAGTGATAGTGCATCAGCAGCATGCTTGGCTGGAATTACGCTAATGTCGGTGCCAGTGTCGATGAGAAATCGGATGCCCGATGACAAGTCTGTGGCATAGAGGGGTTGCTTGAAGCGAATGGTGCAGTGTCATCTGATAGGTGCCGCGAAGGAATGTGGCACCTAAACATGCCCATTGGTCTCGTTTGGGTAGGCGCAAGGGATGCGGCAGTTGCGGGCGGCATCCCCTTAAGTAGTGTGGAACCAGCACAGTAGGTAGGCCAGTTGGTGGGGTGGTGTAGTGTGGGAAGGGGCCGCAGCTGACTGCATCTGGGCCAGTAGCCGATCAGGTTGCTGCTCGGACAAGGTCAGCGGCTGTTGGGAGCCTGCTGGCAGTACCTCCTGTAGGCCGCTAGGTGGCAGCTCCTGACTGTCAGCTGAGGCGCCGAGGTGAGTGCGCTAGCCTCTGCCGGCAGGGTGCGGAACCAAAGGTGCAGGCATGCCAACTGAGGGTGATAGGGATGTCATTCGTGACAGGTGGTGTCGGTGATGAATGATAGCGTAAGCCTGATCCGCTACGCGTAACCAAACCTTTAGTGGGTCGGTGACGTGAGACGGTAGATGAAGTTGCAGATCCAGAGGCATTTCGACCATCCACAACATCCAAAGGACGACATCAGGTAATGCTGGATTGTTGGTTAATGCATATAGGTGCACCAAAGCTGCAAAGGAGTTGATGAGATGCTCCTCATGAATAATGTGATGGATAGCCTCCTCCAGAGGGCAGTAAAGGTGCTCGATAATTAGTTCTTTGGCTGTTGAATATTTGTACGAGACGAGCAGTGAGAGAATCAAGTCATTGATGAGGTCCGTATGTGCGTGTAGGTGGCTCACCAGGCAGACAAAACAGACTTCGTCATCTGAAATGCCGTGGATGTCCTGTAGGTGGTCCACTAAGGCGAACCAAGTTTTTGGATTGTCTTTTTGAAAAACAGGTAGCTTAGGGAACCTGCCAGGTAACATGTTGAAGCAGCACCAGCACATGGAGATTGGTGCATGAAGAGCAGGACGCTTCCTACTCCGGAAGTGCGGTAGCGGTGAATGATGCATCACCCGAGGTCTGTTTGGAGTGGTGGCCGCATGCAGCACACGGTGTGGAGGGAGTGGGTGTATAAGTTGGCACGGTGTGTCCAATCTGCAAGCCCGATGAAGAACCTGGTGCGGGTGTGTAATGGTCAGTGCCGTTGCAACAGCGGGCGGACTGCGGTCGCGGCGAAGCCATGGGGGGGAGGGAGGGTGGGTGCTGCTGACTCAGTAACCAGTGCAGGTGGAACAAACAGCTGGTGCCATTAAGAAAGTGGGCAGAAGGCAGTCATGGTGCAACCACAGTGCGGCGTTGTGGAAACTGATGTGGTCAAAGCGACCAGTGTCGCCGAAACAGCGCGCTGCGACACTACGTATATTAGAATGTGCTACCCTGTGCTTATAAATGCTCAATTCACAGTTCTGGAACTTCGTTGGCGCATCAAACCATTCCAAAGGTAATGATGTAGATGAAGGATAAACCACAATGTCGTTAAGGGGAAGGTTGTCCACATTGTTGTTAGGCGACGTGCACTGTCCGTGTTGTGGCTGTTGTTGTGCTGCCACGCTAGGCGGTGGCCATGTTGTGCCGGGTAAGGTTAGATGGCCACCGGCATGGGCGGGCATAAATAATTGTTCACTTTTAACCAAATTCAAATCAGGTACACTTGTCCACTTGTGGTTGTTAGGTGCACTCGTGGTGGAAAGCCACATAGTTAATGGGGCCCGCTACACTTGCACTGAAAGACAATGGTGGATCCATTGTGGCAGAAACAATGTGGGCTAGCACACGAAGTTCGTAGATGACGAAAACAAGCACAAAATAACTCGCGATAAGACCATTGTGGTTATCACATAGGATCGGTTGGAGATAACACATACTAAGCATTGAATATGCATTTATTAATCACTGATATGTAACAAACAAACATGGCAGTAGAACAAGTTACGCACCGAAAGGTGCACTAGAACAAAGCAGTTCAAAGAAGCCAAAGTCACTAAGATAGGGTGCTCTGCGCCAGAAATGCCACAAGGTTATTCATTAATAAAAAAATATATATTTCAAACATAATTTGAAAAAAAAAAAAATATTATGTTAAGAGGCTAAAGCAAGGTGGGTCTTTGTCATCTTTTATTACTTTAATTGCTGTGGATTTATGTAGACTGCTGTTTATAATGTCTTGGACCACTAACCATTGTTGCTCTTCATTTGTTGAGTTTGATCTAAATGTTTACAGTTGTTAGTGACTGTCTTATCAGTTCAACCAACCATGAATACTTTCCTAGCTTTCTTGATCATCGTTTTGCCACTAATCTCTCATCAGTTACACACTCCAAAAGATCGGTTTATCTGTGTCCAGAAGATCGAAAGAATTCTAGTTGTTTGATGCAGTTGTCTGACCATGTGTTTTGTACTGCATCTTAAGATTGTTGTCCTCACTGATGGTAATGTAAGTGTAATTTTCCCTAATGACGCTGGGCAAATTAAAGTTGTCACCTAGTACTATCAAACGTTTAGGGAATTTCTGTGGAATTTAGGCCATCTTGGACTGACTGACTGATATGTACGATCTGGTTTTTGGTAGAAACATCTAATTATTAACCAAGTCCACCATCCCTTGTTACTCTTGTCCCCATGAGTTCACAATCGGATTCATTTGGGACCTTGTTATTTAAACCTAATCCTGTAAAGATTTCCATTTCTTGGTGTTTCTAATCTATTTTTCTGATTTATGATCGTCTACATCTACATTTAAATCTACACTTTGTAAACCAGCTTGCAGTGTGCAATGGGCGGTACTTCTTCCATCACTCTCCCCCTCCACCCATCTGTTCCATTTGCAAACGCTGCATGGTAAGAACAACTGCCAGTAAGATGCCATATGAATTCAAATTGTTCTGATTTTCCTTTTGTGGTCATTTTGTAAGATACATAGGAGAAAGCAGTATGTTACCTGGTGCTTCTTAAAATGTATGCTCTCAGAATTTCAACAACAAATGTCCACATTCTGCACTACGTCTCTCACTTAGCATGTGGTGCGATCTGAGTTGGATGAACGTCTCCGTAATATTCTCACATTTACTAAGTGAATCTATGACATAATGTGCTGCTGTTCTGTGGACCTTCTCTATCTCCTGTACTAATCATGACTAGTAAGGGTCCCTGGGCTGACAAACACTACTGAAGAATCAGTCCAATGAGAGTTTTGAATGCTTCTTCTTTCCTAATGGTTCTTCTGTCGAATCTCAGTCTCTCACCTATTTTCCAACTAGGTTTGGGGAAAAATAGCTTAGATAGTCATTGACTTTTAATTCTTCACTTAATAATTTCTTGGATGCAATCACAGATGTTAATCTGCCAGGGAGTGTCACAGGTCTGTATGGCTGTTCTGCTGTAGGTTACACTGGACTAGACATTCTGTATTTGTTTCTCTTTCCAGTAATAAATTTGTGTCAACATTGGTTTCTTGTTTTGAGATGAAAGACTTCAAATGTTTATGAACATTTTGAATTTCAGAATAAACATTTTCAAAGGCATTTTTGTTTGTCTCCCTATCAGAATCTACCCCCCACCCCCCCCCCCCACCCCCCACCCCCACCCAATTTTATTACTCAGCTTTGAATACATTTCTCCGGTTTTTGTTTCTAGACTTATAAATTCTTTTTCCAAGTTTGTTAACCTCACTGTGTACTGTTTCTACATATTGACTCAAATTTGAAATTTTTGTGTCATGGTGTTCTACAGCATCTTGATTTTCTTCACTCTTAACTGTAATTGATTGTTCCAAATTCAAAACCATTGATTTTGAGCATTCTTTGTTTCTTTGTTCCATAATTTCTAACGAATTTTCACAGATTCAACACCTGCAGCTTGAACTGATTGACCCACCTATAACATCATTCTTTTTATGTCTGAATCTCCTTCTTCTGCCGGTTCAAATGATTTATCCTCCTCCTTCGCCATTACATTAAAGTTCCCCACATGCAACACATCCTCACTATCCCTCACTTGTTCTGATTCAACCTTTGGCTTGCAAATAAGTCATTTTTAATAACTGTTCTGTTTTAATAACTGTTCTTACATAGTTTCATAAACAAAAAACAAAAAAATCACAAAAATATGTCGTCTTTCATACAAATATGTTGATCAAAATATTGTAGCACTTTTTTCAACCTCATTACGGAGACTTGGAAACTATCCGAGGAAAGAAATGTAGATGTCCTAAAGAGTTTTAATATAAAAAGTTTTGTTATTAAAACTGGAATTAACTTGCAGGTCAACAGTTACATCTGCACATGCACAGGGGTGCTTTTAACTGAAACGGCAAATGGTCTCAAAAACAGTTGCAAGATTGACAGTGTCCTAAAAACCTTTGTAAAACTATCCTTGTACGTAATTCTTTCAAGGCCACAATGAATTCTTAAAACCTTGCCTTTCCTCTAACACCAGTCAGCTTAGGGAATTGTATTGTCTTTGTCAGAATTTGTCCCTTCTACAACTTGGTTTTCTTTTGAAAGTCATACCCATAAAATCAGAAAGAATTTACCGTGCAATGTCTTACTGTGGGCAAGTGTCAAGTTGAGTCCACTTAAAATGTGAGGTCTGCAGTCAATTCCGGGTATTGTAATTTTCATTCCTACACTCCTTTTTCCTTCATAAATTCAACATAGTGAGTTTTAAACCAAAAAATAATTCCAGACATACTTTACAGTAATATGTGAAGTCTCCACACTCTTCGTTCAGTTCCATCAAAAATTGATTCAGATGACAATGGCATAATGCGTGTTACATCAGAAATTTTAATATTCGTACCACCAATTTCTTCACATCACGAATGCCTGAAAATTCAGCACACATTGCTTCTTGATGTAGAGAATTTATTTATATCTGCCTGAATAGTTTCTAGGGTCCTTTGTTTACGTTTTAGTCAGTACTTAAATCAGTTTATACGATTTCTGTTTTTACCATGAGTGAGAAGTGTGTGACATGCTGTAGGATCGTTAGTTCCGGGGTTTGGTATGATGGGTACTGTAGTTTCTTTCATTGGGGTGAATGTAGTGGCGTGGGAAATGGGGCCATAAATGAGGCTCACCAGTGGTTTTGCAGGATCTGCAGTAGAGATAGGAAAATACTGGAACAGGAAGGGAAAGACCTAGACAAGGCAAGGGGGATATGGACAGGTTAAAGAGGGAGAAGGGTGAACAGAGGTGGCAAGTGGCAACAGGTAATAGGGGGAACAGGCAAAGCAGAGCATCAGACAGCTTTGTCATAAATCTTGAAAGTAGATTTGACCTGTTGCCTCAGTCAGAATCAGATGAGCCTCATGTAGCTGAAGCTGTAGAAAGGGCACAACAAGCTTTCAAGGACTTGAAAAAGATAGGAAAATTTGTAAAGAGAAAGAAAGTTCTGTTGTTAGGTAGTTCCCATGGTAGAGGTGTCGGCCAACTTTGCAGGAAAATCTAGGTCCAGAGTACCGGGTCACAAACTTTTTCAAGCCTAGTGCAGATCTGGGTCAGATAACAGAGGATGTAGGTTCTTTATGCAAGGATTTCACAAACGAGGATGCCATGGTTATAGTGGGTGGTCCGGGAAATAGCATTGACAGAGACTGAATATTCCATAGAGAGTGACCTGGTGAAGATAGCATCAGCAACGAAGCATACGGGTGTGGGATTTGTGTCTGTCTTGAGACCATGATCGGCCTCATTTGAACTCTTCCGTAGGAAGGGTGAACTTGGAGTTGGAGTGGCTGCTTAGGACGGATATAGGGTACCATATTGGTTTGATTCCTGTAGATGCTATCGATAGGTGGGACTACACTAGGCATGGCCTTCACCTCAATAGGAAAGGGAATGGAAAATTGTCTGGGTTGATTGCAGAAAATGTAAGGGGGGACACTGTCACAAGTGGTAATATACCAGTGGTCACAGGTGTCAGAGGGATGTCTTTTTTAGGATAGGGAAGGGGGAAAGAAAACGAGTTTTAAGAGAGATTGGCAGACACGCTCAGTTTGAGAAAACAGATGAACAGAAGTCAGATTTTAGCATACAGCCTCCATTTAAACAATGTTTAACAGAAAGTAATCAGAAACTGCCAGTTCATCTTCACCAAAGCAGTTATAATCCCATTAGTATGCAGTATCAGTTATCTTTATTACACCAGAACATTCCGAGACTCAGAAATAAAGTTGATGAACTACTCATTTGTATCGATGAAATGAATTCATCTAACCAAATTGACATAATCTGCCTCTCTGAACATCAAGTGACGACCGGTATAGATATGTTAGACATTTCAGGATTTAAGCTAGCTTCCTACTTCTGCAGAGTAGATATGGATGGAGGAGGAGTTGCCACATTTATTAAAAACTGCCATAAATTCAAGAACGTTGACATTAATAAATTCTGTTTAGAGCAGCATCTAGAAGCATGTGCAACAGAAGTAGAGTTCCATAACAGATCCTATATAATAGTAACTATTTACAGAGCACCTGCAGGAAATTATAATCTATTCATAAATCATCTAGAAGCTCTTTTGGGTTATTTAACAGGAATAAACAAAGAAATTTTGATTGCTGGTGACTATAATACAGATTTTGTAATGCAGTCTTCCAGTAAACTTTCCAACTAGGATCACTAAATCCTCAAGGACAGCCATTGATAACATTTTTATAGACAAATCAAAGGAACAAAATCATATCATAAAACCTGTTATAAATGGACTATCAGGTCATGACATGCAGCTCCATGTTTTAGATGTCAATTCTAAGCAGATTATCAAGACTGCCAAATCTGAGTACAGGAGAGTAGTCAATCAACCAAAAATTGAGTGTTTTAGAAGACTGCTCAAAGATATGAACTGGAAAGATGTTTATAGTGCTCATGACATGAATGAAAAATATAACACATTCATGTTCATGTCAGTACCATGTTTGAAAACTGTTTTCCTCTAAAAGTCACTCAAATTAAACAGAAGTCTATAATAAAACCATGGATTACACAAGGAATAAAGATTTGCTGCAAGACAAAAAAGAAAATGTATCTGTCGACCAAGAATAGCTCCAATGCTGATGATTTAGCTAAATACAAGGAATACTGTAAAATATTAAAAAAAGTAATTCAGACATCTAAAAAAATGCACTACGAGAAGAAGATAGCAATGTCAGGGAACAAAATAAAAACAATATGGGTTGGCTGTGATGGCTGACAGCTGTCCTGCCCAGTTTGTTGTTCTGCCCTTTCTCAGTTGCAGTTGAGGTATTTTATCTCGGGCACTACTTCGATTGGTATGCATGACAGCTACCCTCTAATACTGAATGTACTAATTGAGAAATGCATAGCAAAAGTTTGCTTCCAGGAAGAAACATGTGGTGCACTTTGTGACACTTGTGTTGTCAGAGAGTCAGAATACTGATGCTTTGTAGTTGTTGGTCTGTAAATACATGGCACAATTATTATTATTATTATTATTATTATTATTATTATTATTATTTGGATCGGAGGGGGGGGGGGTGAGTGGCAAGCCATGTATATCTGGGGAAATAGTACAGCAAAAAATGCCTAGATGGAATAAATGTAGTTCAGTATTAATCCTCTTGCATTTCATTTCTATGCAAGACAAGTGTGAGAAAAGAATGGTTACAGGTAGTGAACAACAACTTGTGAAAAGTGTTCTTGGTATTTTATGACATTTGTTAATCAATGGACAGGAGGTGAATGACAATGTGGACATTTTCAGCAAAATGGAGTAACAGTGAAAATAGCATTATTGGCAGGAATTCTCGAGGTATTTGATGCGGAGAGGTCAGTCAGCAAAGGTAGTAAAATTTCCTGGCCTAAAATATTACATGATCACCCTCCACATGATTCTTACCTGTGTGGTAAGTTAAATGATTAAGCATACACAAATAATTGCCACACATTGGAAGAACTACAGCAGAACAAGCAGAATGCTATTGCTACTCTCTGCCAGGCAAAGTGCAACATGGGCCTCACAATTTCATAAATAGTGTTGAGCACAACACTATGTCAGTATCAGTGGTTGCCATTTCTGGTAACATTGTGAAAAGTAACTCTCCTGTTCATTAACTAGGGCAATGTATTTTGTGTCAAATTTATAATAATTTTTTTTTATGTATTGTCAAGTATTCGTAAAACAGCAAGAGGCCTGTCATTCTTCCTAACTGTTGTGTGATCAGCAAACCACATACATAAAGACATTTACTTTTGCCTTTTGCTTTTGTTTGCAATGTTCAGTGGTTTATGGTGTATTTTTAAATATGGTGGAACTGTGTTATTAGTGGTCAGTGAAATTACAATATGCACCACATAAATTTTAAGTATTTTGACTGCATTCGTTCCGAATTGTTAAAGCGTAGACCATGATGACTTCACTGTCAAGTTCCCGGCAACACAGTTATGACAACATATTGTGTAGAACTTACAAGATGGAAAAAAGTGCTGTTTAACGTGTATAAAAGATGATGAACTAACATTTTTACATGTTAATTCAGCTGATAGTTGAGAGCTGTCAATACACTATGTTTTGCAGTAAGATATATTGTGGTTAAGCATTTGTAGACCAGTTCCAGTAAATCAAGTATAATATTATATCACTGTTAAACAACACTCATTTATAGTAAGTTTTCGCGTAATTTGTAATTGTTACAGTGTGGTTCTAACAATCTCTCTCATTTTTGCAGATTGTAAATGTAATTGGTACACTATTGAGCACATTTCAGCTCTCGCTTTTTGTTATATACCGTGACCAACCTGTGCAGGCAGAGTGAAGAGATCCCAGTGAAAGGACACCATCTTTGCACCAAAGAGAAGTGCAATGTATTTATTATTGCTTGTTTATTTTTTGTGTTAGGAGGAGAAAAGAATGAAATGAAATGATTGTGCATGATACTTACGACTGAGAAACTTACATCCATGACTGTTTTGTGATAAGATTTTAAATTGATGTACCTGAGGAAACCTAGACATTCTGTTGAAATGGGAAAAATCTTCCTTCAAATATATGTAATTTTTAAAGGCTTCATGTAAATGGCTGTGAGATAATTATATTTTATATGAGACTATATTTTACTTGTGAGTAATAAATTTGGCTTTTATATCTTATGTAGAGAATTATGCTTTTGTTTCTGATAATTTTTTACTTTACAACTTCCGTTTTCTTGTGTATATGTGGTTCACAAAGTATGAGACTCCCTTTGAAAGTCACAGTGATTGTTCAATTCAGAAGATTTTGTAAAAGCAATTGACAGATATTGGTCTTCTCATTGGTTTTAACATTTTCAGATAACTTAATTCTCGAAGAAAAGGGCAATGAGTCATAAACGAAGTGGAAATTCTGTAATGCCACTACAAGATGATGATGGGGGATTCTAAGGCCAGAGATGGAAATAGCTAAAAACATATTCTGCAATGGAAGGCTTTGGTTGTCGTACTGGGAATGACAAGGGTTATACTTGAATATAATTTGCCGAAAATTACAGCATGTTTACTCTTGTGAGATTTCTGTTCGGTTATAGCCCAAGGAAACACACTCCTTTCTGTAAGACTGTATATTTCAGTACAGACATCCACATTACAAAAAGTCGTACAGCCTACTGAACAAGCAAGATGGCATGGGCCGGAACAAGCAATATGGCATGGGCCATTAGGTTAACAGAGTCAAAGAACTTGCGATGGTGGAGATATGTCGTTCGTACTTGAGACGCCCATTCCCTCCCCCCCACAGTGTGGAACACAGTGGCAGGAGGGATGTGATGGGGATGCCCAGCTCTGGAGGCTGTTGCGGTGGGTACCACACTGAGACGTCCATGTGGAATTCCTGTAGGTGATGTGGGCGGATGAGGCGCCGGCCTATGCGTGAGGATGGAGCGGTGTGGGAGGACTGTGTTCCCCGCGTGATTGGCTGGCAGCATTTGAACTGTAACCCTCCCTAAGGGGGTTACCATAGCTCAGAGGAGCATATGGTTGACCCCGCACAGGAGCGGGCAGGAGTGGGCGATCGACTGACGAACGGGGTGCTCGGTTTGGTGAAGTGAGTTGTTGTGCAGCAGGATGAAGATGATGATGTCGTCGATGAGGGTGGTGACATCCTCCACACGTTTGGGCGGGACGTCGGTTTGCAGAACCACTAGAGGGGGCAGGGGGAGGAGGTAGAGAGAGAAGGTGAGAACCTGAGGAATGGCGTTGATGGTGATGCAGGCACATGTTCAGGATAGGGCTGCAGCAGCATCTCTGAGGGGTTATAGCTTGAGCGCGAGTCCTTAGTGCTGGGAGGCTGCATAATGTCGTTGAGCATGAAAGATGCTGCTGGGTTGAGGCGTGCTGGTTTCACGCGGTGGAGGGAAACAGTGGGCAGCGAACCTTTAACCCAGATGTCCATCATGTTAGCAGTGCGATTCATGACCTTGTATGGGCCTGAATATGGTGGGGCAAGTGGGGCCCAGACGAAGTCATTGGGGAGAAAAAAGAACTTGCATGAAAGGAGATCGGAGGGCGTGTAGGAGCGAGGCTAGATGGGGGGTCAGGGAAATGTTTGCAAAATGCATTCAGATCTGGCTTATGAAGTAGGGAAGGGGGATGGGATTGTAGGGGGGGGGGGGGGGGGTAGGTTGTAAAAGCTCCCCAGAGAGGATAGGGTTTTCACCATTGTATTAGGATGTTTTTATAGACCACCAGCATCCGCAACAAACGTCGCAGAACGTTTCAGGGAAAGTCTTGAGTACATAGGAAGTAAATATCCAAATTATCCATTAGTTATAAGTGGAGACTTTAATCTGGCATCCACACATTTATCGCATGGGGCAGAAGCAAAGACTCGTGTGAAGTTATTCTAGGAGTGCTCTCAACATACAACCTTGAGCAATTGCTTAGAAAACCAGTTCGAGATGGGAACATATTAGATATTTTGGCGACAAACAGACCTGATCTTTTTGAGGAAGTTAATCTAGAAGAAGGTATTAGCGTCCATAATGTTGTTGTGGCTTCTATGTCAGTGGAAGTTGCAAAAAAACCAAAGAAACAGCGTAGAGTTTTCTTGTTTGGGAAAGTAAATAAAAGTGTCATTAATGAATATCTTCATAGCCAGCTCCAAGCATTCACTGCGGGACACAAAGATATTGAGTATCATTGGTCAGAATTTAAAGATATTGTCCACCATGTGCTAGAAAAGTATGTGCCTAGCAAAAATATAAGGGAGGGAAAGGATCCACCTTGGTACAACAAACATATTAGGAAGTTGCTGAGAAAGCAGAGAATTTTGCACAGTCGTTTTAAACGTAGTCTTTGCCCCGCTGACAAACAGAAATTATGTGAAATGAAAGCAGCTGTCAGAACAATGAGAGATTCTTTTAACACATTTGAAAGCAATATTTGATCTGCAGATTCTAAAAATAACCCCAAAAATTTTTTGTCGTACATAAATCCATGAATGCTACAAATAATTCAATAACTTCTCTTGCTGACTGTATGAGTAATGTAACATGATGATAAACAGAAAGCCGAAATTCTAAACCTAAATGCCAGGAAGGCATCTGACCCAGATGGTATGCCTGTAAGATTATATGTTGACTATGCTACAAATATAGCACCACTCTTATCCATCATCTATCAGAGATCATTGAAACAGCAGAAAGTTCCACGGGACTGGAAGAAGGCCCAGGTCATAGCAATCTATAAAAAGGGTAGAAAACTGGATGTATATAATTACCGGCCAATTTCTCTGACATTGATTTGTTGTAGAATCATGGAATATATTTCGTGTTCAGACATAATGAACTTTCTAGACTCTAGAAGCTCATCTGCAGAAACCAGTACAGTTTTAGGAAACAGCGGTCATGCGAGACACAGCTGGCACTCTTTGTGCCTCTAGATACCGGCTCCCAGGTTGATGCCATATTTCTCGACTTTCGAAAGGCGTTCGACTCAGTTCTGCACTGTCGCTTGCTCCAAAAAGTGCGCGCTTACGGTCTATCTGATGACATTTGTGGTTCAGTAGAAAGTTTTCTAACAGACAGGGAGCAGTATGTCGTCCTGAATGGGGTGACTTCAACAGAAGCGTGACTTCAGGTGTGCCCCAGGACAGTGTAATAGGTCTGCTGCTTCTTACGATTTACATAAATGATCTGTTTGATGGTATTGAAAGCGGCATTAGACTGTTTGCCGATGATGCTGTAGTCTACAGGAAAGTAGTATCACATGAAAGTTGTGAACAAATCAATGAGGATTTGCAGAAAATAAATGTGTGGTATAATGACTGGCAGTTATCTCTCAATATTAGTAAGTGTAACCTACTGCGTATAACAAGGCGAAAATCCCCATTAATGTATGAGTATGAAATAAATGCCCAGTCATTGGAAGCGGTAACATCCATCAAGTATCTGGGTGTGACTATTTGAAATGATCTCAAATGGAATGATCAGATTACACAAGTAATGGGTAAGGGGAACTTTAGATTGTGGTTTACTGGTAGAATCCTGAAGCGATGCAGTCCTTCAACAAAGTAAATAGCTTACAATACGTTAGTTCATCCAGTCTTAGAGTATTGTTCGTCTGCATGGGACCCTTACCAGTTGGGTCTGATTCAAGAGATTGAGAAGGTCCAAAGAAGAGCAGCAAGATTCGTGACTGGTACATTTAGCCATCGTGAGAGTGTTACAAATCTCATAGAAAGTTTGAAGTGGGACATACTTGCAGATAGATGGCGTGCTAAACGGAAGGGGCTGCTCACTAAATTTCGAAATCTGCTCTTCACCAAGGATGTAGAGCATATATTATTACCACCAACTTTCAAATCACGCAATGATCACCATTAGCGCGATCCGTGCGAGTGGAACAGGGGAGGGGGAATATGGCGAGAATTGTGCCCCCCGCCACACACCGCTTGGTGGCTAGCAGAGTATATATGTAGATGTAGATAGACAAATTCACTCACTCATGGCGCCCTTGATATCTGGCTTGTATGATGACCGTAGGCCAAGAAGTACCCACAGGAGGGCCTGCTGCAGTTAAATGACGACAGTAGTAGTTTATCATTTCCAGGAACCGACAGAGCTCTTTGTATGTGGTAGGGAGTGGCATGGATAAGATTGATTGCACCTTCAACTCAGGGTGGTGTATATCAGCTGAGACTGAGTATCCCAAGAATTGGACAGATTCTTGGTGCAGTTGCAGTTTGTCGGTGTTGATCTCGACTTTGTTTGATGAGAGAGTGTCGTTTACTATCATGATGTGGCGTTCGTGATCTTGGGCGGACATGCTGACGATCAGGAATTGTCGAGATATGTGAAACAGACGTCGAACTGGAGCAAGAGAGAGTCAGTAAAGCGTTGCCACATATAGGTGGTGTTTTTTAACATGAATGGCATGAAATGGTACTTGTACAAGAATTGACATTTTCAGAATGTCTTTGGGTGCGACTGGAATTTGGTGATAATCACGTTGCAATCCAGTACACTGAAAATTGTAGCATCCAGAAGGTGAGTGAAATTGGAAATATTCAGTATAGGAAATGTACGGGCGACGACCCGTTACTATTGGAAGGCTGTAAAATTTCCACCTCAAGAAGTTCTTGTATTTGCTGGTGAGCCGAGTAAAACTTGAGTGGATTAAGGCGGCAAGCCTTGTGGCAAATAGGTGGGCCCTCAGACGTGATGATACGATGAACAGTTCTGTTTGTGACGGTGGAAACCGAATTATTGATGACTGCGCGCATGCAGGGCGTGGTGTCGGTTGATTTATTAGGGGCGCATGGCTTGGAACTAGCATAGTTGTCTGCTTGAGAGGGGGAGGGTAGCAAAAAAGTCACATTTTTGTTATGTTTACGTCGGCACGGATGGCAGTTTGCGAGAGCCGAGTGTGAGGTGGGGGCAATCGGTGCGGTAGAGGCTGTCTATTATCCGTAGTGCACAAGAGAGATGCACTCGGTGGTGGCAGCACTGCTGGCATGCGTGGAGCTATGGAGCAAGCCGTGTGAGGAGGTGCGAGAGGTGGGGAATGTTATCAACACACTGGGCGGGCACGCAGCTGGCGGCAGGGAGTGTGGACGGAGCCCGGAAGGCTGGATTGTCATGAGGCACGCAAGTGTCAGTTTGTGATACAGGTGAGAGAGACGTTGAATGGAACACACTTGGGGGTAGGGGCAACACTGTGGAGTCACACGAGATAGGTGTGGTGTTGCTAACCTGTGTGCTGTTGTCGGCAAAGCAGGTAGGTGCAGCAGATGAAGGCTCATGTGTCGACACTGCCAAGTGGTGTGAATTGACTTATTGTTAAGGAATTCTCATATATACTTGACCTTTCGTATTTTATAGCTAATTTATTTAAAAAGTATGACATCACTGTGTTCTTTATCACCAATACTGCCACCAGGTTACTGTTTATACACAATAAGAAACCTCCAACTGACAAATTTCTCACATCTGGAGTATATAAAATACAAGTCTGAGTTTTTATATAGGACAGGCAGGTAAGGCATTTAAGACTCGCTTTCATGAGCACTTACTCAAAAAAGTTGGCAAGAATTCACATAAGTAAACTTTTGCATAACATCTGAAAATAAAGAAATACACACTTCCTCCACCTTCCTTGCTAAATGTGGAAGTTTTACATATAATTGGCAAGGGCTACAAAATGAACTTTTTAGAAGGACTAAATTCAAATGATTTGTTGAATGAATCAACTTTCATAAAAAAGACAGTATTTTGATTGGATATCACCTCTTATAAAATGTGAAAATTAGCCCATTCCTTTTATATATTAGACCTATGTGCCATGGGTCAGCAGATGTCGGCGTGTTGAGGTGTGCGTCACTGGTTGTGCCATGGCGGTCATATGAGCAGACGTAACTGGATGATTTCTCATGGTATTGTATGATGTGGTGATACTGTACAAGTTGTACAGTGCCAGATGTTGCAGAGGACATGTGAGACAGCCGTATTATGACTGAGATAGTGTTACAGGAGGAAAGGGTGGCGGCGATAGCTTGTTGAAATCCAAGGATGGGCATGATGTGCAACATGATTGTGGTCATTGTTCACATTGACCAGTGTATCAGCATCCAATTGTGTTGAGGCGGAGTTATCCTGGAATATCCAGGAAGGTTTAAGATGGGCGAGTGAGATGGTCACAAGTTTGCTATGCACTAGGATCTTGAATGTCTGTGGACAGCATTATAGCACCCTGTACAGGCCTGAATAAGGGGGCTATAGAGCTTCTCATATGGAATCATCTCACCTCATCACAAAGCCCTGGAGGCCAGGTCCTTGTGTATAAACACTGAGGTCAAGTGAGGTTAGGGAATTAGAACATGCTTGTTCTGGATATGTTGCGGAACATGATGCAGTAATGTAGGTAAGTACATCTGATATGTGTCATCTGTAGGCTGCATGAAGTCTCTAGGTAAGACCAGTGGCTCTCTGTAAATGATCTCTGCCAGCAGTGCGCATAGGTCACCCTTGTCTGTAGAGCGAATTCCAGGCATGACCCCCAGGGGTTCATTGTTCCAGGAATTGCTGTGGCATATCAAAGCCGCTGCCTGTGCTGCTGCCTCTCAACAAGGCTATTACTGTGGTAGTCCGCATTTGAGTGATAACTGCAGAGGTGACACTGGGCATTGAAGAGGACTGACTCAAATTGATGGCACTGATCATTAGTAACCAGTTCTGGTGTCGAAGTGAGAAATCCACACCTTGACAAAGGATTGAATAATTGTCTTGTTTTGATCTCATAGATATGTACAGCTTCTACACATAACAACACTCTGTTGATAACCAACAGGAGGCAATGAAATCTTTCTAACTCCAACTGGGGTCTTACGATGATTAGATTAGATTAAATTTGTTTTTCATTCCATAGAGTTGTGCTTTCAGGTTGAGGATGTGTCAAAGTAAAGGCTTATGCTGAACACTTCTTCGCTCGATAGAATGCTTCAGTCATCTCCATAGTCCACTTGACTTTCTTTTTCCTATGTTATCTTTGCCAGCCAATTCATTTATGAGAGGAGACTGCAATGTGGCTGCATGGAGAAGGCATCGTGCACCAGTGTGAACTGCCTCTGTCTCCCTGATGCAATGCCGGAGGTCTGTGTTTTCAATACATAGTGCCTGTGCTTGGGTGTTACAGTTGACATATCACTGGTGGGTAGCGAGAATGACATCTAACAACCAGGTACACTTGCGGAATGCATCAGAAGAGGAGTCATTAGTGGTGAGGTATTCAGGTGAACAGGTCTCAGTGGGCATGATTAGTGCCATAGACTGGTATTTGTGAGTTATTCGCTGAGTGAAGCAAGAACGACGGTGTCAATTCGAAAGTGAGTTATTCGCTGAGTGAAGCAAGAACGATGGTGTCAATTCGAAAGTGAGTTATTCGCTGAGTGAAGCAAGAACGATGGTGTCAATTCGAAAGTTGATGTGCTGTTGTGTTGCGAGGATCTGATGTCGAAACCATTTCCACTAAAAAGTGTTGTTGAGTAGTGAGGTCAGGCACGAAGAGGCAACATGAGTTAACACTATATGTGTTTGAGATAGATGACTTTGTTCTTTGGAATGGGCCAATGTGTCTATTTTGGTCCACTGACATCATTTGGGAACTTGTAAGGAGCTCGATATTTCCGAGGGGTTGCTGTAAATTGACAATGGCACCAGCAGATCAACAGCCATGGGCCAGTTGTAATGGCATGTGATGGTGCACCAACGGATGCCAGGGGCGTGTGATGTCACCCTTGTGTAGTGCTGAAAGGGCTCAGCTGGGAATGGGCAGTACGTGAGAAGTTGTTGACACACAGTCTCGTGGGATGATGTCCATCTGTCTGTTTAACAGATGCTGGTGATGTATCGCCAAGGACACACAGCCAACCAGTTCGGGTTTGGACTCATGCGATCACCACCAGTTGCAGCTCAGTCACTAACTTGATGATCGATAGGGTCCATAAGGTTATTTCCAGCACAAGAGTGTGAGTCATAGTTGTGCAGATGTGACAGCAAAGTTGTGAGGCCATGTTGTCATGGAGATGCTGTTTGTAGATAACTTCTTGCAGCTGTTGTTTCAGGGTTTGAGAAATTATCTGCAAGAGAACAGTCTTCGCTGTGCTGTACTTTTGCATGGCGACAACAGTATAAGATTGCTGATTAGTTCAGCCAGTCCTGCCAGATGGAAAAGCTAGTTAACATATTTTGAATCATCACCTAAAATTCCAGCTGCTTCGAAAATGTTGCCCACAGTCACAAACCACAAAGCCAGGTGAGCGGGGTTGAACTGTGGCAGTTTGAAGTTCGAACTGAACCTTGGGAGTGAGGCTGAAGAGGTAGTGCCATATTTTTCAGTGTAGGAGGCAACATGGCTACTGATTATTCACTGGTTGTGACAACAACATAAGCGGTAGCTCATATACAGTTCGAGGCATGGAAGGCATGGTAGATGCAAAGGTGGTGGTATGATCGTGTTGCAGACTTGACTTTGTTGGGTAAAAACATGCCCATAGTAACATTGTCCTCAAAGTCCAAGAGTAGATTTGTTGTTGGCTGCCATTTTTGGGGCATAGTTAGGTCCGTTTTGTCTGTAGGTATGAGATGTGAATAGTCAATGAATGCGGTTTTCATTATTGAATTCACACAATGACAGCACTGAAAATCCTCCACTGCAGTCCTGTTGGCACTGTTATCCAGATGTTGTGTGATAGATGATGCATTGTGTAGTGGCCACATTGTCATGATGTAATACACTGGGCTGGGTTATGCGAAGAAACAAATTTATTCCGCATTTGATGATAGACATGGGGTCAACAGTGTAGAAAGAGATGGCCACTCATGGTGGTCCAGCCATAAATGGTATAATAACCGTAATGTATTTTATTCACGAGAACAACTATACATATGTCTGTCTCAAACATTAGTTTAGAACACACTCTTTCCTTTTGCTTTGTCCAAAGATTGTCCACTCTGTGCCAACCAGAGACATTTGAGTCTTGCATAGTGGTCAATATCCCCTTGAGTGTAAATAAACATTTCGTTATGGATTCCTAGAGTTTGAGAAATCTTATGACTAGTTCCAACCAAATGTGTTCTAACAGCCCTTGTGAAACAGTGAACTGACATCCATGTTAATATACTGAAGAATATGTTCATTATACAGCTTCAAATATTAGACTTTAACATCATTGTGGGAAATTAAGAACTGAAAGATAAATTGGACCAGGAGATTCCACAGTGCTCATAATGTTCCCAGCAGTCCTAAGGAAGCCTTTGGGTTCCTTAACAGATAAAACAAAGAGGATATATGTAGTGACGGAACATCCCTGAATACCTTCATTTTGCTGCTGATGTTTTGTCTCTAGTGCAGATAAACCTCAACATTGAATAGAGCTAGTTTGATAGTATGGCTGAAAATCAACAAAAGGCAGTGATTGGATGGACAGGAAAAGAAATGAACAGGAAAGTAAAAACAGCCTGTAGTGCTTTTGGTAAATTAAATAGAGTTTTCAAAATGAAGCTCCCATTGCATCTGAAATGGAAAATTTGCATTGTGTGCTACCAAATTGACTTACAGCAGTGAGACATGGACTGTTAATGTGAAAATTGTGCTATTTGTTGGAACCTGGTAGAAGAGGCAGGAAAAGGAGACAAGAAAACTCTGAGATGAATACCTAATGGAATGTGGCTAGATGACAGTGGAAAACAATACAGTGGCGGCATGAATTTCTGTTACTGCTGGCCATAATGCATGGAAAAGCCTGGGGTATTATTATCCAGCAGTGGATTCCAAAAGGTTATGGTACAGATTAGTAGATGGTATAATACTTAATCTGCATTAACATCTGTATCCCTCAAGCCACCTTCTGGTGTGTTGAAGTGCGTATTTTGTTTACCTTTGACACTTCCCCTGTTTCCTATTCCAGTCGTGAATGGTTCGTGAGAAGAACAATTACTGGTAAGCCTCCATGTGATCTCGAATCACTGTAATTTGACCTTCATGGTCTTCCTGCAATGTATTTATACAGGAGGCACCAATATACTGGTTGACTCTTCTAGGAATGCATGCTCTCGGAACTTTAACAGTAAACCACACTATATTGCAGAAAGTCTCTTGCAAAACGTGCACTGGATTTGGCTGAGCAACTCCCTCATGCTTTTGTGATTACAAAATGAACTGTAATGAAATACACTGCTCTTATTTGGATATCCTCCATCAATCCTCTCTTCTGTCAATTTCAGACTGACAAGTAATATTCGTGTATTGGTCGAAGAAGGTTTTGTAAGCTACCTCCTTTGTGGATGGACTACATTTCCTGAGGATTCTTCCAATAAATCTCAGTGTGGAATCTGTCATTCCTGTGACTCATCTGCTCCATGTGCATACTCCTAGATATTTTATAGAGGTGACTGCTACCAGTGATTGTTCTGCAATCACGTAATTGTACAGTAATGTCTCTTTCTGTCTATTTATGTGCAAAATATTACATTTGTTTATATTGATAATCAACTGCTAATCCCTGTACCAAGTGTTGAACCCTCTGTAGGCCTTCTCATATTTTGCTTCAGTTTTCTAGCACTGCAGCTTCTGTGCATATGACAGCATCATCCAGGAAAATCCTCATGGAACTTCCGATGTTATCCACTATGTCATTTACACATTTTGTGAAAGTAACATCCAATAACACTCCTTTGGGGTATGCCCAAAGTTACTTTTTCATCTGAAAATTTCTCTCTATTGATAATTGACATGCTGTGTTCTGTTTACTAGAAACCCTTCAATCCAGTTACACAGTTGGTCTGATATTCTGTACACTTGTATTTTGTTCATTAGGCAATAGTGTGGAACTGTATCAAGCACCTTCCAGAAGCCAAGGAACATTACATCAACCTGAGTGTGGGTATCTAGTGCTTTCTGGATCTCATGGATGAACAAGTTGACCTGGGTTGAACTCAATCATTGTTTTCGGAACCCACATTGATTCACAAAGAGAAGATTTATGTTCTCCAGAAATGGCATAATACATTAGCATAAAACATGTCAACAATCCTCCTTGAAAATGGGAGCGATCTGCACTTTTCTCCAGCCATTAGGAACACTTCCTCCAGTGACATATGGTACACCGCTGCTAGAAGAGGAACAAGTTCTTCTGCATATGCTCTGTAAAACAGTATTGGTACCCCATTATGTCTAGTGGCCCTACCTCTGTTGAGCAGTTGTATTTGCTTTTGTATCTCATGGTCACTTATTTCCATACCTGTGATTTTGATATTTGTGTGAAAATTTAAAGGAGGGACTACAGTACGATCTTCCTCTGTGAAACAATTTTGGAAAAAAACGCCTTTCTCCATGTCATCCTCTGTTTTGATGCCATTGTGGTCATAATCTGTTTATTGATTTAAGGGAACCACACTGTGGTTCAGGTCGAAAAAAATTGATTTTCGGTTTTCATCATATTTTGATAGATTAAGGTTTTATTTAAGTACTTTGAAAGGGATTTTGCAGATTTTTTTTTCCGAGCATTTAAAGAGCATTTTTCTACCACGTGTGTTTATGTGCCACACCCACTTTTCTGCCTATATTTTAGATCGTTATATCCCCTACATTGCATGTTAGGGATTTTTTTTTTACTTCTGAGTGTGTTGGCTATCCTTGGTATGCAACGGTCGGTATTCTTTTGTTTCTGCTGTTTGTAAACAACACGCTTTCAAACATGCAGTTAGTTTTGTTGAAGTGTGATTGTGAATAGTTGTTATACTTATGTTTGCAGTGCTTGTTTACATGTGTTTTGTTGTGTTTATTTGAAGATGACGAAATGTAAAGGCATTTTCAAGAAACAACATTTTAGAGGAAACAAGTTTAGAAAGTTTTCTGTACAAGAGGTTATGTCACCTGGCAACGATGTTTCTAATTGTAATTCTTCAACAAGGTATCATCAAAGAAGCTCTCACCATTTCAAGAGAGTTACAATGAATTTACTGTAAGTGACAAGGGGTGCAGTAACATTATTATAAATTTGAGAAGATTGTCAGATGTAATTTCTAAATTTGTACAATGTAGACAGTATGGCGAGTCACAAAGTGTGAAAATTTGTGTGAGTGACAGTGGGAGAAAAGGCCTAGCAATTGCTGGGAGAAAAGGCCTAGCAATTGCTTTGGATTTAATTTGCACTGAATGCTCAGCTGTGATTTCATTTACGAGTTCTTCAAAATCAGATGCAAGTGGCCCTTATGAACTCAATACCAGATTAGTTCATGCCTTACGATCCAGTGGCAAGGGCATGGCTGCAGGGAGAACATTTTGTTCAGTGATGAACTTACATCAACCACCAAATAAATTTGAAAAACTGACTGAAATATTAGAGAAAGCTGTTGACTGCTAGGGAAGCAGTGGAAGAAAATGATGGATGTTCGAATATTGCAGTTGCACTTCATGGAAGTTGGTAGAAAAGAGGAAATACTTCAGCAAATGGAGTAGTGACTGCCACGAGAGTTGACTCCCGTAAAGTGTTAGATGTGGAGATAATGTCTAAATATTGCAAATGTTGTAAAGTCAATGAACATAAAGAACACAACTGTGTGGCTAATTTAGAGGAACAAGTGGTGGTGTGGAAGTTAATGGAGTACAACAAATATTTCATCGCTCCGTAGAAACAAGAGGCGTACGGTACACCAAATATTTGGGTGATGGTGACAGTAAAGCATACAACAATGTGGAGAACTCTAAGCCATATGGAGATGCCATTATTAGCAAAATAGAATATGTAGGCCATATTCAAAAATGTTTGGGAACAAAGCTGAGAAAACTAACTGTTGATACGAGAGGAAAAATATTAGAAGATGGAAAATTGTTGACCGGACAGGGTCGGTTAACTAAAACTGAAATAGAAAACTTGCAGGTATACTATGGGCAGGCAATTAGGAGAAATAAAGAAAATCTGGAGCCAATGAAGAGAGATGTTTGGGCCATATTCTTCCACAAGTCCTCTACTGATGATAGGCCATGTCATGGATTGTGTCCATCAGGAGAAAATTTGTGGTGCAAATACAGTAGGGTTCAGGCAACTGGAGAATCTTATTCACAGCAGCATTCTCCTCCTGCTGCTGTTATACAACAATTAAACCCATTTTCAGAGACTTGGCTCATCCTGACCTTCTAAGTAAATGTCTACATGGGCAGACACAGAACCCAAATGAATGTTTCAACAGCATAATTTGGAACTGCGTTCCTAAAACTGTATTTGTAGGCATGCATATAATGAAACTAGGAGTTCGTGATGCTGTTATTACATTCAATTGTGGTAATATTGGAAAGCGTTGGGTACTGAAGAAG
Organism: Schistocerca nitens; assembly: GCF_023898315.1. NCBI lineage: Eukaryota > Metazoa > Arthropoda > Insecta > Orthoptera > Acrididae > Schistocerca > Schistocerca nitens. The sequence continues at coordinate 802,601,961 of NC_064617.1, read as the reverse complement.
CTGGGAATTAATCCTGGTAAGAATATGATCTCTGGGCTACAACATTGCAATAAAATGAGGATAGCCGATGCAGACATGCCTGCATCTAATATGGCCAAGAAAGCAAGACAAACATCCAGGAAGGTGAAAAAGAAGCTGGAAGACCTGCTAAAGGCCAAAGAAGGGCCATCATATGCAGCAGGACAGTTTTAATTAACTGTAAGTAACAAATTTCAAAAGTTTTTTCTTTAAAGTCAATTTCTCGCAAACTAAAATTTTCAGTCCATATGCCCCATTATATCAGAAACTATCATAGGTAAATGAATGAAATTTTCAGAGACTCTGCATAACATAAAAAGCCACCTCTGGTACTACATTCATTAATATTTCCTCATTAGCAAGTTCACAAAAAATATTTTCTGCAGGAAAAACTTAATATTTTTTGTTAATAAATTTTAAAAAAGAATTTCCTAAAAACTATAAAATGGAAAGTAGATTTTAGTACACTTGACTCTATTAGCATCATGTAACATCAATAAAAATATTAAGGTCCCACATCAAATAGTTTTTTCAGAAATGGTTCAAATACTTACCTAAATGGTTCAAATACTTACCTAAATTAAATGAACCGAGAATTTACTTTCCAAACCTTTTCTTAAGAATTTACTTTATTTACTAGCGATTCATCAAGAACATTAACACATTTAATCACACTATGTGCGCGTGGAAGTAGTTGCCAGTGGGTAACTGATGAAAACAAATGAAATTTCTTTCAACAAATGGAAATTTTATTCCAAAAAGCCTCTTTTTTTTTCTTTTAGAAACAGATTTAAAATTATAATCAGAAAGCACCCTCTAAATATCAAGTTACAATTTATTCAGAGGCAGACAGAACAAATTTTTGACTGTATGAGCTTTCAGGCTGAGAACCTTGCCACTCCCTTTTGACACGGCCATAGTCATGACCGCTCACAACAACCTCTGAAAGACTACACTGGTGCAAATCTGCAATACACCAGATTACTTTAAACTAAAAATTTTAATAACTCACACAAGCAGATAAACTATGCACCCTGTAGGAGGGATGGAAATGGTACAAAACACTAACATTAACAGATTAACTTGCCACTGAAGGTGCAACTTGATAAAAAAACCTCTCACGGTGGAAGGGTGGCAACTTTATATACTAAAATGACCCATGAAATGCAGTCTTACATAAAATATACAATGTTGGCCAAGCATGCTCCACATTACACACATACCGCCTCTCAAGACCATAGGCAAGATAAAAACATATTTCAGGAATTTGGCCATTACACTTCAAGCAATAAATTTGTTAACACCGAATCCGAAAAACCTGACAGAGGCAGCTCTTAATGTATGGCAGACCAACAAACAGACAGACACTAACTGCCTAACAAATGCGGACAAGAGACAGACGAGCAAGCTGGGGACGAGAGACTGACCAAGAAAACATGTAGAATTTAACAAGTAAATGAAACAACATATCACGAATCACTTAACTTTTAATAAACTGCGAAGACCTGGTGCAGCACCCGCAAAACGCTCTCCCAAACCGTCCGCTGCCAGCCGCTTCAACGGACACAGGAAGGTGCGCCGATCTCCTGTCTCACGGCGTCGCAGCTTGCACCGGCCAGACCGATGTTGTGGGTTGACTGCTGTTGCTCTTGTGTCAGCCGCGAAGCCACTACCCCTCGCTATACAGCGTGGCCCACTGGACTGACATGGCGACCTCACATGCGCCGACACTCAAGACGGACAAGGTATCTTGTGTGTGACCGACCAACCAATCGATCCAACCGGCCTTAAGGGTCGATCCGAATGACAGACATACTGGCACTCCAGATGACAGACAGACACTGACTGCCCCACAAATTCGGACGAGAGACGGACTAGCAAGATGGGGATGAGAGACTGACCCAGACTCACTCCAACTGACCGACTGGCGAGCTTATAGCACTCCTTAAATGCACATGAACAGGCAACCTTTCCCCTTTCCCACCAGAGGGGCAGATGACGTTCATCAGGCATTCACCATAGCCACACTCTGCTGTCAGATCGCCACATTGTGTACCGTGATTTGTCACACCACACAATGTTTTTCCACTGTTCAGTCGTCCAATGTTTATGCTCCTTGCACCAAGCGAGGCGTCGTTTGGCATTTACCGGCGTGATGTGTGGCTTATGAGCAGCTGCTCGACCATGAAATCCAAGTTTTCTCACGTCTCACCTGTCATAGCACTTGCAGTGGATCCTGATGCTGTTTGGAATTCCTGTGAGATGATCTGGATAGATGTCTGCCTATTACGTATTACGACCCTCTTCAATTGTTGATGGTCTCTGTCAGTCAACAGATGAGGTCGGCCTGTATTCTTTTGTGCTGTATGTGTCCCTTCATGTTTCCACCTCACTATCACATCAGAAACAGTGGACCTAGGGATGTTTAGGAGTGTGGAAATTTTGCATGCAGATGCCTGATGCAAGTGACACCCAATCACCTGACCAGAGTTCCGTGGAGAGCCCCATTCTGCTCTCTCATGATGTCTAATGACTAATGAGGTTGCTGATATGGACTACCTGGCAGTAGGTGGCAGCACAATGCACCTAATATGAAAAATGTATGTTTTTGGGGGCGTCCGGGTACTTTTGATCACATAGTGTACACTTTTACTTTCGAATTCATTGAATGTTTCACACACAATTCTTTTTACAGTGAACACAAATTAATCATTTTTTGTGACCTATATTTATTCATATTATTATTATTATTATTATTATTATTAATGTATGTGGTTTTATGATTTTGTCCAAACATTAGTGAGACTTTGCAACAACATAAAATAACAAACATCATTTGGAAATCAAGTATCATTTTCAATGTATAGCAGGCATTGATTGTCAACATTTATGGAGTGAGCTGGTGTTATATGTCTGACAACAGTGTCATTGAACAGGTGCAGCAACTACACACACAAATGTGGGTTTTGTGGAGGTCCTGCAGCTCCATGAGCAGCTCTGGGCTAATACTGCTGCGAGATGTGATTTGAGCAGGCTGCTGCTGACTGAAATGAAATTTCATACCAGTGCAGTGCGTGTTGCTGGAAGATGGGGTTATATTAGATACGACTTACACCTGAAGAGGAGAGGGAAAGTAGGTTGGCTGAGCTTCTTGCAGAAAATGTACAGGAGGCCACCATCAAATAAAGGAAGATGTCGTTATTAGTGTCAGAGAGATCCCTTTTTTAGATTAGAATCAGGATTAGGGTACATTTTAATGAAAGAAGTTAAAATAACAAAAGAGCCACACAAAATGCTTAAGAATGCACAGAAAAGTAAGGTTAGCTTATTTCTTTAGAATATTAGTGCATTTAGTAATAAGGTAGAACCGCTTCTTGTCTGTTTGGAAAATTTAGAGTGCTTTGAAAAGGTAGAGGTCCTGTGTCAATCTGAGCACCTATTAACACGGGGTTAGGTAAGTTAACATATAAAAGATTACGCTCCGGAATCCTACTTATATAGATCTAGTATAAAAGGGAGGAGTTGTTACATATATTAAGACAGAACACGAGTTCAAGAACATTGAGACAAATAGATTTTGTAGTGATCAGCACATAAAACTGTGTGCTTCTGAATTAATACTGAAAAATAGTTCACTTTTAATTGTAACTGTATACAGTACTTACTGGGAAATTTTGAACTGTTTATGAGAAATTTGGATTCCTTACTGTGCCCTCTCTGACAGCAGCAACCTGAGTTGATTTCGAAGTAGATTTTATAAAGGATTCTGATAGGATAAATGATCTAGAAATCTTACTTGGATCCTACATTTTGATCTGAGTAACTAACTTTGCAACATAGATAGATAAAGACAGTAGGATTCTAATTGATAATGTTTTCTTTGATGAAGCTCAAAACAAGAAAATAACTGTATACCCAGTAACAAATGCTCTCTCTGATCACGATGCACAGAATTAGGAAATTAGACAGTGACTTGCAGTGTTGATACTTCTCATTTGATTTTTATTTGGTCCTTTTTTAAATTACATTATGTACAAAAATTGAACTGTAATTTAGTAAAGTCAATGAAAACAATATTTCATGGGCAAAGAGAGAAGACAAACAAGAAACAATTCTGTGAACAGCATAAATTCAAGGTTTCAAGAAAAGCAACATCATAATGTAATACATATTTTACAAACCTTACAACTACAGCAATTCATTTAAACTGTATACAGTATGGTTTAAGAGGAATTGTTTCAGTTTTCTCTTGAGTACATGAGGGTTGTCAATGTCCTTTTTTATATCCAGTGGGAGCTTACTGTAAATCCTTATTCCAAACTGGATAATTCATTTTGTACCATTTTGAGAGTTACTGATCCTTTGTATAGGCTTTACTTCTGTCTTGTCCTGATTGTGAACTTCATAGATACTTTGGAAAATTTTTTATTGTCAGTTACAAATATCGTCAACGATTAGATGACTTGTGAGCCTCAGTATCCGAAGCATCTTGAATAGGTGTGTACAGGATGTCTGATTTGAAACACCAAAACTCATTTTCATATTTTAAAAACTTTTACCATTTTTGCAGCATTTCCCCTGAGTGTTATACCACACAAATTCAGAGAATGGGAATAAGCAAAATATGACAAAATTATTATTTCCCTCTCAACATAGGTTGAAATAGCTCTCAGTGTAAAGCATACTGAGCTTAGTTTCTTGTGCAGGTAATCAATATGGTCTGTCCTCTTAATTTATTATACATTTGTATTCCTAGAAATCTTTTGTTTCGTTTATTTTCTGACCATTGATATCTATTTCAAGACCTTGTAGCTTGTTATTTGCTGTCTGAAACTGTATTAAAATTGTTTGTGAGAGGTTGAATGATAAGCCTATACACTGTGAACCATTTGTATACTTGCTGTGTTATTGTAACAATTATGAAAAGGAAAGACTGCTACTCACTGTAAAGATGTCATGTTAAGTTGCAGACAGGCACAACGAAAAATCTGTTACACACTAAGCTTTTGGCCAAAGCCTTCTTCAGAAAAGAAAGAAAAACACACCACCTTCACACCTCACAAACTGCCATCTAGCTCTAGCTGACTACAACTGTTGCGTTGAATGATAGCAGCAGTTAGGAGTGGTGCAGGGATAGCAAAGGGTGTGAAATGGGAAGAAGTGCTGTCTGGCAGAAAATGCAGGGACTACTGTAGAAGACAGCAGGACAAGGCTGCCAGTGGCAGTGTTGGGAGGTGTGGGGGTGGTGAGGGGGAGTGGAAAAGTAGAGGAGCAGGGAGGGGATTATACTGGTGAGTCATTGGCAGAGAGTGAGCATGATGATGGTGAGAGGATGTGAACTGGGAGGTGGTTGTAGGAAAAAGGGTGCAGAAACAGTTGAGTGGAGGGAGTGGGTACAGCTTTAATAGACTGAGGCTAGAATAATTTCAGGAGCAGAGAATATGTTGTAAGGATAACTCCCATCTGTGCAGTTCAGAAAAGCTGGTGGTGGAGAGGAGGATCCATATCACCCAGTTTGTGAAGCAGCCACTGAAGTCAAGCATGTTATGTTCAGCTGCGTCTTGTGCCACAGGGTGGCCCACTTTCCCAATGGGTGGAATTTGTCGGTGGCCATTCAACCTGGCAGACAGCTGGATGGTAGTCATACCAACATAAAAAAAACCAGAACAATGATTTCAGCAGAGCTGGTATATGATATAGTTACGTCCATAGGTGGCCTGGCCTCTGATAGGGTAAGATAAGCCTTTGACAGAATTGAAATAGCAAGTGCTGGATGTGTGGATTGGACAGGTCTTGCACTTGGTTCTCCACAGGATTATGATCCCTGTTACAAGGACTTGGGATTGAGAAGACCAGTTGAAGTGGATGGGAGAAAAGATTTTGAGGTTGTGAAGGAATGAGGATAGGGCGTTCTGGCCCTGAGTCCAGATCATCAAGATATCATCAATGAATCTGAATCAGACCAGGGTTTTGAGAGGCTAGGAAGGTTCCCTTTAGATGCTCATTAACAGATTGGCATAGGAGGATGCGATGGGGGTGCCCTTGGCTGTTCTGCAGATTTTTGTTTATACCTTCCCTTCAAAAGTGGAAGCAGTTGTGTATTAGAATAAAGTTGATACAATGTGTAAGGAATGAAGTGATGGGTTTAGGGTCTGAAGGACATTCGAAGAGGTATTGTTCAACAGTGGCAAGACCATGGGCATGAGGGATGTTGGTGTTTAGAGAACTGGCATCAACAGTGATGAGTAGGAATCCAGTAGTTAAAGGGACAGGGATGGTGAAGAGTCAGTGAAGGAAGTGGTTGGTATCTTTGACATAGAAGTATAGATGTTGGACAATTTGTTGGAGGAGTTGGTAAATGAGAACCGAAATTCTTTCAGTAGGGTCACAATAATAAGCCACAATGTGTCATCCAAAATTGTTGGATTTGTGGACTTTGGGAGCATGTAGAATCATTAAACAGCTTTTTACATTGGTATGACTACCAATCAGATGCCTTCCAGGGTGAATGACCACTTGCAAATGTGGCAAAGAGCAGAATAGACCACCCTGTGGCACAACATATTGACCAACATAATATGCTTGATTTTAATGGCTGCTTCACAACCTGGGCCATCTCTGTCCTCCCCTCCAACACCAGTTTTTCTGGACCGTGCAGATGGGAGTTATCCCTACAACACATTCTCCGCTCCCAAAATTATCCCATCCTCAACTTACAATAACTTGCTGTCCCCACATGCTCCACCTGACAATTTTTGCCCCCTCTGTCCTATAATCTCCTCCCATTTCATGTCCCCCTCACCCACATTGTGCTTGCTCTCTGCTAATGTACTCATCAGCCTCTTTGTTTCTCTGCTCTTCTCCTTTTCTGTTTCCCATCGCCTCCCTCCTGCCCACAGCCCACCGACATTGTCCCTGGCAGCCTTGTCCTGCTGCTTTCTACAGTAGTCCTTGCACACTCCGCCAGGCAGCACTTCTCTCCTCCCTCCCATCCTCTGCTGTCCCCCTCCCTTCCCTACCCCACTCCCAACTGCTGCTTTCGTTCAATGGAATATTTGCAGTCTGGCTAGAGCAGGCGGAGATACAGGCATGTGCACATCAGGTGTGCCTGCTTCTGTACATGTATGTGCGTGTCTTCCATTCCTGTCTGAATAAGGCTTTGGCCGAAAGCTTAGTGGGTGATAATGTTTTTGTTGTGCCTGTCTGCAACTCGGTGTACTGTCTTTATGGTGAGTAGCAATCTATCCTTTTCATATTTGTTGTTGTTGCTTTTGTTGTAGTTGTAATCTGCAGTTAGAAGTTTTTGATTTTCATGATCAACATACTTGTACCATCAGTCATTAATGTACACTAAGAAGATCAGTGGTTCAAGGATTGAGCCATGGGGAACACCGTACTTAATAGTTCCCCACTCTGATTTTATTATTTTGCCTGTACCTGTTATGGAGACTCTTTGTTTCCTACTATATGTGTAGGATTCTAGTCAAGCTAATAGTTGGTTTTCGATGCCATAGTGTGGTAATTTTTGTGGAAATCAATTAGAATAATTAAGACTCCACAACAAAGGTTTTTTAATAATGGCTTGCAAGATACAACATGAGGTAAATTTTATAATGAACCAAATGCTGACATAAAATTTAATCTGTTCAGTGATAAAATCATGTGATTATTTGAAAATAGCATCCCAATCAATTTAATAAGAAAGGACATTAAACAGCCATGTAAAAAACCATGGATCACTTAGAGGGATTGAAGTTTCTTGCGAAAGGAAAAAGGAAATGATCTGTTAGCAAGAACAGGTAGAGACCCTACACTACAAAAACTACTCAAAATTACTAAGAAAAGTTACTAAAAAACAAGGAACATACACATACTGTCAGAAATCAGTAATTATGATGACAGACTTAGTGAAACGAGACAGGACAACCAACCACAGAACACTATAACATCACTATTCAACTGAATGGGAGAACTATAAATGACGAGCCACAGGTAACAAATATATTTAATAACCTTTTTCAAATATAGAAGAAAGTATACAGACAAACTGGTCAAGCAATATGTTGATGAAACAACTCTCATAAAATTCAATCATAGCAACAATATGAAAAGGAAAAATTGCTACTTACCATATAGACGAGACATTGGGTCACAGATAGGCACAATGAAATGACTGCTATACATTCTAGCTTTTGGTCAAAAGGCCTGTCAAAGACAAGGATCCCAGAAATACCTTAAAGACAAAAAGTAGAAGACAAAGCCAATACTGCACTAGCAGTAGTGTTTGATGTTATGGGGACTACAAAATGAAATTTACTGTATGCATCTACCACCAACAACCATTGCATGAGGTCATTTGCTGAGCCTGGGCATCCATGTCCCACCAAGTACAATACCACTGGGCGTGTTGCTTTCTGCAAACTACATCCCAATGACCTTGGTGCAATAAAGAAAAAACTTCCCACCGGAGGGAATGAGGAACACAACTAGTGCATTGTCATTCTCTGCATGCAACAGCAGGGCACCTGATCAGTGGATATCATATGACAATGCGAAAAGTAGTGATGCGTCACTGAGTGGAGAACTTCTTTCAAACTATGCAACCCCCCACCATGGCATATGTATTGCAGAACTAACTGAATGTCTGTATCGAAAGCAGTTGCAACTTCTAATGTTCAAGCATCTGCAAACATTTGTAATCATTGCTAACGATGACAGTATTGTCTTAGCACAGATCCAGCTGCATGTGAATAGAAAAGTTATTCTAAACTTTATATGTAGTTAAAGACAATTGTATTCTGATATGAAACTATCATTCTGCAATTAACAAAGTGCTAATGTTACAGGTGCCAGCGACAGCCTCAAATACGTGTCATCTGTGTGGATGATGATTGTTTTCAAAGTTAAATATTTACCATGCCCTTGTTTTAATAAATTACTAATAAATTGTGTGTTTGTTGAAGTATCTGCTCAAACTTCTCCTAAAGTCCTTATTAGTTGCTACAATACACCACAATTCTCAATTCTCCCTGCTGCTACAGTGGTCTACCATCATTGGATGTGATGATGTTGAGCCACCAATGCTAGCCACAAGAATTTTAGCCAGTAAACCCAGTTTTTCAGTATTAGCACAGGAAACTTGGCTTACTATCCAGTGATGATGTCCCACCAATGCCAGCCGCAGGAATTTCACCCAATAACACCACTTCTCCAGCATAAGTGTGGGAAAACCCTCTTATATAAAAGCATACAGCACTGGTCTTTGTCAGTGTTCAGTTAACCGTGGGCACCACAGCATCCTGAAGAAGATCCCAGCAGAGGGGTCAAAATGTTGATCATACAGACGAAACATGATGCAGTCTAACAATCCAAAAGATTTTACCTGCTGCGACAGTGGCCACAAAAGCCTGCACACTTACGCAGTATCGAAAGCCTCGCTGAAATTAAGGTATTAAAATGGCCACTTCGTGCCTGTCTGTTGACGATCTTCTAACGTTTTCGGACACCAAGAGAGAGTATGGTGTTGGGCACACAACGTCTCTCAGTTCAGTTAACTTGCATGTTTTCAAAACATTGTTTTGTGTAGCCGATCCTCTTCTGTGGTTAATCAACTACGTCGATCTCCCACAAGCTTCTTGTCTGAATACTGATATAGCGCCACATGTGGCGTGATTTGCAAGTACATACTCGCCAACAAGTAAAACGAATATTCAAAATATGTAACATAATAAGTGAATATGACGAAATAAACAGCCTGAAAAAAAAAGCGCCGTACGTGGTGTAGTCAAATTACATGTCCAGGATGCCATACAAAGCGCTCAGAGGTGAAACAAATTTCAGATATACAATGAAATAAACAGTGTTGGTTGCACAGTAAACATTTGGATCTTTGTGCACACCGTTAATAGCAGCCTCTGTTGATTACTTGTAGGCTAATATATATAAATATATAAGAAAACATTTCTATGTAACGACGTGAAATATGGTGGCTGTAAATATGAAATAAACCTTACAAATGTTATCGTACTTTATGTTATGCTAGTGGTAAGAGCATACGGCCTGTGTAAACACATGGGGACGTTGATGTATTTTATTATTTATCATTATTTATTTCACTGTATGTTTGGGTTTTTTAACCTGCGAGTCTTTTGTACGGTATCCTGTATATGCACTTCAAACTATGCCGCGTGTGGAGCTACAATTTCAAGTAGAAAGTCATTTTTTAATGTTTATTTATTATACAGGGTGATTCAAAAAGAATACCACAACTTTAGGAATTTAAAACTCTGCAACGACAAAAGGCAGAGCTAAGCAGTAAGCATTATCTGTCGGCGAATTAAGGGAGCTATAAAGTTTCATTTAGTTGTACATTTGTTCGCTTGAGGCGCTGTTGACTAGGCGTCAGCGTCAGTTGATGCTACGATGGCGACTGCTCAACAGAAAGCTATTTGTGTTATTGAGTACGGCAGAAGTGAATCGACGACAGTTGTTCAGCATGCATTTCGAACGAAGTATGGTGTTAAACCTCCTGATAGGTGGTGTATTAAACGTTGGTATAAACAGTTTACAGAGAATGGATGTTTGTGCAAAGGGAAAAGTTCTGGACGGCCGAGAACGAGTGATGAAAATGTAGCACGCATCCAGCAAGCATTTGTTCGCAGCCCAGGAAAATCGACTCGCAGAGCTAGCAGAGAGCTGCAAATTCCACAGTTAACTGTATGGAGAGTCCTACGAAAAAGGTTAGTTATGAAACCTTATCGTCTACCTGAACCTCAACTACCCGAGGCGATGGATCGGCCGCCAGGCAGCCCGTGACAGAGCATCACTGGCCTCCAAGAAGCCCTGATCTTACCCCCTGCGATTTTTTCTTATGGGGGTATGTTAAGGATATGGTGTTTCGGCCACCTCTCCCAGCCACCATTGATGATTTGAAACGAGAAATAGCAGCAGCTATCCAAACTGTTATGCCTGATATGCTACAGAGAGTGTGGAACGAGTTGGAGTATCGGGTTGATATTGCTCGTGTGTCTGGAGGGGGCCATATTGAACATCTCTGAACTTGTTTTTGAGTGAAAAAAAACCTTTTTAAATACTCTTTGTAATGATGTATAACAGAAGGTTATATTATGTTTCTTTCATTAAATACACATTTTTAAAGTTGTGGTATTCTTTTTGAATCACCCTGTATTACATATTTTGAATATTCGTTTCACTTGTCGGTGATTTGTGGTGTAACCCGAGTATGTACTTGCAAATCACGGCGTAATTGTCACTACATATTATGCAGCGTGCTGCTATTTTGATTGAGCTTGGTTTGGTTGCTTCCAATCGGTGATTGTAATCTTTTTCAATTATTGTTACATAATTTGTAACGATAACATTATGGTATTAGATCTGTTTATTAGATCTGTTTATTAGATAACAACATTATGTTCTATGCGCACACCGCCACTAGCAGCCTCTGGCACTGTCCCTTGGTAGCTGCTGGCGATCAACGCCTGCTCTCTTGACGTCGCTTATTGGAACTTGTCTACCTATATGCGTAAGTATCTGCATTGCCATATGGTGTGGCTGTTCCAAGCATACACAAACAACTATATTCAGTCACTTTCGAAGACGGTATGAAACCTTGTCTGTATCATGTTGGATCATGAATTACACTGAGGTGATAAAAGTCATTGGATAGCAACATGCACACGCAGAAATGTCAGTAGTATCGCGTACACAAGGTATAAAGGGGCAGTGCATTGGCAGAGCTGTCATTTGTACTCAGATGATTCATGTGAACGGGTTTCCGAGGTGATTATGGCCGCGTGATAGGAAGTAACAGACTTTGAATGCGGAATGGTAGTTGGAGCTAGAGGAATGGTATATCCCATTTCGGAAATCTTTAGGGAACTCAATATTACGAGATGTACAGTGTCAAGAGTGTGCCGAGAATAACTAATTTTAGGCATTACCTCTCACCATGACCGAGGGCAGCGGCGTTTGCGTAGAGTTGTCTGTGCTAACAACGAAGCAACACTAAGTAAAATAACCACAGAAATTAATGTGGAACGTACGACGAACGTATCAGTTAGGCCAGTGCGACGAAATTTGGCATTAATGGGCTATGTCAGCAGATGACCGACGCAAGTGCCTTTGCTAACAGCACAAAATACACTCCTGGAAATGGAAAAAAGAACACATTGACACCGGTGTGTCAGACCCACCATACTTGCTCCGGACACTGCGAGAGGGCTGTACAAGCAATGATCACACGCACGGCACAGCGGACACACCAGGAACCGCGGTATTGGCCGTCGAATGGCGCTAGCTGCGCAGCACTTGTGCACCACCGTCGTCAGTGTCAGCCAGTTCGCCGTGGCATACGGAGCTCCATCACAGTCTTTAACACTGGTAGCATGCCGCGACAGCATGGACGTGAACCGTATGTGCAGTTGACGGACTTTGAGCGAGGGCGTATAGTGGGCATGCGGGAGGCCGGGTGGACGTACCGCCGAATTGCTCAACACGTGGGGCGTGAGGTCTCCACAGTACATCGATGTTGTCGCAAGTGGTCGGCGGAAGGTGCACGTGCCCGTCGACCTGGGACCGGACCGCAGCGACGCACGGATGCACGCCAAGACCGTAGGATCCTACGCAGTGCCGTAGGGGACCGCACCGCCACTTCCCAGCAAATTAGGGACACTGTTGCTCCTGGGGTATCGGCGAGGACCATTCGCAACCGTCTCCATGAAGCTGGGCTATGGTCCCGCACACCGTTAGGCCGTCTTCCGCTCACGCCCCAACATCGTGCAGCCCGCCTCCAGTGGTGTCGCGACAGGCGTGAATGGAGGGACGAATGGAGACGTGTCGTCTTCAGCGATGAGAGTCGCTTCTGCCTTGGTGCCAATGATGGTCATATGCGTGTTTGGCGCCGTGCAGGTGAGTGCCACAATCAGGACTGCATACGACCGAGGCACACAGGGCCAATACCCGGCAGCATGGTGTGGGGAGCGATCTCGTACACTGGCCGTACACCACTGGTGATCGTCGAGGGGACACTGAATAGTGCACGGTACATCCAAACCGTCATCGAACCCATCGTTCTACCATTCCAAGACCGGCAAGGGAACTTGCTGTTCCAACAGGACAATGCACGTCCGCATGTATCCCGTGCCACCCAACGTGCCCTAGAAGGTGTAAGTCAACTACCCTGGCCAGCAAGATCTCCGGATCTGTCCCCCATTGAGCATGTTTGGGACTGGATGAAGCGTCGTCTCACGCGGTCTGCACGTCCAGCACGAACGCTGGTCCAACTGAGGCGCCAGGTGGAAATGGCATGGCAAGCCGTTCCACAGGACTACATCCAGCATCTCTACGATCGTCTCCATGGGAGAATAGCAGCCTGCATTGCTGCGAAAGGTGGATATACACTGTACTAGTGCCGACATTGTGCATGCTCTGTTGCCTGTGTCTATGTGCCTGTGGTTCTGTCAGTGTGATCATGTGATGTATCTGACCCCAGGAATGTGTCAATAAAGTTTCCCCTTCCTGGGACAATGAATTCACGGTGTTCTTATTTCAATTTCCAGGAGTGTAGCTTGCAGCACCTCTCCTGGGCTCGTGACCATATCGGTTGGACCCTAGACGACTGTAAAACCGTGGCCTGGTCGGATGAGTCCCGATTTCAATTGGTAAGAGCTGATCGTAGGCTCCGAGTGTGACGCAGAGCCCACAAAGCCATGGACCCAAGTTGTCAACAAGGCACTGTGCAAGCTGTTGATGGCTCCATAGTGGTGTGGACTGTGCGTACATGGATCACTGACTAGTAATGGTTATGTTCGGCTACTTGGAGATCATATGCAGCCGTTCATGGGCTTAATGTTTCCAAATAACGCTGGAATTTTTATAGATGACAATGAACCCCATGTCACAGAGCCACAATTTTTCGCGATTGGTCTGAAGAACATACTGGACAATTCGAGCGAATGATTGGTCCCCCAGATCGCCCGACCTGAATTCCATTGATCATTTATGGGGCATAATCGAGAGGTCAGTTCGCGCACAAAATCCTGCACTGGCAACCCTTTCGCAGTTATGTTCAGCTATAGAGTCTGCATGGCTCAATATTTCTACAGGCCACTTCCAACGATTTGTTGAGTCAATGCCACGTCCAGTTACTGTACTACGCCGTCGAAAGGAGATCCGACACCATGTTAAGAGGAATATCATGACTTTTGTCACCTCAGGATATTGTCACATTGATGGTCCGAAATTAGTCAGCATAAATAAATTAAGGAGACTTCTTAATGCAACTTACGACGGGTACTCCAATCACTTACTTCATTGAGCGGTAACTGGCCAAGTGAAGCTGTGCGGTTGGTTAAATCTGCAGATGGTGGATGAGTGTTCATTTCCAAACTAATTGCCTGGCCTCAGCCGGAAGTAGGATGTAGTGCCTCTACCCGCAGCCTCTGTGGGGCCAGACATATCTATGGTGGATGGATCGGCGAACTTGCACGTCTTGTGGCGGAAGCATAATAAGGTTCCTGTTACGTGCACCCTCTGTTGGCCACTGGTAATAACTATGTGGCATTATGTTGGAGATTGGCCTGCCATGTGGACCCTTCACTGTACACCAATGTGTACTGTGTGTAATGGTAGACACAGCAGAAGCTCTATAAAAAATTATATTGGATGAACTTATCTCCAGCGACACTCTACATACCACTGACGGGCGTCCACTAGCGTAGTAAATGCCGCACTGTCTACGGCCAGTTTTGCGCAATTCACTTATCCCTTACAATGTGTGACTTATTAGACTGATGTGAAGACACCTTCAGGTTCATACTTAACTACTCTGCCATCCTTTATGTTGGTTTGTCGACGTCGAAGGCGCGCCTTATGGACATCATGTCAAAGTTCATCATGTTATCTAACAGAGTATTCACAAATCAACGAAAAACACCTTAACACGAACTTGGAATTACCCAATAAAATCATTTACCCTGCTCATGTCAGACAGTTCAGTCATCTCTTCACCTCGATTTTCGATCGGTAGAATAATTCTACAATCCACGATCTACATCAGCGCTTTCGTTTCGCTGAGGACGTTGTCATGTTCCTGCTTATTTTCCACTACCCAAGCAGAAGCTCGTGCTGCAGCTTTGGTGATTGATGCGACATTATCTCGCTGTCTAAACAGCTAGAGTTTGTATACTGCGTCTTGGCAGCTGTTATCTCTACCATGTGATAGGCTTCTGTCATCATGTCTAATTACTTAGCACGAGCCGAGCGGTTCTAGGCGCTTCAGTCCGGAACCGCACTGCTGCTACGGTTGCAGGTTCGAATCCTGCCTCGGGCATGGATGTGTATGATGTCCTTAGGTTAGTTAGGTTTAAGTAGTTGTAAGTCTAGGGGACTGATGACCTCGTTAAGGCCCATAGTGCTTAGAGCCATTTGAACCATTTAAACTTAGCACGATCTAAACAAAAGATACAGAAAACAACTTCGCGAACTTCAATGTGTTTAGGTGGACTGAAGTATCAATACAGGGATGAAGATATTGAATCTCTCCCTTTTTCTCAAAAATCAGTAGCTTGTATCACAGATATTTTTAGATCAGTTGCTCGACATATAACATAAAAATATCACAGCAAAAAAAAAAAAACCTAAATGAAATACACGCTATACAAAGTAATATTTGTAAGGACTTATGTTTTCAGGTAAATCGAATAAAATTCAAAAAATACCAGAAAATAGTTTGTGCTCATGCCTCTTCTGTATGTGATTTATTTTTATCTCTTTTTCACAGGCCATCAGTCTTGCCGTAGAAGTAACAACGGTTCCCGTCAGGGCAGCGAAGTTAAGCGATGTCGGGCTGGGCTAGCACTTGGATGAGTGACCATCGGGTCCTCCGAGCGCTGTTGGCAAGAGGGGTGCACTCAGCTGTTGTGAGGCCAATTTAGGAGCTACTTGTCTGAGAAGTAGCGGCTCCGGTCGCGAAAACTGAAAACGGCCGGGAGAGCGGTGTGCTTACCATATGCCCCTCCATATCTGCATCACGTGATGCCTGTAGGCTGAGGATGACACGGCGATCGGTCGATATCGTTGGGCCTTACGAGGACTGTTCGGACGGAGTTCTTTCTCACAGAACCAGCAGCTCTCATGTCAGTTTCAATATTTCTCATTTCTGGGAGGAAGCATTACCTTCTGTTGCGATTCTTAGTTATGTAATGCTTTCTCAAATGATTTTCAAGTTCGCCATATGCATTCTCGATGCAGTTGGCATTCGTGGAGATTTTTGTTAAGTGTGTAGGATACGTTACCATAACCTCAGACGAACAGTTTTTGAAATGTGTTCCCGACTTGGTTTGAAAGCAAAAACCAAGGTTGCGATTCTAAGTCTCGGTTCGGAATTTATTTTTAAATCACATACAGTTACCGTTGCATAGGAGTAGGAAAATTCTTTTTAGTTGGTTCAATATGGTTCAGATGCTGCAACTGGGAAACATCTACGATCCCCAAAGTGCTTAACGATATTTTATTTTTTTATTTTTGTCGTATCTCCATATACTGGAACAATCCGAATGCCCGTGCATGAAAATTAGCCACCACATCACAGTTCGATGTCACACCTTCACCTGCTTGCTCCTTTTTCGCACTTTCTGCTCGTTGTAGCCATGTTTGGCCGTCTCCATTCTAATGGTCTGCCGTCATTATTGAACTCTCCTCTGTAAAAATAACGTATATTTTTTCATTGTTGATCCTAGTCACGTAGTACTTTTTTGTTAGTGTACTTGCATCACACACGGTATGTTTGAGTACCATTCTGACAGTCCTAGACGAAACAAGGAAGTTGAAGCTACACAGCATTTCCAGAAAAGACAGTGTTGTGCTCTTTTTAGGAAAGTTTGCACTACACCTCTCTTCTCTGGAAGTGGAATATCGTTGCCGGCCGCGGTGGCCGTGCGGTTCTGGCGCTGCAGTCCGGAACCGCGGGACTGCTACGGTCGCAGGTTCGAATCCTGCCTCGGGCATGGGTGTGTGTGATGTCCTTAGGTTAGTTAGGTTTAAGTAGTTCTAAGTTCTAGGGGACTTATGACCTAAGATGTTGAGTCCCATGGTGCTCAGAGCCATTTGAACCATTTGAATATCGTAGCTGGTGCCATCGTTTTGTATATGCCGGGCAGCTTTCATACAGCTGCTTTTTGAAGACGTTCTGTGCGATTGCCAGGATCGTTATCAAATTGCGCTCACCACCGAAAGAGATTTTCTTTCTTCATGAAGTTGCAGAAAAATCTTTTTCCCTGCTGTCATCCCGTACATGTTTATCTAATTTATGCTACTCGCGTGAGATCTTTTAAACCTATTACAGAAGATATGACAATGTCCAGCAGGAGACTGAAGCCGCAAGCGTGGAAGAGCTTCGCGCTGAAGTTCTGCTATCCCACAAAGCTTGATTTTTATTTCATTAAGAAAAAAATGCTCAGAAATGGATCCGTACAGATTACATAATGGAAAATATTTCGATAATTCTGCAGTTTATTTTTAAAAACGGCGAGCGTTTTTGTTACATTTATCGTTGTATACTGCATCATCTGATGCATATGTCAATAATTCTTAATCTTTAGTTGCATAGAAAGTCTTACATTCATCACGTTGAAAATAATTACTAGATTTTTTTAAAAAAAGTTCTTTAGCGTATATGTTAATATATAAAATTTAAAAATAAATTCCTTCAGTATCTAACACAGGTTACAGTACTTACTTTTTTCCCCACCATTTATATTGTGTGGAACTGCAAAAACTATTTGCCGCTTTATTCAGGCAAACTGCAACCCACACCACGAATGTTTGCTTTGAACATTATATGATAATCATTCATCTAAACATCTCTCATAAGGCGATGGCATTAGTGAAGCTGAATCTTCGCATTTTTTTGCGGTATTCTTATCCTTTACCTCACAGGAAGGTTATCTTCGTTTTGGCGTTGAAGAATCTCGAATGGTACACAGAGCAGTTGCAACTTCATTACTATGTTGAAAGTTTTATTGAGTCCCTGGGAGAGTGAAACTTTCTCTGCAGCAACCAGGAATTGACAACAGGTATATCAACAGTGTGATACAACAATCGTATGTACCTTTTCAAAGTGTGCATCGAATCTGATGTCCAAATAGTACGGCAAGCAAGTCAACACTTCACATACGACTACTGTACTCAAAAATGGTTCAAATGGCTCTGAGCCACGGCCGCCTGTATTAGAGGCCGGACGACTGAAATGTGGCAACGTTACGTTAAGGCCTACCGCATGGCTGTGGCTATAAAGTAGCAAACGGAAGCATTTGTTTACGTACTTTCGTGGTGTCTGTTTTATCCGACATTACAGTGTAATTATGCTACAATGGACTCTGCAAAAATTATAGCAACTAGTCGTGACTACAGTCGAAGATATAACACAATGTAAGTATACAATCCTGTGAAGTTTGTAGTGTTTTTACATGTATATGTGCAAGTGTGCTACGTGAACGACTTTCGTCTACACAATTGCAAAAAAAGTTCTACTATATTCTAGATACAATTTGAAAACAAAGTTTTGAATTCATAAGTTTAGTATCAGAATCTTCTCCTAAGTGATTTTGCGTTAATATTACGAATATTTCTACACATTTGATTCTATTTGTAGACTTGTGTTTCGTGATGTCCAAGCAGTAGAAAAAAACCAGTCCCCTCAAATTCTCATTTACTATTTTTACATAATAGTATTTTGGTTTAAGATGTTAGCAATTAATGCATCATTCTATTTGCAGATGCCAGAAAAATGTTGTGTTCCTGGTTGCAATAGCAACTACAAATCCAGCAAGGAAGAGGGTTACTTCTCAATGTTCAGATTCCCTACTGAAGAGAAAAACAGAAAACGATGGACAAGAAATATCCCCAGAAAGGACTGGACTCCATCAAATAGAAGTGTTGTTTGCATTAAACATTTTGAAGAATGTGATGTATCAAGAGTGGAGATTTACAAGGACTCTGAAGGGAACTGTCACGAGTTTCCTCGTCAAAGGCCATTGCTTTTACCAGAAGCTGTGCCAAAAATATTCCCTGGGTTACCATCGTATTTAAGTAAGGTGCAGCCTCCAAGAAGGTGTGACCCAGGAATAAGAAGGAAGCGTGCACGCCATGAAGAGAAGGATGAAGCCATGCTAAATGAGGACATTATTGCAAATTTTCAGTGTTTGTGTGCTGAGTACCAGGATAGGATAAACAGTGTAGGAAAGTGGAGTGTTAGTGTTAAAGAGAATAAGACATTCTTTTATACTATAGATTTTTCTGAACACCTGTGATTTAAAAAAAAACCTAACATACTAATGAACAATACACAAAAAACATTCGTTAAAAATTATTATTATTATGCGACCCTCATATATAAAGGTGTGAAAGATATGTTGCAGCTGTCAGAAACTTTTATATTAGTTTGTCATTTATATAGGAAGGAACATGATGATACATTTCAAATAACAGACTGAAATAATTGCAAGTCTGCAAATAATGTTAGTAGGCACCTCACAAAATTGTTTGCTGAACTTGTATCTCCAAATCTCGGGTAAGAAACGTCATAATGTACTGCTATGAAGCACGTGTGAGTTATTGAAAAGTTCATCATTGCAAGGAAACGAGAATAAAATGCGTAATTCCGACATAAAGTCGGCGTAATACTGCGAGAAATTAGCTTTTCTAGGTTACTGTGTTATTTATAGGGACCAAATCTACAAAAAAAAAAGAAAGTGATTCCGTATTTATATCTGACACGTCGTCTGAATTCGACGAAATCTAAACTTCAGTCTCGGCCTAGCTGGTCACGCTAGCCGGCCTACTGACGTCACAGGTCACGACGTTGTCAGCTTGACGACTCTGGCCTCTAATACAGGCGGCCGTGTCTGAGCACTATGGGACTTAACTTCTGAGGTCATCAGTCCCCTAGAACTTAGAACTAATTAAAACTAACTAACCTAAGGACATCACACACATCCATGCCCGAGGCAGGATTCGAACCTGCTACTGTAGCGGTCGCGCGGTTCCAGACTGTAGAGCCTAGAACCGCTCAGTCACTCCGGCCGGCTACTGTACTCACATATTATTTTGGGCATTTCAGAATACTCTTTGTCCTGCAAATTGCAAAACCCCTTAATGATCCCGTGTGGTTGAGTTTAGATAACAGTAAACAGACATACTTTTTACCTTTTCAGACCATAATATTGTATTCTGGACTTCGATATTTTCAAATGTAGACAAGTACCAAAGCTCTCTTTCTTCTTTAATCAACATATCATTTGGAAGTGTCTGCTGAGGTGTACTCTTCTTCATCAACATCTACATACATACTCTGCATGTCACCTTATGGTGCACGGCGGAGGGTACGTTATACCATGACTAGTCATTTCCTTTCCTGTTCCACTTGCAAACAGAGCGAGGGAAAAACGACTGTATATACTCGTATGTCTCCGTACGAGCCCTAATTTCCCTTATTCTGTCGTTGTGCTCCATATGTGAAATACATCTCTGCGGCAGTACAATCGTTGTGCAGTCAACTTCAATGCCACTTCTCCAAATTTTCTCAATAGTGTTTCACGAAAAGAACGTCATCGCCTTTCCAGCGATTCCCATTCGAGTTCATGAAGCATCTCCGTAATACCATCATGTTGATCGAACCTACAGTTCACAAATCTAACAGCCGACCTCTGAATTGCTTCAATGTCTTCGTGTAATAAGACCTGATAGGGATCCCAAACACTCGACCAGGACTCAAGAATGGGTCGCAGAAGTGTTCTGTACACGGTGTAACGTCTAGTAAGAAACAAAAACAACATATTATGTAGTAATTAGAAAATTAGATGTATCATATTGTGTCATTGTGTAAAATTATGTATTTTTTTTTTATTATTTATTTTTGAGAACGTCTGCGTCGGCGAGTAATAAAACCGCCACAGAAGATAAATGTTGAACAGAGATTACAAAAGGAACTAGTATATAATGCGTGATGTAAATTAAATTCTTTGTCTTCTTAATCTGGAAGTTGTGAGAGTAAGATCTCCTGTTGTTGTCGTGGAGAACGCGAATGTAGCATTCTTTTGTCGAGACTGGGAAATGTACGCCATTACGTGTGAATTCACACAGGTCTGTAATCAATGAGATATTTAAATGTTTTAATAGAGTTGTTTAAATGACAACTTGTATTATTAATTGTTAAAGCTTGCTTGCCTATTATCCCATCCTGTTGAGACATTTTTCAGTTATATAAATATTATCTGTGGTGCTGAGCTGCGTGGAGAACGAAGAGCCGCTGCCGCAGCGTATTTAAACGACTTACAATATAGTCGAGCATACCGCAAGGAAGCGGTAAAATAATAGTAAAATAATATTATTTCTTTTAGCTCCCAGGCTGGCAGTGAAGATCAGCAGATTTTATGATGTGTTGCAGGTTGACGCGGGCTGCTGATAGGATATAATTTACAGTGCAAATAATTTAATGTACCTTCAAAATCTGATAGTAATCTTGCTGTGCTCCGTTCTGATCTGGCAAATTTTATAGTGATAACGTAATTTTTTTTATGAGAGTCTCATGTTCTTGGGCTAGTCGTGGTATGAAATAGTATTTCACCAAGAAATAAAATCCACTGCGAACTTGTGTTTTTGAACGATCATACGAACTGTAACATCAGTGTTCATTAAAAGTAATTTCAACTTTTAATAACTATGAAGTAGGGAAGTTATATTGATCCTTAGCATGAGTTGCAGTTAAGAAAAATCGTTCTTTAAATTGTAGGCCAGATACAGAACAATAAGACTTCCATAGATACATTTTATTTTGCAAAAAGGTAACGATGATAAAGAAATTCAAAGCACAGCATTGTTAAAAGTATTTTACGTAACTCTTTCCATATATGCGTTGTTACGCCAATAATTAAAAAATAAATAAATAAACCAAAGAGCAACAATTTAAAACAATTCGAGAGAGTAGTGACGTGAAACTGTCGCCCAAAAACGCGGGGCCCGAATTTGCAGTGGCCACAATTATAAAATTTTATGTATTTTTCTTTCAGGGTTGATTGTTATGTATGTATATATATATATATGTATTTAGTGATAAATGTATGTATGTATATCATGATCAATGCTATGCATTAATGAATGTGCAAACACTCTTTCATGACAAAACGTACTACTGCAAGCGAGTCTGAGAAGACGATCCTGATAGTACTGAGAAGCTCTAACGACTACGTAATCCGGGGGCAACCGAACCCCGAGATAAGATAAACTAAAGGTAAGACTACAGTGTAGTTGTCCTGTTTGTAGAAGTTGAGCTCCAGTGAAGTGATCTCATATCGCTGGTGGTGTGCATATTGTGCGTAGTTTGATGTTAGTGTTTGGGACAGGACAAAGTTGATGGTAGATAGTAATTTTTAGTGTGCAGTGTAGTGTAGATAAATTAACGTATTTTGTGTGCAAGTGACAAAACTGTCAGGTTTGTGTTTTAGTAAGCAATTTAGGAATATGGTTAAGTTGCATAGTCAACGTCCGAGCAATATGGATACTGAGGAACAGCAATTAGGTAGCGTAGGAAATGTGGAACCGGGTACCTCAAGTAGTACTAGTACTCTCTTTGAGGATATAACATGCGAAAATGTGGGGGCAGGGGCACAGGAAGTGGTGCCACCGCCCACTAGTGATCAAGGAGATGTAGATAAAGAAGTTGCACCACCACCAGGAAAGCAGGAACCAGAGAGTGGTAATCTGCCTGGTGGGTATTCGCTTCAGGCTATCTTAGAGCGTGTGTTAGATTACCAGGAAAAATTTGCGCACCAGCAAGCCGAGCGAGATCGCCAGCAAGCTGAGCGAGATCGCCAATTAACAGAAAATTTACTTGCCCAGCAAGCTGAGCGAGATCGCCAGCAAGCTGAGCGTGACCAGCAACTTGTGCAGTCGTTAGAAAATATGAAAAAAGAGATTGCAGATATGAAACAGAATTATGAGTCGATACCTAAGGCCGTGCAGGAGCTGACTGAACAGGTCAACAACCTGCAAGTAGCAAACACTAACAGGGTAGACGAAATAGGTGTATTAGCCAACCGGGTAGAAAAGCTAGAAATAGATTCCACACAGCATGTAGAGCAGAAGTGGAACGAACAAGCAACTAAAATTGAAACAGAATTCAACTCATGGCTAGAAGTGAAGGAGAGTGAGATTGACAAAAATATTAATTCTAAAGTACAAGCAGCCATAGCAAATAGAGATTCCGAATCGTTCAGTACCGCAGTAAATAGTCAGGTACAGAACGACGTGCAAACCATCAAACAAATACTCAGTGAGGATATTCCGCAGTGGCAAGTGAATATGAACAAACGGATATCCGACCTGGAGAAGGGTTTAGCACAAAGCAGAAAACATCTGGAACAGGAACCTATGTCGCCAACAGCCCATGGTTTTGGCAACGCACAAACTTATACGTGATACAACAATGGGGAATCTGTAGTCGATAATGCGAAGAGCTGTAGCTCCGGTTCGGAGCACACAGCATATGTCCCAGGAGCAAACCCATGTAGTTCAAAAATATTAGTTGAAGAAAGTTTAATCAAAAATAGGCAATTTCAAACGTTTACTACTGAACGGAAATCAGTACACCCAGTAGTATTCATAAAAAGCTTTAAAAATATCTTGCCCAGTGTATGGAACGAAACACAGAAAATTCAATACGTAATGTCGTACATTCAAGGTGACGCAGCGTTGTGGGCTACAGAAGTAGCAGACAGCTGCAGGACATACGAACAGTTCGAAAGGGCATTTCTGTCGAAATATTGGTCGCCTTGTATACAAGAGCGGCTAAGAAAAGAAGTATATCTATGATGAAATCGAAGGAGGTACTTGTGCCGTGTTGTAATCGAATCAGTATCAAAGGTAGGAACCCTTGGGTACTACACCTCGATGATTTTTCACATGCAGCAGACCTCTATTACCCGAATTTAGAGGATCGAAATTTTGAAACAAATGTTGAGGCATTTCAAACCAAAGTGCAGGAATCTGAAGGTTTAAGCGATACACAAAAGCAACAGTTGACGCAGCTGCTATCGGAATATACTATGGTATTTACCGACCGACCAGGAATAGTAAAAGGGTACCACTATCACATAGAGGTGATGCCCCACAAAACATACTGTCGCGCAACTTACTCCATCCCTTGGTCGAGGAGAGAAGTAGTGGCCAAAGAAAAAAAGAGGTACGATCGAGGTGTAACTAACGAACAGAAATATAATGTAGGAGACCTAGTACTTATTCGTAACCACCCTAAATCTTCAGCCACCTTAAAACAAAATAGTAAGTGGCAATTGCTATATTCAGGGCCCTTTGAAGTAATAAGCGTGCCACACGAATGTAGCTATTTGTTAGCACATCCCCATACGGGGAAGATCAAAGGATTATATCCACGTAAAGATGTGAAGTTATTTATTCAGTGACATATCACATATAAAGAGTAATAGTTGTAAGAAGATTTTAATTGTGTTTTAGAATATAAGTATGTTAGTATTAAGAAAGAAATTTGTGTGTAATTAAACTTGGAGGAAGTGGAATCAGAAAGTGAGCAATAGCTTACACAGGAAAGATTTTGTTTACAGACAATTAGTCATTAAAATATTATATGCTCATTAAGCAACGAACAATCTTCTTGTTGATTAAGTGAGGATTAATTTCTTGAATCATTTTATAAAGGATTAATTTCTTGAACCATTTTCTATGTGCAGTGTGTAAGTGCAATTAATGATGCAATCTTATATAGTAAGGTAATTGCTGTAATTGTATTAGAATAAGGAACCCTGAGAGAGAGAGTCTTTACTAGCCAAACATTGACTTTGTAATATGCAACAATTATGTGATGTGATGTTTGCTGCCAGTAGTGATTTGAGAACGACACTGGAGCAGAAGCTAATTAAAAACAAGCCCGTTCCGTGGAAACTCCACTCTGTATGTAGCAATGCTTCAATTGAAGCCTGTGTACTTGGTACACGCCCTTGAATATTCATTACGCGATACGCGAATTAAGTCAACCAATGCGGAACCTACACTGTAGTCATATAGGAAAATTCATTAAAAATAATGCTAGTGCTAAATGAAGTATTTATTGAGCAATATGCCCAAGTCAAGCTGTCATGCACATGGTAAAATCTGTTTGCTAGATGGGTGATAAACAGGCAAGCTACACTGAAAGGAGGAAAGGAAAACTATGTACAAAAAAAAAAAAAATCACACACCTTTAAAAAATTTACAAAAGGGCTATATACGCCTAGTAACAATATGAAAACTGTGTTGTGATAAGGTAAAAACAAATAGACGCCATGTAGATGAGAGTAATTATGCGAAGAACAGTTAAAAGGTATTAAAAAATAAACTGTGTGCATAAACAATTAAGGAAAGGACGGAATATTGTGTGTAGTAGGGACAGAAAATGACTGTTGTATCTGCACCAATATATATGTCGATAAGTCTAGTGTTGAGTGATAGACTGTCCTAGTGCAGTGCTCAACGAACAATAGACAGTGTATAAAAACAGTAGTTATTGATCCGTTCGAAGTCGATTCAAACAAACATCGCTCGACGGAGACATTTAGTATGTGTGTAACGAAACATTTTCGCGTGTTGAAAGACGCTCTGGCAGTGTATCAACCGTGGGAGTGAGTGAAAATGTGTAGTACAATGTGCGTGTGACGAACCCTGAATACCAGTGTCACAGTGCCACAAGAAACCTGTTATCACGCCAAAACATACCAGTGCATACCAGTGAAGCGACGGCTACTGAACAATAAACGCTTTTAACAAGTTGCATCTTCTTCCACAGCTAGTAATCTGTGTCCTTAAAGACAGTACACCGTTGTGGAATGTTTGTTTCATGCGCTACGACGGGGAGCCACGCGGAGAAGCAGAGACGAGTGCCGTGCCGCCAGCCAGCCGGTCGCGGTAAACCACTGCCACTCGCCGACATCGGCGAATGGTTCGCCGCGGTTCGCGACTGCTTGGGCGCCACGTCAGCACGACGTCGCTGTTACTGAGAGCCGGTCGTCGAACCCAGCGGCCGTCGGTACGCGGCGTTCCAGACGACGCTACTCAACAATTGCTTCGCGCCGCCAGCTCCGTACAACATTGTTGTCATTCAAATGAACTATCAACTATGTATCTAATGCACTAACATGAATAGGGTTTAGTGGACACGAAATGATGTGACAAACATTTTTTTTTTTGAGTTATCCAACACAAATTCAAAGTATTCATGGGTTTAGTGATGTATCGATCTAATATGTTTTCGTCATGTTAATGAAGGATACTCGCACGAATGCTAGACATTTTAAACCAACTGTCGCGAGTAAGTGCAAGGACGATTCATTATACTATTGTAAAAATGTGTAATAAGTGACTTTCATTACAATCCAGAACACAAATATTATATTGATAACAAAGAGACTAAAAGTTTAACATACTATCACAAATAGCATTTGTTATATGTGAACATTGAATAGAGTCTGAACCTTTTGTGAGATGACCATGGCTCCGGCGCAGTTTTCCCAGGTTTTCTGATCGCACGTAGCCCGAATGGGGGAGCCAAATAAATGTAATGACCCTGGGACTAGGTTGACGGTCACCTCGCAAAGTGTAAGAACAGTATAAAAAGTGTAATTAAACCTACAGTGTGAAAGAACTAAGAAGTGTAAAGTGAATGTTCCAACCAAGGTAACAGACAATAACCAAACAGACGTTAGTGGCAGCATATTGCCGAACATTTTCAACGTTAGTCAATTGCTGCCAGGGGGCATTGTAACGTCTAGTAAGAAACAAAAACAACATATTATGTAGTAATTAGAAAATTAGATGTATCATATTGTGTCATTGTGTAAAATTATGTATTTTTTTTTATTATTTATTTTTGAGAACGTCTGCGTCGGCGAGTAATAAAACCGCCACAGAAGATAAATGTTGAACAGAGATTACAAAAGGAACTAGTATATAATGCGTGATGTAAATTAAATTCTTTGTCTTCTTAATCTGGAAGTTGTGAGAGTAAGATCTCCTGTTGTTGTCGTGGAGAACGCGAATGTAGCATTCTTTTGTCGAGACTGGGAAATGTACGCCATTACGTGTGAATTCACACAGGTCTGTAATCAATGAGATATTTAAATGTTTTAATAGAGTTGTTTAAATGACAACTTGTATTATTAATTGTTAAAGCTTGCTTGCCTATTATCCCATCCTGTTGAGACATTTTTCAGTTATATAAATATTATCTGTGGTGCTGAGCTGCGTGGAGAACGAAGAGCCGCTGCCGCAGCGTATTTAAACGACTTACAATATAGTCGAGCATACCGCAAGGAAGCGGTAAAATAATAGTAAAATAATATTATTTCTTTTAGCTCCCAGGCTGGCAGTGAAGATCAGCAGATTTTATGATGTGTTGCAGGTTGACGCGGGCTGCTGATAGGATATAATTTACAGTGCAAATAATTTAATGTACCTTCAAAATCTGATAGTAATCTTGCTGTGCTCCGTTCTGATCTGGCAAATTTTATAGTGATAACGTAATTTTTTTTATGAGAGTCTCATGTTCTTGGGCTAGTCGTGGTATGAAATAGTATTTCACCAAGAAATAAAATCCACTGCGAACTTGTGTTTTTGAACGATCATAC
The DNA here is from genome assembly GCF_023898315.1 of Schistocerca nitens. NCBI lineage: Eukaryota > Metazoa > Arthropoda > Insecta > Orthoptera > Acrididae > Schistocerca > Schistocerca nitens. Next base: position 802,574,236 of record NC_064617.1, on the reverse strand, counting down.
GAACTGTAACATCAGTGTTCATTAAAAGTAATTTCAACTTTTAATAACTATGAAGTAGGGAAGTTATATTGATCCTTAGCATGAGTTGCAGTTAAGAAAAATCGTTCTTTAAATTGTAGGCCAGATACAGAACAATAAGACTTCCATAGATACATTTTATTTTGCAAAAAGGTAACGATGATAAAGAAATTCAAAGCACAGCATTGTTAAAAGTATTTTACGTAACTCTTTCCATATATGCGTTGTTACGCCAATAATTAAAAAATAAATAAATAAACCAAAGAGCAACAATTTAAAACAATTCGAGAGAGTAGTGACGTGAAAACGGTCTCCTTTATAGACGAAGCACACTTTCCTAAAATACTTTCAGTAGGCTGAAGTCGACCATTCTCCTTCTATATTACCAGCCTTACGTGCTCGTTCCATCTCATTTCACTTTGCAGGGTTACGACTGATGCTGTATTCGAACATTTTGGTATCGTTTTTTTCTACTCATCTGCATTAACTTAAATGTTTCTGTATTTAAAGTAAGCTACCGTTCGTCACGCCAGCTAGAAACTTTGTCTAAGTCTTCTTGTATCCTCCTACAGTCACTCGTCGACGACACCTTCCTGTACGCCACAGCGCCATCAGCAAACAGCCTCAGATCGCTGCTCATCCTGTCTCTCATATAATTTAAGTCAGATCATTTATTTATATGGAGAATAATAGCAGTGCTATCGCACTTCCCTGGGGCACTCCTGAGGATGCTCTTGTTCTAATGAACACTCGCCATCGAGGACAACCCAGTGGGTTCTATTACTTAAGAAATATTCGAGCCACTCACACATCTGGGACACTATTCGATGTGCTTGTACTTTCATTAACAGTGTGCAGTGGGGCGCCACGTCAAACACTTACCGCAAATCAAAGAATATGGAATCTGATTGTTGACCTTCATCTATGGTTCACAGGATACCATGTGAGAAACTGGAAAGATGAGTTTCGCACGAGCAGTGCTTTCTAAATCCGTGCTGATATGTGGACAGAAGCTTTTTCGTCTCAAGGAAGTTTATTATACTCGAAGTCAGAATATGTTCAAGAATTCTGCAACAAATCGATATTAAGGATATTGGTCTGTAATTTTGCAGGTCCGTTCTTTTACCATTCTTGTATATGTAGCGCTTTTTTCCAGTCGCTTGGCACTTTGCGCTGGGTGAAAGACTTACAATAAGTGGAAGCTAAGAAAGAGGCCAGTGCCGTAGATTAATCTCTGTAAAACCGAATTTGGATTCCACCTGATTTTTTTTTTCATCTCTTTCAGTTGACTCTCTACGCCAGGAATGCCTTTTACTATGTACTTTGTATGGGAGCCTGTGCGTGCGTCAAACGACTGTATGTTTCGACGATCCTCCTGCTTGAATGATTTCATAAGCGCGAAATTTAAAACTTCAGCTTTTCTTTCACTGTCTTCTATTGCCACACCAGACTGGTCACGGTCATCAGTCCCCTAGAACTTAGAACTACTTAAACCTAACTAACCTAAGGACATCACACACATCCGTGGGCGAGGCAGGATTCGAATCTGCGACCGTAGCAGTCGCGCACTTCCGGACTGAAGCGCCTAGAACCGCTCGGCCACCGCAGCCGGCTGTCAGCTTTTGTCCAAACTTGTCACGCACACTATTTTACTTTGAAGCGCCAAATAAACTGGTATAGGCATGCAAATTCAAATACAGAGATATGTAAACGGGTGGAATACGCGATGTCGTCAGCAACACCTTTATAAGAGAAGTATCTGGCGCAGTTGTTAGGTCGGTTACTGTTGCTGCAATGGCAGTTTATCAAAATGTGAGTGAGTTTGAACGTGGTGTTACAGTCGGCGTACGAGCGATGGGATACAGCATTTCCAAGGTAGCGATGAAGTGGGGTGAATATCAGGAATCCGGTAAAACATCAAATCCCCGACATCGCTGTGGCCGGAGAAAGATCCTGCAAGAACAGAACCAAGGATGACTGAAGAGAATTGTTCAAAGTGGCAGAAGTGCAACTTTTCCGCAAATTGCTGCAGATTTCAATGCTGGGCCTTCAACAAGTACCAGTGTGCGAGCCATTCAACGAAACATCATCGATGTGGGCTTTCGGAGCAGGAGGCCCACTCGTATAACCTTGATGACTGCACGACACAAAGCTTTAAGCCTCGCCGGAGCCCGTCAAAACCGACATTGGACTGTTGATGACTGGAAACATGTTGCCTGGTCGGACGAGTCTCGTTTCAGATTGTATCGAGCAGATGGACGTGTACGGGTATGGAGACAACTTATTGAATCCATGGACCCTGCATGTCAGCAGGGGACTGTTCAAGCTGGTGGAGGCGCTGTAAAGGTGTGGGGTGTGTGTAGATGGAGTACTGTGGGATCCCTGATACGTCTGGATACGACTCTGACAGGTGACATGTACGTAAGCATCTTGTCTGATCACCTACATCCATTCATGTCCATTGCGCATTCCGACGGACTTGGGCAATTCCAGAAGGACAATGCGACACCCCACACGTCCAGAATTGCTGCAGAGTAGCTCCAGCAACACTCTTCTGAGTTTAAACGCTTCCACTGGCCACCAAACTCCCCAGACATGAACCTTGTTGAGCATATCTGAGGTGCCTTGCAGCGTGTTGTTCAGAAGAGATCTCCACCCCCTCGTAGTCTTACGGATTTATGGGTAGTCCTGCAGGATTCTGTGTGTCAATTTCCTCCAGCACTACTTCAGACATTAGTCGAGTTCAAGCCACGTCGTGTTGCGACACTTACACGTGCTCGCGGTGGCCTTACACGATATTAGGCAGGTGTACCACTTTCTTTGGCTCTTCAGTGTATACTGTAATATGCACATCCCAGTATTCAGTACAGTCGATCCTTTAACGCTGCATTATAACTGCAGACAATATTCACTGCTGCCAATGACTGCATGGGTAATTACTTCTTCCTTCTCCATTCCTTTTGTGATGCTGAGGGGGACCTGTTATTTTCTGCAGCCTTTGGAGCCTCCTTTAGCTGACTCGTGACATGGAAGTTAAATTAGAAGGATCAGGGTGTCATAATCTTGTTCAGCACTGAAAGCCGTCCCGAGCACATATGGGACAGGGAATTTACTGTGTCTCCTCTCCACACAGAAGGCGCACTAGGGGGCCGCCTGCACCCTGTAAAGATTGTGCTGTGAAAGACGCAAGGAGGAATCCTTTTGGAAGGATAAAAATCTGAAAGCCAGGTGAAACACTCAGAATCTGAAGTAATGGGAGCAGCCATTATCTACGGCTACAACACAAAGGACTGTTCGTTTAAATCTGAGTAACAGCGAGTGTCATTGGCTCACAAAAACTATTTTGGTAGAAGTTGCGTTTTCCCGCATGTGTCTACATGCGAGCCTTTTAGTTGCCTGGCAACAGAAACCTGCCGTGTAGTAGCAGATACTTTCTGCCTTCGTCCTCGCGCCACACCATAACTGTAACAAAATACACGCGACTAGGATTTTTTAAAACTTGTTTATGCAGTTGTTGTTGTTATTGTACGGAACTCACAAGGTCCTGCAATAGCCGGCGAGACTCCTATACCAACCAAATTTCGGAGAGTAAAGGAAGGAAACACTTGGTGCTAGGAAATCCCCTTCGTTCAGGGGCACCATCGAGAATGCGTTACTTTTTAGGCAGGCGCAGAGAAAGATGCCTCCATCTTAGAGCAGAGTACGGACCTCGAGCTGGACTCATTATTTCCAGCCATTACTGCTGCTATCTTCCGCACACATATCGTTTAAAAATCATAAAGATGATCGAGCTATGCCATCACCGAACTGAGGGGACGTGAGCCTAGTTCATTTACATCAGTTCATCTGCACAGTTTTAATATCTGCAGCCAGCTAGCTGCTACTGTCACGCACGCTGGAAAATCTATTGGTGTTCCTACTTACTTTTCAGGCGTTCTTTCTTTAATTCAGTAAGCAGTTTTGCGGTCATTGGCCAAATCCATGACATGGTATCACGTTATACTTTCGTGTGTCCAGCCACCTGTGCCTTCGTGTGTCCAGCCACCTGTGCCAAGGCTATATTTCATAATTACGACCTTTGTCCAGCTGTTAAATGTTTACCTGCTTACTTCAGTGGGTAAATCATTTGTTAGATATTTTATGGTAATAAACCAAATTGTTATAGTGACAGCTAGTTTCCTTTGTAGTTAGATGAGTCCCTCTATTAATACCGGGTGATCAAAAAGTCGGTATAAATTTGAAAACTTAATAAACGACGGAATAATGTAGATAGAGGGGTTAAAATTGACAAACATGCTTGGAATGTCATGGGGTTTTATTACAACCAAAAGAAAAAAAACCATATTGCTAGACGCGTGAAAGATCTCTTGCGCACGTCGTTTGGTGGTGGTCGAGTGCTCAGACGCCACCTTCGTCATGCTTGGCCTCCCAGGTCCCCAGACCTCAGTCCGTGCGATTATTGGCTTTGGGGGTTACCTGAAGTCGCAAGTGATCGACCGACATCTCTAGGGATGCTGAAAGACAACATCTGACGCCAATGCCTCACCATAACTCCGGACATGTTTTACAGTGCTGTTCACAACATTATTCCTCGACTACAGCTATTGTTGAGGAATGATGGTAGACATATCGAGCATTTCCTGTAAAGAACATCATCTTTGCGTTGTCTTACTTTGTTATGCTAATTATTGCTATTCTCATCAGATGAAGCGCCATCTGTCGGACATTTTTTGAACGTATGTATTTTTTGGTTCTAATAAAACCCCATGTCATTCCAAGCATGTGTGTCAATTTGTACCTCCCTATCTATACTATTCCGTGATTTATTCAGTTTTCAAATTTATACTGACTTTTTGATCACCCGGTATATTTGTGTGAGGTGCGGTTCCTGTACCGCATAGTTTATTGGGCCACCACTGGTAATTTTCTTTCAGTAAGATGTTATCCATGGTGGAACATCGTTTGTTTGAAATTTGAATGGTCTTATGAGGAACTTTCCGTCCCTGTAAGTCACTGGAGATGAGCATCCTTCACGTATGCTAAAATACAGGTCGTCGCACACCTCACATAGGAATTTAGGACTCCTGTTCAGGATTAATTTCTGAAATCCCGCGGTTTCCTGATTTATGCAGTCATAAAACATTTTTTAGATCAACAAATCTTACTGTTTCAATCATGAGCTTATTGATCTCATTTCAAACAGAAAAATGTAAACGGATACATCAATAACGAAAGAACTCCAAGAAATTAAAGTAATCGTAAGTTCTTTGCACTGTACTAATTTGTGTTTTTATTACCGCAAATGTTGGTGACTAGAATCCGTCCTTGCCTTCCTGAATATCGACGCTGCAGTTTTGGAGGAAATATTTTTATGTGTGTTTTTTTGGTAGGATTTTAATGTATTTTATGGCGTGTCTAGGTACGGACTTTAGTATTTATGGGGAAGTGCTTGTTTTGTATTAGTGTTTGGTTCATCCTAGTTTAACACATGCTCCTGCAGATAGTTTAGGTAAAATGACCTCATGTTTTTCGTTTTCCAGTCTTTCATCACGATAACAATTCTTTAGACGATGACCGGTTTCAGTTCGTAATGACCATCCTCAGATGAAAAGGCCATAATGGCATCGTCAAAACATAAATATAATCAGCTGTAAAAAATATATGAGGATGATCATTAAGAACTGAAACCGGTCATCGTCTAAAGAATTTATATTGTGATCAAAGACTGGAAAAACAAAAAACATTTGACAGTATTGGATTATTGTTTGTATACGCGACCAAGTCGCAGTTGGTGAAAATGAACACAGTTGATAAGGAAGGAGCGAATTAATCTGTAACTGTAAACCGTGAACTTAATACAGTAGTCGAACAACGCAGTTCACAGAGTACTGAGATTAGAGAAAGTCTTGAGTGTAGTTTGGAAAGATCGGTAGCGGTGGGTAGTGCATTAAATAACTTACAGAGTAACAGGGAGGGGGATATGAGAGTGTTACGGGTAATGGAAAATTCCGTGGCTGTTGCATGTGATGACGTGATACAGAATGTTACCCGTGCGTAATAGAATTTCTGATGAGGATTACAAAAGGACGAAAGGCAGAAGAGAAGTTTGTGGAGATCACTTTGGTTAAAACAAACAGCAGGATGAGAAGAATGATGCACGATTCTAAAAAGACCGAAGGACAGTTCAAGGAATATAGTGATCATTTCAAGAGATTAGGACGGCAGTTAATGGGTCGTGTACAACGATGTGATGAAAGGATGGACGAACTGAACAAATAAAGTCCCACAGTGCTCAGAGCCAAAGAGTGGAAAGACGAAGTCACGGACGACGTCACACAAGTCAAGAAACAAATAGAGCATGTGTCGTTATGCAGTGATGTGTGTTCGGATAGGACCGTTCCTGTAGACTTTAAATTTCAGGAGGAAATAGAAGTATTGTTCCAATTTAAAGAAATGCAGGAAGACATTAATCATCGCAGTCGTGAAGCGTTGGTAGAGTTGCTTAAGGGGAGACAACGCAGTCGTAGTTACCAAATAGTATGAGGGTCGAAGATACCTCACTGAGTGAAAAAGATAGGTGGAAGGAAAACGAGGAACTACTTCATTTAACTAACAGCTTGTGCCGTTTATGTAGTGACCCTGTATGGCCTCTTGTGAACGTACAGTTAGCTGTACAATAGGAATAGGTAATCAGGAAGTCGCAGACGACGAAATTAGAAAACTTGTTGTATCTCTACAGAAGGACGTGCTGTTTCCGACCAAATTGAACAGTTTGCATCCAAAAACTTGGACCGAACAGTTCCAGAATGGTCTTTCGAGGTCATGTTCTGCTGGTTATAGGATAAATTTCATTTTCGCACAGTTCTGGTAGAGGCAGCCTTCATAATGCGAGTGATCATGGCAAAGTCCAGGGCCTACGAGGCGTTTAAAGATGCATTTCTCTACGAATTTTGGGTGCAAGAGAAGCAATAGCGACGATGGAGCCCTATGCAGGCTCGCAGTGTCCTAGTCCAACCTAGTATTTTTAAAGAAATGGTCAGCCGGCCGATGTGGCCGTGCGGTAAAAGGCGCTGCAGCCTGGAACCGCAAGACCGCTACGGTCGCAGGTTCGAATCCTGCCTCGGGCATGGATGTTTGTGATGTCCTTAGGTTAGTTAGGTTTAACTAGTTCTTAGTTCTAGGGGACTAATGACCTCAGCAGTTGAGTCCCATAGTGCTCAGAGCCATTTGAACCATTTGAACCAAAGAAATGGTCAAAAGAAACCAGTTATTGGAAGCACCGATTCAGTAGAAAGAGCTAATATGGATCTGCCAAACAAAGCTACAGGTTTCAGAAAGGTGTTACGCTGGCCGGTCGTGGAATGAACGATGGAGGAGCATTTCTGCATTTATTTGACGAGCCTGGTAATGATTGTGAAGCTGATGTCAGGGAACCAGTGCACTTTGTGCGAACACACTATGGGTCGCCACAACATGGACCTCTATCGTGAACTGGCGAGCGAGGTAACCACCCTGCAAAAATGGTAGCCGATGGAATAACAACAATCCTAGTGGTTCATGGCCGCTGCAATATCAGAGACTAAATTAAGGAGGGGGCGATCGTCAGAGAAGAGAGGGTGTGAATATCATTGAGATACGTATCCAATGCTCATGCTATAACCAGCGGAAAGAAGGCGAAAGAAATAACGAGAGACGTGACTAACTGACATCACAGGCTCTGGAAATCACTACCCTGAATGCAAGGGAAACAAAGCTGCTGTATGTTGATGTCTAGGAGCTTTGATAAACTCTGTTACGCGAGAAAGAAGAGCAAATTATTATTAGTTTCTCTGTAGTTAACTTAGAGATAGGCAATAGGATCTTACAAGGTATTTTGGACACAGGAAGCAAGATATCGGTTTTGGTTCAAATGGTTCAAATGGCTCTGAGCACTATGGGACTCAACTGCTGAGGTCATTAGTCCCCTAGAACTTAGAACTAGTTAAACCTAACTAACCTAAGGACATCACAAACATCCATGCCCGAGGCAGGATTCGAACCTGCGACTGTAGCGGTCTTGCGGTTCCAGACTGCAGCGCCCTTAACCGCACGGCCACTTCGGCCGGCCCACTTCGGCCGGCCTATCGGTTTTGGATTGATGTGTATACAATGTCTGTGACAAGACCAGCATTGGGCGGTTTTATGTAAAGGTGAAAGACTTGAACATTCATAGTGTTTGTAACGCCGGAAATGCATATCCTCCTATTTCCATCTATTGTACTGTAAGTTTTTTCCTTAATTTGTTACCTGAATATATGACATTTCTGTGCCTTTATATATTGTAATTGGTTTACTATTTGTATATATATATATATATATATATATATATATATATATATATATGCATTTATGTCGATGTATAATTGGTTTGTTTCGTAAATATTATTTGTATTTTTACGCTGGGTCTTGCCTAGGGAAAACTGCTATCGAACGATTACATCGATAGGTCATGTGAAGAATCAAAGTGTGTAGGATCTTTGGTAGTGTTAACTCTGCCGCGTGGAGCGCGGGCAGGGCAGTTGGAGTCTGGCTGGAGTAGCGAGTGGAGCAGGTGTGTGGTGTGACGCTCCCGCGAGTTGCCGCGCTTTCGGGGTTTAGCAGCATGTAATTGCGCTCGACTTGCTATGTTAGTTTCTGGCACGGTGTCGCGGACGGGAAGCATTAGCCGGCGCACATCAAGAGCCCGTTTCGTTTGGTGACCGTGTCGAGAAGAAGGCGCGCCAACATCCAGCTTCTGCAACAGCGACGGCCGGCAATGAGTGACCGTCGCCACCTCCTCGATCGACGGCTTCAAACCTTCAATCAACTAACAAGGAAGACTAAAAGCACGTAAAGTTTCAGAACTGTATGGCAGATCTCAGCTTTTCAAATTGTTCCATTTGCCTCGCAAAATTACAGCAACTCAGCATGAACCTTTGTTGCTCATTGTCCCAATTGCATTACCAAGCAGGGTCCCTTCCTTTTCCGAAATGAAACCGAGTGTCGTTGAAATTCAGACGCCAGCATTAAAGTACTATCATTGCATTTCATTACTTTAGTTTCCAAGTGCAGTTAAAGCATAGCTGGCTACAATAGTTAGATTACACAAGCACAAATTAAGAGTGCGAGTTTTGTTAGCATATTTTAGCTTACCTGTGACTGCAGCTCAGCTTGGTACGTACTAAATTTTATTATTGTTAATTATTCAGAATCATTTAATTCAAGTTCAAAGTTAAATCTCTTGTTTCTAAATTGCGTAGAGTCAAGTTGCTTTTGAAATGATTGTTGAGGTAGTCCAAGACTAACCGTATTCTGCTGGATTTCGATGTGCTTCAGAAAGAAAGCTCACTATTAACTTCAGTCACTAAATTAACTTTCGATTTTCCGGTTTTATTAATTCTTTTGCTAAATTAAGTCAGAGTGTAGCGAAATTTATTACTTCTGACAAACTTTCAGTTTTCACACTACACGTGTCAACCTTCAGTTGCCACGCTTCTAGTGCTAATTATATGTGTAACAACCTTTCTTTTTCAGTTACTATAGTGATTGTCCTTAGGACTGGCGACCGTGATTTCCCCCAAATCTCAAATATCTAATTACCGCTAGTTAATTGTTGACGTAACGGCCGCACATTTACCTTCTTTATCAACTTTACCCCTTTTCAAAATTAATTTCCACCAGTTTCATTTGCATTTTTCCTTTCATTTAGATGTAACCCTTTCCTCCCTCTTTACCGACAGATTAACTTCGGTGACGATTGCTTTCCCAAATTTCCCATTAGGTACACGCGGTTTAATTTTTCACTGTCATTAAGGTCGATAAGTGAGGGGGAGGTTACACGTGGCGACCTGGTGACAGGACAATTTTCAAATTTGAGGTTGTTCTGGACACGAATTTTGCATTGTGCAAATCTCGTAACAAAGTACTGGTTACGAAATGGTCGATACGTCAGCGAGAATATTAGTCTGAGGAATCCTAATTAGATTTGAGATTTGTTATTTATATTCAAAATTATTAAAATGAGTGAAGGCAACAATTACCAAAATTTGGTAGACTTGGGTACGGAACAATCGGTCGAACAGTGGGAAACACGCACCGCGGTACCCATTGTTCAGGGGCAGGCGGCTAGCATGAAAGACGTGACCGCCGAGACGCAACAAAGAGCAGAAATGGAATTCCAAACATTAGAAAATGTTTCGGAATCGGAAGTGAAAATCAAATCGGAATCCCTTGATGACGAATACGGGGGGACAGTTAAAGAGGAAGCCGCTACGGAAGTAAAACCGGTAGTTTCCGGGAATTTAACTGATTTATTGAATGTTTTGATTAATGAAATCAAGGCTCAGTCTAGCAAGATAGAAACTCAATCGGCAGAAATTAAAGCTCAGTCTGAAAAAATTGACAGGAAGCTAGACAATCAGAACAAAGCTATTAATGTTGTTAACAACAATGTTGGAGTTGTTAACACAATAGTTGATAAAATCAAAGAAGATATTGTTGTGATTAATACCGAAATCGGTAATCTTAAACAGGAAATGATAGGCGTTCAGGCGGAAATTGCGAGCATAAATACGCGTTTTAATTCCGAAATTAGCAGAATCGAGAAAAGTGTAGGAGACGCAGTTGCTCCGATCATCGAGAATAAGGTGACGGAACAAATTCAATTAGTGAGAAAAGACGATCAACAGAAGGTGGAAACTTTAAAGGTTTTAGTATCCGAAGTAGATACCAAAGTGAGGAAGCAGGCTAATACCTGCGAAGAGAAAAAGAGGGAAGTGGAAACGCTTGCGACAACCACTTGCCAAGTGATTACGAGAGTGTCGGAATTAGAAAAGAAACTTGAAGAAAAACAGAGCTATGTGCCAATCTGTGCACATAGTTCGGAATTGTTGACGAAAGAGGAGCGGTTCGACCCCTTGAAAAAAGGCGGTATACACGCGACGGATTTCATTAAAAACTGTGAAAGAGTTTTACCCAGATCATGGACTAATGAGAGAAAAATTAATGCGGTTATTGATGTGTTGGCTGGTGATGCCAAGCGTTGGGGCTTAAACCTCAACATTACGAACCTGACCTTTGACGAGTTTAAAAATTTGTTTCTGGCTGAATACTGGTCAGAGCAAAAACAGCAAAGTGTCTGGCGCGAATTTGTCGTATCGAGGCCTTTCGATGCGAATTCGCGCGGCTCGATGAAGGAGTTTTGTGAGGGCTGGATCCGCAAGTTGGAATATTTGCGTGATCGCCGCACGGAATCCGAAATAGTCTGGGAACTCTACAAGAAGCTTCCAGATGATACAAAACGCTACGTAGGAAGCAATTACAGGACAATCAATCATTTCCTGGAAAGAGTTGAGGACGAGGACAATTGGCGCAATAATCGCGATACTGGTAGAGGCCGTGGTAACAACAACGGGTACCACAGCAACCACAACAATCATAACTATGGGAATAATGCATACCGCAATCTTGGCAGCAATAACAATAGTGGTTCGGGCCGTAATGACAATCGATACACTGCAAATAATAACAGGAATGACGGAAACCAGTATCATACTAGCGTGATACGGGCTTCGCAGAATAGTAATAACGCCAGAGTGTGTGATCAGCCGCCTCAGCAGCATCCGGGGAGCGTATCTGCTGGGACGAGACAGGGAAACCATTAGCCGCGCCGGTGAGGGGCCGACCGGGCGTGGAGAAATTTTGGCGGCCCAATAACAGTAGAAAACCCAGGTGTCGTCGTTATGAAAATTCCGTGTGGAATAATCAACGGCGGGAGAGTGTGCCAGTGTTAGGAGAAAGGAGTGCGCCCACAGGTAGTAAATCAGCTGTATACACGGCAGTAGGAAGTACATTCACTGTCAGTGAGAACAATTTAAGTAGTGTTCCGGAAAACGATTATAAAGTGGCAGCTGTAATACCCACAGCGAAACTGGAGATTGAGTTTAAGAATGATTCGCAAGTGTTGAGAGAAGATCAGATGTCGGATAAAACGTCCGTCATCGAGCGAGGGGATGCAGAGAGGGATGAGGTCTGGTTAAGGCAGTTCGGTCGCTTATACGACGAACTAAGAGATTATAGGGGTCTGTATGGGAGAAGCGTTTATGGGGAGCGCGGGCAGGATTTGCCGCGTTTCGTCCCACAGGAGGATAGTATTTGTGAAGTGATAGGAAGTTCTGGCCCTAACCGGCAGACTTTACTAGAAATAGTTGATGTTAATGGGGAGCACGAGCAAGATTCGTCGTGTTTCGTCCCGCAGGAGTTGGCTGTTGAAGTAGTAACGGAAAGTTCTGGCCCTAACCGGCAGACTTTACCGAAAGTTACAGTGGTAGAAGTAGCCGACCCATCCGACGCAAAACTCCAGTTTAAACATTGCGAAAGTATTGAGGAGAAAGATTACGAAAATTTTAGTGATAGCCGGACACGATTGGTAGAAAAGTATGTGGATTACAGCGTGTATGAGGTTAGAGCTGACATTATACGGTCAGACGATAGCAGTGTGGGTTGCGCAGATCTAGCGGAAGTAATTTCAGATGCTACTGGGCACATTCCTCCAGGTAGATTGGCAGATGAGATCAATCTGGTCAAAGAGGAATCAACGAAGGTGACAATTAGTGAAGTGATAGCAAAGCAACACTCACTAGATGACGAGTTACAGGAAAAGGTTTCGGTATTGGAGGCGAAGCTACAGACTAAGCCTCAGGACAAACGTGTTGAAATTAAGACTGTATGTGAACAGAGGCTGAAAAGGCCGCCAGATAAACCGGATTTAGGATCAAAGCCGGATGGTTTTTTCTGGAATGACCTGGATATAGACGAGAATTTACTGTGGGAAAATAAAGAAACAGTCGAGGACAAGTGTAGACAGATAGTAGTGTCTGCTAATATGCGCGACCTACAACTAAACGTGTTGATTGACACCGGTGCAGAATTGAGTGCTGTATCTGGGAAAATATTTCAGTTACTGAAAGACAGACCTGGTATCGTACTTATGCCAGTAACAGGAGTGAAAATTATCGGTGCTACTGGGAAGGCCAGTAAACCGGTCACAAAACAGATTTTTGTCAACTTCGAGATATGTGGGGCACGATTTGAGCAAGAGTTTGTCGTCGTGCCAGACTTAACTACGGAAGTAATTATCGGGTTAGATTGGCTATTAAGGTACCGTGCAGTGATTAATTGCGAAAGCAAAACTTTGACATGTACGTCACAAGATAAAACAATAGTAGTTAGTTTTGACGAGGCAGGAGACGGTGTGCATAGGCAATACCAGCCTATACACATTGTTAACTGGCCGGATGGTATTGATGTAGGTATTAATTTGAACTACTATAATGTGAGGAATCTCTGCATTGACAATAGTGTAGAAAGTGAATTGGAAGAGATAATCAAATTCCCTCCACGGATTGACATTAGTATTGGTGTGAAAAAAGATCGTTTGCGAGAAGTAATGAAGCTAAAAGCCGATGCTCGCATATGTCGTCATGACGCTAATGCGCGTTTTGCCAAGTTTGCAATCGGAGACTTAGTACTTGTAAAAGCTCATGAGAAATCGAGCGAGATAGACAATGAAATCTCTAAATTTAAGTTTGTTTATAATGGACCATATAAAGTCATTGGTATACCTCACACAAATGCTTATTGCTTAGAGTATCCAAGCTCTGGAAAACTATTAGGTATACGGAATATTGTAGACTTGAAATTGTACCAACCTAGGATTGATTAATACCACAGAATGGGTAATTTGTACAGTATGTAATATAGAGTGTAAGATTTAAGGATGTGCCATATTGCGATGCTTTTGCCTGACCTAGAGGTCATTAAAGAACTTGTAATTAACAAGTAATTAATTTTTGATTAGACGTTTTAACCAATTGAAAAATCCAAGCTGCTAGTTTAAGTTTTCAGCTGAGTCACAATAGATTAAGGAATGTAAATATGCTTTTGTAACTAGCTGTCAGATTTCATGAATGTGTGTTTTACTAGTCATTGCCGATGTACTTAGACTCTGTTTTAAGTTTCAGGCTAGTACATGCGTGTGATGATGGACAGTGTTGAGTTATCCACTGTGATAGTATTAAGGGACTCCTTGAGATTACTCGGGAGTGAGTTTTCCTAAAGAATTCAGTGAAACGGACGTTCTGGAAATGCCGCTACACAGGCGAGTGAGATCAAGAGTGCCGCACAGGCGGGCGCAACAATACTGGCAAGGTGGAGCCGCTGTCGGCTCTTGGGTCGCTGTCGGCTCTTGTGCCGCTGTCGGCATTCTTTGTACTTGCGAGTACGGAAGGCGGAGTTGTTTTTCTTCCCGGACAGCTGATGTGAAAGAATTCTGCTGTCAATATTTATGTTTTTGTCGATCTACTGTATATTATTTTCTTGTTTAGCGTTAAGTGGACTCTCATGACGAGTTAATAATTATGAAAAGGTTATATAAAATGTGTATTCTATGTAATTAATAATTAATTTGCGTATTTTGATCTACCTGTTTTTATGACCATGTACTCTAATTAATTTTGCAAATAGTATTCCATTTCTTATAGTGTTACGAATTTTAATGGTTTTGGAATAGCTAAACCATTTTCTATGCTTTCTATGAATTTTAATATGTCGTCAACCTGTTTTATTTTGTGCAAGATGACAGAGTGGAATAAGATTAGGACTGTCTCCACTCAATTTTTATGGTCTAAAAAATTGATTTATGCTTAATTAGACGAATGCTAAATTTTGATGATGTTTTGAGCATATGCATTTCCGCTGTTTATTTTTTGGGACATTTTCTGAGTCTGTTTAGGTTACACGAACATCCTCAGACAATGTGGGGCACGTGTAACGCCGGAAATGAATATCCTCCTATTTCCATCTATTGTACTGTAAGTTTTTTCCTTAATTTGTTACCTGAATATATGACATTTCTGTGCCTTTATATATTGTAATTGGTTTACTATTTGTATATATATATATATATATATATATATATATATATATATGTATTTATGTCGATGTATAATTGGTTTGTTTCGTAAATATTATTTGTATTTTTACGCTGGGTCTTGCCTAGGGAAAACTGCTATCGAACGATTACATCGATAGGTCGTGTGAAGAATCAAAGTGTGTAGGATCTTTGGTAGTGTTAACTCTGCCGCGTGGAGCGCGGGCAGGGCAGTTGGAGTCTGGCTGGAGTAGCGAGTGGAGCAGGTGTGTGGTGTGACGCTCCCGCGAGTTGCCGCGCTTTCGGGGTTTAGCAGCATGTAATTGCGCTCGACTTGCTATGTTAGTTTCTGGCACGGTGTCGCGGACGGGAAGCATTAGCCGGCGCACATCAAGAGCCCGTTTCGTTTGGTGACCGTGTCGAGAAGAAGGCGCGCCAACATCCAGCTTCTGCAACAGCGACGGCCGACAATGAGTGACCGTCGCCACCTCCTCGATCGACGGCTTCAAACCTTCAATCAACTAACAAGGAAGACTAAAAGCACGTAAAGTTTCAGAACTGTATGGCAGACCTCAGCTTTTCAAATTGTTCCATTTGCCTCGCAAAATTACAGCAACTCAGCATGAACCTTTGTTGCTCATTGTCCCAATTGCATTACCAAGCAGGGTCCCTTCCTTTTCCGAAATGAAACCGAGTGTCGTTGAAATTCAGACGCCAGCATTAAAGTACTATCATTGCATTTCATTACTTTAGTTTCCAAGTGCAGTTAAAGCATAGCTGGCTACAATAGTTAGATTACACAAGCACAAATTAAGAGTGCGAGTTTTGTTAGCATATTTTAGCTTACCTGTGACTGCAGCTCAGCTTGGTACGTACTAAATTTTATTATTGTTAATTATTCAGAATCATTTAATTCAAGTTCAAAGTTAAATCTCTTGTTTCTAAATTGCGTAGAGTCAAGTTGCTTTTGAAATGATTGTTGAGGTAGTCCAAGACTAACCGTATTCTGCTGGATTTCGATGTGCTTCAGAAAGAAAGCTCACTATTAACTTCAGTCACTAAATTAACTTTCGATTTTCCGGTTTTATTAATTCTTTTGCTAAATTAAGTCAGAGTGTAGCGAAATTTATTACTTCTGACAAACTTTCAGTTTTCACACTACACGTGTCAACCTTCAGTTGCCACGCTTCTAGTGCTAATTATATGTGTAATAATCTTTCTTTTTCAGTTACTATAGTGATTGTTCTTAGGACTGGCGACCGTGATTTCCCCCAAATCTCAAATATCTAATTACCGCTAGTTAATTGTTGACGTAACGGCCGCACATTTACCTTCTTTATTAACTTTACCCCTTTTCAAAATTAATTTCCACCAGTTTCATTTGCATTTTTCCTTTCATTTAGATGTAACCCTTTCCTCCCTCTTTACCGACAGATTAACTTCGGTGACGATTGCTTTCCCAAATTTCCCATTAGGTACACGCAGTTTAATTTTTCACTGTCATTAAGGTCGATAAGTGAGGGGGAGGTTACATGTTGTTCATGACATATCTGCCAAAATCAAGGATCAAGCCCAAGATAACTTCAGGTGTCAGGGGCATGAATTCACTGTGAACTTCATGGTAATCCAAGGGCTAACATTCGATGCCATATTAGGCCTAGTTTTTATGCACAAATACGTGAGGGTTATGCATTTAATGCAATAGACAAAATTGTTATGAGCAGAGATGAGGGCCAAGAAGTGAGCTTGTATCTTAATGATTACACAAGTCGTAAAGGATGATCAAATTACACAACTCTGAGACATATGTCTGGGCAGTGATGAACCGCTATGATGAGATTACCAAGAAACTCCAGCACATTGATTCTCCAGATGTGAAGAAAGAATCAGAAAGAGTACTTTGTGTGCATTCACACATCTTTTCTGACACACCAGGCACAATACGAATGTTACAACACCGGTTAAAAATAAAGAAACACCAAAAGTTTTCGTTGAATCCTGGTATAGAAGGGTAAGGTGCAGAAGGAAATATGGGAATGCTGCAAGAGGGTTTTATTGAAGAAACAGTCAGCTCTTAGAACAACTCCTACTGCGTTTTGTTAAAAAGGACATGTATGTCAGGTTGGTGTTATATTCATGACAGATTAACATGATAACTGAGTCTGAAACTGATAGGTCAGAACATTAGAGGAGTTGCTGCAACATTTCCATGGTGTACATGTTTTATCAGAGGACCTGTGAGCTAGTTACTGGAGGGTTGAATTATAACCTGCTTGTCGACAATACAAGGCATATTTATGTTTCAGATGGTGCTAGCAATTTAGAAAGTTACCATTCGGGCTAAATGTGTCGTCAGCTGCCTTCATTAGGGGTTCCATGATCCCAGAAATACTAAGAGACTGAGTGGTGTTGAACATCGATAACACTCATTGTGGAGACGATGTGGGAGGAACACAGTGAGGTACTGAATCAGTTGCTTAGTGATTTCAAGGATCTGGGAATCACAATCAACCTAACGAAGTCAAAGTTTTGATATAAGAAGGTAGGATTTCTGGACCACATAACCTCCACAGATGGTATCCAACTGGATCCATCTAAACTTGAGGCCATAGGAAACTGATTGGTACTGTGAACCAAGAGGCAAGTACACACTTCCTGCAGCTAATTAACTTCTACAAAAGATTCATAAAAGAGACTATCACCAGCACAAATTTGTGACTGCTGGTTGGCAAGCATGTGGCATGGAGTTGGACAGAAGTATAGCAGGGAGAGTTCAAACAGGTTAAAGGTAAGCATTAGTAAGTGCTTCACTTCTGTTCCACCCTGATTTGTGCAAGGAATTTTACATGTCCATGAACACGTCTCATACTGGTCTCAGGGTACATCTTTCCCAAAAGGTGGAACAAGATGTTGGAATATGTAAACAGACAACAGCGTGTGGGAGTCATATTTTAAATAAAGCAAAGAGAAACTACTCAGTGACAGAACTAGAGGCACTGGCAGTAATCTGGGGATTCACCAAATTTAGATCTTTTTTATGAGAACAATGGCCACATGGTTTTAGAATTTCTTATGAGCCCAAAACTAACATGTGGCTGGATTTCTCATTGGACAGTATATCTCGAAAAATTTATATTCTGCATCGAGTATACATCAGGAAAATACAACATTGTGGCAGAAGTTTGGGCTTTAAGTCAAAATTCAGTAAGAAAATGACTAAAAATTGTACTGTTCAGCTTCTCTGCTTTTCTGAAAATTTAACCATTGCAGGTCATACGCCTTTTGCACACTTAGTTTAAGTTTATATTTGCCACATAATAGCAGCAGCTGGAACTCGTCATTGATAATGCTCGAACAGCTAAAAATGCTAAATACTGAAAATCTAAATGAATTTGACAACTGTAGCACTTAAATAATTCCAACAAATACTTTATAATCATGTACTAAAATACACACACAAAGCCCCCTCCCCCACACACACATCCACATCCACATACATCCCCCCCCCCACCACCCCACACACACACCTAATTACTCAAACAGATACAGTCCGACCATTAACATTTTTTTTTTTTAGCCGGCCGAAGTGGCCGTGCGGTTAAAGGCGCTGCAGTCTGGAACCGCAGGACCGCTACGGTCGCAGGTTCGAATCCTGCCTCGGGCATGGATGTTTGTGATGTCCTTAGGTTAGTTAGGTTTAACTAGTTCTAAGTTCTAGGGGACTAATGACCTCAGAAGTTGAGTCCCATAGTACTCAGAGCCATTTGAACCATTTGAACTCGTTTTTTAATAACGACAAATTAACACAACCTCAGATATTGTTATAATGTTACTCTAAGATTCATATTTTTAAACATATAGTTATTCTTTAGTGATTACGTTAATTACAAAATATAATTTTTGATAAATAAAACACATATTACATTTTCAGTACACAATGAGTCTTAGTGTTGTGTGGATGTTTGTTAGAAAAATGTTTATGTTATTGTTTATTAATCATCATTCTTAAGGATATCTTATATAGACTCCATTCTAATTTCGGAATGCAATTTGCCTCTGAAGAAAAAAATTACCCAGTAATCCTTCGACGCTTCAGTATGGAATGTATGTAACAGACGTCCAAAACGACTGTTAGGGCTGTTAGAGAACTGTGATGCTGTGTAGGGCACTCTCTTCTAAAATTAGAAAATGTTCGATTGAAAGTAAAGTTTTCCATACCATATACATCCTGTACTGATTTCTGAAATGTACTTTCATATCACTAGCATTTAGACAGGATTAAATTCAGTTTCCGTAGTTACAAATCAGGAGCTTAGAAACCAGGTTGTTTTTAGTGGAGGGATCTTCCTATAACATTCCTACAGAAGTGGGAAGAGTTTGCCACACAGTCACTGCCAGGAACGTAGATTTCCGATGAGATGTTTGACATTCTAAGAAAATAAGCATGAGCTACAGGAAAAAGATTGTAAGAACTGGTAGCTACTGCGATATTCCAGATAGCTGCTTCATCAGAATATCAATTTTAACGTCAAGAATTTTCAGCCTGTATTGTTTGATCACGGGTGCTTAGATATGTCCCTGCTACCACATTCTACAGGAGGCGGAATTTAATAGTCCAGCTGCTACAATGGAAGAAAGAGTTACTGCTTTTTCTAGCATGCTATTCATATGCAGCATTCCAAGCACTTAGATGAAGCATGCTATTTCTGACCTATATTCACCCCTATATCTCTACCCCTGAAAGGTCGAGAGTTATATTTTCTGGTATGGCTTCTCACAGTTTCTTCGAGCATATGACTATTAACAGGGATCTTCCTGTCGGCCTCCTATAGAAGTGGGAAGAGTCTGCAACACAGTCGCTGCCATGAAGATAGATTTCTAAAGAGGAAGTGAACAGAAGTTTGAAATTCTAAGAAAATAAACATAAGCTGTAGGAAAAAGATTTGTAAGAACTGGCAGCTAATACTATATTCCAGACAGGTGCTACATCGGAACAGCACTTTTTAATGTCAGCCATTCCAACTTATATGGTCTGACTATGGGTCTTGAGATGCTATCTTGCGGTTTTTACCTAGTATTCTTACTGCTGTCACATTTTTGTCATCCCATATAGGATACATTGTATCTCAGCCCTGACAGAGATGAACTTGACAAATTTAGCAAGTAGATAGCTGCTAAAGGTACCACACACATTGGAAAGTGTTCATCAGTTGATCTCTTCTTTCTGCCAAGAAGCTGAAGGCTGCTAGTCTCTTAAGAATAGAACAAGTGCTGTGGGTGATGCCTTGTTGGCCAGGAACAGTACACCACCATCATGTGGGCGGAGGTTTGTGAGCCAGTGGTGGCAGTGGCAGCTGTTTGCATGCAACCCATGGCGGAGGTGGGGCTGGGGTGGAGGTGTCAGGGGGTTGGAGAAGAATGAAACATCCTACTGCCCCCATAGACCGACAGGTCTCACGAGGATTAGTTTGGGAGCAGTATACAGGAATTCTAAGTGACTTACTTCCACAAGCATGACAAAGCAACCAACATACAAAACGTAGATATGGTTCGATATCTTCAGCTATTTGACGGTGATTACAACTCATTTTGGTATTAGAGGAAGTGAGTACCTAGTGTGTGGGAAGCCCCTAGAGACGCCACAGAAGTGTCTGCAACAGGTACCTGACGAGTGTAATCTGAATGCAGGGAAAAAATTACTCACCATGCAAAGGGACTCCGTGATCAGTTTCATTAATTAGGCAATCAATCTGATATTAATGACGTGCCGCCGGGCGGATGAAATTGAGGACAAGAGTACCACGGATATGACTCGCGAGTGGGAGTGGTAATCAGGCGAGTTCTTTTAACGAAATTTCATTCTCCTACCTTCGTAGGGTGAGATGGCCATTGTAATAAAATCAGATATATTGAAACGTCCCCTTAGGAAAATTATTGAATTACTGTGCTGATAAATCTCTTACATTATTTGATTTTCAAACAGCTGAGCAAAACTGAACGTACTCAGACATTTCGCTCTTTACCTATTCTGATCAACACTAAACTGACACAAAATATTTCTTAGCGCAACGCTATCTGACTTTCAATAATCCCTACAAAAGAATGGCCCTGACTAACATTAACCTATACCTTTCACAAATCACTTACCTCAAAAAACTCTTTGTTACTCGAACTACTGCAATACAGCGAGGGCCACTACTACCAGCTAAATAAAAGATTCAAACTACTGAAGGCACTAACTACTGATAGGCATAGTTAGCAAATGAAAGATTTTGATAGAGAACAAACAATATATTTACCTTAATAGTGTTCAAAAGTCATAATATATATAGCAGTTCATGACATCCTTTCTTACAAATGTACTGTTTCTAATGGACACACGTCCAGATCATCCGCTCTCAAAAATCCGCCATCTCACTTCCTCACATCCACCACTACTGGCGGCTCACCTCCAACTGCGCAACGCTACGCGCTGTTAACAGCCAACTGCCCAACACTACAATAACCAACAACAATGCAGACCAGCCACAGACTGCACACAGTACAGCCAGTGATTTTCATACAGAGCGCTACGTGGCGTTACCAATATAAAAACCTAAACAGCCTACTTACAATATTACCGAATTTATAAAGTGATACATAGTATTAATCTGATATTTACAACTTCTCTGCTCTGCTATTCAGTTACCTTAAGAGACTTTGTAGATGACGAGGCATTTGGCTTCCTTGCGAGTAGTGATGGGCTAAACTGCGATTTTACGATATCAGTGATTTCTGTGAATGCTACTTTTCAGTATCTGTTATTCTTAACTGTGATTTGTCGCAGTTAAGAGTCGCAGTTAAGGAACCTAGGTCGTGTATCCCTCCGCGACTTCCACGACTTCCGCGACTTACCACTGTATGAAAAAGTTACATCTGTCCACACAGAAAATTGCATCTCAACAAACCTGTCATTGGTAAGTATGTTTTACGTTTGTTCTTCCGTTGGCTTTAATCTTGTATTGAAGAAACAACTGTGAAAATATTAATAGTGTAATTAATATGTAAGTAGCCATACAGTAGCGTAATAGTTCGTGTTTATAAAATGAATTCTAACATATTGTTATGTTCACAGGTACCTGAACTACATTTCAGTCACTCAGTAAAGTGATAACTCAAAATATCATTGTCAACAGATCTGAAGAAATTTCTACTGCATCTTTAGACCGTTTTCGTCAGACGAGAGGTTAGTTTCTAAGCGTTTCGATGGACTTAATTACTTCAGTGAGATCGTTCTTGCAAATGTGATATTCATTATAGCAAATATTAGCAATCTACTCTGTCAATTATATTGCTAGTAATTAGTGACAGCAAAAATTGTTTAATAATCCTTGTGTTTTTGCAGACGCAGTTCTGGCTCTGATTACTGGTTGCTGTACGTATCTATCCACATCAAGGCTGTTGAGAGAGACTCGTGAAGATTCAAGACAGCTCTTAGAGGATTTGCAGTTTAAAAGTGAAATAATTGTGAAATAAGTGTGTGAATGATTAAACTGTGTTTTATTGAAGTTGTTGTGCGATTTTAAAGGAATAATAAATGTTAAATACAGCGAGTGAATAATGAAAATCTCATTTTCCACATGTTTAAGCCGTCCCACCCGTAATTTTCCGCCACTTATTTACTGGTAAACACTAGTTGGAGAGTGACATGCCGCCCCCCCCCCCCCTCCCCGTGTCCACAATCTTGGGTGTGACACTGACCTGTAACATATCCCAAAGTCTACAATATGCATTTTGAGGCTGTTGATATGAAAGTGGGAAGTACAGATCTTCCATTTAAATCAGGAATAGGTTAAGTGCATTACTTGAAAGTAACACAGGAAAATCATACTTATGTAGGTGGTAGTAGTGTTGGCAAAAAGTTCTTGTGTGTGAAGTTGCCATGTAGAACACCAGGTGTAAAGCTTTTATCCCGAGTCTTGAACTGTGTCGGAACAAAAGTGAGGCATTCATATGATCCAACAATACTGTTTTCATTTCACTACACTTATACAGATGTCTGAGTTCCTCTGTGTTAACATTGCAAAGTCCTGTAGGCATGTGGAGTATTAACCAAAACTGTCATATTGGAAGCAGAATCAAACACATTTGTTACGTTACTTGATATTTTCAGGAGAAAAAGGCAATGTTGCTTCTTATTAATATAATACATTGAGTCACAGCAGTATTTGACCAACCATAACTGATGCTGAATGTGTATGTCGTCATATAATATGAAGGGATTATTTCAATAGTGGTACAAGTCCATTACCTCCACTTTTCTGTCTATAATGCTTCTGAAATTAGTGATCCAAACAAACATAAATAAAGGTTCATCTCTAGCAAGAAGCCATATGCTTGAATATTTCTGGTATCTCAACTGCAGATTTTTCAGCACTCATTTAACTTTACGACTCTGTATCTCAAAATGAACAAAAATGGACTTGTACCACTATTGAAATAAGCCCTTCATATGCACATACAGCACATCGATCTTGTGAGGCACAAGGCTCTCATAACGAAGTACGTACGTCGGTCAACAGATGACACTAGGAAAAGTATGTTAACTGCGCTTTTTAGTTGCTACTTGCGACTCTTAGTTGCGATTTGTCACAGAAATCGCAGTTTGACTCGGTAGCGAATAGCGTAGTATGAACTATGCTCAACAGATGGCAGTGCTAACTGCGCTTTTTAGTTGCTACTTGCGACTCTTAGTTGCGACTTGTCACGGAAATCGCAGTTGGACTCGATACCGTATCGCAGAGATGGACGTAGTACGAACTTTGGCCAACAGATGGCACTGTTAACTACGCTTTTTAGTTGCTACTTGCGACTCTCAGTTGCGACTTGTCACGGAAATCGAAGTTGGACTCCATAGCGTATCGCAGAGATGGACGTAGTACGAACTTTGACCAACAGATGCCACTGTTAACCGCGCTTTTTAGTTGCTACTTGCGACTCTTAGTTGCGACTTGTCACTGAAATCGCAGAAAGCAGTGCTAAATTCGACCAATAGATGGCTCACGTCTTTGAATGTGAAATACTACTTGCGACTGCTAACTGTGACTGAAATCGCAGTTAGATTCTGTAAAGTTGCTACTGTGATATCTGTGACTTCTCAGTCACTGTGATTTCTAACAGATATGCGATTTCCTGCCCACCACTACTTGCGAGATTCGAAAGTGAGGAAGCATCCTGTGACAGGTAGAGCAAGATCTTAGCACACCATCATGAGCTGAAAATGAGATTAATGTTCTATTCTTGTGATATAGGACGTAACACATACTGAGCTGATAAGAACAGATGTTTTACCTGATTGGTGCATGCTTAGAAGAAATATAGCATGTGCCATAATGTTGTACAGGATTTTCACAGTAAGTAACGATACTTTAGCGATGTGAAAACTCATGTATGCTCCAGTTTCTTCTGTCTTCGAAAATAGCTCGTATAAAAGGGAGGAATCTAAATTCCTCTGTCGTGGATTGGATAAAGTGGATTTTTTTTAAAGTTGCCCCTACTTGTCTTACAGTGTGCCGCAGCCAGCAGCAGTTGTGATCACGAGGTGTCAGCTGACTGGAAGTTGCGGTTTAGCCTGTGCTCTGGTTAGTCGGCTCTTTCCTGCAGTTGTGAGGGAAAGTTCCAGCAGCAGCAGATTAGATTAGATTAGATTAGTACTTGTTCCATAGATCATGAATACGGCACTTCGTAATGATGTGGAACGTGTCAGGTTAATAAAAGGTGTCTGTACAAGATATTACATTAGACAAAATATTACATGACACTCAATTTTTTTTGTGGAGTTTGGGAAATTACCCACTTACTATATCCAAAAATTCATCCAACGAGTAGAAGGAGTTGCCATTAAGAAATTCCTTTACTTTCCTTTTAAATGCTATATGGCTATCTGTCAGACTTTTGATGCTATTAGGTAAGTGACCAAAGACTTCTGTGGCAACATAATTTACCCCCTTCTGAGCCAAAGTTAGATTTAACCTTGAGTAGTGAAGATCATCCTTTCTCCTAGTGTTGTAGCCGTGTACACCGCTATTACTTTTGAATTCGTTCGGATTGTTAATAACAAATTTCATAAGTGAATATATTGTGAGGCTACAGTGAAG
The DNA here is from genome assembly GCF_023898315.1 of Schistocerca nitens. NCBI lineage: Eukaryota > Metazoa > Arthropoda > Insecta > Orthoptera > Acrididae > Schistocerca > Schistocerca nitens. The sequence continues at coordinate 802,549,135 of NC_064617.1, read as the reverse complement.
ATTTCTAGCTCTTTGAATAAGTGTCTGCAGGATGATCTTGGATGAGCTTCAGCAATTATTCTGATTACACGCTTTTGTGCAATGAACACTCTTTTACTCAATGATGAGTTACCCCAGGATATGATGTCATACGAAAGCAGAGAGTGAAAATAGGCGTGGTAAGCTAATTTACTCAGATATATATCGCCAAAATTTGCAATGACCCTAATAGCATAAGTAGCTGAACTCAAAAGTTTCAGCAGATCCTCAGTGTGTTTTTCCAGTACAACCAATCATCAACGCATACACCTAGAAATTTTGAATATTCTACCTTAGCTACCGATTACTGATCGAAGTCTATATTTATTAATGTGGTCATTCCATTTACTGTGTGGAACTGTATATACTGTGTTTTGTCAAAGTTTAATGAGAGCCCATTTGCAGAGAATGACTTAATGATTTTCTGAAAAACATCATTTACAATTTCACCAGTTAATTCTTGTCTGTTGACTGAGCGAGGTGGCGCAGTGGTTAGACACTGGACTTGCATTCGGGAGGACGACAGTTCAATCCCGCGTCCGGCCATCCTGATTTAGGTTTTCCGTGATTTCCCTAAATCGCTCCAGGCAAATGCTGGGATGGTTCCTTTCAAAGGGCACGGCCGACTTCCCTCCCCGTCCTTCCCTAATCTGATGAGACCGATGACCTCGCTGTCTGGTCTCCTTCCCCAAACCAACCAACCAACCTTGTCTGTTGGGTGTGATAGCTATACTTGTATCATCGGCAAAAAGTACCAGCTTTGCATCTTCGTGAATATAGAATGGCAAGTCATTAATATATATTAAGAACAGCAGAGGACCCAAGACCGAACCTTGCGGCACCCCATTCTTGATTGTTCCCCAGTTTGAGAAATCACCAGTTTTTTGCATATTATGTGAACTGTTTATTTCAATTTTCTGCACTCTTCCAGTTAGGTATGATTTAAACCATTTGAGCACTGTCCCATTCATACCACAGTACTTGAGCTTATCTAGAAGTATTTTATGATTTACACAATCAAAAGCCTTTGATAGATCACAAAAAATCCCAACGGGTGACTTCCAATTACTCAGAGCATTTAATATTTCATTAGTGTAAGTATATATAGCATTTTCCGTTGAACCCTTCTGGAAACCAAACTGACATTTTGTTAAAACTTTATTTTTACAAAGATGTGAAGCTACTCTACAATACATTACTTTTTCAAGAATTTTGGATAAGGCAGTCAGAAGAGAGGGGCGGTAGTTGTTGACATCAGATGTATCCCCTTTTTTATGTAGTGTTATAACAATGGCATACTTCAGTCTATCTGGGAAAATACCCTACTTCAGAGAGCTATTACATATGTGGCTAAGAATCCCACTTATTTCTTGGGAACAAGCTTTTATTATCCTGCTGGAAATGCCATCAATCCATCAGTCGCCATCAATCCAGCAGTCACGATACCGTTTGGATGGCTGAATATGCTGGTTGAGCTGCTACAGAAGCGATGAATGTTTCCACTGGGCAATTATTTTTCCCGTGTAAGTCGATCGACTGGTGACTTGGTGGTCACAGCGACAGTCTCTCCAGACTCTGAGTGTCTGGTATGGCCAGCATGTATATACTGGGAGATAGGCAGTTGCTGTTGTGGCCAGTTCCCATGTTGGTTTCTAGTCATCTCCCAGTTGGCGTGGCTGTTGCTCCCAGCACTCCTGCAGTCATGGATGGTGTACTTCACTATCAGTAGTGTGAGCAATCGGAAGATTTTTTTCGCCAGCTTTGTTTAGTGTAAGGTGGAAATGTTGTGATGGTGGTAATTAGGGCAGCGCATGGAGGAGGGTGTTTATGTTCTCAAACATCAGTGCATACAAGACCACGGTTATATTTAACACTAGATCTATTTGTGGTGGAAATTTAATTACCTAATTCGCAAAATGAATGTGTGTGATCCTCAAACGTTGAAAATATGTTTCATTTTGCAGAGGACTCATCATAAGGTGGCGGTGAGTGTTTTAAGCGATCTGTTTGACTTACACCTTCCAGAGCTTTTTTTCCCTACCTTGCATCCTGTAAACTGCTAAATTGTTTAACAGTTAATTTGATGCCGGCCGGGGTGGCAGAGCGGTTCTAGGCGCTTCAGTATGCGGTTCTAGGCGCTTCAGTCTGGAACCGCGCGACCGCTACGGCCGCAGGTTCGAATCCTGCCTCGGGCCTGGATGTGTGTGACGTCCTTAAGTCAGTTATGTTTAAGTAGTTCTAAGTTTTAGGGGACTGATGACCTCAGATGTTAAGTCCCATAAGGCTCAGTGCCATTTGAACCAAGTTAACTTGATAGGGTAGTGCAAGTGGAAGTAACTACTCAGAGGGAAAGAGAGAGAGAGAGAGAGAGAGAGAGAGAGAGACGAAGTGAGTCTGAAATCTCCTAGTCAAAGGAGTGCTGCCACCTGACGCTTTGCTCAGGGCTGTGAGAATAAAGGGAGATCCCTCAGGCGGGTAGGCACAGATGTCTACTCAGATCTGTATCGGCACATGTGACACTCTTTGGCGGACTGTGGGGCCCCTGACAGCAGTTTCTCTACAGTCCCGAAGCGAGTGGAGCAAGGTGCTTACTTTCACCTTGCTCCTGCAAATTAGTAGTCAATAAATCAATTTGATGTACTAGGTTCCTAGAGTGGGATGAATTTATGGCCAGATTTATTTGTCTGAGTGGAATGACATAAGGTAGGGTACTGACTAACTATTTTATGGATCTATCAGATACCCCCTCACTAATTAACAGAACAATAGGCGATCATAAATCATCAGTTTGAATGACACCTGTCAAAATCGAGCTCATGCTGTGGGAGGAGAAGGGGGAGGGGTGGGAAACACTCATGCTGGGGGGAAAGGAGTGGGGGAGGGGTGGTGGTTTCTCAGAAAGACGAAATATCCATTGTTGTTGTTGTGGTCTTCAGTTCAGAGACTGGTTTGATGCAGCTCTCCATCCTACTCTATCCTGTGCAAGCTTCTTCATCTCCCAGTACCTACTGCAACCTACATGCTTCTGAATTTGCTTAGTGTATTCATCTCTTGGTCTCCCTCTACGATTTTTACCCTCCACGCTGCCCTCCAATACTAAATTGGTGATCCCTTGATGCCTCAGAACATGTCCTGCCAACCGATCCCTTCTTCTAGTCTACATCTACATCCATACTCTGCAAGCCACCTGACGGTGTGTGGCGGAGGGTACCTTGAGTACCTCTATAGGTTCTCCCTTCTATTCCAGCCTCGTATTGTTCGTGGAAAGAAGGGTTGTCGGTATGCTTCTGTGTGGGCTCTAATGTCTCTGATCTTATCCTCATGGTCTCTTCGCGAGATACACGTAGCAGGGAGCAATATACTGCTTGACTCTTCGGTGAAGGTATGTTCTCGAAACTTTAACAAAAGCCCGTACCGAGTTACTGAGCGTCTCTCCTGCAGAGTCTTCCACTGGAGTTTATCTATCATCTCTGTAACGCTTTCGCGATTAGTAAATTATCCTGAAACGAAGCGCGCTGCTCTCCGTTGGATCTTCTCTATCTCTTCTATCAACGCTATCTGGTACGGATCCCACACTGCTGAGCAGTATTCAAGCAGTGGGCGAACAAGCGTGCTGTAACCTACTTCCTTTGTTTTCGGATTGCATTTCCTTAGGATTCTTCCAATGAATCTCAGTCTGGCATCTGCTTTACGACGATCAACTTTATCTGATCATTCCATTTTAAATCACTCCTAATGCGTACTCCCAGATAATTTATGGAATTAACTACTTCCAGTTGCTGACCTGCTATTTTGTAGCTAAATGATAAGGGATCTATCTTTCTATGTGTTGTGCCACAAATTTCTCTTCTCTCCAATTCTTTTCAATTCCTCCTCATTTGTTATGTGATCTACCCATCTAATCTTCAGCATTCTTCTGTAGCACTACATTTCGAAAGCTTCTGTTCTCTTCTTGTCCAAACTATTTATCGTCCACGTTTCACTTCCATACATGGCTACACTCCATACAAATACTTTCAGAAACGACTTCCTGACACTTAAATTAATACTCGATGTTAACAAATTCCTCTTCTTCAGAAATACTTTCCTTGCCATTGCCAGTCTACATTTTATATCCTCTCTACTTCGACCATCATCAGTTATTTTGCTCCCCAAATAGCACAACAACAAATATCCATAGGAGCTCATAAATCAATAATTCTGATTGAGAGCTGTCAAAACTGCACTTTTAGCCCATTTGCCCCACTAACGCCTTGCCTTAGTGTTAGCGATGGCGGCGCAGCTCCGCAACATTCTTGTCTCGCGTAAATCTCCGATGTGCTTACGCCTTGTATTTGCGTCTTCTTGACAGTAAATGAAATCGTCGAGGGCCTCCGGATCGCTACATATAACGTAAAATGCTATTAGGTGAAATTTTGTGAGTCGTGTAATAACGTGTGACACTGACGTAGAAGGATTAGGGTTTGTCCCCTTCTGCTCTGGTGCGAGGCACAGTTTGAAGTGGGGCAAATATTTTGTGCTTGGTGTTGTTTTAAGAATCCATGCGCTTCAAAGTAAAAGTTAAATTTGTTCATAGAGCTCATCAGTCGAAACTTTTCCCAGGCGAAGGCAAATCTTTTTTCCTGATTTTACTGTGCCATGAAGGTAGCCCATCGTGAATGGTGCTTTTTGAAAACTACAAGCATCCAGCCCTCCAGAAAGCGGGGTGATAAGCAGTACCACGATTAGTGCCTCGTCTGGGGTAAGCGCGTACTATCTGGGCTAAATGCGTGCTGTCTAGGCATCGCCAAAACGGTGTGGTTAGGTGTCTTAGTCGCAAGGGGATCGTACGAACTTCCCCTCACCGATTTGATTCATATTGACAGTATCTGCAGGACATAAATAGAACTTTAACACATGTAAACCGGAATACGCAACTCTCAACACTTTGAGAAAATCGTGTTTGAAAATTATAGGCGTGCTTATGCAGTATGCTTTGTAGGGTCGGCAGCGTTCACGGAGATCGCCGCCGAGTGAGTAAGTGCTTAGTTTTATAAGCGCGACGTCTCTAGATCGAATCTCGCTACAACTTTTTTTTAATTCCCATATAATTCCAACAACACATTTATTATGACCGTGGAGAGTATCGATATTTAATAATTTACTATATTCCTAATCTTTAAAATGAAAAAAGAAGAAATTTTTTATTTGATTAAAGAGATTGGAAATGAAGAATGGATACATGAGAACTCTCAGTCAAATCAGTTATTAATTTTATTTATGTTATTGTATCTACATTTGTGACAAATATAATGTGTAACCTACGCAGCACTGCACAAATCAGGATGGTATTGATTGTAGAAACATGGAAAACTATAGTTATCGTAACATAAAGCAGATGTAATGAATGCCGTATTTTTGCATGTCCATATGTTTTTTCAGTGTGTCTATTGCAAAACGAATATACTTTAAAATCATAAACGGTCCTCAGTCGTCACACAATATCGAAGCATAGCACCAATTACTGGTATAGGTAACTTACAGAAAACAGTAGCACCGCCAGCAAGATTCGATCCAAAGACGTCGCGCTTATGAAACTAAGCGCTTACGAGCTCAGCTGCGAATCCCGTGAACACTAGCGGCCCTACAAAGTATACGGCACACGCACGCCAATGAATTTCAAACTATTTTCTCAAAGACGGGTCAGAATTGCGTCTTCCTGTGCACACATGTTGAAGTCCTAGTCGTGACCTCCACACCCCGTCATTACGAATCAAACCGGTGAGGGGAAGTTCGTATGGTCACCTTGTCAGCCTACCGCACAGTATGGTGCATAATCTCCAGTTCTAATCAACGGCAGTGAGATATGGAAATGGTGAGAATAGTTAGAAGAGACAGCAAAATAAATAAAAATGAGATTCAGCCACCTGCACTATCATCTAACGAACACGAGCAAGGATGTGATTTAACACATACACATCCCAAGGAAAGGATATTACATCGCGGGTTCAGGGCACTCTTGTCCTTTGGGGTGGGAAACTGCCCCCAATGGCGAAAGAATCAACAATGATCAACGGTATGAGGATGCAGAAGGCAATGGAAACCACTGCATTAAAGACACATAATGTGTTTCCACAGGACATGTGGCCTGTAATTGAAGAAGTGTCATGACGATCTCTCCATTGGCAACAGATTCCGGAATTGTCCCCCATTCGGATCTCCGGGAGGGGAGAGCCAAGGGGGAGTTGGCCATGAGAAAAAGATTCAATAATCTATGAAAGGATAATGTTCTTCGAGTCGAGGCGGTCAATGTCAGAAGCTTGAATGTGGTAGATAAGCTAGAAAGTCTGAAAAGGGAAATGCAGTGGCTTAATCTAGATATAGTAGGGGTCAGTGAAGTTAAATGGAAAGAAGACAAGGATTTCTGGTCAGATGAGTATAGGGTAGTATCAATAGCAGAAGAAAATGGTATAACGGGTATAGGATTCGTTATGAATAGGAAGGTAGGGCAGAGAGTGTGTTACAGTGAACAGTTCAGTGATAGGGTTGTTATTGTCAGAATCGACAGCAAACCAACACCGACAACGATAGTTCAGGTATACATGCCGACGTCGCAAGCTGAATATGAAGAACTAGAAAGTATATGAAGATAGTGAAGGGGTAATACAGTACATACAGGGAAATGAAAATGTTATATTCATAGGGGACTGGAATGCAGTTATAGGTGAAGGAATAGAAGAAAGGATTACCGGATAATATGGGCTTAGGACAAGGAATGAGGGAGGGGAAAGACTAATTGAGTTCTTTAATAAATTTCAACTAGTAATAGCGAATACTCTGTTCAAGAATCACAAGAGGAGGAGGAGCATTTGGAAAAGACTGGGGGATATGGAAGATTTCAGTCAGATTATATCATGGTCAGATAGAGATTCCGAAATCAGATATTGGACTTTAAGGTGGTACCCAGGAGCAGATATGGACTGAGATCACAATGTAGTAGTGATGAAGAGTAGGCTGAAGTTTAAGAGATTAGTCAGAAAAAATTAATATGCAAAGAAAAAAATCAAATCAAATGTGTGTGAAATCTTATGGGACTTAACTGCTAAGGTCATCAGTCCCTAAGTTTACACACTACTTAACCTAAATTATCCTAAGGACAAACACACACACCCATGCCCGAGGGAGGACTCGAACCTCCGCCGGGACCAGCCGCACAGTCCATGACTGCAGTCCCTTAGACCGCTCGGCTAATCCCTCGCGGCCCAATATGCAAAGAAGTGGGATACAGAAGCACTAAGAGATGACGAGAAAAGCTTGAAGTACTCTAAGGCTATAGATACAGCAATAAGGAATACCTCAGTACGCAGTACAGTTGAAGAGGAATGGACATCTCTAAAAAGGGCAGTAACAGAAGTTGGATAGAAAACAATAGGTTCAAAGAAATTAACTGTGAAGAAACCATGGGTACTTCAGTTGATCGATGAAAGAAGGAAGTACAAAAATATTCAGGGAAATTCAGGAATACAGAAATACAAGTCGCTGAGGAATGAAATAAATAGGAAGTGCAGGGAAACTAAGACGAAATGGCTGCATGAAAAATGTGAAGAAATCGAAAAGGAAATGATTGTCGGAAGGACTGGATCAGCATACAGGAAAGTCAAAACAACCTTCGGTGACCCAAAACGCAAGGGTGGTAACATTAAGAGCGCAACGGGAATTCCACTGTTAAATGCAGAGGAAAAAGCAAATAGGTGGAAAGAGTACATTGAAAACTTCTATGAGGGGAAGATTTGTCCGATGTGATAGAAGAAGAAGAAAGAGGAGTCAATTTAGAAGAGATAATGGATCCAATGTTAGAATCAGAATTTAAGAGAGCTTTGGAAGACTTAAGATCAAATAAGTCTGAAGGGATAGATAACATTCCATCAGAATTTCTAAAATCATTGGGAGAAGTGTCAACATAACGACTATTCACATTGGTGTGTAGAATGTACGAATCAGCGGACATACCATCTGACTTTCGGAAAAATATCATACACACAATTCCGAAGACTGCAAGAGCTGACAAGTGTGAGAATTATTGCACAATCATCTTAACAGCTCATGCATCCAAGTTGCTTACAAGAATAATATACAGAAGAATGGAAAAGAAAATTGAGGATGCGCTAGATCACGATCAGTTTGGCTTTAGGAAAGGTAAAGGCACGAGAGAGGCAACTTTGACGTTGTGGTTGATAACGGAAGCAAGACTACAGAAAAATAAAGACACGTTTATAGGATTTGTCGACCTGGAAAAAGCGTTCGACAATGTAAAATTGTGCAAGATGTTCGGAATTCTGAGAAAAATAGGAGTAAGCTATAGAGAGACGGGTAATATATAATATGTACAGAGCCAAGAAGGAATAATAAGAGTGGACAACCAAGAACGAAGTGCTCGGACTAAACAGGGTATAAGACAGAGATGTAGTCTCCCCCCTCCCGTCCCCCCCCTCCCCTCCTACTGTTCAATCTCCACATCGAAGAAGCAATGATGACAATAAAGGAAACCATCAGAAGTGGTATTCAGATTCAAGGTGAAAGGGTATCAATGATACGATTCGCTGATGACATTGCTATCCTGAGTGAAAGTGAAGAAGAATTACATGATATGCTGAATGGAATGGGCAATCTAATGTGTATAGAATATGGGTTTAGAGTAAATCGAAGACAGACGAAAGTAATGAGAGTTAGCAGAAATGAGAACAGCGTGAAACTTATCAGGATTGATGGTCACGAAGTATACGAAGTTAAGAAATTCTGCTACCTGGACAGCAAAATAATCAATGGCGGAAGGAGCAAGGAGGACATCAAAAGCAGACTGGCCCTTGCAAAAATTGCATTTCTGGCCAAGAGAAGTTTGCTAGTATCAAACATAGGCCTTAGAGGAACAGATTTCTGAGAATGTACGTCTGGAGCACAGCACTGTATGGTAGCGAAACATGAACTGTGGGGAAAACCGGAACAGAAGAGAATAGAAGCATTTGAGATGTGGTGCTACAGGCGAATGTTGAAAATTAAATGGACTGATAAGGCAAGGAATGAGGAGATTCTGCACAGAATCGGAAAGGAAAAGAATATGTGGAAAACACTGACAAGGAGAAGGGACAAGATGTTAGGATATCTGTTAAGACATCAGGGAATTACTTCCATGGTACTAGAGGGGGCTGTAGATAGCAAAAACTGTAGAGGAAGACAGAGATTGGAATATATACAGCACTTAATTGAGGACGCAATTTTCAAGTGCTACTCTGAGATGAAGAGATTGGCACAAGAGAGGAATTTGCGGAGGGCCGCATCAAACAAGTCAGAAGTCTGATTAAAAAAAAATAAATAAATAAAAATAAAAAATAGATTCTGCAGCTTGGTTTTAGCGCGGACGCTGTCGTGAAATGTGTATGACAGCAAAGGAAAATATGAGTCGACGAGTCGCCTTGGTACTCGTAAGTGGTTATTTATAGACTCACAGTCGGGAGCCAGCTCAGGCGCATAATTTCCAGGGACAAGGTTGCGATAAGGGAGCCACACTTAATACAGTTTGTAGCTTTGCATGCGCCGGAAGAAAACTAGTTTGAGCAACGAATGTCTGCTTTCTTTCGCGCGTAAATTCTTCTGAGATATTTGGCAATTTAAGTGTAGCAGAATAGCAGCTAGTAGATTTGAGGATCGTGCAAGAGAAAAGTAGGAGGGAGGACGGGTGAGAGTGAGGGGGAAGAGAGAGAGAGAGAGAGAGAGAGAGAGAGAGAGAGAGAGAGAGAAGAGTTCAGCATTACTGCAACCGGTAGTGTGAGGATGAAAAGTAACAAACGAGCTATTTTCTGCACTTGGTGGTCTCATTTGCCTTTTATTTCAGAGAGATGAACCCTGACGTATCTTCCACGTCTTTTGCTGTGAGGATCCTTGATTATGAATTATTTTATTACTTATTACTACATCGTATGTTCTTGAATTATGCCTCTTTGTATGACATTGTCTTGCACTTGAACGTTGCCTTCAAAAAAGTTTCTTATTTTATGTAGATGATTCCATTTTCTATTAGTACAACATGTACCTAGAGAAGTGCGAGGATGACTGATACACTAGGCCAAAAATCACGATTCATATGCAAGCATTGGATCCATATTTGAGTCAACTCACTCTCTCTCAAGCCATCAGACAGAGCGTACGGTTTAACGAACAGGTCACAAACGTGAATGATCACTACAGCTCAATTACACAAGTTTCCAGTTTGCTAATATCATTGCCCAAAAAACGTTTTGTGCTGTCTACATATACGCAAACTTGTGTGGGCTTAGATTCAATGGCAGCAGGGAACGATAAAACAAGGGATAAAGTGAGGGATAATAAAATAAGCCTAATGAAACTAAAAAAAAGAACATTACCGAGAATTGAAAGCAAATTAATCCTAAAAAAGGCAGCCATTTTGAAACAGCGCATCTAAGAAATCAAAATTTTCTGCTGGGTAACGTACAATATCGTTTTGTTGCAACCAGTGTACTGTAACATGCTTGGATCCTCTTGTAAAGCTGTCCACAAAGTAATCGGAACGTTGCTCCTCAAAACCGTCCTGCTTTACGATGGCGACGCTTCTGAGGTCATCCAAAGTGTGCAGAACATTTCCGTGACGACACGCTATGAGTTACAACCGATTACAAGCAAGTTCACTAGGCTACATGTCGGTAGATACAGGGCGACAATTAGTGAACTATATGAAATAAAATCGCCATAACTTCTGAACGGTTTGCGTTGGGACCTTCAAGCTGCATGATTGGCCGCGGTTCATAATGGGAATTAGTATGGGCATGTATGGTTTGGTTTAGCGCGAAGCCCACATTCATTTGGATGGGTTCGTCAATAAGCAAAATTGGCGCATATGGGGACTAGAAATCCGCATTTTACGATCGAGAAGTCTCTTCACCATCAACGGCTGATTGTGTGGTGCGCAATATTCAGTCACGGAATAATCGACGCGATATTCCTTGATGGCGTGGTGACTACCGAACAGTACGTGAAGGTTTTGGAAGATGATTTCATCCCCATTATCCAAAGTGACCCTCATTTCGACAAGATGTGGTTCATGCAAGACGGAGCTCGATCCCATCGAAGCAGGAGAGAGTTTGATGTCCTGGAGGAGTAGTCTGTGGACCGCATTCTGGCTCTGATGTACCCAGAGGCCACGAGCATGGGCCTCGATTGGCCGCCGGCTCTGAACACATGCGACTCCTTTTTGTGGGCTATATTAAAGACAAGGTGTCCAGCAATAACCCGAAAACCATTGCTGAGCTGGAAACAGCCATTCAGGGGTCATCGACAACATCGATATTCCGACACTTCTGCGGGTCGTGGAGAATTTCGTTATTCGTCTGCGCCACATCACAGCCAATGATGGCAGACACATGGAACGTGTCATAAACTAAATCCGAATACCCGTAATGACTTTTACATGTTGAATAAACTGTGCACGTCGTAGTTTGTAACTAGTTTACATTTTTTTCTCATATAGTTCGATAATTGTCACCCTGTACAATTCCATTCCGTTTGTTTCCCATCTCCTGGACAAAGGTTCTCATGACGTGGGTGAGGTGCAGCCCTTAATAACCATCTTAAACGATTAAACCGTTGGCAGAATGTACCCTGTAGTTTGCAGGACTCAGTCCAATATTAAATTCCCGACGATAGCCACAAGAAGTGTCCAACATCCATACATGACACTGACTCAAATTATGACTGACCCACCTCCCTTCTAAACCCACGTGATAACGTGCTTGTCATGTGCCTTGGTACCTGCCCGCTTTTGCACTCTTTAACGACAATAATCAGGCGTCAGAGAAATCGTACACTCGCCATTGTAGGGAACCCAGTAGCACTAATCCATCTTTGTCTTTGTGTCCTTGGCCTTGTTCTTTTTCTTACTGTTCATAGCAGACACACAGAGGCCAAGTTCTACACCTACATACGTACTCAGCAAGCCACCGTACGGTACGTGGCGGTGGGTACCCTGTACCGCTATTCCTTTTCTGTTCCACTCGCAGGTAGAGCGAGGGGAAAACGAATGTATACTCCAATACACGCCTCCGTACGAAACCTAAAGTGACTAATCTTATCTTCATGGTCCTCACGCTAAATGTACATTGGCGGCAGTAGAATCTTTCTGCAGCGAGCCTCAAATGCCAGTTCTCTAAATTTTCTCAATAGCGCTCCTCGAAAAGAACGTCGCCTTCTTTCTAGTGATTCCCATTTGAGTTCCCGAAGCACCTCTGTAATACTTGCGTGTTATTCGAACCTGCTGGTAACAAATTTAGCAGCTGCCTCTGAATTGCTTCGATGTCTTTCTTTAGTCCGACCTGGTGCGGATCCTAAAAACCCTAACAATACTCAACAATGGATCACATTAGTGTCCTACATGCGGCCTCCTTTCCCAGAATGCTCCCAATAAACCGAAGTCGACCATTCGTCTTCCCTGCTACAGTCCTTACAAGCTAATTCCATTTCATATTGTTTTGAAACGATAGGCCTAGATATTTAATCGATTTGACTGTATCAAGCAGCATACTACTAGTACTGTATTTGAACATAATGCGTTTGTTTTTCCTAGTCCTCTGCATTAATTTACATTTTTCTACATTTAGAGCTAGCTGCCATCATCACATCGACTAGAGAAATTTTGTCTAAATCGTCTTGTATCCTCCTAGAGTCACTCAACGCCGACACCTTCCCGTACACCATAGCATCATCAGCTAACACCCGCAGACTGCTGTTTACCCTTTCCGCCAGATCATTTATGCGTGTAGAAAATAATAGCGATCCTATCACACATCTCTGTGGAATTCTTGACTATACCCTTTTATCTGATGAACACTCGCAATCGAGGAAAATTTACTGAGTTCTGTTACGTAAGAAATCCTCAAGCCATTCGCATACCTGGGAACCTATTCTGTATGCTTGTATCTTCGTTAACAGTCGGCGCTATGGCTCGTGTCAAATCCAGGAATATGGAATCTGACTGTCGCCCTTCATCCACGGTTCCCAAGATCTCACGTGAGAAAAGGGCAAGCTGAGTTTCGCACGAGCGATGCTTTATAAAATCGTGCTGGTTTATGGACAGAAGCTTTAGTCTCTCAAGGAATTTTATTATATTCGAACTGAGAATATGTTGAAGGCTTCTGCAGAAATCCGATGTTAAAAGTATTGGTATGTGATTTTGTGGGTCCGCTCTTTTACTCTTCTTATATACAGGATTTACATGTGTTTTTTCCAGTCGCCTGGGAATCATATTGCGATAGTTGCATATTGTCCGCGTCTATACAACCCTCTTAGTTGTCTCCAAGCAAGCGGAACAAAGTTATGCTGCATTCTCCGCGGGGTGGTTCTTCGTGCCGCAAAAGTCAGTAACTTCAGCATTAATATATATATATATATATATATATATATATATATATATATATATATATATATATACTTGCATTGCGCCTTGGCAGAAAAAAGTGTGACAATGCATTCCTTCCGGTGTATACTACCTAAGTGAAAAATTTCAGAGTAGGTTTCGACATGTCTGATTGGTCCATTCCTTTGTCAGATTTGATGCCCAGCGAGGGCAACCCTGTGTACTAAATTTCGCATCTTATGTATCCGCCATATCAGTTTCTAATTTAATCACGTTTATATAGATATAATACGCAACGAGACGCTTTTTCAATTTGATACGATTTGTTGTGCTGTTAATCAATTTTCGAGCCCTTGCAGGCTCATCACGAGACAGGGTCTAACGGAACGTTATAATACAGACCATTTGCAAGTAGACGCTAGGGTAGTGGTGATTGAACTGCCCTGTGGTATACATGACAAACTCATTCCGATACTGCACATCTTGCGAGCTGACATTCACGTAAACACACACACACACACACACACACACACACACACACACACTTTTCGTGTATTTGGTTTCGTAGTACACGAATACTAAATATAAGTACGAAAGTAAATTCTGGGAAAGGCCATAGATGTCCAGTAGTTATCGTAGTATTGCCGTCACTAGATTGCTGGGAAAGACCTGGGAGTGGACGGCCAGCTATCGCCTTGTCTGGATCTTAGAAACCAGGCAGCTCCCTAGCCAGTGTGGTTTCAAGAGGTATGACTGCACGTTTGATAACCTGCTCTGCTGGAATCGGCTACACAACAGGATCTCATACGCAGGCATCACCAATTAGGTATTTTTGACTTTGAGAAGGCTTACTATGCCACTTGGAGATATAATATCATGAGGCAGATGAACGAACAAGGCCTTCGACTCTACCTTCTCAGCTTTGTACGGTCCTTCCTCTCACCACACTGTGTAAATATCGAGTCGGCGATGTCTTCTCTGAACGATTTGAACAAGAGAAAGTTGTGCCTCAAGGTAGCCTTTGGCATGGCTGTTAATAAGTATAGCGTCGACAGTTAAAAGAGATATCCCATGTTCTTTGTTTGTGGATGATTTCTCCTTTGTTCCTCCTCCATGCTAGCATCGACAACTCTTGAGCTGTCGAAAGGTTGGAGGAATGGGCAGAGAAGAGGGGTTTTGATTTCTGAACCGAGATGATTGTGTGTGTGTGTGTGTGCGCTTTTTAATCCTTGAGGTTCTGTTTTTCAATTTCCTGAATTGAGAATGAGAGACAATGTTCTCAATTTTAAAGAAATGGTAAGGCTTCTGACCCTTACATTTGTTTTTAAGCCTACCTGATAATCACACTTCAGGGACATGAAATGTCGGTCCCTAAAATCAGTAAATACAGGGTGTTTATAAATTAGTTACTCAAAAGTAACATTTAGTTGTGAAAAAGGTAAAAAAACTTAAAGACACAACACTAATGCGGTATCTATTCAAGTTTTAATTACAAATGCTCAATATGGCTATCTTTTGTAGCACGACAAATGTCCATCTGTGATTAATTTCCTACCAAATCCTATGAAGCAAGTCTTGATGTATGGTGGCAACTGCATGTGTTATCCGTCGTCGCAGCTCGTAGACGTTTCGCGGATGCGGAGCAACAAACACTGTCTTTAATGTAACCCCATACACATAAGTGCCAACGGTCTTGCCGCAGTAGTAACACCGGTTCCTGTCAGATCACCGAAGTTAAGCGCTGTCGGGCTGGGTAGCACTTGGATGGGTGACCGTCCGGTCTGCCGAGCGCTGTTGGCGAGCGGGCTGCACTCAGCCCTTGTGAGGCAAATTGAGGAACTCCTTGATTGAGAAGTAGCGGCTCCGGTCTCGTAAACTGACAAATGGCCGGGAGAGCGGTGTGCTGCCCACATGCCCCTCCATATCCGCATCCAGTGATGCCTGTAGGCTGAGGATGACACGGCGGACGGTCGGTAACGTCGATACCGTTGGGCCTTCCAAGTCCTATTCGGGCGGAGTTTCCTTTTCCATACACGTAAGTCCACTGGGGTTAAACCATGATATTGTTCCACCACATCCAGTCTAAATTGGCACGTTCCTACGGAGGTACACAACAACTTCTCGACGACAATGTGGTGGCGCGCCATCTTTCTGGAGAATAAATTCTGTGCCCATATCCTGTTGTAATTGATAATTAGATAATATTCAAGCATGTCCAGGTACGGTATGCCAGTTACAGTTGACTTCGTCAAAAAAAGTCTTGTTACAACTTACGGCGCAAAAAAATTTATCTTAGGTAAGTCCCGTACACGTTCGATTACGTGACGTGATTTTTACTCATCCCATATCCGAACATTATGCCAATCGGCACAGGTATGGAAGGTGGCTCAGTCACCAGTTCCAGTTTATAGGGTTTGAATGACAGTTGTCTTCGCATTGCCTTTCACACTGAAAGACTAGGCATAGTCAGTTCTAAGCTGGCACGTGTCGGTTTGGGCGGACTACAAGTGCAAGACTGCCGAACTTGTTCAACTGCTGCTTCAGAGAGTGTTGGCAGACCCTGACCCGTTGTCCTGTCTGATAAACAGCGAATTTTGCTGAAACAATTGTATTAAGTAATAACAGTTTGTCTCTGAGATGGTGGCTTGCGATATTTAGTCCTGAATTGTCTCTGAACTGAAGTAACGGATTAGGATTCATGAAATCATAAACAACACTGCACACGCTCTGCCATGATAACTATTGGAATAACTCATTCGCGCATGCCACCAAGCAGGGACGTCGGGAAGCAACGGTGTTAGGTGGGAATAAAACTTGAAGATAATACTGCGTTCACTGTTGTATCAAACATTTATGAAAGTTATTTATCGTTTTCGCAATTAAATGTTACTTTTGTATTACTAACTTGTAAATACCCTGTACTGAAAGCGTTTTAACCATAGTTGATGGGGAGCAGACGGCACTTGTCTGTTCCAGTTACACAAAGCCTTCATGCTATCTCGGCTAGTTTATGAGTAGGGTCTTGTAGACCCTTGCACCGCGCACTCATAATCAAGCCGAGACCTTCCTACTTTGAAAATTTGGACTTGGTGCACCATGAAGGAATTACATTGCCCATCGGTGTCTTTACAACCGGACCGACACCAACCTATTGCGCTGAGGTTGGTGAGCCGACGCGTAACGACAGGCTTCAAGTCTTTAGAGTCCGACAGGTGTCTAACACGATATCCATGAACATCTGCATACTGCACTGTTGCTCGACCACCAATGGAAACGCTCTTTAGTAATCGACAGCGAGCAAGAAGGCCCTATGGGATTTGTGGGGAGGACTGTCTTTTAGAGATGAGTGTGGCTTATTTGAAGTCTGAAGCAGATTCCTACCTTGGCTCTTCAAGAGGCCCAGAATTGTTTTAGACTGACTAATTTTAAGAAAGATTGCACTCTAGATTGTACTTTTTAATCTTTGTTTAATAACAGTTTAGATAAGAATCACTGTTTTAAAATAGTGTGGACTGACTGTTCGAAGCAAAATGACTCCCATGGCTGTTCAATATAGCTCCTCAACCATGCCTTCAGGATTCATCTTCCCAGTGAATACACTTATTTAAGGTAATCCTGAAGGCACTGGAGCAAATGAGGCGCACCTAGGGCTTATCTGCTCCGCTCCCCTTAGCGCACTATAAGCGTTGCAACAAATGTTGCCAGCAGACAAAATGATACATACAGTTCAGGATAATCAGTTCCTTATTCAGCAGCAAGGGAAACTCTTTATCATTCTGCTGGCTACCGACACATATTGGACTGGAGGAACGAGGCTGCCAGGAAGGCCTGTAGGGAATATGTTGGGACAATCTGCCATACCTCTGCATGTTATCATTTCGCTGCTGAGCACAGACAACTATCTGGCAGTGACGTACTTCACACTAGCCACTAGCCAGTGATGAAGTACCCCTAACATGTCTCCGAATTGGGAACTGTCCCCCTAGCACATGGCTTCCTCTTCCGACCGATAGCACCCCCAGTCTGCCGTGCTTATGGCGTGTAAATCACTGCACGCTGCATTTTAAATGAGTGCCTTCTACATTGTGATGAAGGGGCAGAAGCAAATTTTGATGGAGATCTGCCGTCGTTTTGGCGAGACGAGTAGGGTACAGCTTTTAACTTTTTGTACAGTGTCTGGACTCCATCCGAAGCTCATAGCCTGGAGATTTTAGTGTGCTGCAGAGAGGCTGTCTCGTCCTTTTTATTCCAGTGGCAGCCAGCCACAGCTACAACATGAGCTATGTTATTTTAAATCTTTCCACACTTTTCTATTGTAAGATGTAGATCTGATAAAATACAAGGTGTGCGTATTTTAGGGAGTTTTTATAATTTTTAATTGTAGCTGAAGTTTTATTATTCTGTGGCTTACTTTATCCATACTCGTCTCATAAAAATTTATTATTACCGCTAAAGACCTTGTCGTTGTGCGCCCTAAAAACACCACAATCATCTTTATTTAATGACCTGTAGCGTACATAGCCTTGTTTTTGTTTTTGTTTTGAATCTAAAACATGAAGACTTTCGTTGATCAGTACTTCCTTAGTTTTCCTACATAGGGATGAAATTTATTAAACATAATGGATACCTGTTCCGCAGTAGTCTATCGATTTTTCCTGGAGTTAAACTAGACTAGTATGGAAATGCGCCCCATATAGTTCCTTCTCTGCACCACGCTCCTCCATGGGCGTTATTTGCGTTTGCTACAACGCTAACTCGATATGCCGATGTATGTAGCCAGATCGGGGTTAGTTGGTCTAATGAGCTAATTGACACACAGCTTATATTTCCGGCCATCGTGGAGTCATAGCGTTCCAGTCGTGTCAGTGGGGAGTGTATGTAAAGTGCACCATCCACTGTTAACAGCAGTCTGCTTGGGAACTTCAGGAAGGAAGGAGCTCCGTTTCGTCGATTTTCTGAGCGAACTTTTAAATCGCGCTGAGAAGCTGCTGATGGCTATTATTAAAAGAGTGTTTAACTGTGGTTGCATGCATGTATCACAATCTTTTGTTTCTGATGTGTGGGATTATATGGTATCCATTTTCTTTTTGATATTACTTTGGGTCTAGTTGGCATAGGTATGGGATCAGTTGACATAACTGTAGCAACGGGTCACATCGAACAAGACCAACAAGGAATTCTTCATGGTCTCAAGGGCCTCCTGATCATCCTGGATACATTGAATGACTGTCTTGGTGATGTACCATGCACGTCAGTACTCTGGGAAGATTGTCGAAACCGATGGTAACGGGATTTGCGCGTCCACCGTGGTCAAAAAGGAGAAAATGGCTAGACGAGGATTATTCAGTCTGGTACGACCAATGTAAATTTGTGAAAAAATTTGACCCATCTGTTCAAATAACGAGCGTTCAACTCCTACAATCGAGTTGATCCAAAACATTGAACTAATTCTATTTGAATATCTATAGATAACTAAATAATAAGCAGAAATTATTTTTCTTGAAGAACTCATTGCTT
Source organism: Schistocerca nitens (assembly GCF_023898315.1). Taxonomy (NCBI): domain Eukaryota; kingdom Metazoa; phylum Arthropoda; class Insecta; order Orthoptera; family Acrididae; genus Schistocerca; species Schistocerca nitens. Next base: position 802,530,201 of record NC_064617.1, on the reverse strand, counting down.
GTTCATAAATACAAGTTCCCCCCCATGAACCATGGTCCTTGCCGTTGGTGGGGAGGCTTGCGTGCCTCAGCGATACAGATGGCCGTACCGTAGGTGCAACCACAACGGAGGGGTATCTGTTGAGAGGCCAGACAAACATGTGGTTCCTGAAGAGGGGCAGCAGCCTTTTCAGTAGTTGCAGGGGCAACAGTCTGGATGATTGACTGATCTGGCCTTGTAACATTAACCAAAACGGCCTTGCTGTGCTGGTACTGCGAACGGCTGAAAGCAAGGGGAAACTACAGCCGTAATTTTTCCCGAGGACATGCAGCTCTACTGTATGATTAAATGATGATGGCGTCCTCTTGGGTAAAATATTCCGGAGGTAAAATAGTCCCCCATTCGGATCTCCGGGCGGGGACTACTCAAGAGGACGTCGTTATCAGGAGAAAGAAAACTGGCGTTCTACGGATCGGAGCGTGGAATGTCAGATCACTTAATCGGGCAGGTAGGTTAGAAAATTTGAAAAGGGAAATGGATAGGTTAAAGTTAGATATAGTGGGAATTAGTGAAGTTCGGTGGCAGGAGGAACAAGACTTTTGGTCAGGTGATTACAGGGTTATAAATACAAAATCAAATAGGGGTAATGCAGGAGTAGGTTTAATAATGAATAAAAAAATAGGAGTGCGGGTTAGCTACTACAAACAGCATAGTGAACGCATTATTGTGGCCAAGATAGACACAAAGCCCATGCCTACTACAGTAGTACAAGTTTATATGCCAACTAGCTCTGCAGATGATGAAGAAATAGATGAAATGTATGACGAGATAAAAGAAATTATTCAGGTAGTGAAGGGAGACGAAAATTTAATAGTCATGGGTGACTGGAATTCGTCAGTAGGAAAAGGGAGAGAAGGAAACATAGTAGGTGAATATGGATTGGGGGGAAGGAATGAAAGAGGAAGCCGCCTTGTAGAATTTTGCACAGAGCATAACTTAATCATAGCTAACACTTGGTTCAAGAATCATGAAAGGAGGCTGTATACATGGAAGAAGCCAGGAGATACTGACAGGTTTCAGATAGATTATATAATGGTAAGACAGAGATTTAGGAACCAGGTTTTAAATTGTAAGACATTTCCTGGGGCAGATGTGGATTCTGACCACAATCTATTGGTTATGAACTGCAGATTGAAACTGAAGAAACTGCAAAAAGGTGGGAATTTAAGGAGATGGGACCTGGATAAACTGAAAGAACCAGAGGTTGTAGAGAGTTTCAGGGAGAGCATAAGGGGACAATTGACAGGAATGGGGGAAAGAAATACAGTAGAAGAAGAATGGGTAGCTCTGAGGGATGAAGTGGTGAAGGCAGCAGACGATCAAGTAGGTAAAAAGACGAGGGCTAATAGAAATCCTTGGGTAACAGAAGAAATATTGAATTTAATTGATGAAAGGAGAAAATATAAAAATGCAGTAAATGAAGCAGGCACAAAGGAATACAAACGTCTCAAAAATGAAATCGACAGGAAGTGCAAAATGGCTAAGCAGGGATGGCTAGAGGACAAATGCAAGGATGTAGATGCTTGTCTCACTATGGGTAAGATAGATACTGCCTACAGGAAAATTAAAGAGACCTTTGGAGAGAAGAGAACCACTTGTATGAATATCAAGAGCTCAGATGGAAACCCAGTTCTAAGCAAAGAAGGGAAGGCAGAAAGGTGGAAGGAGTATATAGAGGGTTTATACAAGGGAGATGTACTCGAGGACAATATTATGGAAATGGAAGAGGATGTAGATGAAGATGAAATGGGAGATAAGATACTGCGTGAAGAGTTTGACAGAGCACTGAAAGACCTGAGTCGAAACAAGGCCCCGGGAGTAGACAACATTCCACTAGAACTACTGATGGCCTCGGGAGAGCTAGTCCTGACAAAACTCTACCATCTAGTGAGCACGATGTATGAGACAGGTGAAATACCCTCAGACTTCAAGAAGAATATAATAATTCCAATCCCAAAGAAAGCAGGTGTTGACAGATGTGAAAATTACCGAACTATCAGTTTAATAAGTCACAGCTGCAAAATACTTACGCGAATTCTTTACAGACGAATGGAAAAACTGGTAGAAGCCGACCTCGGGGAAGATCAGTTTGGATTCCGTAGAAATGTTGGAACACGTGAGGCAATACTGACCTTACGACTTATCTTGGAAGAAAGATTAAGAAAAGGCAAACCTACGTTTCTAGCATTTGTAGACTTAGAGAAAGCTTTTGACAATGTTGACTGGAATACTCTATTTCAAATTCTGAAGGTGGCAGGGGTAAAATACAGGGAGCGAAAGGCTATTTACAATTTGTACAGAAACCAGATGGCAGTTATAAGAGTCGAGGGGCATGAAAGGGAAGCAGTGGTTGGGAAAGGAGTGAGACAGGGTTGTAGCCTCTCCCCGATGTTATTCAATCTGTATATTGAGCAAGCAGTAAAGGAAACAAAAGAAAAGTTCGGAGTAGGTATTAAAATTCATGGAGAAGAAGTAAAAACTTTGAGGTTCGCCGATGACATTGTAATTCTGTCAGAGACAGCAAAGGACTTGGAAGAGCAGTTGAACGGAATGGACAATGTCTTGAAAGGAGGATATAAGATGAACATCAACAAAAGCAAAACGAGGATAATGGAATGTAGTCAAATTAAGTCGGGTGATGCTGAGGGAATTAGATTAGGAAATGAGACACTTAAAGTAGTAAAGGAGTTTTGCTATTTAGGGAGTAAAATAACCGATGATGGTCGAAGTATAGAGGATATAAAATGTAGACTGGCAATGGCAAGGAAAGCGTTTCTCAAGAAGAGAAATTTGTTAATATCGAGTATAGATTTAGGTGTCAGGAAGTCGTTTCTGAAAGTATTTGTATGGAGTGTAGCCATGTATGGAAGTGAGACATGGACGATAACTAGTCTGGACAAGAAGAGAATAGAAGCTTTCGAAATGTGGTGCTACAGAAGAATGCTGAAGATAAGGTGGGTAGATCACGTAACTAATGAGGAGGTATTGAATAGGATTGGGGAGAAGAGAAGTTTGTGGCACAACTTGACTAGAAGAAGGGATCGGTTGGTAGGACATGTTTTGAGGCATCAAGGGATCACAAATTTAGCATTGGAGGGCAGCGTGGAGGGTAATAATCGTAGAGGGAGACCAAGAGATCAATACACTAAGCAGATTCAGAAGGATGTAGGTTGCAGTAGGTACTGGGAGATGAAGAAGCTTGCACAGGATAGAGTAGCATGGAGAGCTGCATCAAACCAGTCTCAGGACTGAAGACCACAACAACAACAAATACAAGTTCATACTGTTTACTCATTTGGGCAGAACTTGTTTTTGATTCCTGTGGAATTTATGTTTTGAAGGATTTACTCTCTGAAAAGAAAGCTGCCCAAGTTTTGATCAAATAAAATGTGTTTCCTTAAAAATTGCTGTTGTCTGGCTAAGTATCCGTACCCATATTAGTTTTTACCAACTTACCCCTAGGGATGCGCCAACTAACCGAAGACCCGGGTTAGTTGGCGTAGCTGAAAGCTTTTCGGAAAAGTGTTTTTGAGGTTAACAAAGAACTTATTTAATTAGTGTGTCGTGCGTGATACTGTAGTCAAAAAGCTAAGCTATCCGCCGCACTCAGAAGAATCTCTTCAAGTACTGCATAGTAAAATCGAAAAATCAAAAACCAAAATCTGTGCCGACTAGCCCCAGTCTCCCCTATACGCCAAATCAGGCATCATGAAGTCGAAGAAGTTAGAGCTCGCACGGAAGTCTACGGCAGTTGTTCTCAACAGGCACCATTCAGTTGCTGTACGTCTTTTTGCTTCCTTGTTAAATAACACCACTAGGGCCGGCCGGAGTGGCCGAGCGGTTCTAGGCGCTACAGTCTGGAACCGCGCGACCGCTACGGTCGCAGGTTCGAATCCTGCCTCGGGCATGGATGTGTGTGATGTCCTTAGGTTAGTTAGGTTTAAGAAGTTCTACGTTCTAGGGGACTGATGACCTCAGAAGTTAAGTCCCATAGTGGTCAGAGCCATTTGAACCATTTTGAACACCACTAGGAAAAATATGTGGACCTCTTAGTTCAATGGCAGACTATAGATTGAGATTGCTCAAAGAATTTTTCGTTCTGTGTGACCATATAACAAACGTATCGTCCATATATATATAAAACTTTCTACTCTAACTTGAAAAGTTTTAATGCCTTTCAATCAATAGGTGTCGTGTACACGTACGCCAACTTAGGCTATGCTGACCTGCAGGCACATCCAACTGGTGTTCAGATTCTTATCTAATTATTATCACGTTTAGTTACTGATATATGAGCCATTATCAATTTCGAGATTATGAGGACATTTTCTGCAACTGGTACGGTCGTACGGTGCCAGTTATTGTTCGTTGGCATAAATTGCTCAAAGGATTTTTTGTTCTGTGTGAACAAACAACAAACGTATCGACCAGGTATAAAAAAACTGTTATACTTGAATTTGGAAAGTTTTAGTGGCTCTCATCCAAAGGAGTTCTTTACACGTTCACCAGCATTCCGGCGTTGTTGATCTGTAGACACACCCGACTGGTCTTCAGCTTATTATCTAATTACAATCACGTTACGTTATTGATACACGAGCTGCGGTCCATTTTGAGATAATGAGAACATTTTCAGCTGCTGATACGGGATTAGGGTGCCAGCTTTTGTTCGATGTGCACAAAAAACTTTATTTTCGTCATTACTGTCTTTGTTGCAGACAATGTTCGATAGTGGGACGATTTTACTGCTGGTAACTATCTGATTACCGTAAAGACTGATGCGTGACGCTGTCACGTCCGACAGCAATAACAAAAAAACGTAGCGTACCAGAATATAGCCCCCCCCCTCTTCCCCAGCCCTCGAGTTCTGCAAGTGTCTATAACTCCAGAGAGATTACAAAACAAGTAGCAATTGATAGGTCTTTTAGCATATGTTGAAGATTTATGTACAAGAACGAAGTGCTTGGATTAAAAAGATGCAGTGTTTCGCACCTACCCTTCAATCTATACATGTAAGGACGAATGACGGAAATACAAGAAGGGTTCCAGGATGCGATTAAACTTTAGGGTAAAACGATGTCTGTGATAACATTCACTGATGACATTGCTACCCTCGTTGAAGGTAAAGAAGAATTACAGAATCACCAGTATAATGAGTATGTGAAACTTCCTGGCAGATTAAAACTGTGGGTCCGACCGAGACTCGAACTCGGGACCTTTGCCTTTCGCGGGCAAGTGCTCTACCATCTGAGCTACCGAAGCACGACTCACGCCCGGTCCTCACACAGTCATGCTTCGGTAGCTCAGATGGTAGAGCACTTGCCCGCGAAAGGCAAAGGTCCCGAGTTCGAGTCTCGGTCGGGCACACAGTTTTAATCTGCCAGGAAGTTTCATATCAGCGCACACTCCGCTGCAGAGTGAAAATCTCATTCTGGATAATGAGTATGTGATATGTATTGGCAGTAAAAAGAAAGAATTCTGCTACCTTTGAAGTAAAATAATTCATAACGGACGATGCAAGGACATAAGAAGCACACTAGCACAGACAAACAGGGCGTTCCGGCCAAAAGAGATCTGTTGGTATCAAACACACGCATTTATTTCAGGAACTTTCTTAGAATGTACGTTTGGAGCACAGCATTGTAAGGTAGTGAATCCTAGGCAAATTCATTCAGGGTGTGGTAACGGGCTCTTCCAAACAAGATAGTACTTTCCTGTCACTCTGTCACGTTTGCAGGTCCAATCATCTTACTGCGATGATTCCATATCTTTTCACCGCCCTGGCTTACGTCAGCGGTAGAGCGTAACATGACGGCCTGCCACCAGTTATACACACCTTCTACAGCACTCCAAAGTGACCAGAGTGCTCTTTCAAAGTAGTGATTAATATTGTGTCCGGAGAGCTTATGTCTCCGTCTCCTCACAACAGCGGCGGGTTGACCAGCCGTAATTAACCCTTTTGTCGATAGTAACTATACTTACCTCGTATAACTTCGTTGTCTGCTTTGTTCAGTGCGACCTCTGTGTAACCAATCTCTTTGATGTAACAACAGTGAAAATGGTTTATTCATTATTTATGTCAATTTATGACACAACAATTAATCTATGTAATTTTAAAAGCAATGTTTTCTATAGGTATTGGATTGTTAAAACTATTTTTGTAGAACTGGTTCAAGCATAGGGAAAGTATGTTTGTAATAACGTGAAACCTGGAGGGAAGCTCCTCTGAAACGAAACTGGCTTTGCAGGAATAGAAACGGTGGATTTGGCGGTCGAACTGCAACGCTGCCTTCTGGTAAGTGTCAGGTGGCTAGCATGCAAACTTATCGCATCTTGTGTGCTGAGCGAGGCAAGATAATTTAATATAGCCCAGAGGCTATAATTTTGGTTTTTTATTCAGGGCATAAATTCTTTGCTTTAATATACAGATAGTGCTACTGAGAGCCAGTTGTTGCCAAAACGTTTCTATATTCCTTCTGTATCATTCATGCTATACCACCCGTACACTGCTTGCTAAAGTGTGCTACTGTCTCGTACCCTATTTGCTGAACAGAATTTCAGTATCAAGTAAAGTCATTCCCAATACTTAACTTTCTTTGTGAACAGTGCCAGTACATGGCACAACTTTATCCAATTACGCTGGCGACCGTTTTCTTTTACGTAACTGCAGTTTACTGTGTAACTAATAGAACCTTGCTTTGAGTCCCGTTTGTTCTGGTACTGCCTCCTTTCATTACAGTTCTTTCGAGGAACGAAATTTAATTCGATAGCTTATCCATCACACACAGTCACGGTCAAATCAAAATTCGTTTCGTAGAAGTAACAATATCGGTGTATTGCTAATTTAGTAGAACCGGTAATGTTGTAACCTGTTGTAATGGTACTTGAATTACGTAACCATTATGGTACCTCACCTGAACTTCTCGATACCAGTAATATTCTACTGTATTTCTGTTAACTACTTAAAATATTTCTGAGACAACGTTCAGATTTGATTTCACTTTTGATACATCGATATGTTTATATTGCAATGATATTATTCTTATATGTATCCTTTCTTTTGTCACCATGATCTTTGACGTACTTGTAACTCTGATTTTTGGGCGCGTAAGCGATAGTTAGTTACTTGTTAACTTTTTAGAGAGTCGGACCGTGAAAACGTTGTCTTGGAGTCACGTTGGAAAGACGCATATTATAGTTGGCATATAAAATGTGAGGAAGATGTTTTCAAGTATGTTTTGTATTGTGAAGTGATGTTTTGTGTGATACGTGATATTGCAATAAAAGCAGTTAAAAGGAAGTGTAACTTAAATTCGGAGTGCTGATTATTTTTTTACATCACCATTGTGCTAACTTTGAAAGGTTTAATCTCCAAGAATGGTTTGAGAAGCGCATCTACAAAACTTTGCCCGCATCTCGTGGTCGTGCGGTAGCGTTCTCGCTTCCCACGCCCGGGTTCCCGGGTTCGATTCCCGGCGGGGTCAGGGATTTTCTCTGCCTCGTGATGGCTGGGTGTTGTGTGATGTCCTTAGGTTAGTTAGGTTTAAGTAGTTCTAAGTTCTAGGGGACTGATGACCATAGCTGTTAAGTCCCATAGTGCTCAGAGCCATTTGAACCATTTTTTTACAAAACTTTTGAATATAGCAGAATAAAACCTAGGCCTCTTTGCATCCGAGCTTGGAATCATAACCACCTAGCTTTTCAACGATTGAGCCATGATTTTACGACGAGACCTGCGTGGGAAACACAAAAAGATGAGTGCCTAGTTTTTTCATTATTACATGAAATGACTGTTAACTGTGCTCTAATGACACCTGCCACATAATATGACTGTTGTTGCCCGATAATGCAGTATTTAGCAGCGTGAGCAACACCACAATCGTTATTAAAATTTTGACCTTTGTTGTGGTAGGGTTGTTAGACTGTCCACTAAAATACAGTCTTTGTTGCCCACAATTGCCATACATGTGAACTCATGGTAATCTTCAATTATTAAATAATTAAAACTCATCTTCCTCATTCCAATAACCTCGATAAATTTGAGGAAAGACGTCATTCCACCGGACTTTACTTTAAAATTTTATTTTTCAGCGTTACTAATTTCGGACATAGCCCATTGCAAATGCATCTGAAACCACAGAACACCATACTCAAAAGAATGTTGTAACATAAAAACAATGGAGCTACACTGGACGTACTTCTTACGCAAATGTATAATTACCTACAATAGATTTACTTGAAATGTATTCACAGTAGCGAATATGGACAACCATCAGCTGTACGATGAAATGACAATGAAAATTTGCCCTGGTCGGGGACTCGAACTCGGATTTCCCGCTTATAGTGAGCGGCCGCTTTATCGTTAGGCTATCTTAGCAAGGTTCGAGGTCGGACCCAATTTTCCAAATGTCGTCAACCTTGTGTCAACAGCCGGCACTCGTAAATCCATTGTGAAAATTCTCGTACAGGGGCGAGATTTTAATTCAAAATCGCTTGCCCGGTGTCGATCGATAAATACGATATTGCAGTGCATGTATTCAGAAGTGCGATGCTATAATTCCTTCGGACAACACACATACAGCTGATGTCCATATTCGCAACTGCGACTACATTTCGTGTATTCCATAACAGTTGTGATCGCCGCAGTGCCTGTTCCTTCGCACATGCATCGTAATTCTGAACAATACAGGCACTGCTATATCGTATAATACTCGTAGATGTTATTTCTCCGATCTCCTTAACTGCCCTGAACCTGTAGCAAGATTTTCAGTACAGAGCTGTAACTCCACCCAACCAGAATCACTCCCACCAACATGTGAAGAGATCAACAAATACAAACTAAAAAGACGGCATCATTGCAGAATTACTAAGGAACCTTGGACCAAAGTCACTACAGGAGCTTACGCAAATAATCCCTACCATCTGGTAAACAGAAAAACTTCCTGACGACTGGAAATGTGTACTTATCCATCCAATACACAAGAAACGAGACAGGACGAATGTGAATAACTACAGAGAGATCTCCTTACTACATCACCTACAAAATTTTCTCAGCATGCTTACTCCAGAGAACACAAGAACAGTTAGGACACAAAATTGGTGAACACCAGGCAGGCTTTTGCCCCGGTCGTTCGTGCACAGAACAAATCCTCAAACTGAAAACAATTCTAAAATACAAGGTCATCACGAATGTATCAATCAATTGCACGTTCATAGATTTCAAGAAACGTGTGATTCTGTTGACCGACAATCCTTGTTCAACGTCTTAGATGAACAGGGACTCGACCCAAAAACACTACGATTATTCAGACAGACATTAGCTGACACAACATCGAAAGTTAAATTCATGGGTGAAATCTCTGATACCTTCATGATCAAAACTGGAGTGCACCAAGGCGACGGATTATCCTCACTATTATTCGACCTAGTCCTGGACAAAGTAATGAGGGAATGAGAAAAAGAACTTAAAACTCAAGGACACTGGAATCTAGCACGACTAGAAAAATGCTGGGACAAAATAGAAATATTAAACCTGGCTTTCGCAGACAACGAAGTAACAGCAACGAAACAAATAGAGGTACTAAAAGAAAGCGCGGAAAAAGATGGGCTGCAAATCTCTTTCGAGAAGTCTGAATTTTTCTGCTCAAAATTAGACATAACAAAATTAGACACAAAATACAGCAAAATAGAGTTGCACACTTCAAGTATCTAGGTGAAATCCTTAAACATACAGGAGAAGAAAAGATCGCACGGAAGACTCGACTACAAAAAATGGAGAGCATTCGGCAAGACACAGCAGGTATATAATAAAAAATGCCTGTCGATTCGTACAACGATGGTCAGACACTATAACACAGTAATCAAGCCTGAAATACTGTATGCAAGTGAAACGCTAACATTCCATACGATAAGTAACATGGAAAGCATTCTGAAAGAAGAAAGGAAAATCGAGAGGAAAATTCTCGGCCCAAAGCTGACAGGAAAGGAATACAGAGTACACTCTAGGAAAACTACAGAGACGATGTCAAACATAGGAGCTGATATCAGAAAAAGAAGGTTGAAGTTCTATGGGCACATCATCAGGCTAGCACCAAAACGACTCACCAAGAGAATTCTAACATACATACAAGGGATCAAATCAACAATACCATGGATCACACAAGTCAAATTGGAACTAGAAGCAGCAAAAATCGATCCAATAGAAACTGAGTACAGAAAGGTATACAGGGACAAGATACACAAGTGGAATGTGAGGTCAGAGAATGAAGTCCCAAGGAAACCAGGGACAAAGTGGACTGAAGATAGAAAGAGACTCTGCGGAGAAAAAAAATGAGAGAATCGTGGAAGATCAGAAAGAACGCTCAAATGAGACAGAATGCTTTGCGTTTGCGTGTTCGTACAGGGTCACGACGCAAATAATAATAACATATACAGATTTCTACGTCATATATGAAATGTATACTTACTGCACTGCATTATTTGGATAGAAAGGTGCTGTAGACAAGCATCCTCAAAAACAAACAGTTTGGACACCCATTGCATTACTGGAATGAAGCAGTGCAGATGTTATCTACTACACAGTATTACTCTTTTGAGATACTGTTGATAATAAGTACACCAGTTGAGTCTGCTAACACACTCACCAGTGGGGTAGGAGATGGGCATCAATATTGCTTTTAGGCTCAACTTAAACTTTATTATTACCTAAAATTTTTATGGTTGCAGTGAAGCCACTCAAAATCTATGTTTCTTAATAATGGACACATATCTGGATTTAAACTAGAAATATTTTAAGTATTCATGAACATTGTCCCTACCCCCAGAATCGTTTCGGTAATCTGAGCCCTTGATTTGAAAGAAATACATTTTATGGAACATCAGATCCTCCTACAGTGAAAAACAACTGATCTCTTTATTCTCCAAACGTGTTTGGCTTCATTTGCGCAATCTTCAGTTGGTATTTTTATTCACCTCTGTAAAATAGTTGCCCCGTCGAAATACTTCATGGGTAAGCTGCCGGATGTCAATGTCCAAGAGGCACAATATTTCGGCAAACGACCACGTTGTCACCAGGTGCGCTGATGAACAGTTCATCAGCGCACCTGATGAGGCAACGTCATCGTTTGACGAAATATTGTGCCCTTTTGACACTGACATCCGGCAGTTCACCCACGAACTACTTCGACATGAAGTACCCTGGGAGAAGCTGAAGAATCACAATTATTGTAATGGAAATTAGATCTCACACATTTGATGTCGATTGCGGTTATCACCTTATTCTCTGGAATGACAAGTTCTCTAGGAGCTTCTTAAAATTATTCTGTAGCTTACGATATACAACGGAATGATATTTTTGTGAGGTAGGTTGGGGGGTTGATTTCGTCACACGAAAGTACTAAAAATAAAATGATTTGCTAACTCCTCAATCTACTCCACTAAAACATTTTTTTTGTCGTAGATGGCAAGCTATATAATAATTTAAAAAGCTTACTATAAATAGATTGTAACATTCTAGAGAGTAGTGTTATAATCAACAGCTACAACATTGTTTTTGGCCTAATTTTCGTTCCAGTAATTATCACTAAAAATTTTTCACTTTTACATCCCACAATAGAAGTACCTACTGATGATGGGTTACTTTCGACAAGTGTGTCGAAACGTATTTGAGCACTAGAAATATGGGTAAACCTGAATTCCCATAATTTAGTCTGCGAACACAGCTGCTTACGACAAATATAAATAACGGAAAAATTTACTGGGAAGCGGTAGTTTGTATACGAAGGTGATTAAACAGCCTTATGAATTTGCAGCACAGATAATTCATATTACGTCTTTTGTACGTGCAACACTTTAGCGTGGCCAAACTGATGAGGCCTGTCAGATCCTTTTCTTTAGTTGTACATTTGAACTATAACAGGCCGTTTTCGTTCCTAGGAAATTGGAAACTAATGTATAATTCAAAAAACCATTTACAATGGACATAATCAAATATATAATGAAAGTTAATGCGATAAGCACTGCAGATACCATGGCTACCGATATCAATAAAAGACGTCTTCACCATTCCCCCGCCACTTCTATTTTCGCTACTCACACACGGAGCAGCGTATTAACAAGACGCTTATCCTTGCTTGACGCGGCGCACGTGAGATAGTATCACTTAACAGCATTCTTTATCGCTGACAAGGTATGCGAAGTAAGCACTTTACTTGTATCGAGAATTAGTTCCCCGGGTTTTCCAGTCGTAACTCAGTGGACCAATGGAATTAAGGATGCCGTTTAGCGTGCTGATACGAGTGTAAACTTTATGATTTGCTAATCTAAACTGAGCTTTGGGAAAATACTCTGTGCGTGACCTTCTTGATTTCCGTGGAATATGTGCCCACGACGTAGATTCTCTCGCAAAGATAACGACGCATTGCCCTTGATTACGTAGTCGTGTAGAGATTGTCGTCAGGAACTCACTGGAGAAAAAATGGTTCAAATGGCTCTGAGCACTATGGGACTCAACATCTTAGGTCATAAGTCCCCTAGAACTTAGAACTACTTAAACCTAACTAACCTAAGGACATCACACACACCCATGCCGAGGCAGGATTCGAACCTGCGACCGTAGCAGTCCCGCGGTTCCGGACTGCAGCGCCAGAACCACTAGACCACCGCGGCCGGCTAACTCACTGGAGACTGGGAGGGGGGAACACAGATAGGACGCCAGGTCCGGACGGACACAAGTTCGGTTTTACAAAGGTTCTCTGCGACACTGACCCCTTACTTAGCTTGCCTTTATCGCGAATGCTAACGGTAAGAGCCTGGGTTCGATTTCCATCGGGTAAGAGACTTTCTCTGCTCGGGGACTGGGTGTCCTGTTGTCCTTGCGTTCGTATCGCCATAATTAACAGTTCACTGTTAAGACAGCACACGTTCCGAAAACCAATAACTTAAACAAAAATTATTGAGAATCTCTCGCCCAGCGCTAAGTCCCAAGCGACTGGAAAAACGCAGGTGACTCCTGTATTTATGAAGGGAAAAATAATGGACCCGCAGAATTATTAACCGGTATCTGTAACATTCGTTGGCGGCAGAATTCCTTAACATTTTCTCAGTTTGAATATATTAAATTTCCTAGAGACCGAAAAGCTTCTCGTTCTCGCTTCCCGAGCACGGGGTCCCGCGTTCGATTCCCGGCGGGGTCAGGGATTTTCTCTGCCTCGTGATGACTGGGTGTTGTGTGATGTCCTTAGGTTAGTTAGGTTTAAGTAGTTCTAAGTTCTAGGGGACTGATGACCATAGATGTTAAGTACCATAGTGCTCAGAGCCATTTGAACCATTTTCGAAAAGCTTCTGTTCACAAATCAGTACGATTTTAGAAAGCATCGCTCGTGCGAAACTCAGCTTGCTCTTTTCTCACATGATATCCTGAGAAATACGGATGAAGGGCAACAGGCAGATACCATGCTCCTAGATTTCAGAAAAGCGGTCGACACAGTGCCCCACTGAAGACTGTTAATGAAGCACAGGGAATAGCTTCCAAGATATGTGAGTGGCTCGACGACTTCTTAAGTACCAGCACCCAGTACGTTGTCCTTGACGGCGAGTGTTCACCAGAGACAAGGGTAACGTCAAGAGTGCCACAGAGGAGTGTGACAGAACCACGTATATTTTTTCTATACATAAATGATGTGACGGACATGATGAGCTGCAATCTGCGGCGGTTTACTGGTGATGTTGCGGTGTACGAGAAGATGTTGTTGAGTGACTGTAGGAGTATACAAGATTACTTCGACAAAATTTATAATTGATGTGATGGATGGCGTCTTGCTCTAAATGTAGAAAAATGTAAGTTAATGCAGATGAACAGGAAAAACAACCCCGTAATTTTTTGAATACAGCGTAGGTAGTGTGCTACTGCAAAACCTCGTAGATGAAATATCTAGGCATAACGTTGGACAGCGATATGAACTGAAACGAGCGTGTAAGGGTATGTTTGGAGAATTTTAGGAAAATATAGTTCATCTGTAAATGGTACCACATAGGACACTAGTGCGACCAGGTCGTGGATATTGTTCGAGAGTTTGCGATCCGCACCAGGTCCGATTAAAGGAAGACATCGAAGCAACTCATATTAGGGCTGCTAGAATTGTTACCAGTAGTTCCGAAAACATGGAAGTATTATGGAGATGATTCGGAACTCAAATGGGAATCCCTGAAGGGAGGAAGACGTTCTTTTCGAGGATGATTCTACTGCCACCAACGCACATTCCGCACGAAGGTAAGAAATATTATGGCTCGTACGGAGAGACATGGTCGGTGCCTTGCGGAGTGTGCACTTAGTTGTAGAACCTGGAACAGACCATGTCACATTGAAAGGGATCATCCCAGCACTCACGTTTATCGATTTAGAAAAGCCATTAAAAACGATAGCTAAACGGAGATATGAACCACGCTCCTTCACTCGATGAACACTCGGGGGGTGGGTGGAGGTGGGGTGGAGGGGGGGGGGGGAGGGAAGGGGTGTGTGGAGATATTTCTCCAGTACGACTCATTCGGTGAGTTTAAAGAAGGTCCATGCCCCAGTAAGCAATGTAATTACCCAGCAACACACGATACTCCTTACATTTTGGAGACTGATGTTATAAACACAGGATATTTAAGGTAAATTAATTGCATCCTAAAAGGTAAGCACATCTGGTTAGTATACGCAAAGACATCTTTTATTATTATTATTATTATAATTATTATTAGTCGCAAAGCCCCCAGAGTGGAAGACGCTAAATAAAGATGGTTAATTTTCCGTTCTTCTTATTCTTCTGGTTCTTTTTATTTGCCCACCAGTTTTGTATTGTTTGCGAGAAATGAGCTCTACTTTCTTTTCTCTCCATTTTGTTCCAGTTCTTAGGGCTTTTGTCTCTGACTTAACCTCCCATTTTTCTACTTTTATTCTAAAATTGTTCCTTACGTCTATTTCTTCTTTGGTGAGTTTGGCTAATTCAAGTCATTTTTAACATTTTGTATCAATTCTCCTCCATTAGCGAGGGAATCTACGTACTTCACTTTTTTTTTTTTTTTTTTTTTGGTTAGTCTGTGTTCGGGACGCCTCATTTCCTGGCCATAGAATTTGAGGCGACTTTTCCTCATGCCTGTCTCTATGTTAGAACATTCTTCAATTCTGGACGTTTTCTGTAGTCTATATCCATTCTCGGTCCATCTTGGTTCCAACATTTTCCTAATTATTTTTCTTTCTTCTTTCTTTAGATTTTCTATATCATTTTTCCTATTTAGTGTCAAGGTTTCGCTGACATGTTTTGTAATGTCTAATCCCCCCCAATGAACCATGGACATTGCCGTTGGTGGGGAGGCTTCCGTGCCTCAATGATAAGATAGCCGTACCGTAGGTGCAACCACAACGGAGAGGTATCTGTTGAGAGGCCAGACAAACGTGTGGTTCCTGAAGAGGGGCAGCAGCCTTTTCAGTAGTTGCAGGGGCAGCAGTCTGGATGATTGACTGATCTGTCCTTGTAACACTAAACAAAATAGCCTTGCTGTTGTGGTACTGCGAACGGCTGAAAGCAAGGGGAAACTACAGCCGTAAATTTTCCCGAGGGCATAGCTTTACTGTATGATTAAATGATGATGGCGTCCTCTTGGGTAAAATATTCCGGAGGTAAAATAATCCCCCATTCGGATCTCCGGGCGGGGACTGTAACGTTCCCTGGCAACACTCACACTATTAATAAACTAAAATTTAACTGTACTATATGCGCCGCTATGAAGCAATTTGTATATACTGTAATTATTTAACAAAAAATATTATTTAATTTTGTGTAAAGGACATTCGTTATTATTGTAATATTTTCTGTAGTAATATTCTCAATGTATTTATGATTGTAATATTTCTATACTCATAATGTAATTACGAAATGTGTCAATATCTGCGATAACAAAAATGTAAAATACAGCCGCACATTGTAAAGAGACATTAACGGTTGATAGTGATATAAATAGGAATACATAGTGTGCATTCTTCGTCGTCTTCCTCGAGAGCTGAGAGTGAGAGGAAGCTGTGACGTAGCATTTTATGAATGGGTAGACTTCTTTTGTCTGTATCTAGATTTAGCCGCCATTAGAGGAGAAATTACAAACTAATGTAAGTTGAATTATTGTTGTGGTCTAAATACATTATAATTTAAAAAAGTGTGTATTACTAATGTAAATTAGCTTGCCCATGTCATCTATAATATTTCTTTAAAGAATTTTCAGCATTTTTAGCGGTGTTGCTGGGCTGTGCCGCGACCGAACGATTTGCAGCGGCGGCACACTAAAAAAATTGTTCCGCTAAGAAAAATTAACCAAACCCGTAAATCGGGAGCAGATAAAAGTTAGCAGTGAATTAAGAAAATGTTTTTCTTTTACAGCGATCCTGAGACTGACGGCATTTATTACTAGTTTCACATTTGTGCATTCATAGGCGGATAGTTAACGTTGAAATTTAACAATTTTGGTTCTTTCAAATAACTTAAATATATAGTGAAGTATGTTTTATCAGTGATAATTAAACGTCGGCTTGGCAATATTTATCCATTTTCTGCTAATAGAGACAGTCTTGTGTTCCATAGCTAACGCCGGGAAAGAATTCAGTAAATAATTAAAAAAAACCACTGCATTTAGAAAATGCGTGCCAAGGCCGAATTATGTAAAGGATTTAATTCTCAACTAAATATTCTTAATCAGTTAATATGAATTCACGTAATTTTAAATGTACTTAATTCTGTCTAAATGAATTTTTATTACCACACGTAAATAAGAGGTTCTACAACAAAGTTCGTACGTACAGAAGGAAAGAAAGGCAAATTAACTAAAAACAAATTTAAAAAAAGTAACTGATTTTTCTTAATGTAATTTCATTAAAGGACTACTCAAGAGGACGTCGTTATCAGGAGAAAGAAAACTGGCGTTCTACGGATCGGAGCGTGGAATGTCAGATCCCTTAATCAGGCAGGCAGGTTAGAAAACCTAAAAAGGGAAATGGATAGGTTAAAGTTGGATATAGTGGGAATTAGTGAAGTTCGGTGGCAGGAGGAACAAGACTTTTGGGCACGTGAAAACAAGGTTATAAATACAAAATCAAATAGCGGTAATGCAGGAGTAGGTTTAATAATGAATGAAAAAAAAGGAATACGGTAAGCTACTACAAACAGCATAGTGAAAGCATCATTGTGGCCAAGATAGACATGAAGCCCATGCCTACTACAGTAGTACAAGTTTATATGCCAACTAGCTCTGCAGATGATGAAGAAATTGATGAAATGTATGATGAGAGAAAAGAAATTATTCAGATAGTGAAGGGAGACGAAAATTTGATAGTCGTGGGTGACTGGAATTCAAGAGTAGGAAAAGGGAGAGAAGGAAACATAGTAGGTGAATATGGACTGGGGCTAAGAAATGAAAGAGGAAACCGCCTGGTAGAATTTTGCACAGAGCATAACTTAATCATAGCTAACACTTGGTTTAAAAATCATAAAAGAAGGTTGTATACATGGAAGAATCCTGGAGATACTAAGAGGTATCAGATAGATTATATAATGGTAAGACAGAGATTTAGGAACCAGGTTTTAAATTGTAAGACATTCCCAGGGGCAGATGTGGACTCTGACCACAATGTATTGGTTATGAACTGTAGATTAAAACTGAAGAAACTGCAAAAAGGTGGGAATTTAAGGAGATGGGACCTGGATAAATTGACTAAACCAGAGATTGTACAGAGTTTCAGGGAGAGCATAAGGGAACAATTGACAGGAATGGGGGAAAGAAATAAAGTAGAAGAAGAATGGGTAGCTTTAAGGAATGAAATAGTGAAGGCAACAGAGGATCAAATAGGTAAAAAGACGAGGGCTACTAGAAACCCTTGGGTAACAGAAGAAATATTGAATTTAATTGATGAAAGGAGAAAATATAAAAATGCAGTAAATGAAGCAGGCAAAAAGGAATACAAACGTCTCAAAAATGATATCGACAGGAAGTTGAAAATGGCTAAGCAGGCATGGCTAGAGGACAAATGTAAGGATGTAGAGGCTTATCTCACTAGGGGTAAGATAGATACAGCCTACAGGAAAATTAAAGAGACCTTTGGAGAAAAGAGAACCACTTGTATGAATATCAAAAGCTCAGATGGAAACCCAGTTCTACGCAAAGAAGGGAAAGCAGAAAGGTGGAAGGAGTATATAGAGGGGTCTATACAAGGGCAATGTACTTGAGGACAATATTATGGAAATGGAAGAGGATGTAGATGAAGATGAAATGGGAGATAAGATACTGCGTGAAGAGTTTCACAGAGCACTGAAAGACCTGAGTTGAAACAAGGCCCCGGGAGTAGACAACATTCCATTAGAACTACTGACAGCCTTTGGAGAGCCAGGCCTAACAAAACTCTACCATCTAGTGGGCAACACGTATGAGACAGGCGAAATACTCTCAGACTTCATGAAGAATATAGTAATTCCAATCCCAAAGAAAGCAGGTGTTGACAGATGCGAAAATTACCGAACTATCAGTTTAATAGGTCACAGCTGCAAAATACTAACGCGAAATCTTTACAGACGAATGGAAAAACTGATAGAAGCCGACCTCGGGGAAGATCAGTTTGGATTCCGTAGAAATGTTGGAACACGTGAGGCAATACTGACCTTACGACTTATCTTAGAAGAAAGATTAAGGAAAGGCAAACCTACGTTTCTAGCATTTGTAGACTTAGAGAAAGCTTTTGACAATGTTGACTGGAATACTCTCTTTCAAATTCTGAAGGTGGCAGGGGTAAAATACAGGGAACGAAAGGCTATTTATAATTTGTACAGAAACCAGATGGTAGTTATAAGAGTCGAAGGGCATGAAAGGGAAGCAGTCGTTGAGAAGGGAGTGAGACAGGGTTGTAGCCTCTCCCCG
Source organism: Schistocerca nitens (assembly GCF_023898315.1). Lineage (NCBI taxonomy): Eukaryota > Metazoa > Arthropoda > Insecta > Orthoptera > Acrididae > Schistocerca > Schistocerca nitens. The sequence continues at coordinate 802,511,229 of NC_064617.1, read as the reverse complement.
ATGTTATTCAATCTGTATATTGAGCAAGCAATAAAGGAAACAAAAGAATAGTTCGGAGTAGGAATTAAAATCCATGGAGAAGAAATAAAAACTTTGAGGTTCGCCGATGACATTGTAATTCTGTCAGAGACAGCAAAGGACTTGGAAGAGCAGTTGAACGGAATGGACAGTGTCTTGAAAGGAGGGTATAAGATGAACATCAACACAAGCAAAACGAGGATAATGGAGTGTAGTCGAATTAAGTCGGGTGATGCTGAGGGAATTAGATTAGGAAATGAGACGCTTAATGTAGTAAAGGAGTTTTGCTATTTGGGGAGCAAAATAACTGATGATGGTCGAAGTAGAGAGGATATAAAATGTCGAATGGCAATGACAAGGAAAGCATTTGTGAAGAAGAAAAATTTGTTAACATCGAGTATAGATTTAAATGTCAGGAACTCGTTTCTGAAAGTATTTGTATGGAGTGTAGCCATGTATGGAAGTGAAACGTGGACGATAAATAGTTTAGACAAGAAGAGAATAGAAGCTTTCGAAATGTGGTGCTACAGAAAAATGCTGAAGATTAGATGGGTAGATCACATAAGTAATGAGGAGGTATTGAATAGAATTGGGGAGAAGAGGAGCTTGTGGCACAACTTGACTAGAAGAAGGGATCGGTTGGTAGGACATGTTTTGAGACATCGAGGGATCACCTATTTAGTATTGGAAGGCAGCGTGGAGGGTAAAAATCGTAGAGGGAGACCAAGAGGTGAATACACTAAGCTGATTCAGAGGGATGTAGGTTGCAGTAGGTACTGGGAGATGAAGAAGCTTGCACAGGATAGAGTAGCATGGAGAGCTGCATCAAACCAGTCTCATCACTGAAGACCACAACAACAACAATGGTGTCTAATTTTGGCATTTAAAGATAAGCATTTTATGTTATAGAGGTTTCGCACTAATCCTAAACCTTTACTGGCTTTTAATTTCTCCATGTTTGGGCTGTAATTTGAAAATTTCTAAATTTGTTCTTCTAAACCTGTTTTATAACCGTCTCACAAGAATCTGCCATTATTGAGAATTCGTCTGAAAAGGCTTAGTAGGGGATTCGTAGGTTTTTTTTTTTGTTCCTAATGAAATTGGTTTCCAGCAATTTTCTTCTTCAAGTTTCTTTTCTCGTTCTTCCAGGACTATCTAGTACTACATTGAACAACAAAGGCGATAACCCATCACCTTGTCTAGCCCCAGTTTTTATCTCGAATGGTTTTGAAAGCTTTCCCGTAAATTTCACTTTGGATGCTGCATTTGTTAATGTCTGCTGAATGATTTTCTGTATTTTCCGATCCAATCCTTTTTGTTCAAGAATCCTACATAATGTGGGTCTGTGGATTGAGCCATAGGCCTTTTTGAAGTCGACAAAGACATATACTGTAGGCTTGCCGCGCATCTTCCTTATTCTTGTGATTAATTTTAGGTTTAAAATTTGCTCTGGGCACGATATGTTTGGCCCGAAACCAGCTTGGAAATCTGAGATTTTGGGTTCTAGAAGTTGATGTGCTCTTTCAAGAATACAAGCTGATAATATCTTATATGTGACAGGGAGTAGAGAAATTCCTCTGTAATTATTCACATCATGTTTGTACCCTTTTTTATGTAATGGGTGTATTAAGGCACACTTCCAATCTTCTGGGATTTCTTTGGTGAGCCATACATTTTGAATAATTCTTACTAGCTACTTTATTGTATTAGGTGCTAGACATTTGACAAATTCCTCTATAATGCCATCCTCCCCAGATGCTTTGTTATTTTTGAGTTTCTTTATGTGTTTGATAATTTCTTCTTGTGTTGGCGGTGTAGAATCTTTTTGTTGCGGGATTTTGGTGTTGGATATTGGATAGGTTGCTGTTGGTTCTGGACAGTTTGTTAGTTTTTCCAAGTATTCGGCCAATACTTCACAATTTTCTTCATCGCTTAGTGCTGAATTCCCATGTTGTTTTCGGAAGCAATCTTTTAGAGGGTTATGCCCTTAAATTTGGTTTGTGAAGGTCTTGTCGAATCCACGTGTATTATAATTTTTAAAATATGTTTCTGTTGATTCTAGTTGGTGGATTACATACACTACTGGCCATTAAAATTACTACACCACGAAGATGACGTGCTACAGAAACGAAAATTAACCGACAGGAAGAAGATGCTGTGATATGCAAATGATTAGCTTTTCAGAACATTCACACAAGGTTAGCGCCGGTGGCGACACCTACAACGTGCTGACATGAGGAAACTTTCCAACCTATTTCTCATACACAAGCAGCAGTTGACCGGCGTTGCCTGGTGAAACGTTGTTGCGATGCCTCGTGTAAGGACGAGAAATGATAAAGGTCGGATTGTAGCCTATCGCGATTGCAGTTTATCGTATCGCGACATTGATGCTCGCGTTGGTCGAGATCCAATGACTGTTAGCAGAATATGGAATCGGTGGGTTCAGGAGGGTAATACGGGACGCCGTGCTGGATCCCAACGGCCTCGTATCACTAGCAGTCGAGGTGACAGGCATCTTATCCGCATGGCTGTAACGGATCGTGCAGCCACGTCTCGATCCCTGAGTCAACAGATGGGGATGTTTGCAAGACAACAACCATCTGCACGAACAGTTCGACGACGTTTGCAGCAGCATGGACTATCAGCTCGGAGACCATGGCTGCGGTTACCCTTGACGCTGAATCGTAGACAGGAGCGCCTGCAGTTTACTCAACGACGAACCTGGGTGCACCAATGGCAAAACGTCATTTTTTCGGATGAATCCAGGTTCTGTTTACAGCATCATGATGGTCGCATCCGTGTTTGGCGACATCGCGTGAACGCACATTGGAAGCGTGTATTCGTCATCGCCATACTAGCGTATCACCCGGCATGATGTTATGGGGTGCCATTGGTTACACGTCTCGGTCACCTCTTGTTCGCACTGTCGGCACTTTGAACAGTGGGCGTTACATTTCAGATGTGTTACGACCCGTGGCTCTACCCTTCATTCGATCCCTGCGAAACCCTACATTTCAGCAGGATAATGCAGGACCGCATGTTGCAGGTCCTGTACGGGCCTTTCTGGATACAGAAAATGTTCGACTTCTGCCATGGCCAGCACATTCTCCAGACCTCTCACCAATTGAAAACGTCTAGTCAATGGTGGCCGAGCAACTGGCTCGTCACAATACGCCAGTCACTACTCTTGATGAACTGTGGTATCGTGTTGAATCTGCATGGGCAGCTGTACCTGTACGCGCCATCCAAGCTCTGTTTGACTCAATGCCCAAGCGTATCAAGGCCGTTATTACGGCCAGAGGTGGATGTACTGGGTACTGATTTCTCAGGGTCTATGTACGCAAATTGCCTGATAATCTAATCACATGTCAGTTCTAGTATAATATATTTGTCCGATGAATACCCGTTTATCATCTGCATGTCTTCTTGGTGTAGCTATTTTAATGTTCAGTAGTGTATTTTGTCTTCTCTTGTCTGATTATTTTATTATAAACTTTACGTGTTTCTAGAAAGTTTTGGTGATTCTCCTCATTCTTATTCGAGCTGTATTTTGCGAAAGCTTTTTTGCATAATTCAACTGCCTTTTCACATTCTATATTCCTCCACGGATGTTTGGGTTTCTTCTTTAACGGTATTTGTTCCTTGGCTATTTCCGTGATTTTTGTCTTGAATTTTTCCCATTTGTTTGCAGGAGAATTTTCCCATTTTTTAAAAATATTATTAATATCTTTGTGAGTGTCATCTATTTTGAGTTAAAGATCTGAATCACATCCGCGTATGATTAAATATTTATTTTAATTATATTACTGAATTTAAATGGCCACAGGATAAATGTAAACATGCAGAAAAAGAAGCAGGCAAAAGGGAATATAGATGTGTATAAAATAAGATTGAAACAGTGCAAAATGGATAAGTAAGCCTGTAGAAGGAGGCATAACCATGGGGAAAAGAGATGTCGCCTAAAGGAAATTTAAAGATAGATTTGGAGAAAAGAAGCATCTATGAATATCACTACTTCAGATGGTAAGCCAGTACTAAGCAAATAAGGAAGTCTGAAATGTGTGAGCGATGTACTGAAGGGCCACGCAAAGCAAATTAACCTGAAGGCTCTATTATAATAAGGAAGAAAAAAGTTTTGCAACGGAGGCGCAAGATACACGAGACAGGTGGAATGCCCTTATACTTCGAGAAGAATGTAATAATTCCAAACCCAAGACAGGTATTTATAAATGTAAATGATACCGAAAATCATTTAATAAGTCATGGGAGCAAAATTATGACACGAAAATTGATAGAAGTCGACCTCTGGGAATATCAGTCTTGATTCCAGAGAAATGTAAGAATGAGTGAGATACATTACAAAAAAGGAAACGTCTGTAGTGTAGCATTTATAGATTTAAAGACAGTTTTTTTTTTGTTTTTTAAATCCAAAGGGACCAAACTGCTGAGGTCATCGGTATGTACACTTACACACCCGTTAAACTAACTTAAAGTAACTTATGATAAGAACAACACACACACCCATGCCAGAAGGAGGACTCGAACCTCCGGCAGGAGGGGCCGCGCAATCCGTGATATGACGCCTTAAACCACGCGGCCACTCCGCGCGGCAGAGAAAGGTTTTGACGACGTTGACTGGCATATACTCTTTGAAATTGCGAAAGTTACAGCTATAAATTACAGGAAGTGAAAAGTTATTTACAAACCTTACCGCAGCTAGAAGAGTTTAAGGATACGTAAGAGAAGCTGTGGTTCATGTCATCAGTCTGCCCGCGATGTTATTCGCTCTGTGCATTCAGCAAGCGGCGAAAGAAACCAATGTCTCCCCGTCTTAATCAGGTACCTTGGGGGCGGGTTTGAATGAAGTGAGGTTCTCCAGTCATTCCCGTGCTTACCCGCTTCTTTAACGTTTACCCTGAAAGTGTTACCAGCGGTCGTGTTCTGTAGGCGAAAGATAACTGGACTCAGAACTTCAACTTTATAGGGACCAATAAAACGTGGCAACATTTTCTAAGAAATCTTATCCATGGTCTTACTCTGGACCAAAAAACTTCACAAATACTGGGTCTCCGACTTTCGGCGAAGTAGGTCGCCTTCCCCGATTGTACCTTTCAGCCTCCATGCGATGAGCAAGCTGAATACTTTCTTCGTAATCTGAGTCTACTTTCTCGGAAAGTGAATCATTGATATTCCACATTAGTGATGAGCGAATTAATCGCATATGCTAACATTAATTTAGCGGGGGTGGTTTTGTACGCTTCGTGGACTGCGGAGTTGAAGGCAAAGTTCACCCAACCCAGGGACTTGTCGCAGTTACATTGAGAGTTACCATGAAAAACAATCAATTTATATTTCAAACTCCTATTTACTCTTTCGGCACAGGAAGGCTGCAAATAGTAAGGGGCAGTAGTGACGTGGAAAATGCCGTTTCTGAACTAAAACCTGTGTAATTCTTAGACGTAAACGCAGGAGCATTATCGCTTACAAGGACCTTAGGCGGCCCAAACCAGGATTGATGCTGCTGCTGCTGATGATGATTATGTGGTTAAAGGGACTAAACTAATGGGTCATCAGTCCCTCCATTTCATGAGAAAAATGTGTAAAAATGTGGGGACTTGGCTGCTCCAACTACATAAGCAAGTACAATAGTTTAAAAAGGGCGTGACAGTAGTTGTAACACGATGGGGAAAAAATTGAGATAACCTAGGCAGCTTTGTGCACAAGACGGTGAGGGTGGAAGAAAGGAACCTGCAGTAGCATGGGGGATACCCGTCGCAGTGGAGGCTCTCTCCCCCACAACCACCCCTAACACTGAAAGTGGGCGAGTACTATAGTTCGGTGAAAAATCCGCGCTCTCTTAGGAGATGCAACACTTTGCTAGTGGCTATCTCGTCATCTGAGGTAGTGAGGTGGGCAAGCTGAGAGCAGCACGCAACAAGAACGTGCGCTGTCGTCGGTAGACTACCCCAGCTGCAGAGAAGAGGATCCACCCGATGCAGAAGGAACCCTTGTGTGAGTTTCGTGTGGTCGATGTCTAGTCGGCACAGCTCAGTGGCATCTTTCCGAGATGCCTGGAAAGATGTATGCCACACCTTAGAGGACCCCTCAATCGCTCTTAACTTGTTTTGGGTCGTAATAGCCTGCCATTCCAATTCCAAGAGCCTCAAAGTATTGCATCAAAGTCGTAATTCTAAGTCTGTGCCCGGTATTCTAATGTCAAGATTATCTCCTGAAGTTGTGTCGCTGACCAGACGGTCGGCGAATTCATTTCCAGCGATGCCTATGAGGCTCGGTGTTCAGATGAAGGTCACTGGCTTTACAGACCTGTAGAGGTCAACCAGTAGGTTCTGGATGTTGACAATTAAAATATTTTTGGAATAAAACATGCATATGCCTTTTAAGCAACTCAGGGAATCGCTACAGATCAGAAAGTTCGTCGTGGCCGGGGATTTGACGTACCACAAAGCCTGAGATGTAGCCATCAACTCTGCAGATCACACAAAGCAGGTATTCAGTAAAATGTGCTTCTCATGTCCCCTTGATGTGCACTTGATGTGCAAAAGAGTAACCAACCCTGTCGTTGACTTTAGATCCATCCGTGTAGATGCATAACGAAGTAGAATAATCGTGAAGCATCGAACGAAACAGTTGTCGGAGAGGGGTAGGATCAGCGCTCTTCTTAGTCCACAAAAGAGATCTATCCATATAGAGGACAGGGTACAGATCACAGGAGGCTGTTGGAGGTCCTTTAGTAGAGTATCAAGCCAGATCCTAGCTGATCTACCCAGTTTTGGGCGATACGTAAACAGTCTGAAATGTTGGTTGTGGAACAGAGTTGAGTGACATGGGTATGTAGGCATCTGACAGATTGTGACTGCATAATTGGTCCAGAAGCTAATGCCATCTAACCTGCACCCCAGCTTCCACCAGGAGGCTGGCATCAGGATTAGCATGGAAGGCCCCCATTGCCACAGCGCTTTATAATATCTCAGAAGAAATATATAGTCCGCGTCCCACAAGAAGTCACTAAGAAAACACAGAACATTTAGCTTCTTCATCCAAGTTGCCTTGAGCCGGCGGACATGTAGCAGCCAAGTTAGCTTTGTTGTCAAAATACCCAAGAATTGAAAAGCTTCCACTACTTCAAGTAACTGGTCACCAAAATAAACTTGTGACTGCGGGTGCACATTCCGGAATAGGCAAAAATGCACAACTCGTGATTTTGAGAAGATTGATAGCCATGGTTCAGGGCCCGGTCATGTACTCTCAAGACGGCCCCCTGAAATTGGCGCTCAGTGGTGTGCAGTGATGTGGATGCATAGTGTAGGCAAAGATCACCCACATGCAGCGACGCAGTGACTGTGGGGCCCACTGCATATATGATACCACTGATGGCCATAGCGATCTGCGTTACGCTCAGAATCGATCCCTGAGGGACTCGAGTTTTCTCTATATATTGGTTGCTGGGAGTCGAACCTATCCGGACCCGAAAAAGTCAGACAGAAATTCTGGATAAAAATGGGTAAACTGCCCCAGGAACCCCACTTGTGCAGTATAAATAGTATGTGATGTCGCTAGGTAGTATCGAATGCCTTCTGTATGTCAAAGGACACAGCAGTCAGATATTGGCGATGCGCGAAAGCATTGAGAACTGCAGATTCTAGATGAATCAGATGGTCTGCGGTGGACCAGAAAGCCCGAAAGCCGCTTTGGAATTATGATATATGCACTCCACTTTCAATGCACCAACAAAGACGGCGGTTGACCATACGTTCGAATAGTTCACACAACCCATTTGTCAGACAGATTGAATGGTTGGTAGTTAAAATATGTTGGTCCTTTCCCGGTTTCAGAACAGAAATAATAACTTCTCACCACTGAGAGAGAAATTATTCTTCCTGCCAAATACAACTGGAAGCCGAACGTTATGTTTCATGTTGTCGGTACGAAGATGTTTCAGCGTTTGGTTGTGGTTTTTGTTGGGTCCAGGCGCCGATCTCGACACATTGCCAAAGCGCTACGAAACTCTCATTAGCTAAAAGGGACGCTATGACAGAAAACCGTGTGCATAGAAGGACAGCGGGTGGCGCTCGGCGAGGCGTTTCTGGGTAAGGTGTGGAATCGCATAGATGAGACATATTCCTCCCAACACACCTGCTTCCTTTTTCTTTATTAAATACTGCGCTTTCACCCGGAGTCTCTTTAATCCTAATAAATTATCTATAGAGGAATGGCCCTTGTGCCTTTGAAGCTTCCTGTGGCGTTTCCTGATTGCTACGGCTATATCTTCACACCTCCATGGCACCGACGGTCGTCGGAATGAGCCGAAGGAGTAGGTTATCGTTGCTGCAGCAGCATGAATAATATTGTCAATAGTATCCTGTACCACTTTGTCGATATCTATCGTACCACTGGCTTCAAAAATGGCTGTAGAGGAGGAAGTCTGCCAGTCAGCTTTCTGAAGCGACCAACATTGAGCATGCTTCTATTGCCTGTGAGCAGAGAGCGAGAGAACGACAGGAAAGTGATCGCTGTCGCAAAGATCGCCATTGACGCGCCTCTGAATCAGGAATAAGATACTCGGGCTGCAAACTGAGATCAATAGATGAGTATGTTCAGTGGGCTGTACTGAAATGTGTTGCAGTTCCAGTGTTGAATAGACAGACGTCCATTTCTGAAAGGAGGTGTTCTACCCTTCCTCTGCGATACAGTGTCGCCGTCCGACAGAGGATTATGGGCCTTTAAGTCCCTCAGTGGGAGGATGGGTGAAGGCAGTTGTTCCTCTAACAGTGTTAATGGAAAGATTTGCCTGGGGATAGCCTGTATAAACATTACTGTCATCCGAACTGACAGACGCTATCGGCCACGGCCTCTAGTTCAGTGATAAGAGGTAGTTGCCCACTGAAAATACCAGAGCGATGAGGGTACAAACTCCACCAGACGCTCTCTAGTCATTCACGCTATTGCTACATTAACGTTTGTAGTTTTTCAGAGCAGGTAGTTGTGTTGCCGTGAACCGTGTTTCCTGAAGTGCTATGCCACTTACGTAATAAATATCCAGTAAATGACGGAGTTCGGTCGGATGGTGATAATAGCCATTACAGTTCCATTGAACGAGCATTGGAGACAGGTCTGAAAAAGTGACGAATTGAAACTATGGGTCTGATTACTTCGATACCAGGTCGCAGTCCTGCTGATTATATGATAATTCATCGAGGTGCATAGGTTCGAACTTTACAGGGGCGAGGAGCGGAACATCCGATGACTCAAAGTGGTTTATCTTTCTGTTTATCCTTGGCCTTGTGAGATTTCGATTTCTGTGAAGATTTCTCCGTTTTTTCAGGAGCGAAGTGGACTGTATTTTTCTTTGGCCCTCAGCCTGCGGCTGCTGGTCTTTGTCTTAAGAGGGTGGCCCTTGACAGGTGTCCTCGTCTGTGACGAGTCCAGAGGATGATTAGGCACCTCTGGCCACACTAGTGATATGGGAACGACCGGGGCTACTGGGGTACGGGGTGTTGGGAGCTGATATTCCCTCCTCCAACTTTGCAGCACGCCCTGGAATACGACCAGGGCCAGGAGACACTGAATTGTGTGAAGCTGGGACTGTGACACAACAGTCGCAAAATTTGAGACCATATCAGTTAGATGAAGTCTTTCAGACTTTTTCTTTGCATATTGATAAGACAGGCGGTCAAATGTTTTATACTCTTGAATTTACTTCTTCTTGAACACTGAGCAACGCGGTGAATGAAGAGTGTGAAATTCCAGACAGTTGACACATTGAGAGGACTGGTCACAAGGGCTGCCCACACGGGATGCCCGTCCACATGCTTGAGAGACAGCCTCATTAGAACAGCAGGAGGATGTGTGTTGAACCTTTGGCACTTAAAACATATCATCACAGGAGGAAAATAAGGCCTGAAATCACACCTGTAAACCATGACCTTAACCTTCCGAGGCAAAATGTTGCTATTGAAGGTGAATCCCTTCCGGATGTGGCGAACAGAATGGACTCCACACCTTGTCAGATTAGTATGCAGATTTTCATCAATTTGTAGCGTTAGGTCCCAATGGAAGATAACACCTTGAGTTCTATTGAGCTTGTTATGAGGAGAAATAATGACTGATATATCTCCCAAGTTTGCACAGGCCTGAAGTGCCTGAGATTGGTTGGCATGCGATGTTTTGATAAGCGAAGATCCATTTTTCATATTTTCTATTGCTGCAACCTCTCCAAACTGATCAATATTTTCAACGAAATGCAGTCGCTTCGTTGTAGCGGAATATTCCGCTGTCAGTTCGGGAACAAACCAAGAACTCGGCAGACTATCCACTTTCACTTCTCCTTACCTGGCTCTCGTCTTGAGGCGTGGTCACAGACGGAAATACCATAGGATTGTGACCTTCTGCATTAAAATCACTGTTCCTGACTGTTGAGATGGCCGTGTTGGCACGGCCACCATTAAGTTTGATGTGTTTCAGTGCAGATCGTCTGCACTGATGCCACTCACTCTTTTCGGAGGCTCTCCCAGTGGATGCCACCCCTTCAAGGCAGACAGTAGCCACTGCCTGGCGCCCCAGTACCCCAAAGTTAATAGGCACCTACTCATTGACTGACACAGGGAGGTTACAGATCAGGCATCGACAGTGCGATCCCTGCGTTGTCAGCGAGCTACCACCGAGACGGTACAAGACAATCCGACCACGACAGACTGGCTACCACGCTGGATTTCGGATGCAGAGGTAGATCCATTGATTGGCAGGTACAAAACATAACAGCGCACAGTGAAGAGCTAATGCACCACAAGAATACGTCCTTCCCCAAATGGCGCGCACTTCTGTAAAATTTGGGAAGTGGAGGTCAAACTCAAAATGGGAACCAGTAAGTAAAAATCCAAAAAAGGTGAGGGGAAAAAGCATTAAAACGAAAAGAGCGAAAACCTTCAGAAGTCCAAAGTATAGTCAAAATACCAAGGTAAAAACGTGACGAAATAAAAATACTTCTATTAGTCACTTCTCACGACAGGATCTGTCCTAACCTTCGACATGCCAGGGGGAGGGGGGGGGGGGTCGCAAACCAGGAGAAAACCTCTTTAAGACGCTGAATGGCCGTTCCATTGGTTTCTTTGGTAATTCTCTGGCTAGGGAAGAGACAGACGAAACGACTAAAGGCGTCTACTATCACTAAGATATACCTATTTCCCCCTTGAGTCCAGGGTAACGGTCCTCAGTAACCTGCAAATAATCTGTTCATAGCACCGCACTCTCCATTAAGTGACGAGACCTGTACGGTATTTTGACTAGGCTTAGAAATCTTACAATCCCTACAATGGGCGATCAATTTTCTGATAGCCGAATACAAGATAGGCCATGTTAGGTGTTCTTTATCCTTTTCGATCGTTTTGTACATCTCCAGGTACTCTTCACACAATGACCAATGAAAATAATGAAAGACGCAGGGGCTAACTGCTTGGGCAGCCAAATTTTTGGACCGAGCGAGGTGGCGCAGAGGTTAGCACACTGGACTCGCATTCGGGAGGACGACGGTTCAATCCCGTCTCCAGCCATCCTGATTTAGGTTTTCCGTGATTTCCCTACATCGTTTCAGGCAAATGCCGGGATGGTTCCTTTGAAAGGGCACGGCCGATTTCCTTCCCCATCCTTCCCTAACCCGAGCTTGCGCTCCGTCTCTAATGACCTCGTTGTCGACGGGACGTTAAACAACACTAACCTAACCAAATTTTTGATTCATTACGGGTACGATAGCATAATACTCCTTTACTTAAACGGTACTTGACGACTTTCCTTCCTTTACCTGTCTCCCGATTTCCCCGTCTGCGTTCGTCCTCCTCCTGCTTGAGGGGCAAATCCTGGAAAAGACTGGGGGTCTCTGTCAACACAGTGGTACTGAATGCCTTGCGATGACTTTCTAGAACTTCAGGCTCAGATTTCTCAACTTCGAACAGTGTCAGGCCAGCGCCTCTCAGATACTCCAATACTTGTCTCAGGTGGTCGAGGTGTTTACTGTAAACAATGACATCTAAATAATTATACACCACTTTAAACTAACTCTCCAAAAACTGAATCCAACAGACGGGACAGGATGCGGCACTTGTGGCTAATATGAAGGGAACTGGGTTAAACTCATACAAGTTCATATCGATAGATAAGGCCTTAATAGGTTTAGATTTTTCAGATAAAGTTTCCTGACAGTACGCCTGATTTAAGTCTAGTACAGTAAAGTATCAAGCTCCACTACGCCAGGAAAAACAATTATGTAAGTCCAGCGAGGGTATCGACACCAGAAGAACATTGTTTAATGCCCGGTAAGTCGATAACCCTCCCCTCCCCTCTTACGAACAAGAAAAATTAGTGTCGCAAAGGATGACTTGAAGGGTCTAAGTACCCTGTCTTCCAACACCTGATTAATCATCTTTTTACGGTATGGCGACAGCCGCACTGGTACCTCATCGGTCAGCTGAATATCTTATTCGATGTTATAAGTCACTTCCAATCGCTCGAGCAACACATCAAGAAACTGTTCTAACAGTTTCAAAACTTATTGTGAATTGACTGCTTCCAAGTGATCTAGCTGAAACTGTTTCCCAAACCAGCAACATTATTCACGTGCTGACCTACGTTCACAAACCTATATTTAAGTTCAGGACAATATAAAAAAAGAAACCTTTTCCTGCGTAATCCAACATACACTGTGACCTAGTTGTAAAGTAGCAACCCAAAATCAGGTTCATAGAAAGGCCTGTAGCGACTGTTAAATCCAATGGGCGGGTAATATCTTGAATCCTAACTTAACTCATACTTTCCTAACTAATAACAGACTCTCCATTTGCAGTGGGGCATTGCTGTTTGAGCGACTTCAATTGGGGGAAACCTGCATAGATGTTTATGCCGTTGGAAACACTGTTAATTTATTAGGGAACAACTACTTCCAGAACCCAAGAGGCTGCACACCCACTCTCGGTTAACGGCGGCGAACGTGAAGGGAAGAGCTCTATTCACGCCACTTATTACAACTTTTAGACGCTCTCCCCTTCTTTCGCCAATTCTGTCAATTATTCGTAATGACCGAGTAGGACCGAATTTTGGAATCTTTTGCAAAATGACCCGGCTGGTGGCAACGGAAACAGTTCTCTGATCGAAGAAACACCTGCTGTCTGTTCTCTTGCTTTGCCCTAGCAGAACTTGTGTCCCTTTCATGCTCGCTTTTCATTCAGCAACTGAAATTTACAGTTGAGATTAATCCATCAACTTCTTTGAAATTATTTGGCCTACCTCAATAACCACCATCTAACGGTCATGTGGACGTATTCCTTCCAAAATATTATTAATCGTTTCCACTTCAGTAGTTTCAAGACAAAGAGCCACAGTAGCGCTAAGATAACTTTCCACATTAGAGGCAAAACTCTCATTATAATGCTGCACCCTGAAATAATGCTCATTTATCAACTCACTCCTACTTCTGTTTGACAGATTTCTACAAATGATGCTTTTATTCAAGTTCTCTATTGAAACTTACTAACAGCCTGGGTAACCAAACCACTTAATCTACTAGACGTCTACTAGATGAGTAGAATAAAAATAAATAATAAATACCTTTTATCATAGAATAAAGTACAAGGGAATGAGAGTTACGAAGCACATCAACTTGTGATTGTAAGTTAACCTACCACCACTAAAACTGTATCATTTCTGACCTTGATTAAATTGACAACACGTCAATCCCTGCTAGTAGTTTTGCTATTGGATTAGGTAACTTATTAAAACAAGACCACGCCCCTTCGTCACCACTCTTCTGCACATAGCTGCGCTCACAGGTCAAATTCACACCATCATCCGAAGATTGCTGCCCCAGGAAGCCGACGCTTAAGGTTTGCAGTTGGGGTACTTCATCTCGTCACCTGTCTAGCGTTACTGCGTTTTCTTATTCACATTACCTTGGAATAGATTCCTGATTATATTACCCAAATGACTAAGCTGAGGGCGGCGCGTGGTAGCCGGGCGGTCTTGGGTGTCTTGCCACTGTTCGCGCGGCTCTACCGCCCCCCCCCCCTCCCCCCCCCAACCTCCCGACGGAGGTTCGAGTCATCCCTTGGGCATGGGTGTGTGTGTTGTTCTTAGCGTAAGTTAGTTTAAGTTAGATTAAGTAGTACGTAAACCTAGGGACCGATGACCTCAGCAGCTAAGCTGAGCCTTAATACGAGTTATCTGCTTAAGGGTGGGATAACTATCTTGGAAGAATTCAATATTGACTTGCACCGCAAAGTGCTGTTCGGAACATAGGGTAGCTGTTGATCTACCTCGCTATCGCTCTATTTAGGCAGCTGAACCGCACAATCTAAGGCGCCGCGAAGCCTGTTTACAAATTCTACGACGCTTCCTTCTCTGTCCTAGTCCCTGATTCTTAATTCATACAGGAGAAATTCCTTTCTCAAATGAGATACGGTAGTCACATCTCGTGCATCCATATTTACCGATGATAACCTGAAGCATACCACACACACAGTACCAATAAGTACAGTTTGCTTAACAATATTCCTTAAAATATTTTACTAAAATGCCAAATTTTCTTTAACGCGAAACCACGCTCTTGCTACCATATGGCACCGAGTGAATTGTTTCGCATGGTAAGCAAGATATCTGGAGTGGTAAGGTCCGGTAGCCCGAAAACAAATTAAAAATTCTCATAAGATTTTTTATTTAAACCCAGACATGTGTTGCAAGGAAATTTGACATGTTACAACAACCAAATGTTGTTGTTGTGGTCCTCAGTGCAGAGACTGGTTTGATGCAGCTCTCCATGCTACTCTATCCTGTGCAAGGTTTTTTATCTCCCAGTACCTACTGCACCCTACATCCTTCTGAATCTGTTTAGTGTATTCATCTCTTGGTCTCCCTCTACGATTCTAACCCTCCACGCTGCCCTCCAATACTAAATTGGTGATCCCTCGATGCCTCAGAATATGCCATATCAACCGATCCCTTCTCCTAGTCAAGTTGTGCCACAAATTTCTCTTCTCTCCAATTCTATTCAATACCTCCTCATTAGTTATGTGATCTACCCATCTAATCTTCAGCATTATTCTGTAGCACCACATTTCGAAAGCTTCTATTCTCTTCTTGTCTAAACTATTTATCGTTAACGTCTCACTTCCATACATGGCTACATTCCATACAAATACTTTCAGGAACGACTTCCTGACACTTAAATCTATACTCGATGTTAACAAATTTTTCTTCTTCAGAAACGCTTTCCTTGCCATTGGCAGTCGACATTTTATATCCTCTTTACTTCGACCATCATCAGTTATTTTCCTCCCCAAATAGCAGAACTCATCTATTACTTTAAGCATCTCATTTCCTAATCTAATTCCCGCAGCATCACCCGATTTAATTCGACTACATTTCATTATCTTCGTTTTGCTCTTGTTGATGTTCATCTTATATCCTCCTTTCAAGACACTGTCCATCCCTTTCAGCTGCTCTTGCAGGTCCTTTCTGTCTCTGGCAGAATTACAATGTCATCGGCGATCCTCAAAGTTTTTATTTCTTCTCCGTGGATTTTAATTCCTACTTCGAATTTTTCTTTTGTTTCCTTTACTGCTTGGTCAATATACAGATTGAATAACATCGGGGATAGACTACAACCCTGTCTCACTCCCTTTCGAACCACTGCTTCCCTTTCATGCCCCTCGACTCTTATAACTGCCATCTTGTTTCTGTACAAATTGTAAATTGCCTTTTTCTCTCTGTATTTAACCACTGCAACCTTCAGAATCTGAAAGAGAGTATTCCAGTCAACATTGTCAAAAGCTTTCTCTAAGTCTACAAATGCTAGAAAAGTAGGTTTGCCTTTCCTTAATCTTTCTTCTAAGATAGGTCGTAAGGTTAGTATTGCCTCACGTGTTCCAATATTTCCACGAAATCCAAACTGATCTTCCCCGAGGTCGGTTTCTACCAGTTTTTCCATTCGTCTGTAAAGAATTCGTGTTAGTATTTTGCAGCCATGGCTTATTAAACTGATAGTTCGGTAATTTTCACATCTGTCAACACCTGCTTTCTTTGGGATTGGAATTATTATATTCTTCTTGAAGTCTGAGGGTATTTCGCCTGTCTCATACGTGTTGCCCACTAGATGGTAGAGTTTTGTTAGGCCTGGCTCTCCAAAGGCTGTCAGTAGTTCTAATGGAATGTTGTCTATTCCCGAGGCCTTCTTTCGACTTAGTTCTTTCAGTGCTCTGTCAAACTCTTCACGCACTATCATATCTCCTATTTCATTTTCATATACATTCTCTTCCATTTCTATAACATTGTCCTCAAGAGCATCGCACTTGTATAGACCCTCCATATACTAACAATCAAATAGTGCAACATATAAAATTCTATGCCTTTTGCAAAATTAAAAGAAGGATTATAATAAGTTTACTTTTATTTACACCAAATCTGACCTGGTACCACAATAAATCATATAGAAAAAGTGCTTCAGCTTCTTGTAACTTGAATCTTAATTGACTCGAAATGTATACTGACTGAATTAAAATGAACCGAAAGAGTCACGGAGAAGTGAAGATAAATGGTTTACTCCCTTTTTTGACAGGGATTACAGGTAATAAACCAACATTTGACCAACATGAGATATGTATTTTACATTATGAAGATTGTACGAGTAATCTATCTTTTCAAGTGAAAACTCTAGATGGAATAGATACAAATGGATTCTTCCGCCACCACACGAACCGGCGAAACAGAGTACAGGAAAGAGACTGACACTTATAAACAACAGAGTCAACCGTTCTTGATACCACAACTCACTAATTACTATAATAAATATTTAGTCAAGTTCTCCATGACATATCAGTTGAGAACAATTAGTAATAACTTTAGCTGACTCACTGCAATTAGTTCAGTCCGTGAAGTCTAGAGTTTGTTTCACATTAAACAATAATACCAATAGTTCACAGAGAAGGTGCAGATCAATTAACTGTAGCCGCAACCGGCGTGTGGCTATTATCTGAACAAGAGCAGGTGCCAACCAGATATCATGAGACACAGTGTTCAATCTTTCAAACGCAAATCCTCACCGGTAACAACGGCCGGCGTGCAGTCACTCTGATGCAGTTGCAGTCCGGACGTTTAACATGGTCTTCAAGCCAGCAACGGACCAACTCCAAAACGATCAGGGGCATGTATAGTAGAAAAACAAATTACTTTGGTACAACGGATTCGATCCGAGCAGACCATTGCTCACAATGAGAAATCTGGAAAAGGTATTGAATTTCAGGGAGAGGGCCGGCCGCGGTGGTCTAGCGGTTCTAGGCGCTCAGTCCGGAATCGCGCGACTGCTACGGTCGCAGGTTCGAATCCTGCCTCGGGCATGGATGTGTGTGATGTCCTTAGGTTAGTTAGGTTTAAGTAGTTCTAAGTTCTAGGGGACTGATGACCACAGATGTTAAGTCCCATAGTGCTCAAAGCCATTTGAACCATTTTTTTTTTTTCAGGGAGAGGTAACGAAAATTATGTACTTTGACGATGGTATCGTAATTTTGTCAGAGAGGGAAAATGATGTGGAAGAGCACTTGAAAGGAATCGACAGTGTTGTGAAACGAGGTTATATGATGAACATCAAGAAAAGTAAAACAAAGGTAATAGAATGCAGTCGAATAAATCAGGCGATGTTGAGGGAATTGTATTAGAAAATGGAACACTGGAGGTGGCAATTGAGTTCTGCAATTTGAACAGCAAAATAACTGATGATGGGTGAAGTAGAGATGATATAAAATGAAGACTGGTTGCACCAAGGAAACCATTTCTGAAAAAGAGGAATCTGTTAACATCTAACATAAATTTAAGTGTTAGGAAGTCTTTTATTAAGGTGTTTGTATGGTGTGTAGCCTTTTATAGTAGTGAAACGTGCACGATAAGCAGTTCAGACAAGAATTATGTATAAACTTTTGAAATGTGCTGCATAAGAATGTTGAAGTGTAGATTGGTAGATCGAGTAACTAATGAAGAGGTCCTGTTGTTCTTGTTATGGTCTTTCCAAAGATTTGTTTGATACAGACCTGCACACTATTCTATTCTGTGCAATACTCTTCATCTCCGAATAACTGCTGGAAGCTACATCCATTAAACCTGTTTAATGCATTCATCTCTTACTCTCTGTCCATAATTTTTGCCCTCCCCCCTCCCTCTACCCACACGCCCAGTGGCACACTGACAATTCCTTGATGCCTCAGAACGAGTCCCAACAACAGATTCCTTCTTTTCGTCAAGTTGTACTGTACATTTCTTTTCTCCCTAATTCGATTCAGTAGCTCTTCATTAGTTACGCGATCTACCTATCTAATCTTCAGCCTTCTTCTACAACACCACGTTTCAAAAGCGTCTGTTTTCGTGTTCTTTTCTTGTCTGAACCTCTTAGAATCCACTTATCACTTTAGTGCTAGGCTAAAAACCAGACAAATACATTTCTAACACTTACATTTTTATTTGATGTTAACAAATTACTCTTTTCCGGAAATGATTTTCTTGCTGTTGAAAGTCTGCATTTTATATCCTCTCTACTTTGGCCATGATCTGTTATTTTGCTGCCCAAATAGCAAGACTGAACTACTACTTTCAGTGTGTCACTTGCTTAACTAACCTCCGCAGCATCGCCCGATTTAATAAGACTATAGTCCATTATCCTAGTTTTACTTCAGTTGACGCTCTGTTTTAATATCTTTCGAATACACTGCCCTTACCGTTAACCTTACAGGTTATTTCGCTGTATCATTATGAGTCTAACTGCAGCAACGATATATGGTATGTACCAGTATCTGCCAAGTAATTTTAAATATTAGGTAGTAAATAAACTTTTTCTTTAAGTAACGTTCAAATCTTATGGAAAACTGCAAAATGTGTGTTTGTTTGTCATCTGTTTCGTGTGGGGCGCAGCAAATAAATAAGTGGCAACCGAATGTGATCTTCACCCATATACGAGATAGTGGCGTCGCAAAACAGTTTTCAACGAACTGTCGGCCCCGGGAAAGAACAAGATGCCACATACTACACTTACTTGCTATGTTCACTATTTTTAACAACGTGAACTTGTGAAAAAATGTAATACGAAACGATTTATTTTCAGTTCTGATTGAGCTTTTTATCAATCAATAACTCTACAAACCATAAATACTTCAACATATTAAGTAATTGTTTAAAGTTTTACATGGCAAAGAATGTATAATGTTCTTAGTAATAAGTCCTTGAAAGTGTTTAAGTGAATACAAACGTGTTTGCGAAGCTATTTTATCACAAGTTACTATTGGAATTACTTTGAGAGGCATATACCGAAGCATTCTTAATATCCATCAAGCATATAAAGTCAAACTAATAATTTGTGGTAAAGCTCAAGAACTGATGGACTACGATCTCTGGCCTTATGAAATTACAACTGCGTGAAACCGACGAGGAGTTTTTGAAATTAGAAAGGATAGAAACTGAATATAATAAGGCACCACGGAAAGATAGGATAACGACAGAAACGTTGAAGGCAGAGATGGAACGCTTCAGAAAGAGATATACAATGTCATAAGTGAAGTAAGGAGAAACGAGGAGATCCCAAAAGAGCGGAAGTCAGCTACCATTATCCCGCTGCACTAAAAAAACAGAAAAAGGAATTGTAGTAGGTAATTATAGAGGTATTCCTCTGCTGAGAATACCGTACAAAGAGTTATCATTCATAATTCTTGAAATGTTGAGGCCTTTTGCTGAAGAGATTGTTGGAGAGTATCAGGCAGGTTTTCATGCAGAAAGGTCAACCGGGGACCAATTTTCACCATGACACAATGAAACTTATCTTAATAACAATAATAAGATTGTTATTACTTATTAAACTTTTTACTCACTGTCAGTATTCTCAAAATGGTTCATTCTCTTTCCTCATCTCAAATGTAATCAGTAAATCAATATAAAAATCTTGTCACAAACCTCAGTTACAAAAGAATGTATCTGCCTTATACAGTCATAAATTGATTTTTTTCTATTTAAAACTCTTTTACGTACTGTGAAGCACATCTACAATAATTGATCTAAGAAATGCTACATTGCAAAATTTTACGAGCTTGTCTAACTACTGGGAAGGGAAGTAGATGAAAAAGGAGAAAAAGTGTTCGTTTTGTTGAACACAGCATGCTAACTGTTTCTATTGAAATAAAAATGTTATTACGGAGTCAGTCATCTGCCTGTCATCTCACTGTCAGTATTCTCAAAATGGTTCATTCTCTTTCCTCATCTCAAATGTAATCAGTAAATCAATATAAAAATCTTGTCACAAACCTCAGTTACAAAAGAATGTATCTGCCTTATACAGTCATAAATTGATTTTTTTCTATTTAAAACTCTTTTACGTACTGTGAAGCGCATCTACAATAATTGATCTAAGAAATGCTACATTGCAAAATTTTACGAGCTTGTCTAACTACTGGGAAGGGAAGTAGATGAAAAAGGAGAAAAAGTGTTCGTTTTGTTGAACACAGCATGCTAACTGTTTCTATTGAAATAAAAATGTTATTACGGAGTCAGTCATCTGCCTGTCAAACGTAAGTAAAATCCGCGGCCACAAGGAGTTCTAATCTACGTATGTACTAACAAAGAAATAATATCTAAGAAGCATCTGCCTAATGTGCTGTGCTATACAATGAATAGTTGATGTACAAAGACTACCACTAAACATCGTGGAACCAACAGCGATCATGTGAAACAAAGTGGTGTTGATCTGCTGAGGAAAACAACTGTAAAATTACGAACATAAACACAGGTAAAATCTCTCATAACCAGAGTGAACAAACAGTCTTCTACAGGCAAAAAAATCGTTTGGAATATCACGAAAAATCAAATGTAGCATCCTCTCCAACACTTATCAATAACCTCCTTTCTCAATGGATACGAAATCCGTTTCTCAGGCAACAAAATTACTAAATATTAATAGTAAGAAAATCACAAGTTCCTTAACCATATTGCCATCTTCCGAGGCATCATCAATACATGGCTTAAAAATATATCACATCAAGCTACTCCACAACATCATGTCATATCCACTATCAAAATTCCTCAAATACGTCATCATTCATCTTCAGATCAACTAAACAAACATTGTTTCTTGCCTTGTTTCTTAAATTTTATGATGGTTACTGAACAATCTTGGTTTTGGGGTATAAGCCCATTTTCAAGTACATTACTTGAATCTGTAATTTACTTCAAAATGGGCTTATAACCTGAAACATAGGTTGCGCACTAACCATAATAATATTAATGAAACAGTGTTTGTGTAATTAATTTACAATGTTTCACCAAGAACCCCAAGTTGATTCAATTAAAATCATCTTCAGATCAATGACTTTGCTCAGAAATGCTGCCTTTGCCATAATGTGACTCAGTAGTCCTTGCATAAAATAGCTAATTCTTCCAGCATTTTAGCAACTCCTTCAAAGAAATGTTAAATGAACTGCACAAACGTCCAATCTCATTTACCATTAACGAAAAATCTACTGTATAACACCGTCTCCCCATAAGAAAAAATTATTAACTTGTTCTCGTACCTGTGATACCATTTTTTAATGTGTTTATCATTTGATTGATCCCCATTTCATTTTATTTTGTTCTCCTGGTTCTATCTTTAAAAATAAATTGCATGACGCATAGTCTGTGAAATGTAATCTTCAACAGTGAAGTAAATTGTATCAAGACATGCACGCGAGGCAGAAATACAAGAAATTATTCACTCTGCATCATCAAAAAAATCAAAATCTACTCTCTAAGGCTTCCACTTACATCTACAAGATAAATAAGATGCATGTGTACGGACTGAAGTAAAAATTTATTTTAATTCTACATATGTACAAATGTTCCAAAATGTTATAGACAAATAGTCTTGCTGGCTGCATTCTCAACTTGTGTGGACTGTATAAAAACAGTAAAAGCAGACATCATTCGGAAACTTTTTACATTGGAAATGTGGTGTATGACAAGGTTGCGTTTAGTCTGGAATGATTCCACCTCAAAAGCATTGTGATGAGAACTTCGACGAATGAGATAAGAACCGTTGTAAGTTAAAAAGAATTTGCTGAAGGTGTGTTTACCTTTGTGTGATATGCGGTGTGAACGAACTAAGACTTTTTCATCTACCTGGAAATTTATGTCTCTGCCTTTTGTCTTTTGATGTGGTTTTCTTTTGTCTGCTGTTGCTTGATGTTTGCTAGTGCAATGTCTATTATTTGGTGATGTCGTAAGCATCGTGGCTTGGTACAGTTTCTGTAGTTCTGTATGGTGGTAGTTTGTTTTTGAACTCTAAGAAAGTAGAAGTAGAATCGTTTGGTAAAGAATTCATGATATTCTGAATAATATTGGTGTATTTGTTCCATTCTCTGTGTTTCTTGTGACAGTAAAGTTTGCACATTTCCCAGTTTCCTTCATGATTCTTAGCTGGATTAGATGAGGCATGGTAGCGGGATATAAAAATTGACTTAATCTTCCTACTGTTCAAGGTGCGAATCCAAAAACTTGATCTAAATTGAGGCCCATTGTCAGAGAAAACAGTTTCAACATGACCCACTTCTCCTAAGAAGTTCTTAACAAATGCCACTCAGACAGTTTTCGCAGTTGCTTTCTTCAATGCTATGAAAGAAACGAACTTGGTAGTAAGCTCTATAGCTACAAAAATGTACGAATAACATTGTCTGATAGTTGTAACAGGTTCATACAGGTCTACGGTTGCTAAATGATATGGTTAACAGGAACGATAGGGTATAACTGAGCAAAGTATGAAGTAGTTGATGTTTTAGTCTTTTGCCATAATTTACATTTCGCTAGAACTCATCGAATCAGTTTTTCCATGTTGAAGTATGTAAAAAAATTTCCGTGCTCCCTAGTGTGCATAACTTAGACGAATGTACCGTATAAGTTTGTTACCTAAATATTCGGGAGTACCAATAAGCCATGTAATACTATCAGGTTTCAGACGTTTGAAAAGAAT
Organism: Schistocerca nitens; assembly: GCF_023898315.1. NCBI lineage: Eukaryota > Metazoa > Arthropoda > Insecta > Orthoptera > Acrididae > Schistocerca > Schistocerca nitens. The sequence continues at coordinate 802,488,182 of NC_064617.1, read as the reverse complement.
GTCGTTTCTTACCGTGTAAAAGAGTCTAGCTGAAGAGTAGGTTTCGTCACGCCACTTAATGTTTCTATATATCGGATCTTTGCCCTGTTCCCTTGAAATGTCACTTAAAGCTGATGAAACGTGATTTTAGAATGCTACATGTTGTATGTGCAACACATTGAAATTGGATTGACAAACAATCGCCGCGCGGAGTGACCACGCGGTCTATGGGGGGCGTCATGTCACGGATTGCGCGACTCCTCCCGCCGGAAGTTCGAGTCCTCCCTCAGGCATGGATGTGTGTGTTGTTCTTAGCATAAGTTAGTTTAAGTAGTGTGTAAGTCTAGGGACCGATGACCTCATCAGTTTTGTCCCTTAGGAACTCACACACATTTGAACATCTGACAAAAAATCTGTAGATGAGCCACTTTGTGTTTCTCCAGGAGATAGTGATAAAGCATTAGGTACATTTTCTACACCGGGAATCTATACTATGATAAAGCTAAATTCTTGCCCATCTTATTTATCGCTCATGAGAATCTTGGGCTGTTATGAGAAATTGTAACGCTCGGTGGTCTGTGTAAACTTTAGTGAGTCTTATGGCTAAGAAAAGTCGAAATTTAATGAAACTCCGAATTACTGCCAATTCCTCGAGCTCAGTGATGGAATAATTACGTTCAGAAGGTCATAATACTCGACTTGCAAATGCGATACTTTTTTGAACAGTAACCCACATTCTTTAATCTCTTGGAATAGATATACGCCACCTGCCGTCTTTGAACTGTCAGTAGCCAAACAAAAGTCGCGAAAAAGGTCGGGGTATGAAGGTAATGGTGCACCTAGCAAAGCCTGATTTAAAGTGTCAAATTCCTTTTGAGCACGTTCTTCGCAGCACCAGTTTGCATTTTTACCACTAAGCTGACATAACTGTGGAGTGTCAAGAGCCTTGTAACGAACGAAACGACTGAAGAAATTTATGAGGCCAAGAAAACATCTCACTTGGCGTTTAGTTGTTGGAGTAACAATATCTCGAATGGCCTGAAATTTGTGTGGATAAGGTTTAATTCCAGACGTTGAAATCATATGTCCTAAAAATTTAAATGAAGTCTTTCCACATTCTTATTTATTCAGATTCACGGTAATCCAGTGTTTTGAAAACAAACCTAACATTGAGTTTAAAGTACTATTGTGTTGGTTCCACGTTTTCTCCGCAATGAGTATGTGATCGACTTATGCAGTGATTCTGTTCTATAATTCTTTAGGTAGAATGGAGTTCAATCCTCTGATAAATGCTGCTGAAGAAATATTCAAGATGAAAGAGAGTTTGCGAAATTGGTAACACATTCGAAAGCAAAGAAATGCTGTATTTGTGACGGTTTGGATGCAGTTCAATTTGTCAAAACTGGACTTCAAATCAAGAATAGAAAATACGGTGATACCACAAACTTTCTGTAACAATTCGTCTAAGGTTTGTGATTTGTCTATTTCTGGTACAATGTTCTCATTTATTTGTCTCGAATCCAGAACAAGTTTGAGAAATTCGTCTTTCTTCTGTACGATGTGTTGTGGACTGTTGTAATGGCTCGCTGCTGTTTCAATGATGCCTTGCTGAAGCACGGATGCAATCCCCTCTTTTTCTTCATCTTTATAAATGAATGAAATAGTGTAATGTCTCCCTACAAAAGGATGGTGCGGTTTCACTTGAAATTCGTAAAGAAAACCCCTAATGGTTCCCGGAATGCTGACAAAAAAAAAGGTCAAATGGTTCTGTACACTATGGGACTTAACATCTGAGGTCATCAGTCCCGTAGAACTTAGAACTACTTAAACCTAACTAACCTATGGACATCACACACATCCATGCCCGAGGCAGGATTCGAACCTGCGACCGTAGCGGTCGCGCTGTTCCAGACTGAAGCGCCTAGAACCGTTCGGCCACCCCGGCCAGCTGTAGTCGAAAACATGAGCATGCGTTTGAAGAATCTTCTATAATTGTTATTTGTCGTGGTGAGACGGGGTTTTGCAACTGTCTACTTTAGTCTGTATTACCTCCAAGTACTACTGACGGCCTTGGGAGAGCCAGTCCTGACAAAACTCTACCATCTGGTGAGCAAGATGTATGAGACAGGCGAAATACCCTCAGACTTCAAGAAGAATATAATAATTCCAATCCCAAAGAAAGCAGGTGTTGACAGATGTGAAAATTACCGAACAATCAGTTTAATAAGCCACAGCTGCAAAATACTAACGCGAATTCTTTACAGACGAATGGAAAAACTAGTAGAAGCCAACCTTGGGGAAAATCAGTTTGGATTCCGTAGAAATATTGGAACACGTGAGGCAATACTGACCCTACGACTTATCTTAGATGAAAGATTAAGGAAAGGCAAACCTATGTTTCTAGCATTTGTAGACTTAGAGAAAGCTTTTGACAATGTTGACTGGAATATTCTCTTTCAAATTCTATAGGTGGCAGGGGTAAAATACAGGGAGCGAAAGGCTATTTACAATTCGTACAGAAACCAGATGGCAGTTATAAGAGTCGAGGGACATGAAAGGGAAGCAGCGGTTGGGAAGAGAGTGAGATAGGGTTGTAGCCTCTCCCCGATGTTATTCAATCTGTATATTGAGCAAGCAGTAAAGGAAACAAAAGAAAAATTTGGAGTAGGTATTAAAATCCATGGAGAAGAAATAAAAACTTTGAGGTTCGCCGATGACATTGTAATTCTGTCAGAGACAGCAAAGGACTTGGAAGAGCAGTTGAACGGAATGGACAGTGTCTTGAAAGGAGGATATAAGATGAACATCAACAAAAGCAAAACGAGGATAATGGAATGTAGTCGAATTAAGTCGGATGATGCTGAGGGAATTACATTAGGAAATGAGACACTTAAAGTAGTAAAGGAGTTTTGCTATTTGGGGAGCAAAATAACTGATGATGGTCGAAGTAAAGAGGATATAAAATGTTGACTGGAAATGGCAAGGAAAGCGTTTCTGAAGAAGAGAAATTTGTTAACATCGAGTATAGATTTAAGTGTCAGGAAGTCGTTTCTGAAAGTATTTGTATGGAGTGTAGCCATGTAAGGAAGTAAAACATGGACGATAAATAGTTTAGACAAGAAGAGAATAGAAGCTTTCGAAATGTGGTGCTACAGAAGAATGCTGAACATTAGATGGGTAGATCACATAACTGATGAGGAGGTATTGAATAGAATTGGGGAGAAGAGGAGTTTGTGGCACAACTTGACAAGAAGAAGGGACCGATTGGTAGGACATGTTCTGAGGCATCAAGGGATCACAAATTTAGCATTGGAGGGCAGCGTGGAGGGTAAAAATCGTAGAGGGAGACCAAGAGATGAATACATTAAGCAGATTCAGAAGGATGTAGGTTGCAGTAAGTACTGGGAGACGAAGAAGCTTGCGCAGGATAGAGTAGCATGGAGAGCTGCATCAAACCAGTCTCAGGACTGAAGACCATAACAACAACAACCTCCAACACATTTGTTGGCTATTCATCATGAGCAAGAAAATTGTGTTATTTAACTGTGTTGTATACCAACCAATGCTTTTGCTTGAAGTTGAGAAATGTAGTCTGTTGATGTCTATAAGCTTTGTTCAAATGTTTTATGAAATCTGAACGTCGCTGTCGTACAGTGATACGAAAGAATTATTGAAATCCGATACTGGTTTGTCTTTGTTCAGAAAATCATACCCAGTATTTCTTCTGTTGTAAATAGAGGAACGATGAGAAAATTTGCGAAAAAAGTGTGACTTTCTATCATGAATACCAGATGTGTTTATGGTTTGACATCAACTCATTTTCCTGCAACAGCACCTTTTATTTTAATTTTTTTATTTTATTATTATGAATTCCTTTAACTCCTTATGTGGTGCATAGGGCTGCATCACCATTTTGTTTTGTCTTCTGCTAGTATTTTCATTTCTGACCATCCTATTCCTTTTTGCTAACCTTCTGCTTCAACTAATCGTCTCCACGTCATTTGGGGCCTGCCTCGCCTCCGTCGTCCATGAGGGATCCAAAAAAGTGCTTCTTTCGCAATATGTTCATTTGGTTTCCTAAGTGTATGTCCTAACTATCTCCTCTTCCTGCTTCTTATTTGCAGCTCAACTGGCTTCTGGCTGGTTCATTCCCAGAATGTTTCGTTAGAGATAACATTTGGCCAACGTACCGCCAGGATGTTCCTCAGACAGCTGTTGTTGAATGTCTGCAGCTTATGGACTAGCTGCTTTGTCACTCTCCATGTGTCACATCCATACAGAAGCATAGATACATTACTTTCAAATATCCGCAATTTGGTCCTCAATGTTATTTCCTTCGATCTCCAGATAGAGCGGAGAGTTGTAAAAGCGCCTTTGGCTTTGTTGATGCGGCTGTTTATGTCCTCTGTTGCACCACTGCATGGTGTAATCATGCTTCCATGGTAGCAAAACTTACCCATTCTTTCGATTACCTGGCTTCCAAGCTAAAAATCAGCGGTGTTATTATTTGCCTGCACGTCTTTTGTCATTAATTTTCAAACCGATTTTCTTCGCCACAGAGTTCAGATCTTTTAGTTTCTCTTTCACGTCGTTGAGGCTGTGGGATAGAAGGCAATGGTCATCTGCAAAATCTAGATCTTCTAGATGTGTTACATTGCTCCATTTTATTCCTCTCACTTTATCCAATGCTTGCGCCATTACAAGATTCAGTACTATGTTAAATAATATCGGTGAGAGAATTCACCCTTGCTTAGCTCCTGTTTTCACTGCTATTGGATCCGAAAGCAGACCTTGATGTTGAGCGTCGCACGTGTAGTTTTCGTACATTAGAGCAATTATTTTCTTGGGAATTCCAAAAGTTTGCAGTGAGCTCCATATTTTTGTTCTAATTATACTGTCGAAGGCCTTTTTAAAGTCTACAAACAGCATGTAAAGCGGCGATTGGTATCCATATGAATGTATTATTCTCAAGGTATGGTTCAAATGGCTCTGAGCACTATGGGACTCAACTGCTGTGGTCATCAGTCCCCTAGAACTTAGAACTACTTAAACCTAACCAACCTAGGAACATCACACACATCCATGCCCGAGGCAGGATTCGAACCTGCGACCGTAGCAGTCGCACGTCTCAAGGTATTTATCTGGTCAATGCAAGAGCGACCTTACCTGACTGCTGCTTGTTCTCTTCTTAGTTTCTTGTCTATATATGCTTTTATCCTATTTAGGATTATTCGCGAGACGATATTGATTGGGATTGACAGCAGGGTGATGCCTCTCCAATTATTACAAACCGATAGGTCTCCTTTCTTGGAGAGCTTGATGAGCAAGCCTCTGTTCCAACCATTCGTTACGTTTTCATTCATACATATGGCTGTCAGCAGTGGTTACAAAATTTCTGCTGTAATAGAGGGATCTACTTTAAGTAATTCTGGACTGATGTTGTCCAGGCCCGGAGCTTTTCAAATGGTTCAAATGGCTCTGAGCACTATGGGACTTAACTACTGAGGTCATCAGTCCCCTAGAACTTAGAACTACTTAAACCTAACTAACCTAAGGACATCACACACATCCATGCCCGAGCCAGGATTCGAACCCGCGACAGTAGCGGTCACGCGGTTCCAAACTGAAGCGCTTAGAACCTCACGGCCACACCGGCCGGCGGAGCTTTTCCCTCATTTATTTGTTGGACTGCTTTAGCGATTTATTCTTTGCGTTGCAGTTCTACGTTAATTGACATATCCCGTGGGAGTCCTTCCCCATTCACATTCAGTTGAGTTACATTGTCATCTGTAGTTTCACGGTTATTTCCACCTCTGCACTTGGTCTTCTCGATTTGTGAGTAGTTTTCCTTACTTGTCCTTGATTGGCATATCACCCCATTATTTGACAGTTCCCTTGTGATGCTATATAGTGTCTTGTTATTGTCTCTGTTACTGCCGCCTCCGCCTTAGCACCGTGATTATTGAAGAAGGTTCTCTTATCTTTTCTCAAACTCCTCTTCGACATCTTATTTAACATGCAGCGCTCCTGCTGGATTTATTCTTTTACTTCCCTTATCTGGGCGCAATTTAGCCGGAGATATGCCTTCCTCCTCTGCTGTATTGCATCCCAAGTATGGTCAGAGATCCAGTCTTGTCTGCCGTGGTCCTTTGTTTCCAGAATTTCTTCAGCAGTCCGTGCATGGGTTGTTTTCACTGCATCCTATTGACCCTCAATGTCATTCTCTTCGATTCCTCCGCTAAGCGCTTCGAAACGAGTTCTCAGTTGGATCGAGAACTCCTTTGGGACTTTTGTATCGTCTAACTTTCCAAAATTAAACTTAAACCTCTTTGCCCTCAGTGTCTCTTGTGTGCAGATATTTTTAGATGGACTGTTGCTAGCATAAGGTGGTGGTCGCTACCGATATCTGCTCCTTTTTTATTCCTCACATCTTGGAGTGATCTTCGCCATCTCCTGCTGATTGCAAAGTGGTCTATCTGTTTCTCTGTTCTGCCGTCTGATGAAACCCGCGACGCTTTGTGACACCGTTTATGGGGGTAAATGGAACCTCCAACGATCATGTTAAACGTGCCGCACAAGTCTGTGAGACGTTCTCCATTGTCATTTCTGGTGCCCATCCCATGTTGTCCGACAACCTGCTCTATCCTATGGTTGTCATTCCCAATTTTTGCATTACAGTCACCCATCAGCAGGAGGATATCTCTTTTCCGTACTTTTGCAGTGCTCTTGGAGTCTGCTATACAACTTGTCTTTCTCTTCATCCTGTCAATTTTGCGTAATGGTAAAGTAGGACAAGATTCGTGTAAATTACATTTGTTGAATTCTGAATCGGTGATAACTGTGATGGGAGAGCCTGAGTCTAAAACTACGTTTAAAGTGTGTATGTTCCTGTTTGTATACTGATGACTGGGTGGTACAAGTGTTTCAGTGGTTCTTCTTTCTCTCGTAATTGCAAACCTCTAATATCTTCTAAACAGATCATATTTTCAATAATATTGTCTGAATGAGTAGTATCCTGTGTTGTCTCGTCGAGCGCGTCTTCTGGCGCCTGCACTTCTAGTCATTGTCTATCTCCACTGTCGTGTCTCTGTGCGTTAGCTGACGAAATTTCAAGTATCTGTACTGTTCTTTATTGTTCCAGATTACTCGGATAATGCTGCTGTGGATGAAAACAGCTATCTGGTTTATTTAAAGATATACGAGGGCGGTTCAGAAAGTAACCTCCGATTGGTCACAGTGCGGGTTGTGGGGGGAGTAGCGACGCCATCTGTGCGTTCACGCACTCAACAGGTCAGTCGGCATCAAGCCGTGGTCGAGTGAACGTCGTACCTGCGCTAGTTTAGTTTTTGTGGCAGTTTGAAATGTGTGCTGCAATAGAAAACCCCGCCAAATGTGAAGTGCGTGCTGTCATAAGGTTTTTTACAGCCAAAGGATATTCTGCAGCAGCTATTCATCGTGAGCTTTGTGCCGTGTACGGACCAAGAGTTATGAGTGAAGGAGTTGTCGGTGAATGGGTACGTTTATTTAAAAGTGGACGAGAAAACGTTCATGATGAAGAGAGGAGTGGTAGACCATCATTGGTGACTGACGAACTCGTTCAGACAGTTGATGCAAAAGTTCGTGAAAATCAACGTTTCTCAATGTCGGAGTTGTCTACTGGTTTTCCACAGATTTCTAAGACTCTCTTGTACGAGATAGTGACAGCAAGATTGGGTTACCGTAAGTTCTGTGCACGATGGGTGCCCAAAATTCTTACCGACCACCACAAAACTCAAAGAATGGCCTCTGCATTAGACTTTCTGTCACGTTATGAGGACGAAGGAGAACCATTGTTAAACAGAATCGTGACCGGTGACGAAACCTGGATTAAGTACGTGAACCCTGAGACAAAAGAACAATCAAAGATGTGGGCACATTCAAATTCGCCTACCAAACCAAGAAAAGCCTCGCAAGATTTTTCTGCCAGAAAACTGATGGCAACGGTGTTTTGGGATGCCAAAGGGGTGTTGTTGGTTGAATTCATGGAACGTGGTACGACCATTAATCAAGACGTGTACTGTGAAACAATAAAAAAGTTACGACGGGCTATACAGAACAAACGCCGTGGTATGCTGACTTCCGGTATCGTTTTTTTGCACGATAACGCCCGTCCTCACTCTGCTCGCAGAACAATGGCCCTTCTTGAGTCCTTCAAGTGGGACGTTATCAACCATCCACCTTACAGCCCAGACCTGGCGCCAAGTGATTATCACCTCTTCATGCATTTGAAGAAATGGCTCGGGTCACAGCGGTTTGATGACGACGAAGAGCTCAAAGATGCGGTCACAGGCTGGCTCCAGGCACAAGCGGGTGATTTTTATGCAGAAGGAATTTCAAAGCTTGTGAAGAGATACGATAAGTGCCTCAATCGCTATGGAGACTATGTAGAAAAATAGTGCAAAGATGTAGTTGTAAGATGTATATATTAAAATATTTTTATTTAACTTGGTGTATTTTTTTAAATCAACCGGAGGTTACTTTCTGAACGGCCCTCGTATTTTGTTGGTTACTAAAGTTTCCTCTACTCCAGTTTACGTTATTCTTGTTTCCATAACTGTTATTTTGATTCTGACAGCGTTGTCTGCTGTCGTGTGAGTTCTGATGGTGTGGTCGTTTTCTGTGATTGCACAAACTGCTGTTTCTCTGTACGTCGTTATTTCCTGAATTATTATTGTGTGTGTATGTGTGTGTGTGTGTGTGTGTGTGTGTGTGTGTGTGTGTGCGTGCGTGTGTGTGTGTGTGACTGTGATCATGACTGTTGATGTGAGGAATGGTTCATGTTGCCTCTTGTGTTGAATGTCTGCTGGTTGTTGCGATGAAAATTATGATTCTGATGGTAATTGTTCTGATATGCTCCATTAAAGTTATAGTTGTTATAATTTTTGTTTCGAAATCGTCTGTCGTTGCCAGAATGGTTTCGTCTGTTGTCATTAAATGGCCCTGACTGACCTCTGTCTTTTCTGTCTCCATAGTTCCGGTATTTGTATGAAAAACTATTATTCCTATACTGAGTTTAGAACTCCTGAATCTCCAATAATTGCAAAATGTTTCGGAATGGGTGAATATTGTCTTTCTGGCATCCTGTCAGTAGCGAAATGCGTAATGTTCTTGAAAGTTTCGAAATGCAAAGTTGGATTAACGAAGGTGGACTGTAAGTTTCTAACAAATATTGGTTTTGTTGTACCATGTGTTCAAAAAATTGTGTGAGCGTTTCAAATTGCGAGTTTTCAGAGTCTGATAAATTTAGAAAATTTGACATCATGCTATGTTGTCTCAGACCAACATGCTGCAAGGAATGCGCTCTGAAATTCTTCAACTGAAAAACATTGTCGTGCAATCGGTCTCATTGTCATTGCTTGTTCTTCTTCCAAAAAACTGCAAATAAATTCTAATTTATGTTGACTGGCCAATTAGGTGGTAATGAAAAACTAAGCTGCTGGACCCAGTCTTAACGGGTGTAAGTTGTTTGCTCCATTTCGAAAAACTTTAAATTTCCTTACTGATAAAATGTGTTTGTAGCCAAAGCTGTCGTATCTGTGTATCGTTAGAATTTTGTCTATTGGAGTAAGTGCGAGAATGTTCGTGCGTTTGCACAAAGTCTCTTTCTCTCAAAGATTTGCTTAAATGTTGCTGTCGAATATTTTCCATTTTGCATTCGTTATAGTTTTCTCTGTGGTTGTGACTACAATCCTGAGAAGTTAATCTCTTTTTAATTTCTGCAAGATGAGTGAGAATTTTGTTCAGTACTTGCTTGTGCTGTGTGTCAAGTGCCATCTGTCCTTGTTTGCCGGCCGCGGTGGCCAGCGCGGTTCTAGGCGCTGCAGTCCGGAACCGCGGGACTGCTACGGTCGCAGGTTCGAATCCTGCCTCGGGCATGGATGTGTGTGATGTCCTTAGGTTAGTTAGGTTTAAGTAGTTCTAAGTTCTAGGGGACTGATGACCTAATATGTTAAGTCCCATAGTGCTCAGAGCCATTTGAACCATTTTTTGTCCTTGTTTAAAATTTCCTAACAATTGCTATTCCTTTATTTCTGTAAAGTGTACCAGTTGGGTTCCATCTGACAGGTTATCGCCATTTAACTGTAACTGAATTACTGTACTTGAAAGGTCATCAAGCTGAGCTTTCCGTGTCTCGCACTGCTCCTTCGTTCTGGTATCGATCATTTTTGTGTCTGTTTCTGTTGTATCTTTTCTGAATGTGTGTATGACTTCTTTTGTAAAAGAGGTTACGACTGCACTAGGAATTACCTTTTTGATCTTAGCAATGATTAAAGCTTTGACTTGGCGGTAAGTGTTAGTGATTGCTTTAATCATTTTGTCTACCTCAGCCTATGTTTGTGAAAAACGTTCTATGTGTGTTGCTGTTATTTCCTCGATCCTAGAAGTTACATTCTGAATTTCTGTTTTAATTTTTTGGGTTAAATTCCTTTCAAGCAATTCTGTGCTTTCTTTTTGGAGTTTTGCTAGTTGCTTTTGACTAGATTTGAGTAAAATGTCAAATTGCTTTGCCATTGTTTTGTTATTTTCTTGTAATAACTGCTGAAGCGGAAGAACAAGGTCGTTGTTCTGCGAAGAGTTCGTAATGTTTGTTATGTGATGAACCGATATTATGAATGTAGTATTTGAAAAATTTTGCATTGTTGAAGTGTCTGTGGCTTTCAAAGGAGCTGAATTCGCAACATTTAATCTCGAATTTTGATTACCCTCAGAGAAGGGAATGTTCAGATTTGCAAAACCGTTGTTATCTGGATTCCGAATCGTGTCTGATTCATGAGTGTCGGTATTAATTGTACTTTGACTTCCGGACAGGACGTAACAGCTTCCTGCATTATTGCATCTAAATTAAAGTGGCTGTTATTAGCATCTACGTGATCTGAAATCACATTATTGTTATGTATGAATGCATGGTTTCGCGACGATATGAATAATATTTTTTTTTCTCGGGCTTCCAGCCGCGTCAGGTGGTTAAAATCCCACGATTACTACTTGCAATGTTGCTCGTCGTGTTAGCAAAAAAATTAATACAATGTTCAGATCAAATCAAATGATCAAAAATATAACAGTCAGCTCCTCTAATAGCTGGAAAGAAATACAATTTTGTTAGTAAACGGCGCAGGTATAAAGCACAATTATTATTATGAATAACGTAAGACCATAGCAGTACACTTACCTGATTTCACAAAAAAAAACCTTCCTGACGCCCTATTCTTGCAGGAAAGTTGACATGTGGAAGTTATCTTAATAGAATGATAAGATTGTTGTTATATGTTGGAAGTTTCGCTCGCTGTGAGTGTAAGCTACCTGTAAGCTTACGTAAACTTTGAACATAAGAGTTCGCTAACTTTTAACATAAGAATTCGACTGCGAGAATGTATTGTCAAATTTGACTGCGAGAAGGCAACTTGAATGTACATATTTGGTTCCTTGTCTGTTTAAACATTCGCAATGGCAAGAATACTGTCTGAATTCAACACTGTGACTCATTAAACTTTTAAACTGATAAATTGGCCCTGGAAAAACGCAATATTCCCTTTTTTTATCATTTAATCTTGGCTTACGTTTTGCATCGTAGAAACACCTTGACACTGCTCTCGTCTTGAAAGCGTGTCGCATTTGCTGAGCTACAACTAACTACTGAGGTATGGCTGGTGCAATGCGCTCTCTTTTATAACAACTCTTATTTTAGTATGGACTTTGGATGCGGACAGTGATTTGAGATAAATTATAACATCAAATGTAATTAGTTTTCTGATTAGAAAAGTACTACATTGAAAAATTATCTCTTTTACTGCTTCACAAACATTAATACACAAAAAATACAGCTATTAAGTGGACAGACGTAAGCAGTCTTTAACATCAAATGAGATCTTTTCCGAAATGCGACTTGTAAAAAGACATTAAATATTCAACGGTTATTCCTAGCCCCAGATTCAAATTGAAAATTATTCGTGGCTGTTTACCTTTACTCCAGTCTCTGGAGGTCTGAATCAAGAATGCGTAACTACAAGCTGCCGCAATAAAATGCAAAATCTGAAATGAATTACCTTAAGCCAAATCCTCTTCTAGTACTCATCAAAATAATCATAATAAAATATTCTACTCAAAATGTTTCAGTCTCTTTCCTCATCTCAAATAATTAATCAGTAAATCAACATGTTTTACTGGAAGTTTGGAAGGTAGGAGGTGAGGAACTGGCGGAAGTAAAGCTGTGAGGCCGGGCCGTGAGTCGTGCCTGGGTAGCTCAGTTGGTAGAGCACTTTCCCGCGAAAGGCAAAGGTCCCGAGTTCGAGTCTCGGTCCGGCACTCAGTTTTAATCTGCCAGGAAGTTTCTTAACATGTTTCACTTCCTCAGAATATAACTGCAGCCGTACCACTTGGCTTATGACACATCGCTGCTAACAATTGTGTCTTCTCATCTCAGGATTAAAAGCGCTCATCATCTCCCGCGCATCTTACAGCGCACAGATGGTCTAACCAAGCCTCCAGACGACACAGCATCTCTGATGACACTGCGTGCTTATAATTTCAAGCAGTACAGAGACGTTCATGACAACCAAATACTAGAGAAATGTCCAAAGTGATCTACAGCCCCCTATCAACAAATCTGGGAGAAGTGCTGGGAATTCAGGAACTGGTTCCTGGAAACATTTGTACATTTCTCAAAGGCTTATGATAGTACACACAGATTAAATATGTACATCTTGAGGCAGCCTGGCATACCAAGGAAGTTAATGAACTTGGTGAAGGTTTGTGCAGCGGGGACAAAATCCAAGGTGAAATATCAGGGGGAACTATCCAAGGAATTCAGCATCAGAATAGGTGTGAGACAAGGTGATGCCATTTCACCGTTGGTTTCCAATTTGGGCTTGGGAAAAGTAATTCTGGAAATGAAAAGAGAAGGCAAAGAAGAGAAACTAAGTGGAAGGACACAGCTGTTCGGATATGTAGAAGAAATTGCAGCCACAGGGCTGTCAGAGAAAGAGATGGCAGAGACTGTAGAGGACTTATCAGAGAATATCAGTGAGACTGGACTGAGAGGTAATACGAACAAGACGGAATGATAGAAGTATCTAAAGACGCCCCTAATAATGACACATTAGAGGTTGGAATATGGAACATAGCCTAAGTGAAAATTTTAAATACCTTGACACATCTTTCAATGGGCATAATAACCTAAAATAAGAAATTAATCACCGCACTGTCAATGAGTCAAAAAATTATTTCAATATGAGGCAGACAATGTCAATAAAATGTCGTAATTAACAGCAAACCTAAAGCCTATAACGCATTGATAATATCAGTTTTGTTATGGGATAGAAATCTTAAGCATCACAAAAAAGATGTAGGGAACCGCTCGATCTTTGAACGGAAAATCATGGGAAAGATTTTTGGATCAATCTGCGAAGAGAACGCCTGGAGAAGAAGAAAGAACCAGGAACTGCACCACCCCATGAAACAGCCAAACATCGTGCAGAAAATGGAGCCGCGGAGAATATCCCTGGCAGGGCACGTTACCAGGAGACCAGAGGAGTGCCATGGTACAGCTGTGCTTGCGGGAAAACCTGATGGAACCCGTCCGCTTGGAAGACCAAGGAAGCATTGGGAGGGTGAACTACAGAAGGATCTGCAGCATCTGTGTGTCCGTCAGGACTGGATCCAAAGCGCACAAGATCGCCATCTATGGAGGAACACTGTAAGGTTGGCGGGTCATCTTGATGGTTTGTGGTCGCCAATATGTATGTATGTATGTATGTAGAATGGATAGCCACAAGAGAGTGCTCGAGAGTGCATTTGCTATGAAGTGATTATACTGCGCACGGGATTAAATTAAAAAATGCAGTTATCTAGATGGACTTATTCCCTTTATCAGTGATTGTGCTGAGTGATACCCCGCATTAGGAATTATCTTTCGTTCTCTATCGTTGCGACGGGCTAAGTTTACTACCTGTAAATTTTCAGTTTATGGAAAGACGGGTCTATCCTTTGTCCATCGGCAGAAGTTATGAGATTTACACGTTACAAGTAGTCGATATATAGTTACAGGACTTAACATCAGAACTTTATTTTACGTGAACGTTGATACTGCACGTGTAAAGGCATATTGCAAACAGATACGCGGCATGGTTCGAATACCTGTGGTTGATATAGGAACCGAATCAACTGCGCTTATTAATCGCCACACGTTACGTGATCATATTGATTATACCTCTCTACGAATTAGTACCCACAATGTGACCCCAGAAAAGAGCTTCTTTTAGTACTAGGTGTTGAACTTTAATGACGATCCTGTCTTCTGATTTAGACTTGATTGTGGTTTAGAACATTATGAATTACCTTACAGAAAAAGATATATTGACAAATAGCAAGGATTCAGAAAACATCGTTCTTGTGAGACACAACTAGCTCTTTATTCTCATGAAGCAATGAGTGCTATCGACAGGAGATGTCAAATTGATTCCACATATTTAGATTCCCAGAAGGCTTTTGGCACCGTTCCTCACAGCGTCCTTTGATGAAATTGCGTGCCTTTTGAGTATCGCTTCAGTTGAGCAACTAGATTCGTGAGTTCCTGTGAGAAGGGTCACTGTTCGGTGTAACTTATGGTCAGTCATCAAGTAAAACAGAAGTAATATCTGGCGTTCCCCAGGGAAATGTTATAGGCGTTTTGCTGTTCCTGATCTACATAAACGACAAAGGAGACAATCTGAGCAGCATCTCAGATTGCCTGCAGATGATGCTGTCATTTATCGTCTTGTTAAGTCATCAGACGATCAAAACCAATTGCAAAACGATTTAGACAAGATATTTGTGTGGGGCGAAAAGTGACAGTTTACTCTAAATGCCGGCTGGTGTGGCGGAGCGGTTCTAGGCATTTCAGTCTGGAACCGCAGGTTCGAATACTGCCTCGGGCATGGATATGTGTGATGTCCTTAGGTTAGTTAGGTTTAAGTAGTTCTAATTTCTAGGGTACTGATGACCTCAGATGTTGAGTCCCATAGTGCTCAGAGCCATTTTAACCATTTTTTGACTCTAAATAATGAAATGTGTGAAGTCATCCACATGAGTACTAAAAGAAATCCGCTAAATTTCGGTTAGACGATAAATCACATAAATATAAAGGCTCTCAAGTCAACTATGTACTTAGGGATTACAATTACGAATAACTTAAAATGGAACGTTCACACAGACAATGGTGTGTAGAAAGCAAACCAAAGACTGCGATTTATTGGCAGAACACTTAAAAAGTGCAACAGCTGTACTAAAGAGGTTTCTTACACCAAGCTTGTGGGTCCTCTTCTGGAGTATTGCTGCATCATATGGGACTGGCGAGGGACATCGAGAAATTTCAAAGAAGGGCAGCTCGTTTTGATATCGTGAAGTAGGGGAGAGAGTGCCGCGGATATGATACATGTATTGTGGAGGCAAACATTAAAACAAAGGCGTTTTTCGTTGCGGAAAGGAGATCCTTGTGAAATTTCAATCACCAGCTTTCTCCTCCGATTCCGAAAATATTCTGTTAGCGACCACCTACATGTGAAGAAATCAGCGTGGCCCTCATTATATAACGTAAAAGCCGTTGCCTACACAAACAGGAATCGGAATAAAAGCAGTACATCGTTTTTAAGATCCGTATATTCAGGAGACCAGAAGCATCGGTAAGTCAACTGCACATGAAGCATCCGTCAGTGTTTTCCGGGGACACTGGACAGAGCCGGACAAAATGGCTGAAAGGATTTGACCGAGTCGCCAAATGCTGTTGGTGGGATAATAGTATGTGACATATTCGACAAATGTGCGCTTTTACGGAGACGGCATAGCCCGTCAGTGGTTCGAGAACAACGAAGAGAAGCTCAACAGCAGATACCAATTCCATGCTGAACTGAAGAAAACGTTTGGTGACGACCAGTAGCAAGTCCGCTTAGCGGAAGTACAATTGAAGAACAGCGCCCAACGTTATGGGAAAACGACACAGTCGCACATACATAGTGTTTTAGCTCTACGTCTCTAAATATAGCAGAAAATCCAAAGAGATTCTGATCATGTGCAAAGCACAGCAACTGCAAGTCGCAATCATTATCTTCTCTGCGCGTTTCCAATGGTAATATTACCGGTGGCAGGAGACTAAAGCGAGTAGCTGAACACATATTTCTGAAAGTCTTTCAGGAGGAAGACGAAACAAATACTTAAGAATCTGAATTAAAAACAACTATCAACCTGAGTAACTTAGAAACAGATATCCTTGGTGTAGCGAAGCAAGCTTAAATCACTTAATAAAGGCAAGTCTTCCAGTCCAGACTGTATAACACTTATGTTCGATTCAGAATATATTGATACAACAGCTTCATACTTGCCGGCATATACAACAGCTCATTCCTCGAAAGATCCGTACCTAATGACTGGAAAGTTCCACAGGCCACACCCACACTCAAGAAAGGAAGTATGAGTAATCCGATGAATTACAGACCTTTAACACTGACGCCGATTTGAAGAAGATTGCGGAACGTACACTGTTTTCGAACATTATGAATTACTTAGAAAATAAAAACAACGGTCTGTTAACACACAGTCAGCACGGATTCAAAAAATATCGTTCTTGTAAGACACAACTACCTCTTTCTTCGCACGAAGTGATGAGTGATATCGACGAGATATCTTAAATTGATTCCATATTTATAATTTCCAAAAGCTTTTGAAACCGTTTCTTACAAGTGAGTTCTAATCAAATTGCTTGCCTATGCAGTATCGTCTCAGGTGTGCGACTGTATTTATAAGTCCCTGTCAGAAAGGAAAGTCATCGAGTAAAACAGAAGTGATATCTGGCGTTCCCCAAGGAAATGTTGTAGGATCCCTGCTGCTCCTAATCTATATAAATGATTTAGGAGACAATCTGAACAGCCCTCTTAGGTAATTTGCTAATGATGCTGTCATTTACCATCTAGAAGAGTCATCATAAGATAAAAACAAATTGCAAAATGACTTACACACGATACCGGAACGGTGCGAAAAGAGGCTGTTGACTCTAAATAACAAAAATTGTGAAGTCATTCATATGAGTAGGGGAGACAGGGGATAGTTGGCATAGGTTTTGGTTTTTGATTTTTCTCGTATTTTATTGCGCAACATTTGCAGAGATTCTGGTGAATGTGGTGGAGAGCTTAAATTTTTAACTACAAAATCATGTAGGACCCATTAACTAAATACGTATTTAGGTAGTCTCAAACACCCTTTTCCATGCCAACTAACCCCAGGTGTAGAGTTAGTTGACATACATCTAGTGGTAAAATGGAAATGAGCGTCTGACGTCACTGGCCGGGAGGCCCCTTTCGGGGCAGGTCCGGCCGCCTTGGTGCAGGTCTTATTACATTCGACGCTGCATTGGGCGGCCTGCGTGCCGGATGGGGATGAAATGATGATGAAGACAACATAGTGCCCAGTCCCTGAGCGGAGAAAATCCCCGACCCAGCCGGGAATCGAACCCGGGCCCCTTAGGACGGCAGTCCGTCACGCTGACCCTTTCTTCTTCTTCTTCTTCTTCTTCTTCTTCTTTTTAGCATTCAGCTGTCCGGGCGGACACACCTAATTGTGAGCTGACATAACCTGATATGGACAGGAAATTTAGACGCCACACAGCAGTTTTTCAGGACAAATATTTTATCAGAGCTTGGGTTAACGCTCTTTTCAGTGAATAAATTCTTCAGAACCTAAATTCCACACGAAGAAATAATTTGGGAACAAAAATAAATTCTGCTTAAATGTATAAGCAACAGTATGAACTTGTTGTGTGAACAAACAAGGCATAATTCAAGAAAAAGTTCTGCTTATTAATATATCTACCTGTAGGAATTGAAATAAAATTAGTTCAATGCTTTAAATCAACCTCGAATGTAGGAGTTGGACGCTTGTTTATTTGTACAGATTGGTCGATTTTTCGCACTATTTTACGTTGGTCGTACCAAAATGAATTATTCCCGTCTGGCTATCTTCAGGTTTTCCCCTTTTTGACCGTGGTGGACAAGTGATATTAGTCACCGGCGGTTACGACAGTCTTCCCACTTTATTGACGTGCATGATACTTCACCGAAGCAAAGCCGTGTAAATATATTCGGGGTGATCAGCACGACCTCAAGGGGCATTCTTTATTTGTCTTGTTCATTGTTATCTATTGGTATATCTACGCCAGTTGACACCATACCTGTTTTATACCAACTAGCTCAAATGGGATATCGAAATCAAAATGGATACCACATAAGCTTATGACACATGACTGCAAACACAGTAAACCACTCTTTTCAAAACCGCCAGCATTCGATCTTCATGTTCATCAGAACAAAAAATTTACGTACAAGAACTTTACTAACCCGTCAGAGAAACGACGAAACAGGAGTCCTTCCTTCATGACGTTTCCAACTAGACTGAAGATAGGGTGGGTGGTGCTCCTCTGTTCCCCACTAACAGGAGGGCAGCTTTCTAGTTAAACTGTATCAGGTAGTAGAAGCTGTGTGCCAATTAACCCTTTACACCAACTAACCCCGGTATCCTCAACTGAAAGAAGTACTTTAATTTTAGATTATACGATAAATCACACAAATCTGAAGCCTGCCACTTCAAATAACGAACAGTTCAACTAAAGAGCACTTAGAAGATGCAACAGGCCTACGAAGGAGACTGCCAACAATACACTTGTCCATCCTCTGCTAGAGTACTGTTGTGCAGTATGGGATCCTTACCAAATAGGACTGACGGAGGACATCGAAAAAGTCCAGATAAGGGCTACTCGTTTTGTACTATCGCGAAACAGGCGAGAGAGTATCGTGGATATGATAAGCGAGTTGGGGTCGCAATCATTAAAATGAAGGCGTTTTTCGTTGGAACGAGATCTTTTCGGGAAATTTCAGTCCCAACTTTCTCCTCTGACGTCGATTTACATAGGCAGAAAAGATCAGGTTAATAAAATAAGAGGAAGGGAACGGTAGAGAAATAGTGTGGAGGTCGTCCGATAAGTCTTCTGGCTGGCACTTAAGTGCGGATGGCAGAGAAGTCATGTAGATGCCGATATGTCACATAGTGAGTCCTGACGTGACAAAATCCGACAAAAAGCCATACCTGATTAAAGGAGTCGCAGAAGACATGTAGCAGGCTCTTCCGGGAAAGGGTGTCACAGCGATTGAGGAATTCAAATAAAATGGTTCAAATGGCTCTGAGCACTATGGGACTAAACATCTATGGTCATCAGTGATTGAGGAATTCGTCAGGTGGTGCCAGTAAATCGAGGAAATGAAGCAGAAAAGCCCCGGACAAAGGAGGTATGAGCGACTGGTGAATGTGATCTCTATGGCAGTTTTGGAAGACCACCATGAGCTTGCTTTTCTCGTACACCATATAGCAAGAGAAGAAATACAGCAGTGTATCGCAGCCGGAAATGTTGTACCGAGTACACAATAGCAATCCTGAATGTCGGCCCGATACATCAGGCGGTAGAAGAGAATGTTGAAGAGGTGTATGAGTCTTTAGCAACATCTCCACCACCAGCCGAATGTGCCAGGAAGAGTGAGTTCGTTCAACTTCGATGACACTGCAGCCGTCAAACGACAACCTAACACCCAGTCTACGTAGCTACAACCAACGCCTATGCCAAGTGGATGCTACGTCGGAAACATGCATCTGGAGGCATGAGGACAATACACATCAGCGTGTTTTCGCTGTGGACGCTCTGGACACGTACGCTACTGTAGAGAAAGAAGGCGATGCGTCGATGACTACTTTCATCGCTAGACATCAACCGTCAAACGCTAGTCAGCTGCTGGCGATAATTGTCGACAAAGCGCATTGGCGAACTCTCCAGAACACCGCAGATGTTCTCCATTGTCCTACAGGGGAACCAGTCTCTCACCTATCGGCCGACTTCAGGAAAATTAAGTGAGGAGATCATCTATGGGGGTGAAGCTGTCACAGATGAAAATACTCCATGCACGACACCAAGATGTCAGGAAATCTCATCCACTTCACCATCGACGGCCAACCTGCCTGAACGATCAGGTGCTTCCATATCTCTACTATCGTGTGCTTATCAGCGCCAGGTAAAGAAGATAACGTTTCACGATATGAAAGCGATTGTCGCAAATGGGAAATACGTCTAGCCGACAGGAATATTTATTGCAAGAATAACTGTCAATAACAGAACACAGCCCTTCGAAATTGTTGTTCTGACAGAATGTAGTCATGATGATAATCTCAGGTAGGACTCCTTGCAGGCATCACAAGCAGTTACAGACTGTGGGTGATCAGAAATCCAGATTAACGAAGCTATTCCATCAAGCACATAGAACAAAGATTGGTCTGGATGGTTTTTTGCCATCGGAGACGCTGTTATCCTGCAGCCATCAAAAAGACAAATTACAGTCGTCGATCGAGATGCTCAGTTAAATTTTGAAGCTTTTGTCCATTGCAAAAAGCTACTCTGGTTCACAAGAGAAATCTACATACCAGCGACGATCATAAGCATCATAGGAGGTCAAGGAAAACTTTGGATCACTAATTCTCACAGGCAGCCACAAATAATCCCTTCAGGTATTGCCGGCCGGGGTGGCCGAGCGGTTCTAGGCGCTACAGTCTGGAACCGCGTGACCGCTACAGTCGCAGGTTCGAATCCTGTCTCGGGCATGGATGTGTGTGATGTCCTTAGGTTAGTTAGGTTTAAGTAGTTCTAAGTTCTAGGGGACTGATGACCTCAGAAGTTAAGTCCTATAGTGCTCAGAGCCATTTGAACCTTAAGGTATTAGTGGAAGAACAGCCGAATCAATCCAGGAGGGACAGCTCAATTCCATCGGCGAAGAATCGTGTTTTTCTGCCACTACAGACATTGCAGTAAAGGAAGCTACTGTCAAACTACCAATAGGCTCTGGCCTGACCGAGGAACAACGTCAGCGCCTCTTAGCCATTCTGCAACAATTTTCGGATCATTTCACACCTGGGATGGAGGAAAGACAGACAAAGTGACCATCGGTGAAACACTTTATCAACTCTGGGAATCATCCACCAACTAGTCAGCACTTGCATAGTGTGTCACTGGCTGTATGACGCGTAATTCGGGAGGAAGTGGAGATGATCCCGCTGGATGGCATCATTGAATCTTCAGAGAGTCCTTGATCCTCTCACGATGTTCTTGTGAAGAAGGAGGACTGTACACGACGCTTCTGCGTCGACTACCGACTGATCAAAATCCTGAAGAACGATGTGTCTATGCATTGCCGTGCATTGTCCATAGATTAAGAGTACTTGAAAAGAGCAAAATATTTCTCATCTAAGTGAATGCAAGCAGGCTAATGCCAAAGAAGCTACGAGGCTGACCGTGAATTGCCGGCCGGAGTGGCCGAGCGGCTCTAGGCGCTACAGTCTGGAACTGCACGACCGCTACGGTCACAGGTTAGAATCCTGCCTCGGGCTTGGCTGTGTGTGATGTCCTTAGGTTAGTTAGGTTTAAGTAGTTCTAAGTTCTAGGGGACTGATGACCTCAGAAATTAAGTCCCATAGTGCTCAGAGCCATTTGAACCATTTGTTGACTGTGAATTGTCTGGTCTGTTTTCATAACCCCTGATGGCTTCAATGAATTTAAAGTTATGCTATTTGTACTGTGTAACATTCCAGTCACTTTTTAACACATGACGGAGCACGTCCTTTAACACCTTAAATGGATGACATGTCTTTGCTATCTGGATGACATCGCCATTTTTTCAGAGACATTTGGTGAACGTCTAAGCCATTAGGAGACCTTTTTTTGGGGTGTGTTCAGACTACAAGCCTCTACCTGAACCCAAAGAAGTGCCTCTTCATGGCCCAAGAAATAAAAATCTTAGGGAACATAATTAATGGCGATGGAGTCCATCCCAGTCCAGACTCCTCAGCACATTCATGATGTGAGAAGTTTCTTTGGAATGTGCACGTATCATCAGTGATTGATAAAGAACTTCTGTAGCAAGGCATGTCCCTTGCACAATCTAATGGAGGTAGAGGCCAAATTTTCCTGGACTGATGTGCAAAAAAGATCTTTCTGTGTCCTTAAGGAAATGCTAACATCTTCTTCAGTCCTAGCATTGTATGACGAGAATCCCAAGACAGAACTTCAAACCGATGGCAGGGGTTTCGGGATAGGGGCAGTTCTATTACAAATTCAGCAATGTGCTGAAAAGATAACTACTCTACAATTGAGAAAGAGTGCCTTGGCCACCAACAAGTTCCAGCCGTATTTATTTGGTAAACCATTCACGATTTTGATGGACCACCATGGTCTGTGGTGGCAGACTAGCCTGAAGAAACCGTCAAGTCGACTGGTGAGATGGGCACTGAGGCTTCATGCAAGGACGCTGACTACCTTTTAAGGAATGCTTTGGTAGATCACTGCTCAACAGAAAGAAGATCCAGCATGGCTGAAAACTATAAAAGCTTTGAAGAAGAGGGAACCGACCAAAGGCGAATTCCACTTAATAAATGGAGCATTGTATAAGAAGCACTTTGATCCAGTGGGGTGAAATGGTTGGTCGTCATTCCAGCACATCTACAACCAGTTATCCTGAAGTATTTCCATGATGCTCCATCGTCTGGTGACCTGGGATTTGTGAAGATTCCAGACAAGATCACTGGCCAGGTCTCTACTGATCCTTTAGGTAATATGCGAGGCACTATAAGGAATGTCAACAATAGAAACACGTGCCACAGTTATCTCTGGGGCATCTGGTGCCAATCTCTCCTGCAGCAGCGCCATTCCATCTCACTGGATTCGACCTCTTGGGGAGGTTCCTGAAGAGGACAAATGAGAATCGTCTGCACTGACCACCTTGACTGCTTAGCTGTCACCTTAACTGCTTAGCTGTCACTAAAGCTGAGCAGGTTGCCGAAGATCCGGAAATTGTAAAACCCCTTGTAAAACACATCATTCTAAGTATGTGCATATTATGTGATGATCTCTGATGGTGGAAAACTCTTGTAGTGAAGACTACCATCAGAGATAATTCCACATTAGCTGCATTACCGATAGAACGACAAATACGTACCATCCACAGACCAATGGCCTCACAGAACGCTTTAATAAGACGTTGGCAGGTACGCTGTCGATTTACACTGACGTCGAACAGAGAGATTGAGATACAATACTGTCCGTCATGACATCTGGATCCAACATTGTAAAGCAGTACGTTATAGGCTTCAACACCATTTTTTCTGCTCCACTGTCGAGAGGCCGATGGGACAGTGGATAAACTACTTGCGTTTCAACTGGGCAATTGTTAGGGTGGCTGTGTAAGGCACCTCGTCACCAAGCCTGAAGAAACAAGGCATCTGGCTCTCATGTAAGCGCTGGACATAAAGGCGACTGGCCATGAACACTGTAATCTAAGGAACTGGCCAATGAAGTAGAGCCTGGGAGACTTGATTTGAATTTTTACGCATTTGCGGGAAGTATTACTATCTGAAAAACTTCTAAAGTGCTCCTTGGGGCCGTACGTATCTTTTGTCGATTGTCGGACATTACATATGAATTCGAGGATTATGACCATTAAGAAGACAAAATCACAGAGAGATCGTCCATGTCCTCCGTACGACGAGGCGCAGACGGACGATGGGAGGTTCGAGGAAAGTGTAGACTCATTCGACGACCAACGAGCTTCTACGCGAGAAGCTGCCTTCAGTGCACATCGCAGTGAAGAGTGTGTAACAACAAGATCCAAACGTGAGGATTCGGAAGCCCGCCATAGAGAGGATCATTGCTAAGATGTAGATCCAGGATGCTGTAGTCGGCTCCAACAGCCCCTGCTGGAACAGCAGGTCGCTGTTACTCCAGGAAACGGAGCAATGCCACAAGTTTTACTGCCAGCAGTGTGCGTAGTGTTTAGCATGGCGTGCTGCGGTCGCCAGTTCATATGCAACCACCAGGAATTATTTGTTATTTGGAATTTAGCATTTCTGGAAAGTTCTTGAAATATCTTATGTTTGTATATCCTGGAATATTCGATGTCTGTGTAAGTATCAGCATTCTGGAATAGTCTGTGGTTGTACAAATAGCTTCACTCTCCACTCAGGAGATCAGTTGTGTCATGGTTGTACGTTGATGTTAGTAATAAACGTGCTTTCAGTTTTAAGTGTTCAACTTCGTTGACGGCTCTGCCTTCGAATTTGGGCTTGACTGTGGTTCAGACGTGACACTGTTGTCTTCACTTTAATCGTCTTTGTAGAGCCCCTCTATATCTTTCTTCCACACTTCTTTGCTTAATACTGGCTTGGTATCCAAGCTCTTGATATTTATTCAATTGATTCTCTTTTCTCCAAAGGTTTCGTTAATTTACCTGTAAGCGGTATTTGTCTTTCCCTAGTTATACGTGCTTTTGCAGTCTTGTATTTGTCCTCTAGCCATTCCTACTTAGCCATTATGCACTGTTTGCCAATCTTATTTTCGCGTCTGTGTTTCCTTTCGTCTGCCTCATCTGGTGCATTTTTTTTATATTTTCTTCTTTCGATAGCTAAATTCAAATACACCATCGGTTATCCAAGGATTTCTATTAGGATCATCTGCTGATCTTACTATTCGTCTGTTCTTGTATTCCCTTCCTCTGTTTCAGTAAAACGTATGCTCCCCCTGAAACCGTCAATAATGTTGGGCTCTCAATTTTATCCAGGTCCCAGTTACTTAATTTCTAGTCTTTTTGAACATTCATGAGTTTTAACGTAACGTTCATAACCAATAAATTATGGTCAGACACCACATCTACTCCTGGATGTTTCTTACAGCTTAAAATGTAGTTCCGAAATCTGTGTCTCACCATTACACAATCAGTCAGAAACCTTCCAATGTCTCGAGGTCTCTTCCACAGATAGGGCAACTCGGGGCAGAACGGGACACGTGGCTATGTCTCTAAATGGAAGGGAAGGTGCGTCAGCCATTTTAATTTGTTTTGGAGTGCGATTTGGAAGTGAAAAGTTGTCCTTCATGTTTCCAGTTGTGTTTTTATAGCTTTTGGTGAATTTCAACGCAAGATAGGCCATCAATTGTTAAGCGTACGCCCCTTAAATAACTTGTAATCTTAACTTGCACACCAGTGCAGTATTTTAGTTACATAATACGTTTAAATTCGTGAGTTATTACATCCCATAAAAGTTGTTAACCTGAAATTTGCTTCTGAGGCGGAACGGGACGGGACAGACTGGGATAGTGTCCCATTTGCCCTGTCATTTTTTAATGCAAAGATATCGAACTATATATGTATTTTTTATATTTTTCAGGCGATGTGCATTTCAGATAGAAATTGGATATTAAATCAATGGGAACGGCTGTTTCAGCCGTTCTATCTTCTGAAATAGGAGTTTTGATAGCATCTAAGGAGTTTAAGTACACAGATCGACGTTGCGAAGATATATCCATGAAGCTAAGAATAATCTCAACTACAAAATTTACAAATCAGATGGGAAATTTGAAAAGGTGTTCACTGTAGAACAAAAAGACGAGCTGATAGCATACCTGATGTCAATTAAAGGCAGACGTTTTAGTTCAACTGTGAAATTCGCGTTGTCAAACAATTAAGGTATCAGGTAGCAGAAGGAAATGGTTTACCACGCAACTTTGAAAAAACAAACTTGTCTAGCTGGGCAGGACTGGGTTATAGGATTTGTTACTAGACATCCTATCTTATGTACTCGCAAGTCAGAAAACACATCTGGTGCATGAGCGATGGGATTCAATAAAGTAACAATAACTTGGTATTAAGCATAAAAAAATAATTGTACATTTATCAAAATGAGGTTAAAATATTTTTTTATTGCAACGGTTTTTACAAGATTACGTACTCCTTAGTTTAAACTGTTCTTTAAACAACTTTACGGCTCCGTTTTAAGATGATACTCCTAATAATTTCAATGTGTATGCGATATTTCAGACAACTTTCTTACATTATTCTGAAACCGAGTGTTAGCAATGATTACATTATACCCTGTTCTACCATGCTAGTTCCTCTTTCGTTCCTTGTCCTCAGGCTACATTATCATAATATTTTTCCTTCTCTTGCTTTCCTATTATTGAATTTCAGTCCCCGTCAGACCTAAATTTTCTTGTCGCTTAATCCTTAACTATTTGAAAAATTTCTTCTATCTCATCATACATGCTTTCAATCTCTTCATCATCTGCTGAGCCAACCGGCAAATGAACTTCTACCACCGTGCTACCGTGTTGGGTGTTGGCTTCATGTCTATCTTGGTTACGCTTATGCGCTCATTATGCTGCTCTTAGTAGCTTAGCCGCATACCTACTTTCGTATTCATTATTAGGAGAAAGAAAACTGGCGTTCTACGGATCGGAGCGTGGAACGTCAGATCCCTTAATCGCGCAAGTAGGTTAGAAAATTTAAAAAGGGAAATGGATAGGTTAAAGTTAGATATAGTGGGAATTAGTGAAGTCCGGTGGCAGGAGAAACAAGGCTTCTGGTCAGGTGACTACAGGGTTATAAATACGAAATCAAATACGGGTAATGCAGGAGTAGGTTTAATAACGAATAAAAAAAATAGGAGCGCGGGTAAGCTACTACAAACAGCATAGTGAACGCATTATTGTGGCCAAGATAGACACGAAGCCCATGCCTACTACAGTAGTACAAGTTTATATGCCAACTAGCTCTGCAGATTATGAAGAAATTGATGAAATGTATGATGAGATAAAAGAAATTATTCGGGTAGTGAAGGGAGACGAAAATTTAATAGTCATGGGTAACTGGAATTCAACAGTAGGAAAAGGAAGAGAAGGAAACATAGTAGGAGAATATGGATTAGGGCTAAGAAATGAAAGAAGAAGCCGCCTGGTAGAATTTTGCATACAGCATAACTTAATCATAGCCAACACTTGGTTCAAGAATCATTAAAGAAGGTTGTATACATGGAAGAACCCTGGAGATACTAGAAAGTTTCAGATAGGTTATATAATGGTAAGAGAGAGATTTAGGAACCAGGTTTTAAATTGTAAGACATTTCCAGGGGCAGATGTGGACTCTGACCACAATGTATTGGTAATGAACTGTAGATTAAAACTGAAGAAACTGCAAAAAGGTGGGAATTTAAGGAGATGGGACCTGGATAAGCTGACTAAACCAGAGGTTGTACAGAGTTTCAGGGAGAGCATAAGGGAACAATTGACAGGAATGGGGGAAGAAGTACAGTAGAAAAAGAATGAGTAGCTTTGAGGAATGAGATAGTGAAGGCAGCAGAGGATGAAGTAGGTAAAAAGACGAGGGCTAGTAGAAATCCTTGGGTAACAGAAGAGATGAAAGGAGAAAATACAAAAATGCAATAAATGAAGCAGGCAAAAAGGAATACAAACGTCTCAAAAATGAGATCGACAGGAAGTGCAAAATGGCTAAGCAGGGATGGCTAGAGGACAAATGTAAGGATGTAGAGGCTTATCTCACGAGGGGAAAGATAGATACTGCCTACAGGAAAATTAAAGAGACGTTCTGAGAAAAGAGAACCACTTGTAGGAATATCAAGAGCTCAGATGGAAACCCAGTTCTAAGCAAAGAAGGGAAAGCAGAAAGGAGGAAAGAGTACACTCCTGGAAATGGAAAAAAGAACACATTGACACCGGTGTGTCAGACCCACCATACTTGCTCCGGACACTGCGAGAGGGCTGTACAAGCAATGATCACACGCACGGCACAGCGGACACACCAGGAACCGCGGTGTTGGCCGTCGAATGGCGCTAGCTGCGCAGCATTTGTGCACCGCCGCCGTCAGTGTCAGCCAGTTTGCCGTGGCATACGGAGCTCCATCGCAGTCTTTAACACTGGTAGCATGCCGCGACAGCGTGGACGTGAACCGTATGTGCAGTTGACGGACTTTGAGCGAGGGCGTATAGTGGGCATGCGGGAGGCCGGGTGGACGTACCGCCGAATTGCTCAACACGTGGGGCGTGAGGTCTCCACAGTACATCGATGTTGTCGCCAGTGGTCGGCGGAAGGTGCACGTGCCCGTCGACCTGGGACCGGACCGCAGCGACGCACGGATGCACGCCAAGACCGTAGGATCCTACGCAGTGCCGTAGGGGACCGCACCGCCACTTCCCAGCAAATTAGGGACACTGTTGCTCCTGGGGTATCGGCGAGGACCATTCGCAACCGTCTCCATGAAGCTGGCCTACGGTCCCGCACACCGTTAGGCCGTCTTCCGCTCACGCCCCAACATCGTGCAGCCCGCCTCCAGTGGTGTCGCGACAGGCGTGAATGGAGGGACGAATGGAGACGTGTCGTCTTCAGCGATGAGAGTCGCTTCTGCCTTGGTGCCAATGATGGTCGTATGCGTGTTTGGCGCCGTGCAGGTGAGCGCCACAATCAGGACTGCATACGACCGAGGCACACAGGGCCAACACCCGGCATCATGGTGTGGGGAGCGATCTCCTACACTGGCCGTACACCACTGGTGATCGTCGAGGGGACACTGAATAGTGCACGGTACATCCAAACCGTCATCGAACCCATCGTTCTACCATTCCTAGACCGGCAAGGGAACTTGCTGTTCCATCAGGACAATGCACGTCCGCATGTATCCCGTGCCACCTAACGTGCTCTAGAAGGTGTAAGTCAACTACCCTGGCCAGCAAGATCTCCGGATCTGTCCCCCATTGAGCATGTATGGGACTGGATGAAGCGTCGTCTCACGCGGTCTGCACGTCCAGCACGAACGCTGGTCCAACTGAGGCGCCAGGTGGAAATGGCATGGCAAGCCGTTCCACAGGACTACATCCAGCATCTCTACGATCGTCTCCATGGGAGAATAGCAGCCTGCATTGCTGCGAAAGGTGGATATACACTGTACTAGTGCCGACATTGTGCATGCTCTGTTGCCTGTGTCTATGTGCCTGTGGTTCTGTCAGTGTGATCATGTGATGTATCTGACCCCAGGAATGTGTCAATAAAGTTTCCCCTTCCTGGGACAATGAATTCACGGTGTTCTTATTTCAATTTCCAGGAGTGTATATAGAGGGTCTATACAGGGGCGATGTACTTGAGGACAATATTATGGAAATGGAAGAGGATGTAGGTGAAGATGGAATGGGAGATATGATACTGCGTCAAGAGTGTGACAGAGCACTGAAAGACCTAAGTCGAAGCAAGGCCCCGGGAGTAGGCAACATTCCATTAGAACTACTGACGGCCTTGGGAGTGCCATTCCTGACAGAACTCTACTATCTGGTGAGCAAGATGTATGAGACAGGCGAAGTACCCTCAGACTTCATGAAGAATATAATAATTCCAATCCCAAAGAAAGCAGGTGTTGACTGATATGAAAATACCCGAACTATCAGTTTAATAAGTCACAGCTGCAAAATGCTAACGTGAATTCTTTACAGACGAATGGAAAAACTGGTAGAAGCTGACGTCGGGGAAGATCAGTTTGGATTCCGTAGAAATGTTGGAACACATGAGGCAATACTGA
Source organism: Schistocerca nitens (assembly GCF_023898315.1). Taxonomy (NCBI): domain Eukaryota; kingdom Metazoa; phylum Arthropoda; class Insecta; order Orthoptera; family Acrididae; genus Schistocerca; species Schistocerca nitens. Next base: position 802,458,704 of record NC_064617.1, on the reverse strand, counting down.
CCCTACGACTTATCTTAGAAGGAAGATTAAGGAAAGGCAAACCTACGTTTCTAGCATTTGCAGAGTTAGAGAAAGCTTTTGACAATGTTGACTGGAATACTCTCTTTCAAATTCTGAAGGTGGCAGGGGTAAAATACAGGGAGCGAAAGGCTATTTACAATTTGTACAGAAACCAGATGGTAGTTATAGGAGTCGAAGGGCAGGAAAGGGAAGCAGTCGTTGAGAAGGGAGTGAGACAGGGTTGTAGCCTATCCCTGACGTTATTCAATCTGTATATTGAGCAAGCAGTGTAGGAAACAAATGAAAAATTCGGAGTAGGAATTAAAATCCATGGAGAAGAAATAAAAACTTTGAGGTTCGCCGATGACATTGTAATTCTGTCAGAATTGGAAGAGCAGTTGAACGGAATGGACAGTGTCTTGAAAGGAGGGTATAAGATGAACATCAACAAAAGCAAAACGAGGATAATGAAATGTAGTCGAATTAAGTCGGGTGATACTGAGGGAATTAGATTAGGAAACGAGACACTTAAAGTACTAAAGGAGTTTTTCTATTTGGGGAGCAAAATAACTGATGATGGTCGAAGTAGAGAGGATATAAAATGTAGTCTGGCAATGGCAAGGAAAGCCTTTCTGAAGAAGAGAAATTTGTTAACATCGAGTATTGATTTAAGTGTCAGGAAGTCGTTTCTGAAAGTATTTGTATGGAGTGTAGACATGTATGGAAGTGAAACATGGACGATAAATAGTTTAGACAAAAAGAGAATAGAAGCTTTCGAATTATGGTGCTACAGAAGAATGCTGAAGATTAGATGGGTAGATCACAGAACTAATGAGGAGGTATTGAATAGAAATGGGTAGAAGAGGAGTTTGTGGCACAACTTGACTAGAAGAAGGGATCGGTTGGTAGGACATGTTCTGAGGCATCAAGGGATCACCAATTTAGTACTGGAGGGCAGCGTGGAGGGTAAAAATCGTAGAGGGAGACCAAGAGATGAATACACTAAGCATATTCAGAAGGATGTAGGCTGCAGTAGGTACTGGGATATGAAGAAGCTTGCACAGGATAGGGTAGCATGGAGAGCTAGATCAAACCAGTCTCAGGACTGAAGACCACAACAACAACATGTTAGACCTACTGCAGCACTACCCCTATTTGATTCTGTATGTATAGCTCTGTATTTCATTGACCAAAAGTCCTGTTCCTCCTACCACCTCAGTTCACTAGATCCGTCTATATCTTTCAACCTATCGATTTTCGTTTTTAGCTTCTCTTACCTCCGTAGCCGATTGTAAGATTTAACATTCCACACTCCGACCATAGACTGCCAGATTTGTTTTCCTGATGGCGATATCCTCCTAAGTAGTTCTGCCCAAAGATCCGAATTGGGGACTATTTCATCAGTTTTTTATGCAAGAGGCTGCCATAAACCTTAATCATTCAGAAGAGCTGACAGCCCTCGAGGAACAATAATGGCTATAGGATTCCCCTCACTTTGAGCAGTTTTCAGTACCAGCACAGCACGGCCATGTTGGCTGATGTTACAAGACCAGATCAGTTAATCACCCCGACTATTGCCGCTGAAACTACTGAAAAGGATGCTGGCCCTCTTCAAGACTCATACATTTGTCTGGCCTCTCAACAGATACTCTACTGTTGTGATTGCACCTACGGTATGGCTGTCTGTCTAGCTGAGGCAAGATACATGTTTCACAAGCCGGAAGGGGGAGGAGGGAAGGATGAAGTAGTTGATACTGAATCGAAATGGGAGGAAAATTTATGAGACATCTTGACTAAAAGAAGGGATTGTTTGAGATAAGGTCCTGAGGTTGTATCGAATATTCGAGTTTGTAACGGTAGCAACTGCGGGCGAATAAAATTGTAGAAGGAGGCGAAGGTGTCAGTAAAGTAAACAGTTGAAATAAATATAGGCGTCTGTAATTATTCGGAGATGAAGAGGCTTGCACAGCATAAGCTAGTGCCATCTGCTTGAAGACTATAAAAACAACAACAATGATCAAGCCAAGTGGATAGCAGGAGTTGGGGAATAAAGCTTGAAAATATTCATAAAATATATTTATATTCATATGACAATAATGCCTTGCCACAGTGGTAACACCGGTTCCTATCAGATCACCGAAGTTAAGTGCTGTTGGGCTTGGCTAGCACTTGAATGGTCACCCTTTGGGCCTGTCGAGTGATGTTGGCAAGCGGGGTGCACTCAGCCCTTGTGAGGCCACTTGCGGAGCAACTTTATTGAGAAGTAGCGGCACCGGTCACGAAAACTGCCAACGGCTGGGAGAGCGGGGCTGGCCACATGCCCCTCCATGTCCGCATCCGGTGACGCCTAAGGGCTGAGGATGACACGACAGCCGGTCGGTATCGTTGGGACTTTAAGGCCTGTTGGGACGGTGTTAGTTTTTTTTTTAAACAATGTTAAGTTGAAATTAATAACCAGAAATTGGAAATAAGAAAAGGAGTCAAGACGATAGCGAAAATTTTGCTGGATCGCAACAAAATTACGCCATCGATCAATACTCTTGAAATTATAAAAACGAGAGATAAACTTTAGAAAGTCGCTTATTCTATTTTGGAGACGTGTATAAAAGTTCGTTTGCTTAAAGCTTCATATCGGTTCATGCTAATGGAAATGTTAGATTATTTTCAAGCCTTACTGTATTAAATGTTGACTGCAGAACTGAAGGTGAAAAAATGTCTTAGGAAAGCTAAAGTTTTGGGCTGCTTGCGTAAACTGGATGAAAGTTGGATAACTTCAAAAATCGCCATCAAATTGACAGATATAACTGCCTAGGGCTGAGCCAAGGCGGTCCTTATCTCCTTATTTGACAGGCTACTGTGCAGCGTGTGTAGAATTTGCCTCTGTGTAAGCGTAACCGTATGGCCGCATTTTTGCTGAGTTACACTCCATAGATTTAAATATGATGCCATCTTCCGATGTTGACATCTTTTCCGGCCTTCTTTTATTCTGTTTCCTGCTGCAGAATTTTATTTTCTGTTTCCCACGGTTGCATTTTGGACCTACAAATGAAATACAGATGACCAAGTCTACAGTACAAAATGGCGGTGCTCTTCAGGAACTACAAAAATCTCTCTACCGTGTAAAACTGCGTATAGTTTCACCGAGACACCACTGACCTGACTACGAGAGAAGGGCAGAGAAGGTCAAAATAAATTCAAAGAGCTTAGGGTCAGCTTTCAATGGGTTGAGAGAGTAAGTGACGTTAAAAACTTGGCAGTATGAACTCACTTACCAGTTCGGCGTTCCGCTCCCTGTGGCCTGGATGTATGCACTCATTCGGTTGGGAAGGGCGTCGTAAAGCCGTTGTATCTGCGACTCTTCAACTGCGTCACGGACGCTCCAAGGGCGTGCCCATGTCGCCCACATCTGTCGAGAGGGCGCTCCGCGGCCGCTTCGAAGCTGCTGCCTTCTCGTGTGGCGGCCAGCAGGTGAACACGGCAGGCACAAGTTGGACTGCATGGACACCTCTTGTTGGATGTACCAACTTGCCGCGAGCTGGGAATCGTTAACGGATCCTCCATGCAGGATATGATGACTGGATATTAGCCCCTCTGTTTCTCTTGTCTATATTCACTGTCTGGCTTGCTGAGAAGTTGTACAGTGGCAAACTAAGCTGCGGTGGGCTACTGACACTGGCGTTTAATCACCAAGCTGAATGTGCACTGTAAAAACTGTGGCCACTTATCATTAGCTGACGTTAAGAACGTTAAGAGACTCGCTTTATCTTGCGTTGTCTGATGGATGGCCGTCACTATGCGTTAATTCAAGAACATCAGGTGCGTCAGTTGTATTATTTAAACTGAGGTAGTGTCACATTTAACGTGTGTGTTTGTGGGAGGGGGGGGGGGGGCGATTTGAAGGGATTGGTGTAGTTGTTAACTTGATATTTAAACTATATGAGAGGGTTACATGCCGTTATTGTTTCAAGGCAGTGGGAGCGTCAGCTTATTTCTTTCATTTGTTTCTTGCCGTGAGCTTAATAGACTTTGAAGGGTTGCGCAGCCTCCTAAGTTATGGTATTTCCTACTGTTTAAATCGTTGTACATTTGGGGGTCATTTATGAGCTCATTGTAAAATTACTACGGGCTATTATTAGTGTTGTTTTAAACATCGGAATGCAGGCGCAATGTGATAGTTTACGATGTGCTTGTTACACAATATGACGATCCTCCCTATGTGGTGATCAGACGTAGTCGTCCGGAAACTGGACGGCGAGTATGCTAGCCTTCACGATCCCTTGCAGTAAAAAATCTGGCCACTGACACATCCGAATGGCACACAAATGTGGATAATGCACGACTCCAGTAGAAGGCCATATGGAAACCCACAATGAAGTCCCTTTCAAACTTTGTCGGGTGCTAATAACGCTGTCGCAAACGAATATTTGGCATTTTCGTGTCCTTCACAGTGATAATTCAACATCTGCTGCTGTTCATGCCCCATGAATACCCTATAATACCTAGCAACAATACTAAGCATGATCAACACTAACGCACACTGCTGACAATTCTTCCTGTCGTAGAGTATTGTTATATACCCGCCGGTCGTGCGTACGTGTACGATATTACATTGACATCCGACGATGTCTTTTGAATCCTTCACGTTTTACGTCATGGAGTGTAGCCCAGCTGGCAGATACTAGAAAAGTGGTAGTACCATGCAAAAGGTCTGAATTTAGTGAACTTTTATTACGTTATGTATAGATGGTCTGTAGTTTAGAATCCAAGAATCCAAGTTATCGATCTTAAGAACCCTGTGCAGACTAATGAGAACGTAAAAACCGCGAAATTTTGGCACTTTTTCAATGTTTTATCTATAACCGTTTTGCCTTGCATCATACGGCAAAAGCGTTTAGCTATTTCTAGTAGACCGTTAAATTTGCTACAGTTACCGCTAAACGTGGTTTTACAACACACACTTTCCAAAATACCGAACTCGAAACAAGCGGCAAATTTCTTTAATTATCTAAAAAGTGCAAAAAATGCAAGTTATAACATTTTAACTTTAGCTTTACTGCTTTTTAAAGCACAATGGGAGATGCCTCTAGCAGTCCACGTTTATCATTCCCAAGAAGTCCCTCCCCTGTCAGTAGGATGTTCGCTTCAGCTTGGGTTGGAGAACAAGGTGTTCAGGTAGGCCTGTGTCTTTGGAGAACTAGAAGCGGTCAGCACCCTCCACCCAACATCCACCTCCCTATATCACTGTCTGTGCTCTTACTGAGCACGAGGCTTCTTTACTTAGTGTTATGGTCCTAACGCTACACTATGAATTCAGGACTTTCCCTTGTGTATCCCAGTGAAAAATATCATTAAAGCTGAATTCATGACTGATATGAACCTGCTCACCAAATTTCTCAAAGAAATTATTCTCTGCTCCCATGAAGCAGGCCATTTGAACTGTGCTAACAGTGAACACCTGTACTAACAGTCGTGATCAACATAAAAGACAAAATGGATCGTCAGGTACACAAATGCTACTCCACTATCCGCTGTAATGAAAAATTCTGGTCGAGCGTCTCAGCAAATATGACCAGAGAGCAGTTCCTAGTAATGGCCATGAAAGGCTATGGAGAGCTGACATGATTTTGATGTAACGCGTGGTGTACTGTCTCGATGTACTTTGGGTATGCTATGCCTCCCAACACGACAGTGACCAGATAGAGATATTCACTGGCGTAAGTTCAGGAACATCTGAACAACTTGTAAACATGAACCGTTCCTATGTAACAAGGGGTTATACCAATATTCAGAAGCATGGTTCTCTGACCATTCGCCAATCCTTAAAGCTGAGATTTAGCACACGAATAATGGGTATCAACAGCATGAGGAAAATGGTGGGAAAAATTTGACGACGTGAAGTTCAAAGGAAAGAACAAGGCTGTTACTCCAGCATCAGTTTCATGTATCCTGAAAATTGCAAACAAAAGTGTTGCCATCGATCATCTTTCTTCTAACAAGTTCGCAATGCCCACTAATCTGATGTTGACCTGAGAGAATTGTTCAAATTTGAGTTTGCGCCCTTCCAATGCTTCTCTTCACTGAGGACTATAGACGATACGGACAGCACCACAAAGACTGCGCTATGTGCAGCGTTCACTCAGAGAAGAGCTCGTTGGCATGCTTAAAAAGTGAGTTTTATGAAGAGCTGGGAAGAATAGTGGATAGCATTAGTACCATAAATATTAAGATTTTTTTATTTTAGGAGATTTCAACGCCAAATTGGGACAGGGAGTATATGACCGATAGTAGATCCTACAGAGAGGCTGATGCAGACACGGACCGTCACCCAGTAATCGACGAGCTGCAGCTGCAGCTGTGTCATAAAAGAGAGAGGAACAAAACGGTTTAGAGAGACAATCTCATCTTGAGTAGTGTGCCACCAGTATAATATCAGAGTACATAACAAATTTGAAGTCCGGGTCTCAAGCCATAGTAACGAAATAAGTGTTAATTACCGATGGGAAGATATAAAGACCGCTGTAACTGAAGCAGTGAAGAAAATTCTAGGAGAAATAAAACCAAGAAGAAATTGTTCAATAATAAATCTGAACATGCAATGAAGGCGAGAAAGAGAGCTAGGGACACACCCACACTGGACAGAAATTGTGCTGAGAATCCAGAAGCAGTCTAGAACATAAAAAGAGCAAGAAACAGTATTCTGAGGACAGAGAACAGTTAAATTCATTAAAAACATTATTAATGAAATAGAGAGGGTAAATACAATATTTGACAGCAGAAAAATGTTTCAGATGATGAAATACGTGAGGAGATGAAACATTTGAGGAACAGTCAATGAAATTAATGGTTCAAATGGCTCTGAGCACTATGGGACTCAACTGCTGAGGTCATTAGTCCCCTAGAACTTAGAACTAGTTAAACCTAACTAACCTAAGGACATCACAAACATCCATGCCCGTGGCAGGATTCGAACCTGCGACCGTAGCGGTCTTGCGGTTCCAGACTGCAGCGCCTTTAACCGCACGGCCACTTCGGCCGGCTAATGAAATTAATAATAAGGATGGAAATACGCTAAAAGATAAGGAAATGATTATTGACATGTGGAGGGAATATGTTGAGGTTGAATGTTCAAGAACGTGAAAATATCTTCCCAGAAGGAAGTATTGCAGAGGGTGTAGAGTAAGGGAAAATTGAAACAGGATGCAGACAGATAAATTGAGAAATTGAGGAATAATAAGGCACCAAGAGAAGATAACGACAGAGATGTTGAAGGCCGGAGATGAAACACTTCAGAGAGAGATATACAATCTCGTAAGTGAAGTTGGAGAAATGAGTAGATCTCGAAATAGGAGCGAAAGGAGCTGTGGTGATTATAGAGGTATTTCTCTGCTAAGCGTACCATACCAAGTGATATCATTAATAATTCCTGAAAAACTGAAGCCTGTTGATGAAGTTATTGTTGGAGAATACCAGGAAAGTTTTAGGGCAGGACGATCAAACATGGATCAAATTTTCACCACGAGACGGGAGAAGTACTGGGAATTCAACCACCTGTTTCTGGTGACATTTGTAGGTTTCTCAAACGCTTATAATAATGTACACCGATTAAGTATGTACAACGTTTTGAAGGAGCCTGGTTTCCGAAAGAAGTTAATCAACTTCAACGGAGACAAAAGCCAAAGTGAAGTAGCAGTAGAAACTATCGAAGGAATAAGTTAACCAACTTGGTGGAGGTGTGTACAACGGAGACAAAAGTCAAAGTGAAATAGCAGTGGAAACTATCGAAGGAATTTTGGATCGCAACAACTATGAGACAAAGTCACACAATTTCATCATTGCTTTTTTTGGGTCCTCGAGAAAGTAGTTTGGGAAATGAAAAGAGAAGACTAAGGGATAAAGCTACGTGGAAGACCACAGTTATTGGGATATGCAGACGACATTGCAGCTTTAGCGGTCGAAGGAAGAATAGCTGCAGTACGATTGGGCTGAGGGTTAAAATGGAGAAGACTGAATGGATGAAAGTATCCAAAGAAGTCGCTAATAGCGCTCGATAACAAGCGGGGCTATCGGATATAGCCATACGGGAAAATAACTATGGCACTTGGTTCAACAGGCATCATAACCTAAAACGAGAAATTAATCAATATATTGTAAATGGGTCTGAAACTTATTTCACTCTTAAGCGGATAAGGTCATCAATAACATCTGTCAGCTAAGACCAATATTAAAGACTATATTTCAGAGATAGTACAAGTGTTGTTATATGAGACGGAAACCTTAAACACCACAAAAAAGGCGTAAGCGAATCTGTTGATCTTTGAATGGAAAATAATGAGAAAGATCTTTGGATCAACCCACGAAGAGAAGACCTGCGGACGTAGAAAGAACCAGGAGCAGTACGATGTGATGAAATAGCCGAACATCGTACAGAAAATGAAAGCGTGAAGAATAAGCTTGGCAGGGCACATTGTTAGGTGGGCAGGCACTTGCCGGGACAGAGCTATGCTTACGGGAAAACTGGATGGAACTCGTCGAATTGTAAGACCAGGGAGGCGTTAAGAATGAACTAAAGAAGGACCTTCAGCAGCTGGCTGTACATGAGAACTGGATGCAAAGTGCACAAGATTGCCGGCAATGGAGCAACATCGTAAGATCGATGCATGATTTTCAGGGTCCGTGATCGTCAATATGCGTGTGTGATGACTGAGATAGCAGCAAGGGACATGTTGGGTAACCAGGGAATAGAAGATGCCGACGTTCTGATTTCGATAATGTTACCGTAACAGGTGAAGATGTATATGTCCTGCTACTGCTGGGAACGTGCCCTTTCCCCATCATACACTATCTGCTCAAAAGTATCCGCAGTGCTACGTAGTGCAGAATTGACCTCTAAATGCCACGAGAGGTGCTCTCACCAGTGCAAAAGGAGGGGTGTGAGGGGTGGGGGTGGGGGTGGGGGGGTATTGTGTTGACAGCAGAAAAGCGGTAACAGTAGAATGGGTCGGCCAGAAGAGCTCTGTGGCTTGGAACGTGGATGTCATCTGAGTAACAAATTCGTTAGGGACATTTCAACCCATCTGAAGGTTTTGACTGATGGTGATGTGATTGTGAAGTAAAACCGTCAAGGAACAACCACAACTAAACCAAGACCTAGGAGAGCTTATGCACTGACGAAGAGGAACCATCGAGCATTGCGGAGGGTGATAGTAAAAACCACATGAAATCAGCGAAAGGAATTACTCGTATGTTCCAAAGTGCCATCAGTAGTCCAGCTAGCACAATAACTGTGCGTAGGTAGCTGAAAAGAATAGGATATAATGGCCGAGCTGCCCGTTATGGGCCACACATTTCTGTAATTAAACCTTAGCGACGGTTGAGGTGGCGTAAAGAGAGACGCCACTGAACAGTGGATGACAGGTAATTTGGAACGATCAATCGCGCAGCGCCCTGTGGCATTCGGATGGAAGGGTTTGGGTTTGGCGAAAGCCTGGAGAACGTTGCCACCTATCATGTGTAGTACCAACAGCGAAGTACGCGGAGCTGTTTTATGGTATAGGCGTGTTATTTGTGATTAGGAAACGAGGAAGGACATCAAAACAATTTACAGTACTGGGGTACTGCATACAATAGAGGAACGGCTGGAAACCGATGATTGTATAAGCAAGACAAGGCACTCTATTATAATGCAGCTTCTGTGAGCCACTGGTTTGTGGATAATAACATTCCTGAAATGGAGTGGCCTGCCAACAGTCCAGATCTGAACTCACTGGAACACACGCAGGAATTAGAACGTCGACTTCACTCCAGATCCCAATGTCCAACGTTAGCACCCCCTGTGGTTTCGAATGTTGAGGAAGAATGGGCTGCCGCTCCTTCACAGATATTCAGACACCTCGTGAAAAATGTCGTCAGTACATTTCAGGCCGTCACAAAGGCGAAGGGTGGACAAGCTCCACATTAATGTACACTAATAGTTGTCTGGATACTTTTGATGATCGAATGTAACACCTATTTACAGAAGAGTGAAAGGAGTAATTCCTCGAACATTCTATACTCAGCAATATAATGCAAATTGCATCTACAGGATTTTTTTTCTTTCATGCGGAAATTGGTATGTGACAGTACTTCAACCCACTTCAGACAAAATTGGCTCTAAGCACTATGGGACTTAACATCTGAGGTCATCAGTCTGCTAGACTTAGATCTACTTAGACCTAACTAACCTAAGGACATCACAAACATGCATGCCCGAGGAAGGATTCGAACCTGCGACCGTAGCAGCAGCGCGGTCCCGAACTGAAGCGCCTAGAACTGCTCGGCCACAGCGGCCGGCTCCACTTCGGACATGTGGACAGGGAAATCAGCATGTTTTACGAGATAAGCCCTGCCGCGTCTGATTTAGTTGGTATTTTCATCAACCAGACCCAACAATGCGACAAATTCTAGTAGAAGGTTTCTTGTAGTACTGTACGCTGGAGAAATGATCAGAGATACACTGGACGGCCTATGCTACTAATAATTCTATAAATGTAAAGGAAAGTTCAAATTTCTACTAGCGAGACTACCACATATTCCGAACGCCACCCAGTATCATTCTTTTCGTACCTACCTACAAGTACAGAAGGAGCTGGGTTGTTGTTGTTGTGGTCTTCAGTCCAGACTCTGGTTTGATGCAGCTCTCCATGCTACTCTATCCTGTGCAAACGTCTTCATCTCCTAGTACCTACTGCAACCTACATCCTTCTGAATCTGCTTAGTGTATTCATCTCTTGGTCTCCCTCTACAATTTTTACCCTCCACGCTGCCCTCCAGTACTAAACTGGTGATCCCTTGATGCCTCAGAACATGTCCTACCAACCGATCCCTTCTTCTAGTCAAGGCGTGCCACTAATTTCTCTTCTCCCTAGTTCTATTCCATACCTCCTCATTAGTTATGTAATCTACCCATCTAATCTTCAGAATTCTTCTGTAGCATCACATTTCGAAAGCTTCTATTCTCTTCTTGTCCAAACTATTTATCGTCGACGTTTCACTTCCATACATGGCTACACTCCATACAAATACTTTCAGAAACGACTCCCTGACACTTAAATCTATACTCGATGTTAACACATTTCTCTTCTTCAGAAACGCTTTCCTTGCCATTGCCAGTCTACATTTTATATTCTCTCTACTTCGACCGTCCGCAGCTCGTGGTCGTACGGTAGCGTTCTCGCTTCCCGCGCCCGGGTTCGATTCCCGGCAGGGTCAGGGATTTTCTCTGCCTCGTGAAGACTGGGTGTTGTGTGCTGTCCTTAGGTTAGTTAGGTTTAAGTAGTTCTAAGTTCTAGGGGACTGATGACCATAGATGTTAAGTCCCATAGTGCTCAGAGCCATTTGAACCATTTTCTACTTCGACCATCATCAGTTATTTTGCTCCCCAAATAGCAAAACTCATTTACTACTTTAAGCGTCTCATTTCCTAATCTAATACCCTCAGCATCACACGATTTAATTCGACTACATTCCATTATCCTCGTTTTGCTTTTGGTGATGTTCATCTTATATCCTCCTTTCAAGACACTGTCCATTCCGTTCAGCTGCTCTTCCAAGTCCTTTGCTCTCTCTGAGAGAATTACAAATTCATCGGCGAACCTCAAAGTTTTTATTTCTTCTCCAAGAAACCTTTACAATTTGTACAGAAACTAGATGGCAGTTATAAGAGTCGAAGGGCATGAAAGGGAAGCAGTCGTTGAGAACCGAGTGAAACAGGGTTGTAGCCTATCCCCGATGTTATTCAATCTGTATATTGGGCAAGCGGTAAAGGAAACAAAAGAAAAATTCGGAGTGGGAATTAAAATCCATGGGAAGAGCTGGGTAACAAGAAGATTCCAGCGTTTTCATGCTGGACGCTGTCAGTCAAGGGGGGAGGAGAAGAGAGGTGATTCTTACGACGAAAAATGAGCTCAAGATTCGTCAAGAAAATTATATGTACGATACAGTGAACTGAGGCACAGGATCTCAGGCGCCAAGAAAAGACATTCTCATTATCTTTTTTTGTGTCAGACACTTCGTCTTAGAGTAGCACTTGCATCCAACGGCCTCTGTTATTTGTTGGGTGTATTCCCATCTCTGTCCTAAATGCTTCGTCCGTCTTGTGTTATTGTCCTTCCAAGGGAGCAGAATGCTTTAACTTCATCTGTTTTGTGGTCCCCAATTTTTATTTCAGGTTTATCGGTAATCTCATTTCTGTCACTCCTCGTTATTGACGCCTTTGTTTGGTTTACTCTCAGTGCATATTCTGTACTCATTAGACTGTCTCTCCCATTCAATACGTCCTGTGATTCTTTTTCGCTTTCACTGAGGCTAAAAATGTCATCAGCGAATCTTACCATTGAAATCCTTTCACCGTGAATTTCAGTAGCACTCTAGAGTCGTTCTTTTATTCCCGTTATTGATTCTTCGACATTTACATTGAGCATTAGTCGCGAAAGACAACATCCATGTTTGACACCCTTTGTAGTCCGGGCACCTCGTTCTTGGTTTTCGATTCTTACAGTTTCCTCTTGGTTCTTGTACCTACTGTATATTACCCTCCTTTCCCTGTTGCTCACATCCATTTTTCTCATAACATCTTGCGCAATTTTATGTTTTGAACGCTTTCTCTAGTTTGACATATTCTATGAACGGGTCTTGATTTTTCTTCAGTCTTGCTTCCATTATGCGTCACAACATCTGAAGCGCCGTTCTGGTGCCTTCACTCTTCCGAAAGCCAAACTGATTATCATCTAACAGATACTCAGTCTTCTTTTCCAGGTTTTTGTGAATTATTCTTGTTAGTAATTCGGATGGATGGGCCATTACGCTGATTGTACGATAGTTCTCGCACTTACCTGCTCTTGCTATCTTCCGGGTTTTGTGGATGATGTTTCTTCGAAAGTCTGATGGCATGTCTCCAATTTCATAAATTATACACACCCACTTGAAAAGTCGTCTGCTTGCCACTTCCCATAATGATTTCATAAATTCTGAACGAGTGTTATCTATCCCTTGTGTCTTATTTGATCACAAGTCTTCCAAAGCTATATTAAACACTGATTCCTGCACTAGAGCCCCTAGATCATGCTTGTCAACTATCATTTCTTCCCACTCACGTCGTCGGACAAGGCCTGCCCCTTATAGAGGCCTCCAATGTACTCTTTCCACCTATCCACTGTCTCCTCTGCGTTTAATAGTGGAGTTCCATTGCGCTATTTCTGTTGACTCCTTGGACTTCCATTTCACCGAAATTTGTTTTGACTCTTCCATATGCTGAATCAGCCCTGGCGACGATCATTTCTTTTCAAATTTTTGAAATGTTCCCTGCAGCCATTTCGCCTTGGCTTACCTGCACTTTCTTTTCTTTGAAACGTATGTGACATATTTCTGCATTTCTAAGTTTTTGGACATTTTTGTACTTATTTCTCGATCAGTCGAAGTATTTCTTATATTACTCAAAGTTTCTTCGCTGTTACCTTCCTTGCAACTATGTTTATGTGTCCAACTTCGGTGACTGCCCTTTTTACGGATGTCCATTCCCCTTCTGAACTGCCTAATGCGGCATTCGTTATCACAGTATCTACAGCCTCAGGGAACTTCAAACGTATCTCAACATTTCTCAGCATTGCAGTTTCCCACTTCTTCACACACTGATTCTTCTGGACGGTTCTCTTAAACTCCCCCCCCCCCCCCCTTACATCATTGATCACTCTTGGCTACCCCTGACAATATACTGCCTGATTTCGGAATCTCTGGCTGATGATGATACATTCCGGCTTCACGCTTCCAGTATCTCCAGGCCTTTTGCAAGTATACTGTTGTTGCGTAAAGACAAGCGCCTTCACGACGATGAAGAACGGAGGAGCAGAGAGGGCTGTGAGATGACGTCAGCCAATAGCACGCTGACTAGGACAACACCAAGACAAGAGCGGCCTCTGCAGGAAGAGAATACGTATAAGCGCAGCGCCTCATAGCCGCGGCCGGAGTGGACAAAGAGCTGTCTGACAAACGCTACAGCAGTGACTTATGAACTGTATTGACTGTATTGTTTTGCTTGCATTGAAATTGTGTATACCGAAGGACATTGATTATATGCAAGCCGTCATTTGCTTGCGGCACGCAAACTTAAGTATTGTCAATTTAACTTACCGTAATAAACTCCGTCAATACGATTTGCTTGAATTGCTGTCTAGCGATCCGAGAAAACAGCTTCCTAGGCACCCTATATTAAACGAGTGGGCAGGATACTCCATATACCTTCTTCTTTTATGATTTATGAACAGGGTATTCACTATTACTAACTGAAATGTATTGCAGAACTCAGTCTTTCTCCTGTCTTATTCGTACTACCATGCCCATATTCTCCCGTAATTCCTTCAACCATTCCTCCTCGACTATCTGTTCCAGTGCCCCATGACTATAGTGTCTCTTTGCATAACGAATTATCCATTCAATATACTCATACATTTGCCCTATCTCTTCATCTTCTGCTTGTGATGTCGGAATGTATGCTTGAACCAATATAGTTGGCGTTGGTTTGCTGTCAGTTCTGGTGAGAACAGGCTTATCAGTGAAATGTTCACAGTAACTCACTGTCTGTCCTACCTTCCTATTCATAATGGATTCTGCTTCCGCTCTACCATTTTCTGTTGCTGTTTAAATTATCGTATAGTCGTCTCACCAGAAATACACCGAGCGACGTGGCGTGGTGGTTATCCCACTGGACTCGCATTCGGGAGTACGACGGTTCAACCCCTCGTCCGGTCATCCGCGATTTCCCTAAATCGCTTCAGCTAAATGCCGGGATGGTTCCATCGAGAGGGCGCGGCCGACTTCCTTCCCCCTTCTTCCCTAATCCGATGAGACCAGAAATACTTCATTTCATTCCCACTTCGCAGGTCCCCCACTATGTCTAGACTGAGCTAGCTTCCCTACGACATTCCAACTTCCGACATTCCACGCTCCGGCTCGTGGTGTGTTAAGCTTCCATAAGTTACTCAATATTTTCTCATAATTACGTTTGCCTTGGCAGTCCCCACCCACAGATCCGAATGTGGGACTAATACAGAATCTTTTGTGTATGGAGAGATCGTCATACGCTTTTCCAATTACAGGCCACTTGTCATGTGGTAACATTGTGGCCGAGCGGTTCTAGGCGCTTCAGTCCGGAACTGCGCAACTGCTGCGGTCGCAGGTTCGAATCCTGCATCGGACATGGAGGTGTGTGATGTCCTTAGGTTAGTTAGGTTTAAGTAGTTCTAAGTTCTAGGGGACTGATGACCTCAGATGTTAAGTGCCATAGTGCTCAGAGCCATGTTGCAAGACATGTTGCAAAAATATTTTTAATTAGTAAATTATGTAGGAAATTTTCACGATTTGCAAGAAAGGTCCAAGTGCTTTTTGTCTTGTGACGCTAGGAAAAAAGATTCTCAATGAAAAACTGAAAGTACGCCAAAATTTCGAGATTTTTCGCTTGTCTAAAGCTAGCACAGGTCCTCGAGGCCGAAAACTTGGTTTCTACAAAGCAGACCAACCACATACAACACCGTAAAAACTGAGAAAATCCGAACTTTTTCTGAGGTCCAATGTACCTGAGACGGGACTAAAAAGGCGAAGGACTGGGAAGAAGGATAAGGGAACACCATACCGACAGACTGCAGAGAAAGAGGACTGAAGTGGAGTGGCTCCAGAACACGTGATGATATCGACTTCGTGTCCTTCCAGAAGTCATAAACCGCGAGGAGGACGTAGAATTGCTCGACTGACGCTGTCGAATGACAGCAGCTGAAATCCTGACAGATGTTACAGACGGGGTCACCGCTAGCCATCGGGGATGGATTACTGGAAGCTGGGTTGAGCTATAAAGTTAGCATGCGTCGTCAACCATTGTCTCTTTGTCACAGACAACACTGACGCGTGGTTTAAAGTGAAAGTCAACTGAGACAATGAGTGTCTAACGAAACGGCTCTGAATAAAATTGAAGTATTGAGTTTCCCCCAATAATGTGCCCAAATATTTAACTCAGAAACGCAATGAAATAAAATTCAAAGAATTTAGACTCGGAAGAACTTGGCTTACTACCCAGAGTTACCGTAAAGAACGCGTTAGAATTTAGTAAACAAAACCCCAAGGCAACGCAGATTACAAAAATCTAGAGAATACTTTTGAGAATGATGATCAAAAAATAATAATATTGTTCAATGATGTCTACAATAGAAGTGAGCTCACTCATGGCTGCGATGTGACGAGTTCCAGAACGTAAATATAACCTCCTGTCATTGGGCAGCTGTCAGTTTCAAAGCTAACCCTGTGTTTATATTGTACCTTTCATCAATAGGGGACAAACTGATTTATTATGATTGGTTGGAACTTGGAAACTAATGGCGGAAGACATACATTAAATTATCTAAAAAATTGCTACACACACATATTTGGAAGCACACTTCACCCCCCTCCCCCGCAAAAAAAGGAAAGATATTTAGCATTGCTACCAAAAATAAAAGACGAAGGCAGAGTTATGAAACTGTAGCGACAGAGAAATAATGATAAGGCACACAACGAAAATATAAAATTTTGAGTCCTCTTTCTCTAACGACGTTTGTTCAAAAAATGACCGTTTAGTAAGTGAAATTACATTCGAAAACTTTTTTAAATGTCTTCCGAGTCTTTACGGAGAGAAGGCTTATCTGTGTGTGGTAGGTGATGCGCGAAGTCAACAACCAGCCGGCGTCGGCGTAATCACAGTAGATCCGTCACTGGTAATCCGCAACTGTTACATCCTCTTGTATGATGATAAGCCACTTGACGCTGATATTATTCCTCCGTTGTCCTCCTCTGCGTACAGGCTGATCGGAAACAACTGTTCCATAGTGATCGAAGTTTGTATGTGTACGACGATAACACTTCGGGCGCACTGTGTCAAATATACGGCTTTTTGAAAGAGTTCAAAATTCACTTCGGAAGGCAGACAATGAGATTACATTGCGTCTGTGTTGCCACACGAGGCACATTGGCGAATTCACAGTCTGATGAATGAGTTTCAAATGTAGAGAACTGCGTAACTGTTTTTATAGCATCTGTTGATGTTTTAAGGCATGAGTAACTTCATTAAGTTGCATATGAGAGATTTTGGAATACATTAGTTTTCGCAACTCACGCCACAGTAAACAATATAGCCCAACAGACAACAATTATTGCTCACTCACGTGTGCGTTGCCGTTTGAATTCACGGTACTCCACTGGGCTCGGACCACTCTGAACAGTTTAACACTTTGTTTCACAATGGTCATGCCAGTGTTAACTCTAAGTCCAATCGGAAGGTAAGTGTCCAGCAGTATTAGGTATGTTTTATTCGGACGCGAACCCTATCCGTTATTCACTGCAAATACCCGTAACTCTTTTTTACTGTTCGACTTTCTCACTATCGATACGACTCTCGCGCTCTGTTCGTATGGTAGTTTCTTTTTACACATTAAATTTATCAGAATTACCGCAAAGATTACCAAAAACTGAAATAATTGCATGCCCAAAAACCTAAAATAAAATTTTAAGAAGACATTCTTATCTTAGCATAATAAAAGTGATGTGAGACTCCACTTTACATTATACAACAATATATCTGAATCAACAAAAATGTGTATAAAATGAAATGAAGGAAAAAAGTACCACTCATAATTAGCAGTGTGTAATGTTCCCGTTGTTGTTGATTAATTTGTCGTGAGCTGTGATTACCTGATATTTTGTAACTCATCTCTTTCTTCTCATTGAGCGTGAATACTAGGGGGTTCAGACTACTTCTTCATATTCTGCAGCAGATGCTGGAAATATGGAACTTGGCATAACGTGCAACCGCGTAAATAAATACGTCACTTCTCAAATTAAAGTGGCGTATATTATCGCAATATTATGAAGTTCTCTTCTTGATGAAGGGTGCTTTATCGAGAAACATTACGAATTACTTGACCTCAATCTCAATGTAAAATGTCAAGTTGACAAATAAAAATACAACAAAAGAATGAATACATATTTGTTCGCTTTAACTGATTTCCCTATCGTCATTTGTGGCTGTTATTCCAGAACCGATGAGCTTCTGCGACCTGGGCCTTCGGTTCCTGGAACGTGCACAAACGCCCCCACAAGTACCACCTCTGGGAGAGTCGCGTCGTCCCTGCCGATTACTCGCACAAATTATTCACTATAGCAAAGATGACCGACGTGAAACAAAATACAAGGCGTTGTTTATTTTTAGTTTGCTTCACGTTTTATTCAAAACAATCTCCTCACGAGCAATAAACAACTGGAAGCGGTGGAAAAATCGTTCGAGCCAATTCTGATACTCAACCTTTAAAATTGCCTACGTTACCATGGTCGTAGACTTTTGGATATCGGAAATAGTGTCGAAAGCCTTTATTTCACTGCAATTTTCCGTTTTTGGGAAAGATCAAAGTCACACGGAGACAAATGAGACGAATAAGGAGGGCCTTCAAGTACCACGATACATTTCTGATCCAGTAAATCCCTACGATGTTACTTTTAAACTGCGTCTGTGCATTGTCGTGTAACAAATACCATGGTCTATTATTCCGGTGTTCAAGTCAAACTCCAACAGTCCTCACCCATAAACGATATACAACAGGTAGGTAGTGATCTGCATTCAGCATTTGACCTTCTGGAGCGAATTCTTTAGCGATAATTCATTTTGAATCAAAGAAAATAGTGAGCAGAGTCTGCCGGCCCGAGTGGCCGAGCGGTTCTAGGCGCTACAGTCTGGAACCGCGCGACCGCTACGGTCGCAGGTTCGAATCCTGCCTCGGGCATGGATGTGTGTGATGTCCTTAGGTTAGTTAGGTTTAAGTAGTTCTAAGTTCAGGGGACTGATGACCTCAGAAGTTAAGTCCCATAGTGCTCAGAGCCATTTTTGAGCAGAGTCTTGGCACGGCTTCTATGCATGCGCTTTTTCACAGGCTCGGAGATGATGTATCTTTCTATTCCGAGTTTTGGCCCTTTGTGAGTATCTCTTAGTGGAAAGCCATGTTTCATAAGCGATTACTATGCAGGAAATTAAGTCTACTTCCTTGGTGGCCGATCTTTTCATGTCAGTGCAGTGTTCCGTTCTTCAACTGTTTGATCGTCAGTGAGTGAGTGGGGCAGATCTATATTTTGGCGAAATTTTCGGTTAGAATGCGATGCCCAGTTTTTTTTTAGGAATTTAAGTAAGCTCCTCAATTTCCCTGGTGGGTGCACAACGATCGTTTCAAAAAATTTCAACCACTATTTCAACATTTCTTCGATTCGAACTGTCGATGATGCTCCTGGACGTGAATCACCTTCAATGCTCTCTCTACACACGAAACCTTGCATGCCACTTAAAATTGTTTTTACTACTCGTTGCTTCACTACAATAAACAATCTGTATCATTTCAAAAGTGTCTGTGGTGTATTTAGCTCGTTTAAAACAAATCTTAATGTTCCTTTCCCGACCCAGGTTCAAAGCGTACTGTTTAGGTTTAGATTCGAAGGCAGAGGGGGCAGAAAGGAAATGGAAGGGTAGGAACTAACGATATCAGCTGCGTAGGGACTTTATGCGGAATCAGTGGCGACGAGTGAAAATGTGTGCCAGACTGGAGCTCGAACCCGAGATCTCCTACTTACTAGGCAGTTACGTCAACCACTTCGCAGCCCGAACACTCTATTTATAGCCAATGTGTTAGTTATCTCGGCATTCTCCCACCTAGCGCCATCTATCTGCAGTCCCTGTACGTGTCCTCCATGCTCGCTAATTTTAGATTCACGCTGGAGGTCCGACTTAAATGCGCGTCCGCACTGCAGTTTGTGGATTCATTGCTCACTGAGGCGAATCAATTACGTAAGAATGTGTGGTGCATGTTCTTCCGGACATGTCCGACCACCAGCGGGAATCTGAAATTAGTGAACAGTTTTTGATGTTGCCGGGCAACATTCATACAATAATTTTTAAATGAATACACTGCCATTTGACTGTATTGTTGTTAATTTAATTACGACCCAGATTTCGGACTTTTATATGTCCGTTTCAAGTGATCGAGTTCATGTTATTAACATATATTACAGGACATCAAGCTCAAAATTGGCGATGGCATTTCGTGGGGAGCGAATATTTTTCTTAATTTATGGTCAATTTTGAGCCTGATGTCCTGCAATATACACACATCAGAAAAAGTTTTGCATCACCCCGGTTCCGAGAACTCCTGAAGATAGACGTTCACTGTTGATATTGTATTATTGTATTGACTGTTCAGAAATGTCACTAAACCCGCCCAAAGATGTAAAAAACCATGTATGAGCAGCGCCTATTAGACGGAGGGGGTTCGACAGCTGATCAGTTCGTCATTCCACCAGGAAGGAGGTACACGGCTCTGTTCTCTGTAGTTCAACCATGGCTGGACGGTCAATACCACGGTTCGATCGCGTCCACATTGTTACTTTGTGCCAGGAAGGGCTCTCAACAAGGGAAGTGTCCAGGCGTCTCCGAGTGAACCAAAGCGATATTGTTCGGACATGGAGGAGATACAGAGAGATAGCAACTGTCGATGGCATGCGTCGCTCAGTCCGCCCAAGGCGTACTAACGCAGAGGATGACCGCTAGCTACAGATTATGACTCGGAGGAACCCTGACAGCAACGCTACCATGTTGAATAATGATTTTAGTGCAGCCACAGGTCGTCGTGTTACGACTCAAACTGTGTGCAATAGGCTGCGTGATGCGCAACTTCACTCCAGACGTCCATGGCAAGGACCATCTTTCCAACCATGACACCATGCAGTGCGGTTCAGATGGGCCCAAAAACATGCCGAATGGACCGCTCAGGATTGGCATCACGTACTCTTTACCGATGAGTGTCGCATATGCCATCAACCAGATAATCGTCGGAGATGTGTCTCGAGGCAACCCGGTCAGGCTGAACGCCTTAGACACACTGTCCAGCGAGTGCAGCAAGGTGGATGTTCCCTGCTGTTTTGTGGTGGCATTACGTGGGGCCGACGTAGGCGCTAGTGGTCATGGAAGGCGCCGTAACGGCTGTACGATACGTGAATGCCATCCTCCGACCGATAGTGCAACCATATCGGCAGCATATTGGCGAGGCATTCGTCTTCGCGGACGACAATTCGCGCCCTCGTCGTGCACATCTTATGAATGACTTCCTTCAGGATAACGACATCGCTCGACTAGAGTGGCCAGCATGTTCTCCAGGTATGAACCATATCGAAGGTGCCTAGGATAGCTTGAAAAGAACTGTTTATGGACGACGTGACCCACCAGCCACTCTGAGGGATCTACGCCGAATCGCCTTTGAGTAGTGGCACAATCTGGAGAAACAGTGCCTTGATGAACTTGTGGATAGTATGCCACGAGGAAAGCAGGCATGCATCAGTGCAAGAGGACGCGCTACTGGGTATTAGAGGTAACGGTGTATACAGCAATCTGGACCACCAGCCCTGAAGGTCTTGCTGTATAGTGGTACAACATGAAATGTGTGGTTTTCATGAGGGTGTATGTTAATGACATAAACTCAGTCACTTTAAAATGGCATAAAAGGCCGAAACCTGGGTCGTAATTAAAGAAACAACAATACAGTCAAATGAAACTTCCTGGCAGATTAAAACTGTGTGCTGGACCGAGACTTGAACTCGGGAGATTTGCCTTTCGCGGGCAAGTGCTCTACCAACTGAGCTACCCAAGCACGACTCTTGCCCCGTCCTCACAGCTTTAATTCCGTCAGTACCACGTCTCCGACCAAACTTCGCAGAAGCTCTCCTGCATACCTTGCAGAACTAGCACTCCTGGAAGAAAGGATATTGCGGAGACATGGCTTAGCTACAGCCTAGAGGATGTTTCCAGAATGAACTTTTCACTCTGCAGCGGAGTGTGCGCTGATATGAGTCTTCCTGGCAGATTAAAACTGTGTGCCGGACCGAGACTCGAACTCGGGACCTTTGCCTTTCTCGGTCAAGTGCTCTACCAACTGAGCTACCCAAGCACGATTCTTGTCCCGTCCTCACAGCTCTAATTCCGCCAGTACTTCGTCTCCTACCTTCCAAACTTCACGGAAGCCCTCCTGCGTACCTTGCAGAACTAGCACTCTGGACGTCGGTAGAGCACTTGCCCGCGAAAGGCAAAGGTCCCGAGTTCGAGTCTCGGTCCGGCACACAGTTTTAATCTTCCAGAAAGTTTCATATCAGCGCACACTCCGCTACAGAGTGAAAATTTCATTCTGGAAACTTCCCCTAGGCTGTGGCTAAGCCATGTCTCCACAATATCCTTTCTTCAAGGAGTGCTAGTTTTGCGTAATTAATCTCATTTGTTCGCAAAATACAATTAACCAAAGTAAACCAGTGAAAATAGTGGAGCGCGAAAAATTGTGAAGATGGTTTGACAAACCCTCTGCCAGGCACTTAAATGTGATGTGCAGAGTATCCACGTAGATGTAGATATAGATGTAGTAGGCAGGAGACTCCGGGTTCGAATCCTGGTCTGGCATACCTTTGACTCGTCGCCATTGAAACCTTATGAAGTGCCGAATCATTATCGTAGTACCTTTTCTTTCTCCCCCGCCCACCTTCATCTCAGCGTGATGTCTGTTCTTTCGGATACGTTCTATGGAACAGACACCACGCGTTGATATTAAAAGTTTCTGTTATTACGAGCAGTCTGTGATGTTAGCGCTCTTAAATTTAAGCCGGCCGAAGTGGCCGTGCGGTTAAAGGCGCTGCAGTCTGGAACCGCAAGACCGCTACGGTCGCAGGTTCGAATCCTGACTCGGGCATGGATGTTTGTGATGTCCTTAGGTTAGTTAGGTTTAACTAGTTCTAAGTTCTAGGGGACTAATGACCTCAGAAGTTGAGTCCCCTAGTGCTCAGAGCCATTTGAACCATTTCTTAAATTTAATACGTGAGGTAGTCAAAATACTAACCTAATTAATTTATGCATCCGTTTACAGATAGCGATAATAGTTACGCGAATGTAAAATCAGTCACCTTCCGTGTGGGATGGTCTGTGTATAACAAAAACGCACACAACCTTTGCACTCTCCAAAATATTAAATTATGAGACCGTTTTATAATTCATAAGCATCATTCTTCGAGAAGGTAGAGGCAGAGTGACATGTAACACCGCAAGTTTCTTCACAAGTGGCATTCTTAAATCAATATTACAATAAATGTATAAAAAACTTCACTTTGCAACTTCGATACATTTTTAAGCATATAAGCAATCTAAATTTATTTTTATGCCATATATCTCTTTAATTCGTTTTCCTAGCTGATATAATGTTAGGATAAATAGATAACCATGCAACGCCGGGCATTCAGCTGATAAATAAATAAAATTTCATAAAGGACCATAGGTTTAAGAAGTACACTTCTTCATTTGCCAACAGCGTAAATTCTTCCCTAAACAGAAAGAATTGGAAAATTGTCCAGCAGTCGTCCAAAGCTATAGTCACGTCAGATTTTCGATCTTTGAAACCAGAAATAGGTTCGGCAATGTCCGAAACACATTAAAATATTTACGTGTCTCACAGATTGACCACCGCTGACCACTCCTAAATAGAATGACCATCTAGACCGTCCGCCAAAGACTGAACCCGACTGACGACTCGCGCTTCTACAGGGTGTCTCAGACTTTCTGTGTCAAACTGAAACAGGCGATAGAGGTTTCACAACCGATTATGTGCAGATAGGTAACCAATGGTCGGAAACGCATATTTATTGTGCTGTGGTTCTAAACAGCGTACACGGCATAACAACGACTTAGCTCATAGTAAATGTACAAAGTGACGGCCGCCAGTCTCAATGCATGCATGGCAACGGCGCATGTAATTCTGCCGCACTCTCTCAAAGATCCCTGGTGTCTGTTGTACCAGGAGACAGGACAGGCAGCTTGGAACCTAGCAAGCAGGTCTTCATACGTTGCTACGGGTGTTTCATGCAACAGCATCTCGACGTAACCCCAGAGGAAAAACTCCTGGGAACTACACCATTGCCATAAAGAACGTTTGCAAGCACTGGGACCAACGGATTTTGAGCCCCTCGTTCACTTCTTGTAATGGATTATCCACGGCAGTGTTGTAGTGCCGAACGTCGTACAGTTGTTCACGCATGACGCTTCTGTCATCCGTGATAGTGTTTTCAACAGCCGCAACAGCTATGTCTGAAGTGAGGACAACCCATACTCCACCCACATCGGTGGCCACCAGCACTTTTCTCTCTCAACAAATGGGCGGGCATTGTTCAGGATCCCCTAATCTGATTTTATTTGCTGCCTCCCCGTTTGACCACTCCACGTTGCCTTGTGTTCTTGCGAGATGTGGTGCCATAGCTCTTGGAGACAGTACCCCTTATCGTCCGCGAAAGAACGTGGGTTTCAACACTAAGGTGCACCAGTCCATCTCCCTATTTATGGCCGCGAGCACCTGAACAATACGTACCACATCACTGGATTGTAAGGGAAGCTTCTGTACCGTGGCCAGCACTTTCTTCGTAACTCAAACCTTGGACATTTTCCTCTGGGGTTACATTAAAACGTTGGTGTATGAAAGGCCCGTAGAAACGGATGAAGACCTCCTTGCTAGCGTCCAAGTTGCTTTTCTCCTGGTGCAAGAGACATCAGGGAACTTTGAGAGAGAACAGCACAACTTTATGCGCCATTGCCATGAACGCATTGAGACTGTTGGTCGTCACTTTCAACAATTACTATGAGCTACGTTGTTGTTACGCGGTGTACCCTGTGTACGTCCATAAGACAATAAATATACATTTCCGACCATTGGTTCCCAATCTGAAAACTAAGGTTATTTCATGTTTAATCGTCTATAAATAAAATATGATGTTGCCACTTACCATTACAACAGTACCTCTCTTCATTGCGTGCACAAAAAGTTAGGTGAAAACTGCAACAAATTCTAAGCCGTCTTCAGACAATTTGTTCCTCAACACACGGAGCTCACACCTGAAAATATGGCTCCAAGAGACACGTAGTTAACGCTACAGTCATGGTCCACATTAAGAGGCGATACAATATAGGAAGCTGTCCCCTAAGTGTTTTTACTTATTTTCAGGACTCCTATACATAGTCCAGTTTCCGTAATATTGGTTGTACATAGGAATTTCCGATGACTTTATCTCGTAAATACTAAGATTTTCTGATAGTTTTTATGTAGGTCGTCCGGAACAAGTAGATGAATTTTACAATAAATAATCTGCTGTTCGTATACGGCCGAGACTTGCCACTTCTTCATAAATTTCCACAGCCTCGACCTACACTATGTGATCAGAAGTATTCGGACACCCCCAAAAATATACGTTTATCATTTTAGGTGGGTTGTGCTGCCACCTACTGCCAGCTACTCCATATCAGTGACCTCAGTAGTCTTTAGACATCGTGATAGAGCAGAATGGGGCGCTCCGCGGAACTCACAGACTTCAAACGTGGTCAGGTGATTTGGTGTCACTTGTGTCATGCGTCTGTACGCAAGATTTCCACACTCCTAAACATCCCTAGGCCCACTGTTTCCTATGTGATAGTGAAGTACACGTACAGCACAAAAGCGTACAGGTGGACCTTGTCTGTTGACTCAGAGAGACCGAGAACAGTCGAAGAAGGTCGTAATGTGTAATAGGCAGAAATCTCTCCAGACCATCACGCAGGAATTCCAAACTCCACCAGGATCCACTGGAAGTAGTATGACAGTTAAGCGGGAGGTG
Organism: Schistocerca nitens; assembly: GCF_023898315.1. Taxonomy (NCBI): domain Eukaryota; kingdom Metazoa; phylum Arthropoda; class Insecta; order Orthoptera; family Acrididae; genus Schistocerca; species Schistocerca nitens. The sequence goes on along the minus strand of NC_064617.1, from coordinate 802,432,949 downwards.
AGAAAACTTGGATTTCCTGGTCCAGCGGCTGCTGATAAAGCCACACATCACGCCGGTAAATGCCAAACGACAGCTTCCTTGGTGTAAGGAGCGTAAACACCGGGCGATTGAACAGTGGAAAACGTTGTATCGAGTGACGAATCACGGTACACAATGTGGCGATCCGATGTCAGGGTATGGGTATGGCGAATGCCCGCTGAATGTCATTTGCCAGAGTGTGTAGTGCTAACAGTAAAATTCAGTGGCGGTGGTGTTGTGGTGTGTTCGTGTTTTTCATGGAGGGAGCTTGCACCCCTTGTTTTGCGTGGCACTATCACAGTACAGGCCTACATTTATGTTTTAAGCACCTTCTTGCTTTCCAATGTTGAAGAGCAATTCGGGGATGGCGACTGCATCTTTCAACATGATCGAGCACCTGTTCATAATGCACGGCCTATGGCGGAGTGGTTACACGACAATAACATCCCTGTAATTGACTGGGCTGTACAGAGTCCTGACCTGAATCCTATAGAACACATTTGGGATGTTTTGGAACGCCGACTTCGTGCGAGGCCTCACCGACCGACATCGATACCTCTCTTTAGTGCAGCACTCCGTCAAGAATGGGCTGCCGTTCCCCAAGAAACCTTCCAGCAATTGATTGAACGTATGCCTGCGAGAGTAGAAGCTGTCATCAATTCTAAGAGTGGGCCAACACCATACTGAATTCCAGCATTACCGCTGTGACGACATTATCGTTATGCACAGTGGCCAAATTCAACGATAAATTGTGTTAAGAATTCAGAGAAAAGATCGAACATTGCGCTCGGTTATCTTTCATGACCAAAGATTTGTTTTATTACGAGTGTTGCACGTAGGCCCCGCGACCCTAATCCAGAACTGTTAGACGACTTTCAACATCTTTACTCCCTTGTCTTCCTTTTGTGTTCTGAGCCTTAGCAGTTCTATTGAGGAGTTAGAATAGTGATGTTGTTTTGTAATCGCCAACGAGTTAGTATATGTAAATGCAGAGTAAATGTAAACTTCTTCATTGTTATTGCCCCTAAAATCACGATTTCAGAAACTCTGTAATATATCATAACTGGGAGTATTAACCCCTCCACACTCGCATGTCTCTGACTATCTTCAAGCACTATATAGATAAGCACTACATGGGCCACGTGTTTTGTCGTGATTTAACAAGAAAAGCAACAATAGAAAATCGGCACATATTAGAATGGCTAAGTGAAACTGTTCTGCATTTTTTCGAATAAAATAGAATTTTATCTACAGTACCCTGTGGAGCAAATTTCACATGATTATCCCAAAGAGTAGACCAGACAGCTTGCACAGTATTGATTCAAATGGCTCTGAGCATTATGGGACTTAACATCTGAGGTCATCAGTCCCCTAGACTTAGAAACTACGTAAACCTAACTCACCTAAGGACATCACACACATCCATGCCCAGGCAGGATTCGAATCTGTGACTGTAGCGCACAGTATTGACAAACATTTTGTATAAGCAAGAGATGCTGATGCTACTAGTCGCGGACGCAAACAAGGCCATCTTCAGCTTAACCTTGCCCTTTCAAAAGCGTCCTTTGATCACGAGGACGATGACCTTGGGCGGCCACAGGCAGAGCGACACTTCCTTGCTAGAGGCCCTGTCTCGTGGATAAGGCCCGGCTATCGGAACGATCACAGTGGTGGCAGGGCACTAGTTACACCATGTCGCTCTATAAAATTCAGAGATAACAGCTACCAAGCCCCGAAAATATTTTCTTGTGAAACAGAATTACGGAAGGGTTAATTACTCTGCTGTGTGTCACGAGTCCTCAAAGAACCACTGCGTAGCAGCACTGAAGCCATTTCTGTTGCGCGTTTTAAAGCTGCGCTATCAGTTTGCCAGGGCTTTGCAGACACAGTGAGTGAGGAAGAGAACAAAGGAGATGAATAAAATTCTTTCCCTGTCTACTGAGTGATCAGAGTCTTCAAAGATCATAGTGACATACAGGCTACTGCAAAATCTAAGGTTTTCCTGCCGTTTGTTAAAAGTGTAACGGAAAGAATATGGAGGGTCTTGACGAAGCGGAATATTACCGTAATTTACAAGCCCAACAGGAAGATACAGGAATATGGCGAAAGAGGTAATTTATTGAATAACAATAGTTGGTGTAGAGGAAGAAACGAATCCCACACCCACATTGCTGATCCCTATCAAAGTATAATCACCAAAATAAAGGCAGGTATCTCTTTTAAGTTGAACATTTGTTGTAGTATGACTAGCTAAGATTGCACTAAATTATCCTCAGATCTGTATCGTTGCATAAGTAACTTATTGCGTCAGTATCGGAAAGGTACAGCAGAACACTGAATAGTGAGGTGTATTAATTTTACTACGTACAATGAGGTGATGTGGGTAGATCACATAACTAATGAGGAGGTATTGAATAGGATTGGGGAGAAAAGACGTTTCTGGCACAACTTGACTAGAAGAAGGGATCGCTTGGTAGGACAAGTTCGGAGGCGTCAGGGAATCACCAATTTAGTATTGGAGGGCAGCGTGGAGGGTAAAAATCGTAGACGGAGACCAAGAAATGAATACACTAAGCAGATTCAGAAGGATGTAGGTTGCAGTAGGTACTGGGAGATGAAGAAGCTTGCACAGGATAGAGTAGCATGGAGAGCTGCATCAAACCAGTCTCAGGACTGAAGACCACAACAACAACAATGAGGTGATGAATACTAGAAACTACATATAGTCTATACTAGTACGAAATGAAGTACCATAGCACGAGGACAGATAAATTGTTGAGAATCGCAATTACCTGTCAGTTGAATCTATATATAGTAACAAAATACTAAATGGTAGTAGTGCTTACAACCACGTCTTGCAGGAAAAACTAAAATAAATCTTAGATACCTCCGCAAAATATATAGAAATAATTTCAGCCTTCCTAAACCTTTTAGAAGTATCGTTCGTACCCACGAATAAACGCATACATTGTATATGACAGAGCAATAAAAAACATGTGCGAAGGAAAAAAGAGCACACCTCCACTGCAGACTAAAACATTCTTTCTTCTGTACTTCAGTTTCATTTCTACGTGCATTTCATAAACGTGTCGGTCAGTGGCCTTATTGTATCAAAGACCTTGCGAACTTTTAGTCCTCCTGTGCTTTAATCCAGTTTTATTCGTGGTATGGTGGCAACTGGTCTCCCTAATCTTCTCAGTATCACCTTCATGTAACCAACAACAAGCAGCTCTGTACCAGACAGAACTACAGAATAAATTTACGGAATTAACATGCCTCTACCGGTGTGGTTCTACATGTTCTACTTAGAAGCAGAGAAGAAAAGGGAGCTACAATGGTCTGACATGTTATGGTTACGAGACTGTTTTAGCGAAATGTAGGATAGGAAGTTCCAAAATATAGAACACCAGGAATAAAGCAGATAAACCGCTGAAAGTTAAAAATTGTAATTACATTACTTTAAACAGTAAGTGACTTATTCCTGTACATGCAAATATCCATAACCACATAGGAATTTAAAATATATTATCCTGAGGTATTAGTCCCGCCAATAACTCCACCTAATTTGAAGAAAAAAAGAGTAAAAATAACTTTAAAGAACGTAAGCAGCACAATCATAACAAAATGACATACAATGACCTACCACAGTAAACTCACATACTAAATAGGTGATATATTCAAGGAATAGCGGATAACATTGTTTACAAAACGAAAAATTCAGTACAGAAACACATCCCAAAACTGAAACTAAAATCAGACAGATAGCGATAGCCTGTCATCTACCAGCTCAACTCCATGGACTGTGAGAAAATCTACATCGGGATGATTAACAGGACCTTTGAGGCAAAATACAAAGAACTCATCAGGGCATCGAAATACAGCATAAACCACAAAAATATTTGCAGACCACATTATAAAGGAGTAACATAGGCAAAGTGAAATAGGAAAAGATATGAGCACCATGAAAAATCATAAAAACAAATATATCCTTAGTTTTCAAGTAAGCTGGCACATACAAAGAGCACTAACACGTAGCAAAAAGCTACTCACCATACACATATTTGAAAGGAGACACTACGCAAAATCGTTTAAGACGTGACATAAAAAAATTCTTTCTCTCTCTCTCTCTCCCCTTCTTTTCATCTCTGCTTCCTACCACTTTTTCTCCATCTCAATACCGATACAGTCTGGCTTCTCCTACTTTGAATCCACTGTTCACTACCTTTGCTAGTCTTTGACCCTTCCACTTCCCCGATCCACTCCCTACAGCAGTTCTCCATTTAAATCTTCAACCCCCTCACTACTCCCTAATTTAACTTACATACTAAATAAATACATATTAACATAACTAAAACAACATAATACACATTTGACAAACAGTAGATGAAGAGAGCATTTTTACGTTAAGTGAAAAACAAAACTGGCGGCTTAGTTGGTAGCAATATGTACAGGAAACACGCCGTAGGAACAAGCGATAGTGCTACAATAGTACGTCGTGTTTCACATCAAGAACTGCGTAATGTTGCAAATCAACAAGAGAGTACGCGAAAAACGTCAGTACCAGACAAAAGAATACCTCTAAAATGTGCAAGTAGAGAACACTTGATGTAAGGGAAAATCGGACATAAAATGACATAAGAAAATATCTCTGCTCAGTATCTGTTCTTAGATCGCGAATGAAAAGCAAAACTGAAAATACGATTTACTGCTGACACAGATAATGTTTTATATTAATAACTCGAATCATGTATGGTGATATTATTACGCATTTCCTAGTTGCAAAGACGGAATTTTAATACCTTTAATACTAACCTTACGACTTATCTTAGAAGAAAGATTAAGAAAAGGCAAACCTACGTTTCTAGCATTTGTAGACTTAGAGAAAGCTTCTGACAACGTTAATTGGAATACTCTCTTTCAAATTCTGAAGGTGGCAGGGGTAAAATACAGGGAGCGAAAGGCTATTTACAATTTGTACAGAAACCAGATGGCAGTTATAAGAGTCGAGGGGCATGAAAGGGAAGCAGTGGTTGGGAAAGGAGTGAGACAGGGTTGTAGCCTCTCCCCGATGTTATTCAATCTGTATATTGAGCAAGCAGTAAAGGAAACAAAAGAAAAATTCGGAGTAGGTATTAAAATTCATGGAGAAGAAATAAAAACTTTGAGGTTCGCCGATGACATTGTAATTCTGTCAGAGACAACAAAGGACTTGGAAGAGCAGTTGAACGGAATGGACAGTGTCTTGAAAGGAGGATATAAGATGAACATCAACAAAAGCAAAACGAGGATAATGGAATGTAGTCAAATTAAATCGGGTGATGCTGAGGGGATTAGATTAGGAAATGAGACACTTAAAGTAGTAAAGGAGTTTTGCTATTTAGGGAGCAAAATAACTGATGATGGTCGAAGTAGAGAGGATATAAAATGTAGACTGGCAATGGCAAGGAAATCGTTTCTGAAGAAGAGAAATTTGTTAACATCGAGTATAGATTTAAGTGTCAGGAAGTCGTTTCTGAAAGTATTTGTATGGAGTGTAGCCATGTATGGAAGTGAAACATGGACGATAACCAGTTTGGACAAGAAGAGAATAGGAGCTTTTGAAATGTGGTGCTACAGAAGAATGCTGAAGATAAGGTGGGTAGATCACGTAACTAATGAGGAGGTATTGAATAGGATTGGGGATAAGAGAAGTTTGTGGCACAAGTTGACTAGAAGAAGGGATCGGTTGGTAGGACATGTTTTGAGGCATCAAGGGATCACAAATTTAGCATTGGAGGGCAGCGTGGAGGGTAAAAATCGTAGAGGGAGACCAAGAGATCAATACACTAAGCATATTCAGAAGGATGTAGGTTGCAGTAGGTACTGGGAGATGAAGAAGCTTGCACAGGATAGAGTAGCATGGAGAGCTGCATCAAACCAGTCTTCCTCCGCGCACAACGGTACTTCCACGCGATATAATAAGAGCGTTTTAAGTGTACTCATTGATTGTAGGTGACTATAACGTTTATTTGTGTGGATGGTGCCACGGTTGTGTTGTATGTTGATGAGGAAAAGAAGAGGGTGAAAACTGATACTGACCCATTTCCTACTCATCCCGAATAACACCAAGGAGACCGTCGGACTTAAAAACGTCCCTATCTGACGGACGAATCACCAAAATACTCTCTAATTCCACTTCCTTTGAAATATAGTCATAAACCTCTTGAACTGCCCATATATTTAACCCTGGAATACTACTGGTAATCGATTTGAAGAACACATTCCCCTTCAATAACACTCCCTCCTCCCCACTCCCCATTGATGTGGGTGGGAGGGGTGCGCCGTGCTCGCAGCAGTGCCTGGGGGGTGGGGGGGGGGGGTTGACTCTGTGATACCACCGGCAGAAGTGACCTACATCGCTCTTCGATCAGGTAAACCGTATTTCATCCCGAAGATACAGCGTCGAATCGAGGAAAGTATAGATGCACACGTAAATGTTGATTCGCTGAAACAACTAAAGTGTAGTACTTACGAACAAAATTCACTCGTCGATTCGACGAACGTTTGGTAATGAGCGACTAATTTGCAATAGGTATCTGATCGGATGTTAGTTGAAATGAACGTTTTGGTTTCAACTGGATTGTGGTACCTACTCCATAGGTTTTCATTTTCTTTTCAGGTTCTGACGAATTACCCAAAGCCGAGAGTTGTGGATTCAATGGAATCAAATATTGACATATCATCAGCTGATGATTTTGACGAAGACCACAACGTCGAAGAAGAAGACATAGTTTCCGATGACACTATCGACTCTGCATTAGATTGGAATGAAGATACACTCAACGCAACGGTGGCGCAAATTGAAAAGGAACCATCTGCTGGGAAAATCAAGCAGGAGACAAAACAGTCAACTAATCGCTCCGAAAATACTGCCTGAAAAATGAGCAGAACGCAAGTAAAGAGAATGGTTCGAGGAAGAAGAGTTCCTCAGCACCTTTCCAGTCGTCAGCCACAATGTTATCCTCTGGAGACAACTTCCAATACATCTTGGTGCCATCTAAAGGGAGCTAATGTCCAAGACCGAACTGGCCTGGAAAACGAAAAGTCTGCGTGAAACCACTTGTAAACTGGCATCAATGAACGCGGTCCATATTTGCCAAGGACCGACTCCTTCCACTGGACATACGTGTGACACTCTAAATTGTTTTGAGTTATTTTTATCAGTTGACATTCTTCTTCTTTTGTTTATGTGACTATTATTTATATTTAATACTCCTGGCATTTGATCACCAAAATGCAATTTCTTTTGGGCACTTCTTCCAAAGTGTTCCCGGCGGGTGAAAAATATATATCAACGTCCTTATGTTTGTGAGTCTTGGCGATGTGAGCTTTTGTGATTTATTGGAATGGAAAGACCTTGTAAACCGTGAGGTGAGTATTTTTCTTTAAGTTTCCTACAGTAAAGGGTTTGTAATTCTATCGTTACGTCGCTTTTAGTAATTTTCTTGGCCAAACCTAGGTGTGGTAGTGGAATAGACGAAGGTATAGGTGTGGAAGGGTTCGAAATTGGTATAGTATTCTAGGGTTAAATAATATGATCCTCTTCATTGAGTATATTTTTTAATCTGATCTGTCATTTGCCAACAAGGACGAAAGTAGTGAAACGCTGAAAAATCATAAAAATACATACTTAAGTTGCAAAGCCTTGAGTAATAAAAAAGAATACCTTGATATTCCATCCTCTTAGTTGTATTTGCTGCAGAATCCCTTCACCCTGCAAGGAAAATTAGCCATTTTGCTTCAAGTTTGTTTCTTCCTTCTTTAAAAATTTTGAATTTGTTTGATAAAATATCACCGAATTTATATTACCTTTCCGGCATTTCAGTAGGTATGTTCAAGAAGCGGGCTTCTCAGCACTGAGTGTAAGGTGTTCCAGCACTGAGAGTAACAGTCAACAAACATATGCTTCGATTAAACCTCAATACATTTTCCACTCCATTAGCACAAGGACAGCACTTTGACTCAAAAACTGTCAATCTTGAACAGTGAGGGCTATGCTGCCGCCGATAGGAATAATTGATAGATTCGCTCGTACTCTCCTTGGACACAGATTTTAGGCACATTAATCAAAATTGGTTGCAATATGAAAAAATACTTTTCAACGAATGTGTTATTACTACTACTATTAACACTACTAACTTAAACTAATGATAAAATATTAATGTTACTAATTATAAAATAATGTATAAGATAGACAGAGAGGTACTGGAAAGAAGGGTTATTAGAAAAATAATGGGTGAAATAAAAACTGCAGATGGCTGGAAAATAAGTAATGAGGAGATGTACAAAAATATAGAGATTAACCTTTTTCGGACACCTCTACCGAATGGATGGAAATAGACTAACAAAACAAATACTCCTATATTTCCGGAAGAAGAAATTGACAATAGCATGTATTACAGAAGTAAGGAAAGATCTAGAAAGAAACAACATCAAAGAATCAGAAACAGAAGAAAGGAACCGTTTTAAAAATAAAATACTGAATTTGGAAGGTTTTCAAATCAGAAGAAATAAAAAAATCGGGAACGACATGAACAGATGAAAGGAAGAGACTTCATGGGGAGAAAATGAGGGAATACTGGGAAAATAGGAAACAACAGCAAAGGAAGAAGATTAACTGATGTTGTTAACGTGATCCTAGTTGGTCAATACGATTGTAAAAAAAAATAATAATACAATATAAAAGCTAAGTTCATATGTAAAATTTCTAAGCCTTTTAAAATACTAAATTATAAAACAAATAGATCACTTATCTCCAGTCCTTTTCAAAATTAGAAAGAATTTGGAATGAAAAATTATGAGACTATCAAATATCACAAAGAAGGGATGAAAGAAACAATGCGTTGTAATAAACTGATCGGCATTTACAGACGATGTTTCTCTACTACCTGAAAATCTACGTAGTAGATGCAAAAAAATATGAGTCATTCTTGGCACAGACAGTCTGGGTAGCAAGTTTGAGAATTTCTGCAGAGAAAATCAAATTTACCACTAAAATACAAAAAATATCAAAAGCTTACTGACAGATATTGGTCAAGTAGAAGAAGTCAAAAACTTCAAGTATCTATGAGAAGTAATTAAACGATCTAGGTTAAAAAATCGTTCTTGAATGAAAGAATACACAGAATAGAATGGGAAAATGAAATAACAAAGCTGGCCGGGGTGGCACAACGGTTCTAGGCGCTACAGTCTGGAACCGCGCAATCTCTACGGTCGCAGGATCGAATCCTCCCTCGGGTATGGATGTGTGTAATGTCCTTAGGTTAGTTAGGTATAAGTGGTTCTAAGTTCTAGGGGACTGATAACCTCAGCAGTTAAGTCCCATAGTGCTCAGAGCCATTTTTTTTTAAAATAACAAAAAATATTTTTTTCAAAAACAGTGTATTCAAGAAATATAAAAATAATGTATTACGGTTTGGCAGTGAATGCCTTGCAGTGGAATATAAATTAGGGAAATTAGAAATATTAAGAAGAGGAAACATCAGAGAAGTTTTAGACCCAATAGAAAACAAACAATCCTGGAAACTAAGAATCAGTAATGAAATATGTCAAAATATTGAAAAAATAACAGAAACAATAAGAGAGTAGAGAGTAATATTTGGCCATATATAAAGGATGAATGACAAAAGACTGACAAAAGAGAGCTTCAGGTACTTCTGGGAAAAGAAAGTAACTGCAAACTGGGTCGGAGAAATTAGAAAAGATATAGTACTACACAACAAAAAGCAGAAGAAGCAGCAGAAAGAGATGTTTTTAAAAGGAAAGAAATTTAGGATTCCATAGGAGAAGAAGTAACCAGTGTTGTGTTGAGATCTGACGAAATAAAAAAGAAACATGGCCATAATGTGAAAGAATTAGAGGAAAAGAAAAATCGAGAAGGAATTGAAATTGTGTTGTTCCTAGCTGGCAAAAACAAAGGAAAAATAACTTCACAACGAAGGACATTCGGGATGTTTCCTAAATTCTTGTCAGGTAATGGACAGAAGGGATTTCTCAAACGTCTGGTAAGACGTAGTAAGGATACATTTATGTAGTGTGACAAGCGTCTGTAACCGGCGTGTAATGCAAGTTACGTCAGTTAACAGAGTACGTGTGTTACGTCATCCCCAGCGCACTCTCGGCCGTTGACGTCCGCTGCCAGCTCCCGCCTGCTTGCTGAACCAATAGCGTTCCGCGTCGGTCTTGGCTGCTGGTGCTGCTGTTTCTCGACGTCCGTAAAAGACGCGCGACCCGAAGTCAGAGGCGTCTGAGTGCGCTTTCATATAGGAGAAAAGATCTGACCATGTTTCCGTTCTCAGAGTACTTCCGTCTTCATGCAATTATAATTTGCTTATTTCGTGGTTGTGCGTAATTTTGTGCGAACTCTGCATGGGAAACTTCATGACAGTGATACGTACTGTAGCAGACAACAGAAGAATATTATGGTAAGAACCTCCACATGCATTAAATTTTCAGTATATTAAATATACTATTCTTATTGGATGATTTGTGAGTAGGGCCTGCATATTTTTCGTGTGCTGCGAAATCCAATACAAATCCTATATATTAGTGTATGCTGTGTGATATAAATTTATATACAAGCTAGGCGCTGGAATTATGTGATAACTCGAGCTTTTTCTTTTATATCACGTAAAGACAGACACCACTTAAAATGAAAATCACAGTTTCCTTTTTTGGAGGAACTATGAAATCCACATAGACATATAATGATTATAGCAAGGCCTGTAACATACCTGTTGATCAACTTACGCTTCTTTGCTTTCGATATTTACTTCGAAAACACAGAGAAATGATTTAAATGCAAATTTTCCTGCACTTCTTGCCTTCTCACCTCGTTTCTTTATTAATGATTGTGGTATACCGTTTTACACTTATTAAAATGTGAGAGAAAAGTTAAACAGTTTATTTCTAAGAACGTCCTGCAATTAGACACATATTCGGCATAGTGGTACGCCCGTAATTTTGAACGTTCGTATAGAACTAATAATGAACGTGACATAGTGCTACGCATTAACTGTTAAAGTGTGCCTCAGTTTGCGAAGCATGACTCTGTTGTCCAATAGCAACAAATAAGCTCATGTTGTCGTAGTTACTGTAATTGAATCATTGAAGACCAGTCTGCATACAAAAGGGAAGAATGTGTTAGACGAAAACGTTCGGTGCAAGCGGGATAAGAGCGAGTGAAGCCTTGGGAAGTTCTTAAAGAAGGCAACCCGAACTTGGAATGAATACATTTAAATCCAGACCGCATATCAAGAAGCATTAAGTGCAGTTACAGTAAGTGTTTCATGCTGGCAAAAACCAAAAAGTCGTTACGGTTTGCTAGTCGTTCTTCGAGGATGCGAATGAGAATAATGTTACGAAGATTTGTTTTTGTGACTCATAAATCCATGTCTCTGCTAAGGTTATTTGTTGCGGTTTTCGAACTAAAGGAAGTAAAACGTTAGGATCGCGAACAAACGTAAATGAAACTTTCCCTGTGATAGTGTATTTACGTTGTTATTTGACATAGACAAACACGGAGACAGGCTGTCTGTTACGTTAAAACATAAAAATGCTAAGTCAATATCACAAAAGTTCCTTCACTGAAAACTAGTTGATCTTCAGATCAATAAAAACTGTTACTTATTTCAAAGTGTATCAGCCACCAGCCGTGTAACAGGTACTTCCTTGTTTGTAACTGTTATCGCTGTCGATCGCCTTGTATTAAAAAGCAAGTGTGGCAGTATGACCACTATATATATGGCTAACGTTATAAATTATGTAACCATGACGACCCTACCATGTGCTTATAATTATACTATTGGCCATTAAAATTGCTACACCAAGAAGAAATGCAGACGATAAACGAGTATTCATTGGACAAGTATATTACAGTAGAACTGACATGTGACTACATTTTCAAGCAATTTGGGTGCACAGATCTTGAGAAATCAGTACCCAGAACAACCACCTCTGGCCGTAATAACGGCCTTGATACGCCTGGGCATTGAGTCAAACAGAGCCTGGATGGCGTGCCCATGCAGCTTCAACACGATACCACAGTTCATCAAGAGTAGTGACTGGCGTATTGTGACGAGCCAGTTGCTCGGCCACCATTGACCAGCCGTTTTCAATTGGTGAGAGATCTGGAAAATGTGCTGGCCAGGGCAGCAGTAGAACATTTTATTTATCCAGAAAGGCCCGTACAGGACCTGCAACATGCGGTCGTGTATTATCTTGCTGAAATGTAGGGTTTCGCAGGGATCGAATGAAGGGTAGAGCCATGGGTCGTAACACATCTGAAATGTAACGTCCCCTGTCCAAAGTGCCATCAATGCGAACAAGAGGTGACCGAGACGTGTAACCAATGGCACCCCATACCATCACGCCGGGTGATACGCCAGTATGGCCATGACGAATACACGCTTCCAATGTGCGTTCACCGCGATATCGCCAAACACGGATGCGACCATGATGATGCTGTAAACAGAACATGGATTCATCTGAAAAAATGACGTTTTGCCATTCGTGCACCCAGGTTCGTCGTTGAGTACACCATCGCAGGCGCTCCTGTCTGTGATGCAGCGTCAAGGGTAACCGCAGCCATGGTCTCCGATCTGATAGTCCATGCTGCTGCAAACGTCGTCGAACTGTTCGTGCAGATAGTTGTTGTCTTGCAAACGTCCCCATCTGTTGACTCAGGGATCGAGACGTGGATGCACGATCCGTTACAGCCATGCGGATAAGATGCCTGCCATCTCGACTGCTAGTGATACGAGGCCGTTGGGATCCAGTACGGCGTTCCGTATTACCCTCCTGAACCCACCAATTCCATACTCTGCTAACAGTCATTGGATCTCGACCAACGCGAGCAGCGATGTCGCGATACGATAAACCGCAATCGCGATAGGCTACAATCCGACCTTTATCAAAGTCGGAAACGTGATGATAACGCATTTCTCCTCCTTACACGAGGCATCACAACAACGTTTCACCAGGCAACGACGGTCAACTGCTGTTTGTGTATGAGAAACCGGTTTGAAACTTTCGTCATGTCAGCACATTGAAGGTGTTGCCACCGGCGCCAACCTTGTGTGAATGCTCTTGAAAAGCTAATCATTTGCATATCACAGCATCTTCTTCGTGTCGGTTAAATTTCGCGTCTGTAGCACCCCATCTTCGTGGTGTAGCAATTTTAATGGCCAGTAGTGTAGATTGCACCTACTCACAGACCGAGCGAGGTGGCGCAGTGGCTAGACACTGGACTCGCATTCGGGAGGACGACGGTTCAATCCTGCGTCTGGCCATCCTGATTTAGGTTTTCCGTGATTTCCCTAAATCACTCCAGGCAAATGCCGGGATGGTTCCTCTGAAAGGGCACGGCCGACTTCCTTCCCCATCCTTCCCTAATCCGATGACACCGATGACCACGCTGTCTGGTGTCCTTCCCCAAAACAACCAAACCAACCAACCTACTCACAGAGTTCCAGTGTCGGCTGTAATCGTAGTATGACAGCGAAACTTGGTAAACAGCCTAATCCGTTAATGAGGAACCGATTTACGCTGAAAAAAAGTTCCAATTTTGGCAACTTGGTGCAAATCTGGCGCTGTGAGTGCAAGAAAGCCTTGTTGTTGTTGTTGTTGTTGGTGTGGCAACTTGGTGCAAATCTGGCGCTGTGAGTGCAAGAAAGCCTTGTTGTTATTGTTGTGGTCCTCAGTCCAGAGACTGGTTTGATGCAGCTCTCAATGCTACCAAACTTGTCCCCGGTGGGATCAGGTGATCTTTTAGGTCATGAATCTGGAAATCTTCTGGAGATAACATGTTCGTGGAAGGTTGCATCAAGGAGATCTTTCAAAGGGCGAGTGACGTGAGGTGTTGTCCCATCTTGCACGAAACCATGGTTTCTGTACAGTTGCACTCTTCCAAAGCAGGAGCTGAAGCCGTACAAGGAGGTTCTATAACGTGCAGGCGCCATGGTATGTGTGGCAGACGTATTCTCTTCAAAGATGAACTCCTTCGCGCTCCCTGCCCCTTCCCCCTTTCTCTCATCTTTTCAGGCACAGATGAAACAAAAGAAAACTACCTCTTCTTCTTTTCGTAGGCGTTTACGATATTTAGTACGGACTCCACTGTACTCAGGTTAGTTAACTTTGTGGTCAGGTGGCCTTCCTTTCGCCGTAGTCGTGAAGGTTACCTAAGGGAGTGAAACAGTGTGCGCCATCTGTCAGTGAACTGTGTGTTATCGCGTTTTAACTGCTGGTGTATCGTATTTTCTGAGACGGAAAGCGAGAACCAGCCCAGCATTTGCCTAAACGACACTCAAGCTGTCTGATGAACCGGCCATGAAAGTTTCATTATTTTGCGTTTGCTGTATAGTAAGTAGAATCCATGATTAAATTTGTAGGTTATTTGGGTGTAGATAGAGTGCTGCATGTGGCAATGAAACCCTGGTAACAGGTTCATGATAGGAAAGGATCAGCAATCAACACGTGAAAGGGAGACCCATCAGATATCTCGTCGTTTTCACCAAATTACCATTTATTTAAGAAAAACATACTGATCAATTAAATTTCAGATTAATAGCAACATGAAAACCATCAGGATTGTAGTGATATATAAAGTGACAAAATACTGAAATTTACCAATATAAGCAAAAGGAAACAATATTCAATAAACACAAAGCATCTGAGGTTATGGACTGTAAGAATGAAATGTGAATCTCTCAGTAAAGGGAAACTACATTTACCAAATAAGAGCACATTCGATTTTACGAAGAACAGTTAGTAGAGAATTGAACACTCGTCTTTTATGAGCATTATGAAGGTCAGCAGCTTGATTATAATTTACAAAAGTTCATGAATTAATCCCGCTAAACTGCACAGCCTACAACCCTGGCGGCAATCGCTCAATCCAGGTACAGCTCCAAGGGACAAGACAACTATTCAACTTTTGCTAGGTATGACAGGCGACACTGCAAAGCGCTCCCACGGTAATAACTTAGACGCCCGCATCTCGTGGTCGTGCGGTAGCGTTCTCGCTTCCCACGCCCGGGTTCCCGGGTTCGATTCCCGGCGGGGTCAGGGATTTTCTCTGCCTCGTGATGGCTGGGTGTTGTGTGCTGTCCTTAGGTTAGTTAGGTTTAAGTAGTTCTAAGTTCTAGGGGACTGATGACCATAGATGTTAAGTCCCATAGTGCTCAGAGCCATTCCATTCCAATAACTTAGACGTTGGGCGGAATGCCGCCAAGGTCGCGGCTCAGAAGTCACAGCTGCAAACACCCAGGTAGACTCGCGTGTTTCGCAATCAACTGTGAACTAAATAACACGCGTAGCAGTATCCTCAAACAGTAACAGAATATACACTAACAAATGCTGAGACTCGCTTTGGCAAGATAAATACAACGCGTAACCTCAGATAAAATAAATAGTTAAAGCCAAACTAAAATAAATAAACTTATAATGGATTTTGTTGTACACTATAAATAGATACACCTCTGTCTAGGTAAGGTGATAACCGAGAACATGTAACTGATAAGGTACAGGTACAAACAGAGCAGTTGCAGTTAAGCCCCCTGAGGCATGAATATGTTGCTAAAACGCCTTAAGAAACACTAGTTAATGTGAGCTTAAGCAAAGCAGAAAATTTCAGTTAGTATTAGCCCTACGAAATTCAGTTATGGCTAAAGCACGTCAACGTGGGTTAGAATAAATGCATTTTACTAAATCACAATTAGATTTCAAATTCATAGCCAGTACCTGATACAGTACCACGACACTGCCACCGGGTACAGTACCACTCATCAGTTTTACCACTTCAGTTCATAATATCGCACCCCAAGCAGGTGCACACAAGCGGTTTACCAATTAACAGAATCACGTGGCTTCAAAGAAGATGGACTGACAACTATTGGCGCCGGCCGCGGTGGTCTCGCGGTTCTAGGCGCGCAGTCAGGAACCGTGCGACTGCTACGGTCGCAGGTTCGAATCCTGCCTCGGGCATGGATGTGTGTGATGTCCTTAGGTTAGTTAGGTTTAAGTAGTTCTAAGTTCTAGGGGACTGATAACCACAGCAGTTGAGTCCCATAGTGCTCAGAGCCATTTGAACCATTTGACAACTATTGGCCGCTCTCAAATCAAGGCATACTGCGGAACAAACTAATACATATTATTCACTGCACAATAGTACTGCGCCAATTTTTCCTTTTAAACAATAAAACCACAGGGCCAGGATATCAATAGGTAGTATGTTACGGTGCATTCTCCCCACCGTCAATTATCCTTTTACCTCCTTTTCAAATAACAGAAGGAGGCCCCCGTCACCAGAGCTCCAGAGCACGACCTTCGTCTCCTTCTTTAGCGGCTGCCCATCATTGAACTAGTCGCTCGGCGGTCCGCCTAGATACATGCGTTGTCAAATCCAAATCTACCCAACCAAACCCCGCCGCCAGACACTGCTGCTCCAGCCCTCCTCCTCGCGTCACGTGCCGTTCACAACTCACTGCTTTCGCGCTGAGCCTCCACGCCTCAACCAGGAAAACCAAAGATAAGTCACAAGGGAGCTGACTATCGATACCGGTGCACAGAGGTAGTTAGGCCAGCAAACCGGGCCGCCACGGCTCAGCGGCAACAATGGGTTTTTACGCGGTTTTGCGTCGAGTCGAAATGTGCTTGGATGACTGATACGAGTGCGTCATTCGATGCTGCTTCAACTCTGTGCTAGAGTTGATCAACCCCTGTGGATGGCGAAATGTGGCGTGCTAGTCTCTTGGGAGCCCATAACGAGATGATTTCTGTGGGTGAGAGATATGGAGAAGGTGTGCCTGGGGCAACAAACATACGACGTGCATGAGGAATCTAATGAGACTGACTTTTTATGTGCCAGAATTTTAATTTTTTCAAACAGCAGTATTGTCCTCTTCAGAGTAGTTTCCTCCGGCAGCTGTACACCGGCGGGGTCGTTGTTCACAGTTTGCAAAAACAGACATAATGTCTTATGGGATAACAGCAATCAGTGATTTTATAATGTTACTTAAAATCCGTCTTGATTGCAATTTTTTTTATTATTCATATGACCGGTTTCGTTTCATTCAGAACCATCTTCAGATCTGATATTTCATTTACAGGAGTAACCCGTCCAAATCCAGCAACTTTCACATGTGACGTAGCATGTGAAAGTTGCTGGATTTGGACGGGTTACTCCTTTAACTGAAATATCAGATCTGAAGATGGTTCTGAATGAACCGAAACCGGTCATATGAATAATAAAAAAAAAGAAAAATTTGCAATCAAGGCGGATTTTAAGTAACGGTTGTTCACAGTCTTGGTAGCAGTGTTCAAAGGCTTCAACTGGTAAGGCCTATAACATATCGGGTCACATTCTTTTGAATGTTCTTCAGGGTCCCAAAACGATGTTCTTTTAAGACTGAGCCGTACACGGCTCGTGCTCATGCCATTTATTCTTTGTCATCTTCCATTACGGTACCCCGCCGCCTCGTGCTCTTATTCCATTTACTGGTGTCACTAACTTCCTGCCTTACTTGCCCGTGAGCGGCAGCAGCAGCGTGTATCGATAAGTGCACTGTCGTACCATCTCTGGAGCAACCGACAGAAATTTCCGGGTCGCCGTGTGTCTGGCAGTCGGTTGGAGACGGACCAGGAGGTCGGTCGGGACGCAGCAGCAGTGCAGTCGGAGCTCCAGTGAGGTCCGCACAGCCAGTATAATTTTGGGAGGAAACCCATTGTTATAGACAGTTTCAAAATCTCGTAAAACCTTTTATGCTTAGGAAACACTAAATCTCTATCTCGATCACTATTCACTTGATTCTAAGACATATTGCTTAAAACAAGTGCACAATAGCTATTCTAAACACTGCTGAAATGTACACCGATTTTGGACTTCTAAGCAAAAAGCTTGACATACGAGGTGCGTTCACATATTAATTTTTATTTTTTGGTAAGAACTTTATTTGTTAATCTACATCATTGTTATCCTCTTCAAAATATTCCCCATTACATACTATACACTCATGCCAGTGCTTTTTCCAATTCCCGAAACACTTTAGGAACTATTTCTTCGGGATAATTTATACATCTTTTAACTGTGCATTTTTAATCTCATCCATGCTTGTAAAACCGCTGTCCTTTAAGGCCTGCTTTGAAATGTTTATACCACTTGTCTGCCCTTGGTTTACTCATAACAGGATCCTCAAAAGCAATACTTACCATTTCTAAAAATTTCATACACTTTATTCCATTCTTATAACAAAATTTAATACAGGTTCTCTAATTTATTTTTATGGGAAACAAATAATCGTTGATGCCACCAAAACAAATGAAACCTTTCTGACAGCTGACAACAGAATAAATACCCAATATGCATAACATTGAACACATACTTTTGAGGTATGTTTACGAAGAGAGTGGCAAAAAAGTTGTGCAAATCGGAGTAATACAACACACAAAACTATAAATTTCTGCTTACTTTTTAAACACTCTTGTTGCAAAAATTGTTAAGTTTCAATGCAGTCCTTCAAAGAAAACTTCTACCTTTTAGTAGAAACACAAATAAGAACAAGCCTTAAATTATACAGACTGATTACATTATATGGGGCTCGTTTTACGAATAGAAATAGGGGAACATACATTCACATGAACAGGCATTTGGTTCTATGTCTGTAGTGGAATCCTGACTTCCGTTCTTATGTTATTATTTACTCTGTAATGTTGAGTTTCCGAAGAAGCTATCGTTATTTGTATACCTTATGGTCATAATGCATTTCTCTAAAAATAAACGCAGCCGAGACGTATCTGTACACGGCTTCGCCACAGATTTGAAGCGCGCGCCGCAGCAGGGCCGGTACTATGTTGTGAAACAGCCTGTAGAAGCGCCTTGTGACGTAGTTGGGTTGGCAGAGTGGGGACTGGCTCGCTCGCTCTTCAGTTTACCGACAGACTATACCAGAGGGGACGGCCGTTGGTTGGTCGTTCGGTCGCTCGCCTCATCGAGACGTGTATTTGGGTCGGTTCCTTCCTGTGCAGAGATCTCGGTTGTGGTCCCACTGCATGATTGGGTCCGAGTCAATGTCTCCGGGACGTCGTCTGTCCGAAGGAAGTCAGTTCAGTAGGAGACGGAACAGGAGTGCAGTCAGGCACGGGTCAGTGAGTCAGCAGTCAGTTGGAAGGCAGACAGTGCGAGTATGCGCCGGGACCATGGCTGACGCAGACGGAAAGCCGTTGGTGGGTCGATCTGCTGGTCGTCGCATGACGACATGTGGTCTGCTGAGCACTGACACCAGTATCAGTCGGGGAAGAGTTGGCAGCAAGAAATAGTCGGGTCCGTATGGTGTTAGTATTCGCCGGGACCGCTGTCGGCGAAGGTGGGCTGCCGTTGGTCGTTTTCTCGGCCGGTCGTCTCATTCCACGACGTCTTGGATCCTCAGGACGAACACGATTTTCCGAGTTGGGATGTGGTTGGTCCTTGTTGGTTCTTTGGAACTGAGCAGCGACGCAGTCTCCACAGCGTGAAGCCAGGGCGGGGCTTTTGGCGGCGGGCACGCGCTGTTCCATCAGGAGGCGCTAGCTGCGCGAGCGACTTTTCGCTTTCATCCGAAGCACGATCCGCAAGTTGAGTAATTAATTACATGTTCTTCAAACTCGAATGTTACGATTTCTTCGTTATTTGTCGACTGTTGTTTTCTCAGCCCATAGCACGTGTGATAACAAGTCGTGTGTTTTCTTGCCTAGAATCTGCTGCCTTCGGTAGTGACTTTACAGTTGTTCGGATTCTTTTAAACTCGTCTTGGGTGATGTTTGATGCCTTGATCTTGGTGAGGCCCAGTTGAACTTATTGGTATCTCGGATTATTCTTCATCGGCCGATATTTCCATTATCTGTGCAGTTGGATCTGACCGTTGGAAATTGGTCAGATGTTCGGTCTGTCGTGAACCGTCCCTTGGTTGTGTTGCCTTCCAATTAAGAGGTTGTCTGTCTGGCTGCCTGTCTCACCTAAACGTGCGTTAGTGTTACTTCCCAGGCCGACACTTGGAACCTTCTGATCGCCGCTCCTTGTGTTTTACATAGTGATCTCCTTTTAGTCTTAACTGCTCTGTGTGGCCTTCAGCCGAGTTTTAGCTTATTGAAATTGTAGGTTTTTTTAGGACTTAAGCCGTGAAATTGTTTTCTTCATGGTGTGTGGCCTTCACCGGAGTTTTAACCTCTCTTAAACTGAAAATTCAAAAATCTTGTTCTGCCCTTAAGTCATAACATTGCTATTTTTTGGGGTATAAGGCCTTCAGCGGAGTTTGCATGAAACGTTTTAAGCTAAGGCCCTCAGCCTTTTCAAATTGAAAGCTCTTCTTCTTAGGCCTTAAGCCGTAAAGTTGTTTTGACAAGGTGTGTGGCTTTCAGCCGATTTAAATCAAATCAAAGGAGCTCTTTCGTTAAAACCTTGAGAGTTTTTATTCTTGCTTATGTTACTGTGTGTTTTAACTAATAAAATTTATATGTTGAGTGTAACTGACAGCAACTTATTTTGGCCCCTTTCCACAAATATAACCTCACCTGCTCTGTTCTGCTAGTCCAGGGATCTCAAAGAGATTTTTCGATTTCAGGAAAAGAAAAATGTCACAAGGACTCAGATCAGGTGAATAAGAGGGCTGTGGAATAACAGCAGTGCCATTTGAGGTCAAAAATTCCGTGATAGAAGTGGCCATGTGACATGAGGCGTTGTCATGACGCATCCACTTGTCAGCAATTTCCATTCTCATTCGATTCAACCTTTGCCTCAGCCTTTCGAGTACATCTTTCTAAAACACTTTGTCGGTAAAGAGGGAGGAAAGGGCTACATCTAAATGAAAGGAAAAATGCAAATAAAATTGGTGGAAATTAATTTTGAGAAAAGGGTAAAATTAATAAAGAAAGTAAATGTGCGACCGTTACGTTAAGAAGTGCAGGTTATATCAGAACTCGCGAAGTCTGACGCTGGCCGTGAGAAATGTGCTGATTCGGAATTACTTGGTGCCATAGTTAAGCACTTGGATGCCAAAGAAGATGATATTAAACTTCTTATACAGATCTGCCGAGCTTTAGGCAACATCTGCTATGAGAATGATAAAGGAAGGACACTTCTTTTGGAGGCACACTGTTTGCCACCATTAATACAAGTTTTGGAGAAGTTTTCATCTGAGGCTGGTGAAGAGGAAAGAAATTTACGTGCTGTAATTAGATATTTGAGATTTGGGGAAAATTACGGTCGCCAGTCCTATGGACAATTACTATAGTAACTGAAAAAGAAAGGTTATTACACATATAATTAGCACTAGAAGCGTGGCAACTGAAGGTTGACACGTGTAGTGTGAAAACTGGTAGTTTGTCAGAAATAATAAATTTCGCTACACTCTGACTTAATTTAGCAAAAGAATTAATAAAACCGGAAAACTGAAAGTTAATTTAGTGACTGAAATTAATAGTGAGTTTTGTTTCTGAAGCACATCGAAATTCAGTAAAATACGGTTAGTCTTGGGCTACCTCAACAATCATTTCAAAAGCTACTTGAATCTACGCAATTTAGGAATAAGAGATTTAACTTTGAACTTGAATTAAATGATTCTGAACAATTAACAATAGTAAAATTTAGTACGTACCAAGCTGACCTGCAGTCACAGGTAAGCTAAAATACGGTAACAAAACTCGCACTCTTAACTTGTGCTTGTGTATTCTAAATATTGTAGCCAGCTATGAATACCTTAACTGAACTTTGAAATTAAAGCAGTGAAATCGAATGATATTACTTTAATGCTGGCGTTTGAATTTCAACGACACTCGGGTTCATTCCGGAAAAGGAAGGGACCCTGCTTGGTAATGCAATTGGGATAATGAGCAACAAAGGTTCATGCTACGTTGCTGTAATTTAGTGAGAAAAATTTAACAGTTTGAAAAGCTGCGGTCTGCCATACAGTTCTAAACCTTTACGTGGTACTAGTCTTCCTTGTTGGTTGATTGAAGGTTTGAAGTCGTCGATCGAGGAGGTGGCGACAGTCACTCATTGTCGGCCGTCGCTGTTGCAGAAACTGGATGTTGGCGCGCCTTCTTCTCGACACGGTCTCCAGGCGAAACGCGCTCTTGATGTGCGCCAGCTAATGCTTCCCGTGTCAGAAACTAACATAGCAAGTCGAGCGCAATTACATGCTGCCAAACCCCGAAAGCGCGGCAACTCGCGGGAGCGTCACACAACACACCTGCTCAACCGCACTACTCCAGCCAGACTCTGCTCTGCAAGCGCTCCACGCGGCAGAGTTAACACTACCAAAGATCCTAAACACTTTGGTTCTCCACACGACCTATCAATGTAATCGTTCGATAGCATAGTTTTCCCTAGGCAAGACCCAGCGTAAAAATACAAATAATATTTACAAAACAAACCAATTATACCACGACATAAATGCATAAATATATATATACAAATAGTAAAACAATTACGATATATAAAGACACAGAAATGTTATATCTTCGCCCGCATCTCGTGGTCGTGCGGTAGCGTTCTCGCTTCCTACGCCCGGGTTCCCGGGTTCGATTCCCGGCGGGGTCAGGGATTTTCTCTGCTTCGTGATGGCTGGGTGTTGTGTGCTGTCCTTAGGTTAGTTAGGTTTAAGTAGTTCTAAGTTCTAGGGGACTGATGACCATCGATGTTAAGTCCCATAGTGCGCAGAGCCATTTGAACCATTTTTTTTGTTATATCTTCAAGTAACAAAATAAGGAAAAAATTTGCAGTACAATAGATGGAAATAGGAGGATATGCATTTCCGACATTAAGACTTGCTTGATACTTTGTTCTGGAGGTCTGGTATCACAAGAGCAGGTGCACTTCGACGTTTCCGTCGGTTTTTGAAGTTGAAGGTCAGCCTGAGCGAGGTTTACTTTCAACGTGCTCTCGGCCTTCCAAAAATGATTTGTGCAGCGAAAAACTAGTCCTCTTGATAAAGGATGTTCTCTATAAGCCTGTTTCAAGTTTTTAAAGGTCACACTGACAGATTGCCCAAGTTTAAAACAGAACTTGATGATATAATGTTGATCTAAATTTCGGTGTTCTGTTTTCGTAACACACGGCGAAAGCAAAAGCTCAGTGACGGCGCTCTCAAAAATCGGTTGATAGCTGTATGGACCTAAAGCACAGACTGAACAGCTGGAAGGGATGAACATACCGGTCTACACAGGAACAACACTGCCTTGCCAGATCGCTCGCAGTGTTGTCAGTCTTATTACTTTTCTTACTCACCTCAAATTCTGTATCGAGGTTAATCGGGACAGCGTGGACAACACGCAATCTTGCGTTATAAAACTTTCATCCATTTTGGACGGGGAACACTGCGACTGTGATGAATAAAGATTTCTTGAAATTACTGCAACCAGTCGCGTCTTGTTTTGTTCTTCTATTATTTTTGTTATTCCATTACCTGTTTCGAACCGTGTAGCGATTCATCATCTGATGGTACATATTTATTAATTGTCTACAGCAGTTTGTAGGAGCAGTCGCGTAGAGTGATTAGTATATAGTATCCGTTGGTTGGGTGTTAGTGTACACAGTATTCTGGAAAACATAAATAATGTTTTCCAGTGACGTTAATTGTACTGCACTTCACACACTTAGCCACAGGTAACACGATCCACATGCTTTACAAAACGTAAATAATTTATGTTTTGTAAACCAACCAACCAACCAACCTACTGATACTAATCATGCTACACGAGTCCTCCCCCACTACTGCAGACAAATAATAAATATGTACAGTCTGATGATGAATCGCTAGATGGTTCGAAACCGGTAATGAAATAATAAAAAAGTTGAAGAACAAAACAAAAGACGACTCGCTGCAGTATTTTCAAGAAACCATTAGTTTTGTTGAAATATAATGTCGCAGAGGCCTGAAAGATGGGATCTAACCACCGGATTTAAGACGTCAAAAACTAAGACGTCCAAAATAAGGCTATGCACAACAGATGTGACTGTATTATGTACGCACAGGTACCCCATACCATCACAGCAGTTGCTGAGCCTGTACTACGATGACGGATGCAATTTGCTAACACCCGTGCTCGTCAGAACTTGAACACACAGATGAAACCCTTCGTAATACCGTACCAGAACTGGAGCTCTTCTGAAAACAATATGTGATGCCCTCTTATGTCCAGTGTCGCCGCTAGGAGCGCCATTGGAGGTGCGTCTCTTCCTGTGGCCTCCTCAAGGGAATCCGCAGCTACAGCCCCGTGCTGACCGCCCACTGTATTCCAGACGTCGTCTTGCAATGCGTGTGGCTGCTCGTCTTGCTGAAAAGAAGCCCATTTCCTGACTGAAGGTGCGTAACTTGTCTGTACGATCGTGCACGTCCGAGAGAAAAATACACTGCTGGAAAAGAAACCGCAACGCCAAAAAATATTTAATGTAGAGTAATGAAATTTCTGGAATACATTTGTCTAGGTAACATATTTGAGTGATTAACATAGCAAGATCAAAGGCTAATGTAAGCGCGAGATAAACCATTGAAAATTTGAAGTGCTGGTACATTAACAACCGGTGTAACCTCCAGAATGTTAAATGAAAGCACGCAAATGCTCATGCATTGAGTTTTGAAAGTGTCGGATGTCAGTTTGGGGGATGGAGTTCCATGCCTGTTCCAATTGGTCGTTCAATGCAGTGACGGTTAATGCTGTTTGTGGATGGTGTTCGAGTTGTCGTCCGATGATGTCCCATATGTTCTCGATTCGATACGGATGTTGTGACTTACCAGACCAATGTAACATGTCGACACTCTGTAGAGCACGTTGGGTTCAAATGGTTCAAATGGCTCTGAGCACTATGGGACTCAACTTCTGAGGTCATTAGTCCCCTAGAACTTAGAACTAGTTAAACCTAACTAACCTAAGGACATCACAAACATCCATGCCCGAGGCAGGATTCGAACCTGCGACCGTAGCGGTCTTGCGGTTCCAGACTGCAGCGCCTTTAACCGCACGGCCACTTCGGCCGGCCACGTTGGGTTACCATAGCGGTATGTGGACGAGCGTTATCCTGTTGGAAACACTCTGTGGAATGCTGTTCATGAACGGCTGCTCAACAAGTCGAATCACCCGATTGACGTACAGATTTGCAGTCAGATTCCGTGGGATAACGAAGACAGTGCTCTTGCAGTCATAAGAAGTCACCCCCAGACCATAGCTGCAAATACAGATCCAGACAGGTTGGTTGCAGGTCCGCAACTGACCTCCACCGAGGGGGAACCAGCTTTCATTAGAAAACACAACAGACCTCCAACCTGCGCTCCAATTCTAACATTCTGCGTGGTGTCTGTTCTATATCGTGTATCCCTACCACTTCCGCGCAACGACGCTCTGAGCGTGTTTTTTAGGGAATTGACTAGTTTGAACCTGGGACCTGTTGCTGGTAAGGAGACGCCAGACCACACATGACATGTAGAATTCAGAAGAGTTCAATGAGACTAGCGATGATATAACCAAATACTTAATGATTTCAGCGTCAGCTCCGCTGCACTCCCTGTAAAAGAATCTTAATACTAACTAAATTTAGTGGAATGGGTTCAAGGCTTTCCTATTTTTAGTTAGCTGGTAAAATAACGTCGAAAAAGCAGTTAAGTTTACCATTGGAAATTTTATTCTACTCACAAAACATTGTTTATAAATTTCAATATTGATAAAAGGAAATGTTTTAATACAGGATGGTAAAAACCAACTGCGTTCAACAAAAATGTGAACGAATATTCCCTGAATGGGTTTCCAAGTTCTACAATGGATCGAAGGATGACCTATGCCATATCACATCTATAATCTAGGTTTAAATTAAGTTTCACAAAAGAGAAAACTATCAAAATGGTCTACAGTGACCCTCAATTATCTTTAATTACTTATCTAACTTGTCGTAAATTACAGTGGCTGATGTGGTTTCTCAATAACTATATAACAGATAAATCATCGCGTTTCAGATTTTTACTTCAAATGGCAAATGTGAACACCATGAGCTTTAATTGACGATCGACACTAGTATTACGCAAAAAGCGGGTGTAACAGATGAGACTTCTGTAGTTCTGAGTGAAGCTTTATGCGCTGTTATGCGGCATCGCGTGCGTTCATTACCTTGTCGGTGTTCGTCAGGGGGCGACGGGCAGCACAGCTCCACTCACCTCGCCGTCTCCGAAGCAACTCTTCTCCTAACTTCTCCTTACTACAATTTACCGAAGTTGGTTTAAAAAAACTATCTGGCTGTGTTTTCATCAGGGTCTCGATGTTAACCTTAAGCTCCGCCTACAAAAATTCTGTCTATCCAATGAGAAACATTATACTTTTCGTAGTGGGGCAATGTTTTTAAAGTTTGCAACGTAACAGAGACGCGAAAAAGTCTCACGCTAAAACTTGCGGGTGGTGTGGTCCTAGCGGTTAGCTGGCGACGTGGGTGTCCGTCCCTTATCGTAGGGCCTTCTCGCTTAACACGGTTCTGCTCTCGGCTTCTGTTCTCGTTTCTCCCCTCGGAACTGCGTCTGTCTCACGGTGGGAAGGTATGACATGAATTTAGGCATTCTTGTGTTAGTCTGTGGTATTCCATTTGCTCACTCGTTACTCGTATTACTTTGGTTAATTTAATGTCACGATTTATTCGGAGCTATGTGACATACTACTGGATTTGATTATCATGTCAGGGTTTTCATGGAAGGTGTTGGATTTGCCTGACACCTTACACAAGGAGATTTCGTTAGATACTACCGATGTCGCAAATGGTGGTGGTGGAATGCACGCTGCAGGATGTCTTGCTCAGAGCTGTCCTCGAAGTAACCGATTTGTAACAGTTCGTTGTATCGCTATGGTGCCAACTGCTGCTCATATTGCTGCTGCAGATTCAGTAGGATGCACCAGAACTATACGCAGAACATGATGGTCTCCCGTGACCACCATGACCACCACTACTAGTAATCTTGTACAGTAGCTAATTGCTAGTAAGTCTTTCTGCAATATCTCAGGACAAACATCCAACTTCTAGTGGCAATATTGTTACACAACCTCGTTCAAACTCAGTGTGGTGTTGATAATAGCGTGTTTGTCTCCTTAAAGGAATTCTTGACTGGCATCAATTCACCACGTCCAGTCTGAAAGGTGACTGTTACAGCGTGTATTTAAACCGAATCTGATTTGCAGCCTCATAGTGACGCTGCTAGCTCCACTCTTATGCAGCTGGCGCGAAATCTGAATAGACATCAGATGTGGAAACACGCCAACCATTTTTCGTTTATGTCGCACAACTCCTTCTTGGTGACAAACAAGGAACGACAAGGAATGGGATTGTTGCAGATGTCGAAGTGCTCCTGTGTGGTCTGGCATTGTCATGCTGAAGCAGGGGATGATGCATGTGTCGACGAAGGGCTTCTGAGATTACAGCACGCTGTTTCTCACGCACCGACATAGTTACCTTACGCACCGCCATGTTACTTACAAGCTACAATACGGAGCCCTCTGGTCGCAGAGGGTTGCAACTTCCATCAGCGAAGCGGGAAAGTCGACCGAGTAATGTTTGTAACACGTAATAGCTCACCGAATATTGAGAAGGGAATAAAAAATTCGGAGGCATTACTTTTCAGCACGACCTCGTGCTTCGGCCATTTGCTGACAACCTCCACATGTCAAAAAAAGTTTTGCATCACCCCGGTTCTCAGAACTCCTGAATATAGACGTTGACTGGATATTGTATCACAGACACAGTCCCTTTGATTGTTCAGAAATGTCACTAAACCTGCCCAAAGATGTAAACAGCCCTGCATGAGCAGCGCCTATGAGACGGAGGGGGTCCGACAGCCGATCAGTTCCAGTCAATCCACCAGGAAGGAGGTACAAGGTTCGTGTTGTCTGTAGTTCAACCATGCCTAGACGGTCAATACCGCGGTTCGATCGCGTCCGCATTGTTACTTTGTGTCAGGAAGGGCTCTCAACAAGGGAAATGTCCAGGCGTCTTGGAGTGAACCAAAGCGATGTTGTTCGGACATGGAGGAGATACAGAGAGACAGAAAATGTCGATGACATGCCTCGCTCAGGCCGCCCAAGGGCTGCTGCTGCAGTGAATGACTACCTACGGATTATGACTCGGATGAACCCTGACAGCAGCGCCACTATGTTGAATAATGCTTTTCGTGCAGCCACAGGACGACGTATTACGACTCAAACTGTGCGCAATAGGCTGCGTGATGAGGAACTTCACTCCCGGCGTCTATGACGAGGTCCATCTTTGCAACCACGACACCATGCAGCGCGAAACAGACGGGCACAATAACATGCGAATGGACCGCTCAGGATTGGCATCATGTTCTCTTCACCGATGAATATCGCATATGCCTTCAACCAGACAATCGTTGGAGACTTGTTTGGAGGCAACCCAGTCATGCTGAACGCCTTAGACAGACTGTCCAGCGAGGGCAGCAAGGTGGAGGTTCCCTGATGTTTTGGGATAGCATTTCGTGGGGCAGACGTACGCCGCTGCTGGTTAAGGAGGGCGCCGAACGGCTGTACAATACGTGAAAGCAAACCTCCGACCGATAGTGCAACCATTTCGGCAGCGTATTGGCGAGGCATTCGTCTTCATGGACGACAATTCGCGCACCCATCGTGCACAGGATAACGACATTGCTCGACTAGAGTGGCCAACATGTTCTCCAGACATGAACCCTATCAAACATGCCTGGGATAGATTGAAAACGGCTGTTTATCGACGACGTCACCCACCAACCACTCTGAGGGATATACTACGAATCGCCGTTGAGGAGTGGGACAATTGGACCATCAGTGCCTTGATCAACTTGGGGATAGTATGTATGCCACGACGAATACAGGCATGCATCAATGCAAGAGGACGTGTTACTGGGTATTAGAGGCACCGGTGTGTAGAGCAATCTGGACCACCACCTCTGAAGGTCTCGCTGTATGGTAGTACAACACGCAAAGTGTGGTTTTCAAGAGCAGTAAAAAGGGCGGAAATGATGTTTATGTTTATCTCTATTCCAATTTTCTCTACAGGTTCCGAATCTCTCGGAACCGAGGTAATGCAAAACTTTTGTTCATGTGTGTATTATCATGTTACTCCCTGGCTGGACGCCAAAATAATACACTATTTTCGCCCCGCAAATCACTCGATCGCTGCAGCACATTATGCATCAGTCCCGTCTATTTTCAGAATTTTACAGCTTACAAAGACCTTGCGACCAGATAGACATTTATCACTCAATTTGGAATCTGCAAGACTCCTATATGCCGATTTTATTGCTTGCCTTATAGGTCAGGCAATAAATATCCGTTATTACGTTCCATGGCTGTAGCATCACTAGTCCACTTGCAGAGTGATATCTCCCCTTTTGGGCACAGTCCGTTCGGCAGATTCTGTTCTACAGAAATTTTAGCGTACCAAGGTGCCCAGACAATCCTTCTCATGTTCTTCCTCTTGTTGCTAGTCTATAATACGATGTCAAATTGTTTATTTTACTTACATAAGGCGATCAGGCCTTGCTATATATTTTCCGTCTTAAGTTTCTTCTACTAATGTCGTTAGATAGCATCGTCAGCCATGCTCCCCCTTGGTGTTGCAAATGTCTTAAATGCTCCAGTTCCGGCACTTTAACATTATCGTATGGTCTGTCATTAACCACACTTGCATGATCTTGCCACGCGGGGCAGCCGCTCGGTCTACGGTGTCTTGTCCGCGTGGCTCCCCCCGTCGGAGGTTCGAGTCCTCCCTCGGGCATGGGTGTGTGTGTCGTTCTTAGCGTAAGTTAGTTTAAGTTAGATTAAGTAGTGTGTAAGCTTAGGGACCGATGACCTCAGCAGTTTGGTCCCATAAGACTTTACGACAAATTTCCAAATTTTTTTGCATGATCTTCACAGTCCCCGTGTTTAAGAAGATTTGTGTTTGGAATCATGGAGAAATCATCCTTGGAGTCTCTGGTGACTGCTAGAATTTTATGTTTGCTCATGTCTGGTGTTAAATTTCTTCTTTCTTGCCCTTTTGAGCACCACAGACAGAAAAATAAAATCGGGAAAAGCAAAGTCACACTCGGCAGATGTTCACAATAGAACCTTAACTTACAATAGCAAAGACTAAGATAACGTGGATATAGCCTCTGTGAGTAATTGCTGCCTTCTTGGAAAATGTCTGTGGAAAGGTGCTGTCATTTTGACTGCCAGAACTCGAGAGGAATCAATTTGCCATACATCGTCACTGAACTGAATGGAGTATGGCCCAAAGCTATGTTTTATTTAAAGTTCTTTCAACACCAAACAGATATTGCAAATTGTAGTAAACTATACATTTTAGTGAGAAGAAATTGTTTATTCTCTCATTAGTCATGGTTTAGCACATAACATCAATCATGAAATGCGTAAATTTCGGAAAGTATCTGCAATATGGGTGCCACGGCAGCTCACTCCAGAACTGAAAGAGCTACACGTTGGCATCTGTGAAGAACTTTTCCGGTGATCTGAAGCAGGTGTTGACAGCGAGTGATTACCGGATGTCGGGACCACTCAAATAGACGATGGGAGGAAAGAAATTTCGTTCCGATGAAGAGTTAAAGTAGGCGGCACGAGTGGTTGCGCACAAGACCGAAATGGTTTTTTTTTCTTTTTTCAAAGGAATCCCCGGACTTCCTACGCGCTGGAGGAAGTGTGTCGAACGACAGGGAGATAATGTCAAAAAATTATACATTAGTGTTCCACATTTGTTGAATGAAAAAAATTCAAAAATATTTAGTTATTATTAGACTCCTCCTCGTAAAAAAAACTAATTTTTTCGCTCATATTCAAGCCCACGTTCCCTCAGCATGAGTGTCCTAACAACCGATCATTTCTTTTAGACACGTTAATCCGTAAATTTCTTTTCCATCCAATTAGATTTAATTAGGACAAAAAAACACTAGAAAATGAGCTTCATATCGTGTTTGAAAACCTAAAAACCTATAATGTTTCGCAAATGCAACCAATATATACACACGTAAAAGATTTTCAATTCTGTAGTCACAAGTTACTGATATGACACAATTACGGTCGTTCTTCCAATTCATTTCTTTGTAGAGCAGTGGGAACATTTCTTATCGCCTCCTTATGCGAGTGAATGCGTAACATACTAGTATTACTTCTACTACTACTACTACTACTACTCGGCTCTACAGCCCTTGGAGGGCCTTGGCCTGCATCACAATATCCTGCCATTCAATCCGGTCCATGGCTTTCCGTCTCCATCCTCTGACACCCAGCTTTTTCATGTCTTCTTCAATTCCGTCCATCCATCTCTTTCTGGGGCGTCCCTTCCGTCGCCTGCCTCCAGCCTTGCCATCAAAAATCTTCTTACATGTTCTGTCTTCCTCCATTATGACCACGGGTCCCGCCCATCGCAGTCTTCTTATTTTAATGGTAGTGACAATGTCTGGTTCTTCAAAAAGTTGTTCTAATTCTGCATTCGTACGGATGCACCAACCTTCTCGATAGTATATTGGGCCGTATGTTTTACGCAGAACCTTTCTCTCCCAAATGCTAAGGATCCTTTCCTCGTTTGCAGTCATGGTCCATGTCTCGGCAGCATACATAACAACTGGTGTTATAATTGTTTTGTAAATAAGGATTTTAGATTTTCGTGATAGAAGTGAGTTCCTAAGCATGGGTAGTGTGGCAAAGTAGCATCTGTTGCCTGCTGCTATTCCAGCTTTCACCTCGCTGCTGATGTAATTTGTCTGTGTGATAGTCGATCCGAGGTACTTGAAGTCTCTCACTCTTTCAAACTCCTTGTCGGCTATCCTGAGATTTGGTAGGTTTCGTTGGTTGGTCATTGCCATATATTTGGTCTTTTCGACTTTGACTACGACGCCAAGTTCCCTTGCACCTCTCTCCAGTTGTTGATAGGCATCAGCCATCACAGCAGTGTTTAGTGTAGGCCAGGTACTGTAGTGAACGATTAAAAATGGTTCCTCCTCTATTTATCTCTATCTGACTTATGACTCTTTCTAGGCAGAGGTTGAGTAGCAGTGAGGAGATATTGTCACCCCGTTTCAGTCCCTTCTTTACTTCCACTTCTCTGGAGATTTCGCCTTGTATTTTTACTTTACAGTTGGTTTCACTAAGGGTCATCATAGTAAGTTTAACGAGCTTCTTAGGTGTTCCTGCCTATTCCATCACATTCCGCAATGTCACTCTTGAGATATTATCATAGGTTTGTTTAAAATCGATACAAAGCTAATGGATGTTTATTTGATGTTCGTAACATTTTCCAAGTAGCACGCGTAATGTGAGTATTTGGTCAGTTGTTGACTTATTTTTTCTAAAGCCACTCTGATAGTCTCCAATTCTCTCTTACACATATGGAGTAAGCCTCATAGTCAGGACCTTCGAGAACATTTTACATGTAGTATTTAGGAGGGGTATTTTTCCGTAATTCTGGCAGTTTAATTTATCTCTTTTTTTATGTATGAGGCACATAATAGCCGTTTTCCAATCCATAGGCATGCTCACCTTCTGCCAGACGTTCAGTATTACTTTATGTATTGCTTTCCACAATGCTTCCCCACCATATTTGAGAAGTTCCGCCTGGATCTGATCTTCTCCAGCTGTCCTATTATTTTTCAAGGTCTTAATGACTTGTATCACTTCTTCCAGTGTGGGTTCTGGTGTTAAGACCTCTGGTCCATAATAAGTTATTTATTCCACCAGTTCTTCTTGTTCTAACCCTTCTACTTTTGGGTTCAGTAACTTTTGGAAGTATTCTGCCCATCTGTCGCATATTTTATTACTCTCCGTTATCAATTTCTCTTCTTTATATATATATATATATATATATATATATATATATATATATATATATATATATATATATATATATATATATATATATATATATATATTCTTGCTTAATTTGGGAATATATATTTGATGGGACACAATAGCATTTCCCAAGTGCGATTGTGAAGCTGCTAAACTAACTGTCAAACACAAAATTGAAGCTTGCCCATTGAGAATCCTGATTGGTGACCGCTTCGAATTCTTGCACCAAGCGAAACGGCAGTAGAATGCATCAGTAATGTGGACAGTTGGCTGTGGTTATGTTCCTGTAAATTTTGTTGTTACATAATTCAAAGCTACCTTCGATGAAATTAAAAAAAAAAAATGGTTCAAATGGCTCTGAGCACTATGGGACTTAACATCTGAGGTCATCAGTCCCCTAGACCTTAGAACTACTTAAACCTAACTAACCTAAGGACATCACACACGTCAATGCCCGAAGCAGGATTCGAACCTGCAACCGTAGCGGTCGCGCGGTTCCAGACTGTAGCGCCTAGAACCGCTCGTCCACCCCGGCCGGCGTTGAAATTAAAAGCAAAGGTGGTATCATTGAGAGTGTAATAGGAATTCCACTGTTAAAGTCAGGGGTGAGAAGAGTAGGTGAAAGAACACATTGAAGGCCTCTATTAGGGGGAAGAATAACCTGGTGACATGATGAGGAAAAGTGGACGAGAGGGAGAAAATAGGGGATCCAGTATCAGAAACAGAATTTAAAAGAGCTTGGAACGACATAAGATCAAATAAGGGAGAAGAGACAGACAACATTCCGTCGAATGTCTAAAATTATTGGGGGAACTGGCAACAAAACGACTAATGACTAATCAAATTGGTATGAAGAATGTACAAAAACAACATCTACGCAATTCCGAATACAGCAAGAGCCGACAAGTGCGAGAATTATCGAACAGTCAGCTTAGCAGCTCAAGCATCCAAGTTGTTGACAAAAATGATATACAGAAGAATAGAGAAGAAAATTGAGGATCTGTTAGTTGACAATCAGTTAGGCTTTAGGAAAGGTCAAGGCACCAGAGGTGCAGTTCTGACGTTGAATTTGATAATGGAAGCAAGAATGAAGATAAATCACAGCACCTTCACAGGATTTACAGATCGGGAAAAAGCGTTCGACAATGTAAAAAGTACAAGAATTTCAGTGTGACGGGAGGCATGCTAGGGTAGTCCGAGCGTTTCTGGCGACCACTGCGTCTGGATGGCGTAGTGGTCCACGCATCTGTCTGGTATGCACCCGTTCCGTGTTCGAATCCCGGTCCTGCACAAATTTTCAGCTTGCCCCATTAATATAAATCAATGCTCAGTGGCAGATAACACCTTTAATTCCTCTGTATCTTAATTGGGAATGTTTGACAAAAAGATGATATTGTTCTCATAGAAGTTAGAGAATCCGTATTCGAGGAAGTCTGAGCTGTCGCTACCGTACATCTAACATAGTGATATATGTGAAGATACCATCGGTGACCACGCAGCTCGTTAGAATGAAATTACAATGAAATGAATACCCATAGCTGCATACAGGCGTTGATATAAGTCAACGGGGATAGTTGAAAATGTGTGCCACGACCGGAACTCGGCCCGGGATCTTCTGCTTACATGGCAGACGCTTTATCCATCTGAGCCACCGAGGACACAAAGGATTGTGTGACTGCGGGATTTATCTCTGCCACGCCTCCCAAGAGACCCACATTATCAGATTATTGTCCCGCACTATATGCATAGTGCACCTACCCAATAGTGCGACTGCAGGGATTTATCTCTGGCACACCTCCCGAAAGACCCACATTCCCAGCCTACTGTCCCGCACTATATGCATAGTGCACCTACCCAATAGTGCAACTGCAGGGATTTATCTCTGGCATACCTCCCGAAAGACCCACATTCCCAGTTTTTTGTCCTGCACTATATGCATAGTGCACCTGCCCAATAGTGCGACTGCAGGGATTTATCTCTGGCACACCTCCTGAAAGACCCACATTCCCAGTTTTTTGTCCTGCACTATATGCATAGTGCACCTGCCCAATAGTGCGACTGCAGGGATTTATCTCTGGCACGCCTCCCGAAAGACCCTCATTCCCAGTTTACTGTCCCGCACTATATGCATAGTGCACCTGCCCAATAGTGCGACTGCAGGGATTTATCTTTGGCACACCTCCCAAAAGACCCACGTTCCCAGCTTACTGTCCCGCACTATATGCATAGTGCACCTGCTCAATAGTGCGACTGCAGGGATTTAACTCTGGCACACCTCCCGAAAGACCCACATTCCCAGCTTACTGTCCCGCACTATATGCATAGTGCACCTACCCAATAGTGCGACTGCAGGGATTTATCTCTGGCACACCTCCCGAAAGACCCACATTCCCAGCTTACTGTCCCGCACTATATGCATAGTGCACCTGCCCAATAGTGCGACTGCAGGGATTTATCTCTGGCACACCTCCCGAAAGACCCACATTCCCAGCTTACTGTCCCGCACTATATGCATAGTGCACCTGCCCAATAGTGCGACTGCAGGGATTTATCTCTGGCACACCTCCCGAAAGACCCACATTCCCAGCCTACTGTCCCGCACTATATGCATAGTGCACCTGCCCAATAGTGCGACTGCAGGGATTTATCTCTGGCACACCTCCCGAAAGACCCACATTCCCAGCCTACTGTCCCGCACTATATGCATAGTGCACCTGCCCAATAGTGCGACTGCAGGGATTTATCTCTGGCACACCTCCCGAAAGACCCACATTCCCAGCTTACTTGAAAGGGTACAGTACCACCCGACATTGAAAATAGGTACAAAATACTTCATTATTTTTGTCAGAACAACACATTTTTTTTGTAAAATAACTCAATTTCAATTAATACAGCGAAGCCGGATACCAGTGTGGGAAAGAATGACAATTTATTTATTTAATTGATCGCATGTGCACTCCCACAAAGTAAATCCCTACATCCAGTTTGGTGAGATCTGTGAAATGAATGAATGTATGGTCGTCTGCTAACCACAGATAGTGAATGTGAATATATGATCATCTTTGAGTCGATCCTTTGGCCACCTTTGATGGGACCAAAGAGATGAAATTTACCAGAGCTTTGATGCCTGAAATGTGGCTGACCAATAGGGTACCAAGGTGTTTCCCCCACCTCGACAGAGATGGGAGAGGACTTAGAGAACGGCCATATTTCAGCACTCTGCCGCTGGATCTTCTGCTGTTAAGACCTGTTTTAGTTGTGCTCAGTAATGACGAAAGACTGGAGGCATGGTATGCATGTGGAATATTTAAGAGTAGTTTGAATTAATAATTTCTCTTTCTCAGGAACTTTTGTGGGGAGAATTAAATGTCAGGCAGGTAATATTAAGGGGATTGTAATAATCTTCGGAAGTGACCAACGGTCACAATGAAACCACGTGTAGTTATAAGTTGAGATACTTCCGTGTGCTTAAGTTAAGCTGAATTACTAGCGTGTGTACAATAAGTTGAAATATTTAAGAAATTACGTGTGCAGGACTTGAAATTAGAGACGAGTACTTCCACGTGGTGAGTACTGTGTGAGTCTCAATCTGTGTATGAGACAAAGGATAAAGAGAAGTACTCGTCCATGGTATCAGTTGAGGACTCGCGTGTGTGCTTAATATTAAACTGCATGATATGATTCCGTGTGACGCTAGATTTAAACTCTGAGAGAGAATCAAGGTGAGTCGGCCGTCTATCCAGCAACGCCACTTGGCTTGCATTGCACAGGAAGACGTGCATTTATCTCTAGAGTTCACAGTAGGAAAGTAGAATTACAAAGTGGGGCAGTGTCGTGTGAAACTGGGATAAATATTGATTGAAGTGGGAAAGCTGAAAGTGATAATGTTGTAACCATTCTTTGTGTAGTATTTCATATTGTTGTGTGGTGTATGTCATGTAATTTGGGTATGCGTCGTTTGCATGGGGGAGTAGCAAGGTAGTTTCAAAAGATTTGTGGGTTATGCTTGTTCCTTCTGTACCGCTCGGTCTGGAGGAAAGTTTCGTGATGATGATTGTGAGAGTCGAAGCGTGAGATATAATAAAAGATCCACCATCCTATCCAGAAAGTGCACTGTAGCCTTAAATAAATTACGAGACCATAATATAGAGATTCACTAATGTAAAGCCATGCCCACTGGGCGGAATTTCTCATGTGATATTGTTGTAGGTTATAGAATTTGTGTGTTTAGGAATAAATAAGATAGTGAAAAGAAAAAGATTGGCGGCCTTTTCCTTCGAATTGTATGTTATCATAATGTCCCAAATTTATAATGTGTGCGCCACTCATTATCAGTGCGATGGCCACGTGTTAATAAAAGCCGTTAAATAAAAGACAAAAAGAAAATGTGGTATTGCCAGTGCGTAGTGTACAGTCAGAGTTCTGTAAATCACTGATAGTCAGATATGCGTTTCCGTTGCGTAGTAATCATATAGGAGGATAACTTGTAACTAAGTGTGAGTACTAGAGTTCATGTTACTCGATAAATTAAGAAAGAATCCACTCGCTTGGCTGACCACTCATCTTGCAGGCCTGACTGCTTGATGCCACAGTATGAGTAAGGTACGTGGGTGCCTCTCATACTGTCCCGCACTATATGCATAGTGCACCTGCCCAATAGTGCGACTGCAGGGATTTATCTCTGGCACACCTCCCGAAAGACCCACATTCCCAGTTTTTTGTCCTGCACTACATGCATAGTGCACCTGCCCAATAGTGCGACTGCAGGGATTTATCTCTGGCACACCTCCCGAAAGACCCTCATTCCCAGTTTACTGTCCCGCACTATATGCATAGTGCACCTGCCCAATAGTGCGACTGCAGGGATTTATCTCTGGCACACCTCCCGAAAGACCTACATTCCCAGCTTACTGTCCCGCACTATATGCATAGTGCACCTGCCCAATAGTGCGACTGCAGGGATTTATCTCTGGCACACCTCCAGAAAGACCCACATTCCCAGCTTACTGTCCCGCACTATATGCATAGTGCACCTACCCAATAGTGGGACTGCAGGGATTTATCTCTGGCACACCCCCGAAAGACCCACATTCCCAGCTTACTGTCCCGCACTATATGCATAGTGCACCTGCCCAATAGTGCGACTGCAGGGATTTATCTCTGGCACACCTCGTGAAAGACCCACATTCCCGGCTTACTGTCCCGCACTATATGCATAGTGCACCTGCCCAATAGTGCGACTGCAGGGATTTATCTCTGGCACACCTCCCGAAAGACCCACATTCCCGGCTTACTGTCCCGCACTATATGCATAGTGCACCTGCCCAATAGTGCGACTGCAGGGATTTATCTCTGGCACACCTCCCGAAAGACCCCCATTCCCAGCTTACTGTCCCGCACTATATGCATAGTGCACCTGCCCAATAGTGCGACTGCAGGGATTTATCTCTGGCACACCTCCCGAGAGACCCACATTCCCAGCTTACTGTCCCGCACTATATGCACAGTGCCCCTGCCCATTATACTCATTACTAGCGGCTTTATCGCTGATTCCCGTAAGAGTTCGGGCACTGCATCCGTACAGAAGAAGATGGTCAAATGGCCGGTGAGCCTTAACTATATGAAAATGGTATTTGTTCTTTCATACATGTGCAAAAGAACAGATACCATCGGTGACCATGCAGCTCGTTAGAATGAAATTACAATGAAATGAATACCCATAGCTGCATAAGGCGTTGACATAAGTCAACGGGGACAGTTGAAAATGTGTGCCCCAACCGGGACTCGAACCCGGGTTCTCCTGCTTACATGGCAGACCCTCTATCCATCTGACCATCTTCTGGTGTGCGGATGCACAAACAGTGCCCGAACTCTTATGGGAATTGGCGATATAGCCGCAAGTAATGAGTATAGTGGGCGGGGGCACTATGTATATAATGCGGGACAATAAGTTGGGAATGTGGTTCTCACGGGAGGCGTGCCGGAGATAAGTCCCTGCAGTCGCACTATTCTCTGTGTCCTCGGTGGCTCAGATGGATGCCGGCACAGTAACTCAGCGTGTTCGGTCGGAAGGTTAGCTACACTCTGTAACAAAAAAACTGAGTGAATGGATCAACGAAGAAAGTACAAGGGTGTCATCGGACGTCCGCCTCGAACAAACTCAACGAATAATATCAAACAAAATGAGATAAAAAAAAGATGGGTAGATGAAAGCAGGAGATCCCGGGTTCGAGTTCCAGTCGCGGCACACATTTTCGACTGTCCCCGTTGACTTACATCAACGCCTGTATGCAACTAGGGGTAATAGCGTAGTGATCATTGGAATAAGAAAAGAGAGCTTAGAGCGCGAACTGAATCACGTGGACAGTCTCTTTTTTTCCCCTAACACAATACGCGAACGGAACACGACAACAGATCTTCAACACTGGTATGAAGTTCCACCTAAGTACTGTGCAGTGGTTGGTGAGTAGATGTCGACCGATTTGGTGCTGTTGGGACAGTGAATCAGAAATCACATTCTAAGATCGAAATGGAATTTTTCTGTTCGACTGTTACTAATAAAAACCGTTTATTCACTTATTATTAATACAGAAGGATGTGGCCGAACTGGTAGCAGAATAGAACGTAACGAAGTACGATCTATTGACTGTAATTGTGGAACTGCTTTTGACGAACTGGGGTGTTTTAGTGGAGATAACATCTTTGGCAATGATTAAAACGCTGGTGACGCCCTACTCCAGTAACAGCTCAAGTGACTGAAAACAACACACAGTGTGTACGAAACAGCTCAGCTTGCATGAAGGACAAGAGGCTGTAAACGCAGTATGTTGTGAAAGGTTTACAGGTATCATTTGCTCTTCGTTTCAGGAGAAAGAAATACTAGAGTTTAACGTCCCGTCCCCAACGAGGTCACTAACCATCGTCCAGAACTCGTCTTGAGCAATTTAAGGAAACTAAATCTGGACGTCCAGACGAGGAGTTGAACCACCGTCCTTTTGAATGGGCGTACTGTATCAAGACATTGCGCAACTCGCTCCGTTTCCTCCACAGACTTCAGCCACGAGAATAATAACGCGTGGATCGTCCGTATTGAGCTGTATAGCGTTCGAGGAAGGCTTTCTGCTAGTTTAATTATCCAAAATGACAGTCACAATCACATTATTTATTTTGCCGC
This sequence comes from Schistocerca nitens, assembly GCF_023898315.1. Lineage (NCBI taxonomy): Eukaryota > Metazoa > Arthropoda > Insecta > Orthoptera > Acrididae > Schistocerca > Schistocerca nitens. The sequence continues at coordinate 802,392,889 of NC_064617.1, read as the reverse complement.
CAACCGGTTTCAGCCTGTGATAGGGTCATTCTTCAGGGCAATTTACACTGTAAAATTATAATATTAGTAAGTAATCATGAACGTAATCTACAAGTAATTAGTCGAAGTTACATAAATAAACGGAGTTTTATACCCATCTGCCTGTGCACGGTTAGTAACTGTGCATGGTTGGCTCTCTGCATGAGCTTAAATTTGTTTATCTCCATACAAGTATGTTGTCTAAAAATTTTCCGCTAGTTTCTCTGAAGCGGGTGGCATAATAGTTCACTCTCCCCAAAATATAGCGAAGAATTACGGAAAGGTGCTAAAAAAGGATGACTGGGGTTTGACATTATAAAAGACAAGTGTATCGTCAGGATCCGTCAGGGAAGTGTGACAGGACCACTGTTATTCCTTATACCGCGTGTACCTCCTCAGAGTCGTCATTTTCCCACGTGTTTCTCCAGACATGTGCAATTTCGTTTTTAACTGTGTAGGTGGAGTCAGCCCACTGTCAACAGAAGGCATTGGTTTGTTTCCCGTTACAAAGAAAATTATTATTTTTTAACTCTAAATTTCACGTGTCCTTTCGATAGAATTAATCTCTATTGGTCCAACACGGCCAGGGGTCATCGGCTGGTAAGTAGTTTTCAATGTCAATAAACTTAACCTACAGCCGTATAATTTACGATCTTTCATTTTATTCTGAAAGCAACCAGTTTCGGCAATTTATTTTGTCATCTTCAGGCCCCTACATAATAAAAGAATATACATTTAGTATATAAGGGTGTACAAAGCAAGTGTACAGGAAGTGACGGGTAATCACAATACTGCGTGAGCTTAAAAATAAATGTAGTAGCGTTAAATAAAATCTTTGTGTACATCCAGCACATAGACTAAAACCATGTGTACATGCAAGGTTCGCAGGAGAGCTTCTGTAAAGTTTGGAAGGTAGGAGACGAGGTACTGGCAGAAGTAAAGCTGTGAGTACCGGGCGTGAGTCGTGCTTCGGTAGCTCAGTTGGTAGAGCACTTGCCCGCGAAAGGCAAAGGTCCCGAGTTCGAGTCTCGGTCGGGCACACAGTTTTAATCTGCCAGGAAGTTTCATATCAGCGCACACTCCGCTGCAGAGTGAAAATCTCATTCTGGAAACATCCCCCAGGCTGTGGCTAAGCCATGTCTCCGCAATATCCTTTCTTTCAGGAGTGCTAGTTCTGCAAGGTTCGCAGGAGAGCTTCTGTAAAGCTTGGAAGGTAGGAGATGAGGTACTGGCAGAAGTAAAGCTGTGAGTACCGGGCCTGAGTCGTGCTTCGGTAGCTCAGTTGGTAGAGCACTTGCCCGCGAAAGGCAAAGGTCCCGAGTTCGAGTCTCGGTCGGGCACACAGTTTTAATCTGCCAGGAAGTTTCACCATGTGTACATGTTTGTTAGGCATAAAACTCCACAGATTTACAAGGGAACATGTAAATTCATTAAAAAGATCAGAAATAGACAGTGTACAATCAAAAGCTCCGTTGAATCAAAACTCGTCTGTTTTTTGTATTTTTTATATAAAATGCTATAAAATTCTTTTAGATGAGGAACCGCCTAGTATTTATGAGTACCAATCTTTATTTAAAGTAAAATGTCACACAGTAAGCTAAGAAATACAATAGTATGCATATTTACAGCCTAGGCCTTATCACGGATGGTAAGACAAATAGTTGTCACAGCATCAAAAATAACTTGACGCAAAACCCAACGGCAGTCGACATATTAAGAGAAAATAGCACGCATAGCGAACGCTAAGAATATTCACGACTATCTTGTGGTCTAGGTTATACAGCAAATCGGAACAAAAAGATATGATTTGGTTTTCTTTATATCACGTAACAGGTCGGCATTACCACAGTAAAACAAACCAACAAGAATGTCAAATCGTGCGTAAGCAAGGCGAGTCCTCTAAGTTGTCGACTGTGTGTCTGCAGCGTAGTTTGAAACTGATTGTGTTGCGTTGCGCTGATTCTGTTATGCGCTGGAAATATTTCTACTTCGTCTAAATGTAAAACAGTTGGTCATTTGTGGAACGCGCCATCTTTAGTTTGATAAAGGCTAGCCTTTGTCAGGAACAAATGCCAAAAATATGGCATCTACTGCTTCAACAGGAGCATTTTTAGTCATTGTATGTGACAGAAATAAGTAATACCTTCTCTTACACCAAGACTTTATTAGCGAGATGATTGTTTTAATACTCCGTATTTTTATGGTGGATAGAAGGAACTCAAACCTCTGTGCTATCATCCAGTTTTATGTCTCCGTAAATCATCTTAGGGGGCACAGGTTTGATGGAAAGGGTACCAGTGGGCACACAATAATAATAATAATAATAATGTGCTACCTCAGATTTATGACTGTTTCTACACACCTGTGACTGTTGTAAGTCACAATTGTCAGAGGTTATGTCTATTTAAACACTTAGGCGTTTAAAAAAATTGATCTACATATGGTGTTCGGCCTTTTAGTACGTAGTCTGATGTTGTACAGACAACAGTTTCAGGATGTAAATCACAATTCTAAAGAGCAAACTGTGATTTTTCTTGTCGGTAGCGTATCTGGATGACGTTAGTAGCGGCGTTGGTATCTTTCAAGGAATACTTTCGCGATAGCAAAATCGTGGGCGTGAATTTTTCATCGTACCAACGCCGCCTTCCCGCGCTTCATCCCTCAGATAGTACCGCTAAGTCCCGCATAAAGCTGTTGTAAATCACTTTTGATCCGTTTATCTTCGCCCAGCCGGTATTGCTAATTGTATGATGAGGCGGTGGACTTAAATCGTCTTTTGTGTCCAGAGGATCAGGAATGCATTTGTTCGGTTACGAAATAATCACAGCGCGGTCCATAGTTTCGAAAGTGTCGCGGGTATAAAACGTGACGGGCCGTGACGGCAAGGGGGTCTGTCTCACACAGTATCTGCGCGAGTGTGGATGCGGTGGGCAGCTTGGCGTTTGATATTAAAAATAAGACTGCTGTCTTTTGTTGAAGGCTGCAGCCAGTGTGCATTCGTGCTACCCACTGCGACCGTTTGAAGAGCGGACTGCTGTACTTTGCTACTCAACCTGAAAGATGGGAGCAGCAAGGGAACCAGGAAATGAAGAGAAAGGCCACGGAGGGCTGACAGAAGCCGAGCTGGATCTCATTGATACTACAGGTAAGCTTGAGTGGAACAACAACTTAAATTTTTATTTCAATTACGAGGGGAAGAATATGTGCGTCTGGTTATGTAGAAAATTTACTGCCGGCTTGGCGTACACATTGTGAGTGTTACAGGCAGCGGTTCGAAACGTGGTCAGACAACTGATGGGTTGTTAAATAAGGAACATACTGTGGCTGCAAGGTATAACTTCATTTTTGATGACTAAAGGCTGTCAGTCGCTGCATTTTACGACTTCAAAAGTTTTTCCTGTCAGGCAAGTGCCGGGACACATGCCCATCTTCAGAGGCACACTAGCCAAGGCCCTGCTTCGTTGAATATACCTGTTTTCGTCATATCATCGAGTTAAGAGACGTCGGGCATAGCCACTGCTTGGATGGATAAGCGCCTGGTTACGTCACGAGCTGTTGGCAGGAGGGATGGTGCTGCAGAGTCGCTGATCATTAGTCTTTGCACCAATGTCCTGGATTCAGTCCCAAACGTCTCCGCGCTGACTGATGGAACGAGGGCATGTAACGCTGTTGATTATGATCCGTCCGTCATATGGGGAGTTAAGTTCGGTGGCCTCCTTGGTGCTATTCGAGAGAAGTGAGATGTGCCGGTACCGGATTTCACCCTCTCCCTTCTCTCATCATCATCCAACATGAGCAGGACGCTGCACTACACACACACACACACACACACATTACAGTCACCGAAACTTACGTGATACACTTAAACACCCAAAAATCACACTCCGCAAAGGAAAGGTACCATTGCGCGGGAAGGAATCGTAAAGCCTTTCTGGTTAGGTGGCTGAACCTGCCCGTCGCGCCATATGACTTTACATATTAGAGGCATACTGTGGAAATTGTTACTTCATCGGAACAGACTCTAAGAAACACCCTACAGACGATGGTACACACGTATATGGCAGTATACACAATCGATTTTACATTATGGTTGGTGAAAATGGGAAAACCAAGATTAAAACATGTGATTACAATGAAATTTATACAAACGACCAGAATTACAGAACTATAAATGTGTGCGAATTCCTAAGGGACCAAACTGCTGAGGTCATCGGTCCCTAGACTTACACACTACTTAAAGTAACTTATGTTAAGAGCAACACACACATACATCCATGCCCGAGGGAGGACTCTATCCTCCGGCGGGAGGGGCCGCGCAATCGGTGACATTGGGCCTCTAACCGCAAGGCCACTCCGCGCGGCTCAGATCTGTACACTGAGCTGCCAAAACATTATGACTACCGTCCTACTATCGATATAAACCCGTCCAGGTGACAGCAGCTCACCTGGCGTGGAGTGACTGCTAATCGGGCACACGCACTGAGTATACAGTATCACTGAGTGTGCTGTCTGTGTGTACAAGGCGCGAGATCTGTTCACGTTTGACTAGGCCAGATTGTGATGGCCGGAGGCTTGGCATGAGCCTTCAGGAAACTGTACGACTTTTCGGGTGTTCGAGGAGTACTGTGGTGAGTGTCTTAAACACTGGCGAAACCAAAGTGAAATCACGACCAGATGTCGCGGGGTTAGGCAGCCACGCCTCATTACAGATGTCGGACGTCGTAGGCTGGACAGACTGATACAACAGGACAGGCGGCGAATGTGGTGGAACTAACATCAGCCTTTAATACTGGGTAGAGTACAAGAATGTCTGAGCACACAGTGCCAGAGTGGCCGAGCGGTTCTAGGCGCTACAGTCTGGAACTGCGATACCTCTACGGTCGCAGGTTCGAATCCTCCCTCGGGCATGGATGTGTGTGATGTCCTTAGGTTAGTTAGGTTTCAGTAGTTCTAAGTTCTAGGGGACTGGTGACCTGAGAAGTTCAGTCCCATAGTGCTCAGAGCCATTTGAACCATATGAACTCCTATTGATGGGCCTCCGCAGCAGCCGACCCATGCATGTGCTAATGATAACACCACGACATCGGCAACTACCATTGAACTTCGCACGTGACCATCGGCACTGGACGCTGCCGCAATGGCAGAACGTTGCATCGTCTGATGAATCCCATTACCTTCTTCATCATGCCGATGTGAGGCGCGACTCCGTCGTCTTCCAGGGGAACAGCTCCCTGACACCTATGCTATGTAACGGAGACAAGCTGGCGGCGGCTGCATTATGCTCTGGGGAACATTCACGTGGGCATCCATAGGTCCAGTGGAGCTTGTGCAAGTCAAGGAGTATCGTACACTGGTTGCAGACCATGTAAACCCCTTCATGACGATCTTGTTCCCGATGGCAGTGGAACTTTTCAACAAGACAATGCACTATGTCCAAGGCCAGGAGTGTGATGGAATGTTTCGAGGAACACAATGGCGAGTTCCAGTTGGTGTGCTGGCTCCCCAGCTGGCCAGATCTGAACCCGATCGAACACGTCTAGGATGTGATTGAACGTTGTGTCAGAGCTCATCGCCCACCCCTCGTCGGAATTTACAGGAATTAGGTGACATGTGTTTGAAGATGTGGTGCCAACTCCCTCCAGCGACCTACTAAGGCCTCATTGCTTCCATGCCAATATGCGTCGCCACTGTTATCCATGCCAAAGGTGGACATACAGGGTATTAGGTACGTGGTATTAATGTTCTGGCTAATCAGTGTACACGCGCTTTGACCGTGCGAATCCAGTATGCTGTGAAGCTGCCATGTGCCGTTATCAGAGATACTAAGACGCCGTGGCATGGAATCAAAGAGGGCCTGGCTATGCTATGGGGATCACATTACGACACGATTTGTGGGAGCGTCCACAAAGCACCGACGGTGGTTACTGGAGGACCAGAACAAGCATATACCATACATGTTCCATGGGTGAGGTGCCAGGCAAACGAGCAGGCTAGGATAACAGCGGTACCTCTTTCTTCGAAGAAGGCTTGCATATTCCTCGCCATATGTGGATGGACATTTTCCATCTAAAATATGGAATGTGGAGATACCTGCAGGAGGGGCAGTGCCTCAGGGTCTAAAACCTTCCTGATGTAGCTGTTGCTATGCATACTGTCCTCGATACGTAGGACGTGGGATCGCAAGTAACAGCTAATGGCGAAACAAAACATCATATTAGACCTTCGACCGCTATACCACTCAACAATGCAGTCTGTCCGACTGCGTTCACCAAGGTGATGTCCAACAAGTACAGGGCCATTATTGTAGGACAGACGTAAGCGGGACTCGTCAGAAAACACTACACTTCGCCATTCAGTACGCCAGTGACGGCGTCCAAGCGTCCACTGCAATTTGAGATATTGGTGGTTTTTGGTCAGTGGAAACCGACACAGTACGATGCGTCCCACCAGTACAGCCCTCAGCAGGTGGTTTCAAACCTTCGAAGCAAACATGTCGACACCTGTTGCAGTGCTCCAACGTCAAGCTGACACTGTGCACAAAGCAACTCTGTGGGTTTCAGCTATGCACACAAGATGGCAGTCATCCTGTGCTGTGATCGCAATGTGTGTTCCAGTACCCGTTCATTGATGTTTGACTTTCCTGTTCTATCCACTGGTTCTATACAAGCTTCACTGTCATAGCAGCATGCTCTGTGCGAGCCACAATGTCACGGTACGAAAAACCTGTTTCCCTGAGTGCAATCAACCTTCCCTGTTCGAACTAACTGACATGCTGATATTGCGGCCCTTGACGTTGATGAGATATTCCGTCACTTGCTTGCACGTTTCCACTTCGCTGGACGCTTCCGCACCGATTGAGCGTGGCGTAACACTGACCTGTCCGATAACATAATAGAGGACGCTTCTTATCCTACGTGAACGCCATCTCTCTGCAATCTTAATTACGTATCATGGTTTCACTGCCCTACACATTCTCCGATTCTAGTGATTCAGACGTTTCCTTCCAGGTGTCGCAATTTTCACAAACAGTGAATCTTAGAGATTGTTTATACAAGGCAACGATTTTTACACCTGGTCTCTGAGGATGGACGTGTGTCGCGATACTTGTCCGGCAGAATAAAATTTCAAAAATATGTTTTACGCAGCCGATGACGACTTCTAGTTGCCAAAAATAAAGTTTTTGAGTTTAGTGCACGCTGCTGAGCTCCAGGTTTATAAAACATCTATAAAACTGTACAATGTTTAAAAAAGTAGACTGGTTCTGTGTGGTCTGGTGAGATAGATTACGAGAGACCTAATACTCGTACTAAAGAATTAAAGAAGTTTCGGTTTAACGTGTCCTTGAACATGCTTTTGACTCCTAGATACGGTACAACCACTACTCTGAAATCAAACTATTTTGTTGATCATTCAGATTAATTTTATACCCTTTGATAGTATTAGTCATTAACACTGTTTATTACTTTCATAATTACTACAAATTTTTATACTCAGTATAGAGATTGTAACTGTATCTAAGCGTCACGAAGGATTTAAATTTTAATATAAGATATTGAAATTTTTCTTATGTGTTCTCCATGACCAAGAGACAATGTTGTGTTAACATATCACAACGTGTTTCGGTGCACGTATTTCATCCTCAAATGGTTTTGTAACCGACATGGATCTATTTTGAGGTTTTCCATCACCATGTCCTATACGTTTGTCGTGGTGTAGAAAAGTAAGCCTACAATTAATGCTACTACGGATACAGCGAAAGATAAAAGTGCTTCTTTGCATAAGTGATATTACATTCTCGGGATAGTAGCTTCCATGGGTGAAGTGGCAGATTCTGATTGAAGCTGTTTCTATCCTCTATCGCTAAAGGACCCATGTACGCATGGCGCAAACATTTTAATAATTTTTGCCAAACAGTACTCGTATTCCTTTATAGGCATAATAATTTGTGTGTCAATGTTTTCGCCTTCGTCTACTGCTGTGTCATATATTTTCAGTAAATTTTGCGAAATATTGCACTCTCTTTTGCTAAGAATAACGGGAACCAGCCCGCATTCGCCGAGGTAGATGGAAAACCGCCTTAAAAACCATCCGCAGGCTGGCCGGCACACAGGACCTCGACACTAATCCGCCGGGCGGATTCGTGCCGGGCGGCGGCACGCCTTCCCGCTCAGCAAGCAGCGCGGTAGACCGCTCGGCTAGCCAGGCGGACAAAACCACATAATTTACAAGTGATAGGAGTAGTAAATCTACTTAGAAACTACTCACATTGACTTTCAACTGTCTGCTGAAGGTCATCATATTCTTATCACGTACCCAATTCCATGTGTTAGTTGACAATGTACCCCTTATCTAACATGTGACAAATCACATCACCCTTATCAATGATGCCATCATCATTATGTAACAAACTATACCCACCCCTCTGCCTGCTATCCTCTCCCCTCCCTCCCATCTTCAGCAAATCAGAGTGCAGTATTTGGGTGGCTATTAAAATAAACAAAATCACACTGTAGCCCCACAACAGTTGTCTTGGCTGTGCTCAAAAATCTCTGAACGATCGAAAATTTTTGCGTCATGTTCAAAAGTATTTCCCAAAAATTGCATAACAGGTGTAACTTACAGAATTTTTACATGTAAAATATGTCATAAACTTACAGGCTTAACAGAGCTTGTGAATGTCCATAGTTTGGTCTCTGTACCATACTTGGTGGAAGACACAACAGACCCTCAAATAAAATATTTTCTGCATCTACATTGTTCTTTAATGCTTGTAAAGTGTGACAATGTTACTTCAACCTAAAATGTCTGAAAAATAGATCTATAACGCAACAATACAACGCTTAGGTCAAATGTTGCACTGTTATTTTGACACACACACACGCCCGCACGCACCTGTCGAAACTGATGCCTAAAACATGATTTGGACTCTCATACTAAATGCTCCAATGATATTTCCATTATCTAAATTGTTACAAAACGAGCATGCTAAAAATAACTTCCTAAGCAGGTAGCTAATAGAATGAAATTTTCACTCTACAGCGGAGTGTGCGCTGATATGAAACTTCCTGGTATATTAAAACTGTGAGCCGGACCGAGACTCGAACTCGGGGCCTTTGCCTTTCGCGAACAAGTGCTCTACCAACTGAGCTACCCAAGCACGACTCACTCCCCGTCCTCACAGCTTTAATTCCGCCAGTAGTTCGTCTCCTACCTTCCAAACTTCACAGAAGGCAAAGGTCCCGAGTTCGAGTCTCGGTCCGGCACACAGTTTTAATCTGCCAGGAAGTTTCAGGTACCTAATATTCCACTTTTAATTTTAAACGGTACGATGTTCCAAAATGGACATGACCATATCCATAACTGTAGAGACACATGTTGGATAAAATACTACACTAAGCAGTCAGATACCCAAACAAATAGGTAATCTGAATTAGTGACATCTACTGGAAGAATCTAGTTTATTTCATTTTTGTCAAAGTGACACATCCTCCTTTAGTCATGTTGGATCTACATGAACACTCAGATATGTTAGTTAGTTACACGTTTCATAGGTCATTTGAACAATTCTTTCATAGAAGTGATATGGAACAGGTCAGTTTATAAGATATAAGATATGTATACGTGATTAGTGTTAACATTAATGAACACATGCCGGCCGAAGTGGCCGTGCGGTTAAAGGCGCTGCAGCCTGGAACCGCGAGGCCGCTACGGTCGCAGGTTCGAATCCTGCCTCGGGCATGGATGTTTGTGATGTCCTTAGGTTAGTTAGGTTTAACTAGTTCTAAGTTCTAGGGGACTAATGACCTCAGCAGTTGAGTCCCATAGTGCTCAGAGCCATTTGAACCATTTTTGAATGAACACATGTTATTTCAGTCTTGGCCAGGCAACTACACTTAAAAACAAAGTACCAAACTTGTTGTCAGTTATTAAGTAGAAATTCGTTATTGAAATGGAAGGGGTTGCTTTGCTACCTGCCAGAAATTTTGTGTTATTGGGAAAATAATCAAATACTTTTGTTGCTTCATATTGAACTCCTTTCTGAGCCACTGGCAGCTTTGACAATGAGGAAGGAAGGTAATTTTTCCCTCGCATTGTAGACATGGATATCACTGTTCTCAAATTGTGACAGATTATTTACGACAAAATTCATTAGCGAATATATGTACTGTGATGGTGCAATATAAATACCTAGTTTCTTGAAGAGGGGGCTATGTGATGTCCGTGGATGAACACCACATATTATTCTTCCTGCTCACTTTCGGGCAATCAGTACTTTCTAAGTGATTAGTTACCGCAGCAGATTATTCCATAAGACATTACTGAGTGGAAATATGCAAAGTAAGTCTGCAGGTTGATTCGTTTGTTTCCAAGATCAGCAGTTATACGAAGAGTAAAAGTAGCTGAACTTAATTGTTGTAGAACTCAGTAATATGCTCCTTCAAGTATTCATTAACACATACACCTAAAAATCTGGAGCATTGGGCCCTAATTACTTACTCTTGCTCTTGTGCCACATCAATTGTTGGTATCACCCTATTTCTTGTAAAGGACTGAATACTGTGTTTTTTGTTTTTTTTTCAAACTTTAGGGAGGGTCCATTTTCTGAGCACCATTTCACAATTCTTTGGAAAGTGTTATTTACCATCTTTTCTGTTACTTTCTCTCTAATGGGATTTATTATAGCACTAGTATTGTCTGCAAAAAGTATCAATTCTGCTTGATGAATGTCAAGTGACAGATGATTCAAATGTATATAAGGAATAGGAGTGGACCAAAAATTGAACCCTGTGGGCCTCCCTTTGTGATTTCTCTCCACTCTATCCTTCCAACATTGTACCAATTATTCAGCACAACTTATTACATTATGTTTGCTAAGTACAATCTAACCAGCTGTGTGTAAAGCTGTTAATTATATAAAACTTCAGTTTTTCTGAGACAGTAACATGATCTACACAATCACATGCCTTGAAAATATCACAAGAATAGCAGCTGGAAACATTTTGTTATTTTAGGCTTGTACTAGTTGATGAGTGAATGTTAAAATAGCATTCTCCTTCGAACAGCTCTCCTGGAATCCAAACTGTGATATGTTAAGTAAATCGTCCCCGTTGCAGTGTGAAAGTACTCTTGAGTACATTAATTTTTCGAATATTTTGGGAAAAACATATCAGTAAAAAACTGGACGATAATTGTTTAAAACTGTCTTGTCACCTCTATCATAAAGTGATTACTTATGAAGCTTTCTGCTGGATTAAAACCTTGCGCTGGACTGCAACTCTGATCTAGAACCTTTGCCTTTCATGGGCAAATGCTCTACCTACTGAGCTATCCGAGCACGACTCATGATACGTCCCTGTAAAGGAGATATTAGTTTCGCCAACATTGGAATCATTTGAAACAAATATTAGTAAGTCCCGATGATAGATAGATAAATCTGGGTGGTTTTCGACATTATCAGTTACAAGATGTGCTTCATTAATGTGTTTCGATATGTATTCGTAGGGACTTCATTCTAACTAAACAAATACATCGAACCATGTAACTTTCTGAATATTAATCTTATATGCAGCGAATCAAAATTTGGAACAGAAAGACATAAACACATGTTGTTGACCTCTGACAATTTTATTTGTTATTGTGGACTTACTATGTTGCATCGCCATACAAATATAACTAGGGCTTTTGTCCCTTTGTATCCTGAAAGAACGAATTAAATCATGATGTGACATGACCTGGTGAGCTTGAATAATTCAGATCACGGTCGAATAACGGAATATCCTTTATGTGAAATGTACAGAGTGACTCATAATACTTCTTAATGAATGAGTAGAGCAATAATAAAAGAACTGGTGTAATCAGTCACAGATGTTCTTCTGGGCTAACGATACAACTTGACTGTAAATAGTAGGACACACTCATTACAATTTGTAATGGGACCCCCATCTGATTTTGTAATATTCAGATATGCATTATTATGAGAGTTTCATGGTTGCACAAAAAAATACAAATTCTATGAATTGCCCATACTATTTCTTTACGCAATTTATGGACATGCATTCCAGTAGATAATTTGAAATACACACGTAAATGCTTTTCATTACTGAAGAAAACTTTTCCTCTCTTACACAACGCTCGGCGCATTTGGTATTTCAGATAAGATCAAGGCTCGGTACATCCTGGTGGCGCTGGGCATGAGCGGAATCGCCATCCTGTACTCGCTGCGAGTCAACCTGTCGGTGGCCATCGTGTCCATGGTGAACAACACGGCCATCTCCAGCGGCAGCTCCGGCAGCGACAACAACACCTATGGGGAGGACACTTGCCCGCCAGCCGGCGGCGCCGAAGTGGTCTACCGCGAGGTGAGTCCCCCGGCTCCTCTGCCGGCAGGGCTATCCAGGCACGCTCAGTTCAGAACGCATGCCAACCTGAACCATGTAAGCGGTACGTTTGGGTCGGGATTGCGACATTTAGCCTCGACCTCAAGGGCTCGGTACGAGGAAGGAACGAAGATTGGGTGTAACGTCCCATTGACATGGAGGTCCTTAGAGACGGAGCGGAAGCTCGGATCGAGTCAAGGGTGGTTAAGGAAATCGGCCGAGCCCTTTCAAAGAAACTATTATGGCCCAGTGCATGGGGAGAGGTGTTGAACCTTAAGGGTGGTCCATCTGAAGTTTCGGATGAGATTATCTCGAAAACTATACATCGGGTAAAAATAGTGGGTAAGACAAGTTCGTAAGCTCAAAGGGGGGCATCAAATGATACTACACGTGATCTGCAGTCCCCGCCCCCTTGGGTGGGGTGGGGTTGGGGGGCAAGTTTAAAATCTTAAATGGAAACACCCATTTTTTTATTGCAGATTCGGTTTCTCCATAAAAAGTAATCAAGTTTTGTCTGAAACATTTTTTTAAACTATTGACAAATGGCGCTGAAATCGAGAAAAAAGTAAAATAGGGGAAGAATTCCGATATATTTAGAATTATCCGAGAAAGACGCATCAAACCGATAAAAAATGTGCACCAATTCTTTCGTTAAGCCAAATTAAACTATTTTTGTACAAAATGTACTGTATCCTACTTTTAGCGTTACCCAGGAACAACTACATGGACCTAGTAGAATGATGTTCCCATAGGATGCTTCATTAGTGTGAGTTCCCTTGCCTCTCGCAATTTGGGGTGCTTATTTAATGAAATTAGCCACGAAGAAATAGTTCAAAATTATCCCCATTTGCTTCAATGGATAAAATCAATCGTCTGCGAAAGATGTCCACAGTTCTGAGCAGTACATCCCGTGGTATGGCTGCACACGCTCTTCGAATGCGTTGCTCCATATCGTTTCTGGTTGTGGGGTGTCTTTCATAAACAATATTTTTTAAATAACCCCACAAGGAAAAATCAGGAGATGTTAGGCCTGGTGAATGTGGTGGCCACTGAATTGGTCCGCCACTTCCTATGGTGAGCTGCTCCGTCCTGTTGGAACCACATTCGTTGCCTAGACACTAAATCAACATCTTCCATTAGCTCCAACAAATCATTGCGGAGAAGTTGTCAATAAGATTCCCCAGTAACCATTTAAAATTCCACACCAGACCATTAACGACCATTTGTGTTGATTGTCAACGGGACTGTGCCAGTGTGGATTGACACGAGAACAATAATGAAAATCATGGCGATTTAATTCGCGATTGTTTTTGAATGTGGCTTCATCGGTGAACATAACGTATCTAAAAAAACCATTGCCACCTCTTATCATTTCCACGGCCCACTGACAGAAATGCATGCGTATTTGTATATCTTTCGACGTTAATGCCTGTGAAGTGTGATATGATACGCATGATATGTGCCTTCAAAATCCTCTAAACAGCGGATTCCGGTATTCCAGTTTGTCCCTGAATCACACGACTACTAATTTCGGGATCCAGTTGAACACAGGCGAGAACGGTAAGGCTGCGGTGTCATTTTCATTGTATTCGCGATGACGAGGTGGACTGTGCATGTATCCATTTCGAGCTCGTTGAGTGCAATTTCGATTAACGTTTTCGCTTGGATGTCGTCTGTTTGGGAGACTATCCGCATTCAGTTGCGCAGCTGCAGTATAACTGTTAAGGCATTCACCTAAAATTAACATTATATCAACAATCTCTGTAGGAGGATAGTGAGCCATGTTCCGCTGAAGAATAATTTACTTTGGTCTGTTGATGTTTACGGTTCACAATCTGAAATTGAAGTGATGTCTCATCGTATTGCACTGACCTTTACACTGAGTCATAGTTCGCAGTTTGGCCACGATAGCGCTACAGTCTAGTGACTAATGCAATTGTGAAGAGTTCCCTAATGAGATTTTAATACCATTCCGCCTCCCTCCATCAAAAACTGTAGCGGGTCGGATAAATTTTTTAAAAAATAAATAGCTTAATTTGGCATAATGAAAGAATTGGTGCACATTTTATATCGATTTGTTGCGTTCTTCTCGGACCATTCTAAACACATCGGAGCTCTTCCCCAATTTTAGTTTTTCTCGATTTCAGCGCCTTCTGTCAATGGTTTAAAAAATGTTTCAGACAAAACTTGATTATTTTTTTATGGAGAATCCGAATCTTCAATAAAAATGGGGGTTTCCATTTAAGATTTAAAAGTTGCCCTCCACCCCACCAAAGGGGGCGGGGGCTGGGGTCACGTGTAGTATCATTTGATGCCCCCCTTTGAGCTTACGGACTTGTCTTACCCACTATTTTTACCCGACGTATAGTTTTCGAGATAATCTCATCTGAAACTTCAGACGGACCACCCTGTATATATCAATTCTTGTAGCAGGTGTTAGGCACTTACCTAATTGGATGTATATGAATCTTATTTGCGGTAACTCACTGTGATGTCGTGCGTCTCATGAGGTTTAGAAATGAGATACGTTTGTTTGAAATAAGTCACTTTGCTTCAGGGGGCTATTTTTTACTTGAAGTAACGACGATCGCATTTCATTATCTTTTGATTTTGAAACTCTGGCAGCAGCCGTGTACGCAGAAAAAATAGTGGAATCTTCTTATTATTCAATAGCAGTTCTTTTTAATGTTCAAACATGTTTGGGCATCTCTGTGCCCTCATCAATAGGAACTTTTGTTAATGTCTCATTCTCTAGAACGTCAGTTCTGCAGCAGTTTGTTTACATTATTACATACCTTGTCATAGCTGCTTTTGTGGTTTCTATACTCATCTACAACTTCGTCTGACACGTATAACTATGCTATTAGTGAAATTGCTGAAAAGTATTAACGTTGTGCTTTTCGAGTTACGAAATGTTAACTTGCGAGTGTGGTTCAGTGATTGTGTGTATTTCTACAACAAACGTGCGGGCAGATTAGGACAGGTGTCATCAAAATTACTATAGTAAACTGTACAGGATAATTTAGCTGTTCCCAATGCTGGATTTTATACTACCCGCAACGCCTTCAGATACCTCGTGCAGTATTTTCATATTCTCTCGCTCACTGTGCACAAACTATTAGTCCTACAGAGCAAATGAACAGGACCCTTTTGTAGGTAATTCAATGCAGTTAAATTCTGTACTGGACTGCGTTTTCGCTAGAGGTAGTAGTTTTAGAGTTATTCAAGAAAAAATACAAAACTGACACTCAAACTCGTTTTTCTTCAATAACTAAAATTGCGGCCTCCAGCGAAAACGTATCCCAGTTCGATATCCAACTGCATTATATTTCCTAAAAAAAAATCCTGTTTATTTATTCTGTAAGTTTAATAATTAGTGTGTAGCGAGCGAGAGAATACGAAAATCTTCCACGTGGTTTTGAAGGCATTGCAGGCTGCGTAAAACCAACTGGTGGGGTAACTGAACCACACTGTATAACAGTGCAAAGAAAGTCCTACGGAACCTAACGTTCTAGACAATGAAACATTAACAAAAGTACCCATTGATTATGGCACCAATGGGCCGAAAAATGTTTGGACATTAAAAAGGAGATCTGTTTACATAACAGGAGAACTTAAATTCCCATACATATTTCATTTACGATCTGCTAATTTCAACCCCTTGGTCAACAGCAAGAGACATCACACAAATAATTACGTTACATTTTTACAGCACGTAATGATCGACACAATAGTGCAGAAAGAACGAACTGTCACGGCATCCCTAAATAAGAATGCACCACAACCATCGTATATTTGGGAACAACAATAACAGATACGACGTTCCATACGTAGAACGAAAAAGGCGCAACACACATGCGGGTTTACTCACCGTACCAGCAAACAAAATACTTTAAAATAGATCAGGAAGCCTTCCGAACAAAAGCACAGATGGATGGTCTGCTCAAAGTCCTAAACTCAAATGGGAACTATTCGAGTTTAAGACATTAGGCAGATCGCGTGTGTTTTTATTCAAAAGTTGTGCTGATGTGTTCTGACGTGCTGTAGAACTTAACATCTGTGATAGACGTAACTCTTACTTACTATGGTTGTGTTAGAGTCCTGTTAGCGATTACAAAATTGTATTGATCACAAAATAAAGGACGAGATTGATAACCAGTTCCAGCGGTTGAACAACTATCTTCAGGCATACAAAAACCAGAAGGATATGGTCACCAGTGGCAAGAAGCTCAAAATATAATAAATATTTTTTTTAAATTTAAGAAATCCTCCTAATGCAACTGGTGTCATAACGCCCACTATAGAATGTAATCAATAAGGGTGCATTGCAAAACGTAAATTGTCAAGGCGCGGAAACTATGCCCAATGCACTGTCAGCATGATAACTGTTTGCCCCTTTGCATCATCAGCAAGAGTTTCACTACTCTGCAAACAAGGGTAGCGTAGACTTTTGCAGTTACAATATAAGTAGAATAGGAGCAAGTATAGTCAGCATTCCAATTAAAAAATACAAAAAAATCGAAATAAAGACAGGCGGAATTTTTGAAATTCTAGTAAAACCGAAGTATTAGAAAACTGCATGAGAAATCATCTAATAAATTTATTAGAGAGTATGACAATTACGTAGGAGGAGGCGAAACATGGAATAATAGATGCTTCATAGGAGAGGAAGTAGAAATGTAACCACAGGCGCTATTGACTACTGCAAAGTAAAACTGACTACAAACGTCTGTTAACAGAGGTCCGAGCATATGGAACAGGAAAGACTCCTTAAGTAACAGAAGCCATAACGTGGTCCTGGATGGCAAGCGTTCATCAGAGGTAAGGATATAACAGACGTGCCCCAGGGAAATATGACAGAACTGCTCTTTTTTTTCTGTACACAAATGATCTGACAGACAGGGTGAGCAAAAAAAAAAAAAAAAAAAAAAAAATGGTTCAAATGGCTCTAAGTACTACGGGATTTAACATCTGAGGTCATCAGTCCCCTAGACGTAGAACTACTCAAACCTAACTAACCTAAGGACATCACACACATCCATGCCCGAGGCAGGAGTCGAACCTGGGACAGTAGCAGCAGCGCGGTTCCGGTCTGAAGCGCCAAGAACCGCTCGGTCACAGAGGCCGGCCAGGGTGAGCAGAAATATGTGAGTGTTTGGGACAGCAGCTGTAAGTGGATACAACATTACTTGGAGAGATTTTCTGTTTGGTGTGACCAATGAAAGTGGGCTCCAAACGTAGGGAAATGTAAGATGATGCAAATGAGTAGGAAAACAATCGCGTCATGTTCGAATATTAATAGTGTGCTGCTTGACAATGTTGCTAAGCGACATGAAATGGAACAAGCACATAAGATCGGCTGTAGGAAATGGGAATGGTCGGCTCTGCTTTGTTGCGAGATGTCTTGGAAAGTGTAGTTCATCTAGAAAGGAGACCACATACAGAAAATCTGTTCTTGAGTACTGCTCGAGTGTTTGGGATTCTCACCAGGTGGGATTAAAGAAATGCATCAAAGCAATCCAGTGGAATGTTGACAGATTTGTCACTGGCACGTGCAGTGTACACGTGAGTATTTCAGAAATGCTAAGTGAAGTCAAATGGGATTCACTGGGGAGTAGAGGGCGTGCTTTTCACGAAACACTGTTGAGGATGTTTAGAGCATTGGCATTTGCAACAGACTGCAAAACCAACCTACTACCAGCGACATAATCTTGCATCAAGGACCATGAAGACAAAATAAGAGGAAGCTACGGAAGCACATAGACCAGGGGCGACCAAGATTTCGGCTCGCGGGTTGTGACCGAACAAGAACGCCAAAGCGCCCAGGCTCGTTTCACATTTGCCACACCGCCACACACGCTGTCTGAGCGCGAGGAGGGGAAAGATGGCAAACTACGAACGCTCCGCATTTAATTCCGGTGCAGTCACTCTGCATACTACTTGGTTTTATATTTCACACAAACAAAGCAAATTTTCAGTATTACTTAATTATCTTTGGAGCGCTGAAGACATAAAATAATTTTTATTTGGTAAAAACTATCGGGGCATACGGACCGATGCAGACAATTTCACAGAGTTTGGCACTCAAGTTGTGATGTAATCATGACTTATTTAGTTTCATAATAAAAAAAGGTCTTTCACACAAATATGTCGATCGAAATATTGTAGGGGTTTTGATACCTCATTATGCAGATTTGGATACTCTACCTGAAGAAATATATGTAGACGTCTTAGACAGTTTTAACTTAAAAATATTTGTCATTAAGACTGGAATTACCTTACAGATCGATCAGTTACATCTGCTGATGCACAGGGTTGCTTTCAACTGAAACGGAAAATTGTCTCGGAAACAGATGTAAGATTAACAGTATCCTCAAAATCTTAATAAAACTATCCATGTAATTCTTTCAAGGCCACAATGAATTCTTCAAACGTAGCGTTTTCTTTAACACCAGTGAGCTTAGGAAAACGGATGTTGAAGTATGTGGTGGGATGTATCGAACTACGAGATAAGTAAATATCCTGTGTATAGTACATTCCTACCTGGGAATTCCACGATCTAATTTTTTTGGGGCAACCACCATGGTCTACTGATTAACGCCTCTGTTTAAAATGATTCTCTTCTCACGAAGATTATCTGTCTGGCTACGGTATAAACAAGATGTGAAACTGTCTACGGTCGCTTCATAAATAATAAAAACCAAAGTAAACATTTTACTATAAAATAAAACCCTCGCGAGATTTACGAGGGTCGTTCAGTAAGTAATGCCCCACATTTTAAAAAAAAAGCCATTAATATACATAGACAAACGTCCTTGTTGGTGCTTCACATTTGATGCTTGTTCTGTGCGCCGGCGAAGTTTCGAACCGTTTTGGCAGATGGTAGAGCCGTAGTACAGCGTCAAAATAGCGTCGACATACGACTCACGTTAAAACAAAGCTCCATGTTCAGCCATGCTCGGGACGTCCTGTCACAACCACTGCTCCATTCATGCTTAATGGCTTTTGACACTGGCCGGCCTTAGTGGCCGTGCGGTTCTAGGCGCTACAGTCTGGAGCCGAGCGACCGCTACGATCGCCGGTTCGAATCCTGCCTCGGGCATGGATGTGTGAGATGTCCTTAGGTTAGTTAGGTTTAATTAGTTCTAAGTTCTAAGCGACTGATGACCTCAGAAGTTAGGTCGCATAGTGCTCAGAGCCATTTGAACCATTTTTTTTTGACACTGTACCACACAAGCGGCTTGTAGTGAAATTGTGTGCTTATGGAATATCGTCTCAGTTATGTGACTGAATTTGTGATTTCCTGTCAGAGAGGTCACAGGTCGTAGTGAAACGTCCCCTTAGAAAAATTAATGAATTACTGTGCTGATAATCCTCTTACGTTATTCGATTTTCAAACAGCTGAGCAGAACTGAACTTACTCAGACATTTCGCTCTTTACCTATTCAGATCATCAATAAACTGACATACAATATGTTTAGCGCAACGCAATCTGACTTTCAATAATCCGTACAAAAGAATGGCCCTGACTAACAATAACCTATACCTTTCATGAATCACTTACTTCACAAAAATCTTCATTACTGGAACTACTGCAAAACAGCGTGCACCAATACTGCCAGCTGAATAAAAGATTCTAACTACTGAAGACACTAACTACTGACAGGCACAGTTAGCAAATGAAAGATTTCGATAGAGAATAAACAATGTATTTACCTCAATAGCGTTCCAAAGCCATTATATATATATATATATATATATATATATATATATATATATATATATATATATATATATATATATATATATATATATATATAACCACAACGGAGGGGTATCTGTTGAGAGGCCAGACAAACGTGTGGTTCCTGAAGAGGGGCAGCAGCCTTTTCAGTAGTTGCAAGGGCAACAGTCTGGATGATTGACTGATCTGGCCTTGTAACAATAACCAAAACGGCCTTGCTGTGCTGGTACTGCGAACGGCTGAAAGCAAGGGGAAACTACGGCCGTAATTTTTCCCGAGGGCATGCAGCTTTACTGTATAATTAAATGATGATGGCGTCCTCTTGGGTAAAATATTCCGGAGGTAAAATAGTCCCCCATTCGGATCTCCGGGCGGGGACTACTCAAGAGGATGTCATTATCAGGAGAAAGAAAACTGGCGTTCTACGGATCGGAGCGTGGAATGTCAGGTCCCTTAATCGGGCAGGTAGGTTAGAAAATTTGAAAAGGGAAATGGATAGGTTACAGTTAGATATAGTGGGAATTAGTGAAGTTCGGTGGCAGGAGGAACAAGACTTCTGGTCAGGTGACTACAGGGTTATAAACACAAAGTCAAATAGGGGTAATGCAGGAGTAGGTTTAATATTGAATAGGAAAATAGGAACGCGGGTAAGCTACTACAAACAGCTTAGTGAACGCATTATTGTGGCAAAGATAGATACGAAGCCCACACCTACTACAGTAGTACAAGTTTATATGCCAACTAGCTCTGCAGATGACGAAGAAATTGAAGAAATGTATGATGAAATAAAAGAAATTATTCAGATAGTGAAGGGAGACGAAAATTTAATAGTCATGGGTGACTGGAATTCGAGTGTAGGGAAAGGGAGAGAAGGAAACGTAGTAGGTGAATATGGATTGGGGCTAAGAAATGAAAGAGGAAGCCGCCTGGTAGAATTTTGCACAGAGCACAACTTAATCATAGCTAATACTTGGTTTAAGAATCATGATAGAAGGTTGTATACATGGAAGAACCCTGGAGATACTAAAAGGTATCAGATAGATTATATAATGGTAAGACAGAGATTTAGGAACCAGGTTTTAAATTGTAAGACATTTCCAGGGGCAGATGTGGACTCTGACCACAATCTATTGGTTATGACCTGTAGATTAAAACTGAAGAAACTGCAAAAAGGTGGGAATTTAAGGAGATGGGACCTGGATAAACTGAAAGAACCAGAGGTTGTACAGAGTTTCAGGGAGAGCATAAGGGAACAACTGACGGGAATGGGGGAAAGAAATACAGTAGAAGAAGAATGGGTAGCTTTGAGGGATGAAGTAGTGAAGGCAGCAGAGGATCAAGTAGGTAAAAAGACGAGGGCTAGTAGAAATCCTTGGGTAACAGAAGAAATATTGAATTTAATTGATGAAAGGAGAAAATATAAAAATGCAGTAAATGAAGCAGGCAAAAAGGAATACAAACGTCTCAAAAATGAGATCGACAGAAAGTGCAAAATGGCTAAGCAGGGATGGCTAGAGGACAAATGTAAGGATGTAGAGGCTCATCTCACTAGGGGTAAGATAGATTCTGCCTACAGGAAAATTAAAGAGACCTTTGGAGATAAGAGAACCACTTGTATGAACATCAAGAGCTCAGATGGCAACCCAGTTATAAGCAAAGAAGGGAAAGCAGAAAGGTGGAAGGAGTATATAGAGGGTCTATACAAGGGCGATGTACTTGAGGACAATATTATGGAAATGGAAGAGGATGTAGATGAAGATGAAATGGGAGATACGATACTGCGTGAAGAATTTGACAGAGCACTGAAAGACCTGAGTCGAAACAAGGCCCCCGGAGTAGACAACATTCCATTGGAACTACTGACGGCTTTGGGAGAGCCAGCCCTGACGAAACTCTACCATCTGGTAAGCAAGATGTATGAAACAGGCGAAATACCCTCAGACTTCAAGAAGAATATAATAATTCCAATTCCAAAGAAAGCAGGTGTTGACAGATGTGAGAATTACCGGACAATCAGTTTAATAAGCCACAGCTGCAAAATACTAACACGAATTCTTTACAGACGAATGGAAAAACTAGTAGAAGCCGACCTCGGGGAAGATCAGTTTGGATTCCGTAGAAATATTGGAACACGTGAGGCAATACTGACCTTACGACTTATCTTAGAAGAAAGATTAAGGAAAGGCAAACCTACGTTTCTAGCATTTGTAGACTTAGAGAAAGCTTTTGACAATGTTGACTGGAATACTCTCTTTCAAATTCTAAAGGTGGCAGGGGTAAAATACAGGGAGCGAAAGGCTATTTACAATTTGTACAGAAACCAGATGGCAGTTATAAGAGTCGAGGGGCATGAAAGGGAAGCAGTGGTTGGGAAGGGAGTAAGACAGGGTTGTAGCCTCTCCCCGATGTTATTCAATCTGTATATTGAGCAAGCAGTAAAGGAAACAAAAGAAAAATTCGGAGTAGGTATTAAAATCCATGGAGAAGAAATAAAAACTTTGAGGTTCGCCGATGACATTGTAATTCTGTCAGAGACAGCAAAGGACTTGGAAGAGCAGTTGAACGGAATGGACAGTGTCTTGAAAGGAGGGTATAAGATGAACATCAACAAAAGCAAAACGAGGATAATGGAATGTAGTCGAATTAGGTCGGGTGATGTTGAAGGTATTAGATTAGGAAATGAGACACTTAAAGTATTAAAGGAGTTTTGCTATTTGGGGAGCAAAATAACTGATGATGGTTGAAGTAGAGAGGATATAAAATGTAGACTGGCAATGGCAAGGAAAGCGTTTCTGAAGAAGAGAAATTTGTTAACATCGAGTATAGATTTAAGTGTCAGGAAGTCTTTTCTGAAAGTATTTGTATGGAGTGTAGCCATGTATGGAAGTGAAACATGGACGGTAAATAGTTTGGACAAGAAGAGAATAGAAGCTTTCGAAATGTGGTGCTACAGAAGAATGCTGAAGATTAGATGGGTAGATCACATAACTAATGAGGAGGTACTGAATAGGATTGGGGAGAAGAGAGGTTTGTGGCACAACTTGACCAGAAGAAGGGATCGGTTGGTAGGACATGTTCTGAGGCATCAAGGGATCACCAATTTAGTATTGGAGGGCAGCGTGGAGGGTAAAAATCGTAGGGGGAGACCAAGAGATGCATACACTAAGCAGATTCAGAAGGATGTAGGTTGCAGTAGGTACTGGGAGATGAAGAAGCTTGCACAGGATAGAGTAGCATGGAGAGCTGCATCAAACCAGTCTCAGGACTGAAGACCACAACAACAACATATATATATATATATATATATATATATATATATATATATATATATATATATATATATATATATATATGTTGTTGTTGTGGTCTTCAGTCCTGAGACTGGTTTGATGCAGCTCTCCATGCTACTCTATCCTGTGCAAGCTTCTTCATCTCCCAGTACCTACTGCAACCTACATCCTTCTGAATCTGCTTAGTGTATGCATCTCTTGGTCTCCCCCTACGATTTTTACCCTCCACGCTGCCCTCCAATACTAAATTGGTGATCCCTTGATGCCTCAGAACATGTCCTACCAACCGATCCCTTCTTCTGGTCAAGTTGTGCCACAAACCTCTCTTCTCCCCAATCCTATTCAGTACCTCCTCATTAGTTATGTGATCTACCCATCTAATCTTCAGCATTCTTCTGTAGCACCACATTTCGAAAGCTTCTATTCTCTTCTTGTCCAAACTATTTACCGTCCATGTTTCACTTCCATACATGGCTACACTCCATACAAATACTTTCAGAAAAGACTTCCTGACACTTAAATCTATACTCGATGTTAACAAATTATATATATCAGTTCATGACATCCAGTGTTACAAATTTACTGTCTCTGATGGACACACGTCCAGATCATCCGCTCTCAAAACTCCGCCATCTCTCTCCCCACATCCAGCACTGCTGGCGGCTCACCTCCAACTGCGCAACGCTACGCGCTGTTCAAATCCAACTGCCCAACACTACGATGGTGAATATTCCAACAATGCCAACCAGCCACAGACTGCACACAGCACAGCCAGTGATTTTCATACAGAGCGCTATGTGACGTTACCAATATAAAAACCGAAACAGCCTACTTACTGTAGTAATTGACGGAAAGTCATCGTGTAAAACAGAAGTGATTTCTGGTGTTCCCCAAGGAAGTGTTATAGGCCCTTTGCTGTTCCTTATCCATATAAACGGTTTGGGAGACAATCTGAGAAGCCGTCTTAGGCTGTTTGCAGACGACGCTGTCGTATATCGACTAATAAAGTCATCAAAAGATTAAAACAAATTGCAAAACGATTTAGAAAAGATATCTGCATTGTGCGAAATATGGCAGTTGACACTAAATAACGAAGAGTGTGAGGTCATCCACATAAGTGCTAAAAGGAATTCGTTAAACTTCAGTTACACGATAAATCAGTCTAATCTAAAAGCCGTAAATTCAACTAAATACCTAGGTATTACAATTACGAACAACTTAAATTGGCAGGAACACGTAGAAAATGCTGTGGGGAAGGCTAACCAAAGACTGCGTTTTATTGGCAGGACACTTAGAAGAAAATGTTACAGATCTACTATGGAGACTGCCTACACTACGCTTGTCCGTCCTCTTTTAGAATACTGCTGCGCGGTGTGGGATCCTTACCAGATAGGACTGACGGAGTACATCGAAAAAGTTCAAAGAAGGGCAGTACTTTTTGTATTATCGCGAAATATGGGATAGAGTGTCACAGAAATGATACAGGATTTGGGCTGGAAATCATTAGAAGAAAGGCGTTTTTCGTTGCGACGAAATCTTCTCACGAAATTCCAATCACCAACTTTCTCCTCCGAATGCGAAAATACTTTTTTGACACCGACCTATATAGGGAGAAACGATCACCACGATAAAATAAGGGAAATCAGAGCGCGTACGGTAAGAAATAGGTGTTCGTTCTTTCCGAGCGCTTTACGAGATTGGAATAATAGAGAATTGTGAAGGTGGTTCGATGAACCACCCTCTGCCTGGCACTTAAGTGTGATTTGCAGAGTATCCATGCAGATGTAGATGTAGAATCGTGCGGACGCCATTATTCGTGCCGATCGGCGCATCATAACTCGACAATTGGCTCTACAGCTGTTGGTCAGCATTGGAAGTGCGTCTGCAATGATCGAGACTCACGCATATTCAAAGAGGTGCTCACAGTAGGTTTCACGAATGCTCACAGCGGACCACAAGATTCAAAGAAAGGCCATTTCATCTGAATTGTTAGAGTGTTTTGAGACCGACGGAGAGACCTTTCTGTCACGGATCTTTACGGGGACGAAAGCTGGGTGCACCACTTTGCGCTTTTACTAGCAGGGAATACATGCTCTTCCACAACGTTGGCGTACGGCCATAGAACGTAATAGAGACTACGTAGAAAAATAGGACATGGACAAGACATGTCGATGTATATTGTCACCAAATTCTGACTCTTCACACTAAATACGTTCTGAGAAAAAAAAGTGGAGCATTACTTATTGAACGACTATTATAAAAGCTTTCTTGAATAGAAAATGACTTCTTGCAGCTAAATTCTTCCTGAGCTTCCAAGTCTTTTACTGTTTATTCGCTGTTTTTCTTTTGTTAATATGTATTGCTAGCGATCCGCCCCGGCTTCGAACAGGTGGCACTAAGTGTCTACGACTTGTGTGGCGAAGCGGTAATAGATTACGCACGTACGCCAACCTTCCTTATGAATCTATCTGTTCGTAAAAACCGTATCAAAATACCCACAATAGGGTCTGAGATTATCCTTCACATACAGACAGAAAAACGCGCCGGAGAACCCTAACTTACTTCAGGTATAGATAAATTTTGTTTTTTAAAATAAGGTATGCCCTGTAAAAAAAAATACAGTTCAAATAACGAGGGTGGTAATGCTCTTATCGAAGTTCCATTTCTTTAATAAATGTTAATAACTTAGTCGTTTAAACTGCATGTTTTTGTTCACAGGGGAGGTCTTATTTCATGGAGCTAAGTAATGCATATTATTAAAGCAGTCAGTGACTGAAAAGAAAAAGACTTAGCTGCTCATCGGTAATTTAACGGCAAGAAGTGTTTTTCAATTTTCAGGAAAGGAAGGTATGCAGTTAGCTTTTTACTACGAGGGAGTGCTAGAACGTAATGCCTCCCAATTTTTTGTGAGGAAAATCTTACAGCTTTGTTAATGAAACAAACGTTGTTAACATTCCGCATATTTATTCTTCGTTTCTACATATTCTGCAGCCCTCTGCCGCTAGAGAGCTCCGGACTTTAGCGTGTAACTTGGTGGTGTGTAAAGTAACTAGTCGTCAGAAACAATGTGAGAAAATCGAGTTTCGATTTCGAAGAGTTCGTCCACAAATGGAGCTGCCTCTGTTTCAGCATTACAAGGCTAGAACACATACGAACACTGCGACATTTACAACAATCCGATGTCGTGAGTTTACTGTCGTCTATTATCTTCAATGCAGTTCCGACTTGGACTCATCCGATTTTCATCTGCTTCCGTAACTTAAAGAACACTTTCGAGGAGTTCATGTTGATAATGATGAAGCGGTGCAACAAAGGTGAGGTTGTGGCTCCGTCAACGAAGTGAAACATTCTGTAGTTCAAAAAAATGGTTCAAATGGTTCAAATGGCTCTGAGCACTACGGGACTTAACTTCTGAGGTCATCAGCCGCCTAGAACTTAGAACTACTTGAACCTAACTAACGTAAAGACATCACACACATCCATGGTCGAGGCAGGATTCGAACCTGCGACCGTAGCGGTTGCGCGGTTCCAGACTGTAGCGCCTAGAACCGCTCGGCTACCACAGCCGGCAACAGTCTGTAGTGATCGTATCAGTAAACCGGTCTATCGTTGGGAGAAAGGTGTTCGTCGTCAGGGTGACTATGTTGAGAAATAAACAAACAGGCACGAAGAATGAAGAAGTAGATTCTTAAAAATCTTAAAGAGCTTCGGAGGCATTACGTTTCAGAACCACCTCGTATTTGTGTTTCAGTCGCACAAGCAGAACCCTCGACGGACTATTTCACACGTCATTACTATCGTTATCAGAAAGATAAACGTCGCGAGAAGAGCACTATTTTAGACAGGAAATGACGCCAAAGAAGGCGTCGGGTTCGACATTCGGTAAACATTTTAGGTTTTCGTTATGATGCCAACAACGTATATCTCACTTAAGGAACACAGGAATTAGATAATAAAGGTAACAGTGCGAACGAACGCGTATGGACAATCATTTTTCCCTCGATCAGTACGAGAATAGAGTAGGGAAGAAGACCAATAATGTTGGTACGATGTAGTCCCTGCCACGCACGGTGCAGTGGCTCCTGCGATAAATATGTACACTACTGGCCATTAAAATTGCTACACCACGAAGATGACGTGCTACAGACGCGAAATTTAACCGACAGGAAGAAGATGTTGTGATATGCAAATGATTAGCTTTTCAAGAGCATTCACACAAGGTTGGCGCCGGTGGCGACACCTACAACGTGCTGACATGAGGAAAGTTTCCAACCGATTTCTCATACACAAACAGCAGTTGACCGGCGTTGCCTGGTGAAACGTTGTTGCGATGCCTCGTGTAAGGAGGAGAAATGCGTACCATCACGTTTCCGACTTCGATAAATGTCGGGTTGTAGCCCATCGCCATTGCGGTTTATCGTATCGCGACATTGCTGCTCGCGTTGGTCGAGATCCAATGACTGTTAGCAGGATATGGAATCGGTGGTTCAGGAGGGTAATACGGAACGCCGTGCTGGATCCCAACGGCCACGTATCAGTAGCAGTCGAGATGACAGGCATCTTATCCGCATGGCTGTAACGGATCTTGGAGCCACGTTCGATTCCTGAGTCAACAGATGGGGACGTTTGCAAGACAACAACCATCTACACGAACAGTTCGACGACGTTTGCAGCAGCACGGACTATCAGCTCGGAGACCATGGTTGCGGATACCCTTGACGCTGCATCACGGGCAGGAGCGCTTGCGATGGTGTACTCAACGACGAACCTGGGTCCACGAATGGCAAAACGTCATTTTTTCGGATGAATCCAGGTTCTGTTTACAGTATCGTGATGGTCGCATCCGTGTTTGGCGACATCGCGGTGAACGCACATTGGAAGCGTGTATTCGTCATCGCCATACTGGCGTATCACCCGGTGTGATGGTAAGGGGTGCCATTGGTTACACGTATCGGTCACCTCTTGTTCTCATTGACGGCACTTTGTACTGTAGACATTTCAGTTGTGTTACGACTCGTGGCTCTACCCTTCATTCGATCCCTGCGAAACCCTACATTTCAGCAGGATAATGCACGATCGCATGTTGCAGGTCATGTACGGGCCTTTATGGATACAGAAAATGTTCGACTGCTGCCATGGCCAGCACATTCTCCAGATCTCTCACCAATTGAAAACGTCTGGTCAATGGTGACCGAGCAACTGGCTCGTCACAATGCGCCAGTCCTCTACTCTTGATGAACTGTGGTATCGTGTTGAAGCTGCATGGGCAGCTGTACCTGTACATGCCATCCAAGTTCTGTTTGACTCAATGCCAAGGCGTATCAAGGCCGTTCTGGGTACTGATTTCTCAGGATCTGTGCAGCCAAATTGGGTGAAAATGTAATCACATGTCAGTTCTAGTATAATATATTTGTCCAATGAATACCCGTTTATCATCTGTATTTCTTTTTGGTGTAGCAATTTTAATGGCCAGTAGTGTATTATAGATGTAAACGATTCGCTACTATAGTACCTAAAGGAACTTCACTGAAGTTCCATGTCGTGCAACTCAACAACCTGCTGCATCATGTCCAGAGCTTCATGCCGTCCCTTCAGATTCATTGGAGTGTTGCAGGCTGACAATAGTGAGTTGGATGTGATCAAGATCTTCTTCAGCCCAAGCATTCTAACGAACTGGAAAGCTTGCATGAACCAGAAACGTGGCTGATGGCGGAGTCTAGGAGAGTGATCTGTCAACAAATGTCTGGAGGACCGCTGCAGCGACTGGTCGGTGCGCCCCGTGTTGCAGGACGGCTCGTTCGTGTGGGACGAGGAGATGCAGGGCATGATGCTGGCGGGCTTCTTCTACGGCTACACGGTGGGCCAGGTTCCGGGCGGGCTGCTCGCCGAGCGCTTCGGCGGCAAGCTGGTGTTCGGCCTGGGCGCGCTCGTGCCCGCCATCATCACCGTGGTCAGCCCCTTCACCGCCTGGGTCAACGAGTACTTCTTCTTCACCATGAGGATCCTCGAGGGCCTCGTCGAGGTAAGCCGGCGCAAAGTGCAGCGACCCTGGTAAACTGGAAGTATCGGTCCATCAGCATCATCCGCCATGTTGACGTTCTCTGTCGTCGAAGGTGTCAGCTAGACTTTTGCATGCATTATGGTTTCTAGCATTTGTAGACTTAGAGAAAGCTTTTGACAATGTTGATTGGAATACTCTCTTTCAAATTCTGAAGGTGGTAGGGGTAAAATACAGGGAGCGAAAGGCTATTTACAATTTGTACAGAAAGCAGATGGCAGTTATAACAGGGGTATGAAAGCGAAGCAGTTCTTGGGAAGGGAGTGAGACAGGGTTGTAGCCTATCCCCGATGTTATTCAATCTGTATATTGAGCAAGCAATAAAGGAAACAAAAGAAAAGTTCGAGGTAGGTATTAAATTCAATGGAGAAGAAATAAAAACTTTCAGGTTCGGCGATGACATTGTAATTCTGTCAGAGACATCAAAGGACTTGGAAGAGCAGCTGAACGCAATGGACAGTGTCTTGAAAGGAGGGTATAAGACGAACATCAACAAAAGCAAAACGAGGATAATGGAATGTTGTCGAATTAAGACGGGTGATGCTGAGGGAATTAGGTTAGGAAATGAGACACTTAAAGTAGTGAAGGAGTTTTGCTATTTGGGGAGCAAAATAACTGATGATGGTTGAAGTAGAGAGGATATCAAATGTAGACTGGCAATGGTAAGGAAAGCGTTTCTCAAGAAGAGAAATTTGTTAACATCGAGTATTGATTTAAGTGTCAGGAAGTCGTTTCTGAAAGTATTTGAATGGAGTGTAGCCATGTATGAAAGTGAAACATGGACGATAAATAGTTTAGACAAGAAGAGAATAGAAATTTTCGAAATGTGGTGCTACAGAAGAATGCTGAAGATTAGATGGGTAGATCACATAACTAATGAGGAGGTATTGAATAGAATTGGGGAGAAGAGGAGTTCGTGGCACAACTTGACTAGATGAAGGGATCGGTTGGTAGGACATGTTCTGAGACATCGAGGGATCAACAATTTAGTATTGGAGGGCAGCGTGGAAGGTAAAAATCCTAGAGGGAGACCAAGAAATGAATACACTAAACAGATTCAGAAGGATGTAGGTTGCAGTAGGTACTGGGAGATGAAGAAGCTTGCACATGATAGAGTAGCATGGAGAGCTGCATCAAACCAGTCTCAGGACTGAAGACCACAACAACAACAACATGGTCTTCATCTGTGAGTTTTCACGTTGCTCCTACATTTTCTCATCGTCTTCTTTTTTCTGTTAGCATCATATTTAAAGTCATGCAATTTTGTCGTATGATGACATGGTTCGAGACCGTGGCTGTTATTTGAAGACAAATGTTGATGGTGTTGAGACAGCAAGTATTCAGTGAGAAAAATTTACGTGTGCAACGATAAGAATGCAGTGGGAATGTATTCACGTCTCTTGGACTATGAGAACAAGCACTACAAACCGACATTTCACGTAAGTCACATCCAATGCAAATCTGTAACGCAACCATCTATGTGGCGTGCTTATAATTATGTATTATTTATATTTTAGGACAATTAATCTGTAAAAAAATACGCACCACATGTAATGAAAGCATGAAAACCGTCTTAAGATTAATCGTAATGATTCGAAACCGGTAACGGTACCTTTTGAGTAAAGGAACTGAAAATAAATTTGTGGCTGGTGGCTGTCTCAACACCATCAAATTGATCTTTAAAGTCATTCCTATACCAGAATGAATGAATGACTTTTAACTATTTTATTGCGGTATTATGTGCTAAAATTGAAAGAGTTGTCTAATTAAATTTAAATTAGCTGTAGTAGTAATCTGGTAATTAAAAGGATTGCTCAGACATCCCTTGGTATGATATAAGCAATGAACCGACTTTAGACGGAAAAATTCGGGAATTATGTCGCAAAATTATTGCACTGTATGATAAACATGCTCCTCAACGCACTGTCAAGATAAAGAGAGCTCCCGCTTAGTGGCTCACCACTGCATTACGCCAGTTAATGAATAAACGTGATGCTGCACATAGGGCCTTCAAGCGTAATCCAACTTCCGAGGCGTACGAAGCTTATAGGAAATTCCGAAACAGAACCAAGCAAAGCGTGAGGAATGCCAAAATCAGACATGCCCGCTCTGTCGTACGCGGCATTTCAAAACCTGCTGAACTGTGGAAAAAGCTGCGCAGTTTCGGTATAGGGAAGCGAAGATCTAACGCTGTTTATCAAGCGTCTGCAGAAGAATTAAACGA
The DNA here is from genome assembly GCF_023898315.1 of Schistocerca nitens. Taxonomy (NCBI): domain Eukaryota; kingdom Metazoa; phylum Arthropoda; class Insecta; order Orthoptera; family Acrididae; genus Schistocerca; species Schistocerca nitens. The sequence goes on along the minus strand of NC_064617.1, from coordinate 802,361,178 downwards.
TTTCTTCTCAACAGCTGTAAACTGCCACGCAGCGACAAATTACCAGCCCCAAGATATTAATCTCTCGAGAGACAAGTTTTTCCTAAAACATGTCACTACCGGCACAGTACACAAGGCAATTATGAGAATCTCTTCCGAGGCAGTAGGAAATGATGGAGTGAGCATTGGCATGATTAAGAACGTCGTAGACACTATTATTCCAGTTATCACAGACATCTTCAACCTGTCTCTTGTCAGTAGTACATATCCTACTGAGTGGAAGCAAAGTTTAATCCAACCTATACCCAAGACTGACAACCCTAAGTCGCCAGGTGACTACAGGCCGATCAGCATACTACCTGCAATATCTAAAGCCCTAGAATACATCGTCCATGAATAGCTGACGGATTACATCAAAACTCATAACATCCATGACAAATATCAGTCAGGCTTTCGACAGCACCATAGTACAGCAACTGCATTAATCAAAGTAACTGATGACATTAAACATGCTATGGACAGACGTGAAGCTACCATCCTAACACTGCTTGACTTTAGCAAGGCTTTTGATACCGTTGACTTTGATATATTACTAATTAAAATGAAACAGCTGAATTTCTCAAACAGCGCAATACACTGGTTCGACAGCTACCTCAAAAACAGAAGTCAACAAGTCATTTGTGGGTCGGAAAAGTCATCATGGAAAAACGTGCGCTCTGGAGTTCCCCAAGGCTCCGTCCTTGGTCCATTACTCTTCTCATTGTACATTAATGATATTTCTTCAGCGATTCACTCCTGCAACTACCATCTATATGCCGACGACATCCAACTGTACATAAGTGCAAGCCCCAAGAACATTGCTGACGCAGTAGCGAGTATGAACGCAGATCTTTGCTCTGTTTCTCGATGGGCACAGAACCTAGGTCTAAAACTAAACCCCAAGAAATCCCAGGTCATACTTATATCTCATCCAAAGTTAATCAACCGGTACTTTCGCGAAACAGTCTCTCAAATACTCCTCAATGGTACCCAACTACCATACCAAAAAACAGTAAAAGACCTTGGAATAATCTTGGATGAACACCTAAACTGGGAAGAACAAACAGTCACAGCTTGCCGGAAATCGCTCTCCTCCCTACATGCAATTCAAAAATTTAGAAAAATATTTCCAACCAATGTTAAACAGAAATTAGTCCAAACACTAGTCTTGCCTAATCTTTACTACTGTGATGTAGTTCAACACGGCACAAATAGTGAAAATTCGAGATGCCTCGAGCTAGTGATGAATGCTTGCGTTAGATACGTGTGCAATATACGGTTGTATGATCATATCAGTCCTTCATACTCTCAGCTAGGTTGGATACGCCCACATAAGGCACACGATCTCCACACGATGTACTTACTTCATCGATTTCTTAGCCACTGGTGCCCCCAATACTTATCTTCTCACATTAAACACCTATCATCATTCCACAACCGCAACACCAGATCGGATACGTCTAGCATCTTGGCTGTACCTTTACATAACACAAAATCTTTCTCCGTGTAATTCTGCATCTCAGCCATACGACTATGGAACGCGCTCCCCTGTGATCTGCGTCTTATCCAGAACCACTCAGCATTCAAGAGGGAACTCAAGACTTACATATTAGGGACGGTATAGCCACCATTGTTGTGCCCCTCTCATCTCTTTCTTTCTCCTCTCCATCATAGCTTCGAATTTTACCATTCTATTTCTCTTCCTCTAACCTATCTACCTCTTCTATATCTCTTTCACCCCATTCTATCGTCTTATGTCTCTGCTCGATGAGAATAACTCACAAGCTGCAAGAACATAACGAGAAAATTCCCAACTAGCAATAGGACTGACATTCATAAAAGAAAAATATGTTTACTTTCATATACATAGTCATTATTATTATTATTATTGATTGTTATCATTATTTTTTTGATTGTTATAATTGTCATTGTACTAATGTTATAATCTCTTTTTTTTCTTTAACATTAATTCTGTATAACACGTTATATGTCCTTAATGTTCCGTAGAAACTGAAATTCGTTTAATCTGAGTATGGGAAGGGCCCTCTAACCAGCTCAGGAGTAAGAGAGGGCCTGAAGGCCCTAATCTTGCCAGATAAAATAAATGCGTAAATAAATAAATAAAACACTGCATTCACACATACACACGTGAAACACACATCAGTCACACAACAGAAATATTTTCACCGTTGCTTACGGCCTGTAAGTTTCAGCTAACTGATACACATACAGTAAGAAAAAAAATTAATTGGAAAGTGTCACTAATCTGCGCAGCAGAATACTGTAATAAAACTAGAGACAAATAAAGTAATATTTGTAGTCAGCGAGTTCTCAGATGGAACTGTTTTCAATATTTTTTATTAAAGATAGCATCATCTCGAGTGATACATTAACCCTCGATTCCTGAACCCTCGTAAAATCAAAGATTGCAGTAGGGTATAAAACAGCACATTTTGTAGTCCATTACAATTTTTTTTGCGCGGCTGAATGCCCGAAATTTAATGGACTATTCATTACGACGCGAGAAGTTGAAAATGCACAGCACATTTTGTGCTTAATTTGGTATGTAACATACCATTGGAGATCTAATAACTGTAATTAACTGAAGCATAAACTACAAATTATGACTTCCTGTGAATAAATTGTGGCATAGTAAACCTTACGATGGTTTAGTAGCAATGTAGAATTTTCCCCCTATAATGTTCTAGTGTTAAACAGAATCACTTCTTTTTTTTCAAGTACATCTCTATTCCACGCCGGAGGGTCCCACAGCGAGACAACCACTACTCATTATTATCTTTACAGCACTCATATCTCTCACAACAAAAACAAATAATTTTTCCCTTCTTCTTTTCTAGCAGTTTAATACTTTATATTTGTTTTCTTAAGTGTAATGATTTAAAAAAGACTTTTCGTCTTTTAAAACAGACTAATTTTCTCATTTCCTATCATACACTTCACTGCAGTTTCGTCATGAATGTTTTTTTTTCTTTTAACGGAATTAAATGGGAAATAACGGTAACAGATACCTTACTACAATTAAACATGAAGATAAACTGAAAAATTAAAAAAAAATGTGTGTGTGGTGCAGCATATATTAATTTTCAAATTCCTCAGTTAACTTTCCGAGAAAAAAATAACAAGAAAATTAGGAGTCTCGAAACTGGCAAGCAATTTTAGAAATTACAAACCATATTTAACAGCCGGCCGGAGTGGCCGGGCGGTTCTAGGCGCTCAGTCCGGGGCCGCGCGACTGCTACGGTCGCAGGTTCGAATCCTGCCTCGGGCATGGATGTGTGTGATGTCCTTAGGTTATTTAGGTTTAAGTAGTTCTAAGTTCTAGGGGACTGATGACCTCAGATGTTAAGTCCCATAGTGCTCAGAGCCATTTGAACCATTTTGAATCATAATTAACACCGAAACACTTTTCTCTCGTTCATGTGAGGGCCTGCCCACGTGGACAGTCTTGTGATCTGACTGCCCTCCTAGAGAACAACACCGCCACTGACTTATCGAAGTATACAGAAATGACGGAAGAAACAACATTACCATGTTTTACACGATCGCACAGCGATATTCTACAGATTTGAGGTCATAATCGTAGTGTTGAGTGACATACTAATAATGGTGAGTGCAAACTTTGAACTTCGGTTTTACATTTAATTAAAAAAATAAAAGAAACACGAAGGAATTATCGGAATGTGTCGGAAATTGGTAGACGTGATGTACACTATGTGATCAAAAGTATCGGGTCACCTGGCTGAAAATGACTTACAAGTTCGTGGCGCCCTCCATCGGTAATGCTGGAAATCAGTATGGTGTTGGCCCAACCGTAGCCTTGATGACAGCTTCCACTCACGCAGGCATACGTTCAGTCAGGTGTTGTAGGTGATACCTGCCACGAAGTCGGCTTTCCAAAACATCCCAAACGTGTTCTATAGGATTCAGGTCTGGACTCTGTGCAGGCCAGTCCATTACAGAGATGTTATTGTCGTGTAACCACTCCGCCATAGACCGTGCATTACGAACACGTGCTCGATCGTGTTGAAAGATGCAATCGCCATCCACGAATTGATCTTCAACAGTGGGAAGCAAGAAGGTGCTTAAAACATCAAATGGTTCTGAGCACTATGGGACTTAACTTCTGAGGTCATTAGTCCCCTAGAACTTAGAACTACTTAAACCTAACAAACCTAAGGACATCACACACATCCATGCCCGAGGCAGGATTCGAACCTGCGACCGTAGCGGTCGCGCGGTTCCAGACTGAAGCGCCTAGAACCGCCCGGCCACTCCGACCGGCTAAACATTAATGTAGGCCTCTGCTGTGATAGTGCTACGGAAAACAACAAAGGGTCAAGCCCCCTGCATGAAAAACACGACCACACCATAACACGACCGCCTCCGAATTTTACTGTTGGCGCTACACACGCTGGCAGATGACCTTCATCGGGCATTCGCCATATCAACACCCTGATATCGGATCGCCACATTGTGTACCGTGATGCGTCACTCCACACAACTTTTTCCACTGTTCAATCGTCCAATGTTTACGCTCCTTACACCAAGTGAGGTGTCGTTTGGCATTTACCGGCGTGATGTGTGACTTATAAGCAACCGCTCGATCATGAAATCCAAGTTTTCTCACCTCCCGTCTAACTGTCATAGTACTTGCAGTGCATCCTGATGCAGTTTGGAATTCCTGTGTGATGGACTGGATAGATGTCTGCCTATTACACGTTGCGACCCTCTTCAAGTATCGGCGGTCTCTGTCAGCCAACGGATGAGGTCGGCCTGTACGCTTTTGTGCTGTACGTGTCCCTTCAAGTTTCCACTTCACTATCACATCGGAGACAGTGGACCTAGGGATGTTTAGGAGTGTGGGAATCTCACGTACAGACGTATGACACAAGTGACACCCAACCATCTGACCACATTCGAAGTGCGTGAGTTCCGCGTTGCGTCCAATTCTGCTCTGATATGGAGGCTGGCAGTAGATGAATGCACCTAATATGAAAAACGTATGTTTTTGGTGGTGTCCGGATAACTTTGCTCACATAGTGTACATGAATAGACAAACAAATGATTACAATTTCAGTCATGCAAGCAGTTATTTGGCTTGGCATTGATTGGTAGAGTGGTTGGATGTCCTCCTGGGAGATATCGCGCTAAATTACGTCCGTTTGACTCTTTAGATTGTCAAAATCCCGAGCTGGTTAGAGGGCCCTTCCCATAATGCTCCAAACCTTCTCAATTGAGGAAAGTTCCGGCGACCTTGCTGGTTAAGCATTAGAAACTTCCCGCATGTGCGGGCGGGCATTACTTTCTGAAATGTTGCCATGAAGGGCAACAAAACGGGGCTTAGAATATCGTCGACGTCCCACTCTGCTGTAAGAGTTACGCGGAAGATAACCAAAGGAGTCTTGCTATGGAAGAAACGACACTCCACACCATTTCTCGTGGCTGTCGGACCGTATGGCGGGCTACAGACACCACTGCTCTCAGGGGTGTTCCCAGACACGTCTTTGGTGTGGAATCTCACTGAACAGAGTAGAATTGTCATCAGTGTTTAATCCGTTTCGAACTGAGCCGCGATGACCAGCGAAGACGAGAATGGTGCAGGACTCTGCGCATGCCCATACCATAGACCAGATTTTGCCAGACGTTTACATTGTTCGCTGATCTATTATGGATATGAGTATTACTTAATGGAGCATATGCATTTCCGCGACATGAAGGTGCCTGTCAGTGGGGACCGTTTTCGCCCAGCGTTTTCTGCCATACAGTGCTACAGTTTCTTGGTCTTCAAGTGCATTCTCATTTGGTTGCAACACAGCATTTCAGTGAGCTCCCGCCCTAGCTCCCTCATAACAACTGACGCTGTCATCACTTTGCACGTACTATCTAACGTATAGCACGTGCAAAGTGATGACAGCGTCAGCTGTTATGAGGGAGCCTACAGGAAAATTAAAGAGACCTTTGGAGAAAAGAGAGCCACTTGTATGAATATCAAGAGCTCAGATGGAAACCCAGTTCTAAGCAAAGAAGGGAAAGCAGAAAGGTGGAAGGAGTATATAGAGTGTCTATACAAGGGCGATGTACTTGAGGACAATATTATGGAAATGGAAGAGGATGTAGATAAAGATGAAATGGGAGATACGATACTGCGTGAAGAGTTTGACAGAGCACTGAAAGACCTGAGTGTGAAACAAGGCCCCGGGAGTAGACAACATTCCACTGGAACTACTGACGGCCTTGGGAGAGCCAGTCCTGACAAAACTCACCCATCTGGTGAGCAAGATGTATGAGACAGGCGAAATACCCTCAGACTTCAAGAAGAATATAATAATTCCAATCCCAAAAAAGCAGATATTGACAGATGTGAAAATTACAGAACTTCAGTTTAATAAGTCACAGCTGCAAAATACTAACACGGATTCTCTACAGACGAATGGAAAAACTGGTAGAAGCCGACCTCGGGGAAGATCAGTGATTAGATTAGATTACATTAGTTTTTCGTTCCATAGATCCGTGCTGAGGAGATCCTCGTGGATGTGGAACATGTCAATTTTTTTTAAGCTGAAATAACAATACTAATAGTATGAATATATACAATACATCATTTGTTTCTATTAAAAAATTCGTCAATGGAGTAGAAGGAGTTGGCCACTAGTAAGTCTTTCAGGCTCCTTTTAAACTGATCTTTATTTTAACTAAATTTTTTATGTTTACTGGCAAATTATTGAAGATGAGTGTTCCTGAGTAGTGGACCCCTTTTTGAACTAAAGTAAGTGCTTTTAAGTCCTTGTGCAGATCATTTTTGTTCCTGGTATTGTATGTATGAACTGAGCTGTTTGTTGGAAAAAGAGATATATTATTTAGGACAAATTTCATTAATGAGTAAATATACTGAGAGGCAGTAGTTAGTATACCCAGTTCTTTGAAGAGGTTTCTACAGGACGTCCGTGAATTTACTCCGCAAATAATACGTATTACACGCTTTTGGACTCTGAAAACTTTTGTTTGACTTGAAGAGTTACCCCAAATATTATACCATATGACATTATGGAATGAAAGTAGGCAAAGTATGCAAGCTTTTTCATTTTTATGTCGCCTATGTCTGCTAACACTCGAATTACAAACACAGATTTGTTAAGGCGTTTCTGCAGTTCTGTGGTGTGCTCTTCTCAACTGAATTTATTATCGAGTTGTAATCCCAGGAATTTAAGATTCCGTAGAAATGTTGGAACACGTGAGGCAATACTGACCCTACGACTTATCTTAGAAGAAAGATTAAGGAAAGGCAAACCTATGTTTCTAGCATTTGTAGACTTAGAGAAAGCTTTGGACAATTTTGACTGGAATACTCTCTTTCAAATTCTGAAGGTGGCAGGGGTAAAATACAGGGAGCGAAAGGCTATTTACAATTTGTACAGAAACCAGATGGCAGTTATAAGAGACGAGGCACATGAAAGGGAAGCAGTGGGAAGGGAGTGAGACAGGGTTGTAGCCTCTCCCCGATGCTATTCAATCTGTATATTGAGCAAGCAGTAAAGGAAACAAAAGAAAAATTTGGAGTAGGCATTAAAATCCATGGAGAAGAAATAATGGACAGTGTCTTGAAAGGAGGATATAAGATGAATATCAACAAAAGCAAAACGAGGATAATGGAATATTGTCGAATTAAGTCGGGTGATGCTGAGGGAATTAGATTAGGAAATAAGACACTTAAAGTAGTGATGGAGTTTTGCTATTTGGGGAGCAAAATAACTGATGATGGTTGAAGTAGAGAGGATATAAAATGTAGACTGGCAATGGCAAGGAAAGCGTTTCTGAAGAAGAGAAATTTGTTAACATCGAGTATAGATTTAAGTGTCAGGAAGTCGTTTCTGAAAGTATTTGTATGGAGCGTATCCGTGTATGGAAGTGAAACATGGACGATAAATAGTTTATACAAGAAGAGAATAGAAGCTTTCGAAATATGGTGCTACAGAAGAATGCTGAAGATTAGATGGGTAGATCACATAACTAATGAGGAGGTTTTTAATAGGATTGGGGAGAAGAGAGGTTTGTGGCACAACTTGACTAGAAGAAGGGATCGGTTGGTAGGACATGTCCTGAGGCATCAAGGGATTACAAATTTAGCATTGGAGGGCAGCGTGGAGGGTAAAAATCGTAGAGGGAGACCAAGAGATGAATACACTAAGCAGATTCAGAAGGATGTAGGTTGCAGTAGGTACTGGGAGATGAAGAAGCTTGCACAGGATAGAGTAGCATGGAGAGCTGCATCTAACCAGTCTCTGGACTGATGACCACAACAACAACAACATCTAACGTATTGGAACAAGCCAACACTCCTTACATATTCATCTTTAATTTGAAGCGTTCCAGCAGTAGCAAATGTTTCTAGGTACTCTATCGGAGCTCAAACTGACGTAGACGATCATATTGCACTTAGGTTTCTGCTGCAGGTGGTGATGTACAAGACTCAGAAGCAAGTCATGCTTTGTCAGATTGGACAAAACACAGGGTGCAAGTTTTGTCCAACTACACATCCACTGGCGCGGAACGTCTGGGTGCAGAGTTGGCAAAGTTTACTGTAATGGCTCGATTAACATTTGCCTTTACTTAAAAGATGTTCTAAAAAGCTCGTAAAAACGAATGCCTTTACAAACGAGTTCTAGAAGAAGCTTAAAAACAAGTGTAATACATAGATGAGTTCGGATATTAAAAACGATATCTGTAAACTTCAAGGTAAAATTGCTGTGAGCTAAGCTTTTATGAAACTTAAAGGAATTCAAACGAAAAACCACAGGAAATTTACTTATCAGTACCATCAGCTATAAATTGTATCATGTCCTTTAAAGAAACCACACTGATATGTAGTTGTGAAGGATTAATGTAAGGTGAAAATATGGCATCTTAGGATAGACATGTGTTACAAAAAGCTTTTGAGCTGATCTTATTAGTAAATAGTAACTGAGGCAGTAAACTGTGTTTAATATGAAACTTCCTGTTTCTCTGCCTCGTGATGGCTGGGTGTTGTGTGCTGTCCTTAGGTTAGTTAGGTTTAAGTAGTTCTAAGTTCTAGGGGACTTATGACCACAGCAGTTGAGTCCCATAGTGCTCAGAGCCATTTGAACCATTTGAAACTTCCTGGCAGGATAAAACTGAGTGCCGGACCGAGAGTCGAGCTCGGGACCTTTGCCTTTCGCGGGCAAGAGCTCTGCCAACTGAGCTACCCAAACACGACTCACGCCCCGTCCTCACAGCTTTACTTCTGCCAGTACCTCGTCTCCTACTTTCCAATGTTTACAGAAGCTGTACTGCGAACCTTGCAGAACTAGCACTCCTGAAAGAAAGGATATTGCGGAGACATGGCTTAGCCATAGCCTGGGGGATGTTTACAGAATGAGATTTTCACTCTACAGCGGAGTGTGCGCTGATATGAAACTTCCTGGCAGATTAAAACTGTGCGCCGGACCGAGACTCGAACTCAGGACATATCCTTTCTTTCAGGAGTGCTAGTTGTGCAAGGTTCGGAGGAGAGCTTCTGTAAAGTTTGGAAGGTAGGAGACGAGGTACCGGCCGAAGTAAAGCTGTGAGGAGGGGGCGAGATTCGTGCTTGGGTAGCTCAGATGGTAGAGCACTTGCCCGCGAAAGGCAAAGGTCCCGAATTCGAGTCTCGGTCCGGCACACAGTTTTAATCTGCCAGGAAGTTTCATATCAGCGCACACTCCGCTGCAGAGTGAAAATCTTATTATGTAACATCCCCCAGGCTGTGGCTAAGCCATGTCTCCGCAATATCCTTTCTTTCAGGAGTGCTAGTTCTGCAAGGTTCGCAGGACAGCTTCTGTAAACTTTGGAAAGTAGGAGACGAGGTACTGGCAGAAGTAAAGCTGTGAGGACGCTTGGCGCCGGCAGCGCTAATTCGGATTACTTCACTTGTCGCCGGCCGCTTGTCACCTTCCCGTTGATGACAAGCTTCAAACACATTGACTTTTGCGCACTTTAATTTTCCGGAAATCCTCTATTTTGGTGTATCGGTCCACAAACTCGAATATTCTCTGCAGGTTCTACACTGTTAAAATAATTATCCATGCAGAGGTGATGCCACTTTCCATCAGAAGGTGTCACTAGTTCCATCACTGTTTTTGCTAAAGGCTGTCCAGCGCCCAATATATCTTGAATGAGGAAATGTATCCCGTAATCGAACCACACAGCATCCGAATGAGTATGCCGTATTTCGGAATTTTCGACGGATTGTAAACTTTAAAATTTAATCGTCCACGCCACGATATCATTCCTTCATCAATAGAGATGTTTTGACTTTGATTAAACGTTTCTTTAAACTTTTTGGCAAAATAATCAATTAAGAATTGCATTTTGACAAACCGGTCGGCATTATCCGGTTTATTGTTGCTGTCGGAAAAATGTAAAAATGATAATATTTCTCAGAATCGTTTGCGGGACATCGTTTTGCGAAATATCGGTGTGTCTATCAACGGATTCGTTGACCAATAATCATCGATCCTTGCTTTTTTAAAAAAATTCCTAAGGATAGCAAGCCCAAACCATTTTCTAAGTTCGGGTCCCATAACGTCGACAAATTTGGCATTTTTTTAACCCACCATTCTTCTATTCCAATTTTGACTGTAGTACTTGGTTTCGTTGCTAATATATTCAAATAGATCCTTCCCAATATATAATTATATGACATCTTCGACGCTCTGTGTATCTTTGGGAAAAAAGTTTTGGAGCCGGGGATCCTTCAAATTTATTATTGGTCCTCGGTAAATCAAAGTCTGACCACTGTACACTGCCTTTTTCCTCTGATTCAGCCGATCAGTTGGCAACCGTAGCGTTCGCCGAATTCTTCTTGGACGTATTTCACTAGCTTCCTATGATTCTGCTTCACTTTCATTTTTTTTTTTTTTTTTTTTTTTTACATCCAATGTCTTCTTCCTAATCGGTCAAGTCGTCCGTAACGTCAGATAAGACTTCCAGGCATTCATCGTAAATAATCCTATTGTGTCTTTTGTCCGCCATGATGAAAGGGCACAAGTACTTATAAAAAAAAAATTGTTGACGTGTGTAACTTATTGTCACCTAAACAAAACACCAACAGAATGCAAAAGATACTAAAGTGCTGTCACCGGCCACTGCGTGATACCATGTTCACGACACCGCTGTGGTGTCGCCGGACGGCATAGTGTTAATGTACCAGCATTTCACATTTGCAATGACTTATCTCGCGCTTACACTGACCTGTGACCATACGTCTGATAATAAAACGTCTTTTCCCAAAAATGAACAAAGTGCTAGGGAACTCTTATTCGAATAAGTCACATTACGCAAATCGCACAGGGAAATCTGCTGGGATTCTTTTATACTTGGGATAATTGAAGAACGAGATAATTTTACAGTACACCGAATCGCGTGGTTCCTAGTATAATCAGTTTTCAAATTCCGTCCCCAGATGTATCAGTCTTCCACCGAAACGCGGACATCTTTCTTGAATTTATACGGCAAGGGATCCTCGTTTCCTTAGAACCACTTAGATACTGAATAATAATGCCCAGTTCGCAGTTGATATTCCCGCCACAAGGTTAGTGTAGTTAGCGAGTGGGCGCTAATATTCGCATCCAGAATACTTCCCGGTGTTTGTTTTCAATTTATCTTTGCGCGTCTCACGTATTAGCTCCTACGCGTCGGCTGTACTGACGCCTGCGCTTTAATAGCGCTAAACGAAAGGGAAACGAGGATAACGAGTTTGTTTAGTAGACCAATTACTAGTTGCACGTCCCAGGAGTTTATCTCGTTACATCTCAGAGATAAAGTGCAAGCTTGAAAGTTACTCATTTAGTTACTAACCTCTTTCTTTCTTTATGTTGTGAATAATAGATTAGTTTTCGTTTATGTACAAGCAAGGGAGTTGTTTAGTTTTACTACAGGATACGCATTGAAAAAGCATCTGTGTAAGTTCGTTCACGGTGTTTCTCATTTCTCAGGGGGTGACTTTCCCAGCGATACAGCTGATGATCTCCAAGTGGGCACCTCCACAAGAGCGCAGCCGCTTCTCCATCATCTACTCTGGTAAGCCATGCCGACAGCTTTACGACGAATCTTGTGTTAGCAAAAGAAAATCTCTAGTCACATCACATAAGGCGTGCACTATATATCAGAGCATAAATTTAAGTACAAGTTTTTCCTTCATATAGCTATTGACATCTTTACCGGAACACTGACCTTTTCTGATGGGACCTTTTCTGATGGGACACCAGTTACATTTCATTAAAGATACAGGTTGACAGTGACACAGGAAGTACTGGAAAATTACATGCCCAGAGATAATTTCCTGTTAAGCTTTACAACTATGATTTCGTCTCCTGTGCCCATATCGTCATCTCAGAATATCACTATCCTTCGACCTCAATTATTTGTTGTGTGTATCCCAAACTGTTATTTCCCCTTTAATTTTTGTCCACCACATTTCCCTCTCACCGGGCGAAGTGGCGCAGTAGTGAGAACACTGGAATCGCATTCGGCAGGAAGACAGTTCAGGCCATCCAGATATAAGTTTTCAGTGATTTCCCTAAATAGCTCCAGGTCAATACCAAGATGGTTCCTTTGAAAGGGCACGGCCGATTTCCTTCCCCATCCTTGAAACATTCCGAGCTTATGCTCCTTCTCTAATGACCTCGATGTCGACGGGACGATAACCTTAAATTTTCTTCCTTCTCTCTACGGTTTCCTTTAATAGCAGGTAAGTTTTCCGTCGATGTTTTTACTCTTGTCTTGTCGTCCTATTCCTTGTTCTAGATAGTGTTTTCCACATACTCCTTTTGTCGCCGATTCTACGAATTAAGTCCTCAATCTTACCTTATTAATCCACTTCTTTTTTCAAGTGATATAAAGAGTTGAACACTTCACAAAACACAAAAAGCATACTGCGTACAGGCTAGAGGTAAACAAAAACATTTGTTCACATTTCAGTATCTATCAAGTTTTATAACATTATTTGTCCAAAACTGTACACAAGAGTTCAAACATTTTTATTCGTTTTAGTACAGTTTAACGTGGGCACCGTTTGCAGTTCGGCAGAGTTCGAAACGATACTCCGCTTCTCGCCACATGTTCATAAACATGACAAGTGTTATGGCCTCTATTGCGACGTAAATTCGTTGTCTCAAATCTACCAGATCTCGAACCTTTGTTCTGTAACTGTGTCCTTGACTCTGCACTGCACTGAAATCTAGCGCAGTCAGATCGGGAGACCGAGGGACCAGTCAATGGGAGCCCCCTTCCCCCTTCCGATCCAACACTCGGGAAATTTTTCATGGAGAGATGTGGTGCGTGGCCGAATACAACAGCTCAACCTACAGGCTTGTCTAGCATCGCCGGCCGCTGTGGCCGTGCGGCTCTAGGCGCTTCAGTCTGGAACCGCGTGACCGCTACGGTCGCAGGTTCGAATCCTGCCTCGGGCATGGATGTGTGTGATGCCCTTAGGTTAGTTAGGTTTAAGTAGTTCTAAGTTCCAGGGGACTGATGACCACAGATGTAAAGTCCCATAGTACTCAGAGCCATTTGAATCATTTTGTCTAGCATCTGCCTTTATGTTGAAGCAAGCATTGGCCGACGCCGGGATGGTTCCTTTCAGAGGGCACAGCCGATTCCCTTCCCCATCTTTGAAACAATACGAGGTTGTGCTCCGTCTCTAACGATCTCGATGTCGACGGGACGTAAAAGCCTAATTTTTCATCCTTCTTCCTAAGTCTCACTCTAGTGCCATGGAGGTTTCTCCCTAATGTCTTCACTTACGTCCTGTCGTCCTGCCTCTTATTCTAGATAATGTTTTCCACATATTCTTTTCGTCGCTTATTCTACGAAGTAAGTCCTCACATATTATCAGTTTAACTGTTCAAAAATGTAAAACTGTGCACTTCACAATAATCAGAAAAATACAGGGTGTCCAGGATGGAGATATGCAAAAACATTTGTTCATATTTCAATACCTATTAAGTTGTATAACTTCATTTGCACAACGGTGTACATAGGAGCTCAAACATTTTTATTCATATTGGTACAGTTCAGTGTGGGCACCGTTTGTAGTTCGAAAGATATCGAAACGGTACTCGACTTCTCGCCCCATGTTCATATGCATGACAAGTGTTATGGCATAAATCCTTTGCCTCAAATCTGACACGTCTCGAAACCTAGTTCCGCAATGTCCTTGACAAACCCCAATGCATGCACTGAAAATCCAGCGGCGGAGGCAGATCGGCAGTCCGAGAGGCCAGCAGCAGCAAGCAATGGGACCCCCCCCCCCTCTCCACAATTTTGAGGAGATGTCTCATGGAGATATGTGGTAATATCTCCATGGGGCACCATACTGTTGGAAAATTACGTCCGGAGGCGTCTGTGAAACTGCGTAGTTCGCTAACAAGTCGAGATAAGTGCGCCCTGCCACTGTAGACTCCATAAAAAGAAAATCGACGAATCACAGAATGTTTATGTAATCAGAACCACACATTAAATTCTGAGGTGTCCTTTCGTACTCAGTCACCTCTGCTAGGGTCTCACTTACTCATATTTGACAGTTATGTCGGTTAACTTTGCCACAGATGTGGAAGGTAGATTCATCACTGAACAGGGTTGTACTGAGGTAGTCATTGTTTTCGTTTGTACGATGCAACATTTCAACAGCAAAATCACGTCGTCTGTAGTGATCCTCAGGCTCAAAATGACGCAGAAGTTGGAGTTTGTAAGCATGCAACAGGAGACGTTTGTGCGTAATGTCGTGCTAGTTCCCTACTGGCTTGTCTAATGTATTTACGTGGCCTTCTAGCCAATGCTTCGCGAACACGTTCCACGGTCTCTTCATTCACATGCGGTTTAGGACGTTTTCCAGCATTTGAACGCACGCTTCCCATTTCTCGAAGAGTTATGTCCCCTTCATAAATGGATTTACGTGCGGGAGGAGCCACGTTTCATTTCCTTCTTGCACGCCCCTGAACAGGTGTTACATACTTTAGCTCTGCACCTTTCATTGTTTCGTCTACTTGAAGTAAACATTTGAGCGCATGAGCCATACGACTCAGCGATTTTCATGAAATGGTAAGAATCACATTTTGGAGAGTGTCTCTGTCAACTGGATATATACGCAACAACATAAAAAATCGAGTTTTTTAGTTATAAGCATTGGTTTGTGTACACCTCTAGCCCGGACACCCTGTAGTATCGCACGACTACAGCTGCAACTCGTCACAGCTGGAATCAGTCGACTTGTAGAAATACCTATGTGTAACAGTTCATTGTCGTATAAAATGAAACGATTACCTAGGATCATTCGTAGGTGATGCAAGTGGTAAATTTCGATACATTGGTACGATACTGATAAACATACGTATAACAATTTGTTGACATGTGTAATGAAACGATCACTCGTAAGTGATGCAGGTGGTAGATATTGATTAACTGGTATGATACTGTGGGAATTCAGTCTCTCTATTGTTCAAGTGCGTGTGAGCCATACCAGGTAGGACTAGCAGGGGATAATGAGCGTATATAAACAAACGCGGCACGAATGGTCACTCACGGGAGAGCGGCAAGTATATTTTGAATAACATGAACTGACTGACTGACTGACTGAAGATAGACATTCAGTATCATAAGGAAACTCACTCACTAAGTTTCGAGAATCAGTATTAAGTTAAGAATCAAGTGACATTCTTCAGACCCCCATTTATTAAACCCAGAGGTACGACGCAAACAGGATTAGACCCATTGCAACGTAGACATAGGCACTGCAGCAGTCGTTCTTTCTGTGCTCCTTGCGCGAACGCGCTTCTCAATGATTTGCGAAGTATTTACAGGGGTGGACAAAAATATGAAAATACCAAAAACAAAACACGTTATCGTGCCTCAATCAGTGTAGAATAAGCGTCGGCTTTCAAGACAGCTTCCAGTCGTCTAGGAATGGATAAATACGGATTTTCAAGGGAATCTTATGCCATTCTTTCTGCAAAATAGTCAAGTTGAGGTAACGGTGACGGAGATAAATAGCGATCCAACACACTTCTCTCCAAAGTAGACCACAAAGGCTCAAGAATATTGAGATGTGGTGACTGTGGTAGCCAGGGAGTGGCGACAATTCGTCCTCGTGCTCACAAAACCAGTTCTCGACGTTGCGTACTGTGTGAGCAAAGGGCCTGTCGTCTCGGAAGACAGCATCACGATTGGGGAACAAACATTGTATGAAAATGTTCTTATATACCTTGGCAGTAATGTCCCCTTGCAAAGTACCCACGGAATACTACGGTATGGCTGCCCAAATCATCACCGGACCCTTCCGTGTTACACTCCGACCATTGCTCCATAGCCCAGGTTTTATGGTTTCGGCACCACGTTTTCGTGTACTGATCACTGGTGAGTTGTTTTTGGAAGTACAGCTTGCAACCTCCCCCTCACTTATCGACCTTAACGACAGTACAAATTAAAGCGCTTGTACCTAATGGAAATTTGGGAAAAGCAATCGTCAGCGAAGTTAATCTGTTGGTAAAGAGCGAGAAAAGGGTTGCATCTAAATGAAAGGAAAAATGCAAATGGAACAGGTGGAAATTAATTTCGAAAAGGGGTAAAGTTAATAAAGAAAGTAAATGTGTGGTCGTTACGTTAACAATTAACTGGCGTTAATTAGATATTTGAGATTTGGGGAAAATTACGGTCGCCAGTCCTATGGACAACAACTATAATAATTGAAAAAGAAAGGTTATTGCACATATAATTGGCACTAAAAGCGTGGTAACTGAAGGTTGACACGTGTTGTGTGAAAACTGAATGTTTGTCAGAAGTAATAAATTTCGCTACACTCTCACTTAATTTAGCAAAAGAATTAACAAAACCGGAAAACAGAAAGTTAATTTAGTGACTGAAATTAATAGTGAACTTTGTTTCTGAAGCACTACGAAATTCAATAAAATAAGGTTAGTCTTGGGCTATCTCAACAATCATTTCAAAAGCTACTTGAATCTACGCAATTTAGAAATAAGAGATTTAACTTTGAATTGTGTTAAATGATTCTGAACAATTAACAATAGTAAAATTTAGTACGTACCAAGCTGAGCTGCAGTCACAGGTAAGCTAAAATATGGTAACAAAACTCGCACTCTTCATTTGTGCTTGCGTAATCTAAATATTGTAGCCAGCTATGAATACCTTAACTGAACTTTGAAATTAAAGCAGTGAAATCAAATGATATTACTTTAATGCTGGCGTCTGAATTTCAACGACACTCGAGTTCATTTCGGAAAAGGAAGGGACCCTGCTTGGTAATGCAATTGGGACAATGAGCAACAAAGGTTCATAACCTTTTTGCTGTATTTTAGTGATGCTAATGGAATAATTTGATAATCTGAGGTCTGCCATACAGTTCTAAAACTTTACGTGCTTTCAGTCTTCCTTGTTGGTTGATTGAAGGTCTGAAGTCGTCGATCGAGGAGGTGGCGACAATCACTCATTGTCGGCCGTAGCTGTTGCAGAAGCTGGATGTTGGCGCGCCTTCTTCTCGACACGGTCATCAGGGGAAACGGGCTCTTGATGTGTGCCTGCTAATGTTTCCCGTCCGCGACACCATGCCAGAAACTATCATAGCAAGTCGAGCGCAATTACATGCTGCAAAATCCTGGAAGCGCGGCAACTCGCGGGAGCGTCACTCAACAGACCTGCTCCACCGCCCTATTCCAGCCAGACTCCCCACTGCCCGCACTCCACGCGGCATAGTTAACACTACCAAAGATCCTAAACACTTTGGTTCTCCACACGACCTATCGATGTAATCGTTCGATAGCCTAGTTTTCCCTAGGCAAGACCCAGCGTAAAAATAGAAATAATATTTACAAAAAAAACCAATTATACATCGACATAAATGCATAAATATATACATAAAAATAGTAAAACAATTACAATATATAAAGACACGGAAATGTCATATCTTCAGGTAACAAAATAAGGAAAAAAATTTATAGTACAATAGATGGAAATAGGAGGATATGCATTTCCGGCGTTACAAGCTTGCCCTGAAATTCCCTGCTTCTGGAGCTCCCATCGTGTTGTTTCGGTGCTGACAGGCTTCGCCAGTACGATCTTTAGCTCTGCAGTGACTTTTGCAGCTGTCATTCTCCTATTTCTCGTCGCAATCCTCTTCAATGCCCATCCGTCGTCGTCACTCAACAAACACTATTGCCCGCGTTGTGACGTAGCGGATCACGTTTTTCCACTTTCCCTGTATGCGGTATAAACTTCCGATCTGGTACTTTTAGAAACACCAAACACTTCGGGCACCAACAGTTTGCCCACGTTGGAAGTCACTTAGCTCCGAAGTAAGGCACCCGCAACTACACAGAACTCTGCTCTGACCACGAATGACACTTGCAACGTATTGAGGACATTGCACAGGGGCCGTTCGTGGCCAAATACAACAGCGCAGCCTACAAGCATAGCTAGCATCTGCATTTACGTTGAAACATGCATGTTTACGGTTTTTCCATGTTTTTGCATAATCTCTGTATTGAAATGTGGATATGATCCGCAGAACGTGCAAATAGCTAAAGTAAGCTAAACAGCAGTACTGGAAACTAATGTTAATGATTAATGAAAACCATGACAGCTGTACTGGTACACATTTTCTGTGTCAAAAACCGGTTTCTTTAGTCAGAACCTGATGGAGCTGCCGAGTTGTGACAGTATCATATTCTAGTAGGTCTAGTTCTCTTGATATCAGTCATATAAATACACTACGGGCCATTGAAATTGCTACACCAAGAAGAAATGCAGCTGTTAAACGGGTATTCATTGGACAAATATATTATACTAGAACTGACATGCAATTACATTTTCACGCAATTTGGGTGCGTAGATCCTGAGAAATCAGAACCCAGAACAACCACCTACGGCCGTAATAACGGCATTGAGTCAAACAGAGCTTGGATGGCATGTACAGGTGCAGCTGCCCATGCAGCTTCAACATGATACTACAGATCATCAAGACTAGTGACTGGCGTATTGTGACGAGCCAGTTGCTCGGCCACCATTGACCAGACATTTTCAGTTGGTGAGAGATCTGGAGAATGTGCTGGCCAGGGCAGCAGTCGGGCATTTTCTGTATCCAGAAAGGCCCGTACAGGAGCTGCAACATGCGGTCGTGCATTATCCTGCTGAAATGTAGGGTTTCGCAGGGATCGAATGAAGGGTAGAGCCACGGGTCGTAACACATCTGAAATGTAACGAGCCGGCCGTGGCGGCCGTGCGGTTCTAGGCGCTGCAGTCCGGAACCGCGCGACCGCTACGGTCGCAGGTTCGAATCCTGCCTCGGGCATGGATGTGTGTGATGTCCTTCGGTTAGTTAGGTTTAAGTAGTTCTAAGTTCTAGGGGACTGATGACCTAAGATGTTAACTCCCATAGTGGTCATAGCCATTTGAACCATTTGAAATGTAACGTCCACTGTTCAAAGTGCCGTCAATGCGAACAAGAGGTGACCGAGACGTGTAACCACGCCGGCCGATACGCCAGTATGTCGATGACGAATACAAGCTTCTAATGTGCGTTCACCGCGATGTCGCCAAACACGGATGCGACCATCATGATGCTGTAAACAGAACCCGGATTCATCCGAGAAAAAGACGTTTTGCCATTCGTGCACCCAGGTTCGTCTTTGAGTACACCATCGCAGGCGCTCCTGTCTGTGGTGCAGCGTCAAGGGTAACCACAGCCATGGTCTCCGAGCTGATAGTCCATGCTGCTGCGATAAACCGCAATCGGGATAGTCTACAATCCGACCTTTATCAAAGTCGGAAACGTGATGGTACGCATTTCTCCTCCTTACACGAGGCATCGCATCAACGTTTCACCAGGCAACGCCGGTCAACTGCTGTTTGTGTATGAGAAATCGGTTGGAAACTTTCCTCATGTCAGCACGTTGTAGGTGTCGCCACCGGCGCCAGCCTTGTGTGAATGCTCTGAAAAGCTAATCATTTACATATCACAGCTTCTCCTTCCTGTCGGTTAAATTTCGCGTCTGTAGCACGTCACCTTCGTGGTGTAGCAATTTTAATGGCCAGTAGTGTATGCTGCCGAACCACTGCCAGAAGCAAGGCGAGCAGTCTGATGTCCACATCACGCCGTGTCGCATGCACTTGCTGCTCGCCTTATTTCTGCCAGGTGGTCAGTCGAACGTTTATATGATCATCCGTTTCAGATTTTGTCTCATGTTGCGTGAGACAGCGAGACCCGTCAATTATGATACTGGCACAACTCGATAACCCGATGTTCTAACGAACGAAACCGATCGTGACCCGATAAATGTGTTTCAGTACAGCTGTGGGGGTTCCCTTAATTATTCATATTATTGGGTTGGTGCATACGTTCGTAGCGTTTTCCATAAGTTTAGCAAACACAACAGAGCCTTTTGTCATTCATAATATATTCTCTTTCGCTATTCACAAAAATCTGTCAACTTGGGGTAACTGTTCGACTCCGCGACTGTAGGAATCACTTGGATCTGAGGCGAAGAACTCGTCGAGTCATTTCCGGAGCTCATTTTCATCTGGGAAGGATGTTCCTTGAATGTTGTTCGATAGAGAGGGTAAAAGGTCAAAATTTGAGGGCGCAAGATCTGGTGAATAAGGTGAGTGCGAAACGACTTGTCAACCCTACTCCTGTGTAGTGTATCTTGTCAGTATAGAAGAATGCCGGCGGACTTTTTCGTGGAGTATCGTCGCTTTTTGCAGTCTTCCTGGTCCTTAGTCTTGGATTACGTCTCCAAGACGTCTCATTTGTTGACAATAAATGTCGGCAGTTACGGTTACACCTCGGAGAAGCAATTTGTACTACATCACACCCTCGCTGTTGCACCAGATGCATAACATTTCCTTTTATGGATGCGCGCAGGTTTTTGTACAGGAAGTTGCTGCTTTGTTTGGGCTCAGCTACCCCTTTCCTTTCCTTTTGTTGACATAAAGACACCATTTAGCGTCACCGGTAACGGTACAGGACAGGAATGGTCGGCGTTGGTCTCGAGCCAATTGACTGCGAGCTAGCAGAGTTAGACATATGGTCATTCTCTGATTTTTTGATTTTGGGTTAGAGCATGCGGTACGAATACACCAGATTTCTGAACTTTCTCCATTGAGTGCAAATGTCGTACGCTGGTGGAATGATCACAGTTCATCACATTTGCTAGTTCTCGGGTACACTGAGGTGGATCATTGTGTATTAATGCTTTTAAACGATCTTCATCAAAACTCGAAGGTCTTCCTGAAAGTGAAGACTCTCTGATCTCAAAATGATCCTCCTTAAAAAGAGAAACCAATTTACTGCCGTGCTTTGTCCAATGGCGCTACCCCCGTACATGGCACAAATATTTGTGGCTGCCTCCGCTACTGTCACCCCTCTACTGAACTCAAACAGAAGAATATGTTGGAAACATTCCGATTTCTCCACATGACACTCCATTTTCTAGCGTCCACTGCTCCACTCACTATCCGCAAATGACGAAATGACAATTTGTGAACTCAAATAGCAACAATGAACTACAAATAAAGAATGACGATTGATAAATAAACCCATAGTAAGCGGAATACCATCATCCTAAACAAAAACGGTAAGAAGTTATGCATCAACGTAATAGCATCAATCAGGTGTGGAGTTCGAATGATCAGGATTACTGCTGCAAATTCTTTTACTGACTGACCCTTCAAGACATCGTGTCCCAAAAGGTATGTTACTTTGTACACTGATGAGCCAAAACATTATGAACACAGGCCATTGCAAGGCTGAATGCCTGCTAGTGGTCTTGTGGACACGTGAAGCAGTAAGGAAAGAATGTAAACGAAAGAGAAACGAATGGGCAGTCATTAAAGTGAAGATGCGGGTCGCAAATGCGAAAGTCCACTAAAAAACGGCTCTGAGCAATATGGGACTTAACTTCTGAGGTCATCAGTCCCCTAGAACTTAGAACTACTTAAACCTAACCAACCTAGGGACATCCCACACATCCATGCCCGAGGCAGGATTCGAACCTGCGACCGTAGCGCTCTCGCGGCTCCAGACTGCAGCGCCTAGAACCGCACGGCCACTCCGGCCGGCAATATGTAATTCTGCAGGCTTTCGTGCCCGTTGTCGCTGTAGGTAAAATCTTCTGGGTTATTAGGCCGCGTCATATTTCTACTAAAATAATCGATTTTTCGACCCCCCTGCTGGGATCTTCCTCAAGATCTCCTGGTGTCCACTACTGCTAGAACACTGTCAGAGACGAGTGTCGCGTCCTCTTATAAGGGGGAGTTTTCCCGCGTTCGTGCTGGAGAAATGACGGTATTGGTTGAAATTCATATGGCTACCATTGGTGGTCCATAGTCACAGGCTAATATTCCCTCTCTGATGCAGAAGAAGGGGCGTTGTTGGCTAATCTACTGTGGACACCATTGGCGGCCCATCGTCAATGGATAGAAAGGCACTATTCCACACTTACACTGGAGAAGGGGTATTGGTTGAAATTCCTGCTACTGCTACTGGTTGGTCGTCATCATTGGCTAGATTCGAACCGGACAGCGCAAGAGAGGGGGAATTTCTATCCAAAGTATTATAGTCCGCCGAGGTGACTTGCAGCGGGTTGTTTATGTCGCTCGCACACCGCAGCCGCGTATTCACTTCCTTGATGGCGGGGAGCCATTATGCTGGAAGCCCGTATCCGTCCTCTCTACTGAAGTTACATGCAGTCTTAGAAATTTCAACCTCTTCTTGGACTTTTCTTCTATAAATATTTGTTTCCTTAGCCAGTACACGTACGTTATTAAAATCGATGTCAGCGCCACAGTTCTCATTACGTTCCGCTACTGCTGAATGTGCGCTTTGTTTTAGCGGCATGTGCCGTTCGTGTTCCTTAATGCGTTCCTTAACAGTTCTTCCTGTTTCGCCCTATATACACTTTGCCGCAGCCACATGTCACTTGATAAACGCCTGACGATGGGCCGCCAATGGTATCCACAAGAGTAATGCCAACAATGCCCCTTCTCCTGCATCAGAGCGGGAATATTAGCCTATGACTATGGCCCACCAATGGTAGCCATATGAATTTCAACCCATACCATCACTTCTCCAGCACGAACGCGAGAAAACTCCCGTTCATAAGAGGACACGACACTCGTCTCTGACAGTGTTCTAACAGTAGTAGACACCAGAAGATCCTGAGGAAAATCCCAGCAAAGAGATCGAAACGTCGATCATTTTAGAATAAATATGACGCGGCGTAATAACCCAGAAGATTTTACCTACAGGTGGTCATAATGTTTTGGCTCAGCGGTGAGTGTACGTGTGTGTATGTGTGTGTACCCTGCCTGGTGCAGTGATGAGCGTGAGTCACTGGACTGAGCGCACTTGTTTGTTGTGGACAGGCGGCTACCTGGGCACGGTGATCACGATGGCGCTGTCGGGCGTGATGTGCGACAGCGAGGTGGGCTGGCCGCTCGTCTTCTACGTGTTCGGCGGCCTGGGCATCCTCTGGAGCATCCCCTGGTTCCTGCTCGCCTACGACACGCCGGCCAAGCACCCGCGTATCGACCCCGCCGAGCGGCGATTCATCGAGGCTTCGCTGGGCAAGGTGCCCGCCAAGGTGAGTCCAGTTCCCATCACGCAGCTCGGTCCTTTGTCTACTGGCACAGAGGAGGAGACGCACTATGGTGTACTGCAGTGGATACTGTGCGCCAGAAATGCTCATCTCACTGTCGTCAACTGTGTGACAGCAAAAAAAAGCGAAAGTAACCGAAAATGCAGTCAAGTGAGGAGATTCTATTTCACCAAAACAATTCTTGACAGTCATACAGGAAGTTTTTATAAGGTGCATGTGAAAAGTTCGGTGACAGGTCTCATAAACTGAAGAAAACTGTCTAGAGTCACAAACAAAATACCTACACTGGCCTTCAGTGTAATCAATGTTAGCTAAAACACACTTCTGACAACTGTTATATAGCTGTAACTCTTCAGACTTTCCCGGCGAGACCTTGACATGTGGAATAATTCGGTCTACTGCTGGATGTTTGTGACGCTCAGGCACAATATTTACGACACGTAACTCGTTGCCTTCATCAGGTGCTACCTGAGCCTGCCTTATTGGAGGACCTTGTCCAGTATTTATGCCCAAAGGATGCTGGGCGCTCTCTTTGCCGACCGCGCCCGCCTGGCGTTGCTTGTAAGGTGTTGTCTCTTCCCCGGTGCTCCCTCGAACGCCATCTGTGGCAGCTCTCTGAGGCCCGTCCTGTGTCGAGCACTCCGTTCGTGGTCCGGCCCACCTGCTGCTGCTCCTGCGGTTTTGCCCCTTCCCTGGTGCTCCCACGGACATCCTCGCCCTGCTCTTCCACCATCTGTGGTCGTGGCAGCTGTCTGAGGCCAGACCCGCGTATGGCGTTACGTTCGCGGTCTGCGCCCGCTTGGCGCTGCTCGTGAGGTGTTGTCTCTCCTCTGGTGCTCCGTCGGACGTCCGCGCCCGCGTCGTCCACCATCTGCTGTTGTGGCAGCTGTCTGAGGCCCGTCTCGCGTAGGGCGCTCCGTACGCGGTCCATGCTCACCTGGCGCTCCTTGTTAGCTGTTGCCTTTTCTCTGGTGCTCCGTCGGACGTCCGCGCCTGCGTCGTCCAAAATCTGCTGTTGTGGCAGCTGTCTGAGGCCCGTCTCGCGTAGGGCACTCCGTACGCGGTCCATGCTCGCCTGGCGCTCCTTGTTATCTGTTGTCTCTTCTCTGGTGCTCCGTCGGACGTCCGCGCCTGCGTCGCCAACCATCTGCTGTTGTGGCAGCTGTCTGAGGCCCGTCTCGCGTAGGGCGCTCCGTACGCGGTCCATGCTCACCTGGCGCTCCTTGTTAGCTGTTGCCTCTTCTCTGGTGCTCCATCGGTCGTCCGCGCCCGCGTCGTCCACCATCTGCTGTTGTGGCAGCTGTCTGAAGCCCGTCTCGCGTAGGGCGCTCCGTACGCAGTCCATGCTCACCTGGCGCTCCTTGTTAGCTGTTGCCTCTTCTCTGGTGCTCCCTCGGACGTCCGCGCCTGCGTCGTCCACCATCTGCCGTTGTGGCAGCTGTCTGAGGTCCGTCTCGTGCAGGGCGCTCCGTCCGCGGTCCGCGCTCGCCTGGCGCTGCTTGTTAGGTGTTGTCTCTTCTCTGGTGCTCTGTTGGACGTCCGCGCCCGCGTCGTCCACCATCTGCTGTTGTGGCAGCTGTCTGAAGCCCGTCTCGCGTAGGGCGCTCCGTACGCAGTCCATGCTCACCTGGCGCTCCTTGTTAGCTGTTGCCTCTTCTCTGGTGCTCCCTCGGACGTCCGCGCCTGCGTCGTCCACCATCTGCCGTTGTGGCAGCTGTCTGAGGTCCGTCTCGTGCAGGGCGCTCCGTCCGCGGTCCGCGCTCGCCTGGCGCTGCTTGTTAGGTGTTGTCTCTTCTCTGGTGTTCCGTCGGACGTCAGCGACCGCGTTGTCCACCATCTGCTGTTTTGGCAGCTGTTTGAGGCCCGTTTCGCGTAGGGCGCTCCGTACGCGGTCCGCACTCGCCTGGTGCTGCTTGTTAGCTGTTGCCTCTTCTCTGGTGCTCCCTCGGACGTCCGCGCCCGCGTCGTCCACCATCTGCTGTTGTGGCAGCTGTCTGAAGCCCGTCTCGCGTAGGGCGCTCCGTACGCAGTCCATGCTCACCTGGCGCTCCTTGTTAGCTGTTGCCTCTTCTCTGGTGCTCCCTCGGACGTCCGCGCCTGCGTCGTCCACCATCTGCCGTTGTGGCAGCTGTCTGAGGTCCGTCTCGTGCAGGGCGCTCCGTCCGCGGTCCGCGCTCGCCTGGCGCTGCTTGTTAGGTGTTGTCTCTTCTCTGGTGCTCTGTTGGACGTCAGCGACCGCGTTGTCCACCATCTGCTGTTTTGGCAGCTGTTTGAGGCCCGTTTCGCGTAGGGCGCTCCGTACGCGGTCCGCACTCGCCTGGTGCTGCTTGTTAGCTGTTGCCTCTTCTCTGGTGCTCCCTCGGACGTCCGCGCCCGCGTCGTCCACCATCTGCTGTTGTGGCAGCTGTCTGAAGCCCGTCTCGCGTAGGGCGCTCCGTACGCAGTCCATGCTCACCTGGCGCTCCTTGTTAGCTGTTGCCTCTTCTCTGGTGCTCCCTCGGACGTCCGCGCCTGCGTCGTCCACCATCTGCCGTTGTGGCAGCTGTCTGAGGTCCGTCTCGTGCAGGGCGCTCCGTCCGCGGTCCGCGCTCGCCTGGCGCTGCTTGTTAGGTGTTGTCTCTTCTCTGGTGCTCTGTTGGACGTCCGCGCCCACGTCGTCCACCATCTGCTGTTGTGGCAGCTGTTTGAGGCCCGTTTTGCGTAGGGCGCTCCGTACGCAGTCCGCACTCGCCTGGCGCTGCTCGTGAGGTGTTGTCTCTTCTCTGGTGCTCCGTCGGACGTCCGCGCCCGCGTCGTCCACCATCTGCTATTGTGGCAGCTGTCTGAGGCCCGTCTCGCGTAGGGCGCTCCGTATGCGGCCCGCACTCGCCTGGCGCTGCTGGTTGGGTGTTGTCTCTTCTCTGGTGCTTCGTCCGACGTCCGCACCCGCGTCGTCCACCATCTGCCGTTGTGGCAGCTGTCTGAGGTCCGTCTCGTGCAGGGCGCTCCGTCCGCGGTCCGCGCTCGCCTGGCGCTGCTTGTTAGGTGTTGTCTCTTCTCTGGTGTTCCGTCGGACGTCAGCGACCGCGTTGTCCACCATCTGCTGTTTTGGCAGCTGTTTGAGGCCCGTTTCGCGTAGGGCGCTCCGTACGCGGTCCGCACTCGCCTGGCGCTGCTTGTTAGCTGTTGTCTCTTCTCTGGTGATCCGTCGGACGTCCGCGCCCGCGTCGTCCCCATCTGCTGTTGTGGCAGCTGTCTGAGGCCTGTCTCATGTAGGGCGCTCCGTACACGGTCCGCGCTCGCCTGGTGCTGCTCGTGAGGTGTTGTCTCTTCTCTGGTGCTGTGTTGGACGTCCGCGCCCACGTCGTCCACCATCTGCTGTTGTGGCAGCTGTTTGAGGCCCGTTTCGCGTAGGGCGCTCCGTACGCGGTCCGCACTCGCCTGGCGCTGCTCGTGAGGTGTTGTCTCTTCTCTGGTGCTCCGTCGGACGTCCGCGCCCGCGTCGTCCACCATCTGCAATTGTGGCAGCTGTCTGAGGCCCGTCTCGCGTAGGGCGCTCCGTATGCGGCCCGCACTCGCCTGGCGCTGCTGGTTGGGTGTTGTCTCTTCTCTGGTGCTCCGTCGGACGTCCGCGCCCGCGTCGTCCACCATCTGCTATTGTGGCAGCTGTCTGAGGCCCGTCTCGCGTAGGGCGCTCCGTATGCGGCCCGCACTCGCCTGGCGCTGCTGGTTGGGTGTTGTCTCTTCTCTGGTGCTTCGTCGGACGTCCGCGCCCGCGTCGTCCACCATCTGCCGTTGTGGCAGCTGTCTGAGGTCCGTCTCGTGCAGGGCGCTCCGTCCGCGGTCCGCGCTCGCCTGGCGCTGCTTGTTAGGTGTTGTCTCTTCTCTGGTGTTCCGTCGGACGTCAGCGACCGCGTTGTCCACCATCTGCTGTTTTGGCAGCTGTTTGAGGCCCGTTTCGCGTAGGGCGCTCCGTACGCGGTCCGCACTCGCCTGGCGCTGCTTGTTAGCTGTTGTCTCTTCTCTGGTGCTCCGTCGGACATCCGCGCCCGCGTCGTCCCCATCTGCTGTTGTGGCAGCTGTCTGAGGCCCGTCTCGCGTAGGGCGCTCCGTACACGGTCCGCGCTCGCCTGGTGCTGCTCGTGAGGTGTTGTCTCTTCTCTGGTGCTCCGTTGGACGTCCACGCCCACGTAGTCCACCATCTGCTGTTGTGGCAGCTGTCTGAGGCCCGTCTCACGTAGGGCGCTCCGTACGCGGTCCGCACTCGCCTGGCGCTGCTGGTTAGGTGTTGTCTCTTCTCTGGTGCTTCGTCGGAGGTCCGCGCCCGTGTCGTCCACCATCTGCCGTTGTGGCAGCTGTTTGAGGCCCGCCTCGTGTAGGGCGCTCCGTACGCGGTCCGCGCTCGCCTGGCGCTGCTCGTGAGGTGTTGTCTCTTCTCTGGTGGTCCGTCGGACGTCCGCGCCCGCGTCGTCCACCATCTGCTATTGTGGCAGCCGTCTGAGGCCCGTCTCGCGTAGGGCGCTCCGTATGCGGCCCGCACTCGCCTGGCGCTGCTGGTTGGGTGTTGTCTCTTCTCTGGTGCTCTGTCGGACGTCCGTGCCCGCGTCGTCCACCATCTGCTGTTGTGGCAGCTGTCTGAGGCCCGTCTCGCGTAGGGCGCTCCGTATGCGGCCCGCACTCGCCTGGCGCTGCTGGTTGGGTGTTGTCTCTTCTCTGGTGCTCTGTCGGACGTCCGTGCCCGCGTCGTCCACCATCTGCTATTGTGGCAGCTGTCTGAGGCCCGTCTCGCGTAGGGCGCTCCGCATGCGGCCCGCACTCGCCTGGCGCTGCTGGTTGGGTGTTGTCTCTTCTCTGGTGCTCTGTCGGACGTCCGTGCCCGCGTCGTCCACCATCTGCTGTTGTGGCAGCTGTCTGACGCTCGTCTCGCGTAGGGCGCTCCGTACGCGGTCCGCGCTCACATGGCGCTGCTTGTTAGGTGTTGTCTCTTCTCTGGTGCTTCGTCGGAGGTCCGCGCCCGCGTCGTCCACCATCTGCCGTTGTGGCAGCTGTTTGAGGCCTGCCTCGTGTAGGGCGCTCCGTACGCGGTCCGCGCTCGCCTGGTGCTGCTCGTGAGGTGTTGTCTCTTCTCTGGTGCTCCGTCGGACGTCCGCGCCCGCGTCGTCCACCATCTACTATTGTGGCAGCTGTCTGAGGCCTGTCTCGCGTAGGGCGCTCCGTATGCGGCCCGCACTCGCCTGGCGCTGCTGGTTGGGTGTTGTCCCTTCTCTGGTGCTCTGTCGGACGTCCGTGCCCGCGTCGTCCACTATCTGCTATTGTGGCAGCTGTCTGAGGCCCTTCTCACGTAGGGCACTCCGTACGCGGTCCGCGCTCGCCTGGCGCTGCTTGTTTGGTGTTGTCTCTTCTCTGGTGTTCCGTCGGACGTCCGCGCCCGATTCGGTCGTCATCTGTGGTCGTACCAGCTCTGTGAGGCCCGTCCCACGTTGGGCGCTCCATTCGCTGTCCGCGCCCGTCTGACACTGCCCCTCAGGTTTTGGCACTTCCCTGGTGCTCCGACGGTCGTCCGCGCCCTGTTCGTCCATCGTCTGCAGTCGTGGCGGCTGTTAGAGGCCCGGGAGTTGCGTTCGCGGTCTGCGCCCACCCGGCGCTGGCTCCTGCGGTATCACTACTTCTTGAGGAGTTTCTTGGTTCCTTTCGTTGCGCTCTGGTAGGCTCCAGAGCCGGACTCCACGCCGAGCTGAGCTGGTAACCTTTTGACTCGGTTTATTAGGTTGTCTGTGACCTTGACCTCGATGGCCTCCTGTATGACACTGTCCCAAAATCTTGGTGTCTTTGTCACAAGTTTGGTGTTGTTGTAGTCCACTGAGTGACCGAGCTCCAGACAGTGCTCCGCTATGGCTGATTTGGTTGCCTGTCCGAATCTGGTGTGCCACTGGTGTTCTTCGCCCCTGACGTCCACTCTCCTTGTTGTTTGGCCAATGTATGACTTTCAACACTGGCACGGGATGCTGTGAAGGCCTGGTTTACGTAGTCCCAGGTCGTCCTTCACACTCCCTAGCATTGTCCCAATTTTGGAGGATGGACAGAAGATACTCTTTATGTCTTATTTTGAAAGAATTCTGCTGATCTTTGCAGAAATAGGTCCAGCCACCTTCTTCGCCTCCTCTGGCTCCTCTTCTGTACCCTGTTGGCTGTTGGGAACTGTCAGCAAATATTTTCTTGTGGAATCACTCGAAACACCGTGCTCACGCGCAAAGCTGCGAAACGTAGTAATTTCAGGACTAACGTAAAGCGCGGAAACAAAAACAAGTCTGCCGACACCAAATCTGTAGAATAAGGAGCGTGTTGACGAACAGTCACCTCGCGTTTGTGCGAGTGAGCACACAGTCATTGCGGATATCCAACAATGCGTGACCACAGTGCTTCGAGCGACTGCACAAGAAGCATTTACTGGCAGTTTCCAACAGCTTTACAACAGATGTCAGAAGTATGTTGTACCCATTGTGATTACTTTGAATGCCAGTGAAGCTATTTTGTTTGAAACTCCCGTTTCCTTCATTTCCTGAGGCCGTATACTGAACTTTTCAGACGCACTTTGAAGTTCCCTAAGCTGGGAAAATGAAGGAGGTATGCGTATTAATGGATCATGCCATAATCATCATCGTTCTGCTGCTGACATTGAATATAATGGGAATGAAGACTTTCTCGACGAATTACACTGATAAAGTCTTCTCGGATTTTTAGCCGAGTGGTGCAGTCGTGTGGTCGCACTGTCGCAACATTTGGACTTGTATCCTGCTCGCCGTGTTCAGGCGAAGTGTCGGGCTTACGTCTTTTTTTTCGCATTTCGCATTTCACGAGGACCGAATGGAACGTGGGTAGATGGTATTAGAAGACGTGCCGGAGGAACGCGAAGCCCCTAATGGTTGGGAACGTCTAGAGAAGACATTCGTCCAACAGTGGAGTGCTGCTGATAATTATGAATTCACGTCCTGTCTCACACGCTCCCCCCTCCCCCCTCCACCCTTCTCCTCAGACACATACCATACACCTGCTGCGAATAGTCAAAATGGTTCAAATGGCTCTGAACACTATGGGACTCAACTTCTGAGGTCATCAGTCCCCTAGAACTTAGAACTAATTAAATCAATCTAACCTAAGGACATCACACACATCCATGCTTGAGGCAGGATTCGAACCTGCGACCGTAGCAGCTGCGCGGTTCCAGACTGAAGCGCATAGAGCTGCTCGGCCACAACGGCCGGCTGCGAATAGTCCTCCTTCCCACTTGTCTCACGGTTATGTGAGGTAAAGCCTATTTGCTTGATTCTTATCTCTGACCTCGCCACTGTATTTTTGTGTAAAATAAGCAAACGCATTTAGTAGAGAGTAATTTTTTCGTAGGAACAGATTATTACCATTTTGTGAGGAACAGATTATTACCATTTTGAAAGAAATCTCCACATGATGAACGATGTCTTTCTCGGAGATTCCGCCGGCCGCTGTGGCCATTCGGTTCTAGGTGCTTCAGTCTGGAACCGCGCTGCTGCTACGGTCGCAGGTTCGAATTCTGCCTCGGGCATGGATGTGTGTGATGTTCGTAGGTTAGTTAGGTTTAAGTAGTTCTAAGTCTATGGGACTGATGACCTCAGATGTTAAGTCCCATAGTGCTTAGAGCCATTTGAACCATTTGGAGTTTCCCTTTAGACCTCTCGACGAAGTCCGCCTAACTCAGCTGATCAAATGGATCCATCGCAATTTACATATAAATTTTTTACTTTTTATGTGTGTATTTTAGTTGAACCACATTCCAGTGGTCCCGCGAAGAGAACTCTTTCGGATGTAGAAAGTCTTCAAAGCTTGTGAGTTTGACCATTCAATCGCCAAAGTACTAACGGCAGTCTATGATGAATTTGGCATAGCACCTTCGTTTCACAGAAAGAGCAGTCACTAAAGCTGCAAAAATGAATAAAAGAATAATTAACATTCAAGTGAAGCCTTTTGAAATAATTATTAGCTTGACATTGGCACTTTGGCAGCTGATCGATTACGTTGATGCGCAGTAGCGCAGTCCCTGTGCAGATTTAGAATGCATCTTTAAGATATATCATTATATACCGAAGAGGTGTTAAAATTTAACAGTTATAATAAAGCCGATGAGATGTAATCTGTACATGATTTACAACATTTATCAAGCCAAAAACAACTGTTGGCTGCTTGGGTTACGCGCATGTGAAATATGGAAGGCATTCCAGGAGGCTGCTGAAATTCTTCTTGCTGCATTACCTCAGTATTTGTGTTTTGCTTGTAATTTCAGACTTTTCGTTGAAACCAAACCAAATAAACTTCGTGGCTGTTTTGGCTTTCTTACCACATTTGTGCAGCAGTAAAGTGTGAGAGAGTAAGTCATCTATCATAGCGCAGTCACTAAGTATGGTGCCATGTTTACAGAGGAAGCTGCCCATCCCCTGGAAGAAGCTGCTGTCTACGCCCGGTCTATGGGGGTGCGCCTCTATGCACTTCGGCATCGGGTGGACATTCTTTGCGCTGCTCACATGCGGGCCTACCTATCTGGCCAACATCCTGCATTTCAACATCTCCAGTGTAAGTCAGCCCACTCTCTGAAATACACACACACATACACACACACACACACACACACACACACACACACACACACAAGCACCCATGCTCTGTGTCTACACATTAGTCTTAAATCTCTTTTAGGTTACAAAGCACGTTTCCTCAGTTAGTGTAAGACTATGCTAAATTTTTACTGGTAGAAATTTAAATCTTTGTCAGTTAGCTAAGGAACGTCCGCGCTGGTCAGCGCGGCAGAATGTCAATCCTAAGGGGCCCGGGATCTATTCCCGGCTGGGTCGGTGATTTTCTCCGCTCAGGAACAGGGTGCTGTGTTGTTCTAATCATCATCATTTCATCCCCATCGACGCGCAAGTTGCCGAAGTCGCGTCAAATCGAGACTTGCACCCGGCGAGTGGTCTACGTGACTGGAGGCCCTAGTCACACGACATTTTTTTTAGCTAAGGAGCGGGATGTCGAGACTTCCATGCTCCGACTAGAAGAAAATGCATCCTGGCAGACGATGAAGGCTGTTCACCGTCGACGCCATAAGATACCATCGCTTCAAGGTGGATATTTTAAGAGGAGCCAAATGGCTAGGCCAACACTCTGGCCGACGTCTTCGCCAAAAATTTAGGCTTTCCGCGAAATAAGCTCACTTACAAGTGGTCGAGGAGCCGCTTCAGCGTTGCCTGTACAGGCTGTAGGCGACCTGATGGACACAGTCATTCTTGATGACATGGATCATCGCCTTCGCTCCCTTAATCATAGATAAGCTCCAGGAAGTGAATAGCAACATCTAAAGTAGCTGTCTCCCAACGAAACCACCTACACTATAGCTCTTTTCAGTGGAGCACTCTGTACAGGTCACTATCCAGTGGCAGGGAAACCTGCCGCTACAGTGGCCCCACCAAAGGTGAACAACTATTTGCGCCTTCCAAGGAATTGTCGAACAATTACTGCTGGTGATCTCAAAAGTATTTGAGAGGCTTTTCATGTAGAGACTGTTGGGGCACATGCAAGTGCAATACATTATTCCAGGTTGCTTGGTTGATTTGGAGGAGGGAACCAAACAGCGAGGTCACCGGTCCCATCGGATTAGGGAAGCATGGGGAAGGAAGTCGGCCGTGCTCATTGAAAGGAACCGTCCCAGCATTTGCCTGAAGCGATTTCGGAAAATCACGGAAAATCTAAATCAGGATGGCCGGCCGCGGGTTTGAACCATCGTCTTCCCGAATGCGAGTCCACTGTGCTAATCACTGCGCCACCTCGCTCTGTACATTATTCTAGGTAGTAGAGTGTCAGCGCAGCAACTCCACAACCAATCAACTTCTGCGGATATGTAGAAGGCGATGGATGCAATGGAGCACCTTGAATTCTCAGGATTCGCCGGCTGGGGTGACCGAGCGGTTCTGGACACTACAGTCTGGAACCGCGCGACCGCTACGGTCGCAGGTTCGAATCCTGCCTCGGGCATGGATGTGTGTGATGTCCTTAGGTTAGTTAGGTTTAAATAGTTCTAAGTTCCAGGGGACTGATGACCTCAGCAGTTAAGTCCCATAGTGCTCAGAGCCATTTGAACCATTTTCTCAGGATTCGACTTCCTGGACGCAGCCCTTTCTTTCAATATCGTGTGAAATGGCAGCTTCCTCCTCAATCTGTATTAATCGTGGGAACCCTGCGTCTCACGTCAGTCTGCTTGATACATACCTCCAAGAAAAACGTTCCATGTGAGGCTCTCTGCAGACTTCAATATCAGTTGTGGTGTGCCGCAAGGTTCAATGCTGGGGCCAATCCTCTACACTCTTTCCACAGCCACAGTGGCAATTGTAGACTGAATGTAGCTCGCACTATATGCAGACGACACGGCTGTCTTCTGTTGGAGCATTAACATCCTGCAGATTGACTGTCACCAATAAGGCAGTTGATCGCATAACCACATGGATACTGAAGTGGCGTCTGGTTTCAACGTAGAAAGAAGGCCGCTATTACTATCACTCTTCTATACGTATTGGCCATCTACAGTCTGTGCACTCTAATGGAAACACAATGTGAAGGAGCAGGACTACGCGTTATCTCGACACCACGTAGGTCACTCGCATCAGTACATGCAATAATTGCTGCAGAAAGTGCCGGATCTCCACTTTGCTCCCATATGTAGAAGCAAACAGAACATCTCGGCGTCACTCTGTTTAAGTTGCTGCCACGACCGGTCCTCCAGTGAGTCGTCCTAGTGTGGCGTAATGCAGCGAACTTACACATCCAGTTGCTACTAGCATACCATATCAACCAAGGGACCTTCTCGCAGCGATATTTGATCATGTCACAGACAGACGAATACCCCCCCCCCCCCCACCACCCCGCTACTCCGCCTCCCTCACCTCCCCAGACGGGTGGGTTTCCAGTGAAACGCACGATTGTCTTTATCAGAAAGTGTGGCAGTCACAGAGTCGTCATATCCAGGCACGTGGGGCCAAAATACATGGTAGTACCCATATAAGATAATCAGATTTAGTGACAAGACCACCAGCAACTAACGAGTGGACTGGTTAAGCCGTTAAGGCAACCACAACAAGTCATATCTAGTTAAAATGAAAAAAAAAACCGGAATGTTACGGTTCTCAGAACAAGCAGAGCATACTGACGAATTTCTGCAATGATAAAGCCATTAATCCTGTCCTTCTGCATGTAGGTTAAAGAAGGGAAATTGTGCCGTTTCTCGCAAGCTTTTAAGCTTCTAATACAAAAACAATGTCCTACCTCACTGACCATTGGTGACAGCTGAAACTGTACGTCGAATATATCGCGGTTACCGCTCTTGCAGTAGAGAATGAACGGTAGATGAAGATTTAAATCTGTCTCTGAAAAATGCTCAGGTGACTCAATCAGGAAGACAGTTATCAGAGTTCGAGGTCAATTAAATAGCACCATCTGTGGTGATATCTCGCTGTCGGCTGTATTCATAGTCACTGGGACGAGAGAGCCTCTCTGAAGCTCGCAAAATACGGAGAGGCGACAGTGGCTCTGACAAGGAATGGTCCAATCCAACATGTCGAAACTTACTCTGGAATTTTTCTCACAGGAAGAATACACGCAAAGAAATGCACTGCCAGAATTTTAGTTGCTAAGGCGTACTGCAAGTATTTTAAAAAATGTCGAAGTTACTGATTTCTGCCGCAAGAAGAATCGCTTATAACAGCGATTCGTACAGCCCTTCCTGCCCAGCGCGCGAGTCAGGGAGTAAGCAGACGTAGCGCCCCGTAGCGCGAAGTTTGAAGTTCAGACACGCGAAGTTTAAGCACTTAAACCACACCAGAAATGTTTCAAATAATTAATTTTTTGAATAACTTGCAGTTCATATAGACAACTAAGCTGCTGCAGATGTCACTGTTACATTGTTGTTGTGGTCTTCAGACCTGAGACTGGTTTGATGTAGCTCTCCATGCTATTCTATCCTGTGCAAGCTTCTTCATCTCACAGTACCTACTGCAACCTACATCCTTCTGAATCTGCATAGTGTATTCATCTCTTGGTCTCCCTCTACGATTTTTACCCTCCACGCTGCCCTCCAATGCTAAATTTGTGATCCCTTGATGCCTCAGGACATGTCCTACCAACCGATCCCTTCTTCTAGTCGTGCCACAAACCTCTCTTCTCCCCAATCCTATTAAAAACCTCCTCATTAGTTATGTGATCTACCCATCTAATCTTCAGCATTCTTCTGTAGCACCACATTTCTAAAGCTTCTATTCTCTTCTTGTCCAAACCATTTATCGTCCATGTTTCACTTCCCAACCACTGCTTCCCTTTCATGTCCCTCGACTCTTATAACTGCCATCTGGTTTCTGTACAAATCGTAAATAGCCTTTCAATCCCTGTATTTTACCCCTGCCACCTTCAGAATATGAAAGAGAGTATTCCAGTCAACATTGTCAAAAGCTTTCTCTAAGTCTACAAATGCTAGAAACATATGTTTGCCTTTCCTTAATCTATTTTCTAAGATAAGACGTAGGGTTAGTATTGCCTCACGTGTTCCAATATTTCTGCGGAATCCATACTGATCTTCCCCGAGGTCGGCTTCTACCAGTTTTTCCATTCGTCTGTACAGAATTCGCGTTAGTATTTTTCAGCCGTGACTTATTAAACTGATAGTTCGGTAATTTTCACATCTGTCAACACCTGCTTTCTTTGTGATTGGAATTATTATATTCTTCTTGAAGTCTGAGGGTATTTCGCCTAGTCTTGTTTCGACTCAGGTCTTTTAGTGCTCTGTCAAACTCTTCATGCAGTATCATATCTCCCATTTCATCTTCATCTACATCCCCTTCCATTTCCATAATATTGTCCTCAAGTACATCGCCATTGTATAGACCCTCTATATACTCCTTCCACCTTCCTGCTTTCCCTTCTTTGCTTAGAGCTGGGTTTCCATTACAGCGCTTGATATTCATACAAGTGGTTCTCTTTTCTCCAAAAGTCTCTTTAATTTTCCTGTAGACAGTATCTATCTTACCCCTAGTGAGATAAGCCTCTACATCCTTACATTTGTCCTCTAGCCATCCCTGCTTAGCCATTTTGCACTTCCAGTCGATCTCATTTTTGAGACCTTTGTATTCAGTTTTGCCTGATTCAATTACTGCGTGTTTATATTTTCTCCTTTCATCAATTAAATTCAATATTTCTTCTGTTACCCAACGATTTCTATTAGCCCTCGTCTTTTTACCTACTTGATCCTCTGCTGCCTTCACTACTTCATCCCTCAAAGCTACCCATTCTACTTTTACTGCATTTCTTTCGCCCATTCCTGTCAATTATGCTCTCCCTGAAACTCTGTACAACCTTTGGTTTAGTCAGTTTATCCAGGTCCCATCTCCTTAAATACCCACCTTTTTGCAGTTTCTTGTTTTAATGTACAGTTCATAACCAATAGATTGTGGTCAGAGTCCACATATGCCCCTGGAAATGTCTCACAATTTAAAACCTGGTTCCTAAATCTGATACTTTCTAGTATCTCCAGGCTTCTTCCGTGTATACAACCTTCTTTCATGATTCTTGAACCAAGTGTTAGTTATGATTAAGTTATGCTCTGTGCAAAATTCTAACAGGCGGCTTCCTCTTTCATTTCTTTCCCCCAATCCATATTCACCTACTACGTTTCCTTCTATTCCTTTTCCTACTATCGAATTCCAGTCCACCATGACTATAAAATTTTCGTCTCCCTTCCCTACCTGAATAATTTCTTTTATCTCATCATACATTTCATCAATTTCTTCGTCATCTTCAGAGCTAGTTGGCATATAAACTTGTACTACTGTAGTAGGCGTGGGCTTCGTGTCTATCTTGGCCACAATAATGCGTTCACTATGCTGTTGGTAGTAGCTTACCCGCACTCCCATTTTTTTATTCATTATTAAACCTACTCCTGCATTACACCTATTTGATTTTGTATTTATAACCCTGTATTCACCTGACCAGAAGTCTTGTTCCTCCTGCCACCGAACTTCACTAATTCCCACTATATCTAACTTCAACCTATCCATTTCCCTTTTTAAATTTTCTAACCTTACTTGCCCGATTAAGGGATCTGACATTCCACACTCCCATCCGTAGAATGCCAGTTTTCTTTCTCCTGATAACGACGTCCGCTTGAGTAGTCTCCGCGCGGAGATCCGAATGGAGGACTATTTTATCTCCGGAATATTTTACCCAAGAGGACGCCATCATCATTTAACCATACAGTAAAGCTGCATGCCCTGGGGAAAAATTACGGCTGTAGTTTCCCCTTGCTTTCAGCCGTTACATAACTGACTAGAAAATGAAGGTGGCATGTGACGTTACATTACAGACGACTTTCATCTATCGGGACTTTAATTTGTTGACAGAAAATATTTTGTGACAATTCCTGTAGCATAGTTTTAATGACAACTTATGAATAATGTGTATTTTACTAACAATGAAACAGTTCCTTGTTTGTTTCCTGCAGTCGTCTATGATGTGTCTATTGAATGAGGAAAACAAATACGTTCCTACATCAGGAACATCTGATAAAATCAGCATTAATGCTTGCAGGCATTTTACAATAATTGTTAGTTATATTTAGACAGCATTGAGATGGAGTAAGAAATGACCGAGGACATTCTACTTGTAGTGTTCGTACCAGGCATACTTGATCAAATTCGTAAAATGTGGTGATGCCAACTGACAATGAACAAATGACTGACGTTTAGCAATATTATCAGAATTTATATTTGCCCGGTAGTTTTTTAAAAAACACTGTGGAAATATTTCTTTATCGAGAGACTGAATCACACTATTAGTTCCGGGTGGAATCCAAATAATATTAACAGTCTTTTCGTCGTCCTCCTAAAGAGAGAGATGATGTTATGTCCAGGCCAAGAATCCAACAAAAGCAATGAATCGATTTCTGCAGCTATATGAAAACGTTTCCGCTGTAAAATTGAAAATTATTCTCCATTTTTATAGATTTTGCTACGTAGACTACAAGTTTTTTGCCACTAAACAGTTCTTCGTTTAAAATGTTTAGTCCTAATGTGCCTTGAGGTTCGTGAAGACAGATATAAATATTGCAAACATTAATCCACCGAAACAACTGCCCAGGTGGTTCTTTTTTTCGCTCGAAATGATAAAGTGGGGTTTGCACTTAGATCTTGCATGAAACCTTTCTAATTGCTTTCATTCAAAGCATTTTAAGGGGTAACAAGAAGCTTCATCTTCACGACCGCTACGAATTTCTGTACAGAATTACATTTTTATGACATCTCTACACATTTACTTTTAAAAAAAGAACTGGGTAATTTTGCGACTTCCTTTTCCATGTAATTTCCTTAATCTGTGTAACCAGAGGGCACAATCTCATAGATCTCCCTCAGTGAGTGCACTGAGTATCATGAACAGTTCTAATAGTTTTTCTTTCACACTTTTGCGAATTTCATTTTGTCGCAATATTTTATACTTTATGTTTCCTCCATTTGCACAAATCACGTTCAGATTTTACGAAACGAAACTGGCTTTGCACACTACTTAACTTTATGTGCTTCCCCTCTCCTTCGTTTAACCAAAAAAATTTTCAGCCTTTTCTTCGTCAATAAAATCTGTTAAAATATGGTTCTTCTTTCAGCTTGAAAGATGCTGTATTTTTGTTCTGGACTTCAATTAGCACAACAATCATCATTCGAGCTACAATTCACGGAAGTGTCAGAATTACTTCCGGTTTTTTCTAACGTTTGCGCAACTTCGAACGAAATGTCGACACAATTAGAATGAATTGTCAAGAAATTAGCTAATAAATAACACGTGTAGGTCTTCAGGAGAAATTTGATTGCATACAATATTCTTCATATTTCATTTTTCCAAAGTTTAGAACATTAATGGATTTCACATTACTGTGAAGCTCTGGAACCTTCACAATGACAGATGCTATTAGCAAGTATATACGAAAAGAAAAACACATAGGAAACTGGTGGTTTCGTCTCCATTCTTAACACCTAGCGATACCGCAAAGGGACTGTTAATTACTACGATTTAAATCAGTTGTGAATTCTGGTGAATAGTAACTGTGAACAAATGTGACAGAGAAACTAATGAAAACTGAAATTCTCTTTACAAATTACGATCGCATAGTTTACCAATGAGCCGTCAACCAAGGATGTGCGGCTGACTTGTTGAGCATGCACTGTCTGCTACAACTATGGTAGGAGTGTAGATTCCTCAATCCTCCTGGCGAGCTACGAATTTGGCAATTTTCAGCGGTTTATCTTAGCAGCTAAAATTTTGGCGTTGTGTTTCCTTCGGTATATTCTGCCTGCGTAAAAAATTTCAGGCAGGTTTCGAGATGTCGGTTCGTGCTGCTTCCCACAAGGGTCACGCGTTTCAGTAAGAGGTGTTAGAATTTTCACCACAGAAGCTATCGATATCAAAACAGCAGTCTGTACTGCCTTAGAAATTGGGAAGATTCCCTTTAATTAATCGTTGTTTCAGTTCATTATCTATGGCGTTAGCGTCGTGAAATTTGTGGGACCGCATTGATGCAAACACTTCGTTTGTATCTCAAAACTAATGCGATGACACTGCTGAAATGTTGAAATTTTAGTTGAGATAAATTTGGTGAAACCCTTACGTTAAAAGACAGTTGACTTCCTGCCATGAAGTAAAATATATTGTCTATATTTTACATAATTTTTTATAATACGAACCGTCAACGAAGCTATGCAAATTTGTTGGAAATACATTTTATACCACAGACAATAAATTTTACAAGATACTTTGTGAGGCTCATTATTTTCCTCTCAGGAGAAACAACAGACGTATTCAGCGTAACCTGGTCCATTGCCTACGATCTGAAAGCAGATAATGTGGCTCATTATCACCACGTTCAATAAAAGTTACTGCACTTTATGCCTCAAATCATACGTTACACAAAAAGATGGTAGTGAAATATTACAATTTAACTTCCTCTTCATTACCTATTTTCACTGTTTGGTATCTAATGCAGTGCGGAAGATTTTCTTTTTGCATGCTAATGACACTATAAGTTGAAACTCCATCCATGACTTACTATACGAAAGTATTATTCCCAAGAATAAA
The DNA here is from genome assembly GCF_023898315.1 of Schistocerca nitens. NCBI lineage: Eukaryota > Metazoa > Arthropoda > Insecta > Orthoptera > Acrididae > Schistocerca > Schistocerca nitens. The sequence continues at coordinate 802,320,319 of NC_064617.1, read as the reverse complement.
CTTACAGAAATGATGTAGCACTTGATGTAGTACAGAAACTCCAAGCCTACATAGGAAACATGGTTTCATGTTACTGATTGTGTTTCGTGTTTGCGGGAACGCCTTACGCTACAGATAAATGCTAATCTATAATCCACTATGTTTCGTATAGGTAGCCATACAGTTTATTAACTTTCTTGGGATGTTTCTCAGTATTTACTGGCTACGCGGTTGGCCGTCTCTTTTTATCAATTGCAGACATAGGCGGACGGTTCTCGAAACGTTAAGTATATGATTCTGGCAGCTGAAATGGAAGTTTATCAGTTGATAATATTTGGATGTTTTGTTGCTTTGCAGAACGCCGCCCTGTCTGCGATCCCCTACATAATGGGCGGCTCCGCCAGCGTCGTTTTCAGTTGGATACTCGACTACCTGATCAGCAACAAGATTGTCTCCAAGATGAACGGCTACCGCATCTTCAATGGAATCAGTGAGTGAAAAGAATATTTCCTTCAATCAAAAATGTTGTTGTGAAGTTCTATTCTGCCCTTACCAACTGCTTGTCTCTAACGACTTTACTCTTTCATTTTGCAATTTGTTTACCTACACTTGTCCGTATACCTCGTTTCTAATAATGTCACATTTTCTGTTCCTCCCGAGGAAGACTTCATAAATATATATTTTTCTCTGGTGATCCATTCTGACCCCACTTAGAATTCATTTCAAGCTGTCTGTATCATGGAACCCCATTTACTCTTGTTCTCATATCATTCCTAATTCCTCTTCTACTCCTTTCTTCCATAAGCTCTTCGACAGCTTAAACAATTCATTTGCATCTTTTATTCTAGATCATTTCTGAATTTCTTTGAACTGACTTTACGCCTTATCTGGCTCTTATCTTAAAAGATAACTTAAGGTTACCTCGCTATACATTAGAGGCCTTTTTTTCTCTGCTTTACCCCTGCCTTATCGAACACGGCGTATTTTTCAACAATAGGTGACCCTTCTTCATTGTGTTTTACTGGTATTATTAACTATTTCTTAACTGGTCTATTATAAAGGTTATCATTCCATTCATTTTTGTGTTATGTGGTCCCTATTGTAGTTCCCCCTTAACATGAGTCAAGAAATGTCTCAACGTTCAGAGCTCCTGAACTGCCGTGTCCATAACACTTGGACGCTCTTCCTCTTGTTAATTTCTGTGCCATACTGATACATCCCTCGAACACTGCATTAGTCATTAGCCATTTTCCATGTTCTCTGTACGCTACGTCATCTGAATGGAGGCAAACTTTGCTCACACTGCAGTACGTCTATTGCACGGTTTTCATAGCACAACGATCTTCTCCACTGTATTAATATTGTTGTCGTTGTTAATTTGCTTGTTACTGTGTCTCGTCATACCTAACTCCCTATTTTCTTCTTTATCTCTTATTGTCAGGATTTTCCATCCCATTTCAAACTGATGTAAGCACATTTCGATAAAAACCCATTAGAATCGTATATTAACTTTTAAATATGATTTCGTCCAAATGACAACGTCGAAGCAATAAAGCGTAAGGTTATTTTCAATTTTTTTGTGTTTCTTGAAGTTTTTCCGGCGAATTCGGAATTCCAGGAGATTATGTGATTCAGCCAGATGGCGTAGACATCTAGCTTTGATACTGCGACAGACCACCAACCAACCGTCTCCAGGTGAACTTAATGACTGATGTCAACAAAGCGACGCATGCTAGTAACCTCTGGTCGCAAGCGAATTTTTAAATTCTTCGATGGCTCACCTGAGGATAACTGGGAGGTGCCGAGTTGAAATATCGTGGTATGTGTCGAACGACAACCGGCAGGAAGCCTGAAATTTTCTTGAACATGCAGTTGTAAAATTCACCTGAAGAGAACTGTCTGGTTGTCAGCCGAAACAACGAGGCAAAAAGTTAACGTGACGCTGCTGGAATCGTAAAATTCCACGGAACATATTTCTTCTGTTTAGTTTGTTTATTTTGGTACAGTCATTAGAAACACAAACAAAATACTGTCAAAGTCAGTCCACTCCCTTGTCACAAAAGAATATTAAGAGAAGCCATCTTTCGTATCTGCTGTTTTCATAGGGTGACCAGATGCAATTGTTTAAAAAGGAGGACAAACAGATTCAAAAAGCAGGACAAAGGAAGAAAAAAGAGGACACATCAAACGGGTCAACTGCAGATGAGGATACCACCCGTCAGCTGACGGTTAATCTGTCTAGTTATTTCTTACCTTTATTAGCCACTGAGACGTACGTTCCAGCTCCACATATCTTACATTCCGCTTCAAATTCGTTTCTCCCTTTCTTGAAAGCCGGATATTTGCAGGAAAGGACATCAGAAAATGTACACTTTCGTTTAGGCATAGCCAAATATGTTACGTAACTCACTGGGTTAAAAATTACAATCACAAATCACACGTGCACCACAGGAAGCCAAGCCAATACAAAGCGAAGATACGAAATGAAAATTTTAAGTAATTGATATTTGCATTCGCTTATAGGTCGATCAACGATAACATCGACGATTCTGGTGCCACCTACTAATACCGCCTTCGTGCGTGTTTATAAGGAAGGCTGTGCCAATAGTTAAAGTATTTAAGAAAAGAGCAATAGAACGGGACGAATTGTAAATTTAACTGTATTACGCTCAGCTTTGCGAAAAAAGCCGGACACTGTAAAAATCCGCCCGGACCCCGGACAAAGAGCTAAAAAGGAGGACATGTACGGATTAATCCGGACGTCTGTTCACCCTATGTTTTCACAGATCTACCAACATAAAACGTGCGCATGCTAGAGCCACGGACGTACGTGCTTCCTGCAAACATCGTTTATGTTTTTGCTAAAGGCTAGGCACCTGCTGTACTGAAACTGCTGTACTGAAATTGCTTCAACATCTTCAGATAATATGTATAATACATTGTTTTCCTTTCTAAAAAAAATACTGTCAATTTCAGACAGGGGCTCAACTTGATGATGTGAGACCCTGCCCACTCGTCTCTTATAGGGTGCCTAGGAAGCTGTTTTTTCGGATAGCTAGACAACATACAAGCAGATCATAGTAATGGAGTTTATTACAGTAATTGAACTGACAATACTTAACTTTTCGTTGTTACATGATGGATCGGAAGCATTTGGCGACATGCAAATAATCAAAGTCCTTTGATAGATACAGTTTCCATGCAAGCTAATCACACAAGTTCCCAAGTCACTGCTATCGTTCATATCACTGCAGCTCTTCTAGTGCGGCCGAGGCTAGGCTAGGCGGCGCGTCGCTTTTATTCTCTTCGCGTAGAGGCCGCTCCTGCCTGGTGACTTCCAAGTGCTATTGGCTGGCGTCGTCTCACAGGCCTCTCTGCTGTATCGTTTTTGATCTTTGTGTCGGCGCTTGTTGTTACACTGGAACATATAATAGTGACGAATATGAACAAAGCAAGGTGATCAAATTAACTACTCCCATTTAAACATAAAAGCACGTCCAACAACAGAATTTGCTATTATGAACCATAATCCACAATAAAAAAACAAGCAAAACTGACGGCCGAAAACAAATTTCAAAATAGGACATTTCGTCACTTTCACTAAAAACCTGTTGTTGTGGTCTTCAGTCCTGAGACTGGTTTGATGCAGCTCTCCATGCTACTCTATCCTGTGCAAGCTTCTTCATCTCCCAGTACCTACTGCAACCTACATCCTTCTGAATCTGTTTAGTGTATTGATCTCTTGGTCTCCCTCTACGATTTTTACCCTCCACGCTGCCCTCCAATGCTAAATTTGTGATCCCTTGATGCCTCAAAACATGTCCTACCAACCGATCCCTTCTTCTAGTCAAGTTGTGCCACAAACTTCTCTTCTCCCCAATCCTATTCAATACCTCCTCATTAGTTACGTGATCTACCCACCTTATCTTCAGCATTCTTCTGTAGCACCACATTTCGAAAGCTTCTATTCTCTTCTTGTCCAAACTGGTTATCGTCCATGTTTCACTTCCATACATGGCTACACTCCATACAAATACTTTCAGAAACGACTTCCTGACACTTAAATCTATACTTGATGTTAACAAATTTCTCTTCTTGAGAAACGATTTCCTTGCCATTGCCAGTCTACATTTTATATCCTCTCTACTTCGACCATCATCGGTTATTTTACTCCCTAAATAGCAAAACTCCTTTACTACTTTAAGTGTCTCATTTCCTAACCTAATTCCCTCAGCATCACCCGACTTAATTTGACTACATTCCATTATCCTCGTTTTGCTTTTGTTGATGTTCATCTTATATCCTCCTTTCAAGACACTGTCCATTCCGTTCAACTGCTCTTCCAAGTCCTTTGCTGTCTCTGACAGAATTACAATGTCATCGGCGAACCTCAAAGTTTTTACTTCTTCTCCATGGATTTTAATACCTACTCCGAATTTTTCGTTTGTTTCCTTTACTGCTTGCTCAATATACAGATTGAATAACATCGGGGAGAGGCTACAGCCCTGTCTCACACCTTTCCCAACCACTGCTTCCCTTTCATGCCCCTCGACTCTTATAACTGCCATCTGGTTTCTGTACAAATTGTAAATAGCCTTTCGCTCCCTGTATTTTACCCCTGCCACCTTCAGAATTTGAAAGAGAGTATTCCAGTTAACATTGTCAAAAGCTTTCTCTAAGTCTACAAATGCTAGAAACGTAGGTTTGCCTTTTCTTAATCTAGCTTCTAAGATAAGTCGTAAGGTCAGTATTGCCTCACGTGTTCCAACATTTCTACGGAATCCAAACTGATCTTCCCCGAGGTCGGCTTCTACCAGTTTTTCCATTCGTCTGTAAAGAATTCGCGTTAGTATTTTGCAGCTGTGACTTATTAAACTGATAGTCCGGTAATTTTCGCATCTGTCAACACCTGCTTTCTTTGGGATTGGAATTATTATATTCTTCTTGAAGTCTGAGGGTATTTCGCCTGTCTCATACATCGTGCTCACCAGATGGTAAAGTTTTGTCATGACTGGCTCTCCCGAGGCCATCAGTAGTTCTAATGGAATGTTGTCTACTCCCGGGGCCTTGTTTCGACTCAGGTCTTTCAGTGCTCTGTCAAACTCTTCACGCAGTATCTTATCTCCCATTTCGTCTTCATCTACATCCTCTTCCATTTCCATAATATTGTCCTCAAGTACATCGCCCTTGTATAAACCCTCTATATACTCCTTCCACCTTTCTGCCTTCCCTTCTTTGCTTAGAACTGGGTTGCCATCTGAGCTCTTGATATTCATACAAGTGGTTCTCTTCTCTCCAAAGGTCTCTTTAATTTTCCTGTAGGCAGTATCTATCTTACCCCTAGTGAGACAAGTCTCTACATCCTTACATTTGTCCTCTAGCCATCCCTGCTTAGCCATTTTGCACTTCCTGTCGATCTCATTTTTGAGACGCTTGTATTCCTTTTTGCCTGCTTCATTTACTGCATTTTTATATTTTCTCCTTTCATCAATTAAATTCAATATTTCTTCTGTTACCCAAGGATTTCTATTAGCCCTCGTCTTTTTACCTACTTGATCCTCTGCTGCCTTCACTACTTCATCCCTCAAAGCTACCCATTCTTCTTCTACTGTATTTCTTTCCCCCATTCCTGTAAATTGTTGCCTTATGCTCTCCCTGAAACTCTCTACAACCTCTGGTTCTTTCAGTTTATCCAGGTCCCATCTCCTTAAATTACCACCTTTATGCAGTTTCTTCAGTTTCAATCTGCAGTTCATAACCAATAGATTGTGGTCAGAATCCACATCTGCCCCAGGAAATGTCTTACAATTTAAAACCTGGTTCCTAAATCTCTGTCTTACCATTATATAATCTATCTGATACCTTTTAGTATCTCCAGGATTCTTCCAGGTATACAACCTTCTTTTATGATTCTTGAACCAAGTGTTAGCTATGATTAAGTTGTGCTCTGTGCAAAATTCTACAAGGCGGCTTCCTCTTTCATTCCTTCCCCCCAATCCATATTCACCTACTATGTTTCCTTCTCTCCCTTTTCCTACTGACGAATTCCAGTCACCCATGACTATTAAATTTTCGTCTCCCTTCACTACCTGAATAATTTCTTTTATCTCGTCATACATTTCATCAATTTCTTCATCATCTGCAGAGCTAGTTGGCATATAAACTTGAACTACTGTAGTAGGCATGGGCTTTGTGTCTATCTTGGCCACAATAATGCGTTCACTATGCTGTTTGTAGTAGCTAACCCGCACTCCTATTTTTTTATTCATTATTAAACCTACTCCTGCATTACCCCTATTTGATTTTGTATTTATAACCCTGTAATCACCTGACCAAAAGTCTTGTTCCTCCTGCCACCGAACTTCACTAATTCCCACTATATCTAATTTTAACCTATCCATTTCCCTTTTTAAATTTTCTAACCTACCTGCCCGATTAAGGGATCTGACATTCCACGCTCCGATCCGTAGAACGCCAGTTTTCTTTCTCCTGATAACGACGTCCTCCTGAGTAGTCCCCGCCCGGAGATCCGAATGGGGGACTATTTTACCTCCGGAATATTTTACCCAAGAGGACGCCATCATCATTTAATCATACAGTAGAGCTGCATGTCCTCGGGAAAAATTACGGCTGTAGTTTCCCCTTGCTTTCAACCGTTCGCAGTACCAGCACAGCAAGGCCGTTTTGGTTAATGTTACAAGGCCAGATCAGTCAGTCATCCAGACTGTTGCCCCTGCAACTACTGAAAAGGCTGCTGCCCCTCTTCAGGAACCACATGTTTGTCTGGCCTCTCAACAGATACCCCTCCGTTGTGGTTGCACCTACGGTACGGCTATCTGTATCGCTGAGGCACGCAAGCCTCCCCACCAACGGCAAGGTCCATGGTTCATGGGGGGGGGGGGGACTATGTAACGATATATAAGAAAAAAATGGCTCTGAGCACTATGCGACTTAACTTCTGAGGTCATCAGTCGCCTAGAACTTAGAAATAATTAAACCTAACTAACCCAAGGTCATCACACACATCCATGCCCGAGGCAGGATTCGAGCCTGCGACCGTAGCGGTCGCTGATATTTAAGAAAACATATAATGTAACTTAGGAATAAAAAATAACTCAGTGAAGTCGGTATGGGCCAGACGAAATATCTTAGGTTATTAAAAACAAAAATAACATGCCTCGACAGACTGCAAACTTATTTATTATTTTTGCAGCAAAGTAAGACAAAGTGACTGAAATCAATCGTCCAAAATACCGACAGTAGCAACACAGAGCGTGTATAGTAACATAAATGGGAGAATTTTGATTATTAAGCAACGAAAGCAACTTTAAGATCGATTTTGACAATAGCAACCAAGTCTAAGAAATTTCAGACAATCGTAAACCGAAATGCATCGAACATTTTCTATAGTGCAATACAGACCGCAATTTAATAACAAAGTTCTGCTGCCGCAATGCGCGTACTTCATTACATCAGAGATGGAGATAACACATAGCAAAGGTAGAGCAGTTGCTCGAAGCAAGTAATAATTTCTGTTATCTGCATCGAGTCTCGTCGTGTAGCACTTGTCCCTGGCAACGTTGCATCTTACAGCGTGATCAGAGCACACACGTGTGGTGACTATTTCATGTTCATATTGAGCGGTCCAGATCTGATTTACGGTGCTATTCGAATACTATCAAAGTCATATCGTCAAAATTCTTCAAGAAAGAAAAATTAGCACTATGTTCTGTAGTAGCAATTCTACACACTGACGACTGAATATTTAAATTAGCGGAATGTGCTGCTGCATAAACTAGATAAACCTCCGTTACTCTTAACACTCTGTACGTTACCTGAATTCCAAGTCATGTCACGCTCTTCGTATTTATTACAACTATGTGCTTTTAACCACAGCATTCCATAAATTTTTCATATGCAGCTACAAAATTATTACAATTAGTATACGCAGTGTCTGCGTTTAACTATCTAGACCTACTATGCAATTCTTCATTCATGCATGTCTGAAGGAACAGACACTGCTACGATCGACAGCTTAATGAAATGGAAGAAACGTATTCAGAATTGTGAATATGATTAGACTACTGCCACACGGTTTATGAGTGACAAATGAAAATTGCTTTACCGGGACTGGAAACTGGATTTCCCGCTTTACACTAGCGGTAGCCTTAATCGCGTTGGTTACCTGAACACGCCTTCAGGGCCGCCCCAAATCTCCATACGTCACTAAATGTCTACGTCTTGCATTCACACAATTGCCGTTACTCCCGCACAGGAAGAGACTTTTTATCATTTTTGCAGCCTGTCTGGGCATGTACTGCTGTTTGCAGTGTCTGTCTGTGACGATGTACTACGTCATAAATTGATCAGCAGTCTGATCGTATTCGCAATTTCGAATAGACTTCTTCAATTTTATTAAGATGTCGATCGTAGCAATGTTTGTTACTCCTGGCAGGCATACATGTCTGAAGGACATTACATAGTACATCGGTAAACAACGAAACTGCCAATAATGCTATATGACTAGACAGGCTGCGATAATAATAATAAAAAGTCTTCCTGCGCGGGAATCTCAGCAACTGTGCGAGGGCAGGACGCAGACTCTGTGACATATGGAGATTTGGGTCGGCTCTGGAGGCGTGCTCGGATGCCCGAAGCGGCTAAGACGACCGCTCGTGTAAAGCGGGAAATCCGGGTCCTAATCCAGGTCCGACAAAAATTTTCATTTGTCTCTAGTAAATTGTGAAGCAGTAGTGTAATCATATACACAGTTCCGAATACATTTCTTCCATAGAAAATTATTCTTCTTTGTGTGGCATTAACTAGCTAAGCCCATGGCAAATTACCAATTCCCCAGTCGGCCGTGTCTACTTTAGAGAAAGTTTTTAGGTAAGTCAAAATTTGGCGACAAGGCAGGGAAACGAACACCGTTCTTGCCTTCTGTGAGGTCAGTGCAATGCCTCTCGTCGTTCTGTTACTCCAGTGAGTTAGTGTCCGTCTCTAATGACAATGAAGTCGACAGAACGATCACTTGCTTTGAACTGTCGGCTCGTTCTTTAAAACAATATTGCAACAAATTTTTATTTGACAATTACACAATTTCCTATCATTTGGATGATTGTACATGAATGTATAACGAGTCTGACTCTATTTTACACTTGGTGTACTAGTTGATAGCCGGATAGCCGTCTTTAAACGCGAATCAGTGCACAGTAATATCTGTAAACAAGAGAAAGTACTCTATTGTTTCCGACTGCGAGGTACGTGGTTAAGCTCTGGTACCCCTTACATCGCTTAGATGCAGCAATACTGTGAAGCTGTGAGAGGCGGTAAAAAAGTTTCTTGTCGAAAGCCGTACCATCCAGAATCGGTACGCCAATCAGTCGAAATCACTATGAGCACTGCTGCAACCATCTCACCGAGTTGAATATGTCCATATGGTAAAACACCAAGTCCTGTTGCGTGAAAAAGTCTGTAACTGCGTACTTTACAATCTCGTGCGACGAGAATCGTCGACACTTCAAGGCCTCTTTTAGCGGACGGAAGGCGAATCAATCATGGGAGGGGGTGGGGAGGGGGGGGGGGACACTATGTATAGTTTCTCACATGAGTTGCTGTAACTTCTGCATTATGATATTTATGATGTGAGGACGTGCGTTGTCATGAAACTGCTGTTCGTCGCACCAGCGTTTGTCGCCTACAAGAATGCGGACAAGGAATGTGTTGCCTTCAACATTGAAGCACATTAGGTGATTTAGGCAAAACAACAATGATTGAGGCTGGCCTCCCAGATCGAGGGTCGTCTTGTGTCGAACCCGAACCAGCACGGAACTTGGCTCACCATTACTCAACGGTGGCTTTCGACAGACATGTTACTCCAAACACATTCTTCATTCTCCGATGGATGTTACCGGCAAGCCAAGAAGACTAATCAAGAAAAGAAAAACAGCAATTTGGCCCTGTTTGTACGCATTTGGCAATAACGTCACCATAGTGACCGCACACACGTCGGAAAGACACGAATGCCACACTAATCCCCTGATTACATACCGGTGCTTAAATAATCGCATCGGAGTCGCACTAGGTTGATATACGCTGCAGCGATACCCTCAAACGAAAACTTTTTGTTAACTCCTTATATATGAAATGAAGTCAACTCGTTAAATCAACAGCAGAGGTGGTGAATGAAAGTCTTCGATTTGTTGGTAGGATTCTGGGAAGTTGCGTTGCGTCCATTGACGACACCGTATACAAGGCACCAGTGCGACCTGTTCTATAATTCTGTTCTAATGTTTAGAGTCCTTATTAACCCTGATTGACAGCAGATACCAAAGATATCGCAGTAATTCTGAGGCGTATTTCTGGGATCGCAAAATGGCAGTATAGTCCATTAGGTAGTGTAACGGACATGGACAGAACAGGAAATCTTCGGAGAAATGTATTTCTTGTCTTTCCTGCCTTTCTAAATTGTCTTTCTTTGTCTGCCAAGAAAGACAATACAAACTGGGCAATCAGGAAGATTCATTTCGGCCAAGGAGCTATCATCCTAACATTACTTCGTTAATTATTGTTATTTTCACGATTAAATTAAATTACACGTAGTAACTTCTGAATCCAACCTTGAGAACTGTACTATGGCTTTTCTCTTTCTTCTTTTAGCCGTTTAATTAATCAGGAATTAAGTTTAGTCTTACCCTAGTTTTATGAGATGCCATTCGTATCATTACCATCTGCTGCTTCCCATCCTGGGTTTGGCCTTAGTTGGTGCCAGCAAGCCTCGCCCTCTCTACAGCACCGTAACAAATCCTGTATGACAGCTGGACCCATCTCCATCGCTCCCCCTGAACATTGGCTCTTACGTCCGCTGTGGGATCCTCTGAATGACCTTCCCACATCATCGTAGTAAAATCGGCAATGCTGTGAATGTAGTTTAAATTACCCTGTTATTTCGCGATTAACTAAGAATAAATTAGGTGAGGAAGGATGACATCAACTAATATTATGTTGTATTATGTTGCAGTTGATAACTCTGGTCTGGTCAAATTTGTGTTTGCCTGATAATAATTCCAAAATAGTATCAGGGAATCCGTGTTCATAGATGAAGAGTTTCGGACATTACACATAAACGTCGTTCTTCTTTTTCAGAGTTTTTAACTATAGTAGCTATGATAATAGTTTACTAGTACGTCCATATTTCATCTGAAGTGAACTCATTTAAGTATATGCCGCAACTGTGCAACTGAAAAGGACTCGTCCAGTTCCGCTTCCCATCCTTCTCCAGTCCCAACTTGTCTCTGACGTCCTAACCTCCATACCTTCGAAGAAAGCAGTAAACTTCTTTTATTTAAACATTAGTGACCCTATGAGGTGGTGCACTGGGGTCGTATTAGGGAGGGGAAAAACTTTGATCTGGCCATATAGATTCAGATTTTCCATGGTTTCTCTAAAACGCTTAAGGCAAATGCCTAGATGGTTTCTTTGAGAAGTATAAGGCTGATTTCGAAGTACAAGGCCGATTTCGAAGTACAAGACCGATTTCCTTCCCCACCCTTGTCTAATCCTTGCTTGTGTTCCATCGTTGTAGAGTGCTCGGTTTACATAGACAAAATAAGGAATGTCTATTTACAAATGTCTTTATTTACAACAATTACTTTCTTTACTCTTTTCTTAGAGCATAACTAGTTTAGAAATATATAATTTTACTGTCAAGAGCACACTGTTTTACATTTACGATAGCCAAAAGTGTCCATAAAACATTCAGCCATAAATAATTAGCTGCAGGAATACCTTTTTGTACACGTTTCGAACAGAGGTCTTCTTAAAGCTCTCTTGGCTATGGTACACGTACCATAGTGTGACCTTGAAAAAATTATGAAGAAAAGAGTAAATAAAATGGATGTTGTACAAACTGAAATTTCTCCATATACAACACTGTTCGGCTGAGGGCCGAGCACCCTGTATGTAGTTAATCAAACAGAAAACATTATGACGGTAACGTAAGATGTAGTCTTCTCGATATTCGCTTCTCTCGACAAGCTGAACACAATGCAGTTGTAGCCATATGCTTCCTAGATACCTAGTCATTTGTAAGCTCTATGGCGCATGTTCGAAATATATTTCTATGAGGTGAAAGTGCTAACTGATTAACTAAAATAATGATTTGTTACTGAATGTGAATACATTTACATGAGTGACTCTGATTTATAGTCGTATTAAGCTGAACCAAAATTTTTTATTTTAGAAAAAATAATAAAAGCCTACTACCGTCTTTTTAGTATTTCTCTATGGCAGCTTCTTCATCAGGGCTTCTGTTGCTATGAAAAACATTCATTATATTGTTAATAATCCAGAGACTCTTGTCTGTGGATGCTATAATACATTGTTAATCGCTATTTGCGAAACTGAGGTGGTACGTATACAGACTTGCAGAAGAAAAATTTGCTAAGATTCCTTTACAGTTCAATCAGTTGTTTTTTCCTTCCCACGTTTGTTCTTTCTTACTACTCACTCTCGTATTATTCAGTCTGGTTGCGCCTATGAGTTCATTATTAACGAACTCTGTTAATCTTTCATATTAATTAATAGTTACTGCGTATCATAGAAAATATTTTTGCACAATGTAGTCGTATTTATTTCTGCACGAGAGCTACAGGATTGTTAAATAATTCACTTATATTTTCAACCTGTAAAATTAATTATTATGTTTAATTTCAACCATTGACAAGGATAGATATCATTATCGTTCTTTCTGAAGAGCATGCAAGTAAAATAGTGTTTGACGATAAAGTTGTTCTTTGGAACATATAAGTTATTTATTTTCTGTATAATACTGAAATATCCATGCAGTTTGTAATGCTGTTTCAAACTTGTAGCATCATCTTTGAATACTGTGTATAATGAACACGTGGAAGTAGCTTCATTCACTTGCAAAAATAAATAAATAAATAAATAAATAAATAAATAAATATATATATATATATAATATATATATATATATGACTTACATAAGTTTTGACAGAATTTTACATATATTATTCTGTAATACTGCATATATTCAACCAGAATTTCGCTATTTGCAGCCTATTAAGAATAGATTATAATTCCTATAGATACGCGTTTCTGGACAGTTGACTTCGCAGTGGAGGTCTTTATGTAAAATAGAAGCACTAATGACCAAACTGTGACTTAGAAATGCACATTGTCATAGTAAAAATGCTATAAAGACACTTAACAAATGTTATTACGAAGTTAACGATTTATCTCATTGTCTCGGTTTGCCAAGAATAACCACTATGTCTACCCCGACATTTTCTTTTGTTTCTAAGTTGTTGGTACTGACCTTTATCTGAAAGTACAAGTAAGGATTAGTCATTGTAATACTCAGTAAGTGTAAGATGTCAGCAGACACGACACCCACTCTCATATACTGTTAGCGAAATCTGGGCCAACACTGTGCTAGCTCGGACGCTGCAACTGCGTGCAGAGTGTACCTAAGAGCAGAGAGTTGAGAAAGCGCTTAATCGTGTCTGCAGCGAACGTGGGTCCGGCGATTACGCTGATCATCATCACAGTGGTGGGCTGCGATCACGTGGCCATCCTTGTGCTGCTGGCCATCAACGGTCTGTGCCTGGGAGCCCAGTACACGAGCAACTCCATCAACCTGCTGGGCATCGCGCCCAACTTCGCGGGCACCATGCTCGGCATCTCCAACACGTTCGCCAACGCCGCCGGTATCCTGGCGCCGTACGCCGTCGGCTGGATCACCAGCGGAAACGTAAGTACCCCACCACTGGCTACGAGGCCTCCGAATGCGACCCACAGACGTGACAGTTACTGGGAAATAACTCTTATTTGCTATGATTATGGTATTTGAGAAGTTAAGAGTATGTGCAGACGGGGACTGCATTTCGTGGACGGTACTTTATACATTACCAGCTGTACCATACTTCTCTCTGTTGGGTCTCCCTCCTCTCCTGCTGCCGGTAGAGGCACTCGTCAAAAGTTGCCTCCACAGCAAAAGCTCTAATCTTGAACTAAAATTTCTGCAACCAGATAATCAGAGAAGTTACATAACAAATTCACAGTTACACCTAACTCTAACACACTCCAGCAACGTGCTGACAGCTAGAAAAAGCATGCGCGCTCGAATCAAAAACATCGCATCGTGAGCACTACAATACCCAACGGTTCTCTGTTTGGCTATGGAAGAACCTGGTTTATGTAGATATGCTACAGTTACACGCCGGCCGGTGTGGCCGTGAGGTTCTAAGCGCTTCAGTTTGGAACCGCTTGACCGCTACGGTCGCAGGTTCGAATCCTGCCTCGGGCATGGATGTGTGTGATGTCCTTAGGTTAGTTAGGTTTAAGTAGTTCTAAGTTCTAGGGGACTGATGACCTCAGAAGTTAAGTCCCATAGTGCTCAGAGCCATTTGAACCATTTTTACAGTTACACCTTTGAACAGCCGCCTGGAGTTAAAGGGGACTGGTCGAAGCTTGGTCCGGAGCACGAACATTTCTCTTAATAAGATGGAGGTTAGATGACTTGGGCGACAACATGACACACAAGTGTTATCATGCCTATGTAGTGTTCGTCAGATCGTTCTGTACACATTTCGGTAGCGGAGGGATGGATCTATTGTCATGCTGAAGGTACAGGTCACCTGCAGAGTGCTAAAGGCAAATAATTTACCTCTTGGTTGTAGCGCACATTGTACTTTATTGACTAGAGAATACTTACTGGGATCTTCAATTTTCATCGGATAGTGACAGTATGTAGAAAAATATTATGTTATGGAAATTCAGTAAATGGAAGATTCAGTCGAGGCAAGTGGACATGATCGTGAAGCAGGTTCCTGTACCAATTGCAAGAGCCACTAGAAAATGTATCACGGTCCATTTAATCTTACCTAAATAACCCTTCTGCTACCTCTCCGCCGGCCGGAGTGGCCGAGCGGTTCTAGGCGCTACAGTCTGGAAACGCGCGACCGCTACGGTCGCAGGTTCGAATCCTGCCTCGGGCATGGATGTGTGTGATGTCCTTAGGTTCGTTAGGTTTAAGTAGTTCTAAGTTCTAGGGGACTTATGACCTCAGCAGTTGAGTCCCATAGTGCTCAGAGTCATTTGCTACCTCCCCCCCTCCCCCCCACCCGGGAGATAATACCCATCCCCCTCCTGAATGGCGCCAATGCTGGCAAACGGCATACTGTCCGCCACAAACTAAGATGACATTCGGCGCGGTGGCTGATGGGAGTGACCTACATCTACATCTACATCCATACTCCGCAAGCCACCTGACGGTGTGTGGCGAAGGGTACCCTGAATACCTCTATCGGTTCTCCCTTCTATTCCATTGTCGTATTGTTCGTGGAAAGAAGGATTGTCGGTATGCTTCCGTGTGGGCTCTAATCTCTCTGATTTTATCCTCATGGTCTCTTCGCGAGATATACGTAGGAGGGAGCAATATACTGCTTGACTCCTCGGTGAAGGTATGTTCTCGAGACTTTAACAAAAGCCCGTACCGAGCTACTGAGCGTCTCTCCTGCAGAGTCTTCCACTGGAGTTTATCTATCATCTCCGTAACGCTTTCGCGATTACTAAATGATCCTGTAAGGAACCGCGCTGCTCTCCGTTGGATCTTCTCTATCTCTTCTATCAACCCTATCTGGTACGGATCCCACACTGCTGAGCAGTATTCAAGCAGTGGGCGAACAAGCGTACTGTAACCTACTTCCTTTGTTTTCGGATTGCATTTCTTTAGGATTCTTCCAATGAATCTCAGTCTGGCATCTGCTTTACGACGATCAACTTTATCTGATCATTCCATTTTAAATCACTCCTAATGCGTACTCCCTGATAATTTATGGAATTAACTACTTCCAGTTGCTGACCTGCTATTTTGTAGCTAAATGATAAGGGATCTATCTTTCTATGTATTCGCAACACATTACACTTGTCTACATTGTGATTCAATTGCCATTCCCTGCATCATGCGTCAATTCGCTGCAGATCCTCCTGCATTTCAGTACAATTTTCCATTGTTACAACCTCTCGATACACCACAGCATCATCTGCAAAAAGCCTCAGTGAACTTCCGATGTCATCCACAAGGTCATTTATGTATATTGTGAATAGCAACGGTCCTATGACACTGCCCTGCGGCACACCTGAAATCACTCTTACTTACCTTAAAGGCACTTCCCATTTACCGTCGCTCCGGACAGTACATAGCCTTGCGTGGTTTTCGACATACTCGTACCCTGCCAAACGTACCACTGTGTAGCATGACTTATTCATTCAGGCCTCTTCTCATATATCTGTGACCATCTAATCTCTGTGCACTGTGACGTATGGTGTGCATAATTATACGTCTAGTTGCGGATGATGTGGTCGCTCTCTGGTTGTTGTTATCCAGCACTGAACTGGCTTTAAAGTGCTACTCTATTTCCTGTTGCGATTTACAATAGTCAAAAAAATGTGTGTGAAATCTTATGGGACTTAACTGCTAAGGTCATCAGTCCCTAAGTTTGCACACTACTTAATCTAAATTATCCTAAGGACAAACATACACACCCATGCCCGAGGGAGGAGTCGAACCTCCGCCGGTACCAGCCGCATTAGTCGATCACAACACCTATCATCATTACGTTGTTGTTCGTGGAAGTCGTTTGTGGTCGTTGTAATTTTACTCGAATCGAGCGACTCATGGTACACCAAAAAAATGGTTCAAATGGCTCTGAGCACTATGGGACTTAACTTCTGAGGTCATCAGTCCCATAGAACTTAGAACTACTTAAACCTAACTAAACTAAGAACATCACACACATCCATGCCCGAGGCAGGATTCGAACCTGTGACAGTAACAGTCGCGCGGTTCCAGACTGTAGCGCCTAGAACCGCTCGTCCACCCCGGCCGGCCCATGGTACACCCTTGAGATAGTGGCATATCAATCACTCAGTGCTGCTAGACTTCGAAACTGGAGTTTCCTTGTATCTGTCAACCATGACATGAACACAGTCGGAAGACTTGTAACAAAATACGTTATATAAGGTGTTAATAGTATTCAGTAGAAAGATACATCCCACCCGAACACAAACTTTGGCCATTCGAAAGTTCGTCATTCTTTCTGTCATCAACTAACAACATGCAATATTGTACGAAAATATGAAAATGACTTTCTCTGAAAATATTCCCTGTCATATCTCAAACTGGGATCCAGCACATGTGATACCATTAACATGAATAATTATTAATCACAAAAATTAAACTGTCACCTTTAAAAGAGAATTCAGTATAGGAAAATATGACCAACATTTTATTTAGGGTTGCTTGGAACCAAAAGGATATAAATGTACTTACAGTACGTGTTGACTATCGCCATTCACTATGTTACTGATTGCTATTCCATATCTATAAATATATGACTTTGCTGGGTAATTTCAGATAGAAATTTGTCTGCAAAATTAATTTAATATAAGACTCTTATATTCTTAATTCAATCACACTGTCGTCAAACGTTTTGCAGTGGTAGCAAAAAAAAAAAAAATACTGGGATAGTTGCTTAACAGTTAAATTCCATTTTATGGTTATGTTGTCGTCCATACATGTAATTATAGTAAACAAATCTCCAAAATTAAATAGATTTTCGATCTACAGCCTTCATAAAACAAACAAAATATCACATTTATGCAAATTCATGCAGAGTAACAAATCAAAATCATTATTCACGCAGTCTCACTATTCGTCATTTCGCTCCGCTCCATTAGACCGCCGCTTCCTCTTCTCTCGATAGTGCAGTCCATTGTCGACATTTCGATACTCCTCGGCCAATCGCCTTCATTCGTAGATCAGTGCTGCCCTCCAGTGGGAGTCATCCGAAGTGCAATTTGCGAATTTCTTATGCCATTCCACCCTCTTATTAGTATTTACGTGAAACGCCGAACTAATCCATTCGTTATGATGGTAGTAGGACTCTATTTCATTTAAAGCAACTACATGTCGCTAAACTGCTCAAGAGTTTTTTCTACTCCCTAAATGGTATGACCTGCCTACCAAGAAATCCTCAAACCTGTCACAAAATTTGTCTGATACCCTACATAATCGTAGTTTTGCAGGTGAACGGTTGTGTGACGCCGAGTCAAATGTTTCCCGAAAGTCACTAAATAATGCAGCTATAGATTTCCTTGACACATGACTTCAAGAATATCAGTTGAAAAAGGCGCAGTTTGGGTTTCGCATGATCGATCTTCCTGGGTTCATTATTGGTTGAATGGAGGAGATCATTCTGTTCGAGATACATCATTATGTTTGAGTTCAGAATCTGTTTTAGAAATTCTATAGCAGATGAACATCAAAGAAAGTGGATGAAAGTTTTGTGACTCAGTTCTATTACTCTTCTTGTACTCAAGTGTGACTTGTTGTTTCATCCAATCACTGAGCTCGGTTTATTCTCAAGGGCTTTACTATATATTTGATTTAAAATAGAAGATAACTCAGCCACATATTCTCTATAGAATCTGAAAGGGATTCCATCGGGACCTGTAGCCTTGTTTAATTTAGCAATTTTAGCCGTTTCTCAGCGTTAGTCATATTGGCTCTGAGCACTATGGGACTTAACATCTATGGTCATCAGTCCCCTAGAACTTAGAACTATTTAAACCTAACCAACCTAAGGACATCACACAACACCCAGTCATCATCAACGTTAGTGACACTAGTATCTACATCACTAATGATTTCAATGGACAAGAAGTAAACTAGAGCACTACATACGTATTTTCCTTAGTAAAGGAACATTTGAAAACGGAATTCGATATGTTTTTGCTTTGATACCCTCAGTTTCTGTTCCTGTATCATCCGTCAGTATCTGGTCATTAAGCTTTGTGGTACTGACAGCCCTAAAACATCACTAGAATTCCTCTGAGTTTTGTAAGGAATCTTCTGATGACATTTTACTACACTGAGTGTTGAAGGCATCGCCTATTGCCCTCTTGACAACCAAAAGCGTTTCTATATACTGAAATATCCCCTTAGAAAAATTATGAATTACTGTGCTGGTAAACTTCTTAGGTTTTTTGATTTTCAAACAGCTGAGCAAAACTGAACGTACTCAACCTTTCTCTCTTTACTTATTATGATCAACCCTAAACTGACACATATTTTTAGCGCAACGCAATCTGACTTTCAATAGGTCCTGCAAAAGAATGGCCCTGACTAACAATAACCTATACCTTTCTTGAATCACTTACCTCACAAAAATCTTCGTTACTCGAACTACTGCAATACAACGAGCGCCAATACTGCCAGCTAAATAAAAGATTCTAACTTCTGAAGGAATTAACTACTGATAGGCATATAGTTAGCAAATGAAAGATTTTGATACAATGTGTTTACAGTTTTCAAAAGTCATATATATAATTTGTCACATCCAGTGTGGCAAATTTCCTTTTTCTGACGGACACACGTTCAGCTCGTCCGCTCACATTAACATCTCAAAAGTCTGGCTTCTCTCTCCCCACATCCACCACTGCTGGCGGCTCACCTCCACCTGCACAACGCTACGCGCTGTTCACATCCAACTGCCCAACAGTACAATAGCAAATATTCCAACAATGCAAACCAGCCACAGACTGCACACAGCACAGTCAGTGATTTTCATACAAGGCGCTACGTGGCGTTACCAACATAAAAACCTAAACAGCCTACTTACAATACCTCCCTATGCTCTGTTTTACGTCTGTTATGCAGCATGGCTGTTGGTCTATTCAAGAGGAGTGGACCATATGCCAGCACTGGATTTCACACTTCCTCTTTTCTCGTCATCATACAAAACAAACGGGACTCAGCACTGCACACAGTAGTGTCACCTGCACTCAATAGGTAAACGCAAGACAGAACTCCCTCACACCAGGTGTGGGGAAAGAACACTCTTTCTGTTTAGGTGGTTGAGCCTACCTACCCAGCGAACAAAGTCATTCCACTTTTTCTTTATTTTTTCCGCCACAAACTATTTTTGAAGAAAGAAGTCAAATGATGTGTTTTGATAAAATGACCTCTCGTCATTCTGAAGAGGATAAGTCATTGTATAAACACTCATAATTCCGTAGGATGGCTGTCTTCACTCTCATAGTTTCACAGTAAGAGGTTAGTTTACGTCTCTGGAAACATACCCACCATATGTGTTGTAGTTGATGGTGTACTTTGTTTTTTGCCGCAGCAAACGAGAACTGCGTGGAACACGGTGTTCTACGTGTCGGCGGGCATCGGAGTGGCGACGTACCTCGTCTGGCTGGTTCTGGGCACGGACAAGGTGCAGCCGTGGAACGACCCTCCCCCAGGTGAGGGCCGACAGCAGTCCTGGGCACTCGCTGCTCGAATTTTTAAAATTATTTAACGCCGGTGTTTCAGGATCTGCCCGAAACACCACCATGAAATGTAGATGAGCGTGTTGAAAGTAAGCTAATCAAACTGTTTGAATATTACAAACAATCCTGTTGGAAGAACATCCGCAACTGAGCATTATAGCAGAGGTTGAAAATACCGCTTCAGTTGTAAATTACTTTATTTTCACACGACCGGTTTCGGACTGTTATAAGCCCATCCTCAAGTGTCGTAGCTGTGCTCTGGTCCCCGAGCGCCGAGCGCCGAGCTCCGCGTGTACCAGGCGCGGTGTGCTGGGAGTGACTCCCTGTTCCGTGCTCATAGGCAGCACACCGCGCCTGGTACAATCGGCGCTGGGGGACCACAGCACAGCTACGACACCTGAGGATGGGCTTATAACAGTCCAAAACCGGTCTTCTGAAAATAAAGTAATTTACAACTGAAGCGGTATTTTCAACCTCTGCTGTTTGAATATTGATTTGCTTTGACTGAGGGTGGGAATTAATAAAAGATGAGGCTGCTACCACTACGGGATAAATAGCTTGGAACGAAAGGGATTAATAGAATTTGAGACTGATCTTAGATACATGAACATTTTAACTCTTGATAATTTGGTTCTGTTATGTTAGACATCACCATCGAGTAGGATGGGTCAAGTGGTGTCGAAATTGCAAGGCACGAGTTTTGTTATAGTTCTGTTGATACACAAATATCAATTTATAATGCTTCCCTCCACTGATTCAAGGTCTCAAGAATTTATTATTTATCTTTAATACTAAACACGAAATTCGTGAGGCCTTGAAGCAGTGGAGTGAAGCGTTAGAGAGTACCGGAAAGTGTATCAACACAACTAGGTCAGAATTCATGCTGTGCAACTTCTAAAGGTAGCTGGACAGTGCTGTGTTAAAATTTCTGTTTTCTTACATCTATGACAGTTGGGTAGCTTTGCAGAATCTTGACTACCTCAATTTCAACTAAAAAGGAGAGGCTGAACCTTGTAGTCCACTAGTTTTGGCGAGCTTTGAGGTACCAGTTTTGGGGTGAGGGAGCAGGGCGGAAGGCAGTAACTCTTCTGAAAGAATTTGGGTCGCTGTGTTTTCGATTTAGTGAATTCGAAGTCAATGGACAAGACGCAGGATCCCTTTCAGCACGTGAAATCTTTCTAACACTCGAAATAAGGAAATTTTATTGTATACAGCCTAATAAAAACGAGGCATTAATGATTTTATTTCATTATAGATATCTTGAGAACGAAATTCCTAACTAACCAGTATGCTGAACAAGGAAACTGTACTTTCAATCTTAAATCACAGGCGTAGATCGGATTAACTGATTTAAATGTAAGTTCAAATAGCAAGGCGTAAGCTTAATTTTAGTTAAAAATATATGCCTGTAGTATATTTATGTTGGCTCTGACCCATAGTTCAAGTTTCCACCATTAGTCAGCACTGCAGTCACTGTTGATGCCGAGTAACTCATAAATCCAAGGTGGTAGCAAGCCATGCTCCCTGATCTGTCATGTGACAAGGCCAGCCCCTTTATCAAATACCTGATCATTATAATGTAAGAACCCACATATTTCCCCCACCCTCCACCCCTTCCTCCCTCCACCACCTTTTCCCTTCCTCTCGCCACTCATCCACTCACATCCCACTACCTTGTAGTTCATTAAAGTGAAATAGCCAATCACACTGTAGCCCCAGACCAGCAACTTGACTGTGCTCAGAAGTATCCCAAGGATTTGAAATTTTGCACCATGTTAGAAAGCATTTATACAAAAATTTGTGTAAGGCCCATATCTTGCAGTATTTACACATTTGATGTATGTTCTGAACTCTCAAATGAAGCATCCGAAAGCGATTTTCATCCCTAAATACCCAACGTTATGAAACACATGTGAACAAATACATTACAGGTAATTTATAGGCCTGCACTTGGTGTAAGACACAATGGACCTTCAAATTAAATATTTCGAATCACAATTGTTCTCTGATCCTTTTCAACTGTTACAGTGGTAGCTGTTTG
This sequence comes from Schistocerca nitens, assembly GCF_023898315.1. Classification (NCBI taxonomy): domain Eukaryota; kingdom Metazoa; phylum Arthropoda; class Insecta; order Orthoptera; family Acrididae; genus Schistocerca; species Schistocerca nitens. The sequence goes on along the minus strand of NC_064617.1, from coordinate 802,297,938 downwards.
TCTAAAATATGTAAAGGGTGCTAGCATTCAATCTGTGGTTTACACACCGAACCGACATCATCTATCATTTTTACAAATTTTTCCGTAACGGTTCGTCTTAGGAAGTACCACTTTAGGTGGGATCAAAAATAATGTACCACGTTCTGCTCGAGAAAATAAAACTGATGTTATTAACAACTGAATACAGCGTTTTAATTGCATTTGAACTAGATTTACTAGATATTATGTCCCAATTGAACATCCAAGGAATGCTGCACTATTTTTGGACGGGCGCTACAGTGCCAAGTCTCTCTAAAATGTTTAGAGACTATATTTCCTATAACCAACAACTAAATAACACCAAAAAATTGTTAAAATTATTTATCGCAATAATTAATGTTTTAGAGTAGAAATCACACACAAACACACACTCATTTATTGTACTCTAATTATGACTGTTAATTTGAACTTTGTATCAAACTGAAATTATTTCTCGAAATATGGAAGACGTAGAGCACAATAAACATGTGGCGTGGCATTGTCGCAGTGGATACACCGGTTCCTGTGAGATCATCGAAGTTAAGCGCTGTCGGGCGTGGTCGGCACTGGTCGGCACTTGGATGGGTGACCATCCAGGCCGCCATGCGCTGTTGCCATTTTTCGGGGTGCACTCAGCCTCGTGATGCCAATTGAGGAGCTAATCGACCGAATATTAGCGGCTTCGGTCAAGAATACCATCATTACGGCCTGGAGAGCAGTGTGCTGACCCTACGCCCCTCCTATCCGCATCCTCCACTGAGGATGACACGGCGGTCGGATGGTCCCGGTAGGCCACTCGTGGCCTGACGACGGAGTGCTTACATATAGCACTACTGATAAAACTTATAGCTTAAGTAGCACTTGTTGACGGCCGAAATCGGAGTATCACACCACCATTTGCAAGTACAGTGACTCTTTAAATTAAGTATTTTCACATCTGAATTGTTTGTATTACTTATTAAAATACGTGTGACTTACTTACTGGCACTACTGAAACAAATTAGGTATGTAGCAATACCAACTTACCCCAATACTTATCAACTTGTCCTCAAAACTTTAACAACTTGCCCTGAAAACTGTATAGTTTGGACCAAAACTGTATCAATTTGCCTGAAACTCTAACAACTTACTCCCTGCAAGTGTATCGACTTGCCACTCCCAAACTGTAGTAACTTGCCTTCCAAACTGTAACAACTTGCCCTGCAAAGTGTAACAACTTGCCCTGCAAAGTGTAACAACTTGCCCTCACAACTGTCACAGATTGCCTTGAAACTACCAGGATTTGATCTAAAATTGTAACATTCTGCTACCACTACCCCTAACCTCCACATATATTGTTGGGGAGGGGCAATGATGTTCAATTCTATGGCCAGTTGTCATAGTTTCAGGGAAAATTTTTACAGTTTTGGGGCAAATTGATACAGTTTTGGAGGCAAGCTGACACAATTTCAAGGAGCAAGTTGATACAGTTTTGGCACAAATTGATACAGTTTTGGTGCAATCTGATGCACTTTCGTTATAAGTGATACAGTTTTGGGTGGAAAATTGGGGAAAAGCTATTACAGTTTTGAGGGCAAGTTGTTATTCTTTTGGGGGAAGTTATTGCAGTTGCAGAGACTAGTTTGTACAGTTTCAGAGCAACTTGTTATAGTTTTTCCGGACGGGTTGCTACCGTTTTGGGGACGAGTTGATAATGTTTCAGAACGAGCTAATACAGATTTGGGTTACAAGTGGTTAATTTCAGGGCAAGTTGTTCCAGTTTCCAGGAAAATTATCATAGTTCCAGAGACATGCTGTTACAGTCTGAGGGCAAGTTGTTAGCAGTTTTGAGGGCAAGCTTCTACAGTTTTGTGGCAAGTTGTTACAGTTTTTGGGCAAGCTCATAGAGTTTCAGGGGCAAGCTAACACTGTTTTGAGTGGCAAGTTGATACAGTATATGTGTATACACAATAACAAAAAGTTTTGTACAGTATATATACATGTGTCTCATCATCATACTTCTGATTTACACATCTCAGTAAATTTTCTGAGTCTTTATCACTTTAATGAGGCAATAACATTATAATAAATTACAGAAGACATAAAAATATAGTTTTCCTCAGTAGCTGATGCTCACAGTAGCTGAAACTTCCTCAATCCCAGTTGCACAGATCCACTGCACAAACACACTGTTAACTTGTCATGGAAACAAGTGTTGACATGATAACTCTTAGCTTGGTAACTAACCACTTTTGGTTCTGGGAACAAGTCACAGCTTGTCAAAACAAGTCCCATCTTGCAAGAACAATTTCGAACTTTCTTAGTTGACATCATGATCAGTCTTTCTGAGTCTGAACGTGTGCACTGATGCTATCTCTAGGCATATCATATTTCATGGGTCGAGATAAGTGTCTATAAACTGACCATCATTGACACCCACTAGTATCTGGGGGGTAATGGCAGTCACCTTGTCAACTGACCATCATTACCCCAACCCAATAGCATCTGAATACAATTACAGCACTTTGTCAATTGTAAATAATTGCAATATTACCTAGGCAGTTGCCAAAAATATTATTGCAACTTGGTGATGTGACAGAGCTAGTTGGAGTAGTCAGATATAGTCAAAACTACACGACACTATTTGAAAGTATTCGGAGCTTGCTGAGTGAAGTAAGGAAGACCAATCTAAGGTGGCTGTATATGCTTATCTGGGGTAGTGGCAGTCACCCATAAATTGACCCTTACTCCCACCCCCTTGGAAGCTGCCTTGCCTGCTTAGCATCATCAGTGTAAGACGACAAACATTTTGCTCTGTAAGAAAAATTAATACTCTTGTGTGCATTCACCGTAATGTTTGGGTTACTTTAAAAGTGTAGTAACCCTCCTTTCGTAATTGTATGAATGTGTATTACAACTTTTCCGTATGTTATTTAATCAAAGTATCATGTAGTTTCCACTGTGTAACAGTAGAAAATGACTAATGTTTTGAACTGTAAGATGAAGTAAATACTCTAGCAAGAGGTCACTATAATGTCTGGCTGACTTTGATTTCGACGTCTTTTTGACTGATTTAGACATGGGAATAATGTAGTTTCCTTTAGTAATTCTCATCGATAAGTCCACTTTAAGCTCTAAGTTAGATCAGTGGTTGTGGTCATGTATGTTTTCCATTGTTATAGAAACAATTTTTATGTTTTTGACCAATTTAATGCGTGGTACAAAGATTGTACTACGCCAATCTAGTAACCTATAACTTGTAAGTGAGTTACATGTATTTCATTAAGTATTACAGACAGTTCGGATGTGTATTTGAAGGTCCAAAGTGCCTGAAAAGTGTGGTATCACAATCGAACTCTGGTCATTGACAAGCTTATCATTGGTTCCTATATGCAAGCCAGACATATTTTTAAGATTTATAGAACAATTAAATTGTGACAGTTTGCCAGGTGTGTATTGTGGTCAAAGTCTTCTGTGTTTTTGGAAATAATTTTATTTCGCTGAAACTCGAAGTTTCATTCACAAGCATACATCAATCATCATACTTGTGTATTACGATAAGCAACCTGTGTGTGTGTGTGTTTGAGGAGGTAGGTGTGGGGCTATGTAAGTTTTTATATTCGAAATCATTATTTACTATGATAGATAATTTCATCCCTCTCTTGTACCGCCACCACGACCACATTTGATGCTTTGTGATTAATGTGTACAATACAGAAGTTCTTGTAGTGTATTACGAAAATCTGCAGTGCTATATCGCAATAAAAATCACACAAACAACTTTCTTCCTTTCTTCTAAAATCGTGTTTGGTCACTTCATTTGGCTATTTATTATGTTGCGTGTGTGTGTGTGAAAAAGAGAGAGAGAGAGAGAGAGAGAGATAGAGAGAGAGAGAGAGAGCTTAAATCACTTGTTTTACATAGATTTTGGTGTTACTTAGTGGTTGATTATAGAAAACGTTTTAGAGCCACTTGGCACCATTGTTCCAGTCGGTAAATATTACAGCATATCTTGAATGCTCATTTTGTATGAATACATAACCTCTAGTACACTTAGCTCAAATGCTAATCAAATGCATTATTACGCTGTTTATAACATCATTTATGATTTCTAGCGTAGAGCGTGATGCATTATCTTTGTCCCCCCTACAATGGTGCTCGCTAAGGTAAAAAATCACCGAAAAACTTACAAAAACGATAAGTGAAGGCAGTCTGGTGTATGAACCACCAATAACATCTCAGATTGAAATGACAACGTCCTTTACATATTTTAGATGTGGACATACCATTGTAATACCTGAGAAGCATCATAAAACAGTTTACATGTGGAAATATTTAATTTGTCTAATTTGAAGGTGTGTTGTATTGTACACCAAATATAAGCCTAAAAACTACCTGTTCAGGATGCTATTTTTTTATCCAGATCTGTTTCATAACGATTTAGAATGTAAATAACTTGGGACATGCATTTTGAGAATTTACAATCATATTGTAGGAAGTAATTTTGAATGATGCGTGCGTGTGTGTGTGTGTGTGTGTGTAAAATAAGACTTCTAGACTTGACTCAAAAATTTCTTTTATTGTGTTGTGGACGTATTTTTCAGACATTCTAAGACACTGAACTAACATTGTGGCACTTGAAAAGCACCATAAAACGATTTAGATGTGGAAATATTTAGTTTGAAACCTCATTGTGTCTTAACGAATTGTACGGCTGAAAGCTACCTGCTTAGGGTGTTATTTTCGCCAGATGTGTTTTTATAACTATTTAAATGGAGCGCTCTACTTGATAGTTACTCGTTTGAAAATTTACTAAAAGGAATGAGCTTTTAACATCTCAATTTGTTGTATCGTAAGGCAGACACCCAGTCATTATTACACGAATACTTCCAACTTCCCACCATAAGAAAATGAGAATAACTATTTGAATCGAGTCAGTTTAAAAATAAAATATGACTTAGTTTAACTAGCTCACTAACTGAGCTCAGTGGTTTATTGTCATAATGGTAAATACAATATGGCTTAAATAGGCGCCAAGACAGACAACAGGGGAAAATGGGTTCTTAACAAAGATGAAATTTCTCTAACATTTTTCGTAATGGAGCGAGGGGTAAAAGAAGCGCTCAGAACTTTTTAGGATAAGGTCGCGACGGCAGAGATTACTACGACCACAGATTCAGAGATTTTGGTCAAGTGATGTTGCACACTGTGCCAGTAATAATTTGAACCAGCAGTTTCGTAACTCATGAGTTAAAATACTGACTGGGATTATTTATAGAACATTTCACAAAGTAATAGAGACTGACCTCAGGGAAGACAATTTTGGGTTCCAGACAAATGTAGCAACACACGAAGCATTACCGTCACTGTGACTTATTTTAGAAGATAGAGCTAAGAAAGACAAAGCAGCGTTTCTGAAACGCACAAATTTAGAGAAAACTGTTAAAAACGTTGACTGGAATACACTCTTCGAAATTTTGAAGGTAACATTGATAAAATACGGGGACTGAAAGCTTACTTACAACTTGTACAGAAACCAGACTGCTGTCAGTAGAGTCAAGGACATGGAAGGAAGCAGTAGCTGAGAATGGAGTGAGGCAGTGTGGTAGACTATCCATGATGTTATTCAGGAGCTATAGTATTTCGAGCAACCAGTAACAGAAACTATGAGAACTTAGGAAAGAATTAAAGTTAATAGAGAAGGAACAAAAAGTTTGATGTTTGCCAACAACATTGTAATTTTGTCATAAATGGCAAAGGACTTGGAAGCACAGCTGAACGGAATGGTTAGTGCCTTGAAAAGAAATTATAAAGTAAATATCAGCAAAAGTAAAACAGGAGAAATGGAATGTAGTCGAATTAAATCAAGTGATGCTCAGGTAATTAGATTGGGAAATGAGGCACTAAAAGTAGAAAATGAGTTTTGTTAGTTGGACAGCAAATAAAAGACGATGTCCGAAGTAGAGAGGATGTAAAATGCAGGCTGTCAATAGCAAGAAAAGCATTTCTGAAAAAGAAATTTGTTGACGTCGTATAAAATTTAAGTGTTGGAAAGCCTTTCTGAAAGTATTTGTATGGATTGGAGCCTCGTGCATAAGTGAAACAGGCGAGAAACAGACAAGAAGGTATTTATACTTTTGACATGTGATGCTGCAGAAGAATATTCAAGATTAGAGGGGTACGGTAGATCGAATTAACAATGAGAAAATACTGAATCGAAGTGAGAAAAAAGAAATTTATTCTGAAATTTGACCAAAACTAGGTCTCGGTTAATGGGACACATCCTGAGCAATTAAGCAATATCCAAATTGGTGTAAGTCTGAGGGCTTTCGTGGCCATTGTCACTGAAGTTAAAATGTTAGGCCACGTCTTTCTTCTAAACGGTTGACGTTTCAATCCGTCTGCAGGCATCTTCTTCAGGATATTGTTGTGGTGTCCACTGTTGACTGAACCAGTGTCGCACTCCCTTATAAAGTGGAGTTTTTCCACGCTTGTACAGGAGAAATAGGATTGTTGAGTCAAATCCTTGTGGCTACCATTGGAGCAGCCTTCGTCATTGGATAGTAAGTGAGGTATTCCCGTTTTAAAGCCGAATGAGTGGATACCACAAGATCCTGAAGAAGATCCCAGCAGAGCGGCCAAAACGTCGATCATTTGGAAGAAACATGACTCGGCCTAACAACCCAGAAGATGTTAACTTCTGTCAATTTGGTGTTGGACGCATGTGTGACAGTTAAATGACGTAGAGGAAGACGATGGGTTGACTACAGAAAGCAGGTTCAAATAGATGTATGCTGCAATAGGTTTGCGAAAGTGAAAAGTATTGTACAGGATAGACTAGAGTAGAGAGATACACAAACCAGTCTTTGGTCTGAGGACCACAACAACAAAACAACAACAAAAACGTTGTGATGATAATTGAGATACGTCATTAACTTGTGAACTTCCAAAGAAAGCGTTACATCTAAGCTACATTCGAAGTTAATCGAAATAATTGGTGAAATGATTTAGAGATAACTTTACGGAGTTTTATTTAGAGAGTTGCACCACGTCTAAACACTGATTCTGTATTAGTCGCTGTGCCTGTAATAATTTACGTTAGGTAGACTCACTTCAGTGCATCGCTTTCTTCTCCAAATGCATAAAGGTAGAACGCAGCACAGATATATTCACTTGTGTGACTACTCACGGGAGCTCCATGTTGTTTCCATTACCCACTTTCTTCATGAATGTGGATTAGTTTTATCCTGTGCTCTTTATTCAGTGTGTGCGTAAGGTGCACATCATGAGAGGAATGTGCAGAAGCTATCGTTTCTCTTTGCATTCGACGTTGTTGCGCTGAATGGTTTAAATTTTAAAAGTCCGTTACCCTTGTTGCAGAGGCGGTTCCTAAAGAGGCAGACAAACCAGGCGACCACGCTGCTGTCTTTGGGAAGGGCGTCGACGACAAGGGATTCGACGGCGAGTACTGAGGACGCTGCTGACTCTGCGAATGATGATGCTCGCCCTTCAACTGGGACACTTCTACAAGCAGATATCAGCGCAATAAACTCGCCTGCTACATCTTGGAATCCGTGCAGTGCACGTGTGTAGTACATGTCCAGCTAACTAGTGGATCAGTGGAAAGTTCAAATTGAGATGCGATAGTTTCCATTTTAACGAGTGCCAGTGTCGCTTGAAAAGGAGTTTCCCAGCGTGTGACCACCTTTACCCACGTGAAAGTTGAAACGGTTTGAACTCTGTTAGGACATTGAAGGGCGTATTGTGCTCAAAATACGTTGATTTGTTTTGGTCACAAGAGAGATGTGACTATTGTGACAAAAAAAACTAAAAACGCCTTCACTTTTAATCTGAGACTAGCTCTTATACACGTATTGGCTTCCCTGTAAACTGACAAAACCATACTTATTATGCATACGACATCGACTCGGATATTTCGCTGATGAACTGGCAGGTAGGATGATCCGCCAACAGAGTACGTAGGAGGTGTTTCTCTTTATGCTACATTAAGTTTATATGTCCGTTGCCTTTCATTACACATAGGTGATCTTCGGTGTATATTAAGAACTTTACAGTGTGGAACTTCGGTATGTAAAAAGTCTTTAGTTTCTGTTCATCTGATATGAGCTGTAATTAACGCAGATTACAACCACTGGAACAGTTTTACAAGACTTGTTTCCAAATGCGGTGAAGCAATGTCTTAACGTGATACAAAGTGGTCTAATGTCCGCCGTGCAGAAGGTAACACATTTTGCTACGTGGTAGAATCTCAAGAACAACTGCAACTAGCAGGAAGCAGTTAACCGCCGATGCAAGATCGTCGCCAGTAACGCACCCTAGTGTCACTGATTGACAGCTCTCACCTCCAGTGAGTGATTATTCCCTTTGACATGTGTCTGAGACTTTATATCGTATGATAAGATAGTTTAATGCAACAATAAAGAAAACAAATGTTTCATAAAGCACTGTTTTTCTGTCCTACAGTGTTCGATCACTGTTTTTCTGTCCTACAGCGTTCGATGACATAGCTGTTTGTCGTAAGTGGGAGTATCTAGGTCAAGATTGTAATAGGTTTATAATTTTAAAGGAATTGCCTAGTTTACTGATAAATAGTTAAGGTGTAATAGTTGCAACAACAGTGAGTTTACGTGCGAATCTTTCTACGTTTTGATGCGATATGGTAAGTTATCTGTTCCCAATCGGACACTAGGTCAATGCAACAAGGTGTGTGTGTGTGTGTGTGTGTGGAAACCAGATTACATCTGCTGTGCTGTGAATAAGGTTCCACAGCAAAAAATTGATCTATAAAATCCCAGAGTCAACACTAACAATGATTCTAGAATGCAAAAATAATGATAATAATAATAAATATGTGGTGTCCGTTCTTTCAGACAAGCGCGGAAGAACAGACACCACATAAATAATTAAGACGGGTCAGCCAATGAGCTCTTCAGTGCAGATGCACACTAGGTTTCCTCTTTTACGGTAATCGGCGAAATGGCGCGAGTAATGAGGATGGTGGGCAAGCGGCAGTAGGTTAGTAGCGTGTAGGTAATTTGAAAATTTGGGCCTTACGGGACGCATGCTAGGGTAGAACGCACAGTTGCAGTGACCACTGTGGCCAATTGGCTTAGTGTCAGAGTATCTGCCTAGTAAGCAAGAGTCCTGGATTCGAATTCCGGTTCGGCTCAAATTTTCAACTCTCCCCATTGATTTCAATTGATGCCCACTTGGAGTCAATGTCTGTAATTCCTTTATGATGAAAATAATGCTGAGTTGGCCTATTAGAGACAACCAACATGGTATTTTCCTGGTATAATGAGAGACAGCTGCACTAGGTAACTGCTGTCTCTTTCATATGTTGTTTACTGTTTGATTCGTTCAGTGAATTGTGTTACCATTAAACAATCAAATGGACCTAGGAAGTCAATTTGAGTTCACCAAGTGAAAAATCTTGAAGATGAGTTTGAAACGTTGCACTCTGTCACAAACAGCCTTCAACTCTTCTTGTGGGAAGATGGTAAAAATTTATCTTTCAAAATGCTGCATACTTCCTGGTAAAATAGTTAAGCATATTTGAAATGTCGAAAAACACAGATTATGATGAATGAAGTTGAGTATCTTGCAGTGTCCACGTATTAAAGTTTCAAAACACCTTACACATACACAATTTATATTTCTTATAGTAATATTTGGTAATATTCAGTGATAACGTTAACTCGATGCAAGCAGCTGGGAATTTACATTTAAATCACCGAAGACGACACTACGTTTTCTCGACAAAACTTGAAATTAACAGTGACGTCTCAGAGGTGTGTATTTTATGGTAATATACCATCGGTGATGTCTACACTTCTGGGAATATACGTGGAGAACATATTTATAATAATTGGTCTTAAACAGGTATAAAATTGTGAGTGCATTCGATATGGTGGTTAAATAATAACACAGAAGAAATGCTGTATTTGTCTCATATATTCTCTGTGTCTTTCAGTAACTACTTCCAGCAAAATTAGTTCATCAGTGCCTCTGCTTCTGGCTTAGAAGTGCAGCACTTAAGAGTCCAATATTTTCTCAGTCTAGTAGTAACATAGAGCATCGGCGGTTTCTGTCCTTTTTGCTCAGATACCAACTCGAAAAGAAGGGCCAGGAGACAATGAAAAATGTGCATCATATAAAATAAGTGAAGAACGCAATTATTTCAGTGACTACTTAGAAATGGGATAAATGTCTCTTGTCTTTGAAAGTAGGTCTCTGGGCACAGAAGAAAGTTTAGTTAATTTTATGGGTCTGACGTTACAGTGGCCCTAAGTTCTATGGGAATCATATGTGTAACGCACGTGTAACTTCAACCTAAAGTCAACACAGGAAGTTCACTGATGACGTTAGTATCTTCTGATTGGTAAATAACAATATTGTAAGAGTAATCACATTCACACTAAATTACAGTGTTCGTATACATTCGTTTGTCCTACAGGCAAATCGAAGCCATTACCCATTATAGTCATCAATATACTCGTAGTAAGTGGTCTGTTCTGTAGTGTATCTATCTGAGCATATCAATAATTATACATGTTCAATACTATGTACATACCGAAAACAATTACATTCGTACAACATGAAAACAGATCAAATAGTAAGCAATAATATTTGTGTTATGCGGACAGTATATCGTGGCAGTAGCCAAACGAGAACTCGGATCGTCCGAGGGAAGAGGAACGGTACGGGGGAATAAACTCGCCTTCCTCTCAAAGGGCTGCCATCCTACATCCGCGTTCTGCGCTTCCACGAAAAAAGAACTGACATAACGATCATAAGAATCGCTGATTCCTTTTCTTACGATAGTCTCATTCGAATCCTTTTATCACCAGGATTTGCTTCTCCACTCATTTCAAAATAAGAAAAGAAAACAAGCAATCCACAACACAAAGTAAAATGCAGTACACAAAGCATTATGTAGTGGCTACAGCACAGTTGTTTGCTGCGGTTGGCAGTGGTAATTCAGGCCTGACATCTACCAGTATCTTAAGCAACCATAGTTTAAAACACTCCCCAGTATATATATATAAGCCTAGGCGGCCTGGATATTGTTACAAAGTCGTTATTTCTCAAGCCGCAAGACGGTGGGAATGGCGTGAACCTTTGATTGGAGTGGTGACGTCTCTCCATTCACCCAAGTCCCACAGGGAATCAACCGAAAACTGGCGATGGCTGCTCCCATCCGTTTAAGCTAATAATCTCCTCCTCCTTCCTAATTCCAGTTATTGTCTACAATAAGCAAATTCTTTTATGAAAAATGAGAGAGGAGCGAAGATTACAATAAACTTTCTAGTTTACTTAGCTTTTCGTGTAGAGTTGGCTCCAATTTTTCTTGTCTAGGGGTCTGATTCTTGAAGCTGAAGTTCTCACAATTGATCTCAATAAAACTGAAGATTGCTATTGCGGAATTTTTGTTGTTACGTTAATATATTTTGTCACATTTTAGTATATCACATAGTCTTTTGAATTTTCACATTAACAAAGCCGAAATTACACTGTTCATGCTTACTAACACTTCACTCTGCGGTAATAACAATATTCCAGAGGGTTTACAAATTTGCTTGACAAATGAATTTTTATTAGTTTCGATTTTTATTTCATAAATGAATACAGAAATGAACATAATTAACAGTACTAGATTGCGTGATTAATAATAGAAATTTTAAGGGTACCAAATAACTCATATTTCAAATGTTTCTAAAAAAATTATTTTAACTGTACATTCTGATATTCATCGATTAGAACATAAAAAAAGTAATTCCTTTCCATAAATTTTAGCTAGAAATATAACATACTGTGTATAAAATTATATGAAAGTTATCAGAAGAGCAGCTGAAATAATATTGATCTGTCCACAATTCGAAAAATAATACTGGTATCGACAACTACTGTTAAGGAAAAGTAATGTGAGAGGAGAATGTCCCGTTACAAACTCCTACCGCGTCCAGAGATATAGCAATTGGTTTGTTGGCAGAGTAGCCAGAATGACGTCAGCTAGATGAGGTCAGTGACTGGTCCGATTATGGGCAATGGTTCCGGCATGATGTGACATGAAACATAGGAAAAAATGCTACTGCAATGATTAAAGCCCAAAAAAGAGCTTTCTTCCTGAAAGGAAAGTATATTTGGTTGGAACACAGACTCTTATAACTAGAGACGTGCAAGGAACATTGGAAAATATAGCACATCTAGAAATTTAATCATCTGGTGTAACATCAAACACATGATATTCAGTAGAAGAGTTATGTTATTCGCTACTAGTGACTGTGTTCCATCTAGCTTATTTCTCACTGACACTGAGGAAGACACTGTTCAACGTTCCAGGAGTGGCACTACGTTTTTAAACGCATGTTTATACCCATGTGTCACTTAAAGTTTATGTTCAAATACAGCAGATAGCCCCCACGTTCTGCATCGGCGGAAGCTGGCGTTGGCTGCGTAGGGGAGATATCAGTTATTTATTATCTCTCACTCGAAGTAGTACGTTGATTTCACGCCAAAAGTTGTCACTCCAGAATGTGAATCTCACATGGACGATTGAGCAGTGAAACAGTTAGTTTAGTTGGTGCTTACAGGGCTTGTGGCATCTCATGTATGTATGTGCCCGTGTGATTTCGTGACACTTCAAACATGGATAGTGTTCCACAGGAAATCGTCAACTGCACATTGGATTCTACACCACACGCTTCTCCTTCGGCTATGATAGAATCTGAGTGGCAAGTACCCTTAATATGTTTCACTTCCGTTAGTGTGAAGCAAAGTCTACTCGTCGTTCCAGCATTGTTCATAGTTTATTTAGATAAAGGCGTTACCGTGCGTCGCATGGAGTACCAGAGTTTCTCCAACTACGCTTAGTAACCCAGTTGTCTGAAAACACTAATTCTCACCAAAAATCTTGAGACAAACGTTGCACTGAATGTTAGTTTTTAATGTCATTGACTATAAGAGAATGCTAAATAACATATCCGAACAAACAGTACTCATGAATGCACTCAAATTCAATAGCAATACTTCACAATGCACTTCTGTGTTTAATTACATGTTAATCTTTAAAAATTTCAGTGAATACTCATGCTTCATCATAGCTGACCGACAGCTGCATTCAATACTCACGTGACCTGAGTCGAACGTAAAACACGATACCTTTCTCTTCATCAAGACGCAAATTTTTACACAGAGCTTATTGCATCTGTCAAAAGAAAGGCATATCAAGGTAATGCAAAAAGCTTATGGTATTTGGAAAAAGGAGTGTGTTCTCGCATGAAAATCTCATCGGATCAACTATACTATTTGAAGCAATGCTAGCTTTATTGACTGTGTCTAATTAAACTGTGTGTCTACTATGCACACAGTAAATATTTCAAACACTCAGTAGTATGTATCACTGAACTGAGATTCTGCGAGTAGTGCATTACAAGTGAAATATGCTACATTATACACTATATATTTATTTACAGCTAGATACAGACATTAATATAAAAATGTAGTGTTGCTGTTTATGTTCAGGTCCACACATCTCTTTCTGTAATATTTACATATAGTCTCTGACTGTAATATGTGGAACAGTTTTAAATCCTCAAAGATATACAGCCTCTTTGCACTTCCTGATTCGGATAGGCTAGTAAGTAGCAATCAGGATTTGGTATTCTGGCCACGACATAAATGAGAATGAAATGGAAACATAGAGATACTGTATACTGGCCCCTAAACTGATGTTTTTGATTTCCTTTGCGTGATCAGTCCAGAGAATAATGTAAATGGAGTGACAGTACGTTTTGTGGGAGTAAACATCAGGTTTACATTCACAACCTCGGATAATTCTGGGATGTTCATCGAACACAGTGACGTAGGCTGTTAGTACCTGTTCTGAGTCGGCTTATTGGATGGCATGAAGATAACCTGATCTTGTATTTTACTATAGATAAATTCCTGTACAGGGCTGCCCTGATTTTCATTGCATAACTGGCGAGGGTAGGTGAAGTCACCGAAAAATCCAATTTGTATTACTTGGCAGTATTTACCAAGGCCCAATGTAATTGGAACTAAGTCCAAGGTTACATCATCAGAGCCTACGCGGGCATGCAGCTTACCGGCAGAGAGATCTGTTATTGTGTCCGTCTCAGCCCAAAAATCTATGCCTGCAATGGATTCAGTTATTACACCACCTATTGTGAGGAACGAGTGCGCACACTTCATTTCCCCTAGCTACATACTGTATCCCTTGCGTTCTTGGCATGTAGACTATATTCCATATCCCTACAGTTCGAGAGAACAAGCCAGTGGGACTCCAGCTGATATGCCATTCCGATTTGTGTTGTGCCTATGCTCCGATCACTCATCATCATTTTCATTTCATGTCCGATGCCGGGGACTGTGTTGGTGTGACCTTGACTATTTATGCTTCTCGTGCCTGCTGTGGCGGTTTTCCACATAGTCGGAATATTGATTGTCAGCATAACATGATTGCCCACTGTTATTTGAATACTGAGGCCATGTGGTCTGCACTCCATCCTCTTTATCATATATCAAATTTATAATATCCACCACTGATAATAAAGCATCCAGTGCATTCAGTAATTTCTCTCATGTTCCGACAGGCAATTTGGTCTTAAAATCATCTCACCACAGTTCTTTGTTGCATTCACATGTTTTTCGATGTCCGGCAGAGACTTCCTTGTTCATTGTAAGGTTCCAGGTTAAACATTTCATTCTGTAGCTTTACTTCGAAATCCCTTGACCCATGTTTGGCCAAAAGGAACGTTGAGTCTCCATATGTCTGCAGCCTCCGTGGCCCAGAGTACTTCGTACTTAAAACCACCCAGGAATTTTATCTTTTGTATATCACTCCTTAAATCAGGTACTATGCCACTAAACGACTTAAAGAATACAACTGGGTGGGTAGACTTCTTTTCTGCTGAAAACATGTTGAACTGCCAATGTTGAACCATGTTCTCCTCTAGCACTGCATTCGCTTACATTATTAGTAGATTGCTGCTCTGTGTTTGGCCCACCACATGGCACAGAAATACCAATGGGTGCAAATATTGTTAACTGAAGTAATAGATGGGTCATCACTCTCTATTACCTGGTTCACTTTTTCTATGTTTTACTGCAGTTTCTCACCATTACTTCGTCTCATTGGCGACAGGATCTTTCACATCTGTTACTTTAGCAGATAAAGTTTTCACTCATAATTCGTGCTCCCTTTCTGTAGGTCTCAACTGTTTTAAAACGAATTCACCTACGCACTTGTCGGTTTACTGATAGAAGTACAGAGTATTGTTCATTACATGTATGCGGCTCTTTTTCCAATTAGGCAATGTTATTCTCCATTGTTTGATCAAACTGTTCTTCTTTCTCTTGCAACCAAAAGGTTATTTCTTTTTTCCATCAACTCCTTATGTTGATGAAACTGCTATTTTATGGGCTTCTCCTGCTCAGTGGTAAGATTTTGTAATTAGCTTAGAAGCTCATTTTGCGACTTTTCATTTCTGCATTTGACCCAATCTTGTGCATTTGCATTTTACTGCAGAACAAGAGAAATCTCATTCTTTTGCGTTACTATCTTCCTTTGCGCCACAGATGACCCGTGATGAGCGCATGCTATTTCATTAATTTTTGCAGTCAAATTCACTTGCGCGATGGGAGATTCGTCCTGAACGTGTACTCTCTCACTAATTTTTGAAACCATTTCTGTTTGAGTTCGTTCTTGCGTTTGCAAACAGTACACATGGCCAGTAGCAGTGTTCGAGCTTTCATAACGTCTAGTCAATATGACAACTAGGAGATACATTCTGTTTCTGTTCTTCAAACCCAGACTCCGTAATGGATAATCGATAAAAAAAAACACAAAATGATAATAAGAATTAGGCTGCTAACCACTTAAGGACTTTAGTCTACGTTGAATACTTTCGTTATAAATGTTGTATTCTGTACACAAATACCACGTAATGGAGCCCAATTACAAAATTTAAGAAGCTAATGGTGCCTCAACCTTAAGCTAGCCAGAGCAACTTTCTGCGTACTGAAACATTTGGAAATAATTAATGTTACTGCTCTGTGCAGTAAAGTGACTAGTGATAAAAATAAGGTTCTAACTTTTTTTGTATCCAGCGACGGTTGCTGTCGGCTTCTCTTCTGGAATTCTTTCTCTTTCTTGGGAGTTGGTGTATCTCTGTTCACTCAATATCGTTGGAATCGAAGTTTTATTCATGAAGAAGAAAACAGTACATTATTATTACACAACAATTAAGTTCTTGAATAGAGTCGCTAGTGTGGCATCCTTGAGTTGAAGTTTCAAAAGGCCTTACACATACACAGTTTATATTTCCTATCTGTAATATTCACGCATGTTCCAGAGACTATTCTTTCGATAATCAAGTCCCATATTCGAGCAATATTTTTGCTTTCTTTGTATAGACTTTCCATCTTCATTATTTCCCTTTTGTAGTGAAAAAAATAGTTTGTCCACTTATCCAGACTGTGTCCAGGTTACTCAGGTATGACGGTCTTTTTTGTGCCTTTACATCATTCCTTATAAGGGCCTACATTTCTCAAACCGTTTTTTAGTCTCAATAAGATAAAAAAAGATTAGTTTCATCTTTACCATAAGGAGATATATGCTAACATTTCCAAATTCGTACCCTCCTTACAAATTCAAATCTCAAATTTATGGTCAATATGTGAGGAAACGTGACTACAAGTGCCCAGGTAAGGGTATTATACTTCCCCTATTTTGGAGAACACTTCAACAACGTAAGTAGTGATCACGGAACTGCTTCGTATCTCTTTATGAGCTGTGCTTGCACCTTATTCTATGGGCAATTATCGATACGAGTGTCCCTCTCCTCACCTGTCCACACAAATGAAATGATACAAGTCATTCCTTTCATGGATTCACCCGACTTAGGCACAGACCATCCGTTCCATGGATCCACCTACCCTTTAATCTCCAATACCAGCCGAAAATCGGGCACACCCCACTTAAATCCTTAACAGTATGCACAGTCTCTAACCCCTTTTCCTTCTTCATTCTAGCCATGAAGTTTCTTCTAAGTATATCGAATCTACCCAATTATTTAAAGGGTGTGTTTCCTAACTCCTTCTTTTATAACTTTGACCTTTTTCTTGCAATCTTATAAATTACATGTAATAAAATAAGTAATAAGACGCCTGCTCTTACGGTATTCGTCCCATGTTTCTAACTTTATTTGTGATTGAAGACATTCCTGCACTTCTCTGAGATAATTACACGCTCAAATACAGCTGCTGGACCATTTTCTCTCTGGGTTAATGCTTTACCTTTATTTATATGTTAGTCCGTTCCATCTATCTTCAGTAAGGGAATGATTTCCATTCTCATTCTTCCCCCCGTTTTTGTGACGTGACTACTATATGTATTTCTCCCAAATACACCATTTGTGTCAGTTAACAGCATGTGTCTCCTGTCGCTGTTCGTGTGTTACTGCCCCAGGCTACCCTACGTTGAAAGATTGAAGTACTGCGATGTGGTATACGGGAAAGAAGAATTCTTGTGATAGAAACGTATGAATGTGGAAAGAGGGATGATAGAATAGGTACTTCATTCAGAGAAGTAAGAAAAAGAAAATTAAGAAAGTATGTTTTTGGATCGAAAGAAGAAAGAAGATAGGAGCCCCAAAGACCTTCTCGTATACCACCTCACCCCAGTATCCCTTCCCTTACGGGTTCGTAATCGAGACGTCGGAGGATGAAATATAACAGGGCGTAACAGTTAATTAGCAAATATTCATCGTCATTTATCGGCGATCTCCGATGCTGCAGTGGCTGTGAAAGAGTTTACGAGTGTCTGCGCCACCAAAATTTGCTGCAACGTGCTGAGTTCTTGACAGTGTAGCTAATGATTGGTAACGCCAACAGAAATTTCAAGAAATTCAGGTTGGCACGACGTTCTCTTCAAGAATTCCATGTTTCTTGCACGTTACGGTTACAAAACTGTAACAAAGCTGGTTCAGATAAACTGTCAGAAAACTAAGACCCTGATGGCTGATTCGCCGCTCCTTATAAATTATTTCAACAATTCCTGGTTACGTCATCCATTATTAGATACACGAAAATTTATTAATTACAATAAAGAACATGCTGGTATATACAGGCTGACATCACGGAATTATGTATTAGTTCGCCCCTCTCATAAAAATATTTTCGGTAACAGTGCGTTTTAGTTAGTTTCTTATATCACGAAGATTATTTGTTGGAAAGTGTTCCTAATATTTGAATATGTTCATTCCATAAATACTAAAGAAAAGCAAGTTTCACTTCTTCTGAAAGGTATTTTGGAATTACAAAATAAGAATTGTTTATCTTTAATGTTCAAGTATCGATTAGTAACAGTCAAACCAGCACAGAAGTATGTGCATGCTTGCTAAAGTCGAAACGAAATTAATGAGAAAAATTTAATCAGTATAATAAATTGAGTTATAAAATGTCCAGATAAATGAAATAAGATTGTTACCAAAATTTTTATAAGCCTGTAAATGTGGCAGCCTGGCAAGTGATGTGAGCACTCCAAGTTATACTTATTCTAAGAATCATACAGTGGTACATTTGACGCTGCGGAACGGACTTTTCTCAGTGTAATCCACAGAGTTCCCGAAAATTAATCCTAACATATGCGCACCCAGTGATGCCTGAGGGCTGAGGATGACACGGCGGCCAGTCAGTACCGTTGGGCCTTCATGGCCTGTGCGGGCGGAGTATAATAGTCCTATTGCAAGCATAATACAGAAAAAGTATGAAAGCCTCATTGTATGTCAGTTATACAGGGTGTTACAAAAGGTACGGCCAAACTTTCAGGAAACATTCCTCACACACAGACAAAGAAAAGATGTTATGTGGACATGTGTCCGGAAACGCTTAATTTCTATGTTAGAGCTCATTTTAGTTTCGTCCACCTACGCTAAATGGAGCACGTTATCATGATTTCATACGGGATACTCTACCTGTGCTGCTAGAACATGTGCCTTTACAAGTACGACACAACATGTGGTTCATGCACGATGGAGCTCCTGCACATTTCAGTCGAAGTATTCGTACGCGTCTCAACAACAGATTCGGTGACCGATGGATTGGTAGAGGCGGACCAATTCCATGGCCTCCACGCTCTCCTGACCTCACCCCTCTTGACTTTCATTTATGGGGGCATTTGAAAGCTCTTGTCTGTGCAACCCCGATACCAAATGTAGAGACTCTTCGCGCTCGTATTGTGGACGGCTGTGATACAATACGTCATTTTCCAGGGCTGCATCAGCGCATCAGGGATTCCATGCGACGGAAGGTGGATGCATGTATCCTCGCTAACGGAGGACATTTTGAACATTTCCTGTAACAAAGTGTTTGAAGTCACGCTGGTACGTTCTGTAGCTATGTGTTTCCATTCCATGATTAATGTGAATTGAAGAGAAGTAATAAAATGAGCTCTAACATGGAAAGTAAGCGTTTCCGGACACATGTCCACATAACATATTTTCTTTCTTTGTGTGTGAGGAATGTTTCCTGAAAGTTTGGCCGTACCTTTCTGTAACACCCTGTATACTACATGTTCATTCTACAACATCGTATACTATGATTGTAAGACTATGTTTATATCATTATTTTCATTTCTTTCATTTAGTAGAGAATTACGTTAAGTGTCTCTCCAACTGGATAGCGGTAATGTTAATGTTGTTCTACGACTAAAATGAGGATAGGACATTGAGAGATACAATCAAGTAAAGTATCATAGGACAGTAAGAGTAGAAGAAACTGCTTCAGGGAAAAGAAATATGGACGTTTGAAGCAGCTACCTCGGAACCTGATGGTAATCAGTCCGCCTAATCTGTGGATTTGTACTTCTTTAACAATTAAACAGCGGCGAGCTCACTGACGAATAGCAGCCGATTACACAAGAGGATTTTGCAGGGTGCACTGCTGCCACTGTTGACAAAGTCAATAAATCTGCCTACCGTAACGCCACACAGTGATGTGTGAAGAGCACCCTGGGGTAAAACACGTTTACGAGTGTAAGCTATATGTTTATCCACACAAGACCTACTGTCATGCCTGTTACAGCGTTCTCGGCCCAGAGGACCACCAGCGACGACAAGAGAAATTAGGAAGATGTTATCTTGTTCCATAATTAAGAACTATATATCATATTTAAGTGTATGTACACATGTTTTGGTTGTGTTTGGGGTAAGATACTAAAAAGGAAAAGTTGTACTGAGCACTTCAAATAATAATTTATTTAAAAAAAATTGATGCAACTGTTTGTCGATTAGTGTCGATATGTACACGATTAAAAATTTTGACATTTTGTAACTTACAAATTGAATGTTTTTTAAATATGTATTACTTTGAGAAAAGAATAAGATTAAACATTGCTTAAGAACTGTAAATGACTGCACCATTTGTAGTGAAGTATATGTTGAGAAAGACTAATTTTAAACATTTAATCACATAAGTCAAGGAACCTGATTGGGTGATTGTGTGGATGGCTTTGATGAGTTTGCTGGTGGCGTGTGCAACACTAGCGAAAAGAAAAAGCTAGCTAGACGTTGGTCAATGTGGAAGTGTTCTTGATGGCAGGGACTGTGGATTCACTTAAAACTAAATTTAATTATGTGCCGAATTGCTACTAAAGTTGTGTGTCTTTTATTTGCACGCTAATACGTCGTCCCTGAAACTCCTTGGTCGCAGATGCAAGAATTCACGGACTTATGATGTTCAAAAGTATTTTGAGCCATGGGTGCTGTTGGACCAATGGCTCTGGAGAGCGTCATGGCCATCTACATTATTTTTAATTTTGTCAGAGCCATGAAGAAGCTGCATGAGATTGTTTGCCACAGTTTATTTCGACGACAGAACAAATACAAGGAATGTCTTTTATATCAGTTGATTGACTTAGAACTGTTACTTGAGCGGCAAGTCATCTTAGTGCAAGTGCTAAATGAAATTGAATATTAATTCACAGTAAATTTAATAATTATCTAGGGGAAATTAGCTCCTTCAGAGCTTGCCAACCGTAAAATCATAGTTGCAGTATTTATTTCAGTAGGTTAATTAAAGTGAGTTAAAAATGCACCTCTATTTCTGTGCGTGCTGAGGGCAAATGTTGGGCTGGCGTTAACTAAAACGATAACGAAGGTAGGCAGTGCTACTTATAGTAAGGTGTATTTATGTCTGTGTGGAAGATACGATGCTACCCCTATGTCCACCAGTTACTTTGGGATTTAGTAGTTGAAAGTCGTTTCTTGCGTGCCTCAGCGAAACAGATAGCCGTACCGTAGGTGCAACCACAACGGAGGGGTATCTGTTGAGAGGCCAGACAAACGTGTGGTTCCTGAAGAGGGGCAGCAGCCTTTTCAGTAGTTGCAGGGGCAACAGTCTGGATGATTGACTGATCTGGCCTTGTAACAGTAACCAAAACGGCCTTGCTGGGTTGGTACTGCGAACGGCTGAAAGCAAGGGGAAACTACGGCCGTAATTTTTCCCGAGGGCATGCAGCTTTACTGTATGGTTAAATGATGATGGCGTCCCCTTGGGTAAAATATTCCGGAGGTAAAATATTCCCCCATTCGGATCTCCGGGCGGGGACTACTCAAGAGGATGTCGTTATCAGGAGAAAGAAAACTGGCGTTCTACGGATCAGAGCGTGGAATGTCAGATCCCTTAATCGGGCAGGTAGGTTAGAAAATTTAAAAAGGGAAATGGATAGGTTAAAGTTAGATATAGTGGGAATTAGTGAAGTTCGGTGGCAGGAGGAACAAGACTTCTGGTCAGGTGACTACAGGGTTATAAATACAAAATCAAATAGGGGTAATGCAGGAATAGGTTTAATAATGAATAGGAATGCGGGTAAGCTACTACAAACAGCATAGTGAACGCATTATTGTGGCCAAGATAGATACGAAGCCCACGCCTACTACAGTAGTACAAGTTTATATGCCAACTAGCTCTGCAGATGACGAAGAAATTGAAGAAATGTGTAATGAAATAAAAGAAATTATTCAGATAGTGGAGGGTGACGAAAATTTAATAGTCATGGGTGACTGGAAATCGGTAGTAGGAAAAGGGAGAGAAGGAAACGTAGTAGGTTAATATGGATTAGGGCTAAGAAATGAAAGAGGAAGCCGACTGGTAGAATTTTGCACAGAGCACAACTTAATCATAGCTAACACTTGGTTCAAGAATCATGAAAGAAGGTTGTATACATGGAAGAAGCCTGGAGATACTAAAAGGTTTCAAATAGATTATATAATGGTAAGACAGAGATTTAGGAACCAGGTTTTAAATTGTAAGACATTTCCAGGGGCAGATGTGGATTCTGACCACAATCTATTGCTTATGAACGGAAGTGCAAAATGGCTAAGCAGGGTTGGCTAGAGGACAAATGTAAGGATGTAGAGGCTTATCTCACTAGGGGTAAGATAGATACTGCCTACAGGAAAATTAAAGAGACCTTTGGAGATAAGAGAACCACTTGCATGAACATCAAGAGCTCAGATGGGAACCCAGTTCTAAGCAAAGAAGGGAAAGCAGAAAGGTGGAAGGAGTATATAGAGGGTCTATACAAGGGTGATGTACTTGAGGATAATATTATGGAAATGGAAGAGGATGTAGATGAAGATGAAATGGGAGATACAATATTGCGTGAAGAGTTTGACAGAGCACTGAAAGACCTGAGTCGAAACAAGGCCCCCGGAGTAGACAACATTCCATTAGAACTACTGACGGCCTTGGGAGAGCCAGTCCTGACAAAACTCGACCGTATCGTGAGCAAGATGTATGAAACAGGCGAAATACCCTCCGACTTCAAGAACAATATAACAATTCCAATCCCAAAGAAAGCAGGTGTTGACAGATGTGAAAATTACCGAACTATCAGTTTAATAAGTCACAGCTACAAAATACTAACGCGAATTCTTTACAGAGGAATGGAAAAACTAGTAGAAGTCGACCTCGGGGAAGATCAGTTTGGATTCCGTAGAAATGCTGGAACACGTGAGGCAATACTGACCCTACGACTTATCTTAGAAGCTAGAATACGGAAGGGCAAACCTACTTTTCTAGCATTTGTAGACTTGGAGAAAGCTTTTGACAATGTTGACTGGAATACTCTCAAATTCTAAAGGTGGCAGGGGTAAAATACAGGGAGGGAAAGGCTATTTACAATTTGTACAGAAACCAGACAGCAGTTATAAGAGTAGAGGGACATGAAAGGGAAGCAGTGGTTGGAAAGGGAGTGAGACAGGGTTGTAGTCTCTCCCCGATGTTATTCAATCTGTATATTGAGCAAGCAGTGAAGGAAACAAAAGAAAAATTCGGATTAGGTATTAAAATCCATGGAGAAGAAATATAAACTTTGAGGTTCGCCGATGACATTGTAATTCTGTCAGGGACTTGGAAGAGCAGTTGAAAGGAATGGACAGTGTCTTGAAAGGAGGGTATAAGATGAACATCAACAAAAGTAAAACAAGGATAATG
Organism: Schistocerca nitens; assembly: GCF_023898315.1. NCBI lineage: Eukaryota > Metazoa > Arthropoda > Insecta > Orthoptera > Acrididae > Schistocerca > Schistocerca nitens. The sequence goes on along the minus strand of NC_064617.1, from coordinate 802,274,400 downwards.
GAATGTAGTCGAATTAAGTCGGGTGAAGCTGAGGGAATTAGATTAGGAAATGAGACGCTTAAAGTAGTAAAGGACTTTTGCTATTTGGGGAGCAAAATAACTGATTATGGTCGAAGTAGAGAGGATATAAAATGTAGACTGAAAATGGCAAGAAAAGCGTCCCTGAAGAAGAGAAATTTGTTAATATCGAGTATAGATTTAAGTGTCAGGAAGTCGTTTCTGAAAGTATTTGTATGGAGTGTAGCCACGTATGGAAGTGAAACATGGACGATAAATAGTTTGGACAAGAAGAGAACAGAAGCTTTCGAAATGTGGTGCTACAGAAGAATGCTGAAGATTAGATGGGTAGATCACATAACCAATGAGGAAGTATTGAATAGAATTGGGGATAGAAGTTTGTGGTACAACTTGACTAGAAGAAGGGATAGGTTGGTAGGACATGTTCTGAGGCATCAAGGGATCATCAATTTTGTATTGGAGGCAGCGTGGAGGGTAAAAATCGTAGAGGGAGACCAAGAGATGAATATACTAAGCACAGTCAGAAGGATGTAGGTTGCGGTAGGTACTGGGAGATGAAGACGCTTGCACAGGATAGAGTAGCATGGAGAGCTGCATCAAACCAGTCTCAGGACTGAAGACCCCAACAACAACAACAGTCTTTTCTACCAATACTTCAGTCTAGGGTACACACGGTTTGAATTTGACAAGCAGTGCTTTTAGTAATAAGCCAACGTAATAACGTTTATTATACTTTACTGAAAAGTGGAATAAATCTTTTATATGTGCTAAATGTTCTTGTGAGAGCAAATTTACGAAACTTTCAAAGTCAAGATCACCCACCATGATTGCGCACACGGCCGGTGTAGCGTCCGTTTGCGTGCGTAGCGCTTGCAGACGTGGAATTGTGCCTTTCGTAGCTCAGTATAAAAGTTTTGATCACGTTTGGCATGTTTAATCGGTATCAATAGACGGAACAAAGAAAACATAAGGTTAAATGTTCGTAACTTATCAATATTTTAACAACTGTTACGTAATAATTAGATGCAGTTATGCACAATTTGTTAGCAGATAAAAGTAGAAATTTATGACACTTGTATAGCCGTGAGTGCTCGGTTACGGCACCCCTCAATACTCCTACCATATTACAGAGTTTATACACTTACTAGTTACTACTATGCCAAGATGTAAGAGCTTTTTTTTAAAAAAACATATACATTTCTGTGTACTCAGGTTGAGATTGTGCATTCTTTGTACTAGCAGACACTGAGCTCAATGACTATTGTACAATGTCTTCTATGATAAGTTCATTTATTAGTTATTTCTTGTGCGTATATTACCTTAGAAAGTAATTTAATTTGTGTTTAGCCTTGTAACTACCTATTCAGGCTGGATGCCTATTTATATCTCTCGCAGTTACGTTCTATAGAGGATATGATTTAGCTTCTGTCAAGAAGTTGTCAGAAAAGATTTGTAATATGGCCATTGAGTATTGACAGTATTACGAAAGAGCTTCGAGGCTCAAGAAAAGTGATTTTCAGATGACTTTACAAAGAGGATAAATAAAAATGAACACAAATTAATAAATTAGAAATAAAATTGAAGAACGCGGTACAGCAGTTAGCATGAAAGTATCATTGGAATGAGGCGCTACCATTGGCAATTTAAGGTTAGTTTTCCTGAAAAGAAATCACCATATCCCATTGTATTCACAAAAAGTTGTTAAGGTGTGCTTCTTCATACTTGGACAAGACAATGAAAGATTAACTTGCTACAGCATACATTGAAGGAGACGCAGCACTCTGGGTGACACAGGCTGCCAAGTACTGCGAAACGTACGGCCAATTTAAAATTGGTTTCCTGGCGAATTATTGGTTGACGTGTTGTAAGTAGCTTGTTTATATGTTGGCAGCGCTATAGACTGCATTAACACCACTGACAGCGCTGTGCGCCCTCTTAAGAGACTCTTTGGCTGATCGGACTGGGAGTTGGAAGTTAATAGTTTGCCGTGTTGGAGGTTAGCAGTGAGCGAGCGGATGTTCTGGACGTGTGTCAGTCATGGAGATTTAGTGTTGGTTGGAAATGGATTGTAAAATTATGGTTGATGTATTTGATAATGTTGGGTAATGGAATTATTGACGATTATAATTTTTGGAACTGGATGTCACATGAATAAGGTAAAGTCTGCTAAATACATTGTTTGCTCTTCAACAAAATCTTTCCTTTGCTAACCACATGCCTAGTAGTTGCCGGCCGGAGTGGCCGTGCGGTTCTAGGCGCTACAGTCTAGAGCCGAGCGACCGCTACGGTCGCAGGTTCGAATCCTGCCTCGGGCATGGATGTGTGTGATGTCCTTAGGTTAGTTAGGTTTAACTAGTTCTAAGTTCTAGGCAACTGATGACCTCAGAAGTTAAGTCGCATAGTGCTCAGAGCCATTTGAACCATTTGCCTAGTAGTTAGAGCCTATAGTAGTTAGAATCTTTTTATTTAGCTGGCTGTATGATTGCTGTTGCTATAGTTCGTGTCATGAAGATTTTCTGTGAGGCAAGTGACTTATGAAATGTGTGGGTTACTATTACGATTTCTTCTAATTCAAGGCCATTCTTTTGTGTTAATTATTTGCAGTCAGGTTGCATTGCGTTTGTATATTGTGGGTCATAAATGAATAGAATAAGTTTGAGTTTGTATTTGTCAGGGAAAATTCTATAGGTCAGCATTGAAAAAAAAAAAAAAGCAAAGAGACAGGAGTTTAAGTAAAAACGTAGAAGTTACAATGTGTTCAGGAACGCCATTGTAAAGAAGTTTTTAACCTCGAAAAATGTAACAGTAGGCAAAGAAGCTTGCGTATATACTTTGAGCAGTACCTGAACAAAACACAAAACGGGGAAGGGTCCATTTCTCAGAAATATGTACTGAGAAAATTGAAAGCTAAATTACCGATAAATACTAGAGAGAAGTTGGTACATGTACCTGACACAAATTCAGAACATTTTGTGTCTGTCCTAGAGTCAATAGATTTAATGATCTGGCACTCAGTCAGACAATCAGAACAGCAATGGCGATTACTGCGTCCATGGTGCAGCTCCACCTCGTGAACCTGTAACACAAGACCGACTCTAGAATAATCAAAATTCACCGCCCTTTAATAACAGGCGGTGACTTAATAATCGTTTCAGTCTTGGTTATAAGACAAACCCCAATGTGGCCACAGAAACTCGTGACAAAACCAGTATGCAAATCAATGGACTCGCAATATGGGTAACCACATGTCAGTAAATACGAGTAATCCAGAAAAGGGGAACGTGGGACTTGAATTTTTGGCCCTTAATTGCGAGGTTATCAACGGGGATGCACGAGTGCATAATCACAATGTGACACCAAATCGACAGGCTCATAACCGTGCTGTAAGAGTAATAAAGCTGACAGAAGAGTGCTCCCTGTTACGAGTAGTCGGTGAAACTAACTCCGAACACAGTCGACTCCTTAATACAGGTCGTGGCATGGAACAGGGGCAACAACAGTTATTAATGTTTGTATATGGTAAGATACAATGCCTATAGTGACATAAGAGACGAGCTCTTCAATGAACTTGACGTGTTCAAGGAGTAGAATAAAGAACTTGTTCAAGAGTCTGTCAGTGCTACAATAAAAGGGATATCAGTCACTGTCACAAATGTCACTGGAGCTACGGTGAACGTTTTGTCAGACAATCTTTCAAACAGAATAAATGAAGCACATAATATACCCACCTTGCCAGACAAAAATTGTAGAATTTCTGGTGACATTGTCACCAAATCCCAAGTTATCAAAATGCAGGTGCAGAACGGGGGAGATTTTGGAAATGAAGCAATAACTCGCACAGCTCTAATTGTGAAACGGTTATCTGTAAACTGCGTAATTGGCATGGTTTCTTGCATGAGAGGAATGCCAAGATTCACCTTTTATTTGGGATATGTTATTAGACAGTTGATGATAAAATTGATGTTTTACATTTACTATAAGCTAGGACCCAGCAAGCCAAATTTCGCCATGAAATGAGGGTTAAGCTTTTAAAAAGGAGGTGCTGTATACAGACAGTCACCTATCTTATTCTGTGACTAGCACAACATCTATTCAGTTCGGATGGTGATGTTCCATACCATTTGAGTTTCATTAATGAAAAGGTGCTTGAGTCAAGGTGTCTAAATGAGTGACAGAAAGCCGGATACTTACTGTTATGGAACATATTCCATCCCGTGATCGAAGAGAGGAGCTGTTAAAAAGGAGATAAAAAAGGAGGAGGAGACAGACTGAGAGAGGGTGGAAGAGAAGATGAACAGAGAAATGGTAGAGGAGGAGATGAACACAAACATAACACAGATGGACACATAGAGGAGAAGGAGGAGCTGGACTGATAGAGGAGGCACGAGTATGTGGACAAAGAGAGGGTGGAGGAGGACATAGAGAGAGAAATTGGGGAGGAGGAGATGGGCAGAGAGTAGGGGGGAGGAGGAGGAGGATATGGACAGAGAGAGGCTGCAGAAGGAGATGAACAGAAAGAGATGGAAGGAGTATGTGCATAAGGACGAAGGTGTAAGGAAAAGGCTAGTTCAGCACATTTTATAATGGGTTTTGGAGATTTAATTTAGTAAGTGAAAAATATGTTAAGAGTTTACACAATCTTCTATTGAGGGAGCGGTAATAATGAGACATTTTTTACTGTTTTGAATGCACTGAATGCTATGGTTGGATTTATATACATTTTATTAGGGGAAGGTAGCTTAACCCAGAATAAGTGGTCAAGCTAATTGCATACATCCACTCACGTAAATCACTTGGAATTAAACCAGTCATGTAGCTTATCAGTCCTTTTTGTGGTTAGCTCACATATCACATAAAATGTATGTGTAGCTTACAGACGAGAGATTCTAATGCCTTAGTATCAAAATGGCACTTTAGATTTTGTTGAATTTATTTTGAAATGAATAATAATGAAATGACATACATAATAAGGATAATGTAAAGGTACTATATTGTTATACAGTTTAAACTGACTGGTACCACTGAGTAAGATCTAGTTGTGTTGCTACTTTTTATGCTTTAGCTATGAAGTAACGATAATAGTAAATGAATATATAATATGTTTTTTAAGACAGATGATTCCAATGTACGAAAATATTATACTTAAACAAAACTGATTCAAGTAATAGAACTCTTTTGTTGAGATCCATGTTTCTATGTGACTTTGAAAATAAATAAATAAATAAAGATGATTATTGTACATAATTATACAAGAAAGGAAAAGGAATATATTTATGTGATATAAATAGAACTTACAGCTTTTAAAAAGCAAGGCATAACAGTATGAATCTTTTAGGCAGATGGCTAATTCACTATTGCTGAAAATTTCATGTATAATTATGTTCAAACATAAGAATGGAAAAAAAAATTGTATAGACTAAAATTTAATGTTTGAATTAGATTACAAAAGACACAGTAACACATTTACTCATTTTTATGTGGCAACATGTGTGAGGGTATGGTATTTTTGCATACGTAAACTCAGGATTTTTCCCTAAAACATCAGAGTTGAGAAGTTTTCTGTACCCTTATCATTGAATATAAATGACTAAACTTGTCATTTATAAATGTTATGTTAAGGGGTGTATTTCAGATAAAGTGTAGTTCTGCATTTTTGCACATGATTTATTTGTCATTACAAACATTTGTTTCTGCTGATTTATCGTTATTTTGTTTGAGGTAATTATTGGGTAGCAGTTGGAGTTTGCCAGCAGGTCCATTTACATCAGAACAAGAATGCAATGGAGTTTCTAGCATCGCATGGACCGTCAAAGGAGAGCCTCAAAGTATGTGACGTTAAGATTCACCAATGAATGTTATCCAACCGTAAAGTCATAAAAACATTTACAAGTCTTGTAGCTCAAATTACGATACCCACACTCATATCATACTGTGTATGTTCACATAGTATGCGCATATGGATCTACAAACAAGTGGTACTAATTACAAAGTATGGAAGAATAAACAATACGTCAGATTCAAGACTGCATCAAGAATATTTTTTAGGAATTTGCCATTCAAGACACTCTCAGGGTATTTTCAAGGTCTTAAAACACTGCTTTAAAACAAATCAAAAGTAAAACTACCCAGTCATTCTGTTTATATCGAGTTTTTCGAGGCTGTTGACAAGAAAGCCTGGAAGGTATTGTAATTTCTCACTGTATACTTAGCAGACACGAATTAGTAAGTACTCTAGAAGCCAATCCCATATAACAGTGATGATATGGTGGTGGTGATATGCTGCAAAGCATGAGCACACAGCTAGTACGGATAAGGTTACTGTACATGAACCACAGATATTCTGTCCAAAGAGGCCTCTGAAAGACCAATGGCACCGATCATCCTCAGTCTAAAGGTGTCATCAGATGCAGATGTGGAGGGGCGTGGTATCAACGCATCTCTTTCCCAGCCGTTGTCAGCTATCGTAACCTGGAGCCACTACTTCTGAATCAAGTAGCTCCTCAATTGGGCTCGCAGAGACTGAATGCACCCTGCTGGCAACAGTGCACAGAAGACCCAGTCAGTAATCCATCCAAGTGCTACCAACACCTAACGTTGTTTAATTTTGGAGATCTGACGGCGTCCAATGCGTCAAATGGCAAAGCCATTGAGAGCGATACATAGAATGGTGTACAGTACGCCAAATTAAAGGTACAAATATCGAATAAACACTTTTTTCATTCAGATAATTGGTTAGTGTGGGAAACCACAGACTGATGAAACTTGATGCGAAAATTATGCTACAATTCAGCATTCACTCGAGTTATGATGATAGCACGATGTAATCCCAAACTGTTCCTTTTATTTTATGTGCCAATAGTTAGCTTTTAGATGCATGTAGTTAATAACTTTATAATTAATTGAAACAGACATTAATAAATTAATTATTGAAGAATAATGTGGTGTGTGTAGAATCTTAGTACACCACTGAAAAGCACACATAATGCAATTGAAGACGAACAATTCTTGATAACTGATACAGTAATTTTTATACGTTCACTTCCATTGCTTAAGGTGTTGATTAATTTTCTTTTTACTTTTTTTTAAGTAGACTACTGTACTTTGTAAGATTTTGAGCTGACCAGTGGGGAAAGACTCTCAATGTACCTTGTTGCTTAAAAATCGTTTACGCACATAATTTCAGTCATGAGTCAATGAATGATTTCATAGGGAACTGTTGAGTTTGAGTGACAGGAGTAAGATGAGAAAAGGCAGCGAAAGCATTTAAGATAGCAGATTAGCGTGCTCGGGTACCACTGGAAGTGGTCGTTGTCCGCTGTTAGCGTGCCTCTATTATACGTAATAATAACAATAAAAAATAAAGGAAAAACAATCACGTAGTTTTGGTTTTATGTTAGTGCAATCATCTGTGTGGCAGCTACGGTGGCAATACGTACGAGAACGCGCTGTAAAGTAGTACCTCCAGACTCTTTATTCTATTCTCAATATCAGTTGAGGTATCATGCGTATTACTCGGTAGACTTCCCTGCTTTGCTGACTCAAGTTGCAACTCTCTGGTGGTGGAGGGCTCCGAACTGTAGGATGTAGCATGGCGGTGTGTAACGTAATTATGTCGGCGAGGGAGAAGCAGCGTGTTGTAATCGAGTTTATAATCGCGAAGACGTTCGACCACAGATGCAGCTCCCTCTGCTTCACCCTGTCAATGCCAGAGAACACACGAGCACTGTGACGTCTGCACCAGTCCGACGGCTTGGGTTCACAGTCATCCATCACTCTCCTTACGGTCCTGACCTGACCCCATCCGATTTTCATCTGCTTGCAAAACTTAAAGCACAACCTTCGAGGACTTCACTTTGATAGTGATGAAGTGATACAAGTGGAGCTGAGGTTGTGGCGCTCGACAATGTCAAACATTCTACAATGACGGTACCAACAAACTGGTCTCTCCTTGGGAGAAATGTGTTCATCGCCAGGGTGACTATGTTGAGGAATAGATATGTAGGTACGAAGAATAAAGATGTAGAATGTTAATAACATTTGTTTCATTTAAATAGCTATAAGAGTTTTCACATGAAAAATTCCGAAGCATTACTTTTCAGCACGCTACCACACTTTTGGTCTTGTCTTGTTGCAATACTTTAATGGTTTAAGTGATCGCCACACCAAAGATTCTCGGATGATAATCTCGTTCTGGCAATAAGACTTTGAAACTTCGTAGGACTCTGTTACTTTATGAAGTGAATTAGACAGTTGCAGCTGCAGTTGAGACACAATATATAAACATTTAGCTCCACTCGTAAATTATTGCAGTGAGATCATGTTGGTGATTTAATTTTTTGAAGTTAATGTTTATTGCAACATAAATATTCTACGTGACTCTGGAATTATTTATTTATTGCTTCCTACAGATCTGCTCTCTCTTTGTATGTATAACAGGCTGTATTGCAACATTTGTTTGAAGTTGTTATATGTTTTGACCGACTACAAAAAAATGAGAATAATAACGTAATAATAATGATATCATAACAAAAATAATAAAAATAATGATAATATTGATGACGGTAGTGAGTGAGTAACAGTTAAGGAAAGAAAGGAAATGCGTATTTATATGTCGATGAATGAATTATGTATCAGTATCAATATTCGTACATTTATATATAAATATGAATATGCTCTGGAATGGCATCATAGCACGTTACTATTCTATCTATGCTGTAGCAATAACGATTTCTTCTTTAATAATTTTTTTGTGTTTGAAAACAGCCTCAGGACTGTTACACTTTATGTTGTATCCATGACCTTTGATGTGCATCTCTTCATCTCTGTTGACGAAGTTGAACTGGAAGCTGCGCCGATATGTGGATGATGTGGTACTGCGCGTTCTGCCTCATGCCTCGCTGTGATCTTGTTTGGACACGCACATTCTGTGACGTAGCACACGCGTTCATATCTTCCACAGCACTAACTGCACTCGTTAGCAGTTTGTTATCCAAGTTGACACTCCTATATTGCACTGTGCAGGGCGGGAGGGGCTCTAAATGTCACACCCTGTCAAATTTGTCATTTGCATGCCAGGAAATGAAGTTAACAAAGTTTGTCTATCATTGTCCGCCATTCGTTATTTTCATAAGCTCGAAAAGTGGTTGGTTATTCTCTATTTTGTTCCCTAATTACAGGCGTGTTTCAGTATGACCACACTGGCAGATTTCATTTTCTTTATTGTTGAACATGCACAGGTAAGCTGGATATGGGCCGTGTCCTGTCTGATAATGTACGCAGGAGAAGGTTACACAGTAGCGGGGGCTGTGTGGCGTGGGTTGGGAGGTTTTTTTTTAGGTTAGAGGGCCTCAGGGACACACAAAAAGGGCTTTAATTTAGAAGGGTGTAGGTCGAACATAAAAAGAACGTACATCTAGGAACCATCGGTAAAACAATTGTAAATTGTCGTAGTTGTGTTGGGAAAGCACCAAAGCTCCAAGCTCTAATAGAAAACACTGATGCTCAAATACACTCCTGGAAATTGAAATAAGAACACTGTGAATTCATTGTCCCAGGAAGGGGAAACTTTATTGACACATTCCTGGGGTCAGATACATCACATGATCACACTGACAGAACCACAGGCACATAGACACAGGCAACAGAGCATGCACAATGTCGGCACTAGTACAGTGTATATCCACCTTTCGCAGCAATGCAGGCTGCTATTCTCCCATGGAGACGATCGTAGAGATGCTGGATGTAGTCCTGTGGAACGGCTTGCCATGCCATTTCCACCTGGCGCCTCAGTTGGACCAGCGTTCGTGCTGGACGTGCAGACCGCGTGAGACGACGCTTCATCCAGTCCCAAACATGCTCAATGGGGGACAGATCCGGAGATCTTGCTGGCCAGGGTAGTTGACTTGCACCTTCTAGAGCACGTTGGGTGGCACGGGATACATGCGGACGTGCATTGTCCTGTTGGAACAGCAAGTTCCCTTGCCGGTCTAGGAATGGTAGAACGATGGGTTCGATGACGGTTTGGATGTACCGTGCACTATTCAGTGTCCCCTCGACGATCACCAGTGGTGTACGGCCAGTGTAGGAGATCGCTCCCCACACCATGATGCCGGGTGTTGGCCCTGTGTGCCTCGGACGTATGCAGTCCTGATTGTGGCGCTCACCTGCACGGCGCCAAACACGCATACGACCATCATTGGCACCAAGGCAGAAGCGACTCTCATCGCTGAAGACGACACGCCTCCATTCGTCCCTCCATTCACGCCTGTCGCGACACCACTGGAGGCGGGCTGCACGATGTTGGGGCGTGAGCGGAAGACGGCCTAACGGTGTGCGGGACCGTAGCCCAGCTTCATGGAGACGGTTGCGAATGGTCCTCGCCGATACCCCAGGAGCAACAGTGTCCCTAATTTGCTGGGAAGTGGCGGTGCGGTCCCCTACGGCACTGCGTAGGATCCTACGGTCTTGGCGTGCATCCGTGCGTCGCTGCGGTCCGGTCCCAGGTCGACGGGCACGTGCACCTTCCGCCGACCACTGGCGACAACATCGATGTACTGTGGAGACCTCACGCCCCACGTGTTGAGCAATTCGGCGGTACGTCCACCCGGCCTCCCGCATGCCCACTATACGCCCTCGCTCAAAGTCCGTCAACTGCACATACGGTTCACGTCCACGCTGTCGCGGCATGCTACCAGTGTTAAAGACTGCGATGGAGCTCCGTATGCCACGGCAAACTGGCTGACACTGACGGCGGCGGTGCACAAATGCTGCGCAGCTAGCGCCATTCGACGGCCAACACCGCGGTTCCTGGTGTGTCCGCTGTGCCGTGCGTGTGATCATTGCTTGTACAGCCCTCTCGCAGTGTCCGGAGCAAGTATGGTGGGTCTGACACACCGGTGTCAATGTCTTCTTTTTTCCATTTCCAGGAGTGTAGTTACATACGATATTGCACTGCCTGTGTTATTCCGAATTACGATGCAAAGTTTCTTCGGACATGCATGCATGTCCGAAGGAACAGACACTGTGGCAACTACAGCCTTTATGAAATAAATGAAATGTACTCGCAGTTGCGAAGATGGATAATCATCAGCCATGTAATGGAATGACGACAATAAAAAATTATGCTGGACCAGCACTCGAACCCGGATTTCCCGTTTATCGTTAGCGGTCGCCTAATCATTTGGTTATCCAAGCACGAGTTACGGCCAGACCCAAACCTCCGTAAGTTGTCAACAATGTATCTACAACATGCACTCGTACAAGCATTATATACATATTCCCGTACAGGAGAGATGTTTTACTTGAAAGTCGCTATCCCGGTGTCGGCGGATAAAAACGATATTGCAGTTCCTATGTCATTCAGAATTACGATGCAATATTCATTCGAACGTGCATGCATCCCATATGGTAAGGCGACAACTCACGAAAAGCGAGAAATCCGGGTTCGAATCCTGATCGGCACAAATTTTCATTGCCGTCATTCCATTACACAGCTGATGGTTATCCATATTCGCAACTGCGAAACATTTCATACAAGACGTTATAAGTACTGAAAACTGGATAAAGCCGGAGATAAGTTCAGCCGAAATTTTTGCGAAGGACCTAACGATGTTCTGAAAGGATGGGCTGAATACAATAGACGATGGCGTGTTTGTTGCTGTTAGTAGTAGTTTATCTTGTAGCAAAGGTGAAGTAGACAGTTACTGTGAGTTGGCATGGGTAGAGGTTATTCTTGGCAACCGAAAAAAAAAAAAATTGGATCCTGTTACCGACTTCCGAACTCAGATGACACAGTTGCTGAAAGATTCAAAGAAAACTTGAGTGTAATCTTAAAAATGTACACGGCTCATACAATTACAGTTGGTGGTGACTTTAATTTACTCTCGATATGTTGGCGAAAATACATGTTAAATCCGGAGGTACCGATAAAACATCATCCAAAACGGTGCAAAACGCATTCTCTGATTATTTCGAGCATTTATTTCATGAATCTATTCGAATAGTAAACGGTTGTGAAAAGCATATTTGACCTCTTAACAACAAATAAACCTGAGCTAATAACGAGTATCAAAACGGGTAGAGGTATTAGTGGACACGGGATTGTCATAGCGAGACTGAATACCATAATCCCAAAATCCATCAAAAATAACCGTAAAATATATCTATTCAAAGAAACAGCTAAAAACTGGATTGAAGCCTTCCTAAGACACATTCTCCGCTCCTTCCAAATTAACAACGTAAATGTAGACCAGATGTACCTTGAATTCAAAGAAATAGTATCGACAGCAATTGAGAGATTTATACCAAATAAATTAATAAACGACGGCGATGATCCCCCATAGTACACCAAACAGGTCAGAACACTGTTGCGGAAATAACGAAAAAAGCATGCCAAATTTAAACGAACGCAAAATCCCCAAGATAGGCGATCCCTTACAGAAGCTCAAAAGTATCGCGGACTTAAATGTCTCGAAACCTGGCAGAAAATCTAAATAGATTCTGGTCGTATCTAAATTACGTTAGTGGCTATACACAATCAATCCCTTCTTTGCGAGATAGCAATGGAAATACTGTCGATGACAGTGCTGCTAAAGCGGAGTTACTAAACACAACCTTCCGAAATTCCTTCACCAAAGGAGACGAAGTAAATATTCCAGAATTCGAATCACGAGCAGCTGCCAACATGAGTAACTTAGAAGCAGATATCCTCGGATTAGGGAAGCAGCTCCAACCACCTAATAAAAGCAAGTTTTCCGGTTCAAATGGCTCTGAGAACTATGGGACTTAACATCTGTGGTCATCAGTCCCCTAGAACTTAGAACTACTTAAACCTAACTAACCTAAGGACATCACACACATCCATGCTCCGGACTGAACCGCTAGACCACCGCGAAGTTTTCTGGCCCAGCCTATGTACCAATTAGATTCCTTTCAGAGTATGCTGATGCAATAGCTGCGTACTTAACACTCATACAGAACAGCTCGCTCTACAACAGATCCGTAGCCAAAGACTGGAAAGTGCACAGGTCATACCCATATTCAAGAAAGAAAATAGGAATACTCCACTAAACTGCAGGTCCATATCATTAACGTCGATATACAGCAGGATTTGGGAACATATTTGTTTTCGAACATTATGAGTTATCTCGAAGAGAACGGTCTGGTGACACATAGTCAACACGGATGTCATTGTGAAACCCAACTAGCTTTTTACTTACACGAAGCGTTGAGTGCTATCGACAAAGAATTTCAAAATTTCAAATTGATTCCGTATTTGTAGATTTCCAGAAGGCTTTTGACACCATACCTCACAAGCGGCTTGTAATCAGACTGCGTGCTTATGGAATATCATCTTAGTTATGCGACTGGATTCGTGTTTTCCTGTCAAACTAGTCACAATGAAATGAATACCCCTAGCTGCACAAACGCGTTAATATAAGTCAACGGGAACAGTTGAAAATGTGTGTCCTGACCAGGACTTGAACCGGGTATCTCCTGCTTACATGGCAGACACACTATCCATCTGAGCCACCGAGGACACAGAGTAGAGTGCGACTGCACGGACTTGTCTCTGTCACGCTTCCCGTGATACCCACATTCCCGACTTTTATTCATAGTGCCCCTGCTCATTACACTCATTACTTGCAGCTCGCTGCCGATTCCTGTAAGAGTTCGGGCACTGTTTGTGCATCCACACAGAAGAAGAATGTCAAATGGCCGGTGAGCCTTAATTATATATACATGAAGATGGTACTATCTTCATATATAAACTAGTCACAGTTCTTAGTAACTGACGGAAAGTTAACCAGTAAAACAGAAGTGATTTCTGGCGTTTCCCAAATAGGCTCTCTGCTGCTCCTTATCTACATAAACGATTTAGGAGACAATCTGAGCAAGCGTCTTAGGTTGTTTTCAGATGATGCTGTCATTTACCGAGTCGCAAGGCCTCTATACCCAGAGTGATTATCGTTATACATATCCGCTTTTTCAAAAAAAAAAAAAAATAAAAGTGTGGTAGTAATGTTTTTACTGAAATCTATTACAGTACTCAGATATAAACTGACTGTCGAAATTAATGAGTTTAAACTGACAGAATCTTACTGGATTGTTACAGCCTTTCAATCTTCATTATTATTTCATTTAAAAAATAATTCAGTCCACGGTAGTAGATACATTGTGAAGACGTAGTTACTCAAAAAGTTGGATTCCGTACTACTGAAATAATAAGTTGTTTGATAATTATTGGTGTAACTTGGAGTCCAAAAGAGTTTATTTGAATTTTTCATACTGTCGTCAAACGGTCTCAAATTTTCGTCAGACGATATGGATGGTAAGATGGTACAGTGTCGTGAGGATTGTAGAAAGGTTGGATGGACCATGTGGAAGTTGGCGGATTCAGGACTAGTGGTGGACGTCTACGGCAATAGCCTCTGAGACCATGATGGGAACGGCTCACCAGGGCCATATAATAAGACTGATTGTGACATGAAATGATCAGATGACGATATCAATGGTGGCCTGTGAGAAATGAGTTAGTTCCTATTCATTACCATATTCATATAACAGATCTGTCATTTTGGAGATTTGGATTCAGTTCTTTAGATTGTGACATCAATATCACACAGACTTAATCACAGTACAGTTGCACTTGTGATGTTCATTGACTGTAGGACGCAGTCAAGATGCATATTCGATTGCGCCACAACACACTTCACGTGTTCATCCTACACAAGTTAGCATCAGTTTTGTTGCAACAATTCCAGAGCATTCAAACACATTGTCAAAATGCAATGTTTTTTTATGCCGTGACAGCAATCGTGGTTTATGAATTGAGAACAAATCACATAACATGACACTGAATTGTGCATTCATGTGAGAATCACATTACATATTTCTTGTTTGCAAAGTTCAAACCTCCGCTACGAATTAAGTATATGGCAATAGTTTGTTCTTAAACATAATTTTTGTCCATCGTTGTTCAATGTATTTTACACAAGGAAGAGATAAATGCACCGAAAACAACAAACACTACATTGAATGGACACTTCGTGCACAAATTCATGTGGATCCACTGCTTCCAAATTTCCTTTGGGTTCAGACTGTTCTTCATTCATCAACATCATTCACCACAAATACAACATAACATACAACAATATTCATAATGATTGAGAGTTTAGCTCTCTAACTATTTAGCAATGACTGTACTTGCTTTGCAGTAGGGCTCATGTCTGAGCTTGTATACACCCATGTCATGATCCATTAGCCAGTAGCAAGGCGATGAGTTTTGACTGCATCTTAGTAACTACCCACAACTGTGAAAAGACATCACAAAACCTTACTGAATATCCTTTGTATACTAACAAGTTAGATTAGTAGATTGACATTATGTTAAGGTGAAGTCAAATTGGATTTTTACTTAAGTATATAATCAGTACAATTCTAATAATCTTGATCAAAACCCATATTTAACGACAAACAGAGGAATTTAAAGTCAACATAAAAGAAGCATAGATGGATATTGACCTAACATTTATTATTCAAACTGTTGCAATGCAGTCAGCTGCTTTCTAATTAGCTGGTAAACTTATGCTATGTACTCTCCATATTTACATAAGAACAATCTGCATGATCATTTAGATATTGCTTGCAAATATTCCAACACTGAAAGAGGAACCAATATCTAACACTTACCAATTTATAGCTAATTACTCTCACCATTTAATATATAGACAGTTTTATAGTCTTTGAATAGAAACTTAGGTGTAATATCTTTTTAGGCCTTTATGAGGATGCAGTACTTTAATCCTTATACTGGCTTGATATGCCAACAAATATGCACTAGGATTTGGGATATCTATGATTTTATAGGGGCTCGAATACAATAGCTGCCATTCCTTATTTTTATGTTGCGATAACTATGACTTTCAATGGTATTTTAACAGAACTTTAGTCCCACCTTCGTAGCTTAGTCCCTTCTTAATTCGTTTGGTATGTTGCAGTTTCCACTGATGAGCTTTATGCATCAGTGTAATTAGCGTATCACAAATTTTCACCTCCCAGCTCTCGACTTTATTCGATTATTGCGGTAGTCGATTAAGCCACTCGTTCTTTTGTATCCTTATTAACCCTGATGGGTCAGCATAGTCGAAGTGTGTGTCAAATAGTTGCAAGTTTCTTCGAACTGGCGAATGTAATTAACCCACAAAATTTGTTTGTGGTGGCAAAAAGTACATAGAAATCGATTTAGTCCCAAAAAAGAAGTTCAATCGGGTTACTTTCAGGATGATAGCACGATGTGATGATTTCTTTGATATTATTTGCTCGTAAAAACTTTCGTCAACAGTAGCTAATGAAATTAGTAGCATTATCAGACAATAATGCCTGTCGCTTGCGAATGTGTTGAATGAAATCGTTCACCAGCTTGTTAATAATTAGTTAGGTGGCAACCATTTAACGTATTTAGTGAATAAGCCATAAAATTCTACAATGTATTTCATTCCTTCTCTAGCCCAAAGAAGGGGTCCCATCACACCCACACTGTCGACTAGCAGAGATTTGTCTGTTATGATCGAATTCAGAAAATCTTTTGAATCCTGATTGGCACATTGCAACACGGTCGGATTTTCTCTGAACACAGAATAATTCCACAGTGACCACAGGTGATACAGGAATGCCACATTAGTTTTTCTTCGTAATTAGATGGAATACATACAGACCATTATTCGGATTGTGGATGTCCCCTACGGAAAACACTTCTTGATAGAATTAGTACAAAGTAGTAGTAATGTTCTGATTACCTCCAGTGCGAAGCTGTTGAATCACGTGATTCTAACGATAACCTGCCTTCTGTAAGTCGGACAGTTCACTGCACATTTATAAATAGTATTTGCGATAATCTGTGTTCTTCATCAAGAGAATCTGGAACTTGGACATTTGCTCATTAGCATCCTCTATATTCCTCAATCCTTCTGCAAGCCGAGAAAGAATGCTGGCCATGACATTATCCTTTACTTTTACATACACTATTTCAAAACTGCATCCATGTCGGATTAATGTCCAAGATAGTAAACGTGGATGTGACAGCCTACAGATCTGGAGGTAACTAACTATTTTATTTATTTATTTTTATTTTATTTACACGTCAAGCTCCGTAGGACCAAATTGAGGAGCATATCTCCAAGGTCATGGAAAGTGTCAGTACATGAACTTGCAACATAAAAGTAATAAACAAAAAAAATAAATTTTCATGACCTGAAAAAAGTCAGTCTATAAGTTTAAGTAAACGCTATCAGCAATACAATAAGAATCAGTTTAATTTTTCAAGGAAGTCCTCGACAGAATACAAGGAGTGACCCATGAGGAAACTCTTCAGTTTCGATTTGAAAGCGTGTGGATTACTGCTAAGATTTTTGACTTCGAGTGGCAGCTTATTGAAAATGGATGCAGCAGTATACTGCACACCTTTTTGTACAAGAGTTAAGGAAGTCCGATCCAAATGGAGGTTTGATTTCTGCCGAGTATTAACCGAGTGAAAGCTGTTTATTCTTGGGAATAAACTAATATTGGTAACAAGAAACGACAATAAGCAATATACATAATGAGAGGCCAATGTCAAAATACCCAGACTCGTGAACAGAGGTCGACAAGAGGTTCGTGAACTCACACCACTTATTGCCCAAACCGCCCGTTTCTGAACCAAAAATATCCTTCTAGAATGGGAAGAGTTACCCCAAAACATAATACCATACAACATAAGTGAATGGAACTAAGAAAAGTAGAATAATTTACGTGTCGAAGTATCACTCACTTTTGATACCGTTCGAATAGTAAAAATGGCAGTATTAAGTCTTTGAACAAGATCCTGAATGTGGGCTTTCCACGACCGCTTTCTATCTATCTGAACACCTAGAAATTTGACCTGTTCAGTTTCACTAATCATATGCCCATTCTGTGAGATTAAAACGTCAGGTTTTGTTGAATTGTGTGTTAGAAACTGTAAAAACTGAGTCTTACTGTGATTTAACATTAGTTTATTTTCTACAAGCCATGAACTGAGATCATCTACTGCACTATTTGAAACCGAGTCAATGTTGCACACAACGTCCTTTACTACCAAGCAAACAGAAATATTTTAGAGTTATCCATAATACTAGAGGGCATATCATTTATATAAATAAGGAACAGGAGCGGCCCAAACACTGATCCCTGGGGCACCCCGCACTTGACAGTATCCCACTCAGATCCCTCATCACAGCCGTTATCAACATTGTAAATAATGATCTTTTACTGCCTGTTGCTAAAGTAAGAGGTGAACCAATTGTGAGCTACTTACCTTATTCTGTAATGGTCCAACTTCTGGAGCAATATTCTGTGATCAACACAGTCAAATGCCTTAGTTACATCAAAAAATACGACAGGCGTTCGAAACTTTTTGTTTAGCCCCTCCAGTACCTCGCAGAGAAAAGAGAATATAGCATTTTCAGTTGTTAAACGACTTCTAAAACCGAACTGTACATCTGATAGCAAATCGTGTGATATAAAATGATCAATTAACCTTACATACACAGCCTTTTCGATAACTTTTGCAAACACTGATGGCATAGAAATAGGTCTAAAATTATCTACATTATCCCTTTCTCCCTTTTTATAAAGCGGCTTTACTACTGAGTACTTTAATCGCTCAGGAAACTGGCCATTCCTAAAGGAAAAAATTACAAATATGGCTAAATACAGGGCTAACATGTGCAGCATAGTACTTTAATATTCTGCTAGACACTCCATCATAACCATGAGAGTCCTTAGTCTTCAGTGATTTAATTATTGACTCAATCTCACTCTTGTCTTTATCACAGAGGAGTATTTCAGACATTAATCTCGGAAAGGCATTTGCTAAGAAATTTATATGATTTCCCATAGAAACGAAATTTTTATTTAATTCACCAGCAATGCTCAGAAAATGATTGTTAAATACTGTACATATATCTTATTTATCAGTAACAGAAATATTACTGCAAACTGACTTTATATCATCAACCTTGTGCTGCTGACCAGACACTTCCTTCACAACTGATCATATGGCTTTAATTTTATCCTGTGAATTAGCTATTCTATTTGCATACCACATACTCCTTGCCTTGCTAATAAAATTTTTAAGCACCTTAAAATACTATTTGTAATGGGCCACTGTTGCTTGATTGTGACTACATTTTGATATAATTCCCACTTTGTTCTACATGATATCCCACTAGTTAGCCACCTGGGCTGTCCATTACTGCTAGTACCCCGTTTAGAATGTTGTAATGGAGAGCAACTCTCAAAGAGCATGAGAAATGTGTTAAGGGAAGCGTTGTATTTATCATCTATATTATTGGCACTATAAACATCTTGCCACTCTTGTTCCTTGACAAGTTTTAAAAAACTCTCTTTTGCTGTTGGATTAACTTTCCTATGTAGTTTGTAATTAAACATGACATTGGTTTGAGTACAAAATCTTTTTAGTGTTAGAATTTGTGCATAATGGTCTGAAAGGCCATTTACCCTTTTACTAACAGAATGCCCATCTAGTAATGAAGAATGAATAAAAATATTGTCTATGACTGTGCTACTGTTCCCCTGCACCCTAGTTGGAAAAACACAATTTAGGAGATCTACCAACATCCTTTTTCTTGCACAATCATATACAAAATTAATACTGAAGTCACCACATATAACTACTTTCTGGTACTTCCTACAAAGTGAATCAAGAACCCTCTCTAGCTTAAGCAAAAATGCTCTGAAGTTGGAGTTAGGGGACCTATAAACAATAACAATTAGAAGTTTAGTTTCACTAAATTCAACTAATGCTGCACAACTTTCAAGTATCTGTTCAGTGCAGTGTCGTGATACGTCTATGGACTCAAATGAAATACTGTTTTTTACGTACAGAGCCACTCCCCCCACCCCACAAGGAACTCCTTGAGAAACAGCCAGCTAATCTGTAGCCTGGTAAACGAAGCCTCTGAATTATCAAATTATTTCAGTGGTGCTCTGATATACCAATAATTTCAGAGTTAATCTCTATTAGCAGTTCACTAACTTTATCTCTAATACTTCTTATATTTTGATGAAATATGCTAATTCCTTCTCTACTTGGAAACATTACATCCTCTGAAGGTGAGCCCTTAGTTAGAGGGACTTCCTTTAAGCAGGTATATGTATCAGCTGGCAATCTAAAAAAGGTGCAGCTCTAACAACACCAACTACTACAGGAATTTTTCCGTGAGTGACACCACAACCACCACCACCACCCACTACACTGTCACCTATAAGCTTAGCCAGCCTCCCCTTCCCATACCTATTGAGGTGCAGGCCATGCCTAGTGAAACCCCACCTACTGATAGACCCAACTGGCACCACCGAGATGTGATCCATGCCCTCCGCCATCAGTGCCCTCCCCAGCCCCACATAAACGCGCCTAACAGCCTCTTTAAGGTGAGGCCGATCATGACGCTGAAACAGTTGCACGAAATGCACATTGGTGCCACCAGTTTGAGTAGCTATCTTAACCAAGTCACCACTGACATCATATTCCCCGTCCCTATCGAGACTGTTCCCTGCTCCACCCACTATCACTACCTGATCCTCCTTTGTAAAATTCTTACATAACTGCCCTGTGCTTTCAGTCACCTGAGCCAACCCTGCACTAGGCTTCACAATGCTGGTGACCTGGTACTCACTCCCCAACACTTCCTGCAACTGCTGGCCCACACCTCTACTGTGGGAACTACCTAGCAGCAGAACCTTCTTTCTGCTAGACTTTGCAACTAACCTAGGCCTCCTAATTGCTGAGCACTGCTGCAAGTTCCCTACATTTACAGCTATACGAGGCTCCTCTCCACTCAACTCTGACAGTTGGTCGTATCTATTGCATGTATGCAAAGTAAAACTGTCTGAATATCTCCTCTTCCTAGCTACCTTCTTGCAAACTGCCAGTTCCCATTCCCTACCACCCTTCACCCTCCTCAGCCTATCTAGTTCCTCCTTTGCGCATTGTAACTGCACCTGAAGGGCACAGATCTTACGCTCCTGCTCCTCTATTAACTTGTTTATACCACAGACTCTACATTCCCAGGAGAGGATCTCCGTAAAATGACCACTGGCTACCCCACTGCATTCATCCCAATGAAAAGACTTTGAACAAATCCCACACCGTAATCCACTACTCACAAACCCACGACAGAGCCCACACTTTTCACTCATGGTAAAATTTTACAGTTACTGAAAAAAAACTATATGTCTACGTTACCAAAGTTCAGTTAGACCAGTAGAACTATTTAAGAACTAACAATAATGGTCTCGAAATTCTCTGCCTACTAAGAAAGCCGCTACTTGTATTAATACTACTACAACACAGCCAATACCAATACCAGCAAAATTTCACAAAATTTTTAGCTAAAACCAAAAAATTAAAACGATCACTGTAACACTAAGCGAAGTTAAAACACTGAATGAAAATTTTACTGAAATATTTCACTAGAAATAATAATAAACGTCAGTTGAAAACTAAAGCACGAAATTTACTAAACGACTTCAACACACTGAAAACTCTAAAAAACACAGCGAGCGAACGATTACAAAAGTTTATTAAGTCGTTATTTCGCCACAAACGGAACGCAACACCGCTATTAAATTTAATAACTGTATTACAGAGCACAAATAATTTTGTCAGTACTTAGCTTATAACCGCTACAGCTGTAGTGAACGCCGCAAAATGTAAACACTCTACTGAGGCGCGAGGCTTAGACGAACGACGAAAGCACACTCACAAATAATAGACCTCTCGAGTCAATAACACAGGAAGAAAGACTGAGATTAATGAAAATCCACCAATAAGTTACTTTTACGGCAAATATTAACACAAACTTTAAGTAAATGAAGTCTAAAATTTATAAAATATTAACGAGCTATCTCAATAGCAGTGCAGCACACAGGACGTCACACCCTGACCACAGTAGACTTTGGTATGTGTACCAGCCGGATTACAGCATGTGTGCTCACAGTCTGTCGAGATTGAACTAGCAAATGCTATAACATAGAATTTTGAAATCCCATTCAACTTTCGAATGTGAAACAGAGAGGATCATAATTCATAAGAAGACGCAGCAGTCCTCAGTCTGAATTAAATATTCATATCAGGGTTATACGACAATGGTGCATGCACCAAGGCGCTGTTAATCTGATTCAAAGCGTGCTGGCATTCCAAATTCCGTTGCCAGGAAACATTCCTCTTTAACAAGCTTAGGAATGGCTCTGTGTTTATACCTTGATCAGGAATAAAACTCTGGTAGAATGATGCCAATCATAGGAATCCTTTTAGTTGTTTTTTTGGTCTTTGGAGCTGATGGGCTCTCTATGGCGCCAATCTTCTTTCTGTAGCATAATATGCTTGTTGATGATGTAACATGTCCCAGGAAGTTGATCACAGTGAGCCGAAAAGTTGTTTTCGTAAGATTCACCGTTACTCAGTGTAGCACATTGATATGTGGTTACCATGTTTGAGATACAATCAACAACTGATCCATAAACAGAGTGACAACTTTTATATTGTCAGGACCTAAACTTGTATCAAGTGACAAGATAAAAGACACCAGAATCATATTTGGGGCAACAGGTAAAACAGTAAAACGATAACGCCATCCTGAATAAATAAATGCTGTATATTTTCGTGATTCCGGATCTAGTGGCACCCGCCAAAATGAGGAATGAAAGTCTGCACTAGTTAGATATGTGACTACAGAAAATTTTGAATTAAATCTTCTATATTCCTGGATCTTGTTTGTACCAGCAGTATGATCTTGCTAATTTATCTGGCGTCTAATACCAATTATACATTGCCTCCTGATTTGGCGATAGCCAGCAGTAGATTGTAGTAAGTACTGTAGCAGCATGGTTCCCTAATACCTCGCTGAAGCATTTGCCTGATTTCCTGGTCATGGATGATCTCAACACCGAAGGAATTACATAGTTGCTGTGACAATAGATTTGATGAGGTGTCACATTTAGGTGACAAATATACCATTTAATGATTCCAAGCTTTTCCTCTGATGCCTAGCTGTGCTGTTGTAACAGAGTATATAATTCTGTCTCCTGTGAAGACAAAAGTGCTGTTTACTCCACTGTTTTAGGTTGCTTCTAATGTCAGTCTGTGTACTGTCATCTGTTTTATCTTCATGGCATTATCACAGTTCATTCAATTAATAATCAGTCCTTGGAAATACCTACCAAGGAACTTTTTCTTAACAATCAGGTCAACTGTCATGAAGACTCCACTGTTAATGGAAGAGAGTTTTCCTGACACAATGTCGATTATTGGGTCCATTGCTTTCAGCCAGTGATATCCAAGTATCCAGTTCATGACCAAGTTTGGTGCTACCAGGCATGTGCAACTTGTGCTCCATTGCCCAGGGATAAAAGTAGTCATCTTTATTTTTATGAAACTAGAAGAACCTCCTACATTGCCTAAAACACTATTTCCTGTATTAATTTGAACAATGCCATCAATATGCATTTATGCATGAACCTGTACTGAGAAAAGTGATTACCTCTAAGCCATCTGTGATTACTTTAATGACAAATTAAGGTATACTATTGTAGTGGGTCAAAGAGGGTTCTGGACCATTTTGTTTTTTGTTTATGCTGCTTACATACACCAGAGCAAATTAGCCCCCTCTCCCTTAACCTATCGTTATTCTAATTGATTTATGACATCCTGGAGGTTGATTTATGAACTCCTATGGAGAAACAGTCCTTCTGGGAAACTCTCTGCCCCTTCCCCTCCCCCTCGCCTCTGGGAAATCCACAAACCCCCAACTCCTTGCTGATATGAGCACACTTTTGGTATCAAATAAATTAGATAATTAATTACATTGATCAATTATTGCCCTTTCCCCATCCTGAGAAATCTCCAAGCCCTCCCCTCCCCTGCTTACCCTATCCTATCATCTGGTAATTGGCAGGAAAAAGACTCAGTCTGTACTGGAGAGAAAGGACCTCATGACACAAAATGCGAATCAATGTTAGTAATAACACATTGTTCAATTCAATTTGCATATTTTTTGATCAGTTTGCGGGAGACAGGGCTCACCCTAAATTATTAGAGCCCATGTCTGCATCCCCCATCTCCACTTCCCATGATGTAAAGACTGTAAGCACCAAGGAATAGAGTGAAGTGTGGTATATTAGTCGCTGTTTTGGGTTGACTGTAAGTGCATTTCTCGTCCAGGCACTGCAGGGCACTGAGTGCACATCTGCGTGCCATGGAGTGTCGTAATCACATATCATGATCTGAATACCACCGACCCCAGACCAGAAATCGGCGTCCTTCTATAGGCATATCTGATACCTGGGAAATCACCTCCATTCTCTTTAAGGTCTCTACTTCTGTGCCTCAAACTCATAGGCCAACACGAGGTGCCTACCCATTCAAGAGACCTCTATTTGTTCTCATGGCCCCCAAAAAATACATCAGATGGCGGCATTCCTTTGTAAAATCACAGATTTGCTACCTGTCTCTATCTTTCTCAAATGGTTACTTCCTGTTTGTGTGAACACATGCATGAACCAACATATCCAAACAAGCAGACAGAAATTTTCACCCCTCCTCAGAATAATGTATCCTATTGGTTAATGCTGGAGAAAAAGGGAGAGCTGGCAAAAATGGCGAGAAATAGTCAAATTAATTGCATAACAATTTTAAAGGGTGAAATAGATAACTTAATACACACACCACCATCTTGCAATGATACTTCTCCATAATAAAATATGTTTATAACATTTGAGAATCATGTGAAAAGTTTTTGCAAATTAAATAATTAAATTTCCGCCACAAATAGATTGTAACGCCGGAAATGCAAATCCTCCTACTTCCATCTATTGTACTATAAATTTTTTCCTTATTTTGTCACCTGAAGATATGACATTTCTGTCTCTTTATATATTGTAATTGTTTTAATGTTTGTATATATATATATTTATGCATTTATGGCGATGTATAATTGGTTTGTTTTGTAAATATTATTTGTATTTTTACACTGGGTCTTGCCTAGGGAAAACTATGCTATCGAACGATTACATCAATACGTCATATGGAGAACCAAAGTGTTTAGGATCTTTGGTAGTGTTAACTCTGCCTCGTGGAGCGCGGGCAGAGCAGGGAGAGTATGGCTGGAATAGGGCGTTGGAGCAGGTGTGTTGTGTGACGTTCCCGCGAGTTGCCGCGCTTTCGAGGTTTGGCAGCATGTAATTGCGCTCGACTTGCTATGATAGTTTCTGACACGGTGTCGCGGACGGGAAGCATTAGCTGGCGCACACCAAGAGCCCGTTTCGCCTGGTGACCATGTCGAGAAGAAGGCGCGCCAATGTCCAGCTTCTGCAACAGCGATGGCCGACAATGAATGACTGTCGCCACCTCCCTGATCGATGACTGCAAACCTTCAATCAACCAACAAGGAAGACTAAAAGCACGTAAATTTTTAGAACTGTATGGCAGACCTCAGCTTTTCAAACTATTTCAAAATTACAGCAATGTAGCATGAACCTTTGTTACTCATTGTCCCAATTGCATTACCAAGCAGGGTCCCTTCCTTTTCCGGAATGAACCCGAGTGTCGTTGAAATTCAAACGCCAGCATTAAAGTAATATCATTCCATTTCACTGCTTTAATTTAAAAATTCAGTTAAAGTATTCATAGCTGGCTACAATATTTAGATTACACAAGCACAAATTGAGAGTGCGAGTTTTGTTACCATATTTTAGCTTACCTGTGACTGTAGCCCAGCTTGGTACATACTAAATTTTACTACTGTTAATTGTTCAGAATCATTTAATTCAAGTTCAAAGTTAAATCTCTTATTTCTAAATTGCGTAGATTCAAGTAGCTTATGAAATGATTGTTGAGG
Source organism: Schistocerca nitens (assembly GCF_023898315.1). Lineage (NCBI taxonomy): Eukaryota > Metazoa > Arthropoda > Insecta > Orthoptera > Acrididae > Schistocerca > Schistocerca nitens. Next base: position 802,248,448 of record NC_064617.1, on the reverse strand, counting down.
TAGCCCAAGACTAACCTTATTTTATTGAATTTGGTAGTGCTTCAGAAAGAAAGTTAATTATTAATTTCAGTCACTAAATTAACTTTCAATTTTCCGGTTTTATTAATTCTTTTGCTAAATTAAGTCAGTGTAGCGAAATTTATTACTTCTGAAACATTCAGTTTTCACACAACACGTGTCAACCTTCAGTTGCCACGCTTTTAGCGCTAAATATATGTCCATTAATCTTTCATTTTCAGTTATTATAGTAGTTGTCCACAGGACTGGCGACCGTAATTTTCCCCAAATCTCAAATATCTAATTAACGCCAATTAATTGTTAACATAACGACCACACATTTACTTTCTTTATTAACTTTACCCCTTTTCAAAATTAATTTCCACCAATTTCATTTGCATTTTTCCTTTCATTTAGATGTAACCCTTTCCTCCCTCTTTACAGACAAATTAACTTCGGTGACGATTGCTTTTCCCAAATCTCCATTAGGTACACACGGTTAAATTTTTCACTGTCATTAAGGTTGATAAGTGAGGGGGAGGTTACAAGATCATAGTGCTCAATATATCCAACGTCTTGTATGCACCTACATCTGAGAGCACAAGCACCCGTCTCCACCACAATGTTTCTGCTAAACATCTCTGGTGAAAAGAATCTTCAGATAGCATACATTCTCGATCATGAGTTGTGGCAGAGCCGATCGGAAGAGCCCCACTCATGCATCAACCATGCCAGCAGTTGCATGCATATCTACAGGTATCCAAATGCTGACTGCACCAGACACTCAGAGGCCAGAGAGACTGTCACAATGACCACACAGTTCAGCACTTAATTAAGCTATAATTTTAAAGCAGTGTTGTTTCTAATATATTAGCTGTGTGGAATGTAACACTGCTAATATTCCAGTGCAGGAAATAGATTTCCAACAGCTGACATACATTCACCCTGCAAGTTTTCTGTTCCACTCACTAGGGTGAGAAACTTTTAAAATGATAGAACTACTACCTTCTACAACAAAGGAAAAAAAGCATAGATTCTTTGTGATACATGTACTATATACCTTTGAGGAGTGGTGTACGAGCCATCGTTCACGTCCGATTACAATTCACAAATTATGCACTGCTCACATCAGTGCTATGAAATAATTGTCAGCAATGGAAAATGCATGGAATTATGACATCTTATGAGGAAATAGACAAAAACATAGCAGTGGTGTCTGACATATGAAATTATGCTCCATGCTGCAGTAATTTGATGAAAAGAATACAGTCTCTTTCAACACAACAAATGTCATGTATATGCAGGGATTGCAGTATCTCATGATCATCTGTCACTGACTTAGAATCACTGCAGTTATAAAACTGAAGACTCGATTTATGTCCAAGATGTGGCAGGGAAATGGAATACTTCACCTACATCTTCATTCATCTGGAGGAGGGTGCTGAAATAGGTTTTCCATCGGTTTGGTAGATATTATTCATAACACATGCATGTTAGATATAGGTTATGTGCAAGAATTTTCCTGCACCAAGCAGACATGTAAGTACTCCTTAATTCTCCCAAGTAACGATAATTTAGTGATATGAAAACCCGTGTATGCCCCACTTTCTTCTATCTTCGAAAATAACTCACATAGAAGGGAGGTATCGACATTTCTTGTGAGACATTCGAAGTGTGTGGACAACTACATTTCTGTCTCGGATTGGGAAAGGGGAATTTTTTTTTTTAGCTGGTGAGTCAGTGTCGGGAGTGGAATTATAGTTAGAACTATACATCCAAGTCATGCCAGCTTGTCTCACAAGTGCCACAGTCAGTGGCAGGGGCAGTCATGGGGCTCGGCAAACTGGAAGCCTCTGCTTACCCTCATGTACCTGTCAGGTACAAGGAATGCTCCTACCTGTTGGCTCTTGGCCACAGCCATGGGGACAAGTCACAGTGGTGGCACTCACAGTGTCTTCTGAATGGCTGAATTGTCAACTAGCCTGTATGCTAGTTGAGTGGCAGGAGAAACAGATATGTGTGTTGCACAGAGAAGATTCAATATGCGAGTGTTTGCAATGGGCTATTATTCTCCCATATAAATTTATTGGTTGACTACTTGGTGGTCATTGTGACAGTCACTCTAGCCTCTGAGTGTCTGGTGGAGCCAGCGCGTGGATACCTGTAGATCTGTGTGCAGCTGCTGGCGTGGGTAATGTGTGTGTGTCTCTCCCTTTTAGCACCATGCGGCCCCCGAAATCATCAGGCAGCACACACTTCATGAACCGAAGTGTGTGCAAGTGGAAGGTTCTTTCGCCAGATATGTTTAGTAGACATGGTGGAGGCGAGTGCTTCACAGCTGTAAGCGCTGTAGGTGCATACAAGCACTACAATCTATTTGTGGCGACTATTTAATTACTTAATTTGCAAAATGTTTGCATGTGGCTCTCAAACATTGAAAAAATGTTTTGTTACGAAGAAGAGGTATCGACATTTCTTGTGAGACATTCGAAGTGTGTGGACAACTACATTTTTGTCTCGGATTGGGAAAGGGGAATTTTTTTTTAGCTGGTGAGTCAGTGTCGGGAGTGGAATTATAGTTAGAACTATACATCCAAGTCAAGCCAGCTTGTCTCACAAGTTTTAAGAGATCTATTTGACTCCTGTACATTGTTAAGCAATTAATTTGATAGGGTAGTGCAAATGGACTATTTCTCACCATTTTTGGTATCGCAATCGCCCAACTCTCCCTATTCCCAAGCTTTAGCCAATAGGAAGACATAATTCTGAGGATGGATGAAAATTTCCATATGCATGTTCGGATACATTGGTTTGTGCATGTATTCACACAAACAGGAAGTAAGCAGTTAAGAGAGACAGAGACAGGGAGCAAATGTGGAATCTTCCAATCAAGGGAAAGCCGCCACCTGACACTTTGTTTGGGGGCAATGAGAACAAATGGATATCTCTTGAATAGGTAGGCACATCATGTAGGCCTAGAGGTTTGAGGCGAAGAAGTGGCAATAGGAAGCAGCGACCTTACAGAGTATAGAGGTGGTTTCCCAGGTATTAAATACCAAAGGATGTCTATTCCAGTCCATGGCCGGTGGTATTTACCGCCCAGAGGACAGACACACGCACGGGCGACCCAAAATGACATCTCATATACTGCACTTAATTCTACACAATGCTTACAGTTTTATCATCATGGGAAGTGGATGTGGGAGCTGCAGACATGAGATCTAACTAGATGGGGAAGCCCTGTTTCCTGCATACTGATTAAATAAAGAATACGCAAATTGAATTGAATAGTATATTTCTATTGGCAGTGCTCTGAATTTTGTATCATGGGATCCTTCCTTTCCAGCACAGACTCAGTCTTTTTTCTCGCCAATTTCTAGGTTTGAGAGGGGAGGGGTGAGGTTGGGGGAGGGAAGAGCTGGGGTATTTCAATGAATTTGATATCAAAAGTGTGCTTATATCAACAAACGGGAGAGAAGGGGTTTCCCAGAGGGGAGGGGGAATCATGGGGGATTTCTCAGAAGGACTGATTACCCCCATGGAGTTATAAATCAATTAGTATAACAACAGGTTAAGGAGAGGGACTAATTTGCTCCTGAATGTATGTTTGCCCCTAAATGTATGCAATCGATACAAACTAGCCCAGAACACTCTTTGTCCCAATACTTACTATGAGAGTCATATCTGTATGGATTAGGATCTCATGCTAGTTCTTCTCCAATATTCTCACCATCATCGTACTCAGTCTTTGGGTGTTCTTTTCACAGCCCCTCTCACAGCTCTCAACCAGCATCTTGAGGCTACATGAGGTTGTATGTAGTTTAATGGTCCTCGAGGAGCAGCTCGTGACCTCTACTACAATCACTGGTTGGTTTCGCCAGTCTACTATTGTGGTTAACAGGTGTAATGTTATTAATGAGATGGTCCCACATTTTGCTGATAACCTGAACAGATGCTTCTTTCATTATGTTTATCTCAAAATGACTTGCTGTGATAGTTCTCATTTCATGAATTATTATTGTTGTTATTCTATTGCTTCCCAAATGAATGGTTTGGAGCATCATGTCCGGTTCCATTCATGTTCAGCCTAACGTGATTCTTGCCACTGGATTGGTTAAAGAGAGTTAGTTCAATTTTGACTGTCTGTTGACTTGAATTAGATACCCTGGCTTTAGAATTTTCATATAACATGTCAGTGTTGTCATTCACAGACAAAAATTCTTCCAAGTGTGTATCATTGGTGTGATTGAGTTACTCTCTAATATCTATGAGTAGCTTAGCTTCCAAAATATGCCCTAGATCCTTAGGCGAGATTGATTCTGTCCAGTAACATGTTTTATTGATATATTTTTGAAAGTTTTTTTTTAATTCCACTGCTTTGTGTTAAAAGGTTCAGAGCTGAACACTTCTCTTCAGAGTCTTTCTTTCATGGCAGATGCTCAGTATTTAGCTATTAATGCTTTCTGAAATTCTTGGTTTGTATTACAAGGTTTTCTTTCCTCTACCATCCATACTGCACCTCTTCCATGAGTATATCCACCTACATATCCTGCATTTTGGAATTCGGTCCATGTAAGTGGTAATGCACATTTGAATGTTGCATGAACACAGTTTGGTTAATTGTCTTTTTATCTTGAGTGAAGACTTGGAATTGTTGTTGTTGTTGTTGTAGTCTTCAGTCCTGAGACTGGTTTGATGCAGCTCTCCATGCTACTCTATCCTGTGCAAGCTTTTTCATCTCCCAGTACCTACTGCAACCTACATCCTTCTGAATCTGCTTAGTGTATCAATCTCTTGGTGTCCCTCTACGATATTTACCCTCCACGCTGCCCTCCAGTGCTAAATTTGTGATCCCTTGATGCCTCAGAATATGTCCTACCAACTGGTCCCTTCCTCTTGTCAAGTTGTGCCACAAACTCCTCTTCTCCCCAATCCTATTCAATACTTCCTTATTACTTATGTGATCTACCCATCTAATCTTCAGCATTCTTCTGTAGCACCACATTTCGAAAGTTTCTATTCTCTTCTTGTCCAAACTATTTATCGTCCATGTTTCACTTCCATACATGGCTACACTCCATACAAATACTTTCAGAAATGACTTCCTGACACTTAAATCTATACTCGATGTTAACAAATTTCTCTTCTTCAGAAACACTTTCCTTGCCATTGCCAGTCTACATTTTATATTCTCTCTACTTCGACCATCATCAGTTATTTTGTTCCCCAAATAGCAAAACTCCTTTACTACTTTAAGTGTCTCATTTCCTAATCTAATTCCCTCAGCATCACCCGACTTAATTCGACTACATTCCATTATCCTTGTTTTGCTTTTGTTGATGTTCATCTTATATCCTCCTTTCAAGACACTGTCCATTCCATTCAACTGCTCTTCCAAGTCCTTTGCTGTCTCTGACAGAATTACAATGTCATCGGCGAACCTCAAAGTTTTTATTTCTTCTCCATGAATTTTAATACCCACTCCGAATTTTTCTTTTGTTTCCTTTACTGCTTGCTCAATATACAGCTTGAACAACATCGGGGAGAGACTACAACCCTGTCTTACTCCCTTCCCAACCACTGCTTCCCTTTCATGTCCCTCGACTCTTATAACTGCCATCTGGTTTCTGTACAAATTGTAAATAGCCTTTCGCTACATGTATTTTACCCCTGCCACCTTTAGAATTTGAAAGAGAGTATTCCAGTCAACATTGTCAAAAGCTTTCTCTAAGTCTACAAATGCTAGAAACGTAGGTTTGCCTTTTCTTAATCTTTCTTCTAAGATAAGTCGTAAGGTCAGTATTGCCTCACGTGTTCCAGTGTTTCTACGGAATCCAAACTGATCTTCTCCGAGGTTGGCTTCTACTAGTTTTTCCATTCGTCTGTAAAGAATTCGTGTTAGTATTTTGCAGCTGTGACTTATTAAACTCATAGTTCGGTAATTTTCACATCTGTCAACACCTGCTTTCTTTGGGATTGGAATTATTATATTCTTCTTGAAGTCTGAGGGTATTTCGCCTGTTTCATACATCTTGCTCACCAGATGGTAGAGTTTTGTCAGGACTGGCTCTCCCAAGGCCGTCAGTAGTTCCAATGGAATGTTGTCTACTCCGGGGGCCTTGTTTCGACTCAGGTCTTTCAGTGCTCTGTCAAACTCTTCACGCAGTATCATATCTCCCATTTCATCTTCATCTACATCCTCTTCCATTTCCATAATATTGTCCTCAAGTACATCGCCCTTGTATAGACCCTCTATATACTCCTTCCACCTTTCTGCTTTCCCTTCTTTGCTTAGAACTGGGTTTCCATCTGAGCTCTTGATATTCATACAAGTCGTTCTCTTATCTGCAAAGGTCTCTTTAATTTTCCTGTAGGCAGTATCTATCTTACCCCTAGTGAGATACACCTCTACATCCTTACATTTGTCCTCTAGCCATCCCTGCTTAGCCATTTTGCACTTCCTGTCGATCTCATTTTTGAGACTTTTGTATTCCTTTTTGCATGCTTCATTTACTGCATTTTTATATACTCTCCTTTCATCAATTAAATTCAATATTTCTTCTGTTACCCAAGGATTTCTACTAGCCCTCGTCTTTTTACCTACTTGATCCTCTGCTGCCTTCGCTACTTCATCCCTCAAAGCTACCCATTCTTCTTCTACTGTAGTTCTTTCCCCCATTCCTGTCAATTGTTCCTTATGCTCTCCCTGAAACTCTGTACAACCTCTGGTTCTTTCAGTTTATCCAGGTCCCATCTCCTAAAATTCCCACCTTTTTGCAGTTTCTTCAGTTTTAATCTACAGGTCATAGCCAATAGATGGTGGTCAGAGTCCACATCTGCCCCTGGAAATGTCTTACAATTTAAAACCTGGTTCCTAAATCTCTGTCTTACCATTATATAATCTATCTGATACCTTTCAGTATCTCCAGGGTTCTTCCATGTATACAACCTTCTTTCATGATTCTTAAACCAAGTGTTAGCTATGATTATGTTGTGCTCTGTGCAAAATTCTACCAGGCGGCTTCGTCTTTCATTTCTTAGCCCCAATCCATATTCACCTACTATGTTTCCTTCTCTCCCTTTTCCTACACTCGAATTCCAGTCACCCATGACTATTAAATTTTCGTCTCCCTTCACAATCTGAATAATTTCTTTTATTTCATCATACATTTCTTCAATTTCTTCGTCATCTGCAGAGCTAGTTGGCATATAAATTTGTAATACTGTAGTAGGTGTGGGCTTCGTATCTATCTTGGCCACAATAATGCGTTCACTATGCTGTTTGTAGTAGCTTACCCGCATTCCTATTTTCCTATTCATTATTAAACCTACTCCTGCATTACCCCTATTTGATTTTGTGTTTATAACCCTGTAGTCACCTGACCAGAAGTCTTTTTCCTCCTGCCACCGAACTTCACTAATTCCCACTATATCTAACTTCAACCTATCCATTTCCCTTTTTAAATTTTCTAACCTACCTGCCCGATTAAGGGACCTGACATTCCACGCTCCGTTCTGTAGAACGCCAGTTTTCTTTCTCCTGATAACGACACCTCTTGAGTAGTCCCCGCCCGGAGATCCGAATGGGGGACTATTTTACCTCCGGAATATTTTACCCAAGAGGACGCCATCATCATTTAATCATACAGTAAAGCTGCATGCCCTCGGGAAAAATTGGCAGTGTTTAATTAGCTTCTCCTTCATACACAGTGTTGCATAATCATATGCCACCTCCTTGCTAACGGTGCTGGCAGTGACGCATTTGGTTGTAAGTCTGTTACCAAAAACTTTGACAATTAGACATATACATAATTGTCTTGAATCACTTCTCTGATTGTTGAAAGTTTGAGATTCATTCACTCAACGTGATGGTGGACTGCAGATTTCCACTGGGCAGAGTCAACACCCAGTCGGGTTTTAACTTCATGTATACTATTAAAAAATTCTTTTCTTACATGTTCTTTACTGGGCTTCATTTCCTCAACTACCGTTTTGACTTTCTTCTGTACTGTATTTGTCAGTTGTTCATCCTTTTCAATGAGCCATGACACCTGGAAATTGATTGGCTTGCCATTTCAGTTGCTTGGATATTTATTTCTCTTGATCAATAGATATTTGGTCGACAAATGATCGACAGTTTCGCTTAAGGTTCCCTGATGTCAGATACTTAGCTCTTAATACTTTCGATTTCCAGAGGCAAGTTTATGTGCCTCAGAAAATTCATTTCATATGGTAATGCAGTTTGACTATTAGCAAGATTCTTTTTCGTTGGCGTTTCTTTCACTAGAAATGGAAAGTTTTTTATCTTCCGTAACAACAAAGTAATCGGATCGCATGCTTACTACCTTGTCGAGGACTGCTCTACCTCTTCCACCACCTCCTGAATGTTCAGTTCCTCTCGTTTGGCCACTTTGAGTTGATATCTCGTCTTTACCATAATAGCGTTAATCTACTTCTGTAACTGATGAGTCCACTCTAAGCCACTAGTAATAATTACTAACAACCTGTATGATACCCTTTAGCACATTCACTTTCAATTATATCCGTTTGTATTACATTTACCAGAGACCAATGTAGCTGGTAACATTATGTGATTGCCTTATCATTTTAAATCATTCACTAATCGAGCAGTCGCTCGGCAACAGCTACAGTTAGCAAATAATGTTGCGAGAATGTAAAAGGTGAACGACCTGTGACGTAACTTGTTTATTGTCGAAGCGCCGTCAGAGATGCAGTGAGTTATTGACTTTGAGAACCGCGGCGCGAAAAACGGACAGAAGAAGAACACTTTTACACATTTTTTTTTTTTTTTTTTTTGATGTAGAGCTATTCGCGATGAACGGTTACTCACTCTTCTCTTGTCTCTTGTAACTTGTGTCGGACGCGCATGTCTTGCCGCCGTATTATTATCGTTAAAAATAATATTGTTTTAGTGTACAGAAAATGTGTAATACTAAAAGTGCCTAGCAGTAGATTTATTGTGCGACGTGTATGTGAAAACGTCAAAGGAATTGTTTTCATTACGAGAAGTGCCAGTCAAAACGGCATCCATGTTAAATCCTTCATTGCAGTGTAAGTTCGTCTATTAATTGCCATAAATTCAGAGTTAAATGGAACTGGTGTATGGACTATTTATTTAATATAGAATGTATGTCTCACTCCTTCATGAAGTTATTTAATTTTCTTTATGTTTCTGCCAAATAGAGAGTTCACAGTCACGAATTCTTTCGTCGAAATCGGACGGAAGTTGTATGCGGCGAAATATTTTCTCCGCGCCATACTCTACTGGTAAATGCATGATAAACTACGGTCCCTTAGGAAATTCATGTTGAGCTATCCAAAAATAATTATATTTTGAATAGGCATTTACTCTCCTCTGCAATGCAACTTCCGACTGATCAGACGATCAAACAAGAAACAGCCGCACACGGCTGGCGTTCGCAAATATGTTTCCACCGCTGATTATAGCTATATGTTACAGCACAAAAGTAAACATATTGTTATAATTAGCGACTACGAACGGGGACATTTATAACTGTATGTTTATGTATACACATTACGCAAACATATCGTTATAATTGGCGCCCGAACAGGGACGCGAATTAAAAAACAAAACAAACAAAAAACTGAAAGGAATAAAAATTTATATAAGATACGCATTGTGGGAATATTCATAAAGAATTGTAGCTAATCTTGTGCTTTTTATTTGTTACATGGCATCAAACACCATCCAATAAAATTTCCATTGAGCGAAAGAAACGAGATATTCAGAGTACATTACGGAAGAGAGATTATTTTTTTGGAACCGAATTTGTGCGAAAATCTAGTTGCAACGCCCAAGGCAGTTATCAGTAACGTAAGTGAAAATTTCGTTAGCCGTAGCCAAGCTTCCTTAATTTCAGCCGACATTAATCAATTTGTGACGATCTTTAGTAGTTACAGTAAAATTTGCTTTGAATTCAGTAGATTGCAATTAGTAGATTGGTAATTTCTTTAAGTATTGTTTAAGTTACATTGTTGTGCATTGCATATCATTTGTTTTTAAATGTCTGCTGCCTGTTCACGGAGCTGAGCAGCCTTAGTTTTCATTTGTTTTGAACAGTGTGCAGCCATACTTTCTTTACGGTCCAGAATAGTCTCTTGTTCTCGTGACGTGCATCTCCCGACATTCCGATCTTGTGACGTAGCAGTGACAACTGACTCGCAACCGATAAATTACATCTCTGTCGACAGCTGACGGCCGTAGCTCAAACGAACTTCATTGACTTACTGTTTGTAAATAAGTGAGCTATGGCAGACGAAACAATTGTAGAAAGTGAAGTGGGAAATCTTACGGACTTTAGTGCCTCACACCATAATGTTACTGGTACTGAACTAGACAATGCCAGCATAGTTTCTGCCACTAGTAGTCGTAGCCATATACCGGTTACAAGGGAGGCAGGTGAAAGCAATTCAGGGGTAGTGACAGACGATGTATTTAAACAGCTACTGAGTCAAATAAGTCAAATGATGCAGGACGGAAATCGCCAAATGGTGAATTCCATTAAAAATGATATGAAAGACGAAAATAGACAAATGTTAGCCTCGCTTGAAGATAAACTGTCTACAGTAAGCGAAGAAATAAAAACTGTTAGAGAAAACGTAGCCAAAGAAGTAGCAAAGCAAGTTAAGGATGCTGTTTCTCAAATGCGAAGTGGAATAATTTTCGAACTGAATGACACTTTAGCTACCATGCAAAGCGAGGCAGCTGACAACCGAAACGCAACCAAGAATCTTGACTCCACGGTAATCACGGTTAATCACAGATTAGACAGAGTAACTACGCAGGTAGAAAAACTAACCGAGGGAATGTCAAACTTGACTCTGGAAACGGAAACGAAAGTAAAGGAAAGGCTAGATAGTCATGAGAGAGAATTTAGAGAAAAGTATGAGAACTGGATTGCTGGAAAGGACAAATTTGTCGAAGATAAAATTAACAAAGACCTAGTAGAGACTGTGAAAGCAACCACTCTTGGTATCTTGTCAGCTCCTGGAAGCTCCGGAGATACCGTAATGTCTGAACTCGGTAGCATTAGGCGTACCCTTCAGCAAGAATTACCAAATTGGAAGCAAGAGGTAACGGAACAGCTAAATAACCTGAAGGCACAAGTGAGTAGTATTTCCCGAATACAGAGACCGAATTATCCTAACTCTTTAGCCTCAGAGGAAGAATATGAATTATTTCAGCAATTCCGAATACCTGTTGCATCTAATGAACACACTTCACCACCACATATTCCAGTTAGTCACCGAAACCAAGAATCTGACTCAGTAGTAAAAATGATGAAGGAAGAAAGCATGATAAAGCATCGAGTTTTTCAAACCTTTAACCCGGAAAAACGAAATATCCACCCAATTGTTTTTCTTCGTGGGTTCTCTGGCATTTTTCCAAATTCGTGGACTGATAGACAGCGTATCCAATTTGTTACCGGATATATAGGTGGCGAATCGGCAATATGGGGAACCGAAATGGTTGATAAGTGTCGAACATATGAGGAGTTTGAGCACTGTTTCCTCAGCAAATTTTGAAGCGAAGGTGTTCAGAAGCGCCTTCGTAAAGAAGGCTATAATGCAGAACAATTTGACCCCAGGAATAGTAGCCTGAGAAAGTACTTCGAAAAATATCTTGGCAAAATCAGGTATTGGGATAACCCTATCAATAGTAAAGATGTAATTATGATTCTCAAGTCTAAATTACCCATTTCGATTCGTGAAAAGCTGATAGCCATACCAGATGATGATCCAGATACCTTTCTGTCGATATTAGATTCCCTAGACCTGATCTATGAGGACATAAGAGCTAACAAACCGCGGAATACTCTGCACAATGCTTGGCCACAACATTACGAGAGTAAAGGCTACTATGAAAAGCCAGGGAACGGTTACAAAAATAGTAACGATTGGCAAAACGGAAATAAAGGCAATGGGTATCCGCACAAAAGGAATAGACATAATCAACACAACCGATTCAATCCCGTGTATAATACGACTGGTAACCAGTACGGCAATCAATCGTACAAGCAGAAGTTTGGAAACGGTTTCAGTCAAAAAGGTTGGCAACAGCAGAGCGGATCGCAATGGAATGCACCGTACTCGCGCAGCCAACACTCAAATTACGGGCAGCAACAAACAGCTGATAACGCCCACTCATACCAACACTACTCCGCGCCTAGTAAAAATCAAGCGCAGGGAATGCACAGAAACACACAGTTTAACGGCAAACCACAGTGTGAAGGTGGATTTCACAGTAACAATTCCGGAAATCATAATAGTAATAAAAGTCATCAGACCCCGCAAAGGTATTACAATCCCCCTGTATTTTTCGCAAACGCGGAAGACAGTAACACGTATTGGACACCAGAACAAACGCAGCAACATTTTGACACGAGGTTTGTGCATAACAGTAATTTTGTTCCTCAGTGTTTTGACAATTTCAGATTGGTCGAACTTTCTAATGATGAAGGCCAATCAAAACCACACAAGCAGGAAAACTAAGTTCAGCATCTGAAAGCTCCCTAAGAGATGCTGTGAGACAGAATGGGGGCGACCACTTCGACGGAGAGACTAACCATGACGTACTTGTACTGAGATACAATGACGGGATTGACATGAGACAAGAATTATTACAAGAGAAAGAGACGACTGACGGTGATGAACCGATAGATGACCAAGTGCAAGCTATGACAAAACTTCCTATAGCCGGAATTTTGACGACTGTAATCCTAGATACAGGTGCAAATATTAATGCTATGTCCTTATGTTTCTATAAGCAAATTAGTACATTAATTAAAATTCCAACATTACCCGTCCGAGGATGTTCAAGGTCAATTCAATTCCTAAGTGTAACAACACAAGCGCTAGTTTAGACGCCAGAATAAGACAAGCTCTAACAACGTTGACCACCCAAGCCAATTTACGCAAGAAGGCGTAAGACAAACATATTAATAAGGTGTTAACTTATAAAGTAGGCGAAAAGGTCTTGCTAAAAACACACTTTAAACCATCGTTGCTCTTACACAAAAATCGAAAATGGTAAAGTCTTTTTGAGGGACCTTACGAGATCCTTCGTATACCGCATACAGGTTGTTATCTGATTTCTGATCCCGCAAATGGAAAAATAAAAGGGTTATACCATCACTCTGATCTTAAAAAATATCATGCTATGCTTACTTAGAATAAATTACACGACAGTGAGTCTATCTTGCTATACAGCAGAGAATTTAAAATATGTTATCTTGAGCCATAATTTAAGTACAGACAAGCTGATAAATAATAAAAAAAAATTCTTGTTTAACAAAGAAAGTGATCAACTCCATGAACTCTAGTTTTAAGATTTAGTTTTAAGGAGATAATATTTAAGAGAGAAAAATGAAATATAACGCGATGGATGTGCCTAACAAGCCGGTTTCTGCGATATGAAATTCTAAAGAAGTGAAAATAAAACATAGTATGTAAGAAATTTTTTTTTTAAGTTCAAGGAGCAAAGATCGAGAAATGAAATTTATTTTCGTCAAGGACAAGGGTCTCTTGACAATTATTGGTTCCTGAACACACTAAAAAGGAAAACAAGTAACTAGTTTATAAGTCAGCTGTGTCTAGATTAAGTTCTAATGTACACAGAAATCTGGAACAGGTTCATCTCTGCATTAAAATAACGTAATGTTTACGAAGCATGTGAGTTACTTGTAAGTACCAACATGGCCACGAAAGCGCTATCCTTCAGCTAGATAAACAAAGTAGCATTAATTGTAATTGCAATTCGCAGGTCAGATGCATTAAAAGCCATAAGTGAAATAAATACCAAGTATAAGAGCGTAAGTGGCAAGGACAAAGCAATAATGACTTAAGGTCATATATAGAGGTCAATGCAGTGTAGCGCAAGCAGGCGTCAAGGCGAGAATAAAATGACAATGAAACAGCCGGCAAAACAACGCAACTAGTTCTTAATTGGAGCGCGTACGCAGACGTACGGCGCAAAGGAAAATTAATTTCTAAGTCATAAGGAACAAGGAGTTGTTTGCTTGATTTCTTCTTCTATGTACTATTATATATATGTCTTTCCTCTGAATTTGTGTAAATATCCTAACCCGCCTAAACCCGTCCCGTAGACTTGACGTCACAGATTGAGAAATGCGGTTGACGTGGAAGGCTGGCTTGGCATACGATTTTCAAAAGGAAACGCGTGAACGAAATCGGGAAAAGCTAGTTTTGAAATGTCTTTATTTTTCCTTTTAAAGTCAATCCGAGACGCCAACCGAGATCGCGATAAGGAATTTGAATATTTTCTTGAATGGTGTTCTGTTCTCATGTGAGAGGGCGATCAAATGTGGCTGATTGATCCTCACATCTAGTAAAGAGGAAATTTTTTTTGAAATGACAGTGATAACTTTAATGAATCTAATAAATAAAAAGAACGATTCAAATGAATTAAAATAATAATAATAATAATTGCTAACAGATCGGAGAAACTAATTTATTGTGACTGTGAACTAAAAGTATAATTAGTCTTAGAGAAAGATGAAGAACAATGTAAAGCGAGATGTTAAGGTAGTTACCAACAAAGCAACAGAAATTGAAATGGACATGATAATCAAAGCTCTCAATTAGCAAGCTTCAAAGTGAGACAAACTATTTGATTATAAACTGTAAAAAAATTTGTGAACATAGTAGTGTATAAGTAAAGGCTTAAAATGCTGTGGAAGTCTGCCACAGACACGAAGCACTGCATCGTTGTTATAAGTAAGTGATAATTTCATTCACGATGAAGATAAAAAGGGTTAAACGTGCAGATAGGCCGACGGACAGTGATAGTCCGGTTGTGTAACCGAAGGCGGTGATGTGATTACAAGCAGTGCATCGGAAACCAAGTGTGTTAGCTGCTTTGCAAAGTGCGAGCGCTAGCCTATCTTAAAATCTTCAAAATCGGCTGGAAAATGTGGAGACAGGGATGGTTTCAATGGAGTCTCTGTCCCTGGTAATCCTCGTCCCTCCGCACCAGCTCAGCAAACCACAACACCATCGACGCAACGTGTTCGCTTAACCGTGCGCGGAAAAGCTGAAGTACCGCGTGGAGGCTAGTGAGAGCCTCGAGTTGCGATTCAGCTCTAACAATCAGCCTGTGTCAACGTCCATCGACGCAACAAACGCGTTAAATTTAAAGTGATGTACTATCACAGCATTCCCGCTGCAGTTCGACGAAACGGACTTTCCATGAAAGCCGCTCCCAAAATAAAAGACTCTTACATGAGTTCACAACATATCACATACTATGCTAATGTTATATCCCGTGAATGAAATGCGAACAGCCAAACCACACGCGAATAGTGACAAAGTCAAATTCCTATGAATCCCAAGTCCTAAAAGCTTAGATTTTTGGCTAATGGGTATTTATATTTTTTTGTTACATGTAACGTGAGTACGTAACGTGCGAGTGAGACTCGCCCGCCAGAGCTGATGAAAAGTTTTCTACTCGGAGACCGCAAAGTAGCGATCCAACTTCTCAAGGGATAAGCTTCACCTGGAGAAGAATCAAATTTTAACTTACCTGTTAAATACACAAATAATGAAAGCGTAAAAATCATGACAACTAGTGAGCAATGGAAAATGGACACGTATGAGAAATTCCATGTGTGAGAATTATATGTGTATAAAAATGGACATGTGTGAGAAATTCCATGTGTGAGAATTATTTGTGTATAAAAAGATGAATCTTATGTGTTTTCTTTCAGGAGCAAAGAGCCTATGAGCTCTGGACAAGAACTTGAGGCCACAAAGATGGTAGGTATGAACTCTGTAAAAAAAGGACTGTAATGAGTATAATGTATAATGTCCATTGTAAACTTCGTAGATTTACTGCCTTAGTTTTTAAATTTTTTGTGTATCTTTACCTTAAGAACTGTCTTTGTCTATGAATGAGAGATCACCATATTTGTGTAATCCTAATAATCAAATGACAGGAATACTGGGTTTGATCAATGTAACTCTGTAAAGTACTCAATCCCATAATGTTAACGGCGACATGTGAATCTTGGTAATCTCGTTGATTTCCAAGATTCCCATGGAAGCCAATGTAACATTATGTGATTGCCTTATCATTTTAAATCATTCACTAATCGAGCAGTCGCTCGGCAACAGCTACAGTTAGCAAATAATGTTGCGAGAATGTAAAAGGTGAACGACCTGTGACGTAACTTGTTTATTGTCGAAGCGCCGTCAGAGATGCAGTGAGTTATTGACTTTGAGAACCGCGGCGCGAAAAACGGACAGAAGAAGAACACTTTTACACATTTTTTTTTTTTTTTTTTTTTTTTTTTTGATGTAGAGCTATTCGCGATGAACGGTTACTCACTCTTCTCTTGTCTCTTGTAACTTGTGTCGGACGCGCATGTCTTGCCGCCGTATTATTATCGTTAAAAATAATATTGTTTTAGTGTAAAGAAAATGTGTAATACTAAAAGTGCCTAGCAGTAGATATATTGTGCGACGTGTATGTGAAAACGTCAAAGGAATTGTTTTCATTACGAGAAGTGCCAGTCAAAACGGCATCCATGTTAAATCCTTCATTGCAGTGTAAGTTCGTCTATTAATTGCCATAAATTCAGAGTTAAATGGAACTGGTGTATGGACTATTTATTTAATATAGAATGTATGTCTCACTCCTTCATGAAGTTATTTAATTTTCTTTATGTTTCTGCCAAATAGAGAGTTCACAGTCACGAATTCTTTCGTCGAAATCGGACGGAAGTTGTATGCGGCGAAATATTTTCTCCGCGCCATATTCTACTGGTAAATGCATGATAAACTACGGTCCCTTAGGAAATTCATGTTGAGCTATCCAAAAATAATTATATTTTGAATAGGCATTTACTCTCCTCTGCAATGCAACTTCCGACTGATCAGACGATCAAACAAGAAACAGCCGCACACGGCTGGCGTTCGCAAATATGTTTCCACCGCTGATTATAGCTATATGTTACAGCACAAAAGTAAACATATTGTTATAATTAGCGACTACGAACGGGGACATTTATAACTGTATGTTTATGTATACACATTACGTAAACATATCGTTATAAGCTACATTGCCAATCATATTGGTATCAGTAAGTAGAAAAGGAAACAGATTTATGTGGCTTGCCTTTCGTGAATTCAGCGAGCTGCCCTTCGAATTATGCAAGTCCAGGGCTCTGTTTCTGGATTACAACTCAGTAGTTCATCGATTATCCATCAATATTTTAAACATAGCTGCACAACAGCAAAGGTTTCACGTAATAAAATTATAAACAGCCGACCAGTTGCAATGGATAAAGAAATTCTTGACCTAGGTTTAGACAAATATTGTGAGCTCTGCAAGATCCATGAGCTATTTTATAACGTGACAAACCCTAATTCTAGGGCTATATTTTATTTTTGACACATGGATCTATGCCGACAATTGTTAAAACTGCGATGGTACATTAGTCCTTACTAATGTAAAATTTGTAAGTACCAGTCGTCATTATCATACTTCTGTAATGCAAGAGTTCCCTAATTTGTCTTACAATTTATTCTTGGCTTATAAGTTTCATTCTTTTCTAATGTAAGCTATGATGTTTATTGCCCTTAGGTTACCTTCTGAAGAAGACAAATTTATATTCGTCGAAACCTAGGTAAAGAATTTCTTTAACCATTGCAATTCTCCATCAGTTACTGGGCATGAAACAATAAATTTACATGAATTAGTTACTATTCTAAACCAATAAAACGTAAAGAATATTTTTACAATAATATGTGGCAATAAAAGTGTACTATTTTATTTTGGCGTCCGCTCACACGCCGCCACTTTTACATCATCCCTTTCCTCTCCTGTAATAGTTAAGTGTTGACTCAGTTTCTGTATTGTATTTAAATAGTAATGTCTTTCGCAAACTTTATATATATGTTTCAGCATTCTTAAGAACGTAGTACTAATTTTATTAAGACCAAGCGAAAAATGGTTTGGAATGGGCAGGAGCGGCTACACAGTCAGCATACACGCTAGGATATTGAGGCGGGGTAATCTGTTGCTGTAGATGAAGTAACATTTGCGACCGTGTGCAGGCTTGTCGCAGCCGGCTCAGTCTTTTTCCACTTCCATGCTGTGTATTCTTGAAACTGTTACAGGTTTAGTTGAATTGTGAAGAGATAAGTATTGGAGTCAGCCTCACCCTAAATTTCCAAATGAGTCTTCAATTTATTCAGTTGTATTCATAATATTTCACAATAATATTAATGGTGTCGTTTATTCCATATATTTTCACATCCTAGCCGTTCAAATGTAAGTTAACAAAGAGACTGAGAAAATAACTGCTTCCTTTTCACTATGCCGTGAACACAAGAACGTAGCAAGGCACAAAGTTAACGTCGAATCATCATTATTGTTGGCCAGTAGTTTGACACTAAAGAAGTTTGTCGATAAACATTGTTGAATGATACTTTTGCAAACTCACAGAAAAGCTGAATTTACAGTGCTACCGAAGAAGGCTGAGGATTAGATGGGTAGATCATATAACCAACGAGAAGGTACTGAACAGAACTGGAGAGGATAGAAATTTGTGGCACAACTTGAGTAAAAGGAGGAATAGGTTGACAAGACATATTCTGGGATAGCAAGGAATCACCAGTTTAGTGTTGGAAGGAACTATATGGCTAAAAACTGCAGAGGGAGACTAACAGATGAATACAGTCGGTAGGGTCAAAAGGATGTAGTTTGAAGATCTATTCTCTTATTAAGAGGCTTTTACAGGACAGAGTACAGTAGAGAGCTGCATCATGCCATTCTTTGGACTGAAGATCACAGTAACAACCATATTTATTTATTTTGAAAATAAAACCGCTTCAGCTCTAAGTACTTTATTTGTGGGCACGACGAATTTTACAACATTTTAGCTGCATCATCAGGCGCAGTCTGTACAAAGAAATAGACAAAAACTCATGTAAGGCAAGAAACAGAACTAAAATCAAGAGGTATACAGAATGAACACACTAATAAAATCAAGTCATGTTCCTACATGAAAAAAGAGTGGGATGATCCAGCGTGAAATAGTCAACAATTTTTACTGAGTAGCGGACGTCAATCGTAAAGTAGCATAAAACAACATAGAACTCTTCCACTATAAGTTCCCGTGATACCTGGAAAGGACAAAAGCTAAAATAAGAACTTGCTAATAACAAACTATCTGGTATGTAAAAAACTAATAAATTCCACTCATTATGCTACCGGTATTTGCCGAGCTAACAGATCCCCATATACTGTAAAAGTGACCAAAAAGCGACCTATATGATCACCTATGGGATTATGTGAAATTAAGCAGTACTGGTCCCTCATTTAACTTAAAGGGATTGAGAAAAATACTGGTAAAAACTCCAGCTATTCAATCTTAATTGTGGTTTATTCCCCAAAGAATCCAAACTATTTTAAGGCTTAACACGAAACTGACATGAAGTGAGACAAGGTTGAATATCATGTCGTACATAAACAGCTAGTATCTTCGTCCTTCCTAATCGGCCTACTGGACTGCGATACAACCATCCGTCATCGCATGTGCCTAATGAAATTTTACAGTGAGTAAGGTTATCCTTACCGAAGGAAAATAATACCGGTTAGATGGAGGAAAGTGGAGAACAGACTCTACGGAAGGAAGAATCTGTTCTAAACTTAATCTAAATAATTATCATAATTATGAAAGGGCTGGACTATAGTGCAATCGCTCGGGAACCACACAGGCGGGAAAAGGGTACCACGTAATATTTACTACAACGAAAACACTGATTAGCTAAAAAGGGGATAATTAAACGGTCACCAGCCCGAGAGGACAATGAACCTCCAGAATCTTAAGAAAGGTAATGGCAAAGGAATATAAGCAGATTATCACTGGCGTGGCAGCTGAAGGTTGCCACGCTTTTCCACAGCACAACAGTTCATGAGAAAATAAATGAGTCAGAAAGCACTGACTCTGCACTTACTTATTCTGAAATCCTAAATTTTGAAAGTAAAGTAAAACACAGTTACTGATTAAATAAATGACTGGCTTAACATAAACTCTATTGAGTAAAAAATGGCTTTCAGTAACCTCAGTGTAACGTAATGCAAAATTTAGGTTGGTTGGGTTGTTTGCGGGAAGAGACCAAACTGCGAGGTCATCGGTCTCATCTGATTAAGGAAGGACGGGGAAGGAAATCGGCTGTGCCCTTTCAAAGGAACCATCCCGGCATTTGCCTGCAGCGATTTAGGGAAATCACGGAAAAACTAAATCAGGATGGCCGGACGTAGTATTGAACCGTCGTCCTCCCAAATGCGAGTCCAGTGTGCTAACCACAGCGCCACCTCGCTCGGTTGCAAACTTTTGAAAAAGCCTAGCAATTTACGTGTGATTATTGAAAGACTGAAGTGAATTTAAGCAAATGAGCAACTTATTTTACTTTTAACACAACAACAAAATAAGATACATACCAAGCCAGCAGAAGTCACTCGTTAAGCTAAATACAGACTAAGTGAAATGTGCACTCTTAATTTGTGCTGTTTCTTTAGTTATTAGTTTTGCCAGTGAAATTGTACGTTACTTTAAATTGTAAGTAGGCTGTTTAGGTTTTTTTATTGGTAACGCCACCTCTGTATGAAAATCACTGGCTGTGCTGTGTGCAGTCTGTGGTTGCTTTGCATTGTTGTAATACTCACCATTGTAGTGTTAGGCAGCTGGCTGTGAACAGCGCATGGCGTTGCGCAGTTGGAGGTGAGCTGCCAGCAGTGGTGGATGTGGGGAGAGAGATGGCGGAGTTTTGAAATTTTTAAAATTGGATGTCATGAACTGCTATGTATATTATGAGTTTTCAACATTATTAAGGTAAATACATTGTTTGTTCTCTATTAAAATCTTTCATTTGCTAACTATGCCTATCAGTAGTTAGTGCCTTCAGTAGTTTGAATCTTTTATTTAGCTGGCAGTAGTGGCGCTCGCTGTATTGCAGTAGCTTGAGTAGCGAAGATTTTTTGTGAGGTAAGTGATTTGTGAAATGTATAGGTTAATATTAGACAGGGCCATTCTTTTGTAGGGATTATTGAAAGTCAGATTGCGTTGCGCTAAAAAAATATTGTGTGTCAGTTAAAGCACAGTCGAGTATAATTGTTCAAAGGGGACGTTTCAAAATGAATGAAGTTAATATTCAAAATAGCAAATTAGTTAAGCCTCTGTTATGCAGTACAAGAATGAACAGTTACTGAGGCAGAAAATTTGGGCTGAAACTGATCATTAGCAAACACACAAAGCTGGCAGTAAATAATTAATCAATTTTCATATTCTTACGACACTCGGTGATTGCATGGAAAGGAAAGGGACCTTGCCTGGTAATAATGTCTGAGGACAATGACAACGCAGGTGCTCTACAAGTTTTAACTATTGCAGGTTATTATTCAAGTTAGTCGTACTCTGTGAAAGAAATGTCACTGGTTAATGTCTACGTAAGTTACTAATTTTTCACTTCACAGTCTTACTATGTTGTAGCTGTGCGGACGACGAAGAATTAACCAACGACAATGGTGAGCTGCTGCTGTTGCTGCTGGATAAGAACCCCGAATCGTCTCCAGAGCCAGGATGATTATGGGACAGGAAGTAGTTTGATTTGCAGCTTCCTCCGGCCGTCCACTCGTACCGTGCTCTCAATAGTCGCGGGTTAACGAATTACGCGAGCCTACACCGGCGACATCATAGCTGCACGCCGCTACGACGGGAGCGGCCAACAAACACTTCCGCACCCTCTCATCACTGAAGCTGCTCTGCTTCCTCTCTGCTCGAAACGCGACAGAGGCTCTCCATACGCATAGGTAAACAACGGCAGAGCCACTGCCATTTCGTCGTTGATATCGATACATCTAAACGAAGTTCCCTCGGCTATTACACAGCAATTTACAATATTTTCGTCGTATTTACAATAAATTATATTAAGTCAGAAACAAATACGCTATTACACCGATTACGTATTAAATATATTTTCTATAATAAAGCTTACAGATTCAAAATCAGAACTACAGTACAAGTTGCCAACGGATATTAAACGGCGAAACATTTTGAATGTTGCAGAAGGTATTTTATCTGCATTTTCGGTGTTACAAGCTCAATCGGCAGAAAGTAACGCATTGCATATTGAGATGGCAAGAGGCTCCAGATACCACCGCAAGTACTCGGTGTGTAATAACAGGCGGCGTGTCAAGACGGAACTGCTGAAGCGCCATGTAGCGAAATGGAGAAGGTTCATGTGGATGTGCATGCGCATCTGCAGTTAACTAGACATGTAGAGCCATGATCGGGCTGATGGGAAAGTTGAGTGATCCCTTACAATGTATTAAAACAGACGTAAATTCTTAAAAATTATTATTAGTAACAGTGTTGTCCATATAAAAAAAGCACGTTAATGTTTGTAAAATGGTCGAAGATGGTTAAGTGCAACGTATTGTTATCTGGATTTGCAATGCGTTGCTTTTTGCCGAGTGAGCTGTTTAGGTATGACACGATATTCCGTCTTGGTCACTTCATGTCAGTTTTGTGCTAACCCTTAAAATAATTTATACGGGATTCTTTGGGGAATGAACCACAATTTAAGATTGAATGACTGGGGTTTTAACCAGTACTTTCCAGTCCTTTTTAGGTAAATGAGGGCCAGTGCTGCTTAATTTTACATAGTCCCATAGATGTGCTTTTTGAGACTTTCCCGAAGTAGTAATTGCTTCACTGATTGACGGGCTTCCCGTCGCATAATGTTGCGGAAGCTGCACAATATTTCAACGAGACAGCTGCTCATCATCTTCAGGTGCTTATAGACGTGTTGCTGCAATGGCTCACCAATACAGGGTGTTACAAAAAGCTACGGCCAAACTTTCAGGAAACATCCCTCACACACAAATAAAGAAAAGATGTTATTTGTCCGGAAACGCTTAATTTCCATGTTAGAGCTCATTTCAGTTTCGTCAGTATGTACTGTATCCAGTCTCCGGCCATCCTGATTTAGGGTTTCCGTGATTTCCCTAAATCGCTTCAGGCAAATGCCGGGATGGTTCCTTTGAAAGGGCACGGCCGATTTCCTTCCCCATCCTTCCCTCACCCGAGCTTGCGCTCCGTCTCTAATGACCTCGTTGTCGACTGGACGTTAAACATTAATCTCCTCCTCCTCCCAATATGTACTGTACTTCCCCGATTCACCGCCAGTTGGCCCAATTGAAGGAAGGTAATATTGACTTCGGTGCTTGTGTTGACATGCGACTCATTGCTCTACAGTACTGGCATCAAGCACATCAGTACGTAGCATCAACAGGTCAGTGTTCATCACGAACGTGGTTTTGCAGTCAGTGCAATGTTTACAAATGCGGAGTTGGCAGATGCCCATTTGATATATGGATTAGCGCGGGGCAATAGCCGTGGCGCGGTACGTTTGTATCGAGACAGATTACCAGAACGAAGGTGTCCCGACAGGAAGACGTTCGAAGCAATTGATCGGCGTCTTAGGGAGCACGGAACATTCCAGCCTATGACTCGCGACTGGGGAAGACCTAGAACGACAAGGACACCTGCAATGGACGAGGCAATTCTTCGTGCAGTTGACGATAACCCTAATGTCAGCGTCAGAGAAGTTGCTGCTGTACAAGGTAACGTTGATCACGTCACTGTATGGAGAGTGCTACGGGAGAACCAGTTGTTTCCGTACCATGTACAGCGTGTGCAGGCACTATCAGCAGCTGGTTGGCCTCCACGGGTACACATCTGCGAATGGTTCATCCAACAATGTGTCAATCCTCATTTCAGTGCAAATGTTCTCTTTACGGATGAGGCTTCATTCCAACGTGATCAAATTGTAAATTTTCACAATCAACATGTGTGGGCTGACGAGAATCCGCACGCAATTGTGCAATCACGTCATCAACACAGATTTTCTGTGAACGTTTGGGCAGGCATTGTTGGTGATGTCTTGATTGGGCCCCATGTTCTTCCACCTACGCTCAATGGAGCACGTTATCATGATTTCATACGGGATACTCTATCTGTGCTGCTAGAACATGTGCCTTTACAAGTACGACACAACAAGTGGTTCATGCACGATGGAGCTCCTGCACATTTCAGTCGAAGTATTCGTACGCGTCTCAACAACAGATTCGGTGACCGATGGATTGGTAGAGGCGGACCAATTCCATGGCCTCCACGCTCTCCTGACCTCACCCCTCTTGACTTTCATTTATGGGGGCATTTGAAAGCTCTTGTCTGTGCAACCCCGATACCAAATGTAGAGACTCTTCGCGCTCGTATTGTGGACGGCTGTGATACAATATGCCATTCTCCAGGGCTGCATCAGCGCATCAGGGATTCCATGCGACGGATGGTGGATGCATGTATCCTCGCTAACGGAGGACATTTTGAACATTTCCTGTAACAAAGTGTTTGAAGTCACGCTGGTACGTTTGTTGCTGTGTGTTTCCATTCCACGATTAATGTGATTTGAAGAGAAGTAATAAAATGAGCTCTAACATGGAAAGTAAACGTTTTCGGACACGTGTCCACATAACATATTTTCTTTCTTTGTGTGTGGGGAATGTTTCCTGAAAGTTTGGCCGTACCTTTTTGTAACACCCTGTATATTTGCTGACTGGCTAGAAAAGCGCAGGTGCCAAGTGGTGGGACTATAACGTCATCGTAGACGAATCACTGACATCCAGTGCCCCCTGTCGGAGAAAAGGGCCACGGTCTTTGCAATCGCGACGCAGGAAAAGCGAGGTCGCAAGTAGCGGCCCAGTACGCAAGCGGGCAGTGTGTTGGCACCCACTTTAAGTGTGCAGGCTTTGATTCTCCGTCTATGTCGACTAGGATTCAGCTTCCACAACATCATCCGATGCGACCCCCGTGAACCAATGAACCAATCCCATAGATGATGATATATGGTCGGTTTGGGTACCCGTTAGCTCACCAGGTACAGAGAGTACTCTACTGCATTGGCTCCTTACTTAGCTTGCATTTATCGCGAATCTCTTGCCCAACGTAAAGTCCCGAGCGACTGGAAAAAAAGCGCAGGTGACGCCTGTATATAAGAAGGGTAGAAGGACGGATCCTCAAAATTACAGACCAATATCCTTAACATCGGTTTGTTGCAGGATTCTCGAACATATTCTCAGTTCGAATATAATGAATTTTCTTGAGACAGAGAAGTTGCTGTCCATGCATCAGCACGGCTTTAGAAAGCATCGCTCCTGCGAAACGCAACTCGTCCTTTTTTCATATGATATCTTGCGACCCATGGATGAAGGTTATCTGACGGATGCCATATTCCTTGACTCCCGGAAAGCGTTTGACTCGGTGTCCCACTGCAGACTGCTAACTAAGGTACGAGCGTATGGGATTGGTTCCAAAATATGTGAGTGGCTCGAAGACTTCTTAAGTAATAGAAGCCAGTACGTTGTCCTCGATGGTGAGTGTTCATCGAAGGTGAGGGTATCATCTGGAGTGCCCCAGGGAAGTGTGGTAGGTCCGCTGTTGTTTTCTATCTACATAAATGATCTTTTGGATAGGGTGGATAGCAATGTGCGGCTGTTTGCTGATGATGCTGTGGTGTACGGGAAGGTATCGTCGTTGAGTGACTATAGGAGGATACAAGATGACTTGGACAGGATTTGTGATTGCTGTAAAGAAAGGCAGCTAACTCTGAATACAGATAAATGTAAATTAATGCAGATGAATAGGAAAAAGAATCCCGTAATCAGAATGAGATTTTCACTCTGCAGCGGAGTGTGCGCTGATATGAAACTTCCTGGCAGATTAAAACTGTGTGCCCGACCGAGACTCGAACTCGGGACCTTTGCCTTTCACGGGCAAGTGCTCCACCAACTGAGCTACCGAAGCACGACTCACGCCCGGTACTCACAGCTTTACTTCTGCCAGTATCTCGTCTCCTACCTTACAAACTTTACAGAAGCTTCTGTAAAGTTTGGAAGGTAGGAGACGACATACTGGCAGAAGTAAAGCTGTGAGTACCGGGCGTGAGTCGTGCTTCGGTAGCTCAGTTGGTAGAGCACTTGCCCGCGAAAGGCAAAGGTCCCGAGTTCGAGTCTCGGTCGGGCACACAGTTTTAATCTGCCAGGAAGAATCCTGTAATGTTTGACTACTCCATTAGTAGTGTAGCGCTTGACACAGTCAGGTCGATTAAATATTTGGGCGTAACATTGCAGAGCGATATGAAGTGGGACAAGCATGTAATGGCAGTTGTGGGGAAGGCGGATAGTCGTCTTCGGTTCATTGCTAGAATTTTGGGAAGATGTGGTTCATCTGTAAAGGAGACCGCTTATAAAACACTAATACGACCTATTCTTGAGTACTGCTCGAGCGTTTGGGATCCCTATCAGGTCGTATTGAGGGAGGACATGGAAGCTAGATTTGTTACTGGTAGGTTTGATCATCACGCGAGTGTTACGGAAATGCTTCAGGAACTCGGGTGGGAGTTTATGGAGGAAAGGAGGCGTTCTTTCCGTGAATCGCTACTGAGGGAATTTAGAGAACCAGCATTTGAGGCTGACTGCAGTACAATATTACTGCCGCCAACTTATATTTCACGGAAAGACCACAAAGATAAGATAAGAGAGATTAGGGCTTGTAATATTATTGGTATTTCCGTCCTATGAAAGCTTTGAGTATTCTTTGAAAGACATTTGTTTTGTATAATTTACATAACTGTAAAGATGCGCATCTAGCGCGGACGCTAATACATCGATTGCGCAGTCAAAGAAACATTTTAACAGAAGCTGAACTGTCGTTCCGCTTCGATCTAAATAAAAGATGACAGTAGAAAACGTTTGTAGATCTTCAGATTTTTTTAATGTACTTCTGCTTGTGATGTGAAAACGTAAAGGAGGTCGACTTTAAGCTAACAAAGTGAGCGGTCTTGCCAGCGTGCAGACAACATTCTTAATTAATAACATTCAAGTAATTTATGTTCGAGACTGTAACTCAGCAAGCTATTGTTATCAGAGGTGTTGAACAGTGCAAGAATTGTCTTTAACGAAGGAGGAAAAGTGACTGTAATTTGTGACAAAAACGCGAACATAGGAGCTAGTACAGGACAGACTGAAATCTGCTCGCACCATGGAGTTAGATAATTACTTATGTAAGTTATGCTGTCTATAAAGTAGCTCTAATTGCTTGTGAGAATTATTAGAATATATTTAGTGTTTACCAGACTTCTTATTCTGTTTTTTTTCCTTTATACTTTTTTTAATCTCCATGCCATATTATTTTTATGAATGTCAAACAGCTTTTACTACAGCAGAGAATACTGCGGCGTCCTGGTCGTAGATAGAAGGCCGCTCCTTGTCTTCTATACAACTCATAGCTGCCCCATTTATGAATGATTTCATTTGCAAATGCATTTTTTTTTACTGTTCATTGTTAAAGGTCCCTTAGGTAATTATAAAATTCATACTGATTACGTAAAGAAATCCGGGTTGTTCTTTTCCAAGTAATAAAAGTCTTTGCGTAATCAAAAACTAGCCTCCTTCTGACAACGATCAGGAGCCGACCAGAAGACGGACGTCTTCGACCGCTTTCGTGTCTCCTGTGGCAAAGCTGTGCCAAACTGGGAACACGACATTCTAGTATGAAACACAGAATTAAATTGAAAGAATTGAAATATATTTAATAGTAATAATAATTTTTTTATCATACTAGAGGCTCGTACAGAGGCATATAGGCAGTCATATTTTCCTCGTTCTGTTTGGGCGTGTAACAGGGAGAGAAGATGCTAGTTGTGGTACGAGGTACTCTCCGCCACGCACCGTATGGTGGATTGCGGAGTATGTATGTAGATGTAAATGTCTAGGGTGAGTGGAATTTAGTAGTAATTTGCCTACCAGATAGTGCGTTATTAGGAAATTCTTATTTTAGCTTTTGTTCTTTCTGTGTATCACGGGAGCGTATCGCGGAGCGACTATGCTGTTTTATGCTATTTTATGACTGACATCCTCTACTTAACGAAAAATTGCTGACTAAGAGTACTGGGTCACCCCATTCTGTTTTCTGATCAGAACATGATTTTGTGGCTATGTTAATGCCGTATATCTTTCCATTCTGGTCATGTTTTCTTGCTTTGCATGAGTTTTTGTCTATTGAGTCACACAGACTTCACCCGATGATGCAGCTAAAATGCTGTGAAGCCGGTCATACTTACAAATAAACTAGTTACAGCTGAAGTGATTTTATCTTCAAATCGATATACAGAGACCAGTCAGAACGTTATAACTACTTACCTAAAAGCCGGTATGTCCAACTTTGACAAGGATAACAGCAGCGACGTGTCATTGCGTGGAAGGAACGAGGCCTTGGTAAGTCGCTGGAGAGAGTTGGCACCTAATCACCTAATTCCCGTAAATTCCGG
Source organism: Schistocerca nitens (assembly GCF_023898315.1). Classification (NCBI taxonomy): domain Eukaryota; kingdom Metazoa; phylum Arthropoda; class Insecta; order Orthoptera; family Acrididae; genus Schistocerca; species Schistocerca nitens. Next base: position 802,219,996 of record NC_064617.1, on the reverse strand, counting down.
GGAGGGGGACGATGAACTTTGGCGCCAAGTTCAGTCACATCCCAGACGTGTTCCATCGGGTTCAGAATTGGCGAGTTTTTTTTTTTTTTGGGGGGGGGGGGGGGGGGAGCTGCAGCATATCAATTGGAACTCGCCACTGTGTTCCTCGAATCACTCCATCACACTTCTGGCTTTGTGAAATTGCGCATTATATTCTTGAAAAATGACACTGCCTTCGGGAACATGTCATGAAGGAGTGTACATGGTCTGCAATCAGTGTACGATGATAGTCTTTGGCCATCACGGTGACTTGCACGAGCCCCACTGGATCCATAGAGGGCCTTGTGAATGTTCCCCAGAGTATAATGGAGCTGCCGCAACATTGTCTCCGTCCAGCACTAATGGTGTCTAGAAACTGTTCCCTCGAAGACAACGGATTCGCGCCCTACCATCGGCATGATGAAGAAAGTATCGGGACTCATCGGACCATGTAATGCTCTGCCACTGCGCCAGTGCCGATGGTCAAGTACTCATTTCAATCGTAGCTGCCGATGTCGTGATGTGAACATTGGCACATGCTTGTGTCGTCGGCTGCGGAAGCCCATCGTTAGGAGTGTTCGGTGCAGTGTGTTCACACACACACTTGTACTCTGCCCAGCATTAAAGTCTGACGTTAGTTCCGCCACAGTTCGTCGCCTGTCCTGTTTTACCAGTCTGTCCAGTCTTCGACGTCCGTCATCTGTAATGATGACTGGCGCCCAAACCCACGACACCTGGACGTGGTTTCACCTCGATTTCGCCATGTGTTGAAGACACTCAGTCCGCAGCTCGTGGTCGTGCGGTAGCGTTCTCGCTTCCCACGCCCGGGTTCCCGGGTTCGATTCCCGGCGGGGTCAGGGATTTTCTCTGCCTCATGATGACTGGGTGTTGTGTGCTGTCCTTAGGTTAGTTAGGTTTGTAAGTAGGCTGATTATGTTTTCTTATTGGTAACGCCACGTAGCGCTCTATATGAAAAATCACTGGCTGTGCTGTGTGCAGTATGTGGGTAGTTTGCATTGTTGTCTGCCATTGTAGTGATGGGCAGCGGCAGCTGGATGTGAACAGCGCGTAGCGTTGCGCAGTTGGAGGTGGGCCGCCAGCAGTGATGGATGTGGGGAGAGAGATGGCGGAGTTTTGAAATTTCTAAGACTGTCATGAACTGCTATATATAATATGACTATTAAGGTAAATACAGTGTTTGTTCTCTATTAAAATCTTTCATTTGCTAACTATGCCTATCAGTAGTTAGTGCCTTCCTTAGTTTGAATCGTTTATTTAGCTGGCAGTAGTGGCGCTCGCTGTATTGCAGTAGTTCGAGTAACGAAGATTTTTGTGAGGTAAGTGATTTGTGAAACGTATAGGTTAATATTAGACAGGGCCATTCTTTTGTAGGGATTATTGCAAGTCAGATTGCGTTGCGCTAAAAAAATATTGTGTGTCAGTTAAAGCACAGTCTTGTATAATTGTTCAAAGGGGACGTTTCATAGGTTTAAGTAGTTCTAAGTTCTAGGGGACTGATGACCATAGATGTTAAGTCCCATAGTGCTCAGAGCCATTTGAAGACACTCACTATAGCACCCCTCCAACATCCGAAAAGTCGTGCCATTTCAGAAAAGCTCGTTCCGAGCCTCCGGACCATCACAATTCGCCCTCAGTCAGATACATCACGCGCCTTCTCCATTCTACACACGGACAGCACTCTCACTGATACTACAGGCACCGTGCGTGTGTCTGACTAGCAAGCATTCGTCGCTAGGTGGCGCTGCTATCGCCTGCGCGGGTTTATATCGATAGGAGGTCGGTGGTCATAATGTTCTGCCCGATCTGTTTATGCAGACAGTGGCTGCCTTACTACAAAGTCCTCCACATACTTTTTTAGTTGTTTTAATAAATTCATCTCTATAAGCAGGAAAATTTGAGTTTTATTGTAGCAGGAAAAAGGATGTACAGTATAAACGATTACATCAACAGAGACTTTTAAATTCAGTGAAAAAGCGGGGAGGTTGGGTGAAGAGGCCACAGCACTGCTTTCGCGCACTTGCTGCGTCACCCAGTGCTGCACTTTTCTCACTGTATGTGCTGCATTATCCAGTCAACATACGAGGCGACACGCGTGAAGACGGCCGGGAAGTTGCGCCGGGCGCAGCCATATGAGAACGACGTAAGCCCCACCAGCACGCCGTCGACGAACAACGGGCCGCCCGAGTCGCCCTGCAAACCGAACAGTCTTAGCTAGAGCCTGAAAACAAGTGGCTGGACACATAACTGGTTATGGGGAAAATCAGTGAGCGTCTATACTTCAGAATGCCAAATACTTACTTTTCTTCTTTGCTTGTCGATTCAGCTGATACCAAGTCAGGATGCAGTACATTACTTAACGGCATGTGGTCCATATCAAGTGTATCTGTATAGATTAAACAGTTAACACAACGATATCTGTTCGTGGAGTCATATGGGAACAGCTGATCTCATCGTTACAAACTGTAATACGTATCTAAACGAATCGACCCCCATAAAAATTTTAAGATATCACTGGCGGTGGACGACATATAAAGTACTAATACGCCCCCCTCCCCTGCCCTCACTCATCAGTTCTTGCACACTATATTGTATTTTGTGCGGTGGGCCATTGACACTCTGTTGTATTTGAGAGCTGCTGTCAGTGGTTATACTTTCTTTTGTTTTTGGTTAACGTCCTTTGAAGAATTGTGTAGTTAGGGATCGTTGAATACCTCCATTAGCTTCCGGCTGTTGTTGTTTTCAAGGTCAATGATATTGTGCCTTTGTTAGCTGTTGTTATTAGACTATCGGCAGGGACAAAGAATTTATTACTCTTGGTTGTTGTGCCTATGTATTTTTGCTTGAGAGGAATTCGTTTGGCATCTGTTACACTGTGGTTAGCGTTGCTGTAGTTTTTATTTAAATATTCGTGTGATTTAATTTCGGTGTCAATTAGCCTGGGACCTATTAAGTCTGGAGTGCTGACGATACGTCGTTGTCATTCCACTGTGTACAAGTCTGCCGGTGTTAGTAATATTCACGAGGACCAGATTACGTCCCCGTATAAGCATATCTGTCGAAGGGGTTTGCTTTTTGCTGCAAGTATCTCCTTAAACTGCGTGTTAATAAATAGAAATAGCTAGACATTGCTTGTGATTAGATTGCAGTGCATTCAGAATTGAGAGGGCTTAGTTCACCAATTTTTTCTAATAGACCGCTAGCTATTGGTGCTCATATTTATCGTTTTATCACTAAGTTTGAGCAATTTTTTTTTGCTTCAGTAGGTTTTCCAGATTAGGTTTAACAGGGGCCATTTGTTTTTAAATTTTTAAGCAGGGCAATCACTGAGGTATCCAGCCGAAGATGAATTCTGTTGCAATGTTAGAGTTGTTGTGATAGTTTTTTCTCTTTTTAATGTGTCAGTGGTTGTTATTTGTAGTCCATGTTTAGCGGCCTTAAGAGAATTCTGAATTGTAGTGGAGCTAATTCCCAAAATATATCATAGTGGTTGAAGTGTCTCAGTTGCTGTATTTTCTTGTTGTCTCCATATAAGGTTATACTTCAAAAATGTTAAAATGTGTGTGAAATCTTATGGGACTTAACTGTGCAACACCCCCGTTTAAATTCCTTATTGGGTTTTGTGTAATTTACCGAAGCCGCCAAACAGTTAATATTTATGATTAAATGACCGTGTGCTTAATGGATGAAAGGCTATCGGTTCTTCTGCTGTGGTTACGGGAGTATTTGAACCGAGTGCGGCTGTTCTGAGACGGAATAGTTAATGATTGAAAGTTTGTCTATTATTGAAGGCCATCAATGTTGCGATGTACAAACTGATATATATTTTCTACTAACACACAAATTCTGAGGCAGTTGCTACCTTCGCCTTACACGTCAAATTACGGTTATATCTTTTATTGGCTGCTGATTGTAAGTACTTCGTCACACGCAATGATGATGGTTAACATTCACAACAATCCTCACTGCAGTCCATGGTTGTTGCTGACCGACGCGGTTGATGCGAAACACGCAATTCGGTACTTCTCACTTTTGGTTTCATATCACTCGCGAATCGGTATCGATGACGGTCAACCCCACGACGATCAAGGGGACGCGCTAATGTGTCATACTCCGGTGACTTTACCGTTTACTACTCACTCGACTACCATTCTTGCCCGTCTCTCCAGTACCACTTCTCACTCGACACTCGTCTCACTGCCTCCTGAAGCACTCGACAATCGACTCCTGTCTGCTATCGACGTGGGCGTCGGATACTAGCATCTATGTTCGTGGGATCACGGATCCCTTACAACTGCTAAGGTCATCAGTCCCTAAGCTTACACACTACTTAACATAAATTATCCTAAGGACAAACACACACACACCCACGCCCGAGGGAGGACTTGAGCCTCCGCCGGGACCAACCACACAGTCCAAGACTGCACCGCTAATGGGGCTGGCCTTCTGGCCAGCGCAAGGGAGTGGAACTATGATATTTGAAAGACACATCCCATGTCGTGGCTGCGGGAGAAGTGCAACTGGTTCAATTTCAACCATTAAGCGCAGACAGCTTCCATTTATATGCTGTTGCTGTTGCTACAACTAGTATTTTAAGGAATTCAACATAGCGAATTCAGCTCAGCGTCCATTACAATTTGTCACAATTGTATACAGATTCTGCAGAAGGCAGCACAGTCTATACTTTTGTATATAACACTAACAGATGGCGCAAGAGTCTCTTACTCCCCAACATCCTCCTCAGCCTGGTCTGTCTCAAGCGGGAAGACAAGCTGTACTGGTCGATAGATCTTCATGCCGTCTGGCTGCTAGGGAATAGTACACCTTATTTTATTGTCTCAGACGTACCACATCTTCTCCACCACTGTTTTCTCCCGCAAGAACCATGGTTTGGTATCCTCCCTGAAGTAGAACGATTTCTCCCTCTGTTGGTTTTCTTCTTGAGTGATATCCTTCGCCGGCCGGAGTGGCCGAGCGGTTCTAGGCGCTTCAGTCTGGAACCGCGCGTCGCAGGTTCGAATCCTGCCTCGGGCATGGATGTGTGTGATGTCCTTAGGTTAGTTAGGTTTAAGTAGTTCTAAGTTCTAGGGGACTGATGACTTCAGATGTTAAGTCCCATAGTGCTCAGAGCCACTTGAACCATTTTTTTATATCCCTTCACCCTCTTAGCAACAGGAGGTATTAATTTTCCCAACTATGACAAATGTCCTTGTTGACCTTTTGTGTTATTCAAATATCCTTGGCAAGATCCCTCCTGGTTGTTGGTTCTGGTACACATCGAATGGTTACTAGTTTGTCACCCTTTAGGAAGTGAGCTGGCATCGATGCTGTATCACTCTCTCCTTGAGTGAAGGGTCGCGAGTTTGTTGTGGCTTCTTTTTCCACCAAAATGGTGTTTAGACGCTCTTCATCCAGCTGACAGCGACTAAGTATCTTTCTCATGAAACGCTCACAGAGCCTATCATGCGTACCCACCAGCCTCCTAACCAAGCCGCCTGCAAGAGTGTGTAATCGCAGGTGATTCCATGGTAGGCATAGTAGTAATATACGAATGTCCACATGGTGGAGAGTTTTGAAGAACTCAAGCATCTTTGTGTTTTCTGCATGAAATATTGTGACATTGTCTGAGTAAACAGTGAGTGGTAGGCTTCTACGTCCTTTAAAGCGTTGCATGGCCATCATAAGCTCAAAAAATGGCTCTGAGCACTATGGGACTTAACATCTGAGGTCATCAGTCCCCTAGACTTAGAATTACTTAAACCTGACTAACCTAATGACGTCACACACATCCATGCCCGAGGCAAGATTCGAACCTGCGATCGTAGCAGCCGCGTGCTTCCGGACTGAAGCGCCTAGAACCGGTCGGCCACAACGGCCGCCCATTATAAGTCTACCGGTGGAAATATCAGTGATAAGTTCAACGTGAATTGCACATGTTACGCCGCATTTGGGACCATGTACGACTTCTTGATTTGGTGGCCAATTTTGTTCTACAAAGGTGTAACCAAATCAATTTCTGTTGCTGCGAACGGTCTTATGTTTGAACTCCGTCTACAGTTAGTGGAGCCTCCATTTCTTCATATTGACGACTGTGTATTATCTTGCAGGGCAGGCAAGAGTGAAGAACTCTGAACAGCTTGTCCTCAGGAAATCCATACAAAGGCAGTTATGAGAAGTATTCGTAAGCAGGAACTAAAGTTTGCAATGTTGAGTAGTGTTTTGGTGACGGTGAGCAGAGTGATATTTTGGCTCCTGGCATTAGTGTAAGTGGATCTGGGATGTCCAGTGGCCGTAGCTGCCTGTCTTCTGAAAGCCATGGACCACACCACCAGATGCCAAGTGTTACTAGCAGGCTTGGCTCCAATCCCCATTTGAGATGATCTGTAGAATTTTGAGTTCCAACATTGACTGGATGTAGTGTACATCAGTATGTCTGGGTGAGTGAGTGTCTGGCCTTAAGTTGTAGGCAGCTACAGGTAAAAGCCGAGAGTGACATTAACAGTTGCAGATGGCCAAAGCTAAGGGTTGTTCGGAACTACCAAGACTCTGAAGATAACGAACACTCTAATAACTTAAAATGAGACGAGAAAGATAAGGATTATATGGGAGTCCAAGAAATGCAATCTTATGTACACAAGCACCAACTTAATGCAAAGTATAACTAGACTCTACGCCATAAATGTTTACATACTATAAATATCAAACATGGCTGTCTTACAAGATAGGCATAATATCAGATAATGACACTGCACAGTAGTCATTATAACGAGTAGCAATGGAGATTATATTATTATTAAATACGCCATGATAATAAGTTTCTACATTAAGTATGCCATACCAGAAAGTACTCTACACTTATAAATGAAGCAGTACAGTTACTAGTATATCAAATTAATTTAACATGTTAACCTTGTCGGCGGTATCTTATTGAAAGTGCGATAAACACACGTTCTTGTCTATTCAAATCATACCTTTACGTTTAAAAAAGAATAATAATCAGTGTCAGGAGACAAAGCATCAAATGAAGTTGCATGTAACACATATAAATTAATTGTAGATTTGTTAGTGTAGACATTGTGGTCTAGTTGCTATTAAATTTACATTTCCGGTTCATTTCCATAACATTTCAACTGCACACGATGTGTCAAAGTGTTGTAAGAAGTTCTTTATGTGGTGGGCAGCTACTTGAGATCTCATTGGCTAAAGTTTCGGATATTGTTGGAGGTGGTAGTGGAACATACGCTCTTGGGAGCTGGTGAAATGCAAGGGTGGAGCGTCATGAGGTGGCTACGCAGATGGGAATGTGGTGCTCCCCATACATTTCGCACAAGTTGCAATTACCTTTCAAAGATCTGATTTTTGTTGTGGCCACGTCTAAGACGTAAGAAGCAGCGGTCGATTTTCTTCAGGGTATCTACTGTATTCTAGTCTTTAAACTTGCTACCTTTCTGCAGCATTGGCCCCAGTGCTATCTTTCTTCGCAGTATACATGGAAAGTGTCTGAATTTTGTTGTATCTTCTTCTTGCCAGCCTTCGTTTTAACTTTTACATGAAAGGCAGATGCGGTACGTACGTAATTCTTCCGTGGAGCAACATCTTCACGTATTTTGCGTGTGGTTCTGGCTCCCTCCCCCTCTTCGCTGAGAAACTCCATAAGCTGTGTGAGATTCCCATCTTGGAACTTCTGTCTTCGTGTGTGGACAAGCCAGTTTCTGGAAATTTCTCACAGAAATGCATGCAGCAGTTTTGGGGTAAGCACAGTTGCATAAGAATCCACATTCTCGCCCAGTGCTCATAGCGCTTGAATCCATTTATGACACTCAATGTAGATGGTGTTGAGAACCTCTGGACTGCTTGGAATAGAAGCATTAATGTTCTCCAAGAAGTCAAGGTGGCTTTATATAATTCTTTCTTGTCGCCGTATTTGGTTTTTAAAATTTGCTTCGCTGTAATAGCAGTCCCATCGACCAAACCTCCGGGTTCCCAATCTAAAGACCCACGGAGGAATCTGTGCTTATTCACAAGCTACACCACGGGGTTTTCATTTGTGAAGTCTGTGAACTGCTCCTAGAATCGTGGCCATGCTTCTGTGTCACCTGAGGAAGGATGCAGTTTGAGTTGATGTCCACGTAGGGGCGTTGGTGAGCTGTTGAGGTTGACAAATGGTTGTCATCTCTATTTTTATCCCCTGAACGTGCTCCTCCTAAAATCCCTTTCGCCTGTCGGATGACACGTTTACATTTGACGGCCTAGTCTTCACAAGTTTCTATGTCGCCTCGTAATCGGCACTGATCAGCTCTTACAGTGTTCCTGCAGGCGCTCCTGGCAGTATACAACTTTCTCTGAAGGCGTAGAAACATCTAACACGTTTATCTGGCTTACCAATCGAGTGGCGTTTAAGGATAGAGTGGTCCGCTTGCAGTTCGAGCAGGATCGTAGCTGATGCCTCCGCAATGGCAATTTTTGCTTGATTGCCGCGAGGGTGCATCTGGCCTTGTCGCGGCCGGCCGTTGTGGCCGAGTGGTTCTAGGCGCTTCAGTTTGGAACTGAGCGACCGCTACGGTCGCAGGTTCGAAGGTTCGAATCCTGCCTCTGCCTCGGGCATGGACGTGTGTGTTGTCCTTAGGTTAGTTAGGTTTAAGTAGTTCTAAGTTCTAGGAGACTGATGACCTCAGATGTTAAGTCCCATAGTGCTCAGAGTCAGTTTTGAAACTTTGTATAGTTTAAATAGTACGCCAAATGCACAATATTGCTCTGCCACCAAGAAGCATGAATCAAGTGACACCATAAACAGCAGGATCAACCAGTAATGTCCTTGTGAGAGTTGTACAGCAATGCCGCGAAATGTCTGCGTGTGCCGAATGTAGCGTGGCGTGATCATATTTCGAGATTTAAGTCGCTCAGAATCTTCGATGTCGACTTGAACGTATAATAGCACTTAGTCTCTTTATATACTCCTGGGTTTCGGCACTAAAATATTGTTACTCACTAATATTTTAAGGTATTTAACGCAGCAACTTCAACTCACACATTTATTCACAGTGTCCATCACAGTTCGTCACAACAATACACATAAGCTGCAGAAGGCAGTACAGTCCACAGCTCTGTACGCAACACCTATAGATGGCTTAAGAGTCTCTTATTTCCCAAAATTTACGTTGATAACGATCCAATTTGTGAGTTAGTGGATTCTGGCAACTTTGTAACGACGTTGATTCAGGAGTGTGTTATTAGAAGTAGTCGTTGCAAACAGATAAATAATGAACCGGACTCAATGCAAAAGCAGCAGTTAGCAACACCCAAATGGAGATCAGACTATTTCTGTTATTGGCTCGGACGTTATAAGGAAAATCGGGGTGGTCGCTGACTAGGCAGACAGAATTTATTATTTTAGATTTCCTCAAAATCTCAGGTTTTCTTGTATGAGCATGATCGTGGTGAAAATGAGTAAATACAAGGATATATTCGAGAGGTGGATGGGAAGGCAACACCAATAAGTAAGATGTCACTGAGAAATTTGGAGCATTTGTATAATCAACAGAGGCTGCAAGGTCACAACCTTTGTGCATGCTTTAGTGACGTCTTGATCGCACAATTGCGAATCACTTCGCTTTTGGAAAATAAAATAGAGCTCGAAGGTCAAGTTCTAGTTAGGAAGACAATGTATCCATTATCACCAACACTAAAGGAGCTTAAAATGCACTTTGAGAAGATGTTTGAGAAGGGGTCATTACACTGTCACCTAATACGTCGCCGATATTTTTAGTCCTCAAGCCAGTGGGAAGCTCAAGACCTGTTACAGATTATAGAGAACTTAATAAAAAGTAATTTTTAGATCTATTCCCTTTCCTGGTCTCCATTCGTGTTTTGCCTGCTTCAAGAGCAAAAAAGTGTTTACAATACTTGATCAGATCCACTTACATATAGAACTCTAGGGAAGTACTGCATTTAAAACAGAACGAAATTTACTTAAATTTTTAAGGACGCCTTTTCGTTTAGTCAGTGAAACGTCAGTCTTGTCACAACTTATGGATTCTATTTTTTCAGATATTAAGTTTATGTTCCACTGTCTTGGTATTCTGGTTGCCTATAGTGCTATTATGGATGAACTTTGGGATCATTTGAAACAAGTCTTCGACAGATTACGAGTGCTGAGTTGATGTCAATCCAGATGTGGTCAACATTACACAAAGATCGATTCTGTTTTGGGGTTGCATAATCTCCGCGGAGGGAGTAATCATTGATCCAGAGAGAGTGCTAGTAGTTCTCAATTGTTCTAGGCCTATAGATGACACAGCCGATGTCAGTTTCATTGGTATGATAGTTTTCTGGAGAAACTTTTTCCTCAGTTTTCCCAAAATTCATGGCCACTGAAACACGTTAGGTGAAAGGGACAGCAATTTGACTGGGGTTAATCACAAGAAGCTGCCTTTCAGGCATTGAATGGAGCGTTGGTTTCTGCTCCAGTTTTAGCATCATCTAATTTTGATAAAAAATTCATTGTACAGGCGCATACATGCATGTCTGGCCTAGAAGCTGTGTTATTGCCGTAAGGAGATCAAGGTAAATCAGTGGTTGCGTAAGCATCGAGGGGATTATCTGATTCAGAGATGAACTGTTCAGTTTATGACTTAGAGGCTTTGGTGGTTCTTTTCGCTCTGGAAGGGGTTCTTTATTATATTGAACATACCACCTCTCAGCTTGAGACTGATAACCAGGCGTTGAGCTGGGTACTGGGCATGCCTCGTAAGACCAGGGGACTAGCATGATTGGCTACCCAAATATTGGCATCTAGTTTTGAGGTTGTGCACATTAAGGGCATTGAAAACTCAGTTGAAAATGATCTTAATAGATTGGTTAATCAGTCAAATTCTGCAGAACGGGATATGTTATCAAACAAACCTTCTCATAATGAACGAGTTAATTTCATTTTAACGGATTTTCCATCACTGTATATACGCCGGACGGTGTGGCCGAGAGGTTCTAGGCGCTTCAGTCTGGAACAGCGCGACCGCTACGCTCGCAGCTTCGAATGCTGCCTCGGGCATGGATGTGTGTGATGTCCTTAGGTTAGTTAGGTTTAAGTAGTTTAAGTTCTAGGGGACTGATGACCTTAGATGTTAAGTCCCATAGTGCCCAGAGCCATTGAACCATTGTTTAGTCCCATAATGCTCAGAGCCATTCCCTACGGGCTCTGCGTGCAACTCCGCTGATAAACATTGACTGACGCCGACAACAAGTCAGAACCATGGAGTACAACTTCACTGTTTCGCTTCCTGGGCCAACTTGTCACAAGCTCCTCCGCTCACCGCTAGAAGAAGCCTCGCCAAAATGCACCGCGGCGCCACCAGAGCGGCCGCTGCCAACAGGGGAATGATAGCACACGTAAAATCAAATCAAGCTATCACACTCGATATCGAGCTCAAGGACATTATGGATAGAGTTAACTGTGTCAAATTCGAGCTGTTAGTAAGCCAGCGCAAAACACTAAGATCGGTTGTGTGACATGCAGCACATTAGAGACACCTTTTGAAATATTGTGTGTGGACTTTGCAGAAGCATCGCCTAGAACTTAATATTCACAAGTATATTGTGTTCTGGGTCGACACGTTTTCCAGATTCGCTTGGTTGTTTCACATTCGGGATGCTACTGCACAAGCAGAGTTGCAGGGTTTACAACAGACGTATGCTGTGTTTGGGCTCGGCAGAGCTGTCGTTAGTGGTAAAGCAACTTACTTTTGCTCCAAATTATTCAGAAATTTTTATTTTGTTTTGGGCATTAACCACACTGCACCCAAATGAAATGATACAATTTCAGGGACTTTACTGGTGTCGTACAGATATGATTTCATGTACACTACTGGCCATTAAAATTGCTGCACCAAGAAGAAATGCAGATGATAATCGGGCATTCATTGGACAAATATATTATACTAGTACTGACATGTGATTACTATTCAAGCAATTTGGGTGAGAAATCAGTACCCAGAACGACCACCTCTGGCCGTAATAACGGCCTTGATACGCCTGGGCATTGAGTCAAACAGAGTTTAGATGGACTGTACAGGTACAGCTGCCCATGCAGCTTCAACACGATACCACAGTTCATCAAGAGTAGTGACTGGCGTATTGTGACTAGCCAGTTGCTCGACCACCATTGACCAGATGTTTTCAATTGGTGAGAGATCAGGAGAATGTGCTGGCCAGGGCAGCAGTCGAACATTGTCTGTATCCAGAAAGGCCCATACAGGACCTGCAACATGCGGTCGTGCATTATCCTCCTGAAATGTAGGGTTTCGCTGGGAACGGGTCGTAACACATCTGAAATATAACGTCCACTGTTCAAAGTGCCGTCAATGCGAACAAGAGGTGACCGAGACGTGTAACCAATGGCACCCCATACCATCACGCCGGGTGATACGCCAGTATGGCCATGAAGAATACATGCTTCCAATGTACGTTCACCGCAATGTCGCCAAACACGGATGCGACCATCATGATGCTGTAAACAGATCTTGGATTCATCCGAAAACATGACGTTTTGCCATTCGTGCACCCAGGTTCGTCTTTGAGTACACCATCGCAGGCGCTCCTGTCTGTGATGCAGCATCAAGGGTAACCGCAGCCATGGTCTCCGAGCTGATAGTCCATGCTGCTGCAAACGTCGTCGAACTGTTCGTGCAGATGGTTGTTGTCTTGCAACTCAGGGATCGAGACATTGCTGAACGATCCGTTACAGCCATGCGGATAAGATGCCTGTCATCTCAACTGCTAGTGATACGAGGCCGTTGGGATCCAGCACGGCGTTCCGTATTACCCTCCTGAACCCACCGATTCCATATTCTGCTAACAGTCATTGGATCTCGACCAACGCGAGCAGCAATGTCGCGATACGATAAACAGCAATCGCGATAGGCTACAATCCGACCTTTATCAAAGTAGGAAACGTGATGGTACGCATTTCTCGTCCTTACACGAGGCACCACAACAACGTTTCACCAGGCAACGCCGGTCAACTGATGTTTGTGTATGAGAAATCGGTTGGAAACTTTCCTCATGTCAGCACGTTGTAGGTGTCGCCACCGGTGCCAAACTTCTGTGAATGCTCTGAAAAGCTAATCATTTGCATATCAGAGCATCTTCTTCCTGTCGGTTAAATTTCGCGTCTGTAGCACGTTATCTTCGTGGTGTAGCAATTTTAATGGCCAGTAGTGTATATAGACTGAAGCGCTGAATTAAAATTTGTACCAAGGCCAAGAATCGAACCCATGTCTCCTGCTTACTAGGCAGGTGCGTTCGCCACTAAACGACTTTGGCACAGCGGTTCACACTACTACACAGGTTACTCTGGTACACCTTCCTCCTCGATACAAATTCTCACGGCCGCACCAGTCTACTTCAAATCCTCCTTACACATGAACAGAATTTCAGAGTCTCTCCATGTTCTGGAATAGCAGCTCAGAATCGACAGTAATCTGTATGAGACCAGTAAAGTCTCTGAAATTGTGTCATTTCATTCGTATAAGTACCTGCGCTTGGGCTTCAGGCTGGATCCTTCATTTACATTCGATTCCGAGGTGGTTTTCTAGAACATGGAGAGCCTTGGCAATTCATGTGTAAGGCAGAATTTAAATTAGACTGGGGTGGCATTAAGAATTGAGATCGAGGAGGGAGGCATACCAGGGTAATCCGTAGAGTTGTGTGAGGCGCTGAGCCAAGGTGGATTAGTGGCTAACGCAACTGTCTAATAAACAGGAGAACCAGGTTGGATTCTCCGCATTGGTACAAAATTTCAGTCTACGTACATAACAAAAACCACTTCCTAATACCCAAACTCATTACATGCCAGAAGAGTTAACCAGAATATTCAGTGGGCATTGGTTGCTTATCATCAGGACAGTGAAAGTAAGCGGGATGAGAAGCTGCACTGGCTCATATTTGCCTTTGACACCGTCAGGCATTAAACCCATAACGCTACTAATTCTCAACTGCTTTTTACTTTTAAAGTCAATTCAGTCCTCAGTAATCTTTTGTGGATACAGATTTGTTGCCCAATCGGATTACTGTCGAAAGAATGCACAGCAGTGGAAGACAGCTAAGACCAGCTTCTATAGAGAGCATCGACAGCGAGCTAAGAAATACAGTGTGGGACGTCAGGTAAATCCGTGTCGTGTGGGAGGCGTGGTGTCCGTTAAGAATTATCAGGTAATGAGTAAAGCTGTCAACAAGATCACGAAGAACTGCTACCAAGGCCGGCCGAAGTGGCCGAGCGGTTCTAGGCGCTTTAGTCTGGAACCGCGCGACCGCTACGGTCGCAGGTTCGAATCCTGCCTCGGGCATGGATGTGTGTGATGTCCTTAGGTTAGTTAGGTTTAAGTAGTCCTACATCTACATCTACATTTATACTCCGCAAGCCACCCAACGGTGTGTGGCGGAGGGCACTTTACGTGCCACTGTCATTAACTCCCTTTCGGTCGTGTATGGTTCGCGGGAAGAACGACTGCCTGAAAGCCTCCGTGCGCGCTCGAATCTAATTTTACATTCGTGATCTCCTCGGGAGGTATAGGTAGGGGGAAGAAATATATTCGATACCTCATCCAGAAACGCGCCCTCTCGAAACCTCGACAGCAAGCTACACCGCGATGCAGAGCGCCTCTCTTGCAGAGTCTGCCACTTGAGTTTGCTAAACATCTCCGCAACGTCATCACGCTTACCAGATAACCCTGTGACGAAACGCGCCGCTCTTCATGGGATCTTCTCTATCTCCTCAGTCAACCCGACCTGGTACGGATCCCACACTGATGAGCAATACTCAAGTATAGGTCGAACGAGTGTTTTGTAAGCCACCTCTTTTGTTGATGGACTACATTTTCTAAGCACTCTCCCAATGAATCTCAACCTGGTACCGCTTTAACAACAATTAATTTTATATGATCATTCCACTCCAAATCGTTCCGCACGCATACTCCCAGATATTTTACAGAACTAACTGCTACCAGTGTTTGTTCCGCTATATATAATCGTACAATAAAGGATCCTTCTTTCTATATATTCGCAATACATTACATTTGTCTATGTTAAGGGTCAGTTGCCACTCCCTGCACCAAGTGCGTATCCGCTGCAGATCTTCCTGCATTTCGCTGCAATTTTCTAATGCTGCAACTTCTCTGTATACTACAGCATCATCCGCGAAAAGCCGCATGGAACTTCCGACCTTATCTACTAGGTCTTTTACATATATTGTGAAAAGCAATGGTCCCATACCACTCCCCTGTGGCATGCCAGAGGTTACTTTAACGTCTGTAGACGTCTCTCCATTGATAACAACAGGCTGTGTTCTGTTTGCTAAAAACTCTTCAATCCTGCCACACAGCTGGTCTGATATTCCGTAGGCTCTTACTTTGTTTATCAGGCGACAGTACGGAACTGTATCGAACGCCTTCCGGAAGTCAAGAAAAATAGCATTTACCTGGGAGCCTGTATCTAATATTTTCTGGGTCACATGAACAAATAAAGCGAGTTGGGTCTCACACGATCGCTGTTTCCGGAATGTTATAGGGGACTGATCACCTCAGATATTAAGTCCCATAGTGCTCAGAGCCATTTGAACCATTTTTTGAACTGCTACCAAGGGTCAAGGGACTGTTTGAAATAATCGGCTTCTTGACACCTATCAGAGTTCAGTTGATTGGAATAAAGCAAGGTAATGTAGTTCGCCCCCATATTTCATAGCTGAAAGTGGACGCGAAATCAATCAAGTTGAGAGTCCTTGAGAATTGTGTGACAAGTGGTCACACAGATAGCGAGAGGGGTTCGTGCCGTATGTCACTACCCACAAGTTTTCCTTTCACCTTCAGCTATGGTGGCCTACAGTTAATTTAAAAGGCCCACTGCTTCAAACTGTGGCATACTGGGTAAGCGAGCGATGCTCTCTAGCATTACACAGAGGAGCGCTGGTGAGTTGGACGGAGCCTTCGTGGTGGTAAGAGTGGTGGGTCATCGACACTTTACTGTCTTTGAGAGTTGCTGCGACTGGATTTCTTAGAGTCATTTGAAGAACTGTGTAGTTAGAGATCACTGATTACCTCGTTTAGCTATCGGCTATCGACGTTCGCAAGTTCAGTGTGTAAGTAGGCTGTTTAGGTTTCTTTATTCGTAACGCCACCTCTGTATAAAAATCACTGGCTGTGCTGTGTGCAGTCTGTGGATGCTTTGCATTGTTGTAATACTCGCCATTGTAGTGTTAGGCAGCTGGCTGTGAACAGCGCGTAGCGTTGCGCAGTTGGAGGTGAGCCGCCAGCAGTGGTGGATGTGGGGAGAGAGATGGCGGAGTTTTGTAATTTGTCATGAACTGCTATATATATTATGACTATTAAGGTAAATACATTGTTTGTTCTCTATCAAAATCTTTCATTTGCTAACTATGCCTATCAGTAGTTAGTGCCTTCAATAGTTAGAATCTTTTATTTAGCTGGCAGTAGTGGCGCTCGCTGTATTGCAGTAGCTTGAGTAGCGAAGATTTTTGTGAGGTAAGTGATTTGTGAAAGGTATAGTTTAATGTTAATCAGGGCCCATTCTTTTGTAGGGATTATTGAAAGTCAGATTGCGTTGCGCTAACAAAATATTGTGTGTCAGTTTAAGCCCAGTCACGTGTATAATTGTCAAAAAGGGGACGTTTCATATGTCGACCCTTAGCCTAGGATACCTCACTGGAATCTTCTGATTTTTTCTTGTAGTTTGTGTAATTAGTGTAGCTTTTGTTTATTGCTAGCGCGTAATTGTAGAGAAAATCTCCTTTGTAGTTGCAGTCTTTCATTGTTGTACAGTAAAACAGTTGTGGCGTGCATGTAGATTTGCACAAAGTATTTCGCAGCTGTAATTAACTACATATTATTTTCAGTGCTATGTTAATGTGTTCTCTTATTTTTGCTCTTCAAATTGTGCTTTTCTGTGTTATCGTGTGAAATATTGTGACAATAATGGCGTGTGAAAAACGTAACACTAGGCTCCAAAGTAAACTGAGAAATAATAGTGACGACGAGCGTAGCTTGCCAGCACCACTGTGTAATGAATTAACAGACATTCAAAGTAGTAATTTGGTAACTGTGCATAGGGAAATGGAGCGGGCGTCAAATAATGGCGTAGACAGTGAAACAAGTGGTGAACAGGGAAGCATTATCGATCGATCGGTCGGCAATAGCTCGCCTCAGGAATCCGAAATGACACGACACGATCTCGCAAATACTGTAGATTCAGGTTTTGGATCCTCACCGTTTTCTCAAATAAGTCAAGACACATTTTCTGCTTGTCAAAATGTGAACGTTTCCGGTGCAAATTCACTGCCGAAAAGCACTGAGGAACATGTTCCAGACACCAGTGCATTGTTATTACAATTAATACAACAAATGGGACAAACACAACAAAGGCTTCAAAAGTTAGACACAGTGGAACAAAATCTTAAAAAGTTAGATACAGTGGAACAAAATCTTAAAAAGTTAGACACAATGGAACAAAATCTTCAAAAGTTAGACTCATTGGAGCAAACTCTTGAACAAACACGTGAGGATTTAACTACTGAGTTACATCACATTGAATCGAAATGTCAAAAAGTCTGTAATGACGTAAAAACACAAATTTGTGAGCATTTCCAACCTATTTTTTCGCGTCATGAAAATGCACTACAGAATCACGAAGCAGCCATAAAAGAACTGCAAACTACTGTTCACGAAAATCATGAGACCTTGCAAGCTAAATTTGACTCAGTTGCATCTGCCGATTCGGTTACGCAACTTGCAAAAACTCAGGAAAACTTAAAGGACACAGTAGATACTCTGAAACTTGGTTCAGAAAAACACACTGAGGAAATAAGTACACTATCGGATAAAGTAGCAGAACTTTCAGATCAGTTCACTAACTTATCTACAAAGGTATATGATGATCTGAATGACACAACACCTGTAGCCTTCACTGACACTGAAGAGTATGAAGAAATTAGAAAATTCAAACAAAATCAAAATGAAATCAATACACAGTACAAAAGAGAAATCCGCGAAGTACAAGATCAGCTGACACAGGTAATACAAGAATTACGTATTTCAGAGGACACTCGCACCCCAATACGGGAAGAGGGACATAGAAATACGGAACAACCACAAAATAATAACACAGGACACTTGGGAAATTATGAAAGAAATTGGCAAGGCACACCGAATTTTGAGATGGAACCGCCGACACGACGTAACAATGACCGATATGCTACTCGCCGACACGATGATTTTGACTATAAGCTGTTCATTACTACACGTAAATTCAAAACGTTTAAGAATTCTGCCAACAACATTCATCCACAAGCGTGGCTCCATCAATTCTCTCATTGTTTTCCTCCCAACTGGTCGTTAGAACACAGATTAGAATTTATGTGTGGCTATTTAGAGAATGAACCAGCTGTAAGAATGCGATCGGTCATTCACGATTGTCACAGTGAAGGAGAATTTTACCATGCCTTCCTCTCAGCATATTGGTCTCAAGCTACACAAGACCGAGTAAAACATAGCATTATAATGATGAAACATTTCGAACAATCTGAATTCTCCAGTCTTGTCAAATATTTTGAAGACATGTTGCACAAGAATCAGTACCTGTCAAACCCATACAGCCCCTCAGAACTCATCCGCATTTGCTTAATCAAATTACCTGAACATTTACGACATATTATTTTAGCAGGATGTTGCAAAGAAGACATTGAGGCTTTTCAGGGACTGTTACAAGAACTGGAAATTGACACTGACAATCGGGGAACGCGGAAACAGGAGCACAACAATTACAGATCACATCCGTCGCAATTCCGCGATGAAAGAAATAATAACTGGACGTGACAAGGCTATTCTCACAACACAAATCGTGACCGAAACAGACACCACCCGTATAACAACCGTTGGCAGAGTAGTAATAATTACAGGGAAAGATCACCTCTCCGCGGTAATGACTATCACAGAGACAATCAGAGAAACAGACAATATGGTAACCAGAACTATTATTATCAAGGGAGACAGAATAACTTCAGACGCAACAGTTCGGCGCACAGTTACGATTCAGGGAGAAAATCTCCACCACGTGACGGACAAGGAAGAAACTACGGAACCTACCGACATGACGACAGACGATATATTCGTAACGACAGACCTGAATTGCATCAGAACTGGCGGGATTTAAACAGGGCAGGGCCTTCTCGGCAAGGTGAATTTGTAGAAGTTAGGTCTCCTAATCCCAATAACGACGCGCGCCAACAAAGGGACAGACAATGACTCGCATCGCAGGCAGCCACCTGCGCCGGCTGGCTCAGCGAAAAATAACATAGACGCTAACCTTGAGAAAAATTCCAGTATTCTTTACCGATGTATACCGCATGATAATTGCATTCAAGTTCAAACTCTGAGTACTATGAAGAGTAAAGGATTTCACCACATTTCACATGTAAAACCGTTTATTGAGAGATAATCTGCTTTTTAACTTTGTCTTTACCATAAAATTTTTCACTTTACATTACTAGTATGCTTTGTAAGACTTAAGAAACTGTTAACATGCAACAATGTTTGAAGTTAAATATCCAGTCAAGAACCAAGAGAACTTATTTAAACAGAAATTACGAATGCATTGTTATTGTGAACAGACGACACAGTGTTATTGTGTGTGTGCATTCTTGCTTGTTTGTTGCACGATTACGTAACGACTATAAGGCTCACATACTTAGAACATTTACCAGTACTGCTAATGAGATTTTAATGCAACATTTTGGTTTATTTGAAAATACATTCTGAATTTAAAGTACTTTCTGTGAGATACCAGATGACACAGTGGTTAGTTTATTTGACAGCTACACGACTATATCACGACGCTACTAATGTGTGACAGAATTTACCTTGTTGTTTTTGCGGTGTATCTGTTTTATATCTGCACAGTTTTTTCTGAATTATTCTGGAAAGTAAAACATGTTTTAGTAATAACTTTTGTGGTATAGCTACAATGAGACAGCCTTTTCCGTAGCACAACAATACGTTACAGCACAGTACTTTCTTCATCACGGCAATAAGCGTAATAACTAAGATATCTATACACAAAGCATTTCACTTTTGTTTATGATGAGGTAAGTACATTGACTTCTGCAGAACTTAGCTTTTGGAGGACGATAAATACGAGACTTCCACAGAGATTATCTTACAATATGACTCACAGTTTAGCGCTACAGTACACGTATTTGAGTGATTAATTTTGTACTTAAAACATTTATTTTTTATAGATATTTGAAGTACAATGATACAAAGGTTTTCCGTGATACATTTCATTCCGTTGCTGTAATCTGTAACACCTGAGGGTATAATTACATTAATCCTCAGGGGGGTACACGTTTACTTTGTGTACCATGTGTTTGGCAAGCACAAGGAGCCCTAGCTAATATGGTATTTGCTTACACAACTTTACACATTGGTACCATATTTCTCTAACACATAATTACACAGCTATCTGATCATTTAACTGAGAGAGACAAACTTTTTTACTACGTCAGTGACAGATGTTTACGTAATTACACAGTTGGATAACTTCACACTTACGAAATTGTATGTTGTTTGTACTTTGTGAACTGTTCATATTTTTTGGAACAATTGTGATACTATGAGAGCTTTGAATGATATATTTGGTATGGGATCATGATTTTTAAAGTACGTTTGAGGCAGATGACACTTTTGACATGAGCAGAGAATTTTTTTTGGTTTTGAAATTACTGGAGGAAGCTACAACGATTTTGAGAGTTGACTGAGGTGTTATGATATTTTTACGACGACGATGTGTATTATGCTACTGAGGTATGTTTATGGTCAATAAGCTGATGCTATATGAGTTATTTGAGTATGCTACGTATCTGTTATCATAAAATATTGAAGAAGTGTCGACGTATAAGGTAAGGAATAATGAGTAGTGGTTAGGGACTCACTCTGGTTTGTGAAACAGGTTGTTGGAAACCGAGAATCGTACTTTAAGAGTTATGAAATGCATGTAAATGCGTGAATGTATTACAATGCCAACGAAAATTTTTTGGACACTGTTATATCAATAGGATTTTGTTTCTACAGATTTGTAACGCAAATTCTTGCCCTGTGAAATATTTTTGTATGAGACTGTCACTGTAGTGGAAACTGTTGTCGTAAATATTTCGGTAAGAAAGGTAAGTGACCTTGATGTAATGCATCTTGAGCGGCCACCTGTGCCAGCCACCTGGAGAAACAGCCATTAGGTGAAAAAAAAGAGGCCATTAACCTCGCTATTGACATTCCTTTGTAGAAAGCATCGCAAAAACGACACGGTCGAACTTGAAAACATATGATTACACTGTTGTGCTCTTAATTTATGATGTTTACAGAAATGCCTAATGAAATGACGAGAAATATTTTTACATCTGCACACCTGATTATGACAAGCGTTTTTCTAAGAGAGTTGAGAGAATTTCTACTAACTTATGAAATGTCACATGACTATTGAATGATATTTTTATGCTTTGTTTTTCATAGTTGCTTATTTCATTTGATATCTAGTTTCCAGCTGTGTTGCAGCATTAGTTTTATAAAATAAACTTAGATGCATTTGCTAATGTGAACACTTTCTGTCAACAGATCTATTACATAATTATTTTATGATCCACATTCTTCGAAAAAGGAGCTCTTCCCTAGCTAATATGGTATTTGCTTATACAACTTTACACATCGGTACCATATTTCTCTAACACATAATTACACAGCTATCTGATCATTTAACTGAGAGAGACAAACTTTTTTACTACGTCAGTGACAGATGTTTACGTAATTACACAGTTGGATAACTTCACACTTACGAAATTGTATGTTGTTTGTACTTTGTGAACTGTTCATATTTTTTTTGGAACCATTGTGATACTATGAGAGCTTTGATTGATATATTTGGTATGGGATCACGATTTTTAAAGTACGTTTGAGGCAGATGACACTTTTGACATGAGCAGAGAATTTTTTTTAGGTTTTGAAATTATTGGAGGAAGCTACAACGATTTTGAGAGTTGACTGAGGTGTTATGATATTTTTACGACGACGATGTGTATTATGCTACTGAGGTATGTTTATGGTCAATAAGCTGATGCTATATGAGTTATTGGAGTATGCTACGTATCTGTTATCATAAAATACTGAAGAAGTGTCGACGAATAAGGTAAGGAATAATGAGTAGTGGTTAAGGACTCACTCTGGTTTGTGAAAAAGGTTGTTGGAAACCAAGAATCGTACTTTAAGAGCTATGAAATGTGTGTAAATGCGTGAATGTATCACAATGCCGGCGAAAATTTTTTGGACGCTGTTATATTTATAGGATTTTGTTTCTACAGATTTGTAACCCAAATTCTTGATCTGTGAAATATTTTTATATGAGACTGCCAATGTAGCGGAAACTGCTGTCGTAAATATTTCTGTACGAAAGTTAAGTGACCACCTGCACGTAATGCGTCGCGGGCACCCAGCTGTGTCAGACGCCTGGAGAAAAAGCCATTAGTGTGTGCCAGAGGCACAGGTAGAAAAAAAAGGGAGGCCATTATCCTCGCTATTGACGTTCCTTTGTAGAAAACATCGCAAAAACGACACGGTCGCACTTGAAAACATATGATTACACTGTGGAGCTCTTAATTTATGATATTTACCGAAATGAAATGATGAGAAACATTTCACATCTATTGTCTTTCTAGTTGAAAGATTGTTTACTGCACTATGAAATGCCATATGGCTAGTGAATGACGTTTCACGCCTCGCTTTGCCTATTTTGTTTAATATCTAGTTTCTAGCTGCACTGCAGCACTGGTTAAAATAAAATTTTATAGATGTACTAATATAAATATTTTCTGTCTACAGATCGAGTAAATAATAATTTTTTTTAAAAAAATGGAGCACAAAAAGACATTTACCTTCACAGGAACTGCATTCATAATTTTCTTTTCAAGTACTTGGTAATTTATTTCATAGAATAAGTTTTTGTGGTGCACCACTTTAATTACATAGACATTAAGATGTGAACAGACATTTCCCTTATCTGCATTGTTGTCTTTAGTGTACTATTTTTTCTGCTTGAGCTTTGTCATCTTTAGATGCTGCTGCTGTTTGCCATGCATAGTGCTACTAAATTTCACTTTGTATTATTCTTTTAAGCCAGTTTTACTACTGATTTATTTTTCTTGTTTGCTGCTCATTGCCTTATATTAGTTGTAATTTATGCTGCTTGCTTTGCCTATTGTATTTTTTATCATTGCTGTTTGTGTTAAATGTTTTATGCTGCTGCATTGCCTCGTCCCTTAGTTTAGCACCTGGGCTCAGTAGATTTAAGTTAGCTTAAGAGGGGGTAGACTATATAAGAAACTAACTATGATGAATTGGAAGAAATGCATTGAGAAGATATAAGAAAATGGTTTGGCCAAAAAAAAGCTAGTGTACAGTGGAGAAAAACTATTTTGAAAGAGGATGTGAACAGAATACAGAAAGCCGGCTTAGATAGTACTTTTGGGAATAATGATGAACAAAGGGAGATATCCATGCAAAATACTGCAGTAAAACAAACCCTGTCCTTTCCTTGTATTATTCCGCTATATGTTTGTGTACCCTTGTGTATTTATGTTTTTCCTGTATTTATATGTTTATCTGATAAGACTTATGTTGTAGAATTTCTCTAATACTAAGCTACATTCACTATGATGAGGAATACTGTTATCCTCAAATATAATTGGCATTAATAATATGTTATTTACTTTGTAAAGATGTTTAGACATTATTTATTCTGTTTTGTTTTAATGCTCATGTGTGAAGTTGATGTTTCAAAAGTTATTCTGATTTTTTATGTATCTACTTATCTCATAATTCCTGTAACATTGATGTATATGTTTATTTCTATTCTGTTGTAAAGCCTGTACTACAAATGTTATCTGTATTGTTATGTTCTTTAATGATGTATTTTGTACCTTTGTAATTGTATTCTCATGTTATAATATTGTAATTGACACCAGTTCTTCAAATTAAGTATCATTTCACTGCACACGTTTCTGTTGGTCATAGTATATGGACAATATGTGAGAAGTAGGGACTGTTAGTGTTTGCACGTGTGTTAATAATTCAGCAAGGGACTGGGTAACAGCATTGCTGGTTCTAAGGACAGTTCCAAAAACTTTGTGAGTGCACAAGTGGTGGTTATGGACTTGCTATATTATCCGCAAGACTCTTCAATGGTGATTGTGCACCTGCACAATCACAACAGATGGCTGCTGGCCATCTCTACAAGGACTACAGTGGGTCTGCATCTTTGATGACCCACCAGTACCATTATCTCTACAAGGACTACAGTGGGTCTGCGTCTTTGCTGACTCACCAGTACCATTATTTCTACAAGGACTGCAGTGGGTCTGCAACTCTGGTGGCCCACCAATACCGTAATCTCTACCAGGACTACAGTGGGTCTGCTCTGTGATGACCTACCAAACGATATTCTTCAAAACTTCGATTGACTCCGCTGTGGGTTTGCTCTGTTGTGGCCCATTACCTGTCAGCATGTCAAGAGTCAGCACTGTCTTTCCGTTGGAAGGACAACACTACTTCTTCAAGACTGCATGGAAATCCACTACTTCTGTGTGCAATTTCTTTTACTAATGAGACTTTGTGAAAAAAACTGTAATTACTATTATGATGAATGATCAGAGCTATCTTTGGACTGTGAGAAAATTTTAGCTTTTGACCAACATTGTATCAATAAGTGTGTGCATTTGATTTCTTTGTTATTGTAATTAAGATTATGAAAAATTTTAACAAATATGTATTGCCCAGTGCCCAAAACAATTTGTAAAATTTTTTGTGGGGAGCATGGGGGCTATGTAAGTAGGCTGTTTAGGTTTTTTTATTGGTAACGCCACCTCTGTATAAAAATCACTGGCTGTGCTGTGTGCAGTCTGTCGATGCTTTGCATTGTTGTAATACTCGCCATTGTAGTGTTAGGCAGCTGGCTGTGAACAGCGCGTAGCGTTGCGCAGTTGGAGGTGAGCCGCCAGAAGTGGTGGATGTGGGGAGAGAGATGGCGGAGTTTTGTAATTTGTCATGAACTGCTATATATATTATGACTATTAAGGTAAATACATTGTTTGTTCTCTATCAAAATCTTTCATTTGCTAACTATGCCTATCAGTAGTTAGTGCCTTCAGTAGTTAGAATCTTTTATTTAGCTGGCAGTAGTGGCGCTCGCTGTATTGCAGTAGCTTGAGTAGCGAAGATTTTTGTGAGGTAAGTGATTTGTGAAAGGTATAGTTTAATGTTAGTCAGGGCCCATTCTTTTGTAGGGATTATTGAAAGTCAGATTGCGTTGCGCTAACAAAATATTGTGTGTCAGTTTAAGCCCAGTCACGTGTATAATTGTCAAAAAGGGGACGTTTCAAGTGATGTGTATTTCTGCTGGTGTTAGGTTTTGGTAGGGGACTACGAACAGGATCTAAGCATGTATCTCTTGGTAATATGTTGTGCTCACATATTTTTCTTTGTGAGGAATTCACGTCACGTTTGCTAAGCTTGGTTGGTGTTGCTCTAATTGTTCTTTAAATACTAAGTGTGATGCCCAAGCTATTATATTGAATGGACCAATTTTCTTTCGTCAGTCATACGACTACACCGCCGCCTGAGAGATCGATCGGACGGGTGGGATTCTCTCGATAGACGGAACAGAAAAACCGCTCTGCTAGCCAAAGAGTACACAGCCAGTCACAGTACTTATGCTCGCCGCGAGGCGCCGCTAGGCCACTTCATGTGCAGCAGGAGTGCAGTACAGTTGTGCCAGTCTACAGTTCGAAGCCGCGCTCAGTGGTCAGCCAACGCCGATGTTAGGCAGTCATCTTCTGCAGCTCAGTCATTGCTGCCGTCAAGTCTTTGTAGCCCAGTGCAAAGTTAGTCTTCAAATTCACCGGATTCGACATTCAAGATTACGAGAGATTATTTGGTCACTGCAAGATTTGTGACTTGTACATTAGATCATTCTACAGACGCTTAATCTAGTCGCGTCTTCTATAATTGTCAACTAACAGATCATGGACTACAACCAAGTTAAGTAATAAATACTTTCTTATTTTGTACTCCTGCTAATTAATTTTGTTTTCCTGTTGTAGCTACCAAGCAGTCATGGCATAGTAGAACCCACGTTTCCATCTCCTTGGCTACCTCATATTTGCTCCCTCATGTTGATGGACTCGGTTATGGTGGAAGATCGAGAGCCGTCACTAAGTGATCCGCCGATTAGCCTGGACCTATTAAGACTCACGTGCTGGTGATATATCATTGTTATTTTACCGTGTATAAGACCATTGTTGTCAGTATTATTCACTAGGAGCAGCTTCGATTCCTGTATAAGGAGATCAGCTGAAAGGGCTTGCCTTTGGTGGCAACTATTTCCTTAAATTGCCTGTTAGTAAGCAGAAATATGGTCACATTGCTCGTGGTTATATTGCAGCGCATTCGGAATCGAATGGGCTCATTTCACAAATTTTTTTCTAATGCTCGTACGTCGCTAGGCCTTGTTGGTCATATTTATTGTTTTATCACTAAGTTTGCCTTTTTTTGGTTCTGCGGGTTTCCAGTTTTTACTGGGGATCGCTGGTTTTTGAAGTTTTCAAGTATGGCAGTCACTCTGGTATCCAGATGAAGTCTGTTGTTGTATTTGTGTTGTTACGATTGTTTTCCTATTTTTAATCTGTCAGTGGCTGTTATTTAAAGTTCATATTTAGGGGCCTTGAGAAAATTATGAATTATAGTGGAGCTAATACCCGATATATCATGTCAGTATATAATAATGTCATGTGACTAGGGCCTCCCGTCGGGTAGACCGCCGGATGCAAGTCTTTTGATTTGACGCCACTTCGGCGACTTGCGCGTCGATGGGGATGAAATAATGATGATCAGGACAACACAACACCCAGTCCCTGAGCGGAGAAAATCTCCGAACCTGCCGGGAATCGAACCCGGGCCCCTAGGATTGACATTCTGTCGCGCTGACCACTCAGCTACCGGGGGCGGACATCCTCTCAGTTAAAGCGACTCATTTGCTGTATTTGGTTGTTGGTCTCCGTAGCAGTCTCTACTTCTAAGTATATGAAGCCGACCAGTGTTGCATATCGAAGGATGTTGTGAAACACATATGCATCCTATCGGGTGAGAATCACAATACGGTCAGTCGGTACTGCGGGCCTTATGAGGCATGTTCGGACGGAGTTTAGTTTTAGTTCAGTTCGTGAAACGCGTGTAACCTTAAGCCTTGGAGAGCGATAACTGCTGTGTGCCTTAGTTGGCTGGTCCCTATCTTGAGAGCGATAAGCCTCAGCCCCTCACTCAACTATTGCTCGTTCCTCATGGGACTGAGCAGAGATATCATCACCTAAGTAACTAAGCCATCAGGGGCATCTCAAACCTACGAGACTGCCTAAGTCGACTGTCTGTGATGTGACTGTCAAGTGGAAACGCAAAGAAATCACCACATCCAAACCAAGACCAGGCAGGCCTGCTGTACTGACGGACAGAGACCGTCGGGCACCGAGGAGGGCAGCTGTAAAAAATTGCCTAAAATTAGCGGAAGGAATCATCCGTGAGTTCCATAGTGCCACCAGCGGTCAAGCTAACATAATGACTGCTCGGGGAGATAAAAAGAATGGGGTGCAACGGCAGAGAAACACACCATAAGCTACACGTTTCCTTAGTCAGTGCAGAGCAAACTTGAGGTAGTGGAAAGAGCGACGCCACTGATCAGTGGCTGAGTGCCGGTCGTTGTGGCCGAGCGGTTCTAGGCGCTTCAGTCCGGAACCGCGCTGCTGCTACGGTTGCAGGTTCGAATCCTGTCTCGAGCATGGATGTGTGTGATTTCCTTAGGTTAGTTAGGGGACTGTTGACTTCAGATGTTAAGTCCCTTAGTGCTTAGTGCCTTTTGAACCAGTGACTGACTGTAAACGACTGGTTTGGAGTACTGATTCAAGATATGCCATGTGGCGATACGGTGGCATGGTTTGGGTTTGGCGAATGCCTGGAGAACAATACCTGCTGTTATGTGGAGGGTCAATAGTGAAGTATGGTGTTATGGTATGGGGGTGTTTTTCGTAATTAGGGTGTGGTCTTTTATGGCGGTTAAGGCAATGCTAAATACGAAAGGATACGAACACATTTTGCTGTGTAGTGTACTGCATACAGCAAATAAACTGTTCGGAGATGATGATCTTTTGTATCAGCATGACAAGACACACTGTCAAAACGCAGCATCTGTGAGGAAATGGTTTGCGGACAATAACATAACTGAACTGGACTGTCCTGCCCAGGGTCTGAACTTCAACCGTAGCAACACGTTAGGAATGAGACTGCGGGCTTTCAAATAACGACGCACCCTCCGACTCAGTGTTGAAATATTAAAGGTTTTGGTGGTGGTGGTGGTGGTTAGTGTTTAACGTCCCGTCGACAACGAGGTTATTAGAGACGGAGCGCAAGCTCGGGTTAGGGAAGGATTGGGAAGGGAATCGGCCGTGCCCTTTCAAAGGAACCATCCCGGCATTTGCCTGAAAAGATTTAGGGAAATCACGGAAAACCTAAATCAGGATGGCCGGAGACGGGATTGAACCGTCGTCCTCCCGAATGCGAGTCCACTGTGCTAACCACTGCGCCACCTCGCTCGGTTGAAGGTTTTGGCTGCTTTCGTTGTCTAGGGGCTCGGATGCGTAGTTTCCGCTTTACCGGTCAAATACTGCTGAATCTACAGTATACAATAAGAATACACACATGAATTGAATGGTCGCAGGTTTCTATCACTCGGCAATTGCGAATTATGAACGTAACACATAAATTTATAAGTGAAAGATTGCAATTAAATAAAATCTGCAGGTACTATATTAACGACTTTAAATGATGAGTACGATAGTAGAAGTACTTTTGAGAATGCGGTATATTTCTGCAAAACACGTATTGGTGTCGATGGTCCAGCAATTAAATAAATTATAACTTGAGTAACAGGGAAACAATAGATTCCTACTTCAGGTAATTAGTTATGAACAACAACATAGCTCGCGAGATATTCACTTCTGAACGCATACTACGACTTCACTGCAGAAGCCACGGAAATCACACAAGAGCACAGGTCGGCACTCCGAAATATTTCTATCCTCCGCAGCCACGCGAAAACTGCTCCACTGTCCAAGTGCCGGCCGCGGTGGTCTAGCGGTTCTGGCGCTGCAGTCCGGAACCGCGGGACTGCTACGGTCGCAGGTTCGAATCCTGCCTCGGGCATGGGTGTGTGTGATGTCCTTAGGTTAGTTAGGTTTAAGTAGTTCTAAGTTCTAGGGGACTTATGACCTAAGATGTTGAGTCCCATAGTGCTCAGAGCCATTTGAACCATTTGAACTGTCCAAGTCTTTCCGCCGACTGTGCGTCCGTCGCACCGGCGCGTCCAGCAGTTCACGTGTCGTGTGCCGTACCGTCCGTGCCCTGTGCCGTCCTGCCCAGAACTACCTCGTGTCCTCTCCAGAAACCATGCTCTCCTCCCACTTCCATTCAGTCACCCCATTCACGAGCGCTGTGATTGGCTAGAGCGCTCCCGCCATAACTTCAAGCGAACGCACATTAGCCGGCCGCGGTGGTCTAGCGGTTCTAGGCGCTCAGTCCGGGGCCGCGCGACTGCTACGGTCGCAGGTTCGAATCCTGCCTCGGGCATGGATGTGTGTGATGTCCTTAGGTTAGTTAGGTTTAGGTAGTTCTAAGTTCTAGGGGACTGATGACCATAGATGTTAAGTCCCATAGTGCTCAGAGCCATTTGAACCATTTTGAACGCACATTCACAAACATATGAAACACTTTCGAAATACCGGATTTACATTTAAATAACTTGAAATTAAAAAGGTATTCCTACGGCTGGACCATAAACACGCTCTAACACACATTATTAAATACATAAACAAATTAAATATACATATATCAAAGGAATAGGAATAAAAGCTAGGCCAGTAGCCGCAGGTCTCTGTGCTTTCTAAAACATAGTAAATATTTAACCAATTTTTTCATGAATAGCATATATCGGATATAAACAAAGACATAGATGAATAAATACATTTATAAGCATGCTGCTACCGTTTTTTCGTGTAACTGTGGAGTACTTATCGCCTGACGCGATCGATAGTAATCGGCCACTTTGACCTCCAATAACTCATGTACTATTCAAGTTACATGCCTTTAATTTATACCAATTTAGGTTTACATTAATAGCTTTCTAGAGACACGTCGACCGACGAAATCGGATAAAGCGTTTAAATGTAGGAAATTCGTTGCTGGGTGTTACTTGTATAATTTACTGTCATATACTAAACTTTAAACTAATAAAGATATTGAAATTCTGATTACACCATCAGAATCGTCGTGCAAATAATGATGCATCTGGCCACCATTAATTTCTATACGAACTGTGAAATGTGTACCATTAAGGTTTCACAAAGTCCGCCATCTTTGGCAGTCTCGGCATACAAGTCTCTTTCATTGACACAGCGTCACCATGGAATTCCCAGGCACGCGGTCGGGCTGGACCCTTCTTGCTTCAGCCAACGTCCGGCAACTCGTGGTTGCTGCCGAGCCGCAGCTCTGACGAGCGTCCTGTGCGGCCGAACCATCTCCGAACATATAATACTTCCAGGGCGCCACTACTCGCCCTCTACCTCACAATATGCAAGGTCCACTTTTCTCCAGACCGCAACGTCCAACATCACTATCATCTCTGATTTCGGCTCTTGAGGAAGAATGGGCCACCATTCCTCCACAGATGACACT
This sequence comes from Schistocerca nitens, assembly GCF_023898315.1. NCBI lineage: Eukaryota > Metazoa > Arthropoda > Insecta > Orthoptera > Acrididae > Schistocerca > Schistocerca nitens. The sequence continues at coordinate 802,189,088 of NC_064617.1, read as the reverse complement.
ACGTCAAAGAGTCCCATCAAAGTGCAAGGCGCCATAAAGGCGAAGGGTGGATATAACCTATATTAATATCCACTAATATATGGCTGGATACTTTTGATCGAATAGTTTATACACTGCCTAACAGGAAAAGTGCAGCACCCAGGACACCTCGTCGGATGTCACAGTACGTTTGTGCCCATACACGTCATCAGTGGGTAAGTTAAAGATTAGAGTTGCATTTCTCACTGACAAGTAAAATGGCCACCAGAGTGCATTAGTGCTGTTCGTTTAGTATTGCTACCAAGCATGATGATAGGGTGTGTAAGGGCGTGAACAGCGTCATATGTTGAATGATCACTGAGATAGTGTTATCATCGCCTGACAGAGTTTGAGTGGGGCATCATTGTGCGTCTCCATTTGCCCAATTGGTCGAATCATGCAGTATCCTGGTTTGTGGGAAATTGGGATGTGACAGTGACCTGGTTTTGAACTTCAAGGAAACAGCAGGGTAGGCCTACTCGTTGGCTAGTCCAGCGGCCGACCACGTCTGAGCACCACATGTGACGATCGCAGAACTGTGCTCCAAGTTCATCGTAAGCCCTTCAGACCTACGCCTGCCATTCCAGGACAAGTAACTGACTCTCCGCAACAATCTGTACCGTTCAGCACCATTGGTCGAAGACTATGCAAATACTGTCCCTTAAGTATGCTGTCGTTAACACCACAACACAAAGGGGTGTGACTGAAGTGCTGTTGTGAATGGGAGGCAGGGACTGCTGATCAGTGGTCGACACCACTGATCAGCAACCTTGCTTCCCCTTCACAACATCATCACTATGAATCACGATTCTCCACGACCCCACATGAACCTCGCCAGTGGGTATGGCAGCGATATGGGACTGCTTTCCCATTCTCCCAATATTATGGAGAGGCACAGAGATGTTTCTCCAGGCATCATGATATGGGGAGCCTTTGGGTACGATTTCTCATCACAGCTGGTAGTGACTCAGCGAACTATAAGAGCCCAATGGTATGCTGCTAGTCTCCCACCAGTGGTGCGGAGTGGCACAGAATGTTGCAGGAATGCCATTACTTGCTCTCAGATGGTATGTGCAGATGTGGAGGGGTTTCAATGTGCTTGATGCACAATATGGCGATCCTCCCTTGTGGTGATCAGATGTGGTCAGTTGGAACCTTGACAATGATTATGCCTGCCATCATACATTACACCATAGGGCCACAGTAATATACACTACTGGCCATTAAAATTGCTACATCACGAAGATAACGTGCTCCAGACGCGAAATTTAACCGACAGGAAGAAGATGCTGTGACATGCAAATGATTAGCTTTTCAGAGCATTCACACAAGGTTGGCGCCGGTGGAGACACCTACAACGTGCTGACATGAGCAAAGTTTCCAACCGATTTCTCATACACAAACAGCAGTTAACCGGCGTTGCCTGGTGAAACGTCGTTGTGGTGCCTCGTGTAAGAAAGAGAAATGCGTACCATCACGTTTCCGACTTTGATAAAGGTCGGATTGTAGCCTATCGCGATTGCGGTTTATCGAATCTCGACATTGCTGCTCGCGTTGGTCGAGATCCAATGACTGTAGCAGAATACGGAATCGGTGGGTTCAGGAGGGTAATACGGAACGCCGTGCTGGATCCCAACGGCCTCGTACCACTAGCAGTCGAGATGGCAGATATCTTATCCGCATGGCTGTAACGGATCGTAGAGCCACGTCTCGATCCCTGAGTCAACAGATGGGGACGTTTGCAAGACAACAACCATCTGCACGAACAGTTCGACGACGTTTGCAGCAGCGTGGACTATGACTCGGAGACCGTGACTGCGGTTACCCTTGACGCTGCATCACAGACAGGAGCGCCTGCGATGGTGTACTCAACGACGAACCTGGGTGCACGAATGGCAAAACGTCATTTTTCAGATGAATCCAGGTTCTGTTTACAGCATCAGGATGGTCGCATCCGTGTTTGTCGACATCGCGGTGAACGCTCATTGCAAGCGTGTATTCGTCATGGCCATACTGGCGTATCACCCGGCGTGATGGTGTGGGGTGCCATTGGTTACACGTCTCGGTCACCTCTTGTTCGCATTGACGGCACTTTGAACAGTGGACGTTACATTTCAGATGTGTTACGACACGTGGCTCTACTCTTCATTCGATCCCAGCGAAACCCTACATTTCAGGAGGATAATGCACGACCGCATGTTGCAGGTCCTGTACGGGGATTTTGGATACAGACAATGTTCGACTGTTGCCCTGGGCAGCACATTCTCCAGATCTCTCACCAATTGAAAACGTCTGGTCAATGGTGGCCGAGCAACTGGCTCGTCACAATACGCCAGTCACTACTCTTGATAAACTGTGGTATCGTGTTGAAGCTGCATGGGCAGCTGTACCTGTACAGTCCATCTAAGCTCTGTTTGACTCAATGCCCAGGCGTATCAAGACCGTTATTACGGCCAGAGGTGGTTGTTCTCGGTACTGATTTCTTAGGATCTATGCACCCAAATTGCGTGAAAATGTAATCACATGTCAGTTCTAGTATAATATATTTGTCCAATGAATACCCATTCATCATCTGCGTTTCTTCTTGGTGTAGCAATTTTAATAGCCAGTAGTGTACTAACGCCCCATATATATGGATACGGCATCATTCGACTAGTTGGACAACTGGAGACCCACAATGAGGCCCCTTTGAAACTCAGTCACATGCAGATAACGCTGTCTCTCACCAGTACACAGCATTTCCGTATCCTTCATAGTGATCACAGAACATCTGATGCTGTTCATGCTCCTTATACGCCCTATCATGCCTGGTTAAAAACACTAAACATGAACAACACTTATGCACTCTGATGGCCATCCTATCTGTCTCAGAGAATTGAAACTCTAATTATTTACATACCCATTGATGGCATGTATTTGTGCAAAGTTACATTGCCATCCAATCACGTGTTATGGCCGTTTCAGTTTTTCTGTCAGGCAGCGTATATCTCGCACTTGTTATTATATGTTTTCCTTGTGTGAGATGTTGGTTAAGCTGTTTTGTGTATCCCTAAGATACAACACATCTGTTTCCTGGAAACCAACAAGGCAGAGAAACTCCCATAAGATCATTCAAATATAAGAGGGACTATGTCACACAACATTTAACGTCTTATTAAATAAAAAGTACTAGAAATGGTCCAATTAAACTTGAATGTAGGGCTACCGCACTTTACTTGCATATAATATTTAAGGGATCTATCAAACTAGTAAGGAAACTAGTGGCTACCATAACAATTTGATTTACTACCTTAACACATCAAACAAAGAGTGAACCAACTATACAGACATTTAATTAGTGCACAAGAGATTGCAAGTTCGACCTATCACTTTGGCACAGGAGGGTGGATTCATAAAAACAGTATGAAACTATGTCACAAGTATGGTCAATGATTGTGAAGAGAGGTTACTGATTTAAAGAAAAATCATCAAAAAAGAAGCGTGCACACAACACTTTCTCCGAATATCAGATCTGCTAAATGAAACCCTGATGCAAATGAACAAGCTTTGTGCCCCTCTGACCTTGGTGGCTGCACCAGCAGTGCATTATTATCACTCTTAAGACGTGCGAGTGTGGAAGATGGCTGCAGTAGCGGCTGGAAAGTGTGAGTCCAGCTCGCCCTCTGTACGTTGCTCTAAGTCAGAGGCATCTCTCTCTGAAAATGTCCTCAGCAGCTGTGTCACCTCAATCTATCTGCCGCAAATATTCTCTGACTTTACTCTAAGAAACATAGAGGGTTCTGCCAGTGTCAGAAGCTTGCCCTCTAATTGCACCAGATCTTGCAAGTTCTGACCAGAATAAGGTGAGATATGGGGCCGGCCGGGGTGGCCGAGCGGTTATAGGCGCTACAGTCAGGAACCGCGCGACCGCTACGGTCGCAGGTTCGAATCCTGTCTCGGGCGTGGGTGTGTGTGATGTCCGTAGTTTAGTTAGGTTTAAGTAGTTCTAAGTTCTAGGGGACTGATGACCTCAGAAGTTAAGTCCCATGGTGCTCAGAGCCATTTGAACCATTTTTTTTTTGAGATATGGGGAAGAAGGCAGAAAATCTTTCCCATTAAATGACAGATTTCTAACCATGGAAAACCGAAAGTTTTGCACATATCCATGCCTGAGAACTCGCCCCTTCTATCGATGTAATTACTGTGAGCCAATCTCAAAACCCCTTACTAGCATCTGAACAAGCATTCCTGTGCGACACAGCAGTGCTCAACGGCTTGTCCCACATTCTGAAGCTATGTGTTTTCACCTGGCCTTCATATCTTATCTGGCTAAAAAAGATTCCTTTCGACTTCTCGCACAAAGCAGTTTTTTAAGGTACACAGTACGGCCTGTTTGATGCTTCTGCTGTGCTCCCAGGCCCGCATCTCGTGGTCGTGCGGTAGCGTTCTCGCTTCCCACGCCCGGGTTCCCGGGTTCGATTCCTGGCGGGGTCAGGGATTTTCTCTGCCTCGTGATGGCTGGGTGTTGTGTGCTGTCCTTAGGTTAGTTAGGTTTAAGTAGTTCTAAGTTCTCGGGGACTTATGACCACAGCAGTTGAGTCCCATAGTGCTCAGAGCCATTTGAACCATTTGTGCTCCCAGAGATGGCTTTCAGCACCAAACAACATTAGGACACTCCGGTTCACCTACGTTAACTTCCCTGTCATGAGCCAGCTAAAAAACCACCAAAGCTGCAGAAATAACAGATCTCCCTCACCGTATTAAGAGGAAAACAGAATGAGGTGTAACTACCAGTGGAGTAATTGGCAGCAGTGAATACTGACTGCATTTTTCGAGCTGCGATAAAGGATTGACTATAACGACTATCGGGATCTGCATATTACATTATAAAAATAGTTTATGTCTCAGTTTGGGTGTATACTGCTACTTAAGATTTGACAGCAATGTTTTCTATTGACCACAGTATGGCGTTGTACATGTAGTAGATTTTGAAGCATTCTGTTGATATTCAGTCGGTTGTATCGGTCAAGTCACCGTATCGGCGAAACATTTGATCAGCTGGATGAGACAATACAACGTCTCGACTCTCGCTTTGTCTAAACATAAACTGCAAACCTTCTTCTTTTAATATCCTGTCCAAGAAGTGCGCAGACCTAGTTTTGTTTGTCTCAACACTTTTCATTGCTTTTCGCTTGATAATGTCTTCTGTCAACGAATCCAGTGTCTTGATCACTGCTGCACCAAACCCACTCATCAGTACATATAACAATGGATGTGTGTGTTTTCCGGTTTTCTGACAAGGTTAGATGCGTCCGTCGACGATTTAGCCTCATGTGACAATCTTTTCATCTGACGATAGTATTTACACTAACGCCCCCAATTATTAGCTGAATATTAACCAGTGTTTGTCTTTCACTGCAATTGTTTGCCTCTGTGGCACCCTGTAGTACCATGGAAGTTGTTCCCTAATGTGGTGACGGATGTTCTATCGTCATCTAGTTCTAGTTGTTCTATTTAAGTGTTTTCCATGAATTATTTCCCTTGCCAAGTCTGTGGCGCAGTTCCTTATTTTTATTTATTTTTTTCAAACTAAGTCACCCACGTTCCGACATAGCGCCTGAACGCTTGGAGCAATATCAACTAACCTTGGTAAACACATGACTTAGTACCAGGAGACAGTTATCATAAGGATGAAATAGATGCTGCTATTGCCCCTATGTCTGGGAAGGTGATTTGGTGACATATGAGAGTGACATTCGAACGCCTGGAGCAGCTATGAAGAAATCTACTGAAAAGAAATAAAATGTTGAGAATTGACATCCTTAGCTCCTGAATGGCTGCGAAGCAGAGATGAAGTGTGTGACATAGAGAAATAATCAAAACGAGCGACATTAGAGTGGAATCCATTGTTTTCGGAGCCACTAGGCTGACTGGTGATATCCTGATGCCATTTGACCCCATGGGCCAGAGGGATGGGGTGGCGGTAGGAAAGAGTAACATCTACAGTCTGGAATATTTGGAGCTACTTCAAACATGCAAATAAACCAAGTTTGTTTTTATACCACAGACAAATTCAGTTTCTTTTTCTATCTAACATACCGAGAGTTATTCATAAATTAACCTCCTACTGACTATTAAAAATAAACAGATGCCTGCAGCTTCATCGCAAGTGTGTGGCTGGAAACGGAGACTGAAGGTCACGTTTCGTCAGTCAGCGCTATGTTGCGATCGTCCGTGTGTAAGTAGCAAGTCAGTGAAGTGGACAGTGTTGCTGCGTCTCCCGACAGTTGAGATATACGGTCTGTCATTCGCTTCCTGCGGGCAAGAAGGAGGCAGTACCACCAAGATTCATCGACGGCTGTGTCGTGCGTTTAGGTTCGGTTTATGAATAATAGCATTGTCCGGGGATTGCGCAAAAAAAAGTGAATCAGGTCGCACATATGTGCGTGATAAAAATGGTAGAGGGAGAGATTCGCATGTGACTGATGGAGTTGTGCAACATATTGACAAAATTGAGAGTGAGAGATGCTGGTTCAGAATTCCTGAAGTTTCTGCATGTGTGCCTCCTATTTCGAGGACAACACTGTCACGGAGAGGTGTTTGCCCGTGCCGTTCCTTCGGCACTAAGATGAAGAGGGGGAGGAATTTTTGGTCATAATCGTGACTAGGAACGAGACGTGGGTGCAGTACTTGAACTCTGAAACTAAGGAACAGTCTAAGTAGTGGATGGTCACTCATTTTCCCAATAAGCCCAAAAAAGTCCAAGTAGGCTTTACCGAAGGGCAAAATGATGGTTACAGTTTTCTGAAATCACGAAAGAATTCTAACAGAAATTTAATGAGAGTAACGCTCTTGCGAAAGACGTAGATCTGTCCAAGATAAACGGTGCAGGATGACTACCGAAGGAATCATTCTCCTTCACGACAGTGCGGATCCCATACTGGTGATCGAACGATGGCAAAACTCAGACTTTTCTGCTGGAAGACTTTACAACATCCTCCATACAGACGGTACTTGGCTTCAGCGACTTTCATCTCTTCCCCACGACGACGGCTCGGCTAGCTACCCAGTACTTCGAGACGGACGGCGAGCTGGGGGACGCGGTCAACAAGTGGCTGAAGAGCGGGGCTGACCTGGCACGCGCCCACGCCGCCCTGGGCCACGCCGGCGCACAGGTTGGTGTCGTGCACTCGGTCGCCCACGGTCTTGTACACGCGCCGGCACTCCTCCTGGTTCACGATGCACAGCTCCGCCTTCTGCAGCCGCTCCGACGGCTGGTTGTCCGCCTCCTGTGGCCAAAGCATTCACTGTTTGTAGTTACCATTACCTACGTCTATGAACCACCCCCTCTCCCGCCCCCCCCGCCCCCCCCCCCGCCCCCCATGAACCATGGACTTTGCCGCTGGTGGGGAGGCTTGCGTGCCTCAGTGATACAGATAGCCGTACCGTAGGTGCAACCACAACGGAGGGGTATCTGTGGAGAGGCCACACAAACGTGTGCTTACTGAAGAGCGGCAGCAGCCTTTTCAGTAGTTGCAGGGGCAACAGTCTGGATGATTGACTGATCTGGCCTTGTAACACTAACCAAAACGGCCTCGCTGTGCTGGTACTGCGAACGGCTGAAAGAAAGGGGAAACTAAAGCCGTAATTTTTCCCGAGGGCATGCAGCTTTACTGTATGGTTAAGTGGTGATGGCGTCCTCTTGGGTAAAATATTCCGGACGTAAAATAGTCCCCCATTCGGATCTCCGGGCGGGGACTACTCAGGAGGACGTCGTTATCAGGAGAAAGAAAACTGGCGTTCTACGGATCGGAGCGTGGAATGTCAGATCGCTTAATCGGGCAGGTAGGTTAGAAAATTTAAAAAGGGAAATGAATAGGTTAAAGTTAGATATAGCGGGAATTAGTGACGTTAGGTGGCAGGAGGAACAAGACTTCTGGTCAGGTGAATATAGGGTTATATATACAAAATCAAATAGGGGTAATGAAGGAGTAGGTTTGATAACGAATAAAAAAATAGGAGTGCGGGTAAGATACTACAAACAGCATAGTGAACGTATTATTGTGGCCAAGATAGACACGAAGCCCACGCCTACTACAGTAGTACAAGTTTATATGCCAACTAGCTCTGCAGATGACGAAGAAATTGATAAAAATGTATGATGAGATAAAAGAAATTATTCAGATAGTGAAGGGAGACGAAAATTTAATACTCATGGTGGAATGGAATTCGATAGTAGGAAAAGGGAGAGAAGGAAACGTAGGAGGTGAATATGGAGTGGGGGTAAGAAATGAAAGAGGAAGCCGCCTGGTAGAATTTTGCTCAGAGCATAACTTAATCATAGCTAACACTTGGTTCAAGAATCATGAAAGAAGGTTGTATACATGGAAGAAGCCTGGAGATACTAAAAGGTATCAGATAGATTATATAATGGTAAGACAGAGATTTAGGAACCAGGTTTTAAATTGTAAGACATTTCCAGGGGCAGATGTGGAGTCTGACCACAATTATTGATTATGAACTATAGATTAAAACTAAAGAAACTGCAAAAAGGTGGGAATTTAAGGACTCCCCACCACGTAAACATGTCTTGATAAAACACGCACAGTTGGTGAAATGCACACAATCGATGAAAAGCACACAGTTAAAATCCTCCTATCGTCCATGCAAGCTGGTGGCGAACATGACTTTTGAAGGTTCTATTGGTTTGCCTTGTGAAGAAGGTGTGGCATGTGTTACATGGAATCTGTAAACGCAGTAGTTGTTGTCTAAGGGAGTTTTAGAGTTGCCTTTGTGGATTTTGTGTTTGAGGCCGTGTGTGTTTTGAAATTCAAAGGCCATGTCGGTTTTGTTCAATAATTTATTGATTTTGTTTCAGATGTTTCCTAGATAAATAGTAGCGGCAACGTTTTATTTCCTTCTTTGTTTCGTCTTCTAGTGGCAAAACTATTAATCCGTTAAAGATTCTTCCACACAGTGCTTAACGGATTAATAAATTTGCCTATAATTGTGGTGTTCCAGAATGCAGGGACTGAAAAAAAGGTGAATGTCGTCCAGTAAATAACAGAATAAAGGAGACTCATTCTCCCCATGCTGAGGACTAGAGATCAGAAGTTGCAAATTTTTTAAATGCCAAGGTGTCAAATACGTTGTAGTGCTTCGAGAATTTCCGTGTAAATTCTAGAACCACTTGGCCTTCCTCCGTCTCGAACCCACGATATTTTAAATAGAAGTGCGAGAGAGACGAATCCGACCTACTGCGCATAGCATGTTTATGTCCGCAGGTCTAAAAACACTCCCTAGCAAAATGTGGACGCGGCGGCTGAACGGCGGCCGACAAGTACGTGCTGTACGATCCATAGGGTTTCAGTGTATGTGTAGAGAAGAGCCTGTGCTATTCTTCGCTGGTTTAGTGGCTGTGTTGATTGTTAAGGACAAATGAAGAAATGAGATTAGACTTTTAAGCAATTCATGTGTTGTACTTGCTATAAGCAAGACATGTTAATATTTTCTGGTGGTTATTAAACCAGCCCTGTTGCAAAATTTATCCCAATAGAGTCTAATGTTTGACGACTTGGTTGACTCGCACGAGTTCGAATATTTATATGAGAAGTGGTGAATTTGTTTTGTGTGGAAGTTTAAATATACCATGACTGAACTAAAAGCATTCTTCGAGTATCAAATTATTTCAAGAGTAGAGAGAGAATCTGATAAATTCCCTTAACCAGCATTATTTTTCGGAGAAGAAGGTTTTGGAGATCGACGTGGCCGGCTATCCAGCGAAGAAGATCGGCTGTGCATACCAAGTAAGTCAACCTATGGCAGAGAGGTGGGAAGTTTGCAAACCAGCTCCACATCGCTTCTTGCCATCAAAAAACGTTAGAACGTTCAGAGGTCTGTTCTTCCAAGGTCACCTGATCTCTTTGTATGTGACTTACATGTGTGTGTTTGTGGGACGGGGGGAAGCGACATTGCGAAAAACTCAGTCCATGTTCCTCCATTTCCAACAACTTTGAATGAACTGCAACACCACACGGCAACCTACAGTTTAACATGGACTCTGAACCACGGTGCAACTCGACATTTTTAATACATACAAACATTGGTAGAGGTCAAAAAAGTGACGAGTGACAGACAAAAATACTGAATCCGACGGGGATCGAACGCCCCGTCCTTAGGTTTCTTTTTCTGGTACTTAACCATTCAGCCAACAAACCACATCTGAACACATATACTGGAGGGAAAACTTGTAGCTAGGAAAACCAAGGGGAGATCAAGGAATAAAATAATAGGTCATCTAGAGATAAGTAAAGGTCAGAAATATGAAGAAATGAAGAGGATGGCACGTAGTAGAAAAGAGTGGCTGCAGCGAGACATTATGTTTAGGCGTAAACGGTGATGTTACTCAAAAAACGAGTTGAAATAGTGAGTGGAGGAAAAGAGAAACCAATAAACCTGTGATGTGATGTGACCGACGCTGTAGTGCACTAGAGCATTCGAATCTATCACAATGTCTAAAAGCGAGCACCATGTACTCGTGCAGTTGTTATGCTCTTCCGTCCGAAGACTGATTTTATAGAGATTTCCACAACAGTCTAGTCTGTGCCAGCCAGCGCTGTGCGTCTCTGCACAACTACTGCAGCCTATACAGGGTGAAAAGTATGCTGTGCACCAACGTCTGCGTGAGACCGGGTCATTTAGCAGATTACCTGGACAGGGACGCCGTCGCACGGTAAGAACGCTGCAAGTTGAGGAAGCTGTCTTGCAGCATGTGGAGCGGGATCCTTTAATCAGCACTCGTGCAATTACACGTAACTTGGGGACGAATCAGACGAATGTAAGAACAGTCCTTCGAGAGCAATTGTTACGTCCATTTCATTTACAGCGTGCCCACAACCTGGAACCAGTTGATTATCCACCCAGAGCACAGTTTTCGCAGTGGTTCCTGGGACACTGTGAAATGCATCCAACATTTCCATCCTCTGTGTTGTTTACCGATGAAGCAACATTTGGGCATGATGGAGTCTTCAACATGCACAATTCGCATGTTTGGAGTGATGATAACCCACATGCCACAGTTACTAGCGCTCATCAAATGCGGTTCTTTGTTAATGTGCCGAGCGGTTCTAGGCGCTTCAGTCTGGAACCGCATGACCGCTACGGTCGCAGGTTCGAATCCTGCCTCGGGCATGGATGTGTGTGATGTCCTTAGGTTAGTTAGGTTTACGTAGTTCTAAGTTCTAGGGGACTGATGACCTCAGATGTTAAGTCCCATAGTGCTCAGAGCCATTTGAACCATTTTTTTTTGTTAATGTGTGGGTCGGTGTTGTTGGGGACTGTTTAATTGAGCCGTATCTGCTTCGTAGGCCATTAAATGGCAGGCGCTATTACAATTTTCTCGCCAGAGCACTGCCAGAATTGCTGGAAACCGTCCCGCTCCCTACAAGACAACGCATGTGGTTCCAACATGACGGGGCGCCGGCACATTTCAGTCGTCGTGTGCGTCGATTCCTGGACCGACGGTTCCCAGAAACGTGGATTGGCAGTGGTGGTCCTATACCATGGCCGGCTCGATCCTCAGATATGTCCCCTCTGGACTTTTTTGTTGGTTTAATTAATTTGTCGCCAGAGAAATCTTCCTCTACCGGTTTAAAAACTCCTCATAGGAAAACATGACATGAGGGTAAAATATTTGTTTTGATGTCCCCTACAGCCTCCCAGAGCTTGTCGGTTTAAATACTTTTCACCCTGTATAGGTCGGAGCCTGCTTGCTGGAGCCAAGCCTTGGTCTTCCTCTACAATTTGTTGCCCCACGCAACATTGCATTACCAAATGGACGACTGGTTGAAGTCTCAGGATGTGTTCTATCAATAGTCCGCTCTTTTAGTCAAGTTCTGCAATAAATTTCTTTTTTCAGCGATTTGGTTCAGTGCAAGACATTCCAAAAGATACAGTCACCACCGCAAAATATCATTTATTTAAAGTGATTTCGGCACATGCAATAGGCCGTCTTCGAACTGATGCACCATTTGCTGGTGTTAGCGACGTACTAAGTAGCTGTCTGTTGTCAAGACGGGAGCAGTTCATTAATTAAAACTTCCGGGCTGAATTGCCGTGGTCCATATATAAAACTTATTCTCCTTCGTGACGTTTCGTTGCCTACGGCGGGCAACATCTTCCGAGGTGAGTCGGCGACAGGCTGCTAGACAACAACCATCGGCTGGAAAAGTTTTTCTTCCATTTATTCATAGCATCACGGACCGTATTGGGAAAGTTTAAGATCGGTGAAAGACACACGACACCCCTTAGCTATCCCAGGTGTGTATAAAATTCCGTGTAGCTGCGGCATGGTTTATATTGGAACAACTAAAAGGAGTGTTAATACCCGCCTGACAGGCCACAAAAGGAACTGTAGATCGGGACAAATTGACAAATCAGCTGTAGCGGAACACGTTTTCAAAGACAAATGTGATAGCTAGGACCTCACATTATTATACCCGCCTGTACCGAGAAGCTATAGAGATTTACAAGCACGAAAATAATTTTAATAAAAAAGAAGAAGGATTAAAACTAGACAAGATATGGCGGTCGATTTTGCACCAACGAAGTGACAATCGATTACCTGTAATCGAGAGAGATGTCACTAGACAGAGATAGTTTTAAAGTCGAAAGCACATGATGAGTGGTGGCGCCATCTAAGCGCTTTATATAAGCGGGACCTCCAGCGCCTAGCAGCCAGTCGCCGACTCACCTCGGAAGATGTTGCCCGAAGTAGGCAACGAAACGTCAGGAAGGAGAAGAAGTTTTATATATGGACCACGGAAATTCAGACCGGAAGTTTTAATTAATGAAGACGCCGGCCGTGAAAGCTTACATGTTATGACGGAAGCAGTTATCGTCTTAACAACACGCAGCTGGTCAGCACGTCGCTAGCACCAGCAAATGGTGAAATCCATCTGTATGTGCCGAAAACGTTTATTTTAAATAAATAAGATTTTGCGATCGTACTTGCTTATTCATAAGAATTATCACAAGTAAGATCGCTAACACTGCAAGCCATGTTGGTTAAAAATTCAGAAAAGCTTTCCGAACATTTACATTTACATTAGATGTTAACAAATTAAAGATTTTCAGGAACGCTTTTCTTGCAAGTCTGTATACTGAGGTGACTAAAGTCATGGGGTACCTCCTAATATCGTGGACATCCTTTACCCTAGCGTAGTGCAGCAGCTCAACGTGGCATGGACTCAACAAGTCGTTAGAAGTCCCCTGCAGAAACAATGAGCCCTTCTGCCTTTATAACAGTCCAGTCTATAACTGCGAAAGTGTTGGCAGTGCAGTATTTTGTGCACGAAATGACCTCTCGATTACACCCCATAAATGTTCGACGGGATTCCATGTCGGGCGATCTGGGTGGCCGTAGCATTCGCTCGAATTGTCCAGAATGTTCTTCAAACCAATCGCGAGCAATTGCGGCTCGGTGACATAGCGCATTGTCATCAACAAAAACTCCATCATTGTTTGGGTAAGTGAAGTGCATGAATAGTTGCAAATGGTCTCCAAGTAGCCGAACAAAACAGTTTACAGCCAGTGAAGACCTACTTTCATGCTCATAAATTAAGGATAATTTCAGAATGTGGTGCCACAGAAGGTGGCACTATAGCGAACTGGCGCTAATAGAATAGGCACATAGGGAACACGCACGACACAGATATGTAAGTCCACGGTATTGATAATAAATTGAGAAAACCGTCCCGAAACACATGTGCTACAAATCGCCACTGTTTCCTGCGCTTGTACCCCGACATCAGTATGGGATATGATCACCATGCACACGTACACAGGCGGCACAACGGATTGGCATAGTCTGGATCAGGTTGTGGAGCAGCTGCTGGGGTATAGGCTCCCATTCTTGCACCAGTGTGTGTCGGAGCCCCTGAAGTGTCAACATGTCCACACCACTACATTCGTGGTGGGCCTAATAGATGTTTGCGAACGCACACGCTGTGCCCGAACTCGTACGGGACTTGGTAGATTAATCTGCCGCGAGTAATGAGTATGGTGGGCAAACATCTATTAGGCGCACTACGAATGTAGTGGTGTGCACATGTTGGGAACGTGCATCTCACTGGGAGCGTGCAAGGGATAAGTCCCTGCAGGCGCACTATTCTCTGCGCCCTCGGTGGCTCAGATGGATAGAGCGTCTGCCATGTAAGCAGGTGATCCCAGGTTCGAGTCCCGGTCGGGGCACACATTTTCAACATGTCCCCAATGAAGTATATCAACGCCTGGTTGCAGCTAGGTTGTCAATTTTATTATCACTTCATAATAGCCGATACGCCTAAAGTACTGCATAGATAAATACCGTGATCTACTAACAGCAAAATGTAATGGGAAGAAATGAAAGTGCCAAATGAATAGACAACTTTCACGCTCCGTTATTCTTGCCTTGGGGAACAGGCTACAGCCCCATCTCATCCAATGTTTGGTTGCTACTCCCCTATCGTATCTCGTGACATTTATATTTGAAGCCTGGTTTCTGTACACAAGTGGTAAATGAGCTTTCACTCCTTGCACTCTATTCCTACTACCCTCAGAAGAGTGTATTTCAGTCAACATTGCCGGAAGCTTTCTTGAAACCTCGGGGAACAGAGGGTCGCAGACCTTGTCGGCTTACCTGCAAGAGCCCCCATCCGACGACGGTGGCGACGGCGCCGTCTTGCACGGACTGCCCCTGTTGCGGCAGCGTCGCTGCGGCCACCTTCACTCCGTCCAGCGGGAACGGCTCCGCAACCTGCAGAACACGCGGTGTTCACCTCCGATCCAGCCATCTATACATTCCTACATGGAGTTCGGTAAATACCATTATCAAGAACACTAAAGTTACACAGGGTGAACCTACATTCTCCCTACAAAATTTCAAAGGTCGTTTATGAGTATTTCGGAATAACTTGGTCTCATCATCGTACGCCAAGTATACAATGGCAATGGCTCTGCCTGTCCCAAAAGCTCCAGCGTTCACCTCCGTTGTCTGGCTACCATTGGAACTTCTGTCGAATAACCGTCGGCGGGTATAAGGCCGTTTGAGATCCGTGGAACGGTGAACCTTGAGATGTTACAGGTAGATGGAATAAGGTCCAAAGCCACGCGTGGAGTAAGAAATCCCTCTGGCTACTAAAGGATCTCAGGTTAATTTTTGAACTGAAGAGGACGCAGAAAGAATTTTATTCCAGATTACATATTTAAAATAAAATTTTATAACAATTTTAGGCACCATCTTGATTTTATTATTGTTTACACTGATGGATCTAAGCAGGGGACTTCATTGCCTGCTCACTCGTGTTCCCCTATGTTTCATCATTTTTCAGTTTACTATGTAGAATTATTTTCTATCTTGGGCGGACACGTCAGCAGATGCGATAATGTCAAGGAGAGAAATTCCTAATGTGCTCTCATTCCTAAAGTGCCCTTATTGCTAGTGGAACAGATGTACCCAGCGGATAGGATGATCCAAAATACGAGGGTTGGAACTTTAATAGTCGCAACTATTTATTTACAGCTCGTATAAAATAGATACGTGATTCAAAATTTTACTGACCTTAAAAGTAGACACCAGCATTGTGTATAACCCGTTACCAACGATGTGAAAGTCTTAGGATACTCTTAGCGGTGCCAATTGTGTTGATAGTTCGAGCGGCGCGATCTAATGATCGACGTAGGTCGTGTTACAAAACTGAACAGCATAGAGACAGAAATGATGACACTTTCTGCAGGACTTGACCATCATTTTGCAGGACAATGCTCAAGTACGTACAGTGCAAGCTGTTACTGATTTGTTTGACTGATGGGGCTGCTAAATGCTATACCACCTGACTTAAGCCCTCGTAAGTTCAACTCGATTTCTAAACTGAAGGAAACACTTCACGGCATTCGCTTCAAATCTGCCACGAATTCGTCGGGAAATAGACCGCGCTGCTCGAGCTATCAACACAACTGGCACTGCTAAGAGTATCCTACGACAACCACATCGTTGGCAACAAGTTATACACAATGCTGGTGAGTACTTCGAAGGTCAGTAAAACTTTGAAACACATCTATTTTGTACAAGCTGTAAATAAATAGTTGCCACTATTTAAGTTCCAGCCCTCGTACCTAAGATGCTTTTCTTTTCTTGCTAAGGTAGCAGAAGGAATTAATTTTCTACCCAGTCTCAGGGCACAAAGGGCTCCTGAGAAATAAACTGACACACCTGGCAAGGAGGCTTGTTCCCTTCAACTTGATGATCTCTTTTTAGTCCTGTGGGCAAGCACTGCATATCTAGACCAGAAGGCCATGTGTTGGTGGGAGGTTCAGTGCCTGGAATGGACCAGCACAGAAACTGCAGCTACAGCCCAGCTGTAGCTTTCCTCATCCTAACCACAATCATGCAAAGAAGTAGCCCTTGCAAAGCAAAGAGTGGGACAATGTCCCTTGAGACATTGTTTTCCCTTACTTCGGGAGGAAGCCCAGATGGATCCTCACTGTGAAGAGAAATCCAATGTCCCACTCTTAGACTTGTAGTGGCCACTTCTTCAGCTGGTTGTGGCGGGAAAGAGATTAGGCTTGGTTGCACTGTGGCTGTGGTTTCAATGACCGCCCTACCTCCAATGAACCTCCCATTAACACATGGCTTTCTGAGTCGCCACTGACTGCCCAAATGGTGACCGAACAGCGAGCGGGAAATTGAAGGGAGCAAGCGTCCTTGGCAACTGCAACAGGAAGAACATCCGAAATTTTATTGCTGCTGTTCGGATTCATCCTGTGAAATATCACGTAGCAGTCAGTCATAAGAAGCAATGTCTCATCTCATCACACTGAAAGTTTTGATAATTACTACTGCATTACTTTATATGTGTGTACTACCTATCCTGGCCACACAATGCTGTGTCTCAGTCTGGTGAATTGGAAAAGAAACAAGAGAGAAAGCACACATTTGCAATACCTATGAGAATTGGATATACATCCTGATCTTTTCCCTTCCTGTTTCTGTCCATCTCTTCCTTCCTCTCTCTTTATGTATCCTCCTCTTCCTTCCCCCTATCTCCGTCAACCAATTTCTACCCCCTCTCTCTGTCCTTTTTTCTCGCCTCTTTCTCTCCATCTTCTCCTGCTCCCTCTTCCTCCCCCTCTCTCTGTCCAGCACCTCCTATCCCCTTTTTAAATTCGTCTTCTCCTCCCACTCTGTCCATATCTTCCTACCCCTCTCTACCCTTCTCACTGACCATCTCCTCCTTTCCACTTTTCATGTTCATTTCCTAGCTCCCTTCTGACCAATCTCTCTGACCTTAAGCCTCGTTTATCGTTACTGAATTTAGATTCTGTAGCAGTATTCTAATCATAATCCGATTAGTCATAAATACAACTTCCCTGTTTGCTGTTTGCAGTTGCTGACAATATTCTATATGTATGTATGTATGTATGTGTTGTGTGTGTGTGTGTGTGTGTCCAAACGTTTTTTGCAGTAACATGTGAAAATTTGAAATAAATTGATGGAGTACTTTCTTTAGATTTCCAGTAACAATGTTTTCCCACTATATATTACATAAATATTTTTATATTATATGTATATTAAATATATATATAGCAAATATTGATCCGAATGTCCATTAAAGTATTCTGAAAAAGTTGGAAGTGCATCGGGCAAACATTCTTCGAGATTCTTGGTGACGTTTTCCCTTTATGCATTACAAATTATGTATGTACTACATACATTAAAGATGACATAAAGACATGTCCATATTCAGGTGCAGCGTTGTGACAAAATTTCCAAGTGACTGTTGAAGAGCTTTCGGAGATTTAAGATTTTGAACAAACCATCTTTTACAGTTATATATAGATTTCCTTTATAATTATTACATATATATGTTTATCAGTAGGTATATAGAAAGACGCGCACGTTCGAATGCAATATCAAAGATATGTACGATTTTGACCAAATGAACATTTACCTTTTCATTTACATAGATATAAATATTCATTTCTTCAAAATCTTAAATCTCTGAAAGTTCCTCACTGATTGCTTCGAAGCAATATATATATATATATATATATATCTGGATCTCTTCCACATTTTTTGGCAAAATCAATTCCGCTTCATATATTATATATGTTTTCGTATATTAAATATGTTTAAAACATATGTAATATAGGTCTGTCTGATTGTTCATTATAGTACCAGGTGAAAATCTTAAGTACGTTGGTCAAGTAACTTCTATGTGAGATATGTGTTTATATATTATAAGAAAGCATTCTGGTAGGTATATGAAAACACTATGTGCTTGAATGTAACGTTGCGTCAAAATTTCAAAGCTGTTCGTGAATAACTTTCAAAGATATATGATTCTGAACGATTTGGAACTAACTATTGTGGGATCATTTTTCGGAGTAGACCCGCAACATACGCAAATTCACAACATTCAAATGAGAGACCCACCCTCACTGTATGTAATTAACTGATCTTAAATATATGAGCAATCGTTACTTGCAGCAATGTAAAATTGGACTTGCATGCTATTTGGGAGTGAGGAAATGTTATGGAAGCAAAATGTACGACGCGGCCAGTGAGCCGAACCCCAGGGCGGCTGGGTGCCCGTTCCACTTCTGTCTAGGGACCATGAGGGGTGGTGGTCACACAATGGCCGAGGGCTGGCAGAGCTTTCTCTCACGGCCTGGTGAGCCGCAGTATGAATTCTGCAACTGAGAGAGCTTCCTGTAGCAACCACTTGCGAGAATGTTATATGAGATGGACTGAGGAGAACCTTAGCAGAAAGCGCTATTGTCTGAAGAACGCCGGCCGGTGTGGCCGAGCGGTTCTAGGCGCTTCAGTGTGGAACCGCGCGACCGCTACGGTCGCAGGTTCCAATCCTGCCTCGGGCATGGATGTGTGTGATGTCCTTAGGTTAGTTAGGTTTAAGTAGTTCTAAGTTCTAGGGGACTGATGACCTCAGATGTTAAGTCCCATAACGCTCAGAGCCATTTTTTTTGTCTGAAGAACGTAGACACGACTTTTTGGATGGATACCGGAGACTGCTATCGGGCAGGTGAAAAGAAAGCCGCGAGTCTCTGAATGTGAGACTTTTACGCCAGAATTTTTGTAAGAACATAAGGAAGACGGTCATTGGTTCATCTGAAGCTTTTTCCAGAGTGACAGAGCACGGCAACGCCGAAAGGAACCTCCTTTTTTGGATGAAGAAAGAGACAGAAAAAGCGAGGAACGACATTTATTCCAGGAAGCTGTTAGGAAGAAATTCACTGTTTCAACAAGTTAAACGTAGCCCACGGAATGGGGCCGGGGCTCTTAGAGACTTATTTTTAGGGGTCTGAGCTCGCAAGATATAGACTCCAGCCCATCAGTCTAGCTTGTAACGAAAAATGCGATAAAGCGAAGCTTCCTTGAAGGACGTCGTCGCACAGTAAATACACATTTCAACTTACTCTCCTCTCCTCCTGGTCTTTTTTGCAAGACTTCTACTTAAATCTTCATCACAGATCTTCAACTTATAACACCATCTTCGAAGGTAGATCACTGGTGCTGTCACAGATTGAGGTCACAGTGTTTCTGCCGCCAACAGCTACAATATGATGCTACCGAGTAGGTTCTGCGTGAGATGTGGGGAAAGTCAAATCAACTTACATCTTTCAACGTCTTAGAGGTAGGCCCTAACGACTTATCTTGCAAGTCATGAAACTTTTTCTTCCAAATTCCACAACAAGTGTGAGATACTATCTTCCATAATTCTGTGTGTTCCTTCAGTAATTCTATCATTTACTAACTCATTTCACGACCATCACTTAGTACTTCTACGATTTATTTTCCGTTTTTCCCCCAACCCCATGTCAGATGAACAGATTTGCATCCGCACATGTTGCCGCAAGTAACTTTTTACCGATATGTTGCCACAGGGTGCGTTTATGAAATATTATTCAGAATGAAGTATTTTTGTCATAATTATGAATTGTGCAGATGATAAAAAAAAGAATGTCAATATATCCAGTTTCATTCAGTTTTACATTCATAATAAAAGAAAACTATCTACAAAACCAACATTTACATTTTTATTCATGTAGAGTAGGTGCGAACAGCTTGTTTGCAGGACACTCCTCCTCCTCTTAAACTGCTTTACGACTAGGGTTACCATAATACAAATGGCAACTAAAACAAGCAGAAATATTTATATTTTCAGTAAACTAGATAAAAAAGGGGTGACAACATATCTCAAAGAGAAACTGGAAACATTTAACTCTGGGTAAGAGCATGAAGAGGAAATTTGAATCTACTGTAGAAGAATAGTTGAAAAAACGCTGAATAGACATGAAGCTAGTGGAACAGTCCATGATGGGAGGGGCCCTCCCTGGTGTCTGTAAATAAAATTCTGAAGCAAAAGCGACTGGCGCGCAATCATCGTACCGTTGACCTATACTTTCTGATGGACGATTCACGTAGCATCACGCAGACACTTCCGTTGGTAACACAGGAGTCCGATGCGAGAGGCTGCTTGGCTCCCACAGATTAGGCAAGTGTGTGTCTCCTCGAAACAGGGGTTCGTCGAAGCCACGTTTATACACACTCGTTTCACAGCTACGTTGTAGCTGCAGATTCCGTTTGAAACTTACTGCCGTTCTTGGCCCGTTTTCTCCACCTGCTACAGTCTTCGGCGAGCTCCTCCCACTTCTTGCAGTCAATATTAAATACATTTATGTCACAACTGGCGCAATCTTTAAAGCGCAGTGCAAGTCTTTCTGGCGGTCTCTTGGCAAGTGCCATCCCAGTGATCAGTGTGTATCAGGGAAGAGGGGTGTGGTCCATACAATGTTAGTGTCCCAGCCATCGCAGGTAAAGTTCCTTTAGAGTGGCTGTGGTACTCGGTTGCTTCGCGGAATTCAGGACCATCTCGTTTGCCACGTGATCCCTCCATGTTATTCCCAGAACATTTCGTGAGCACGGCAGACGAAAGTTGTTGCACTCACGTTCTTGCTTAGCATATTATATCTAAATCTTGGCTCCATAAACGAGGTTGCTTAGGACACCACCTTCATAAACGAGTGTCTTTTGCTGTCAACGTAAGGAGTTTGTTGTCTCATTCTCTTGTACTGAGCTTCTTAAAACTGTTGACCTTTGCCGGCCGGAGTGGCCGTGCGGTTCTAGGCGCAGGTTCGAATCCTGCCTTGGGCATGGATGTGTGTGATGTCCTTAGGTTGTAGTTCTAAGTTCTAGGGGACTGATAACCACAGCAGTTAAGTCCCACAGTGCTCAGAGCCATTTGAACCATTTTGTTGACCTTTTTGCCAACTCTCTCGTTTACCTCTTAATCGAAAGAGAGATCTTCTGACACTAACGAGCGGAGACACAAAATTTCTCGACGACATTCAACAGGAGGCTTATTGTTGTGACAGGCAAATCCGTGTATCCTTGCGCCATAGCCACGATCTTCTATACATTAACAGGCACAGAGAAGAGACTGAACGCAGTAGCAAATTTATTAACAAGATTTTAAGGTCGTTTTGTGTACGTGCTATGGGTACTTCATCGGCAGCGAATATAAGGTTTTTGCAAGTAAGTCCTCATGGTAGCGCTTCGATCTGAGTAGCGAGTGTACTGAGTTTGCTGTCGACTTGGTATTTAGACCGATTCTCTGGTCTGTTTGGCTGAAAGCTACTTTTAGAAGTAGCGAGAAGCATATACCAACTAAGGAATGAGCCAGTAAACATCTTTGGCGAACTCCTCTTTGCACAAAAAACCAATCGCATATGTTTCCACCAAATATTAAGCACCCTCCATGTCGTCATGAAAAGCCCTGATCATCCTCAGGAGTTTTGGAGGACACGCTGTCTTCACTCATAAAGTAAACAATCCCGCCCTCCTTACTGTATCAAGTGCCTTATTTAGGCCGATGAAAGCAATGAGCCGGCCGTTATGATCGAGCGGTTCTAGGCGCTTCAGTCCGGAACCGCGCTGCTGCTACGGTCGCAGGTTCGAATCCTGCCTCGGGCATGGATGTATGTGATGTCCTTAGGTTAGTTAGGTTTAAGTAGTTTTAAGTTCTAGGGGACTGATGACCTCAGATGTTAAGCCCCATAGCGCTCTTTTTTTTTTTTTTTTTTTAGGAATGGTAATAAGGTAAGTATAGAATTAAAATTTTAAGTCTCATCGTATGAAAACAATTCCGAATAAGACTGCTGCGAATTCGTCATGAGGGACCAGAGACAGCTTCTCGCGATGCGTTTGTTTACCGTGAGAAGCGCTACAGAATGCCCACAGAGACAGTTATGTTATACAGGAAATGTATCTGCAGTTGCGAATATAAATGGAAATGCCGTGTGGCTTGGGCCTCCCGTCGGGTAGACCGTTCGCCTGGTGCAAGTCTTTCGGGTTGACGCCACTTCGGCGACTTGCGTGTCGATGAGGATGAAATGATGATGATAATGACAAAACCACATCCAGTCCCCGAGCGGAGAAAATCTCCGATCCAGCCGGGAATCGAACCCGGGCCGTTAGTCATGACATTCCGTCGCGATGACCACTCAGCTACCAGGCTCGGACGTTGTGAATATAGGCAACCTCCAACTTTAGACTGTAATGACAGTATTGAAATTTTGTGCCGGACCGGGACTCGAACCCGGATTTTCCATTTGTCGTTAGCAGTAGGCTTAACCATTTCGGTTACCCGTACACGCTTCACAGCCAGACCCAAACTTCCAATGTCGTCGTCCATGCGTCATTAACCTGCACGCGTACACTTACTATAATTCCCGTACGGGAGAGACAGTTTAATCGAAACCTGGTATCAGCCCGTTGCCTGGTATCGGCGGGTAAATAAGGTACTGAAATGCCTTTGTTTGTAAGAACTACGATGAAACGTTCTTTTGGACATGTACGCATTCAGGGATATACGAAATGATTAAGGCTACCGCTCGCGACATGCGGGAAATCTGGGGTCGAGTCCCGCTCCGGCATAAATTTTCAATGTCGTCACCCCATTCTACAGTTGGAGTTGCTCGTATTCGCGAATACGTTAACTATATTTCACAACGGCTGTAGTCTCCTCAGTGTCTGTTCCTTTGGACATGCAAGCATGTCCAAAGAGTCATTGCATTGTACTTTATACAAACACAGGCATTGCATTATCGTATTTATCGTTTTTCCAAATGTGAAAAACAGTTATGAGGTACAACACGGTCAAATATCTAGGATTTTGCTAATATCAAGTGTTCCATGATAAAATAGCTTCCATTTAGAGGTACAACGTGGTCCACGACTGACGAAGTGTGGCTTAACCGCCCACACGTTATGTAACTGGTTTTAAAAATACACACAATTTTCCTCACTATAAAACTCTATAACTGAAGAATTAACAGAATTCTCAAAATAGATTTAATATAGTATACAACACCATGGGCGATTCAAGAAGTCCGTCAAGGGGGGGGGGGGGGCTAATGATGGAAACGCGGGGGTGGTGGGGGTAATGATGGTGACGCGGGGGGGGGGGGGGGGGAAATCGAATATCGCTTAAAAAAAGAAGAGTTGGGGTCCTCCATCCTCCACCGACAAACTGGTAACATGTGGTGTCGCTTAAAGTAGTTTTTGGTAACTGTTTTGGAGTTCATGGTAAAAGCGTGTCTACAGAATGTGCGAGCCCGGGAAAATAGTACGATTTGATCCAGATGTCCGGCGATTTCGAAACCATTCCCTCGAATTGCGCAGAGTGTTCTTCAAACCAATAGCGAACAATTACGTTCCGATGACATGGCGCATTGTCATTCACAAAAATTCCGTCTTTGTTCGGGTACATGAACTCGATGAATGGCTGCAAATGGTCTCCATGTAGGCGAACATAACCATTTCTAGTCAATGAACGGTTCAATTGGACCAGTAGACCCAGTCAGTTACACGTAAACACAGCGCACGCCATTATGTAGTCACCAACAGCTTCCAAAGTGCCAACCGAGCGAGGTGGCGCAGTGGTTAGTACACTGGACTCGCATTCGGGAGGACGACGGTTCAATCCCGCGTCCGGCTATCGTGATTTAGGTTTTCCGTGATTTCCCTAAATCGCTCCTGGCAAATGCCGGGATGGTTCCCTTTTTGAAAGGGCACGGCCGACTTTCTTCCCCATCCTTCCATAATCCGATGAGACTCATGACCTCGTTGTTTGGTCTCTTCCCCCAAACAACCCAACCCAGTCCTACATAGTAAGAGAGTAAGCCAAGCCACCGTGTCTTGTTGACAGTTTGGGTTCATGGCTTCGCGAGGTCTGCAACCTGCTCGAACCTTCCCATCAGCTCTTATGAACTGAAACCGAGGCTCATCTGACCAGAACACGGTTTTCCTGTCGTCAAGTCTCTAACCGATATGGTCACGAGTCCAGGAGAGGCGATGTCGTGCTGTTAGTAAAGGCACTCGCGTCGGTCGACTGCTGCCATAGCCAATTAATGCAAACTCTCGCCGCTCCGTCCTAGCGGATACGTCGTCGTACGTCGACATTGATTTCTGCGGTTATTTCACTCAGTGTTGCTTGTCTATTAGAACTGGCAACTCTACGAAAACGTCAATGCTCTCGCTCATTAAGTGAGAGGCCGATGCTCGCTCTCGTTAAGGCCGTTGTCCGTGGTGAGAGGTAATGCCTCAAATGTGGTATTCGCGGTACATTCTTGACACTGTGGATCTCGAAATATTGAATTCTCGTAACGATTTCCGAAATGGGATGTCCGATGCGTCTAGCTCCACCTACATTCCGTGTTCAAACTCAGCTAATTCCCGTCATGTGGCTGTAATTACGTCTAAAGATTTTTTACACGAATCACTTCAGAACAAGTGACAGCTCGACCTGTGCACTGCCATTTTATAGTTTGTGTACGCGATACTACCGCCGTCTCTATGTTTGCATATCGCTACCCCATGACTTGTCACCTCAGCCTATGTAGGACTCGTAATATTTATAAACGCTGCACAAAACACAACCCAGTGTCTCAGAACAACAAAAACAGTAGAAAATAATGGAAACTGCTTATGATGTCTGTAGTGTGCTTTCCTTCATGTAAATGTAAAATCTTTCGCTGGACTGAAACACCAACCAGAACACATGATACGTTCCTAGGTACACTGTGCTCCAGGTGCAACACTATCCCCAATTATCCCCTGACGATGTACCAATCTTGCTGCGTAAAGGTCGTAGCGTGGGACGGCATGTGTACCCTGATTCTTGAAACTCCTACATATGTTGGTAATAAATCAGTTTACATCACCTTCAAAAAACTATTCGTAGATTCACGTTTTCGAGAGACAGAGTTACCCTAGAAGACATTTCGTGTATTTTGACTCAGGAGGAGAACACGACACGTGACATTACCCACCTTTCGAGAAACTTCACTCAGTTGAAGAGGAGTCAAAATAAGCGAACACGTTTCTCCGCTTATCCGCAGATACTTGACTGCTTCTTAGGAAAGTATTTGACGTTATTTACTTTTTAGAGCACGTTAATATCCGACGAAATGACAGTGGATAGCGTAGCGGCGTCTCACTTTCTGCGCCCCGTGTTCGAAACCCGATTATTGTGTCATTAATTTCATTTTTTCGTTAATCTACGCATGTCCGTACAAGACATGAATTTTTATTATTAAGTCAGGGAATACAAGGCCGTTGTATTAATTGTAAAATTACGACGTGGTTTCACGGTAACTGTCACATTTATCATACATTATATGAGTTTATAGTGTTTTCAGGGGTTATAATCATTTTAAATTCTCGTATTTTATATTTCATTCTTATATCAATTCTTCTATTAATTCAGGTATATTATTCCTTTGTTTATTTTTGAGGAAGATTTGGTGCATTCTCTTCGATGATACCGATCGGAAATTCCGAACACTACTACAACCGTTCGGAGGCACGTTAACCACAGTGACATTTCTTCGTATGAAATCTCACTCGTGAAAGAAATGTCGTAAACATTGCTGAAGATTTCACGCATTGGCAATAATTTCGCGGCAAACCACGCATCACGGATCACTTTACCGAACACTGGCGCTTACAAGTGAGTGAAGTGTTATGAAACGATGCGTGTATAGTGTGTACAGTGACTGATAGTGAGATATAAGTGAACAATGTGGCATTACAGTATTTAATTAGTTATTTGTAAAAAAAGTATTGTATACCAGGAGTAAATCTAATGATTGTCTCCAACTAGAAGACTGTAAATACGTGTATACGAGTTAGCGTATTTTAAATTGATCTAAATTTGTAAATACTTTGACACGTCCTATATCCTTGTAAAAAGAGACCTACAGATGAGTAAAGCTACTACTATTACTACAATTCATTATGAGTCAAGATACATTAAAGAAATTTCAGCGAAAATAATTTCGTATAATTTTCTGGTTCATTTACTTTTTTAAAATCATCAACGAGAAATAAAGTTAGTAGACGAATAAGGACAATGTTGTTTTAACATTCACTGGAAAACATTCATAGTTGGTTGGTTGTTTTGGGGAAGGAGACCAGACAGCGAGGTCATCGGTCTCATCGATCGGATTAGGAAAGGACGAGGAAGGAAGTCGGCCGTGCCCTTTGAAAGGAACCATCCCGGCATTTGCCTGGAGTGATTTAGGGAAATCACGGAAAACCTAAATCAGGATGGCCGGACGCGGGATTGAACCGTCGTCGAAAACATTCATACAGTAATGTTGTACGGACATACGTAGACGAATGAGAACAAAATAATAATAATAATCCGGCTTCGAGCACGGGACGCATAACTGTGAATTCGCGAAGGTAGCTACTTTGCTACCGCTGCGACTAAACTACTTATCCTCTAAATCGGCACATAAACTACGTCGAAAAATTTGCCCGTCGTTTTCTCGGTCAGGTATCTACGGACAAACCGGGACATGTTTATTTTGATCCTTCTTCCACTGAGCGAAGTTTCTGGGAAATAGGATTATGGTTCAAAATGGTTCAAATGGCTCTGAGCACTATGGGACTCAACTGCTGAGGTCATTAGTCCCCTAGAACTTAGAACTAGTTAAACCTAACTAACCTAAGGACATCACAAACATCCATGCCCGAGGCAGGATTCGAACCTGCGACCGTAGCGGTCTTGCGGTTCCAGACTGCAGCGCCTTTAACCGCACGGCCACTTCGGCCGGCCTAGGATTATGACATTTGCAATGTTCTCCTCATCATTACTCCTTCTACTCCATTGATGAATTTCTCAGTAGAACCAACTGATTATATATATATACATATATATATATATATATATATATATATATATATATATATATATATATATATAACTTCTGCAGAATTTCAGTGTAGTAATGTGTTCTTTGTAAATAAGTGTGTATGTGTGTGTGTGTGTGTGTGTGTGTGTGTGTATGTAAGAACAATCTAACTTCTGCACCATTTCAGTGCAGTAATGCGTTCATTGTAAATAAGTATTATAGTAGTTGTTTTACACGTTTATTACCTTATCAATAAATAAATAAATAAACTTTTTTTCTTCACTTAAAACGTCCGGGCTGATAGGCCGTGGTCGAAGTATAAAACTGTCTCCTGACGTTTCGTCTCCGACTGCGGGAGACATCCTCGTAGGTAAAGCGGCGAACTGCAAAGAGAACTCGAGGAAGCGCTGATTATATAGGCAGTACAGAGGGCGCCACTGTCCATCACGTGGCGTCGGCTATGAGATTGTCTCTGGTAATGCCAACATTCTCGATTGAAAGTAATCGATCGTCACGCTTGACGTGCAACGCTGACAACCAAATTTTATTCAGTTTAACACCTTCGTCTTTCCTGTTAAAATTATTACGATGTTTATCAATCTCGATAGCCTCTCTATACAAGCGTGCATAATAACGCGAGGTTTTTGATATGACGCTCGTCTCGCTGAATTTTATTTCATGATCACCTTCCTGGTAAACATGTTCCGCTACGGCCGATTTATCCGTGTGACCCAGGCGACAATTCCTCTTATGTTCAACAAGACGGGTGTTCACACTTCTCTTTGTGGTACCGATATAAACCTGTCCACAGCTACTCGTACAAGGAATTTTATATACCCCCGGTGTAGCCAAAGGGTGCCGTGCATCTTTTGCCGACCTTAAAAATTCTTTTATTCTCCTAGTAGGTCTGAAAATAGTTTCCACCCCATACTTGCCTAAAACTTTCCCAATGCGATCTGTGACCTTGCTAATGAACGGAAGAAAAACTTTGCCCATGGACGACTGTTGTTCGTCGTTACTCCTGATTCTCTGCCTAGAGCGAAGTACTCGATCTATATCCTTGCTAGAATAGCCATTCTTCACGAAAGTTGACCGTAGATGTTCAATCTCATCTTTTAAATAAACAGGTTCACTCCTGATTCTCTGCCTAGAGCGAAGTACTCGATCTATATCCTTGCTAGAATAGCCATTCTTCACGAAAGTTGACCGTAGATGTTCAATCTCATCTTTTAAATAAACAGGTTCACAAAGTTTGTGCGCCCTGTCTACCAAAGGTTTCATTACATCTCTTTTTTATCTAGGGTGGTTCTTTGAATCTTTGTGTAGATAACGGTCAGTATGTGTGGGCTTTCTATGCAAGATTCCGACTATGAAGATTTTAAGAATGACAAATCGACCGGTGAAGGCGTCTTCATTTGGCTCCAACGATAAGAAGCTGCTTTGTAAAACAGAAGCGTACCCACCTAGACTTTATGGCTTACCCAAAGTTCATAAACCTGGGATTCCGTTGAGGCCAATTGTCAGCGCTATAGGCGGACCAACACACTAGTTAGCTAGACACCTTGCCTCAATGCTGCAGCCTTATGTTGGTAGGACGGACAGTAATATTAAAAATTCAGCTCATTTCATTGACAAGTTAAAGGAAACGAGCGTGGGCCCGGATGATATCCTCGTCAGTTTTCAGGTTGTGTCGTTATTTACCATGATTCCGGTAAACGAAGCTATCTTATGCATAGCGGATATTTTTCCCACCGATATTGTGGCATTATTCCGACACGCCTCACCACAACCTACTTTCAATACAATAGTGACTTTTATGAACAGATTGACGGGGTGGCTATGGGCAATCCTCTCAGTCCTGCTGTGGCTAACTTATTTATGGAGACTTTTGAACAACGGGCGTTGCAGACTGCCACTAAGAGACCTGCCAGATGGTATCGCTATGTCGATGACACGTTCGTAGTATGGACACACGGAGCAGTGGAGTTGGATGCCTTCCTGACACATTTAAACAGCATTAATCCGAAAATCCAATTCACTATGGAGACAGAAAGGAATGGGCAATTGAACTTCCTGGATGTGTCTGTGATTAAACGACCGGACGGAACGTTGGGCCATAAGGTGTATAGAAAGCCCACACATACTGATCGTTATCTACACAAAGATTCAAACCACCACCTTAGACAAAAAAGAGGTGTAATGAAAACTTTGGTAGACAGGGCGCACAAACTTTGTAAACTTGTTTATTTAAAAGATGAGATTGAACATCTACGGTCAACTTTCGTGAAGAATGGCTATTCTAGCAAGGATATAGATCGAGCACTTCGCTCTAGGCAGAGAATCAGGAGTAAGGACGAACAACAGTCGTCCATGGGCAAAGTTTTTCTTCCGTTCATTAGCAAGGTCACAGATCGCATTGGGAAAGTTTTAGGCAAGTATGAGGTGGAAACTATTTTCAGATATACTAGGAAAATAAAAGAGTTTTTAAGGTCGGCAAAAGATGCACGGCACCCTTTGGCTACACCGGGGGTATATAAAATTCCTTGTAGCTGTGGACAGCTTTACATCGGCACCACAAAGAGAAGTGTGAACACCCGTCTTGTCGAACATAAGAGGAATTGCCGCCTGGGTCACACGGATAAATCGGCCGTAGCGGAACATGTTTACCAGGAAGGTGATCATGAAATAAAATTCAGCGAGACGAGCGTCATATCAAAAACCTCGCATTATTATGCACGCTTGTACAGAGAGGCTATCGAGATTGATAAACATCGTAATAATTTTAACAGGAAAGACGAAGGTGTTAAACTGGATAAAATTTGGATGTCAGCGTTGCACGTCAAGCGTGACGATCGATTACTTTCAATCGAGAATGTTGGCATTACCAGAGACAATCTCATAGCCGACGCCACGTGATGGACAGTGGCGCCCTCTGTACTGCCTATATAATCAGCGCTTCCTCGAGTTCTCTTTGCAGTTCGCCGCTTTACCTCCGAGGATGTCTCCCGCAGTCGGAGACGAAACGTCAGGAGACAGTTTTATACTTCGACCACGGCCTATCAGCCCGGAAGTTTTAAGTGAAGACAATACCGGCCGTGAAAGTTTACATTGTATGATCAAACTTTTTTTATTTTAAATTCAGTGCGTTAGTATTTGTAAAATGATTCTTTCATATAGTGTTCTTTAAAAAATGACGATCATTACACTTGGGACCTGAGGAATGGTACATTAGCTTATTTGTCTGAGTTGTAAATATTTGTCATGTATTGTTGTTTTTATGACATGTTCTACATCCTGGAGGTCCTTCTCATTACGGATCAATTGGAATGAAAGTAAATCTAATCTAATCCGGGTCCGTCACGTCAAACTGATACATCTATGCTTCAAGATCATCATAGAAAGACACCGTATAATGAAATCGCCGTCGACGCGAAATTGAGCATGAACTTGCCTTTATTTTGTCAGAAATTTGCTAATTGCTCCGGAAGCAGCGCGCATTCTGTAGCGGGCACATCACGCCACAGGATAGGCCTACCTTAAGGATGCATATGTCGTGCAGCAGTGAGTCGCTGTCGTAGCCCGGGTGGACGACGGCCGCCTGCAGCTTGTGTCGCGTGCCGCCCTCGTGAAGCCGTGTTGTGCCGGACAACACCGACAACAAGGTCATGTCCCTGTGGTCAAATTCACGATCAGCAGTCATCACACTTTCCGCTAGCAAAAAATAATCGTAATCATGTCCATAGGCACGTTTTGGTTTCTTTCCTGTTCACTAAAAGAATCAGCAGAAGGGTGTCCCGCAAGCCAGGACAAATTTGAACTTTGCGCTATTTTGTCGTAGGACGGTTGGCAGACGTGGTTTTTTCATGTCTGTTATCTGCAATCCTTTCCATTAGTAGTCTGACAGCTTCTGTAAGGTGGGCATTGTTGTTTGATGCTTATTTTCTTCGTGGAGCAGATGGCAACTGAGTAACGTATCCAAGCGATAGAAAGCTATTACAACAACAGTGAAAGTCCCACGACAACCGTTCGTGAATAACATGTGACACTCGGAAGTAATGCTGCTCCAACCGAATCATAAGTTCGGAAGTTGATCCGGAAGTTTGAGACATGGGTTCTGTTTCAAACGTTAAGAAAACAGCACAACCGCGTTCCGTTCGAACACAAAAAAACATTGCTGTCGTGTTTGACCATGTGGGCGTAAGCCCCAAAAAATCGGTTCGCCGAAGAGCTCACAACTGAATTTATCACGACGTTCACTGCATGAAATCCTTTTAAAAGACCTGAAAATGCATGTGCACAAGTTTCATTTACACAAGAGTCCAAACCTGCAGATCATGGAAAGAGGATCTTGGCTTGTCAAGTGGAGAACAAGAACTTCACAAACAGAATAATTTTCTCAGATGAGGCGCACTTCCGTGTCAGTGGGTGCGTTAACAAGAAGAACTGCAGAATTTGGGATACCGAAAATCCGCGAGTGACTGTGAAAGACGGATGCATCCACAACGGACGACAGTGTGGTGCGGGTTTTGGGAAGGAGGAGTGATCCGTCTGTACTTTTCTGAAAATAATGAGAGAGCTACCGTCATTGTGAACGGCGTGCGTTACCGAAACATGCTTTATGATTGGTTTTTCCCTCTTACTGATGAAATGAGACATGTCACACATCCCGTGAAACTATTGCTCTGCTGAATGAAAAGTTTTCTCAAAAAATTATCTCTTTGCGTGACAACGAGGAATGGTCTGCCAGATCATGCGCTCTCACGCATTGTGACTTTTTTTGTGGGGATTTGTGAAATCAAAAGTGTACGTGAACAAACCATAAACAATACACCAATTAAAGAATGAAATTAAAAGGCTTTAATCCAACCAGATATCTGTGAACGCCTCTTCGAGAACTTCAGTGAACACACTGCTTGTTGACGAACGCATTGGCTTGTCATATGTAGGATATAATTTTTCATACATAAATGGGAGAAATTACCTTATGTGTTTGTAAAAAAAGTACATTTTCAACAAATTTGGCATGTTCTATACCACTTTAATATTCGACCCTACTTCTCGGACACCCTCTAAATAAAGTGTGCAGGAGTATGCACACTATGTGATCAAAAGTATCCGGATATCTGGCTGAAAATGACTCACAAGTTCGTGGCGCCCTCCATCGGTAATGCTGGAATTCAGTATGGTGTTGGCCCACCATTTGCCTTGATGACAGCTTCCACTCGCGCAGGCATACGTTCAGTCCGATGCTGGAAGGTTTCTTGGGAAATGGCAGCCCATTCTTCACGGAGTGCTGCACTGAGGAGAGGTATCGATGTCGATCGGTGAGGGCTGGCACGAAGTCGGCGGTCCAAAACATCCCAAAGATCTTCTATAGGATTCAGGTGAGGACTCTGTGCAGGCCAGTCCATTACAGTGATGTTGCTGTAGTGTAACCACACCGCCACAGGCCGTGCATTATGAACAGGTGCTCGATCGTGTTGAAAGATATAATCGCCATCCTCGAATTGCTCTTCAACAGTGGAAAGTAAGAAGGTGCTTAAAACATCAATGTAGGCCTGTGCTGTGACAGTGCCACGCAAAACAACAAGGGATACAAGCCCCCTCTATGAAAAACACGACCACACCATAACACCATCGCCTCCGGGTTTTACTGTTGGCACTACACACGCTCTCAGATGACGTTCACCGGATCGTCACATTGTGCACCTTTCGTCACTCCACATGTTTTTCCACTGCTCAATAGCCCAATGTTTACGCTCCTTACACCAAGCGAGGCGTCGTTTGGCATTTAACGGCGTGATGTGTGGCATCTGAGCAGCCGCTCGACCATGAAATCAAAGTTTTCTCATCTACGGCCTAACTATCATAGTATTTGCGGTGTGTCTTGATGCAGTTTGTAATTCCTGTGTGATGGTCTGGATAGTCGTCTGCCTATTACACATTACGACCCTCTTCAACTGTCGGCGGTCTCTGTCAGTCAACAGACGAGGTCGGCCTGTACGCTTTTGTGCTGTACGTATCCCTTCACATTTCCACTCCAGTATCACATCGGAAACAGTGGACCTAGGTGTGTTTAGGAGTGTGTAAATCTCGCTTACAGACGTATGACACAAGTGACACCCAATCACCAGACCTCGTTCGAAGTCCGTGAGTTCCGCGGAGCGACCCATTCTGCTCTCTCACGATGTCTAATGACTACTGAGGTCGATGATATGGAGTACCTGGCAGTAGGTGGCAGCACAATGCACCTAATATGAAAAAAGTATGTTGTTGTGGGTGTCCGAATACTTTTGATCACATAGTGTAGGTGCACGTACAGGTACAGTCGGCGACAAAATTAGTG
Organism: Schistocerca nitens; assembly: GCF_023898315.1. Taxonomy (NCBI): domain Eukaryota; kingdom Metazoa; phylum Arthropoda; class Insecta; order Orthoptera; family Acrididae; genus Schistocerca; species Schistocerca nitens. Next base: position 802,155,487 of record NC_064617.1, on the reverse strand, counting down.
AGATCCCTCGCCTCACCGTTATGCCGAACTGCAGAGCATTTTTAGATAATATTGGAGACTATACTGCTAAATTCTTTTTCTGTAGAACAAAGTATCCAAAACTGTCACAAATTAGTAGGATAATACGTGCTTTAGGCTTCCAAACGGTCTGTGTCTACATTCAGTCCACAGTGATACTGAAGTAGCTTTGCAGGATAGACTACAATAAAAGTATAAACATGTAGAAATAGGGATGGATACACAACGAAACCCAGTTAATTTATCATTCACCGCTACAGTCAGTACAATTGACAGAAGAAAAAAGCAGGCATTAACAACTGTGCAATTCTAAAACTTTTCCATCCTTAGATCCAAAGGGTACAGAATCAAGTTAGCGACAAAACTTATGGGGTAGAAGTTGTCTTAGAATTTCTGTAACGATAGTCATTCTGCCTGTTAGTGGCTCTTTACAGAAGAGGTTAAAATGTTGTTTCCAGTGAGATTAAAACAGAAAACTAATGCATTCTTTCATTTGAAGTGAGGACACTTTACCTCTAAACTAGTATACTTATACGTGGAACCAGCGCATCGTTGTTGTGCAAGAGATAACCAAGACAGAGAATTCGCAACGTAAAAGGCGAAGTCAGCAGGAGTTCCTGCTGGAACGAGCTTTCTGGATTCAGTAAAATAAATCTGCTATGTCTGTGTCATCCTTTAAGTAAGAATAATTTAGAATATTTAACCTAAATGACAAGAAAATATCGGGTGAATTTACCAGGATGATTCTGATCCAAACCAAGAAGTAAACCAAGTGTCACGTAGTTGCCAAACATGTTCTACAATGTTGCCAATTCTCCATTAGAATAGCGTCAGGCGGAGGAATACGGCAGCTCAGCCGATCTGAATCTCGAGCTGGCTGGGATCGCGAAAGCTCACCCTACGAAGAAGCGATGTAACTTGCTCTCAGTCTATTGACAGGGAGCAGATACTCCTAGTATATGGCAATGAGTTTTATTCGCATTTCTGTTACTATGATTTGGGTCTAAATCGTAGTTAAGGATAATATCCAGATGTACCGACTGCAAGTCGAACATAATAAATAAAGGGGAGGAAAACTTATTTTGGCAATTCTCTTTTTTGGTAGCGATGTGGGTGTCTTAAGCAAACTGCACCCTGAAAACCTCATTCAGATGTATAAGTAAATGACATTTATTTTAATATTATATACTTAAACAAAAGTCATTCATTCTATAAAAACCAAAGAGATGAAAAGTGTCTTCTAATCGTAAAGATTACAGTATAGCCACTTTGTAAATAACAGCGAACAGCACCTGATGAATTAGCTTTGCGATTTTCAGAAACTTAAGTCAGAGAGGAACCAAAGTAACAAGAAAAGTACGATAACACTATGTTTGTATTTGTAAGAAGTACCATGCGATGTTCCTTCGGACATTCATGCATCGTACGTCTTACAAACAGAGGCACAGCAATATCGTACTTAGCCGCTAATATCAGGCTAGCGAATTACGATAAAAACACCTCTCCTGCAAGGGATTAACAGTAAGTGTACGAGCACATGTTAATGACGCATGAACAATAACATACGGGAATTTGTGTCTGGCTCTGAAGCGTGCACTGATACGTAGCTGAAATCGTTAAGGTGACCGCTCGTGAAAAGCAGAAAATCTGGGTACGAGTTCCGGTACAGCAAAAATTTTCAATCTTGTCATTCCATTCTACAACTGGACTTTGCACATATTCACAACTGTGAATACATATGGTTGATCTAGGCGGGTGTGGAACAGTTTATTTGTTATCTCACAGATAGTGCATTTTAATTGTCGTTTATTTCTCGGTTGTTTGCTCGAGGCTATCACAACATTCATACATACACTGTCGAGGTGTAATTGTTAAAATGGTCAGCTATTTTAAATGTTACCACTCTTGTGGTCAGATCTAACTCATTGGAGGAAGCTAATGGCAATTTCATTTCATTTTGGAGACCTTTGGCAACGCTAAATAACGCTCTCAATATACTTACTGCGCATATCAATTTGTCTCATGAGAAAATTTCTCATCGGCTCTTGCTTAATTAAAAATCTGAATGTCACATAAATGGGGTAAAACCAGAAGGACAAATCAGAATGAAGACTAGACACCTCACTCTTTATACCACCATGGAATAACTTAAAAAATTTTAGCACTGATAAGGCAACGGTTTACATCTACATCTACATCTACATACATACTCCGCAATCGACCATACGGTGCGTGGTGGAGGGTACCTCGTATCACAATTAGCATCTTCTCTCCCTGTTCCACTCCCAAACAGAACGAGGGAAAAATGACTGCCTATATGCGTCTGTACGAGCCCTAATCTCTCTTATCTTATCTTTGTAGTCTTTCCGCGAAATGGAAGTTGGCGGCAGTAAAATTGTACTGCAGTCAGCCTCAAATGCCGGTTCTCTAAATTTCCTCAGTAGCCTTTCCTCTAGAGACTCCCTCCCGAATTCCTGAAGCATTTCCGTAACACTCGCGTGATGATCAAACCTATCAGTAACAAATCTAGCAGCCCGCCTCTGAATTGCTTCTATGTCTTCCCTCAATCCGACCTGATAGGGATCCCAAACGCTCGAGCAGTACTCAAGAATAGGTCGTATTAGTGTTTCATAAGCGGTCTCCTTCACAGATGAACCACATCTTCCCAAAATTCTACCAATGAACCGAAGATGACTATCCGCCTTCCCCACAACTGCCATTATATGCTTGACCCACTTCATGTCGCTCTACAATGTTATGCCCAAATACACTCCTGGAAATTGAAATAAGAACACCGTGAATTCATTGTCCCAGGAAGGGGAAACTTTATTGACACATTCCTGGGGTCAGATACATCACATGATCACACTGACAGAACCACAGGCACATAGACACAGGCAACAGAGCATGCACAATGTCGGCACTAGTACAGTGTATATCCACCTTTCGCAGCAATGCAGGCTGCTATTCTCCCATGGAGACGATCGTAGAGATGCTGGATGTAGTCCTGTGGAACGGCTTGCCATGCCATTTCCACCTGGCGCCTCAGTTGGACCAGCGTTCGTGCTGGACGTGCAGACCGCATGAGACGACGCTTCATCCAGTCCCAAACATGCTCAATGGGGGACAGATCCGGAGATCTTGCTGGCCAGGGTAGTTGACTTACACCTTCTAGAGCACGTTGGGTGGCACGGGATACATGCGGACGTGCATTGTCCTGTTGGAACAGCAAGTTCCCTTGCCGGTCTAGGAATGGTAGAACGATGGGTTCGATGACGGTTTGGATGTACCGTGCACTATTCAGTATCCCCTCGACGATCACCAGTGGTGTACGGCCAGTGTAGGAGATCGCTCCCCACACCATGATGCCGGGTGTTGGCCCTGTGTGCCTCGGTCGTATGCAGTCCTGATTGTGGCGCTCACCTGCACGGCGCCAAACACGCATACGACCATCATTGGCACCAAGGCAGAAGCGACTCTGATCGCTGAAGACGACACGTCTCCATTCGTCCCTCCATTCACGCCTGTCGCGACACCACTGGAGGCGGGCTGCACGATGTTGAGGCGTGAGCGGAAGACGGCCAAACGGTGTGCGGGACCGTAGCCCAGCTTCATGGAGACGGTTGCGAATGGTCCTCGCCGATACCCCAGGAGCAACAGTGTCCCTAATTTGCTGGGAAGTGGCGGTGCGGTCCCCTACGGCACTGCGTAGGATCCTACGGTCTTGGCGTGCATCCGTGCGTCGCTGCGGTCCGGTCCCAGGTCGACGGGCACGTGCACCTTCCGCCGACCACTGGCGACAACATCGATGTACTGTGGAGACCTCACGCCCCACGTGTTGAGCAATTCGGCGGTACGTCCACCCGGCCTCCCGCATGCCCACTATACGCCCTCGCTCAAAGTCCGTCAACTGCACATACGGTTCACGTCCACGCTGTCGCGGCATGCTACCAGTGTTAAAGACTGCGATGGAGCTCCGTATGCCACGGCAAACTGGCTGACACTGACGGCGGCGGTGCACAAATGCTGCGCAGCTAGCGCCATTCGACGGCCAACACCGCGGTTCCTGGTGTGTCCGCTGTGCCGTGCGTGTGATCATTGCTTGTACAGCCCTCTCGCAGTGTCCGGAGCAAGTATGGTGAGTCTGACACACCGGTGTCAATGTGTTCTTTTTTCCATTTCCAGGAGTGTATTTAATCGACGTGACTGTGTCACACTACTAATGGAATATTCAAACATTACAGGATTCTTTTTCATATTCATCTGTATTAATTTACATTGATCTATATTTAGAGTTAGCTGCCATTCTTTACACCAACCACAAATCCTGTCCAAGTCATCTTGTTGATGATGAAATGATGTTGATGAAACAAATCAAACATTTCGAGACGAAACCTAAATCATTTCTTCATAAAGCATTTAGGTTCTGAAATCACCCCTACACAGCTAACAAACAGCAAATACGTATAACTCAAAATCTCTTCGAGTTGTTTTAAGCAATTTGGCAACCCGAGGTCGCAGTGGGGAATGTCCGCCACCTGATACTGTCGTCGTACCAGTCCCCGTGCGATGCAATACCCAACTAGCATCTTACAGTTTAATCTAACTACTCAGGAAGCAGCAATGATATAGTTTCGGGAAGAGATTAAGAAGATAACTAAGGAGGCCACAGCTTTCAAGAAATTAATCATGACAGTTTCCATAGAATCAGTACGATTTAATCTTAGTTTGACAAGCCTTACTACATGGTAGTTGTCCAGAGAAACAGTGGTTAATTTCGATAGCATATTTCTTTCTCAAGAGTGACATTTGGGGCCCTTGGAATTGGCCAGCCTACGTTGCTGGTGCGGAAAAATTTTTAAGAACTCCGTGTTCCCGTACGTGGGCATTGAGTTACATCAGCACTTCCCTGAATCTGTATCTTACAAGAAAGTGCCGCAACAGGACGTTCTCTGACACAATCGGAACTTCGCTTGTTTGTGTTTTATGTGTGTCAAATGAATTTCGCGTTTAGAGAGGCCTGGTGTACAGGTTGAATTTTGCAAGTATGTTTCGTTTATGTGTGTGCCTACGAGTACCAATATGATTTCCACATTTGCTTAAGTGTGGAGACTTGTGTTACCAGTACACTTTGCGTGTCACTGACTCTCATATGCCAACGGACACACGGTTTCTCTTTTTATATGGGCTGCTTATCATCCTATGGCTAACAGTGTTATCTCCGTTTTGAAAATGTTATTATCGACTGCTTTCGATTAACAGAGGTCAGGGTGACGTGCAGGAATGGACATCAGTTTCAGCTGAGGAATTCTTTTTTTTCCTTTTTTTCTTTTTATCAGGAACGCCCACAACGAGACCGAGGTAAAAATGTCGTGTATCCTCTCCTTACATTATTGTTATATTTGGTATCTTTAATTTGGTAGTTCACTCATGTATCGTATCGTCAAACCCGTTTGTGAATTTACGTTTTATTTTCTGTGAGAAGTATGGAATGCTTCAGTGGTAGGAGACAGTTTAGTCTCCAGGGTGTCTTTGCTTTCAGAAAAGTACGAGCCGGAATCGATTCTTAACGGGAGAATGTTTTGGTATTCATGCGATTGTAGCGAAGATAGTAAAGGCCTCACTGGACAAAACTTTGAGTTCTAGAGCGAAATTGCCGCTTGCATTTTTTTGCATACAAATTTTGTTGTTTTGTTTTGTCGGCAGCTGGTTTAAGCCACTGGTGCGCTGAGCTAGCCAGACGGGATCCCTTTCGATGTCTTTCTTTCGGAATACAGTAACTCCCGCTGTCATCTTTGTGCTTTTATTGTGTGGTTTGCGCGATGGAGGTTCGGTGTCCGCACTGAAGCATAGAGAATTTCCTTCTCACAAACGTCAATTACATGGGCTGATTTTGAAAGTAAAAAATTGGAGGTATCAAATATACTTTTAACTTAATTTCTTCTCAGGGAATTTAATAGTATTTGATTGTTCCTGAATTTATCAGTCCGGTTGTTATCTTATCATTGCATTGTTCTATACTTCTATTTAAGTGTCTATGATTATTCATGAACACCGCGAATAATTTTCAAATTTGAATTGAAATAATTTTAAAGAAGATACTGTCATTTCCTTCCACAGATGCACTAGTAAAAGTATCAATAATAGAGTCTAAGAATAAATTCATGCGTAGGAACTTGTATTAAAGTTTTTTTGTGTATTTGTGAAGAGGGTTGCAGAATGGGGTTTAAAGAAGCAGTTTCGGTATTTCAGTGTTGCCTGCGCCAGTTTACAGTTATAATCGCGGTGGTACCACAGCCGCTTGAATAGCGTCAAGAAGGTAGACGCCGTGTCGAGATAATCCCTCCGACAGACTCAGGCAACGCTTCCAGCCTGTAATCCGTGTTTTATCTACGAGTATCCGCGGTTGCCTTCAGTGGCACCGCCGGCCAGTTTGTTCAAAGGCCTCCGTGGCTGCTCGCACCTGTCACGAACAGCGTCGGTACGCGACTGTTTCAGGACAAGCGAGAAGCTTTACTACAGACTTTGGAAGCTCTGATGTACCTTTAATCAAACCCCTAACACATACAACACTGGAGACGGAAACATGATCACTGAATATAGGCAATATAATTTTGTTGTTTTCCATTCTATGGTTCTTTATGTTTCTATTAAACTAATGACAAAAATTATTATCTATTTTTGTTCTGTGCATTTTTGATAAGTCATCGTAAACCTTGTTATGTTAGTAAGTAGTTTATATCAATTTTGTAAATTCTTGTCAAATATAAAAATGACGCCAGTTTTCGCTCAGAAGCAAGCCTGCAATGTCATACACAGGCTCATCAATAAGTAATACTTTGTTATTACCTCAGAAACAAAGTTTCCCATTGGTTATTTTGTTGCTTGGTAGCGTACAGATCTCTTTCGAAGAAGAGTTTACTTCTTTTAATATGCCTACGCTTTGATAATCTAAGATCACTACCAAGGGAGCAGTGTTAAGAAAATAATTGGCATGTTACATGTCACTAGGAAATCTTTGTTCCGTCTGAAAATATCTGTGTTTTCTTAACTGTGCTGAGAGAACGGATAAGTTATATGTAGTGACTGTTTGAGCCAAGTACAATATTTTTCTCTTCTGTGAAACGGCTCAGGCATTCAGAGTTGTGCCTGGGAGGGCCGGTCGCTTCAGAACACTGGGGACTTTCCTAAGCTTATCTAAGAACTCTAAGAACTCACAGGATGCGTGTTACCGTTCTTGTTTGTCGGCAGGGAAGAGCGCGCCCTTTGAGTTAAGGAATATCCTTTGAGTCCCGGAAGTGTTCGCAAGCGTGACGGATCATCTACTCTCCCTGCATTTCACTGAAGTATGGGACTCCACCATTATGTGCTTCCGAAATGTGAGAACTTTCCGTATTCTGGGAGCTCCAGCAGTCACTCCCTCCTTTCTGCTTTACCCAATGAGCGGGGAGATAGCAATCGGTGTGCCAACCTTCAGACAATTAAGGAATACACAGCGGGTGATATTTAAGAACTTTGGCAGTTTCTCCCCCGCGATCTGTGCTGGAAAGAGTAAACCTCGGTTGTCATCGCGATAGACTCATCCCTCAAAGACATGGTGTCCTGGAGAGAGAGAGAGCGTAGTGTAGTGAGGACAGCGAGCAGCGCGTGGGCGCACGAGGTCCGATTTTCGTTCGCCGAGACGCTGGTCTCCAGCCTTCGAAGGGCTTGCTGTCTGAGTAAGTGTAGCAATTTCGCTGCAGTGCAATCCTTTTTATCTCATAGCAACTCGCACCTGCGTGCACTTTAAATCGCAACTTGTATTGCATTTATGTTAATTCAGAATTGGGATGTAGCATTCAACAGTTTCCTTTAATTGCATTTATGGGCTGCTCAGACCTATTGGAACGCCACCTGCACTAGAGCTAGCAGTCTTCCTTCTTATTAGTTTCAATTGCTCATAAATAATTGGGATAATGTCCGCCCCGATAGCTGAGTGGTCAGCGTGACGGACTGCCGTCCTAAGGGGTCCGGGTTCGACTCCCTGCTGGGTTGGGGATTTTCTCCGCTCAGGGACTGGGTGTTGTGTTGTCTTCATCATCATTTCATCCCCATCCGGCGTGCAGGTCGCCCAATTTGGCGTCGAATGAAATAAGACCTGCACCAAGGCGGCTGGACCTGCCCCATAAGGGGCCTCCAGGCCAATACGCTAAACGCTCATTTCATTTCACTGGGATAATATCCATAACGATTTGTGTGTTATTCAAATAATGACAGTTAATTGCCGCGCGGTATAAGGCGTCCTGCACGGTCCGCGTGGCTACCCCCGTCGGAGGTTCGAGTCTTCCCTCAGGATGGGTGATTGTGTTGTCCTTAGCGTAAGTTAGTTTAAGTTAGATTAAATAGTGCGTAATCTTGAGGACCGATGGCCTCAGCAGTTTGGTCTCATTAAGACCTCACCACAAATTTCCAGATTTCCACAGGTAATTGTCTGGTTTGATAAGTCGATCTTACTTTTGAAGAGTCTTGGTTAATAATTAGTTTAACGGTGTAGCACACCCAGCTTCATGACTCTTTGTGAATTTCTTGTATAGTTAAGATTTCGCGATTTTTATTTGAAGCTAGCGTTTCCTTATTATACCAGTTTTACAAAAAATCCTATTTTTATGGGTATCGTTGACCTTATACATCAATGAAATAAACTGGATTGATTAAAAGTGTTCCATTGAGAGTACTTCGCTCAACTTCTTGACCTTGAACAGGCGACCCTTCATTATTGAAAATTTTATAAATATGCCCTGTCACATTTATTTATTTTAATCTGTGCTTTCATTGTGCCGGTGATCCTTTGCAAAACAGGTACCCGCTCTGAGATCAATGTGAGGACTTTTCAGTGCAAAGATTTGAGTGTTATACCCTGTATGAATAGTTTTTCAACGAGCAGAGATCTCTCTTTTTTTATTTCCTTTTTTTGATGAGTTCGTGAGAGTGGCAGGCACATTTCACGACCGCTGCTGAACTTCAGAAAGTTTCATTGCGAAATAAAACTAGTATAAAAAGATCGTATCAAGTAGCATTACATGTCAGGTGTTTCTCGCTTTTATTTACAAAGCGTCACCAGATGTTATATTGCAGTCGTTACGATCAGAAGATACTTCTCATCTCTTTGGTTTTTACAGAATGAATAACAGTTTTGCTGAAGTATATAATATTAAAATAAATGTTATTTTCTCATAACGCTAATAGCGTCTGGGAATCGCTTCCAGTGGATCAGTTTTTTAGTTGGCAGTTTTCTGAAGATAGAAAAACAAAAATACTTACGGAGCTCTGTAAAAGGAGAATTGCAGAAATCATTTTCCCTGCGCCTTATTTGTGATTTTCGAGTTGCAGTGGGTGCATGCGGATTTTATTCGTAGCTACCCTTTAAACGCAGGTCATAGTTACAGAGATACGAATAAAACTCATTGGCCCTGTTGCTAGTCAATGCAGTGACAGCCGGCGGCACCACTTCTTCGTTGGGTCAGCTTCCCAGTGGCAGCCATCGCGAGGTTCACATCGTCTGAGCAGCCCTATTCAGCCTGTCGCTAATCCAATAAAGAACTGGAAAAATTGTAGGACACGTTTAACAACTAAGTGGCTCCAGATTTATTTCCTGATTTGGTTCAAAATTATCCTGATAAATTCGCTCGATATTTTCTTGTCATTTAGATTAAATATTCTGAATTATTCTCACTTCCGGGATAACATACAGGTAGAAAAGTTATGGTAATGAGTCTAGTGTGGTGTCACCGCCAGACACCACACTTGCTAGGTGGTAGCTTAAATCGGCCGCGGTCCATTAGTACATGTCGGACCCGCGTGTCGCCACTGTCAGGATCGCAGACCGAGCGCCACCACAAGGCAGGTCTCGAGAGACGTACTAGCACTCGCCCCAGTTGTACGACGACATTGCTAGCGACTACACTGATCGAAGCCTTTCTCTCATTTGCCGAGAGACAGTTAGAATAGCCTTCAGCTAAGTTAATGGCTACGACCTAGCAAGGCGCCATTTGTACCATTGCATGTATCTCAAGATAGTCTCACTTGTATAATCAAGAATGCTGTATACCAAAGGACGATATAAAAGTTAAGTGTTCTAGTAGCTACGTTCTTTTCTTTATCACATTCATTACGAATCCTGTTCCAGACTTCGCGCCAGTCGGCGTGTGTGTACGTGTGCCCTTTCGGCTACCCGTCACTGTGGACTGGCTGCCTTGTCAGTCCACTACATCTAGGAAGCTCGTACCATCAGAAATTGCAGCTTACTTCGCCATTTACGTCGCGAATTCTCTTTTTTCGCCATAATTGGGACAACAAAAGGGCGCTGTTTAACACAGTTGTATGCCAGTTTAGTGGTAAAATCTTCGCCCTTCACGCGTTAGTTTTCTGTTGTAATCTCGCTGGAGACAAGGTTTTTACCTCATCTGTGAAAGAGACACTTGCAGGAAGATCGAAAATACGTCAAAAAAAAAAAAATCTTAAGACGACTTCTCTCCCATAAGTTTTGTCGGTAACTTGATTCTTTTCCATTTGAATCTAAGACTGAAAACTTTCACAATTGCGCACTCGTTAGTGCCTGATTTTTTTGTTTCTGTCATTTTTATTGACTTAATTGTAACACAGAATGATTTGTTAACTGGATTTCCTAATCTATCAATCACTAGTGCTACATTTATATACTTTCCTGGTAGTCTTTCCTGTAATCCTACTTCAGTATCACCGTGGACTGAAGGTAGACACAGACCGTTTGGAAGTCGAAAGCGCGTATTAGCCTGCTAATTCGAGACAATTTGGGATACTTTGTTTTATTGAAAAAAATTTTTCGTAACGTTATCATGATCAGTTGTAATTCATTTGTATTAGCAGAGTACATACTAAACTGCGTTATTCGTTAGTTTATTGAACACGACATATAAGCATAACAGAGAAGTAAAACAAGAGCAGTATAGTTTCCATATTACCAAAAAAGTCTGCAATGTTCGGACAATTTTTCGAGTTCACGTCTATAGACAATATGTTGGCAGTATTTCGTCTCCTTCCTTGTTATGCTGTGTTAGCAGACTATATATATGGGTCGAGGGCTTAATATTATTATTGAACTCAAAACAGAAACAAGAGTTTGGTCACTATAACGCGGCTGTTGGCCACGAGCGTAAACAAACGAGGCCGTAGACATGGGGAGGAGCGTAGCTGGCTGAACATACCTCGTCTACTATTGCAGCGGTAGCAGGCAGCCCGTTGTCTATGGTCCAGCGAAAGCACAAAGGATGTAACAGTCATAATGATCGCCGATGCCTTCTGAAGTTTCTGACGTTGTGAGGATCATACTCGAGCCCTGTAGTGGACCAGCATTCATCTCTTCACCCATTTCAGAATAAGGAAAGGAAATAATGAGCCATGCACAACCTAAGGTAATGCGAAGCCCACACAGCATTTGGTAACGTCTATAGCGCATTTTATTGCTGAGATAGGCAGTGTCGTAAACTTGGAAGTTCAGGCTCTTCCTCTGCATGTCTCTTACGCCACCACAATTCAAAAACTGCCGCGTTAAAATGTCCGTTTCGAAGCTCCACTTCAGCATCGCCTCCTCAGTGTTGCCATGACAACGTTTATTGGAACCGAATCATATTATATTCTTGCTCCCGTCACTCTGCTAGCAGCAGACCTCACATACTGAAAACTCTCCACAGCTGCCCACAACTTCCCGCCTTCATCTGAGGCATTTTCTTTTATAGTGCTGGCTTGTGACGTCGTTCATACGGCGTCAGCCAAATCCTGCGTCAATATTACGAAGTGTATTATGAATCAAATGATCATATGCACAGTCTGCAATGTCACTGAAAGCAAATTTCAAATATGATTCAATGAATAGATGGAGAATTCGGGGACCCTCATTTGCTGGTAGAGTTTGCATGGAAATCATGATTATAATGTATGGATTACATATGGTTCGACACGGAAACAGATATAAACCCATAAAAACGGACATGAATGTGACTTTCACTCTGCAGCGGAGTGTGCGCTCGTATGAAACTTCCTGGCACATTAAAACTGTGTGCCGGACCGAGACTCGAACTCGGGACCTTTGCCTTTCGCGGGCAAGTGCTCTACCAACTGAGCTACCCAAGCGTGACTCACGCCCCCTCCTCACAGCTTTACTTCCGCCAGTACCTCGTCTCCTACTTTCCAAACTTCACAGAAGCTCTCCTGCGAACCTGGCAGAACTAGCACTCCTGGAAGAAAGGATATTGCGGAGACATGGCTTAGCCACAGCCTGGGGGATGTTTCCAGAATGAAATTTTCACCTTGCAGCGGAGTATCTTACTGGCAGATTAAAACTGTGTGCCGGACCGAGACTCGAACACGAACCTTTGCCTTTCGCGGGCAAGTCACACAGTCACACAGTTTTAATCTGCCAGAAAATTTCAAAAACGGACATGTTTGCAAAAATGTTAAAATCGCAATCTAACAGAATGTGGTTAATATATACCAACGATTCTTTTGTATCAATGTTTTGATTAATTCATATCAGTTGAAACATCGTCTTTTGGATGAAATAAATTATCCGTAACAACATATTTCGCCTTTATATATGGATTACGGTACGTCACTTGTTTCAGAAGGCTTTTCAAAGAAAAATACTGGCAACTAAGTTAAGCAGTATTTTCAAATTTGGAAATTTGTGGTAAGTTCTATGGGACCAAACTACTAAGGTCATCGGTCCCTAGGCTGCTTACACACTACTTGATCTAATTTAAACCAACGTACTATAACGACATCACACACACCCATGACCAAGGGAGGACTGGAACCTCCGACAGGGGGAGCCGCGCGAACTGTGGCAAGGCGCCCAAGACCGCACGGCTACCCCGCGCGGCAGTATTTTCATAAAACGCTTTGCAGAACTGATGCATAGAAGCTGTTACTTACAAATCCCATTATGTCACTACGGAAAAGACGTGGTTGTAACTGCCTTCTGGTTTGAGAGGGCATTTGATATTATTTCAGCGATAACACGGCCGAGTTAAGTTTACGAAGAACTTGGAAATATGAGTCAGCTAATCAATATGACGTTGCACCTCCCTCCCCCTCCTTTCACCAGGATGCATACATTGACTGGATTGGTAAGGGTTTCATAAAGCAGTTGTATGCTCTTCTGAGACAAATTCAACAACAACTGTTGTAACTGGTCTTGACATCGTCGATACTAGTACTGGGCTGGAATTGACGTCCGAGCTGGTCGCATACCTGCTCTATCGGGGACAGATCTGGCAATTTTGCTGGCCATGAGGGTACCTCAGTATCAGACAGACGGGTCATAGAGACATATTCTACGTGTGGACGAGCACTGACCTGTTGAAAAATAGCACCACGATACTGCCGCACGAGAGTTGGGGTACGCGGAAGCAGGATGTCCGTGACGTACCGCTCTACAGCCAGAGTTCCCTCAACTATTCCCAGCTGTGCCTTGAAGTCATACCCTAAGCCTCCCCACACCATGTCGCCCGGAGTAACGACGCTTTGCCTCTCCAAATCCTTGGAATGTTGAGATTTCTCCCGAGACCGCCACTACACTCGCCAACGAGAATCCTCTGGAGTACTGCAGCGCTACTATTCGTCGCTGAACAGTGTGTGGCGCCATTCATTAGCAGGCCGAACTTGCCGGACACGGTACCTCTTCGAATGCGGCAGTGTGTGTTCTGTTAACGGCAGCCTACACATGGGACAATAATGCACCAGTCCGGTTGCTCGTAGTCTCCGGGCAATGGAGGTGGATGAGACTGACTGTTGCAGGAAGTCCACTACTTGTTCTCGGATGACAGGCATGTATGTGAAATGATTACAACGTGCTTTGTGCACAGTGCTGCGATCTCCCTTGTCGTAGTTCGAAGCGGTCGCCCGGAATCTTGACGACGAGTATTCTTGCGCTCACGTTACCATATAGTCCAACGTCGTCCCACTGTCGATCCGAATGCCCTACAATTCTGAGGATGATGTCCTACACGATTACGCGGCATCTCCGTGTCCTCCCGAGTGATCACTCAGCATCTCACGCTGTACGCGCCCCTTTTATACCTAGCCTGGCCTGGTAACAACACTAAACACGACAATGCAAGTGCACTTTGCTGGCCGTTCTGCGTGTCACAGAGAATTCTTTCACGAGCTGCGACATAGTCGCGTATATGAACAGTGATCCAATGCTGTCAAATTTTTTTTTTATTCCAGTCTTTGATCACAATATCAATTCTTTTGACGATGACCGGTTTCAGTCAGTAATGACCATCCTCAGATCTACAATATAAAAATATATACACCTGGTGAGCAGTGTGTCTTTCAACACAATACAGCATTACGTACCACAATACACTATCATACAAACATGAAAGGGAAGCAGTGGTTGGGAAGGGAGTGAGACAGGGTTGTAGCCTATCCCCGATGTTATTCAATCTGTATATTGAGCAGGCAGTAAAGGAAACAAAAGAAAAATTCGGAGTAGGTATTAAAATCCATGGGTAAGAAATAAAAACTTTGAGGTTCGCCGATGACATTGTAATTCTGTCAGAGACAGCAAAGAACCTGGAAGAGCAGCTGAACGGAATGCACAGTGTCTTGAAAGGAGGGTATAAGATGAACATCAACAAAAGCAAAACGAGGATAATGCAATGTAGTCGAATTAAATCGGGTGATGCTCAAAAATGGCTCTGAGCACTATGGGTCTTAACATCAATGGTCATCAGTCCCCTAGAACTTAGAACTACTTAAACCTAACTAATCTAAGGACATCACACAACACCCAGTCATCACGACGCAGAGAAAATCCCTGACCCCGCCGGGAATCGAACCCGGGAACCCGGGCGTGGGAAGCGAGAACGCTACCGCACGACCACGAGCTGCGGACTCGGGTGATGCTGCGAGAATTAGATTAGGAAATGAGACGCTTAAAGTAGTAAAGGAGTTTTGCTATTTGGGGAGCAAAATAAGTGATGATGGTCGAAGTAGAGAGGGTATAAAATGTAGACTGGCAATGGCAAGGAAAGCATTTCTGAAGAACAAAAATTTGTTAACATCGAGTATAGATTTAAGAGTCAGGAAGTCGTTTCTGAAAGTATTTGTATGAAAGTGAAACATGGACGATAAATAGTTTACACAAGAAGAGAATAGAAGCTTTCGAAATATGGTGCTAGAGAAGAATGCTGAAGATTAGATGGGTAGATCACATAACTAATGAGGAGGTATTGAATAGAATTGGAGAGAAGAGAAATTTGTGCCGCATTTTGACTGGAAGAAGGGATCGGTTGGTAGGTCATATTCTGAAGCATCAAGGGATCACCAATTTAGTATTGGAGGGCAGCGCGGAGGGTAAAAATCGTAGAGGGAGACCAAGAGATGAATACACTAAACAGATTCAAAAGGATGTAGGTTGCAGTAAGTACTGGGAGATGAAGAAGCTTGCACAGGATAGAGTAGCATGGAGAGCTGCATCAAACCGGACTCTGGACTGAAGACCACATCAACAACAACAAACAGGGAAATGTACAGATAAAATACGGTAAAACGTACCTTTTCTACACCATGTTCTAAAGTGATAAGGTCGTAACGGCATCGTCAAAACATATACACTCAGCACAGCATCGTCACATAGATTTAAAACAAGATGTAGAATAGGCCACATCGTCCCCACAGTCATTTTTGCGACTGGCTACTGAAGGACAGGAGCTACCAGAAATATGTTTGCCTACATCCTACATAGATGTCGCCACTGTGGGCTTAGATGTAGTCATCTTTTACGTAAGACGCATAATCTGATAAAAACACATTAGGTCAAATACAAGTAGCAGACTTTTAAATATTGATAACTATTACAGAAACCAATTGTGAGACAATAAAAGAAGAATACATTTACCCACATAAAAATATTAAAAGGAAACATATAATAGGTCTGACACTTTGTTTGATAACGTACTACGATAACTAAATAATGCCTCGTGTATTTATACCTAGCCTTCTTTGATGATTTATGTTGACAACAGTAAGCATTTGCCTTACTTCCATACATTCGTCGCTCTAATCCTGTAACTGATTATGTTCTACCTATTCATGGATTGTATGGCCAGACTACATAATTTTATTTATTGACTGTTAATATGTTGTTTAAACGTTTTCTGTGGGAGTCATGTCACGATGTATGTAAAGCCCTCTAGTGGTTTAAGTTCTTACGATCGGTGCGCGCCTACATAAGGTCCTGGCGACCGACCCAACAGAGGGCGCTGATCATTGATCTATCTTTTCTTCAGCTGTCATATAGACATTTTATCTTCCATAGGTAATTTATAGGTTGCAACAGCAATGTATTACATATATTAAGTTTTGACCGTAAATTCACCATAAAACTGTCAGACCCATTATCTTTATATATTTCCTTTTAATAATTTTATATGGGTAACTGTATTCGTCTTTTATTGTATCACAATTGGTTTCTATAATAGTTAAGTCTGCTACATGTTGGCTGATGCCAGCCCGCCCCCATTTAGGGGGAATCGAAACTCAATAAAGGAAAAAAAAAGTTACATGTGTTTGACCTAAATTGTACCACGCCACAGTCGAACCATCTATTTTGTATGGATCGACCTCTTGGGGTACTATGTGTGCCAACAACTACAAGAAGTTACAGGTTGTACAAAGTAGATGCCTACGATGGATCACAGGAGCCCAGTGGTGGATCCGGAATCATGACATTCATCGAGCCTTAAGCGAATCTTACCTTTCAGACAAGGTCAAGGAGAAGGCACGAACCTTATTTCGGAAGTTGGACATGATACGCGACAGTACACCACAACTCACCACAGTAGGTACAGTAGAACCCTTACGCAACCCAAAATATAAAGTACCGAAGGCGATAGTATTTGAGCCTCCGTAAATGATATCTCTACGTAATTCTCCATAATTTAAGGACATAGAGTCCTTTAGCACTTCTACACACATGTTTTCAAATACACACCAAAAGCAGCGAGTTAAAGGACCCTTCTGTGTGCCCAAACTAAAGCTGAAAGAAGAATAACAAATAAAGCGAAAATTTTTACCCTTTCCATTGCCTACAGAAGTAAAAATCAACGAAGTTGATCAGAATTCAGCACCACCACCACACACGGGGAAACAAAAATGACCTAATGTCTTTTTATGAGATTATGTGTCTTACGTAAGTGATGACTACATCTAAGCCCACATTAGCGACATCTATGTAGGATGTAGGCAAACATATTTGTGGTAGCTACTGTACTTCAGAAGCCAGTCCCAAAAATGACTGTAGGGAGGATGTGGCCTATTCTACACCTTATTTTAGATCTATGTGACGATGCCATTACGCCCTTATCACTTTAGGCCATGGTGTAGAAAAGGTACGTTTTACCATATTTTATCTGTACATTTCCCTGTTTGTATGATAGTATATTGTGATATGTAATGCTGTATTGTGTTAAATGACACACTGCTCACTAGGTGTATATATTTTTATATTTCAGATGTGAGGATGGTCATTACTGACTGAAACCGGTCATCGTCAAAAGAATTCATATTGTAATCAAAGACTGGAATAAAAAACATCTGACAGAGGATTGTAACTCTAATCAATTAGGTATCCGCCGATGCTATGTACTTCCGACCATGTCTTCTGGACGCATCACGATTTTTTCTTACGCAGTGTTTGAGCCGCGGCAGGCTGCGAGACGCATGGTACTCACTGAAGGCGAGAAGCGATGCAGTGGGCCGCGGTGACCGCCCAGTACTGGTTGAGCACGACGCCTCCGCACGCGTGGCGGAACGTGGACAGGTCTTCCGGCCGCTGCACCTGCACCGACAGCTGCAGACATTGCCAAGTTTACTGTGACATCAGGGCCAACAGCATGTAACACTCCTTAGGCTAATGTACCACTTTGTAACATCCCCTCTGCGGAATGACAGACCCCAACTTATAACGTACTGGACCCCTTGCACTGTCTGGTACGGTAAGCGGTAGATTTACAGGTGTGCGTGGCAGGTCCTGTTTGTGACTTACCTGCACGGTGGCAATGTAGTCAGCCGCCGCACTTCCTTGGCCAGTGATCTTACCTGCCCTTACCTGCAGTTCAGCTGCTTGTATGTTATTCGGCACTCTGTGGATTCTGGACTTAGCAAATACGCAGAACTAAGGTTTTGGAGAGGAATTCTGGTGCTACTAAATAATGAAACGCAGCTCTGATAAAAGCAATTATATTCTAGAGGCACGCTGGCCTCAAAATCCTTTGATACAATTTATCATAAACAAATTGCAAAATCGTAGTTTTCCCTCCAGAATTCAGCCAGAAGCGGTCAGATGGATATGCCCCTCTAAGTGGGTTTAAGACAACTGTCGGATACCGACTGCCTTTGGTTGTTGTCTCAATCAGGCTAATCCCAATTGTAATCGTTTTAATATCATTCACTCAGCTGCACGCCGGTATTTAGTGCACAAGGCCAGGATCTTGTATTACCGGATGCCACGGAACGCAGTCTTTACTTACACTTGACACCCCCACATAAAAATAAGCATGGTCATACTCAATTGGTCATAATGATCATTGGCAGAGAACAAAAACAGAACTGCAACAACAGGAGCGTCACAGCAACTGACTTACCGTGTTCAATGACTGTCGTGTTGTTGCATGCACTAAGCTTTGCTCAAG
The DNA here is from genome assembly GCF_023898315.1 of Schistocerca nitens. Lineage (NCBI taxonomy): Eukaryota > Metazoa > Arthropoda > Insecta > Orthoptera > Acrididae > Schistocerca > Schistocerca nitens. The sequence continues at coordinate 802,136,753 of NC_064617.1, read as the reverse complement.
TAGCTATTTGCGTCTATACCTCAGTATTGTCACATATTAAGATAAACATTCATTCAGAGTCAAAATAACTTCACCACCTATGCGAATGTTACTTTGTAACGGTATTATTCAGATTTACCAAAAAAGCAAAGCTTAGTTGGTAACCTTGCGGGAGCGCAAATGCCGGCCATCCCTACTGCTCGCCGGTCTAACCGCTAGTCCTTAACAGTGGCGAGCTGTGCGCTCCTTCTTCCCCACTAAAACGCTTGTGACGTCAGCCACCGTCTCTGCCCTTAAAACAGACACATTTTACCTTATACTTTCCCTGTGGCTTTCTGCGCAAATACACTTTTAATTTACACTCTTCTGCAAATTTTACTCTCGCTCTCTGTTCTAATTTAAAAATTTTTCAAACGAACTACTTTTTTAACCTTTGGCAGCTTCTGTTCGGACCAGTCCTCCTCCTTCATCCCCAAGGGGTGTACGCCTGTGGATGCTGCGTCGTGTTTCTAAGCTGCCCCTGGCTTTTCTGTGTCCTTCCGCCTTCACGTTTTTGCAAGTCACCGTGCTGGCCTAGCGCGCCCGACTCGGCTCTTATCATAACGCTTCAGCACGCTCTGGCCCTCCATCTGTCTGGCATCCCCCTGCATTCTAATCGGAGCTCGCTTAATTAAAAAGGCTACAACTTTAGTTTCATTGCCCATACAAGAACCGGGTTTCTTTCTGAAGCCTTAGGTATCACATGAAGTTCTTAAAAGCATTGCTTATCTGAAGCGTGGTCATTCGTGCACAGCACAGTGCCACGTTTCAAGCAGGTCGATCACAACAGCACACAACAAGCCCAGACCGCAGCATCGCCTACTCATTCAATTTCCAACAAACTTTCCGGACTTCACAGCTAGCTCCATCACTATTGCATTCACCATGTGCTTACGTGAACGGTAGAATAAACTGTTAACAATTCTACAATATTATTTATTCATTTCCTGCGAAAAATGTATAGTGCCAAGTACATTACACTAAATTAATCACACACCTAATAATCATACGAGGGCGTGCTAAAATTTTTTAAAATAAAGCAAATGTTAACATTCTACATCTTTATTCTTCATATCTACATATTTATTTCTCAACATAGTCACCCTGGCGACGGATAAATTTCTCTCAAAGAGAGGCCAGTTTGTTGATACCGTCACTGTAGAACGTTTGGCTTTGTTGACGGACCAACAGCCTCACCTCAGCTTGCACCAGTCCGTCACTATTAAAGTGAAGTGTTCTAAGGTGTTCTTGTAAGTTATGGAATCAGATGGGACTCGGATGGGGCTGAGTCGGATCTGTATAGAGGATGATCGATGGCAGCGAACGTTAAGGTGTAGGAGTGTTGCAGATGTCTCAGCGCTCGTGTGTGATCTGGCGTTCTCATGCTGGACGAGAGGGTGGACGAACTCTTCAAATTCGAAACTCGATTACAGCACACTGTTTTTCAAGCAACGACATAGTTGCGTTACACGCCGCCACGTTACACGCTACAATTTGGAGCCCTCTAGCGGCAGAAGGCTGAAAATATTTAGATATGACAAATAAACAACGTAGAATGTTAATAACATTTATTTTATTTAAAGACCTTTAAGATTTTTCTCATAAAAATGCAGAGGAACTACTTTTCAGCAAGCCCTCATAACTACAATATATACAGTTGTGGCAGTCAGCACTGTTTGTACGAATACATGTCCTTTGAATGAACAACATTGATGTGAGAAATCACAGTTCTACTGGTGCTTTGTTCAACCTGTTACTACTTAATCTAAATGATGCGGAAAATTGAAGAAAGCTAACTAAAAGACAGTAAGAGAAAAGAATACGTAGAAAGTAGGAAGAGGTATGAGTTAAGTCGCTTTGTAGTCTTGGAATGTACACAGAGTCCACACCCCACTGTCAGTTGCTCACATTCAGTTACTATTCCGCTTCTAAGAGGTCCTAAAAGTGTGGCTCTACAGCATTTTGTCCACTTACACGACTGTTGTTGGTACTAACTTAGAAACGTTGTAATACTATAGAAAGATACAATCGAATTTTGCGTTGATGGTGTTATAATAGTAGTTATTATTATCAGTATTTTATGGAGATTGTCAGGAAGGCAGATCCTGGAATGGAGTCGTCGTGCTATACATTTCTGGCCACCATTTTCTTCATTTGTAAGTTTACTTATAGCTGCGTTGTGTGTATTCTTATCGTTAATATTATTCTGCGTATATGTGTACTTTCGTAACTACTTTGGTGTTATGTCTTACCTTGTCTTAATCTGTGCTGCTTCAGCTTCTGTTTTTGTATCAGTATGCGCTGCTTCATTTTCTCTATCATCATTGTTTTCGTTTAGTGTTTAGGTTATGTTTGGTCTGGCTGCGCGTTTATACGGCGTCTTTCTTTCGCGTATGATCCCTTGTCACCTGGCCTGAGTATGCGAGGTGCAGTGTAGTGTTACACAACTACAACATCTGTAAGAGAGAAGTGGGAGTGAAAGAAGAGGGAAAGTGTACGGTGATCTTTGCCGGGACACCGTGTGGAAAAGGATAGTCCGCTTTTTCGGAAAGGGATTGAACTTCGTCTGCATACAACGGCTCCATTCCACTCGGGTACGACAGTTATTCAAACCTGACTTGCAGGGTTTAACTAAAGATTTAAGTTACGAGTGGTTGTTGGACTTAACTGACCAACCACGAGAGCGCTCTGTGCAGTCAGGTTGGAAAGTATTAGGGTAGGCCAGCAGTGAGTTTAAGACTAGCCTTCATGCAGGCGATATCCGTACATTACGAGCAGTTATTTCGTTTAGTCAAATGTGAATTAAAAGTTTCTAGCCGTCACGGTTGACAACACGTCTATCTGGATCGTGCTAATTTATGCTTACGCACTGAACTGAAGAAACGTGGAAACAAATACCGTGTATTGTTTTGTGAATATTATGATCGTCGCATGGTTATACTCAGACTCCGCGATGGTTACTGCAGTTAATGATTTCAGACTGGCTCTCAGATAGGGCTGATTGCCAAAATGCATCTGCGTTATTTTGGTTTGTATTATAAAATAAAATCTTAAGTCTTTACTGTGCCATCGTAACAGTATTCTCATGTAAGCCACTGAGAAGTTCGGTGTCTTTAGATCCATGTCAATAGGCATGGCCTACAGAGAAGAAATTCGAGACAGTTCTAGAAGAAACGTGGTGAGCAAGCCTTCTGCTGATGACCTAGGATTTATCTCTGAGCTTCATTTAACGTAGCTCTCCACATCCTGTCTCTCGCAAACTACAATCTGCGTGTTAGTGTGTTCGACGTAGTAAAAACGTCACTGCAGGAACGTTTCTTCTTGTTCAGTTATTTGATAAGAGAGGAAACCTACAGTATGAAGAACCAAAATTCAGAGGAAAGCAGTAACGAAATCAAGAATCGCAGATGGAAGCAATATCTATGATCTGGTGAAAAGAATCGATCGCATATCTAGCAATGAATATGGCTTAGGGGTAACAAAATAAAGACAAACGCGACGAAAAATAGGTGAAACTGGAATTACGAAGTGCTTAACTTCCTCCTGTCTATGAAATAAGAGTACACATCATGGGCGTAGGAAGGTTTCCTTCAGTAAAAAAAACTCTTATGGTATGAGTTACTTTTTTGTATCCCGCCTGGATAGTCGGCGCGTGGGTCTGATCCTGTGAACTGCTTCTGTAATATAGGCCGAGAGTGAAGGAAGCGAGTAGGAGCAGGAGAGTGAAGCACTTCGGTACTGCATGTAGCTTTAACACTTTTAATAGAGTCAAAAACACAAGTAAATATCAAATGCATACATAACTATGGCTAGGATGAGCACGTGGGTGTGAAGCCGTAGTCAATGTCTAATCCTGTGAAGTTAGGAAGACTGTTCTGTATAATCTCAAAGCTAACAAATACTCGTTGCTGTCCAAACTTTAACTGAAAGTAACTAATACAAAGTCTCAATAGCAAGCTAGCCCAATCGGTAGTCGAAGCGATGTTTCCAGGCCGTCTGCTCTTGATGAAATGGGGATAAATCAAGACGGCACTCGCAGAGCTCCACAGCGTCGGCCAGAGGGCGCTGTGGTCGGCGTAGCTAGTCTTCTCTCGTAGTGCCAACTTACGAGAGCGTGCACCTACGTTGTGGCATCGTAACTATCGACGCCACATTGCTGCTTTGTAAATGAGGAGGGAGCTAGCTTCTGTGAAGTTTGGAATGTGGGAGATGAGGTACTGGCGGAAGTAAAGCTATGAATGCGCGTCGTGAGTCCTGCGTGGGTAGCTCAGTTGGTAGAGCCCTTGCCCACGAAAGGCAAATGTCCCGAGTTCGAGCCTCGGTACGGCACACAGCTTTAAACTGCCAGGAAGTTTCATAAGCGCGCACACTTCACTGCAGAATAAAAATTTCATTCTGGCCTTTCTGAACATTCTACTCTTAGAGAACAAGCTCACCGACCATAGACTCCGAAATGCGCACCTCCATACCATCTCCAGACTCCGAAATGCGCACCTCCACACCATCTCCAGACTCCGAAATGCGCACCTCCACACCAACTCCAGACTCCGAAATGCGCACCTCCACGCCATCTCCAGACTCCGAAATGCGCACCTCCACACCATCTCCAGACTCCGAAATGCGCACCTCCACACCATCTCCAGACTCCGAAATGCGCACCTCCACACCATCTCCACCCCAGACGGGCCCACTCGTCTCCTGCACCCTTTTACGGCCGCCGCCCGACTCCTCGACTTCGCGAGCTGCTGACGGCTCTACGACATTTCTTTCACAGTCAGGTGTTTCGGCCAGTCAGGCTCCAGAGCTGCAGGTAGTCACAGCAATAGGTCATTTCCTGTTGTGAAGGGCTTTTGCCTGCAGACACTTTCAGGAGGTTGTTTCCTGAAGGGCACTAGGAAACCCTTGCCATCGTGTGGGAAACACTCGCCTTTAAATCGGTCAAGTCGGGCAAGGCCACCAACCTTTTAGCTGGATTAACGAAACGCAGCCCCTTCCTTTAGGCTTGAGAATAGTCGCAGTCCCACGACACTGGGAAACGGGAGCAGGGGTTCATAAGAGCAGCAGAACTAACCGGCGGGTGCGGTAAATAAATGATATGTTACAAGTCATAGTAAAAATAATGGGTAAAGACAGAAGATAATGAAAAATTCGTGCCAGAAAAAGGGATTAGATAGTGGGATATCTCCGGCGGCATCTGGAAAAGCTTGGCGCTGAAAAGAATGTTGTTGTTGTGGTCTTCAGTCCGAAGGCTGGTTTGATGCAGCCCCCCGTGCTACTCTATCCTTTGCCTCTTCGTCTCCGAACAACTACAGCAACTCACATCCTTCTGAATCTGCTTACTGTATTCATCTCTTCGTTCCCTCTAGGATTTTTATTACCCACTCTTCCCTCCACTACTAAATTGGTGAATCCTAGGTGTCTCAGAATGTGTCCCTTTTTCTAGTCAGTTTATCCCACAAATTTCTTTTCTCCATAGTTTTATTCAGTACTTCCTCATTAGTTATGTAATCTACCTATCTAATCTTCAACAGTCTTCTGTAGCACCACATTTCAAAAAATTTTATTTTCTTCTTGTCTAAACTTTTCTCGTCCATGTTTCACTTCCATACATTGCTACACTCCACAAAAATACTTTTAGAAAAGACTTCCGAACATTTAAATCTATATTCGGTGTTAACAAATTTCTTTTCTTCATAAACGCTTTTCTTGTCATTGTTAGTCTACATTTTATATCGTCTGTACTTTGACCATCATGAGTTATTTTGCTGCCCTAATAGCAAAATTCACCTACTACTTTAAGCGTACTGGAGGGGGAATATAGTAGAGGCAGACCAAGATTAGAAAGAACAAAGCAGATTCATGAACATTTTGGGTATAGCAGTTTTGTAGAGAAGGAAAGATCGGCTCAAGTGAGGGAAAGACAAAATATAGTATCTAACCAGACGAAATTCTGACTTCTCTATGGACTATCTGCCTGACAAAAAAAGTAAAGCATCCAGAAGACACGGTCAGATGTCAATGTAACTTCGTACACATACAGACCACAGCGGCATGTAAACAATGACACTTACAGTTCTCTTTGTCAGGTAACTCCGTAAGTCTGATAATAGCTGAAACGTTTGTCGGACAAAAGTTGAATGGGACAACATGGACCATAATACGGCGTTGGTTTTCTGTTGCTAGGTGCGGCCACGTGAGAGATATGAAGGTCTACTTTTTTATAAAATGTCATGCTGTAGCTTGGTACTTATTTTCTGATAGCGACTATTGAGACGAATCCATTTATGTGTAACAGTAAGGTCTTTGAATGTCAACGAAGGTCAAAAAGGTGGCGTGAACGTCCATTTACAGAAGGTGTTCGAAGTGATGACCGTTGGTATCAATGCAGTGCTGCAATCTTCTTATCATGGATTGAGTGGTACTCCTTATCGAAGCACATGCTCTAGCAATTCTCTCTCACATATTGTGCAAATAGTAGATATTCGCCGAATACGGCGTATCCACCTAACGTGTCATTAACGAGGCTATATTCACAAACCATGGAAATGTTAATTTCCATAACACGCATTATTGGGCAACTGAAAATCCATGTTGGCTGCGGCAAGTTTCACACCAAACACCGTGGTAGGTGAATGTGTGGTGTGGGATTCTGGAGGACAGAATTATAGGCCCCTATTTCATCGAAGGAAATCTTAATGGTAGGAAGTACACCACATTCCTGCAAGAAACATTAGATCTGTTATTGGAAGAAATACCTTTAGGAACAAGGAACAGAATGTGGTATCAACAACATCGGTGACAGGCACATTTTTCGCTGATGGCTAGAAATGAGTTGCAGAGACAACTCCCAAATCGTTGGATTGGACGCGGAGGAGATGTGTCGTGGCCGGATCGTTCGCAAGGCTTGACATCTCTGGATTTTTTTCTTGTGGGGACTCGTAAAAGACATTGTTTATAAAGACATTCCAACTACACCTGAAGATATGCGAAAGAGAATTGTCAGAGCATCTGCTTCGATAAGTGCTGATGTGATAAGGACTACCACTCAATCCATGATAAGAAGATTGCAGCACTGCATTGATACCAATGGTCATCACTTCGAACACCTTCTGTAAATGGACGTTCATGCCATTTATTTAACCGTCGTTGACCTTCAAAGACCTTACTCTTACACATCATTGGATTCCTCTCGACAGCCGCTATTAGAAAATAAGTACCAGACTATAGCATCCCATTAAAAAAAAAGTAGACCTTCATATCTCTGACGTGACTGCACCTAGCAACAAAAAACCAACGCCATGTTATGGTCCATGTTGTCCCATGCAACATTTGTCCCACAAACTTTTCAGCTACTATCAGACTTTCGGAGTTATTCTTGGTGTCAATAGCCGGCCGAAGTGGCCGTGCGGTTGAAGGCGCTGCAGTCTGGAACCGCAAGACCACTACGGTCGCATGTTCGAATCCTGCCTCGGGCATGGATGTTTGTGATGTCCTTAGGTTCGTTAGGTTTAACTAGTTCTAAGTTCTAGGGGACTAATGACCTCAGCAGTTGAGTCCCATAGTGCTCAGAGCCATTTGAACCATTTGAACCTTGGTGTCAATAGTTAGTGACTCTCGCTGTGTAAGGAGCGCGAACAGCGTCAGATAGTGAGTGATCACTGTGAAGGAAACGTAGATGCCGTGTACTCGAGTGTGGGTGCACCTGACGTAATTTGGGCCGGCTGGAGTGGCCGTGCGGTTCTAGGCGCTACAGTCTGGAGCCGAACGACCGCTACGGTCGCAGGTTCGAATCCTGCCTCGGGCGTGGATGTGTGTGATGTCCTTAGGTTAGTTAGGTTTAATTAGTTCTAAGTTCTAGGCGACTGATGACCTTAGAAGTTAAGTCGCATAGTGCTCAGAGCCATTTGAACCATTTTTGAATATAATTTGAAAGGGGCTGGCTGGCTGGTTGGCTGGTCAAATCGTACATTATCCGAGTCTGTGGGGCGTTCGAATGCGACGATGGCCCAATGCTGGGTTGCATGGGAACGTTAGGGTGGACATACTAGTCGTCAAGGTTCCGGTCGACCCTCTGACCACCATACGGCGCGATTGACGTACTGTGCACCAAGCACTTCTCAACCCCTTCGTGTATGTGCCTGTCACCCGACAACAAAACGTTCTGTGTCATCCTGCACCATTGGTTGGAGGCTAAAAGAAGACAAATTAGAGAATTACTGTCTCAAGGGTAGGCTGCCGTTAATGCCCCAACTAAAATAGCAGCGTCTGAAGTGGTGACTTGGCCAGGAAGCAATGACTGCTAATGAATCGCATCGTATCGTGTTCTGATCATTGTCAGAGAGTATTGCGGCGATCTGGGGAGAGTACCCATGCTTCGAGTGTTCTGAAGAGGCCCAGCAGTGTCACTCCCGGTGTCACGGTATGGGGAGCTATCGGGTATGAATTCAAATCACAGCTGGTAGCGATTGAGGGAACTCCACCGGTAAGACAGTATGTCACGGACATCCTGCATGGTGCCGTTTTTCAGTAGGATAATGCTTCTCTTTGTATATCTCAAAAACCAGGGCAAGGCCGACCACGTGTGGGATCGGAAAGAGAGAACCGTTATATGTCTGTAAGGGCACGATGGTAGCGCCTTAATGTTGTTGCTGTTGTTGTTGTGGTCTTCTGTCCTGAGACTGGTTTGATGCAGCTCTCCATGCTACTCTATCCTGTGCAGGCTTCTTCATCTCCCAGTACTTACTGCAACCTACTGCGCTTTAATACTGCACGGCAATTGGCATCCGACGTCGCAGTATCCACTGGATGTGTTTCATCGAGGCAAACGGTGTGCAGAAGGTTTCGGAAGAACGGCCTTTATTTTCGGAGACATGCTAAATGTATACGTACGACGTGTCTTCACAGAAGGGAACGTCTAGAGTGGAGCCGTCAACATGCCACCTGGACAGTCGAATAGTGGGCCGATGTTCTTTTCACAGATGAGCCCCGATTTGGTCAAGGGAGGGATTCTCGACGAATTCACATCTGGAGTAACGTAGAACACGATTTCGGGATCCAAACGTTGTGAAAGAGACTGATATAGAGAAGGATCACTAACAGAGAGAACAGGGATTATGTTGACAACTCGAACACCTCTTCATGAAATTGTATAGGGGTATCGGCAAGGTTTAACTGCTACCAGGTATCATGACGAGATCTTGGGACCTCCTATGCGGTTGTTGCGAGGTGCTGTGGGCCCATACTTCGTATTGACAGATCTCAAAGAACCAACACTTCAGAACAGCTCTGCAGGAAGAATGGGCGCTACTGCCTGAACATGAGATTGATGGCATCATTCACAGCAGGCCAGTACTGTTGATAGAGGTGCTCAAACCCCATATAAGCACATTAACCATCTGTCGAAATATGAGTGCAAATCCTTTAAGATGGAAAAAACAACAACATTTGTATCTACCGTTTTGCACGTTGCATTTGCTTGCGTTCTGTATTCTTTGCATTGTTTGTACTTTACTATCAACTGTTTATACTGTTTTGTGGCAAAATAAACGCAACGTTAGAAAATTTCCGTTTGTTGCTTTAGTTTTGTACATCTGTATATAACGTTTGAAAGCCCCTGCATCAAACTTTAGCACTGGCAGATCACGTCGGACGGAACAAAGTTTCTCAGCGTCGTTAGGCTTCCTTTAGTATTCCCCTATCCTTGAACGACGAGATTTCACGAAACTAACAGGGGCTACTAACCTGATGTGCTGCATTTGAATTCTACCTACTCCGATAATTTGATAGAAAGAGTTTCAACAAAAAACCTTAAGAATGATTGTCTCTAAGCTGAGAAATATATTTCAGAAGCGAATCAGCAACTGTAATAGGCACGGTCTACCCTGTTTCGCAAGGAGCATACGTATGACTGGAACATAGGCAACACGCACTGCATTCGCTCATAGCAGAGAGCCTGCGTCCTGCCGTCTCTCAGGAGCATATCCAATACAAAAGTATGCCTAGCGTTGTCAGGAAGCCTCAGTGAACGTTTTGTGTCTAACAAAAGTTGTTCTCCATGATATGATCTATACCCCTAGACGCTTGTGCAAAGATTTTTAATACACAAATATATACAAGGTGATTCAGCTACCCCTGCCTACGGGCTTTATGCAACATCCAATGGCTTCAAATACCTTGTTCTCTCACTGGCCGCTGTGGCCGAGCGGTACTAGGCGTTCAGTCCGGAACCGCGCGACTGCTACGGTCACAGGTTCGAATCCTGCCTCGGGTATGGATGTGTGTGATGTCCTTAGGTTAGTTAGGTTTAAGTAGTTATAAGTTCTAGGGGACTCATGACCTCAGATGTTGAGTCCCATAGTGCTCAGAGTCATTTGAACCATATTCTCTCACTCACTATTGCAACTTATAGTCCTACATAAAAAATAAAGAGAACATTTTTGTAGGAAATTTAATGGAGTTAAATTTTGTTCTGGGATATGTTTTCGGCAGAGGCCATGGTTTTCGAGTTATTCAAGAAAAACGTACGTAAGTGACCTTCAAACGTGTTTCTCTTGAATAACAAGAAAACTGTGGCCTCCAAAGGAAGCGTTTCCAAGTACAAAATTTAACTACATTAAATACCGTACAAAAAAGTGCTGTTCCTATTTTCTGTAGGACTAATAGTTTGCATGTAGTGAGAGAGAGAATATGAAAATCTCACGTATGGTTTTTGAAGACATTGCAGGTTCCATAAATCCCATAGGCACGGGCAGCTGAATCATCTTCTATGTCTTACGTAATAATTTTCTGCGGTAACTTATCACTTAGAAAAACAGTATTGATTCCACAAAAGGGAGCAGTAAGAATTATATGTGGTGTTCACCCACAGTGGTTTTCAAAGAATAACGCATTTTAACTGTACCATCACAATACATATTTTCGCTGGTGAAGGCTTAAATAAGCCATCGCAATTTGAGATGACTGGGGATGTAATACCCACAACAGTAGTGGAAAAATGACTTTTATTACACCGTATTAACGCTTTCAGTGGCCAAGAAAGGAGTTCAATAAGCAACAACAAAATACTTGATCATTTGCCCAATAATATAAAATGGCTGTCGGGTGGCAAAACATATTTTAAATATCCTAAAATCTTTTCTCTTACCCATTTCCTTCTATTCCATGGACGAATGGAATGTAATAACTAGAAGCTTGTAAAAAAAACTAGCTTTTAAGTGTAGATATATGAGTAGAGCTAACAAATAATACTAATTATGTGTATGTTCAAATGTGTGTGAAATCTTATGAGACTTAAATGCTAAGGTCATCAGTCCCTAAGCTTACACACTACTTAACCTAAATTATCCTAAAGACAAACACACACACCCATGCCCGAGGGAGGACTAGAACCTAGGCCGGGACAATTATGTGTAGATATCCTGTAAATTGACTCATTCCGTATCATTTCGATAAAGGAATCGTTTAAATGATCTATGGAAAGCATAAATAACTAACTATCTAAGCTTATTTCCTCTGTACGTTCGTTTCTCTTTGCGGGCATTATATTCTGCTGCAACATACACTGAGTGCATATCTGCAGTATCCTGTAACGAATAATGCTATATTTTCAACAGCCAGTCATGAACTGTGAAACAAGCTAAGTTCTACTGAAGGCACGTCACAGAGGGCTGTGTATTTTCTCGAAGGTAACGCCACCACTCTCCTCGCAGGTAACACTTTATATCGAAACTGAAGCAATTCATAAACGTCCACTTCATATAGCTCGTTTCTTCAAATTATGAGTTGCCAACTATGTTTTTATGTGTCGGAGTATGGAGTGATCTGACGGTAAAGTAATGATCTTAATCTGTGATTCTGCTTAAGAATAGGCAAAAATGGGACTTGAATGTATTAACTACTAATCCCTATAGCTTTTTTTATAATATCACTGATGCTGGTGTAGCACCCCCATCAGTGCAATGGCCACACTGTGGTTAGTTAAAGTTGGAGGAATTTCGCCCTGAAATCATGTTAAACAATTTCTTTATACTGACGCAACGGACCCACGCAGCACAGTACGGCCTTAAGAGAACGAAATCAAGTTGAGTAGAACCTCATATAATTCTTAATCTATTGCCTGATATACATGAAAGTGACCTGTGAGGCTTGAACTAAAAGATTTAATTTAAACCTCGGGATTTATTACAGTTACTTGTACATGGATGAAGTATAACTGCTTAACAAACAATGATCTTACAAGCAAGTGTTCCTTACGAAGTGCAGCTTTGACAAGTGATCAGCATAGTGGTGCCACTATGGGAACAAGCGAAATGCTCTTATCAGTTTGTGCTTGATCCAACATGCTGCAACAGAGATAATCGCTGGTGAGGGATAAGTATAACAGATAAATTTGTTAATACTCATTCGCAGAAATCCGTGATGCTCACGAAGTTAAAACTTCGTTAACCAGTTTGCAATGGACTGTAGAAGGGTGAGAAAAATTGACGCTAATTACAGTCATTGAAACAAACTAACAACACACGTGGCAAAAACTTCAGTAATTCGGAAAGAGTTCGATACAAAAAACTGTGAGTACTAACAAGCTCTGATTGCGACAGAACTAACGATACGCTAGCAAGCAGCTGCATTGTGTCTCGTGGTACAGCTCCACAGCGTGTCCCCATCGGCCAAAAGCATCTCCAACGCATCCAGCCTGTACCACATCCAGTCTTCAACTGCCTGTTCGTCGCTCTACATTCGTTAGAGGGCCCACTTTCTTGACGCATGTTCTGGCCAATCACAGCAGTTGCTTTTGGATGCAACACAACAGCCGAATCGGCTCGCGTCCAAAGCGCGCGTTATGGATTCCGTGTCCGCCCCAGGATTGGTACCTACGCCCTCCTCAGACACACGCTAAGCATTTAGAAAAACTTCCTCTCACTTGCACTTAGAATGTACTCCAGATGCTAGCAAATCGGATTCACTGTGACCAACCCTGAGGGTGAATGGGAGATTGATGAGACTAAGTGGTCTCCTTAAACCCAAATTCAGCAGCATCAAGATAGTCTCGGTAAGCATGATGATGTGTTTTTGCCATGAAAGAATTTGTGTACGAAGAGACTGCGAAAACATTAGTCTATGCTGCAGAGCATGTGGGCTGCCATACCGCAGATTCTTACATACAACACCAACATTCACATGCGATTTCTGAAAGAGAAACTGGCTGTGTAATGTTTCCCTGTAGACAGAAACAGACGACATTACTCCTATCTACAACAAAGCTGAGACTGATTTTTTTCACAGATTTTTATATTTAATTTCAATGCAATGTTGAAATAAGCCAAAAACAGAAAGACTTGATTTACCACGTAAGGCCGCGCATTGTCATGATAAAGTCGCCACCCAGTCTGCGAAAGTTTTGGTCGTTTCATTGCGATGTGCTACCACAGTTTAACCAATACTGACGTGTAGTGTCCTATTGTAACGGTAGTGTGAGGGGGAACTGCATGCTGGTAAATCATTCTATGACAGTCAAAAACTGTGATCACCATCACTTTCCCTGCAGATGAAACAAGTTTCGACTTTTGGTGTAGAAGAACATGACAATTTCCACAGTTTTCTGGCTCGTTCTTCTTGAGGATCATAATGCTGCAGCCATGACTCATCATATGTAATAACTGATCCAAAAAACGTATCCCCTCCATCAGCAAAGATATGCAGCCCTCGCGGCTTGGCTCCATTCGCCACAGGCACGTTACTCAACGGGCCCAAATACGGATCATATGGAGATGATCATGTATAATCGTAAATACACTGCCATATAAAATTCTCAATACTTCACTGCAGTTACGTAATATTATCCTCTGATCATCACGGTCAATCACAGCATCTGTTTGATGTTGACTTCAGTGACAGCAGACACGTAGGCCTTCTTTGACGTCATTGAACCGCGTAAACAGTGCACGAGGTAGTGCATCACTGTCCACTAGCTGCAGCTTTCCGTAAGTTTCAGTGGCCCTTTGGTTTAAATGAACACAGAATTTTATTGCGCTGTACCGCTCCTCTCACGTCACTTCCATTGTTTGGTGTGCGAAATGCAAAGAGCGTCTAGAAAAAGAGCATTACTACGAACCTACCGATACGAGAGTGCTGCCGCCTATGGACATTATACACAGAAACCCGTTCCTTTCGAATATTCGTGGCATAGATGGGGAACTATCACGGTAGCTACAGGAAAGAAGCGGTCTCAGCCTTTGTTGATCAGCCCTCGTGCTTTATGTGGTAACACTGAAATGCTGACAATCTGCATATCCAAGCACGCAGTACACTTGGTGCCAGCTTGACTGTTCATGGTGTTGCAGTTTTGATGGCCAGCAGTGTAGTTACAGAGGAGACCACCAGGTGGTGCTGGAGGAGCGCCGCCGCCGCCCTGTACCCACCTGGCTGGGGAACTCGTTCTCTGCGGCGTCCTGGCCGCCCACCACGAGTCCGTGCACCGGCACCGACGCGTCGCCCACCATCTCGCCGCCGCACCGTCGCCCTCCTCAGACGCGTGGGCAGCAGGCGTCACCTGCCGGCACAGCCGACGGCCGTTACGCTCTCACTCATCTGGCGACTCTGCCTCTGGCACAGCGACAACGATGGCATTCGTCAATACGTCAGCACCAGTCGCTACTCGTATCGTCAAATTAGACATACTGTGACTTTCCCTTGTCTAGAAGGAAGGACTGTGGTTGAATTTCACACAGATCACCACATACAAGAGTCGTCGGCGCATCAGAAAGGATTAGGGCCTGGTGCAAGGATCGTCTATCTGACTGAATAAAAAATATCCACCACGATCAAACAAAAACTACTCATTGGATTTACAATTAATTTTATCATCTCCGAGCTAGCAATGATGTGGGGATTTTCCCGTACGACAATTTCACGAATGTACCGAGAATGTCAGTTATCCGGTAAAACATCAAACCTCCGCTGCAGCCGGAAAAAGTTCCTACAAGAGCGGGACCAACGACGACTGAAGAGAATCGTTCCACGTGATAGAAGTGCAACCCTTCCAGAAATTCTGCAGATTTCAATGCTAGGCCTTCAAAAAGTGTCAGCGTGCGAACGATTCAACGAAACATCATCGATATGGTCTTTCGGAGTCGGAGGTCCACTCGTGTACCCTTGATGGGTGCACCACACAAAGCCTTACGCCTCGCCTGGGCCCGTCAACACCGACATTGGACTGTTGATTACTGGAAACATGTTGCGTGGCCTGATAAGTCTCGTTCCAAATTGTACTGAGCGGATGACGTGTAGGAGTATGCAGATAACCTTATGAATCTATGAACCCTGCATGTCAACAGGGGACTGTTCAAGGTGTAATGGTGTGGGGCATGTTCAGTTGGAGTGATACGGGACTCCAGATACGTCTAGATACGACTCTGACAGGTGGCACGTACGTAAGCATTCTGTCTGATCACCTGCATCCATTTATGTCTATTGTACATTCCGTCGTACTTGGGCAAATCAAGCAGGACAATGCAACACCCCACACGTCCAAAATTGCTACAGAGTGGCTCCAAGAACACTCAACTGAGTTGAAACACTTCTGCTGGCCACCAAACTCCCTAGACATGAACATTATTGAGCATATCTGGGATACCTTGCGACGCGCTGTTCAGAAGAGATATCCACCCTCCCGTACTCTTACGGATTTATGGATAGAGCTACAGGATTCATGGTGTCAGTTCCCTCCAGCACTACTTCAGACGTTAGTCGAGTCCACACTACGTCCTGTTGCGGCAATACTGCGTGCTCGCGGGGGCCCTACACGATATTAGGCAGGTGTACCAAACCATCATACTTTCACAGCAGTGGACAGGCTTTTCAGGGAATATAGCATCCTTGGTGCGCCACGATTAGATCCGCCTCAGCTGGATGGAGTGGGTGTTGAGAACGTCCTGTAAATTGTAGATTTTTTTTTCAAGTCATCAGTTTTCTGACTAGTCTGACGCGACCCTACACAACTTACTCTCCTGTGTCAATCTCTTCATCTCAGAGTAGCACTTGCAACATACATCGACAATTATTTGCAAGATGTATTACAAACTCTGATTTCCTGCATAGTTTTTACCCTGTTTCAGCTCCCTCTAGAACCATGGAAGTTATTCCCTGATGTCTTAATGGATGTCCTTTTATCCTGCCTCTTCTTCTTGTTAATGACTTCCATGTATTCCTTTCCTCGTCAATTTTCCGTAGGATCTCCTTATTCCTTACCTCATTAGTTCAGTTAATTTTCAACATTAACTGTAGCACCACATCTTAAATGATTCGATTCTCTTTTTTTCGGCTTTCCCACAGTCCACTTTTCATTCCATACAATGCCATGCTCCAGGCGGACATTCTCACAAAATTTCTTCCTCAAATAAAGGTCTATGTTTGATACTAATGCTTTTCCCAGTGCTGCTTTTTATATCCTCCTTCCTCCTCTACTCATAGGTTATTTTGCTGTCGAGGTAGCAGAATTCCTTAACTTCGTATATTTCGAGATCACCAACCCTGATGATACGATATCACAGTTCTCATTGCCGCTACGTCTTATTACTTTTGTCTTTCTTCGATTTACTGTCAATCTGTTTCTGTGCTCGTTACACTGTTCATTCAATTAAGCAGATCATGTAATTCTTCTTCACTTTCACTGAGGACAACAAAGTCATCAGAGAATCTTGTCATTGATATTCTTTCACCTCGAATTTTAATTCCATTCTTGAACCTTTCTTTTAATTCCGTCATTGCTTCTTCACTGTACAGACTGAACAGAAACAGCAAAAGAGTACAGCTCTGTCTTACACACATTTTAATCCGAGCACATTGTTCTTTATTCTTCCACTCTTACTGTTCCCTCTTGGCTTTTATACTCGTTGTATATTACCCGTCTTTCCCTGTAGGCTACCTCCATTTTTCTCAGGAATCCGAACATCTTGCACCATTTGACATCGGTGAACGTTTTTTTCCAGGTCGACGAATCCTATGGACGTCTCTTGATTTTTCTTTAGTCTTGCTTCCACTACATCCACAACGTCAGTATTGCCTCTCTGGTGCCTTTAACTTTCCTAAAGCCAAACCGACGGTCATCTAACACATCTTCAATTTTCTTTTCCGTTCATCTCTAAGTTATTCCTGACAACAACTTGGATGCATGAGCTGTCAGACTATATCGACCATTTTTGGAACACTCGCTACATGAACCAATTTACAGTTTATGCACGATGGTGTCCCTCCTCATTTCAGTTGGGAGGCAAGAGACTATCTCATTGTTGCGTATCTCGGTTAGTGAATCGGTCGTGCAGGATCAGTTGTTCCGCCCACCAGATCTCAGGATCTTAACCTCCTGCATTTCTACCTTTGGGGCCACCTGAAGGAGCTCGTATATAGTGTTGCGACTGAGGATGTAGAACAACTACAGCAGCGAACTGAAAATGGCTGTGCGGCTGTGCGTGTGTGTGTGTTTTCTCCACATTTCCTCTTAAACCATTAGATCGATGTCAGACAAACTTGGGATGCATATCACTCATTATCTGGAAAGAAACTCGGTGGGGGTAAGAATAATCTACCTCTGAAAGGGATAGGGGTGGATGTCAAACAGAAGCGTAAGTAATCGCTCCTAAATATACAGGCTACTTATTCATCCAGAATTTGAGAATTAGAGCACTTAGTGACTTGCAACAGACTTTTCACATAATTTAAATCATTTACTAAACTTTATTTCACTGACATCCCCAGCAAAAAGATGAAAGGAAAAAAATTAACGCTTCACTACATTTTCGCTTCTCATGCTGGGAAAGTGTCACATCAGGCATCACGTTTCAATTTATTTCTTCTTTACTACTAACTCAATTCGTAACACATTTTGTAGACAGTATCCACACATGCCACCGAATATACATGCAAAGTTATATCTTTTTTAACCCTCGACGCAAACACAGGGGTGTTATAAGTTTAACGTGTGTATCTGTACATGTTTGGCTACGTAGCTCAACGAAAAGTCCGATTTTAATGCAGTTTTTTTAAATTTTTTTATTTGAAAGCTGGTTTAATCGGGAACGTTGTTAGCTATGTTCCACGAAGGTCTGTTCAGTCGTTTAAATTTCATCAGCTAAATTAAGTAAAAATGCTTTTTGCCAGCGCTCTCTCTTGATATACTCTACGAGGTACATAAGAACAAAGTACGTTAGCAGTACCAGATTGGAGAGCTCAAGATTGAAATAAAAGTCCGCGAGAACACATGTTTATCTGTTACGGTTGACCAACAATGATGATTATTGTCGCTTAAAGTCGCCCGTTTCAGCACCTACAAAGTAGGAAAAGGGTGATTGTGACTCAACCGTAAAATATAAACATATGCTCTCGCAGACTTTGTAATTCTTTCTGAGGTCTACAGTACAGCACTAAATCTAATGATTTTTGCCCTAATAGTTTACGCTGCCTAGTGGAAGGCAGCGCAATGGTGGCTCACTTCCTTCCGACTTGATGTAGGATGATCGCCACTCCTTATTGCTTACATTACCTAAATTAGCTGAATACATACTAAAACATAGTCAATGAATGTATGTGTGAATTAAAAAAAAGGATCATGTAAATCGCATAAGTAAACAAAAAAAATCTACGAATAATAATTGCAGGCTGAAACTCGAAACCGTACGTGAGATACTGCATTCCCAAAATCTTGCAACTGTAACAATATTTTCGAATATATATCTACTGTCAGAATAGGCAGATTCCGGTGAGTCAAGATCTCGCATCGCAGTTCCGTGTTTCGTCCCGGAAAGTATTTGTGTGAATGTGGGGATAAGAGTGTCGATCGCACCGTATCTGCTAGTGAAATACAATGATTAAAAGGCATGGAATAAAACTTAAATTAAAAATTTAAAAAAATGTCATCCAAAAACTCTAAAAAGAAAAAAATAATGTACATTCCCCCATTAAGTTTAATATAAATAATAATATTTTAATCCAAGCGTCGTCGAGTCGGAGGGATCGCTAAGTAAATAAAATAAAAACAAAATAAATCTGAATTAATTTACTCCGAAAAATTGACAATATAGACATAAACGTCAACGACGTCTGCTCTAACGCGAACACTCGTTCACGATTTCATGAAGCGTGCGTTAGTACGCTGTCATCAAACCGCTGCAGAACGTAGACCTCGTAAGACAGATTAATGAATGAAACCAAGTTCGTACGTAATTGTTAGGCTAATTAAAGACGGACTGGTTTTCACACGTTGTATAATAAGTAATTTTAACTTCACTAGTTATCTTGATGTGTGGATGCGGGACGCGCAGGACTGGAAGGGATGAGGCCAGACAGAAGAGCCTTATACTCAGCAAAAAGGAAAGTGTGGTGCTCTAGAAAGGATAGCTGTTCTTATCTTTTTTTTTTTTTTTTGTTTACTTAGTAGTCCCCCTGCGCGACTACTCTTGGATCAAAATATTATTATTTATATTAAATTTAAAGGGACAATACGTATTATTTTTTTACTTTTTAGTGGTTTCATGGGTCGAGGATTTTTAAATTTTTAATTTAAGTTTTACGACGTATAGTGCTAGGGATATGAAGTCATACACACAGAGATCCGTGAAAAATTAGGTTTCCTTAAAACGGAGCACAAATTATCCAGTATTTGATAATGAGAGAACTTAGTGACTTCCGACAAAGTTTAAACATAATTTCAAACCTTTTTAAATTTTTGCTCTCTTACGTGCTTAAAGTCTAATATTTAACACATGAACCCACTGATAAATTAATCAGAAGTTTGAAGCTAATTTTTACAGAGGAGTACGATTATTTAAAGAATCGATAGTTTACTGGTTACTCGCTTTCTGGGAAGAAGAAGAACCAACAATATCCCACAGAGGTGGGAATGATATGGGGCTAAAGACTGAAGAGTAACTCAGAAGCACTAGGAGCTGTTTCAGCCAAATTTGTTGGATGCATTACTAACTGTTTGTATTAAAATATTGTGGAAGTAGATTTGCCGACTACCATTATAGGTGTGGGTGGGTAAGAAGTGGTGACATAAAAAAATGTTTGGTATTTATTTCCTGAATTTAATTAACTTAGAATATTTAAAAAAAGTATGAAGTGCTATTTGACTCTTATTTGCGTTGTACGCTATGTTAACAAGGCTCGTGCACAGGAAAGAGCATTTACGGATCCTCCGCCGGGCGGGGTAGCCGCCCGGTCTAGGGCGCCTAGCCACATTTCGCGCGGCTCACCCCATTGGAGGTTCGAGTGTTCCCTCGGGCATGTGTGTGTGTGTGTGTGTGTGTGTGTGTGTGTGTGTGTGCGTCTGGTTGGTTGGTTTAAGGGCGGGAGAAGGGACCAAATTACGAGGTCATCGGTCTCTTGTAACTAATAAAACAATGCCACAAGTGTGAGAATAAAACGGACGAAACATATAACACAAAACGGAAAGAAAGGAAAAGCCACAAAAGGGAAGGGAAGGCAACGAACACTAAAAGGAACAAAAGAGGACCTGAAAACAGAGAGACGCTAGAAACAGAAGAGAGTAAAACATGAAAGCAGTTTACAGTGGCTGGCCAACCACAAGAATAAAAAGGGAAAGCTAGCCACTCTGCAACACGTTAAAACCTCCACCCTAAAACCACTGTGATTGAGGACACAGTGGGACAAAGGACATGCACTAAAACAGTCTACATAAAAGTATAAAATACACTCTCATGGATAAAACGTAAAACTAAAGCTGCTGTGGAGGCATTGTCGCCCAACATCGAAGGCAGGGTGCTGGGAAAGTTAAAAGTCTGCCGCAGAGCGGTTAAAAGTGGGCAGTCACAGCGACACTGAGGTGGATCCTCGCGACGGAGTAGTTAACCATGCATTAGCCACTTATGGCCAATGCGGAGCCGGCAGAGGACGACTGATTCCCTGCAAGAGGCCGGTATGGAAGACTTCCACACATTCATAGTCCCCTTAATGACACGCAGTTTGTTGTGCGTGCTGTTATATCATTCCGTCTCCCAAAGCCAGAAAACCCTGCGGCGTAAGACGGAACGCAGGTCAGCTTCAGAGATGCCTATCTCCAGAAGCGGTTTCCGCGTCGCCTGTTTGGGCAGCCTGTCGGCAAGTTCGTTGCCGGGGATTCCGACGTGTCCTGGGGTCCACACAAACACCACGGAACCGCGGGACTGTTCCAGGGCATAGATGGACTCCTGAATGGACGCTACCAGAGGGTGGCGAGGGTAGCACTGGTCGATAGCTTGTAGGCTGCTCAGGAGAAATGACTCGACATGGCATGTGCGGATGTACTCAAGCTCACGAAATATGGCCGCCAGCTCTGCAGTGAAAACACTGCAGCCAACTGGCAAGGAGTGCTGCTCAATATGTCCTCCATGAACATATGTGAAGCCTACGTGACCATCAGCCATTGAGCCGTCGGTGTAAACCACTTCAGAGCCCCAGAACACGTCAAGAATTGAGAGGAAGTGACAGCGGAGAGCGGCGGGGTTAACGGAGCCCTTCGGGCCATGCAAAAGGTCCAGACGAAGCTGC
This sequence comes from Schistocerca nitens, assembly GCF_023898315.1. Taxonomy (NCBI): domain Eukaryota; kingdom Metazoa; phylum Arthropoda; class Insecta; order Orthoptera; family Acrididae; genus Schistocerca; species Schistocerca nitens. The sequence goes on along the minus strand of NC_064617.1, from coordinate 802,115,195 downwards.
GGCCGAGGCGTACACCATGGAGGCGTACGTGAAAGGATCCCAAGTAGAGGTGGTAAAGGGAAGGACTCCAGTTCGGAGCGAAGGGACCGCACGCGAACCGCAATCGTTAACCCCGATCTGGGCCACCGATGCGGGAGATGGACTGCCGCAGGTGGGAAAAGGAGACGGTAATTCGGATGCTCAAGGTAACTATGAATGTGTGCTGCGTAACTGGCAAGCAGTTGCGCACGTCTGATCTGCAGTGGAGGGACACCAGCCTCGACCAGTACGCTGGTCACCGGACTCGTCCTAAAAGCTCCTGTCGCTAATCGAACCCCACAGTGGTGCACAGGGTCGAGTAAATGCAATGGTGAAGGCGCTGCCTAACAATAAACCACACTCCCATAGTCAGTCCGGGATTGGACAAGGGCTCTGTAAAGCTGCAGCAGCGTATAGCGATATGCAACCCAATTGGTGTTGCTCGGGCAACGGAGAGCATTGAGGTGCTGCCAGCACTTCTGCTTAAGCTGACGAAGATGAGGGAGCCACGTCAATTCAGCGTCAAAAACCAGACCTAGAAATTGATATGTCTTCACTACAGTGAATGGATCGTCATTAAGGTAAAGTGCGGGTTCCGGATGAACGGTACGACGCCGACAGAAGTCCGTGACACACGACTTTGCGGCTAAAAACTGGAAGCCGTGGGCTAGAGCCCATGACTGCGCGTTGTGCATGGCTCCCTGGAGGCGCCGCTCAGCAACAACATTACTGGAGCAGCAGCACGAAATGCTGAAGTCGTCAGCGTACAGAGAAGGTGAGACGGAGGGCCCGACAGCTGCTGCTAGACCGTTAATGGCCACTATAAATAGAGAGACATTCAATACAAAGCCCTTTCGGACTCCATTCTCCTGGATATGGATGGAACTATGGGAGGCACCAACTTGGACACGGAAAGTACGGAGCGACAGGAAGTTCTGCATAAAAATCGGGAGTGGTCCCTGGAGACCACACTCATACAATGTGGCAAGGATATGATGTCGCTAAGATGAGTCGTGTACTTTCCGTAAGTCAAAAGAGACGGCAATCAGGTGTTGCCACGTGACTCCAGGACCCAACCCAACCGCCGACATACTGTACGTTCCAGCAGCTTACAAAGAACGTTGGTGAGGCTGATGGGCCGATAGCTATCCACATCAAGCGGGTTTTTACCGGGTTTGAGCACCGAAATGATGGTGCTCTCCCGCCATTGCGATGGAAAGACGCCATCGCACCAGATCCGGTTGAAGATGACGAGAAGATGTCGCTTGTAGTCAGATGAGAGACATTTAATCATCTGGCTGTGGATGCGATTAGAGCCAGAAGCTGTGTCGGGGCAATGTGCAGGGGCACTGAGGAGCTCCCACTCTCTAAATGGGGCGTTACAGAGACTCGAGCAAAGTGCTCGGCAATCGCGTTTGCGTCGGTTCATAACTCGCCATTTATGGTAATACCGGTGACAGGTGTTGGGACCTGGTACCCGAAAAGACGTTTGATCTTTGCCCAGACTTGGTAAGGTGACGTGTGGCACTCCTTCTCCGTTGTTTGATAAAGTAGCGAAGACGGGCACGGAGCCGTTTAAAGGCTATGAGGTGCTCCAGGGAAGGGTGCCGCTTAAGCCGCTGTAGAGCTCGCCGACGCTCCTTAATTGCTTCAGCGACTTCCGGCGACCGCCAAGGGATTGCCTTACGCCTCGGGCACCCTAAAGAGCGAGTGATCGCGTTTTCTGCTGCAGAAACAATTGTGCTAGTGTCACCTGCTCAACCATCACATCGATGTTGCCGTGTGGGGGAGATTCAGCGGTGGCAGCAAAGGCGAAAGTTCCCCAGTCCGCCTTGCTCAACGCCCATCTGGGCAGGCGTCGTGTGCCTGACGCTGGGGCAGTGACAGGAAGATGGGGAAGTGGTCACAATCACACAGGTCGTCATGTGCTCTCCAGTGGATAGATGGGAGAAGTCCTGGGCTGCAAATTGATAAATCAATGACCGAGTAGCTACCATGAGCCACACTGAAATGTGTGGCGGCCCCAGTATTTAAGAGGCAGAGGTCGAATTGCGACAGTAAAGTTTCGACATCTCTGCATCGGCCAGTAAGCATGGTAACACCCCACAAAGGGTTATGGGCTTTAAAATCTCTCAGAAGTAAGAAAGGTTTAGGGAGTTGATCAATCAGTGCAGCTAATACATTCAGGGGTACTGCACCATCTGGAGGAAGATATGCATTGCAGACAGATATTTCCTGCGTCGTCCTTATTCTGACAGCCACAGCTTCAAGAGGGATTTGAAGGGGCACATGTTCACTACAGACCGAGGTTAGGGCATAAACGCAAACTCCACCTGACACTCGATTATAGTCGCTACGGTTCCCGTAATGGCACTTATAGCTGCAGAGGGCAGGGGTCCGCATTGTTGGGATACAGGTTTCCTGGAGAGCAATGAAAATAGCAGGTGTAAAGTTTAACAGTTGCCGCAGCTCAGCCAGGTGATGGAAAAACGGCCGCAATTCCACTGGAGGATGACATTGTGAGACTGAGAAGGCATGGAACATTCAATGAGGCAGTTTACGCCTCAGAGTCACCTGCTGCCACCGATTTATTTCCTGAGCAGTCTGTATTCATTGTGTCTGAGGGTCTGTCGAGATCTAGGTCCTCAGCGGACGCCATAATCTCAACCCCATCGTTAGCTGCAGAGCTTTCAGGTAGCTGTGGTGTGGGTAGCACCACAATTTCCTTGGTCTAAGGGGTTTTCTTTTTGTATTTATCTCGCCACTCCTTGGGTTTCCCTGGCTGGGAGGACTTCACTGGCTCAGTCTCCGGGACTGGGGATGAGCGTGAAGCCCTACGACCATCTGCTTTTGGGCTCTTCAGCCACTGGCAGGTGTCGTCTTTCCCACTAGAAGAAACCTGGGAAGGGAGTGACCCAAGGGACCCCTTCCTAACGAGAGAAGCTGAAGAAGACTTACGCTTCTCCGACTTGGAAGTGGGGAGACATGCCCACGTTGGTTGGGGGGGGGGGGGGTTGCTTCCGAAGTAAGTGGTGCAGGGGCAACGGGGAGGGAAATGCCCTCCACCATCAAGGGGGCAGGTGTAGTCTTCTGGCTCCGACAGGTGACCTGGGTTGGCGGAGCGGATGTTGCCAGAACTGTTGTAGCGGCGGCGTAAGACGATGTCATACACACAGGATGGAGGCGTTCAAATTTCCTCTTAGCCTCAGTGTAGGTCAGTCTGTCCAGGGTCTTGTACTCCATGATTTTCCTTTCTTTCTGGAGAATCCTGCAGTCAGGCGCGCAAAGCGAATGGTGCTCTCTGCAGTTGACACAGATGGGAGGCGGGGCACATGGAGTATTCGGATGTGATAGGCGTCCGCAATCTCGGCTGGAAGTACAGCGGGAAGACATATGGCCGAACTTCCAGCACTTAAGGCACCGCATTGGGGGAGGGATATATGGCTTTACATCACACCGGTTAACCATCACCTTGACCTTCTCGGGCAATGTATCACCCTCAAAGGCCAAGATGAAGGAACTGGTGGCAACCTGATTATCCCTCGGACTCCGGTGGACATGCCAAACGAAATGTACACCTCGCCACTTTAAACTGGCGCGCAGCTTATCGTCGGACTGCAAAAGAAGGTCTCTGTGAAATATGATATCCTGGACCATATTTAAGCTCTTATGGAGCGTGATGGTTACAGAAACATCCCCCAGCTTTCACAAGCGAGTAACTCCCGTGACTGGGCAGAGGATGCTGTTTTGTTCAAGACTGACCCAGATCTCATTTTGGACAAGCCCTCCACCTCCCCAAACTTGTCCTCTAAATGCTCAACAAATAATTGAGGCTTCATTGTCATGAAAGATTCCCTATCAGCTCTCGAACATACAAGGTACCGTGGTGAATAAGATCCGCTGCCATCCTTAGCCTGACGTTCCTCCCGTGGTGTTGCCAGGGAGGGGAACCATTTGGGGTCGTGCTTCTGTCCGTTGAATTGATCTCGTGATCGCTTAGAGACTGCTGGTGTTTCACCACCAGCAAGAGGTGATGGACTACGCTTCATCGCGTGTCATCCACCCTGATGCCACCCACTCCGACCAGGGCCGCTCCCCACAGGCGGCACCCAGCCGCAGCAAAGGCCACCTGGCAGGATGGCCATTGCCGGGAGTCCCGATGCCCCAGGATATCAGGTGCAAAGAAGTCCATGGTAATCGTCGATGCAGAAATCGACACTTCATAGTGCATGGTGGAAAACGCACCCAGGAAAGTGTCCTCGCCCAAGAGAGGGAGAATGGTCAGAACTGCAATGCGACGACGAGAAAGTGGGCTAAAAGATCTCAATGCACGATAGTCACGTTGCACCTTGTAAGGTGCCCTTCCCCAATTGGCTCGCTCTTCAGGAAAGGCCGAAACGTGTGAAACTCCTTTTAGTGTGTATGCGTATGTGTGTGTGTGTGTGTGTGTGTGTGTGTGTGTGTGTGTGTTGTTCTTGGCGTAAGATAGTTTACGTGAGATTGATTAGTGTGTAAGCCTAGGGACCGATGACCTCAGCAGTTTGGTCCCATAGGAACTTACGACGACAACTAAGCATCCTCCTATTGAAGTAGCTAAGTATTATACAACGCGCACATCATGTAACAAAGTTGGTAATTTTTTAAAATCGTTATGTTCACTGTTGGAAAAAGAAGAAATTCGATTCCCTACTTCATCATCCTAAGCGTAGAATTTCTTTTCTTTTCTAATGTAGCTTACGCTCTTCGTATTGGTTTAAGCTATCTCCATACCAGATTTCATTGACATCGGTTCAGCGATTACGTCATAAGAACGTAACAGACGGAGTTACTTTCGCATTTGATAATAACTGTGTGGAAGTGTGTATTAAACATGGTGAGGAGTGTGTAAGCATTGCACTCATTACGTTGAGTCGTATTACGTAGCACGTATTCACCGACAAAAGGATTTTCACAAATATCCTAAAGATGGAAAGTCAATTAGTAAATAGCTTTTCCTGACAGTAAACATTTTTCCCTAATATGCGTAGTATTCTTAAATAAATATGTTGTATTACATACGTTATTCGGTAGCCTATATTCTCCCTGAGGCTTCATGTTATAGTCATATAATATTTCACCGGTATTGATTCAGCAATGCAGTCAAGAAAATTTGACACAATTAGTTTCGCATTTATGATATTAGTATGGATACAAATATACATTTTGTAATATATAGAGCTATGGAAGATGCGCTCGCTATTGCGAGTGCTGTGACTCTTTTTGTTTTTGAAGTGGTGGTAGTTATAAGTAATTTTGTTTCAGTGATTACAAAATCGAGTCAGATTTACAAAGAACTTGGCAGGCGGTATGAACCGAAATAACAGTATGAGTTTGCACCTCGTCTGGCCTGGATCTATGCACTGATATGGTTGGGACATGTCTCATAAAGCCACCACATCATCTTCTGGGGCCTTTTGGACCACAAATATTTTAACTAACTCTTGATATTCTTCATTCAGGCACTGGAATGGAGGCGACACCCGAGCTAGTCCCATGCAGACTGTGTCGGGGACTGATCTGAGGATCTTACTAGCTCTGGGAGTACCCATACATCACGCAGTCAATTCATAGAGACACGTGCCATGTGTGGACGGTAATTTTTCTCTTCAAAGCTGCCACCACGATATTGTCACGTGACAGGTAATTCGTGAGGGTTTACTCAGTCTTAGATGATGGTGCCCTGAAACGTGGCAATGTGCTGTGCACGAATTATCATGCTTAAGATAAGCAATAGTCTTAAGAACTTAATTTGATAGCTAAGAATATGAGTTGGCTTCAGAAAGAAACCTGGTTCTTGTATGGGCAATTAAACTAAAGCTGTAGCCTTTTTAATTAAGCTAGCGCCGATTAGAACGTAGCGGGGTGCCAGACAGACGGACGGCCAGAGCGGACGTAGCGTGCTGAAGCGTTATGATAAGAGCCGAGTCGGGCGCGGTAAGCCAGCACGGTGACCTGCAAGAATGTGAAGGCGGAAGGACACAGAAAAGCCAAGGATAGCTCAGAAACACGACGCAGCATCCACAGGCGGACACCCCTGGGATGGAGAAGGAGGACTGGTCCGACCAGAGGCTGCCAAAGGGTAAAAAAGTAGTTCGTTTGAAAAAACTTTAAATTAGACCATATGTCCAGAGTAAAATGTGCAGAAGAGTGTAAATCAAAAATGTATTTGCGCAGAAAGCAACATGGAAAATATAAGGTAAGATGTGTCTGTTTTAAGGGCAGAGACGGTGGCTGACGTCGCAAGCGTTTCGATTTGGAAGAAGGAGCGCACAGCTCGCCATTGTTGAGGACTAGCGGTTAGACCGGGGAGCAGTACGGACGGCTGACATTTGCGCTCCAGCAAGATTACCAACTAAGCTTTGCTTTATGGCTAAATCTGCATAACACCATGTCAAAGTAACATTCGCGTAGGTGGCGGAGTTATTTTGACTGTGAATGAATGTTTATCTTGGTATGTGACAGTTACCGAGATATGGAAGCAAACAGTTAATTGAGCAAAGCTTAGTGCACGCAAAAACACGACAGTCATTGAACACGGTAAGTCAGTTGCTGTGCTCGCTCCTGCTGTTGCAGTTCTGTTTTTGTTCTCTGCCAATGATCATTATTACCAGTTGGGTATGATCATGCTTGTTTTTCTGTGGGGTATCAAGTGTAAGTAAAGACTGAGTTCCGTGGCAGCCGCTAATACAAGATCCTGACCTTGTGCACTAAAAGAACTGCGTGACAGCTGAGTGGATTATATTAATACGATCACAATTGGGATTAGCCTGATTGAGACAACAATCAAATGCAATCTGTATCCGTCAGTGGTGTTAAACCCACGTACAGGGGCAATCCGACTGACCGCTATCTGGCTGGATTCTGGCGGGCAAACTACGATGTTGCAAATTGTTTGTAATAAAGTGATGCCCGCATCTCGTGGTCGTGCGGTAGCGTTCTCGCTTCCCACGCCCGGGTTCCCGGGTTCGATTCCCGGCGGCGTCAGGGATTTTCTCTGCCTCGTGATGGCTGGGTGTTGTGTGCTGTCCTTAGGTTAGTTAGGTTTAAGTAGTTCTAAGTTCTAGGGGACTGATGACCACAGATGTTAAGTCCCATAGTGCTCAGAGCCATTTGAACCATTTTTTAATAAAGTGTATGAAAAGATTTTGAGGCCAACGTGTCTCTAGAATATAATTGGTTTTATCAGAGCTGCGTTGCATTGTTTAGTAGCACCGGAATTCTACGTATTTGCTAAGTCCAGAATCCACAGGGTGCCGAATAACGCACGAGCGGCTGAACTGCAGGTAAGGGCAGGTAAGATTACAGTCGAAAAAGTGCGGAGGCTGACTACGCTGCCACCGCGCAGGTAAGTCACAAAGATAACCTGTCACGCACCACTGTAAATCTACCGCTTACCGTACTAGACAGTCCATGGGGTCCTGTATGTCATAAGTTAGGGTTTTTCATTCCGCAGAGGGGATGTTACAAGTTGGTACATCGACCTAGGGAATGTTACAAAATGGTAGATCGGCCTAGGGAATGTTACAAAATGGTAGATCGGCCTAGGGAATGTTACAAAATGGTAGATTGACCTAGGGAATGTTACAAAATGGTAGATCGGCCTAGGGAAAGTTACAAAATGGTAGATCGGCCTAAGGAATGTTACAGCTTGATGGCTGCCCATACCATGACGACGGGAATGAGACGGCTATGCCTCTTCAGAACTTTGGAAGGACGGAACATTAAGTCAAGTCGCCATCATACTCGTCGACAATAGTCATCCGTGGTAGTGCAAACCGCTAATCATCGTGGAGGCCATTCATCAGCAGTCCACGCTCCCTGGTCACGGCACCACTCCAAACGTAGCTGTTTACATTGTGGTGTTAACAGCAAACAGCCCATGGGACGGTAATCCCCAGTCCGGCACCTGTTACTGTTCGACCAATGGCGTGCGATGACACAGAATTTGCAGGGAGAATATTATTTGCTCTCGGATGGCAGACTGAATACCCCATAAATGTTGATATTTCATGTTTAAACCATCTGGCCAAATGGAGACCCGCAATGAAGTTTCAAACTCCATATCAAAGGAGTATGTCGCATCTCCATGTCCTCAATAGCGATCACTCACCAGGCCTATTAAAAAACGCGAGCAACACTCAAATACTCTAGTGATCGTTCCACTAGTCAGAGAGAATTGCAGCTCAAATAATTTCCGTAACTGCCGATGTGTATACAGTGTGGTCAGAAAATGTCTGAAACGCTTGTAGGGATGTTGCAGGGCAGGTTGTAGTGAGATATGAATGTTACAAAAAAATTCGATACGTTGCGCCGTTTCCGAGTTATTTAGCATTGAAGTTAGCCAATCAGATCGTCGCTAACGAGACACAGCACTCGTTGGGCAACACCGCCTCTCGCACGCCGCTTGAATGCGAGCGCGCGACGCCCCGATTGGCTAAATTCTGTGCTAAATAACTCGGAAACAAAGCAACGTATCGAATTTTTTTCTTAACATTTATGTCTCAGTACAACCTGCCCTGTAACATCCCTACAAGCATTTCACACATTTTCTGACCACCCTGTATAAGTACGAAATGTATTCTGGCTGCTTTCCGTGTTTTGTCAGAGTGTATTCGGAAGTGTGCATCGTAGACCGCACTTTATAACTAAAGTTTGTTTGGTGATACTAGCATTAATTAATTCCCGTCAAACTTGTTTTTTAGTTGTGACTACGTTGTTTTTTAGTTTTCTCTCTTTACGTCATGGTTTCGAATCCAGCTAGAGAGGTTTTAATGACAATCGAATCTTTCTCATCCGGCAAATAAGTTGAACTTCTTTTTGCGAGAACAGGTTGTACTTGTTCGTAATACGTACATGCAGAAGGTGGACAAAAATATGGAAAAACATTGCCGTGCCTAATACGATACTGCAACCACGTTGGCATTCAAAACAGCTTCCAGTCTTCTCGGAACGGATAAATACAGTTACTTTATCGTTTTCAAGGGAATCTCGTGCCATCCTTACTGCAAAATAAAAGCAAGTTGAGGTAACGATGATAGATATGGATAGCGATCACGGAACCTTCTCTCCAAAGTAATCTACAAAATCTCAGTAATATCGTGATCTGGTGACTGGTGACCAGGGATGATGGGGCAATTCATCCTTGACCTCGCAAAACCAGCCTTGGATGGTGTGAGCTAAGTGGAAAGAGCGTTGTCGTCTTGGAACGCAGCACCACCGCTGGCGTAAGGACAAAGTACTATGGGATGAACTGGATCAGCCAGGATGGTCACGAATCCTTGGCAGTAATTTGACTTTGCATAATAATCATGGGTCCATTGAATACCACGGTATAGCTTCCAAATCGTCACCGAGTGCCCACCATGCCTCACTCTTGGAGCACAAACTCGGCCAGAAGTTGGAAACAGTGTAAAACAAGTCCCATCCTACCAAATGGATTTCTTTCTTTGCTACACAGTCCAGGTTTTATCGTTTCGGCACCACGTTTTTCTGTTAAGGGCACTGAAACGTGGTACTTAGGGAAGGCAGGAAAAGGTGTGGACGTGGCCTTACTCAGTTACCGTTGGCTGCCCAGTAAACACGTACACTTAATTTAAGGAAATCTTTTTTAAAAACAGTCATTTAAAAAAATTGACAGTAATACAAGCTACACTGACGGCTGAAGGCCTTATTAAGAAAGAATTCAAAATTATTTGTTGGCTGAAGGCCACAAGCGATAGAAATAATTTAAACAAAATATTATTTTTAAGCAGTTGACACAATCAGACCGAATAAAGAAGGGAGTGATCCACAGACAGTGCTCCGAGGATCGACCTGAGGAAAGTCCCTACAGCTGCGTAAGCGGTGAGACAGGCAGCCAAGACTTATGCTCACTTAACAGGATGGCGGCACACGCGCAAAATCCACCTAAGATGTGATAAACAATACCACGATAGAATAACAGTTAACGTCGTCAAATGAGAAGCATTTAATTACACAAGTTGGCTCCACCAAATCCTAGCACGCAGACAGGGTTAAGAACAAACTGCCTATTCAAAATCTGACTAGATGCACATGGAACCGCAAAAGACAATTCCACAAATAACTCAGACAATGCTAAAACAGTCACTATACAGCAACAAGATGGACTGCACTTAGACATGAACGCTAAGAACACAGAAACGCTGGCCGGTGTGGCCGAGCGGTTCTAGGCGTGTCAGTCTGGACCCGTGCGACCGCTACGATCGCAGGTTCGAATCCTACCTCGGGCATGGATGTGTGTGATGCCCTTAGGTTAGTTAGGTTTAAGTAGTTCTACGTTCTAGGGGACTTATGACCTCAGACGTTAAGTCCCGTAGTGCTCAGAGCCATTTTGAACACAGAAACGGTCGAAATATCAGATACACGTCGTTCACTGAGACGACCGACCGAACGACCAACCATCGGTCGTTGCCAATCAAGTCTGGCAAGGGAAATGTCGGAGTATAAAACCACCATCTGACAGCTTGATGGCATGAGGTCACTTCGACGGACGGACACACACATACCAGTGAATGTTGCACTACTCGAATATAACGATCCATTCAATTTGAACTCGCTGAATCCAGACTTCGACGTGGTCGTGAACTCTCGCGACCACATCCTTCCATCGGGCAGTGCATGTATCGCCAGATGTCCCGGCCAGTACTGGCGCTATGCGGACTTCACTGCTGCTGCGTCCTAACTCAACTACGATCCGGAGGTCGCTCCAAAGATAGTACCACAGTACTCGCTATCGATAAACGCCGCTGCTGCCACTCAAGGACAGACAAAGCGAGCAAACGTAGTGGCGCCAGCGAACGCACTAAGAAAACGAGAGGTCACAATCCGAATAAACGACGCCAACCTGTCAACGGCACAAACACGAGCCGGGGCACAGCTCAGGCACTTACATCACTGATGAATGGTTTTACAATTACAGCTCGTCCCGAAGTTCCCTACTTATGCACCTCCCTTCGCGTTGATTTGGTGCTGACAGTGTTCGCGGGTGCGACATTCAGTTCTACAGTGACTTTTGCAGCTGTCGTCCCCTTATTTTCCGTCATAATCTTCTTCAATGACTGACTGTCACGGTCACTCAACAAGTAGTTTCGTCCTCGTTGTGACTTAGAGGATCACGATTTTCCGCTTTCCCTGTATGCACTGTAAATCTTCGGTGTGGTGCCTCTTGAAACACCCAAACACCTCGCCCATTTTGATTACGAAAGCACCTACGATACGAGCACTAACAATTTTTTCACATTCGAATTGACTTAGCTGAGACATAACGCACTCGGAACTACACAGAACAATGTTCTGCCCACAACCGACACTTGCAACGTATTGACGACACTGCATAAGTGCCGTTTGTGGACGAAATACAACAGCGGAATCTGCGGCGTTGGCTGACATCTGCAATTATGTTCAAGCACGCTTTTCCCGCGTTGTTTTCATATTTTTGCCCAACCCCTGTATATTAGTTAGCGTGTATCTTCACTTGGGCTACATAGGTAAAGTTTATTTTAGATTCTAATTTAGAGTATTCTACGACAAATATAATAGTCGATCAGTTGTAGAATTTTGGAACACGCATTATGTTCGAGTATAATGACTTTTCTGGAAACTAGAAACCTACTCTGTAGGAATCAGCATGGGTTTCGAAAAAGACGATTGTGTGAAACCCAGCTCGCGCTATTCGTCCACGAGACTCAGAGGGCCATAGACACGGGATCCCAGGTAGATGCCGTGTTTCTTGACTTCCGCAAGGCGTCGATACACTTCCCCACAGTCGTTTAATGAACAAAGTAAGAGCATATGGACTATCAGACCAATTGTGTGATTGGATAGAAGAGTTCCTAGATAACAGAACGCAGCATGTCATTCTCAATGGAGAGAAGTCTTCCGAAGTAATAGTGATTTCAGATGTGACTCAGGGGAGTGTCGTAGGACCATTGCTATTCACAATATGCATAAATGACCTTGTGGATGACATCGGAAGTTCACTGAGGCTTTTTGCGGATGATGCTGTGGTATATTGAGAGGTTGTAACAATGGAAAATTGTACTGAAATGCAGGAGGATCTGCAGCGAATTAACGCATGGTGCAGGGAATGGCAATTGAATCTCAATGTAGACAAGTGTAATGTGCTGAGAATACATAGAAAGTAAGTTCCCATATCATTTAGCTACAATATAGCAGGTCAGCAACTGGAAGCAGTTAATTCCATAAATTATCTGGGAGTACGCATTAGGAGTGATTTAAAATGGAATTATCATATAAAGTTGATCGTCGGTAAAGCAGATACCAGACTGAGATTCATTGGAAGAATCCTAAGGCAATGCAATCCGGAAACAAAGGAAGTAGGTTACAGTACGCTTGTTCGCCCACTGCTTGAATACTGTTCAGCAGTGTGGGATCCGTACCAAATAGGGTTGATAGAAGAGATAGAGAAGACGCAACGGAGAGCAGCGCGCTTCGTTACAGGATCATTTAGTAATCGCGAAAGCGTTACGGAGGTGACAGATAAACTCCAGTGGGAGACTCTGCAGGAGAGACGCTCAGTAGCTCGGTACGGGCTTTTGTTGAAGTTTCGAGAACATACCTTCACCGAGGAGTCAAGCAGTATATTGCTCCCTCCTACGTATATCTCGCGAAGAGACCATGAAGATAAAATCAGAGAGATTAGAGCCCACACAGAGGCATACCGTCAATCCTTCTTTCCACGAACAATACGAGACTGGAATAGAAGGGAGAACCGATAGAGGTACTCAAGGTACCCTCCGCCACACACAGTCAGGTGGCTTGCGGAGTATGGATGTAGATGTAGATGTAAATAGTCTTCGCACCAGCTGTAGAATTATTTTTACGGTACACGATACCGCGAAATGAACATTTCCTGTTTCATTTATGATTCAAAATATGGGAACGTTATGTGGATATAAAATCCATGTTGACTACCTAGTCTGACATATAGTCACTTATTGTTTACCTCACTGGTCGAACTTGACTCTTAGTATAGCGCTCTTCTCTTGATAATGTAGCTCTAATTCATCAGGGAATGATGACCCTGTTGTTAGTCCCTTAAACAAGCAACCATCTAACTCGTCTAAAAGACTTCAATTAATTCGATTAGCAGCGGGTGAATGTACCAGTTTTGATTCAGAAAAACATCCATGTTCTTCCAGAATATATCAGAGATCCTTTTTTAAAAAAAATTAGGAGTTATCTATCAATAGAAGATACGTATTACTGTCTTTTAACGTCACTGCAATGAAAACACAAAATCAGTTCGCATACAGCCGGGAACCTATATTATTCCAAGCAACACTTCTGCTTGCCTTACATATAATTATTTAATTCAGTTACCAAATACGTGAAAGATACCGACAGTTAAGCCTGGCGTTTCTTAAGCGCGAACTCTGTAGCAGAGAAGACCTACCTGACGTGCTGTGGAGACTGCGAACGGAGGCAAGGTGGGAGGGACACACAAGCGCCGTTTCTCGGCGACAGGCAGCCGCTGTTGCTAAGCAACAGAGAACACAGCACGCCGAGAGCTACAAGTCCGTGGAGGGCAGCCACCACTGCTTAACGTAATAACAATCCGTTTCCTCAGAGTGTCTAGTCATGAAGTGGGTGTTGGCAGTTATCTCATTCGATATTACGCTTACCATAATTTGGAGAGCTGAATATAAAAGAAATGTACTTATTATGATATGTAATTTCGGTACTTTTCCTATCCTACAATGGAGAGAGAGAGAGAAGAGAACAATTTATTCTGAGAGATTCACAAAAATTGTCCAACGCCTTAAATAACTAATATTCATAATTATGTCTTGCTTTTTGAGTCATCAATCTTCTCATTCGTTTGATGCGACCTGCAAGAAATTCCTCGATTGCCGTAACCTCTTCACCTCTCATAAGTACTTGCACCCTATTGTTGTTACTGTTATGGTCTTCACTCCAGAGACCGATTTGATGCAAATCTCCATACTATCCAATCCTGTGCAAGCTTCTTCATCTCTGAGTAACTACTGCAACCTACATCCTTCTGAATCTGTTCAGAGTACTCATGCCTTGGTCTCCCTCTACGATTTTTACCCTTCGCGCTTCCCTCCAATACTAAAGTGATGATCCCTTGATGCTTCACAACGTGTGCTACCAACCGATCTCTTCTTCTAATCAAGTTGTGCCACAAATTCCTCTTCTCCCCAATTCTATTCAGTACTTCCTCCTTAGTTACGTGATCAACCCATCTACCTTCAACATTCTTCAGTGGCACCACGTTTCGAAGCCTTCTATTCTCTTCCTGTCTGTACCATCTATCGTCCATGTTTCACTTCCATACATGGCTACATTCCATACAGATACTTTAAGAAAGGACTTCATGACACTTAAATCTATACTCGATGTAAAACAAATTTCTCTTCGTCAGAAACGCTTTCCTTGCCATTGCCAGTCTACATTTTATATCCTCTCTAATTCGACCATCATCATTCCGTTCAACTGCTCTTCCAGGTCCTTTGCTGTCTCTGACAGAATTACAATCTCATCGGCGAACCTCAAAGTTTTTATTTCTTCACCATGGATTTCAATTCCTTCTTCAAATTTTTCTTTTGTTTCCTTTACCGCTTGCTCAATATACAAACTGAATAACACCGAGGATAGGCTACAACCCTGTCTCAACCCCTTCTCAACCACTGCTTCCCTTTCATGCCCCACTACTCTTATAACTGCCATCTCGTTTCTGTACAAAATGTAAATAGCCTTTCGATCCCTGTATTTGACTCCTGTCTCCTTCAGAATTTGAAAGAGAGTATTCCGTTCAACATTGTCAAAAGCTTTCTCTAAGTCTACAAATGCTAGAAAAGTAGGTTTGCCTTTCCTTAATCTATCTTCTAAGATAATTCGTAGGGTCAGTACTGTCTCACGTGTCCCAACATTTCTACGGAATCCAAACTGATCTGCCCCGAGGTCGGCTTCTACCAGTATTTCCATTCGTCTGTACAGAATTCTTGTTAGTATTTTGCATCCGTGGCTTATTAAACTGACAGTTCGGTAATTTTTACACCTGTCAACACCTGCTTTCCTTGGGACTGGAATTATCATATTTTTCTTAAAGTCCGAGGGTATTTCGCCTGTCTCCTACATCTTGCTCACCTGATGGTAGAGTTTTGTCATGGTTGGCTCTCCCAAGGCTCCCAATGCTATCAGTAGTTTTAATGGAATGTTGTCTACACCCGGGCCCTTGTTTCGACTTAGATCTTTCAGTGCTCTGTCAAATTCTTCGAGCAGTATCATACCTCCCATTTCATCTTCATCTACGTCCTCTTCCATTTCCATAATATTACCCTCAAGTACATCGCCCATGTATAGTCCCTATATATACTCCTTCCACCTTTCTGCTTTCCCTTCTTTGCTTAGAACCGGTTTTCCACATGAGCTTTTGAT
The DNA here is from genome assembly GCF_023898315.1 of Schistocerca nitens. NCBI lineage: Eukaryota > Metazoa > Arthropoda > Insecta > Orthoptera > Acrididae > Schistocerca > Schistocerca nitens. The sequence goes on along the minus strand of NC_064617.1, from coordinate 802,099,694 downwards.
ATTCACACGATAGTTTTCTTTTCTCTAAACCTCTCTTTAATTTTTATGTAGGCTGTATATACCTTACCCTTAGTGATATATGCCTCTACATCCTTACATTTGTCCTCTAGCCATCACTGCTTAGCCATTTTGCACTTCCTGTCGATCGCATTTTTCAGACATTTGTATTCCTTTTTGCCTGCTTCATTTGCTTAATTTGCTGCATTTTTATTTTTTTTTCCTTTCTTCAGTTAAATTCAATATCTCTTCTGTTACCCAAAGAATTCTACTAGCCCTCGTCTTTTTACCTACGTGATCCTCTGCTGCCTTTACTATTTCATCTCTCAAAGCTACCCACTCTTCTTCTACTATATTTCTTTCCCCTGTTCTTGTCAATCGTTCCCTAATACTCTCTCTGAAACTCTCTACAACCCCTGGTTCTTTCAGTTTATTCATGTTCCATCGCCTTAAATTCCCACCTTCTTGCAGTTTCTTCAGTTTTAATCTACAGTTCATAACCAATAAATTGTGGTCACAGTCCACATCTGTGCCTTACAATTTTACTACCTGCTTCCTAAATCTCTGTCGAACCATGATACAAGCTATCTGAAATCTTTCAGTGTCTCTAGGCCTCTTCCATGTATACAACCTTGTTTCATGATTCTTAAACCAAGTGTTAGCTATGATTAGGTTATGCTCTGTGCAAAATCCTACCAGGCGGCTTCCTCTCTCATTCCTTACCCCCATCTCATATTCGCCTACTACTTTTCCTTCTCATCCTTTTCCTACTATCGAATTACAGTCCCCCATGGCTATTAAATTTTGGTTTCCCTTCACTATCTGAATAATTTCTTTATCGCATAATATATTTCTAGAGCTAGTTGGCATATAAACTTGTACTACTGTGGTAGGCGTTGGCTTCGTATCTATCTTGGCTACAATAATGCGTTCACTATGCTGTTTGTAGTAGCTTACCCGCATTCCTAATTTCCTATTCATTATTAAACCTACTCCTGCATCACCCCTATTTGATTTTGTTCCTCCTGCCATCGAACTTCAGTAATTCCCACTATAACTTTAACCTATCCATTTCCCTTTTTACGTTTTCTAACCTACCTGCCCGATTAAGGGATCTGACATTCCACGCTCCGATCCGTAGTACGCCAGTTTTCTTTCTCCTGATAACGATATCCTCTTGAGTACCCCCCGCCCGGAGATCCGAATGGGGGACTATTTTACCTCCGGAATATTTTATCCATGAGGATACCATCATTATTTAACCATACAGGAAAGCTGCATGCCCTCGGGAAAAATTATGGCTGTAGTTTTCCCTCGCGTTCAGCCGTTCGCAGAACCACCACAGGAAAGCCGTTTTGACTGATGTTACAAAGCCAGATCAGTCAATCATCCAGACTGCAATTACTGAAAAGGCTGCTGCCTCTCTTCAGGAACCAGACGTTTGTCTGGCCTCTCAACAGATACCCCTCCGTTGTGGTTGCACGTACGCTACATCTATCTGTATCTCTGAGGCACGCAAGCCTCCCCACCAACGGCAAGGTCCATGGTTCATGGGGGAGCTTGCACCCTACTTTCCCAATTATTTGTTTGATTTATTCAAATCTCTGTCTTTTCCTACGATTTTCACCTTCTACAGCTTCCTCTAGTACCATAGAGGTTATCCCCTGATGTCGTAACGCATGACTCATCGTCTTGTCCCTTTTCCTTGTTGGGCTAATTAGGCTAGCAAATCCAACATATAAACACGAAGGCCATAAACAGTTTCCGTATAACGGTTTTCGTCTTTCGGTGGATGTGTTGCATGTAAGCTTAGTGACTGTTAATACACTACTGACCCCTAAAATTGCTACACCACGAAGATGACGTGCTATAGACGCGAAATTTAATCGACAGGAAGAAGATGCTGTGATATGCAAATTATTAGCTTTTCAGAGCATTCACACAAGGTTGGCGCCGGTGGCGACACCTCCAACGTGCTGACATGAGGAAAGTTTCCAACCGCTTTCTCATACACAAACAGCCGTTGACAGGCGTTGCCTGGTGAAACGTTGTTGTGATGCCACGTGTGAGGAGGAGAAATACGTACCATCACGATTCCGACTTTGATAAAGGTCAGATTTTGGCCTATCGCGATTGCGGTTAATCGTATAGCGACGTTGCTGCTCGCGTTGGTCGAGATCCAATGAATGTTAGCAGAATATGGAATCGGTGGGTTCAGGAGGGTAATACGGAACGCCGTGCTGGATTGCAACGGCCTCGTATCACTAGCAGTCGAGATGACAGGCATCTTATCCGCATGGCTGTAACGGATCGTGCAGCCACGTCTCGATCTCTGAGTCAACAGATGGGTACGTTTGCAAGACAACAAACATCTGCACGAACAGTTCGACGACGTTTGCAGCAGATGGACTATCAGCTCGGAGACCATGGCTGCAGTTACCCTTGACGCTGCATCACTGACAGGAGCGCCTGCGATGGTGTACTCAACGACGAACCTGGGTTAACGAATGGCAAAACGTAATTTTTTCAGATGAATCCAGGTTCTGTTTACAGTAGTATGATGGTCGCATCCGTGTTTTGCGACATCGGGGTTAATGCACATTGGAAGCGTGTATTCGTCATCGCCATACTGGCGTATGGGGTGCCATTGGTTACACGTCTCGGTCACCTATTGTTCGCATTAACGGCACTTAAACAGTGGACGTTACATTTCAGATGTGTTACGACCCGTGGCTCTACCCTTCATTCGATCCCTGCCAAACCCTACATTTCAGCAGGATAATGGACGACCGCATATTGCAGGTCGTGTACGGGACTTTCTGGATACAGAAAATGTTCGACTGCTGCCCTGGCCAGCACATTCTACAGATCTCTCACCAACTGAAAACGTCTGTTCAATGGTGGTCGAGCAACTGGCTCGTCACAATACGCCAGTCACTAGTCTTGATGAACTGTGGTATCGTGTTGAAGCTGCATTGGCAGCTGTACCTGTACACGCCATCCAAGCTCTGTTTGACTCAATGCCCAGGCGTATCAAGGCCGTTATTACGGCCAGAGGTGGTTGTTCTGGGTACTGATTTCTCAGCATCTATGCACCCAAATTGCGTGAAAATGTAATCACATGTCAGTTCTAGTATAATATATTTGTCCAATGAATACCCGTTTATCATCTGCATTTCTTCTTGGCGTAGCAATTTTTATGGCCAGTAGTGTAACTGTGTACATAATACATCATTTAATTTCACCATATAAACCATGCGTTTATGTCCTCTCATTCCAGTATTCGAATGGCATATACCCCCCCTCCCCCCCCCGCCCCCCACCACATTCATACCTCCAACCCACAGTGCATTTGATTTCATAACTTGTTTCTTTCTTTTCTAGATAATGATGACATATCCAAACATATGTTTGCCTTTCTCTACCATTGATCAAAGTTTTGTCACAGAATGCCTGTAGATTTATTTGTTACTCGTAAAGTAGTCAGTTACAGTAGCTTTTTAATGCGTCATAATGTCATTTGGAGTCGGCATTTATGTTTTAAAAGCCTAGACGTATTGAGAATTTCTTCGGGCAATAGTTGAGATCACAGATGATTGTGTAAATTATTTCTAATTTTTTATTTCAATATTCTGTTTTCTGTCTGTAGGGCAGGCCGAGGTGGCCGAGCAGTTCTAGGCCCTAGAGTCTGGAACCGCGCAACCGCTACCGTCGCAGGTTCGAATCCTGTCTCAGGCATGGATGTGTGTGCTGTCCTTAGGTTAGTTAGGTTTAAGTAGTTCTAAATTCTAGGGGACTGATGACCTCAGAAATTAAGTCCCATAGTGCTCAGAGCCATTTGAACCATTTTTTTTTGTCTGTGGGCTGATAATTTTGAATATCTGTCTATACGTCGCTGGAAGCACTGTAGCTTCCACATAGTCACAATCAGCTATCTGCCGTCCAGTGCTCGATAAAGGCCTCCTTTAAGCTTTTACATGCATAATGTATTTCACGCATGCGCATACATGTCGTTCCTGCTCGCTTTTTGAAATCGTCCATCCACCTTCCATGTACTACCGAGTGTCCAAAAATTCAAGCAAGATTAATTTTGCACCATTTTTGTGTTAAAGTATTCTCAGCTAAAGAAAAGAGACCGTGTGAAAGCTGACAGTTATTTGTTATTAAAAATGGAGCGCTACACGAAAGGACAACGCTTTTAGTTGTGCAATGTTTTACAGATAATGAAGTTTTGGCAGCTGCAGTCCACAATTGTGATGCAAAATATGGTTGGAATGGTAGTTTAACTTCATCAGCTGTGAAGAGATTAATTAAAAAATTTAGGACGACTAAGAAAGCTAATGATCTTTAACACTCTGGCCGTCCTTCAACAAGTAGTTCAACGGAAAACATCGAAGCAGTTCGTGAGAGTGTTGCTGAGACTGCGGGGGCATAAATTTGGCACCTTAGTAAAGTAGTGGATATTTCAAGAAGCTCTATTTAGAGCATTCCCAGAATCATGCTTATATAGCTTCATGCTTACAAAGATCAACTGACTAAAGAACTCAAGCCTATTGACCACACACAGCGAACAGAGTCCGTCGAACTAGTTATGGATCAACACGTTGATGCTGATATTTCGAACAAAATCATCATCATCGATGAGGCTCATTTTCATCTTTATGACCTGGATAATCGAAAAAAACTGTCGCATTTGGGGTTCAGAAAATCTACGAGTGATTGCTGAGGAATAAATATATCCACAATGTGTCATTGCTTGGTGCAGAATTAGGACTGACGGCATCATCCAACCATTCTTCTTCAACAATGCGGCTGGAGAGGCAATAACAGTTAATGGTGCCCATCGTAAGTATATGATAACGCCTTTCTTCGTGCCTAAATTGCAAGATAAGTATGTGGATGACATGTGATTTCAAGAAAAAACGGTGTCACATGCCTTATATCCCGAGAAACAGGTCAACTACTGCATGACTCATTTCCTGGTCGTGTAATTACCCGTTTTGATGATGAGAATTGGTGGCCTATATCATGCGATTTAACGCCGTCGGAAATTTTCCTCTAGCGTTTTTGGAAGTCTAAGTTTTATGTCAACAAGCTCACGATAACTCACGCACTGAAGGAGTAAATTATGCGCTGTATCAACAAAATTCAGAAATAAATGTGCAAAACGGTCACGGAAAATTTCAACAAGAGAGTGAGTATGTACCAGCAAAGTCGTAGAGGCCGTTTCCCGGACATGATATTCAGTACCCAATCCCACACTAAATAAGACCTGGCATGTAAGACATCCGTAGCTGAGAAGCATGATTAGTTAATTTAACGAGATCTGCTTCGGTTGAACTAACGATTTATTCAAACCACGACCGGTTTCGGGATGTTAAAATCCCATCTTCAGTTGTACAGAGTTGTTATATTTCCTAATGCATAACAGGCGGGCCAGTCAGTGCAAGGGCTCCAAATTACTGCATCCTAGGCGGAAACTGGCCGCCGTCGGTCAGCCGCGCGTACAGCACGAGCCCCAACCACGACTACGTGGTGCGGCACGAGGGAGCTGGCAGTCTTTCAGACAAATCAGTCGCACAACGGAAGCGGATCTCTTTAAATTAATTAACTATACTGTATACTTCACGAATTAACAATAAAATTACAATATCTAACAATAAACCTGTGTTTCTATTAAAATTACTCCTTGCATAGATTATGGAACACCCTTTAGAACAATTAAGTTTACAGCCTGTGACCCGCTACTTTCTACCAAATCAAACAATACACCAAACTTCACGCTACTTTTTGGTGCAGTGTATCACAGAAACTGGAACGTTTATATGATGGAAAATCACTGAATGTCGACATCGGGGCTTCGTATGACACGAGTGAACTCCCGAACTATAATTTTGAATGAATTTTTAATTAGTTACTACTGGAGTGTGTTAACATACGGATGTGAAGCGTGGACTCTGGGAAAGGCAGAGAAAAAGAGACTGGAAGCAATGGAAATGTGGATATGGAGAAGAATGACGAAAACAAGCTGGATAAATGGAAAAAAGTAATGAACAGGTCTTAAGAGAAATGAATGGGAACAGAACGCTGCTAAATTATATAGGAAGAAGAAAATCAAAAATGATAGGGCACATAATGAGACACAACCAATTCCTAAAGAATCTATTTTAAGGAAAAGTTTTAGGGAAAAACCCAAGAGGCAGACCAAGAGCAACGTATTTTAATAACATCAAAGAAGATACGGGGATAAAATCGTATGAAGAATTGAAGAGGATGACAATGGAGAGAGGGACGTGGCTAAATCGACAACGCATAGCCTTTAGTATATGATGATGACTACTAACTGATTCACGAAGAGTCTTCCTCGAAGTTAAGAATACAGAAGGCCTAGTTTACTTTCACAGTAAAATCGTCAGGAATATAACATTCGGTGAAAAGATACCTGAATAAAAAATATAGAACAGAAGCATCTATCAGCTAGGAACGTACACTGTTCTGTAGGCTGAATAAATAAAATCAGCACAACAGTGTTTTCTGCATTTCGTTATTACGTAATGTAAACGATAAATAGATTATTAGAACGACTTCTAACACCAAAAAACATTGAACGACTGCAAGATACCGGGGAGAAAATGCACATCAAATCGCATTGACAGTTAATTTTTCAAGTAGGAGTTAAATGATTGCCGTGTCAAAACATTTTGAAACACGACATGTAGCTGTATCCTACAAACACTCTGCTGCCCATGATTTAAGGCTTGCCGATCAAACTGCGTGTGATCATTTCTGCTGTTGGCTTCTGAATCAGTCTAGAACAAACATAATGAGTTATTTCGAACAGAGTGACCTCCCCCATCGCAGCATTAATTCCAAAAATATTCTCTGACACAAAAGCCAACTTGTGCTTTTCTCGCATGACATCATGAACGACACGAATCAAGGCAAGCAGAGGGATGCAGTAGCCTTTACTTGTGACAAGCGTTTGACTCGGCACCACATAAACGTTTAGTAACAAAAGTACAATTATTTGGGGTATTAAAAGAAATTTGTGGCTGGGTTGAGAATTTCTCGCCTGTAGGACACAGCATGTTATCTTGTATGGAGATTCATCGTCAGTAGAGGAAGAAACTTCACGCTTTTCCCAGGGAAGTATGTTGGGATGCTTCTTGTTGATATCATAAATTAAAGTCCTGGCGGACAAGATTGACAATATTAATAGCAACCTCAGACTTTTTTCAGATGTTATAGTTATATATAATAAAGTTATATCTGAAATAGTTGCACATATAGCCAACCAGATTTTATAAGATTTCAAAGTGGTGCAAAGACTGGCGACATGCTTTAAATATACAAAAATGTAAGAGTGTGTGCTTCACAAACCAAAGACAAGTTGTCTGCTATGACTACAACATCTATGAATCAAAACTGGAATGAGATAACTCACACAAATACTTGAATGTAACAATTTGTAGGGAAATAAAATGGAATGGTCACGTAGACTCAGTCGTGCGTAATACAGGTGGCAGACTTCGGTTCCTCGGCAGGATGTTGGGAAATTGCAAACCGTCTGCAAAGGAGACTGCTGACAAATCACTTGTCCATCCCATCTTAGAATACTGGGCAAGTGTTTGCTATGATTTTCTCACGGGTTTGTAAAGTATGTATGTGTATGTAAATTTAGATAGTAGAATTTGTATCCTGAGGTTTCATTTCTGAAGATGATACTTGGTTGCATGCAAATGAACTAAATGAAGTTTGTTGTTGTTGTTGTTGTGGTCTTCAGTCCAGAGTCCGGTTTGATGCAGCTCTCCATGCTACTCTATCCTGTGCAAGCTTCTTCATCTCCCAGTACCTACTGCAACCTACATCCTTCTGAATCTGCTTAGTCTATTCATCTCTTGGTCTCCCTCTACGATTTTTACCCACCACGCTGCCCTCCAATACTAAATTGGTGATCCCTTGATGCCTCAAACATGTCCTACCAACCGATCCCTTCTTCTAGTCAAGCTGTGCCACAAATTTCTCTTCTCCCCTATTCTATTCAGTACCTCCTCATTAGTTATGAAGCTTATTGTTTCAAAACACAATAAACAGAACATACAACAGAACTCATTGGGCATGTGGAATGTAGTCAAGCTTATTTTGAAATTCTGCGACAGGGTCACACTTCGACATTTAGAAAAAGTACTATCTTGCCGAAAGATGGCATTGTGTGGCCGTGGCTCTGTTATACAACTGTTGATTTCTTACAGAAAGGATACATATGAGAAAAACGGTTCTAATATCTGTTCTTGCTACAGGGCAGCCAAAACTTGAAGACACCTAGGACACTGGAGGAAAATGCTCTCCGATCACCAGTACAATACAGACGACATAAAATAAATCGTGTTGAGCCAGCTCTTATTGAATCTAACAATTTAAATCAATAACGGTTCTACTTTGAATGAGCTGGATTATTAACTGTGGCTTGTACTGTAATTTTTTATTTTGATTAGGCAATCACTTGCATAAAAATTAGCGTTCGGGATATCGAAATGCACATTCTTCGATTCTGGCCGTGAAGTAAATTGTGTTTAAAAATTCCCTCCAAATTATAATTTTATTGGGAAACGGGATGGCAGACCTGAGGCAATGTGAGTAGTGCTGACACACGTTTACGTTGATGCTTCTGTAACTTTGATAATGAATGTCTATAAGTGAGCGTGAGGTCACGTTAGTGAGCTAAGAATATTAATCTCTAGTGGACAAATATTTCAAGACGATAATCAGTCTGACATTTGATCGATCTCGAACTACGCAGAAACAAAGAAAACTTGCTCTCTTTACACCTTCAAGACGATGAAATGGTGTTTCAACAAAGAGTAACCACGACGTGCCCCTACTACAAACCATTGACCCTCTACACACGCCCTTCTTCGAATACCAGCCAGACCTAAAATTTAGGTCTTTACCATGATAGGTCTCGAGTACAATGATAAAAAAGGTTTAGTGAACAGTAATGGGCTTCGAATAACTGATGCATCTTCCCTGTATCTTGATCGCCGTCCATTTCTCTTTTCCCGGTTTTCATAAATCAAGTTTCTCTGAAAGGACTAAGTGTTCATAGTAGTGGGGATAATGAATGTGATTATCTAACAGAATAAACTAGGAACAAGTGGTTTGGTAAATGTTTTATATGACTGAAGAGGTGCTCTGAGTGTGGTAGAGCTAATTTTGAGCAAGAGCAATACTTGAACTTGTATTGTACGACGTTGATAATACCCGTAATGAGTCAATAAAAGCATAAACGTGGTCAGGCTGTTGGAGTTAACTATGCCTCGCATTTATTCGCATAAGATCCATTAAGATTTAACAAGGATTTTATATCGTTTGACGATGAGGAGAATAGCATCTTATCTGATTAGAAATATGTGACGGGCGAGGCCTCGAAACCGGAACTTTCGCGTTCAGTACTCTTAGCGGCTGAGCTATCCATACGGTGTTCACGACCTTCTTAGTTCTGGTACGAAGCTTCAAAATATCGAACACTCGTCAGCAGAGTGTATGATGTGTTCTGGAAACAGTACCTGGGCTGTGACTAAGTTATTTGTCTGCAATAAACTTTCTTCCGACAGTGCTACTCCAATAATCCATGCCTGAGAGCTCCTCTGAAAACACGGGAGGGCTATCAGAAGAAGTACAGCAGTGAGAGTAGGTCAGTCAGTAAGGGGATCGCCCACGAAAGGCAAGGTTTCCAGTTCGACTGCCAGTCCAGTAGACAGTTTTAAGCGGCCGGAGAGTTTCAAAACTACGCACACTCCACTGCAGAGTGAAAGATTCATTCTTCAAGAGAAATACAGCACATCAAAGAACAATAGAAATAACAGGACAAAACCACTGAAACAGACATATTATCTACACTCCTAGCCATACATCAAGAAGAAATGCAGATGATAAACGGGTATTCATTGGTCAAATATATTATACTAGAACTGATATGTGATTACATTTTCACGCAATTTGGGTGCATAGATCCTGATAAATCAGTACCCCGAACAACCACCTCTGGCCGTATTAACGGCCTTGATACATCTACATCTACATCTACATCCATACTACGCAAGCCACCAGACGGTGTGTGGCGGAGGGTACCTTGGGTACCTCTATCGGTTCTCCCTTCTATTCCAATTGTTCGTGTAAAGAAGGATTGCCTGTATGCCTCTGTGTGGGCTCTAATCTCTCTGATTTTATCCTCATGGTCTCTTCGCGAGATATACGTAGGAGGGAGCAATATACTGCTTGACTCCTCGGTGAAGGTATGTTCTCGAAACTTCAACAAAAGCCCGTACCGAGCTACTGAGCGTCTCTCCTGCAGAGTCTTCCACTGGAGTTTATCTATCACCTCCGTAACGCTTTCGCGATTACTAAATGATCCTGTAACGAAGCGCGCTGCTCTCCGTTGCGTCTTCTCTATCTCTTCTATCAACTGTATCTGGTACGGATCCCACACTGCTGAGCAGTATCCAAGCAGTGGGCGAACAAACGTACTGTAACCTACTTCCTTTGTTTCCGGATTGCATTGCCTTAGGATTCTTCCAATGAATCTCAGTCTGGTATCTGCTTTACCGACGATCAACTTTATATGATAATTCCATTTTCATCACTCGTAATGCGTACTCCCAGATAATTTATGGAATTAACTGCTTCCAGTTGCTGAACTGCTATAGTTTAGCTAAATGAGAAGGGATCTTTATTTCTATGTATTCGCAGCACATTACACTTGTCTACATTGAGATTCAATTGCCATTCCCTGCACCATGCGTTAATTCGCTGCAGATCCTCCTGCATTTCAGTACAATTTTCCATTGTTACTGTTATATCCTAGCCAGTAATGCCAACCGAGCCCGCTGCCAAAAAGGTTGGCAGCATCAAAGTCCGGACGCCGTCCGCATAAGCAGCGCCAGCGATACAGGAAATCGCCGCAAGTCTGCGCGCGCCACCGCTGGCTTCTGGCTTCTTAAGCGCTGGAGTCGCGAGCGCTAGGACAGTTCTGGATTCGCCGCTCAGTTGTAGACTCGCCACCGAATTGTGTACTTGCGAGTCCGTTTTGTGTTCATCGCAGCAGAGTTGTTGTTTGTCGTCAGCCGACGCTGACCTAGCCGCTCCGACTCGAACTAGACAGATTTCTGTAGACCATGTTCACCACTGTGTTCTGTATCGTCGTTAATAAAGATAAGTACCGACTTTCATTTAATCCGAGTGTTTGGGTTTTCCTCTTTCTGTTCACTGTTCCAGCGGACCGGTCGGCCCGCTATTAAAAGTGTGGCGGTGACTTCGTAGGCCGTTTCTACAGCGAAGTGTTGTCGCTACGAAGGCCGCCACAAAACTGGCGACGAGGACTTCCGAACTCGTGTGCAGGGCTGGTTCAACTTGTTTCTTGAGATAGAATTTTGGGGGCTGGTTTAATTTGTGTTCACTATGTCTGCCGAATTACAACAGTTGATCTTGTTACAGAGTCAGCAAATACAAAGTCTGGTGGAAGCAATCGCCAAACAAGCGGCTAATCCACCACCACAAAAGGAACAAGCACAGGCAGCACCGCCTTTTCGTGCTTTTGAGGCATCACGAGAAGAATGGCAAGAATATTTCGCGCAGTTGCAGGCGCACATGTCAGTCTACAAAATCACAGGTAATGAGCGGCAGCTTTATTTAATTTCCACTGCAGGCGTGGAAGTCTATGGACTACTTTGTAAGTTGTTCCCGGAATCCAAGCCAGAAGCTTTAGACTATGACGTTGTTGTTACCAAGCTTGCTGAGTATTTCGAGTCGCGAGTTCATGTGTCAGCGGCCAGATTCAAGTTCTTCAGATTAAAGAAACTGCCACATCAATCTAATAAACAGTGGTTAACAGATTTACGGGGCCTCACCCGTCAGTGCCGATTTAATTGTGTGTGTGGAGCTTCCTACAGTGATGTCATGTTACGAGACGCTATTACTCAAAACATTGCAGATTCTCGTATTCGTGCTGCTATCTTAAAGTTGCCTGACCCGTCATTAGAGACTGTGATGAACATTATTGAAGCCCAAGATACTTTTGACTATGCTGAGTGTGAGTTAGATCAGCCATGTATTTCTCAAATTGCCTGTGCTAAGCAAGTTATGTCACGCCCGCGGCCTCACCGGCAGAGTCAGACTGTAAACACTAGCCGGCCGCGTCATGTTACACATTCGTCAGCCGCGTGTGCAAAATGATAGAGTTAAGTCTTGCCCTAAGTGTGTTCTTGCTCATCCTCGTGAACGTTGCCCGTTAAGAAACGCAGTTTGTCACTTTTGTCAAAGGAAAGGACACATCCAGACTGTTTGTTTGCGTAAACGCAAGAACAATTCTTGTGCTGCCCAGCCCATGGATATTCATGTTCTTCAAAGCCAGCCCGCCCAGAAGGTCGCGTTTAAAGACTCTTCCACGGTTCGTGTGGGTAATAAACTTGTTCGCAATAAGCCACCCACCCAGCCCTCTGCTATGCGACCCAAGCGTAATTCAAACGCTGTAAAAAGTAATGTACAGACTGCAAGTGAAGCGGGAGTTGTTGTTCCACCCGCCCAACCCACGAGTTGTCGTAAGCAGCGAACACGCGCTAAACGCGCTGATTTTGTGTCTTCTGCCTCCGCTGCACCGATCCAGAGACAGTGTAATAAACTATTTGTGAAGCTACGCATCCAGGATAAGACCTTCAATTTTCAATTAGACACTGGTGCGTCTGTGACTCTCATAAATAGTGCTACGTATGCGGCTATCGGCCGCCCTAAACTTTCAGCGGCAATACATTCTTTGGCTACTTATAGTGGAGAACAAATTCCTGTGTTAGCTGTATGTAGCGTGCCAGCCACATTCCGGGGCAACACAAAAACAGTTTCATTCACAGTGCTCCGCGCTAAAGACAGTGTAAACATTTTCGGATTAGACTGTTTTGACTTGTTTGGCCTGTCTATCCAAGACAATGTGTTGCAACTTAATTCTGTTGTTGTTCCTCAAGACAGCATAACCGATTTGTGTAAACGATACAGTGACATATTTAAAGACGAACTCGGTTGTGCTGCGAACTTTGCCGCTCATATTACGTTAAAAGATAATGCTCAGCCTCGATTTTTTCGTGTTCGTCCAGTGCCTCACGCCCTCCGGGCACCTGTAGAAGATGAACTTCGTCGTTGGCAAAACGACGGTGTTATTCAACCCGTTTCAGCGAGCCAGTGGGCTTCTCCCTTAGTTATTATAAAGAAACCGTCTGGCAAGTTACGTTTGTGTGCTGATTTTAAGTCGACAGTTAATCCTCAGACTGTCATTGATTCTTTTCCTTTGCCTAGACCGGACGAGCTGATGGATAAGTTAGGGGAAGCTCGTTTCTTTTCCAAAATTGATCTCCGTGAAGCATATTTGCAATTGCCCCTCGACGAGCAATCACAACAGTATTTTGTCATAAACACGTCGTTGGGGTTGTTCCGTTTTCTGCGTTTGCCTTTTGGTTGTGCGTCAGCTCCAGCTGTTTTTCAACGTTTTTTGTCACAACTTCTGGCTAATGTGCCATCGTGTTGCAACTATTTAGACGATATTGTTGTGTCCGGTCGGACGCCTGCTGAACATTTCCGTAATTTGGAGTGTTTGTTTACAGTGTTGTCTCAGGCAGGCCTACGTTGCAACATCGATAAATGTTCATTTTTCCTTACGGAGTTGGAGTATCTGGGACATGTTATTAATGCTCAAGGCATTCATCCCTCCCAGTCACATTTAGCAGCTATTCGTGATTTGCCCGCCCCTCGCAATCTGCATGAATTGCAAGCAGTTCTTGGCAAATTGACATATTATATTAGGTTTATACCTAATGCATCACAGATTGCTGCACCGTTGCATCGTCTCCGCCGTAAGAATGTTCCGTTTGTGTGGTCAGCTGATTGCCAATCAGCCTTTCAGCAGCTTAAAGAGGCTTTATTGAATGATCGTTGTCTGGTCCATTACGACCCTAACAAGCCTCTGGTGTTAGCTTGTGATGCTTCTTCTTTCGGTCTCGGTGCTGTGTTGTCTCACCGAGTCGGTAACACCGAACGTCCTATTGCGTTCGCATCTAAATTGCTAAACAAAGCTCAGTGTAATTATAGCCAATTGGACAAGGAAGCGTTGGCTATTGTGTTCGGTGTCACAAAATTCCATCACTACCTCTATGGTAGACCATTCTATTTAGTAACAGATCACAAGCCCCTGACGTCACTGTTTCATCCGTCTAAACCAGTTCCTCAGCGGACAGCTCAGAGACTACAACGTTGGGCTCTTTTGTTATCACAATACCAGTATGAGATACTGTATCGCCCTACAGCTCAGCATGCAAACGCTGACGCGCTTTCTCGATTGCCGATTGCTGCGGATGAGGTCTTCGATTCCTCTGACGACTCTTGCCATCAGATTGACGCCGATGAGCATCAATCCCTCCGGGATTTTCCGATTATCGTCAGGTGGCACGTGAGACAGTTACGGATCCTCATCTGAGTTTACTATTACGTTTTGTTCAACGTGGTTGGCCGTCCAAGGCAAAGGACATATCGGATCCTGTGGTTCGTCGCTATTATCCGCAACGTCATCTGTTGTCTGTTTCGCACGGAGTTTTGCTGTTACGCACCGAGAATGACCAGCTTCGTGTAGTGGTTCCCCAAGTGCTCCAATCCAAGGTCCTCGGCTTGTTGCATCAAGGTCATTGGGGAGTGGTCCGCACCAAGCAGCTTGCCCGCCGTCATTGTACATGGATCGGTATTGATAAGCTGCCGATCCCTGGCAGCGAGTACATATTGATTTCGCTGGTCCATATTGGAATTCTCGTTGGCTCATCGTGATAGATGCATTTAGTAATTTTCCGTTTGTTGTGCCTATGCAGTCTACAACGTCTGCACAAACTATACAGGCGTTGACTTCAATTTTTTGTATTGAGGGTCTTCCAGAAGTTTTAGTGTCTGACAATGGTCCACAATTTACCTCTGCTGAATTTGAAGGTTTTTGTTCTGCCAATGGCATTCGCCATGTTCTTACTCCGCCGTTCCACCCTCAATCGAATGGTGCAGCGGAACGTTTTGTACGCACATTCAATGATCATATGGACCGCCTTCGTGCTACGCACTCTCGTCAGCAGGCCCTCATCACGTTCCTGTCGTCGTACCGGACCACGTCACGCGACGGCCCTTCGCCTGCGGAGCTTCTCTACGGCCGTCGTCATCGCACCCTACTACGGTTGTTGCACCCCCCGGATCGACCCTCCGCTTCTGAGCATCGCACGCGTTTTCAGCGCAACGACGCCGTTTTTTTCAGAGTTTATCACGGTCGCCGTCGTTGGGAACGTGGTACCGTGATAAGTGTCCAGGGTCGCGGTTTTTATACTGTTCAAGGTGCTACTGGGGTGCACAGGAGGCATCAGAACCAGTTGCGCCGCGCTGGCCGCCCGGATTCTGCCGCTCGTTCTTTGTCCACAGATTTGGTCCGCGGCGGGTTCCAGCCGCGCCTTCCGACTTCGCTGCCGCCCCCAGGGCAGCAGCAGCAGCCGTCGCCGCTACCTCGCCGACAGCCCGTTCCGTGATGCCTACCGCGCAGCTTCATACGGGAGCGCCCCGGGTGGTCGCTCCGGCGCCTGCGGTCCCTCTTCAGTCGCCACCGCCTTCGGAGCTGATGGACGTCGACCCCTCAGCCGGGCCGCCTTCCCAAGCGGTGGCTGTGCAGCCTGTCCTGCAGCCGCTTTCCTTGGGCGCCCCCAAGGAGTCTGACACCGCAGCGCCTTGTCCGGCGCCCACTCCGCAGCCGTCGACGCAGCGTCAGGAGACGCTGCCTCTCTTCGTGGGTCCCGACGCCCCGTCGCGTCCAGTACCAGAAGCTGCGCCCGTGGTCACAGGCGTGCACCCTGACCTCGGTTTTCAGTCGGTGTTTCCCGAGGCCCCGCGCAGCCAATGCTGGGGTGCGGACCGGGGACTGCCACCGACAACAGTCTCCGCCCCGGTCTCTTCTGCTACGTCTGCGGCCAGACCCCTCCCCCGCCGTCGACGCTCGCCACGTCATTATTCAACGACGGTGCGGCGATTTGGGGGGGAGGAATGTTATATCCTAGCCAGTAATGCCAACCGAGCCCGCTGCCAAAAAGGTTGGCAGCATCAAAGTCCGGACGCCGCTGCCTTCTGGCTTCTTAAGCGCTGGAGTCGCGAGCGCTAGGACAGTTCTGGATTCGCCGCTCAGTTGTAGACTCGCCACCGAATTGTGTACTTGCGAGTCCGTTGCGTGTTCATCGCAGCAGAGTTGTTGTTTGTCGTCAGCCGACGCTGACCTAGCCGCTCCGACTCGAACTATACAGATTTCTGTAGACCATGTTCACCACTGTGTTCTGTATCGTCGTTAATAAAGATAAGTACCGACTTTCATTTAATCCGAGTGTTTGGGTTTTCCTCTTTCTGTTCACTGTTCCAGCGGACCGGTCGGCCCGCTATTAAAAGTGTGGCGGTGACTTCGTAGGCCGTTTCTACAGCGAAGTGTTGTCGCTACGAAGGCCGCCACAAAAGTTACAACCTCTCGATATACCACAGCATCATCCGCAAAAAGCCTCAGTGAACTTCCGATGTCATCCACAAGGTCATTTATGTATATTGTGAATAGCAACGGTCCTACAACACTCCCCTGCGGCACACCTGAAATCACTCTTACTTCGGAAGACTTCTCTCCATTGAGATTGACATGCTGCGTTCTGTTATCTAGGAACTCTTCTATCCAATCACACAATTGGTCTGATAGTCCATATGCTCTTACTTTGTTCATTAAACGACTGTGGGGAAGTGTATCGACGCCTTGCGGAAGTCAAGAAACACGGCATCTACCTGGGATCCCGTGTCTATGGCCCTCTGAGTCTCGTGGACGAATAGCGCGAGCTGGGTTTCGCACGACCGTCTTTTTCGAAACCCAGTTGATTCCTGCAGAGTAGATTTCTAGTCTCCAGATAAGTCATTATACTCGAACATAATACGTGTTCCAAAATTCTACAACTGATCGACGTTAGAGATATAGGTCTATAGTTCTGCAAATCTGTTCGACGTCCCTTCTTGAAAACGGGGATGACCTGTGCCCTTTTCCAATCCTTTGGAACGCCACGCTCTTCTAGAGACCTACGGTACACCGCTGCAAGAAGGGGGGCAAGTTCCTTCGCGTACTCTGTGTAAAATCGAGCTGTTATCCCATCAGGTCCAGCGGCCTTTCCTCTTTTGAGCGATTTTAATTGTTTCTCTATCGCTCTGTCGTCTATTTCGATATCTGCCATTTTGTCATCTGTGCGACAATCTAGAGAAGGAACTACAGTGCAGTCTTCCTCTTTGAAACAGCTTTGGAAAAAGACATTTAGTATTTCGGCCTTTAGTCTGTCATCCTCTGTTTCAGTACCATTTTGTTTTGATTCACCTACCGCTTTGACATAAGACCAAAATTTCTTTGGATTTTCTGCCAAGTCAGTACATAGAACTTTACTTTCGAAGTCATTGAACGCCTCTCGCATAGCCCTCCTCACACTACATTTCGCTTCGCGTAATTTTTGTTTGTCTGCAAGGCTTAGGCTATGTTTATGATTGCTGTGAAGTTCCCTTTGCTTCCGCAGCAGTTTTCTAACTCGGTTGTTGTACCACGGTGGCTCTTTTCCATCTCTTAGGCTCTTGCTTGGCACATACTTATCTAACGCATATTGTACGATGGTTTTGAACTTTGTCCACTGTTCTTCAACACTATCTGTACTTGAGACAAAACTTTTGTGTTTAGCCGTCAGGTACTCTGAAATCTGCTTTTTGTCACTTTTGCTAAACAGAAAAATCTTCCTACCTTTTTTAATATTTCTATTTACGGCTGAAGTCATCGATGCAGTAACCGCTTTATGATCGATGATTCCCTGTTCTGCGTTAACTGTTTCAAATAGTACGGGTCTGTTTGTCACCAGAAAGTCTAACATGTTATCGCCACAAATCGGTTCTCTGTTTAACTGCTCAAGGTAGTTTTCAGATAAAGCACTTAAAAAAAATTCACTGGATTCTTTGTCCCTGCCACCCGTTATGAACGTTTGGGTCTCCCAGTCTATCCGGCAAATTAAAATCTCCACCCAGAACTATAACATGGTGGGAAAATCTACTCGAAATATTTTCGAAATATCCTTCAGGTGCTCAGCCACAACAGCTGCTGAGCCAGGGGGCCTATAGAGACATCCAATTACGACGTTTGAGCCTGCTTTAACCGTGATCTTCACCCAAATTATTTCACATTTCGGATCTCCGTCAATTTCCTTCGATAGTACTGCACTTCTTATCGCTATAAACACGCCTCCCCCTTCACTGTCCAGCCTGTCTCTGCGGTATACATTCCAATCTGAGTTTAGAATTTCATTACTGTTTACATCTGGTTTCAGTCAACTTTCTGTCCCTAGTACTATGTGGGCATTGTAACCGTTTATTAATGAGAGCAGTTCTGAGACCTTTCTATAGACGCTCCTGCAGTTTACTATTAGCACATTAATATTGTTATTCCCTGTTGCATTTTGCCTACTCCTACCTTCGCGCGTCTCAGGAGGCGTCTTGTCGGGCCTAGGAGGGGAATTCTCTAACCTAAAAAACCCACATGTGCACTCCACACGTACTCCGCTACCCTTGTAGCCGCTTCCTCCGTGTAGTGCACGCCTGTCCTATTCAGGGGGACCCTACATTTCTCCACCCGATAGCGGAGGTAGAGAAATTTGCACCCCAGGTCTCCGCAGAATCGTCTGAGCCTCTGGTTTAAGCCTTCCACTCGGCTCCAAACCAGAGGACCGCGATCGGTTCTGGGAACGATACTACAAATAGTTAGCTTCGATTCCACCCCGCGAGCGAGACTTTCCGCCTTCACCAACTCCGCCAACCGCCAACGCTTGCGCATTGAGTCAAACAGAGCTTGGATAGCGTGTACAGGTACAGCTGCCCATGCAGCTTCAACATGAGACCACAGTGCATCAAGAGTAGTGGCTGGAGTATCGTGACGAGCCAGTTGCTCGGGCACCATTGACCAGACGTTTCCTATTGGTGAGAGATTGTGAGAATGTGCTGGCCAGGGCAGCAGTCTAACATTTCTGTATCCAGAAAGGCCTGTACAGGACCTGCAACTTGCGGTCGTGCATTATCCTGCTGAAATGTAGGGTTTCGCAGGGGTCGAATGAAGGGTAGAGCCACGGGTCGTAACGCATCTGAAATGTAACGTCCAGTGTTCAAAGTGCCGTCAATGCGGACAAGAGGTGACCGAGACGTGTAACCAATGGCACCCCATACCATCACGCCGGGTGATACGCCAGTATGGGAATGACGAATACACGCTTCCAATGTGCGTTCACCGCGATGTCGCCAAACACGAATGCGACCATCATGATGCTGTAAACAGAACCTGAATTCATCCGAAAAAATGACGTTTTGCCATTCGTGCACCCAGGTTCATCGTTGAGTACACCATCGCAGGCGCTCCTGTCTGTGATGCAGCGTCAAGGGTAGCTGCAGCCATAGTCTCTGAGCTGATAGTCCATGCTGCTGCAAACGTCGTCGAACTGTTCGTGCAGATGGCTGTTGTCTTGGAAACGTCCCCATCTGTTGACTCAGGGATCGAGACGTGGCTGCACGATCCGTTACAGTAATGTGGATAAGATGCTTGTCATCTCGACTGCTAGTGATACGAGGCCATTGGGATCCTGAACGGCGTTCCGTATTACCCTCCTGAACCCACCGATTCCATATTCTGCTAACAGGTCATTGGATCTCGACCAACGCGAGCAGCAATATCGCGATACAATAAACCGCAGCCGGCCGCGGTGGTCTCGCGGTTCTAGGCGCGCAGTCCGGAACCGTGCGACTGCTACGGTCGCAGGTTCGAATCCTGCCTCGGGCATGGATGTGTGTGATGTCCTTAGGTTAGTTAGGTTTAAGTAGTTCTAAGTTCTAGGGGACTGATGACCACAGCAGTTGAGTCCCATAGTGCTCAGAGCCATTTGAGCCATAAACCGCAATCGCGATAGGCTACAATCCGACCTTTATCAAAGTCGGAACCGTGATGGTACGCATTTTTCCTCCTTACACGCGGCATCACAACAACGTTTCACCAGGCAACGCTGGTCAAGTGCTGTTTGTGTGTGAGAAATCGGTTGGAAACTTTCCTCATGTCAGTACGTTGTAGGTGTCGCCACCGGCGGCACCCTTATGTGAATGCTCTAAAAAGCTAATCATTTGCATATCACAGCATCTTCTTCCTGACGGTTAAATTTCGCGTCTGTAGCACGTCATCTTCGTGGTGTATCAATTGTAATGGCCAGTAGTGTACATTATACGTAATCTTCAGTAGAAAAAGTAGTTATTATTTAGGGAATAAGAGCCATTGATGAAAATCCAGTTAACCAGCACAGTACTATGTGACCTTTTGTGCACTGAGCGCCACCAATTTGTGACGAATGTGAATGAAAGGCTAACTGTTTCTAACTCTTGTTATCTATGATTTTCTGGTTAATGATGTGCTGGGGACAGTACCTCAACATCTTGGCAGCCACAACAGAACCATTTTATCCTATCCTAGAAGAAACAGTACGAAAGAGGTAAACATGTGCTCTCTGAGGCACAAAAAGCACGTTAATGTCGTAAGTATACAGAGCAAATATTGTAAAGTTCGACGTTCACCGGCGTTCTTCGTTGACGTTGTGGGTAAAATTACCTCACTCCAGTTCTCTTCATTTGTTTTCTTTCATTGCTTCAGCGCTTTCCATAGATCCTACCAAGCGGAAGAAACGCTGAGGAGTTGGAATAAGTCAGGGCATGCATTAATAAAAGATAAGCACCTCGTAGAAACATGCACACGGTATTAACAATACGCTGTCAGTATACTGTGTCATATCATATGTGCCTGCGCCAGCTAAATTTGATCATGTAAATTAGAAGAAAAACCTTTACCGCGAGAGTACTACTTCCTTAGTTGCACACCACCTGTGCCAGTGCGCATGAGAGATTCGGTCACCGTCTCGAAAGTGGTCTATGTTTTATTGAATGCTTAATAGCTACTTGATTACACTGATATTTTTGAAAGATGTTAGGTCTCTTCGTCTGTACAGTGGCTGCCTGTTTTCAATACACTGTATGTGATTTAACTTCACGAAGACAACTGCTACTTTTCAATCAAATACAGGAAAGACAGGTGCTGCTTAAAGGAATTTTAAAGTGTCCTTTGGAGGAAAGAGAAGCATCCGTATGGGTACTAAGAGCTCAGATGTCAGGCATGTGCTAGGCGAATGTCCTTTGGAGGAAAGAGAAGCATCCGTATGGGTACTAAGAGCTCAGATGACAGGCATGTGCTAGGCGAAGAAGGGAATGATGAAAGGTGGGAGGAATGTATAGATGATCTATATAAGGTTAACATAATTAAATATATTGTTATAGAAAGAGAAGACGTAGTAAATGAAGATGAATTAATGGATATGACACTGCGAGAAAAATTTGACTATGCAGTGAAAGGCTTGTGGAGTAGACAACATTTCCTCAGAATTACTAACAACATTAGGAGAGCCAGCTATGACAAAACTATTCCATCTGGTGTATAAGATATATGAGACACACAAAGTACACGTATACTTCAATTCCTATTCTAAAGAACGCAGGTGTTAACAGGTGTGAATATGAACTAACCGTCACTCGGTAAGTCATCATTGCCAAATACTGACGCGATTTATTTACAGAAAAAAGAAGTTATTGAAGCTGACCTCGAGGAAGATCAGTTTGAGTTGCAGAGAAATGTACGAACAACACTGACCCGACGAGTTATCTCAGAAGATAGATTAAGAGAAGGTAAACCTACGTCTATAGCATTTGTATATTCAGGGAATGATTTTTACAACACTGTCCGGAATACTCTTTTTTAAATCCTGAAGGTAGCACGGATAAAACGCAGGGAGCGCAAAGTTATCCACAACCTTTACAGAAACCGGACTGCATTTGCAAGAGTTGAAAGATATGACGGGGAAGCAGTGACTGAGGTAAGGTTGTAACCACTGCGTAATATTATTCAGTCTGTACATTGAGCAAATAGTAAGGAAAGCCGAGGGGAAATCTGGAAAGGGAATTAAATTTCATGGAGAAGAAATATTAAATTAAGGATTCTCGATGGCGTTGTAATTTTGTCAGATTCGGGAAATGACTTAGAACAGCAGTTGAATGGAATGGATATTGTCTTGAACAGGGATTATTAGAAGAATATCAACAAAGGAAAACAAAGGTGATGCAATGTAATCGAATTAAATAAGATGATTCTGAGGGAAGTGGATCAGAAAATGAGGCACTAGAAGTAGTAGATAATTTTTGCTACCTGTCCAGCAAAATAACTGACGGTGAGCGAAGTAGAGAGTATATAAAATTTACATTGGCAATAACAAGAACAGCATATCTAAAAAAAAAGAACTTGTTAATATGAAATTGAAAGTAAATGTTAGCAAGTCTTTCCTGGCGGTATTTGTACGGATTGTAGTCTTATACGGCAGTGAAACGTGGACAATAAGCAGTTAAGACATGAAGAGAGTAGGATCTTTTGAAATGTGGTACTATTGAAGATTGTTGAAGATTAGATTGGTGGATCGAATAACTAAAGATATAAAGAACCAAACCGGGGAGAAAATAAATTCATATTACAGCTTGACCAAGAGAAGGGATCGGTTAATGAAACGCACTTTGAGACATCAAGAAATCGTCAATTTGATAATGGGAGGAAGTGTTGACTGTAGTAAGCGGGTTGGAATGGATGTAGGTTATAGTAGTTACGTGGGGGTCAATAGGCTTATTCGGGATAGTCTTCCTACTGAAGAGTTCAACTACAACCATGCAGTTAATCGGATATTTTGTTCAAGAAGTTGCTAATGCGGTATTTAAATTGGTGGGCATTCGCAATTTCTTGCTTTATATTATAAGGAGAATTGTTGGATGTGTTTGTACCAGAGTATATATATTACTCCAAACTAATCAGAGTTCTGCTGCAACTGACTGTTATTATCATGAGCGAAAACTAATACAGAGTAAATGTGCTATGAAGTGAGTAAGAATTGCAGAGTCCTTAAAGAGGCATCCGCAAAATATTTTGTTTTCTACGTGTTGGCGCGTTCCGATGGAAGAAGGACTTGCCGTGGCTACTCCGTATTACTGATTTATTTACAAGCAGAATGAGATTTTCGCTCTGCAGCGGAGTGTGCGCTGATATGAAACTTCCTGGCAGATTAAAACTGTGTGCCGGACCGAGACTCGAACTCGGGACCTTTGTCTTTCGCGGGCAAGTGCTCTACCAACTGAGCTACCCAAGCACGACTCACGCCCCCTCGCAGGAGAGCTTCTGTAAAGTTTGGAAGGTAGGAGATGAGGTACTGGCAGAAGTAAAGCTGTTAGGAGGGGGCGTGAGTCGTGCTTGGTACTATAGTGATTCAACAGGTAGTCAGTCAGCAGTAGTTTGTCGTCTGCTTTCTCTACGAGAACGCCAGTGACACAAGACATTACTGCTGTACCGTGTAAAATATGACATTACATTGAGAACCAGGCAGTGTGAGATTCCACTATGGTCCCCATGGGACATAAGCCAAATTTGCTGAGTTCCTCGTGACAGCCAATATGCTTAAAAACATAGCGGACGCTTCATTATCTCATCTTTCACCAGCTGAGTTACTCCTCCAGCTCTAACTCCTTTAACCTAGGGGACACATGTTTCATTGCTCACATTTAGCACTGGGGAGGTAGTCTTACCGCAAATGCATGCTGGATAAATGGAAAGGAGGGGACTGTACCAACGGACGTTAACTCGGTCAAACTGATTAAAAGTTGAAATGACGTCATACTAGAAATGAAACGAGAAGTTTTTAAATACCATTAAAGAAGAAAGAATGCATCCGGAAAATGCTGATGTGGAAACAGATTAGTAAGTAGTCTGGACTTGTTATTTCGATAAATGAAGAAACATAAAATCTGTTAGAATTATCTAGAGCTCATCGTCAAAAACAGAGGTTCAATTATCTTGAATAGTAGCTACTAAAAGCTACTCATAGTTTTTGCAGTATTTGCATAGATGTATTTTTGGAGTTTACGTCCGCCTTATTTCATTTCCTTCTCACCTAAACATTTTTCGTCACTGCTGTACCATCATCAGCGGGTATATCTTTTTATCCCATTATTGACCAACTAGGATCGCGTAATAAATTCAATTCCTCTTCGTCCTGGGTTGTTTCCAGTTTTCTTCCCGCACTTCGTCTTCTCTCCATGTTCTCTTTTTCTTTCTTCTATCAGTGTTGTTCCATATTTCTTATTTCCTCCGGCTTGGAAATCTTCTAAATTTAGTATTTCACTCTTAAAGAGATTTCTTTCTGCTTTCCCGATTCTTTGACGTTGTTTCTTTGTAGATCTTTTCATGTTTCTGTAAGCTCTACTTTTGTCGATTGAAACTTCCTGGCACATTAAAACTGTGTGCCGGACCGATACTCGAACTCGGGACCTTTGCCTTTCGTGGGCAAGTGCTCTACCATCTGAGCTACCCAAACTCCTTTATTCTAGGACTGCTAGTTCTGCAAGGTTCGCAGAAGAGCTTCTGTGAAGTTTGGATGGTAGGAGACGACGTACTGGCAGAACTGAAGCTGTGAGGGTGGGTCGTGAGTCGTGCTTGGATAGCCCATAGTAAAAAACTGAGTAAAGGAATCAACAATCAACGTGAACAGATGTCTTGTGACGTCCTCCAAGAACAAACGCAGCGAAAAAAAAAAGATGGTAGAACACTTGCCCACAAAAGGCAGAGGTCTCGAGTTCGAGTCTCGGTCTGGCACACAGTTTTAAACTGTCAGGAAGCTTCATATCAGAGCACACTCCGCTGCAGAGTGAAAAAATCTCATTCTTTTGCCGATTTCTTTTAGCAAGAATATAGGACTATTTGTTACGTTAGCCTGTTCTTAATAGGTTTTCGAAGAAGATTATTCTTCACTTTCTCATTACTTATGATGTTTTCTAAATTTTTTCGTGATGCCATTGCTTCTTATTTTTCAGTCATCTGTAGTTTGTATTGTACATATCATTTTTTAATAATTCGTCTTTCAAATATCTTCACTCTGTCCAGCTTATAGTTAATCGTTAAGAATCCACATGCTTGTGAACAACAGGTCTCAACACTGTGATATAGTGTTTTAATTTTATCTTTCTAATTATGCATTTGTGGTTGTAGATATTTTTTATCTCTTTCCAATTTATTAACTCTTTCAACTGCTGGAAATTTTTCTACTGCATCGTTTCCCCAAGACATTTAAATTTACTATTTCTCTCTATTTTAATCATTTGTGTTTCTATGTATTTTCATCTATTTTTTATATTCATTGATATTTTCTTTCAGTTGAAATATTGGATAACTACACGTTTGAAGAACATTCACTAGAAGCAGTTACTTCCATAAAGTATCTACGAGTATGCGTGCGGAGCGATTTAAAGTGGAACAACCACATAGAACTAACCGCAGGATAGACAGATACCAGACTGAGATTCAGTGGAAGAACTCTCGTTTGACAAGTACTTGAATATTGGTCGTCAAGTATAGGATAAGTGCCAGATAGGATTGATAGCAGAAATAGAGTAGATCCAAAGAAGAGCGGCGTCTTGCGTTACACATTCATTAAGTAATCACGTAAGCGTCAAAGAGATTATCAATGAACTTCAGTGGCAGATGCCGCAAGAGAGGTGCATCGCATCACGGTGTGGTTTACTATTAAAGTTACGAGAGCGTATGTATCTAGAAAAGTCAGTAAAAGTATTGCTTCCTCCTACGTATAAGGTGCAGTCAAATGAAAACTAGATGGGCGGAAGGAAGTAAACTGTTTATTATTCTAAAAGGAATCCCATATCTGTTAATATACACGCAGCTCTGTGAGGCAAGCCTGTCAACGTCTTCATGGAAAAATGATTCTACCCAGGCGTGCACTTCGTCCGAAGCAAATTGACGGTTACGAATGTCTTTCTTCAGTGCTCTGAAAATATGGAAATCGCTTAGGAAGAGATCGGGATTTAACGGAGGAAGTGTAAGGGTTTTCCAGCGAAACTTCAGCAGCGTACTCTAACCCCTTGCTAACATGATATTACTCAGGAACACATCAAATAGCACATAAAAATGCGTTGTACTCGTGTTAACCAAATTTAATACTTTTCTCGAACACAACACGGTATAATACGTGAGTTGCTAAACTTCGTCCCTTTATCATGCTTGTATTTAATTTTCGGTATAGTGTAGAATAAATTACGAAACGTGCATGCCTTAAATGGCAGAGATAGACTAAGAAACGACAGTGCGGGTTAGCCGAGCGGTTTGAGGCGCCTTGTGACGGTCCGCGCAGCTCCCCCCGTCGGAGGTTCGAGTCCTCCCTCGGGCATGGGTGTGTGTGTCGTCCTTAGCGTAAGTTAGTTTAAGTTAGATTAGGTAGTGTGTAAGTTAGCGACCGATGATCTCAGCAGTTTGGTCCCACAAGACCTTATTACAAATTTCCATTTACTAAGAAACGTAAGCTATTGTTAGGTTCTGACGCAGCGCAACTGAAAAGGCGACTACGACCACTAAAAATCTGTGGGAAAAGAATTTGAATTTTCGAGTAACTTTGCCAAACAAAGCATGTGTTTCGTTTTGGAAAATGGATGGTACTACATCCTCCCCCTTTCTAGTCGGCCTACTGGATTGCGATATAATTGACTGTGATCGCTTATGCCGAATAAAATTTTGCAGTAGTAAGGCTATCGTTACCAAAGGAAAATAATACCGGTTAGTAGGAGGAAAGTGTACAACAGACACCTCTGAAAGAAGAATCTATTTTAAACCTAATCTAAATATTGATAATAATTTTGAAATGGGCAGAATTTAGTGCAATTGCTGACGAACCACACTGGGGGAAAAAGGATACAACATAATATTTAATACAAAAAATACTGATAAGCAAAGAAAAAAGGATAATCAAACGTACACTAGCCCACTAGGGCAATTAATATCCTGAATCCTAATAAAGGTAATAGCAAAGAAAATTAGTCAAATAATCACTGGCGTGGGAATAGAAGGTAGTCACGCTTATCCACAATACAACAGTCCGCGGAAAATAAAGGAATCAGAAATCAATGAGTTTGCAGTTACTGAATCTGAAATACTAACTTTTAAAAGCAAAGTTAAACGAAGTTGCTGGTTAAAAGAAATGACTGAGTATGACTGAAAATTGGGTACGTAAAAAAAAATAAATGAATTTCAGTAACCTCACGGTAACGTAATGCAAAACTGAAAAAGGCAAGCAGTTTACTTTCAATTGAAAGACTGAATTGAATATACTTGAAGCAAATGAGCAACTGATTTTACTTTTATTATAAGAACAATAAGGTGCATACCAAGCCAGCAGATGTCACTCGCTAAGCCAAATACAAAATAAATGAATTGCACACTCTTAATTTGTGCTGTATCTTTAGTTATTGGTTTAGCCAACGAATTTTTCGTCACTTTAAATGTGTGAAGTTAATACCCAAAATTGCAAATTCGCTAAGCGTCTGTTATGCAATACAAGAATAAACAGTTACTGAGGCAGAAAATTTAGACTGAAACTGGTCATTAGCAATCAAACAAAACTGCCAGTAAACGATTAATCAATTTTCATACTTTTATGACACTCGGTGACCGAATGGAAAGGAAAGGAACCGAGCTTGGTAATAATGTCTGAGGACAATGACAACTCAGTAGCCCTTTAAGTTTTAACTATTCCAGGTTATTAATCATGGAAGTTAGTCAAACTTTGAGAATGACATGCCACTGGGTAATGCCTGTACAATATTAGTTATACTCTGTCATTAACGGTCTTATGATGTTGCAGCTGTCTTGATGACGAAGAATGTAGCCAGAGACAATGCTGAACTGCTGCTGGATGAGGACCTCGACTCGTCTCCAGAGCCACGGATAATTATGGGACAGGCAACTGCAGCTTTCTCTGCCTGTTCACTCCTGCCGTGCTCCCAATACTGGCGGGTTAACACTGGCGCAATCATAGCTGCACGCCGCACTCTTTCATGACTCGAGCAGAGATAAACAATGGCACAGCTACTGCCATTCCGTCGTTGCTATTGATACATTTAAATAGAGATCCCTTGGGTATTATCCAGCAATTTACGATATTTACATTATAATTACAATCAATTACATACATTCACATATAAATACACAATTACATCCATTACATATTAAATATAGTTTCTGTAATAAAGCTTACAGATTCAGAATTAGAAGTATAATACAAGATACCAATAGATGTTAAACAGCGAAAAATTTTGGATGGTGCAGAAGGTATTTTATCTGTATTTTCATCGTTACATGTGTCCACATTGTATGAGGTTTTTCCTGAAGAGAAACAGAATCAGGGAATGTCCGAAGAAATACAAACGGCAATGCAGTTGCATAAATGCATTCAGTTTTGTCTATGTAAATTTTGTTAATCAGTCATTAAGCTTCTGATTAATTATCAAACTTATATGTGGGCACTTAAATACGCATGACAACACTGTGTCATTATAGCTCAAAACATTATAGTGTACCATAACATATTTTAAACAACAAAATTACATCCTCCAAAAAATCATTACATTTGAAATGGTTCATGTGTTACGAAAATGTTAGGTCAGGTCTGTATAAGAAAACGGAAGTAACATAGTTAATGGCACACAAAAGAAACAAGATAATAAATCTCTAGTTAGAAGGTTTACTTTACAAAATTTTTAGTAAATATTGTAATCATTAACAGATTTTATTTCTCATTATAAGAGTTCACGTGTTTCAAACAAGCGTCGAGATAAAATTTAAATGTTTACAACAAAGCATTGCACTGGTTGAGCTGAAAAGGAAAACGTCGCCTTCCACAGGCGTATTTACAAAGAACGACGCAGCGTTCTAAGAGCCCATTTCGGCTCAATCCAGACATGGCATTGTTGCATGTGCCACAGCGGGACGCTTGGTCTCTCTGTGTGTTAGTGCAGTGGCATTCTAGACGTCTACCTGCCTTGCATTCTTTGAAAACTCACACCCGAGTAATCCTCAAGTAGTTCTTAAATTCCTATCGTAGTGGATAACTCAACAATGTCCATATTCACACGCATGCATACACAGACGTGAAACTTATGCTGTCTGAGTGCATAGGTATTTACTTACGTAACACATGGCATAAAAGAATTTTTTCAACATATTATTTACAAAATTAAAAAGGATAGATACACCATTGTGACGTTTTTACACGTGTTTTATGGTTTGGGTTTTTCTTTCAGGTCAGTTGGTTTCAGAACATTTACTCTTTAAGCTAAATTTTCCGTTACACTTTTTGCAAATTCGTTGATGACTGTCTGGTCCTAGAAATAAATTTGGAATAAATTTTGGAAATTACATCAATAATTAAGTTCTTACTGGAAATTCTTTCTCATATTAATTAATTCTTACTGATAAAAGTCAACAATGTTACATACAAACAAACAGTAAACGGAAGTGTGAGGAATACTATCATTCTTAAATGGTCCATTATAAATGAATTTAAATTTTGAAATCTCTTCATAAATTTCGCTCGATTTCTTGTTTGCTTTAACGACAACAAGGTCACCAATTGCAAAATTAGCAAACCTCGCTTTTACGTCATGACGCTTTCTTTTTCATAACCTCTCCAACGTTCTTTCTTCACCTCAATGTCAATACTAACTCGTGGAGGGAAATCAGTTACCTCTTCCACCAAACTCTTACACTTATGGTCTAACAGGATTTCCTCCGGAGTGAATCCTACAGATTCGTGCATCAAAGCATTCATTTCGTTGTTGTTGTTGTTGTTGTGGTCTTCAGTCCTGAGACTGGTTTGATGCAGCTCTCCATGCTAACCTATCCTGTGTAAGCTGCATCATCTCCCGGTACCTATTGCAGCCTACATCCTTCTGAATCTGCTTAGTGTATTCATCTCTTCGGCTCCCTCGACGAGTTTTACCCTCCACGCTGCCCTTCAGTACTAAATTGGTGATCCCTTGATGCCTCAGAACGTATCCTGCCAACCGATCCCTTCATCTAGTCAAGTTGTGCCACAGGCTCCTCTTCTCCCCAATTCTATTCAATACCTCCTCATTAGTTATGTGATCTACCCATCTAACCTTCAGCAATCTTCTGTAGCACCACATTTCGAAAGCTTCTATTCTATTCTTGTCCACACTATTTATCGTCCATGTTTCACTTCCATACATGGCTACACTCCATACAAAGACTTTCAGAAACGACTTCCTGATACTTAAATCTGTACTCGATGTTAACAAATTTCTCTTCTTCAGAAACGCTTTCCTTGCCATTGCCAGTCTACATTTTATATCCTCTCTACTTCGACCATCATCATTCCATTATCCTCGTTTTGCTTTTGTTGATGTTCATCTTATACCCTCCTTTCAAGACACTGTCCATTCCGTTCAGCTGCTCTTCCAAGTCCTTTGCTGTCTCTGATAGAATAACAATGTCATCGGCGAACCTCAAAGGTTTTATTTCTTCTCCATGGATTTTAATACCTACTCCGAATTTTTCTTATGTTTTCTTTACTGCTTGCTCAATATACAGATTGAATAACATCGGGGAGAGGCTACAACCCTGTCTCACTCCCTTCCCAACCACTGCTTCCCTTTCATGTCCCTCGACTCTTATAACTGCCATCTGGTTTCTGTACAAATTGTAAATAGCCTTTCGCTCCCTGTATTTTACCCCTGCAACCTTCAGAATTTGAAAGAGAGTATTCCAATCAACATTGTCAAAAGCTTTCTCTAAGTCTGCAAATGCTAGAAACGTAATTTGCCTTTTCTTAATCTAGCTTCTAAGATAAGCCGTAGGGTCAGTATTGCCTCACGTGTTCCAATATTTCTACGGAATCCAAACTAATCTTCCCCGAGGTTGGCTTCTACCAGTTGTTCCATTCGTCTGTAAAGAATTCGCGTTAGTATTTTGCATCTGTGACTTATTAAACTGATAGTTCTGTAATTTTCACATCTGTCAACAACTGCTTTCTTTGGGATTGGAATTATTATATTCTTCTTGTAGTCTGAGGGTATTTCGCCTGTCTCATACATTTTGCTCATCAGATGGTAGAGTTTTGTCAGGAATGGCTCTCCCAATGCTGTCAGTAGTTCTAATGGAATGTTGTCTACTCCCGGGGCCTTGTTTCGACTTAGGTCTTTCAGTGCTCTGTCAAACTCTTCACGTAGTATCCTATCTCCCATTTCATCTTCATCTACATGCTCTCCCATTTCCATAATATTCAAAATCTTTTCATAATCGTTTATATATTTGCACACGCCCTGTGACTGTGGTGACTACACGTTCGGCAATGTCGCTGCAGCTCACGCATCTACTGTTCCGCTGTATTTCCGGCCGGCAATAGGCAGAGATGTGCATCACTTCAATCCCATTGCTGCCTGTACCTTCATTCCATAATTTGGAAGTAAGCTGTGCCCCACTATCCGGCAAATTCACATTTGGTATGCCGATACGCAAAAAGTAATAGTTGGCAAGTTGATATAAACCGCTGTAGCTGTTGTCTTTCTTACCGAATATAGCTTAATGAACTTCGAAAAGGCTTGCAGAACTACTGATATGTAGGCGAAATTACCTGAGGCCTTTTCAGGGTGCCATATGGGTCCAAACACACTAACTCTAGCACAACGTCAGGTGTTATGCTGTGCATACGACAAAAATTTGTGGAGTTGGTCACTTTCGCCGTCTGACACTTATTGCAAGTCTTTATCTAATCTGTTATTCTCGTTAACATGTTGTTAAAATTCACAAATGGTGCAAATGGCTCTGAGCACTATGGGACTTAACATCTGAGGTCATCAGTCCCCTAGAACTTAGAACTACTTAAACCTAACTAACCTAAGGACATCACACACATCCATGCCCGAGGCAGGATTCGAACCTGCGACCGTAGCGGTCGCGCGGTTCCAGACTGTAGCGCCTATAACCGCTCGGCCACACATCCGGCTAAAATTCACAACTTCAGCCATTTTCTCTGTACATTTCTTTGGCCCGCAATGACCATGAGGTAAGTGATAATAGTCTACTATTTCGGTGATGAACTTGGTGGGCCAACAAACTGGCCAAGTGTCGCGAATATACAGCGTGTTACAAAAAGGTACGGCCAAACTTTCAGGAAACACTCCTCACACACAAAGAAAGAAAAGATGTAATGTGGACATGTGTCCGGAAACGCTTAATTTCCATGTTAGAGCTCATTTTAGTTTCATCAGTATGTACTGTACTTCCTCGAGTCATCGCCAGTTGGCCCAATTGAAGGAAGGTAATGTTGACGTCGATGCTTGTGTTGACATGCGACTCATTGCTCTACAGTACTAGCATCAAGCACATCAGTACGTAGCATCAATAGGTCAGTGTTCATCACGAACGTGGTTTTGCAGTCAGTGCAATGTTTACAAATGCGGAGTTGGCAAATGCCCATTTAATGTATGGATTAGCACGGGGCCATAGCCGTGGCGCGGTACGTTTGTATCGAGACAGATTTCCAGAACGAAGGTGTCCCGACAGGAAGACGTTCGAAGCAATTGATCGGCGTCTTAGGGAGCACGGAACATTCCAGCCCATGACTCGCGACTGGGGAAGACCTAGAACGACGAGGACACCTGCAGTGGACGATAACTCTAATGTCTGCGTCAGAGAAGTTGCTGCTGTACGAGGTAACGTTGACCGTCACTGTATGGAGAGAGCTACGGGAGAACCAGTTGTTTCCGTACCATGTACAGCGTGTGCAGGCACTATCAGCAGCTGATTGGCCTCCACGGGTACACTTCTCCGAATGGTTCATCCAACAATGTGTCAATCCTCATTTCAGTGCAAATGTTCTCTTTACAAATGAGGCTTCATTCCAACGTGATCAAATTGTAAATCTTCACAATCAACATGTGTGGGCTGACGAGAATCCGCACGCAATTGTGCAATCACGTCATCAACACAGATTTTCTGTGGACGTTTGGGAAGGCATTGTTGGTGATGTCTTGATTGGGCCTCATGTTCTTCCACCTACGCTCAGTGGAGCACGTTATCATGATTTCATACGGGATACTCTACCTGTGCTGCTAGAACATGTGCCTTTACAAGTACGACACAACATGTGGTTCATGCACGATGGAGCTCCTGCACATTTCAGTCGAAGTGTTCGTACGCTTCTCAACACCAGATTCGGTGACCGATGGATTGGTAGAGGCGGACCAATTCCATGGCCACCACGCTGTCCTGACCTCAACCCTCTTGACTTTCATGTATGGGGGCATTTGAAAGCTCTTGTCTACGCAACCCCCGTACCAAATGTAGAGACTCTTCGTGCTCGTATTGTGGACGGCTGTGATACAATACGCCATTCTCCAGGGCTGCATCAGTGCATCAGGGATTCCATGCGACGGAGGGTCGATGCATGTATCCTCGCTAACGGAGGACATTTTGACCATTTCCTGTAACAAAGTGTATGAAGTCACGCTGGTACGTTCTGTTGCTGTGTGTTTCCATTCCGTGATTAATGTGGTTTGAAGAGAAGTTTAAAATGAGCTCTAACATGGAAAGTAAGCGTTTCCGGACACATGTCCACATAACATATTTTCTTTCTTTGTGTGTGAGGAATGTTTCCTGAAACTTTGGCCGTACCTTTTTGTAACACCCTGTATAGGGTGATTCACGAAGATATGCAAATGTTTTAATATGTTATTCTGAAGAAAAACTCAAGAAAAAAGTTCATATGAACATAGGTCCTCAAATTTTTAGTTACGGAGTTACGGCTAATAAAAGATTTTAGCTGAAATTTACTAACATCGTTAATAAGAAGCCATGGCAAAAATGCACGATGTTAAGGGGAGGTTACTATCTTTGGCCCGAAAAAAAATATGTTCTTTGAGATTTTTTTCTCGGGATGTGTTATAGATATCATTGTCAAATTTGGTCAAAATGGAAATGTCGAAGATCAAACGCGGAAGTGCCGTCGGAACGAAACAAAATTTCGATGTAGACCTCCACGCGCGGTATGTCACAGGTCAACCGGCAAATCAAAATTGAGTTGGCGTTAGCGTAGTATATAAGATTCTTTAGGAGTTGTACTTTGCTTAAGTTATTTGGACCATTTGAAACAAAATGGCGGCCATTTGAAAAAAAAATAGGGTTTTTTCATCGATGTTTCGACTTCGTCGTCCAAGCAAAAATATTTATAGTTGATGGATTGGAATAAAAGTGGTACAACTCCTAGACAATTTAGTTAGCTTCTTCGTAAACAAAGAATCATGTCAATCGGTTAAGTAAATTTGAAGTTACCATACCGCGCGATAAAAAAAGGTCATTTCGAGAAAAACGCGTTTGAAATTTTGACTACATATAAATGCCTTATTATGGAACTTACGTTCAATCTGCTATTCCGGGTCCATAAACTAGTCCTTCCTCTTCCTCATAGAGGGCGTCCTGCTCGATCAGGGCCATCCTGCGCTGCTCCAGAGCCGCTCGTACGGTCGATTACAAGCGGTTTTCGGCCGCTTGAATCCGGTGGTCATCCGAATGCTTGGCGAACTGCGTTGAATAGAGTCCCAGGGTGACGTCCGTCGTTGTCATTGTCTTCAGAATTGGTGAATACCGTTCGTTGAAGCTGCTCACTGCCAGGAAAGTCGCAATCTCCACAGTCTTTGCACCAGAATGCAAATGCTTGGGGGCTAACTTCCAAACACACGCGTTCAAACTTTCATTTGAATTTTGTGTGTTTCCTCCCAAGCACCGTTACAATAACTCGACCTCCGAAAGAAAAAAAACTGGTGCGTGAAAAAGGCCCATTTTAGGCAGGTGCATTTTTTGTTCAACCGCGAATAACCAACATTTCCGTCCCGTTTTCGGGAACACCGTTTCATGGGTGGATTCTAAACACTTCTATGGTTCCAAAAATGAATTTTTTTTTAAAAAAAGATTTTTTGAACTAAAAGATAGTAAACCTCCCCTTAAAGTAAAGCACGATTTCCATTTATTTTGTTCTTACTGGTCTGGTGAATCTAATATAACACGTCCCAGACGTGTATCTGCAGTAGTTTTCCAGAACATACAGAAAAGCAAAGATTATTATACAAATAAATTTGTTTACTTTCCTTAAGAATGTAGAAACATTTATGCTATTGTTGGCAACCGTTAGTGAGTTGTTTCAGTTGTTTCCTAACCTTGAAACGAGTTAGTTTTGTGTACTGTTCAGTGAAAGAACATAATAACAACACTGTATTTAAGCGAAACCCCATAGTAAGTAGTTTGTAGATTATTTATGAAATACGGATGCCTTTCAAATTTATGACAGAGGAATACGCCGATACGGTGTTTATTTATGGCAAATGTGATGGTATTGGTACGCCTGCAGTCAACGAATATCGTGTACGTCATCCAAGTCGGGTGATTCCGAATGCACGAAACGTTAGTGCAATATTTCGAAAGTTACGGGAGACAGGTTCTCTGCCTAGCGTTCATAATCAGTACGAGCGCTCGATACGTGAAGAGGATATTACGGATGCTGTCCAACGTAGCCCGAGTACCAGCACACGACGTATCTCTCAACGATCAGGCATTTCACAATCTAAGGTATGGCGTGCACTAAAGTACGATAATCTCTATCCTTGCCATAAACAGGAAGTGCACCATTTACATCCGGGAGATTCTGCCCTTCGCTTGGAGTTGTGCAACTGGTTAAATTCTATTCGGCAGTTACTTAAATACATTTTATTTACTGATAAGGCACTGTTTACTCGAGATGTTATAAAAAATTTACATAACAAGCACGTATGGTCTGAAGCAAACCCACATGCAACAGTGCAACGTAATTTCCAGCAGCGATTTAGCATTAATTTGTGGTGTGGTGTCATCACCATACACTTTCTTGGACAATTCATTTTCCCAGGGCGTCTAACTGGCAAATCGTACTTAAAATTCCTTCAAGAAGAAATGTCCCGCTTGCTCGAAGATGCTCCACTAGCTACGAAATTGCAAACGTATTTTCAACATAACGGCGCATCTCCATATTTCACCAACGCCGTTACTATACATGTAAATGAACATTTTTCCCAGAAATGGATTGGTCATTGTGCTACACGTATGTGGCCACCCAGATCGCCCGATGTAACACCAATGGATTTTTGTGAATGGGGCTGGATGAAAGACGTAGTTTATGAGAACAAAGTCAATACACGTGAGGCATTACTTACTCGCATTATGAATGGAATAGTCGAAATTAAGAACAACCCTGTGAAACTGAAACGTGCAACAAAATCTGTTCATACACGGGCAGCTAAGTGCGTTGAACTAGGTGGAGATATTTTTGAACATTTATTGTGAATGCATTGTGAAACTGTACGTCTGCTGTACAACTTCCTTAACACTGAGCTTTGTTTCTTTCGGTTTAACTTGAATTGAAGTATACTGGGGTATTAATAAAAGCAGATTATCTGACACATTCCTACCGTTTCAGTTAACGTTATTACCATCATTTTTTTAAAATTAAATTCTCTAAAACTTCTATTGAAATCTTTGTGCAATTGTCTTGAATTTAAATGAATTTAAGAAACAAATTGGGCGAAGTAGTTCATAAATTAAAAATTTTACGAAATAACATCTTTGCTTCTCTGGATGTTCTGTAAAACTACTGCAGATACACTTCTGGGACATGTTTAATTAGAATCACCAGTTCAATAACAACAAAATAAATGGAAATCTTGCTTTGCTTTAACCTCGTGCAGTTTTGCGATGGCTTCATATTAGCGAAGTTGGTAAATTTCAGGCAAAATCTTTTATTAGCCGTAACTAAACATTTGCGGACCTATGTTTATATGAACTTTTTTCTTTAGTGTTACTTGTAGAATAACATATTAAAATATGTGCATATCTTCACCCTGTATGGGATATTGTTGTACATTCTGTAATACTTTCTCAACTTTTCTCCTTCTTTATTCTTTTCGTCATACTTGGTCTTCAATATTTTCGGGCATTCGTCCTCACTTTGATGACGAAGCATATTTTTACAAGTACTCTCTATCTTTTTCGTCTTTCTACGTCTTGAAATTAATACAGTTTCAGCACACTTTCGGATTCTTCTTCAACTATTCGCTGATTGTTTTCCGGTAAACACGACAGCGCATCTGCTATGCAGTTGTCTGTACCTTTTAAATAACATATATCATAATTATACTGCTGTAAATAAAGAGGCCATCTTGTCAATCTCTTGGGCAGTGACCGACAATATTTGAGACAAGTATGGTCCATGTGAATTATCACTTTTGGATCCCACAAATAACTTTTAAATTTCTT
This sequence comes from Schistocerca nitens, assembly GCF_023898315.1. Classification (NCBI taxonomy): domain Eukaryota; kingdom Metazoa; phylum Arthropoda; class Insecta; order Orthoptera; family Acrididae; genus Schistocerca; species Schistocerca nitens. Next base: position 802,062,286 of record NC_064617.1, on the reverse strand, counting down.
AAAATCCCATGCGATTGCGAGAATTTCCTTCTCAGAAAACGTATAGTTTCGCCCACTTTTCGTCAGCTTCCGACTTGCGAACGCAACTGTCCAGTGTTCATCGTTCTCTCCTGCTCTCACTTCCTGAAACAGTTACACACCTAAACCCTAATTTGAAGCGTGCGACTGCTACGGTCGCAGGTTCGAATCCTGCCTCGGGCATGGATGTGTGTGATGTCCTTAGGTTAGTTAGGTTTAAGTAGTTCTAAGTTCTAGGGGACTAATGACCACAGCAGTTGAGTCCCATAGTGCTCAGAGCCATTTGAACCTAATTTGAAGAACCCGCTCCCATGTGAAATGATAACGAAAGTTCAGGATGATACAATATGTTACTCTGCAATAGCTCGCTTTTCAGTCTCTCAGATACGGCGTGACACTCGTTAGTCCATGTTACGTAATAAGTTGTTTAGGTTTGGATAATTGAACACTTGCTCCTGCATGTACTTGCAGTAAAGTCCTGTTAATCCTAGAAAACTTTTTAATTGTTTTCTAGTCTTCGGAAGTTGACAGTTCTTTATCGCCTCTACCTTCTGAGGATCTTTGGCGATTCCTGCTATAGTAATTACATGACCAAGAAAATTCAATTCTTGCTTCACAAACTCACACTTTTTCAGTTTCAGGGTCATTCCAGCTTTGTGAAACGCACTGAAAACCACGTCTAAAAGATCACAATCTTCTTGTCATGTCGCATTCGCCAACAGCAAGTCGTCCACATACACTGTCAGTCTGTAACTTAGGGCCGCGCCTAGTGCTTTATCGAGCGCCCTGATAAAGACAAACATTGATATCTTCAGTCTGAATGGCAGTATCTTAAACTGGTGACACCTGCCTGCATACAAAAGCGCAGTATATTTCCTAGATTCTTCCTCAAGAGCGGCCTGCCAGTAGCCAGCCATGAGGTCGAGGCTGGTCATAAATTGTGCATTGTGAAATTTTTGCAGTATTTCTTCCATACTTTCTGGTCTTTCCATTCCACACTGAACAACTTTGTTCAGCGTACATGCATCTATCACGATTCTGACACTACCATCTCTTTTTCCTACTATGATCAAGGCACTGTTATAGGGATTGGCACTCCTCTCTATAATATTCCATTGCAGCGTTCGATCTATTTCTTGTTGTACGGCCTCTTTTCGAACAGCGGTACCGCGTATGGTCGTACAAAGAACATTTAATTTGCGCTGATATCCAGTAACAAGCCCCGGTTTATTCGACAATACGTTTTTATTTATGATAATTACGTTATACAAGTATTATTTCTGTTCAGATGTAGCATTTGGAATTCCGTCCACAATATTCTCTAATTCGTCTTCCAAACTATTGTCAACATTTAGATTTCACATACTGTAGTATTGCATGTTTCTGCCTAAATCAATGTTATCAGGCCAAGTAACAACGTGAATAGTTTGGTACTTACTACTCACATCATCATCAGTTTCTTTAAAATTCACACTGATTTCGGTCTTATCTTTTGAAATGAACGCCATTGTTTTATTTTTGCAGTCAGTTTCTGCGAGGTATTTCAATAACCAATCAAAGCCAATTATTATCTCACTGCTCAAATCTGGCACAACGATAAATTCATATACAAATTTTCCCCTTGAATTTCCAAACAGACAAATATTTGATGGGATATAGGTTTGTTACTCTTCCCGGTAGCACCGATTATTTTAACTCCCAGTATGAGTATTACTGCTACTCCTGATCTTTCTTTTAACAAAACGAAAATTTTTCCAGACATAGGATTTAGCTGTGCCCTGATATCTATTATAACGTGCATTTGTAGGCTGCGCATATCGACGGGCACTATTATTTGTCTACATTTATCCGTGTCTAGTTCTTGGCTTTCCCATAACAAGTCCTCATTCACGTCAAGGACATTCCAGAAAAATCCGTGCGGTTCTGACACCGATAGTGGTGTATCTGGTAGGTTCTCAGTTTTCTTTTCTTGGACATTCATAATTTCTATATGCCTGTTGTGCGGCTGTTGACGCCGTTTTGGCCCCAACAGTGTAACCTTTTTATCAGTTTCATCGATTAACGAACCTTGTATTACCAACAATTCGCTAATAGTCAAGTCAGGAAAATTCTCTTCGAAAAGATGGCTATCATCTTCCAAACTGCTTGGAAAAATGTGCTCTGTTTCTGCTTTAATTCTTCTACCGGCCTCACGAAATCCATACCACTCTCGTCTGACTGTATGACGTCAGCTTTTACCTCGTAGATGATGTAATCTACGTGGTTTTCAATTAATCGTACCTGGTCATCATCGGCAAACTCTTCGTGCACCTCTTCAGAAATTTCGCCTCGGTTTTATTTAGGACAAGAGTCGTTGGGGTTGGCTACTTCAGTTACTACAACATTTGGAGAAGCCTGCCTCTTCGATACAGAGCTTTCCGTTTCTTCAAAAACCCTCATTTCATGAGGGCTGAGCAGCGTCAAATATGTCCGCTCTCACTTTAGCACACCTATAAAATCTTCTGTAACTTTTCAGTTCGCCATATATCCGACAGAACTGACCTAGCTACACCTCCTCACGTTCCACGTTTTCCTGAGCGATAACGAAAGTTTTGTGCGACATCAGCTTGTTTAATTCCGTCGGACAGACTGTATTAGAGCCTGCGGTACCGTTGTTGCTTTAACAGCGGCCGCCACTTCCTTAATAAATGTAAATGTTGTTGTCGTGTGACTAGGGACTCCCGTCAGGGAGACCGTTCACAGGGTACAAGTCTTTCGATTTGACGCCGCTTCGGCGACTTGCGCGTCGATGGTGATGAAATGATGATGATTAGGACAACCCAACACCCAGTCCCTGAGCGGAGAAAACCTTCAACCCAACCGGGAATCGAACCCGGGCCCGTAGGACTGACATTCTGTCGCACTGACCACTCAGCTACCGGGCCGGACACTTCCTTAATGATTCGTACTCTATTTTCATCGTTATTACGGACAGTGATCGCTTCATCGACTGCCATTTCAAATCCAGTTCTGTTACCGTGAACGCGTTACTTGCTCTATCTTCTTGCACCTTCTCCCGTCGCCGATTTATCCATTCGGATAAATTCGTTGCCTATGCTTTCTTCTGGGCCGCCAAGGCCTTCCCACGCCCAGTGGGCTCCAAACCGGAGCGGCGAACGGTTTCCTTGATTAAGTGCGACAAGCCCGTTTCTATCCATCTGTCGCAATTGCTGATTTTGCTATTGCCTACAATCATTCACTTGATACTGGCCTCTATTATTTTTAATTATTATTCCCACTATGACTGCTATTGCAATGTTAATGCAATGGCGGTGCTTACCATGGCGGTGGTTATCATTATTGCCACGGTTATTGATATTTTGGTTGTTGCCGTCGTGGTAATTGTTGCTATTTACCACAGTTTTTAAAATTTGCGCAGTTATTCCGCCAGTTATCTTCATCTTCGACCTTTTATAAGAATGCAGAAATTGTTCTGTAACTACTGCCTATCTATCTCTTGGAATCATCTGGAAGCTTCTTCCATAACTAGACAATCTCCGAGTCAGTCCGTCGATCACATAAATTTTCTGATTTGCGTATCAAATTTTAGCAAAATTCTTTCATCGAGGTGCGCGAGTCTTCGTCGTAGGATTTTGACACTACAAAATCTCCACATACACTCTTCTGCTTCTGCTCTGACCAATATTCTTTCAAAAAGGCATTCTTAAATTGTTGAAAGCTCAGGTTAACAACGTTTGAGGGTTAAGCCCCATCGCTTAGCCTCGCCCGATAGCACGCCGATTACAGCGTTAATTTTTCTCTTATCCGTCCCCGATTCAGGCAACATCCTTTCTCAATTTTAGTTGAAGTCGGTAGCGTGCAATCCACCCTGCTTTTTGAGGGGATCGAAACGCTCCTCCTTCGCTAAGATTTTAGTATGATGTGCGTGGCATGACACATACTGCAGCATTTTGTCTAATGTATTTTCTACTTCTGTTACTTTTGTAACTACTTGGCATATGGCAGTCGCTACCGTTTGCACTTCCCTGTTTCTTGGCTCTAGCATTTACCTCTGATACTAAAGTTTGCAAATTCATGACCTTTCTCCTATCGTCTTTTCGCACTATTTCTACCTTTTTAATTACTTTATTTTTAAAAAAATGTCATCAACACACTTCCCAATTTCCGTTCGATCGTCTCTACTTCCGTCTAAGAGCGACTATTTATGCTTCCTATATTTGACTGTACCTCTGTCATGTCCTGCTTAAAATTACCGATTACGGTATTCATTACAATTATTTCTTTCTTGATTTCCTCTATTTTCGTGTTAACAACTCCAATATCGTTGTTAACAATCTTGGCTGTTTTCTCCTGATAACCCATTGTACTTATTATGCATCAATTTTACTGTTAATTGCTTTGAACTGAGCATTAATTGATACAGACTGAGCATTAATTGCACTGATAAACATGCTTAAAAATCGTTTATATTTCCGGATATTACTGATTTTAACCCTAGCTCTGGTTCTTTCTTAATGGTTTTCTTTTATCCACCGTCAATGGATTCGATTTTGATTTTTATTCCGACTTCTGTAGCATCTGCAAATGCCAGGAATTCCATTTTTCCGTCCGTGATGCTAACTGCCGGATCTTCAACAATGGGTTCCGCTGCCAACGTTCCCCTTAGTCCTACCGATTGTTCTCCGTTAAGTACAGTCAAATTATGAGTTTAATTTATGTTCATCAAGTTACCTGTTTTAATGATTAATGCAGATTTAGAAATTTTGTGGCTTATTTCTATCATTTACTATTGCCGTGCGTGAGTGCCTTTATTCGTAGCGAAAAGCTTAATTCGCTACGAATCTGCACAATGTAAAATTAGTGCCAAGGACAATACCAAATCAATACTGTCGTGTCACTAGCGTCACCATGTGCAACCTCCCCCTTCTTAATCAGTCTACTGGATTGCGATATGACTGACCGTGATCGCATATGCTTAGTGAAATATTATAGTAAGGCTAACGTTATCGAAGGAAAATAATACCGGTTAGTAGGAGAAAAGTGTACAACAGACCCTTCTGAAGAAAGAATCTATTCAACCTAATCTAAATACTCATACTAATTTTCAAATATGCGGAATTTAGTGCAGTTGCTCACTGACCACCGTGGGGGAAAACGGATACTACATAATATTTAATAAAAAAAACCTGACTAACAAAAAAGGGTAATTACACGGACGCCAGCCCACTAGGGCAATTAATATCCAGAATCCTAAGAAAGGTAATAGCATGATGATGATGATGGTGTCCCATACTCCGAGGAGCGTACGGACGATGCGGAAGATCCGTACCGCCGTACTAGCCAAGGTCCTAGTGGAGGTGGTTTGCCATTGCCTTCCTCCGACTGTAATGGGGATGGATGATGAGGTAATGGCAAAGAAAATTAAATAGATAATCACTGGCGTGGGAACAGAAGGTAGTCACGCCTTTTCACAATATAACAGCTTATGAGAAAATAAAGGAATCAGCACTGAGTTTGCAGTCACTTAATCTGAAACAGTAACTTTTGAAAGAAAAGTTAAACGAGTTTGCTGGTTAAATAAATGAGTGTAACTGAAACTTTGTGACGTAAAAAAGTGATTTTCAGTACCCTCACCGTAACGTAATGTAGAACTGGAAAAAGGCAAGCAATTTACTTTTAATTGAAAGATTTAACTGAATCTGCTTGAAGCAAATGAGCAACTGATTTTACTTTTAACATAAGAACAATAACGTGCGTATCAAGCTAGCAGGAAGTCAGTCGCTAAGCTAAATACAGAATAAATGAATTACGCACTCTTAATTTGTGCTGTATCTTTAGTTATTAGTTTAGCCAATGAAATTTTACGTTACTTTAAGTGTGTGAAGTTAATACTCAAACTTGCAAACTCGTTAAGCCTCTGTTACGCAATACAAGAATGAACAGTTACTAGCGTTATCGCCCGCATCTCGTGGTCGTGCGGTAGCGTTCTCGCTTCCCACGCCCGGGTTCCCGGGTTCGATTCCCGGCGGGGTCAGGGATTTTCTCTGCCTCGTGATGGCTGGGTGTTGTGTGCTGTCCTTAGGTTAGTTAGGTTTAAGTAGTTCTAAGTTCTAGGGGACTGATGACCATAGATGTTAAGTCCCATAGTGCTCAGAGCCATTTGAACCATTTGAACTAGCGTTATCTGGGGACAATGACAACACAGTAGCCCTACAAGTTTTAACTACCACAGGTTATTAATCATGAAAGTTAGTCAAACCTTGTGAAAGACATGTCGCTGGGTAATGATGCCTGTACAATATTAACGGTCTTATGATGCTGTAGCTGTGCAGATGACGAAGAATGTAGCAGACAACAATGGTGAACTGCTGGTGGTTGAAAACCACGAGTCGTCTCCACAGCCACGGATAATTATGGGACAGGCAACTGCAGCTTTCTTCGCTTGTCCACTCCTACCGTGCTCCCAATACTCGCGGCTTAACAAAGTAGGCGCGCCTACACTGGCGCAATCACAGCTGCACACCGTGTCTGCGGGGCTCCCAACAAACTCTTCCGCACTCTTTCATGACTCAAGCTGTACTGCTTCCTCTCTGCTCGCAGCGCGACAGAGACTCTCCATACGTAAAGATAAACTACGTCACAGCTACTGCCATTTCGTCGTTACTATCGATACATTTAAATAAAGTACCCTTGGCTATTACCCAATAATTTAAAATATTTATATTACAATTACAATCAGTTATATAGTTTCAAGAATAAATACAATATTACACCCACTACATATTAAATATAGTTTCTGCAATAGAGCTTACAGATTCTGAAGTACAGCACAAATTATCAATGGATGTTAAAACGGCGAAACATTTTGGATGGTGCGGAAGGTATTTTATCTGCATTTTCGGTGTTACTCTACAATATTACCCTGATAAATTACCACATTGGCGAAACATGTTCGAGTAAGAGGAAATAAAACTATTTTTGCATGTGGCGTACCTGATCTAAAAAAAAGTCGTATTCCATGCTATTAATCAGTCGTTTTCTAAGTTGCAGAGATGGGGGAAGGACCAGAATATTAAACAGAACAATCAATTAATGCAGGGCCTGTGTAATACCGCCGCAGAAGCCGGCACAGATAGGCTTTTAAAATTATCTTTGTAACAAAAGCACAATGTACGGGGAATATTCAATTTTTTCAACAACTTTTGTTTGAGTCTCGCTTGAGAGCACTTATGTTTTAAATCTCACATAAAAAGGACGTGTAATTTTTACTCGTGTGTGAAACATGTAGTAGTAAATGACATGTGAGACAAAAAATGTAAAAAAAAATGCATGCATTAAGAGTTATCACGCAAGAATATTTTCATTTATTACGCCAACGTTCACTCACAGGCATGACTTTTACCTGCAATCATAAGAAGAGGCAGTAATTTCTTCTATCCTGCAAGATATATACTAATCATCAAGATTTAGTGGCTGGACTGTATGATCGGCAACCACAGAAATTTATAGGTAATTTAATAATTTCAGCGTAAATTAATAGTGACTTCTATTAAATATATGCGTGTGTAATAATCGAACAACTGACTTTTTGTTAAGCGCCAAGTTTGCTGCGAAATACGGTTTGTGTGACTTCAGTATTGGTACGTTGCGTTGTATTTTTCTTACATTGCGAGGAAGATTGTTCATGGCATCAATTTAGTTTCGTCAAGAATTCATGCTTTAATTCCAGTATTGCAAGTAGTAATTATCTCTCATTACGTAAATTTCATGCTGATTTATACACTTTGTGTTAGCTGTTGGTCTGGCTCCCAGCACGGTTATTCCAAAATCGACCAACAGACATAACACAAGCTCTGCAGTTTAAAGCCGGGTCGCAGGGGCGAAAACCGAAAAATTTCGAAGAATGCCATATTAGTCATCTTCGGGTAAAGCAGCAAGACATTGAGTAACAATGGGTTACCACAGGGTAACTGAGGTAGACCGCGTCCGCAAAATAGCTAAGGTAGTGGACTTGGTATTAGAGAGGTACAGAGTCAAAAACTCCCGCTGGTTATCCTGACTGAGCTTTCGCGTTGGTTCCCTTAATCATTTGAGCCCTGGGACAGGATGGTTCCATACCATATTCCGGTCGATTTCCTCCACTATTATTGTCTGATCTCAGCTAGTAGTATGTCTCGAGTGCCTACGACATTGACGATAAATTAAACTTTAACTTTCATTCCTGCTACTTCCATGCGTAACAGAATGAATCCGTGAGACCCAGTTTAAAATTTCCACGACCCGAAAACTGTTAAGGCAAGGTAGCAAGGATTCGTTGTGATACTTTCAGACTGGCGACAGGGACGTAAACTGATGCTGCGATTACTTAAATTAATTATGCACGTTCTCATGCTTCAGTAGACTCCTCGAGTGTTCCCTAATCAGAATGTCGTAGTATTGGCAATAATATCGGCTGCGTAATCTGAAAAACCCAGTCTTATCGATAATAGACAGAAATGAAACTCTTCGTGAAGCCGATCTTTGTTCCCGCTTCAGGTTTATCTCCAAGAGACTGTTCAGATGATTGCTAGTAAAGGGGAAATATTAACACAAAATGGTGAGACACGAAAGGAATTCACATGGAGTCCGTACTTTCGAAACATGAAGTAATGACAATAAGAAGGGTTCAAACGTCAATTCCGTCGACTGAAAATCTTTCCGGAATGTCATGTGAGTGATCGGCTTTGTATTCATAGATATCGACAACGTATTTCAGTTTGTGGCGGAGGTACGCTATGACCATTGTCACTTCACACCTTTCCTGTTGCAGTTGCGAGTGGTTCGCTGGTAGAACTACTGCCGGTGAGCCTCTGTGTTGGTTCGAATCTCTCCAGTTTTATGTTCATGGTCTACATGTGCTGAGGATTCTTCCAATGAAACTTAGTCTGGCTTCTGCCTGCCTTGCGATTGTTTTTTTGTGGTCATTATACTCTAAATGGCTTCGTACTGTTCTTCTAGATATTTTGTGGAAATAGCTGTTTCCAGTGACTGTTCTGCAATCGTGGAATTGTACATTAATGTGTCTTTCTGTCTATGTATACGCAATACGTTATATATGTATATGTTAAGTATCATTTGCCACTTCTTGCACCAAATGCCGATCCTCTGCAGGTCTTCCCGCATTTTGCTACTAAGTTCTGGCTTTGCGACTTCTCCGTATACACAAGCATCTTCAGCGAAAGGACAAATGGAACTTCCAAAGTTATTCACTATGTCAGTTATGTAGAGGGTTGTCAGAAACAGTCTGAAAAGCTTGTAAGGATGAACAGTTTTTGATGTTGCTGAGCAACAGTCAAGCAATAATTTTTAAACGAACACACCGCCATTTGACTGTGCTGTTTCGATTTTTTATGTCATTTTAAAGTGATTGAGTTTATGTCATTAAGATATGTTGCAACACATCAAGCTCCAAATTGGCCATAAATGAAGAAAAATATTAGCTCCCCACGAAATGCCAGATGTAGAATCGTTATCTTGTAAAAAAATTAGTAATAATAGCTGAATCACGTCCTATTTTTTAAAAATAGGTTAACTTTGGTACTAGAAAACAGTCAAATGGCGGTGTGTTCATTTACAAAATAATGCTTTTAAGGGTGTTCCAGGATAAGTTGTGCTGAGAAATATCTGTTAAGAAAAAATTCGATACATTGCATCATTTCCAAATCAATTAGCACTGAAGTTAGCCAATCAGACCATTGTGCAGGCAACTTCGAGCGGCCCGCCAGAGACGTGTTCTTCGTTTGGTTTCCTAAAACCGAACAAGAGAGCGATACAATAATTGGACATAACAGTAGCAAGAATCGAACCAGAACCAAAGGCTGAGCAGGCCCGTGGGCTGTCACCTACGCTATGAGAACAACTGTCATTAAGTGTATCAGGTGGGCCATTTTAATTTGCGTGCGCAACGACCTGATTGGTTAACTTAAAAGCTAATTGACTCGGGAAAGGCGCAACGTATCGAGGTTCTTTCTTAACAATTATTTCTCAGCACAACCTACCCTTCAACACCCCTACAAACTTCTCACACTGTTTCTGACCAAGCTGTGTATTCTGAAGAGTAATGCATCTGTAACACTCTCTTGGGGTAATCTCAAAGTTTCTGAAGACTTCTCTCCGTTGAGAATGAACGCCGTGTTTTGTTTACTGGAAACTCTTCTACATCTACATTTATACTCCGCAAGCCACCCAACGTTGTGTGGCGGAGGGCACTTTACGTGCCACTGTCATTACCTCCCTTTTCTGTTCCAGTCGCGTATGGTTCGCGGGAAGAACGACTGTCTGAAAGCCTCCGTGCGCGCTCGAATCTCTCTAATTTTACATTCGTGATCTCCTCGGGAGGTATAAGTAGGGGGAAGCAATATATTCGATACCTCATCCAGAAACGCACCCTCTCGAAACCTTGCGAGCAAGCTACACCGCGATGCAGAACGCCTCTCTTGCAGAGTCTGCCACTAGAGTTTGCTAAACATCTCCGTAACGCTATCACGGTTACCAAATAACCCTGTGACGAAACGCATCGCTCTTCTTTGGATCTTCTCTATCGCCTCCGTCAACCCGATCTGGTACGGATCCCACACTGATGAGCAATACTCAAGTATAGGTCGCACGAGTGTTTCGTAAGCCACCACCTTTGTTGATGGACTACATTTTCTAAGGACTCTCCCAATGAATCTCAACCTGGTACCCGCCTTACCAACAATTAATTTTATATGATCATTCCACTTCAAATCGTTCCGCACGCATACTCCCAGATATTTTACAGAAGTAACTGCTACCAGTGTTTGTTTCGCTATCATATAATCATACAATAAAGGATCCTTCTTTCTATGTATTCGCAATACATTACATTTGTCTATGATAAGGGTCAGTTGCCACTCCCTGCACCAAGTGCCTATCCTCTGCAGATCTTCCTGCATTCCGCTACAATTTTCTAATGCTGCAACTTCTCTGTATACTACAGCATCAACCGCGAAAAGCCGCATGGAACTTCCGACACTATCTACTAGGTCATTTATATATATTGTGAAAAGCAATGGTCCCATAACAGTCCCCTGTGGCACGCCAGAGGTTACTTTAACGTCTGTAGACGTCTCTCCATTGATAACAACATGCTGTGTTCTGTTTGCTAAAAACTCTTCAATCCAGCCACACAGCTGGTCTGTTATTCCGTAGGCTCTTACTTTGTTTATCAGGCGACAGTGCGGAACTGTATCGAACGCCTTCCGGAAGTCAAGGAAAATAGCATCTACCTGGGAGCCTGTATCTAATATTTTCTGGGTCTCATGAACAAATAAAGCGATTTGGCTCTCACACGATCGCTGTTTCTGGAATCCATGTTGTTTCCTTCAGAACAGATTCTGGGTTTCCAAAAACGACATGATACTCGAGCAAAAAACATGTTCTAAAATTCTACAACAGATCGACGTCAGAGATATAAGTCTATAGTTTTGCGCATCTGCTCGACGACCCTTCTTGAAGACTGGGACTACCTGTGCTCTTTTCCAATCATTTGGAATCTTCCGTTCTTCTAGAGACTTTCGGTACACGGCTGTTAGAAGGGGGGCAAGTTCTTTCGCCTACTCTGTGTAGAATCGAAATGGTATCCCGTCCGGTCCAGTGGACTTTCCTCTGTTGAGTGATTCCAATTGCTTTTCTATTCCTTGGACACGTATTTCGATGTCATCCATTTTTTTGTTTGTGCGAGGATTTAGAGAAGGAACTGCAGTGCGGTCTTCCTCTGTGAAACAGCTTTGGAAAAAGGTGTTTAGTATTTCAGCTTTACGCGTGTCATCCTCTGTTTCAATGCCATCATCATCCCGGAGTGTCTGGATATGTTGTTTCGAGCCACTTACTGATTTAACGTAAGACCAGAACTTCCTAGGATTTTCTGTCAAGTCGGTACATAGAATTTTACTTTCGAATTCACTCAACGCTTCACGCAAAGCCCTCCTTACGCTAACTTTGACATCGTTTAGCTTCTGTTAGTCTGAGAGGTTTTGGCTGCGTTTAAACTTTGCTTTCGCAGTAGTTTCCTAACTTTGTTGTTGAACCACGGTGAATTTTTACCGTCCCTCGCAGTTTTACTCGGCACGTACCTGTCTAAAAAGCATTTTACGATTGCCTTGAACTTTTTCCATAAACACTCAACATTGTCAGTGTCGGAACAGAAATTTTCGTTTTGATCTGTTAGGTAGTCTGAAATCTGCCTTCTATTACTCTTGCTAAACAGATAAACCTTCCTCCCTTTTTTTATATTCCTATTAACTTCCACATTCAGGGATGCTGCAACGGCCTTATGATCACTGATTCCCTGTTCTGCACTTACAGAGTCGAAAAGTTCGGGTCTGTTTGTTATCAGTAGGTACAAGATGTTATCTCCACGAGTCGGTTCTCTGTTTAATTGCTCGAGGTAATTTTCGGATAGTGCACTCAGTATAATGTCACTCGATGCTCTGTCCCTACCACCCGTCCTAAACATCTGAGTGTCCCAGTCTATATCTGGTAAATTGAAATCGCCACCTAAGACTATAATATGCTGGGAAAATTTATGTGAAATGTATTCCAAATTTTCTCTCAGTTGTTCTGCCACTAATGCTGCTGAGTCGGGAGGTCGGTAAAAGGAGCCAATTATTAACCTAGCTCGGTTGTTGAGTGTAACCTCCACCCATAATAATTCACAGGAAGTATCCACTTCTACTTCACTACAGGATAAACTACTACTAACAGCGACAAACACGACACCACCGGTTGCAAGCAATCTATCATTTCTAAACACTGTCTGTGCCTTTGTAAAAATTTCGGCTGAATTTATCTCTGGCTTCAGCCAGCTTTCTGTACCTATAACGATTTCAGCTTCGGTGCTTTCTATCAGCGCTTGAAGTTCCGGTACTTTACCAATGCAGCTTCGACAGTTCGCAATTACAATACCGATTGCTGCTTGGTCCCCGCATGTCCTGACTTTGCCCCGCACCCTTTGAGGCTGTTGCCCTTTCTGTACTTGCCCGAGGCCACCTAACCTAAAAAACCGCCCAGTCCACGCCACACAACCCCTGCTACCCGTGTAGCTGCTTGCTGCGTGTAGTGGACTCCTGACCTATCCAGCGGAACCCGAAACCCCACCACCCTATGGCGCAAGTAGAGGAATCTGCAGCCCACACGGTCGCAGAACCGTCTCAGCCTCTGATTCAGACCCTCCACTCGGCTCTGTACCAAAGGTCCGCAGTCAGTCCTGTCAACGATGCTGCAGATGGTGAGCTCTGCTTTCATCCCGCTAGCGAGACTTGCAGTCTTCACCAAATCAGATAGCCGCCGGAAGCCAGAGTGGATTTCCTCCGATCCATAGCGACACACATCATTGGTGCCGACATGAGCGACCACCTGCAGATGGGTGCACCCTGTACCCTTCATGGCATCCGGAAGGACCCTTTCCACATATGGAATGACTCCCCCTGGTATGCACACGGAGTACACATTGGTTTTCTTCCCCTCTCTTGCTGCCATATCCCTAAGGGGTCTCATTACGCGCCTGACGTTGGAGCTCCCAACTACCAGTAAGCCCAACCTCTGCGATCGCCCGGATCTTGCAGACTGAGGGGCAACCTCTGGAACAGGACAAGCACCCATGTCCGGCCGAAGATCAGTATCAGCCTGAGACAGAGCCTGAAACCGGTTCGTCAGACAAACTGGAGAGGCCTTCCGTTCAGCCCTCCGGAATGTCTTTCGCCCCCTGACACACCTCGAGACGACCTCCCACTCTACCACAGGTGACGGATCAGCCTCAATGTGGGCAGTATCCTGGGCAGCCACAGTCGTAGGCCGATCGGGGGATGCGTGGGACGAGCTGGCCGTCCCCGACAAACCCCCATCCGGACCCCCACAGTGATGCCCATTGGCAACGGCCTCAAGCTGTGTGACCGAAGCCAACACTGCCTGAAGCTGGGAGCGAAGGGATGCCAACTCAGCCTGCATCCGAACACAGCAGTTGCAGTCCCTATCCATGCTAAAAACTGTTGTGCAAAGAACGTCTGAACTAATCTACAGAGAGCACAAACAAATCGACACAAAATTTAAACGGTTATTAAAATACAAGATTGCCTAGTAAATGCAGTAATGCTGCTACTTGCGCACTGCTGACATACTGCTCGCCGGCGGAAGGAGACTACGCGATTTTACACTATTCAGGTACTAAAACGCGATGCTACAACTCTAAAATACTATAATACGCCCGAAATTTATGAATTAAACAATGCAAGTACCAAAAACACGCAAATAAATTAAGAATTAAACTATGTAACAAATAAGTGAGCTAGGAATATACGACTTTCTGCTGGCAGCTGCTTATCCAACGGCGGCAGGGAGCACACTGCAACGGAGTGAACGCTGGTATGAAACTTCCTGGCAAATTAAAACTGTGTACCGGATATGGATTCGAACTTCAGTTTCATTGTCAAGTACTCTACCGACTGAGCTACCCGAACAAGAAGCTTCACATCAGCGCACACTCCATTGCAGAGTGAAAAATTCCTTCTGGAAACATTCCCCAGGATGTGGCTAAGCCATGTCTCCGCAATATCCTTTCTTCCGGGAGGGTTAGACGTGCAAGTTTTGCAGAAGAATTTGTATGAAGTTTGAAGAGTAGAAGGCGAAATATTGGCGGAAGTAAAACCGTGAGGATGGATCGTGAGTCATGGTTGGGTAGGTCAGTCGGTAGATGGTTCAAATGGCTCTGAGCGCTATAGGACTTAACTTCTGAGGTCATCAGTGCCCTAGAACTTAGAACTACTTAAACCTAACTAACCTAAGGCCACCACACATATGCTCGAGGTAGGATTCGAACCTGCGACCGTAGCGGTCGCGCGGTTCCAGACTGTAGCGCCTAGAACCGCTCGGCCACTCCGGCCGGCTGTCGGTAGAACACTAGCCCGCGAAAGGCAAAGGTCCCGGTTTCGAGTCCCGGTCCGCAATACAGTTTTTATTTGGCAGGAAGTTTCATCTCTTCAATCCGATCACACGGTTGTTCTAATACTCCGTACTTTCGTAGTTTGTTCATTAGGCGGCAGTGCAGAACTGCATCGAACTCCTTACGAAAATCAAGGAGCACGGTATCCAGGTCGCCTACGATCTACCGTCTTCTGTGTGTTGTGGACGAACAGAGCGAGCTGGGTTTCACACGATCGTTGTTTTCGGAACTCAGTTTGGTTCCTACAACTCAGATTTTAGGTCTACAGAAATATCTTAATACGCCAGCATGAAACATGTTCCAAAATTCTACAACAGACCGACATCAGAGATATGAGCGTATAGTTTCGTGCGTCTGCGTCGAAGACCTTTCTTGAAACCGGGAATGACCTTTGTTTTTTGCCAATCGTCAGAAACTACTCACTCCTGGAGAGACCCACGGTACACTGCTGCTACAAAAGTGGCAAGTAGTTTTTGCTTACTCTGTGTGTAATTCAACTGGTATCCCGTCAGATGGAGTGGTATTTCCTCCGTTGAGCGATTTCAGTTGATTTTCTAACCCACCGTCATTTATTTCGATATCTGTCATTTTTGTGTTCACGCGGGGATCTTTCTTTGTGATACAGTTTTGGAAAGAGTATGAAACGTCCCCTTTTTGAACAATTATACACGACTGTCCTTAACCTGACACACAATATTTTTAGCGCAACGCAATCTGACTTTCAATAATCTCTACAAGAGAATGGCCCTGACTAACATTAACCTGTACTTTTCACAAATCACTTACCTCACAAAAATCTTGGTTACTCCCACTACTGCAATACAGCGAGCGCCACTACTGCCAGCTAAATAAAAGATTCAAACTACGGAAGGCACTAACTACTGATAGGGATAGTTAGCAAATGAAAGATATTAATAGAGAACAAACAATGTATTTACCTTGATATCATCATATATATATATATATATAGAGAGAGAGAGCAGTTCATGACAAATTTCAAAACTCCGCCATCTCTCTCCCCACATCCACCACTGCTGGCGGCTCACCTCCAACTGCGCAACGCTACGCGCTGTTCACAGCCAGCTGCCTAACACTACAATGGTTGAGTATTACAACAATGCAAAGCAGCCACAGACTGCACACAGCACAGTCAGTGATTTTTTTTATACAGAGGTGGCATTACCAATAAAAAAACCTAAACAGCCTACTTACAAGAGACGTTTGGTATGTTTAGCATTTCGACCTTTTCTGTGTCATCCTCCGTTACTATACAATTATGGTCACAGAGTGTCTAGACGTATGTGTTCGATCCATTTATTAATTTGGGCTAAGACCAAACCTTGGTAGAATTTTTTGTCTAGTCGGTAGATAGAGTTTTACTTTCGAATTCGTTGAACGTGTCGCGGATGGTTGTCCTTAGGCTGCTTTGATTCGTTTAGTTTTTGTTTGTATGTGAAGCTATCGCTACCTCTTAATTTTTGCAATGAAGTTCCCTTTGCTTTTTTAGCAGCTTTATAACATGGCTGTCGAACCAAGGCGGGGCTTTTCCCTGCCTCACAACTTTGCTCGGCACGTATCTATCTAAAGCGTATTATACAATGCTCTTGAACTTTGTCGACTGGTATGGCCGATAACTCAGTGCTCTTGTTAATTATTTCTGAGGGACAGAACGATGGTTGGAATTTAACGCCCCGTCCACAACAAGATCATTAGAGGTGGAGCACAAGCTCAGAATGAAGAAGGATGACAAACGAAATCGAGCCGACATTAGCCTTATGCGCTGTAAGGACGTCATGGAAATCCAAAATTTGGATGGCCAGACGAGGACTTGAACCAACATCCTTCCGAATTCGAATCCAATGTCTGAAGATGCTGTTATATTTCTAATAAATAAGAAATCAAATAGTTTCCCGAAAACTAGTTACCCTTAAGAGCATTGCAAATACACTCCCGGAAAGAAGTGCAGTACCCTCAAAGCTGGTGTTCAGCGGCGCCAGCGTATAACATGTGTGCATTCTAAGAGGTTGCAGTGTTAATGATTCATTTGTCATGGTCATTTGGTGATCAGGGCTCTCAGGAGACCTGTATGGGCATCCTATGTGTTTGACTTTGAAAGCAGTAACTGTGCTGAGTTTTTCAAATCATGTTTCAAAAATAATTTTTTATTGATGAAAAGCCCGCAACTCGTGGTCTCGCGGTATAGTTCGTGCTTCCCGAACACGGAGTCCCGGGTTCGATTCTCAGCGGGGTCAGGGATTTTCACCTGCTCCGAAACGACTGGGTGTTGTGTCGTCTTCATCATCATAATTCATCCCCATTACGATTGGAGGAAGACAACGGCAAACCACCTCCATTAGTGCCTTGCCTCGTACGGCGGTGAGGGTCTCCCGCATCATTCCCCTACGCTCAGTCAAGCAGCATGGGTCTTCATTTCCATTTCCATTGATGAAAAACACCCTATCCTGAATGATATTACATGTAGATATATTAAAACAGCTTTAAAACTCAAAACAGTGAGTTACGAAATTTTGAAAATCACCAATGATAAAATGCCGAGCATACTTGTGCAGTAGCCGGCCGAAGTGGCCGTGCGGTTAAAGGCGCTGCAGTCTGGAACCGCAAGACCGCTACTGTCGCAGGTTCGAATCCTGCCTCGGGCCTGGATGTTTGTGATGTCCTTAGGTTAGTTAGGTTTAACTAGTTCTAAGTTCTAGGGGACTAATGACCTCAGCAGTTGAGTCCCATAGTGCTCAGAGCCATTTGAACCATTTGAACTTGTGCACTGGACTATGACTAAAATATCCTGAAACTTGAAGTCTCTTTTATTTTCCTGTAGCTATGAAAAGTAACTATGTATTTCTCATCGGTTACCTATGAACATAAGTCTTGGAGGAGCCGGCTGGAGCACAGTGGATGTATTTATCTTGTACCACTGGCGAACAGTTGTCACCTGACGAACTATCGTCACTTTTAGTCTCTAATGAAGTAACGTAACATTCGTCTTCACTTGCTGCACCGCTAAATTCAAAGTCAAACTCAGATAACTGTAGTCATCCCTTTTTGAAAGCATTTCCTAAATAGCAATACAGGATAAGGACTGAAAGCACAGTTTTTGATATCAAGGATCCAAAGCTGCATACAGTAAAGACGATATGTAGTGGAAACTACCTCAGCAAAAACACAACCAGGCAACACACATAGGGCCAAACGCTCTCTAGCGGCCGAGCAATTAACTATCTGTGCCGAAAGGTATATAATCGGGGTTTTATTTTGTCGCAGGTCTGTTCTTAAGTTTTCGACTATACTTGGGATTTTAAGTTTCTGCCAAAATAATAAAAACCATAATCAGCAGCCGTGAGGTTTGAGGCGTCCTGTCCCGGACTGCGCGACCCCTCCCGCCAGAGGTTCGAGTCCTCCCTCGGGCATGGGTGTGTGTGTTGTTCTTATCACAGGTTAGTTTAAGTAGTGTGTAAGTCTAGGGACTGATGACCTAAGCAGTTTGGTCCCTTAGGAATTGACACACATCTGAACATTCCATAATCAGCACATAAATCTCGTACGCCAGGTTTCACACAAAGGAAAATTCCGAAGTCGGGTATCTCGTGTACGAGATTCATGTACTGATTTGAACGCCTAGAGTCGCGTATTTTACTGTTCGTGTAGTTTCTGCATGATCTGTCATTGACTGTATCAATACCCGTTCGTACTGTGATATATTGTGAAGTTTCGAACATTAGTACTGTTATCGTGAATTGTAGGCTTGAACTTAATTGTACTCTCTTAAAATTTTTGAGAATAGTAAGCGTATCCTCGTTCAAAACAATCGTTCTCTAATTTCATTATACTCGTATAATTACGTGAGAAACAGGTTATTTTTAGAATTTTAGGATGCTTAGAGAACTTTATCTTCGTAAGTTACTAGACCGAGCGTTTAGATGCGTTACTTATTTCGTAGCAAATCAGGGTTTGTGGTTCACAGTTGCTGACGAATAATACCACACCCCTGAATTTCATTGTATATCAACGCCAATAAATGTTCATTTTTGAGAATTTTCGGAGACTAGCAGGAGCTGAGCTAGTGAATCACTGTCCCACGTGTAGGCTACCATTAATGCCACAACACTAACTGCTATGTTTGGAGTGGTGTGGTGCCATTATCGTGAAGCATGTTCTATGGGTGAATGTCTTCGCACTGTGTTTGGCGATGAACCGCAGTTTTCGATAGCACCGTATGACCATCGTCGACAAGTATTGCAGCGGCTTAGAAACAAATCCAAATCTTCCAGTGTTTTGGTGAGGAACAGTGATGTTACTCCTGGCGTCACGGTTGTTGGGAGCCATCGGGTATTACTTCAGATCAAAGCTGATAGTGACTGAGGAACCTTTAATGGTACAATACAACGTCACAGACGTTCTGGGTTACCGTGTGTTGCCTGTCATGCCACACTGCCGTGGTGCCATTTGTCACAAGGGCACTGCTCGTCCACAGATGGCTTGAGTCTCTATGAACTGTGTGCGTGATGTTGAGGTACTCCTGTTGTTAGTAAGATCCCAAAATCTGTTCCCAACAGAGCATATGTGGTGAAAGGTATGTGCTGAGATTCGATCAGGATAGAGCCAGTGAAAAATGTCGATAGTTCCCAACCGCAAGGTTGGACGAGTAGTACATCTTCGAGTAGTAAGATCTTTGACAGCTAACAGAGCCAGGTGCACGCGGTAAAAGTTTGAGTAGTGGTGAGGAGATGCGCAAAGACAGCAGACGTGTTTCGAGTCGGAGCTAGATGCCTGCAGGAGGCAGCCGGGTCGTGACAGCATCAAAGTAAGAATTGGCGCTACGCACATAAGCTATATATTGAGCGAAACTCGGCACATACCTGGGGAAACTAGAAAGAATAATTAATAAAATAGGTTTTCTTTGGTTAAATAATGTCTAAAAGCTAGATAGGAATCCCATTGTTGATGCAATAAGCGTTTTGTGAAACTTTCTCGTAAATCCATGCTATAGAAGTTCTTTTTTTAGTTTTTCACATGTGCCTTAAAAGTTTGAACATAAAATATTTTTTAGATATAATTAGTTTCATCTCACACCTTATGTCGTTCTCCGCATCCTGTGCTTGCATTGAACCAAAAGGTACATTAAAGTAAAGTTCCCACGAGTAAAGCTAATAATTTCATTTATCAGAGTAAAATAATCTATATGCCATTGCACAGTTGGCAAATTATTCAGATCAGGACAGAATTTTTATTAAGTAACAAACAGGGCCAAAATGAGTAAAGTTATCTAGAATGACAATTTTATGCCATTGCACTACGGCTGAGTTGAATATATGTTTTATTATCGGCTAAACGGGAAGGAGTGCAGGAGCTAAGTCCACAGACGCAGTCAGATGCAGGTTGGTGACTTTCATGTATTTTTACCACTAAACTTTCATGCAGTCAGATGTGTATTTTGAGTATTAATTTTCCAACAATATTTTCATGCAGTCAGATAAAGTTCAGTTCAGTTAAATACGCAGTCAGATGCAAGTTTTATTAAAGACTAAAGCAGTCACATGCAGTTCAGTCTAGTTTAAATAGAGAATTTTTATTAACAACACTTTAAGTGGTACCAGCAGGGACACCCCGACCTGGTTTCAGTACCCAGGAAGTCAAGGACCAGTTTCAACGGATGTGGCCCAGCTTGGCTCAGGAGAGGGTACGACGGCCTTATGACAGTCGTCCCAGCCGAATCAGTGTTTGCATCCAGGCCAGATGGGATGCGACAGGATACTGGTAAGTGTGCTCGTACTGCGAACTTCTTCAGAAAACTTGCTCATCGTTGGCAGTAATGTATCCAAGTGGTTGGTGATTATGTGGAAGAGTGAATATTGGTAATTAAAGATCACATTCTAAGGATTATTTCTGCTTTTGATTTATTAAAATATTTTATTAAAATATTCCCATCCAAACCAATTTAACGAAGGTGGAGGCATTACTTTTCATTCAACCCTCGTAAATTTGACTACATTTTGTAATCACTGAAATAACATCACATACCCTCTCAACTCGTAAAGTTTCGTTTCGTTGCGTCCTCCCCTTCTAGATACTTCATTTTTTGTCAAGTTTAGACAACAATATTATATAGGAAACACTTTGCTGATGTTCTGAAGAATGTTAGTGATTTGATCACGAACTGGCCCTCGGGCTCTTTGGCCGTCAGGTGAGAAGTGAATCTTGAAACCGCTAATAAAACAACGCGTGACTTAAATAAATTTTACCATTAGAAAAACACAATATACATGAAATAATGGGATTCAGAGTGTTTGCAAACGAAAGTCTTTCCTTTTTTATGGTACATAGAAATCGTTACATTCAACATAAAATGTACGATAAAGTTTTATTTATAAATCGTTACAATTTAACAACAAAGAAAAATAAACTAGAATTTATTGTTTCAATCGAACGTTTGTATAACTTGAGAGTAATGTAATAGAGATGATAAAGCAAACTGTGTTTGGTGCTATTTCAGTCCATCCACGTTCGCTTTTTAGAGAACTGGTGATTCTCAAAATACACTCTTGATCGATTATTGCTTCAACTGCGCCATTAACGTAAAAAATGATTGCACTGTAAGCACTGGTAATTCCTTACTGTTGTACTTCTCACGTGTTTATCTTCGGCCAGTGTGATGTCGGTATTGGCCTTTCGCACATGTGCAGTTGGGATAGGTCCTGGGCTAAGCAACTGTTGACAATATTCTGCGAGCTGCGATGTTTATAGCAGTTGGTTCACTTGCTTCCAAGAATACGGACCACAATCCTTTCCGTTCTATGTAAGGGTTGGGAATTATTTTGTTTTCCTGTTTTATAAGCAGCACTATAAAGAGTAAATATGCGCGGCGCACAGTGAGTGTGGAAGATGGGCAGAACGTAGCGGCGAGGTCAGACTGAGGAAGAACTGCCTGGCGAACGCAGTGCGCTCTGCGAGGCCTGGCTGACACTGGTGTTTGGATATTAAGAATTTCGTAACCACGATCCAGTGACTGACTAATTGCGGAATATCTATGTCTTTCTTGGAAATCTGTACACGAGTGATTCCTTCTGGACTGTCTTGAGCAGCAGTTTTAATAGCGAAGTGTTATAATTTAGTTCTCTAATATAAGGCTACTAATATTTTTCTAAGGCATCGGCATTTGAAAAAAAGCGTTCTGAGTGAATTCGTTTTTGTTTAGGAATCCCAGTCACTGTAAATGTAACGAATATAAAATTATCGGATTTCCGGCGGGGTGATTTACCCACTTGCGTAACATTTCTACGAAGCCACACGGCTAGAAACCTGAGAACATTACATTAATTCAACTCAGTCGGAAAGACAACGACATCGTATCAGTGAAAATACGTTTATCAGTGTTTCGAACTCTAGCTGGTGGAAATGTGAATTTCGCAATACTATTTACTAGCAGCCGTCTTTCAAGACGGCACGTGGCTTTGGCTTGCTATTTAACTCAGCGATATTTTCGGTTTGCTAGTGCACTTGAGATAGTTCTCTGACAAATATGAAAGCTATCAGCATTGTCTACTAGGAAAGCAGTTGGCAAAGTTCCCCATGAAGAAATCTGTCAACTGAAGTTTATAAAAGCATTAAATTCCGAAATTGTGCTATTAAGTTAGAAATGAAAAAGTATCTGATAACAGAGTAACATATTTAGAGATTCAAAAAGTGTGATACATTGTTTTTTTCTTTTTTCAGTTATTAATGAATACGCAGAAATTGATGTCAGTAAGTTAAGCGAAAAATGACGTTGCACAATATTGTGTTATTCCATATTATGAACGGAGGAATGAGACATACACCCGTCTTGGCGAGTACGCAAAAGGAGTAAATAGAATTATTACGTAACTTTATGTTTCCTTTATTTCGCTGTAATTATTAGACAGATGTTAGTGTGTCTTCACACAAACAGTCTCTATTTCCACTTACCAGTGATCATTATATGTCTAACACAATCAGCCTCTATTGCCATTCACCAAGACCAGTTACAGATAACTGAGATAATTCGGATAAAGTCTACTTTACATGTCAACTGCCCGCACATATTCTGAAACTGATTTATCTGCAAACACTTCATTTCCATACTTATTATTCACACACAGATGCTGGTGAGGAAACGATAAAATACGTCGATATTTATGTAGAGGTAGTAAGACTATTTGTTGATTTCATCATATGAATGGTTAACGGTCAAATTAGGTTTCAATTTTTAACACGAAATGCAGAAAGTAAGCAGATTCGAAATACTACTCGTAATGACTTTTAGGGAATGCTCAGTAAAGAAATCTTGCCTTCATTCTTAATTCCCATCGACGAAGTACTCGAAAGCTATTTTACGTGATTGGGAAGAAACTCCGTAAGTTATTACGCTCTTAAACGCATGTGAAATCCGAGACTTGCGGCAGACGTTGTAAGAGGATTTCGTATACATGTTTCACAGTCATCTCATCGAGAACTGCTATTGACATTTCAAGTACACTGTTAAGTTCGCAAGACAAATGAAATCTAAATTTTCAAATGCTATCGATTAGAGATAACCTCACAGAACGCCAAAGATAACGTGGTGACAAACATTCTGCAATTCCCGTTGCAGCTCGTTGGGGAAAATCAAGCCACACAATTGTAAAGGGTAATCGATACCGATTAATAGTAATTTTTGTACTGAAAAAAACCCATGTTAAATAACATTTCGCGCGGGATTAGCCGAGCGGTCTGATGCGCTGCAGTCATGGACTGTGCGGCTGGTCCCGGCGGAGGTTCGAGTCCTCCCTCGGGCATGGGTGTATGTATTTCTCCTTCAGATAATTTAGATTAACTAGTGTGTAAGCTTAGGGACTGATGACCTAAGCAGTTAAGTCCCATAAGATTTCACACACATTTGAACATTTTTTTGAATAACATTTCATCCGTGTCATTCGTAAGTTGTAGGTGGCGAACGTAAGTATCACAAGCGGTGGATAAGAGGGATGGAACATGATGACAAACTAATATTGTAGTTCGTATGTTGTTCAGAAATAAGATGCAATCTTCCTTCGGACATGCGTACATGCACGTCCGAAGGAACATTGAACCACATTTCTGCAGAACACAGGCACTGCAGTATCGTATTTGTCCGCCGACATCGGGTAAGCGACTCTCAATTAAAATGTCTTCTCGGTACGGGAATACACATACTGGATGTACGAATGCAGGTTGTAGACATGTGGTTGACGTCATATGGAAGTTCGGGTGTGGCCGTGATGCGTGCTCGGATAGCCTAATAGTAAGGCGACGTCTCGCGATAGGCGGGAAATCCGGGTTCGACGTCCGGTTAGGCACAGATTTTCATTGTAGTCATTCCATTGTACAGCTGCTGGTTGTCCACATTCACAACTGCGAATACATTTCGTATAAACTATAAACTTTGCATATCAGAGTACGGTAGGACTGAATATATCCTCGAGACGCCTGCTAGAAGAATAGGAGCCTATTGGGGAGCCTTAGGCTGTTGGTAATGACTGAAACGTCGAAACCAGGATAGCCAAAAAATAAAAATTGTGTGATCATTGACTGACATAGACTCAGTACGAACGAGATCACGGGCGCTTTGCGCCAATAATATGGCAAATACAATGACAAATGCAACCTGATGACGATAGGACAAACAGGTCGTCCAATTTAAGAAAGCGGCTGTTTAACAAAAGAAACAGCGTAAGTTCTGTCTGCTCTGCCTCCAACTGCCAGGATAAAATATTAACTAGACAAATGTCTGGAAACCTGGCAGAAAATCCAAAGAGATTCTGGTCGTATGTGAAGTACGTTAGCGGCAAGAAACAATCAATGCCTTCTCTGCACAATAGTAATGGAGATACTATCGAAGACAGTGCTGCCAAAGCAGAGTTACTAAACACAGCCTGCCGAAATGCCTTCACAAAAGAAGACGAAGTATATATTCCAGAATTCGAATCGAGAACAGCTGCCAACATGAGTAAAGTAGAAGTAAATATCCTCGGAGTAGTGAAACAACATAAATCACTTAATAAAAACGTGTCTTCTGGTCCAGACTGTATACCAATTAGCTTCCTTTCGGAGTAAGCTGATGCATTAGCTCCATACTTAATCATATACAACCATTCGCTCGAGGAAAGATCCGTATCCAAAGACTGAAAAGTTGCACAGGTCACACCAATATTCAAGAAAGATAGTAGGAGTAACCCACTAAATTACAGGCCCATATCGTTAACGTTGATATGCAGCAGGATTTTAGAACATATATTGTGTTCGAACATAATGAATTACCTCGAAGAAAACGTCTATGGACACATAGTCAACATGGGTTTAGAAAACATCGTTCTTGTGAAACACAACTAGCTCTTTATTCACATGACGTGCTGAGTGCTATTGACAAGGGATTTCAGATCGATTCCGTATTTTTGGATTTCCGGAAGGCTTTTGACGCTGTACCACACAAACGGCTCGTAGTGAAATTGCGTGCTTATGGAATATCGTCTCAGTTATGTGACTGGATCTGCGATTTCCTGTCAGAGAGGTCACAGTTCGTAGTAATTGACGGAAAGTCATCGAGTAAAACAGAATTGATTTCTGGCGTTCCCCAAGGTAGTGTTATAGGCCCTTTGCTGTTCCTTATCTATATAAACGATTTGGGAGACAATCTGAGCAGCCGTCTTTGGTTGTTTGCAGATGATGCTGTCGTTTATCGACTAACAAAGTCATCAGAAGATCAGAACAAACTGCAAATCGATTTAGAAGAAATATCGGAATGGTACGAAAAGTGGCAGTTGACCTTAAATAACGAAAAGTGTGAAGTCATCCACATGAGTGCCAAAAGGAACTCGTTAAACTTTGATTAGACGGTAGATCAGTCTAATCTAAAAGCCGTAGATTCTACTAAATACCTAGGTATTACAATTACGAACAACTTAAATTGGAAGGAACACACCTAAAATGTTGTTGTGAAGGCTAACAAAGACTGTGTTTTATTGCCAGGACACTTAGAAAATGTAACAGACCTACTAAGGAGACTGCCTACACTACGCTTCTCCGTCCTCTTTTAGAATACTGCTGCGCGGTGTGGGATCCTTACGAGATTTGATTGACGGGGTACATCGAAAAAGTTCAAAGAAAGGCAGCACGTTTTTTATTATCGCGAAACATGGGAGAGAGTGTCACAGAAATGATAGAGGATTTGGGATAGACATCATTAAAAGAAATGCGTTTTTCGTTGCGACGGAATCTTCTCACGAAATTCCGAATGCGAAAATATTTTGTTGACACCGACCTACATAGGGAGGAACGATCACCAAGATAAAATAAGGGAAATCAGAGCTCGTACGGAAAGATATAGGTGTTCATTCTTTCCGCGTGCTGTACGAGACTGGAATAACAGAGAGTTGTGAAGGTGGTTCGATGAACCCTCTGCCAGGCACTTAAAAATGTGATTTGCAGAGTATCCATGTACATGTAGATGTAGATGTTATCGATGGAATGAAACTTCGGTTGTACACTGTGCCACAAATCAAAAATAGAACAGTAGACAATATTGACGAAGATGATACAACACACATTTGACTTTAAATACACACCCGTTAGTTTTCACGCAATAAACTTATTTTGCAACAGAGAGTCGGAGTCGGGCCTTGTGATAAACCTTTTGCATTTCTTTTATTTTTTCGTCTTCTTTAAAGCCAAAGAGAATAGATGAAGCGATAGCCCATCATAGAGCCTATGCCTAGCGTCAGGTATTTTTGATTTTCAGTTGTTAAAAAACAGAGGATTATTTCTTGCACCAGTAAGAGGAAGGAAGGATTCGCGCTCAGCTAGTGAACGAGTGAGAAGCACGCCATTTTAAGCGAGTAATTGTAGACCGCCATTTTGGGGTCGCTATGAATAAGTGAGGAGTATGTATTTCATATGTGCACCGTTTACAAAAATACAGTATTGTTTTATTAACAGAAAGGTCGTGTGAGTTGTTATTTCAAATAGTACGATATTGACAAGAACTGAAGCCCACCTGTGTACTTTGGAAAATTACGAAGATCCGATAAGCTCAATGGGAACACGATCAAGACTTCGAAGGTGAACACGGCGACCAAACGCAGTATTATAAAGAAGGATAAGCACAAATCTACAGCGGAGAAAGAAACTAATTCCCCCTGCAAAATAATATGAACTAGTACGAACTTATTTCCAGGCATAGCTCAGCTTATTGTGCTTGCAATTCATGCCGAAAAATTAATCTCATTAATTCAATACATTTTAAAAAGCCACGCATTTCAACATTTCATTATCATCCATTATTTCATTATATTATAGAATGTTGCTATAGCGATAAGGCACCTGGCAAACGAAGTATTGCTGAATCGTATGCCGGTTGGACAAAGGATTTTTTTTTTCATTGAATTCAATGAATTGTGAATGAAGCCCGACCAACAGGCATTACATGCATTTATCAAAAATGAGAGTGCATTGAGAATGTCTAGTTTCTAGCTGAAATCTAGATCTGCTAATAAAATTTGAAAAGGACGACTGATAGCTGAAATCTATTATTTACAAGACAAATGGATACTAATGTTGAAAGAAACACTGCCTATTAATGTTGTAACATAACATTGATGGATTTTAGTATTTGTATTGCCTCATATGAACACACTGTTGCATTTAATACTCTGTTGCTCCATCACGCGCCTTAATCACTGCTTGGCATCGTGAAGGCATTGAAAGAATGAACTTTTTAATCACTGCTTGGCATCGTGAAGGCATTGAAAGAATGAACTTTTTAATGTACTCCTCACTCAGTTCATGAAACTACACACGCATAAGGGTCTCCAACAGCTCCCGTTTATTCCGTGGCTTCGTTTTGGTGATAGTATTTCCCATAACATTCCAACAGTTCTCAATGGGATTGAGACCAGGGCTGTTTCCAGGCCACTCTAATACTCAAACGCCATTTTGTCGAAGGAAGGATTTTACCTGAAATGTAGAAGTATGTGATAATTTACCAAGAAAGTAATCTGATTCGTGTTTGATACAAATATTGGTCATAGGACTCACCTTCAAAGCTCTATGGCAAGGAGCGGAGTCATCCTGAAAAATGAAATTGGAAACATCTACAATCCTGTCTCTAATGGTTGGCATAAGCTTCCTGTCAAGGATGCTTATGTAGGCATCTGCGTTGACAGTGCCATTGATGACGTCCAGACGACCTACTCCGTGACTGGAAATGCACCCCCAGACCATCTGTCCTTGTGGCTGTTTGACTGTATATGTTTTGCATGATGGCAAATTTATTCACCTTTTCTTCGACGCACTAACACTTTTCCATCTGAGCCATGCAGATTAAATTTGGACTCGTGTGTTCCACTTATCTGGTGTCCATGTCGCATGTGCCTTTGCCCATTGCAGTCGCTGTTGTAGCATTATCTTGGTCAATAAAGGCTTACTTCTAGGACGACGGGCTGAGAGTCCAGCCTTACAGTTCTACTGGTTATTGAGATGTCGCACATTTCTTCCCAGTCTCGCTTTAGTTCAGTTGATGACAGGCGACGATCGTTGAGCGAAAGCCTTTTCAATACCCTGTCCTGTTCGGGAGAAGACGCTCTTTTCTGACTGTTGTGGCGTAGTAAGACAACCAGGCCACTTGGAAGTAGCCGAAAGGCACGCGTTAACTCACGCAGGCTAGTAGATAGGTCTGAAACAGGATACGTAATGAATGCTATAAAGAAAAGTACGTAGCTTCTGGAATACTTAACTTTAATCCATCATTTGTAAACATCGTTCTTGATGAGACATGCTTCATACGATAACTATCAATTGCTATGGCGCCTTGCTAGGTCGTAGCCATTGACTTAGCTGAAGGCTATTCTAACTATC
This sequence comes from Schistocerca nitens, assembly GCF_023898315.1. Lineage (NCBI taxonomy): Eukaryota > Metazoa > Arthropoda > Insecta > Orthoptera > Acrididae > Schistocerca > Schistocerca nitens. The sequence continues at coordinate 802,033,371 of NC_064617.1, read as the reverse complement.
TGCTCTGCAAATGAGCGAGGCTTCGTCAGTGTGCATCGCTAGCTAAGTCGTCCGTACAACTCGGGCGAGTGCTAGTCCGTCTCTCGAGACCTGCCGTGTGGTGGCGCTCGGTCTGCGATCAATGACAGTGGCGACACGCGGGTCCGACATGTACTAATGGACTGCGGCCGATTTAAAGCTACCACCTAGCAAGTGTGGTGTCTGGCGGTGACACCACACTGACCTCTTCCTTTCTCACGATCAACATTTCCTTCTTTCCTGTATTTATTCAGTAACCTCGAAACCGTAGATTAAATCCTGTCTTAGAGGCTATCTCTCTGTTGCTGAGACCAACAGACGAATAAGCAAGTATAGCAGCTTTCTTTTCTGGCGTTAATTCAACTGACCTGCCCATCTTCTAACTGCAAAGTCTCAACTCAAATTCGGAGTATACAGTAAACACTGGTTTCATTTTAAAACCAAAGGACAACAACAAAGAGTTGTCTATTGTTGGAAAACATGGGTGAAGAAGTCTGATTATTAAGGCGAGAATTTGTCAACAAAGTTTAGCAACAATGGGACTGGTATAACTTGAAGCAAACTGCTGCAAAAGACAAAAAGATGAAGTAATTCATGGTGTTGCAATAAATATTTCCACCACTGTATATGCAACAATTCAAACGTAGATATGTCTGAAATAAATTTGAAACATAATTCATTTTCACGCACTATAAGCTGCTTAGCTTTCTCAGAGATAGTAAAAAAGTACATTAGCTACAAAAGGAGCAGACAAAACTTACAAAGAACTGTTTCATATGGGAAGGAATACAAAAATCACATTTTTAAGTGTTCTCTGATCGCTACAAGACAAACTGGGAGGTAATGCTACAAAGGATATGGACACTTAGAACATCAAAAACCATTCAGAAGTTACAAACCGCACACTGCTCAAAATCCATTCGCATGAAAACAGAGTCATGATAGTACATGAAGTAGAAAAATGGGCTCAAATTGAAATTTATATAGAGGATTAGATACTTCGTTATACGAGCAGGAAAAAGCTAACTACTAAATTAAAAGATTACAACTAAACTAAAATATTTTTAGATTATTGCCGAATTTTTTAAACAGTAGTGTCAAAAATCCTTTTGTATTCCGAAATTTGGAATTAACGTGAATGTAATCATTGGATCTGCGAATTAAATGAACTGATCGGTAAGCAGAGTACTTTCGTTTCGTGACGTGGGTAAATAAAAAATGAAATGAGACCCCTGGACCAGACTGATTATGTGTACGATTTACTCTGTTTGGAGATCGCATACTGGAAAAGCGTTAATAAATCTGATAAACTCCAGACACGAGCATCTTTCTAACGTAGCAGTACTGTACATGATTGGGAACTCTGAGTTAAAGAACTTTGTACATAGGAAACTTCTTCTTTATGTAATGTATCGTAAACCGATGTCTGAAGAAGATGATAAAAGTCTTCAAAATACTTAGTAAAAATAAACTGATCTAAAAACAGCTGGTTAAATTTTTTATACTACGAAAGCAAATAAGATAACAATATGGACGTACAGTTTTAGCAGTAGTATTCTGAAGGACGTCGTCATTACTCAGTGAACATTGTAGCTGAAAGCTGATGTTGAGCAGTGGATATCCCTCTTGGATAACCGTCATACTAAAAACAGAATCTGCTGTACTATACGTCTGTTTGCCTATTTCTTTCCACGGCTTTTCTATATCCCGTTATCCTAAGAAATGGAAGTAATAGACTTCTCCGTTGTTCTCTTGTTCCCTATCTTACAGGTGGCAGGTGACTGTATGCATCACTCAGTCTGAGACAGTCTTTTTCTGAAGGTCTTAGATTTCACACATTTTAATTCCTTCTATTTATGTTTACGAAGACGATCTTTGCACTCCTTTTCTTTCTGTTCTTTGATAAATCTTCTTTTCTGAGACCGAGAAAAGAATTTCGCCGTCACCTGATCCAAATTGTCAGTGAAAATACCCACTTTAGGACTGCTCTGTCACCTGAGCCATTTGCGGAAACACCTTTCGTAGGTTCCATTTGAAATGCTTGGGTGTTTGAGGTCTCATCAAGTCCCTTGCTTTTTGCTTTGCTTTGTTTTCTGTGTTCACTATTTTTATTCCACGAGAATTTAGGATATATCAGGTTGACAGATGTAGTGATCAATAAAAGGACACCTCGTGGCACACATTCAGAATGAAATTTTTGATTATTAACTTTTCGCTGTCGACTGTAATAATTTATTAACTAGAACACGACTGAAATGTTGGCATTTAGGCTGTTGGTCAAGTGCTTAAAACAGCGCCTTAAAATGAATCAAAAATAAAAATGCCCGACCATTCTATTTATTGGAAGGAAGACTGCAGAGCCTCCTAATTTCTTACTGTCTACGTATGTTACACCAGTCAACATTACTTCAGCAGCTAGTCCTATAAAATGGTGAGGGTTTGGTGATGATATAACGACAGTACACACAAGTATTTCTTGAATTACATTGCGAAGCACGGTCATAGAGTTGGTACTAATAAGCTTAATGCACACCAAAGATAGATACAATAACGTCAAATAGACCAAATAATTTGTACAAATATCCAATATACAAGTTTTTTCATTCAGATAATTGTTAAGGGAAGCAAAAATTGCTACAATTTTATATAAAAATTAAGCTATAATTTAGCATTCACTTGTGTTATGATGATAGCAAGATGGAATCGCACAATATTCCATTTATTTAATGTACCAAATAATTCGCTGCAAGATGTGCGTAGTTACTAATTTTATGACTAATTGAAATAGCCAATAATGAAATAATCATTTAAGGAAACAACGCGATGTGTGGTAAATCTTAGGAAACCACTGAAAAACGCGCATAAAGGGGCTTAAGATTAACAGACTTAGTAATTGAGTTTAAATGTCTGTTTATACTGTTTTCTGTGCTGATTAAAACCGGTTTTTGTTATTATAAAGGAAACTAGTATGCGACGGGCGTTCAATACCCATGCAACCCATTTTTTCTGAGAACAGTTTGGTTTTATTCAGGAGTCCAGTAGACCAAATTATTCCCCTCTGTTTTGGCTATAAAACCCTATTTTTCAAAATATCCTCCGCTCAATGCGATAGCCGTGTGTCACCTTACCGAGATGGCCTGTACGCCCGCATAGGAGCACTCTATTGGTCGACGTCGAAGCTTTCTGATCAATAATCTCCCCATCATCCATGTACTACTTCCCGTGGAGTGCATCCTTCATTGACCCTAACAGATGGAAATCAGAAAGTGCGGGATCCTGGCTGTAGGGTAAATGAGGGAGGATAGTCCAATGAAGCTATGTGAGCTCCTGTGGGGCGCGAAGACACGTGTGAGGCCTTGTGTTGTCATGGAGAAGGAGAAGTTCGTTTGTATTTTTGTGGCGACGAACACGCTTAAGTTGTATCTTCAAGTTCCTGAAGGTAACTGTGGGAGCAGGTTGCTCTTCCATATAGTGTTTTGACATCAATAAGATTGGCTTCAGAGCTATATGTTCTGTGATATCACAAGAGACAAAAGAATACTGTATTGTTTTTTTAGAGTCGTGAAAAGTATCGTTGCCGAAGCAACACCCCGATTCACGTCTTATAAAACGTTATAATAAAGAAGTTTTAAGTTCTTATTTGTGTGTGTGTTTACCTGTGTTAGACACCGCCGACAATAGGACACTTTCCCGATGCTGATGAACGTTTTAAAGTAATTCATCTGGATCGGATAGGGCCAATACCCCCATTTTGATGAATATACGTATTGCTTAACATGCATCGATAGAGGTACGAATTGGACAGAGGTAATACCACTTTGGGATATACAAGCAGAAGCTGTACCTCAAGCTTTCATTAATTATTGGATTACTAAGTTTGGCACACCTTATCAAATAGTAACTGATCGCGGAAGACAATTTCATTCTGAGCTATTTCAAACACTATCAAAAATATGTGGTTGTAATCAAACTCAAATTACTTCATATCATCCTCAATCCAATGGAAAAATAGAAAGATTTAATCGCACACTTAAAGCAACAAATCGTTCACATTCAACTACAAAATGGACTCAAACAATACCTGTATCCTTCTTGGTTTTCGTTGCTCAATCAGAGAAAACACTGTAATATCCACGACACTATGTTCTAGCCACAATATGTGAAAATGAACTAAGTGTACAAACGTCAACAAATATTATCGATACTAGTTATAAAAAAGACAGCATCGTGTAAAAATGACGATAATTATTTTATTATTCCTGTAATAATTTAATTCCTGTGTGAATTAAAACTATTATCAGAGAACTACACCCTTAAACAACGACAATTATAATCTATTTTTTTTGTTATCTCTGATAATTGTGGTTCAGTTGTTCTTCCTGTGCTAACCGATGAACTTTCGGACGTGAGACGTGTGAGGTCTGTAAAGAGGAAAACTGTAACTATATATTGTTAATTATTATTTGAAAAATAGAGTCGCTATTGTCTAGACGTGGATTTGTATTTATTTCAATTGTAATCCAATCTAATTAATGTTTTTAAGTGTTAATTTTCAGCTCCGCAATTAGGAGCGCAGCCATTAGCGGTAGTAACTTACAGCGGAGTTTACTAGTAGCTGGTATAGAAAATATGAAACATTTTCATTGAGCATAATTTTAAATGCTAAAGAATAGAGAACAAGAGACTTTTATCTAAATATATTAACTTCATATAAAATAAATCGAGAATAACAATAGACAAATTGACTATCGTCTGTCTTCCGCTATCTTAGCAAAAATATATCCGCGGCAGTTTTGAATCGAGAATTTTCAGACATAGATGTTGTTAGATATAAATGAATGGAAGTAAATGTGCACTGGTGGTCCCGAATCTGCTTTAAAAGACAGAATTCAACTCAGATTGAATCCTTAAATACAGTGCTCACAGCACGTACGTAACATCAATTTCTTATTTGCTGATTTATGAAGCCTAATTATTTCGGACGATTTACATGAAATATTTTAATAGGAGACATACGTCAGTGTTGTGCGCGGGTAGTATTTTGTGACTAAATGTTCCCTTTGCTAGAGAAAAGTGCTTCCATCTTAAGTAACAGTTGTATAAAACCTGATAAATGATATGCAATTTAGTGCCACACACACGACTTTACAGACAACATTTCTACACAACGTCAAGTGGAAATTTCTTTAGCAGAGTGACAATTATTAGCCGGGATAATCATTTTTGAGATCAAACCAATTGTTACGCTGACAATAGGTAACTGGTTTTATATTTTTTTGATCTACCTGAAATATCATTTATAAGTAATTAAAGTCACGAAATACTACAAACTGGTTCTGCCACAACACGAATGCTACGATAGCAGAAATGGTTTATGGTTCACACATCAGGATACCTAGTGATTTTTTTCAAGAAGTCGGAACAAAAAGGGATTTAGACTTACCCCAATTTGATTCGCAACAAAAACAATGTATAAACTGGCTGAAACCTGTGCAAATAGCTCACAAAGTAAGAGCGACACCATTTGTATACAAGGACCTCAGCACTTGAACACAGGTATTTGTAAGGGTTGACAGAGTTAAAAAGTCATGAGAACCTCCATATGAAGGCCCATACGAATTCGTGGAAAGAACAACAAAATGTTTTGGACTCAAAATTAAAGACCAAGGAAAAAACATTTCCATCGGCCGATTCAAACCTGCATATTTGCTGAACAAAGATGTTAGATTGCCGGAAGATACTCCAGTTTCACCACCACCCCAGGACCAACAACCTGAATCACCACCACCCCAGGACCAACAACCTGAAGATAAAAAACCACGAACATCAAGATCGGGTCACGTAATTCGATTTCCCGCAAGACTAGTGGACGTGGTACAGCGAATTGTGACCGTCTTACTGAGAAGGGGGTGATGTGGGAGCAGGTCGCTCTTCCATATAGTGCTTTGACATCGATAAGGTTGGCTTCAGAGCTATATGTTCTGTGATATCACAAGAGAAAAAAGAAGATTGTATTGTTTTTTGAGAGCTGTAAAATGTATCGTTGCATAAGCAACGCGCCAATTCACGCCTTACAAAATGTTATAATAAACACGTTTTAAGTTCTTATTTGTGTGTGTGTGTTTACCTGTGTTAAGACACAGCCGACAAAACACAATACACATCACAAGTGATCATTGCACCATGAGGGAGGGCATCAAACGGATTAACCCTATCAGAATCCCAGGAGACCGTCACCTTGACTTAACCGATTGACTGTGCTGCTTTGTACTTCTTCTTTGCAGGAGAGGTGGTGTGGCAACCCACCATAGACTGCCGTTTTGTTTCCGGTTCGAAGTGATGACGACGTTCGACAAAAAATTGTGACGATCAGCCTTAAAACGCGTAAGGAATTCCGGCAAGGAACCCATCTACATCTACATCTACATGATTACTCTGCAATTCACATTTACGTGCTTGGCAGAGGGTTCATCGAACCACTATCATACTATCTCTCTACCATTCCACTCCCGAAAAGCGCGCGGGAAAAACGAAAACCTGAACCTTTCTGTTCGAGCTCTGATTTCTCTTATTTTATTTTGATGATCATTCCTACCTATGTAGGTTGGGATCAACAAAATACTTTCGCATTCGGAAGAGAAAGTTGGTGACTGAAATTTCGTAAATAGATCTCGCCACGACGAAAAACGTCTTTGTTTTAATCACTTCCATCCTAACTCGCGTATCATATCTGCCACACTCTCTCCCCTATTACGTGATAATACAAACCGAGTTGCCCTTTTTTGCACCCTTTCGATGTCCTCCGTCAAGCCCACCTGGTAAGGATCCCACACCGCGCAGCAGTATTCTAACAGGGGACGAACGAGTGTAGTGTAAGCTGTCTCTTTAGTGGACTTTTTGCATCTTCTAAGTGTCCTGCCAATGAAACGCAACCTTTGGCTCGCCTTCCCCACAATATTATCTATGTGGTCTTTCCAACTGAAGTTGTTCGTAATTTTATAACCCAGGTACTTAGTTGAATTGACAGCCTTGAGACTTGTACTATTTATCGAGTAATCGAATTCCAACGGAGTTCTTTTGGAACTCGTGTTGATCACCTCACAGTTTTCGTTATTTAGCGTCAACTGCCACCTGCCACACCATACAGCAATCTTTTCTAAATCGCTTTGCAACTGATACTGGTCTTAGGATGACCTTACTAGACGGTAAATTACAGCATCATCTGCGAACAACCTAAGAGAACTGCTCAGATTGTCACCCAGGTCATTTATATAGATCAGGAACAGCAGAGGTTCCAGGAAGCTTCCCTGGGGAACACCTTATATCACTTCAGTTTTACTCGATGATTTGCCGTCTATTACTACGAACTGCGACCTTCCTGACAGGAAATCACGAATCCAGTCACACAACTGAGTCAATACCACATAGACCCGCACTTGATTAGAAGTCGCTTGTGAGGAACGGTGTCAAAAGCTTTCCGGAAATCTAGAAATACGGAATTAACTTGCGATCCCCTGTCGATAGCGGCCATTACTTCGTGCGAATAAAGTGCTAGCTTCGTTGCACAAGAACGATGTTTTCTGAAACCATGCTGATTACGTATCAATAGATCGTTCCCTTCGAGGTGATTCATAATGTTTGAATACAACATATGCTCCAAAACCCTACTGCAAACCGACGTCAATGTTATAGGCCGGTAGTTCGATGGATTACTCCTACTACCCTTCTTAAACACTTGTGCGACCTGCGCAATTTTCCAGTCTGTAGGTACAGATCTATCGGTGAGCGAGCGGTTGTATATGATTGCTAAGTAGGGAGGTATTGTATCAGTGTAATCTGAAAGGAACCTAATCGGTATAGAATCTGTACCTGAAGACTTGTCTGTATCAAGCGATTTGAGTTGCTTCGCAACCCCTAAGGTATCTACTTCTAAGAAACTCATGCTAGCAGCTGTTCGTGTTTCAAATTCTGGAATATTCCATTCGTCTTCCCTGGTGAAGGAATTTCGGAAAACTGTGTTCAATAACTCCGCTTTAGCGGCACAGTCGTCGGTAACAGTACCATCGGCACTGCGCAGCGAAGGTATTGACTGCGTCTTGCCGCTTGTGTACTTTACATACGACCAGAATTTCTTTGGATTTTGTACCAAATTTCGAGACAATGTTTCGTTGTGGAACCTATTAAAGGCATCTCGCATTGAAGTCCGTGCCAAATTTCGCGCTTCTGTAAATTTTAGCCAGTCTTCGGTACTTCGCGTTCTTCTGAACTTCGCATGCTTTTTCCGTTTCCTCTGCAACAGCGTTCGGACCTGTTTTGTGTACCATGGAGGATCAGTTCCATCTCTTACAAATTTATGAGGTATGAATCTCTCAATTGCTGTTGCTACTATATCTTTGAATTTGAGCCACATCTCGTCTACATTTGCATAGTCAGTTCGGAAGGAATGGAGATTGTCTCTTAGGAAGGCTTCTAGAGACACTTTATCCGGTTTTTTAAATAAAATTATTTTGCATTTGTTTCTCGTGGGTTTGGAAGAAACGGTATTGAGCCTAGCTACAACGACCTTGTGATCACTAATCCCTGTATCAGTCATGATGCTCTCCATTAGCTCTGGATTGTTTGTGGCTAAGAGGTCAAGTGTGTTTTCGCAACCATTTACAATTCGCGTGAGTTCGTGGACTAATTGCTCGAAATAATTTTCTGAGAAAGCATTTAGGACAATCTCGGAAGTTGTTTTCTGCCTACCACCGGATTTGAACAGGTATTTTTGCCAACATATCGAGGGAAGGTTGAAGTCCCCACCAACTATAACCGTATGAGTGGGGTATTTATTTGTTACGAGACTCAAATTTTCTCTGAACTGTTCAGCAACTATATCATCGGAGTCTGGGGGTCGGTAGAAGGAGCCAATTATTAACTTAGTTCGGCTGTTAAGTATAACCTCCACCCATACCAATTCGCATGGAGTATCTACTTCGACTTCACTACAAGATAAACCACTACTGACAGACACAAACACTCCACCACCAATTCTGCCTAATGTATCTTTCCTGAACACAGTCTGAGACTTCGTAAAAATTTCTGCAGAACTTATTTCAGGCTTTAGCCAGCTTTCTGTAACTATAACGATTTCAGCTTCTGTGCTTTCTATTAGTGCTTGAAGCTCAGGGACTTTCCCAGCACAACTACAACAATTTACAACTACAATTCCGACTGATCCTTGATCCAAGCACGTCCTGTATTTGCCATGCACTCTTTGAGATTGCAGCCCACCCCGTACTTTCCCGAGGCCTTCTAACCTAAAAAACCGCCCAGTCCACGCCACACAGCCTCCGCTACCCGTGTAGCCGTCAGCTGAGTGTAGTGAACTCCTGACCTATTCAGCGGAACCCGTAACCCCACCACCCTATGGCGTAAGTCAAGGAATCTGCAGCCAACAAGGTCGCAAAACCGCCTGAGCCTCTGTTTCAGACCCTCCAACTGGCCCTGCACCAAAGGTCCGCAGTCGGTTCTGTCAACGATGCTGCAGATGGTGAGTTCTGCCTTCATCTCGTAAGCAAGACCGGCAGCCTTCACCAAATCAGATAGCCGCTGGAATCCAGAGAGAATTTCCTCAGATCCAAAGCGACACACGTCATTAGTGCCGACATGTGCCACCACCTGCAGCTGGCTGCACCCTGTGCTCTTCATGGCATCCGGAAGAACCCTTTCCACATCAGGAATGACTCCACCCGGAATGCACACGGAGTGCACACTGGATTTCTTCCCCTCCTTAGCCGCCATATCCCTAAGGGGCCCCCATTACGTGCCTAACATTGGAGCTCCCAACTACCAATAAGTCCACCCTCTGCGATTGCCCAGACCTTGAAGGCTGAGAATCATCCTCTGAAACAGGGCAAGCAGCTGCATCTGACTCAGCCAGAGACAGTGCCTGAAACCTGTTTGTCCGACGCACCGGGGAGGCTTTCTGATCAGCCTCCGGGGACGTCTTTCGCTGCCTGCCACGCCTTGGAACGACCTCCCAATCAAGCACAGGCGAGGGCTCAGCCCCAGTGCAGGCAGCAACCGGGGCAACCACAGTGGCAGACCGATCTGGGGACAGACGGGACGAGGTTGACATTCCCGTGATACCCAAGTCCGGCTCCCCACAGTGGTGCTCATTGGCAACAGCCTCAAGCTGCACGACCGAAGTCAGCGCCGCCTGCAGCTGTGAGCGAAGGGATGCCAACTCAGCTCTCATCCGAACACAGCAATCACAGTCCCTGTCCATTCTAATCGATGTTGAACAACAGTTACTGAAACACGAGTCCGTGTCTAGATAACGCAAGGGAAACACGCAAAGAATGTATGAACTGACATGTACAAATACCTAACGGCTGCACACAATCTGCCTGAATTTACGATTACTGTAACTAAAACTCGAAATTACACCTCCTATACGAAACACACACGCAGTTTAAGTAAGAATCTACGAAGTAAACATAGAAAAGAAGCTATATACGTATCTTTTTGCGCTGTCGATGTGCACCAACTGGGAGCTCAGGCCACACTGGTCTCTGAGAGACACCCAGCGGGCACATACCTTTGAGTATCCCAACTGGTGAACAAATGTGTCAGCACTACCAATAGAGAAGTCCAGTTGAGGAGTGAGGTGTTTGGTTGTGATCCGTCGATCACCGCGAATGAGTGTATCCGAAAATTACAACATTGCAGGAGTCACAGCTGTGTCCGGCCGGCCTGCACGTGGGTGACTGGACAGGTTCCCGCGACCTTGTTGCCGTGATGACAGGGGCCTCGCCCAATGACTTGCCCTGCTTTTGTTCTCTGTGAGGGCTCCGTAGATATTCTGCAAACGCCTATGTCACACAAAAGAAACTCAATGACAGCTCTCTGCTTGGGACGCACCTCCGATACAGACTCCTTTCTGGCTGCAACGAATAGCGCCGCCACCTTCCTAAACCTCATGGAACTATAGGGGCTGAAGCGGGAATATTTCACGAAGTTCCAAAACAAATTCCACATTTTTTCAACCGAAATTGGCCGAGAAAGTCGCTCGTATTTGCATTACTTCGGAAGATTTTAAACTGTCCAGCGGGAAAAGATACTCAATGAACACTGTTATTTACAAATCATTAGTGCGCGCATAATTTCAGTCACGAGACATTAAATTACGTTGCAGAGAACGGTTGTGTTTGGGCAAGAGAAGGGAAAGCGGCGACGGTATTCAAGGAAGAAGATAAGCGCGCTCGGATAGGCTAGTTGGTGTTCCTTCTCTGCTGTCAGTGTACCTGTATCATGGGCAACAAGAAGAAAAATAAGCGTTAACGGGAAACACACAATCGTGGATTTTTGCTTTCATCTTGGTGCAAGACCGAGGCAATAGACACTTTTAGCCGCGGCTGCTTACAATACTTCACAGTTTAAGGGATCACTGGACCAACTCTTCAACGATAGTGATCTAGCTCTAACAACAAAGATACTTAGACAATATATAAACATTTGACTGAACTTGTAAATTTTTGTAGTTGAGATCTTGTTGGTGATTTAATGTCACAAAGTTAGGGCGGTCGCGATATAAACATTCATGGGCTATTGTGATTCGGTATTCGGCGTTCAAAGCCACGTGTTTTGTTGAAGCTGCAAGTAGTTTGGGGGATAGTCCTACGATTCACTTTGCAGTTTGTAATTTAACTCAAATGAGTAAAAAATTAATTTTACTGAGTTTTTTTTTTAATTCTCTAGTATCATCTGTTTTGTATGATCATTTTTCTAATTTTTTTCTCAGTGTATACAAACGTACTTGATTCATTTTCTTATTTATGCTGCTCATATGTAGCAACCTTAGTACCTCTAATGTTGTACCATGCGAGCGTACAGGCCGTCCAAGTAACGTGGTGTAAAGCTGTTACATTGAACGGAGATTATGTTGAAAAATAAAGTTTTGTAGTCAAAAGAGAGGGAAACAATATGGTGTATTGGAATCATGAATAGAACCAACCACCTTTCAGAAAAAAATATGTTGCATTACGCACGGAATGCTCCTGGTGTTACAAAAAGGTACGGCCAAACTTTCAGGAAACATTCCTCACACACAAAGAAAGAAAATATGTTATGTGGACATGTGTCCGGAAACACTTACTTTCCATGTTAGAGTTCATTTTATTACTTCTCTTCAAATCGCATTAATCATGGAATAGAAACACACAGCAACAGAACGTACCAGCGTTACTTCAAACACTTTGTTACAGGAAATCGCAGTGTTCTTATATAACTCCAAATATGGCGGTGTGCCAGTTAATAAAATATACGTGCTTCACGCACCCGTTGTTCTGCAAGACCTGCTTCTTCTTGTTAATGAAACATAAGTGTCGTAATTGTATTTTGTTTTATCAGCGACATAGTGCTGCAGTTCTGTGCCATAGGCTTTATTTATTTGTCAGAGATTAATTATTTGATTAAGATTTCGCGTTTTCGAGGAAACTCACACGCACGGCATACAAAGGTGCCTTTATATTGCCCCCTAAATTGCGAGGCGAAAGGACACACCTGCAGGCGAGCAATTCACCTAAAGGCACAAGAAAATCTAAGTTATCTACAACTATTTACATGACATACATTATACAGTATATTATATACAAAATTTGAATGACGCGCGTGCGCCGTAAAAGTTCATATGTTGGCAAAATAGAGTGCGCGGATGCGCAGAAGCGTCTATGTGACTCCGACACTGCCGTTATATCGTAAATTTACATCACGCGGCACAGTATTGCAGTTCATATTGTTCGTGCGCGCGCGCGTTTCTTAGTCGTCGCACAAAGAAAATATTCCACCAAGATTACATATGAAGAGTACATTCTATGACAGGTAACTTAATTTTAAAATTACAATATTTGTTATAATACAATACAACTTTAGATTGTTGAATGTTCTTAGTTACATAGTAATGCATTGAAATGTTTCAAAGAAAAATGTCTTTTTGTTTCAGGTGCGTTGACCTATACACATCGTGTCGTTATTACAGTTCATATTCATCTGCTGCACAATAATTTTTCACAGGTTAGTGTCGTCGTGGTAAAGTTTTTTGATCACAGTAACATCGCTGTATAACAACGTAATTGATACATAAGCATGTCCATTTCCTATTTCTATTATGGTCGTTGTGATGCAGTTCGTTGTGACAAAAAGCATTGTTTATTACAGATCAGACGTGACCCGTCGAGTAATTGGTCCATATGCAGTTCGTTTTCGATATTCCGTGGAAGCTTGGTTGCAGAACCTCGGACGGCACATAGCTGGCGTCGATCCTTGGACAGTCCAGGTAAATGTGTCCGTCACATTTCGAGAACATTCCATTCCCTGAAGTTCCAACCAAAATTCTTCCACTCGTCGTGTTGTTTTCTGGACAGGCACGTTGTGGCCATTTAATCCAGTTAACATCTTGAAGTTAGGTACTGTAGTAATGTCACTAGACGATGTACCAATTACGCACTTCACATTTTCAGTTTTTTTGCTGAATATAGCTCACCTAAATGTTCGTAGTTACTTATCAAAGAAATCGTTCATCGCGTTTACAAAGGTACGATGCATGATGAATGGCATTAACAGTTTCTTTCACATAGGTTTCTGCGTAGTTGCGGACTTAGTGGTATACGTTAATGTCCGTGAACAGTGGTTCACTACGCAATTTTTTTTTAAGTTTTTCACATTTTGGCACTCGTTATCGTTCAAATTTTCACATAGTAACAGTTACATTATACATCATTTTTTAAAAAAAACATAAGTAATCATACATATACACGTCACATATTTTCTTAGCATAAACATAATACAGTTACACATAAACATGTTTACATCATCATTACATAGCTATAAATTATTACATTGTGTCACATTTGATTACATGAATTGCAGATATTTACGTTCTTTTTAACGGTTTTGCTGGGATTTTATCGATGTTTTTTGTGATGTCATCTGAAATTAAGATAGGTTAGACACAACATTTTTTACATCAGTAGGCAAGACCAGGCGTTTTCACTACTCAATAAATATTCAAAATAATAAGAGACGGAAAACTGTTAGATTCCTCGCGTTTTGTGCGTGTGTGTATAGTGTCTGTGTGGGCTTGGCTACTGGTAGATGCTTTTCTTGCTGAGAGATGTGCGTCTAATCTATTTCTCGAAGTAAAAGATCGCTTCACAGATGACGTCCGTCGGCTCGTCAGGCGTCACACCAAGTCAGTGATACCTACAGTCACACATGTTTCGTGAAAAATTAATATATCATTCACTGCTACGTAATCACAAATTTTACCTTAATATTCAGTCTTCTTGGTAGTGCCGCGGCGCTGAAAGGAAAGTTCTTCTGTCTTCAACCGCGCCACTGGCACAGCTGAAATGAAAAATTTCTATACTACCCACTATCTATGTTGTGATTTGTTTTAGTTCTTGCCACACAGCAGGTCGTTGAGACAACGGTACGTTATATGTCTTGTGGTAGAAGATCTTGTGAGGCTCAACTTCAATCCTGTACACATACGTGTTGATAACACCTAATCGTTTGGTAAAAACTTGTAAATATTTGGATAACACTTCCTGTAGTTTCATACGTTCATGTACACTGAGAGCTGTTGCTTCATTTATCTTATGATCAAGCAATGTTTTCAAGTCCATTAGCTCTGTGTCAGATGAGTGTGTTTGCATGTCTTGAATGTCATTGTCAAGTACTAACTGAACCTTGTACCCTGTACAGCGTTTGTCATGCTTTAGAGTTCTCCTGTCCAAATCAATAATAATTACACTGCCTTTATCATTTAAAATACATTTACCTTTGGAGAAGTCTATAATGCAGTCCTTCTCGCTCATAATATCTAATCCTAATATGCAATTTGTCACAAGGTTTTGTACAACCAGGAATGGCCATTGTACGGTTCCATTACCTATTTTAATGTTTACAAAAACTTGCTTCTTAACCCTACATGACTTATTACCTAGAGCAGTAGTTATTTTACAGTTTTGGGCGGGAAACTCAGGCACAGGCTCCAATTCACACATCTTTTTATAGAAATTATAAGACAAAACGCTCACAGCTGCACCTGTATCCAAGATAATAGTAGTTGGAATCCCACCTACTATACTAGTAGTAGAGGCTAAAACAATCTCATTTGTGTTTGAACGACACTGTGCACTGTCTTGCAAAAGCTCATCTGATACATTCTCATTGTGGCTGCATCTCATAAACAAAACAGGCAGTTCTTGTTCAGAACCATTAGGCAAATCAATATTTTGTTGTTCAATGGTGGTGTCAAATAACTGATCAACATTGAAGTCGCCCCCGAAGAATTCCTCAGCCACGACCCGGGGCATAGAAGTGACTGTTTCTAGTTTGTTGGGTTAGCATTTGTATTAGGTACTGACAGAGATTGAGGTTGTGTTTCAGGTGTCACTTCTATTATATTCACATTCGGATATTGCCCGTTGTGATCTCCAAGCCTTTGCAGTTGTTGTTGCTGTTGCGCATTATGACCCACCTGTCGGTCGTAAGGCATGCTCCAATTTTGTCCCGGTGGCTGCTGTGGTATAGCAGTGTTTGAATGAAAGTATCGATCGTTACGAGTCCAGCATTGATGCCGTCCTGGCTCGTAGTTATTATTATTTCTATTTCTGTTTGTGTTTTTGTTGTTACATTTGTATCCGTTGTTACCGTTGTTGTTATTACCGCGGTGCCTTTTGTATGGATTGCCGCATGAAGTGTTATTACTGTTGTAACTGTTGTTTGTATTTGAATACGCGTGTTGATTCTGATTTCCGTATTGAGACGGCATGTGAGTTTGCTGTTTTTGCTGTACCGCGCATCCAACTGTGGGCGCGCCAGAATTGAGTTGGCAAGCCTGCATGTCCTGCATACCACCAGTATAAACATTGTGGCTGCTGTTTTGCCGCGCGAAGCGCCGATCTTCCAGTAACATGTCAACCGAATCTAAAGCCGTTAAAAAATAATCTGGATCGTCATCCGGAATATGTAAGAGTTTTTCTTTAATGTTGAAAGGCAGTTTGGCCTTCAACGCACGGAGTATATCACGTGTTGCGACAGGTTCGTCCAAAAAATGTCCCATGTTCAAGTATTTTTCAAAATATCTGCGTAAGTTACCATTTTTACTGTTAAAAGTTTCAGGTTCTAAAATTTGTCTTCTGAGTCGCTCCTGGACGGATTGCGACCAGAATTTGTTCAGAAAGGCACGCTCAAACTCACTGTACGTGGTACATACGTCAGCTTGACTGTATGCCCAGACAGCTGCATCGCCTTGGATGTAACCGACAATATATGAAATCTTTTTCCGGTCACTCCAAGTGCGTGGAAATGTGTTACTAAAAGATTTAAGAAAAATCACCAGATGAATGGTTCGTTTTTCTGGGATAAAAGTCTGAAATTGCCTGTGTTTTATTAAGCTTTCTTCTTCCTTTGCATTATGATATGGATTTGTTCCACTATAATTACTGTAATGTTCAGATGGCGAGTAATTACGATAATGTTGCTGTGGTTTACCATGATGATAGTTGTGTTTGTGTTTGCACGTCGTGGTATGTGTTGTAGTCGTGGTGTGTTTTGTTCTTGTGTGTTTGTCGTGTGCGGTATGTGTGCGTCATACTCGAATGTATATTGGTTTCTGAACTGTACATTTTGACTGATATTTTCGTTACATTCAGACTGTGGTTGATCGGTGAATTGTCTCATGGGTGCAGTGACGGATTGTACTGCGTCACTAATCAGCTGTTTGTTATTAGTGATGTATTCCGCTACGGAGTCGTCCACAATTGTTGGTAAATTTTCACGTATGCATCTATCAAAATGTTTGTCTTTGTTCTCTACCCAATCATGAAATTCCTTATTAATACATTGAAAATGAGTTGTGGCACCAGATTGTAATCTGTCAGTCAGGTGTTGTTCAACATCGTCAAATTTATTCTGCACGTCAGTAATTCGTTTTTCAAGGTTGTCATGTACTGAAGGATATGTTTGAATTTGTTCAGTAAGAGCTTCACACGTGACATTAAGGTTTTTTACTTGTGTCTGTAAAAGTGCCACGTCATTTGTAGTCTTTTCTTGTCTCGTATTAAGCTTGGAAAGTTTCGTACTGAGTTCAGTCATCTCTTTGGTCAGTGTGGCGTCTATAAGTTCCACACGTTTACATAAAGTGTCATTACATGCCTTAATTGCTATGAGGTCAGATTTAATTTCGTCATTTTGTGTCTTTAACTGTTCATTTTGTGTCTTTAAGGTTGTCAGGCTTTCCGCGTTCTGCATCCTTAAGGTTGCCATATTTTCTGCGTTTTGTTTCATTAGCATTTGTAACATGTTGGCCATGTTTACTGTTTGCAAGGTCTCTGCCCCCGACGCGTCATTAGACGTGACGTCATGTATTAACATGGGCTCTGACTGAGACTGAAATTTTTGTGGTGGACGGCCTATTGTCAAAATTTCCGTTAACACTTGCGTCAATATTTGATGAATCGTCACTACCGGTTGCTGTCGTAAAGTCATTTTCTAACATTTGTCTCTCGTCCGAGTCGGATTGCGTCTGAAAAGTATGTCTTTGCTGTTCCATCTTTGTGTATTGTTTTCTAGTTATGACCATGCCACACGTATGGTATGCTTCAAGAAAATAAAGTTTGACACTGGTTTTAAAATAAAATGCAGTTGAACATGAATCGCTCGTAGCAACAATGGCTGTTTGTTAATTTAAAAATGTAAACTGAATATCGGATTATTCTTAATGGCTGCTGGCCATGTTAAAACGTATCGTACAGAAGTCGGCCATATTGTACACTCGTCTATTGGTATTGTTGCAGAAGTTATTGTTTAAGGAAAAGCACTGAGAATGAAATTTATCACTGAAAACTGCTACGCGCGAAAGAAATACTACAGAATCTACTGAAGAGCTACTACACTGAATTATGCATCTGGTCAAGACTGCCAATGCAAAGATGCTGCGTCTTACCTTATTTTGCTGGAAGCTTCGTTGCATCTTCCCGCAAAATTTTAGAATTGGAAAATATCTTCAGATTTTTGTTATTTCTCATACATTCACGTCCAGGTCCAGAAAGTTGATTTTTTACATGAAACAAAGAGAACAATGTAACAAATGACAAACTGAACAACGTCCTGTCACGGTCGCCAATATAAAATAAATAAATAAATAAAATAAAATAAAATATTAATTATTAATTATTTGTATACGTATGATAGTGATTGGTTGTAATTAATATTTGCTTATCTGGAACGTGGACGTTTAATTATCTGGTATCAGACGCTTGACAATGGCTTTTTCGTAAATGCAATGTTATTCGTAGTTGACCGTGAAATATGATTCAAATAATCGGACTTCGTATTTAAATCGTTTCCAAAGACTGCTGCGGTAGGTGCGGACTCAAAATCTAAATCTCAATATTAGAATAATTTGCCAGCCATGTCAATACGTCGTACAGAGCTGACTGTCTACTAAACATAAAAAAGTTTACACAGTTAGTTAAATCAGATATATTCAACGAATAAGCCTACAGTTAAATAATTCTACTTACTTTCATAAATATAAATTCTTTACAGAATCGAGTGCCTAGTAAGATTGCAACTCGCAGTGTTCTTATATAACATCAAATATGGCGGTGAGCCAGTTAATAAAATATACGTGCTTCCCGCACCCGTTGTTCTGCAAGACCTGCTTCTTCTTGTTAATGTAACATAAGAGTGTCGTAATTGTATTTTGTTTTATCAGCGACATAGCGCTGCAGTTCTGTGCCATAGGCTTTATTTATTTGTCAGAGATTAATTATTTCATTAAGATTTCGCGTTTTCGAGGAAACTCACGCACGGCATGCAAATGTGCCTTTATACACCCTCCGTCGCATGGAATCCCTGATGCGCTGATGCAGCCCTGGAGAATGGCGTATTGTATCACAGCCGTCCACAATATGAGCACGAAGAGTCTCTACATTTGGTACCGGGGTTGCGTAGACAAGAGCTTTCAAATGCCCCCATAAAAGAAAGTCAAGAGGGTTGAGGTCAGGAGAGCGTGGAGGCCACGGAATTGGTCCGCCTCTACCAATCCATCGGTCACCGAATCTGTTGTTGAGAAGCGTACGAACACTTCGACTGAAATGTGCAGGAGCTCCATCGCGCATGAACCGCGTTGTGTGGTACTTGCAAAAGCACATGTTCTAGCAGCACAGGTAGAGTATCCCGTATGAAATCATGATAACGTGCTCCATTGAGAGTAGGTGAACGAAACTAAAATGAGCTCTAACATGGAAATAAGCGTTTCCGGACACGTGTCCACATAACATCTTTTCTTTATTTGTGTGTGAGGAATGTTTCCTGAAAGTTTGGCCGTACCTTTTTCTAACACCCTGTATATATGAGCAACGTAAATAGGAATATTACTCAGCTACCTCTGCAACCATTGAGGAGTACGGGCTGGCCACTTCCGTTCAAAGTGATAAATGTATAACAATAAAACATTTCGCTGCTCAACTGGACGTCTCTACTGGTAGTGCTGACATTTTCGTTCTCCAGCTGAGTTACTCAATGGTATGTCGATGATGATGATGTTTCGTTTATGGGGTGCTCAACTGCGCGGTCATCAGCGCCTAAACAAAGTCCCAATTTTTACACAGTCCAATTTTTTTTACAGTCCAATCTAGCCACTGTCACGAATGATGATGATGAAATAATGAGGACAACACGAACACCCAGTCCCCAGGCAGAGAAAATTCCTAACCCGACCGGGAATCGAACCGAGGACCCAGTGATCCAGAGGCAGCAATGCTCGAAGGTATACGCCCGCTGGGTTCCTCGCCGGATTTCCTTGCGCGCTACGAGGCGTTTTCGTAGAACATCACAGGCGATGAAACATCACTTCAGATTGGAAACAAAACGGCAATCCATCGAGTTGCGCCACACCACCTCACCAGGGGACAAAAGAAGTTCAAAGCCACACCCTCAGCCGTTGAAGTCTGGGACTCTGAATGGATTATTTTGTTTGATGACCTCCCTCATGGTGCAGCGATCAGCTCTGAAGTGTATTGTGTTACCATCAGGAAAGTGAAGTAACCACTTGACGCCCCAAAAATGCGAATAAATTGCAAGTGTGCAGGAGTCACCATTATGTGCGGCCGGCCGGGCCGGCACGCGGGAGAACGAACAGGTTTGCTCACCTTGTTGCGCTGATGACTGTTCCTCGCCAACGACTCACCGTGCTTTTGTTAACTGCAATGTCTCTTCAGACATTCTGAAAGCGCCTACGATTATCTGCAGTGCTCTGGTTTCCGCAAAAAGAAACTCAATGACAGGTCTCTGCTTGGAACGCAACTACGTTTACAGATGCCATTTTGATACACTACTGGCCATTAAAATTGCTACACAACGAAGATGTGCTACAGACGTGAAATGTAACCGACAGGAAGAAGATGCTGTGATATGCAAGCTTGGCGCCGGTGGCGACACCTACAACGTGCTGACATGAGGAAAGTTTCCGGCCGATTTCTCATACACAAACAGCAGTTGACCGGCGTTGCCTGGTGAAACGTTGTTGTGATGCCTCGTGTAAGGAGGAGAAATGCCTGCCATCACGTTTCCGACTTTGAAAGGTCGGATTGTAGCTTATCGCGATTGCGGTTTATCGTATCGCCACATTGCTGTTCGCGTTAGTCGAGATTCAATGACTGTTAGCAGAATATGGAATCGGTGGGTTCAGGAGGGTAATACGGAACGCCGTGCTGGATCCCAACGGCCTCGTATCACTAGCAGTCGAGATGACAGGCATATTATCCACATGGCTGTAACGGATCGTGCAGCCACGTCTTGATCCCAGAGTCAACACATGGGGACGTTTACAAGACAACAACCATCTGCACGAACAGTTCGACGACGTTTGCAGCAGCATGGACTATCAGCTCGGAGACCATGGCTGCGGTTAGCCTTGACGCTGCATCACAGACAGGAGCGCCTACGATGGTGTACTCAACGACGAATCTGGGTGGACGAATGGCACAACGTCATTTTTTCGGATGAATCCAAGTTCTGTTTACAGCATCATGATGGTCGCATCCGTCTTTGGCGACATCGCGGTGAACACACATTGGAAGCGTGTATTCGTCATCGCCATACTGGCGTATCACCTGGTGTGATGGTATGGGGTGCCATTGGTTGCACGTCTCGGTCATCTCTTGTTGGCATTGACGGCACTTTGAACAGTGGACGTTACATTTCAGCTGTATTACTACACGTGGCTCTACCCTTCATTCGATCCCTGCAAAACCCTACATTTCAGCAGGATAATGCACGACCGCATGTTGCAGGTCCTGTACGGGCCTTTCTGGATACAGAAAATGTTCGACTGCTGCCCTGGACATTACATTCTCCAGATCTCTCACCAATTGAAAACGTCTGGGGAATGGTGGCCGAGCAACTGGCTCGTCACAATACGCCAGTCACTACTCTTGATGAACTGTGGTATCGTGTTGAAGCTGCATGGGCAGCTGTACCTGTACACGCCATCCAAACTCTGTTCGACTCAAGGCCCAGGCTTATCAAGGCCGTTATTACGGCCAGAGGTGGTTGTTCTGGGTAGTGATTTCTCAGATCTATGCACCCAAATTGCGTGAAAATGTAATCACATGTCAGTTCTAGTATTATATATTTGTCCAATGAATACCCGTTTATCATCTGCATTCATCTTAGTGTAGCAATTTTTAATGGCCAGTAGTGTAGTTACGTATAGTACGTACTGCCTCCTATCGGAACTTCATGAAACTGTAGGGGCTGTAGCGGGAATATTCCACGATGTCACACGACAAATTCTGCATTTTTTCAACAGAAACTGGCCGAGAAAAAAAAAGTGCTGCATTGAACCCCACAAGTATTTCTGGACCATAGTGTTAAGAGTGTGTGATCGATCCCTGCAACGAATGTGACGCACCGACAGAAATATGGGGTGGCGCGCCAACCCAGTCTCCACTCTCTCTAACATTAAAGGCGGCTTATAAGGTAATGACCTCATCTAGTCTCAGTCTTTCAGCAAGAAGATTCTTGAGATTCTTACTCCCTGTTTAAATAAAAAATAGATGTTTCACTAACTAAACGTTTGATTAACACAGCAATAGATTCGTTGACATTTCTTATTTAATGAAGTTCATCTCGTATTGTAACCTTCTCATCTCATCACACAAAAGTGCATTTCTGGGTTTGAAAGTAACACTTTACACGCTTTAACCATACTTTGTGGGTTGCTCCAATAATTTTAGGCGTATACGTAGGAAATTTTGAGTTGTATTGTAGTAGGAAAAATGATGGACAACATGCAAGATTACATAAGAAGGGAACGTCAAACTTATCAAATAAAAACTTGTAAATTCAATGAGAAAGCCGAGAGTTTGTAAGAGGAGGCGGGCCAGCGCCGTGGCGCCGCCGCCTCCATCGCACGTGCTGCGTCGACCAGTCGAGTTCCATTGTACGTGCCTCACTGTACGTGCTGATTTATCCAGTCGATGTAGGAGGCGACGCGCGTGAAGACGGCGGGGAAGTTGGGCCGGGCGCAGCCCAGCGAGAACGACGTCAGCCCCACCAGCACGCCGTCCACGAAGAGCGGGCCGCCCGAGTCGCCCTGCGCGCAACCGGCCGTTACTTTCTGTAACCTACCTAACGCATCTGACTATGTGACGCACAGTATCCTCATAGATAAACTCAGGTTGTATGTTACTGATGTTATAGGTTCAAATGGCTCTGAGCACTATGCGACTTAACTTGTGAGGTCATCAGTCGCCTAGAACTTAGAACTAATTAAACCTAACTAACCTAAGGACATCACACACATCCATGCCCGAGGCAGGATTCGAACCTGCGACCGTAGCGGTCACGCGGTTCCAGACTGCAGCGCCTAGAACCGCACGGCCACACCGGCCGGCTATAGGTAACCAAAGTGTAAAGTCATGTCTAATCTAAAGAATACAGAAAATCTATACAGGGTGTTACAAAAAGGTACGGCCAAACTTTCAGGAAACATTCCTCACACACAAATAAAGAAAAGATGTTATGTGGACATGTGTCCGGAAACGCTTAATTTCCATGTTAGATCTCATTTTAGTTTCGTCAGTATGAACTGTACTTCCTCGATTCACCGCCAGTTGGCCCAATTGAAGGAAGGTAATGTTGGCTTCGGTGCTTGTGTTGACATGCGACTCATTGCTCTACAGTACTAGCATCAAGCACATCAGTACGTAGCATCAATAGGACAGTGTTCATCACGAACGTGGTTTTGCAGTCAGTGCAATGTTTACAAATACGGAGTTGGCAGATGCCCACTTGATGTATGGATGAGCACGGGGCAATAGCCGTGGCGCGCTACGTTTGTATCGAGACACATTTCCAGAACGTAGGTGTCCCGACAGGAAGACGTTCGAAGCAATTGATCGGCGTCTTAGGGAGCACGGAACATTCCAGCCTATGACTCGCGACTGGGGAAGACCTAGAACGACGAAGACACCTGCAATGGACGAGGCAATTCTTCGTGCAGTTGACGATAACCCTAATGTCAGCGTCAGAGAAGTTGCTGCTGTACAAGGTAACGTTGACCACGTCACAGTATGGGGAGTGCTACGGGAGAACCAGTTGTTTCCGTACCATGTACAACGTGTGCAGGCACTATCAGCAGCTGATTGGCCTCCACGGGTACACTTCTGCAAATGGTTCATCCAACAACGTGTCAATCCTCATTTCAGTGCAAATGTTCTCTTTACGGATGAGGCTTCATTCCAACGTGATCAAATTGTAAATTTTCACAATCAACATGTGTGGGCTGACGAGAATCCGCAAGCAATTGTGCAATCACGTCATCAACACAGATTTTCTGTGAACGTTTATGCAGGCATTGTTGGTGATGTCTTGATTGGACCCCATGTTCTTCCACCTACGCTGAATGGAGCACGTTATCATGATTTCATATGGGATACTCTACCTGTGCTGCTAGAACATGTGCCTTTACAAGTACGACACAACATGTGGTTCATGCACGATGGAGCTCCTGCACATTTCAGTCGAAGTGTTCGTATGCTTCTCAACAACAGATTCGGTGACCGATGGATTGGTAGAGGCGGACCAATTCCGTGGCCTCCACGCTCTCCTGACCTCAACCCTCTTGACTTTCATTTATGGGGGCATTTGAAAGCTCTTGTCTACGCAACCCCGGTACCAAATGTAGAGACTCTTCGTGCTCGTATTGTGGACGGCTGTGATACAATACGCCATTCTCCAGGGCTGCATCAGCGCATCAGGGATTCCACGCGACGGAGGGTGGATGCATGTATCCTCGCTAACGGAGGTCATTTTGAACATTTCCTGTAACAAAGTGTTTGAAGTAACGCTGGTACGTTCTGTTGCTGTGTGTTTCCATTCCATGATTAATGTGATTTGAAGAGAAGTAATAAAATGAGCTCTAACATGGAAAGTAAGCGTTTCTGGACACATGTCGACAGAACATATTTTCTTTCTTTGTGTGAGGAATGTTTCCTGAAAGGTTGGCCGTAACTTTTTGTAACACCCTATATATATATATATATATATAACAGAAAGTCGTGTTAGTTACACTATTTATAACTCAAGAACGGCTGGACCGATTTGGCTGAAAAGTGGTGGAGAGGTAGCTTAGAACCAGGAGACGGACATAGGATACTTTTTATCCCGTTCGACCGCTATAAAACGTGGTATAATAAAAACGCATCCGGCATGGAACAACAAAACGCAAATGTCAGCTAAACGTCACTATAAAACATGGTATAACAAAAATCTGACATGGAATAACAGCAGTTGCTTCTTCTGGAATAGTAGCCACATTGTTAGAAGCGGCTCATTCAGCATTAATATTGCCGTTATATCTTCAAGCTATTGAAGAACCAACATTTAATATTACAAAAAACTCAGCAATGGCTCAAAGTTTTATCAGCATCCAAGATCATCAGCTGGGACGAATGCACAATGGTGCATAAACGTGCATTAGAGGCACTTAACCGAACATTGCAAAATCTACGCAATGACTCGAGATGTTTAGGAGGAGCAATGATTTTACTGTATGGCGATTTCCAAGAGCAACGGCTGCAGACGAAATAAATGCTCGCCTCAAATCATGGAATCTATGGCGCTATGTGAAGAAACTTCAGCTGACAACAAACATGAGAGTTGAATTGCTTAATAATACATCTGCTGAAGATTTCTCTGAGCAATTGCTGACTATCGGTAGTGGTCGAGTACCTTTCGAGGAATCGAGCAGATTGACTTAATTTCCTCATAATTTCTGTAAGTTCGTCTCATCGAAAGACGAACTTTTCAAAAAAGTATTCCCAAACATCATTGCTAACTACGAAAGTAATGAATGGTTGAGTGACCGAGCAATTTTAGCGGCTAAGAATAAAGATATAGATGACCTAAACTACATAATTCAGAATGATATCATTGGTAAAATGCATTCATTCAAATCCATTGACTGTGTAACAAATGAAGATGAAGCCACCAACTATCCAATTGAATTTTTAAACTCCTTGGATGTGCCTCGCTTACCACCGCACAATTTACGCCTAAAAGTTGGCTCCGTAGAAATCATGCTTCGAAACATAAACCACCCAAAACTATGCAAAGGTAAGCGTTTGGTGGTAAGTAAATTGATGAACAATGTTATTTACGCGACGATACTCAAAGGAAAATTCGAAGGTGAGGAAGTTCTCATTCCGAGGATCCCGATGATCCCAACCGATATGCCGTTTGAGTTTAAAATACTTCAGTTTCCGATCTGTCTTGCATTCGACATGACCATTAACAAATCACAAGGCCAATCCTTGAAAGTTTGTGGTTTAAATCTGGAATATCCATGTTTTTCACATGGTCAATTATATGTGGCATGTTCACGGGTCGGAAGACCATCTGCGTTGTTTGTTCTTGCGCCTGATAATAAAACAAAAAATGTCGTGTATGACAAGGTACTTAACTGAAGAGTGGAAGCTATGCACCAAGAAACAAAAAGAATAAAGAATCATTAAAATACTTAATTTCTTTATTTGTATTTCCTAATTAAAAATTGAACTTAACATCCAAAATCTGATTATTTATTGGTTTTAAGGCGGAACAGAGTTCGCCGGGTCAGCTAGTTATATATAATAGTTCGGCCAATGGAAGCGTGGGACGCTCCTCTATCTTTGGCCAGATCACTAGTGGAGTTCCAGAAAACTCAAAATTAGGTCAAATATTGTTTCACATATACGCTCTAAGACAGTAAACGACACACCAGGAAGGAATTATCCGAATGGGACGGAAACTGATAGAGAAAAACAAATTATTTACAATGTCAAAAAAATTGAATGATTTACTGAAGAGAAAGAGCTTCACAGACTGAGGAAGTGCATAACGCATTGGTCCACCTCTTGTACGTATGCAAATAGTTATTCGGCTTGGCATTGAATCAGAGAGTTGTTGGGTGTCCTGACGAGTATCGTGTCAAATTCTGTCCAATTGGAGCGTTACATCGTCGAAACCATAAGGTGGTTGGAGGACCCTGCCCATAATGCCCCAGACGTTCTCAAATGGGAGAGACCTGGCGATTTCGCTGGCCAAGGTAGGGTCTGGCAAGCAAGCGGACAAGCACTAACAGCTCTCGCCGTGTGCAGGTGGGCATTACGTTGCTGAAACGTAAGCCCAATATGGTTTGCCATGAATGCCAGCAAAATGGGAGGTGTAATGTCGTCGATATACTACTGTGCTGTAAGGGTGCCGCAGACTACTACCAAAGAGGTCCTGCTATGAAAAGAAAAGCCACCCCAGACAATAATTCCGGGATGTTATGCCGTATGGCGCGCGACAGTCAGGTTGGTATGCCACCGTTAAACTGGGCATCTGAGACACATCCTCGCTGGTCGTCGGTGCTCGATTCGAAACGAGAATCACCACTGAAGACAATTTTACTTCCTTCAATGAGATGACAAGCCGAAGACGTGTCTGTAAAGGCTCCAAACAGCGGTGGGATACCAAATTGACTGTCGCCCGCCATAGGGCCTGACAACCGGGAGTGATGTTCTGGGGTGCCATTCTTTCCACATCAGGACCCCTTTGGTTGTCATCCGCGGCACTGTTACAGCACAGCAGTACTTCCATGATATTCTACGCCCCGTTTTATTGCTCTTCACGGCAAGTCATCCTGAGATTACATTTCAGCAATGTAATGCCCGTCCGCACATGGCGAGAGCTGTTAGTGCTCCTCTTCGGCATGCCAAACCCTACCTTGGCCAGCAATGGTGTCAGATCGCTTCTCAATTGAGGGCGTTTGGAGCATTATGGGAAGGTCCTTCCAAAAATCTCGTGGTTTTGACAACCTAATGTGCCAAATGGACAGAATTTGACATGATATCCATCAGGAGCACGTCTACAGGCGGACCAATGCGTTATTGACTTGCTCAATTTGTGCGGCTCTTTCTCTTGAATCAGTTATCCAATTTTTCTGAAACTGTAATCACTTGTTTGTCTTTTACACACGTACACTCATGCTCATAAATTAAGGATACTGCTGATATGATGGAACAACGCTCTGGTGGGCTGTTTGTGGGTTTAAATCACTTCGGGGTATGACCATGCGGTGCATTTGACCTGCAGTCGCCGCACGGTGGTGCTGGCAGCAGTCCACATACGCAGAGGTGTGTTGGTGGTACATGTGAGAGTACGGTGCAGCGGGTAAGAGTGAAGACGTTTTCAGACGTTCTAATGGTGGCTGTGTGTTGAAAATGGCTCAAAGAACACATATTGAAGATGTTATGAGCGGTAAAATACTAGGGTGACTGGAGGCTGGTCAAACACAGCAGGTCGTAGCACAGGCCCTCTGTGTGCTACGAAGTGTGCTCTGAAGATTATGGCAACGATTCCTGTAGACAGGAACCGTATCCAGGCTCTACAGTACGTAACGTCCACAGTGTACAACACCACAAGAAGACCGATGTCTCACCATCAGTGCCGGCCGGTGTGGCCGTGCGGTTCTAGGCGCTTCAGTCTGGAACCGCGTGACCACAACGGTCGCAGGCTCGAATCCTGCCTCGGGCATGGATGTGTAAGATGTCCATTGTTAGTTAGGTTTAAGTAGTTCTAAGTTATAGGGGACTGATGACCACAGATGTTAAGTCCCATAGTACTCAGAGCCATAAGAACCACTTTTTCTCCATCTGTGCCTGCAGACGGCCACAGCGTACTGCAGGTAGCCTTGCTCGGGATCTTACCGCGGCCACTAGAACAGTTGTCTCCAGACACACAGTCTACAGACGACTGGACAGACATGGTTTATTCGTCCAGAGACCTGCAAGGTGCATTCCACTTAACAATGGTCACAGGAGAGACTGTAAAGCTAGGTGTCAATAACACGGTACATGGTCATCGGAACAGTGGTCGCAGGTTATGTTCTCGGACGAGTCAGGTATAGTTGAACAGTGATCCTCGCCGGGTTTTCAACTGGCATGGACCAGGAACCAAATACCAACCCCTTAATGTCCTTGAAAGGGACCTGTATGGAGGTCTTGGTTTGATGGTGTGGGGTG
The DNA here is from genome assembly GCF_023898315.1 of Schistocerca nitens. Classification (NCBI taxonomy): domain Eukaryota; kingdom Metazoa; phylum Arthropoda; class Insecta; order Orthoptera; family Acrididae; genus Schistocerca; species Schistocerca nitens. The sequence goes on along the minus strand of NC_064617.1, from coordinate 802,004,746 downwards.
GGATTATGATTGGTGCACGTACACCCCTGCATGTCTTTGACAGAGGAACTGTAACAGGTCAGGTGTATCTGGAAATCATTTTGCACCAGTATGTCCGCCTTTTCAGGGGTGCAGTGGATCCCACCTTCCTCCTGATGGATGATAACGCATGGCCCCACCGAGTTGCCATCGTGGAGGAGTACCTTGAAACAGAAGATATCAGGCGAATGGAGTGGCCTGCCTGTTCTCCAGACCTAAATCCCATCGAGCACGTCTGGAATGCTCTCGGTCGACGTATCGCTGCACGCCTCCAAACCCCTACGACACTTCAGGAGCTCCGACGGGCACTGGTGCAAGAATGGGAGGCTATTCCCCAGCTGCTCGACCACCTGATCCAGAATATGCCAACCCAATGTGATGCCTGTGTGCGTGTGCATAGTGATCATATCCCATACTGATGTCGGGTAAATGCGCAGGAAACAGTGGCGTTTTGTAGCACATGTGTTTTGGGACGGTTTTCTCAACTTAATACCAATACCGTGGACTTACAAATCTGTGTTGTGTGTGTTCCTTATGTGCGTGTGCTGTTAGCCCCAGTTTTTTGTAGTGGCACGTTGTGTGGCACCACATTCTGCAATTATCCTCAGTTTATGAGCATGAGTGTGCATCACATCTACCGATATCCGTCCCTGTCGGATAATACCTTCCCGATGGGTCGTTTTTTATTTTTGTCATAGAATGTATGTAAAAAATCTTCAGTCTAATCTCCAACAAGCAGATTTAGTTCTTTTTTAGTGTGACGTTATAGTTGTAATCAATGCAAACATACATACAGTCACAGAAGAAATGGTAAACGATGTTCTTCACAGCATTATTTAGTGCTTTGCTGCAAATAATCTCACTCACAATTTAAAAAAAAATGACGTAACATATTCAGTTCTGCTTATCTAGGGATGCTACACCAATTATTAGCCTAACGCATGGCGAGGTAATAATGACTAGGGTTGAAACTTCAAAATTTTTATTTGTGCATACTGCTGAGAATTTAAACTGAAAAAACCACTCATTGAAACTCCTAAAACAACTTAGTTCGGTAACATCTACACTTCGGATCACTGCCAATCTTGGAGAGAAACAAATCACAAAATTGACACATTTTGTGTGTTTTCATTCAGTAACGTCATACGGAATAATGTTCTGGGATAACTGGTCTTTTGGAAAGAAATTTCATTGCTGAAAACCATGGTGTAAGAATAGCTCACCCACGATCATATTATAGATCTGTTTTTAAGGAGTTAGTTTTTTTTAATACTGCTTCACGGTATATTTATTTTATCATGAAATTTGTTATAAATAATCCACAACTGTTCAAAAGGAAGAATGACGTACACAATTACAATAGCAGAATAAAATATGACATTCATTACTCCACATTAAATTTGTCTTTAGTACAAAATGGGGTGCACAATGCTGCAACAAAAAATTTTGATCATTTACTCATTGATATAAAATGTCTGATGAACAGCATAGTTCAATTTGAAACAAACTGAAAAAGTCTAATTTACAACTCCTACTCCTTAGAACTTTTTGTAAGCTGTAAAGCACGCTGAATAGGGATTACTAACTCACGTCTGTATTAAAGGATTTTGTACATGGTTAGCATGTACCCATATTTTCAAATGAATGTGTAATGTGAATGTAAAATTACTCGTTCCATATCATTACTATTACTCGCACAAATGATCCATGAAACAACAAACTAACAATCAACACTCTCTTACCTAGAGCTGACAAACAAGTGGCTGTAGTTGCAGCCCGCTGCGGAGAAAATCAGTGGGTGTCTTCACTCCAGAATGCTAGATGACTTACTTCTCCTCTTTGACTGCCGATTCAACTGTTTTCCATCCAGGGCACTCACTGTGCATTATTTAACAGGACACGGCGCATATCAAGTGTGTATGTACAGATTCAACAGGAAAGACAATGACGTTTGTCAGTGTGACCACATGGGAACATCTCAACTCACCAGTCTAAACAGTAACGCCTTTCTAAACAAAACAACCACTATACGAACATTTGAGAAGTCACAGGTGGTGGACGACAATGGACAACGTCGCAGACGTCATTTCCTTGACATGAAATGTGCCAAGATGCATACGGAACTTATACCTTCCCTCCCTCCCTCCCACTCCCATCCCTTTTCAGCCTCCCTCCCCTCCCCCTTCCCCCAACCTTTGCATACCCAGAACAGCATGACTCTGAGTGACGGCGTTCTATCGAGTGCAACTGTTGTTTATACAACAAATGTGAATGCAAATACTGTGTCAATAAATATGCGTGTGTTGCCAACATTACAGCGTCACATCAAGCAGAACTCGCTGTATCAAATCAGCCCCACACCGACGTGATGTCCAGATAATCGCAAGCCGTAACGGTGAGAAGCAAATGTGCGTTGGATGGAAGTGAATCACACATCTAGTGCGATACTGCGCCGCAAGAAGTCTCGATGCCTTTCCGAGTTAGTTTTCCATCACCCAAAAGCTAGAAGGTCACAGAAAAGGTAGGAAGATAACGTACTCTCACGACATTGAAAGCGTTAATTTCCCTAAAGTTGTGGTATTCATTCTGACCCTTCTGCCTTTAGGCGCCTTAATCAGAACCATGTTTAACATGAACCCTACTCGTAAATTTTATGTTTGTGTAAAACCCCTTCCTCCTTTTAAATTTTCATTTTTTTAAAATTTTTGGTCTCCCTGTCAACTGATATTACTAAAATGCGTAATATTTTAAGCATAACTTAATTGTTATTATTAACTTATTAGCTAAAACACAAATTTATTGTCAGTCACGTCATGTTAAGTGTTACAGTAATCCTGTAAACACGAACTGTTACATAAACATGCACAGTAGGTCTAAAGACAGCAATAAATAAATAAAAGCTATTATATAAATATGTACAGAAGGTGTACAGGCAGCTATAAGTAAATAAATACAACTATTTCACAAATGTTTAGATGCTTGTCTACAGAAAAATTTGCCAGATAATAATGAAATTATTTACGACGAGAGCCTTGTGATAATAACACCGTTGAGTACTTTACGACCTGTGCAGGACGTAGCCAAACAAGTAGCAAAATTACGAACAGTGGCCGTAGGAGCTCCTGTTTTGCTATAGGAAAAGCAACAGATGCAGGAGACCGTCGTTCACTTGGTTAACAACTAAAGAATCCGAATAATACACATCTAACTGTACGAGTGACATACATAGGAGTGCAGTGACTCTCGTCTCAACCCTTTACATAACGAAAAAACGTTAATATGCCCATTGTTCTTTCTTTTAAACGTTTCCTCGAACTTCTTGCCCACTGATAGCTCACCATTATCCGAAGAAAGGTGACTGATGCTTACTTATGCGAAAAAAATAATCTTTTTCCAACATCTCTACTAGAACCTTGGCAATTACTCTGCGAATGGGCTACAGGCGTCACTGATTGTGTTCTACTGATGTTTTATCTCCCACTGGTGTCTCTGATTCGTAGAGTACGCTGGAAGACTATTATTCCGAATTAATGCTTTCTGTGAAGACTCATTGAGTTATGGTGTGACCCACATATTTCTTTGACTATGCTTATGATACGTATCCGCCAGAATGCTCGTGTATTAGTAATATAATAGCGTGAGTACACTTGCGAGCAACATGCTCGCGCGTATCCCACGAGCCGCTCGGGCAAAGACACGTGGGGCGCCTCACGTGACAAGTCTGTGTGGCACACCGTTCACTAGAGTGTAGCATGAGCGCTAAACAGTGACGTTCGTACTCACCCTGAGGGCCCGTTTGTACTTGCCGGAAAAACCGACATTAGGTGGGTCGTGAACAACGGGCAGAACATCCAGGCGCTCGCGAGTGGCTCACGAGACGCTCAGCTCACAAGTACACTCATGCTCATAAATTAAGCGTAACTGCAGAATGTGGTGCCACACAACGTGGCACTACAGAAAACTGGCGCTAATGGCGTAGGCGGATAGGGACCACACACGACACGGGTTGGCTCAAATGGCTCTGAGCACTATGGGACTCAACTGCTGTGGTCATAAGTCCCCTAGAACTTAGAACTACTTAAACCTAACTAACCTAAGGACATCACACACATCCATGCCCGAGGCAGGATTCGAACCTGCGACCGTAGCAGTCGCACGGTTCCGGACTGCGCGCCTAGAACCGCGAGACCACCGCGGCCGGCCACGACACGGGTCTGTAAGTCCACGGTATTGGTGATAAGTTGAGAAAACCGTCCCGAAACACATGTGCTACAAAACGCCAGTGTTTCCTGCGCATGTACCCCGACATCAATATGGGATATGATCACCATGCACACGTACACAAGCCGCAAAAAGGGTTGGCATACTCTGGATCAGGTGGTCGAACAGCTGCTGGGGTATAGCCTCCCATTCTTGCCCCAGTGCCCGTCGGAGCTCCTAAAGTGTCGTAGAGGTTTGGAGACGTGCAGCGATACGTCGACCGAGAGCATCCCAGACATGCTCGATGGGGTTTAGGTCTGGAGAACAGGCAGACCACTCCATTCGCCGGATATCTTCTGTTTCGAGGTACTCGTCCACTATGGCAGCTTGGTGTGGCCGTGCGTTATCATCCATCAGGAGGAAGGTGGGACCCACTGCACCCCTGAAAAGGCGGAAATAATGGTGCAAAATGACGTCCTCATGCAACTGACCATTTACAGTTCCTCTGTCGAAGACATGCAAGGGTGTACGTGCACCAATCATAATCCCACCCCACACCATCAAATCACGACCTCCATACAGGTCCCTTTCAAGGACATTAAGGGATTGGTATCTGGATCCTGGTTCACGGCAGATGAAAACCCGGCGAGAATCACTGTTCATATTATTCCTGGACTCGTCCGTGAACATAACATGGGACCACTGTTCCAATGACCATGTACTGCGTTCTTGACACCAGGCTTTACGGGCTCTCCTGCGACCAGGGTTCAGTGGAATGCACCTTGCAGATCTCCAGGCGAATACACCATCTCTGTTCAGTCGTCTGTAGACTGTGTGTCTGGAGACAACTGTTCCAGTGGCTGCGGTAAGGTCCCGAGCAAGGCTACCTGCAGTACTCCGTGGCCGTCTGCGGGTACTGATTGTGAGCTATCGGTCTTCTTGTGGTGTTGTACACTGTGGACGTCCCGTACTGTAGCGCCTAGATACATTTCCTGTCTGCTGGAGTCGTTGCCATAATCTTGAGATAACATTTTATGGCACACGGAGGTCCCGTGGTAAGACCTGCTGTGTTTGACGAGCCTCCAGTCGCCCTAGTATTATATCCCTCATAACGTCATCAATTTCTTTGAGCCATTTCCAACACATAGTCACCATTACCAAGTGTGAAAACGTCTGCACACTTACTCGCTTCACCGTACTCTGACATGCACCAACACACCTCTTCGTATGTGGACCGCTGCCAGCGCCACCGTGCGACGACCGCGAGTCAAAATGCACCGCCTGGTCATACCCCGAGGTGATTTAAACTCACAAACCGCCCACCAGAGCGTTGTTTCACCATGTATCAGCATTATCCTTGATTTATGAGCATGAGTGTACTTTCAGATTTTTTCATACGGAGGATCCGGGTACGATTACTTGTCCGCCGGAGATGTAATACGCTCTGGGACTAGGTGTAGTGTCGAACTAATATTTCAACATCATCGACGTGCAAGTCACCAAAGTGGCGTGAAATAAAGACTTGCACTAGGCGGTCGAACAATGCGGCCAATAACGGCATACGGTCGTTTGATGCAGAGATGTGACGGAGTAGCTGACCTGGCAGGCGCCGATGCCACCTTGCAGCACGCCGGCGCACAGGTTGGTGTCGTGCACTTGCTCGCCCACGCTCTTGTAGGCGCACTGGCACTCCAACTGGTTAACGATGCGGAGCTCCGCCTTCTGCAGGCGCTCCGACGGCTGCGTGTCCGTCTCCTGCGAACAAATATGTAAGAGCAGCGTTTAACATTCATCTTTACCATCATCTAGCTCTCTACTTCGTTATCTACACTACTGGCCACTAAAATTGCTACACCACGAAGATGATGTGCTACAGACACGAAATTTATCCGACAGGAAGAAGATGCTGTGATATGCAAAATATTAGCTTCTCAGAGCATTCATACAAGGTTGGCGCCGGTGGCGACACCTACAACGTGCTGACATGAGGAACGTCTCCAATCAATTTCTCATACACAGACAGCAGTTGACCGGCGTGCCTGGCGAAACGTTGTTGTGATGCCTCGTGTAAGGAGGAGAAATGCCCACCATCATGTTTCCGACTTTGATAAAGGTCGGATTGTAGCCTATCGCGATTTCGGTATATCGTATCGCGACATTGCTGCTCGCGTTGGTCGAGATGCAATGACTGTTAGCAGAATATGGAATCGGTGGGTTCAGGAGGGTAATACGGAACGCCGTGCAGGATTCCAACGGCCTCGTATCACTAGCAGTCGATATGACAGGCATCTTATCCGCATGGCTGTAACGGATCGTGCAGCCACGTCTCGATCTCTGAGTCAACAGATGGGGACGTTCGCAAGACAACCATCTGCACGAACAGTTCGACGACGTTTGCAGCAGCATGGACTATCAGCTTGGAGACCATGGCGGCGGTTGCACTTGACGCTGCATAACAGACAGGAAGGCCTCCGATGGTGTACTCAACGACGAACCTGGGTGCACGAATGGCAAAACGTCATTTTTTCGGATGAATCCAGGTTCTGTTTACAGCATCATGATGGTCGCATCCGGGTTTGGCGACATCGCGGTGAACGCACATTGAAAGCGTGTATTCGTCATCGCCATACTGGTGTATCACCCGGCGTGATGGTATGAGGTGCCATTGGTTACACGTCTCGGTCACCTCTTGTTCGCATTGACGGCACTTTGAACAGTGGACGTTACATTTCAGATGTGTTACGACCCGTGGCTCTACCCTTCATTCGATCCCTGCGAAACCCTACATTTGAACAGGATAATGTACGACCGTATGTTGCAGGTCCTGTACGGGCCTTTCTGGATACAGAAAATGTACGACTGCTGCCCTGGCCAGCACAATCTCCAGATCTCTCACCAATTGAAAACGCCTGGTGAATGGTGGCCGAGCAACTGGCTCGTCTCAGTACGCCAGTCACTACTCTTGATGAACTGTGGTTTCGTGTTGAAGCTGCATGGGCAGCTGTACCTGTACGCGCTTTCCAAGCACTGTTTGACTCAATGCCCAGGCGTATCAAGGCCGTTATTACGCCAGATGAGGTTGTTCTGGGTACTTATTTCTCAGGATCTATGCACCCAAATTGCGTGAAAATGTAATCACATGTCAGTTCTAGTATAATATATTTGTCCAATGAGTACCCGTTTATTATCTTCATTTCTTCTTGGTGTAGCATTTTTAATGGCCAGTATTGTACATAAACCTAAAATCTACATCTACATCTACTTTAAATCTACATCCAAATCATATCTATATCAACATAGAATCTACATGTATGTCTACCCCTAAGGCTACATTAAATGTAGATTTATATTCCACAAGCCAGTTCAAATTGCCTGGCCCATGGTAGTTACAGGGCCACTACCATTTTCCATACGTCCGTGAATGGTACGTAGTAAGAACAACTGTCGGTAAACCTCAGTATCAACTCCAATTTCACCTATTTCCTCACCGTGGTCTTTTACGAGGCGTATGTGGGAGGAATTAAGACACTGTCTAATTAAAAGTTTTCAGAAACCCCTATGTAATTGATTACTAGGTGTCACGAGAGGCAGACCCGCCTGTGTAAAAGGAGGGAAAGGTGGGGGAGGGGGGGGGGGAGATTGCGATGTCAGCAGCAGCGAAGCAGGACCAGCAGAATGGGTCGATCAGGAGAGCTCAGTGACTTCGCAGTTGGGCTACTCGTTGGATATCACCTTAATGACAAGTATTTCAGGGACATTTTAACCCTTCTAAAGCCACCCAAACCGTTCTGTTGGTGATATACTAGTGATGTGGAAACGCGAAGGAAACATCACAGTTAGAGCAAGACCAGGTAGACATCATCTACTGACACACGGGGAGGCTGACTGTTGAAAAGTAGCATCAAATCAGTGAAATGAATCACTCGTGAGTTGCACAGTGTCACCAACAGTCCAATCTAGCACAATAACTGTGCGTAGGGTGCTGAGTAGAATGAATACAATGGTCGAGTATTCCTGTTGTCAATGTTAAGCGATGCTTGAGACGGAGTAAAGAGCTACGCTGCTGGACACAGGATCACTGGAAGCGAATGATTTGGAGTGACGAGTCACTGTGTAACCTGCGACAGTCCGATCGAAGGGTTCGCGTCTGGCGAGTTACCTGTAGAACGTCACCTACTGTCATGTGTAATATCAACAATGAAGCGAGAAGGAGATTCTGTTACGGTATGGGGATGTTTTCCGTGATTAGGTTGCAGTTCGCTTATTGCGCTTTGGAAAATCCTAAATGCGGAAGGATATGAACACATTTTATAGTATCATGTTCTGTGTACAGTAGAAGAAAAGTTTGCAGGCGATGGAATCTTGTAATAGCATGAAAACACACCCTGTCATAAAGCAGCATCTGCGAAGGAATCGTTTTTGGAGAATGTTGTTTGTTGTCTTCAGTCCGAAGACCAGTTTGATGCAGCTGTCTGTGCCACTCTATCCTGTGCTAGCCCCTTCATTTCCAGGTAATTACTCCACCTACATCCTTTGAATCTGCTTACTGCATCATCTCTTGGTCTCTCCCCCCCCCCGCTCCACTAAATTGGTGATCCCTTGATGTCTCAAAATTTATATTATCAACCGATCTCTTCTTTTAGTCAGGCTGTGCTACAAATTTCTTTTCTCCGCAATCCTATTCAGTACCTCCTCTATAGGTATCTCGTCTACCCATCTAATCTTCAGCATTCTTCTGTAGCACCACATTTCAAAAGCTTCTATTCTCTTCTTGTCTAAACTGTTTATCGTCCATGTTTCACTGCCATACAGGGCTACACTCCATACAGATACTTTCAGAGAAGACGTCCTGACACTCAAATCTGTTCTCGATTTTACACTTTTCTTGCCATCTTCAGCCTATATTTTATATGCTCTCTACTTCGACCGTCATCAGTTATTTTACTGCAAAAATAGCAAAACTCATGACCTACTTTAAGTCTCTCATTTCCTAATCTAATTCCCTCAGCACCATCTGATCTAATTCGACTACATTCCATTACCCTCGTTTTGCATTTGTTGATGTTCATCTCCTATCTTGCTTTCAAGACGCCGTCTATTCAGTTCAACTGCTCTTCCAAATACTTTGCTGTCTCTGACAGAATTAAAATCTCATCGACAAACATTAAAGTTTTTATTTTTTCTCCCTGGACTTTAATTCCTTTTCCATAATTTTCTTTTGATTCCTTTACTGCTTGCTCCGTATACAGGTTGAATAACACTGAGGATAGACTACAACCCTGTCTCACTCCCTTCTCAACAACTGTTTCCCTTTCATGCCCCTCGATTCTTCGATTCTTATAACTGCCATCTGGTTTTTGTACAAATTGTAAAAGCTTTTCGCTCCCTGTATTTTACCCTTGCCTCCTTTAGAATTTGAGAGACAATGTTTCAGTCACCATTGTCACAAGCTTTCTCTAAGTCTACAAATTCTGTAAACGTAGATTTGCCTTTCCTTAATCATTCCTGTATGAGAAGTCGTAGAGTCAGTATTGCTCGTGTGTTCCTACACTTCTCCGGAATCCAAACTGATCTTCTGTAATATCGGTTTCTACCAGTTTTTCCATTCTTATGTACAGAATTCGTGTCAGCATTTTGCAACCGTCGGATATTAAACTGATAGTTCGGTAATTTTCACATCTGTCGCTTTCTTCGAAATTGGAATCATTCTGTTCTTCTTGAAATCTGCAGAATAACAGACTAGTCTGCCAGAGTCCCGACCTGAACCCAATGGATCATCTTTGTGAAGAGTTAGAACGTCGACTTTACTGCACAGCACAGCCAACCTTTCTACCTTGTCTGGTTAGAATGAGCTGCCAGTTCTCCACAGACATCAGACCTGAACTGAAAGTGTCAAATGGTTCAAATGGCTCTGAGCACTATGCAACTTAACTTCTGAGGTCATCAGTCGCCTAGAACTAAGAACTACGGTCGCAGGTTCAAATCCTGCCTCGGGCATGGATGTGTGTGATGTCCTTAGGTTAGTTAGGCTTAAGTAGTTCTAAGTCCTAGGTGACTGATGACCTCAGAAGTTAAGTCCCATAGTGCTCAGAGCCATTTTTTTAAAGTGTCCCCTGCAGTGGTCAATCCGTCATAAAGGGGAAGAGCCTACACAAAAGTTGGTCAGATAGTGCGTGTTGTCCGACTGCTTTTGGAACGCACGTCACGATGCAAAACACTTCTTTTGTAGCCCTCAGGAGCTCAGCAATCATTTGTTGGGTATGGGCTTGGCGACTACGGGGTTCATGAGCTGAGGACCGGTAAGCCCTGCCAGTCTTCTGTCACCATAAGCTGTCGGCATGCTTCAGTGACCACCGTGCGGTGCAGCGGAGGAACGCTTTATCTCACAGGAAACGGGGATCTTGGCCTGGCAGCCCGGATCGCGAGGATGTTATAAACGTCTGTAAGGAACCCTCTAGTTCCAAGGTGTGCAGCGCGCCGATGAGATGCATGGATGTTGAGCTGCAACAGTCATTAGCGGGCAACCTCTGGAAATCCTGCCGCACCTCAGTTGTACGGGGTGTTTAAAAAGTCTCTCCGCAGTGCCGTAAGATTGTTAGCCGAGCGTGCCGTGTGCCGCAGTGAATGTACCGAAATGAAACTCAGTGAAATACAAGTTATTAATTTACTGAATATTCATTTTTACTTACAAATTTTCATATTAAATGTTGAAAGTGTCCCTCCTGTTGTTTAATATACAATTCAATTCGTCTAATCATGTTTCCAAACACAAGCTGTAACATTTCTTCCATTTCTTCTAAAACAGAAGCAGTGAAAGTGGATATTGCAGTTTTCAGTTCATCGATGGATTTTGGACGGTTTTTATAGACAGTTGCTTTCGCTGCACCCCAGAAGAAAAAGACAGGTGGTGTTAGGTCAGGCGATCGTGGAGGTCAAAGTTCCTGTGAAATTATGTGATCACCAAAAACATCAGCAAGCAGTGACATTGAAACCCGAGCTGTATGCGTGGTTGCACCACCTTGTTGAAAATAACCGTTCAGTACTTCACACAACACAAGTTCTCCTATGAATGGGTATACAATATCACTGCTGAATCGTTTTGCGTTTAGTGTTTCGTTGAAAAATATGGGACCCACAATACGACGTCTAGAAATTGCAATCCAAACTCCTATTTTCACAGAATGAAGTGGTTTTTCATGAATACACAATGGATTTGCAGTACTCCACATACGAGAACTTTGCGAGTTCATGTACCCGGATAAATGAAACCACGCCTCATCCATGAAAAACGTTTCATTAAGAATATCCCTTCTATTTTGTTGAACGAAATTTTTGAACCGTTGATAATAATGCAGTCTCTTGCCATGATCGGTATTTTTCAGTTCTTGCACGACTGCCACTTTGTATGGGAAAAGTTTCAATTTTTTCTTACAGCTGTGTGTGCCGTTTCGACACTAACATCGATTTCCTGGACGAGTTTTCTTATTGACTTGTTCGGACTCATGGACAAAAAATGGTTCAAATGGCTCTGAGCACTATGGGACTTAACATCTGTGGTCATCAGTCCCCTAGAACTTATAACTACTTAAACCTAACTAACCTAAGGACATCACACACATCCATGCCCCAGGCAGGATTCGAACCTGCGACCGTAGCAGTCGCGCGGTTCCGGACTGAGCGCCTAGAACCGCTAGACCACCGCGGCGGGCGGACTCATGGACATTTTATCGAAAATATTGAGTAGTTTATCCTCAGAGTAAACGCTAGGACGACCACTTCTCGGTGCATCTGTCACTGAATCCGTACTTCAAAATTTGTTAATCAAATCTCGCACAGTATCGCGAGGTGAGAGTGTTGTTTCTGGGAAAACTGAATTAAATATTTGACGAGCTGAAACTGTGTATTTACCGCCAGCTTTGAACTCTTGTTCGACTAAAAACACACGTTCTTCAATGGTTAGCAGTTAACAGTGACAAAAACGAAACAAACGAACAAAGTAACTAAACTTAAACGTTCATGTCAACACGTAACGACACACACCAACGATACTACTGACGTTTCACGTCAGCACGTAACGACACACACCAACGATACTACTGACGTTGGCTGAGATAAACGAAATAGTGGAATGTTGGGAGAGTCCGCTTGAAGGGAAGTAACCCAGGCAGGCGAACAATCATACGGCACGCGCGGCTAACAGTCATACGGCACCGCGGAGAGACTTTTTGAACACCCCTATAAGGCTTACCTAGACATGCAGGGCTCTGCTTGTGGGCCCGTGATGGAACCCTCGAAATTACCTCCTCCTCCTCCTAGAGAAAGGCTGGGCCGCTAGTAGGTACTAACACCCAAATAAATAAGAGGGCGCGTGAAGCCAGTCCGTCTGTCTCAGAAGTTAATTCTAAAAGATTTGGATCTAGTAACAGAACACATGGTGATAGTCAGAACGTGTTTTTAATAATAAAAAGGAAAGAGGCCACCTTCAGGAAAGTTTCGCCTTTCTGTATTCAAAACGGTTAGAAGTCATTGCTGGCAGTTTAAAATCAGTTAAGCGATCGTGTAATGGGACACTGTTGGCAGAAACATCTAGTTCCCAACACGTTAAGAACCTCCATAAAGCTCAGTGCCTTGGGGAATATGTCATCGAAACTGAGGTGCGCACCACCTCGAATTGCAGCAAAGATTTTGTGACGTGCAGGGACCTGGTGGATATTCCCAAGGAGGAAATAAAAGACGAATGGACTCCAGAAAGTATAATCGACGTGCAAAATATCATGATGGATGGGGATCCTGTAATGTCCGAATCCTTTATATTGACTGTTAATAGCACGAAACTTCGTGAGCATGTTAAGGCAGGTTTCGTTCACATAAGCGTGCTGCCTTATGTCCCCAACCCAAGGCACTGTTTCAAATGCCAGACATTTGGACAAATTACTCTTCGGAGTCACGAAGAAGCCATTTGTGGCAAATGTGTCAAGACCGCCCAAACAGGAGTCTCTTGTTCATCTCCATTGAAGTGTGTGAATTGTTCCGGAGCTCACCCTATCTGGAGTATGAGCGTATCTGCAAGAAAGGGAGATACAAGAGTTTAAGGCTATGAAGCGAATCCCGTATAGTGAGGCCAAAAACATGTATAAAGCTACGCTGTACCCAACGTTCGCTGCCTCCTTTGCATTGGTTTTTAAAGAGCTAGTGCAGAAAACCAACGCTACTACACAAACGGATGTTTCCAGAGTCAGCACTAGTACCTTCGTTTGTCAATGCACTTGTGCTGCTGCAGCCATTTCGACACCTATACCTCCCCCCAGAACTTCAGAAAAGGTCATGGTCGCCGCCTTTGCGGAGCTCCCTGCCCTGAGACGCCGCCCAGCGTTGCCACAACCATAGTCGCAGTTACAGTTCTGAAGACTACACAGATCAAAAAATCGCAAGCAAAGTGTTCACCGCTGCTGGAATCGGGAAATAAACAGTCAAGCGGTCTCGACATCATCCTCTCTGATGTCTGTCTCGATTCTTCTTTAGAGGCGATGGACCTTGATGTCGGACTGAGGCAATCGTCTCGCCCCAAAACAGAGCCTCCACCTATTATGGGCTACCTTCCCATGAAGAAAGTCAGGCTGAAAATGCTATCCCCACTATAGATGGCTCCTATCCTGCAGTGGAACATTAATGGGTTCTGGACACATGTGGAGGTAGTGAAACTGCTACCACAGGGACGCCCCTGTGCTTGTGTTTGCAGGAAATGCATTTTAAAGCGTTTGATGTTGTATGTTCTGTCCCACGGAAAACTTGACTGGGGAAAGGATCAAGGGCGGGATTTCTTTCTTTGTCACCATTCCTCAGCTAAACCCCACTAGCTACTGTCCTGCAAGCGGTTGCACATGCAGTTCACGTATTCCAGAGGCTCACAGCTCGTTCGCTATTTTTATAAAACAACCCCCCTGACCGTTTCTCCTAGTGGGAGACTTCAATGCCCATCATATATTGTGGGGTTCGACTTCTGCTTGTCCTCAGGGTCGCAGTTTGGAGAGCCTCATAGCGTCTCACGAGCTGTGCATTCTCAACAAAGACACTCCCACTCATTTCTGTCCTGCTACTGAGTCATTCAGTGCCACTGACCTCTGTTTCTGCTCTCCAGCCCTCACGGACTCTGTTCAATGGAAAATAATTGACGACCTTCATTCCAGTGACCACTTCCCACTCCGCATTCATCTCCTGGATGGGCTACTGCCCGCACAGAAGCCAGCACAGTGGATGGTCATCGGGACACTGTTCAGTCAGCTACATGTTTCGGAACCCCACGACAGTGCCCAGCAATAGTTAGACGACACCACACGAGTGATCCATCATGCCTCTGACTTATCCATCCCAAAGTCCTCAGGTCACATAAGGAGGCAGCCTGTTCCTCGGTGGACTGGTGAGTGGCGCGTAGCAATCCGGGACAGACGAGCGGTTCTTCTACAGTTTAAGTGTCGCCCAACAGCAGAAAACCTCAAAGCCTTTCAGGTCGCGAGAGCCAAGGTTCAGTGCATAATTACGCAGGGCAAGAAAAGTTCATGGCAAGCGTTCCTGTAATCCATCAACCATTCCTCTTGTTTCGAAAAAGTATGGGAAGCCATCAGGAGGATTTCCGGTAAACAAAGCAGTTTACCAATAGCAGCACTTCTGCAACAGAGGTGTCTCCAAACAACGCCTGGAGACATTGTTCAGACGGTGGCAGAGCATTTTCCAGCGACTACTGCCGATGCAAGCCAGGATCCGACGTTTCGCCGCTACTGTGCAACTGCAGAAAACGGCAAGTTCAACTTCTGATCCCACAATTCTGCCTCTTACAATTACCCGTTCTCTATGTGGGAGCTGGAATCGCCACTGTCTGAGACGCGTGATACTCCACCTGGTCACTACCAACTCTGGTATTGCATGCTTCAACATTTGTCAGCAGCATCAAAGGAAATCCTCCTCGAATATTTTAATTTTGTATGGCAGACAGGCAACTTTCCCAACTCGTGGAGAGAGGCAATTCTGATACCACTCCTCAGACCAGGAAAGGAACACACAAGTCCCAGTAGTTACTGGAGCGTTGCCTTATCGGGATGTGTAGGAAAGTAATTTTAATTTGTAGTAAGGTCTTATGGGACCAAACTGCTGAGGTCATCGGTCTCTAAGCTTACAAATTACCTAATATAATTTAAACTAACTTAAGCTAAGGACAAGACACACAGCCATGCCATAGGGAGGACTCGAACCTCCGACGGAGGGGAGCCGCGCGAACCGTGACAAGACGGCCCAAGACCGCGCGGCGTGTAGGAAAGACCCTGTTAACAATCGTCTGGTCTGGTTGCTAGAGACCAAGCAACTCCTTAGCCGCTCTCAGTGTGGATTACAGGGATTTCTATTCACTATCGACAGCCTGATCCTCCAAGAGGCGGCTATTCAGCAGTCTTTCCTACATAGACATCACTGTCTTGGCATATTCTTCGATATCAGTAAGGCGTATGACACTACTTGGTGACACAATATACTCGTGCGACTCCATCAGTTTCGTGGCCACCTCCCCATTTTCTTGCGGTCCTTCCTGTCTGAGCACTTTTTTAGGTCTCGAGTTAGTGACGTGCTCTCGGATCATTTTGAGCAGAAGAATGGTGTTCCTCAGGACAGTGTTTTAAGTGTTACCCTCTTTGCCATAGCCATAAGCAACGTCTACGGTAAGCAGTCCTGTATTGTGCTCCTCGTTTGTGGATGGATTTACTGTTTTTTGTTCCTCCTCCAGTGTTGCAACAGTGAGCCGCCAGATGCAACTTACAGTGCAGACGTTAGACAAGTGGGCGGCAAAGATAGATTTTCAGTTTTCTTCAGATAAATGTGTGTGTTGATTTTAAACGTTCTCGTCGTATTTTAAATTTTCCTGATTTGCACATGAGGGACACCATAGGACATTTTAAAGACTCCAAACCAGTATCGCTACCGTACCTGAGAGACCTGAAAGCTAGAACCCAGAAAGCACTTAATATCGTCAAATGCCTTAGCCACGGGTCTTGAGGAGCAGACAGGGCGCGTCTGCTCCAGTTTTACAGGACTTTCGGGGGTTCACGGCTAGATTATGAATGCACAGTGTATGGGTCAGCGAAGCCTTCTTACTGAAGATTATTGACACTCTCCACCATGAGGTGATTAGGTTAGCCACATGTGCTTACAGGACCAGCCCCATATCCAGTCTCTGTGGTGAGGCTGGGGAACCGCCACTCACATCAGGCGGCAAGCACCTCAAGGTGCACCAGGCATGTAAGCGCCTCGCAGCTCCGACTTCACTCACATACCATACTGTTGTTCGTCTACCTCTTGAATATCTTTTCTCCAATCGTCCACAAGCAACAATGCCGTTTGGAATCCGGGTACAGCTTGTACTGGAGTGACTTGTTGTGGAGCACATACAACATGAAATCCAGTGTTTTATCCTCCTGCCAGCATGTAGTAATTTTAGACTTATTGCAGTACAGGATAGATTGCAACAATGGTTCAAATGGCTCTAAGCACTATGGGACTTAACATCTGAGGTCATCAGTCCCCTAGACTTAGAACTACTTAAACCTAACTAACCTAAGGCCATCACACACATTCATGCCCGAGGCAGGATTCGAACCTGCGACCGTAGCAGCAGTGCGGCTCCGGACTGAAGCGCCTAGAACCTCTCGGCCACAGAGGCCGGCAGAGATTGCACTACCGCGTCTGTTCTTAATGCATTATTTATGATATTTTAAGAGAGCACCACAACTCTACAGCTGTCTTAACGAATTTGTCGAAACGGGCACTCCGTTGATTGCTCTGTTGCTTTATAAATACCTGATCGTATCCTCGAGATCCGACACTTTACTATCTTCGACGTGGAATTATATGCGATCTTGCGGGCTCTGGAGCATATAAGATGTGCTTTAGGTGCTAAATTCTCTGAGTGCCCTTTACTCTCCACAACGCTTCTACCCAGCAGATAAAGTAGTCCAGAATATCCAGAACACCTTCCTCCAACTACAATGGCTGTCGAAGAAGATGTCTTTTTCCCAGGTACCTGGGCCCTGGGAATTGCGGAAACGAAAGGGCAGATGTAGCAGCCAAGGAAGCGTGTCGTGATGCTCAGGTTACTTCAGTGTGCCATCCGCGTCGATGGGAGGTTGAGTGGCTGGAAGTGACAGGTAATAAACTGCGTCTAGTAAAGCCCACTACGCGGCCGTGGCGAACCTCCCTTCAACCACGAAGACGGGATGAGGACCTCCTTACTCATCTCCGCACAGGCCACAGTCCTGTGGCGCATGGCTTCTTGCTCCGTGTAACGCCGGAAATGCATATCCTCCTATTTCCATCTATTTTACTATAAAGCTTTTTCCTTATTTTGTTACCTGAAGATATGACATTTCTGTGTCTTTATATACTGTAATTGTTTTATATATGCATTTATGTCGATGTATAATTGGTTTGTTTTGTAAATATTATTTGTATTTTTACGCTGGGTCTGGCCTAGGGAAAACTATGCTATCGAATGATTACATCGATAGGTCGTGTGGAGAACCAAAGTGTTTAGGATCTTTGGTAGTGTTAACTCTGCCGCATGGAGCGCGGGCAGAGAGAGTCTGGCTGGAGTAGGGCGGTGGAGCAGGTGTGTTGTGTGACGCTCCCGCGAGTTGCCGCGCTTTCGGAGTTTGGCAACATGTAATTGCGCTCGACTTGCTCTGATAGTTTCTGACATGGTGTCGTGGACGAGAAGCATTAGCTGGCGCACATCAAGAGCCCGTTTCGCCTGGTGACCTTGTCGAGAAGAAGGCGCGCCAACACCCAGCTTCTGCGACAGCTACGGCCGACAATGAGTGATTGTCGCCACCTCCTCGACCGACGACTTCAAACCTTCAATCAACCAACAAGGAAGACTGGAAGCATGTAAAGTTTTAGAACTGTATGGCAGACCTCAGCTTTTTAAAATTGTCTTATTTGCCTCGCAAAATTGCAGCAACTTAGCATGAACCTTTGTTGCTCATTGTCCCAATTGCATTACCAAGCAGGGTCCCTTCCTTTTCCGGAATGAACCCGAGTGTCGTTGAAATTCATACGCCAGCATTAAAGTAATATCATTCCATTTCCTGCTTTAATTTCAAAGTTCAGTTAAAGTATTCATTGCTGGCTACAATATTTAGATTACACGAGCAGAAATTAAGAGTGCGAGTTTTGTTACCATATTTTAGCTTACCTGTGACTGCAGCTCAGCTTGGTACATACTAAATTTTACTATTGTTAATTGTTCAGAAACATTTAATTCAAGTTCAAAGTTAGATCTCTTATTTCTAAAATGCGTAGATTCAAGTAGCTTTTGAAATGATTGTTGAGGTAGCCCAAGACTAACCTTATTTTATTGAATTTCGTAGTGCTTCAGAAACAAAGTTCACTATTAATTTCAGTCACTAAATTAACTTTCAATTTTCCGGTTTTATTAATTCTTTTACTAAATGAAGTCAGAGTGTAGCGAAATTTATTACTTCTGACAAATATTTTTTCACACAACACGTGTCAACCTTCAGTTGCCACGCTTTTAGTGCTAATTATATGTGCAATAACCTTTCTTTTTCAGTTATTATAGTAGTTGTCCATAGGACTGGCGACCGTAATTTTCCCCAAATCTCAAATATCTAATTAACGCCAGTTTATTGTTAACGTAACGACCGCACATTTACTTTCTTCATTAACTTTACTCCTTTTCAAAATTAATATCCACCAGTTTCATTAGCAATTTTTCTTTGATTTAGATGTAACCCTTTCCTCCCTCTTTACCGACAGGTTAACTTCGGTGACGATTGCTTTTCCTAAATTTCCATTAGGTACACGCGGTTTAATTTTTCACTGTCATTAAGGTCGATAAGTGAGGGGAAGGTTACATCCGGTAGGACGACCCTCCGCTGTGTGGAGCTTGCGGCGTACCGATCACTGCGCGCCACATTTTACTAGACTGTGTTTTGTTTTCGGACCAGAGGGCAGCGGCAGATTTTCCGGAAGATCTGCCCTCTATTTTAACTGACTTTCAAACGAATGTGTGGAGGCCTTCAAGGTTTTGTGATTTCTCCAAATTTTTTCCGAAATATTAGGGAGATGTTCTGAACGTGTTAACAGGGCGACTGTAAGTACTCAGCTAGTCACGTTTCCCTACGCCTTTCTTTTAGATTTTCTCTGGTTGTACTTCTGTTTTAATCCCTGGCGTAGCATCTTTCACGCTTTCTCCGCTGTCTTAAGGCGTGTGAGGTGAATGACTATGTGAGTGAATGCGAGTGAGGTGGGAGTGAGTGCATGGGTGTCGTGTTGTAGGTTCCATCATTAGTGGTGCAACAATTTTAGCGATTTTATCCACATTCTTTCCTTTTACAATGAGTCAGGTCACTGATAATCCTGCCGTGAAGACAAAGCGCCCGCGCGCAAGCACACACACTCTGTTGTAGCGTCTACCATTGCAGCGTGATTTTTGTCCGTGCAACACAACGCTCTTGCGATTATTAAACGATCATGCATTCAAACGTGCAGTTGTTCATTCGATCATCACTATCTCTTCCATTAATCCAGCCTGGTAAGCGTACCAGACTGACGCACACTCCGCTGTAGAGTGAAAATCTCATTTTGGAAACATCCCCCAGGCTTGGCTGAGCCATGTCTCCGCAATATACTTTCTTCCAGGAGTGCAAGTTCTGCAAGGTTCGCAGAAGAGCTTCTGTGTAGTTTGGAAGTAGGAGACGAGGTACTGGCAGAATTGAAGCTGTGAGTAAGGATCGGAAGTCGTGCTTGGATGGCTCAGATGGTAGAGCACTTGCTCGCGAAAGGCAAAGGTCCCGACTTCGAGTCTCGGTCCGGCACACAGTTTTAATCTGCCAGGAAGTTACATATCAACGCACACTCCGCTGCAGAGTGAAAATCTCATTCTGCAAACATTCGCCAGGCTGTGGCTAAGCCATGTCTCCGCAATATCCTTTCGTCCCAGGAGTGCTAGTTCTGCAAGTTTCGCAGAAGAGCTTCTGTGAAGTTTGGAAGGTAGGAGACAAGGTACTGGCAAAATCGAAGCTGTGAGGACGGGTCGTGAGTCGTGCTTGGGTAGCTTAGATGGTAGAGCACTTGTCCGCGAAAGGCAAAGGTCCCGACTTCGAGTCTCGGTCCGGCACACATTTTTAATCTGCAGGAAGTTTCATATCAGCGCACGCTCCGCTGCAGTGTGAAAATCTCATTCTGATAAGCAATAGTTAAAAATCGGTCGAACAAGTGTTTCAAGAACCTTTTTTTATGGATGAATTACATTCCTTTAAGATTCTGTCAGTGAATCGGAACTTAACACCTGCGTATGCTACATCTACTTTTAAGTGGGCATTCCTTTCCCTGTCGCTCCGGACTGTTACTCTCAGGTATTTTATGGCTGTCACTGTTTGCAGTGATTTATCGTCGGCAGCGTAAACGAATAGTCACACATCCCTTTGTCTATTTATGCACCTTACGTTAAGTTTATCAACTTTCAAGCCCAAATGCCTGTCCTTGAAAGAATGGTTGATACTCTGCAGGTTATCATGCATTTAGCTGGTATTCTGGCACGGGGACCTTCCAGCAGAAGCCTGACGGAGCCTTTATAAATATTTTAAACAGTAATGCCACTTTAGTGATCCACTGAGGTAACACTGAAATTACCTTTACTTCTTAAGGTTTTATCGCGTTAAGAACGAGGTGTTGAACTACATCTGCAAGAGACTCCTCAAACCAGTCAACAGTGGTACTTAATTCTGGTGCGACTACTATAAACCAACATCAAAGGAAGAACCTTGTCTACCGTTCCCCTAGTCCACAAGAAGTGAAGCACACTGACCAGCGTAAATTACTAATACACTGTAAGGCCTCATAGCCTAGTAATGGACTTCTGAGTCTACTCTAAATCACAATTTACCTCGGATTCCTCCAGGAGAGCCTTTTCCCCGTGATTAAAAAGGGGCGGAAAGTACATCCATATATAAAAATGGAGGTAGTATCGTTTCACAGAACTGACATCATCCTACACCTTCCGCCTCCGTAGCTGAGTGTTCGGCACAGGTGCCTTCCGGTTCCCGGTAGTGGCAGGAATTTTTCCTTCTTGGGAGGCCTAGTACGGATGCACTCAGTCTCGTGTGACCGACCGGGGGGGTGGGGTGGGGGGGAGTGGGCGCTAGACCGATTAGTGGCGGTTACGAGGTCGAGAAACTCGACAACGACCAAGAGAGCGGTTTGCTGATAACGTACCCCTCCCTACCGCAACCGACGATGCCGCTCACGGAGGATGACGCGGCGGCCGGTGGGTCGCGATTGGCCCGTCTAGGGCTCGAAGGCAGAACTTGACGTCCTGTACTACCCACATAACTTTGTAGCAGGATCTTAGAACATATTCAGAGTTCATATTACGAACTAACTACAACGAAATCAGTACGAGAACCAGAAATATCGAACACGCGTGCATCTACTAGCTTTACGACGATACAAAAAACTGGGAAGATTCGATGTTTGTAGAATAACGTAAAGCTTTTTGATTTAGTACCACATCGACATCCCCTACAGAAAAATAGGTTCTAATGGAAAATAACACTACATATGCAGTTGGGTCGAAAATTTGCTCACAGACAAGAGGCAGCACAGAGTAACTGGATTATCATCTACAGTCATTGAAGCAATATCTGGTGTGGCCAGTGATGTGTAACAGGACCGTTACTGATCAGTTTACACATCAACTTCTTGGCGGATAGTGTTGGTGCAATCCCAGACGATTTGTAGATGATGCATTTATCTGTCATAAAACTCCATCTTGTAAAATTTCCAGTAATATGCACTTAGATCTAGACAATACGAGTATATCAGCCTGGTGCAAAGACTGATAGCTAATTATTAATACAGAAACATGAAAAATTGTGTACTGTTAAAAATTTAAAAGTGTGATATCCTTAGACTACAGAATAAATGTCACCTAAAATAAGTCAAGTCATAGAAATATTTGTGAGAAACTGTGAAGAGGTATGACGTGTTGTACTTGAAATCTCCCATATTCTCCTTTGTGGGTTAAGACAACAACAGGACGCGATTCATTGATAGGAGCCTGGGAAATTGGAATTTGCGTACAACAGAGATTTAAACACACCCTGTTACGGCCCATATTCGAATACTGGTCAAGAGTGATACGAGATACAATTAAGAGCGGTTGTCGAGTGTATACAAAGAAGACCAGTGTGAATGCTCACAGGCGTATCTGTCCTTTACAGACCGAACAGATCAAACTGGACAAATAACAGCTTGCACAAAGACGTATAAGCAGTCATTCTTCATTTGGTGAAATATGAAGTATATGGTCACTCGCAAGTAGCTCTGGCGTTTCAGAATACGACTGAGCAGCTGCAATAGTGGACAGATGTGTTACAACATGTAAACATTTCATCCGCTACGTATCGTCGCATATAATTACACCGAGGTGACAGAAGTCATGGGATAGCGTCATTCTCGTATACAGATGGCAGAAATATCGAGTACACAAATGTAGAAAAAGGGCAGTGCATTGGCAGAGGTGTCATCTGCACTCAAGTGATTCATGTGAAAAGGTTTCTGACGTGATTATGGTCACACAACGGGAGTTAACAGGCTTTGAACGCTGAATGGTAGTTCGAGCTAGACGCATGGGACACTCCATTTCGGAAATCGTTAGGAAATTCAAGATTACGGGATCTACAATGTCAATATTGTGCGACAATACAGAATTTCAGGCGTTACCCCTCACCACGAGCAACGCAGTGGCCGACGGCCTTCACTTAACGACCAAGAGCAGCGGGTCATGAGTAGAGTTGTCAATCCTAACAGGTAAGTAACACTATGTGAAATAACCGCGTAAATCAATGGGGGACTTGCGATGAACGTAGTCGGTAGGATAGAGCGGCGCTGGCCGGAGTGGCCGAGCGGTTCTAGGCGCTACAGTCTGGAGTCCGCGCGACCGCTACGGTCGCAGGTTCAAATCCTGCTTCGGGCATGGATATGTGTTATGTCCTTAGGTTAGTTAGGTTTAAGTAGTTCTAAGTTCTAGGGGACTGATGACCACAGCAGTTAAGTCCCATAGTGCTCAGAGCCATTTGAACCATTTTTGATAGAGCGGCAAAATTGGACATTAATGGGCTGTGGCACCATATGACCGAGGCGAATGCCTTAGATAACTGCACATCATCTGCAGCGTCTCTCTAGGGCTCGTGATCATATCGGCTGGACGCTAGATTACTGGAAAACCGTCGCCTTGTCAGATGAGTCCTGATTTCAGTTGATAGGGTTCGAGTGTGGCGCACAGCTTGCGAACCCATGGACCCGAGTTGATAACAGGGCACTGTGCAAGCTGGTGGTGGCTCGATAATGGTGTGGGCTGTGTTTACATGGAATGGAATGACTCCTGGTGCGAGAATACCAATTTTCAGGTATTACCTCTCACCACGGAGAACGCCGCGGCCGACGGTCTGTACTTAACGAACGAGTGCAGCGGCACTTGAGTAGTGCTGTCAGTGCTAACAGACTCATGGACTTCATGTTCCCAAACAATGATGGGATTTTTAAGGATGAGAACGCGCAATGTCACTGCCACACTTGTTCGAAATTGCTTTGTAGAACATGCTGGACAATTCGAGAGAATGATTTGACTACAGAGATCGCTCGACGTAAATCCCACCAAACATTTATGGGACATAATTGAGAGGTCAGTTCATGCACAAAATCCTGCACCTTCGCAATTATGCATGGCTCGATATTCCTTCAAGGACCTTCCAATGGCTTGTTGAATCAGATCGATGTTGAGTTGCTGCACTAAGCCTGCTAATGGAGGTCCGACACGATGTTAGGAGGTACGAGATGACTCCTGTCACTTCAATGCAGTTCGTGCCAGCAGGCAACATAGTGAAAATATTTACAAATCGAGCTGCATTTCCGCCTTTCAGAGCAACTCGTGACAGCGACTATAATGGATTTCACTTGTGTACTACCTTACCACGATATTATTGCACGTGGGCTCCCGTGGCCGTTATCGGGAACATGTTACAGTAAACCGTTACAGTGAACAACTACAGTGTTGACCGAGGCAAACGCTTCTCATTGTAAATTATTTCAAGACAGTTGTGAATATAGTATCAAGTGGTTCAGCGTATCCCGTTGAAATATCGCGATAAAAACTCACAATAAGCCGACCGAAGTTCCTTCATTCCCAGGTGCAATAACACTGAGGTCGACCAATGTTTACGCTTGCCATGTAACAAACAGTGCCCCATATTGAGAAATTGTTGTGTGACTTAAAAATTTGGAGAGAATTTCCATCCCCTGACTTTTGTCTATTTGCTATGTGTCTTGTATTTTTTGCACATTTGTCCTTAGCAATCCAGAAGGTATGCACGATAACACTGTAATTAGCGTATTCGAGAATGCTGTGACAGAAAAAAGTATATGTCGTCTGTTAAATCATTATCTATATAAAAATGAATGTTTGTTCGGAATTTATAATCCCAAGAGGTAAAGGCCAGATTTAAGCGCGGTTTTCTGCAAACATGTCCTTTTTTATCTTTCATTCCTCCTCTGAAAGAGATGGCGGGCTGCAGGAGAGCTTAGCCCATTTCAGCCAACCGTTGTAGTTGGTGCTGTTGTGACACTATTTATTTAGGGCACAGCGTGCTTAATTTTATTTTGTAGGAATTTTGATTGCATATAGATGGATAGTTGAGAGGAAGATGTTGTTCATTAAGCTTCCTTCAGTCCAGATCCTAGCATTTGCCTTATGGCTGAAGAAAATCCTCTCGGTCGAAAAAACCACAACTGAGATTGATTGTCTGTTGTTCGGCTTATATATCTTCATATTATCCCAGTGGTCTTGATAATGTTGTATTGTGATCTTGGAATAGTGTTGATGCAGAAAATTTCCGTCTAATTCTGTAGAAGATGAAAAATATGAGAATCTAGTCAGAGAATATTGTCTTTTTCTATAGGAGTTGATTTAAGTAATTTGGCTCAAAAAGTTATTCTTTCTATATCAGGCTGCTACATCATCCCAAATACTTGTAGGTTTTCTTGCTCTGTTGACAGTTTCATTGATTTCTCCATTTTCCAGGGGATTATGTTGGAATGAATTCGATAATGCTTCGTGTATCAAGTAGGGGATCATCTGGAGATGGTTTTTAGCTGTATAGCTTTCCCAGCAACGATGTACAGGTTTTCTGTTAAAATCGACTGCGAGGAAGACAATGCTCCAATTCTCAACATTTCGTCTTCTATATAGTGTGATTTCTCTAAACGCTATCATGTTGGTATCGGCTGTTATTCTGACCAAACGTTAGCCATATAAACCACACGACCTATGGGGAAAATTCAGAGAGGACTAGAGGGTTTGAGCGAAGATATTTGCACCATATTCGTACCGTTATGAACGATGACACCATTCTATTTTCGGACAGCTTGTTCAATGAAGCTCTCAAAAAATTGAAGACATCTATATAACCATCAACAACAAAGCACTCATTCAACTTGGCGTGGTTGCACCACAACGTTCTGCGTATAACTATTATGATCGAGATTTATTAACAGAATTACAATTCAGTGCTGATGACTCACATTTGTCGTAAGAAACGAACAACTCTTATTTGCAGATCAAAACCTGATGTACGAAACAATTACAAGTGCTGTGACCAATTGAGTGGCGGTCTATTTTTCCTCGACACGCCCGACGTCACAGGAAAAACGTTCCGCGTCAGTTTAGCTACAATTCGTTCTCAAAATGGAAATGCCTTGGCTCTTGCCTCATCGGGTTTTTCAGCTACATTATTGGATGGTGGCCGCACAGCTCAAAAAATGTTCAAATGTGTGTGAAATCTTATGGGACCTAACTGCTAAGGTCATCAGTCCCTAAGCTTATACACAACTTAACCTAAGTTATCCTAAGGACAAACACACACACCGATGCCCGAGGGAGGACTCGAACCTCCACCGGGACCAGCTGCACAGTCCATGACTGCAGCGCCTAAGAACGCTCGGCTAATCCCGGCCGCACAGCTCATTCGGCGCTCAAATTGTCTTTGAGCATACATCTTGCGGAGGCTCAAACATGTAATACAATATTTCAAAAAGTTCTGGCATGGCGAAAGTATAGCAAATTTGTAAATAGATTGTCTTGGATGGCCGGGGGGGGGGGGGGGGGTGGCCGAGCGGTTCTAGGCGCTACAGTCTGGAACCGCGCGGCCCCTACGGTCGCAGGTTCGAATCCTGCCTCGGGCATGGATGTGTGTGATGTCCTTAGGTTAGTTAGGATTAAGTAGTTCTAAGTTCTAGGGGACTGGTGACCTCAGAAGTTAAGTCCCATTGTGCTCAGAGCCATTTGAACAATTTTTTTGTCTTGGATGAGTCACATAAGAAGTCGGTTGAAGCGCTTGACCGAACACTTTCCAGACTTACGAGGAAATGCACAACCGTTTCATAGAGAAGGAAATGGAAAACAAAAATGTGTTGATAAGACTCGCTGTTTCAGTAGCAAATTAACATATTATGGCCAAAAAGAGAGATTCCCCAGTATTACATGATTTAATTCGACTACACTCCATCAGCCTTATTTTACTTTTGGTGACATTCAGCGCACAAACTCTTTCCAAAAAACTATCAATTCCGTTCTACTGCTGTTCCAAGTGTTTTGCTGTCTCTCACAGGATAAGAAACTTTAATTCCATCTCGAAAAGGCGGCCGCTGTGGCCGAGTGGTTCTAGGCGCTTCAGTCCGGAACCGCGCTGCTGCTACGGTCGCAGGTTCGAATCCTGTCTCGAGCATGGATGTGTGTGATGTCCTTAGGTTAGTTAGGTTTACGTAGTTCTAAGTTTAGGGGACTGATGACCTCAGATGTTAAGTCCCATAGTGCTTAGAGCCATTTCGAAAATTCTCCTTGTTTACCTTTACTGTTTGATTAATGAACAGATTGCATAACATGGAAGACAGGCTGGAGCCCTGTCCCTCTACCTACTCAACCACCGTTTCCCGTTCACGTCCTTCCACTCTTGTAACTGCAGGCTGGTTTCTATACAAGTGGTAGATAACCTTTCGTTCCCTGTATTTTATTCCAGCTACATTCAGAATTTCGGAGAATGTAATAAATCGATTTTACTGAAAGCTTTCTCCATTACAACAGAGAGAGAGAGAGAGATGATAGAAGGTGACGTCGCCTTACCTGCACGAGCCCCCAGCCGACAACTATGGCGACGTCATCGTCTTGCACGGGCTGCCCCTGCTGCGGCAGCGTCGCTGCGGCGACCTTCACGCCGTCCAGCTGGAACGGCTCCACAACCTAGAGCACACGCGGTGTTCACCTCCAATCAAACCGTTCATATATTCCCATATCTAGTTCTGCAAATCACACAGCGAAGAGTATTCAAGTTACACAGGGTGAAGCTAAATTCTGCCTACAAAATTTGGGAGATCGTTCGTGGGCATTTTTTGAGTATTTCGGCCTCCTCATCGTACACCACGCATACAGGGCTCGGTCCGTTCCAAAAGCGCCAGCGTTCATCTCCGATACCTGGCTACCACCGGAACATCTGTCCATGGGTACAAGAACGTTTGGGATCTGTGGGAGGGTGAGCCTTGAGATATTACAGGTTGACGGAAGTAAGCACCAAACACAGGTGCCTAGTAGGGAATCCTCCTGGCTACCAAAGGGATCCAAGTTAATTTTAGAACTGAAGAAGTGGAGGAATATTTTTACCCAAGACTACATATTAAAAACTAAACTTTTAAATCACCATCCGCATGTTATTAGTGTTTATGCTGATGGATCTAAGCTGGGCACTTCTCGAACATGTCCTCAGGACCAGGCTCCCAGAGCAAATTTCAGTTCACTATGCAGAACTGATTGTTAGCATGAGGCCACTGCAGCAGATGAGACAGCACTGAGGCAAGGAAGTCCTTATTTGCTCTGATTCTTAAAGCGCCTTCTTGCTATTGGATAGATGTACCAACCAGATAGGATGGTCCAAGATATGTAAGGCGCTCTCCTTTTCTTGGAAAGGCAGAAGAAGGAAATAATTTTCTCGTGGGTACTGGGGCACATAGGAACGCAGGGAAATGAAGTGATGCGACTGCCAAGGAGACTTGTTGCCTTCAAACTGCTGATCACTGCTCAGTCACGATGTGGGAAGTCACCACATACTTAACAGAGAAGGCCATGTGTTGGTGGAAGGCTCACTGCCTGAAACTGAGGAGTAATAAGTCGTGCTCTTTGAAACTTTCAGTGCTACCGTGACTTAAATCTGTATGTATTCTGTTTGATGATCTGAGGGCAGATCTGTGTGTTAGATAGGACCTTCCTGTATGATGACATGAAGAAGTAGCCTTGCAGGGTTATCAGTAGGTCATTGTTTCTTGATTCACGGTTTGTCCAATGGCTAGAGAGCTCGTCAAAGATATGGAACGTGGGTGTCAATACAGGATATTTTTATTGAATGTATTCTGGTTGATGATCTGAGGGCAGATCTGTGTGTTAGATAGGACCTACCTGATTATTTTAAATGACAATTAGATGAGTGGTGTACGTGTTTTAATCTGTTCTGTGTTGTCAGGACTCCTTTCTAAAATGTTGGCTGTAAGATTTTAGTGTACTCCAGACTGCTTTGGTCACTCACAGTTTTTAGGCAGTCATCCAACCAGAGCTATCTGACCCCTGTTTCTATATGTCCTACCACTTTATAACTAATTTTGACTACAAATGTACTGCTGTGTTTCATTTTCATTTCGAAGATTGTGTTTTATGAGTCCCCACACATCATTAAACTTTAAATTGTTCTTTATTACTCTGTGTTTGTTGATACAATTTGGTTTTAGAATTTTTTGTTTTATTCTTTTCTTCACACTCTCCGTCTTGCACCTCATACACTCTCTCTCTCTCTCTTGCACCTGAATTCTCACACCCTCTTTCCTTTACGCCTGCTGACTACCCCTTCTCACATCATCCACATGCTTCCTGTACTTCTCCCTCCTCCCCCTACTAACTGTCCATTTCCTCTTCCCTTTTGCTCTTTTCATCTCCTCTACCACCACTTCCTGTCCGTCTCGTCCTCCCGCTTATCTCTATCTATTTCTTCCTTCCCCCTCTCTCTGTCCGTTTTCTACTCCCCACTAAATGTGTTCACCTTTTACTCCCCTCTGTGTCCACTTGCTCACTCCCTCTCTCCAACCTTCTGCTCCTCGCCCCTCTATGTGCCCACCTCCTCCTCCCCTTCCTTTCTGACCATCTCGTCCTCCCCCTCTATGCCCATCTCCATCTCACCCCCCACTATGCACATCTCCTTGTCGCCCCCCTCTATGCACATCTCCTCCTTGCCTCTCGACTGCCCATCTCCTCCACCGCCCTTTCTATACATCGCTTCCCCCCCTCCCTGCCCATCTCATTCTGCTCCCTCTCTGTCTATCTCCTCATTCCCCTCTTTGTATTCAAATACTACTCGTACCACTCTCTCTTGGTCCACCTCTTTCTGCTCCCCCCTCTCTGCCAATATACCCTTCCTTCCTCCCCTCTCTGCCCATATCCTACTCGTCGCCCCTCTGCCCATCCCCTCCTCACCCTTCTTTTTATGTCCATATTCCCCTCCTCCTCCTCCTGTCTTTCTGTCCACCTCCTCATCTTTTCCTTTGTCTGTCCACCTCTTCTTCCCCTCTCCCTGCCCATCTCCTACTCCCTCCTTCTCCCTGTCCATCTTCTCCTCCTCACTACATCTACATCGATATTCCACAAGCTATCTGACAGTGTGTAGCGGAAGGTGCTCCCCACTTCCTTGCTCCACCTGTGAATGGTTCATGGGAAGAATCATTGGCGGTAGGTGTCTTGGATTATCTCTATTTTGGGAATAAGTAATATGTTGTCTGCCTCTTCCTGGAAAGTACTCTCTCGAAATTTCAATAGGAAACCTCTCCATAAAGCACAATGCCTCTCTTACAGAGTCTGCCTCTGGAGATTGTTGAGCATCTCTGTAATGCTCTTACGCTGACTGGACAAGCCTGTGACGAAACGTGCTGTTGCCGGCCGCGGTGGCCGTGCGGTTCTAGGCGCTTCAGTCCGGAACCGTGTGACTGCTACGGTCGCAGGTTCGAATCCTGCCTCGGGCATGGATGTGTGTGATGTGCTTAGGTTAGTTAGGTTTAAGTAGTTCTAAGTTCTAGGGGACTGATGACCTCAGATGTTAAGTCCCATAGTGCTCAGAGCCATTTGAACCATTTTTTGAAACGTGCTGTTCTTTATTGGATCTTCATCCTACCTGGTAAGGTTCTCAGACTGGCGAAAAATACTCGATAATCGATCGAACAAGCGCCTTGTAAGATATGTTTCATCGAGATTTTTCCTATGAACTGCAGACTGACATCAACTTTTCCTACTATTTGTCTTATGTGCTAATTCCACTTAAGACCTTTCTGGACAGTTACGCCTAGATATTTTACTGTAGATACTGTTTACAGCAATTTGTCACTAACAGTGTACTTGTACATTAACAGATTTCTTTTCCTATGAAGGTACAATAAGTTACATTTATATGCATTCAGGATCAGTTGCCAGAGCGTGGACCACTCATTAACCCTCTGTCGGTCATTCTGCAAATTGATGCCATCTTCTCGCATTGCTACTTTCTTGTTGACAACCACATCATCTTCAAATACTATCCCTTCTCATTTCTTGCTGCCCCCTCACCCTATAAAACTCCTCCTACTCCCTCTCTCTATTCATTTCCTCCTCCCTATCTCCTTACCCATCTCATGCTGACCCATCTCTCTTACTATCCCCTTCTCCCCCCTCTCTCCCTATCTATCTCATCCTGCCTCTCTCTTCATATCCATCCCCTTGTCTATCCATCAAAACCTTCTCCCAGTCAGGTCCACGGACAACTGTAGCATTGCAAAACAGGATGATGAAGCAGGCCAACACCAGAACACATTTGTCATGCAGGACAGCTTACATTTCAGTGGCAAGAAATGGTTTTCCAGTCCCCTGTGTATAGGCTGATCTGCAACGCAGGTCACATTACTACTACTTCAACACAACATAACTGTCACACAGGGCAATCTACGTGTCAGGGGCTTTAAAACGGTTTTTGGCTTTTGAAATGTAGGTCACGCTGCTAACCAGCTTGATTCCCATACAACACACCTATTCTACAAGGCGGCCTATATGACATGGTTTCAAAGAATACGTTTTTGCCCTGTCTCTGCTCTTGTTGGGCTAAGGGTTTCTATATCCATCACACAGCTATTTGTGAAGTTTGCTATTTTCCTGCCAAATTTGGTTGAAATCGATCAAGGGGTTTGGGTGGAGATCCTGAACATACATACATATAAACACACACACACACACACGAAAACACACACACACACACACACACACACACACACACACACACACACATATATATATATATATATATATTGTGTGTTTTCATTGTCTATATATTTATTTGAAGAGTGCTAATGAATACACACTTTAGCACCTTAAAATACTAACTGCCAACTGAAGGTTTTGGTGTAAGGCACCTGCAGTCTACGGTGGCTCCTTCGATTGTCATTTATCATGAAGGGTAGATCCTGTGGGAGATAAAGGTCTGTCCATAGGTAGTCAAACAGAACACACTTAATTGAAATATGCTCCATCGATGCCTGTGTTCTGTATCTTCCACCTTTCTGAAGAGGAATCCATATGCCAACGGACAATGTCCAACTCTTAGATTTGTATTGGATGATTCTTCAGTTGACTGTGATCAGAAAGAGATAAGCCATCGGAAATTTTGTCGTTGCTGTTCAGGTTCTCCCTGTGAAATATCAGGCAGAAGTCTGCCACAACAAGCAATTTCTGTAAATAAAACAAACAAAAATACGATTAGCGCTGAACTCATCACGCTGACAATTATGGGAATTGCTGTTAGATTAGTTTATACATATATATTAGCAGCAAACAGCTTCTTTGAAAACAGGACACTGCTCCTCTTCTTGAACTGCTCAACGACAATGACTAACGAAGTCCAAATGGAATTAAAACAAGAAGGAACATTTATATTTGCGGTAAACTAGATTGAAAACATTTAAATCCTTACAGGAACAAGTTGAGGAACTCTGAATCAAGTGTACAAGAATAGTTGAAAGAGCACTGGATAGATACACTGAAGAGCCAAAGTAACTGATACACCTGCCTAATATCATGTAGGGCCCCCGCGAGCATGCAGAAGTGTCGCAACACGACGTGGCATCGACTGGACTAATGTCTGAAGTAGGCTGGAGGGAACTGACACCATGAATCCTGCACGACTGTCCATAAATCCGTAAGAGACCAAGGGTGTAGAGATCTCTCCTGAACGACACGTTGCAAGGCATCCCAGATATGCTCAATAATGTTCATGTCTAGGGAGTTTGGTGCCTAACTGAAATGTTTAAACTCAGGAAAGTGTTCCTGGAGCCACTTCGTAGCAATTCTGGACCTGTGGGGTGTCGCATTGTCCTGCTGGAATTGCCGAAGTCCGTCGTAATACGTAATGGACATGAATGGATGCAGGCGATTGGACAGGATGCTTACGTACGTGTCACCTGTCAGAGTCGTATCTAGACGTATTAGGGGTCCCGTATCACTCCAACTGCATACGCTCCACACCATTACACAGCATTCACCAGCTTGAACAGTCGCCTGCTGACTTGTAGGGTCCATGGCTTCATTAGGTTGTCTCTATACCCGTACACATCCATCCGCTCGATACAATATGGAACGAGACTCGTCTGACCAGGCAACATGTTTCCAGTCATCAACAGTCCAATTTCGGTGTTGAAGGGCCCAGTCGAGGTTCAAATGGTTCAAATGGCTCTGAGCACTACGGGTTCAAATGGCTCTGAGCACTGTGGGACTTAACTTCTGAGTTCATCAATCCCGTAGAACTTAGAACTACTTAAACCTAACTAACCTAAGGACAGGACACACATCTATGCCCGAGGCAGGATTAGAATCTGCGGCCGTACCGGTCGCGCGGTTCCAGACTGTAGCGCCTAGAACCACTCGGCCATCCCGGGCGGCCCCATGCGAGGAGTACAGCCTTGTGTCGTGCACTCATCAGAGGTACAAGGGTGGGCCTTCGGCTCCGAAAGCCGACATCGATGACGTTTCGTTGGATGGTTCGCACGTTGACACTTGCTGGCGCAGAATCTGAAGCAGTTTGCGGAACGGTTGCACTTCTGTCACATTGAACGATTCTCTTCAGTCGTCTTTGGTCTTTTTCTTGCAGGATCTTTTTCCGGTTGCAGCGATGTCGGAGATTTACTGTTTTACCGACCTTCTGACATTCACGGTGCACTCGTGACATGGTCTTACGGGAAAATCCCCACTTCATGGGTACATCGGAGGTGCTGTGTCCCATCGCTCGTGCGCCGACTGTAAAAACGCCACGTTGAAACTCACACAAATCTTGATATCCTGCCGTTGTAGCAGCACTAACCGATCTAACAACTGCGCTAGACACTTGTTGTCTTATATAGCCGTTGCCGACTGCAGCGCCGTATTCTGCCTGTTTACATATCTCTGTATTTGAATACGCATGGCTATAGCAGTTTCTTTGGCACTTCAGTGTGTGTCCCATACTCATCCCACAGTTCCTTGTTATGGCAAACAAATCTGAATGTGTTTATACCATAACCACCGCCTTCTTTGCGTTCAAAGACATACGCTACTGTCCATTAAAATTGCTACACCACGAAGATGACGTGCTACAGACACGAAATATAACCGACAGGAAGAAGATAGTGTGATATGCAAATGATTAGCTTTTCAGAGCATTCACACAAGGTTGGCGCCGGTGGTGACACCGACAACGTGCTGACATGAGGAATGTTTCCAACCGATTTCTCATAAACAAACAGCAGTTGACCGGCGTTGCCTGGTGAAACGTTGTTGTGATGCCTCGTATAAAGAGGAGAAATGCGTACCATCACGTTTCCGACTTTGATAGAGGTCGGATTGTAGCCTATCACGATTGCGGTTTACCGTATCGCGACATTGCTGCTCGCGTTGGTCGAGATCCAATGATTGTTAGCAGAATATGGAATCGGTGGGTTCAGGAGGGTAATACGGAACGCCGTGCTGGATCCCAACGGACTCGTAGCACTAGCAGTCGAGATGACAGGCATCTTATCCGCATGGCTGTAACGGCTAGTCCAGCCACGTCTCGATCCCTGAGTCGTTTGCGAGACAACAACCATCTGCACGAACAGTTCGACGACCTTTGCAGCAGCATAGACTATCAGCTCGGAGACCATGGCTGCGGTTACCCCTGACGCTGCATCACAGACAGGAGCGCCTACGATGGTGTACTCAACGACGAATCTGGGTGCACGAATGGCACAACTGTGGTGTCACAGCCAGACACCACACTTGCTAGGTGGTAGCTTAAATCGGCCGCGGTCCTGTAGTACAAGTCGGACCCGCGTGTCGCCACTGTTATCGCAGACCGAGCGCCACCACATGGCAGGTCTCGAGAGACTGACGTGAACTCAGCCCCAGTTGTACGGACGACCTAGCAAGGCGCAGTTATCCATATCTGGAGAGAGTCTCAATTGTATTCACCATAGCGATATTTAACGCAAGACGGCGTGAGTTACGCGTGCCCTATCGGCTACCTTATTGTGGACTGGCTGCTCTTGACAGTTCACAACAACAACGTCATTTTTTTGGATGAATCCAGGTTCTGTGTACAGCATCATGATGGTCGCATCCGTGTTTGGCAACATCACTGTGAACGCACATTGGAAGCGTGCATTCGTCATCGCCATACTGGCGTATGGGGTGCCGTTGGTTACACCTCTTGTTCGCATTAACGGCACTTAAACAGTGGACGTTACATTTCAGATGTGTTGCGACCCGTGGCTCTACCCTTCATTCGATCCCTGAAAAACCCTACATTTCAGCAGGATAATGCACGACCGTATGTTGCAGGTCCTGTACGGGCCTTACTGGATACAGAAAATATTCGACTGCTGCCCTGGCCAGCACATTCTCCAGATCTCTCACAAATTGAAAACGTCTGGTCAATGGTGGCCGAGCAACTGGCTCGTCACAATACGCCAGTCACTACTCTTGATGAACTGTGGTACCGTGTTGAATCTGCGTGGGAAGCTGTACCTGTACACGCCATCCAAGCTCTGTTTGACTCAATGCCCAGGCGTATCAAGGCCGTTATTACGGCCAGAGGTGGTTGTTCTGGGTACTGAATTCTCAAGATCTACGCACCAAAATTGCGTGAAAATGTAATCACATGTCAGTTCTAGTATAATATACTTGTCCAATGAATACCCGTTTATCATCTGCATTTCTTCTTGGTGTAGCAATTTTAATGGCCAGTAGTGTAAATAAAAGCGTGCGTGCAGTAGCAAATTTTTCCGCGAGCATTCGAAGATCTTATTGAGTATGTGCTACGCATGCTGCATAGACAGCGAATAAATTGTTGTACAAATAACTGATCATGACAGCACTTTGATCTGAGTAGTCAGATGTTACAAAGTTTACTGTGAGCTCTGGTAGGTAGACGGACGCCAAGGTTTGTTTCCCTTAAAGCTACGTTGAGAGATAGCGAGAAGCATATATCAACCAAGACAGGAGCCACTACAGACGAACTGCTCTTTGCACAATAAACGGATCAGATATAGTTACACCTAACATCATAGTACCCTCCACATCGTCATAAATAGCAATAATCATCCTCAGGAGTTTTAGAAGGAAGAAAGAAAGGAAGATAGGGTTTAATGTCCCTTCGACAGTACGATTATTAAGGAAGAGCCACAAGTTCGGATTACGAAAGAGTGGGAAAGGAACCATTTCGGCAATCGCCAAGAGCGGTTTACGGGAAATCACGGCAATCC
This sequence comes from Schistocerca nitens, assembly GCF_023898315.1. Classification (NCBI taxonomy): domain Eukaryota; kingdom Metazoa; phylum Arthropoda; class Insecta; order Orthoptera; family Acrididae; genus Schistocerca; species Schistocerca nitens. Next base: position 801,968,590 of record NC_064617.1, on the reverse strand, counting down.
TAAATCTGGATTGCTAGACGGGGATCTACCGTCATTCTCCCGAATGCGAGTCCAACGTGTTGTGCTGACCAAAGCGCCACCCCACTTGCCAGGAGCTTTAGAAGATTCCATGTCTTCACTAGAAAAGTATACAGTGCCTCCCTATTGACTATGTTAAATATTTCATTAAGGTCGATGAAGGTAATAAACAAGGGGATCATCTGCTAGAGGTATTTTCATGTATTTACAGAAGTGTGAAGGTCATTGCAACTGTAGATCGCTGAGATCGTAACCCAGGCTTGCTACGTTTACGTGGGACTCAACTTCCGGAAGACGAAAACCGAATTTCGGAAACAGTTTTTCCCTTTACATGTTAAGGGCTGAAACGGTTTTGCTAGACCTGTCAAATATCGGTTTTGCAACCGTCAGTTGCTTTACGCTCTGGAAATCAGCTGTTATGATTTCTGATTTAGTCGGTACGGAGACTGTTTCTCGTCAATTAAATATCGAAGGTAGAAAAAAATAGCATGATGTAATCTGATATCGCAAGCACATTTCAAAAATAGTTATACGTTTACATCGGAGCGAAAATCGAAGAAGGTAAGTAATATCCAGCAGCTAGAAAAGCATTTTCAAAATGGATACTGGAACAACTGCGCTACTAGGAAATCGGTTAACTAAATCCCGTTTTGGGAGTCCCATGTAAACGTAGTAATTGAGACTCAGGGTACAGACGCTCGGCAAGCCCAACACCACACGGGAAAACGCTCTTCCGACGCTACTCAACAGTGAAATCTGCCGTAGCAACTGCAGACACCGCATTCGCCTTTACAGTTGTGTACTGTAAGTAGGCTGTTTAGGTTTTTTTATTGATAACGCCACCTCAGTATGAAAATCACCGGCTGTGCCGTGTGCAGTCTGTGGCTGCTTTGCATTGTTGTAATACTCAACCATTGTAGTGTTAGGCAGCTGGCTGTGAACAGCGCGTAGCGCTGGGCAGTTGGAGGTGTGCCGCCAGCAGTGGTGGATGTGGGGAGAGAGATGGCGCAGTTTTGTAATTTGTCATGATATCAAGGTAAATACATTGTTTGTTCTCTATTAATATCTTTCATTTGCTAACTATCCCTATCAGTAGTTAGTGCCTTCCATAGTTTGAATCTTTTATTTAGCTGGCAGTAGTGGCGCTCGCTGTATTGCAGTAGCTTGAGCAGCGAAGATTTTTGTGAGGTAAGTGATTTGTGAAAGAGATAGTTTAATGTTAGTCAGGGCCATTCTCTTCTAGAGATTTTGAAAGTCAGATTGCGTTGCGCTAAAAAAAAAATATTGTGTGTCAGGTTAAGCACAGTCTTGTAAAATTGTTAAAAGGGGACGTTTCATATGTCGACCCTTAGCCTAGGATACCTCACTGGAATCTTCTGATTTTTTCTTATAGTTTGTGTAATTAGTGTAGCTTTTGTTTATTGCTAGCGCGTAATTGTAGAGAGAATTTCCATTGTAGTTGTAGTTTTTCATTGTTGTACAGTAAAACAGTTGTGGTATGCATGTAGATTTGCACCAAGTATTTCGCAGCTGCAATTAACTAGATATTATTTTCAGTGTTATGTTAATGTGTTCTCTTATTTTTGCTCTTCAAATTGAGTTTTTCTGTGTTGTCGTGTGAAATACTGTGACAATAATGGCGTGTGAAAAACGTAACACTAGGCTCCAAAGTAAATTGAGAAATGACAGTGAAGACGAAAGCAATATGTTAGCGCCGCAGTATAATGAATTAACTAATGTTAATAGTAGTAATTTGGTAATTGCGCATAGGGAAATGGAGCGGGTTTCAAACAATGGCGTGGACAGTGAAACAATTAGTGAAGAGGGAAGCATTATCGATCGATCGGTCGGCAATAGCTCGGCTCAGGAATCCGAAATGACGCGACACGATCTCGCAAATACTGTAGATTCAGGTTTTGGATCCTCACCGTTTTCTCAAATAAGTCAAGACACATTTTCTGCTTGTCAAAATGTGAATGTTTCCGGTGCAAATTCACTGCCGAAAAGCACTGAGGAACATGTTCCAGACACCAGTGCATTGTTATTACAATTAATACAACAAATGGGACAAACACAACAAAAGCTTCAAAAGTTAGACACAATGGAACAAAATCTTCGAAAGTTAGACACAGTGGAACAAAATCTCAAAAAGTTAGACACCACACTTGAACAAACACGTGAGGATTTAACTAATGAGTTACATCACATTGAATCGAAATGTCAAAAAGTCTGTAATGACGTAAAAACACAAATTTGTGAGCATTTCCAACCTATTTTTTCGCGTCATGAAAATGCACTACAGAATCACGAAGCAGCCATAAAAGAACTGCAAACTACTGTTCATGAAAATCATGAGACCTTGCAAGCTAAATTTGACTCAGTTGCATCTACCGATTCGGTTATGCAACTTGCAAAAACTCAGGAAAACTTGAAGGACACAGTAGATTCGATTTCAAAACAAATGGACACTCTGAAACTTGGTTCAGAAAAACACACTGAGGAAATGTGTTCACTATCGGAGAAAGTAGGCGAACTTTCGGATCAGGTCACTAACTTATCTACAAAGGTAGATGATGATCTGAATGGCACAAGACCTGTAGCCTTCACTGACACAGAAGAGTATGAACAAATTAGAAAATTCAAACAAAATCAAAATCAAATCAATACACAGTACAAAAGAGAAATCCGCGAAGTACAAGATCAGCTGACACAGGTAATACAAGAATTACGTATTTCAGAGGACACTCGCGCCCCAACACGGGAAGAGGGACTTAGAAATACGGAACAGCCACAAAATAATAACACAGGGCATTTCGGAAGTTATGAAAGAAACTGGCAAGGCACACCGAATTTTGAGATGGAACCGCCGACACGACGTAACAATGACCGATATGCGACTCGCCGACATGATGACTTTGACTATAAGCTGTTCATTACTACACGTAAATTCAAAACGTTTAAAAATTCTGCCAACGACATTCATCCACAAGCGTGGCTCGATCAATTCTCTCATTGTTTTCCCCCTAACTGGTCATTAGAACACAGATTAGAATTTATGTGTGGCTATTTAGAGAATGAACCAGCTGTAAGAATGCGTTCGGTCATTCACGATTGTCATAGTGAAGGAGAATTTTACCATGCCTTCCTCTCAGCATATTGGTCTCAAACCACACAAGACCGAGTAAAACATGGCATCATAATGATGAAACATTTCGAACAATCTGAATTTTCCAGTATTATGAAATATTTTGAAGACATGTTGCATAAGAATCAGCATCTTTCAAACCCATACAGCCCCTCAGAACTCATCCGCATTTGCTTAATGAAATTACCTGAACATATACGACACATTATTTTGGCAGGACGTTGCAAAGACGACATTGAAGCATTTCAGGGACTCTTACAAGAATTAGAAATTGACACTGACAGTCGCCGGATGCGAAAACAGGAAAACAATCACTACAGGTCACATACGTCACAATTCCGTGACGACAGAAACAAGAACTGGACACGACAAGGCTATTCTCACAACACAAATCGTGACCAAAACAGACACCACCCGTATGACAACCGTTGGCAGAGTAGTAATAGTTACAGAGAAAGATCGCATTTCCGAAGTAATGACTATCACAGAGACAATCAAAGAAACAGACACTGACCCGCACCGCAGGCAGACACCTGCGCCGGCTGGCTCCGAGAAAAATAACATAGACGCTAACCTTGAGAAAAATTCCAGTATTCTTTAACGATGTATACCGCATGATAATTGCATTGTTCAAACTCTGTGTGCTAGGAAGAGCAAAGGTTTACACCACCTTTCTCACGTTAAAACGTTTATTGAGAGATAATGTGCTTTTTTTAACTTGAGGTTTTAATGCAACATTTTGGTTTACTTGAAAATACATTCTGGAGTTTGTGTGACAGCTACTCGACTATATCACGACGCTACTAATGAGTGACAATTCACCTTGTTGCTTTTGCGGTGTATCTGTTTTATATCTGCACAGTTTCTCTGAATTCTTCTGGAAAGTAAAACATGTTTTAGTAGTAACTTTTGTGGTATAGCAACAATGAGGCAGCCTTTTCCGTAACACAACAATACGTTACAGTACAGTACATTCTTCATCACAACAATAAGCGTAATAACTAAGATATCTATACGCAAAGCATTTCACTTTTGTGTATCATGAGGTAAGTACATTGACTTCTGCAGAACTTAGCTTTCGGAGGACGATAACTACGACACTTCCACAGAGATTATGTTGCGACAAGACGCACAGTTTAGCGCTACAGTACACGCATTTGAGTGATTAATCTTATACTTAAAACACTTACTTTTAAAGATTTTTTAATTACAAAGAAGGTTTTCCGTGATACATTTCATTCCATTGCTGTAATCTGTAACACCTGAGGGTATAATTACATTAATCCTCAGGGGGGTACACGCTTACTTTGTGTACCATGTGTGTGGCAACCACAAGGAACCCTAGCTAATATGGTATTTGCTTATACAACTTTACACATCGGTACCATATTTCTCCAACACAGTATTACACAGCTATCAGATCATTTAACTGAGAGAGACAAACATTTTTTTTACTACGTCAGTGACAGATGTTTACGTAATTACACAGTTGAATAACTTCATACGTATGAAATTGTATTTTGTCTGTACTTTGTAAACTGTTCATATTTTTTCGGAACCATTGTGATACAATGTGAGCTTTGAATGATGTGTTTGGTATGGAATCATGATTTTAAAGTACGTTTGAGGCAGATGACACTTTTGAAATGAGCAGAGAATTTTTTTTAGGTTTTGAAACTATTGGAGGAAGCTACGACGATTTTGAGATTTGACTGAGGTGTTATGATGTTATTTTTACGACGACGATGTGTATTATGCTGCTGAGGTATGTTTATGGTCAAGAAGCTGATGCTATATGAGTTATTTGATTATGCTACGTATTTATTAACAGGAAATATTGAAGAAGCGTCGACGAATTTGTATATGTGTAATAAGGTAAGGAGTAATGAATAGTGATTAGGGCACTCTGATTTGTGGAAAAGGTTGTTGGAAACCAAGAATCGTACTTTAAGAGTTATGAAATGTGTGTAAATGCGTGAATGTATCACAATGCTGACGAATATTTTTTTTGGACACTTACATTTATAGGATTTTGTTTCTACAGATTTGCAACACTAATTCTTGACCTGTGAAACATTTTTATATCAGAATGCCACTGTAGCGCAAACTGCTGTCGTAAATATTTCCGTACGAAAGTTAAGTGACCACCTGCACGTAATGCGTCGCGGGCACCCACCAGGCCGACAGCCGCCCGAAAAAAAAAAAAAGCCATTAGCCTTTTTCAGCGGCACAGGTAAAAAAAAAAAAAAAAAGGGAGGCCATTACCCTTCCTTTGTAGAGAGCATCGCAAAAACGACAGGGTCGAACTTGAAAACGATGAGAAACATTTCACGGCTATTGTCGTGCTAATTGAGAGAAATGCCATATGGCTAGTGAATGACGTTTCACGCCTTGCTTTGCCCATTTTGTTTAATATCTAGTTTCTAGCTGCACTGCAGCATTGGTAAAAATAAAATTTTATAGATGTATTAATGTAAATATTTTCTGTCTACAGATCGAGTAAATAAAAAAAAAACGAAGGAGCATAAAAAAAAATATTTCACTTCACAGGAATTGCATACGGAATTTTCTTTTCAACTACTGGGTAATTTTTTTTGGTAGAATAACTTTTTGTGGTGCACCACTTTAATTACTTAGACATTAAGATGTGATTATACATTTCCCTTATCTGCATTGTTGTCTTTACTGTAATATTTTTCTGCTTGAGCGTTGTCATGTTTAGATATAATTTATTGCTTTTGCTTCTGCTGTTTGCCAGGCATAATGTTACTGAATTTGACTTTGTATTACGCTGTTAAGCCAGTTTTACTAATGATTATTTTATTGTTTGCTGCGCATTGCCTCATATTAGTTGTAATGTTGAATTGCTTGGTAATTTAGATTTACTGTAGCTTGCTTTGCCAGTTTGAAATTTTTGTCATTGATGTTGATTGTTTTATGTGATGCTGCATTGCCTCGTCCCTTGGTATATATATCTGAGCTCAGTAGATTTAAGTTAGCTTAAGAGGGGGTAGACTATATAAGAAACTAACTATGATGAATTGGAAGCAATGCATTGACAAGGTATATAAAAAAAAGATTTGGGCCTAAATGAGTATTGTACAATGAGCCATATTTATTTTGAAAGACTTATGGTTGGAATACAGAAAAGAGGTACAGATAGGACTTTTTGGGAATAATGATGAACACAGGGAGATCTCCAAGAACAAAAAAGGTTTTGTTCGCACAATACTGCAGTACCAAAAGTTACACTGAAAACGAACCCTATCCATTCCTTTTGTGTCAGCCCTCTATGTGTTTGTGTACCCTTGTGTATTTGTGTTTTTCCTGTCTTTATGTGTTTAGCTGATTAGAGCTATGTTGTAGAATTTTTCTAATACTATGTTATTTACTTGGTAAATTCTGTTTTGTTGCTCATATGTGGAGGTGATGTTTCAAAAGTTATTCTGATCTTTATGTAAGTACTTATGTCATTATTTTTGTAACACTGATGTATATGTTTATTTCTATTCTTTTGTAAAGCCCCTATTACTACGAATGTTATCTCTACTATTATGTTTTTAATGATGTTTTCTGTACCCTTGTAATTGTATTCTTATGTTATAAAATTGTAATTGACACCAGGTCATCAAATTAAGTAACTTGTAAGTTACATTTCACTGCACACGTTTCTGTTGGTCATAGTATATGGACAATATGTGAGAAGTAGGAACTGATAGTGTTTGCACATGTGTTAATAATTCAGCAAGGGACTGGATAACCGCATTGCTGGTTCTAAGGACAATTCCACAATCTTTGTGAGTGCACAAGTGGTGGTTTATGGACTTGCTATATTATCCGCAAGACTCTTCATTGGTGATTGTGCACCTGCACAGTCGCAACAGATGGCTGCTGGCCGTCTCTACAAGGACTACAGTGGGTCTGCGTCTTTGCTGACTCACCAGTACCATTATCTCTACAAGGACTGCAGTGGGTCTGCACCTTTGATGACTCACCAATACCATTATTTCTACAAGGACTGCAGTGGGTCTGCACCTCTGGTGGCCCACCAATACCGTAATCTCTACCAGGACTACAGTGGGTCTGCTCTGTGATGACCTACCCACCAATACTCTTCAAAACTTCGACTGACTCCGCTGTGGGTTTGCTCTCTTGTGGCCCATTACCTGCCTGCATGTCAAGAGTCAGCACTGTCTTTCCGTTGGAAGGACAACACTACTTCTTCAAGACTGCATGGAAATCCACTACGTCTGTGTGCATTGTCTTTTACTGCTCAGACTTTGAGAAAAACACTGCAGTGTGATGAATGATCAGGACTGTCTTTAGGGACTGTGAGAAAATTTTAGCTTTTGACCAACATTGTATCAATAAGTGTGTGCATTTGATTTATTTGTTATTGTAATTACGATTATGAAAAATTTTAACAAATATGTATTGCCCACTGCCCAACCCAATTTGTAAAATTTTTTGTGGGGAGCATGGCGGCTATGTAAGTAGGCTGTTTAGGTTTTTTTATTGATAACGCCACCTCAGTATGAAAATCACCGGCTGTGCCGTGTGCAGTCTGTGGCTGCTTTGCATTGTTGTAATACTCAACCATTGTAGTGTTAGGCAGCTGGCTGTGAACAGCGCGTAGCGCTGGGCAGTTGGAGGTGTGCCGCCAGCAGTGGTGGATGTGGGGAGAGAGATGGCGCAGTTTTGTAATTTGTCATGATATCAAGGTAAATACATTGTTTGTTCTCTATTAATATCTTTCATTTGCTAACTATCCCTATCAGTAGTTAGTGCCTTCCATAGTTTGAATCTTTTATTTAGCTGGCAGTAGTGGCGCTCGCTGTATTGCAGTAGCTTGAGCAGCGAAGATTTTTGTGAGGTAAGTGATTTGTGAAAGAGATAGTTTAATGTTAGTCAGGGCCATTCTCTTCTAGAGATTTTGAAAGTCAGATTGCGTTGCGCTAAAAAAAAAAAATATTGTGTGTCAGGTTAAGGACAGTCCTGTAAAATTGTTCAAAGGGGACGTTTCAGTACCTGTAGAATGAAGATGGCATTGGGCATTTCCGGCAGGACAGTACCCTTACCCCAACATTTTAATTAATGGCTGTAGAGCAAAATACGTGTAAGGCAAATCATTGGGCTAAAGAAACGTATTTGGCTGTCAACAGAGAAATACGTGAAGCCTTCAATGAATTGTGTAGGAGAATCTTTCCAGACGATCTCTCACAAAACGCAAAGAAACTCAGGACATATGTAAAGGTAGTCAGTGGCATCAAAGTTAGTATCCATATACGTATGAGAGGCACACGAAATGAAATTGTTGGTACTAGAGCAAAACCGGAAATTCTAAACTCCGTTTCTAAAAGTACCTTTACAGACAAAAAGATCCTGTAGTACAGCTCTAGTTTAACTGTTGCACTACTGTGTAGGATACGTGATGTAGATATTCGTGTGACTGGTGTTGAGACACGGCTAAAATTACAAAAATTTGACAAAGGACCAGCTGCCGATGAAATCCTTATCAGATTCTGTACAGAATTCGCGCCTGAGTTAGTCGCTCTTTTAATATGCGTAGATCCATCAGACAAAAACATTTGCCTAGTTTGAAGAAAATCCAAGTCACGAACGTCCAAAGGACACCAGGTAACAGGGTAGCGGAAGCGGCCCAAAAAAAGCGTCCCATATCTTCACTTCCATCTAATATAGACTCTCAGAACATATTCTGAGCTCAAACATATTGACGCATCTTGAACAAAATGATCTCTTCAGAATTGTATCGCATTACAGCAACCATTGTTATAAAATCGATGACTCGTCCGGTGTACGTTTTCGTTGTGAAACAAAAACACACAATAATAATCGCAAATCAAAGTTTAGGTTAAAAAAACCGAGGTAACAGCTGTACTCTTATATTAACGTAACGGAGATTTCAATAGAAGGGTAAGAACTGCCAACTTACACCTGCCCAGGCAGGATATTTATTTCCTGTAGTAGGCCGACGGTCATTCACCTGCGATTTATTTAAAAAATAGTTCAAATGGCTCTGAGCACTATGCGACTTAACTTCTGAGGTCATCAGTCACCTAGAACTTAGAACTAATTAAACCTAACTAACCTAAGGACATCACACACATCCATGCCCGAAGCAGGATTCGAACTTGCGATCGTAGCAGTCTCTCGGTTCCAGACTGTAGCGCCTAGAACCGCAAGGCCACTCCGACCGGCGCGATTTATTTGCTGAGATGCCTGGTTTTACAGCTTCCAAAAGCGGATCTGTCAACCAAGCAAATAATCGCGGTCCTTTCTGAGTCTGCATCTATATCGCTGGTGTGACAGAATATTAGGGTCACAAGAAGGTATCAAGTGCGATCATATCAGGTGAGAGAACTACCCAAAAATAGTACCTCCATTTCCAGTTCACTATTCAGGCAAGATTTGACGCTGGTGTTCGCGAGAAAGATATTCAAAGTGAACTAGAGTTCCACCAAGCTATAACCACATATGTGCTCAGGGTATATGTCACAAATACAGCGTACACTGGCGCAGGTGGAGGAAGCAGACACCTATTAACCAATTATTGACTTTCTCGGGCCACAAGCTCACTCGAAATCTGGCTTGCTGACTATTTACTATTGTAACTATCATTGCTATCAATTGTGTTGTCTTTGGCGAAATAGGTTTCATCCGAGAAAACCTCACATGCAAGGGGCTAAGGATCGACTGTAGGGTGCTGCATCATACATTGGCTTAGCATGAAGCAAATTCCACAGTTACCAGGCGTTGGAGCTTACATTTACTTTGAATGGTAGAGCTGTAACTGCCATTTCTGCATCTCTTTCCTCACAGCACTGTGCATGACAGCCGTTTCACGTGCAACGGATCGAGTGGAGATTATAGGCATCTCATTCACCTGGGTTTCCTCTCAGGTTGGGAGTCCTCACAGTAAGGTGTCCTCCATGGTAGACCAATTATGGTACCATTTGACCTGTTTCCCACACCTGTTGGGCCTGGCTGGGGAAAATGGTGTATGTTGGAAGTCTCCTGCATGGGATTTGACTCAATACAACCAGTCCACTTCCATTCAGTTGCCATTTGGTTGTCCGAAGTACACAATTGCGATTCTTATTTACATTACTGACATCTTTGATAATCTTTGGAGGTCAACAATGTTTGCACGATTTCGAAAACTGCTGGTACCTGGATCCCTGTTTATCAGTCTTCAAGACTATTATAAGAACAGAGTGGCTGAGTGGCAAGAGGGCAACCCCAAAGTTGTAAAAAGGATTACCAAAGGATGTCCACAAGGCTCTATCAGCGGACCTATCTTCTGGGGTACCACAATTGAACCGCTCTTGAATTTAATCGAGGGAGATGGACGTTCTGAGGGAATCACTGAGTATGCTAACAACCTGTTAGTTGTGATATCAGCCAACACAAGAGCAGTGAGGGAAAACAAGGCCAGTGGTATGCTACACACAATACAAGAATGGCGCAACCAAAACTAATTATCCACAGCAACACAAAAACAGTGTACATAATGCTTGAAAGTTCACCACAAAGACACCTGGTCTTTAAAATAAACAACACAAACATAAAACGCAAAGGTATAACTAGATATCTTGGGGTAGACATTGACGAACGACATAGCTTCAACGAAAACATACGACTAATCACAAACAATGCCGATAGTATACTTCACAAGCTAGTAACATTAAATTCGACACGATACAGACTACCGCTCTCATTCATAAGAATGAATCACTGAGCACTTTACGAGTCGGTATTGTGCTTTGCAGCTAGCACATGGGCACATAGACTCGCTTTCGTCACAAACAGAATCACCGTTAGGTGGGGGCAAAGAAGTGTGATACTTAGACTATCTGGGGCGTTCAGCACCACATCAGTCGATTCACTGTATGTGTTGCTTGGAATATACCCGATCTATATTACCATCAGATACTGGGCTGTAACGTACTGGCTGAAGAAGGGCAGACCTGAGAGAGTGTCGCAGACCACTAGGCAGCACACAGAAGACAGGCACCGACTAAAGAATTGGCTTGTGGAGGCTTGGCAAAAAGAATGGGACCAGAGTGATAACGGCCGTCGAGTCTGTTCATTTTTCCCCAAGGTCAGGGAGTGGTTACAGTTGCGCCATGTCAACCCCAGCCGAGGGTTGATTCGTTTTGTGACCGGACATGCTCCTTATCCCACGCATTTGCAGCGCATGTCGCTTTCAGAAAGCAATCGTTGCACATGCGGGATTTGATTCCCCAGAACACTTCCTTTTGAAATGCCTTGGATATAGGCACTTACGTAATAGCGTAGAACACATAACGGAAACAACACTATACGATACGCTAAGGAATCCAGATATATGGACAGAGTTGAAGGCAATCGCCAACAACATCTAAAAAGCAGAACATGTCATACACAAACAGACTCATCAATAAATGGTTCAAATGGCTCTGAGCACTATGGGACTCAACTGCTGTGGTTATAAGTCCCCTAGAACTTAGAACTACTTAAACCTAACTAACCTAAGGACAGCACACAACACCCAGCCATCTCGAGGCAGAGAAAATCCCTGACCCCGCCGGGAATCGAACCCGGGAACCCGGGCGTGGGAAGCGAGAACGCTACCGCACGACCACGAGATGCGGGCTGACACATCAATACAGAAGGCGCAGAAGACGAAGACAGGCTGACATAGACAACTCGAGTAGCTCCAGTACTGTCGATGAAACGAGTGACAGTGACAACACTGCCATAACATAGACAAACCTATAGAAAATAAAACACGCAAAATATGCACAACTATTCACGTGAATATTAATAAAATATTGCAGTTTATATCTTATTATGAATGATTCTAATTAAAAGAAAGAATAATTAGCATAGTCCATGGATAGATAGTGTTCTATAATCCACGTTAAACCTGTACCCAACATAATTCCATAAATGAACACATCATTGTAAATGTAATAATATAAATCTAATATAAATTTGATATAAAGTAAGCAAGCAAAATCAAACAGCGTAAATAGACAACAGAAACAGGTCATGCACTTGCGCAGTTATAAAAAAATTAATGGGTTCATTAGTTAAATAAGTACTAGTTTTATTCTACAAAAATGTTTTTACAAGATTAATAACAGGTTAGTTGTGGCTTGTTATTTCTCCTACACCTGTGTAGGAACAGTATATAACTTAATTAGATTACATAGAGGCAGGATATTCTTCCAAAGACATGTAGAATTTGTTTACTAAATAACCTAACAGTAATAGTAGTTGTTATGTAATCTAACAAACATTACATAGAGGCAGGATATTCTTCCAAAGGCATGTAGAATTTGTTTACTAAATAACCTAGTAGTAATAGTAGTTGTTATGTAATCTAACAAACATCAACTTTCACAGCACTCTAACAAACAACACCGATATAGACTAGACCCGCTTGGACTGAACAAATCGAGTTTTCACATACAAAGACGTTCATGTGGATAATTACTAAAGTGGGTAGCACCACAAGTGGACGCTGGACTTGAAATTCAATACCAAATCCCTTAAAGAAGTGGTATTCGTGAAGGTACATCTGTATCTACCCTTGCTTGTCTTCTTTTAGTCTCTTCTTAAATTATAGCATTAATTTACAATTTCCTACTTCCGAATTCCTGTATTTTTCTTTAAAAAGTAAGTGTAATTGCTGTAAATAAATAAAAGATTACATCAAAGTGCAGACAAAAGAGCTCCACGTACCCACCTGCACTTGGTGCTGTATGAGCAACAGTGCCCGAGGCCTCAACTGCGTAGCACAATTTGTCTGCACAGTGCTGGCCGTGGGTACTGGCTAAGAGCTCTGCGTGGAGCACTACGGCCTGCATAAAGTATTACGATGGCAGGCCCTAGTAGTCATAATGCAGCTTGGCCCAACACAAAAATGAAATCTGCTAACATAGTAACTGACAGCAAAGCCATTTCACTAGGGCTCCACCGATTGTAATCTTCAGCTTGTAGACGCGTCTACAATCTTATAGAGCTTTACTTCAGGACTGGTCATGATGGCGTACACATCAGATTGTGATGATATTGGTTTCAGTGCGGTCTATGACGTAGTTTTAATCCAAACTGTAGAATACGACCTAAATGCTAAAGTCCTTCTTTGAAAGCAATCTTCTTGGGACAGCGCCGCATGGACACATATTAGACATTTAAAAGACTGACTGGCAATAACAAGAAAGACAATGGTTGCTTACTAACATATTACAATGGATAAAAAAAATAGTAAAATGGAAGGGTGTACGTCTACATCTTTTCCTTACGTTTAAATAAAACTATCGTTGACCTGGCATAAAATACCAAATAAAACGAAAATGATCCAAGGAAAATGTTAAACTTTCCTCGATACATGGAGTTGGCGGACCACTAATAAAAGAAGGGAAAGAGTCTGAAACTGTGAGAACAAACAGAATGGATGTTAAAAGTGCTTAAATAAAAGCAAAAGTAATTGAGCGGGCAATCACAGTTGTAAAAATGATTTAGATAATCGTGACTGGCGTGATGACTGACTAAAAAAAGCATAATCCAGTCGCTCTGAGATGCATTAAAATAACGTTTTCAGTAATATGGCAGGAGTTCTGACAACACACAAAATATTAAAACTTTCCTTGCACACTCGTTACTTAAAACAGTGGTCAAATAGTTATCATGTCATCTGCAATGCAGTAGTGGAGTTTACTGTCCTCTCCCTCCTGATGTACGGCTACATGTTTGACTAGATTGGCTAGGCTACAATGTTACCAACTACTAGAGGACTTCATAAAGTAAGTCACACGCATTACGGCAGGCCAAGAAACTGCCACCGCGTCCAGCTCTAAACGTCAAAGTGACAGATACATAACACTATATTTTTGTAAATCCTCGTCGCCAGTTTTGTAATAGCTCAAATGGTTCAAATGGCTCTGAGCACTATGGGACTTAACATCTGAGGTCATCAGTCCCCTAGAACTTAGAACTACTTAAACCTAACTAACCTAAGGACGTCACACACATCCATGCCCGAGGCAGGATTCGAACCTGCGACCGTAGCGATCGCGCGTTTCCAGACTGAAGCGCCTAGAACCGCTCGCCCACACCGGCCGGCTTTTGTAAAGGCCTCGTCGCCACTGCCGTGTAGGCCAAGTTGCCACTGTTGTTACAGAAGACCGAGTTTGTGACTTTGTGAAACGGCTTTTGATGCTGTAACCGGTAAGACTACCACTATTACACAGGTAACAGGATAGGAGAACGAAGGTTCTACAACACTCCAACAAACTAGTACCAAAGTCACGCAATGAGTTAAAAAAATTTACTTATCTTTGTGACTTGTTGAATAATGAAGTCTGTAACACTGCTTGTAATATAGCACCTGCTTGTAATATAGCACAAAAAGGGCCCTCAATGGCAATGGATATGTGCAAATAATAATGGTAGGTAAATAGCAAATGCAATTTACAACAACTATTTGTTCACTTCTAAGTGTTCACTTAACGACGTTCCCTGCCTAAGTCGGCCCTGGACGATGATCTATAACCAAATGGGCGAGAGCTGCTCTTCTATCTTCCGAGTAGGCTTCTGTCCGTTGTCGTCTGGTCATTAGCTAATTGTACTCTACCGGCAATTGGCCAAGGCGAAGTCGATATCTTCATCCTCAGCACCGCCCTTGGCGCTGATGGAACTTGCGCAACTGGAGTATCTCTATGGCACTGACACCGGCTCACATCTTTGCGTATGTGCTGCTTTTGACATAGATATGGCTTGTTCGGACGGCACAACAATTTTTCGACATAGTCACCAACTCTCTGTAAACTACGGTCGGAAGGTTCTAAGAATCGTTCAAATTCTGGATGACTGAAATCCGTCCCTTGGCCAACGAGCCATTCGAGAACCGCTATGTGAACGTCCTCATTGTTGGAAAATTTCTTTCTCTTCCCTCCTCCTCCCCCCCCCCCTCCAAGATCGACATCCCATGGTGCAAGATACGGACTGTATTGTGGATGCTCCCAAACCTCACAGATAAAACGCTGAAACAAGGGTTGTTTAAGGGCACCCGCGAGTGTCGTTCCACTGCCGTGCAGGAGAACAGTGTCTTTGCTTAATGTTCTGTACCTCCTTTTCTTTATGGTATTGTTCAGCAGTGGCAGTGTTGTACAGTATGAATCGGTTTAACGGCTCTGCTCTTTATCATTAACACTGTGTACACATCTTCTTCACCGTAGAAGAAAGCGGTGATCATGATCTTCCCTGCTGATGGCGCGACTTCCCATTTCTTCCACATAGAAGCTCTCTTTTGTCGCAGACGTGAAATAATGGAACCATATCTCATAGCCCCTAATGATGTCCCTTAGGAAATTATTGGTTTCCACGGAGTAACGCTGAAGGATGTAGCCATAAACCTTGCGCCTTTATGGGCAGGTGAGAGTCCTCTCGGTTGTTAAGTGAAGGCCTTCGGCCATTGCATTGTCGGTGGTCAGAGTTAATGCCAGAAATTTGGTATTCTGGGCATACTCTTGACACTGTGCATCTCGGAATCTTAAATTACCTAACGATTTCCGAAATGAACTGTCCCATGCGTCTACTCCAACTACTATTCCGCGTTCAATGTCTGTTAATTTCCGTCATGCGGTCATAATCACGTCGGAAACCTTTTCACATGAATCACCTGAGTACAAATGAGAGCCCGGCCCACGTATTGCCCTTTTATACCTTGTGTACGCGATTCTACCACTATCTGTATACATGAATTGTTGTATCGATAGCTACGATGCCACGGCGTAAATAAAAGTTCTAAAGTTGGCACTACGACAGACACCGACGACAGCGCCATCTAGCAGGCGCTGTTCAGCTCTACGAGCTCCGCTCCAGATTCTGCCCATTTGATCAAGAGCAGACGGCCGGGACACTTCGCTTCAGCTTCGTACCTCATTACTAGTTATGTAACCATGTACTAACTTGTTTTTTTGCACCAGTAAACCACTTTTACTTTCTTGCAGTACCGAGGTGTATTACCTTTTGCGGCTCCTGCTCCTACTCACGCGCCGCCTTCCAGGCGGGACACAAAATGCATATCGCTATCCCATGACTTTCGTCATGTCAGTGAATAAACAGTTCAGCTTGGTGACCTTGTTCGAGTCTGTAAATGCTTTGTAAGTCGTTGAAACTTGCGATGAATTCTCCGGCGTTGGAAGAACAAACGTTAGTGAGGAAATTATGCTTTCGACCACAACCGTATGCCCATAAAACAAATAACAGAAATTATGTGTAATGTACATTCTGATGTCACTAGAGATAGTAGGGTAAAGCATGAACAAAGACGCTATTGATATCAAATTAATTACGCTAATTAGTTACCCCTCCCCCACTAATGACATCATGGGTTTTTCCCACCCAGAATCCGTTAACAACTGCGAGTTTTGATGGATGCCCAAAGAAGAATGCAGGAGATTAGGTGGAAAAATTGAGAGTATCGCAGCTGATTCTGATATGGGGTATGTGGTGGAAGCAGAACTCACATACCCTATTAGTTTGCATGATGTGCTTTCCGATTTGCCACTGTGTCCTGAGAAATTAGTTTTACGGGGAGTCTACACCACAAAACTGATGACAACGCTGGGGAACAAGAAGAGATACATTATTCACTATGGTAATCTCCAGCAGAGTCTCAGATTAGGGGTGAGGCTTGTTAGAATCATCTTTGCAGTCTCCTTCAAGAAATCCCCCTGGTTGGAGGAGTATATCGATTTCAGACTCTGATGGCTTCCGTGACGTGTGACTTTCAAAGAGATTTTTTTAAAAAGTAATGAATAATTCAGTTTTCGGCTAAACAATGGAGGATATGAGAGAAAATCGTTAAATTTTGATTAAAGCCGAATCTGAAATGGGGGGCGGGGGGGAGGGGGGGGGGTGAATGTACACCAAATTTAAAACGCGTCACAATATTCAATGAGAACTTTGTTGCTGTGGAGATGGCGGAGGCTGCAGTAGAGTTCACGAAACCTCTCTATACGGGGATGTGGATACGAGACCTATCGAAATTCCACATGTACCGCTTTCATTATGAGTTTGTAGACCCAACATTTAGCTGATCATAAGTTACTTTATATGGATACAGGGAGCTTCATCTATTGGGTGAATAACTGCGGTCCATTTGAAGTAATGAGGTGCCACAGTGAAGAATTCGACACATCTTCGTATACGGTCGATTCTCCTTACAGTATTGTTTCATAGAACAAGAAGGTTATCGACCTAATGACAGACGAGGCGAATTGGTCACCGATAGTGGAATTTAGAGCTCTGCGAGCAAAAATTTATGTGTCTTGCCAGTTGGAAGGTGCCACTCAGAGACGAGCTAAAGGCATCGTGAGCCCTCTGAGTCGAAGAGTATTTGCTATGCCTGTATGGTAGTATCCACGGTGCTCCACCACAGCCACAGCATATGCTGCGGCAAACTAGTATTCGTATGAGAGGATGTGGGGTGTAAACTGTGCTGCGATCTAAAGTTGGCCTGTCACCTCATGACGAAAAAGGGGTCATTTGTGATGACAGGGCCTGGAACTCTCCCATACTCACACCGTTCACTTGTTGAGAAAGGCGGGGTGGGGGACTCTGGTGAGAGGGAGAGAATGAGACTGGGTGTAAATGTTGCAGTATAGTATTATCCTTTTATCATAGAAAAAGTAATTTTGTGTGTGTGTGTGTGTGTGTGTGTGTGTGTGTGTGGTGTGCTTGTGTGTGCTTGTGTGTGTCATGTAAATATTTATCTATTTATGCACACCATGTGTCCGAAGGTTGTGTACTATATACAGATATAAAGGAGTACATTGTAAAAAAATATCAGCAGACCGTGTGTGTCAACGAAAATTGTACTTGTAAAATATCTGTGCGCTATGGACGTGGACAAAAACTGCAAATCATGTAAGTAGATTAGTCTTTTTTATGTTTCACCTGCCACTAACTGTCCTGGTCTGACTGGTTTTTAAGTGTAGATGTGTATCTAGTTCCCCGTCCTCAAAATTATTATTTTTCAACCAGTGCTCCTATGTGAGCGATCAAGCCAATTGTTGAGATAAACCAATTGTCAACCAGTGGTACAGTGTGTGTTTCAGTGATCAAACCGATCATACAGATAAAAGAATTATCAGCCAATGCTACTGTTCGGTGGACTGTGGATTTATGTAGTTTTTCGTGTAAGAAAGCAACAGTATCTCTGCATTGAAAAAAATTTATGTTAAATTTCTTCTTAAGAATCAAATTGTGTAACTATATCTAAAAAAGTATTGAAGAAATTATTATGTGACATGTGAATAGAAAGAATTGTTTGTGGGAATTGAATAAAAATGAATTCGTTACCACACATCTTTGTTGTTGTTATTTACAGAAAACTTATCCCAATATATATATATATATATATATATATATATATATATATATATATATATATATATTATTCCACCCTGTGTGATTGGAATACCAATTTAATTACTTCGTAATTACCTGTCAATATGCTCTCAGAGCAAGCACACAAAGGTATCCTCACCAAAATTGGTAGTGCGACATCCTTCCACAAATTGTTTAAATAAAGAATATTCCACACTGCCTTCGCTCTGACAAACACTGATATTCTGAGTACACAATTCCAAACTGACAATGCTTTGTAGCGTGAACAAAGTGTTTAAATCAACTGGATGTACAATGTGAAAACCACTCAACAAATTGTGTAACCAACATTTTAGTACCTTAAATTGTTAATGCAATGTGACTGACAATGTATTACTGTCGTGAGATCCTCACAGTTCAGTAGCTCAGTGCTGACTGAGCGATTTCTCCCACCATTTTTTCCTGGGCAGGGGGAGGGGATGGGAGAGAAGGGATGGCGATTGGATGTGGAAGGGGCACATGCCGGCAGGAGAAAACCCAAGACGTCATCAAGGGAAAGGGGTAATTAATTGATCAATTTAAATAATTAGAATAATTATTTTGATATCAGTTTGAAGTCAAAAATATCCTCATTCCAGATTTATCCTACTACTTCTAGGTACGTGGATAATAAATTAGGTTATAACGCCTTAAGAAAATGTAAATTTCGGCTCAGTCGTTTCTGCATTTGGGTCCCTCAAGTAAAACTGAACTATTCATCGTCATCACTGAAAGTTTGTATCAAAGTTGTGGAAACATGCCCTGTTATAAAGTCGGGGATGTTAAGCCTGAATGTGCCAGAAAATTTCAGATTTTTCTGGAAGCCATGCGCAGCCTGTAGCGGACACAGCACGCTGCAGAGTACCTTGATGAGGGCGATGTCGTGTAGCCACGAGTCGTCCACGTCGTAGCCCGGGTGGACGATGGCCGCCTGCAGCTTGTGGCGCGTTCCGCCCTCGTTGAGGCGAGTCGTGCCGGATACCACCGACATTGCTTGCATCTCCCTGTGGTCAAACTCATACAGAACAGTCGCCACTCTTGCTGCTAACGAACAAATAGTAAGTATATCCTGAAATATAGGGTGTTCCAGAAATACACGGCAATATTTCAGGGCGAGGTTCAGCACATGCAGCAGGCAAAAAAGCCTCATATGAACATGGGTCCAGAAGTGGATATTTATTGGGATATCGGACATGGACGTTGGTTATAGCGTACTTCACTAATGGTCCTACGGATTCGCCCTAGCAGTCCGGCAGTCCTGTGGGACGATAGTGTCATGTGATAACGGTCTCTGTGGACCTGACTGGGCTAGAACTACTGTACTTCACGGTGGGCACTACAAACTGCCTTGGCGGACAACAAAGTATAACACAGTTACCATGTTCACCGCTGCTGATGTCGTAAGGTGGGTTCCTGGAGGTACAGGTTAAGCACTGCTGCAGTCGTGTAATGTGGCCAGTCATACATCTGTATGTACTGTTTTCGTCAATAGTGTAATCAGATGCTGAGTATGCATCCATGAATTTCATGTATGGGTTACCAAATGGCAATGCTGTAGAGTTTTGTCGGCTGTACCACGAACAATATGCAGACTGCCCGTGCTCTGACAGGAAGACATTCCAAGAAGTCCACAACCACTTATGTGATCATGGTAGTTTCACACCTTTACCTGGAACAAGAGGACTGCCACGACGCACCACACTTACAACTGAGGACACTATTTGTTGACGCTGCGGGACAGAATCCACACATCAGCACTTGGCGCTCAGGTCGTTAGGCGGATGTCCCTTACTGTATTGTCTGGCGATATCTGCGTGAACAAGAGCTGTATCATACCACCTACAGTACATTCAAGCATTGGCTCATGCGAATTTTCCTGCAAGAGTTATATTTGTCGGTGGTTTATCCAACAACGTGGTATGAGGACCGATTTTCCAGAAATGGGTTATGGACGTATGAGGCAACATTCACACGTGATAGCACCCAAAATTTACATACTCAATATGACCGGGCATATGTCAATCCACATGCAACTGTTGAAATGGCCCATACACAAAGTTTCGCCATCAATGTCTGGTCAGGAATTATGGAGGACCATTTGGTAGGACACTATGTACTTCCCTGCTGTTCGAATGGGTTGAGGTACAGATGGCTCTTGTGCAGAAGGTTGCCTCCTGTGTAGGAAGGTTTTTCACTACAACTCCGGCAACAACTGTGCTTCATGCACGGTGGGGACCCTGCCATTTTTTTTTTGTTCTTGTCCGCTAACACCTGATTCGCTGTTATGCTAATTGCTGTTGTTTGGCCACCAAGCTGAACTGACCGTAGCCTTGAACTTTTTCCTGTGGGCCCATTTAAAACCGTTGGCCTATGCTACACCTTTGGAGGATGAAGCTTCACATTTTTTCCAAGAATTCGGGCTGGAAGCCAAAGAGTACATACAAAACTTGGAGTTTTTGAAAGTGTTCGTGCCTCACTGCGACGATGAGCAGAATCCTGCAAACTGGGAGAGGGTGGGCATTTCCAAAACATCTTATGAAGCAGTCATTCTGAAAGTAAACTGGAGGTTTTTATGTACTAGATAACCTACTTCCATGTCTTATAGTTCTATAAATATTCATTTCCGAACCCATGTTCATACGAATTATCTCATGACCTGAAATATTGCCCTGTATTTTCGGAACACTATGTACGTTTCCATTTTTTCTACATGTATTAAAAAGTAAGCTGTGTACAGTTTAACTGGCGGCTTGCAGAGTATGTAAGTGCATGTACATTGACCAGCTTGCATATAATTTCTAGTGGTTTTCTACCCCCATGGATACGTTTATACCTATCTTGATTTGTTTTGCCCAGGGTTGAAGGGTCCACGGCTTCATGTTGTGCCGCTTAGCAACACATCCTAGCTGTAATGAGGATCTTTGGCTCTGTACGGTGGCGCCATCTCCTGTGAAGGGTGCACGTAGCGGCCGGGGAGGGCAGTCTGATGTGACCTTACGATCAGGAGAATACCGCGCTTTTAAACTACCGGCTGCAGTTAGCTGGCGCAGCTGTGTGAACTGTGTTGTGGTAATGGTCTGTCTCTTCGCCACATTTTATGCAGCACGTTGTTGGTTTGGATTTGTACTGGAATCCGAATTAGAAGCCAGTAAAAGTGGCGTGTTTAATAAAGAATGTGTTCGAGAGCATTCTCTCTGCGAGATTGTGGATATCATACCGACTTTTTTCAGGTATCGTTTCTGAAGTCATGCAGTTCGACTTTAAATAAGGAAATCTGTTTAGAGTTTGCAGGCGTCACCTCCGACTGGGTAGTGACCGTTACTGGCAAACTAGCTAGGCTCTGGGGTTTGCCTTAATGGAATTGTTACCACTTTGCGTTTTGGACGTTAATATTGTACGACCGAATTGTAAGACGTGGTATCTTGACATACGTTTTCTCCTTTCTGTATTTAACTGATTCAGTATTATAGATGACAGTGGTGGCCAGGGAGTGTCATCGAAAAATTTTGTGTATTGTATTTTAAGAAATATCTTGTAGTGGTTAGTGATTCGATCTTACAAGTTATTTTATACCTACAGGGTTGGCCGGCCGCGGTGGTCTCGCGGTTAGAGGCGCGCAGTCCGGAACCGCGCGACTGCTACGGTCGCAGGTTCGAATCCTGCCTCGGGCTTGGATGTGTGTGATGTCCTTAGGTTGGTTAGGTTTAAGTAGTTCTAAGTTCTAGGGGACTGATGACCACAGATGTCAAGTCCCATAGTGCTCAGAGCCATTTGAACCATTTGAACCTACAGGGTTGTCATTGGAATTTTAGAATGAAGTTGGACTCATGGAACTGATCTAATGCGGTGTAATTTTATGTTAGTTTATTGATATGGTTGCTAAATGTTGAGCGTTGATATGAATGAGTTTTGTCTTAAGGCATATTCTCCGGCGCATAACAATTATCATACGGAATGTGGTTTGTTGATTTGTTAATGTATTCTAAAGAGTTATCTGCGAGTTGGGACTGGGTTGTAACGCCCATATCTGCTATAGGGTTGGAAGGAAGTTAATAGCCACAGGTGAAAATAATTTTATGAGAATTGTAACATTCTGTCTCGGCCATTGTTAATATTGTTTGTTTTCCAGACGACCAGTCACCTTCTTATGCAACCTGTAATTGAGAGGTGAGTACTGAACTTCATTTTCACGTCTCGTATCCTGTGGACGTACCCTCCGTCTACACAGCTACCAATCCTACTCACTGTGTTGAAAATCACCACAAAATGTCAAAATCAAAATGAAACACAATGTGGTTCACTTACTTTATCGATGTTACAATTAATTCGCATCACATAAAACATCGCCTTTTGGACGAAATAAATTACCTCTGTCGATGTATTTCGCCCTTATATATCGAATGTGTTACTTCAATTACTTCAGAATGCTAATGCTGTTATGAGAAAGTCTCGAAAAGTACATTACGTCGCGCTCTCATTACGTTCCGCCTTGCGGGGTTAATCTATAGAAGTTATCCCTCAAAAAACTCATTATGTCACGGCAAATAAGTAGTTCTGTCTGCCTTCTGAAACAATCGGCCGGAGTGTGCGTCGGCCAGTGTATGTGTCAGCCTGAGATGATATTCAGAACCGAGTGCAGAGAATTGTATGACGGATAAGCATACATACACTGCCTGAGAAAAAGAAGTGAAGCACCCAGAATGGGAGAAGGAAACTACACTAATTGATAGGATACGTGATGTTGTTTCAGTGATTACAAAATCGACTCTAATTTACAAAGAGCTTAGTAGTATGAGTCCACTTATCATTACGACGTTGCTCTCCCTTTCGCTTGGATGCGTGCACTGACTGGATTGGTATGGATGTCTTAAAGTCATTCTATCCTTTCCTGTCGCAAACTGCCCCACGATTATTGCAACAGGTCTTTGATATCCTGGATACTGTTCTGGGACGGAGTTGACGTCAGAACTGGTTATACGTTTGTTTTGTCATTGATAGGTCTGTGGATCTTGTTAGCACTCTCATATCTCAACATCAGGCAGGCAGTTCGTAGAGAGACTTTCCATGCGAGAACAATAATTTTCCTGTTGAAAAGAGGCTCCATGATACTATCGCTTGCGAGGGAACACATGAGGACGCAGCATGTCTGTGACGTCACCTGTGCCGTCACAATTCCCTTACTACCAGCCATGACCTGAAGCCATACGCGACGGCTCACCACTATGATGACAGGAGTAACACCGCTGTGCCTCCCCACAACATTAGAAGAATGGGACCTCCGACTGGTCGCCGCTATATTTCCTGACGATCCTTGGTAGCACAGAACCGCGTTTCATCACTGAGCACAATGCGACGTCATTCAGCAACTAATCACGTGTCCTGGATACGGCGCCACTCCAAACGCAGCCGCTTGTGTTCTGTTGTTGACGATGTTGTTGTTGAGGTCTTCAGCCCAGACTGGTCTGATGCAGCTTCTCGTGCTACTCTATCCTGTGCAAGCCTCTTCATCTCCTAGTAACTACTGCAACCTATATCCTTCTGAATCTGCTTAATGTATTCAGCTCTTGGTCTCCCTCTATCATTTTTGTCCCCCATGCTTCCCCCCAACACTAAATTGTTGATCCCTTGATGTGTCAGATCGTGTCGTACTAACCGATCCCTTCTTCTAGTCAAGTTGTGCCACAAATTCCTCCTCTCCCCAATTCTATTCAGTACTTCCTCATTAGTTGCGTGATCTACCCGTTTAATCTTCAGCATTCTTCTGTAGCACCACATTTCGAACGCTTCTGTTCTCTTCTTGTGCAAACTATTTATCGTTCATGTTTCACATCCGTACATGGCTACACTCAATACAAATACTTTCAGAAAAAGACTTCCTGACACTGACAAATTTCTCTTCTTCAGAAACAGTTTCCTTGCCATAGCCAGTCTACATTTTATATCTTCCCTTCTTCGACAGTCATCAGTTATTTTGCTTCCCAAATAGCAAAACTCCTTTACTACTTTAAGTGTCTCATTTCCTAATCTAATTCCCTCGGCATCATCTGATTTAATTCGACTACATTCCATTATCCTCGTTTTGCTTTTGTTGATATTCATCTTATTCCTCCTTTGAAGACACTGTCCATTCCGTTCAACTGCTCTTCCAGGTCCTTTGCTGTCTCTGACAGTATTAAAATGTCGTCGGCAAAACTCTAAGTTTTTATTTGTTCTCCATGGATTTTAATTACGACTCCAAATTTTTCTTTTGATTCCTTTATTGCTTGCTCAATATACAGATTAAATTTCATCGGTGATAGGCTGCAACCTTGTGTCACTCCTTTCTCAATCACTGCTTCCCTTTCATGCCCCTCAACTCTTACAACTGCTATCTGGTTTCTGTACAAATTGTAAACATCCCATAGTGCTCAGAGCCATTTGAACCATTTTTGTAAACAGCCTTTAGCTCCCCGTATTTTACCCCTGCCACCTTCAGAATTTGAAGGAGAGTATTCCATTCAATATTGCCAAAAGCTTGCTCTAAGTCTACAAATGCTAGAAACGAGGGTTTGCCTTTCCTTAACCTATTTTCTAAGATAAGTCGTCGGGTCAGTATTGCCTTGCGTGTTCCAACATTTCGACGGAATCCAAACTGATCTTCCCTGGGGTCGACTTTTATCTGTTTTTCCATTCTTCTGTAAGGAATTCGTGTTAGTATTTTGCAACAATGACTTATTAAACTGATAATTCGATAATTTTCACACCTGTCAGCACCTGCTTTCTTTGAGATTGGAATTACTATATTCTTCTTGAAGCCTGAGGGTATTTCGCCTCCCTCATACATCTTGCTCACCAGATGGTAGACATTTGTCATAACTAGCTCTCCCAAGGCTATCAGTAGTTCTAATGGAATGTTATCTAGCCCTGTGGCCTTGTTTCGACTTGTGTTTCTCAGTGCTCTGTCAAATTATTCACACAGTATCTTATCTCCCATTTCGTCTTCATCTACGTCCTCTCCGACTTCCGTAATATTGCCCTAAAGTACATCGGCCTCTATGTACTCCTTCTACCTTTCTGCCTTCCCTCCTTTGCCTAGGACTGGTTTTCCATCTGAGCTCTTGACATTCATACAGGTGGTTCTCTTTTCTCCAAAGATCTCTTTAATTTTCCTGTGTTAACGATGGCCTACGCATATTACGGTAATTTTCGTATTCGGCGGCTCCTGTTCTACAGCTAATGGTGGGGGATGACACAGAGTGTTGCTTTGAGTCCATTACCTGTTCTTGAGTGGCAGGTGGAGACGTGGACGGGTCCCAATATGATTTGAACATTGTACGGCGATCCTCCCATGTGGTGATCAGATGTGGTCGTCCAGAACCGCGATGATGAGAATGTCTACCCTCACATTGTCATGAAGTCCAACTTCAGGCCACTGTTACACGTGAATGCTCCACAAATCTGCATACTGCACGCTTCTTCCAGCTGGCGAAACCAAAACCCACAATGAGTCCTCTTTACAACTCTGACGATGATGTTACGTCACCAGAGTATGCAGCGTCTTCGTGTCTTTCACGGTGATCACTGAGTATACGACTTCCTTTACATACCTCAGCTGGCCCGATAAGACGACTAAACATGAACAGTGCTAGTGCACTCTGGTGGCCGCTCTACTGCGTACTTACAATTAAAGTGTAGCTAGTGACAGAAGTCCAGTGTAGCCTGTAATTGCCGGCCCTGTGGCCGAGCGGTTCTAGGCGTTTCAGTCTGGAACCACGCGACCGCTACGGTCGCAGGTTCGAATCCTGCCTCGGGCATGGATGTGTGTGCTGTTCTTAGGTTATTTAGGTTTAAGTAGTTCTAAGTTCTAGGGGACTGATGACTTCCGATGTTAAGTCCCATGGTGCTCAGAGCCATTTGAACAACTTTTATCCTGTAATTATTGTATGGCAGGGAAACTTGATAGTTAATGAGGAACCGATTTACGCAGGAAAAAAATTTAGTTACAATTGTGGCCACCAGGTGTAAACCTAGTGCTGTGAATTCAAGGGAGACTGATAGAAATGTTTCCACACGTAATGGATTAGGGACGGGATGTGGGCAGAAAAGGTTAAACAAGTGAGAAAGGTATGGTGCTGGTTTTGTTATTAACCGCCGCTTACACAATTTGTTCAATATGAGCACTAGAGACGTTAATGAGATGCTGTACAGCGCCAGATTTTTACCTGGTGGCCAAAACTGGAACTAATTTTCTCCAACGTAAATCTATTCCACATTACCTCATTAGCATATCTACCAAAATCCGCTGCCTTACGATAATAATAGCACAAACTTGACCTTCTCGAGAAGCTACACTTTAATTGTAACCTCCAGGTTCCTTTCACAGAGAACTGTAGCTCTAAATCATTTACGTATCCACCGGCGCTACGTACTTCCGACCTCGTCTTCTGGCTGCTTCGTTTTTCTTCTCAGGCAGTGTATGAGCAGCAGCAGGCTGCGAGATGCACGGTACTCACTGAAGGCGAGAAGCGACGCAGTGCGCCGCGGTGAGCGCCCAGAACTGGTTGAGCACGGACGCGCCGCACGCGTGGCGGTAAGAGGGCGGCTCTCCGGGGCGCAGCAGCTGCAGCGACAGCTGCAGACGTAAACACACGTCACTACGACACCCGTCCCGACGGCAGACGTATCACACCAGCAGACGTCAAGCCCAGGCTGCGAGATCACTTGCTCATTTCATATCCAACGAACATTCGCAATTTCACTGCCAGCCCAGGCTGTACTGTATTCATCGTGTCCTTGCGTAATAAAATGTTCACAATCTAAATGACTACAGTGACAGTGGTACACCCTATGACATTATTTAATAGTATGGTACAACGGGCAGCACATTGCATTAAGGACACAGGTAATACTTATACACCGTCCAGTCATGGTAAAGTGACCACAGCCTACGTTCGATGTCAACGTCCAATGGCCTCTCACTGACATCAGTTGGCAGCACTGTCAGTGGAGGGTGTATAAAGCGTGTCAGGGGGACGCAGAAAACAGTGCAGTCGTTGTGATTCTTGAGTTTCTCCCGGCGTATTTGATAATCAAAATATCCACGGGTGTGCTGCCGGTCTATAGTGTCCAACGGGCACAATATTTCGGCGATCATACATGTCGCCATCATCAGGTGAACTGACGGACTGAGCTCCTGTGAACGTGCCGGCACGGAGATCCGTACGCTATGGCTGCTCAGAGGGAACTGGGTTCGGTCGTGGCGGCGGCCGATTTAAATACCCTCCGGCCGCGGCGCGCTCCCTCCGCCGTCCGCGCCCCGCGCCACGGTCGCGCGGTGGAACAGATTGCGACGGCGTCTGAGATGACGTCGGTGTGATGGCTCTGTCCGCCGTGGTCGTCACAACTATACGTTTGCTCGATTTACTTTTGATTAACCCAATCGCTGGTTCCCAAGCCTTGCTAAGATTATAGCCACAGTCACGGTTTATGAGGTCGTCATTGGTGCGAATTTCGATGGCCTCTCTAACAACGCTGTCCCAGTATCTCGACGTCTGTATCAGAATCCTCGTCCGGTCATACTCCATGGCGTGATTTTCCGACAAACAATGTTCAGCGACCGCCGACTTGCTCGGATACATCAGTCGAGTGTGCCTCTGGTGTTCACGGCATCGATCCTCGACGGTACGCATCGTCTGACCAATATACGACTTGCCACATTGACACGGAATCTGGTACACGCCGGCCTTCCTCAAACCGAGACATCTTTGGCGCTCCCCACCAGTGCACGAGTTTTATTTGGAGGACAAAACACAGTTCCGACCCGGTGTTTCTTCAGAATGCGGGCGATTTTCCCCGAGAGTGCGCCTATGTATGGAATAAATGCAGTGCCTACCTCCTCCCTCGTGACTTCATCCATCTCAACAGGTTGTGCTGCAGTGGTTGGGCGGAGAGCACGTTGAATCTGCCACTCTGAGTACCCATTTTTTTCGAAATACAGTTCTCAGATGTTCCAATTCCTGGGGTAGACTCTCTGCGTCAGAGATAGTGCGCGCCCTATGTACTAGAGTTTTAAGTACCCCATTCCTCTGCGAAGGGTGGTGGCAGCTGTCTGCGTGCAAATACAGATCAGTGTGCGTTGTCTTCCGATGCACCCCATGACCTAGGGTTCCGTCAGCCCTTCTCTTGACCAAGACGTCAAGAAAAGGTAATTTACCCTCCGTTTCAGTCTCCATAGTGAATTTGATGTTGGGGTGTATGGAGTTTAGATGGGTAAGGAAGTCAAGGAGTTTATCCATACCATGTGGCCAGATGACTAACGTGTCGTCCACGTAACGGAAAAAGCAAGTAGGTTTCCATACGGATGACGATAGGGCTTCCTCCTCGAAGTTTTCCATGTACAAATTCGCTACCACCGGTGAGAGTTGGCTGCCCATGGCGACTCCCTCCGTTTGTTCGTAGTATTCTCCATTAAAAAGAAAATACGTGGAAGTCAAGACATGCCTAAAAAGTTCAGTGGTCTTCTCGTCAAACTTCTGACTAATCAATTCTAGTGACTCTCGCAGGGGTACCCTCGTAAACAAGGAAACGACGTCAAAACTCACCATGATATCTGACTCATCCAACCTTAAGCTATCAAGGCGTTTGACGAGAAGACCACTGAACTTTTGTTCAAGCGCTGCCTGTGACAGAAAATATTTTTGCTGCAATAGAGTCGCAGGTCGAGCAGTCTCGGCAGTTGTAGCAGCGATCGATTGCAACTGCCGAGACTGCTCTGACCTGCGACTCTATTGCAGCAAAGATATTTTCTGTCACAGGCAGCGCGTGAGCAATTCAAATCAAGGGTCATTTTTTTTTGCCCCGCCCCTATAAGCCAATAGATAGGCAACCTGCAATTACTACTAGTTTCAATGATAGTCTATTAGTAATACAGATTCCACTTCTATGTGGTCTTGTTAGGACTGCCCAGGGTCTGTAGATATAAAGAATTTTCTCCCCTTACACGGTTTTTAATACTGAGAAACGTTGTAATAGTGTTATCATGATACAATCGAATTTTGCATTGATGATGTGCTATAGCTACAGTTGTTATAACTGTAACACTAATCTGAAGTTAAAAGTTTTCTACACCTAAGAGTCTGACCTACTCCAAATATTGGGATAGTACTACTTTTTTTTGTCGTTCAGGTGGCGTGATACATGTGAGAGCTGGCGAGGACTTGGACACCTAACTATGCAGGTATCGGCTCCATATTAATCATCTCCTTATTAACGCCTCATTTTGAATACCAGACTCTTCCTCTTCGCGCAAAGTCACATTTAAATTATAGTTCATTTCATTTATTGCATATTTAAAGACCTTTTACCCAGTATTTTAAGACAAATTGTTCACTTTACACTTTTTATCATTTATCATTTATCCGCCACACAGCGTCAGGTGGCTTGCGGAGTATGGATGTAGATGTAGATGCAGATGTAATAACAAATTTTATTACATTGCAAGCAAATAATGTTTGTAACAAAGAAAAATCAATGTAATAATAAGGAGTTACAGAGGAAATTAAACAGAATAGAACTGCAAATTAGTTAAGTAAAAATGTTTGCAATTTAGAACAGGACAGAAGAATGATAGGAAAGGACAGATAAGATGCTTGCCTGCCACTGTCAATGATTGGAAAGGAAAGTGTCAGAATTGCATCGACCCATTTCCTTGCGATTTGACATTACAAGTTTTAAATATAATTTGACTGTAAATTAAGTTACTTTCCTACATTATTTACATTTTTAAGTGACCCTTAGGCAATAACAGCCGGTCACTGTTTACAGACCATTACGACGTTCACTTCAGTCACAGTTGCTGTAGTACTAGCTCAGCGCCTGCCGCCTCCCTCGCTGAGACTGTACAGTCTGCATACAGTGTTTTTGTATTTCTTTAATGGAGTTTTGAAGTTTTTCACAAATTGCGACACCTTCTAATCTGTTCACGCTAATTAAGGCTATAGAAGCATGATCATTTCAGAATGTACTTCTGACCAAGAAGCGGTTCTGCTTGCTGGGGTCAGAGTTTTTTTGTTAATTCTTCCTTTGAGTACTTGTGGTGATATTTCCATAGAGAACTTCACTCTCTGACACGTTACTTTATTCATATCCAAGCAGTGAAGCACCAATTTTCATAGATTTAACTTTAAAAATATTTAAATATAACGAAATATTTTCTTAAAAATTTTCATCCTCTATTTCTCTAGTGGTTTAATTTCCAAGTCAAATATCAGTTTATATAGACAGCTTTAAAAATGCTTTAGTATTTCTTTGTTAACTATTTTAAAAAAACTTTCACCTACTACTATACTTCTTAGTGATCGAATTTCCAAAAATCCTGAAAGACGTATTTTTTTATTTCTGACTGAGAAACCAAATACTAATTTTTTAGCTCTATCTTCAAAACTGCCTTAGTAGCAACATATTTCCAAATACCCTTTCATCGCTTATTTCACCCTCTTAGGAGTGGAATATCGAAAAATCTGTTCTTAAACGATGCCTACAGTACAAGATCAACATCCTATCCAAATTTCAAGTTTCTATCCATAGCGCTTTGGGTTTGGGGATGATGAGTGAGTCAGTGAGTCAGTCAATCTGTCAGCACATCCTTTTATGTACTCGTGTAGAGATTTAATAGTGTCAGTACTTTACGGGGCTTGTCAGAATGGCAGATCTCGGAATAGGGTCGTCGAGCTACGCATTTACGACCAGAATTTTCTTCTCTATGTAAGTGTGTTTGTATATATTTCTGTCTACAATATTTATCCTAAATGTTTATACAGTTTTGTAGCTGCGTCTTTATTACGTGTTACTTTGTATTAGGGTGCTTGCTTCGTCTTCTGTATCACTGTATGATGTTTCACTTTCTCTATCATCACTGCTGTCGTTTAGTGTTATGGTTATGGTGGGTCTGGGTACTGGTCTATATGCCTTCTCCCTTTACGTATTCATCTCACAATATTCAAATAACTTATGGGATTGCAGCCAGGTGACATCTTCAACAGCCGCCATTGTCTGCATTTGTTAAAGTTATTTTAATATTCTGTGCGGCGGGGGAAACTCACATTTCATGTTGTAATATTCTAAAAATAGTGTTCACTGTTTCATATTGGTCTGCCCTTTGGCCTGGATTCCTGTCATCCTTTGTTGTCGGGCGTCTGTAGTATTACACATCTACATCTGTAAGAGTCGCACAGTACTGTTGGCTGGTTCATCCTGAGGAACAGGTTCAGGGGTTCCACTTCCTACGCCTACAGTGGCTCCATTCCGTGCGCTGTACAGTTGCGTCTTAAGTGTATCTGTTGAATGTATGTGACTGCACTTGATGTACATACAGTGTGGTGCCAAGCTTGTATTGCGTGATGAGAGACAGGAGATGGTGAAACTCGTTGCCACCAAATGCCAGCACGGAGGAAACAATGTAAATGGCGCATCACTATCAACAGTATCACATGATCTCGCTTCAACATGTAGCGGAAAGGTGGACCATTTAATCTAGTAGAGTGATGCAAAGTCTGGTGATCAGGAACATAACGCATCCAGCACTCCTAATCAATTTATTCCACCACCAGCTTCCGAATCGGCCACCTAGGAGTCGTTCACACAGGTGTGTGTTAGCGGTTTCAGCTACGAAGAGGGGTGGGGGAGAGGGGGAGGGCAGTGTGAGCATTAACAGTGTAATATAAAGAGGCATAAGTCGGTGTTTAGGAGGGTGTAAGGCGGCGTTGAAAAATCAAGGTGCAGTTAAGGATGTGAAAGAAAATATTGGCTTATGTGACGTTTATGCCACTTTGCAGGCCATAATTTGTTACATCATATATAACTGCTTATGCTACTGTAGCGTGAGCCAGCAGGTAGTAGAATTTACGCAATTTACAAGTGATAGGTGGTCATGTCACAAGGACAGGCAATGTGGGGAACTTGTTAGGGTAGATCGAACTACCCTGGAGTGTCGACAGATAGCAGGGAATCAAGCGTATGATTTGACACTAAGAAGAATTACTCCTAGGATTGATACACTGGCGAAAAAAGATCGCAACGCTATAAAATAATTAATGTAGCGTTGTGAAATTTCGGGAATACATTTTTGTAGGTAACATATTTAAGTGATTAACATTGCAAGATCACAGGTTAACCCATTACAAAGGTGAAATGCTGGCACTTTAACAACCAGTGTAACCGCCTGAATGTTGAATGCACGCATGCGAACTTGCGTGCTTTGTGTTGTACAGGTGCCGGATATCAGTATGTGGGATGGAGATCCATATCCGTTGCACTTGGTCGGTCAATACAGGGACGATAAAGGCTGAGTTGTCGTCCACTGACGTCCCATATGTGCTCAAGCAGAGACAGATTTGGTGGTTGAGCAGACCAAGGCAACATGTCGACACTCTGTAGAGCATGATGAGCTACAACAGCGGTATGCGGGCGAGCGCTTCCCTGTTGGAAAACACGCCCTGGAAAGTTATTAATGAACGGCAGCACAACAGGTCGAATCACCAGACTGAAGTACGAATTTGCAGTCAGGGTGCATGGGATAGTTACGAGAGTGCTCCTACTGTCATACGAAACTGCGCCCAGCCCATAACTCAAGGTGCAGGGCCAGCGTGTTTAGCACGCAGACAGGTTGGTTGCAGCCCCTCAATTGGTCTGCTTCTAGCCAACACACTGCCATCACCGGTATCGAAGAAGAACCAGCTTTCATCAAGAAACACAACAGACTTCATCCTGCTCTCCGATGAACTGTTGCTTGACACAGCTGATGTCTCAAATGGCGGTGCTTTCTGGTCAACAGAATGCACGCTGCAGGAGTCTGGCTCGGAGCTGTCCTTGCAGTAATCGATTTGTACCAGATCGTTAAGTCCCTCTCGATAGTGCCACGTGGCCGCCCAGACTCCCGGTCTTCTTGCGATCGTATATTATCGCGAACATCTCTAGTAGAAATCATGTACAGTGGCTACATTCCTGCCAAGTCTTACTGCAAAATCGCAGAAGGAACATCCAGCTTCTCGTACGCCTACTACGTGACCTCGTTCAAACTTAGTGAGGTGTTTATAATGGGGTCTTCGTTGCTTTAAGGGCGCTCTAGACTAACATCAACTCACCAAGTCCAGTCTCAAAGGGAACTAACGCTCACGATCGTTGCAGCGTGTATTTAAGGCAAACCTTTTTTGTATCCTTATATCGTGTTACTAGTGCCACTCTTAAGTGACTGGCACGAAATTTGAATAGACATCATCTTCCCGTTGTAGAGACACGCCTACCAACTTTCGCTTAAGTCGCACCGTTCCTTCTTAGTGCTGCGACTTTTTTCCTTGGGTGTATTTAATATTTAAATGATTGAAAAGCTATTATGACTATGCTAGAGACTTTACCCAAACTGATTTCTATAAACACTATCTGATGAAAAGTATCCGGACACCCCCAAAAACATACGTTTTTCGTATTAGGTGCATTGTGCTGCCACCTACTGCCATGTACTCCATATCAGCGACATCAGTAGTCCTTAGACACCGTGAGAGAGCAGAATGGAGCGCTCCGCAGAACTCACGGACTTCGAATGTGGTCAGGTGATTAGGTGTCACTTGTCTTCTACGTCTGTACGCGATTTCCCCACTCCTAAACATCCGCAGGTCCACTGTTTCCGATGTGATAGTGAAGTGGAAACGTGAAGGGTCACGTACAGCACGAAAGTGTACAGGCCGATCTCGTCGTCTGTTGACTGACCGAGACCGCCGACATTTGAAGAGGGTCGTAATGTGTAATAGGCAGACATCTATCCAGACCACCACCCAGGAATTCCACACTGCATCATGGTCCACTGCAAGTACTATGCCAGTTAGGCGGGAGGTGAGAAAACTTTCATGGTCGAGCGGATGCTCATAAGCCACACATCACGCAGGTAAATGCCAAACGACGCCTCGCCTGGTGTAAGGAGCTTAAACATTGTACGATTGAACGGAAAAACGTTGTATGGAGTGACGAATCACGGTACACAATGTGGCGATCCGATGGCAGGGTGTGGGTATGGCGAATGTCCGGTGAACGTCATGTGCCAGAGTGTGTAGTGCCAACAGTAAAATTAGGAGGCGGTGGTGTTATGGTGATGTCGTGCTCTTCATGGAGGGGGCTTGCATCTCTTATTGTTTTGCGGGGCACTATCGCAGCATAGGCCTACATTGAAGTTTTAAGCACCTCCTTGTTTCCTACTGTTGAAGAGCAATTCGGGGATGGCGATTGCATCTTTCACCAATGTCGAGCACCTGTTCATAATGCACGGCCTGTGGCGGAGTGCTTACATGACAATAACATCCCTGTAATGGACTGGCCTGCACAGAGTCCTGACCGGAATCCTATAGAACACCTTTGGGATGTTTTGGACCGCCGACTTCCTGCCAGGCCTCACCGACCGACATCGATACCTCTCCTCAGTGCAGTACTCGGTGAAGAATGGGCTGCCATTACCCAATAAACCTTCCAGCACCTGATTGAACGTATGCCTGCATGAGTGGAAGCTGTCATGAAGGCTAAGAGTGGGCCGACACCATATTGAATTCCAGAATTACCGATGGAGGGCGCCACGAACTTGAAAGTCATTTTCAGCCAGGTGCCCAGATACTTTTGATCACATAGCGTAACTACATTTCAGTTATTCAAAATTGACCTGCAGAGATTAACTATAGAATTAAATCAATGTTACAAATAACTGGCGGGCTTAATTGACCAAGCATGATAGTGTCGTGTGCTGGCAGGTGGGGAAGAGCTGGGATAACCCAATGCCGAGTCGAAGATTAGACGGCGTGCAGGGAACACGTGTGCATTACGAGTGTTTGTTTCATTTCACTAAAATTGACTACCCAGTCAAGTACCGCTGTCAAAATCTTGAACACACACAAATAGCGAGTGCTAGTGTATGTTAGGAGCCAACTCAGTGGGAACATCGAGACAGCGATACGAGAGGCGAGGTAAGCGAGCCTCCTCCAATGATCTAGGGAAGAATCAGGCGAAACTTGATAGAATTTACCCTCACGGTTCATTCAACATAGTTCTCCACATGCAGCCCTTCTGAGCCACGTGCGCACGACATGCTTGGCATTCAGTTATAGATAGTATCTGCTCTGTGTATGTCTCTGCTGCGTTGCCGGGAAACTGGAGGAAGTCGTCCCGCAAGAGGGCGGGTGACCATTGGTAGACAGGGACAAAGGTGCGTTTATGGCAACCCGAGACGTGACTTTCTGGTAGCATTGTGAAGAGTTGGAAGCACGGGTTTACCTAGGACGTGTGAGCGCCATGTTAGGCCGAACACAGCTAGCCGAAAGGCGGCGGCCTAGACTGTGGAATGTCACGCGCCATTGGAGGAAGCGAGCCTGCTCGGGGAATCGTTGCTTGCCTATATTTCAGACTTCATGGTAAGCCCTTTTCTTTTTAATGGGGGGTAACTTTGTTTTTAACTGCCATGTGGTATACTGCATCCTGGTTGCTTTCGGATCTAATAGGTATTTGTGGTCGTTCCTTCGATATTCTGTTGGAAGTGAAGGCGCTAATTTGTATTTTTCTGTCAGGCTGTGTTCAGCTGATTTACAGCTGATTTTGTGGCGAACATTGTATTTGGATTTTGATTCCTACTTACCATGTTACTGGGTGGCGTGGCTGGCGTAATTGTGTACATACATCTGTGCTTATTGTTAAAAATTTTCTATAAGCTTCTTGTCTGGCGTATTAGCTATTCAGTGCTTGCCAGCCTTGTTTTGTTTATTGATGTCTTGTGTTTTACTAGAATAGTGTTTAATTCTGCCTATAAGTATGTTTTACAAGACTACCAGTTAACAAACAGATTTTAGTAAG
This sequence comes from Schistocerca nitens, assembly GCF_023898315.1. Taxonomy (NCBI): domain Eukaryota; kingdom Metazoa; phylum Arthropoda; class Insecta; order Orthoptera; family Acrididae; genus Schistocerca; species Schistocerca nitens. The sequence goes on along the minus strand of NC_064617.1, from coordinate 801,932,124 downwards.
TCCACATTACTTGTATTAGCTTTTGTCGGACTATCCACGTGTGTAATAATTATACTGCAATTTGTTTGCTCGTCGTTTCTGCCTGCTGGGCTTAGTCAATTATTCCTGAATATTTGATGGGCTACTGCTATTGTTCACTTGCCTGTAATCCCCTGAGCTTAAGTGTTTGCCTACTGTGGAGTTGTGTATTGTAGTTGTATACGATAACGGCCAGGGCACCTTTATATTTGTAATTATTTTCCCTTATGATTTATACAGGTGTTTCAGAAGTGATGGCCAATATTCAGGGATATGACAAAAATGACAAGTGGAAACAAAAAAAATCAAAGTAACATGGACCAAAACAAGAAAAAATGTCCGGTAAACATGTGCTCTAAAATGCATACCTTAAAGGTTATGAGCTCTTGTTCATTGGAAAAGTTGTGTTTCAAAGTAGCGAAAGTGAACAAGTACTCATAGCTCTTAAAGTATGCATTATAGAGCACATGTTTACTGGACATTTTTTTCCTGTATTGGTCCATACTGCTACATCCAAAAATATGGATAGCAAAGAGCTTGCAGTAGAAGAGATTTGTTTCGCAGTGTCGAAGATCAAGAATTGCTCATAGCTCTTAATGTATGCGTTTTAGAGCCCATGTTTACCTGACTTTTTTTGTTTTGAATGATCACTCCTGTCATATCCCTGAATGTTGACCGTCACTTCTGAAACACCCTTTATGTTCAGGCAATTTTCGTTAAGGTTTCACGAACTTCAAGCCTTGTGCCTAGTGTTTGACCGGCCATTAGCCATAAAACTCACTGTGTGTATAAGCCTGATTATCTGCCTGTATCTGTCTTAAATGTTTTTAAAGTTGTTTCAGTAGTGAAGTTGTGTTTTTCGCTTAAGGTGGGCAGTGTTGCCGTAAGCTGTTCTCTACAGGCGAGGCATGAAATTTGCATATAAAATTTAACTGCTTAAAGTGCATTCTTGTGGGCTTTTAACATTGGACCTTAATCTATTTGGTCAATCGCTAAGTGTAGGTATTCGATTAACTGAAGTTCTTGACCTGTGACTGTCTCTTTAACGAACAATGTCATACGGCATTAATAACTGCTTTGTACCTTCAATTATTTTGATAAGAGATAGAATGTGATGTTATTTTGGATATGCCAACGTGGAGTGATCTTTTTATTATTATTATTATTATTATTATTATTATCATGTTATAACCGTGCATTTTAAGGACAGTATTTATTGATGTGGTGAACCTTAAGCTTCACTGTCTTATTCAGTGCTACCACTATTAAACAGCTTGTTTTATTAATTGTGAAGTGTTGAAGTGTTTATTGGTAATAAACTACCAGTACTTTTTAATCACTAGTAATTTTGTTAATCAGCACCTTACCACTCCTCAACCAACTACCTATCATCTTACTTTCGCAAACCATAGCTTGCATGGTTAGTGTGTCTGACAGTAATTCATCACGGTAGGAACGTTTCTTCTCATTCATTTATTCGATAGCAGATTAAATGCTACGATATGAAGAATAAAGGTGCAAGGAAACACAAACGAATACCGAGGATTGCAGACACTCCAGTCCTTCTGAGCGAGTGAAACGAATACGGAAATCTGATGAAACGAATAGAAAGCATGCATAACACTGAATTAAGCTAGAGGTTGAATACAATAAAGACAAATGCGATGAAGAACCGGCCGGTGTGGCCGAGCGGTTCTAGGCGCTTCAGTCTGGAACCGCGCGACCGCTACGGTCGCAGGTTCGAATCCTGCCTCGGGCATGGATGTGTGTGATGTCCTTAGGTTAGTTAGTTTTAAGTAGTTCTACGTTCTAGGGGACTGATGACCTCAGATGTTAAGTCCCATAGCACTCAGAGCCATTTGAACCATTTTTTTGCGATGAAGCGGAGGTGAAAGTAGAATAATGATGGCCTTAACTTCAAAATTGTGAACAACATAGTATTGGAATAAGTGAAAAAATTCTCCTGTCAATGAAACAATACTATACAGGATGACCAATGCAATGATGAACGTTGGCACAGGCAAACCAAGCTTTCTTCATTAAAAAAACTCTAATGTTATCAATTATTGATGTGGAAATGAGGCAGAAATTCCTGCAAGCGTACGTCTGAAACACATCATTGTATGGAAGTGAAAAATGGATCTTCGGAAACCCAGTGAAAAAAAAAACTGGTAGAGTTTGTATGTGATGCTACTGAAGAATTTTAATAATCAAGTAGACAGATTGAGTGAGGAATGAAGAAATACTAAAAATAATGGGCAAGCAAAGACATCTATGAAAAATCCATACCAGGAGAATGGACTGTGTAATGTCCCCACAGAAAATACCCTCTACCACGCATCAATTAATCATTTTCAATCAAACCATCCACATTCATTCACTTTGGAAAAGTTATCTGATCTGATTTTCTCGTAATATACGCGGCGACAGCTCGACGACGCCAAAGTATTTTCTAGTGCGCTTATTCTTTGAAATAACAGAGATGCATATATGCATTCTCCATGGTTGTTAGAGTGGTAACTAGGACAGCTTCTGGAGTATCTGTTGAGGGATTGACGTGTTTCTGAGAGATACATATTCTGCTTTTCTTCTCGCTAAAGCGAGCCAATTAACATTTGTGCCGCTAGCGGTTTGTTTGAAGAGAAAGAGACTGTGAAAGGAAAATAATTAAGGCGTGGAATCACCGGAGATCTGGATATGTAATGGAGATGGATTTAATACACAATTTCCTCCATAAATAAGGTTTGTGACTTTTTTGTTCTGGAGTGAATGAACGAATGAGTTTTTTCTGAATCATTTGATGATCACGTTGGCCCTGTAATTAGTGGGGAAGTTTCAGCTGTGTCGAAGAGAGCCTGCAATCACTGAGTCTGTGTTAAATCGTCCAAAAGGGCTTCGTACACATCTGAAATTCGCAATCTTTCGTAAAAGGAACAAATTGTTCAAACGATTGATTCTCCCGACTGACTGCAGTGTTTAACAGTAATATTAAATGTAAAGATCTCTTACAGCAAGCCAGCCGCTGATTACCAAGACGAAGGACTCCACCAAAGATCCTATTTGGCTGATTTCACGTAATGAAATATTATATTAAAAACTGTACATAGATAAAGGAGAGAAAGAGAGAGAGCGAATGAAAATAGAGATAATACTAATAATCCTCCATTAGTCTAATTTTTCGCCTGTCTTATCACGGATCAGCCAAGAACTGGGAGGGCCTTACTTTACTGTATAGATTTATGTGCGAAGGTGAAGGGATCTTAAAGGCAACAGATACACGTCTATACAGACAAGACATTACACAGAGATAGCGGTTAGCTGCATTCATCATCTATTCTTAGATAAAGAGACGGCAACTTATTATCCGAACATTTAAAAATGTTAAAACTGGATAATGGGACATCTGTTACAGTATCCACGAATAGTTAACTTGGCATTAGAAGGAGAAGCAGAGAAGAAAAATAGTAGGGACAGAACAAGCCTAGAATATGCAAAGCAGATTACTAAAGATGTTGGGTGTTAGTTGTGGGCCAAAGAGTGTACAGGACCACTTTTCACCCCATCTATGCCTGCGTCGTCAGGGTCCTGGGTAACGGACCCATTATCCTCCCTGTATAAACAGACCAGTCCCTTGGTCTAGCTTCCTTAGGCAAAAAATCCAGCCTTTTATTCTCTTACTCGGTATTTATTTAAGGTAGTACGTGACTGAAGTGAATAAACCGCACACTTGTGCTCGTAAGTTATATTTACATAAGTATAATTTATAACCAGATGATTTCAGCCTTATCTTAATAATAATTTATGACCCAAAATGGCTGCCTTCCCCCATCTCTCCTCCTCTCTGAGTATCCCACTTGCACTCGCATCCTACTGTAAACAACCTGTTCACTTTTTCTCTTACGTTTATGCAAGTCTGATATATGACCAGATGCTTTTAGTCTTAATTATCGTAATTTACGACCAAAAAATTGCATCAGACACACTGACCTATTGTGGCTGTGTGAAATTCATGTGATATTTGCAATTTCGTTTTTGGAATCTGCAGTAGAGTATTGTTCCCTATGGAATTTTCTGCAAGCACGACAACGTTATGTCCATCTCGAGTTTCTGTTTACAATTTTGGATGGATTTGTTACAGTTTTGGCAAATTCTTATAATTTTGCTGATTCCTTCCCAGTATTTTTGTGTGTTTGTTAACATAAATTCAGTGCCAAACATATCTTTTTCTACAAATGCTGGATGTCCCAAATCACTACAGTCTAAATTTACAGGTGTAGGAGAACCAGAAGAGTACTTTGACATAAAGGACTAAGAGTTGGAATTAAACATTCAGTTTCTTATTGCGATAAACTCCTCCTCCTCCTTCTTCTTGCGTTACGGTCTCTGTAGGACTACGGGCAACCATTTCGTGGACTGCATTTTCCTCTTCTTCTCCCAGAACCTCTTCATTCTTTCTCTTCTTCTCTCCTGCTCTTCTCCTGAGATCTTCAGTGTTCTTTTCTCCTACCGGCTCCACTGGTGACACTCTAATCTTTTCCTGTATTCTTCTCTGTCGTTGATCTCCGGCATATTGGTCGGTGTATATTTGTTCCTTCAATTTTCCTTTCCTTCGACCTTGATCCCCAATTCCAACCAGACCTTCCGAAGTCCAACAACCCACTTGGTTCCTGTCTTTCCCCTTGTTCTCCCTGTTGTTTCCACACTCTCTTCGTCATTCTGTCCATACTCATCCTAATTACATGTCCAGCAAACCTTGCCCTTTTGAGTCTGATTTCCCCGGATATTGTTCTCATGTTCCGGTACAGTTCTTCCCTAGGTCTTCGCATCCATCTCTCTCCACCTCTTTTGGGACCTATTATTTTTCATCTGTATTTTTCTCTCTTCTTTCTCTAGTTGTTCTGCCCCATTTCTTCCATAACTACTCACACCTTAAAGAATAATTTGAGCTTCAACTCGATGACTGACAGTCTCAACACAGGCATTACAACAGCGCATTCAAATATAAAAAAAACAACAAATAAAATAAAATAAAAGTGGCGCCGTTTCAAATATCCCTGTTGTGTGTTGTATAGAGAGACAGGACACTATGACCCTATCTATCAGGGCATCGCTAATTTCATGCAACAACTAATTCAAGTTACCCTGTCATCATCGTCTTTGTCTCACGTACAGGTACAGAGGTTAGGAATATGCCGGTTCTGTCTCCATTTTCCTAGGTTAACCTTCATAAAGCGATAGAAGAAAACCAAAGGGTTTATTTCTGGTGATAGTGCTGGCAATGGACAGTACTTCCAATACATCGATGAAGGAATCTGTTATTCAAGTGCTCATGGAGAATAATATCAAAGTAGGACGGCACACCACCGTGTAGAAAACACATATTTTCAAGGACAAGAAAGATATATTAGCCACAACGTGACAGAAAATCTCGAATGCACTCTATGAAATATGCATCATTCAAACACAGTGGCTACAAGAAAGATCCTGTTATGTGGTTGTGTGCAATACGAGTCCACTTGTCGATGGAGAATTGTTGCTGCTGATGTGAAATCAGAACACTTTATAGATTTCCATCACTCCAGACATGGTTCTTGCGACAGCTGGAAACGCCATCGCCACAGAAAGAGACCTCATTTGAGAACAACACGATGTGTAGAAAGCTCAGCATAGCAGTACTGCACTGGATAATCCACTGATAGAACTGGACTCTGTGGTCAAAATTGTTGGCCCCATTGCTTACAGACGTTGTTTCGATAGTGAGGTGTTGTTGCTGCATTTCACTGACAAGTTGATGGGTGCTTATTTATGAATTTTGTCCAACCCAGTACAACACAATCTCCACAAAGTCTACTTCGGAAACCATTCGTAGTCAAGCATCTTCTGTAGGGTTGGCACAAGAGCCAACATCGTGTCAGGAATGGAGGCCGAAATGCACGCGTTTTAGCTCACGCAGGCTGGCGAGAGGAGGGAAGAACTATACTGACGTGAGGTCTGGAACATGACAAGGAATTAGAATTCAGAAAGCGGACGTAATTAGTTTCATACTTAACTTTAATCCATTAATGATGAACGTCGCTCTTGACGGTACATGATTCACAATATTATCTGTTCAGATTATAGTAACTGAATATGGCGCCTTGCTAGGTCGTAGCAAATGGCGTAGCTGAAGGCTATGCTAAACTGTCGTCTTGGCAAAGGTGAGCGTATGTAGTCAGTGAACATCCGCTAGCAAAGTCGGCTGTACAACTGGGCGAGTGCTAGTGAGTCTCTCTAGACTAGACTTGCCGTGTGGTGGCGCTCGGTCTGCAATTACTGATAGTGGCGACACACGGGTCCGACGTATACGCATGCGCCAAGAGAAGCAGCGCCATAGTATAGTATAGTTCGCAAACTGCGTTTAGGGTGCAGCGCGCAGTTTATGAAGTAAAGCCACCACGGCCGCATTAACCCTTTCGCTGCTTCAGAGACGTGCTTCCCGCATTCCGCGCTGAGCGCGATTTTGTCATTACTGCACTGCTCGCCTGTGCAGACACATGGTGTTCCGACTGCTTTGACACACTTATCATTCGATTTCACAAAAACTATTTGGCCCAAAAATTTGATGTTTTTCACATCTTCTTGACTGATACCTTCCCCCCATAAATGACTTAATTTTGTTTCGATGTTCAACGCAGTTATTGTGCAGCATTAAATGTAGTAAACCATTGCACGAACTTTTGAAGAGTTTGCAGAGGTAAAAGTCCACAGCGTATACTTTCCGCATGGTCGATTTTAGTAGCCACTAGAAATTTCAAAAAATTACAGTCAAACAAATAAAATTCATGAAGTAAGACACTTCGATATTGTTTTTAAATAAAGAAAATATTAAGCATCGAACAGGATTTGATCTCGGACACCTTTGTTTAGCAGCCAAACACCTTAGCCGTTACGCTAACACAGCTCAGTGTGCAATGGAATTCTTGCAGTAGTTTAAAAAGTCAAGCAAAATACCGACAAACACTGATTATCACTATGAATTACTCACGTTTCGTCGAAGTACAATAGGAAATATACAATTACCGCTGTTCTTTATTGCGAAAAAGCGGTTAGTGAGAATGAATTTCCTAGCTATCGCCTGAATTAGGAGGCTTATTGCTTGTTTGGTTTAATTAATTAATAGAATATGAAACAGTTGGTATAAAAATGCTTTTTCCAAACTTTCTTTTATAGAAAGTCTGCTATCAAGACATTGCTTTTGTTCAGTTACTTTATTTATGACTGAACGTTTCTAAAACTGAAGACACTCGTCCGTGCTCTGCACTGCAGTCGAGCTCTTGCAACGTCGTTCTCTGTTCATTGGCTGACTGTGTTTTGTGACGTCGGATGCGCAGAACGAACCTAAACTCGGCCGCCATCGTAAAAGAAGCGCACTTTAGTGTCAAAATAAAAGCCACTTCCACGTTCATTGTTAGGAAGGAGTGAAAGCTGTCTCTTTTCAAAGAGACAGGTTTTTTAAATAGATACGTATATTTTGTGTTTACTTTTGGTGGATTTAGTTGTTGCAGAATTCAGTTTTGCTGTAACGACCTTGTTACGTCATAATGCTTATTTGCTCAGGACTGTTTGCTGCTAAGAGGTCACTTATCGTCAAAGAAGAAACAATACCGCGTAACTGACAACTTGTCCATTTTTCGTTTTACAATCAGATAATGTCGTTGACCGCATGCGCATCAGCTCTTAACGTCATAATGCAGAATTTTTAATTATTTACCATGATAAAATTATCTAAAACAATACCGCGTATGTGACGCAGCAAATAAATAGATGGCAATACCGCGGAACTGTAGAGAATATTAAATACAGCGTATCTACAATCTATGGATACTGTCAACAATACCGCGTAAATACAAAAGTGCGCGCAGTCACAGCACATTGTTACTGCGTTATTACGTATTTAACAGTGTTCGAAAGTGGTTCCATGCTTGTAGCTTCATTCGTGATAATGGACAGCGATATAGATGACGATCTTTTTACTGGAGAAGAAATTGTTTCTCAGCTCAAATCAACTTATGAAAGCGGAGAATCGTTCCTGAGAGTGACTGACAGTGGTAAGAAAATTGTTTTATTATTCACCTTTGAATTTTAGTAGCACCGCAAGCGTCTTATTGTGATATAAATCAGAACGCCCCCACTTAACTCGTTCTGTGCTTTATTCATTTCTGCCAAAGATTTCTAGACTGTTCACTTTCTTGTAGGATGTCCCGTAAATGCAGAACAAACAACAGGCGAGGAAAGTCGTAAGGCTGAAGTTACATTTACCGAAGAAGATTTAAGTTCGTATGTGGGGTTCTCGGTTACTGTTCCTGCAACATCTAATGACGCAGGTAAATTTTCTTGGGATTATTGTTAATAGTATTACTGATGCCGTCGTTCCCATAAATACATGAATTTGAGCTTCAGCTTTGTCTGCTTGAATTAATTTATAAATATTTTTCCATCTAGAAACTTCAGTGGCTGTATCCAACAATGCTCAAAATGAAACCACAGTCACAGCTTCCACTAGCGACGACAGTACTTCACACTCATTGCTACGCGATGGTGCTCATTGTTTGCCATACACTCTGCATAAATTATCGGAAGATCACGGGAGCAATAATGATGCTGACAGTGAAGGCCAAGAATTTTATGGTGACGTAAGCAGTGACAGGAAAATGAAGTCCAAACCACATCCTGAAGATTGGAAGAAAAATGCCAATAAAATTCTGAGAATGCGTGGACAGGCGTATATTGGATACAAAAAAAGTAGAATTGGTAAAATCACTCATGATACTCCAAGAATGGCACGAAAATTAGGTCTAACGTGTACTTCGAAGATGTGCCAGAAATCCATTCAAAGGAAGTGTCATCAGTTTCCTGCTGATGATAGGCAGGCAGTATTGAACATATTTTGGGAAACATTATCAGGTGATCAGAGGAAGGTTTACGTTATCAACCTTGTGGACGTAATTCCAACCAAACGTCCAGGGAAGAACACTGGCGAATCTAGGAGAAAAGGGACGCTCATTTATCATTTGAAAAATGAGCTGGGGAAACAAAGTATGCAAAAAGATATTTCTCAGTGCTCTTGGGATTAAAGAATGGACTGTCCGATATTGGCTGGGTAATTCCACACATGGGATGACCTCGAATCAAACAGACGAAGAAGAAAGATGAGAGAACCTTCATGAAAGAATTCCTGGACTCTCTTCCGAAACTTCCGTCGCATTACTGCAGGAAATCCTCCTTGAAGTTGTATCTTGAGGCTATTCTACAATCCAAACAACAGCTGTATGGACTCCATGTGGAAAAATGTTATGCAGAGAAGGTTTCACCATTAAGTCGGGCTACCTTTAACTTGATTTTTAGAAGATGGTAATATTAGCTTATTTTCCCCAAGAAAGACCAGTGCGAGTTGTGTTGTAGTTAAAGGCTTCGTAACTTGAGTGAAGACTTGTGGAAGCAACACACAGAACGGAAAGAGCAGGCAAGGATGCAAAAAGACGCTGACAAGAAAGAAGCCCAGCAGAAACTCTGCTCAGTGTACATCATGAACTTACAGGCCGTGAAAGTAGCTCCATTTTTAAGTGCAAGTGCAGTTTATTATGACACAAAGTTGGCCGTTCATAACTTTACAATGTATAATTTAAAAAGTCGTGATGCAGTATGTTACTGGTTCGATGAAACGCAAGGAGATTTGGTTGCATCATGTTTTGCCTCATGCATCGTGGACACCCTATCCAGAACCATTAAGGAAAATCCCGTTCAAGGCATTCTGTATTCTGACGGCTGCACATATTAGAACAGAAACGTGATGTTATCAAATGCTCTTTTAAGATTAGCAATTGATACTGGAGTATTGATTACACAAAAGTTTTTGGGGAAAGGCCATACTCAGATGGAATGTGACTCAGTTCACAGTTCCATTGAGTGCAAGCTTAAAGGACATGAATTTGCACTTCTTAGTCAATAAGCTATGATATCTAAAGAAGCGAGAAAAAAGCTACAGCCATACGAAGTCCATTACCTAGATTATTCCTTTTTCATCAACAACGCAGAGAAAAGTTTGTGGCTGTACGACTCAATTAGGTTTGGAAGAGCCGTGAAAAATTAGCCTACAGTTACCGATCTGAGGGCGCTACAGTACCGCCCAAATGGTATTATTTACTACAAGCGCTCTTTCAACGAGGTGTGGCAAGAACTACCGAGGCGTCCGAGGAAAATTCGTGGAGATGTTTGCTTCCCGAAACTATAAAAGGAAATACTGAAAATCAAGATATCCGAATGGGGTCATTTACGACAACTTAAATCTGTTCTTCCTAAATATTGTCATAGTTATAATAACAACATTCCTTATGAATGAAAATTATCGCGGAGGTAACTGTGTGACGAGTATCAGTGCAGTGTAATTCTCTGTTGCTACTATGAGTGACGTTTAGGATTTTTCTTGAAGAAATGTGCAGACATTATCGCAACTATGTAAACAGTATATTTATTTAAAATATTTCTACGAAATCTTTCAGTAAAAAATGATTAATGCTCCAAAATGTGTTCTTACTAGCTTTCTCAGCACCAAATACCAACGTGAATGTGTCAAGTCGTGCCGGGAGACTGACAAACAAATACCGCGTAAGCAACAGACAATGGCATAAATACCGAGACAATTCCGCGTATGTGCCGTAATTAAGCTTTTTAAAGTGTATTTTTTTGTTTCACATTTTTATTTGTTCCAATATTTCCTCGTAGTGGTACGATGCAAATTTAGTGCCGCTGTGAAATGTATTAGGCATTTTAGACAGTTTTTTGTCTCTCGTGTAAAATTCTTATTTTGCTACTTACGTGGTATTGTTTCTTCACCGACGTTATGTTTTCGCAACTATTTACACTTCGAGTAGGCTCCTGAACTAATTGCTTGAAATAATTTTCGGAGAAAGCATTTAGTACAATTACTGACGATGTTTCATACCTACAACCGGCTCTGAATACGTATTTTCGTCGACAAATCGAAGCTAGATTGAAATCACCACCAAATAAAATGATACAAGTGAGGTACCTATTTGTGATGAGATGTTTTCATTGAACTGTTCAGAAACTGTATCGTCTGAGCCGGGAAGTCGGTAGAAGGAACCAATTAGAAATTCATTTCGGTTGTAAAGTATAACCACTACCCACACTAACTCACAGGAATTATCTGCTTCAATTTGGCTACAAGACAAACTACTTCTAACAGCAAAAAGGCGCCTCCAGCAACCGTATTTAATCTATTCTTACTAAACGCTGTTAGGTCCTTTGTAAAAGTTCCGGCTGAACTTATCTCCGGTTGTAGCCACCTTTCGATACATATAACGATTTGAACTTCAGTGCTTAATGTTAGCGCTTGTCTCACTGGTTCTTTTCGAACACAGCTATGACAATTTACAACTACAATATTGATTGCTGCTATGTCCATCCCCTTCTTGTGTTCATCCTGCACCCTTTGAAACTGAAACCCTTTCTGCACTTTCCCGAGGCCCTCTATCCTAAAACTCCGTCCAGTCCATTCCACACATCCACCGCTACGCATGTACCCACCTCCTACGAGTAATGGACACCTGACCTATTAAGTGGAACCCGAAACTCTATCACCGTATGGCGCAAGCCGAGAAATCGACAGCCTATACGGTCGCAGAATCGTCTGAGTCTCTGATTCAGACCCTCCACTCGGCTCTGTACCAGAGGTCCACAGTCGGTCTTGTTGACGATGCTAAGAATGGTAGCCACCAGGTGGTGTTGGAGGAGCGCCTCCGCCCTGTACTCACCTGGCTGGGGAACTCGTTCTCTGCGGCGTCCTGGCCGCCCACCACCAACCCGCGCACCGGCTCCAGCGCGTCGCCCACCATCTCGCCGCCGCACCGTCGCCCTCCTCAGACGCGTGGGCGGCAGGCGACACCTGCCGGCACAGCCGATGTCCGTTACACACTCACTCACTCGAGGGAGTCTCCCTCTGGCACACATCGAGCGAGGTGTAGCAGTGGCTAGCACACCTGACTCACTTTCGGGAGAACAACGGTCCAAACCCGCGTCGGGCCGTCCTGATTCAGGTTTTCCGTGATTTCCCTTAATCGCATCAGTTAAATGCCGGGATGGTTCCTTTGAAAGGACATGACCGACTTCCTTCCCTACTTCGATTGGACCGATGACCTCGCTGTCTGGCCCCCTCCCTCGAATCAACCAACCAGCCAACCTCTGGCACAGTGCCATCGACGCCATTCGCCATAAATCTGCACCTATCGCCACTCTTACCATCAAAGTGGACATGCAACATGTATCTTACCCAAAGACATCATATAAGATTTGCTCAAATGGTCCAAATGGTTCTGAGCACTATGGGACTTAACTGCTGAGGTCATCAGTCCCCTAGAACTTAGAACTACTTAAACCTAACTAACCTAAAGACATCACACACATCCATGCCCGAGGCAGGATTCGAACCTGCGACCGTAGCGGTTGCACAGTTCCAGACTGAAGCGCCTAGAACCACTTGGCCACACCGGCCGGCAAGATTTGCTCTTATCGCCTGAGTGTCCCAGGTATTGCAGCTGAGCTTAAAATTGTCCACTCTATAGTTCGATTAAAATTACTTGATAGTTCTAAATTCGGAAAATTTCTCCAGTTTAAATACCTTGGATCACGTTTCAACAGTAAAAATATGATAACAATGGATATAAATGGGGTCAAGATGTCTGTACTCACTAATCAACCCACTGAAAAGTAAAGCTTTGTCAATCACCACAAAGATGAAGATATACAACATTATTATCTGCCCCATAGTACTGTACGGTTCAGAAAGCTGGACGCATACAAAGAATGAAAGAGAAAAACTGAATGTTTTTGAAAGAAAAGTAATGAGAATAATCTGGGGACTTGTGTTGGAGAATGGCGTATGGAGAATTCGGAAGAACAATGAAATTTATCAGTTAATGAACCAACCCACTATCATCCAGAAATTAAAAAGTAGGAGACTGCAGTGGGCTGGACATGTGGCCAGAATGGAAAACAACAGAGTCACCAAGAAAGCATTTGAAGGAACTCTCCAGGCAACAACACCATTGGGCCGACCTCGTACAAGGTAGAAAGATGACATAGAGAAGGACGTATAAGCATTAGGAATTTCCGCAGGGTGGAGAGAGGCTGCGAGAGACAGAAGGCGGTGGAAGCAGACCGTTGATGCAGCGCGTGGTCTACAGGGCCTGTGATCGCTGAGAAGAAGAAGTTCACGTTTGTCACTTACCGCTACAGTGCTGCCACATCGGCCGCCGGCTACCGCTCATTTATAGGTGACACATAAACACGGGGGTCACTTCACAAATGCTGGTAATGTATAACGTGGAACAATGTTGGAAGTGGCCACCGTGAGGTACGTAGGAAATGCGAGATGCTCTGTTCACTGGTGATTTCGAGTGACCAATTACTGAACTGCGGCAGACTGAATTTACACTCACGTCCTAAGCTAGACACAATCTCACGTTGTACAATATATCCGAGAAAACGACTGTCAACAATCTGCGGCAGAACTAAAATTACGATCGCGTTGTTCACGGCGATTATAACTAACATTCACGAGCAAACAGTAAAAATTCAGTTTCAGCGGTAAAAGCAAACTGTAATTTTTCGCTATCATTGGCTGCCTGAAACTATCCGCGCACCAGTTACACGGGCTGCCGCGTTATCAACCGATGACCAGTCCCCTTTGGAACTTCACTGCAGATAATAGGCGACACAGGCAAATTCCAAACGAAATAAGAATTATAGGAAGAAAAATAAGAGCAAACAAAAGAAGTCAGTACGATGATGAAAGACGACGGGCCAAAAAACAAGGAATTAAAAAAAAAATGGTTCAAATGGCTCTGAGCACTATGCGACTTAACTTTTGAGGTCATCAGTCGCCTAGGTCTTAGAACTAATTAAACCTAACTAACCTAAGGACATCACACACATCCATGCCTGAGGCAGGATTCGAACCTGCGACCGTAGCGGTCACGCGGTTCCAGACTGAAGCGCCTTTAACCGCACGGCCACACCGGCCGGCAAGGAATAAAAAAAGTTGCATTGAAACTAATTAACTCTTTTGGTTGGATTTGGAAATAAACGAATAATTTTGCTACATTTGACGAGATCCAAACGTATGACCTTCTACACGTCAGGATGACTTGCTAAGTATTGCTCAGTGCCACAGCGCTGTGTAAAGTAGTTACATTTATGACAAACGTCACCCAGTCGCGATAATGAATTGCAGCCTTAAAAATTTCGGCTTCACGCAATGCCGTGCATCGCTTATCTAATGCAATCCGATCTCAGTGTTTTGATAACTGTGTATGTGACGCTGAATCGCGTCTTGTGCCGAAGCGGAAGTGTCCAGTATTGTTTGCTTAGTTCAAATGGCTCTGAGCACTATGGGACTTAACTGCTGAGGTCATAAGTCCCCCAGAACTTAGAACTACTTAAACGTAACTAATCTAAGGACATTACACACATTCATGCCTGAGGCAGGATTCGAACCTGCGACCGTAGCGGTCGCGTGGTTCCAGACTCAAGCGCCTAGAATCTCTCGGCCACGGCCGGCTTGTTTGGTTAGTGCTGTGTATGAGACCTGTGTGTTCCATTAGCATCGTTGTGTGTGTATGTGTGTGTGTGTGTGTGTGTGTGTGTGTGTGTGTGTGTGTGTGTGTATGTGTGTGTGTACGTGTTGTTTCTGGTGTGATTATCGAAATAAAAGTGCCGGACCCATGAATCGGAATTAAAACACCTCAAGAAGGAATGGCCAACAAGGAACTGGAAGTAAATGCCCAGTTGTTGTGGCAGTTTGGCATCGGCGAACGGTTCGAGGGTGACGTTGAGCGCTCTTATTGGAAGAAACCTGCTCCAATGCGTAAGTGCCAACCATCTAGTAATTTTAATCGGATTATTATTCTGAAGGCAAAATGCACGCAAAATTTTGTTTCATGCCGTCAGAATCGATCTTCGGGTTTCCACCACATATGGCCATATCGTCGAGTTCCTACAGGTAAGAGACACGACAGATATGGAATTTGAAGTATTCTATCCTTTTCTGTCATTTTTTTCGTGCATCATCCGTTTTGCAAAACAGAATTATTGGGAATTGACCTCTGTTTATTAATAAGGTGATTTATAATCAAGAAACGTTGAATATATATTTATTTAGGCCGTAATGTTTACAATTATCATTCCTTCTTGGCAGTTTCACTACCTTAAAGTGTGACACAGCTGTTTTATTCCTGTGACGTAGTAAAATTACTTGCAGACTATGTAGATATTTGTATTCTAAACCACATTTTATTCAGGGCAGGGATTAATTTTGTACTGTGTATTACGTAAGTTACTAGCAGTGTGATACCAAAACTTGTATCCTTATAGTGTGGCCCCACAAGTCTGGATACTAACCTTTTCGAACAAGTGGCCAAATGGATACCCACAACGAGGCTCTTTTCAAATTCAGATGCTGATAACGCTGTCTAACATGAGTATTCATTATTTCCATGTCCTTCACAGTGACCACTCAACCTCCGACTCTCTTCACGCTTCTTATATACGCCTCACCCGACCCGGTAACAACTCTACACACGAACAGCACTACACTGGACTCGCATTCGGGAGGACGACGGTTCAGTCCCCCCTCCGGCCATCCTGGTTTGGAAATGATAAATCGACATCCTAGCTGCAAACAGGCGTTGATATACATAATTGGGGACATGTTGAAAATGTGTGCCTCGACCGGGACTCGAACCGGCGATGGCCAGACGCTCTATCCATCTGAGCCACCGAGGGGAGCGTGCAAGGGTAAGTCCCGCAGGCGCACTATCCTCTGTGCCCTCGGTGGCTTAAATGGATAGAGCGTCTGCCATGTAAGCAGGCGATCCAGGGTTCGAGTCCCGGTCGGGGCACACATTTTCAACGTTTCCCCAATGATGTATATCAACTCTTGTTTGCAGCTAGGGTATCGGTTTAATTATCATTTCATTATAGAGAAGCTGCACGGTCATCAATGGTATCTGTTCTTTCGGGAACAGATACTACCTTCATATATCCTGATTTAAGTTTTCCGTGATTTCCCTAAATCGCTCCAGGCAAATGCCGGGATCGTTCCTTTGAAAGGGTAGGGCCGAATTCCTTCTCCGTCCTTCCCTAATCCGATGAGACCGTTGACCTCGCTGTCTGGTCTCCTCCACCAAACAACCCAATCCAACGAACAGCACTAATGCACTGTGCTACCCGTTCTACCTGTCACTGACGATTTCGACTCTCTTATCATTTACATAACTGCCGATGGTGTGTACACATACGAAGTGTCTCCTTGGTGCTTCATTTTTGTTCGCCAGTGTGTACTCCTGAGAGTGAATCGTTGACTTCACTTCAGCTATATACTGTACCTACAGTTTGCCGGCCGGTGTGGCCGTGCGGTTAAAGGCGCTTCAGTCTGGAACCGCGTGACCGCTACGGTCGCAGGTTCGAATCCTGCCTCGGGCATCGATGTGTGTGATGTCCTTAGGTTAGTTAGGTTTAATTAGTTCTAAGTTCTAGGCGACTGATGACCTCAGAAGTTAAGTCGCATAGTGCTCAGAGCCATTTGAACCATTTGAACCTAAAGTTTACTTTGCGACACTACGACTGATAATTTGCGTCAGTTTCTTTTACTTCTTAGTTGATGTCGTTGTTTGTAATTCCAGCCTTTGTTTCTTTTACCATACTCGAATACTTCTCTTTCCGACAAATATTGTTTAGCTTCTTTTTGCGATGACCGCTTATACCTATCCTTAATAAAAATATATTTTAGTTAGATGTTATCGTACTTTCCGTTTCGGACTACATAGATAAAGTTTATGTTATGATGCCAGCTTCGATTTTTTTTACGTCAAATATCGTAGTTTTCGCACCAGTTGTAGAGCCCTCTTTACGCTACTTGGTTATTATTTTGTGCGACAGACGTTTCTTGTATTGACCTGCGACTGAGCATCGTAGCGGTAACACCTTTAGTTTTGTGAATTACGACATCTGCTTAATGAACATTTTCTATTTCATCTAGAATTCAAAATATGGAAATATGTGTTTATAGAAGCAATACTGAGTATCTAGCCTGAAGCATAGTCACCCATTCATTACTTTACAGTCACACTTGACTCGTACAGCAGTGTTCACTTAATGTCACGGATGTAATTCATCTAAAAGATTCTTATTTATTCCACATTAATTCGATTAGTATTTGCTGAGTGTCTCCATCTTAATTTAGAAACACACCCACTTTATTGGGCAATATATTAGAATTCTGTTCGTTTAGAATCGATTATCAGTACGAGATACTTGTTACGCTCTTACAACGACATTTGAACTCAAAACGCAAAATCAGGGAACCTGTTTTACAAGTAACTCAAAATAACGTCTAAATGATGGAATCATTTAACCACTGCAGGCTGTCAGTTTTATTCCTTTAATGCATCATGTATATAAATTGCATTCCTGGCTAGTTTCGGCCTTACGCCAATTATCAAATGTATGATACTGGTGATGTGTGTGTGTGACACATTTAATTTTTTTGTTTTTGACAAATGACATTTTGTGAAAGCTGTCGTAAGCTGATTTGTACATGCAAGACCATATCTGTAACATTCGACGAGTGTATGTATGGGAATGTGTCTGTCTCCACATAACACGTAACAAAATTTGGTAATTTCCAAGAATGTTTTCCTATCGAAGCCGCGGGCTCTAAACGGTAGATATCGAACGTGCGATTTTAAATCGATCACGCGACTTTGGTGACGGGAGTTACGAGCATGTTTATAGTGGTCACTATAGCAACGACAAAAAAATGGCTCTGAGCACTATGGGACTTAACTTCTGAGGTCATCAGTCCCCTAGAACTTAGAACTACTTAAACCTAACTAACCTAAGGACATCACACACGTCCATGCCCGAGGCAGGATTCGAACCTGCGACCGTAGCGGTCGCGCGGTTCCAGACTAAAGCGCGTAGAATCGCTCGGCCATTCCGGCCGGCCCAACGACAAAAGAAGAGCGTTACTAAAATATTTGTAATTATAAAGGAAACGACTCATCTCACACGTCGTCGACGTTGTCGTCATGAGAAAGTCCATTTGATGTGTATGCTACGGGAAGCACTCCCTTTTTGCCGTAACCTGGGTAGACTGTCAAAGTCACGCAAAAATATAGGTAGAGTGTCACATTTTCGACAAAAATTTAATCAATTTTCTACATTGCATAACCATGAAAGTAGATTCTTCCACGTGAGGCAATCGGCCGAAGAAACGACTACAGTACCAGACCTCCCACTCACTACCGTCATAAATCGTTTGGGTTTTCCTAGCAGCTCACAAATAATTTATCATAACGCCCGCCACCACAATCTCGTGATCGATTTAGAATCGCATGTTCGATATCTATTGTTTGGAACCCGCGGCTTCGATAGGCACACA
The DNA here is from genome assembly GCF_023898315.1 of Schistocerca nitens. Taxonomy (NCBI): domain Eukaryota; kingdom Metazoa; phylum Arthropoda; class Insecta; order Orthoptera; family Acrididae; genus Schistocerca; species Schistocerca nitens. The sequence goes on along the minus strand of NC_064617.1, from coordinate 801,913,607 downwards.
TTCTTGGAAATTACCCAAAATTTTTAAATGTGACACACACATCACCAATATCACACATTTGATAATGGCCTCAGGCCGAAACTGGCCGGTAATGCAATTTATATGCGTGTAGCATCAACGGAATAAAACTAACAGCCTACGGTAGTTAAAATGGTTCTATCATTTAGACTATACAATGGGGCTGTTGACCTGTACATGAAGAATTTATTACATATAATTACATAATTCAATCAGCAAATAATAAGACGTGAAAGATACCGGTAACTGCGGCTGGCGTTTCTTACACGCAGACTCTCTGGAAGAGAAGGCTTACCTGATGTGCCGTGGAGACTGCGATCGATCAAGGCAAGGCGCGCGAGGGACACACACGCGCCGTTTCTCGGCAACAGGCGGCCGCTGTTGCTTAGCAACGCAGGCACTGGGAGCTCAGGTCTGCGTAGGGCAGCCTCCAGTGCATAAGGTAATAACCATCTCTTTCTTCAGTTTATCAGCACATGAAGTGGGTACTGACAGATTCATCATTTGACATTATATTCCCCGTAATATGAAGAACAGAATATGGAAAAATGTACTCGGTACACTTTCTAATTCCGCAACTTCTCCAGTCGTATCCAAGCAGAGAAAGAAGACGTCAGATAATTCTGAGAGAGTGAGAATAATCATTCGACGGCTTAAATAATTACTATCCATATTGGAGTTTTAATGATGGAAAATTCCGAAAAATGAAAATAAATGGAGGTAATGGAGCGAGGGTTACTGTTCAGTAATTCGTATTCGTAACACCTTTACTACTTTGCTCTACATTATTTTACCCTCTTACTTGCAACAAAGGATATGTCTCACCGAAAGGCCGAGCGCAGACTTTGCCCCCTTCCGTAAAAAGTTCAAGGAAATGAACGAGGTAATTAAACTTTACTCCGCGCAGTACACTAATAAAATTCTATGAAACATTCATCTAACTTTTGTCAGAAAGTTGCCTTTGACAGGGATGTATTATTTTCTCAGGTCTCACAATTTTCGTTATAGAGCAGAATATTTTAAATATAGGACATTTCCATGATGGCCATATAAACTACCAGGACAAACTGTCAGGGCAAACGTGTCACTGCAACCTAGAGAAATTAAGTCTGGAAACGACCGCGTCGAAAATCAAAGACGAAAAAGAAGCTATTACTGGTCCAAATGGCTCTGAGCACTATGGGACTTTAACTTCTGAAGTCATCAGTCCCCTAGAACTTAGAACTACTTAAAGCTAATTAACCTAAGGACATCACACACATCCATGCCCGATGCAGGATTCGAACCTGCGACCGTAGCGGTCGTGCGGTTCCAGACTGTAGCGCCTTGAAGCTATTACTACTGGCTTCTTTACGTGAATAAGAATCCCACGCCAACATATGTAGTAATACTTTAATTACTTACGCTCTACTTGCAAAAGTTGCTACATTAATAACAATTTCAGAATTCTGGCGCAGAATTCTGTCATACCCATCTGGACAAAACCGCAATCACGGTGCGTTCCACACTATCAGCAGACAGCGAAATTTCTTAGCAGAAGGTCCTCTTCAGACTCCCAGTTTCTATCTGGTCGTTCATGCTCAAGATGTGAGTTAGTGCCTTAACCAGGTACAACGCCTGCAGGGTCTGCAGGGTGACCAGAACGTCACCAACAAAAGTTCGAAGGTAGTTCAGAGGCATCGTTGAATATTTTAGTTTAAGAACCCGTGGTCTCCGGTGGCTTCTTAAAGAGTAAATAGCATTTCGTTCAATTTATTACGCCCATTCATTTGTGTGTCTCTATTGCGCTGAATATACACTGATCAGTCATATCATTAGGACCACCTACCTAGCAGTCGGTATGTCCAACTTGGACATGTGAAACAGCGGCGCCGCGTAGAAGAAATGAGGCCTTGGGAGATCGCTGGAGGGAGTTGGTACCACATCTGCACACACAGGTCAATTCCAGTAAACTTATGGGACGGAGGCGATAAGCTCTGAGGTCACGTTCAGTCACATCCAAAATGTGTTCGATCGGCTTCAGATCTGGCGAGTTGGGGGGCCAGCACATCCACTGGAACTCAACACTGTGTTCCTCGAACCACTCCATCACACTCTTGGCCTTATGACATGGTGCGCTACCTTGCTGAAAAATGCCACTGCTGTCTGGAAACGTGATAGTCATGAAGGTGTGTACGTGGTCTGCGACCAGTGCGCGATATTCCTTGACGTCATGGTATTTTTACGAGCCCCGCTGGACCCATGGATGCCTGCGTGAATGTTCCACAGAGCATAATGGAGCCAGCACCAGCTTGTCTCCGTCCCGCAGATATTTCCCTGGAAGTTGACGGAGTCGCGCCCTCCCATCGGCAAGATGAATAAGGTATCGGCATTCGTCAGACCGTGCAACGCTCTGCCGCTGCGCCAACGTCCAGTGCCGCTGGTCACGTGCCCATTTCCGTAGTAGATGCCGATGTCGTGGTGTGAACATTGGCACATACATGGATCGTCGGCTGCAGAGGCCCATCATTAGGAGTGTTCGGCACACTGTGTGTTCAGACACAATTTTACTCTACCCAGCATTAAAGTCCTCAGTTAGTTCCTCCACAGTTCGCCGCCTGTCCTGTTTTACCAGTCTGCCCAGCCTACGACGTCCGACATCTGTAACGAGGAGTGGCCTCCCAACAACACGACATCTGGACGTGGTTTCGCCACGTGTTGAAGAAACTCACCACAGCACTCCTCGAACACCGGACAAGTCGTGCAGTTTACGAAATGCTCGTGCCGAGCATCCGGGCCATCACAATCTGCCCTCGGATAAACTCAGACAGATCGCGCGCGTCTTTCCCATTCCACACACGGACAGAACGCTCTCTGGTACTACATGCACCGTGCATGTGTCTGACTAGCAGTCATTCCGCGACAGCTGACGCTGCTATCACCTGGACGGGTTATATCGACAGCAGATCAGTGGTCATAATGCTGTGGCTGATCAGTGTATCTGCGTAACTGTATAAATGTCGACGGTTTACGCTGTATGCCCTTTTTTTTAAACAAGCTGGCTCCAGACACTCATAGACCCTGTTGTTGACAACAGTAACGAACATTTTACTCTTCACTGGGAAGCTTGCATCTTTCAATACTTAGTTTCATACCGCTGTATGAATCGATAATCCGCCGATAGCGTTGCGCTTGTTATTTTTGACTTGCGATCGGTGGCAGTTTCCGCGAAAAAAGCAGACGATTGTGATTTCCCAGTAGATACACAATCGAATGAAGAGTATCCAGCCACTCATGGAAAAATTACTGTAGTAGTTGGTGTTTAAAGCTGCACATTTATTACATTGAAGTCTTCTGATGTGTGCCGGCCGGCGTGGCCAAGCGGTTCTAGGCGCTACAGTCTGGAACCGCGCGCCCGATGCGGTCGCAGGTTCGAATCCTGCCTCGGGCATGGATGTGTGTGCTGTCCTTAGTTTAGTTAGGTTTAAGTAGTTCTAAGTTCTAGGGGACTGATGACCTCAGCAGTTAAGTCCCATAGTGCTCAGTGCCAATTGAACCATTTTTTCTTCTGATAGGTATACCTGCTTAAAGGAAGTCCCTCTAACTAAAGAATCACCTTCAGAGGGGGTCATGTTTCCAAGTAAAGAAAGAATTAGTATATTTCATCAAAATATAAGAGGTATTAGAGATAAAGTTAGTGAACTGCTTGACTTTGACATTATTGGTATGTCGGAGCAAAACTTAAATAATTTGACAATTCAGAGGCTTCCTTTACCAGGATACAGATTAGCTGGCTGTTTTTCAAGGAGTTCCTTGCGGAGTGGGAGAGCGGCCATGTACGTAAAAGACAGTATTCCATTTGAATCAGTAAACGTATAACGGCACTGCACTGAACAGATATTTCAATTTTGTGTAGGGGAAACTGATTTTAGTGAAACTAAACTTCAAATTGTTACTGTTTATAGGTCCCCTATCTCTGATTTCAGAGCATTTCTGCTCAAGCTAGAGAGGGTTCTTGGTTCACTTTATAGGAAGTACCAAAAATTAGTTACATGTGGTGACTTCAATATTAATTTTTATTGATCGTGCAAGAAAAAAGCTGTTGGTAGATCTCCTAAACGCATATGATCTGATTCAGACTGTTTCTTCCAACCAGGGTGCAGGAGACAGTAGCACAGCCATACACAATATTTTTATCCTTCATTATTACATGGGCATTCTGTTAGAAAAAGTGTGGATGGCCCTTCAGACCATGATGCACAAATTTTACAATAAAATGCTTTTACTCAAACAAATGTCACATATAATTACAAAATATTAAGCTAATCCAATGGCAATAGAGTTTTTTAAACCTCGTTAAAGAACAAGAGTGGCCTGATGTTTATACACTCCTGGAAATGGAAAAAAGAACACATTGACACCGGTGTGTCAGACCCACCATACTTGCTCCGGACACTGCGAGAGGGCTGTACAAGCAATGATCACACGCACGGCACAGCGGACACACCAGGAACCGCGGTGTTGGCCGTCGAATGGCGCTAGCTGCGCAGCATTTGTGCACCGCCGCCGTCAGTGTCAGCCAGTTTGCCGTGGCATACGGAGCTCCATCGCAGTCTTTAACACTGGTAGCATGCCATGACAGCGTGGACGTGAACCGTATGTGCAGTTGACGGACTTTGAGCGAGGGCGTATAGTGGGCATGCGGGAGGCCGGGTGGACGTACCGCCGAATTGCTCAACACGTGGGGCGTGAGGTCTCCACAGTACATCGATGTTGTCGCCAGTGGTCGGCGGAAGGTGCACGTGCCCGTCGACCTGGGACCGGACCGCAGCGACGCACGGATGCACGCCAAGACCGTAGGATCCTACGCAGTGCCGTAGGGGACCGCACCGCCACTTCCCAGCAAATTAGGGACACTGTTGCTCCTGGGGTATCGGCGAGGACCATTCGCAACCGTCTCCATGAAGCTGGGCTACGGTCCCGCACACCGTTAGGTCGTCTTCCGCTCACGCCCCAACATCGTGCAGCCCGCCTCCAGTGGTGTCGCGACAGGCGTGAATGGAGGGACGAATGGAGACGTGTCGTCTTCAGCGATGAGAGTCGCTTCTGCCTTGGTGCCAATGATGGTCGTATGCGTGTTTGGCGCCGTGCAGGTGAGCGCCACAATCAGGACTGCGTACGACCGAGGCACACAGGGCCAACACCCGGCATCATGGTGTGGGGAGCGATCTCCTAAACTGGCCGTACACCACTGGTGATCGTCGAGGGGACACTGAATAGTGCACGGTACATCCAAACCGTCATCGAACCCATCGTTCTACCATTCCTAGACCGGCAAGGGAACTTGCTGTTCCAACAGGACAATGCACGTCCGCATGTATCCCGTGCCACCCAACGTGCTCTAGAAGGTGTAAGTCAACTACCCTGGCCAGCAAGATCTCCGGATCTGTCCCCCATTGAGCATGTTTGGGACTGGATGAAGTGTCGTCTCACGCGGTCTGCACGTCCAGCACGAACGCTGGTCCAACTGAGGCGCCAGGTGGAAATGGCATGGCAAGCCGTTCCACAGGACTACATCCAGCATCTCTACGATCGTCTCCATGGGAGAATAGCAGCCTGCATTGCTGCGAAAGGTGGATATACACTGTACTAGTGCCGACATTGTGCATGCTCTGTTGCCTGTGTCTATGTGCCTGTGGTTCTGTCAGTGTGATCATGTGATGTATCTGACCCCAGGAATGTGTCAATAAAGTTTCCCCTTCCTGGGACAATGAATTCACGGTGTTCTTATTTCAATTTCCAGGAGTGTAGTTCCGATAACATAGGTGACAAATCTAATGCTTTACTTAACACTTTTCTCATGCTTGACAAATATAATGCTTTACTTAACACTTTTCTCATGCTCTTTGAGAGTTGCTTTCCATTAGAACGTTCTAAACGGAGTACTAGCAGTAGAAGGTAGCCTGGGTGGCTGACTAGTGGGATAAGGATATCATGTAGAACAAAGTGGGAATTATATCAAAATATTGGAAGTAGTCACAATCAAGTTACAGTAGACCATTAGAAATGGTATTGTAAGGTGGTTAAAACTGTTATTGGGCAGGCAAAGAGTGTGTGGTACGCAAATACAATAGCTAATTCACAGGGGCCGGCCGGAGTGGCCGTGCGGTTCTGGGCGCTACAGTCCGGAGCCGAGCGACCGCTACGGTCGCAGGTTCGAATCCTGCCTCGGACATGGGTGTGTGTGATGTCCTTAGGTTAGTTAGGTTTAATTAGTTCTAAGTTCTAGGCGACTGATGACCACAGAAGTTAAGTCGCATAGTGCTCAGAGCCATTTGAACCATTTTTTTTAATTCACAGGATAAAATTAAAACGATATGGTCAGTGGGTGAAGGGAGTGTCTGGTCAGCAGCATAATATCGATGATATAGTTAGTTCGCAGTAAAGATATTTCTGTTTCTGACAATTCAGGTATGTGTGCAGTATTTAACAATCATTTTCTGAGTATTGATTGTAAGTTAAATAAAAACTTAGTTTCTATAGGGGATAATATTAACTCTCTTGGAAAATGCATTTCCGAGATTGATATCTGAAATACTCCTCTATGCTACTGACAAGGGGGAGAATGAGTTAATAATTAAATCACTGAAGACTAAGTACTCTCATGGATATGATGGAGTGCATAGCGTGATATTAAAGTACTGTGCTGCCCATGTTAGCCCTGTACTTAGCCATATTTGTAATTTTTCTGTAAGAATAGTCAGTTTCCTGAAGGATTAAAGTACTCAGTAATAAAGCCGCTTTATAAAAAGGGAGAAAGGAATAATGTAGACAATTTTAGACATATGTCTATGCTATCAGTGTTTGATAAAGTTATTGAAAAGGCTGCCTATGTCAGCATAATTAATCATTTTATATCACGCAGTTTGCTATCAAATGTACAGTTCGCCTTTAGAAGTCGTTTAACAGCTAAAAATGCTACACTCTCTTTTCTCTGTGAGGCACTGGATGGATTAAACAAAACGTTTCGAACGCTAGGCATATTTTTTGATTTAACTAAGGTATGATTATGTTGATCACAAAATATTCCTCCTGAAGTTGTACCATTAGAAATATGAGGAGTAGCTCACACTTGGTTCACCTCTTACTTTAACAACAGATAGCGAAAGGTCATTATTCACAGTGCTGAGAATGGCTGTGACCTGGAGTCTGAGTGGAATATGGTCAAACGGAGTGTGCCTCAGGGATCAATTATGAGGCCACTCCTGTTCCTTATTCATATAAATGATATGCCCCCTAGTATTATAGGTAATTCTAAAATATTTCTGTTTACTGATGACACTAACTTATTAGTAAAGGATGTTGTGTGCAACATTGGCTCTGTTTTAAATAGTGCAGTTCATGACATACATTCATGTCTTGTAGAAAATAAACTAATGCTAAATCACAGTGAGACCCAGTTTTTACAGTTTCTAACACAGAGTTCAACTAAACCCGAAACCCGACGTTTTAGCTTCACAGAAGGGGCATATGATTAGTGAAACTGAAAGTTCAGATTTCTAGGTGCTTAGATAGACAGTATACTGTTGTAGAAAGCCCACATTCAGGATCTTGTTTGAAGACGTAATGATGCCAGTTTTACTATTCGAATAGTATCTAAAGTAAGTGATCTTTCGACACGAAAATTAGACTTCTTTGCTTATTTTAATTCGCTTATGTCTTATGGTATTATATTTTGGAGCAACTCTTCCCATTTTCAGAGGAAATTTTTAGCTCAGAAACAGGCAGTTTGGGCAATAAGTGGTGTAAGTTCGCGAATATATATATATATATATATATATATATATATATATATATATATATATATATATATATATATTCTTTACTGTCGTTTATTGTTAACAATATCAGCTTATTCCCAAGAGTTAGCAGCTTTCACTCAGTTAATAATAGGCAGAAATCCAATCTGCTTTTGGATCGCATTTCCTTAAACTCTAGTGCAGTATATTGCTGCATCCATTTTCGATAAGCTGCCACAAGAATTCAAAGATCTTAGCATTAATCCATGCGCTTTCAAATCGAAACTGAAGAGTTCCCCCCCCCCTCCCCCCCCCCCCGCCTTAGTCTTTTCTAGATAACGACTACAGATCTCAAACTGATACACGCTTTTCTCCACGATCCCTGAAAGTTTTGTCACAGATTCCAATAGGTTTATTTGCTACTAGTAAAGCAGTCAATAATTTTTGTGATGGTAGACTGGCTAATAAGAAAAACAAAAGATTGGAATCGTTTGATTAATAGTATAACAATATTCATTTATCGACAGCGCAAAAGTTGAATCTCGAATTACATACCTTGAGATCATTAAAGTGTTAGTCCTAGATAGTAGTCATTAGGATATCAATGACAAAAAGACAGACAGTTAAAGAGCTAACCATTTTCAGTATTTTAGCATTAACCAACAAGTTGCTGCATCAAACTCGCGATGGCTGTTACCTTCATACAGAGCATTACTTTATTCAAGATCTAACAAGACACTTAATAAAACCTTTAATGAAAATTTAGCATCGCGTTCAGTATAATAGCAGAGCAGTCAGACCAGTGCTTCAAGATCAGAACAGCACTGAATTGAGAGCATCAGTATTTACCATTAATGAAGGCGAATAGTAACAAAATAAGAAGATTAATTCTAATAAAGAGAATAATTAGGAACGAAGTTTCCTTTGGCAGGTACCCAGATTTTCGAATCAGAACAGCGCCATCTTTGTAGATCTTGATACTGGAACTTCAGTCAGCTAGTAAATACACATACAAGCAAAGGTCACAGACTACCCTGAAACAACTGAGTGTTAACAGGAGGAAACTAGACATTATGGTGAGGCCGGACAATATAGCACACTGTGCACAATTTTAACAAGCTATGTGCACATCAACGCTCTGCCGTCCTACAAGAATACAGCTCAAAAAGATTAAAATATCCATCGAATTTATCGACTTTCCATCACGTGAAGTCTATCACCATATAGAACCAAAAGACAGGAAGTATAATGTCATTCACAAACACATTTTAATGACACTGTCGGTGCACAGTCCCTTAAGTCTAAATGGTAACTAGAAGAAGGCGATATGCCCACATCAAGAACACATAGTGTCTTTCCTATCAGAAGTATACACGTATTCCCTCCGTACTTCATACTTACTTTTTTTAGATCTTCTCCCCGCCTTCTGTAGAGCTACAGCAAATACCCTACTGGCCATTAAAATTGCTACACCAAGAGGAAATGCACATGATAAACGGGTATTCATTGGACAAATATATTATACTAGAACTGACATGTGATTACATTTTCACGCAATTAGGGTGCATAGATCCTGAGAAATCAGTACCCAGAACAACCACCTCTGGCCGTAATAACGGCCTTGATACGCCTGGGCATTGAGTCAGAGCTTGGATGGCGTGTACGAGTACAGCTGCCCATGCAGCTTCAACACGATACCACAGTTCATCAAGAGTAGTGACTGGCGTATTGTGACGATCCAGTTGCTCGGCCACCATTGACCAGACGTTTTCAGTTGGTGAGAAATCTGGAGAATGTCCTGGTCAGGGCAGCAGTCGAACATTTTCTGTATCCAGAAATGCTCGTACAGGACCTGCAACATGCGGTCGTCCATTATCATGCTGAAATGTAGGGTTTCGCAGGGATCGAATGAAGGGTCGTAACACATCTGAAATGTAACTTCCACTGTTCAAAGTGTCGTCAATGCGAACAAGAGGTGACCGAGACGTGTAACCGATGGCACCCCATACCATCACGCCGGGTGATACGCCAATATGGCGATGACGAATACACGCTTCCAATGTGCGTTCACCGCGATGTCATCAAACACGTATGCGACCATCATGATGCTGTAAACAGAACCTGGATTCATCCGAAAAAATGACGTTTTGCCATTCGTGCACCCAGGTTCGTCGTTGAGTACACCATCGGAGGCGCTCCTGTCTGAGATGCAGCGTCAAGGGTAGCCGCAGCCATGGTCTCCGAGCTGATAGTCCATGCTGCTGCAAACGTCGTCGAAATGTTCGTGCAGATGGTTGTTGTCTTGTAAACGTCCCCATCTGTTGACTCAGGGATCGAGACGTGGCTGCACGATCCGTTACAGCCATGCGGATAAGATGCCTGTCATCTCGACTGCTGGTGATACGAAGCAGTTGGGATCCAGCACGGCGTTCCGTATTACCCTCCTGAACCCACCGATCCCATATTCTGCTAACAGTCATTGGATCTCGACCAACGCAACAAGCAATGTCGCGATTCAATAAACTGCAATCGCGACAGGCGACAAACCGACCTTTATCAAAGTCGGAAACGTGATGTTACGCATTTCTCGTCCTTACACGAGTCATCACAACAACGTTTCACCAGGCAACGCCGGTCAACTGCTGCTTGAGCATGAGAAATCTTTTGGAAACTTTCCTCATGTCAGCACGTTGTAGGTGTCGCTACCGGCGCCAACCTTGTGTGAATGCTCTGAAAAGCTAATCATTTGCATATCACAGAATCTTCTCCCTGTCGGTTAAATTTCGCGTCTGTAGCACGTCATCTTCATGGTGTAGCAATTTTAATGGCCAGTAGAGTATGTTCACAGCCTTCTGATGCGACTTCCCACTGAACTAAAAATATATAGCAAGCACAACACTGCCTTTGTGTTTGCAAGACCGGTATCAGCCTCTATTTGTTCTACATCTACATCTACATGACTACTCCGCAATTCACATTTAAGTGCTTGGCAGAGGGTTCATCGAACCACAATCATACTATCTCTATACCATTCCACTCCCGAACAGCGCGCGGGAAAAACGAACACCTAAACCTTTCTGTTCGAGCTCTGATTTCTCTGATTTTATTTTGATGATCATTCCTACCTATGTAGGTTGGGCTCAACAAAATATTTTCTCATTCGTAAGAGAAAGTTGGTGACTGAAATTTCGTAAATAGATCTCGCCGCGACGAAAAACGTCTTCGCTTTAATGACTTCCATCCCAACTCGCGTATCATATCTGCCACACTCTCTCCCCTATTACGTGATAATACAAAACGAGCTACCCTTTTTTGCACCCTTTCGATGTCCTCCGTCAATCCCACCTGGTAAGGATCCCACACCGCGGAGCAATATTCTAACAGAGGACGAACGAGTGTAGTGTAAGCTGTCTCTTTAGTGGACTTGTTGCATCTTCTAAGTGTCCTGCCAATGAAACGCTACCTTTGGCTTGCCTTCCCCACAATATTATCTATGTGGTCTTTCCAACTGAAGTTGTTCGTAATTTTAACACCCAGGTACTTAGTTGAATTGACAGCCTTGAGAATTGTACTATTTATCAAGTAATCGAATTCCAACCGATTTCTTTTGGAACCCATGTGAATCACCTCACACTTTTCGTTACTTAGCGTCAACTGCCACGTGCCACACCATACAGCAATCTTCTCTAAATCGCTTTGCAACTGATACTGGTCTTCGGTTGACCTTACTAGACGGTAAATTACAGCATCATCTGCGAACAACCTAAGAGAACTGCTCAGATTGTCACCCAGGTCATTTATATACACTCCTGGAAATTGAAATAAGAACACCGTGAATTCATTGTCCCAGGAAGGGGAAACTTTATTGACACATTCCTGGGGTCAGATACATCACATGATCACACTGACAGAACCACAGGCACATAGACACAGGCAACAGAGCATGCACAATGTCGGCACTAGTACAGTGTATATCCACCATTCGCAGCAATGCAGGCTGCTATTCTCCCATGGAGACGATCGTAGAGATGCTGGATGTAGTCCTGTGGAACGGCTTGCCATGCCATTTCCACCTGGCGCCTCAGTTGGACCAGCGTTCGTGCTGGACGTGCAGACCGCGTGAGACGACGCTTCATCCAGTCCCAAACATGCTCAATGGGGGACAGATCCGGAGATCTTGCTGGCCAGGGTAGTTGACTTACACCTTCTAGGGCACGTTGGGTGGCACGGGATACATGCGGACGTGCATTGTCCTGTTGGAACAGCAAGTTCCCTTGCCGGTCTAGGAATGGTAGAACGATGGGTTCGATGACGGTTTGGATGTACCGTGCACTATTCAGTGTCCCCTCGACGATCACCAGTGGTGTACGGCCAGTGTAGGAGATCGGTCCCCACACCATGATGCCGGGTGTGGGCCCTGTGTGCCTCGGTCATATGCAGTCCTGATTGTGGCGCTCACCTGCACGGCGCCAAACACGCATACGACCATCATTGGCACCAAGGCAGAAGCGACTCTCATCGCTGAAGACGACACGTCTCCATTCGTCCCTCCATTCACGCCTGTCGCGACACCACTGGAGGCGGGCTGCACGATGTTGGGGCGTGAGCGGAAGACGGCCTAACGGTGTGCGGGACCGTAGCCCAGCTTCATGGAGACGGTTGCGAATGGTCCTCGCCGATACCCCAGGAGCAACAGTGTCCCTAATTTGCTGGGAAGTGGCGGTGCGGTCCCCTACGGCACTGCGTAGGATCCTACGGTCTTGGCGTGCATCCGTGCGTCGCTGCGGTCCGGTCCCAGGTCGACGGGCACGTGCACCTTCCGCCGACCACTGGCGACAACATCGATGTACTGTGGAGACCCCAAGCCCCACGTGTTGAGCAATTCGGCGGTACGTCCACCCGGCCTCCCGCATGCCCACTATACGCCCTCACTCAAAGTCCGTCAACTGCACATACGGTTCACGTCCACGCTGTCGCGGCATGCTACCAGTGTTAAAGACTGCGATGGAGCTCCGTATGCCACGGCAAACTGGCTGACACTGACGGCGGCAGTGCACAAATGCTGCGCAGCTAGCGCCATTCGACGGCCAACACCGCGGTTCCTGGTGTGTCCGCTGTGCCGTGCGTGTGATCATTGCTTGTACAGCCCTCTCGCAGTGTCCGGAGCAAGTATGGTGGGTCTGACACACCGGTGTCAATGTGTTCTTTTTTCCATTTCTAGGAGTGTAGATCAGGAACAGCAGAGGTCCCAGGACGCTTCCCTGGGGAACACCTGATATCACTTCAGTTTTACTCGATGATTTGCCGTCTATTACTATGAACTGCGACCTTCCTGACAGGAAATCATGGATCCAGTCGCCCAACTGGGACGATACTCCATACGGCCGCAGCTAGATTAGAAGTTGCTTGTGAGGAACGGTGTCAAAAGCTTTCCGGATATCTAGAAATACGGAATCAACTTGAGATCCCCTGTCGATAGCGGCCATTACTTCGTGCGAATAAAGAGCTAGCTGCGTTGCACAAGAACGATGTTTTCTGAAATCATGCTGATTAAGTATCAATAGATCGTTCCCTTCGAGGTGATTCATAATGTTTGAATTCAGTATATTCTTCAAAACCCTACTGCAAACCGACGTCAATGATATAGGTCTGTAGTTCGATGGATTACTCCTACTACCCTTCTTAAACACTGGTGCGACCTGCGCAATTTTCCAATCTGTAGGTACAGATCTATCGGTGAGCGAGCGGTTGTATATAATTGCTAAGTAGGGAGCTATTGTATCAGCGTAATATGAAAGGAACCTAATCGGTATACAATCTGGACCTGAAGACTTGCCCGTATCAAGCGATTTGAGTTGCTTCGCAACCCCTAAGGTATCTACTTGTAAGAAACTCATGCTAGCAGCTGTGTTTCAAATTCTGGAATATTCCATTCGTCTTCCTTGGTAAAGGAATTTCGGAAAACTGCGTTCAATAACTCCGCTTTAGCGGCACAGTCGTCGGTAACAGTACCATCGGCACTGCGCAGCGAAGGTATTGACTGCATCTTGCCGCTTGTGTACTCTACATACGACCAGAATTTCTTCGGATTTTCTACCAAATTTCGAGACAATGTTTCCTTGTGGAACGTATTAAAGGCATCTCGCATTGAAGTCCGTGCCAAATTTCGCGCGTCTGTAAATTTTAGCCAATCTTCGGGATTTCCCGTTCTTCTGAACTTTGCATGCTTTTTCCGTTGCCTCTGCAACAGCGTCCGGACCTGATTTGTGTACCATGGGGGATCTGTTCCATCTCTTACCAATTTATGAGGTATGAATCTCTCAATTGCTGTTGCTACTATATCTTTGAATTTGAGCCACATCTCGTCTACATTTGCATAGTCAGTTCGGAAGGAATGGAGATTGTCTCTTAGGAAGGCTTCTAGTGACACTTTATCCGCTTTTTTAAATAAAATTATTTTGCGTTTGTTTCTGGTGGATTTGGAAGAAACGGTATTGAGCCTAGCTACAACGACCCTGTGATCACTAAGCCCTGTATCAGTCATGATGCTCTCTATTAGCTCTGGATTGTTGGTGGCTAAGAGGTCAAGTGTGTTTTCGCAACCATTTACAATTCGCGTGGGTTCGTGGACTAACTGCTCGAAATAATTTTCGGAGAAAGCATTTAGGTCAATTTCGGAAGATGTTTTCTGCCTACCACCGGTTTTGAACAAGTATTTTTGCCAACATATCGAGGGAAGGTTGAAGTCCCCACCAAGTATAACCGTATGAGTGGGGTATTTATTTGTTACGAGACTCAAATTTTCTCTGAACTGTTCAGCAACTATATCATCGGAATCTGGGGGTCGGTAGAAGGAGCCAATTATTAACTTAGTTCGGCTGTTAAGTATAACCTCCACCCATACCAATTCGCACGGAGTATCTACTTCGACTTCACTACAAGATAAACCACTACTGACAGACACAAACACTCCACACCGCCGGCCGCGGTGGTCTCGCGGTTCTAGGCGCGCAGTCAGGAACCGTGCGACAGAGCCATTTGAACCATTTGAACTCCACCACCAATTCTGCCTAATCTATCTTTCCTGAACGCCGTCTGAGACTTCGTAAAAATTTCTGCAGAACTTATTTCAGGCTTTAGCCAGCTTTCTGTACCTATAACGATTTCAGCTTCTGTGCTTTCTATTAGCGCTTGTAGCTCTGGGGCTTTCCCAGCACAACTACAACAATTTACAACTACAATTCCGACTGTTCCTTGATCCAAGCACGTCCTGTATTTGCCATGCACCCTTTGAGATTGCAGCCCACCCCGTACTTTCCCGAGGCCTTCTAACATAAAAAACCGCCCAGTCCACGCCACACAGCCTCCGCTATCCGTGTAGCCGCCAGCTGAGTGTAGTGAACTCCTGACCTATTCAGCGGAACCCGAAACCCCGCCACTCTATGGCGCAAGTCAAGGAATCTGCAGCCAACACGGTCGCAAAACCGTCTGAGCCTCTGATTCAGACCCTCCACCCGGCTCTGCACCAAATGTCCGCAGTCGGTTCTGTCAACGATGCTGCAGATGGTGAGCTCTGCCTTCATCTCGTAAGCAAGACCGGCAGCCTTCACCAAATCAGATAGCCACTGGAATCCAGAGAGAATTTCCTCAGATCCAAAGCGACACACGTCATTAGTGCCGACATGTGCCACCATCTGCAGCTGGCTGCACCCTGTGCTCTTCATGGCATCCTGAAGGACCCTTTCCACATCAGGAATGACTCCACCCGGAATGCACACGGAGTGCACACTGGATTTCTTCCCCTCCTTAGCCGCCATATCCCTAAGGGGCACCATTACGCGCCTAACATTGGAGCTTCCAACTACCAATAAGCCCACCCTCTGCGATTGCCCAGACCTTGAAGGCTGAGAATCATCCTCTGAAACAGGGCAGGCAGCTGCATCTGGCTCAGCCAGAGACAGTGCCTAAAACCTGTTTGTCAGACGCACCGGGGAGGCTTTCTGATCAGCCTCCGGGGACGTCTTTCGCTGCCTGGCACGCCTTGGAACGACAAAGCAACTGTTCATAGTGAGGTCGTCGTCGGAGATATGTAGGTCGGCCACATCTCGAAGTCGTTGATCTGAAATCCAATAATCTGCTTCTTTCAGATGATGTCTATTTCTCTGCAGTGGAAGCGCCGATCGTGGACTCGCGGGATCTGAATCCAGAGGTACAGCTGCAGTGGTCGATTGTGAAGGGAGTTATCTGCTACTGGTTTAGTCAGTAAAGAACGTACTCGATCTAAAAAGTGATGCCACGTAACTTCATTTATTCAGTGGTGCGTCACATACATTGCACTATACACTTCATTACCGAATTATATCCAGTCTGCAAGTTCAGGCGGATATACAGGATGAATTTATGCGACACACTTTACGATCTCATCCTCACAGACCGTCAATATGCAACGTGAGCAATAAGCTAGATTGTAATAAGTGAAAACCACTTCAATATGTTGACTAAGGAGGCCACTGCTGGTGACTCTGTCTTTACTTTGCGATGAGTCGAAGCTACGACCGACACACGTACGCTCATGGTGACCTGCTCCTCATGACTGTCTCTCCATCTCTCTTCGACACTGAGTAGGGATCTGCTGCCTTATGTATCGGCCAATCAACGCTGCCGGAATTCTGTCTATGAGTATTGCTGCCTAGCTCAGTTCTCTCACTTGACTAACGCCAAGCCATGTCAACAATGTGCCATGCTATAAGTTAAACGCCATCCGAAACTATCTTCCCTCTCTCTTTCACAATAGGCTGTCAACATATTGCACAACATCATGAAGTAATAAGCACTCCTTGTCTGACGTAAACGTAACACATTCCTCCCTTTTATTATTCTCAAATGGGAAATTTTCGAAGCCAATTACAATTTTGAAAAGCTGTGAATGACTTAGCCATTCCTTTGTCTCTGTCCTCCTTACAGCCACAGGTGCAATGATCATATCGTAAGGAATGTGAATTCTAAAGGTAAATGTTTGGAAGAATTATCTCAATCATTTGAAATAAAGGAGACGGTTTGGCACCTTTACTGTTAAACTGCATCTTAGAAAAAAAATTGTGAAGCTTTGATATCAGGAACTAAAAAAATCACAAAAATTAACTAATAATTCTAGAAAGAAAATTAAATGTAAATAAGATAAGCTTTCTGGCTTTCGCAGACGACTTTGCAGTAGATTCAGAATAAACTCAACGTTCTGAGAAAAGTAGCTGATAGAACTAGTCTCAACACTTCAACTAAAAAAAACAAAGTTCATGACAAATATAAAAAATTCACCAAAATAAATAGAGACAGGAGCAGAGAGAATAAGTAAATGTAAATTTCTTGGAGATACTATACAGTAGAAAAATTTTGAACATATGTAAGAGTCAATAAAATAGGAAGAACATATCTACAACCAGAACAGCATAATTTAGAAAACAAAACTGTACGTCAGTGGTAAGACCTGAGTTTTTATGTATATGAGAATTCTTAACAATAAACTATAAGATGGACAGAGTAGAGGTATTGAAAGATGGATTGTTGGAAAAATAGTGGGTGCAATACAAACTACTGACGGTTGGAAAATGAGGAACAATGAGAAGCTCACGATAAAGTGGAGAAAATATCAGAATTATTTACAAAGCAGAGGCTAGTATTCCTTGGAAAGTCCTACCGATTGGAAACCCCTACCGAATGAGAAGAGAACAACGAAACAAAGAATCCTATGTTTTTGGCAAAAGAAAGTGGTAATAGCATGCTTTATAGAAATAAGTGATAGATAGAAATTATTTTAGGAGTAAAAAAATGAGGACAGGACAACGAAACAAACATTCCTATGTTTTTGGTAAAAGTAATCGGTATAATAATAATAACGTCGTGTGACTAGGGCCTTCTGTCGGGTAGACCTTTCGCCGGGTGCAAGTCTTTCGATTTGACGCCACTTCGGCGACTTGCGCGTCGATGGGGATGAAATGATGATGATTAGGACAACACAACACCCAGTCCCTGAGTGGAGAAAATCTCCGAACCAGCCGGGAATCGAACCCGGGACCTTTAGGATTGACATTCTGTCGCGCTGACCACTCAGCTACCGGGGGCGGACAAAGTAATCGGTAATAAGATGCTTTACAGAAATAAGTGACAGAAACAAATTACTTTAAGAGTAAAATACTAAATTTAGGCGGCTCTCAAGACAGAAGAAGAACGAAATCAGCAACAACACAGATAGAAAAAAAGGAAACAACTTTGGGAGAAGATGGAATTTAGAAAAAAAAGGAACAACGAAGAAAGACGAGCAACTGAAGTTGTTACTTGATTCTAGATGGTCAATAAGAAGATTTAAAACGTTATATCCACTGAAGATGGCACAGCAGTGGCGAAATATTTTTATGTCAGTAAGGACTGAAAATGTTTTTGCATAAGGGGGAGTTGATCTTCAACAACACTTAAATGCAAATACTGAAAACACTATGAATAGCTTATACCTAGAACTAATCCACGTTACTAAGTCTCGGTAAGGAAGTCCTTGGACAAAAGGTCTCAGTAAATATGTCGTATCAGAACCGGAAAAATCCCAAGCTTTCGATGACTATATCCACCATCATCGTCAGGGACTATATCAGATATAGCCCTGACATAGTCTTTGATGACGATGATAGGGGTAGTCATCATCAAAAGCTTGGGAGCTCTTCAGAATTTAGCGTGGTAATTTTACCGAGAACTTTTTATCCTAGCTATTCAAGGTGACTAATCCTCCATAGTTAATTATGTGTGTTAAATAGTTTTGAAGCTCCTCCATTTACCAAAACAACTAGTTCAGACTACTACACTCGTATATCCAGGTAATCTATTTTCAATCAAGATTTTCCAGATGCTTTGCTTCTTCTTTTCTGGTATTCAGAAACTTCTCGTTTCACTTCTTGTATGACGTCATTTCACGTTTCATTGAGATTGACCGATTTAACGTACGTTCGTAGAGTCGCCTTCTTTACAGTTTTTCCAATGTACATAAGCGGTAAGACTAGCGCCGCAGTAATGGTCTGTGTCACCAACGTGGCATGCGCTTAAAGCAGACGCCCTACTACCACTAACTCGCTATTTCTTGATTCGGCATAGTGTCTGACAACTATTAATATTAATCTTTGTGAGTATAGTTGCTCACTTCCTTGGAGCATCACACTGTTTCTCTACTGTCGGTGATGATCTCATTCATGACAGTGCCCATGCATGCTACGCTGTCTGCTTGATAACTGATGACATAGCATCTAGAAACTATGCATTTCCTAAACATGTGTATGTGACTGATGGTGCAGCATCTAATTTTGAAAACCGCTTTCATCTTTATGACTTGGTCAACATTGTAGTACAGGAATTAAGACAGAAAAAGTCATGGAAAAGGCGCATGTGATGGGGTAGGAGGTCTCTGTAAATCTCCAGCATGAAGCTCTTGATGTTATAAGAGATGCTACTGGATTTGTACGCACCATATCAACATTGGTAACAACATTAAACTCTTAATTCTAAATGATAGTACATTAAGGGAATTCTGTTTTCAAAGAGAGGAGAGTGGTCTGCTGTGAAGCCTGTCGTAGGAATTCAATCAAGTCACTACTGGATTGCATCCCAGACTGGCACACAGATTGCAAGAACGGTTTTCAACGAAATGCAGTCTGTTGCTGTGTATGATATGCAGGGACCACAGTATACATAGAAGATTTCATAGTGAGCCACTTCATTTCTTGTGTGTATGACAACCAGTGGTGGATGGGACAGATAATAAGTCTCTCTCATGAGCTGGAAGATATAACCTTCTCCTTTATGACACCTCATCGTCCTGTTAATGGTTTCAAATGGCCATCATCAAAAGATCAGTAAGCAGTTCACATTCACCAAGTACTGCTCTTGTTGGATCATCCTTGTCCATTTGAAAATTGAGCTCGGCTACAAAAGAAGCAGATGAAAAAAATGACCTTTTTTCAACGGCGCAGTGTTGACCGTTACATTGTAAGCAATTTTAATTCATAGAACGTCATGAAGAAGTAAAATAATGACAGAAAACAATACAATTTTGTCAATAATATCATTAAAATGTGTATAAATTTCGCTGTATCTCATTTTTGTTATAAATGTTTTCAAACAAATTATGAATCGTTTTCCAACTCACTTATAATGTTGTAAGGTAATTATTTTGATTCAGATATAACAGTTTCGTATGAAATTTACTTAAAGTCATCGCTCAGTTTAAATATTTATGTGTCCATGATTTTCTTATCTTGAGAAATTTATCACATTTTGTAGAGACAAGTATTGCCCAATCTGATTGTACATTCCATAAGTACAATGACCAACTGACGTACCGTGAAATTTTTAGAACATTTAGGATGGTGGTTTTGGAGAAAATAATTTTTAAATAACCAAAAACTTTCAGATTCTTTCATCTTAATGTGCAAATATTTTCTCAGTTTAAGAAGTTCATGTATTAATGTCATAGCGAACAGTTAACAGTCTTTCCACTTTATTATTTCTCAAGACGGTTAACATGACGTGACTACTGATATTTTCAAAATATAATTTTGAAATTCGCAAAAAGTTACACGTTTTGATTGTTTATTTTTCTAAAAAAATGAAAAAGGTTCAGAAGTGTGTATGTATTAATCATGTCTCATAGTATTTGGAACGAAGTATTTGTTAAAAGTAAATTCAGATCTCTATCACTTTTGGTTTCTTTATTACAATTTTTCAATTTTCCCTTTCGTTACGACATTTTCACAAATACTGTCATTTATAGAGGTCTGTAGCGTTTCAACGAATCATCAGAAATTCAAATGTTATAGTTTTGGAGAGGTATCATTTGGAACTTGACACGTTCACTCTTGATCTGTATGACCTGAGATGAAATCGCCCTCTATAACGTTGTCTGCAGTTATGTTACCCTTACCCACTATATGTTCCTTCCACGTTCCAGCCTTGCCTTTTTCCTTAGGCTTCCCATCTCAGCTCTTTATACTCATACAGGTGCTTCTCTTTCCATCAAAGATCTCTTTAATATTCCTACAGACAGTTTCTATCTTTCCAGTCAGCTGCCTAACCAGTAGCAGTCTTCCTTGTATTGTGAACAAGCATCCTTCGTTATATTCGAAGATCACTAATTTCTTTGAAAAATTCCTACTTAATAAAGTAAATATTAAGCTTACAATAGAATATATACAATAAGTATTTAACACAACTCAGGATGCAGTAGTTACTTTCACAGAACGGCTTTTCTTCTGATCTACGGGGCTACATTTTGTTGGCACAGGTACTATTAGTACTATCAGTATTTTTAGGTTAGAGGGTCTCAGGAAACCACAGAAGGGGTGTCCGTCTAAAAGTGGGGAGGTAAAACACAGTAAGGTAGTTGTAGAAACGATTGGTATTGTAGTTGTAAATTGTCGTAGCTGTGTTGGGAAAGAACCAGAGCTCCAAGCCCTAATAGAAAGCACTGAAGCTCAAATAGTTGTAGGTACAAGTAAAGCCGAAAATAAGTTCAGCCAAAATTTTTTCATACGATCTAACAGTGTTTAGGAAGGATAGATTAAATACAGTTGATGGTGGAGTATTTATTGCTGTCAGAGGTAGTTTGCCCTGTAGCGAAATTGAAGTAGATAGTTCGTGTGAAATAGTGTGGGTAGAGGTTATACTTGACAATCGGACTAAACCATTAACTGTATCGTTTTACCGCCCCCCCCCCCCCCCCAGACTCAGAAGATATAGTTGCTGAACAGTTCAAAGAAAACTTGAGTCTTATTTCAAATAAGTACCCAGCTCATACAATTATAGTCGGTAGTGACTTCAATCTACCCTCGATATGCTGGAAAAATTATACGTTTAAAGCCGGCGGCAGGCATAAAACGTCACCCGAAATTGTACTGAATGCTTTCTCAGAAAATTATTTTCAACAATTAGTTCATGAGCCCACTCGAAGCGTAAATGGTTGCGAAAGTATACTTGACCTTTTAGCAACAAATAATCCTGTACAAATAGTGAATATTGTGACGAATACAGGGATTAGCGACCACAAGGCAGTTGCTGCTAGGCTGAATACTGTAACACCTACAACCATCAAAAAGAAACGTAAAGTATATCTATTTAAAAAAAGCCGATAAAAGTGGTCTTAACGCCTTTTTAAGAGACCATCTTCACTCCTTCCGATCTGATCATGTAAGTGTAGAAAAGTTGTGGAATGTTTCCAGAGAGATAGTATCGACAGCAACTGAGAGATATATACCACACAGATTAATAAGTGATGGTACTGATCCCCCATGGTACACAAAACGGGTCAGATCGTTGTTGAAAACGCAACGAAAAAAGCAGGCCAAATTTAAAAGAAGGCAAAATTCCTAAGTTTTACGGAAGTTTGAAATATAGCGCGTACTTTAATGCGAGATGTTTTTAATAATTTCCACAACAAAATTCTGTCTCGAAATCTGGCAGAAAACCCAAAGAGATTCTGGGCATACATAAAGCACACCAGTGGCAAGACGCAGTCAATACAACGGTGAAGTCACTGATGACAGTGCCACTGAAGCAGAGTTATTAAACACGGTTTTCCGAAACTCCTGCACCAAAGAAGACGAAGTAAATATTCCTGAATTCCAGTCAAGAACAACTGCCAAGATGAGAAACATAGAAGTAGATATCCTCGGTGTAACAAAGCAGGTTAAATCACTTAAGAAAGGCAAGGCCTCCGGTCCAGATTGTATACCAGTCAGGTTCCTCTCAGAGTATGCTGATAAAATAGCTCCGTATTTAGCAATTATATACAACCACTTGCTCACAGAAAGATCCGTACCCAAAGACTGGAAAATTGCTCAAGTCACACCAATACCCAAAAAGGGAAGTAGGAGTAATCCGCTGAATTACAGGCGTAAATCACTAACGTCGATTTGCAGTAGGGTTTTGGAACATATACTGTATTGGAACATTATGAAGTATTCGAAGAAAACGATTTATTGACACATAGTCAACGCGGATCCAGGAAGTATCGTTCTTGTGAAACACAACTAGCTCTTTAAATTCATGAAGTAATAAGTGCTATCGACAGGGGATGTCAAATTCATTCAATATTTTTAGATTTCCAGAAGGCTTTCGACACCGTTCCTCACAAGCGTCTTCTAACCAAACTGCGTGCCTACGGAGTATCGCCTCAGTTGTGCGACTGGATTCGTGATTTCTTGTCAGAAAGGTCACAGTTCGTAGTAATAGACGGCAAATCATCGAGTAAACCAGAAGTAATATCCGGCGTTCCCCAAGGAAATGCTATAGGCCATCTATTGTTCCTGATCTATATTAACGACATAGGAGACAATCTGAATAGCAGCCTTATATTGTTTGCTGATGATGCTGTCATTTACCGTCTTGTAAAGGCTTCAGATGATCAAAACGACTTGCAAAATGATTTAGATAAGATATATGTATGGTGCAAAAAGTGGCAATTGGCCCTGAATAAAGAAAAGTGTGAAGTTATTCACATGTGAACTAAAAGATATCAGCTAAATTTCGGTTACGCGATAAGTCACACAAATCTGAAGGCTGTAAATTCAACTAAATACTTACGGATTACAGTTACATATACCCTAATTTGGAACGACCACATAGATAATGTTGTGGGTAGAACCAACCAAAGATTGCGATTCATAGGCAGAACACCTAGTAGGTGCAACAGGTCTACTAAAGAGTCTGCTTACACCACGCTTGTCCGCCCTATTCTGGAGTATTGCTGTGCGGTGTGGGATCCGCATCAGGTGGGACTGACGGATGACATCGAAAAAGTACAAAGAAGGGCAGCTCGTTTTGTATTATCGCGAAATAGGGGAGACAGTGTCACAGACATGATCCGTGAATTGGAGTGGCAATCATTAAAACAAAGGCGCTTTTCGTTGCGACGTGATCTTCTTATGAAATTTCAGTCAGCAGTTTTCTCCTTCGATTGCGAAAACATTCTGTTGGCATCCACCTACATAGGGAGAAATAATCATCTCGATAAGATAAGAGAAATTAGGGCTCGCACAGAAAAATTTAAGTGTTCGTTTTTCCCGCGTGCCTTTCGAGAGTGGAACGGTAGAGAGACAGCTTGAAGGTGGTTCATTGAACCCTCCGCCAAGCACTTTATTGTGAATAGCAGAGTAATCAGGTAGATGTAGATGTAGTATGATGCAGTATTTGTTAATACTGTGTGCATATCAACTTTCTATGAGTGCTTGCTTTTTGTTAATGTATACCTTGACTTGTTCCAAATACCATAGCGTTTCTTCTTGTTGATAGTAAGTGCGGAACAAGCTGAAAGGATGGATAAATACGAATAAGCGGGACGGGATTGAGGCAAGTTTTACCTATAATACCGGAAAGAGCCCCTGTGAACTGAGCAATTTTTGACTTTTACGGTATTTGTTTTGTGAGATTATCACATTAAAGTGTTATATGTGACACGGAAAGAACATGTTTTCCATTTTCGTACTGCAGCATCTGAGATAGGATAAAATGTTTCTGTGGTGGCAGCCAGCGTGTTGAAGAATGTATAAGGAGTATTCAAATAAAAAGGTACAAAACGTGATAACAACGAAACCGGTTGAATTAGCATTTACCTCTTTGGGATTACGTAGTGAGACATCTATGGAAGAGAATATAGTCTCGTCACTTCGCCCTAAAAATTCAAAGCTGTACTATCGGCAGTCTAGATGATGCCCACCGCCTTTTTCGAAGCTTGGGGTCCGATACTTATCAAATTCGTCGAGCACGGAGAAACCACAAACAGTTATGTGTACTGTGAGACATTCCGCAGCCCACTCAAGCCCATCAAGAGCGAACGTCCTGCACTGCTGACGGAAGGGGTGATTCTATTCCTCGACAACACACTTCCACAGGTCTCCAAGCATGGACAAAGTGCAATGGCCAAGTTCAAGCGGGAGCAGCTGCAGCATTCGCCCTACAGCCCGGATATGCCGCCCTGCGACTTCCACGTGTTCAGTCCTCTAAAAAACCATCTCAGAGGGAAGCACTTGAACTCGGACGATGAACTGAAGGACACAGTGGAGGAATGGCTTCTGTCAGAGCCACAGGAATGTTAGGAACATGAAATCCGGCTCTTCAAACAGTTGGATAGTTGTGCTCATGCCTCTGGTGATTATTTTTGAATTGACTTCAGTTATACCCCCAACACTGCTTCATACCTTTTATTTTGAACACTCCTTGCAACACCTTAACACGATTTTTCTAACATATTAGCACGTTTTTTCACGTAGTGAGTAATTATTTGCCGTAATGTCACATCGTTAACTTAATTTCGTTCATCTTTTGTTAAGTTAGATATCCAAGAGAGGAGACTTACGTCGAAGCCCGTCTGGCATTTGCATTCTAAGAACTAGGACGCGAACATGTCTGCTCTGAATGCATTACGCAGATTATACCTGTACATGCCAGTTACGATAAATATTGAATACAGGTGTATGGGGCTCAATGGTGCAGAAATTGATGTAATATTATAATCCGAAGCATTTCTCAGGGCTGCCAACGTCGTCATTCCAAAAGCCGCCAACTGAACGTAAAATCCCACGAAAATCCACAGAAACAACAAAGTCATAGAGAAAACCAAACACCTCCTTCTTAATGCCAATCATTTCATGTTGTAAATACTATTTAAAGCGATATTATTTCCATGAACACGCAACATAATTCTCATATAACGCAGTACAATAATGCTAGAACTTACTACAAGTAAAACATTATTGTGTAGATTTTATTATGGAATATCGGAATTAAAAACAGAGGAAAATTAATTTTGCAACAAAAGTACTATCACTTGTTAACAGCACTTGAAATTTTGAGTCATTTTCACGACAAGAAAAATGTGATAAAGTAGCAACATACACATAACTTTAATATAATAATGGCACTTCTTCAACCCCGATGACATCGCTATCATTATTTTCAACATGATCATCGCCCGAAGTATATGCAATTGTAGTCATATTAGCGACATCTTTTAAAGTATTGTCAGGAAATTCATATCTCCATGGGATTTACATCCTCTTCTTAAGGCAGCAGGGATAATTAGAATGGCATTAACTATCGTATTCCCCATCTTTTTTCTAAGCCCAGTCTTCACTAAATTTAGGTGAACGAAGCCCTCTATACTTTGGCATTTGACCAAGGTAGTAGAAGCAGACACATGGCAAGATTACAAAGTTCGTTAAAGGGATTTTCACTATCCTCGTCTTTATACCGTGACTCTTACATCCAAAATACTGAGGCATTGTTAACGTTCCCCCAATCAATTAAAACTACCGGAGTCCACTGAAGTTCAGTTTTCGACGTTTCTTCAGGAGAAAAATGCATTAGTTCCGAAAGGGAGACGATTGTCTCTCCAAGCACCTTTAGAGAGTTTTCTGGTGCTAGGAGAGAAATCTTGCTCCAAAATCATTATTTAATGGCAAACGCTGTTGCAGCTGAGATATGAGAGTTACTAAAAATGTCACACATCTTTCTATTAGACTAACTTCCATTTCTAGTGACACCACTCCGACTTTTTTAGTTCTCCATTGCTTTTGTCTCGTAACCCAAATATGTTTTAAAGTCAAGAAATTTAGTTACGTTTTCCTTTAACAGATCTACTCTACCGCCAGGCGCCAGGGAGGACTACTCTCTTGGAAAAATCCTGAATGAAAAACATGAGATCATGATGCAGCTTACTGTTCTCGCCAGCCTGAGCTTGGAAAGGCTTATTAACATGTTATACATCACGTAACACTGGCCTCAAGATTAACAAATAAGTCATTAGACGCATCTTTGTACGTGTGGTTCAGCATTTCTGCTGTATAGTAATTTTCATTATTTCTGACAGTCTGGAAGTGAATTTTTAGTTCTAAATATTGTGAAAAAAGACGTTTCACTACCAGTTCAGTTGAATGCCGCCTTTCTTGCAGACCTGAACAAATCTTAATGGGCCAACATCTAGGTTAAATGACCTTAACAGGGTCTTATATAGTTTATGATGTGTACTTGACTTGGAAAACCAATTGTGTGCTGCACTAATCATAAATTCTAAGGTTCTTGGTGAGGTTACAGCAGCTAAGATGACCTACACCTGCTTTAAGTTTCTGGTAAATTTCATTGTTTGGCCCCACGTTAACGGAAGCATTATCTGTTCTGTAGATGCAGTCCATAATCACCAATAGCTAATTTTATTAGCTTCACAATTAATTCTGCATCAATTAATCCTAATTAAAACAAAAGAATGTCGATACTACCCTCTTTTAAGTCTCAGAAAGACAAATGATATACAACTCTAACTGCTTGTTCACTCTTATATCCATTGATTCATCAGGTGAGATACGGTAACGGCTCTCTGCAATATATTTTTTTAAGTTCCTCCCTAAAGTACAGATACTAGAAGCTGGTTATCAACGTTTTGCATTTTGTACGATGTAATTTCAACTTAGATGAACAACTCTCGAAAACTTGACATACAAATCAATAAGATGATCCACAGTCTGGATTGCACAGTGACACATTGTAAATAAAGCACACCCAGCCTCAGCTCTTACTTGTTTGAAATCAAAACTTGTACTCGGAAACCCCACTATTCTTTGTGTCTGAGAGTGATACGATTCGGTGGCAGGCGTGTGTTTTTTAGTTTTTTATGGTGTAAAAGATCAGCATACCGTGCTTTCAGATTAGTAGCACAGCAACAACAGCGACCCACTGAATTATCACCCGGCACTTCTAAAATCTAGTCTTTCTTTTTTTTCGAATATCTTTGAACTCCAGTCGTAACTTTTGTATGTAAGGGACTTTCGTTTTCCCCATACCTTCGAGGTGCACGTATTTACATTTATGATACATCCTGTGATATGATCATCCATTTTATTTCACTGCCTTATCCTTTTACTAAATCATTCAAATTGTCAACCAATTAAAATCTCACAAAAATGTTCTTGATTTTACTTACGAAACAGCAGACTTATATAACCAAAGATATATGTTTAAACGATGAACATACGTCAGATGATTTTTTACAATGGCCTACGGCTGACATCTGGATCGGGTAATAAAGGATACTGTACAGAGTAATGGCGGTTATATCTTCCCGTAAGTTTTATACGACTGTGCCTTCACACGAAGTAAACATCAAAAAGTATCATGATTTATAGCGTATATGATTTGTGTTTTAACAATTTTAATTTGTTATGATGATGGGTGTTGGGAAATTGTGAGAGCACAAACTAGTGAGAATATTTAACCACGCAAATTTCAAGGTTTGCTCTAACGTAAAAGAGAACCTGTTCAAACACACCATATTGTAACTGAGATTAATTAAGCAAACGAATTTTCAATATACATACCTAACTTTATTTATTACTCTTGAGTGAGAATATAAGTGTATTAAATACTTTTGAATATGATCAGTAGATTACAATTATCTGATTTAGCGGACGTCACGAGAACCTTCCCAGTACTTCACTAATCACAACATTGCAGGTAAAAAAAAGCAGAAATAGTCAGTCTTTCATCTTCCTTTTTCATAAACTGGAGAGCGCTCAGTGCGCAAAAGTCTATCGTAGTTAACTTGATTTTTTATCATTAGTTCTTATTCTCTAATTACTGATTGCCTTTTTTACCGAACATAGCGAATAATGTACGTGATTCGTCTGTTTCTATTATTTTGTGATGTATTGTTTATCGTTTGAAGAACGAGTCTTTAACTCTACAGGGGTGTGCATGTTATTTTGAAACTCCCCAGCAGAGCAAAACTGTGTACCGGAAAGGGACTCAAGCTCGGAACCTTGCTTTCCTCAGTCGATGGTCTTTCCGATTGACCTGCCCTCACAGATGTATTTCTTCCAGTAGCTGTTCCCTACTTTACAAGCTTCACAGAAGCAACCATGCGTGCAGAGTCCATCATTCACTCCGCTGCCGCGTGTGCATTGTTTCGAAACGTCTTAACAGAACTGAAGCTATGAGAGCAGTCATGAGTATTGTCTGGATAGCTCAGTCGCTAAGAGCAGTGAACGAAAAAGTTCCGGGTTCGAGTCTCTGTCTGTCGCACAGTCTCTTCATCGTCAAACGAAATAAGTGCTCCCTCTTAAATCTTAATTGGGTCTTTTCTAAATAAACACAAGGTACAATTACCTCCAACAGCCTGTCAACGCATCTGCCTTTATCATCAAACGCATTATCAAAGTGCTGCAGTGCTGGCCTATGTATTAAACTTGCTTGGAATTATCTGTGTCACACTCAGAGCACCTCTTTAGTCATATAAACAACTTCCCAAACCACTTATCCCAAGTGTCTTTTGGTGGAAAGTCACGGTCATTATCCCAGACTGACAGGTACTCTCCATCGTTGAAAATTGTCATCCTGTCAGCGGAATTTAATCTCTGGCCAAAACTGGTATCCAAAGTTAAGGATCTGTATCAATTAAGGAAAACGATTATTCATGACTGTCAAAACTAAATTTCACCAGGCGGAATTGTAACCCACAACACATTCCAAAGTTAACCATTTTTTCTCTTTTGATCTTTGGCAATACAGAAATAATTACTTGATTATTAATGTGAATAATATCATGATCAGGTTAGTTAGTTTATATATGCGGACACGATATAGTTTGCTTCACAGATATTTTATAATTTCCCAACATATCTAGTCAAGCAGTCAACATCAGAGAACATAACGACAAAATAAGCTGAGGACAAAGTGGCAAATAGGAAAAAGGGCACACGGGCATTTTCATACGTGCTACTCCATTTCATTCTTTTACGAAGTCAGCGAGTGGATAGGAGTAGCGGGAAAGAGCCTTAAATATAACTGAATGTAGCAACTTTGGATATGTGGTTTTCAAGGCATGGATGCGACACGTGTGCAAAGTACGCACTCACAAGTGATACATTATATCGGCCCCAATGGCGACAAACTTGGATTGAATTATGAACAAGGATGGGGCTTTTAAGATCCACGCGCTTTTATAAGTTAAAATATTCTTTAAGGACGACCGAGTTTTGGTTTTGGTTAGTTACAGATAGTTTGTGATAGTAGTTGGAATAGGTAAATAATTTTTATTTGTATTTTATGTTATATTATCAATGACAAATTTTTCATGTTATTTTTCCATTAATTACATTGTGAACGACCAAGCTTTGATTTTAGAAGAAACTGATTTACACAGTGCTTTGTTTTTGTGAGAATGTGACCTTCGTTTCTTGTTCATTAACAATGATTTCTGATTAGTTTTTGACTGCTTGTAACGTAAGAGATATTTCAGTATTCTCACAGTTTTTTTGGGTACTCGTGAACTAGGTTGCTTTTTCAATCTTGACAATGGATGGCTGTTAGTTTACTAAATGTTGTCTGTCAGTTAATTTAGCGCATATGACTTTTTGGTTACAATCAGGTTACATTTCCTCAAAAAGAGTCTTGGATAGTGGAAGCTGTAATTTTAAATATTCAAAGAGTGCTTACACCAATGTTTGAACATTAGTGCAATACTAGTGGAGAATATTTTCTGGGGTGTGTATCTTTGGTCAATTTTTTTTTCAAATTTCTACATTAATAGTAAATATTAAATAGGTTTTCATGTTTGTGGGTTGTTACAAAACTTTCTGTTTAATAATATGATGTTTTCAAGCAACCTTGATCAGTAGTTTGAGGTTGTCACTACTGGTTCGCACAAGGTGCGTATGCACTCCAGGATAGGTCTCCCACCAGGCTACGCCGTACACGTGAACGTCCACCACTCGCATACAGAGAAAAACTACTGTCACCAGTGAAGACGATAGAGGGCCATTCCAGCCTCCAGTCGACACCAGAGTAGCCGCGCTTAGTAATGTCGCTGTGTCAGCGGTATCCTAGCCAGAAGCACACGTGATCTCAGTCCGGCTGCAAGCATACGGCTCCCAATGGTCGTCGGTAATGTAACAGAACAGGTGCAACATGTGTCCGAATTTCTCCCCTCGGCGATGTTCGGTCGGCCACCGCTGCTCGAACAGGGCGTCGATCCTTACGTGCGTCTGTACTACGCGGACGTCCAGAACCTGGTTTACGGGTGTGGGAATTTTCCACAGACCACTGCTGAAAGCATCAGCACACCCTTGATACATTCTTCCCAAAATGTGCAGCGGCAATCCAGCTTTCTGCAGCCCCACAGTGCGACCCCGTTAAGATGGCTGCAGTTGTTCAACGGGAGGACGTAGTCGTCGGTGGGGCATGGTTGCACCATAGAGTGAATTTTGTAATCACTGTTCACCTCGAAACTCAGCACTGTTAATGTCTGCAGAGAAAAAGCAGAGGGGGCTCAGACAAAACTTCTGCTGCCATCTGATTGCCGATGACCGTGACAACTGTCTTTCTCTTATAAATCACGACATTCGGCTTGTGTATAGCAGTAAAAGTACAGGGGACTAGTCAAGGTAGCGGTGACACAGATGAATGAAGAGATCATGTAACAACTGGGTGCCGCAAAACAGGTGTTAAAAAGTATTTGTCTACTGTGGTTTAATTGTATGCCGTAAATGATTCTCCTTGTAATACTGCTGTATCGCAGCCTTGAGAATCTATAGCTCACTCGCCGACCTCTCAATTCACATTTCACTGTGGAACCACTAACACTGGAATAGCGTTCGTTGCCGGCGTGGATGGCCGAGCAGTTCTAGGCGCTACAGTCTGTAACCGCGCGACGGTTACGGTCGCAGGTTCGAATCCTGCCTCTGGCACGGATGTGTGTGATGTCCTTAGGTTAGTTAGCTTTAAGTAGATCTAAGTTCTAGCGGAATGATGACCTCAGAAGTTAAGTCCCATAGTGCTCAGAGCCATTAGCGTTGATCGTAAGGAATATTTTGCTCAAATTCTGGACATACCGTTGTGGTGAGAAGCACATTCAACAGCACATCTGGTCCACGAACAGCACTATCCTAAATGACCGCTTCTCGGTGTGATTGCAGCGCAGAAGTGAAGTCAAATTGTGATGACAAAATTTGAACAGTCTCTGTTACAGATTTTGTGTGATGTTTTTATTGTTTTTTAGCGGCTTCATGAATTGTTTTGAAAGGACCGCATCCATAAACGATTCCAGAAAGTGCCAGTCGGGACTATCAGTCTCAGTTATGACCCTGGAGAATGTGGAACGAGTGCTAACCTTATTCAGTGAGAGGCCCACTACATCGACAACAAATACAGCACCGTAACTCAGGGTGTCACTATGGCCTCTCCAGAGGTTAATGAAAGAGACATTTAATCTTTTCTCTCACAAAATTCAACGGTTTCAACATGTAAAGAACAGGGATTTGGAGCGACGATATTCTTTTGGAAACGAGATGACTGAGGCCTTTTAAGATGGAACAGTCGATACGGATGAGATCTGGTTTAGAGACCAGGCACACTTCCATCTCAGTGGACATGCCAACAGACAGAACTGGCGCCGCTGGGCTACTGGGGATCCACACGTTCAAGCTGCTGTTCCTCCCCATCAACAAAAAAAATCACTGTTTGGTGCCCAATCAGTGCACAATGCATTATTGAGCCCTCTTTTATTGACGGACCTATCACGGTGGAGCAATAGAGACAGGTACTGGAACATGGATTTGTGCCTGCTGCATCAAGCGGCCGAATGCTAAGAAACTACTGGTTCATGCAGGATGGAGCATTTTCACATTGTACTGCGCAATGTCTTCAGTTTCTTGCAGGAGATTTTCAGAGATCATTCCCCTGACAGCTTCACATTCATTGGACATGGTGTGGAAAGACCTCCCTATAGTCCCTATCTCAGACCGTGTTTTTGTTGCTAATGGCGCAGTTTGAAGAGAAGAGTCTCCAAAGATGCATTTGAAACGCTAAAGGATGTTGGCACTGCAATTTTCAGAGAGATTCTTGCAGTCTAAAATAATGTTCTCCAGAAAGTCATTACGGAATTCATTTCAAGGCTCTACACACTGAGTGCTGCAGAAGGAACTCACTTTGAAAAAGTTATGTATTAAATTACAGGTTGTCTGCTACATAATAAATGTGAGAACAAGAATCTATCATCTCACATTATGTTGATGTAGACACACACTTTCTAGCACATATTTTGCACCACCCTGTATTATTATTATGTGTAAGTTCACTCAAAGTCACCTCACAGTGCTTCTATTTGGAACTAATACGAGGGCAGTTCAATAAGTAATGCAACACATTTTTTTTCTGAAACAGGGGTTGTTTTATTCAGCATTGAAATACACCAGGTTATTCCCCAATCTTTTAGCTACACAACACTATTTTTCAACGTAATCTCCATTCAGTGCTACGGCCTTACGCCACCTTGAAATGAGGGCCTGTATGCCTGCACGGTACCATTCCACTGGTCGATGTCGGAGCCAACGTCGTACTGCATCAATAACTTCTTCATCATCCGCGTAGTGCGTCCCACGGATTGCGTCCTTCATTGGGCCAAACATATGGAAATCCGACGGTGCGAGATCGGGGCTGTAGGGTGCATGAGGAAGAACAGTCCACTGAAGTTTTGTGAGCTCCTCTCGGGTGCAAAGACTTGTGTGACGTCTTGCGTTGTCATGAAGAAGGAGAAGTTCGTTCTGATTTTTGTGCCTACGAACACGCTGAAGTCGTTTCTTCAATTTCTGAAGAGTAGCACAATACACTTCAGAGTTGATCGTTTGACCATGGGGAAGGACATCGAACAGAATAACCCCTTCAGCGTCCCAGAAGACTGTAACCATGACTTTACCGGCTGAGGGTATGGCTTTAAACTTTTTCTTGGAAGGGAGTGGGTGTGGCGCCACTCCATTGATTGCCGTTTTGTTTCAGGTTCGAAGTGATGAACCCATGTTTCATCGCCTGTAACAATCTGTGACAAGAAATTGTCACCCTCAGCCACTTGACGAGCAAGCAATTCTGCACAGATGGTTCTCCTTTGCTCTTTATGGTGTTCGGTTAGACAACAAGGGACCCAGCGGGAACAAACCTTTGAATATCCCAACTGGTGAACAATTGTGACAGCACTACCAACAGAGATGTCAAGTTGAGCACTGAGTTGTTTGATGGTGATCCGTCGATCATCTCGAACGAGTGTGTTCGCACGCTCCGCCATTGCAGGAGTCACAGCTGTGCACGGCCGGCCCGCACGCGGGAGATCAGACAGTCTTGCTTGACCTTGCGGCGATGATGACACACGCTTTGCCCAACGACTCACCGTGCTTTTGTCCACTGCCAGATCACCGTAGACATTCTGCAAGCGCCTGTGAATATCTGAGATGCCCTGGTTTTCCGCCAAAAGAAACTCGATCACTGCCCGTTGTTTGCAACGCACATCCGTTACAGACGCCATTTTAACAGCTCGGTACAGCGCTGCCACCTGTCGGAAGTCAATGAAACTATACGAGACGAAGCGGGAATGTTTGAAAATATTCCACAAGAAATTTCCGGTTTTTTCAACCAAAATTGGCCGAGAAAATAAATGTGTTGCATTACTTATTGAACTGCCCTCGTATAAATAATCTTATGCTGAGTCGGAGATAGTGAAACGATGGCTTCGACGTCTGCGACAATGCTGCTTTTACTCCGTTTATTACGGGCACACTTAAATTCGCAGTGACGAATTATGGGACAGGATCATGGTGTTGCTAGACCCTTATAGATTTGCCCACATTTTTCAAGTCCGTAGCGCGTCCCATTTAGTAATTAGGTCTGACATGGACCTAACTCTTCGTTCTACATGCAACATGCGCGTCCATAAAATCACGCGTCGAACAGTGCATTGTTGCACATACTCTCTGATGTCACACGACAGCGTCCAGACACGGTGCAAGCATCTCACACGATTTTTTGATCATCGCTAAAAAAGTACTCAACATTCATTATCAGTTCCCTATTGGCATTTCATGATGTATATTGAATTAGCAAGGAAATTTACATTGGTTTAAAACATTTGCGTTAATAACAAAAATGTGTTTCTATTTCATTTAAAGGTACATTTTAAATTTTATGAATAAAAGCAATCAGTTAATATTTACAGCATACAATGGAAAAAAATAAATAACACATTTGTGTTCCAGTGTAACAAGGTGACAACTGAATGTTGCAAGTACAGGTTAAATGACGTGCGATTTACACAGATATTTCTAATAGAGAAACAAAATACATGAACTGAGGTACAGAGTGCTCTCAAAAGAAATTCCTAATTTATATGTCACTGAAAAACATTAAATTCAAGGACAGATGTGAAAATTAATTTTATTTAGAAATCGTTACATTTGACAACAAAGATAAATGAACATGATTTCAATATTTTAACTTAACGCTTGAATAATTAATGTTCAGAAGAAGGAAACATTCTGGAGCTTTTTCAAGCAATGGTCTATCCATGTTCCCTTTTTAGAGATATGTTGATCCCCACGATACGCTCTTAATCGTTGATTGCTGCAAGTGCGCCGTAAACTAAAAAATGATCGAATTGTAACCACAAGTAATTCATTACTGTTGAACTTTTCACTTATCTTCGCAGCTGTCTATCTACAAGCCAGTGTGATGTCAGTATTGGCTTTTCGCGCCTGCGCGGTTGGGATAGGTTCTTGGCTAAGCAACTGTTGGCAATATTGTGCGAGCTGCGAGGTTTACAGTAGTTGCTTCACGTGCGTCCAGGAATGCGGAGCACCATCCGTTCCGTTCTCTGTGAAAGGTGGGAATATCTTGTTTTCCTGTTCCTTAAGCACCACTATAAAGAGTAAATATGTGCGGGGCAGAGTGACGGTGGAAGACGGGCATAGCGTAGCAGCGAGGTCCGACTGAGGAAGAACTGATCGGCAAACGCTATTTGTGTTTCGGTATTATATATTTCGTAACCACGATCCCGTGACTGACTAATTAAGGAGCATGCGTTTATTGCTTGGAAATATACTGCATTCGTGAGTGATTCCTTTCGGATGTTCTTGAGGACTTTTGATAATGAAGTGTTGTAATTTAGTTTCCTAGCATAATACAGCAGCCACTAAAGAGGTAAGAATCGGTTGAGTTATCCGAAATTCCATGAAGTTTCGAGGAACTCAGTCGGCTGAAAACCCGACAGCACTACGTTAATTCAAGTCGCCCGGAAAGACAACGACATCATATCAATGCAAATGTGTTTATTACTGTATCCAACCCTAGCTGGAGGAAATGTTAATCCCACAACGCTGCTTTGCAGCAGCATTCACTAACAGAATCCACATGGCTTTTGATTGCTATGTAACGTAGCGTGAACTCAGTTGCTGGTGTGCTTGAGACAGTTCTCCAACAAGTATGAATGCTGACAGCACTGTCAACAAAGGGAGTAGTTGGCAAAAGTACCTTTGAAGAAACCTCTCAACTGAAGTGTGTAAATGCATCATATTCCGATATTGTCGAATAGAATTGAAATAATACCTGACGACAGCGTAATATGTATAGAATTTTAAGAAGTGTGATACGGTACTTTAGAAACACTATAGAATACGCAGAAATTATAAGACATGACGTAAGTTGGCCGAAAACGGCGTCTCACAATAGAGGCTATTTCGTGTTATGAACGGAGGATTGTGCATACTCCTGTCTGGGCAAATACCTGATGGGAGATTATGCGATTATTAAGTGACATATTTCCTTTATTTGACTATAATTATTAGATAAAAGTTTATAAGACTCATACAACCAGAGTCTGTGGCCGTTTTACGGTGAGCGGTGATAGATAATCATGAAAAACGCAGTACAGATTGCATCTACATCTATACACAAATGCGTCAACTGCCTACACACATTCCTAAACTAATTTATACTGAAACAGAGCATGTCCTTACTCATCATTTACTATAGGAGCTGGCAAGACAGTGGTATATGAATTGGGGAAGTTAGATTATCCATCATACAAAAAACTAACGTGCAAATGCGTTCTGAAATGTTGACTCTAAAGGCATAAAGTTAACTAGTTTCAGAATACAACTTTTAATGGTTCTTAGAGAAAGATGAGTAATAAATCTTGAATCATTTCTTAATTGCAGTCGACGGAGTACTCTAAAATTATTTTACGTGATTGCAAAACCAACTCGAGAAACCATCACACTCTTAAAGGCGTGTGAAATCCGGGATTTACGGCAGATGTTGTAAGGATATTGCGTACACACGTTGAAGAGTGTTCTCATCAAGAACTGCTATTGACATTTCAATTACACTGTTAAGTTTGAAAGATAAATCTAATCAAGATTTCCAAGGACTGTTGGCTTGAGATAACTGCACAGAAAGTCAAAGATAACGTGATGACTGGCGTTCTACAGTTCCCGTGCCTGGGAAAATTCAGTGATGTTAGTAACACAGGGGGTGGATAAGATCTTTGGAGGTACGGTGACAACAGACTATAAAGTTCGCAATTCATAGTAAGGCAGGACTGAACAAATCCTCGAGGCTCTTAATAGAAGACTCCAATAGCAGACGATCACGCAGCCTTACATCAAGAAATATTATCAGCTGTTGGTAATGACTGAAAAGTATTATATTGAAAGCAAGCTACTACCTGTTATACGCAATCGCGAATGCATAGCTGTTGCGATTGCGTAACTAATATACCGAAAATATTCCCCTTCTAGTACAAAATTTTGACCCATAAATGAACAACAACGCGATCTGACTACTGTTAATGAAACATTAGGTAGTAAGCACACCCATAGAGCAATGTTAGAACAATGTCATATACGAAGAGGTCACCATGTGCTCCCATTTACATCTACGTCTACATGGATACTCCTCAAATCATACCTAAGTGCATGGCAGAGGGTTTATCGAACCACCTTCACAATAATTATCTATTATTCTAGTATCGAACAGCGGCCGGAGAAAATGAACACCTATATATTTCCATGTGAGCTCTGATTTTCTATATTTTATTATGACGATCGTTTCTCCCAATGTAGGTCGGCGTCAACAACATATTTTCGCATTCGAAGGAGAAAGTTGGTGATTGAAATTTCGTGAGAAGATTCCGCAGCAACGAGAAACGCCTTTGTTTTGATGATGCCCACCCCAAATCCTGTTCATGTCAGTGAACTCTCTCCCATATTTCGCGATAATACAAAACGTGCTTCTCTTCTTTGATCTTTCTTGATGTACTCCGTTAGTGCTATATGGTAAGGATCCCAAATCAGGCACCAGTACTCCAAAAGAGGACGGACAAGCTTAATAATACAAAGTTACAACCAAAGTATTCAATCCTTCTAACACAGCCTATAAGAGTATCTAACTTTTCATGTAGATAAGACATGTGTAATGTATATGTAATAGCACATTGTAATACGTATCACCTAACAGCTAGAAGAATGAATCAGAAAAGATACGACTCTCGATGTACTCAGGACTATAGCAGCTATCTCGGAAGTTCTCTACAACTCAAGCCTACATTATATAGGCTCAAAAGTGCATGTAAAGAAGAAAATATTCTATGCACTGAAAGGAGTTTATAATACTATTATTTCTTTTTAAAGCAGATCGTTTGCGATTAACTGTTCTAGCATCAGCTACTAATGTGAACAAGGTTAAACTAGAGCATGTGGAGTGAACATATAAGTCTTCTGATGAAGAAATTATTTTAGGAGGAAATAATTTAATTCTTATTACTATACAGTAAACAGGCATTCACGAACGTTGTACACAATTCGCTTCAAGGAGCTATGGGGAAAATACAAACTATTTCTTATTTATGGATTGTTCCGTTACTTCTTGGTAGAACAGTTTTCGTTCTGCTGATTTTTGTTTATTTCAAACTAATTTTCGGCTTATTGGGCCACCCTCAAGAAATACCTGACTAGCGTCGGAAAAGGTCACTGGTTCAAGGCTATCAACATTATAAGTGAAGTAGAGAGTTGTGCATAAAACTTGTTTCTTAACGTTGAAATTACACTTTACACAATGGACAATGTTAATCACAATAAATAATTAACCTACACAATACAACAGGTTAAATGGTTATAACGCTAAGTTTTCTGATGTCTAGACATTGTCTGAGATACTGTTAAACTGTGCACTCTTCAGTCTTGGAGTGCAACAAACATGTTTCTTAACATTGTAACCTAAACTTTAGGCAGTGGACAGTATTATATACAATAATTAAAATACACAATCTTAAAATATTACAGGTTATATGGTTATGATGCCAATGTTTGTGAGGTTGTGACATTGGTTAACAACTAACTAAACTCTAGTAACTTAAAACGCGAAACAAACATATTTTACGCTTCAAATTACATTTTTATGCAATGTGCAATATTCTGAATAGCGCCGCTTATAAATACACCCTACAGCAACACATAAGGCAATAATGTCTAAACTTAACAAGTGAGATGATCTTATCTGCTGCAGGTTCGCTAAGAGTGCAAGTGCTTGGCCCGTGACCTGTTCGAACTGAATAAATCGC
The DNA here is from genome assembly GCF_023898315.1 of Schistocerca nitens. NCBI lineage: Eukaryota > Metazoa > Arthropoda > Insecta > Orthoptera > Acrididae > Schistocerca > Schistocerca nitens. Next base: position 801,874,355 of record NC_064617.1, on the reverse strand, counting down.
CTAGCTAACTGACTAGTCAGCATCACTCTGTGTTCAAAGTACAGCTTACATTCTTTTAATCTAATACTCGTTTTATGGTTCGACCCATATTCAATTAGCGTAATACATATGAATGTGGCACAAACACTTTTTTACTTCCATTTTGCGCAAAACAGCCCATTATCAGTCATGTTACATACTGGCATCTTCGTTTACATCTGAAAATACATACAGTCAAAGATTATATATTTCTTACAGTTTCTGTGATGGTCAAAGATACATTTTGTTCACATGTTCTGTATGACTAAAAATAACTGAAATTGTTTAGCATGAATGTGCTGAGTAGTCTACATGGTTATTAAATAAGTACACTGGTGAAAGTTTGATTAGATTGTATGGAATATCATAAAAATAAAAATAAGATAATACATTTTGTATAGAAGAATAAATATTACATTTTTTCCTCACAGTTGGAATGGCTTCCGGAATATGTACTTTCAGTTAAGCGATAGTCCTTCTTGACGGAGTGCCTCAGTCGATACCCTCGAAGTTACTAATATATTGATTTGCTATAAATGAAGCATATGCTCTCCCAATCACAACCACATCTTCAAGGGTATAAGGACGCCGCTCTAAACCAAACGAAGTCATCCGCAAGCATTATAGATAACTGCAAGTTTTGCCTACCCGACAAAGATTTATTAAATAATTTAGATATCTACAATAAATTACATCACAACTAAATTCCTTAGATAAGCACTTCAGTAATCATGATAACTGGTATGCATTGCAATATTCAGCGAAACAAACGGTTATATTGGTGGACGAGACATTTTCAGCAACATCGTGTTATTCTAATACTTACAAGAAACAGCTTACGATGTAATGTTCCATAAATCACGCAAGTGCTGCTAGTGGAACCTAAGAACAAGGTAGTAGCTGGCATTATTAACTAAATTTCGTGTGCAAGTAGATAACAATAATCAAAAGTAGACATACTCAGAATGAATTTAAAGCATAATCTTATTACAGGCACTATAGACGCCATAGTCATCTGAGATACAGTACTACACAGCTTTAAACAACACATATGAAACTAGTTTCGTCAGTCAATAACAAGCTACAACTGGAACAGCCTAAATTCGCAAATAATTGTTTCATATGGGAAGGTATACGAAAATCACATTTTTTTCAGTGTTCCCCGAGTTATACAAAACAAACTTTGAGGTAATGCTACAGAAGATATGAATACTTATGGCATCAAAAAGCATTGGTAAGTTATAAACTTCACACTGGTCATAAATTCATTGGCATAAAAACAGAGTTATGACACTGCATCAACTAAAAAAAGTGGAAAATTGCAATTCTTATAAATAATCATTTAGTTTGTTCCACAGCCAGGAAAGGACTAAGAACTAAATGGAATGAGAATAGCGAATAAATCTCAAACTTTTAGATAATTCTCGAACAACGGAAGCAACAATTAATTTCTTTTATTTAGAAATTAGTAATCGACGTGAATGCAAATCACTGGATTTTCAAATGTAATCATTGGATCTACAAATTACACCTTCTGATGTATATGCACATACTTTAGGTTCGTGATGTGAGTAAATAAAACATTGAGAATCCTGGACTAAATTGGTTATGAGTATGACTTGCGCTATCTAGGAACCGTACTAGGAAAACGTAAGCAAATCTGACAAACTCCAGACGGAATATTTTTCTAAACTATACCTGGGACACATTTCTTTTGGGTACAGTGACTGGGAACTGTTCAAATGTGTGTGCATTCCTAAGGGACCAAACTGCTGACGTCATCGGTCCCTAGACTTACGCAATACTTGAACTAGCTTAAAGTAACTTATGCTAAGAACAACACACGCACCCATGTCCAAGGGAGGACTCGAACCTCCTGCGCATTTCGTGACATGGCACCTCAAACCGTCTGGCCACTCCGCGCTGCTACTGGGAACTCCAAAGCAAAGAAGTTCGTATACAGAAATATATGATTTAAACATATATATTGTATCATGATTCTGTGTCCGAAGAAGACGACAGAGGTCTTCAAAAGATTAAATAGAACTACACAGTTGTAAAAGTAGATGGCTGCATTTTTTGTATTAGAAAACTAAACCAGATCATAGCATGCACGTACAGTTTCAGCAATAGGGCTCTGAAGAAGAGCGTAGTTACTCAACGTACGTCGTAGTTGAACGGCAATAGTTGTTTCTTTGTCAATGTCCTTCTCACCACTGAAGGACTTTTCTGCACTATCTACAGTGTCATATGAATCGAAGCTAGTAATATAAAAAAATGTGTAAGCGCAAAAGGAGTACGTATGGAAAATGTTCTCTCGCAGTCTCCCTAAAACAACTTTTCAGGACTTCCTTGCTATTGACTGCTTAGACGTTATGCAGATTTTTCAAGTACAAAAATTATTGTATCCACCGACTTTTGAGGTAAATAATGATTTTTACATTTTGCCTTTGTTGTGGTATCCAGTGCGAAGACTTGTTTGTTTTCTGGAGCTCTCCACGAAATCCTGTGCAGTCCTTTTCATCTCAGAATAAGTGCTGAAATGTACACCACTTGAAACTGTTTACTGAAGTATGACCTTGGCGTCACCCTAGAATTTTTGTCCCACAAAATTCTCTCCATAACCACTCTCACCAGTGTTTGATTCCTTAAAGTATGTCCTGTTCTTCTCTTGACAAGCTGTGCCATAAATTTTCTTTTTTTTTTCAGCATCTCTTCATTAGTTATCCCCTGCACCTTTAATATCCTCAGCATTCTTCTGTAGCAGCACATTTGAAAAGTTTCTGTTGTCTTCTTGTCTGAACTGCTTATCCTGCACATTTCACTTCTATACAAGGCTGCACTCCTGAGAAATGGTTTCAGAACAGAAAAATGTAATCTTCTTACTAGAGAATCTTTATTCGCCCGCATTGCAATAAACACATACACAGGGTGCCCCAGAATGTTGCGACAAAACTTCGAGGGGTAGTAGAGGGTGTCATGAGGAACAAATAGAGGACAGGAGTCCGTGTTCAGTAACAATACTCAACAACGCTACAGAGCGTCGAAGTTATAGGCGCCGATGTCTACCGCTAGGACGCGCGTTCGGCAGCAAACGTGACTTTGTACATCAACGGACCGTAGGTGGAATGTTTCGCATTGTTGTTTCTTATTCAGTGGTCGTGACGGATTGCCACGATCGCCAGTGGGGCAGATGAAGATAGCTGCTGCGTAGACAGACCTTGTCTCCTATGAATGCAATGTTCTGTTGCCATGGTGAATGTCGGTTGCAGACGCGTGTTACCATCTGCAGTTTCTTTTTCTCCCTCAGAGCTTTAAAATCTCCGATATTTTTCGACATAAAGGATGAAAATAAACTGCAGATGGACACCCAAGGCTGAAACCATCATCCACCATGGCAATAGAGCATTGTATTCATAGGAGACAAGGGCTGTCTACGCAGCAGCTATCTTCATCTTCCCCACTGGCCATCGTGGCAATCTGTCACGACCACTGAATAAGAAACAACATTAGAAACATTCCGCCTATGGTCCGTGGATGTACAAAGTCACGTTTGCTGCCGACGTGGTGGCCTAGTGGCAGGCGTCAGCGCCTATAACCTCGAAGCTCTGTAGCGTCGTTGGACGACGTATCCAGACATGGGTTCCTATCCTCGATCTGTTCCTCAAGACACCCTCTGCAACCTCTCAGAGTTTGCCGCAGTATTTCCGGTACATCATTTATAGACAATCAATTTTCTTAATTAAAATTACCACCTTCAGATCATCTACAAATATCAACCCAGTGTACCACTCAATGTAGTGCACTGTCATCTAGTCATAAACATATTTGGCATCAGCTCGTTGAAGAAGACAAGTCCCTCCCAGATATGTTTATGACTAGATAACAGTATAATGCACTGAGTGGCACAATGGTTGATGTAGGTAGATTATCGGAAAAAGGTAATTTAAATTGCCAAAACTAGTTTCCTATGTATGTATATATTGGGATCTGTGCAAATAAAATTTTTCTAGTAAGAAGATTACATTTTCATATTCAGAGTTCGCTCTTCTGCTGACAACGATGCATAACCATTCCAGAAAAGACTTCCTAAATCTTAAAGTTAGATTAGATGTTAAAACAATTATCTTTTCCAACAACACTTCTTTGTTTTACCAGTATGCATTTATATTCTCTCTACTTTTGCCATCGACAGTTATTTTGGTATCAAAATAGCAAAACTCATGTATTATTACTTAATCAGTGGTTGATTTCCTAATGCAATTGCCTCAAGCCACGCGGGGTAGCCGCGTGGTCTGGGGCGCCTTGTCACGGTCAGTGTGGCTCCCCCCGTCGGAGGTTCGAGTCCTCCCTTGGGCCTGGGTGTGTGTGTTGTCCATAGCGTAAGTTAGTTTAAGTCAGGTTAAGTAGTGTGTAGGCTTAGGGAACAATGACCTCAGCAGTTTGGTCCCATAGGACGTTACCACAAATTCCCTAATGTAATTCCCTCAGCACCACTTGATTTAATTCGGCTATGCCCCCATTACCCTTATTTAATTTTTAGCTTATAGCCCCTTATCATGGCACTATGTATTCTGTTCAACTGCTGTTTCACGTTTTTTGCCGTCTCTAACATAATTACAATGTCATCGGCAAAACTTTAGTGTTTGCTCGATGTGTAGACTGAATAACATGTGGAATATACTAACACCCTGTCTCATTCCCTTCTCAGATACTTCCTTTTCACGTACTTTCACCATTACAACTGCTTACTCAATGTGTAGACTGAATAACATGTGGGATATACTAACACCCTATCTCACTGCCTTCTCAGATACTTCATTTTCACGTACTTTCACCATTACAACTGCAGCCATGGTTTCAGTATAAGCTTTAGATAATCTTCCGCTCCTATAGTTTATCCTTGCTATTTTAAGAATTTCAACGAGTGTGTTCCTAGCAGTATTGTCAAAAGTTTTCTCTAAACCTGCATAATTAATAAACGCAGGTTTGCCTCTCTTCGGTATATATTCTAGAATAAATCTCCAGCTCAGTAATCAGAGCATGTTCCTATATTTCTCCGGAACTCAAACGGCGGTTCATAAATGTTTAGCAAACAATGCTTAGTAAGAAAATTTGCGTAAACGTGAAAGAAGATAATGAAACTGGTCTTGTTTTCCTCCTGCTTCGAATTATACATCACGCTGTGATTCTTCACTGTGGATAGCAGCTGTTAGGGAGTTGGCGGATGCGGTGTATTTCGTTGCTCTCATTTAGCATGGAATTTAAAAAAATTGTGGTTCTGAAACCTAGATCCCTGGATGAATAGCAGTATTATTGCTATTACTACTACTGTTATTACTGCTATTTGCAAACTCTCGAGTCCCACTAAGAAGTGTAGGGGACAAACAGCTCAACTTGTATATCAGACGGACGGGTCTTTATGAAAAGTGTCACATACTTATCCTCCACGAGTCGCCTATTAACGGCCTGGAATTTATCTCAGGGTAACGACACACAATCTGGCGATCAGAGACTGTTCCCAATGCCACTCAGACGATGAAAATATTATTCCCATCTCCAAGATGCGAAACTGCTACTTTAGTAAAAGGTGCAACAATTTATCGTGGTGTAATGACCTCAGCTACGGAGATTGTTGATGAAAAACGTACGATATTTCTTTAAAGAAAGGAGAACTCCTGTCCGAGACCTACAAATGTTGAGTGGCCGAGAGCTACTCATTCTAACCAGCAGTTGTATCATTCTAAATAAGAGCACCTGTGAACTGTCAATAGGCCGCTAGAAGAGAAACCACACATAAAGCTTAAGAAGTATTTGCGAGGCGGCGTTCTTACTGTGTGCATTGAGACATTACTTCCCTTCGACAATCAATGACTCTCAGCTAAAAAGCGACCAGTGGCTTGAGCAGTCTGATACATCTACCTTTGCGATATCCGTCTTCTTTCTCGTCTTCTCTTTCTCTGGCGCCTGGCACGGCGTTATATACATCTGACAGACGTCCTTCGACATTATTTGGCACTTTGAACTCGCATACAGAAACTTGTTGTGAAAATTTGTTCGTTGCGACCTTGTGACCGTCTCCAGAATTTCCATTGTGGACCGTGCAAACGCACGTTTGACCTTGTCACTTAGGCACTCTCGCAAGAGTAGATGGTGTTATTTCAACTCCTTTCGACGTTACGCAATCGCTCGTTTACTTTACAACGCTTGTCGTGGTGACAAACAGCTCCTTTATATTAAACGATATTTCACTAAATACACGTACATCTTGCGATGAAAAACCCATACGTGCAATTTTTCTCGGGTCGATGCTGAGAAAGGCAAGGGTTTGCTTTTTGGAATAACAGTGAAACATGAAGGCTGAGAATGGAATAATGTGTTCTGAAAGTTTGAATACCAAAGTATTTGTAGTTGTGTATCCCTGGGTACTTGTTTCTAAACTATTTCCGGCATGTTACCGTATGCACACATGTCGCGACAATATAGAGAACACATCGGTATGACGGTCTGTTTCACTGCAAAGTTCAGTATAGCATTGTGTACATTAAGATTTCTTAAGATGTGAATGCTCAGAATTGATGCACTTTCCCGCTGCAAATAATAACTGCAAAACACTGTGACCCTCACTATTTGTACGCCCAAAATTCCCGCATTTGACTTGCTATCAGTAAGTAACAGAGACTGAAATACACGGATATTTACCAAGTAGATAAGGTTACTAACAGAATGACGCTTTAGTATTGACAACGAGAATGACATTTCCTAACTGAGATGAAAGTGTAAGGACGTAATACATTGAAACCTCAGAACTGCTATATCGTATTGTAAGGTGTCAGGCAAATCCAACACCTTCCATGAAAACCCTGACATGATAAGCAAATCCGGTAGTATGTCACATAGCTCCGAATAAATCGTGACATTAAATTAACCAAAGTAATACGAGTAACGAGTGAGCAAATGGAATACCACAGACTAACACAAGAATGCCTAAATGCGTCATACCTTCCCACCGTGAGACAGACGCAGTTCCGAGGGGAGAAACGAGAACAGAAGCCGAGAGCAGAACCGTGTTAAGCTGGAAGGCCCTACAATAAGGGACGGACACCCACGTCGCCAGCTAACCGCTAGGACCACCCCCCAGCCCATATTAAAAGCTAGAGCACTCCAGAAGAACAGTATAGATCTTACGATAACACAAAAAGGGCCACCCCCAGCCGCAAGTTTTAGCGTGAGACTTTTTCGCGTCTCTGTTACGTCAGGACCACCCCCAAGCCCATGTTAAAAGATAGAGCCCTCCAGAAGAACAGTATAGATCTTACGATAACTCTAAAAGGACCACACCAGCTGCAAGTTTTAGCGTGAGACTTTTTCGTGTCTCTGTTACGTTGCAAACTTTAAAAACATTGCCCCACCACGAAAAGTATAACGTTTCCCATTGGATAGACAGAATTTTTGTAGGTGGAGCTTAAGGTTAACATTGAGACCCTGATTGGTCAGATGAAAACACAGCCAAATAGTTTTTTTAAACCAACTTCGGTAAATTGTAGTAAGGAGAAGTTAGGTGAGAGTTGCTTCCGAGACGGCGAGGTGAGCGGAGCTGTGCTGCCCGCCGCCCCCTGACGAACACCGACAAGGTTATGAATGCAGGCCATGCTGCATAACAGCGCATAAAGCTCCACTCAGAACTGCAGAAGTCTCATCTGTTACACCCCCTTTTTGCGTAATACTAGTGTCGATCGTCAGTTAAAGCTCATGGTGTTCATATTTGCCACTTGAAGTAAAAATCTGAAACGCGATGATTTTTCTGTTATAGAGTTATTGAGAAGCCACATCAGCCATTGTAATTTACGACAAGTTAGATAAGTAATTAAAGATAATTGAGGGTCACTGTAGACCATTTTGATAGTTTTCTCTTTTGTGAAACTTAATTTAAACCTAGATTATAGATGTGATATGGCATAGGTCATCCTTCGATCCATTGTAGAACTTGGAAACCCATTCGGGGAATATTCGTTCACATTTTTGTTGAACGCAGTTGGTTTTTACCATCCTCTATTAAAACATTTCCTTTTATCAATAGTGCGATTTATAAACAATGTTTTGTGAGTAGAATAAAATTTCCAATGGTAAACTTAACTGCTTTTTCGACGTTATTTTACCAGCTAATTAAAAATAGGAAAGACTTGAACCCCTTCTACTAACTTTAGTTAGTATTAAGATTCTTTTACAGGGAGTGCAGTGGAGCTGACGCTGAAATCATTAAGTATTTGGTTATATCATCGCTAGTCTCACTGAACTCTTCTGAATTCTACATGTCAAGTGTGGTCTGACGTCTCCTTACCAGCAACAGGTCCCAGGTTCAAACTAGTCAATTCCCTAAAAAACACGCTCAGAGCGTCGTTGCGCGAAAGTGGTAGGGAGACACGACTTAGAACAGACAGACACCACGCAGAATGTTAGAGAATAAATACCAAAGCGGCTAGTTCTATTGTTTTTCTCAGTTAAAATGGCTCGTAATCTTAAGGGGTGACATGATGTTACGCAGGAGGTCCATGACCATGACGTAAAGTTGAGCAAACATACACCACTTCCGAACAGGTCGCTAAAATAAATGTCACTTGCTGTTCAAAAGTTCTTATTTATTGACGCGTTTCCGCCGTGTCTCTCCTAGTGCGTTCGAAGATGCGAAAAATTTAGGTGAAAGTTATTGCTTTACAAAGAAAACTGTCTCGATGGAAATCTTATACTTAGACTGTTACAGTCATCAGTTATTTATCGTTTTTTTTCGTAATTAGTAAATGAGAACTTATACGTCGCTACAGAAAGCACTAAAACTTCCCTCAACAGCGACCTCTGTGCCGAGAGCAAGATTGCACCACTAGTAAGCTGCATTGCCTACCGAGCTACAGAGCACTCTTGGAGAGTACGTCATTTCCACGCCGCCCGCCCCCCCCCCCCCCCCCCTTCATCACTTCGAGCAGTAACCGTGATACGCGCTTATCAAGACCGACAAACAGGAGGAACTGAGTGAACGTCCGTCCTTGGGGGTTTCCCTTCGCTCTGACCAAGAAATATTCAAGCACTTAACCACATTTGTCGATGTTAATTAACAGCTGTTTGGGTTTTTTGCAGTAATTTTAATAGCAGCAAACAAAATCAAAATTATCATGGTTTCAGGAAGTACCGTTTTGGTTCAAGTAGCTCTGAGCACAATGGGACTTAACATCTGTGGTCATCAGTCCCCTAGAACTTAGAACTACTTAAATCTAACTAACCTAAGGACATCACACACATCCATGCCTGAGGCAGGATTCGAACCCGCGACCGTAGCGGTCACGCGGTTCCAGACTGAAGCGCCTAGAGCCGCACGGCCACACCGGCCGGCAGTACAGTTTTCATTTACTGTGTAATCGTTCTGTATATGAATATATGCTTTGTCAACTACTCGTAGAAACTGTCATTTTCACGGCATAGAAATACAGTACAGTCTACATCTACACTCCGTAAGCCACCTTTCGGAATATCGTGGACAGTACATAACACTCCAGTATCGCTTCCCCACTTTTTGCGTATTACAATGGCGAATGGCACATGGGAATAAAGACTGTCGGTATGCTACTGTATGTTCGTCCCTGACACATTGACTCCTGAACAAAAACAGCGACACGTGGGCCCCTGCTACGAATTGACTGAAATACAAAACTAGGCCAAAGTCATCACAGGTAACGACATTTGGTGTCATCAATAAGAACCTAATACAGATCGACAAAGTGCAGAAATTCACCTGAAGGGTCAAGGCTTTGACAATATTATCGCTATTGAAGTCGATGAAACGTGTAAATTGAATAACATCCAAAGAAGGACTTTTCTGAGAGTTTCACATGTATGAACGTTCTGTGCGTTGTACTCAAATGTAAGGAGAATATGGGGCACCTAAAGTATTAAAACCATCATCTTCATGTTCTCTGTTTTTTTTTTATTCGACGCCACATTGGGCGACCTGCGCGCCGGATGGGGATGAAACGATGATCAAGACAACACAACATCCAGTCCCTGATCGCAGAAAGTCCCCGACACGGCCGGGAATCGAACCCGGGCCCCTTAAGGCGCCAGTCGGTCACGCTGACCGTTCAGCTATCGGGGCGGACATCCAACAGGGTAAGCCGAACGAAATAATTGTGTGTGAAATGCACACGTTTCCTTAGTGTGTTTTGCAATAAAACTGTCTCTGACATCTTCCTTCCCCTCCGAGGGGTGTGTGTGATCGTCCACCTGATTCGGCTCCAGACAGGTATTCCTAGGTACTAGAAATATACGACTGATTCCAGTAACAGATCGTCGATCTCGGCTTTAAACGATACCGGACCTGTTCGACAGTTTACGAGCATTACATAACATGTGTTTATCTTTAGAGCCAGCTGCCAATGTTTGTACAGGTTCTGATGGTCTACAGCTCTTTTTGCATTCGTTATCGTTTTTAACGATATCACCACTATTTACACAACAGCACCTTCTACAAACATTTAATTTTTAAATTTATTTATCTTTGTTTGTGGTCCATTCGTTTGTACATTACATTTTGAAACAAGTTGTAAAAAAAAAAAACAGCCGGCAGGGGTGGTCGAGCGGTTCTTGGCGCTACAGTCTGGAACCGCGCGACCGCTACGGTCGCAGGTTCGAATCCTGCCTCGGGCATGGATGTGTGTGATGTCCTTAGGTTAGTTAGGTTTAAGTAGTTCTAGGGGACTGATGACCTTAGAAGTTAAGTCCCATAGTGCTCAGAGCCATTTGAACCATTTTGTAAAAAACACACACACTTTTTTGCTGTCAGCTTTTAGAATTTCCCAGAATGCTCTAGAATTTTCCATGATATTCGGAAAGGAAGGAAGGAGGTTTAGGGTTTAACGTCCCGTCGACGTCGAAGTCGTTAGGGATGGAGCACAAACTTGGACTGATTCAAGGTTGAGGATGAATCACCTGTGCCCTTTCAAAGGAATTATTAGTACCCGTTTTTTTACTACAGGAGAACATGTAAAATTTGCATAAGAAATGTATGTTACCCTCTTGAGATGTGATAGGGCTCAGAACTAGTTATCAGTCAACACGCGTTATGAGCTGTTGTAGTGTTTTTCTTATCGATGTATTCCTAAACAGCCATGGAGTTATCACGCGACTATGGATAAAAGAAACCCTCTGTAGCTTTTTTGCAGAAAACCTTTTCATTATTTAAATGAGCTGAGACTTGAAAATCATCCAGAAACTCTCTTACCATTTCACTTACCATTTCACTGAAGCATACGTTGCATTCTTTCTTCATACTTGTATATTTTTTCTATAATGAGGTGTTGCACGTCATAAAATATTTAGGTAATATTAAGAAGCCTTTCATTATTTACTTATTAATTAGTAGGTAACGTCCACAAACCCCAGTGTTAGAAAACTGAGTCTGTATTGATAAGAAACGTTGCGTTGAAATGTGTGGAGCGTGACTCTGAAGGGATCTCTGATGGCAAGACTATGTGGAACAATTCCTGGCTCAAGACGCAGAGGCACTTAAAAAGAAGGTCATAATTCAAAATGGCCAGCTGTTTCTTCCATCACGGCAACGCTACAGCACATCGACCAACAGCTTACGCCGATCAGTCAGATGTCGTGCGTTTAAGAGTTTCGGAGCGCTTTCGCTTTGGCCTTGGTACTACCCATGTAGTACTTTCATGTTTCCTCAAGCGATGAATCTGCTGAACGAAGAGCATATGTTGCAGATATAGAGATCCTGCTGTCATGGGTCGATAAATACGCCAAGCTGCCGGAAGACACTTGGTAGGAATGTTTTAATTGGGGTTTCAAGAGACCTAAATATTTCCCGTGTTCCGCTCATGTCACATCTTATCTATGCTGACCCATGATGCTGGAATACTGTTTATGAAATACGCGATTTTTTTTCCGAAACGAACTAATGCTGTCGTACCAACAGACCTCGTCACAGATTGTTTGCTCGCTCTTTGTTCAATAACATACGGCTAAATGCTTATACAGTTATCAGCTACAAGTCTTCTGATAACAGCTCTGTTGCCGAGTACTGTCTTGACTTTAAGTTACGCGAGGTTTCCTACCGAGTAACACGAATGACTCAGTACTTCAAGAGCAAGCAGTCAGAATACTCATTGGGAAATTCACAAATTTCATACTGGTGTAATCCAGAAAACTTACTACAACGAAAAGCAGAAAATTCCCCATGAGTGTTAAGTAAAATTAGTAATCCTGCGACGGTAAATTTCCTACTAACATACAGATAATTTTTTTGTCTGACCTCAGTCTGTACTTTCAATAAACAGGTTTTTCATTGAATCTCACAAGAAAGACAGCAACAAGATCCTCTAAACTATAAGGCGAGATCAGATACGCTGATGTTCAGATTGTGCAGAGTGCACACCAATTGGAAATACATTACTGTAGAGAAAACTGTATTGGATACTACCTCTTCGAAGTCCACAGTGGTAAACGGCAGGAAGGAAACAGACGTAAATAGTTATTTGAATTAAAATGCGAAGGTTTAAAATAAAGTAATAAAAACGGATCCGTCTTTGAGAAGTGGGTTCCTCAAGTTAGTTGAGATTAACGCTGAGGTGGTACTTCAGAATAGACCGTTGTTAGCTGGGTGTCCCTTTCTTGTCAAAACACTTTCTTACTTGGAAATATATCTTTATTGCTTCAGAAAATGATCGACTTGTGCAAACAGTCAATGTAGCTGTTGTCTTCTGCTAAATTCTTTGCGTGTCGAAGACAGAAAGAGAAAGGTACATTGTTTACGCAGGCTGTAGCTCAAAGTCGTTCAAACTTAATCCAAGCGCAAAGTTATACGATTAGGATTCTTACGTAAATTTGTATTTCAACAGTGCACTCTATGTTCCGCAAATCGCTAAACTTTGCTTTCTTCATACTAGTAGCTGTATAAGAATAACAAAACATTTAAACCACTGTAATTCATCTTTTATTTTCTAATATCTGTTAGTTTATAAATGAGCAATAAGTCACCGACAAGACACTTATGGTCACTATTTCACTTGTCTTTAGCATGTAACGTGTGTGCTCGTACCACGTCCCTCCGTGCCGGATGCAGTGACGCCATTGGCAGAGGGTTACATGGCTGTCAGCCGTTGGTCGTTCCCGACTCACTCCTGAGGGCGAGAAGGCGGCGGAGATTACTATGTAATACTAATACGGATCAGACCAGATAATGAAAATTCCAATGAGAACCTTTCTCTCTGCATATCAGGACCTTTGACTTTTAGTGTTACATGTTGTGATATGTTTATGTTTCTGAGCATTCTTTACTCCTATTCTGTTCGTTATGACCTTCGCTCTGTTCGTTACGTAGTAGAGTGCAAATTTTTACTACGGAAAATATCCCGCGAGCTGCTGTTCTGTTTCATTTCCTGTTGCTGTCAACGCTAGCGTCATTATATTTCAGAATATGATGCATCATGTGTATATCGATGATGATGGAAGCTGTTTGTGTGTGTGTTTTATTTCAGTACAGTTTCTTTATTTGAATTTGTAGATCAGTACCTTTTAATTACAAATTACTGTTCTAGAAGAAAGGGCGTTCAACACCATTCGCCTCCCCCATAGCCTCACACGTCTGCTACCTCTGGTACGTCGTCACTTGTCTATACTTCGTTTGCACCATCTGTCTCTTCGTGGGAGACCATACTATGCTGGACAGTAGACTGTCTGGATGTTTTCAGTTGTGAAGTAAGGTAACTGTCACTCAGACTCAGAAGGTGCGAAGATACTATCATAATGTTGTTGTTGTTGTGGTCTTCAGTCCTGAGACTGGTTTGATGCAGCTCTCCATGCTACTCTATCCTGTGCAAGCTTCTTCATCTCCCAGTACCTACTGCAACCTACATCCTTCTGAATTTGCTTAGTGTATGCATCTCTTGGTCTCCCCCTACGATTTTTATCCCCCACGCTGCCCTCCAATACTAAATTGGTGATCCCTTGATGCCTCAGAACATGTCCTACCAACCGATCCCTTCTTCTGGTCAAGTTGTGCCACAAACTCCTCTTCTCCCCAATCCTGTTCAGTACCTCCTCATTAGTTATGTGATCTACCCATCTAATCTTCAGCATTCTTCTGTAGCACCACATTTCGAAAGCTTCTATTCTCTTCTTGTCCAAACTATTTATCGTCCATGTTTCACTTCCATACATGGCTACACTCCATACAAATACTTTCAGAAAAGACTTCCTGACACTTAAATCTATACTCGATGTTAACAAATTTCTCTTCTTCAGAAACGCTTTCCTTGCCATTGCCAGTCTACATTTTATATCTTCTCTACTTCGACCATCATCAGTTATTTTGCTCCCCAAATAGCAAAACTCCTTTACTACTTTAAGTGTCTCATTTCCTAATCTAATACCCTCAACATCACCCGACTTAATTCGACTACATTCCATTATCCTCGTTTTGCTTTTGTTGATGTTCATCTTATATCCTCCCTTCAAGACACCATCCATTCCATTCAACTGCTCTTCCAAGTCCTTTGCTGTCTCTGACAGAATTACAATGTCATCGGCGAACCTCAAAGTTTTTATTTCTTCTCCATGGATTTTAATACCTACTCCGAATTTTTCTTTTGTTTCCTTTACTGCTTGCTCAATATACAGATTGAATAACATCGGGGAGAGGCTATCATAATACAATACACATATCTTTTTCTTCTTGTTTATTTTCCTTTAACATCTAAGATATGGGGTGTTAAAAAAGTCTCTCCGCAGTGCCGTATGACTGTTAGCCGCGCGTGCCGTATGATTGTTCGCCTGCCTGTGTTACTTCTCTTCAAGTGGACTCTCCCAACATTCCACTGTTTCGTTTATCTCAGTAAAAATGAATATTCAGTAAATTAATAACTTGTATTTCACTGAGTTTCATTTCGGTGCATTCACTGTGGCCTACGGCACGCGCGGCTGACAATCATACGGCACTGCGGAGAGACTTTTTGAACACCCCGTAGAATTGTAATAGTGCGTGTCAGATTTTCTGTTTCTTTCCGTATATGTTTTCTGACTACCAACCATGAGAGAATTATTTTCCATTTTCTGCTTTTATGTCCTGTAACTACCAACCACGGAAGTATTATACACTCCTGGAAATTGAAATAAGAACACCGTGAATTCATTGTCCCAGGAAGGGGAAACTTTATTGACACATTCCTGGGGTCAGATACATCACACGATCACACTGACAGAACCACAGGCACATAGACACAGGCAACAGAGCATGCACAATGTCGGCACTAGTACAGTGTATATCCACCTTTCGCAGCAATGCAGGCTGCTATTCTCCCATGGAGACGATCGTAGAGATGCTGGATGTAGTCCTGTGGAACGGCTTGCCATGCCATTTCCACCTGGCGCCTCAGTTGGACCAGCGTTCGTGCTGGACGTGCAGACCGCGTGAGACGACACTTCATCCAGTCCCAAACATGCTCAATGGGGGACAGATCCGGAGATCTTGCTGGCCAGGGTAGTTGACTTACACCTTCTAGAGCACGTTGGGTGGCACGGGATACATGCGGACGTGCATTGTCCTGTTGGAACAGCAAGTTCCCTTGCCGGTCTAGGAATGGTAGAACGATGGGTTCGATGACGGTTTGGATGTACCGTGCACTACTCAGTGTCCCCTCGACGATCACCAGTGGTGTACGGCCAGTGTAGGAGATCGGTCCCCACACCATGATGCCGGGTGTTGGCCCTGTGTGCCTCGGTCGTATGCAGTCCTGATTGTGGCGCTCACCTGCACGGCGCCAAACACGCATACGAGCATCATTGGCACCAAGGCAGAAGCGACTCTCATCGCTGAAGACGACACGTCTCGATTCGTCCCTCCATTCACGCCTGTCGCGACACCACTGGAGGCGGGCTGCACGATGTTGGGGCGTGAGCGGAAGACGGCCTAACGGTGTGCGGGACCGTAGCCCAGCTTCATGGAGACGGTTGCGAATGGTCCTCGCCGATACCCCAGGAGCAACAGTGTCCCTAATTTGCTGGGAAGTGGCGGTGCGGTCCCCTGCGGCACTGCGTAGGATCCTACGGTCTTGGCGTGCATCCGTGCGTCGCTGCGGTCCGGTCCCAGGTCGACGGGCACGTGCACCTTCCGCCGACCACTGGCGACAACATCGATGTACTGTGGAGACCTCACGCCCCACGTGTTGAGCAATTCGGCGGTACGTCCACCCGGCCTCCCGCATGCCCACTATACGCCCTCGCTCAAAGTCCGTCAACTGCACATACGGTTCACGTCCACGCTGTCGCGGCATGCTACCAGTGTTAAAGACGGCGATGGAGCTCCGTATGCCACGGCAAACTGGCTGACACTGACGGCGGCGGTGCACAAATGCTGCGCAGCTAGCGCCATTCGACGGCCAACACCGCGTTTCCTGGTGTGTCCGCTGTGCCGTGCGTGTGATCAGTGCTTGTACAGCCCTCTCGCAGTGTCCGGAGCAAGTATGGTGGGTCTGACACACCGGTGTCAATGTGTTCTTTTTTCCATTTCCAGGAGTGTATTTCGTTTTGTGCTTTTGCCTGCTTAAGCGCATAACTTCTTGTTACTTGCGAGCCAGACATTTTTGTAAGTGTATAAAATTGTATATTTGCGCGAAATATTTAAAGGATTGTGATTTATGAAACGTTCTGCGAGAGACACAAGGCTTGTAATATACCGATAAATCATCATGTGAAGCTGTGACAAAGTAGTCTGGGTGGATGGGTAGAGACTGAGGCACGGTGCGTGAATCGTAACCACACAAGAGGGTATGCTGTTATTTACACATGTAAAAAAGTAAAATAAAAAGCTTACCTACGGTGATCCTGTGATCGTGTGTTTCATGCACTGGTTGTTAAGAGGGCGTGCTGAAAAGTAATACCTCCTAATTTTTTCTACCTCTTTATTCTTCAGGTTCACGTATTTACTTGTATCTCTCAACAGTCGCACTGGCGAGGAACACATTTCTTACAATGGGAGACCTGTTTGTTGATACCGTCACTACAGAATGTTTCACTTTGTTGACGGCAGCCGCAGTCTCACGTCTGCCTGCCTTGCACCTCTTCACCACTGTCAAAGCGAAGTCCTCAAAAGTGTTATTTAAATTTAGGAAAGGGGTGAAAATCGGATGGGGTCAAGTCGGGACTGCCTGTGGGATGATCGATGACACCGTTGGTGTGTTGTAGACGTCGCAACGCTCGTATGTGGTCTGGCACAGCTGTCATGCTGGAGAGGGTGCTCCATGTGTGAACGAAGCCTTTGAATTCGAAACTGGATTACGGAATGCTTTTTCTCACGTACCGACATAGTTACGTCACACACTTGCATGTCACATGCTACAATTCGGAGGCCTCAAGGGGCAGAGTGCTGCAAATATCTAGACATGAAGAATAACGATTCAGAATATTAAAAACATCTGTTTTATTTAAAAGGCCTTAAGAGTTTTCGCATTAAAAATTCGGAGGCATTATTTTCCAGCAAGCCCTCGCATGACTCGTGTTTCGCACACTGGTTGCTATTACTGATCGCAGTTGAATTAATATTCCGAATTCTACGGACGGACTGTGAAATAAAAGATGTTCGTGATTCCTGCAGAGTAACGAACTGTGCATCGGACGTGTTTTGCGCGTTGTTTGCTATTAAAGTCGCAGTTTAGTTAATATGCACAACTCTACATACCGACTGTGAGCTAAAAGTTATCAAGTGAAATATTTTGCGTGGTATAACAAACTGTGGATCACACACAAGTCTTTTGTGTGCTGTTTACTAGCTTTACTTGAAGCTGAATTGGTTTTTAGTACACTACATGCTGACTGAGAAATAACCACGTGCTGCGTGGATTGTTTTCCCGTTTGAAATGATATACAGATCACGAACTAAGTATGAAATGGAACAAAGTATTTAACGGTGCAAATTAACCTTTGGCGATAAAGGTGAAGTGTTTCCAGTTCAAACCGAGCTTTTCAGTTCCTCGCCCTAAAGAGCTACAACTCTAACCTTCCAGAAACCTGGAAACATTTTTACCGCGACCTGCCATGTCAACTTCAAGAGTACAGCTTCGTTTTGAGACTTAAGCTAAGCGTTCAATTAAAGTTTTGAAAGAAGTTTTACCGCAATTTTCGTCCAATTATCAGCGTAGATTCCCTTATAATGTAATCTAACTCGAAACTTTTCCTGTAATGGTGTTGCTATCGTAAGCGAATGTGAATTTCATATAAAAGTTTCTCAAGGAAATATATTAATAAACCTTAAACAGGAATTCTGTTGCATTAACGGACAGACGTATAATGAACGTCATTATGTTTTGTGTTCAGACATAGTGACCTTTCTAGATTCTGAAAAGCTCATCTGTAGAAACCAGCACGGTTTTAGGAAACAGCGGATATGCGAGACACAGCTGGCCCTCTTTGTTCATGATATACAACTGGCTCTAGATACCGGCTCCCAGGTTGATGCCATATTTCCCGACTTTCGAAAGGCGTTCGACTCAGCTCCGCACTGTCGTTTGCTCTAAAAAGTGGTCGCTTACGGTCTATCCGATGACATATGCGGTTGGATAGGAAGTTCTCTAACAGACAGGGAGCAGTATGTCGTCCTGAACGGGGTGACTTCAACAGAAACAAGAGTAACTTTAGGTGTGTCCCAGGGCAGCGGAATAGGTCCGCTGCTTTTTACGAAGTACATAAAGGATCTGATTACTGGTATTGACAGCGGCATTAGACTGTTTGCCGATGGTGCTGTAGTCTACAGAAAAGTAGTATCACACGAAAGTTGTGAACAAACCAATGAGGATTTGCAGGAAATAAATGTGTGGTATAATGACTGGCAGTTATCTCTCAATATTAGTAAGTGTAACCTACTGCGTATAACAAGGTGAAAATCCCCATTAATGTACGAGTACAAAATAAATGCCCAGTCTTTGAAAGCGGTAACATCCGTCAAGTATCTGGGTGTGACTATTCGAAATGATCTCAAATGGAACGATCAGATTACACAAGTAACGGGTAAGGCAAACTCTAGATTGCGGTTTATTGGTAGAATCCTAAAGCGATGCAGTGCTTCAGCAAAGGAAATAGCTTACAATACGTTAGTTCATCCAGTCTTAAGAGTATTGTTCGTTTGTATGGCACCCTCTGATTCAAGAGATTGAGAAGGTCCAAAGAAGAGCGCAACATTCGTGACTGGTACATTTAGCCATAGTGAGAGCGTTTCAAATCTCATAGAAAGTTTGAAGTGGGACACACTCGCAGATAGACGGCGCGCTAAGCGGAAAGGGCTGCTCACTAAATTCCGAAATACGATCTTCGCCGAGGATGTAGAGCATATATTATTACCACCTTTCAAATCGCGCAGTGATCACCATTCAAACATAAGGGAAATTAAAGCTCGTACTGAGGCGTTCAGACAGTCGTTTTTCCCTCGCGCGATCCGCGAGTGGAACAGAAGGGGGGAAATATGACTATGGCGCGAATTGTGCCCTCGCAACACACCGCTTGGTGGCTAGCGGAGTATATATGTAGATGTAGACGTAGATGCAGATCTTTTAGGCTAAACTCTTGAAAGGCAAATGTATCTGCTATGTATATGATCCGCAACTAAGCACCCAGATCAGAAACATTTTAATACTGCTAAACCATGACAAAATGTATGTTGTGAGACTGACGTGATGACGTCGATGATCCGAAAAGCGTACATCAACAAATTAATAACGTCATCTTACGTGATAGCAGTAAATATTACGAAAGGCAAGAGAAAAGTGCGGGGTGTGGTAAGGCAAGTGTATTTATTATTGAAGCATGAGCGTTAAAAGGGAACATGTACTCACAAGGGAACCTCCCCATCGCACCCCCCTCAGATTTAGTTATAAGTTGGCACAGTGGATAGGCTTTGGAAAACTGAACACAGATCAATCGAGAAAACAGGAAGAAGATGTGTGGAACTATGAAAAAAATAAGCAAAATATACAAACTGAGTAGTCCATGTTCAACATAGGCAACACAAGGAAAAAGTGAGCTCAGGAGCGCCGTGGTCCCGTGGTTAGCGTGAGCAGCTGCGAAACGAAAGGTCCTAGGTTCAAGTGTTCCCCCGAGTGAAAAGTTTAATTTCTTTATTTTCGCGAAGTTATGATCTGTCTGTTCGTTCATTGACGTCTCTGTTCACTGTAATAAGTTTAGTGTCTGTGTTTTGCGACCACACCGCAAAACCGTGCGATTAGTACACGAAAGAAGGTGCCTCTCCAATGGGAACCGAAAACATTTGATCGCAAGGTCATAGGTCAAACGATTCCTCCACAGGAAAACACGTCTGATATATTCTATACGACACAGGTTACGGCATATGCGTCACATGACAGGAACATGTCGTCGACCCACCTAACTTGTACACTTGGCGAATGGCTAAAAAGATTCTTCTACCTTGCCCGTTTTAGGTTTTCTTGTGGATGTAATAATCACTCCCAAAAAAGTGATGAAAACAAGAGTTTGTCACATGAACTGCAACAAATGAATGCAACAGTTTCACAGTCGCACAGTTTTCCCTGTGCTCTGTCAAAACATATGTTTTTAACGTTTTCAAATTTTTCCGTGTGTAGACTGTCAAATCCTGCATATGTCCAAGCAAATCTGAACATGTCCTGGAATTTTGGAGAGCGAAGTTGATTATGTGTGAGTGCCTGAACTTTGATAATTGACACGGACGGACAGATAATAATTGTCTGAAAATAAATAATTAAACTTTTCACTCGAGGGAAGACTTGAACCAAGGCCCTCTCGTTCCGTAGCTCCTCACGCTAACCACAGGACCACGGCGCTCCTGAGTTCACGTTATCCTTGATGTTTCGTATCTTGCGCATGGACTACTCAGTTCGTCTATTTTGCTTATTTTTTTCATAGTTCTACACAATTTCTTCCTGTTTTCTCGATTGATCTTTGTTCAGTTTTTCAAGGCCTATCCATTGTGCCAACTTATAACTAAATCTGGGGGAATGCGATGGGGAGGTTCCCTTGTCAGTACTGCAAATACATATAGTCACGTGGTTCTATGTTCCATCAAAGGGAACTTCCTAACACAATGAAAAGACGGACACTAATTGTAGTAGAAAGATATTCCAATGTGCAAAATGATTGACTGCAGGCTAGACAACGGCAAGTGGCCGATTACAATTCGTATCAAGTGCCGCACAAAATCATTAGTTGTGTAGTTATTTAACCATAAGAAAAAAATACAATGAAATCGTGCTTCCTACTTTTAGCAGCAAGAGAGAGGCCGAACGCCACCAACACTCGTGGATGTGTTAGTCACAATCCGAAATCTGAACTGATCACAGAGAACTGCTAGGTTTCATTACCATTTGGTCATGATGGGGGAATTTGTATAGATGTGACTCGAAATCAATATGGCCTGGAAGAAACGCAAGTGATACAAGCGTGAAACGCTCAGATTAAACCAAGAGTAAGCAGAATCCTGTCCGTATACGTGAAGTAGCATGCTGGAATCGCAGTTATGACTGCACCTTCGTCCGTACGATACGAAAATAAGCACCATAATGGCTTCCTGTTGCGATAACGTTGTCCCAAACTGAAACTATGGCGACGAGCACTCTGATGTGCTACCACAATCCAAAGTCGCTGATCACCACGAGACATACCAGAGATAGCTGCAGCAGTCAACCAGACATAGCAGCTTACAGTACATCGAAAAAACAGCCGACTGGCGAGCGGTGGACCTGAACATCT
This sequence comes from Schistocerca nitens, assembly GCF_023898315.1. Classification (NCBI taxonomy): domain Eukaryota; kingdom Metazoa; phylum Arthropoda; class Insecta; order Orthoptera; family Acrididae; genus Schistocerca; species Schistocerca nitens. The sequence continues at coordinate 801,852,551 of NC_064617.1, read as the reverse complement.
GTGAAACAGGTCGGTGCAGGTAAACCTAAATTGTGCAAGGTATGTCTTCGGCATCAAGTACAAATGTTGCCATAAGATTACAATACGCAGTTCGTCAATACTAATCAATGCTGCACCGACTAAGGCAGTTTTACATTGAATATCCTGCTTGCTAAAAGATGTTCTCGCCACAATGAGTCATAATTTGTTGAAACGGTCTCTCTCTCTCTCTCTCTCTCCCTCTCTCTCTCTTTACGCAATTGGTTTGGATACAAATTTATTTAACACATGTTTTTTGCTGCAATTATTGACTTCTACAGTTGCATACTAATTCAACTACTGTTAGTTCCACAATCATTTAAATCACTTTCATTAATGTCAAACAACTTTCCAGCCATGGGAGCTAGTTCTGCAATTAAATTCTTGGTCATAGTAATGCTTACATTCGAGAACTGCCTCGATTTACCGACATATTATATTCCTCACTTCATTTACTGTCTGTTAATTTCTTGCAGTATTTCCTCAATTTTTGGCTTCTTTGTCTTTCCTTACATTTAAGTGTGTGCTTTCCAGTACTTGCAAGTGTTACCCTTCTATTTGTGTGTATATTCCCTGACTCGAGTCACTGGATGTTGTTGTGTCGTCTACATCATCATCATTCATCCTCATTACGGTCGGAGGAAAGCAATGGCAAACCACTTCCGCGAGGACCTTGTCTAGTACGGCGGTGTGGGTCTCCCGCATCGTCCCCTACGCTCCTCGGAGTATGGGACCTCATCATCATCATCATCATCATCATCATCATCATCATCATCATTACAAGAATACGCGCAGTATACTGAATCCGCCAATAACGTGCTAGATTCAACCAATAACGAGCGTGTTGTGGTCGTTCTAGTGAGTCAGGATTCTTCGTCATGACGACAGTTTTGTTCGATTTTGCCTAATCTGATTATCTGAAAGATGATTTCAATAAAATTTTAATATATCAGGGTCACTTTCCGGCAGAAGTTTCCGTAGTTACCCGTTTCATCACAAAGACCCAGCAGCGCCAGTTTTTTACTTAAAACAATGGATTTAGGGACACATATTCATCTGATCACTCTGAGATTTAACAATTTAAACATTAATATACTGAAGCATATGTTGACAAAGTTTGGAAAAACTACTTTAATTTTTAATTTCATTCTTCAATTGAATCGGTTATTTATGAAATGGCTTTTGTCACGAAAAGTAAACTGTTTGGGAATTTAAAAAAAAAAAGTTGTTTACTTTCGTAATATTACTAAATACGACAGATTTCTTTCTTCTAGTTATTTTTATTCTACTAATCACTAATAATAACGATGATTAAAAACAATTATGTTGTTTATGTTACATGACAGTTCCTACCTAAATTGTCTGACAAGAGTCCTTTCTTAAACAAAGGGCTGACAAAAGCCCATTCATAGAGACAAAAGTCTCATATCATTAAATTTCACAGTTCTTTTTCAACTGTAGGCCGCTGAATCACTTCGTCATAAAAGAAACCATGTTCCTCAGGGATCAACTGAACAAACTTCTTTATATCATCCATTTTATTTTTAGGATTAGGTATTCTTTCATTGTATGCTTTGTCTATGGGTAAAGAAGTGCATGATTGTGTTGGGATAGCGAGTTTGAATATGTTGTAGAGAGTTCCACTAATAAAAGCTGGCACTGTTACTTTTCCTTTACTTGATTGCTGTAACGAGAATACGTAGTAGTTAGAAATAGTAAAATATTCACTTTTTCTCTTATCTTCAGATTTGGTTTCTTCTGCAACAGTACATTTTTTTATAGAACTGAGGCAATCATTTTTGAGCCGGCCGGAGTGGCCGTGCGGTTCTAGGCGCTGCAGTCTGGAACCGAGCGACCGCTACGGTCGCAGGTTCGAATCCTGCCTCGGGCATAGATGTGTGTGATGTCCTTAGGTTAGTTAGGTTTAATCAGTTCTAAGTTCTAGGCGACTGATGAGCTCAGAAGTTAAGCCGCATAGTGCTCAGAGCCATTTTTTGCAACCATTTTTGAAAATCCAAAATATTTTCTGTTCCTGTCAAATCAACACTAAACTTTCCTTGTACTGTACAAGTTCATATCATTTCACATACTTCTTTTATTGTGTAATATCGGTCACATTTCCTTAACTCTCTTTTGACAAGGCGAAAGACTCTGTCGCAAGGTAGATAGAGTGGCCCCTTATGGGCAGTCTGTACGCAATCTTTTTGAATCTTTCACTGTGTGTAAAAGAAAACAGGAACCTAATCATTGTGTGATGTTTGTTTTGTCCTGTACAGTTATCACTGAACAGGTACAACTCATCAACATTTTCTGTTATGTTATCATTGATACACTTCTTTATAAAAGGGAAAACTTAATTTCCGCCCTTTCCTGCAACCCGTTGGTGGTACAAGCAAAAGGATACTGTGTCAGTACTGCTGTTGTGCATACAAAATGGATAAACTTACAGCTGCTTAAGGTAATAGACATCCTGAACTGGAATTGTGGGCAAAGTAATGTTTGTCAAGTAGTCAAAGCACAAAAGCACAGCACTATCATGCTCTGCACAGTATTGTTTTGTTTCACGTAACGAAGTATAAAATTTGCTACCCCGCCTTTTGTGCACGAGTAACTGTGTAACAGATACTCGTTTTGCTGTATCATTAAGCTGAGGATTTTTGATTCGCGTATTGAGCATCTCACATTCACAGCAAGTGTCAATTTGGGGCCTTCCAAACCGGTAGCTAAAATGTTCGTTGAATACCTTATAATAAAAAGTATATTTTACATCACGACCATGAGTACCAGTGACGGCATAACGAGGCGGGGCAGGAGAGTTCAGTGACTTCGAACGTGAACTAGTCACTGGATGTCATCTGAGTGACAGATACATCGGGTACATTTCAGTACTTTCAAAGCTGCCCTATTCGACTGTTGGTGATGTGACGGTGATGTGGAAACGCGAAGGAACAGCCACTGCTAAAGCAAGATGGTCAGACTTCGTGTACTGAAGTACAGGGAGAGCCGAGCTTTGTGACGAGTGGTTATAGAAATTGCTCTAAATCAGCGAAAGGGATCACTCGTGAATCCCAAACTGTTACCAGAATAATTGTGCATAGGGAGTTAAAAATGATGGGTACATTGGTCGAGCAGCTCCCCATAAGCCACAGACCTGTTGTCAGTGGTAAGCGATGTTTAAATTACTCCAAAAAGCGAAGCCGCTTGACAGTGGGTGACTGGACACAAGTGATTTGGAGTGATGAATGACGCTATACACTGTGGCAGTCTGATGGAAGGGTTTGGCTTTAGCGAATACCTGGAGAACGATACCTGCCATCATGTATAGTGCAACATTGAAGTACAGAGGAGGTGGATTACATCATATGGGTGTTCTTCATGGTTAGGGCAATAATTAATAGTATCAGCTTGACCATGCGCCTTGTCATAAAATGGTATCAGTGAACTAATGGTGTTTGGGTAGTATCATTCCTAAAATCGACTGGCCTTCCCAGTGTCCCTATCCGAACCCAGTGGAACACGTTTGGGATGAGTTAGAACGTCAGCTTCAACGGTTTAGTCCTTTTCTTCAGTGCTTGCATTTACCTTTTTCTGTGGCAATGGAGGGAACTTGAGTGAAATAATATTCGTCGAACTTTGTAATAAGTGCTTTTTCCTTCTTAAAACTTTAAAACACAAAGGAGGCAGCACATTTCATATCTCCATCCAAGAAACACCGGAACATTCTTAAGAATAGGAAATCAATACATCGCCATATCAAAGAATAATTATTGATTTTTGTAGTTACATCATGAAGATAAAAATAAGGGGAGATGACGCTATAGACTTATTACTATACTGTACATTATTTTGAAGGCGGCTCTGCCATTTACATGCCTCATACCATTACTCGGCTATTGTTTACGTGGAGATAGTTTACGAGTGCGTTTTGTTTGTAATTTCTATCGTGTGCAAGCAACAGTTGTTTTAAATAGTAAATACTGCAGTTCTTAAGCTAATAACATTGTGCTAGACTGACATTTTCAAACGTTTCTCTCGTCTTAAATGCTTACTTGATCCAGTAATACGACACATTTGCTCTCGTAGATGTAGCTTTCTTTTATACATTTCAGATAAGCAAGAAGAGAGAAGGATGCTTTCCTAATCCTTTTAATTCCTCTTTTACTGTAATTGTGTCGATAACTGGTTAAGCTAGGACTCCGAAAAAAATCCTTCTTTGCTTACTGGTACTTGTTCTTTCTCGTTACCTTTCCGTCTCTCAAATCATATGCACAACATGTTTAATGCTCCTATTTTCAAAAGACTTACCTAAGGTTTCTCTTTTAGCCCATAAATGTGTGCAATGATTCTATCATGATTTGCGGATTTCAAAAAGTGAAATATTCTTGAAATGTCCATAGAACAGAATTGCATGGAGATATACCTCCACGAAGGACTGCGTCACTTTCATTGTAGTTTACACATCTTTTCGCTTTGAAATGTTCCCTAGGAAATGTTATGCAGTCGACCTATATAGCAGAAAAGGATAATTTCACTTTTGAAAGCATGTTCCAGCAAACTGCAATTCAATAAATGCCACCAGTAGGCAGTTTTTACGATGTTAACCATTCATCCATGGTAGAGGAAATAAAATTTGATACAACGCACTTGTCAGAAGAAATCCTGACCAAAAGTGTGCCTAATGAGGATTAATAAAGATCAAGGTCTATCAAAATTCAAAATTTAGTTCATAAAGCCATCTTATAGAGGAATGGAAGTACTGCAGTTTGGTAAGCTTTGTTTTTGTAAAAACGATCAAGATGCTCGAGAATCTGTGCTTAGGGTTTGATATACTTGAGAAAAACGATAAAGGACCACTCGGTGCTGGGGAAGAACTATCAAGATCCATTTTCTACTTGGAAATGTTTTCTTGTCCTTTTATCTTTTCACCTTATAATGCTGTAGCTTCATGTTACTGTCTTTCCAACAATACGTATCAGTCACACACACATTGTAAACGAAGTTCGAATTGTTACACTGTTTAGTAATAAAGCAAAGACCGATATAAAATTTCGATACATTATGCATACAAAGCAGGCCGTAAGAGGATTTTCTCACGGTAAGCTGAGTAGAAACATTCAGGTGTTACTGTTACTGAGATTGCACATAAAGTTATTTCTTAAGAAAATGAAAACGTACTAAATGTCGGAGACTGAAGATGAACATTCCGGTCCTATGCAGATTACGAGTAGAAGGAAAAGAAAATTGTTGGGGCATATTCTTCAAACAGATTACGACCGTTGAGTCACGTTGTAGTTTATAATTGTTAAGTGCTTCCGACTGAGACGTTTTCAAAATATGCCATTTATAGAAACGAATAGATAAGAAACGAATTCAATGAAAAGGCTTCCTACGATACACAAAGCTTTCCTGACTCGACTTATCAGCGTAAATCTTTTGACGTGAAGGAAACCAAAGAAAGTCCAGTTGGAGCTGCATGCCATGATTTCCCCTACCTCTGTAGCTATAAAAGTGATGGGCATTGCATGGGGTCACCAACACACGTATTATTACTCTTAAAAGACAATGGCTACTATGGAGAAGGCACACGAGGAGACCAGAGAAAAACATGTCACTAGACCAAACAATCATAAAGGAGAAAACGTATATAAAGTGCAGCAACATGTACAGTCGCCGAGAAGCCTCAAATCACATGATCATTCAAGACAGCAAATTGTTATGTTTACTAGAAGATCTTAATATTAGAAAGTTATATCTGTTATAAGCTATTCGGAGAAAAATCCTCCATTCCCCTGTGTCATACGAACAATATTTACTAGTTTTCGTGACGAACTGCGACGTAAGTTTTGAGTACGCGAGAGCTACCACGTGTTCAGTCCATGAGAAATTTAAAGCCGACGGTTTTAAACTTGATTCACAGACAAACAAAGAGAAAAATGCGAGGCAGATACAAACTTTGAGTAAGTAGAAACAGCATTTTAACGACTTAAAATGAAGTACAGAAAAGGAAGCAGACAAGTTTTACAAGTTTAAACGTTCAGAACGTTTGAAGTCAAGAACATTTCTGACTAAGAATCCAATGTCTATGGATTACCAGACGAACTTGTGCTACCTGACATTTCAACCAATAATGCGTATTACCGCAGGCAGCTATTATTTTATTCATTCAATATTCATTTACTTTCTTCTGGGAAATCTGATTTTTATACATACAACGAAACTTTTTCCAACAAAGGACGATCAGAACGAGCAGTGCACCCATAAACCATGCAAGCTGTCACTTGTAATCGAACGACTTCCACGACTCGAAACAATCGAAACATATGAAGGTAATGTTTTGGGGCAACTAAGCTGGCGGACGTCGGCTTCAGGTTTTTGACTTCACGACCACTCCCCTTATTTTTATCTCCATCAGTTACATCCACGGATACCAGAGTACATGGCAGGGGTCACGCGTAGGCGGGCGTGAGCTCTGACATCACTAAGAACCCTCTCGCCACGCCAATACTGCACTGACGCTTGTAGGCATACGGTGCACACATGTTTAACTCAAACGAAGATTCTAGTGTATTATTATATTTAGTATTATTATGAAGCCTTGCATTAATTAAGACTGCTTTATTCTACGGTCGGTGAAATGTTATTGTAAAGCGTCTCAAGGACGTCAACCTCTTTCACAATCTCGGAGGCCATTGCTTTTTTCAGGGGGAGAGGCTCATACAGGTTTAGACCACACAGACCTTTAGTACGGAGAACTCTCTTACAATATCGTTTTAATCTCTTTGTCATTGTGAAAAGGTTTTTTTTTCAGTTATGGAAAGCTACGTTAAAATATTTTTATAATTTTTATCAGTTTCTCTCTTGGCTCACTCTCAGCTCGCTTACTAACTTTCCAATGCTTTCATCTTCATAGCTTTCACTCTGATAAAAGTGCATTTCATGAAACGCATTAAAGCCAAGTTCTCCATTCCTGAGTATTTCCATTTACTCCCTTTGTCAGAAAACTTCCAGGGCAAGTTTTTCTTTTGAGTTTGCAATACTAAAGCGGAAACAAGTCGTTTATATGTTACCCGGTATGTGTGCATCTTGGGCATGTTTCTGCACAATCAGTAGGTGGTGGTATGGTTGTGCTTTGCAACATACTGCTTGGGTTCTTGGTGCATTAGTTAAGGTGACAATTTATGCTGATTGTGAGCAAAGAGTGTAGATTAAGTTTTGCCAGACATTCTGTTATTGCCAACCCACATGCGCCATATTCTCCAAATCTCTCGCGTTATGATTTTTTCATGTTTCTGCGAATGAAAAGGCAACTGAGAGAAAGCTTCAACATCCGGCAGGCTGCGACAAATGAGCTTACAATCATCGCAGATGAAAATTTCCCTTCTTGTTTCCAAGACCTCCAGAAACGGTGGCAGCTGTGTACAGACAGACAATGGGACTACTTCGATTGGAGCAAGGACCATTACTTGGCAAGAGCAATTTTCTATTTTTAAAAATTATGTCCTGGAACTTTTCTGACAAAGGGAGTATAATTTCATTTAACCTTATAAAAACTTTTGAGTTACAATCAATGAAAGTGATGTAGAATTGTTGAAATTCTCTTTCCAAGTTCAAAGCGAATTCCATAAAACTTTCAGTTTGATTCAGTAAAGATCTTCTTAAAACTGTTTGAAACCAGCTCTTTCCTGAAACATTTACTTGACCAATTAGTTTACCATACAAATAGTGTAGTGTTTACTCGGAAATAACAGCAGGGAAAGAGGGGAGTTAATTTTTGTGACTGTTTCCACTTCTGAAGGATGCTGCAATTGACGTTGAGCCGTGGCTGGCACATGTTATGCGTTGAATTAAACCTTGGTTGCTGTTCTGTGTTTAGTCTCCCGCAGTTATGGTGATTGTGCTATTATGCTCTCTCTCTCTGTGAGTGGCAGCAGTGGTGTATATCGATATTGGCACCCTGTACTATCTTTGGCCTGGCACTTATAGTTTCCAGCTGGGCTGTGTACGACGAGTTGGTCGATTGGCGTGGAGCAGCGAGGAAATCTCCAGGGCGCGTGGTTTGGCTGGGGCTGCTGGCGGCGTCTACGCGCGGTCGGAGTGTGTGGTGCTGTTCCCATTGCTACGAGGTCCGTGGCTCACCGATCCTGGACACGAAAGTTGAGTTTTGACTTAACCTACCATCAAGTGACGACTGTTCACATTGTGTCGTTTGGATTTAGTTGTCGGCTGTTGGGACATTCCCGCGAGCAACAACATATGTTTTCAAGTTGGCAAATTTTAGCCACCTGCCAGTGGAGTTTAACTTTAATTGGTTATTTGGGATTGAAGCGCACCAGCGGAATCTTCTGCTTTGTGGCCGTTAACGTTCCAGTTATCTGCCCTGGCCATTGACGTAAATTCAGACAGTGTATTTTCCTCACGGCGTTTTTGCTGTCCAGCATGGTGTGTTGTTTGACAGCTCAATGTATATATAATTGGTTGTGGGCGCCAATACTTTCTACGTTGTTCCATTGAACTCCATGTCGTGTGCCGGTCAGATGGAGCGGAAGTTATCTTGTCGGTGGGTCCGTTGACTGTCTGGACTGTCTGTCAGTTGGGTTGTGGTCGGATCGAGAATGGTTGGGCCGACTTCCCGTCTCACCTAAGCGAGTGGTAGTGTTTGAATTCCAGGCTGAACCTCGGAAACTTCTGAGCGCCGTTGGGTGTACTGCATTTTCTTATTTGTTCTTGTTGTTTGTATTGTATGGCCTCTAGCCGATTTTTTAATTAAGGTTGTTTTGCCCTTAAGGCATGAGATTGTATCGCATATTCAGCCAGTTATTAAGTTCCAAAAATTAATGCTGTGGTTTCTTTTTAATTTTCTTGGCTCTCGTAATGTATGATCAAATAAATAAAGTTGTATGTTCGAATGTAACTGACAGCCGCTTATTTTAGCCCCTTTCCACAATTTAAACTACCTGTTCTGTCCTGTGGGTTTAGCAGGACGTCTCAGACGTTTGTTGGGAGGTTCCTTAGGTGTTCGCAATGCATGTTGGATTTTCTTTTGTGAAAGATATATGTACATTTCCAAGATAGAGCAGGCCTGTGGTCAATGTTTATTATTCTTTACCACCAAAATTTCTTGTGCACATCTACAGCTGTCGTTACGTAATAGTCTCCTTTTATCTGCACTACTTTCTCTGTGATATCAAATTTCGTCTCCAGAAATTATAATACCTCCATGTCGTGACGTAAGTTAAAATAAATCTCCACTGATTGATCAAAACCACTATATTTCAACATTTTCTCTAGCTGCCGTAAAAGTGTCTGATTACTGCCGATAACGAAGATAGAAAAATGATTCAGAAAAATGAAAGTCACAGTCTTTAGCTGTTTTCTCAAGGGATAACCTGCTTTACATCCATTTCAAGGTGAACATTCCATGTTATCATTCAGTCACAAAAATTACTCAGGTGAGCAATGGAAACAAAGTATTTCTTGCCAGTTTTTTACAAAGAATCATCACTCATACAGGGTGTTTCAAAAACACCGGTATATTTGAAACGGCAATAAAAACTAAACGAGCAGCGATAGAAATACACCGTTTGTTGCAATATGCTTGGGACAGCAGTACATTTTCAGGCAGACAAACTTTCGAAATTACAGTAGTTACAATTTTCAACAACAGATGGCGCTGCGGTCTGGGAAACTCTATAGTACGATATTTTCCACATATCCACGATGCGTAGCAATAATATGGTGTAGTCTCTGAATGAAATTACCCGAAACCTTTGATAACGTGTCTGGCGGAATGGCTTCACATGCAGATGAGATGTACTGCTTCAGCTGTTCAATTGTTTCTGGATTCTGGCGGTACACCTGGTCTTTCAAGTGTCCCCACAGAAAGAAGTCACAGGGGTTCATGTCTGACGAATAGGGAGGCCAATCCACGCCGCCTCCTGTATGTTTCGGATAGCCCAAAGCAATCACACGATCATCGAAATATTCATTCAGGAAATTAAAGACGTCGGCCATGCGATGTGGCCGGGCACCATCTTGCATAAACCACGAGGTGTTCGCAGTGTCGTCTAAGGCAGTTTGTACCGCCACAAATTCACGAAGAATGTCCAGATAGCGTGATGCAGTAATCGTTTCGGATCTGAAAAATGGGCCAATGATTCCTTTGGAAGAAATGGCGGCCCAGACCAGTACTTTTTGAGGATGAAGGGACGATGGGACTGCAACATGGGGCTTTTCGGTTCCCCATATGCGCCAGTTCTGTTTATTGACGAAGCCGTCCAGGTAAAAATACGCTTCGTCAGTAAACCAAATGCTGCCCACATGCATATCGCCGCCATTAATCCTGTGCACTATATCGTTAGCGAATGTCTCTCGTGCAGCAATGGTAGCGGCGCTGAGGGGTTGCCGCGTTTGAATTTTGTATGGATAGAGATGTAAACTCTGGAGCATGAGACGATACGTGGACGTTGGCGTCATTTGGACCGCAGCTGCAACACGGCGAACGGAAACCCGAGGCCGCTGTTGGATCACCTGCTGCACTAGCTGCGCGTTGCCCTCTGTGGTTGCCGTACGCGGTCGCCCTACCTTTCCAGCACGTTCATCCGTCACGTTCCCAGTCCGTTGAAATTTTTCAAACAGATCCTTTATTGTATCGCTTTTCGGTCCTTTGGTTACATTAAACCTCCGTTGAAAACTTCGTCTTGTTGCAACAACACTGTGTTCTAGGCGGTGGAATTCCAACACCAGAAAACTCCTCTGTTCTAAGGAATAAACCATGTTGTCTACAGCACACTTGCACGTTGTGAACAGCACACGCTTACAGCAGAAAGACGACGTACAAAATGGCGCACCCACAGACTGCGCACAGACTGCGTTGTCTTCTATATCTTTCACATCACTTGCAGCGCCATCTGTTGTTGAAAATTGTAACTACTGTAATTTCGAAAGTTTGTCCGCCTGAAAATGTACTCTTGTCCCAAGCATATTGCAACAAACGGTGTATTTCTATCGCTGCTCGTTTAGTTTTTATTGCCGTTTCAAATATACCGGTCATTTTTGAAACACCCTGTATGATGCACAGCATACACTACAATGTGCTAATTTGGGGTGTTTGCGTTTGACTCTGTAAGCAACATAACCTGTAATCATTCCCAACAGCTCAACATTTTTCTTCAATTCTGGAACATTTTCCCCTTCGTATTCGGAGCAATTCTCAAAAATTTCTCCCACCACTGAAACAATTGCTTCAACTTTCTCGCTATCGCCTTCACTTCCCTGTAGACGATAAATTTCTTACATCTCAGGAGATGATGTTTTTATGGTTATACCTCGAGTTTACCTCAGTTTATTAGCACTTAAAATATCAAACTCTCTTTCTTTCTTCCATGTACTACCTGGTATGATTTCGCTCATTTTACGGCTCAGAATGAAACAGTTGCTTGGGAGACTGTGGTAAGTAAAAGGTGGTTAGGCCTACACGATCTTCCCAGTCCTCTTACTTTGGAAAATTAGGTCTCAATAATGTCTTGAATACATCTTGAAGTCGTGACATACTTGTCTCCTATGGTTAGAATAATTGGCGATCGAGCACACAGCCATTATTTGTCACGTAAAACGTACTCTAAAAATCCCTCTATATACTGATAATTATGACGTAACTATGTAGTCAATCGTCAGTCACTAATAAAAATTCACACTGCCTTGAACAACAATGTTTTCGCTTATAAGTACAATTATAACACAATGCGTTAAGGCAATATCCGTGCCCGAGATTACATCTAAGCCACTGATTTTAAAAAACTCGCTGGCGCTGCTTAGCTTTTCTCACTCCATCATAGATGTCACTCACGTCGACAGCTCATGTCGTTTCTATTGAGTCCTCTCTAAAAGCAATAATTGGCAATATTCTCATCTGTCACGGGTAGTCTCCCATTCTATTCATCATTTCCGACCTAAAAAAATTAGGAAACCCATTTTAACAGTTCAAAGAAAGCCTGAGTGTCATTTCATATAGGTGCCCCACTCTTACAATTATGGTTGGTGGTGGCTTCAATCTACTCTCGAAATGTTGGCGAAAACATATGTTTAAAGTCAGTTGCAGACATAAAACGTCGTCCGATATCGTCCAGAATGCCTTCTCAAAAAATTATTTTGAACTAGTTCAGGAGCCCACTCAAAGTGTAAATGGTTGCGAAAAAATACTTGACTTCTTAGTAACAATTAATCCTGACAAAATAGGGAGCATTATGACAGATACAGGGATTAGTGACCACAAGGTTGTTGCTGATTGACTGTATACCGTAACATATCAACCCACCGAAAATAAAAGCAAAATATGTCGGTTTAAAAATTCGTTTGGCACCTCTCTTAGAGTCAGTCTCCACACCTTTCAATCTGACTATGTCAGCGTAGACCAGATGTGATTGTAATTCGAAGGAGTAGTGTCGAGGACAGTTGAGAGGTATATACCAAATAAATTAATAAGAGGTGGTACTAATCCGCCATGGTGCACAAAACAGGTCAGAACAGTATTGCAGAAGCAAACAAAAAAGTTTGGCAAATTTGAAAAAAACGCAAAATCCCCAAGATTGGCGAAGTTTAACACAAGGTCGAAATTTAGCGCGAAGTTCAATACGAGAAGTTTTTAATAGTTTCCATGGGGAAACTCTCGAAATCTGGCAGGGAATCTAAGTCTGGCAGAAAACACAAAGAGATTCTGGTCGTATGTGAGGTACACCAGTAACAAGACGCAATCAATAACCTGACAGCGGGATAACAATGGTGATGTTATTGATGATAGCGCCACTAAAGCAGAGGTACTAATAACGATTTTCCAGAATTACTTCACAAAAGAGGGCGAAGTAAATATCCCAGAATCCGAATCAAGAACAACTACCAATGTAAGCAGCTTAATATACGGGGTTATTATAATTAAACTTTCAAACCGCTATAGAAATAACACCACTGGTCAGAATAATGGCAAATTGCAACGGAATATTATCGGAGAAGGGGAAAACGTATGGCAGAAGAAAAATAAATAGATACATAATGTAGCAATAGATGACGCTGTAAGCATCATAATTCAGTAGTAGTCGACTACAATGACAAATAAATCATACAACAATGCCTAAGGTGTACGTTAGACGTTAAGGGGAGTACGTATGGCGGAATTGGTCAAAAAGTGACATTTTCGGATTGTTATCTGTTATTAATATTTAATCTCTCCTGAATAATTTGATGCATTATTTGTCGAAAAATTCCAATTGGAAGTGTAGATTTTAACATTTCAAAGTTAATAGCGCGTGTGAAAAATTATCCGGTCGTTCTGCACTGACTTGCCTCAGTATCTCTATCTCTTGAACTATTCAATCTAGAAGGCTGTGGGTTTCAGCTACTTATTCCTTGAAACCATATTAATGTTCGTGTTAAGAGGTTGAATGCACTGTGTAAACAGAAATGGCGGTATGGCACATGCATTGTGTTTATTTACTTTGTGGTTGTCGTGTTTCATAAGTTTTGAACTGAAAACATAGTGGTTTGGTGTGTTATATGCTCTTATACCTCTTTTCAACATGACGAAGAGAGTGGATTGTTTTAAGAAGCGACGTTTCCATGGAAATCAGCATATCACAAAATCTGAATCCAGTGTTGATCCTGAAATAGATTTTTCACAGACCCGTGATAAGGACACGCCTACTAGTGCTTCGAAGAGGAAAGTTGGAGACCGTGAGGATTTATTTATTGGCAAAGATCAAAATAGTTTAGGTTGTGGTCTTTTAGATTTGAGTGTGTTAGGACAAGTTTTGCAAGATGCTGTGGCATGTATGGTTTGTGGTGGGCAAATTAACATCTCTGAGGACTCATCTGGAAGCACTGGACTGGCTAACAAACTTGATATTCAGTGTGAAGTTTGCAGGCTCTCGACATCATTTTGGACTTCTGAAAAATGCAAGAATGACTTTTTGAGAACAATGTTAGATTCCTGTATGGAATGAGGCGCATTGGGAAAGGATTGACTGCAGCTGAAGTATTATGTGCAACGTTGAACTTGCCAAACCCACCAACCAGATCAAGTAAGTACACAGAAGTAATTGGTGAATGTGTCAGATCCGTTGGTGTTGCTTCTATGAAAGCTGCTGCTAAGGAAGCAGTAGAATTAAATAACACAACAGACTTATCTGTGGCAGTTGATGGCACATGGCAGAAGAGAGGTCACACATCAAAAAATGCAGTTGCAACTGTCACTAGTGTTGACACAGGAAAAGTTTTAGACATTGAAGTGCTAAGTAAATACGTCATCAGTGTAAATCAGTTGATGAAACAAGTGAAAGACATAAAACAAATTGTGCTAAGAATTATAAGGGAACTAGTGGTGGTATGGAGGCTACTGCAGTTGTTTCTATGTTCAGACGTTCACAACAGGAGAGAAGTGTGTGTTACACTGAGTACTTGGGGGATGGTGATTCAAAAGCTTACAAATCAGTAGTGGAAAGCCAACCTTATGGTAATGGCTCAAATGGCTCTGAGCACTATGGGACTTAACTCCTGAGGTCATCAGTCCCCTAGAACTTAGAACTACTTAAACCTAACTAACCTAAGGACATCACACACATCCATGCCCGAGGCAGGATTCGAACCTGCGACCGTAGCGGTCGCGCGGTTCCAGACTGTAGCGCCTAGAACCGCACGTCCACCTCGGTCGGCTTATGGTAATAAGCAGATTGTTAACATTGAATGTGTGGGCCACGTTCAAAAACGGATGGGAACACGTCTCCGAAAACTGAAGCAGACAAAAGGAATAGAGAAGTTATCAGATGGAAAGACTCTAAATGGTAAAGGAAGACTTACAGACAAAAACATTGATGAACTCCAGCATTATTATGGAATGGCAATAAGAAACAATACACATGACCTACAAGAGATGAAACGAGCAGTGTGGGCTACGTTCTTCCACAAGTCTTCCACTGGTGATACACCTATACATGGTCTTTGTCCACCTGGTGCTGATTCATGGTGCAAGTACCGCAAAGCTCAGGCAGCGGGTAGCGAGGAGCAATTTAGGCACAAAAATAGCATACCATCTGCACTGATGGAAGCTATTAAACCAATGTATAGAGAATTAGCTCATCCTGACCTTCTTTCCAAATGTCTCCATGGTCGAATACAAAACCCGAATGAGTCTTTCAATAACGTAATTTGGACCCGCATACCAAAAAATGCCTTTGTAGGAAGGAAAACTCTATGCTTGGGTGTTTGTGATGCTATGATAACATTTAATGATGGTATAAAGGGAAGAATTGGGGTACTAGAGGAACTTGGTATCACTCCAGGTGCCAACACACAGCAAGCCTTTCCGCGAATGGATCGACTTAGAATCATGAAAGCCAAGCGTGCAGCAGAGGAAATGACTAAAGAAGCAAGAGGCAGGAAAAGAAGGAAGCTGCTAGGTTTGCAGGATAATCAAGAACAGGATCCAGATAATGTTGATAACAGGCCTGGCTGTTTCTCGCTTCCCACGCCCGGGTTCCCGGGTTCGATTCCCGGCGGGGTCAGGGATTTTCTCTGCCTCGTGATGGCTGGGTGTTGTGTGCTGTTCTTAGGTTAGTTAGGTTTAAGTAGTTCTAAGTTCTAGGGGACTTATGACCACAGCAGTTGAGTCCCATAGTGCTCAGAGCCATTTGAACCATTTGGCTGTTTCTACGAGGGTTGTTTTTTAAGTAAGGGCCGTTCGCGCGTATAGCCAGTAGTTCGCGTGGACGCCGCAACAAGCCACCGCGCCACTTGCCGGCATCCTTCCCGTTCACACTGATGCAAGTTGCAGCTCTGTAGCTGACGTGTACGCATCGCTGTGCTACTTTATAATGTTTACGATTATTGAATCGCCCGCCGCGTGTGAGATACGGTCAGTGATACGTTTTTTGACCGCGAGAAGCCTATCAGCTGCAGAAATTCATCGTCAGTTAACAGAAGTTCATGGCTTCAATGCAATGAGTGAAGGTAAAGTGCGTCAACGGGTTAGAGATTTTAAAAATGGCCGTCAAAACGTCCATGACGAAGAACGCTCAGGCCGGCCCTCTGTGATCACTGATGATTTGGTGGCTGCAGTCGAAACAAAGATTCGTGAGGACAGAAGATTCACAATTTCCACTCTTTCTTTGGAATTTCCACAAGTTTCAAGATCGGTTTTGTACAAAATTGTGTCTGAAAACCTAAACTTTAAGAAACTGTGTTCTCGGTGGGTACCCAGACTCCTCACAGAGGACCACAAAGGGAAGAGATTTGCCACTTCATTGGACTTTTTGATTCGTTACGAGGAAGAAGGGGATGACATGTTGAGCCAAATTGTCACTGGAGATGAAACATGGGTATCCCATATCACTCCCGAAAGAAAGCGACAATCGATGGAATGGCGACACACAACCTCACCCGTCAAGGTCAAAACCAAACAGACGCTGTCAAAGCGCAAGATTATGGCAACTGTGTTCTGGGACCGGCGCAGTGTTTTGCTAGTGGACTTTATGCCACGAGGAACGACAATCAACTCAGATGCCTACTGTGCAACTCTAAAGAAGCTCCGCAGAGCAATTCAAAACAAAAGGCGCGGCATGCTGACAAAACGAGTTTTGCTCCTGCACGATAACGCTAGGCCTCACACCTCTCGAAACACTCAGGATTTGATTGATTCTTTTGGCTGGGAAGTTTTGGACCATCCACCATACAGCCCCGACCTTGCTCCTAGTGATTTTCACCTTTTCCGTTACCTGAAACACCATCTTGGCGGGCAGCGCTTCAATGACGACGATGAAGTGAAAGCGGCCGTGAACTCTTGGCTGTCGGAGCAGGCGGCCGAATTCTTTGAAGAGGGAATTAAAAACTTAGTTTTACGGTATGACAAGTGCTTAAATAAACAAGGCAACTATGTAGAAAAATAAGTTAAAAACGGCCCTTACTTAAAAAACAACCCTCCATGTGTAAGTTAATATCAAATAAAATGTTTGAACTTGATTTGCTGGAAATGACATTTTTAAAATTATTTCACCCATTATCTCAGGAACTATTACAGATACATATTGCCGGCCCTGGTGGCCGAGCGGTTCTAGGCGCTACAGTCTGGAACCGCGCGACCGCTACGGTCGCAGGTTCGAATCCTGCCTCGGGCATGCATGTGTGTGATGTCCTTAGGTTAGTTAGGTTTAAGTAGTTCTAAGTTCTAGGGGACTGATGACCTTAGAAGTTAAGTCCCATAGTGCTCAGAGCCAGATACATATCTGTAATTTAACACTATGTTACCACTTAGTATACTGCACCTACTGACCCTCCCAAAACATCTCTACCTCTAACGGTTTTTTACTTACGGAAGAAAAAGTGGACTTTTAAAAGAAAATGTTGAATAACATTTTTAAAAAATCATAACTAGCTAATTATTTCTCTGTACATTTTGGTTCTGGTTCAGTAATAAGAGTAGGAGTGATACTATACATCCCAAAAATTTCAGATCTCTATCTGTCACAGGCTCTGAGATAATGGGTCATCAATACTGCAAATTTAACACTGCGGGTATAGGACGTACGTACGCCCCTTAAACAAACTGTACCGCTGCATGTGCGTGGGTGTACAGATGTGATACTGTTAGTTACGTAAGCCCGTCCACCAAGGCAAGGTCATATCACATCGGATGGGAAAAATCGGTTTTTAATTGCCCTGAGTCAAAAAACCGCATAAAAGCATCACTCACATAGGCTTTTAATTGTCCTGAGGCCAAAAACCGCATAAAAAGCATCAATAAAAATCAAATCGGATTATTAATTTCCGTGTGACTGGCGCAAAACATGTTCAATACGCTGTCCACCGTTTTCTGCAACAAGTTGAAATCAAGAAACAGCATGATCCACAACTGATCGAAGTTTTTCCGGGGTCACGTTCAGAAGGTGTTGCGCAATGCAGCTAAGTTTGCAATCGGAACACTGAACACAACATCTTCAGATAGAACCACAGCCAGAAGTCACATGGATTAATATCAGGTGATCGAGACGGCCAGGCTGTTGGGGAAATGGCGGCTGATAATTCTAGCATATCCTAAATCGCGCTTCATCAGCTGTTTAACTGGATTTGCAATGTGCAGAGGTGCGCCATCTTGCATAGAAATGTTCCCATCTACACATCCACACTGTTGAAGAACTGGAATGACGCGGTTGCGCAAAAGACACTCATAGCGCCTACCAGTGACGGTACAGGTAACAGGACCGGAAGCTCCTGTCTCTTCGAAAAAATATGGCTCTATGATAAATGATGCCGTTAAGCCCCCTCACCACACAGCGACCTTTTCAGGATGAAGTGGTACTGTTTGATTTGCGTGTGGATTTTCCGTTGCCTATATTCGACAATTCTGTGTATTGACAAATCCTGTCTGATGGAAGTGAGCGTCGTCTGTCCACAAAATCTTCCTCGGCCACTTCCACCCGAGCAAGAAATTCTAAAGCAAAGGTCTCCCTTGCTGGCAGATCAACAGAAAACAACTCCTAGAAATGGGTAATTTTGAATGGATAGCAAAGAAGGATGTTTCGTAGGATTTTACGCTTCGTGTTTCCACTGACGTCGAATCGATTCGTTTCCTCCCTCTACCATGTTGCACACCAAAAGAATCCGCCTTTCGAATTTCCGAATCATTTTCTACAGACCCACGGCAGTCATCGGACCAACGCCATTTTTCAAGCCCTTCAGTGTCCGGAACTTCTGCACAGCGACGTGTGCACAGTCGTGAAAAAAGAAGAAAAAAAAAGGTTCAAATGGCTCTGAGCACTATGCGACTTAGCTTCTGAGGGTCATCAGTCACTTATAACTTAGAACTAAGTAAACCTAACTAGCCTAAGGACATCACACACATCCATGCCCGAGGCAGGATTCGAACCTGCGACCGTAGTGGTCGTTTGGCTCCAGACTGTAAGACTGTAGCGCCTAGAGCCGCACGGCCACTCCGGACGGCTGTGCATAGTCGTCATTCTTATAATACAGCTTTACAAGGAAAGTGCGATCCTGCATTGAGACAGTTATTGCGAACGTCACAGACGCGAATGGAGGAAGAACCGTGTACCCGGCGTGTTTATACCAACTTCAATGGGTCGTGCGCATGGCAGGTGTTTTCATTTACGTATTCTGATACATACAGCAACATCTATTGATAAATTTTCACACTATTTTTTTCTTCTGCCATATGTTATCGCACTTCTTCAGTAATATTCCGTTGCAATTTGACGTCATTCTGACCAGTGATGTTATTTCTACAGCGTTTTGAAAGTGGATCGGTCCAGATGTGTCCTCATGAACCACGGCTGTGAAGGAATCCGAGGTTGTAGCACTGCGTAATAACCGCCTTTTGTCTGTTGAGAAACGTTCCACATTTCCTGCCATTGTTGTCTTGCGTGATCCTTGACTGCACGTAAGTAGTCTGTATAAGGAAGTTGCAGATCCAGGACGGTGCCTGACGTTGCCGCTTGTTTGGCTAATGCATCGACTTCATCATTATAGACGATACCAGAGTGGGAAGGTACCCACAACAAATGGATCGTCCGGCCCGTGCGTGTGCTGCGAATATATTCAGATATCACATCCAAGATATAACTGTTGGTCGTTTTGTTCCATCGACTGTACTGAATGTTTTTAAGAACGCTTTGCGAGTCAGATACTATCAATATCTTGGGGAAGGAAGTGCTAGAGACAAACTTAAGTGCTTCCAAAACTGCCACTGTCTCCGCCGTAAAAATAGAAGTGCTCGTAGGCAGTTCGAAGGTTTTGCGGATCTGGATCTGAGGGCAGATAAAAGCGCATCCTGTACACTCTTCTTGCGGAATTTTGGAGCCATCAGTATATACACAGAGAAAACCCGGCCATTGTGCTTGAACGAGACGATTGAAGCCAACGTTGACATTAGTACTGTCCAGCCAGGTCGTACTTAAATAATGGACTGGGATCTGAGAGCAGAGCGTTTGAAGATCATATTCAAAAACAGGTAGATGCGCTGAACGCCGTACAGAATGTATGACAGATGACCAAGTGTCAAAGCTGGCACAAACGGCTGGTACTTTATTCCTTCTGTGGGATGCAATCCACAGTCGATAAATGCAGTCTCTACTTTGATAGACGGAACTGTCCATAATGGCCATGCCTTGAATGTAGAATTTGTCCGATAACATTTGGCGCCTAATACTCAAGGGCATCTCCCCTGCTTCTATTAAAAGGGCGTTGGTGGGCGTCGATCGCATGGCTCCAAGACAGGTACGAATGGCTCTATATTGAAGAGTATCTAATTTGGAGAGATGAATCTTTGACGCAGTGTGGTAGAATTGACAGCCATAGTCTAATCGAGATCGAATTATCCCTCGGTACATGGTGAGTAAAACACTCTGGTGCGCTCCCCACCAGACACGAGTGAATGATCTGATTACATTTAAACCTTCTTCACACTTGGTAACAGTGGATCGGATGTGGGGCGCCCAGCTTAACCGAGAGTGAAAAATCATCCCCAGAAATCGAACGTGAGATTTTATTTGGAAGGTGTACTTGCCACTGGTAATGTGATCTTCAGTGCGAGCTGTCGTCGACTTGGAGAAGGGAACGACTGCTAATTTCTCAGCCGAGATATCCAGCCCATTGTTAGAGAGCCACTCATCAATGTGTGCGATGATTGTGGTTAATGCCGTTTTGGCCTGAAGATATGAAGCAGCAGTAGAATAAACACATATACACTCCTGGAAATTGAAATAAGAACACCGTGAATTCATTGTCCCAGGAAGGGGAAACTTTACTGACACATCCCTGGGGTCAGATACATCACATGATCACACTGACAGAACCACAGGCACATAGACACAGGCAACAGAGCATGCACAATGTCGGCACTAGTACAGTGTATACCCACATTTCGCAGCAATGAGGGCTGCTATTCTCCCATGGAGACGATCGTAGAGATGCTGGATGTAGTCCTGTGGAACGGCTTGCCATGCCATTTCCACATGGCGCCTCAGCTGGACCAGCGTTCGTGCTGGACGTGCAGACCGCGTGAGACGACGCTTCATCCAGTCCCAAACATGCTCAATGGGGGACAGATCCGGAGATCTTGCTGGCCAGGGTAGTTGACTTACACCTTCTAGAGCACGTTGGGTGGCACGGGATACATGCGGACGTGCATTGTCCTGTTGGAACAGCAAGTTCCCTTGCCGGTCTAGGAATGGTAGAACGATGGGTTCGATGACGGTTTGGATGTACCGTGCACTATTCAGTGTCCCCTCGACGATCACCAGTGGTGTACGGCCAGTGTAGGAGATCGCTCCCCACACCATGATGCCGGGTGTTGGCCCTGTGTGCCTCGGTCGTATGCAGTCCTGATTGTGGCGCTCACCTGCACGGCGCCAAACACGCATACGACCATCATTGGCACCAAGGCAGAAGCGACTCTCATCGCTGAAGACGACACGTCTCCATTCGTCCCTCCATTCACGCCTGTCGCGACACCACTGGAGGTGGGCTGCACGATGTTGGGGCGTGAGCGGAAGACGGCCTAACGGTGTGCGGGACCGTAGCCCAGCTTCATGGAGACGGTTGCGAATGGTCCTCGCTGATACCCCGGGAGCAACAGTGTCCCTAATTTGCTGGGAAGTGGCGGTGCGGTCCCCTACGGCACTGCGTAGGATCCTACGGTCTTGGCGTGCATCCGTGCATCGCTGCGGTCCGGTCCCAGGTCGACGGGCACGTGCACCTTCCGCCGACCACTGGCGACAACATCGATGTACTGTGGAGACCTCTCGCCCCACGTGTTGAGCAATTCGGCGGTACGTCCACCCGGCCTCCCGCATGCCCACTATACGCCCTCGCTCGAAGTCCGTCAACTGCACATACGGTTCACGTCCACGCTGTCGCGGCATGCTACCAGTGTTAGAGACTGCGATGGAGCTCCGTATGCCACGGCAAACTGGCTGACACTGACGGCGGCGGTGCACAAATGCTGCGCAGCTAGCGCCATTCGACGGCCAACACCGCGGTTCCTGGTGTGTCCGCTGTGCCGTGCGTGTGATCATTGCTTGTACAGCCCTCTCGCAGTGTCCGGAGCAAGTATGGTGGGTCTGACACACCGGTGTCAATGTGTTCTTTTTTCCATTTCCAGGAGTGTATCATCAGCATACTGTAGGATTTTTGTGGGGGGAGTAAGTATGCGTTCTAGGTCGTGCGTATATAGAGTATACAGGAGAGGACTTAAAACTGCACCTTGCGGCAAGCCCTGGGAGACATAAAAAGGTCCGATCATGGTGCCTTTGAAACGGACGTAGATCGTTCTTTGAGTAATCAGGGTACTGATACCGTAGATCATCCGTGAAGGAATTCCGAATCCTGCCAGCTTGTCCAAGAGTATCGGTATTTGTATGTGATCATATGCACCCTTAACGTCAAGAAAAGCTGCCACTACTGTCTCTTTCGTTTGAAAGGCTGACGAGGTCAACAAATTACTTTTTTCAAGCCACCATTCTAGTCTCCTTTTTACCATTCGTTCCAGTGTTTTTGCAACGCACGACGACAAGGCAATAGGTCTATAATTAGTACCGACATTTGGATCTTTACCACGTTTGAGAGTTGGAATTATTACTTGCGTCGTCCATGTTGATATGAGGTCTTTCTTCAACCAGTACTGATTAAAAATGTTCAAGAGAAAGTCTTTCGCTTCTATAGGCAGGTGTGCAAGCATAGAGTAATGTATGTGATCAGTGCCAGGGCAACTGTCGCACGATACTTTAATAGCTTCGTTGAGTTCTTCTATAGAGAAAGGACGAAGGAGAACATGGCAGCGGTCTTCTTCAGCAGGGAACCGATGGTTTAAAAATGGCACCGTGGGAGGAGCGATTGTATCTATGAATTCCTCAAACCAGGCCGTGGTAGCAGGAGGGGAGGTAGACAGTCTTCTTGTTCTAAAAGCTTTTATTTTATGCCAGATGCTTGCCATACTGGTTTCATTATTTAGGGACAGGCAAAATTGTTTCCAACTGTCCTTCTTGGTTTTCTTCAGGAATTTGGTAACTCGCGCATTCACTTTTTGTACAGCCAAGAAGTTGTCCAATGAAGGATTCTGACGATAGGTTTTCAAGGCGAGTCGTCGCTTCGCAACTTCCCGAGAGCATTCCGAATTCCACCAAGGAGGAGAACGGTGCTTCATTACTGTAAATTATTTTTTCTTAGGGATGCTGATGCCAGCTGCGACGTTCATAGCATTGAGTAAAACTGGGTATGCATCGTCGTCCCGTAAGTCACGTCTCGTATTTGCGAGTGCCCGGCGAACCGTTTCCTTATAAGAGGCCCAATTGGCTTCCTTGATTTTCCACGTACTATTAGAGTAACAGATGTGCGTAGTATCGACGTTGATGTTAATGTGAAACTCTATTGGGAGATGATCGGATCCCATTGAATCCTTTTTATCGCACCAATTAGATATTTCAGTAAAGCAGGGGGTGCAAAGAGTTACATCAACTGCAGAGGGTCTACGGAGAGGTGAAGTTATCATAGTAGGAGAGCCATCGTTAAGTATCACTAGGTTATTATCTTCGATAACGCTTATCAAGGTCCTGCCGTTCCTGTCTGTCACGTCTCCTCCCCACGCTACATGGTGGGCATTCACGTCTCCAGCTACGATAAAGGGAGGACGAAGCTGACTTATTAATTGTCTCCAGTCATCTTCCACGATACTGTGGTGGGGAGCGTTATACAACGAGACAACTGTAAAGGTTTTGTGGGCAGTTCGTATCTCCACAGCAACTAGTTCAAGGTTGGTGACAGGTACGTGTAACGGGTGTGGTCGATGCGGCAGCGAAGTTTTTACCAGTATAGCTACGCCACCCCACCCATCGAGACGGTCTTCCCTTACTATAGAATAATTTTGAAAGCGAACAGTTCGTTCGAATTTGAACCAAGTTTCACATAACAGAACGATATCAGGCTGACTTACGAACAGTTCTCGTTGCAAGCTTTCTCTATTAGAATTAGCCGATCTCGCATTCCACTGCAATACTTTTAAAGCCGCCATAATTTACGGAGAGAGAGATTGAAATATGCCAGTAACGAGGTGCCGGGTATCCGGAATTGTTCATAGCACTATTTTGTCTCATGTTTTGCATGACAATATCAATCATATTTATTATCTTATCTATACTCCTGGAAATTGAAATAAGAACACCGTGAATTCATTGTCCCAGGAAGGGGAAACTTTATTGACACATTCCTGGGGTCAGATACATCACACGATCACACTGACAGAACCACAGGCACATAGACACAGGCAACAGAGCATGCACAATGTCGGCACTAGTACAGTGTATATCCACCTTTCGCAGCAATGCAGGCTGCTATTCTCCCATGGAGACGATCGTAGAGATGCTGGATGTAGTCCTGTGGAACGGCTTGCCATGCCATTTCCATCTGGCGCCTCAGTTGGACCAGCGTTCGTGCTGGACGTGCAGACCGCGTGAGACGACGCTTCATCCAGTCCCAAACATGCTCAATGGGGGACAGATCCGGAGATCTTGCTGGCCAGGTTAGTTGACTTACACCTTCTAGAGCACGTTGGGTGGCACTGGATACATGCGGACGTGCATTGTCCTGTTGGAACAGCAAGTTCCCTTGCCGGTCTAGGAATGGTAGAACGATGGGTTCGATGACGGTTTGGATGTACCGTGCACTATTCAGTGTCCCCTCGACGATCACCAGTGGTGTACGGCCAGTGTAGGAGATCGCTCCCCACACCATGATGCCGGGTGTGGGCCCTGTGTGCCTCGGTCATATGCAGTCCTGATTGTGGCGCTCACCTGCACGGCGCCAAACACGCATACGACCATCATTGGCACCAAGGCAGAAGCGACTCTCATCGCTGAAGACGACACGTCTCCATTCGTCCCTCCATTCACGCCTGTCGCGACACCACTGGAGGCAGGCTGCACGATGTTGGGGCGTGAGCGGAAGATGGCCTAACGGTGTGCGGGACCGTAGCCCAGCTTCATGGAGACGGTTGCGAATGGTCCTCGCCGATACCCCAGGAGCAACAGTGTCCCTAATTTGCTGGGAAGTGGCGGTGCGGTCCCCTACGGCACTTCGTAGGATCCTACGGTCTTGGCGTGCATCCGTGCGTCGCTGCGGTCCGGTCCCTGGTCGACGGGCACGTGCACCTTCCGCCGACCACTGGCGACAACATCGATGTACTGTGGAGACCTCACGCCCCACGTGTTGAGCAATTCGGCGGTACGTCCACCCGGCCTCCCGCATGCCCACTATACGCCCTCGCTCAAAGTCCGTCAACTGCACATACGGTTCACGTCCACGCTGTCGCGGCATGCTACCAGTGTTAAAGACTGCGATGGAGCTCCGTATGCCACGGCAAACTGGCTGACACTGACGGCGGCGGTGCACAAATGCTGCGCAGCTAGCGCCATTCGACGGCCAACACCGCGGTTCCTGGTGTGTCCGCTGTGCCGTGCGTGTGATCATTGCTTGTACAGCCCTCTCGCAGTGTCCGGAGCAAGTATGGTGGGTCTGACACACCGGTGTCAATGTGTTCTTTTTTTCCATTTCCAGGAGTGTATAAGTTCAGCATGACCTTGAGGCTGTCGTTGATTCGGCGCTTGTGGGGCTGCTAATCTGTGAGCAGCAGGCTGGTATGGATTTTGGCTGATAGGAGTGAATGAATGTTGCATGGGATATAACAGGCTGCGGTACTGAGACCACTCACGAACGTTACTTGGGTTGTTTACTTGCGCCTGCCGCCGGGGAGGCCGGTAAGCGACGTGTGTCTGATGGGGCACAGTTGCACACTGAGTTGCGTCCCCACTTCCGCGTTGTTGACTCTGCATGCTTGAGGCGGGCAGCGGCGGGAAGAGTTGTGGGTTTTGAAAGTCCGGGGAGCTCAAATTTGTTGGAGCAGGAATGATCGGAGCCGGCAAGTGATGTTGTTGAACCCCGGTGACGGATGCATACGTTGGCATACGAGCAATAGACAGCGCATCCCTGAAGTCAATGTTATTGAACGTAGCTAATTCTTGAGCTCGTCGCCGTATATGGTATTCCGGGCAGGAATGGTCCGTGGATGCGTGTTGTCCCCCGCAATTAGCGCAAATAGTGATAGGTGAGACACAGGATTCAACATTATGTGGACCACTACATTTAATGCATCTCATCTGAGATCGACATTGTTTGCTGATGTGCCCGTAACGACGACAATTAAAGCACTGCCTGACAGTTGGTACATAAAGGTCTACGGGACATCTTGTTCCGTGAATAGACACGGCTTCCGGTAAGGTTTGAGAGTCGAAGGTTAACAAACAGGTCTGCAATTTAACGATTTGGTCTTTACCATATCTCTTCGTAAACCTCCGAACGCCTACAACAGGGAAGGGAGATTGTACGACTTCCAAAATCTCCGCTTCTTCAAGGTTGGTGTCTACTTTCCTGATTACTCCCAGTTTATGGACAACAAAGGAAGGAATGTAAACTTCTATATTTTTTGACTTTAATACCTCACTGGTAACTAGGAAATTAGCCTTGTCTGGGGTTTTCAGTTCCACCTTAAATTTTGTTTTTCCTGCTGAAGAGATGTTAAGGATAGAATTCTTCACTTCTGGCAAGGAAATATGCAATAATTTCCCTAGTGCCATAGGGTGTAAGCGGCCTAAGTTTTTGTCCAAACATTCCATATAAACTACGAATGGTCCCCTATCTGTACGTTTGTAAAAGTTGAGAGACCTCGGAGTAGGTGCAGGTCCCACAGGAGGGGTGTTAGTTGCAGCATGTTGGTTAGGAGTGAGCCCAGAAGCAGTTGCTACAGGGGGGTCAGCTACATTTGAAACGTCAGTTACAGGTAAGAGCTGATTAGCGTCTGCTATGAAGGTTTTGGAATTTCTTAAATCCAGACTGACCTCACTTTGTCGCTTGTTTCTCGTAGCGGAGAAGCTGGAGGAATCCTGTTCCGATAAATCCATATGCTCTTCTGCCGGCTGTATTCCAGATTCTCCCCGAACAACTGCTAACAAGTGGCTGATCACAGCCGTCGTGTTGTCCAATGTAGTTCCTGGAGGAGCTGGTAAGGGTGCTGCATCTGGATGTAGCCGCTGGGCAGGTGGTTGTTGTTGATGTCCCATAGGGGCGTCGAAGTCACCACCCCCTTCTCCATACACCCCACCATACATGGCGGGGCTTGCCGTCACCGATAGTAATGTCAGGTGTTAATGTGCCTAACAGAAAACCGTACCAAACGAAAGCTGTTACGCGCGTGCACTAGTAGGTAAACACAAGCGTCACACGGAAGAGCGACCGCGTAGCACGTCGTAACACTTCCGCTTCTGCAAGCGAACTGCAACCTGTACTTAAGAATTGCCTCCGGTCCAGATTGTATACTAGCCAGATTTCTTTCAGAGTATGCTAATACAATAGCTTCCTGTCAGAATGTTACAGTTCGTAATAACTGACGGAAAGTCTTCAACTAAACAGAAGTAATATCTGGCGCTCCCAAGGTGGTATTATAAGCCCTATGTTGTTACTGATCTATATAAAAGACTTAGGAGACTATCTGATCAGTCCTCTGAGGCTCTTTGCAGACGATGCTGTCATTTAACGACATGTAAAGTCATCTGATGTTCTAAATGAATCTGCATGGTGCAAAAAGGACAATTGACTCTAAATCATGAGAAATGTGAAGTCATGCGCATGAGTACTAAAAGAAAAAAAAAAGAAAAAAACTCCACTAAACTTCGGTTACACGATAAGATAAATCACACAAATTTAAAGGCTTTGAACTCAACTAAATACTTAGCGATTACAACTACGATTAACTTAAATTGGAGCGATCACGTAGGCAATGCTGTGTGGAAAGCAAACCAAAGACTGCGATTTATTGGTTAGAACGTCTATGAAATGTAACAGGTCCACTAAAAAGATTGCTTACACTAGGCTTTTCTGCCCTCTTCTAGAGTATTCCTGTGTCGTGGGGGATCCGCACCAGATAGGGTTGACAGAGGACGTCGAAAAAGTTGAAAGAAGGGCAGCTCGTTTGGTATTAAGGCGAAATAGGGGAGAGAGTGCCACAGATACGATGCACGAATTGGGGTGGCAAACATTAAAACAAAGACGTTCTTCGCTACAGCATGACCTTGTCATGAAATTTCAGTCAGCAACTTTCTCTTCAAAGCGTGAAAAGTTTTGTTGGAATCCACCTACATAGGAGAAATGATCATCATAATAAAATAAGAGAAATCAGAGCTCGCATGGAAAGGTTTAAGCGTTCGTTTGCCCCACGCGCTTTACGAGTGTGGAACGTAGAGAAGTAGCTAAAAGGTGATTCGACCAACCCCCTGTCAGGCACTTAATTGTAAACTGCAGAGTAATCATGTAGATGTAGATGTTAAGTACTACTTCCTCTTAACATACATAATTTAGAAAATCTTACTTATATTATACTCTATTTACGTGCTATGAGAAATTATCAGTATTTCATGGGTTACAACAAACACACTTCTTGTGTAAGAAATTCACTTGAAAGTATATACACGAAAAAGTGTTACCTTACAACCTTAATTAAAGAGAGAACGGTCTATAGTCTTAAACACTGCATCACGTCCTGTTGCTAGAGAAAGTTTGTGTCTGTTATTAAGGTACACTTATGTGTCGCGGTCGGTCTTGTTAATAAACATCATCCAGTGACACTGCCAACAGTCGTAACAAATTCTCACAGAATTGTGCCAGTGTCATGAGTCTTGATATCGGCACATTTCTATGAGAATTTGTTACGAACATTGTTGGTAGTAATCATCTGACAATGCTCGTTCAACGAAAGCGATCTTGACGTAGTAAATGTATCTTAATGCATCTGTGTTGGTTATTGAAATTAACGTCAATCAGCTGTGGAACACGACATGGTCAGCATTAATGTACAGGGTGTCACATTCAAAACTCTCTGATTTCAAGGACCAAGGAGAGAAAAACCACAGTAAATACGACAATGAAAAATGCACTACATTGTAGAGCATCTCAAAGAATTTATATTCTCGCGTCAGAAGTGCCAAACATCGTCGCCTGAGTCCAGCATGGCAGCATGAGGTGAAAATGGCAACTCCACAGCAGCGCACACAAGCAGTAGTGTGGTTTGCAGAAACAAAATCGCCGATTACTGTGCAAAGAAATAATCGTCGTGTGTATGAATGTGATCCACCTGGTGTGAAAACAGTTAAGGAATGGTATAGGAAGTTTCTGGCAACAGTAAGCGTTCTGAAACATTCTAACGGTGCACGATACTGAGTTTCAGAAGAGACGGTAGAGGACATCAGACAAACGTTTTTCAGAAGCCCACGTTAGTCAATTCATAAAGCAGCTAGGCAACTTGATGTACATCGATCAACATTGCATCGTGTAGTTCACCAGCGTCTTCGTATGTGTGCAAATTCTGCAACATCTGACGCCGAACGACAAACCACGCCGACAACAATTTTCTGTGGATATACTGCAGAGCTTCCTGGAAAGATGTTTATTCTCAGATGGGGCAACCTTTCATCTATCAGGAAGCGTTAATAGGCATAACGTTCGCAAAATCCGCACGTTGTCATTGAACCTATATATGATAGCCCTAAACTGAAGTCTGGTGCTGGCTAAGGCACGACAGGATTGTTGGACTGTTGTTCTTTGCAGAACAAACCGTGAATGGGTCAGTGTATCTGGATATGTT
This sequence comes from Schistocerca nitens, assembly GCF_023898315.1. Classification (NCBI taxonomy): domain Eukaryota; kingdom Metazoa; phylum Arthropoda; class Insecta; order Orthoptera; family Acrididae; genus Schistocerca; species Schistocerca nitens. The sequence goes on along the minus strand of NC_064617.1, from coordinate 801,822,799 downwards.
GGAGCAGTTTGTGTACCCTTAGATACGAGACTTGCAATCCAATATCATTTTTCAACAAGATGGAGCTCTGCTGCATTGGTCAACGGCTGTTTGTAAGTTCCTGGTATAGGAAATTTCCCAGTCGTTGGGTCGGATGCGGAGGACCCACTGCCTGGCCACCACGTTCACCTGGCATTACACCGCTTGATTTCTTCATCTGGGGATCCGTGAAGGACCATGACTATGCGACCAAAGTGTACGGTATTCCTGTGTTGCGACATCGTATCACTAATGCGATTGCAACAATAACATAGGAAATGTTACAAAGAACTTGGCAAGAAATTGAATATAAAATGGTTCAAATGGCTCTGAGCACTATGGGACTTAACATCTATGGTCATCAGTCCCCTAGAACTTAGAACTACTTAAACCTAACTAACCTAAGGACATCACGCAACACCCAGTCATCATGAGGCAATTGAATATGGACTCGATATTCTTTGACTACAAATGGTTCACATGTGGAGGTGTATTGATGATAAATAAATAAATCCTTTGTGATGTTCTACAATGTGGTGCATTTTTCATTGTCGTTTCTACTGTGGGTTTTTTTTGGGTCTTTGAAATCAGGGAGGTTTCAGTGAGACACCCTGTATGTTCCAGTGTTAAGCCGTTCTGGTAGGTGACGATTTAAATGTCTGAGAGCTAAAGATTTATCCGGAAAATCCAAGACTGAAGCAATACTATGCTTATCAAATGATGGCAGAGATTAGATTAATTGTCAAGTAGCAGATTGCTCACTGGATCTACCTGCTACTCACTATCTCTCACATGTCGCCATCAAAACCCACGTGCTGGGACGTGCTGCCACTCTCACTCCAGCTCGTGTGAAGAACCGCCACTGATAACAGACGTTTCATCTTATAACAAGGGCCACGGAGGCATTACACGAGAATCCTTACACCTGAATTTCGTTGCAAAAGATAGATGACGAGCCATTATTCGTGCCATCATTTTTTGTACTAAAGGAGACACAAAGGTCAAAGCAAAACGTCCATGAAAATCACATCCAAATTGCTAAATCGCATTCCTATTTGATCAGACACGCGCTGAAATTTCACAAGCGCTTTTACGTCATGTTTTACAGCAGGTTCCATATTGAGATTTCACGAGTACCTGTTTGTTACGTTACTGTGCTGTAATGTATATGAAATCTAGAATACCGTGAAATTTTGTGAAATGGGTACAAATTGCAAGGAACGATTATTGAGAGGAAAAAGAACAAAAGCAGGTCACATATACATGTGGCCGGAAATGCTTTGCAAGGAACACCCACTTGAAGGTGAAGACAAACGATCCAGAGCGGAGTAGGTTTCAATGAATGAAAGCACATATAAGACCACACCAGGCAAGTGGGAATGTTCTGTCTGTGCAAGTGTTTTAGCTCCACATTCAAGAGGGCAGTGAGTTGGTGACTCACCATGGAGTAGCCATATTACTCTTCGCACCACGAAAGGCACGTTTCCAGCAGGGGAGACAGAGTCAGCTTCAGGAAGTGCAGATACACTATGTGATCAAAGGTATCCAGACACCCACAAAAACATACATTTTACATATTAGGTGCATTGTGCTACCACCTACTGCCAGGTACTCCATATCAGCGACTTCAGTAATCATTAAAGATTACGAGAGAGCAGAATGGGGCGCCCCGCGGAACTCAGGGACTTTGAACATGGTCGAGTGATTGGGTGTCACTTGAGTCATACGTCTGCACGCGATATTTCCACACTCCTAAACACATCCCTAGGTCCACTGTTTCCTATGTGATAGTGAAGTGGAAACGTGAAGGGACACGTACAGCGCAAAAGCATACAAGCCGTTGACTGACAGAGACTGCCGACAGTTGAAGAGGTAGTAATGTATAATAGGCAAACATCTATCCAGACCATCACACAGGAATTCCAAACTGCATCAGGATCCACTGCAAGTAGTATGACAGTTAAGCGAGAGGGTAGAGATCTTGGATTTCGTGATCGAGTGGCTCCTCATACTCCACAAATCACGTTGGTAAATGCCAAACGACGCCTCGCTTGGTGTAAGGAACTTAATCATCGGACAATTCAACAGTGGAAAAACGTTGTAGGGGGTAAGGAATCACGGTACACAATGTGGCGATCCGATGGCAAGGTGTGGGTATGGCGAATGCCTGTTGAATGTCATCTGCCAGCGTGTGTAGTACCAACAGTAAAATTCTGAAGCGGTGGTGTTATGGTGTGGTCGTGTTTTTCATGGAGGGGGCTTGCACTTCTTCTTGTTTTGCGTGGCACTATCGCAGCATAGGTCTACATTGATGTTTTAAGCACCTTCTTGCTTCCGACTGTTAAAGAGCAATTTGGGGATGGCGATTACATCTTTCAACACGATCGAGTACCTGTTCATAATCCACGGCCTGTGACGAAGTAGTTACACGACAATAAGATCCCTTTAATGAACTGGCCTGCACAGAGTCCTGACCTGAATCCTATAGAACACATTTGGGATGTTTTGGAACGCCGTCTTCGTGGCAGGCCTCACCGACCGACATCGATACCTTTCCTCAGTGCAACCCAGCGTGAAGAATGGTCTGCCATTCCCCATGAATCCTTCCAGCACCTGATTGAACGTATGCCTGCGGGAGTGGAAGCTATCATCAAGGCTAAGAGTGGGCCGACACCATATAGAATTCCAGCGTTACCAACTGAGGGCGTCGCGAACTCGTAATTCATTTTCAGTCAAGTGTCCGGATGCTTTTGATCACATAGTGTATGCACGGCGTCTGAGGTATCATCGATGGACGACTGGTCCCACGAGGCGGTCGCCAAAATATGCGTCCATACACTGAGGCCGAACCGGTTCTCATGGTTCCCTGCCACCATACCATGGGGACACTGTAGCTCACAGACTGGTATTGTACGTGGCTGTAGCACCCCTCTTAAAGGTAACCTCATCTGTGAATGGAATGGTTGAGAAAATACCGTGCTGACATGAGCGACAAGCCAGCGACAAACCCGTCGCGGAGGAGGCCAGTCCTTAGGTAAGAAGTCTGTACGCGCTGTAAGTGATAAGTTTAGTGGCATTTCTCGTGGAGAATGGAATGTTCCATACGATCTCTGGCTTATCTCACGCTGTCAGGGCACTTGCCTCTTACTGATACCGGGGTCACTGTCAATGATCTTTAGCTCCGTGTTCAAGATGATCGAGTTTCTGAGCGTATAACCCTTTTTATTTCTTATTCTCTAAAGGTCCGTTTCTGTCAGTCTCTCCCCATTTTGCAAAATCATCGTGTGCATTAAAATGAATTTATATACAACGTATACAGGGTGATTCCGTGATGATACTACAAACGTCAGGGATGACGGAAAGGGCAAAGGTATCAATTTGAAGTATAGGACCCTGATCCGGAAACGACTGGGGCGAAATTTATAAGCGAAACTCGGTCTCATAACTCTGATAGTGTAATACATGTACCGGTACTGTTACTGCTAAGACTGTAGAGTAGGCAGCTATCAGATGTGGTAGTATGGACCAAAACAACAAAAAAAATGTCCAGTAAACATGGTCTCCAAAATGCGTACCTTAAGATGTGTTTCTGCTTGCTGTTTGCTGTTGTGCTTTTGAGAAATCTGCGGCAATTTTGCCAAGACACAAGGTGAGTGGATATTTTGATCAGGGTCAGACAATTATTTTACTTGAGCTATGCATTTAATACAAAGACATGTTGTATTCAGATCAGTTACAGTTCAATTCAAATTAGGCTCTATTTACTCAAAAGTTAGCATACGAGTTTAAGTTGAATAATAGTTTGTGGGTGCATAGTTTTGGTAATACGTAGATTTTTTTATAGAGTGGGAGGTAAGTCTGAGCTAAATTTCATAGATAAACACATTTAGTGGGAAGGTTACAACGTTTCATGCTTCTCTTCCGTTACGCATATTAATAGAAACCTGCCATAATCGGAATGATAGTTACTGCAATGATCGAGCCGCTAATGCCCACCTTATTTTTCCAACTATTTAGTTGCGTGTTCTTGATTTAATGAGTTGCACCTCTCTGTAGAGGAATTGGATGGGAGGCCATTTGCGGGTACCGAACTAAAGGCAAACAGCCTAGGCAGAGGACAGCGCCGTGAGCTCTTATCGGCAGGTAGGTTTTCTGTCCCTACTTGCCTTGTGCACTCCGACGCCGGCCTGCCGCGTGCGAATCCAAGTCTTTCAAATTGCGATCTTCGTCCTGCGCGGTAGAGGTCCCTTTGTAAAAGAACCAACTCTGGGAATAACGTAGCGCGCCTGGCCAACACAAAATAAATTATTTTGCAATACACTGTCTCTGTGAAAATAATATTTCGGTGGTTCGGGCCGGCCCATGTGGCCGAGCGGTTCTAGGCGCTACAGTCTGGAACCGCGCGACAGCTACAGTCGCAGGTTCGAATCCTGCCTCGGGCATGGATGTGTGTGATGTCCTTAGGTTAGTTAGGTTTAAGTAGTTCTGAGTTCTAGGGGACTGATGACCTCAGAAGTTAAGTCCTATAGGGCTCAGAGCCATTTGAACCGTTTTTTCGGTGGTTCGCTTTCCGCCTAAAAGCCTTCCGAGAAACCTGAAGGGAGGAGCGCTGGGCAAAAGACAGCACACAGTTTTCACGAGGGAAAGCTGTGTGGCAGTTACGGTCAAAATATTTCTCCTCGTGGGATGGAATACCATGCCAACAACAAACTTTTACTTTTCCTATCTCCCGATGCAGGAAAGCTCTTCGCTGAGCGTCTTAAAAACATATACTATGTGGACGTTGGCACACTCTTTCTTCAAATTTCATTATGTAATCATTGACCGAGGATTGATGGAGGAAGGCTTGCTCGGACCTTTTCTGGAAAATTCTGGAGCACAGGTGCAGTTGGACTTGGTCGGCAGCTGCGGATGGAGATACGTGCATAAGAGGCGTGGACATGCATTTCAGAGTCAGCTCGTCTCTACGTGGCTGGTGAGCAGTTACTGCCAGTAGGCCGCAGCCGAGGACACAGATAACTCTTGCTGTTCTGAGTCATCGTTCCGACGAGAACAGCCTGCAGCGAGAGCGATCACGAGGGGAGGCGTTTTCGTTTCATTTCTTTTAAACTGCATCAGATAGCAGGACTTGATATTAACGTGTTGTAGTAGAGGACTCATCCATGCCTGAGTAGGTTTAGATATTTGCATGTGAAATCAGTAACCAGCGATTATGCATTTGAGGGGAGGAGCTGTTGAGATAATCGTCACTCTTACCTTATACATTCCATGTAAGCCTGCTGAACAGGTTCAAGGTGACTTAGATTATTCCGATGTTCACTGCTTGTACTTACGTTTCTTCTTTTTGTATTTGTAAATCACTTTCATGTTTGCTTCGTCTTAGTGTGTGTGCACACAAAGGGCCACCAATATTATCAATTAATAATGATGGGTCTGCCTTGATGTGAATACGCATATTATTGTTTGGAAGTAAACACAGCAGAAGATTATTTCACATTTAAAGATGAATTCTACATCAAACAGAAAGAACTCCTCCCCATGGCATCACCCATAAGTGGCATCCTGGGCAACATCTTCCATACTCACCTTGTCAACAAAATCTTTGAGGAAACAATAAAACCAAAACAGTAAAAAAGAAATGGTTCAAATGGCTCTGTGCACTATGGGACTTAACAGCTGAGGTCATCAGTCCCCTAGAACTTAGAACTACTTAAACCTAACTAACCTAAGGACGTCACGCACATCCATGCCTGAGGCAGGATTCGAATCTGCGACCGTAGTGGTCGCGCGGTTCCAGACTGAAGCGCCTAGAACCGCTCGGTCACTCCGGCCGGCTCAAAACAGTACAAAGTAATATATTGGTACCGCTATGTTGATGATATACCAGTAATTTTCTTGATAGATGAAACACATGGCTAGATACTACAGTTACACAGAGAAATCAATATTGTTCTTCCAAAATTACACTTCACCCTTCAAACTGAAGCACACAAAATACAAATTTTGTAGACTTCACAATAGAAAACAAAAACCACAAAACACCGGTTCACAATACACAGAAAACATACATCAACCAGCGCAGTTATTCATAGCAGGGAAAATCACCCAACATCACACAAATACGTAGACTAGCCTCATATACCTCCTACACGGATTGTACAGAATTCCAACGAACAAAGATAGCTGGACACGAATAAACATAACCAGACAGATTCCCACAAAAAATGGTTACGAAATAAATACTATTAACAAACTACATCATAAAATAATACGGAACTGACACGGAACACTCAGAGCAGTGTCACAACACAACACACCAGTAACGAACAGATAGTAGGAAGCACACAAGGTACACAAGATGAAGAAAACATAAACAAGGAAACATGGCACACCCTGACATTCAACAACAAAATAACGCGGAGAATAGGAAACATTATAAGGAAACAACGTATCCATGTGGCGTATAAAACAAACAACACACTACAAAAACTGTTAAACATACCCAACACCAATACCGATAAATTCGAGAAAGCAGATATAAAAGCTAACCCGCAAATACTGTGATTCATTATAATTCGGAGACACATGTAGAAATTTCAGGATAAGATTCTCAGAACATGTAAGAGCACTGAAAAGTGACAGTACATAGTCTATTCCACATTTGTAGACGCCATTAAAAACAATCAGCACCGTAGTGGCATAGAAACAGACCTCAAAATCCTAAAACACTATAATCATCTGTACCATTTTTAACAATAGAAGAAAATTACCACATCCTAAAAGCTATCACATGGGGCAAAATGTCATCAATGACCAAACTGTATTCTGCAACAAAATGCTAGGAAACACTAAACGAACTATCGGACACCACAAAACAAAACACAAACGACAGTTGGAACACATCAGAAACGTAGATTTGAGCAGTGAAATGTGTATCCAAGCCACAGCAACATTGAAAGGCATAGTACTCACAAATGAGCACGAGAAAACGTGAGTAAACACTATCAAAATACGAAACATAATCCATGAACATAAAGCTACGCCACATAGTTTTCCATAACTATGCTTCACAAGAAATTATTAACTGATGTTCCCAGGTCAGTCCAACAACACTAAAACAACAAAAACAAATTTGGCACACAGCAGGGCTGCGACACTGTTTGAACTTAGCAAATGATGTCAAACATCACATAAAATAGTGAATTAACAGAAGAAAATGATGCTCATATGGACTCTGTACGCCTGTTAGATAAAAGTGTGTAAACGAAGTGACTAGTGCAAGTTCTGTTGCAGATTACAGCTATTCAAGTAGAAGTTCGCTGAGGGATAAATGCGATATAATCGTGGAAAGAAGGTTGATAAAATTATGCCATATAAAAATGAAGACTGGAAAATGAACACAGATTATGTGCCAGAAAACGTTAAACATTAACCGAAAGTGAAAAACTTAGCGAATGAAAATTAATCTCAGTATCTGATATTTCGTGAGTTTCATGCAACTATCTTGAACAGATGATCTGACACATTTCCGCTCCTACGAGTTAGAAACGGATCTGATGTTCTTGAATAGATATTTATTACTTCCCGTCTTTCGATGGATACCTAGTACAGAAAACTAGGAAGCTACATTCGTTTAAGATAGACTTGATTACTCAGCAGGAATCTGGAATTAAACATCATTTTACTTTGTTCTTGGGCTTCCTTTCATTGGCTCTCATACCCTTTACATCATATGCTTGTATTCATATTCGTCCCGCCAAATGGCGGCCATCAGTTCGGGAACAGTTGCCTCATTTCTCCCTACGGCAGGATAGAAGCTTGGCATAAAGTACTAGCGATTTAATCGATTCACCCCATTTAATAATTACTTCTCAGTCTTTTCCTTCTTCTTTTTTCCGTTAGCGTTTGCCGCGTCTTTAGTTACGGACTGCCGGCCGAAGTGGCCGTGCGGTTAAAGGCGCTGCAGTCTGGAACCGCAAGACCGCTACGGTCGCAGGTTCGAATCCTGCCTCGGGCATGGATGTTTGTGATGTCCTTAGGTTAGTTAGGTTTAACTAGTTCTAAGTTCTAGGGGACTAATGACCTCAGCAGTTGAGTCCCATAGTGCTCAGAGCCAGTTACGGACTCCCTTGTAAACACATCAAAAAAGGTTTTCGAGCACCCCGGTTCCCAGAACTCCTGAAGACAGACGTTGACTGTGGATATACAGGGTGTTTCAAAAATGACCGGTATATTTGAAACGGCAATAAAAACTAAACGAGCAGCGATAGAAATACACCGTTTGTTGCAATATGCTTGGGACAAGAGTACATTTTCAGGCGGACAAACTTTCGAAATTACAGTAGTTACAATTTTCAACAACAGATGGCGCTGCAAGTGATATGAAAGATATAGAAGACAACGCAGTCTGTGTGTGCGCCATTCTGTACGTCGTCTTCCTGCTGTAAGCGTGTGCTGTTTACAACGTGCAAGTGTGCTGTAGACAACATGGTTTATTCCTTAGAACAGAGGAGTTTTCTGGTGTTGGAATTCCACCGCCTAGAACACAGTGTTGTTGCAACAAGACGAAGTTTTCAACGGAGGTTTAATGTAACCAAAGGACCGAAAAGCGATACAATAAAGGATCTGTTTGAAAAATTTCAACGGACTGGGAACGTGACGGATGAACATGCTGGAAAGGTAGGGCGACCGCATACGGCAACCACAGAGGACAACGCGCAGCTAGTGCAGCAGGTGATCCAACAGCGGCCTCGGGTTTCCGTTCGCCGTGTTGCAGCTGTGGTCCAAATGACGCCAACGTCCACGTATCGTCTCCTGCGCCAGAGTTTACACCTCTTTCCATACAAAATTCAAACGCGGCAACCCCTCAGCGCCGCTACCATTGCTGCACGAGAGACATTCGCTAACGATATAGTGCACAGGATTGATGACGGCGATATGCATGTGGGCAGCATTTGGTTTACTGACGAAGCTTATTTTTACCTGGACGGCTTCGTCAATAAACAGAACTGGCGCATATGGGGAACCGAAAAGCCCCATGTTGCAGTCCCATCGTCCCTGAATCCTCAAAAAGTACTGGTCTGGGCCGCCATTTCTTCCAAAGGAATCATTGGCCCATTTTTCAGATCCGAAACGATTACTGCATCACGCTATCTGGACATTCTTCGTGAATTTGTGGCGGTACAAACTGCCTTAGACGACACTGCGAACACCTCGTGGTTTATGCAAGATGGTGCCCGGCCACATCGCACGGCCGACGTCTTTAATTTCCTGAATGAATATTTCGATGATCGTGTGATTGCTTGGGGCTATCCGAAACATACAGGAGGCGGCGTGGATTGGCCTCCCTATTCGCCAGACATGAACCCCTGTGACTTCTTTCTGTGGGGACACGTGAAAGACCAGGCGTACCGCCAGAATCCAGAAACAATTGAACAGCTGAAGCAGTACATCTCATCTGCATGTGAAGCCATTCCGCCAGACACGTTGTCAAAGGTTTCGGGTAATTTCATTCAGAGACTACGCCATATTATTGCTACGCATGGTGGATATGTGGAAAATATCGTACTATAGCGTTTCCCAGACCGCAGCGCCATCTGTTGTTGAAAATTGTAACTACTGTAATTTCGAAAGTTTGTCTGCCTGAAAATGTACTGTTGTCCCAAGCATATTGCAACAAACTGTGTATTTCTATCGCTGCTCGTTTAGTTTTTATTGCCGTTTCGAATATACCGGTCATTTTTGAAACACCCTGTACATATTGACAGACACAGTGCCTTTGACTGTTCAGAGATGTCACTAAACACGCCCAAAGACGTAAACAACCATCCATGAGCAGCGTCTATTAGATGGAGGGGGTCCGACAGCCGATCAGTTTCAGTCATTCCACCAGGAAGGAGGTACTCCGCTCGTGTTGTCTGTAGTTCAGCCGTGCCTAGACGGTGAATACCGCGGTTCAATCGCGTCCGCATTGTTACTTTCTGCCAAGAAAGGCTCTCAACAAGGGAAGTGTCCAGTCGTCTCGGAGTGAACCAAAGCAATGTTGCTCGGACATGGAGGAGATACAGAGGGACAGGAACTGTCGATGACATGCCTCGCTCAGGCCGCCCAAGAGCTACTACTACAGTGGATGACCGCTACCTATGGATTACGGCTTGGAGGAACAATGACAGCAACACTACCATGTTGAATAATGCTTTTCGTGCAGCCACAGGACATCGTGTTGCGATTCAAACTGTGCGCAATAGGCTGCATGATGTTCAACTTCACTCCTGACGTCCATGGTGAGGTCCATCTTTGCACCACGACACTATGCAACGCGGTACACATCGGCCCAAAGACTGCCGAGTGGACCGCTCAGGATTGGCATTACGTTCTCTTCACCGAAGAGTATCACATATGCCTTCAACCTGACAATCGTCGGAGACGTGTTTGGAGGCAACCCGGTCAGGCTGAACTCCTTAGACACACTATCTAGCAAGTACAGCAATAAGGAGGTTCCCTGCTGTTTTGGGGTGGCATTATGTGGGGCCGACGTACGACGCTGTTGGTCATGGAAGGCGGCGTAACGGCTGTACGGTACGTGAATGCCGTCCTCCAACCGATAGTGCAACCATATCGGCAGCATACTGGCGAGGCATTCGTCTTCATGGACGATAATTCGCGCCCCTATCGTGAACATGTTGTGAATGACTTCCTCCACTATAACGACATCGTTCGACTAGAGGGCATGTTCTCCAGACAAGAACGCTATCGATCATGCCTGGGATAGATTGAAAAGAGCTGTTTATGGACGACGTGACCCAACAAACCATTCTGAGGGATCTACACCGAATCGCCGTTGAGGAGGGACAATCTGAACCAACAGTGCCTTGATAAACTTGTGGATAGCATGACACGACGAATATACGCATGCATCAATGCCAGAGGACGTGCTACTGGGTATTAGAGGTACCGGCGTGTACAGCAGTCTGGCCCACGACCTCTGAAAGTCTCGCTGTATGGTGGTACAACATGCAATGTGTGGTTTTCATGAGCAATAAAAAGAACGGAAATGATGTTTATGTTGATCGCTATTCCAATTTTCTGTACAGGTTCCGGAACTCTCGGACCTGAGGTGATGCAAAACTTCTAAGTTTTGCCTTTCAATTTTGGTAATTTTATTGTTTTTATTCGACTTTGGTGCCGGATGCCCTTCCACTTGCGGCAGGTGTCAGTGGCTTAAGAGAGGGAAGTCGTGTGAACCAACTGTCTTGGAACTGTGTAAATTTTGTTCTCTATCTGACCGCACTCGAACTGTTTGTGTTACGTATTCTCTTAGGCAGAGACTGGGGACTAGGCAGCCATTTGTCTAAAATAAAGCGTGCGTGGAAAACCGCCTAAAAACCACACTCATACTGGTAAGTGCACCAGCGACAGTCGGTGATACCCAACGCGGTATCGATCAAGGTCTGGCTCACAAGCAGCGCGCTGCGCTTTAGGCTACACACTGAGGTGACGTAAGTCATGGGATAGCGATATGCTCTTATACAGATATCAGCGGTATCACGCACATAAGGTATAAAAGGGTAGTGCATAGTCAGAGGTCTCATTTGTACTCGGGTGATTCATGTGAAATTGTTTCCGACGTGATAATTGTCACACGACGAGAATTAACACACACTGAACGTGGAATAGTAGTTGAGCTAGACGCAGGGGATATTCGATTTCAGAAATCGTTAGGGAACTCAATATTCCGAGATACACAGTGTCAAGAGTGTGGTGAGAATACCAAATTTCAGGTATTGCCTGTCACCACGGACAACGCATAATGGTTGTGGGCTGAGTTTACATGGAACGGACTTGCTCCTCTAGTGCAACTGAACCGATCATTGACTGGAAATGGTTATGTTCCGTTACTTGGAGACCATTTTCAGCCATTCATAGTCTACACATTCATTGAATTTTTAAGGATGACAATGCACCATGTCAGAACTTTCTGGACAATTCGAGTGAATGATTTGTCTACCCATATCGCGCGTCATGAATCCCATAGAACATTTATGGGGCACAATCGAGAGGTCAGTTCGTGCACAATATCCCACACCAGCAACACTTTCGTAATTATGGACGGTTAAGATGCAGCTTGGCTCGATGTTTCTGCAGGAGACCTCCAACGACTTGTTGAGTGCATACCACGTCGAGTTGCTGCACTTAGAAGGTATCCCATGACTTTTGTCACTGCGGTGTAAAATTCTTTCTCTATTTCGTAGACAAACGTGACTTACGCTCTTTTCCACTAATGAGTGTCCTTGCACTTTAAGTACGCCGTCAAATGCAGCTGCCATGGTCACATCGGCAGCACCAGTGGGATCATATGAAAGTAGGTCCATGTTTTTAGTTTCAAATTTATTATGTGGAAAACCTATTCAACTAGGGACGTAGCAGATGCTCTAAACAAGACTTAAGTATTGTGCCGCATTGAATCTGATTTTCTCCTCGAGTGACGTGTTGGGGTGGAGGACAGCAGAAGCTACGCTGTGGGAAATGTCCGCCTGTGGTATCTGACGCCACCGTGTCCACCTGACAATCATCCAGATAAGGCGGCCGTCATTATAAAAAGCTCTGTCCATCCCACGCGGCGGTCCACAGTGAGCCAGATAACACTCGCAACCGACCGCGCACACGGATCCGCGATGCTTCCTTAGTCGCCGCTGCCGACGTCGGACTCAGTTGCAGCCCAGCTTTCCGCCTAGTCTCTTCTGGTTTCATCGTGCCGGGGATCCTCAGCAGCAACTCGTAGTTCTTCTCTATTCACGCAGCCACGAATCGACAACACAAAACCTCCTTACAAGAGGAGGGCCGTGCCGTCCACCTTATCCCTACAAGATCTGGCGTAGAATTTAGAGTTAGATTAAACCCTGTGTCGTAAAATATGACATCAAATTCTTCGAATATGAATAGTGCTGGAACTCGTGATCTGTCTCCTCGCACGGACGCCGACGTCGAGGATACCACAGGTGAGCAAAGAAACAGCGGCTGATTTGTAAAGATTGGTAGTTTCATGTAAATTGAAGGTGGAGGTCGCACCAGTGTTTAAGAAGGGTAGTAGGAGTAATCCCTCGAACTACACACCTATATCATTGACGTCGGTTTGCAGTAGGGTTTTGGAGCATATATTGTATTCAAACATTATGAATCACCTCGAAGGAAACGATCTATTGAAACGTAATCAGCATGGTTTCAGAAAACATCGTTCTTGTGCAACGCAGCTAGCTCTTTATTCGCACGAAGTAATGGCCGCTATCGACAGGGGATCTCAAGTTGATTCCGTATTTCTAGATTTCCGGAAAGCTTTTGACACCGTTCCTCACAAGCGACTTCTAATCAAGCTGCGGGCCTACGGGGTATCGTCTCAGTTGTGCGACTAGATTCGCTATTTCCTGTCAGGAAGGTCGCAGTCCGTAGTAATAGGCGGCAAATCATCGAGTAAAATTGAAGTGATATCAGGTGTTCCCCAGGGAAGCGTCCTGGGTTCAAATGGTTCAAATGGCTCTGAGCACTATGGGACTCAACTTCTGAGGTCATTAGTCCCCTATAACGTAGAACTACTTAAACCTAACTAACCTAAGGACATCACACACATCCATGCCCGAGGCAGGATTCGAACCTGCGACCGAAGCGGTCCCGCGGTTCCAGACTGCAGCGCCGAGAACCGCACGGCCACTTCGGCCGGCGAAGCGTCCTGGGACCTCTGCTGTTCCTGATCTATATAAATGACCTGGGTGACAATCTGAGCAGTTTTCTTAGTTGTTCGCAGATGATGCTGTAATTTACCGTCTAGTAAGGTCATCCGAAGACCAGTATCAGTTGCAAAGCGACTTAGAAAAATTGCTGTATGATGTGGCAGGTGGCAGTTGACGCTAAATAACGAAAAGTTTGAGGTGATCCACATGAGTTCCAAAAGAAATCCCTTGGAATTCGATCACTCGATAAATAGTGCAATTCTCAAGGCTGTCAATTCAACTAAGTGTCTGGGTGTTAAAATTATGAACAACTTCAGTTGGAAAGACCACATAGATAATATTGTGGGGAAAGCGAACCAAAGGTTGCGTTTCATTGGCAGGACACTTAGAAGATGCACAAGTCCACTAAAGAGACAGCTTACACTACACTCGTCCGTCCTATGTTAGAATATTGCTGCGCGGTGTGGGATCTTTACCAGGTGGGATTGACGGAGGACATCGAAAGGGTACAAAAAATGGCAGCTCGTTTTGTATTATCACGTAATAGGGGAGAGAGTGTGGCAGATATGATACGCGAGTTGGGATGGAAGTGATTAAAGCAAAGACGTTTTTCGTCGCGGCGAGATCTATTTACGAAATTTCAGTCACCAACTTTCTCTTCCGAATGCGAAAATATTATGTTGAGCCCAACCTACATAGGTAGGAATGATCATCAGAATAAAATAAGAGAAATCAGAGCTCGAACAGAAAGGTTTAGGTGTTCGTTTTTCCCGCGCGCTGTTCGGGAGTGGAATGGTAGAGAGATAGTATGATTGTGGTTCGATGAACCCTCTGCCAAGCACTTAAATGTGAATTGCAGAGTAATCATGTAGATGTAGATGTAGATGAGGAGATAGAAAGGAAAAGAAGGGAAGGGACTACCGATATTAGCTGCATCGGGACTTTATACGGAATCAGCGGCGACGAGTGAAAACGCGTGTCAGACTGGGACTCGCACCTGGGATATCCTGCTCATTAGGCAGTTGCGTTACAAATCTTTAACATAATGCAGCGCTTCAGCAACCGTGAATTGTTCTGACAATACGAAATTCAGCCTTCAGTTGCAAGGAAAAAAAAGAGAAAAAATTACCTTGCAACTGAAGGCTGAATTTCTTATTGTCTGAGTTGCGTTAGCCACTGGGCCACCGAAACGCGGTGTTCATCACACTTGCGCGGACTGTGTCGGCACGCTTTTTGGCCGACCCACATTCCCACCTAGCGCCACCTACCCGCAGTCGCTGATCATATCCTCCAGGCTCGCTACTTTGAGATTCCAGCAGGAGGTCGGACGTAACTGCACTGAACTGGAGATGGTGCATTCATTGCCCTTCGAGTCGAATCAATTACATGAATGTGTGGAGTCGGTTCTTTCGGACAGACGTCTTGCATTCACGTCAATGACTGTCAGCGCCAGTGGTTACTGAATCGTTTATTGGCTGACCGCTGCTTTGTACTTATTGTTCTTCCTTGATGTCCATACAAGACTTCATAACGGAAAGACTATAGCCCCCCCTCACTCTCGCTCTCACAGCATTTAATATTATACTTCTTATTATTTTATGGTAATTTTCTCGCATCAGCAAATACACTGTATTACTCCCTACGTCCTCTGAAGTCTGTTTTACAGTATCTAATCTTTCGATCATTTTCTTAACTTGAAATGCCACAGCTGTACATTTGTTTAGAGACATTTCGATAGATTCCATTTCGGCTGTTGTTGACCAGTATTCACTTTATTACATCTTGGACGACGGCCAATTTCGGCTTTACAGGCCCCTTTTAAAGTGGAGAAGGTGACCATATATTGTAAAATTATCCGATACTGAAACGGCGGACAAAGGCTATCCGAGAGCAGACACACAACGTGCAAGAGCCAAAATTAAAATAGAAATGTTTACAGAGTGTAGTAATAGTCGTGTTCATAAGTAATGGCACGTTATATGTCACTGAATATGCTCGTTTTCGATGTTGAACATTAACTGTCCCTTCTAGTCAACAACAGCCGCGCTGGAAACCTCCAGATGGCTTTCTAATCTTTGTTTACCACAACAGTTGTTTATTCTACTATTTCTTTCCGCTATTCCTACATGACTTTATGCAGATCCCTCTGACTACGCACTTTTTTCCTG
Source organism: Schistocerca nitens (assembly GCF_023898315.1). Lineage (NCBI taxonomy): Eukaryota > Metazoa > Arthropoda > Insecta > Orthoptera > Acrididae > Schistocerca > Schistocerca nitens. The sequence goes on along the minus strand of NC_064617.1, from coordinate 801,806,889 downwards.
TCATTTCTATGTAACAACCACTCATTTCTTATTTCGTCTTTTCAATTACTTTTTAGCAGGGTGTTGTTGCAACTAAATTCTAATCAGGCTGGTTCATTATTCTGTTATACTCCAAATGCACACATTTAACTTCCTTGCAAATGTATGCAGAAACAGATTTTTTTCCTTAATTTTTTTCCCATCTTTTCCAAAAGGACGGTGTCATGGGTACACCTCGCCAGTTTCTTTACTAATAAGTATTTCTTTTTTGCACGATTGGCCAATTTCATCGTTAAAGACCATTTTCATATGCTACAATTACTGACAGCATTAATACGACTGTATCCTACAATAAGCAGCGGACATGGCGCTTCCGAAAGCGAGTGCATATGCAAGGTGATTCAGCTGCCCCTCCCTTTGGCTTTTATGCAACCAACAATGCCTTCAAAGACCAAAAAATGGTTCAAATTGCTCTGAGCACTATGGGACTTAACATCTATGGTCATCAGTCCCCTAGAACTTAGAACTACTTAAACCTAACTAACCTAAGGACAGCACACAACACCCAGCCATCACGAGGCAGAGAAAATCCCTGACCCCGCCGGGAATCGAACCCGGGAACCCGAGCGTGGGAAGCGAGAACGCTACCGCACGACCACGAGATGCGGGCCCTTCAAAGACCACGTGCGAGATTTTAATATCCTCTAGCTCGCTATGTGCAAACTACTAGTCCTACAGAAAAATGAACAGAACCTTTTTGTAGGAAATTTAATGCAGTTAAGTTTTGCACTGGGGTACATTTTCACTGCAAGCTACAGTTTTCGAGTTATTCAAGGAAACACGTTTGAATGTCACATTTGTACGATTATTGTTTTCATAATTCGAGAGCTACGACCTCCAGCAAAAACGCATGCCATTAAAAAATTTAACTACATTTAATTTCATACAAAAAGCCTTGTTCTTTTTTCCTGTAGGGCTAGTAATTTGCATGTAACTATCGAGAGAATATGAACATCCCATATGTGGTTTTTTAAGATGGTGTGCGTTGCATAAAACTCTTAGGTAGAGGCAGCTGTATCATCCTTTACATGCAAGCGTCGAGCTTAAGAGACAGAATCTTAACTGCATACAGTAATGGTCACCACTGAATCAAAGTCACTTGTTTGTCACTACGACAAAATGATTCAAATGGCTCTGAGCACTATGGGACTTAACTTCCGAGGTCATCAGTCACCTAGAACTTAGAACTACTTAAACCTAACTAACCTAAGGACATCACACACATCCATGCCCGAGGCAGGATTCGAACCTGCGACCGTAGAAGTCTCGCGGTTCCAAACTGAAGCGCCTAGAACCGCTCGGCCACAGCGGCCGGCTGTCACTACGACAGCGAGCACATACAATGTCTAGGAACGTGCCAATAAATTCAACGATGGCCATTACTGTATTCAGTAAATACTCTCTCTTTTAAACCTGACGCTTGCACGTGCATGGTTTCACTTTCGGACCACCATATTCGCTCCTCATGGTCGGATATATTACGATATGCTCTCGGTATCTGTAGGACTTGAAAATTACCTGTAAGTCCGAAATTGGTCAGTCATGGAAAACAGACCAAAATGAATACTTGTTAATTAAGCAACAGGCAGGGTCAAACCATGACTCTATCCTTCAATATATTCACGGCTGTGATACATTACATGTAGGAAATGATACATACTGTCAATCTGTTTCCGTTGCAGAAGCACTTCTTTCATTCTGTTTCCCATAAACTCGATTTGTGCAAATCTTTATTCTCTCTTCCTTTGGAAAGCACACAACCGACTTCCCTCCCCCATCCTTCTCCGATCTGATTACGCGCTCCGTCTGTAATGTAATCTTTCATCATTCCTTTTACTACTATTCATAACTTTCGTATTTCTTTTGTTTATTCTTAACCTAAGTTCTCTGATAAGAATACTGTACATTCCTCTTAATTTTTTCTAAATCTTCCTGAAGTTACTTTTGGCGTGTGAGGACGAAATTCTCCGACATGAACAGTTCTAATACAAGACAAAGTAGGTAATCAACTGAAACACAATTTAGACTAGTCCACTGCTAACTATGTCCGTAGAATTTTCCACGAGTCGTACCAACGGCGAATCACAGGATATTAGAAAAAAAACAACAGATATATCAAAAATAATCCATGTGTATTGTGATATGAGTATCAAGCGCGAAGTGACTCCCTTAGCCAAGGTCAACGCAGGCTTACGTGGTGCGCTCACCTCACGAGCGGTCTGTTAAAATTACGACTACGTAAAATCTTTCTTGGCCAGTATTCGGCCGATAAGGGGAGGCAATATGGTTCCCGTATTCGACACTACGCCAGAGGCAAAGTTCTGCATTATGACATGAATAGAGGGCATGTGCACCGTTGTTGGTAGTCCGTCCATCGGATGGAGACGCCAATCTCGACACTCCCCTTACTTTTCAAAAGAAAGGAAGGAAGATTCTGTATTAATGTCCCGTCAATGTCGAGGTCATTAGAGACGGCGCGCCGGCCGCTGGTGGCCGAGCGGTTCTGGCGCTACAGTCTGGAACCGCGCGACCGCTACGGTCGCAGGTTCGAATCCTGCCTCGGGCATGGATGTGTGTGTTGTCCTTAGGTTAGTTAGGTTTAAGTAGTTCTAAGTTCTAGGGACTTATGACCTCAGCTGTTGAGTCCCATAGTGCTCAGAGCCATTTAGAGACGGCGCACTGTCTTCGAATACGTCAAGGAAGTGGGTGGATTGGTAGTGCCCTTTCAAAGGAAGTATCTCAGCATTTGCCTGGAGCGATGTAGGCATATCACGGAAAATCTAAATATGGATGGCCGGACGCGGATGTGCACTGCTGTCCTCCCGAATGCAAGTCCGGTGTGCTAACCACCGCGCCACCTCGCTAGGTGCTACTTTTCGAGAAGAATGGTGTATGTGTCAGCACCGGTTTCACCATCTGCATCTACTTGCATCTGCAATCTAGAATTACTATTTGGTGCCTGGCTGAGGGTACCTTATGTTGCTCTATATATTAGGGTTTCTTACCATATCATTCATGGCTGGAGCGTGAGAAGAATGACCGCTTGGCCGCCTGTCTGTGAGCTGTTTTCTGCACTACCACTACGGGTAGATGAGTAGATGCATTAATATTCGCAGTTTCTACAATGAAACGGGGTTCATAAGGTTCGACAGATTCTCGCTAGATGTTTTCGAATTTCTTCGAGAGTCTGCCAGTTGAGATTTTCAGCATTTACCTCACGCTCTCTCGCTAGTCAAAGAAGTCTGTGACCATTCGCTCCGTCATCCTTTACACATCAGGGCCCACGAAATATACAGCACTTACCGAGCGTCAGCGCACAGAACTTGTGACGTCACACTAGTCTCCTTGTCCGCCGCACTTCATGAACGCTCGGCTGCGTGCAGGGCCCACGGGAAATCAGTACGTAATTGAAAAGGTACTATGACAGATCTACACTTTCGTATAATTGAAATAATCGATGGCACGTGATCCTAATGTCCTTGTTTGGGAAAGCATCGGTTCCAAAGAACAAATTAAATAAAATATGTGTAGAATCAGTTATAACCGAATCGTTATTGCGCGACTGTCCGCCCCGATAGCTGAGTGGTCAGCGTGATGGATTGCCGTCCTACGAGCCCGGGTTCGATTCCCGGATGGGTCGGGGATTTCCTCCACTCAGGGACTGGGTGATGTGTTGTCTTCATCATCATTTCATCCCCATCCCGCGCGCAGGTCGCCCAATGTGGCGTCGGATGTAAGAAGACCTGCACCAAGGCGGCCGGACCTGCCCCGCAAGGGGCCTCCTGGCCAATGATGCCAAACGCTCATTTCCATTTCCATTGCGCGACTACTGCTATGAAATAACGATCGAAAGAATTTTGATAAATAATAAAAACTTCAAAGTAGTTAGTGAAATTTCAGATAATGAAGCTCAATATTTATTAGTTTAGATTGCAATGGTTATAGAAAATGGTCGCTAGCTCATGGTGTGAACGAACAATATTGTATAGTAGTTAATCAATTTGGAAAAGTATTTATGTAATGATTACAGCAAAACAATCAGGCGATAATGGACATAATAACACTGGCTCGAGCTCAGAGTCAAAATGACGGTTATCAACATGAAATAAATCTAATCGTGAAATCAGTACATCAAATTGCGCTAAGCATATGCATTTGATTGCTAATTGTTTGTCACTCAGTTTGCTTAATAAACACCTTCGCGCAGCCTACCATAAAGCCTACTGTTAATATTTTTAAAATTGTAATTGTTTTTTAATAAATGTTTGCTGTTAAGCAAAGTATGTCTCATAAGAGCTTAATTTTCATTAGATAACTGTTTTTTAGCTTTTGCATAACACTATTAAGTATTTCGGAAATTAGAGCAGAAAGTATTGATCGCACAAAGAATTAAACATTCTGATCTACAATAATCTCTAAAAACTCACTGAAATTACTTTTTCATAATCACTAAATATTAATACTGTTCTTTAAGTGAAGATTTCTCTGAGTAACGAAGTCCATTATTTTTAACTATCAGTCTCGATGATTTTTTACGTTTTTATAACTTTCAATTCTTTAAACAAATCATCAAAATTAAATTATCTCAGCAATTTTAGTCTTTTTATCGTCAACAGTGACTCAATTTTAGTTAATAATGACAGATTAGGACCACTGTTCAGATTTAAGCACTTGTAACACAGTGTCAACGTTAAGTTGGTGATTATTACAAAATGAACCTACAACGCTGGCTAGCCTTGAAATGCTTATAAGCATAAATTTAATCTGGTCTTACTTCAGTGAGCGGCTGTTGCTGCTGCGTAAGGCAACAATCGCCGGCAATGCGCGGCAACGGGCTCTTCTTAGTGTCGCTTTGGAATGAACAAGTTTGAGCCCACAGTGCTCTTCTTTCATATTAATTCCTCTTGATACTTTTTGCACTTTGCCCAATTAACACCGCAATTATACGTGGCCGTAACAGAGAACTCTTCCAATTTGGTACGTTACAATGTGCCACACTGCATTCCGGAGCAAGCACAAGGCCTGAGTGCTTCTGTCAGACTCCACTGCGCAAGAGCTCGCTCCAGACTCACCTGTTCTGTGAGCGTCCGCACCCAACGACAATTTTCCCTACTTCAGATATACCCTTCGACTGTTCACAATTGCAAAGCGCCCTGATTAGAGCAGCATGCTATTACGTAATTCTTTTTTATATAGTGCATTTAAATTACATAATCGTGTTCATTCGTAAGAAAATATTTACAAAGTAGTGACAAAATATATTCGACAAAAAATTACTCCATTACTCGAAATTACAAATTAATACTGCGAAATTTCTTATGTCAGACACTGTGTTTTTGTGTTACAGTACTCACTGAAGGTCTTCTCATTGTTGTGATCTATCGAGAGCTTGCATTCATTTAAACGTGCAGTCAAGAATTATTAAATTCGTCTGAGATAGTTACTCGTTCCCCGCCGGACACGGCCTGGTGGCACTTGTAAGATCTGCAGTGTCACGCGCAGTGACTTACGCACCACGACCTGACTTTCCCGTACACCTCGTTGCGTACGCTCCATGTCCCTTGTTAGTCCGACCTAATGTGTGCTCCAAACACACTGCAGCAGCGTTTTCGCACGGGCCGTACAAATGTTTTGTATGCCATCTCTTTCGTAGACAAACGGCAATTACCTAGTATCCTATCAACGAATTGTAACCTGGCACAGGCCTACCACGTCGTTCCATTTAACATCCCTGTTTATCGTTCCTCCCAAATATTTACATGACAAGACTAGCTCTAACTGTGCCATGTTAATCCTGTTTTTCCTTTCATGAAATACACAGTTCTGAATTTCTCTACATTAAAAAGAAATTAAGAGTCTTTGCGCAAGACTGGTTTTATGTCGAGATCGAACTGGATATACTGCAGTTTTAACCAAACACAATTTTCTCACAGGCGACTACGTCACTTGTGAAAAGCCTGTGGTTGCTATTAACACCATACGTTCATTCACTGAAGCATAACATGAATGGCAACGTGCTATTAAATTTGCCTGAGGAACACCAGATCTTCTTTCAGTGTCTGTACACAACTCTCTATCCGGGAGAAGGTGCTGTGTTCTGACTGACAGGAAATTTTCGATCCACTCGTAAACAACGTTATATGCCATGGGAACTTGCTTCCTACAGAAAGCTTCTGTAAATTCTGGAAATACAGAATCGAGCTGGTTTCCTCTAACCATGCTGTTAACTACAGCAGAGCGCGATTTGAGTTCCGTATGATCGACGATTTTGGAATCCCTGCTGGTTTACATGAAGAAGGTTAAATCATCATCACCGTCAACAACATATACACGGCATTACACTACATTCACACAACTACGTATATTTCATGAGTCACTCACGCAAGGCAGTTAATCTTGACACATTAGCCGCCTCAATAACAAAATGCTTAAATCAGACGCGTGGCCATCTTAAAATTCAAGGTACCTTTACCTAAATGGTGCTCCAACGTCTACTATACACCTTGATAAGAGTTCGGAGAAATATTCTTGCCACAGTTTTATCGTTTACTGATATGTCTAAAAGCGAGCACTTCAGTGTGATCAACATAACGAAGTAATAGTATCTACGTCGAAGAGTGTGTGAAAGAATTTATTTATAGAACTGCATTCACGATAACATGGCAATACGAATATGTAAGTCTAAAATTACAATTTAGATTTGTCTGAGGATGAGAAAGGTACACAGAGGTGTATTAGACTGTAACACAGTGTACTAACAATAGAATGAATCTATACATGTTACTAAAGTTCAGTACTGCGTTTGTCTGTCTATATGTGAAGGCTAATCTCAGGAACTACTGTAGGAATTTTGATACAGTCTTCATTAATAGAGTGGTTTACGAGGAAAGTGTGTGTATAGAGGGTGAGTTAGGAGGGAAAGTACATACTTTGTAGGGTGGTAGTGTTGGCTACTTTGAACAAAAAGCTTCAAATTAACACCTGCCCTTTTCTTAACAGTATCCGGCATGCAACTATTCATCTCTGGGGTCAGTCGTACGTCCTTCTTCTCAAGCACTCACATCCGAATACAACCAAAGCGACATCAGGCTACGTAGTGTTGCCTTTACTGACTATTGTCTTTACTGGTGCGGTATTATTGATGACCAACTCATCGATCAAGTTGTTTTAGAAAACCGTCTTAACGGAGTACGGTATCTTGATTTCCTTCAAAAGCCGGCAGATGTGGCCGAGCGGTTCTAGGCGCTTCAGTCCGGAACCGCGCTGCTGCTGCGGTCGCAGGTTCGAATCCTGCCTCGGGCATGGATGTGTGTGATGTCCTTAGGTTAGTTAGGTTTAAGAAGTTATAAGCCTAGGGGACTGATGACCTCAGATGTTAAGTCACATAGTGCTTAGAGCCATTTGAACCATTTTTTCTTCGAAATGTGTTACCACAATATTTGGAAAATGATCCTTTGCCAACACGCCTCGTATGGACTTGCAGCACGACGGAGCTCCTACACATTTCGTATGGCCAGTGACACAGCACCTCACTGACACGTACCTTGGGCGCTGGACCGGTCACGTGGAGCCACTTCTTGGTCACGAAGGTCACCCGATCTTACCCTATTTGATTACTATTCGTGGGGGTTGTGGGGTTGGCTGAACAGCAAAGTCTACAAGCTCAGAGTGGACACAAAGAAGAACCTTCTCACACGTACTTTACACGTTTGTGCTCACGTAAAGAACCGTACGAATGAGCCCAGATCAGCAACACAGCAGGTGCCTACGAGAGCTCCAAAATGGATTGCAATTGACGGTGGACTTTTTCAACGTCTTTCGTGAGGAAATGTACACAACTAAACAAAACGTTAGATCAGTATTTCATGTAGTATCACCTGCGTTTGTTCTATTCCCTACTATTTTGATTAGTTACCTGCGAAACTGTTAAGAATAGGACATGTTCATATTACGTTTCTTGTTCAGAATCACTAGTATTATCAACCCCTCAAAGCATTTACCTTTTCTGCTGACTCATCCTGTGTAATTTATTACCGTTACGCTAGACAAATGTGAGTTGCTGATACAGTTTCTAAAAAGTTAACCTATTCCTGTTAAATACTTCCTGACCATATGGTAGATAATTACATGAAGGTTACAGAGAGAAGTTTGTGACGAGAATATGAGCAATTTTCGTGACAAGTCCGCATATTATGCAGTCTAACCCAGATCTTGAGCGGTGGTTCTGATCTGGCGAAAGAGTTCCTCGAGTGAAGGCACCTTGTAGGTAAGTTTCTGAGACAATGGTTGCTTCGTTCTGAAACGTCCCCTTAGAACAATTATACATGACTGTGTTTAAACTGACACACAATATTTTTAGCGCAACGCAATCCGACTTTCAAAAATCCCTACAAAAGAATGGCCCTGACTAACATTAACCTATACCTTTCACAAATCACTTACCTCACCAAATATCTTCGTTACTCGAACTATTGCAACACAGCGAGCGCCACTACTGCCAGCTAAATAAAAGATTCAAACTACTGAAGGCACTAACTACTAATAGGCATAGTTAGCAAATGAAAGATTTTGATAGAGAACAAACAATGTATTTACCTCACTAGTGTTCAAAAGTCATAATATATATATAGCAGTTCATGACATCCAGTCTTACAAATTTCAAAACTCCGCCATCTCTCTCCCCACATCCACCACTGCTGGCGGCTCACCTCCAACTGCTCAACGCTACGCGCTGCTCACATTCATCTGCCCAACACTACAATGGCAGAGAACAATGTAAACTAGCCACAGACTGCACACAGCACAGCCAGTGATTTTTCATACAGAGCGCTACGTGGCGTTACCAATAAGAAAACCTAAACAGCCTACTTACATAGCCCTCATGCTCCCCACAAAAAATTTTACAAATTGTTTTGAGCACTGGCCAATAAGGATTTGAAAATTTTTTTCATAATTACAGTAAGAAAGATATCAAATGCACACACTTATTAATACAATGTTGGTCAAAAGCTCAAATTTTCTCACAGTCCATAAAGACAGTCCTGATCATTCATCATAGTAAAACTGCCGTTTCTTTTCTCAAAGTCTGAGCAGTAAAAGACAATGCACACGGAAGTAGTGGATTTCCATGCAGTCTTGAAGAAGTAGTGTTGTCCTTCCAACGGAAAGACAGTGCTGACTCTTGACATGCTGACAGGTAATGGGCCACAACAGAGCAAACCCACCGCAGAGTCAGTCGAAGTTTTGAAGAATATTGGTAGGTAGGTCATCACAGAACAGACCACTGTAGTCTTGTTAGAGATTACGGTATTGGTGGGCCACCAGAGGTGCAGACCCACTGCAGTCCTTGTAGAAATAATGGTACTGGTGAGTCATCAAAGGTGTAGACCCACTGTAGTCCTTGTAGAGATGGCTACCAGCCATCCGTTGCGACTGTGCAGGTGCACAATCACCATCGAAGAGTCTTGTGAACAATATAGCAAGTCCATGAACCACCACATGTGCACTCACAAAATTTTTTTTGAAATGTCCTTAGAACCAGCAATGCTGTTATCCAGTCCCTTGCAGAATTATTAACACACGTGCAAACACTAACAGTCCCTACTTCTCACATATTGTCCATATACTATGACCAACAGAAACGTGTGCAGTGAAATGGAGCTTACAAGTTAATAATATGATGAACTGGTGTCAATTACAATTTTATAACATAAGAATACAATAACAAAGGTACAAAATACATCATTAAAAACATAACAATACAGATAACATTTGTAGTAAAACAGGCTTTACAAAAGAATAGAAATAAACATGCACATCAGTGTTACAAGAATTACGACATATGTACATACATAAATTAATGAAAATAGTTTTTGAAACATTAATTTTACACATGAGCATTAAAACAAAACTGAATAAATAATGTCTATACATCTTTACAAAGTAAATAACATATTATCAGAAAAATTCTACAACATAACTCTTATTAGCTAAACACATTAAGACAGGAAAAACACAAATTCACATAGTGTAATAACACAAAAATACAGGACAGGGTTTGTTTTCAGTGTGACATTTGGTACTGCAGTCCACCCCAAAACTTCATTCCATATATCTTTCCTCTTATTTCAACATTTGTTTCCACCAAAACAATTCTATCCAAGCATGCTTTCTGTATTTATATGTTCACACATTTCTTACCTCATTATTTATTTTCCATTATCTTACCTCATCATTTATTTCCAAGAAAATCCTACCTAAACCTGTTGTCCCTAAACCCTACTTTTTTCGTTCATATCCTCTTTCAAAATACTTTTTTGGCCAAACCATTTTCTTATAGCTTCTCAATGCATTTCTTCCAATTCATCACAACTTGTTCTCTTGTATGACCTACCCCATCTTAAGCTAACTTAAATCTACTGAGCTCAGATGCTAAACTAATGGACGAGGCAATGCAGCAGCACAAAACAATTAACACAAACAGCAATGACAAAAAAATGCAAATTGGCAAAGCAAGCAGCAATATTACAACTAATATAAGGCAATGAGCAGCAAACAAGAAAAATAATTCAGTAGTAAAACTGGCTTAACAGAGTAATGTAAAGTGAAATTTAGTAGCACTATGCCTGGCAAACAGCAGCAGCAAATGCAATAACTTATATCTAAACATGACATAGCTCAAGAAGAAAAAATATTACAGTAAAAATGGCCATGTTTAATACCTATGTCACATCTTAACACTAGAGTGGTGCATCACAAAAACTTACTCTGCAAGAAAGTTACCAAGTCATTAAAAACATTATTTATGCAATTCCTGTGAAGGGAAATGTCTATTTGTGCTCTCTTTTCTAAGAAAGTATATCATAAATGTATTCTTTACTGGGTCCGTAGACAGAAAATAGTGATATTAGTACATCTATTAAATTTTATAATAACCAATGCTGCAGTGCAGCTAGAAACTAGATATTAAAGAAAATGAGCAAATATGTACAAAGGAAAGCATGAAACATCATTCATTAGCCTTATGGCATTTCATAAGGTAGTAAAAAAATCTCTCAACTAGAAAGACAGTAGTCATAACCAGGTGTATAGACATAAAATATATCTCGTCATTTCATTAGGCATTTCAGTAAATATCATAAATTAAGAGCTCCACAGTGTTATCATATGTTTTCAAGTTTGAGCGTGTCATATTTGCGATGCTTTCTACAAATGAATGTCAATAGCGAGGATAATGGCCCCTTTTTTCCACCTGTGCCTCTGAAAGGCACACACTGTGGTGTCACCGCCAGACACCACACTTGCTAGGTGGTAGTTTAAATCGGCCGTGGTCCATTAGTACATGTCGGACCCGCGTGTCGCCACTGGCAGTGATCGCAGACCGAGCGCCACCACACGGCAGGTCTCGAGAGACGGACTAGCACTCGCCCCAGTTGTACGACGACTTTGCTAGCGACTACACTGACGAAGCCTTTCTCTCATTTGCCGAGAGACAGTTAGAATAGCCTTCAGCCAAGTCCATGGCTACGACCTAACAAGGCGCCATTAGCCTTAGATAGCTTGTATCTAAAGAGTCTCACTTGTATCGCCACAATCTCCAGATGTCTCATCAAGAACGATGTATACAAAGGATGGATTAAAAGTTAAGTATTCCAGGAGCTACGTACTTTTCTTTATAGCATTCATTACGTATCCTGTTTCAGACCTCACTCCATCCTTCGTGAGTTAGCGCATGCATCTTGGCCGCCTCTTTCAATTAGTGTGCGTAGTGTTGGCAAGTCTGCCGACACTACACACACTAATGGCTTTTTTCCAGGTGACTGTCCCGCAGCTGGGTGCCCATGACTCATTACGTGAAAGTGGTCACTTAACTTTCTTACTGAAATATTTACGACACCAGTTTGCATTACAGTGACAGTCTCATATAAAAAATTTCACAGGTCGAGAATTTGCGTTGCAAATGTGTAGAAACAAAATCCTATGAATATAACAGTGTTCAAAAAGTTTTCGTCGGCATTGCGATTTACACACATTTCATAACTCTTAAAGTACGATTCTTGGTTTCCAACATCCTTTTCCACAAATCAGAGTCCCTAACCACTACTCAATATTCATATTCGTATTCGTCGACACTTCTTCAATATTTCATCATAATAAATACGTAGCATAATCAAATTCCTCATATACGGTAGTATCATCTTATTGATAAAAAAAGATACCTCAACACCATAAAACACATCGTCATCGTAAAAATAGTCAGTCAAATCTCAAAAACGTCGTAGCTTTCTGCAATAATGTCAAAACCTAAAAAAATTCTCTGCTCATTTCAATAGTGTCATCTACCTCAAACGTACTTTAAAATCATGCTCCCTTACCAAATACATCATTCAAAGCTCTCATAGTATCACAATGGTTCCGAAAAAATATGAACAGTTCACAAAGTACACACAAAATACAATTTCATAAGTGTGAAGCAACTGTGTAATTGCGTAAACATGTGTTACTGATGTAGTAAAAAAAATGTCTACCTCTCAGTTAAATGATCAGATAGCTGTGTAATTTGTGTGTTAGAGAAATATGGTACCGATGTGTAAAGTTGTATAAGCAAATACCATATTAGCTAGGGCTCCTTGTGCTTGCCAAACACATGGTACACAAAGTAAGCGTGTACCCCCCTGAGGATTAATGTAATTATACCCTCAGGTGTTACAGATTACAGCAATGGAATGAAATGTATCACGGAAAACCTTTGTATCATTGTACTTCAAATATCGTTAAAAATAAATGTTTTAAGTACAAAATTAATCACTCAAATACGTGTACTGTAGCGCTAAACTGTGCATCTTGTTGTAAGATAATCTCTGTGGAAGTGTCGTAGTTATCGGCCTCCAAAATCTAAGTTCTGCAGAAGTCAATGTACTTACCTCATGATAAACAAAAGTGAAATGCTTTGCGTATAGATATCTTAGTTATTACGCTTATTGCCGTGATGAAGAAAGTACTGTGCTATAACGTATTGTTGTGCTACGGAAAAGGCTGTCTCATTGTAGCTATACCACAAAAGTTACTACTAAAACATGTTTTCCTTTCCAGAAGAATTAAGAAAAACTGTGCAGATATAAAACAGAAACACCGCAAAAGCAACATTATAAATTGTCACTCATTAGTAGCGTCGTGATAAAATCGTGTAGCTGTCACATAAACTAACCACTGTGTCATCTGGTATCTCACAGAAAGTACTTTAAATCCAGAATGTCTTTTCAAGTAAACCAAAATGTTGCATTAAAATCTCATTAGCAGTATATGTTCTAAGTATGTAAGCCTTATAGTCGTTACGTAATCGTCCAATTAACAAGCAAAAATGTACACACACAATAACACCGTGTCCTCTGTTCACTATAACAATGCATTCATAATTTCTGTTTAAATAAGTTCTCTTGGTTCTTGACTGGATATTTAACTTCAAACATTGTTGCATGTTAACAGTTTCTAAATGTGACAAAGAGTACTAGTAACATGAAGTGAAAAATTTTATAGCAAAGACTAAATTAAAAAGCAGATTATCTCTCAATAAACGGTTTTACATGTGAAATGTGGTGCAATCCTTTACTCTTCCTAGTGCGCAGAGGTTCAACTTGAACGCAATTATAATGCGGTATACGTTAGTAAGGAATGCTAAAATTTTTCTCAAGGTTAGCGTCTATGTTATTTTTCTCTGAGCCAGCCGGCGCACGTGGCTGCCTGCGGTGCAAGTCCTTGTCTGTTTCTTTGTTGGCATGCGTCGTTATTAGGATTTGGAGATCTAACTTCTACAAATTCACCTTGTCGAGAGGGCCCAGCCCTGTTTGAAGCCCTCCGGTTCTGATGAAATTCAGATCTGCGTTATGATTATATCGTCTGTCGTCATGTCGGTAGTTCCTGTAGTTTCTTTCTTGTCGGTTAAGTGGTGGAGAATTTCTCCCTGAATCGTAGCTGCGCGCTGAACTGTTGCGTCTGAAGTTATTCTGTCTCCCTTGATAATAATTGTTTTGGTTCCCATATTGTCTGTTTCTGTGGTTATCTCTGTCATATTCATTACTATGGAAGTGCGATCTGTCTCTGCAGCTATTATTCTGCCAACGGTTGTCATATGGGTGGTGTCTGTGTTGGTCACGATTTGCGTTGTGAGAGTAGCCTTGTCGTGTCCAGTTGTTATTTCTGTCATCGCGGAATTGTGATGGATGTGACCTGTAATTGTTGTGTTCCTGTTTTCGCGTTCCGCGATTGTCAGTGTCAATTTCTAATTCTTGTAAGAGTCCCTGAAAAGCTTCAATGTCGTCTTTGCAACGTCCTGCCAAAATAATATGTCGTAAATGTTCAGGTAATTTGATTAAGCTAATGAGGATGTGTTCTGAGGGGCTGTATGTGTTTGACAGTTACTGATTCTCGTGCAACATGTCTTCAAAATATTTCACAAGACAGGAGAATTCAGATTGTTCGAAATGTTTCATCATTATGATGCTATGTTTTACTCGGTCTTGTGTAGCTTGAGACCAATATGCTGAGAGGAAGGCATGATAAAATCCTCCTTCACTGTGGCAATCGTGAATGACCGATCGCATTCTTACAGCTGGTTCATTCTCTAAATAGCCACACATAAATTCTAATCTGTGCTCTAATGACCAGTTGGGAGGAAAACAAGAATTGATGAAGCCACGCTTGTGGATGAATGTCGTTGCCGGAATTCTTAAATGTTTTGAATTTACGTGTAGTAATAAACAGCTTATAGTCAAAATCATCAAGTCGGCGAGTCGCATATCGGTCATTGTTACTTCGTTTCGGCGGTTTCATCTCAAAATACAATGCGCCTTGCCAATTTCTTTCATAATTTCCGAAGTGTCCTGTGTTATTATTTTGTGGTTGTTCCATATTTCTATGTCCCTCTTCCCGTACTGAGCGCGAGTGTCCTCTGAAATATGTAATTCTTGTATTACTTGTGCCAACTGATCTTGTACTTCCCGGATTTCTCTTTTGTACTGTGTATTGATTTGATTTAGATTTTGTTTGAATCTTCTAATTTGTTCGTACTCTTCAGTGTCCGTGAAGGCTACAGGTCTTGTGTCATTCAGATCATCATCTACCTTTGTAGATAAGTTAGTGAACTGATCTGAAAGTTCGGCTACTTTATCCGATAATGAAATTATTTCCTCTGTCCGTTTTTCTGAACCAAGTTTCAGAGTGTCCATTTGTGTTGAAATCGTATCTACTGTGTCCTTTAAGTTTTCCTGAGTTTTTGCAAGTTGCGTAACCGAATCGGTAGATGCAACTGAGTCAGTTTTAGCTTGCAAGGTGTCGTGATTTTCATGAACAATAGTTTGCAGTTCTTTTATGGCTGCTTCGTGATTCTGAAATGCATTTTCATGACGCGAAAAAATAGGTTGGAAATGTTGACAAATTTGTGTTTTTACGTCATTACAGACTTTTTGACATTTCGATTCAATGTTATGTAACTCAGTAGTTAAATATTCACGTGTTTGTTCAAGTGTGGTGTCTAACTTCCGAAGATTTTGTTCCATTGTGTCTAGCTGTTGCTGTGTTTGTCTCTGGTGTTGTTCCATTGTGTCTAACTTTTGAAGATTTTGTCCCATTTGTTTCTGATTTTGTTCAAGCGTTGTGTCTAACTTTTGTAGCCTTTGTCCTATTTGTTGCATTAACTGTAATAACAGTGCACTGGTGTCTGAAACATGTTCCTCAGTGCTGTTCGGCAGTGCATTTGAACCGGCAATATTTGCATTTTGAAAAGCAGAAAATTTGTCTTGATTTATTTGAGAAAACGGTGAGGACGCAAAACCTGAATCTACAGTATTTGCAAGATTGTGTTCTGTCATTTTGGAATCCTGAGGAGAGCTGTTGCCGACAGATCGATCGATAATATTTCCCTGTTCACTAATTGTTTCACTGCCTACACCATTATTTGCAGCCCGCTCCATTTCCCTATGCACAATTACCAAATTACTACTTTGAACATTAGTCAATTCGTTACATGGTGGCGCTAACACACTGCTTTCGTCTTCACTGTCATTTCTCAGTTTACTTTGGAGCCTAGTATTACGTTTTCACAGGCCATTATTGTCATAATATGTCACACGACAACACAGAAAAACACAATTTGAAGAGCAAAAATAAGAGAACACATTAACATAGCACTGAAAATAATATCTAGTTAATTGAAAGCGCAGCTGCGAAATAATTGGTGCAAATTTACATGCGTGCCACACCTGTTTTACTGTACAAGAATGAAAGACTGCAACTACAAATGAGATTCTCTCTACAGTTACGTGTTAGCAATAAACAAAATCTACACTAATTACACAAACTACAAGAAAAAATCAGAAGATTCCAGTGAGGTATCCTCGGCTAAGGGTCGACATATGAAACGTCCCCTTAGAACAATTATACACGACTGTGTTTAAACTGACACACAATATTTTTAGCGCAACGCAATCCGACTTTCAAAAATCCCTACAAAAGAATGGCCCTGACTAACATTAACCTATACCTTTCACAAATCACTTACCTCACCAAATATCTTCGTTACTCGAACTATTGCAACACAGCGAGCGCCACTACTGCCAGCTAAATAAAAGATTCAAACTACTGAAGGCACTAACTACTAATAGGCATAGTTAGCAAATGAAAGATTTTGATAGAGAACTAACAATCTATTTACCTTACTAGTGTTCAAAAGTCATAATATATATAGCAGTTCATGACATCCAGTCTTACAAATTTCAAAACTCCGCCATCTCTCTCCCCACATCCACCACTGCTGGCGTCTCACCTCCAACTGCTCAACGCTACGCGCTGTTCACATCCATCTGCCCAACACTACAATGGCAGAGAACAATGCAAACTAGCCACAGACTGCACACAGCACAGCCAGTG
Organism: Schistocerca nitens; assembly: GCF_023898315.1. Classification (NCBI taxonomy): domain Eukaryota; kingdom Metazoa; phylum Arthropoda; class Insecta; order Orthoptera; family Acrididae; genus Schistocerca; species Schistocerca nitens. The sequence continues at coordinate 801,789,927 of NC_064617.1, read as the reverse complement.
ATTTTTCATACAGAGCGCTACATGGCGTTACCAATAAGAAAATCTAAACAGCCTACTTACAGTTCCTCAAATAAATCCGTTTTTGTTCAGGTGGTATGAATGGGAAAGCGCTCAAATGGTTTAAATCATACCTAACTGGAAGAGTGCAGAAAGTTGAAATAAGCAGTTCACATAATATGCAAAAAACTGGTGATTTATCAAGCTGGGGAAAAATCAAGAATGGGGTGCCGAAAGGTTCGGTCTTGGGTCCTCTGCTGTTCTTAATATATATTAATGACTTGCCATTCTATATTCACGTATTTGCAAAGCTGGTACTTTTTGCCGATGATACAAGTATAGCTATCACACCCAACAGACAAGACTTAACTGATGAAATTGTAAACGATGTTTTTCAGAAAATCATTAAGTGGTTCTCGGCAAATGGGCTCTCATTAAACTTTGACAAAACGCAGTATATACAGTTCCACACAGTAAATGGAATGATACCATTAATAAATATAGACTTCGATCAGAAATCGGTAGCTGAGTTTTTGAGGGGTTGAACTGGAAAAAACACACTGAAGATCTGCTGAAACGTTTGAATTCAGCTACTTATGCTATTAGGGTTATTGCAAATTTTGGCGATATACATCTCAGTAAATTAGCTTACCACGCCTATTTTCATTCTCTGCTTTCGTATGGCATCATATTCCGGGGTAACTCATCATTTAGTAAAAGAGTGTTCATTGCACAAAAGCGTATAATCAGAATAATTCCTGGAACTCATCCAATATCATCCTGCAGACACTTATTTTAAGAGCGTGGGATCTTCACTGTAGCCTCACAATACATATATTCACTTACGAAATTTGTTATTAACAATCGGAGCGAATTCAAAAGTAATAGCAGTGTACATGGCTACAACACTAGGAGAAAGGATGATCTTCACTGCTCAAGGTTAAATCTAACTTTGGCTCAGAAAGGGGTAAATTATGCTGCCACAAAAGTCTTTGGTCACTTACCTAATAGCATCAAAAGTCTGACAGATAGCCAGATAGCATTTAAAAGGAAATTAAAAGAATTTCTGAATGGCAACTCCTTCTACTCATTAGATGAATTTTTGGATATAGTAAGTGGGTAATTTCCTCCCCCCCCCCACCCAAAAATAATAATATCAAGTGCCATGTAATATTTTGTGTAATGTAATATCTTGTATAGACACCTTTTATTAACCTGACACGTTCCATATCATTACGAAGTGTCGTATTCATGATCTATGGAACAAGCACTAATCTAATCTGCCGGCCGTTGTGGCCGAGCGATTCTAGGCGCTTCAGTTTGGAACCGCGCCACCGCTACGGTCGCAGGTTCGAATCCTGCCTCGGGCATGGATGTGTGTGATGTCCTTAGGTTAGTTAGGTTTAAGTAGTTCTAATTTCTAGGGGACTGATGACCACAGTAGTTAAGTCCCATAGTGCTTAAAGCCATTTGGACCATTTTTGGAAATAGGAAACTTCAAATTTGCCGGCACTGGTCAATAACTCTATTTTTTTAAATCTATTTTTTTCAATGCTTATTCGTTGGTGAAGGAGTGGTCATTTTTACATTTTGATGAAACTTTTTCAGCAGCGTCCAGAGAGAATAGCTCATGATTGTAATATGAATAGTGAGGTACTATACTTTGACCTCGGTGTGTCGACAGACAAGCTGAAGGCGCGCTACATCTTCGGCGGCCTGGGCATGTGCGGCATCGCCATCGGCTACGCGCTGCGGGTGAACCTCTCGGTGGCCATCGTGACCATGGTCAACTACACCGCCATCCAGTCCGGCACCACCGAGCAGGACACCGGAGTCTACGCAGAAGGCACGTGCTTCGCTGGCGAGAATGTCACCACTCAAAAGACAGAGGTAAGGACCCCGAAATACTTCAGATCAAGAGAAGACTTAAGGGCTGCATGTACAAGCTCTTTATTCTTACCCCATACAGATGAAGTCGCAGTGATTTGGTTTTCTTTTATAGCAGGCAGTATTTTGCTACACTGTGTATACGTTCGTCGGCGATGAAATCACTGATGTTCCATACATTTCGTTTTAGAGTTGAAGACTTTTTTGTTTGTTTCTCTTTCGATACACATCTGTTGTCGATACGGTGGGTTACTGCAGTGAAGAAAATAATTTTACATACAATTATTGTAGGAGCCACATTGAAGAAATTATATGAATACACACAACTCTAATACAAAAAAACTGTTTTTTCTCAAACGGTACCCACACTATGTGAGAAAAAGTATCCAGACACCTGGCTGAAAACGACTTACAAGTTCGTGGCGGCCTCCATCGGAAATGCTGTAATTCAATGTGGTGTTGGCCTTCGACTTAATGACAGCTTCCACTCTCGAAGGCATACTTTCAATCAGGTGCTGGAAGGTTTCTTGGGGAATGGCAGCCCATTCTTCACGGATTGCTGCACTGAGGAGAGGTACCGATGTCGGTCGGTGAGGCCTGGCACGAAGTCGGCGTTCCAAAACATCCCAAAGATGTTCTATCGGGGTTCAGGGCTTCTTACACCAAGCGAGGCGTCGTTTGGCATTTACCGGCGTGATTTTTGGCTTATGAGCAACGGTTCGTTCATGAAATCCAAGTTTTCTCACCTCCTGCCTAACTGTCATAGTACTTGCAGTGGATCTTGATGCAGTTTGGAATTCTTGTGTGATGGTCTGGATAGATGTCTTCCTATTACACATTACGACCATCTTCAACTGTCGGCAGTCTCTGTCCGATAACAGACGAGGTCAGCCTGTACGCTTTTGTGCTGTATGTGTCTCTTCACGTTTCCACTTGACTATCACATCGGAAACAGTGGACCTAGGGATGTTCAGGAGTGTGGAAATCTCGCGTACAGACGTAGGACATAAGTGACACCCAATCAGCTGACCACATTAGAAATCCGTGAGTTCCATGGAGCCCTCCATTCTGCTCTCTCGCGATGTCTAATGACTGCTGAGGTCGCTGATATTGAGTACCTGGCAGTAGGTGGCAGCACAATGCACCTAATATGAAAAAAGTATGATTCTGGGGCTGCCCGAATACTTTTGATCACGTAGTGTAGATGGAATCGAGTTGTTATCAGCAAATATATTAATATAAGTGTTGCTTGTATTTTAATTCTTTTACTTACTTTAGAAGATCTTCAGTTCTATTTTTCAAATATGATCCACTTTTCTTTCGTCATATTTGTGCATGATTTTTGCATTATCCATTGCGTATCAGAGATATGGTTTGCTAAGACGCTTTTATCTTTAATGAAAATCGATTTATATCTTATGTCAAATTCAGGATTGTCTTTTGTTCTGAATTATCTGTCACAGCTAACAATTTTGTCGAAGTTTTCAATACATATTTTTACTTCTGAATTCTGTTTGTACGTTTAAGTTTTTATTCGAATTTTTTGGCGAAATAAAAAATATAATTAAGAGCGAAAGACAATCCTGAATTTAAGATGGGATAAAACTGATATGCATGAGAGATATAAATTTAATGCAAACACTATCTCTGATACATAATTCGATGATGTAAAAACAAAAGTGGATCATATTTGAAAAATAATATTTAAAATCTTCTAAGTAAGAAAAAATTGTAATATTATCTAACATTATATCTTCAGTTTTGTTTTATCTTGAAGGTACGAAAAAATTCCGTCTTTTACAACTGAAATTTGTTCTTGGGTACCAGAGATATTTCACTTGTACTTGTTAGTCATCTTCAGTGTTCTATAATATGCACAAATTATTTAACTACACGTATTTTGATGTGAGATATAGAGTGACTCTTTTGCAGTTTGTTTAGCTCTATTTCTATTTACAATTAAATGTTTGTTGTTTTTACTTATATTCATTTTTGTATCCTATTCATGCAGTCATGTGTTATTCAATGCGTGCTAAACGCACATGGTGTAAATTTCTTCCAGTAAATATTTCTTTGCACCTAGCGTATACCGTAGGAAACTGTACATGTTTGTACTATTCTTGGTCAAATACTTTAGAGCTGAGTGAGGAATCGGGAACTGACTAACGGATTCTGGAAGAGTGGTACGGAGTGTTGGGAAAAGTGGCTGCAAATATTAACAGTGCAAATATTATCCATTTACATGTCCATATACAGATATACGAGCATGTTCTGGTAATATCTTGATTGTAACTTGTTACCGGTCTAGAATGAGCCATTTGCTCGAAAGCGGGAGCAGCAAATAAAATATTAAAAAACAGGTCTGGTGTATTATTGCTATAATAGCACGCATTTCATCCAATTTGTTGAGGCTGCAGAACAGCATACTGGAGAAATATTCAAGGCATTGAAGAAAGTTAGATATGTAGATATTTAATTCATCGAAACTACGTGACGGAAGTAGACTTTTACTCTCTACTAGTGAAGCATGTAGGAGAGCTTTTGTGAAGTTTGTTGAATTAGGACAGCTGTACTAGGACATTTAAACCTTTTATGACCACGACAGGCATTCGAATGCGAAAGTTGTCAACAAAAGACAAAGGTCCTGGTCCGATTTTTGGTCAGACAGGCTGTTTTTACCTGTCAGCAAGCTGACTGACTGTGGAAATTCCGTTGCAATATGAAATGTTTCAATTACAATTTTTGTTAACCTTTATTTGAACATTCTGTGCATTGGAGACCCATGACATTGGAGTTTTTTCACATTAACTGTCTGGTTTACAGTAAAATACGAAATATTAAACTACAAAATTAATTACCAAGATGCACTCATCAAAGAACTAAACATCACATCCAAACATTAGTAATGATAGTAGTGAGGAAATTGAGTAGGAGGAGGAGAAGTTCTTTTTTTTGTCGGGTTTGCTTATGAGGTCCAGTTGCTGTCTCTGATCTGCCTCCAGAGAATGAGGGCGAATCTTTGACAATACTAGCCACTCGTTCTAGCGAGCGGTCAGAAGAACCTCTAGATGACACTCGTCGGGGACTCCCGAGACGAGCGCCAACAGGCAGGTGGTCAAACAGACAGGATGGACAAGAGTGCAGAATGAGAGCGGCCTCGTGTCGCGGTTGCAGGACGGCGAGTTCGCCTGGGACGAGGCGCGGCAGGGCTACATCCTGGCGGGCTTCTTCTACGGCTACGCTGTGGGGCAGCTGCCGGGCGGCCTGCTGGCGGAGCGCTTCGGCGGCAAGCTGGTGTTCGGACTGGGCAACTTCCTCACCGCCGTGCTCACCGTCGTCAGCCCGTTCGCCGCCTGGCTCAACGACGACCTCTTCTTCGCCGTGCGCGTCCTTGAGGGGCTGGCCGAGGTTAGTACGATCCGACCCAGGCCAACCCTCCCTCTGCACCGCACGCTTAGTTTCACGTTCCGTTGATCGTTTGTACAATAAATCATTGTGATGTGGAACCCGTCATTTTACATACACATCACAATTTAATTTTTAAATATGGCTACATACTGAACATACATAAAGTACACTACTGGCCGTTAAAATTGCTACACCAAGAAGAAATGCAGATGATAAACTGGTATTCATTGGACAAATATATTATACTAGAACTGACATGTGATTACATTTTCACGCAATTTGGGTGCATAGATCCTGAGAAATAAGTACGCAGAACAACCACATCTGGCCGTAATAACGGCCTTGATACGCCTGTGCATAGAGTCAAACATAGCTTGGATGGTGTGTACAGGTACAGCTGCCCATGCAGCTTCAACACGATACCACTGTTCATCAAGAGTAGTGACTGGCGTATTGTGACGAGCCAGTTGCTCGGCCACCATTGACCAGACGTTTTCAGTTGGTGAGAGATCTGGAGAATGTGCTGGCCAGGGCAGCAGTCGAACATTTCCTGTATCCAGAAAGACCCGTGCAGGACCTGCAACATGCATTATCCTGCTGAAATGTAGGGTTTCGCAGGGATGGAATGAAGGGTGGAGCCACGGGTAGTAACACTTCTGAAATGTAACGTCCACTGTTCAAAGTGCCGTAAATGCGAACAAGAGGTGACCGAGACGTGTAACCAATGGCACCCCATACCATCACGCCGGGTGATACGCCAGTATGGCGATGACGAATAGACGCTACCAATGTGAGTTCACCGCGATGTCGCCAAACACGGATGCAACCATCATGATGCTGTAAACAGAACCTGGATTCATGCGAAAAAAATGACGTTTTGCTCTTCGTGCATCCAGGTTCGTCGTTGAGTACACCATCGCAGGCGCTCCTGTCTGTGATGCAGCGTGAAGGGTAACCGCAGCCATGGTCTCCGAGCTGATAGTCCATGCTGCTGCAAACGTCGTCGAACTGTTCGTGCAGATGGTTGTTGTCTCGCAAACGTCCCCATCTGTTGACTCAGGGATCGAGACGTGGCTGCACGATTCGTTACAGCCATGCGGATAAGATGCCTGTCATCTCGACTGCTAGTGATACGACGCCGTTGCGATCCAGCACGGCGTTCCATATTACCCTCCTGAACCCACCGATTCCATATTCTGCTAACAGTAATTGGATCTCGACCAACGCGAGCAGTAATGTCGCGATACGATAAACCGCAATCGCGGTAGGCTACAATCCGACCTATATCAAAGTCGGGAAAGTGATGGTGCGCATTTCTCCTCCTTACACGAGGCATCACAACAACGTTTCAGCAGGCAACGCCGGTCAACTGCCGTTTGTGTATGAGAAATCGGTTGGAAACTTTCCTCATGTCAGCACGTTGTAGGTGTCGCCACCGGCTCCAACCTTGTGTGAATTCTCTGAAAAGCTGATCATTTGCATATAACAGCATCTTCTTCTTGTCTGTTAAATTTAGCGTCTGTAGCACGTCATCTTCGTGGTGTAGCAATTTTAATGGCCAGTAGTGTATATTTGTCCAATGAATAACCGTTTATAATCTACATTTCTTCTTGGTGTAGCAATTTTAATGGCCAGTAGTGTAGTTTCTTTAATATCTCCCGAAGTGTGTAACTATGTTCCATCCACCACCTTTTACACATTCATTTACGTCTACATAGTACACTTTTAAGTGCCTGGCAGAGTTCTCATCGAACTAACTTCACAATAATTCTCTGTTATTCCACTCTCGAACAGCGAGCGGAAAAAAACGAACACCTATATCATTCCGTGCGAGCTCCCATTTCCCTTATTTGATTATGATGCTCGTTTCTCCCTATCGCGGTCGGCGTAAACAAAACATTTTCGCACTCGGAGGAGAAAGTTGGTGATTGAAATTTCGTCAGAAGATCCCGCCGCAACGAGAAACGCCGTTGTGTTAATGATGTCCACCCCAAATCCTGTGTGACGTCCGTGACACTCTCTCCCCTATTTCTCGATAATAGAAAATTTGCTGCCCTGCTCTGAACTTTCTCGATGCACTCCGTTAATCCATCCGGTAAGGGTCCCACATCGCGCATTGCTACTCCAACAGTGGACGAACAAACGTTTTTTAGGCAGTCTCTTTAATAGGTCTGCTGCATCTTCTAAGTGTTCTGCCAATAAAACGCAGTCTTTGGTTCGCCTTCCGCACAACATTTCCTATGTGTTCTTTCCAACCTAAATTGTTCCTAGGTATTTAGTTGAATTTACGGTCTTTGATTTGACTGATTTATCGCGTAACTGAAAGTTAATGGGTTATGACGATAACCTCATATTTGTCATTAATGAAGGTCAACTGCCAATTTTCGCACCATGTAGTTATCTTATCTAAATCGTTTTGCAATTGGCTTTGATCTTCTGATGACTTTATTGCTTTATCCAATTTAAATTTTCATCGATATGAACGTCTAATGATTTTGAACTTTCCGCCCTATTTATTATTTCATCACTATGTGCTACACTTATCACTCGTGTAATACCCATAGATGTGCAGAGCTGAATATTGTTGTATCTTTTTAGAATTGAGGGTGAGACTATTCGCAGAAAACCAGTCAACGATACTTTTAAAAACCTTGTTTATTATTTCTTTTGTTTCTGTATGTATGCTTGGAGCGATTACAATACCAGTGTCATCTGCAAGAGAACTAATTCTGCTTTTTGTATATATGTATGTTGTATCTATGTTTGACAGAAGATTGTTTACATATATGAGTAACAATAGTGGACCTAAGGCTGAGCCTTGGAGAACCCCATACGTGAATTCTGCCCAGTGGGAATAATGTTCGCAGACTACATTGGATGGATTACTTAGTATAACTTCCTGCATTATTTGGTTGGATATGACATTATCCACTGGCGGCTGTACCACAAGTTCTATAAAACTTCAATTTATCAAGGAAAATACTGTGATCCACGCTGTCAAATGCATTAGATATGTCGAGAATATACGAACCAGCTCTATTTTGTTATTTAATGCTTGTAAAATTTGGTGAGTGAACATGTAAATGGCATTCTCAGTAAGGCAACTCTTCTGAAATCCAAACTGTGATTTGCTGAGGCTATTATTGTTGCTCAGATGAGATGCTATTCTAGAATACATCTCAAAAGTTTTGGAAAATGATATCAGCAGGTAGGGGCGGTGGTGTCACACTGGTCTTGCGTTAAGTTTCCCGAGATTGCCTTGACCTTTTAAGGCAAATGGCAGGTGGAAATCTTGAGAAGGAGATGGCCGATTTCCTCTCGCACTTTTTCCCAGTCGGAAGACGTGCTTCATCTAACAGCGTCGTCATCGATGGAATATTAAAGGCTAGTCTTTCGTCTTCCTTTCAAACGTACGCAGCTCTGTTGTCGATGTCCAGATTTAAGCAATATGATTGGACAAGACATCTTTTTTCCCAGTATCCTCATCATCGTCAGCTGCTTGCAATACACTAATCAAGACAGACCTGCTTTAAAAATTTCCTTAAATTACTGCTTTCTGCTGTACACATCCTTGTTCCCCTCGTAAATTTTCCAGCTGCTATCCACTGTCTAGTGTAAATATCCCGCCTACCTTCATTTCGTTTTCATCATCATCGTCTTCAAGGATTTGGCCTTTTCGTCTCTTCCGCTCAGAACTGGTCACGCTATCTCTTTGAGGGACGTCAAACGTTTGTCTTTCCTATTGTGTTATATCGCATTGCAGCTGTATTTATCCTGTTATTAGATATACGCTTAACATGCTCTCTCCTGTTTAGTCCGTATTTTTCAGTTCTAGTTACACTGCGTTCTACTTTTAATTCTTGTCTAATAGACACATATTTTTTTTATAGTCCAGTAAAGAACATTCCTCTGTGGAGCGGAGGAACTTCATTTCCAGTCTGTCAAAATCGAGTATGAATTCCAAATCATTCTCACTCATTACACCGTTCTGTGCTTCCGCAGATGACTTGTAAATGGCTCGTAGTATCACACTCACTTTCACAACCCAGCTTTTTTCTGTGCAAGAAAAAAGAAAAGAAAGCAACAATTTCGTCATCACTTGTGGTGGCAAATACAGAGAAGGTGGTAATGCACAGTTATTGATAAAAATACTGGGTGCCAATGTCATTGTTTAAATTCCAGCTCCATTCCCCGTGTCTCAAGCATAGAGCGAATATACGAATATGACACTACTCTCATAAAGCGTAAGACGATGTGAAAAATTAGAGTGGTGAAATTGGCAGCATAAAAAAGCAGTATTATTTGGACTTGAAAGAACGACGTTTAGGTCGTACTGCAGAATTCCGTTCAAGAATAAATTACCCTTTTCGATCCTGGCTTTCAGTCTTCAGACAATGAGACGAACGCTGTAGTTCATACCAACCGCCCAGAAAAGCGCATTTTCAGTCCACTTCAACTGCTGAAGAAACGGCAGTCTCAGTGGTTGGAAAGAAATGATACATCAATCTTATTATCTGAAGTCGGCAGGTCAGGGTTGAAATGGATAATTTCTTTGAATTAGTGTGTGACATCATATTTTAGAAAGAGTTCGGACAGTTGTTGGGTTAAGCTTCGTCTTTAAGCTCCGTTTGTGTTGATAAGTGGGGAGACCCTAACTTGTAACTCTTTCATGTATTTCTTCTACTAGGATTCACACGTTTCAGAAAAGTTTAATTTCCATTTTGGTAAAAGGAATGTTGAATAATATTAGCAGCACACCGTCACAGTAACCATCGTCTTCCCCAGTTCCACAATTATTCCTAGCTTTTACCCATTATGTAGACAGCTATGATGATGATGCCGTCATGTCTCAGTGAAGAAATGGTACGCTTCAAAGAAACACGTATTGCATTGTCTCTTTCGTAAACAGAGATATTTTCATAGTTAATGACATGGGCAAATTAAAGATAACACAATGTCTCTTAAATATAGCGAGTCTTTGGCTCCCAATTCGATACCATGAATTAAGGATAACAGCATGAGACCCTTTGAAGGACTACAGCGCTTCAAGTGATATTCTGAACCGAGGTTGGATGATTAGTTAAGTCCAAACATTCTCCTACTATTTTTTGATGGCTGTAACGTCTAGGTCAAATTGAAACACCTGAAGTCATTTACTGATTCCATGTTTTAATGCATACAGGATGAACCAAAATACACGCTACAGTGCAAATACTGCGTACTAAAAGCACAAAAAGTCTGTAACAAAATTTCATCCTCTGCATATTTTCGGTAGAAAATGGACTTGAAAGAGAGGCAGTTTGGCAACACTGGAACCACATCTGTGAGAAGCGCCTTATTTCAAGAAATTTTTCACTCATAGTGTATTACCATTAAGATAAAGACGAGTATCAGAAAACAAAAATCATAAAAATGAGTTTATTTTTGCGTTATGACATAATACGTGTTTTGTTGCAGGGAGTGACATTCCCTGCGGTGCAGTTCATGATTTCTAAGTGGGCGCCCCCTCAAGAGCGAAGCAGGTTCTCCATAATCTTTTCTGGTAAGTCGCGCTGCATTTATGCATGACAAATTAACATTGTGTCTGACAACGACGAATTGCCGACGTTACTCATCGGAACAAACTCCTACTTATTCCACAACATTGTGTACAACTACTCTCTTCACGAAACCTGGAAAGAGATGTACGTGCCCCGGACACAGAAACACTGAGCAGCGCCTCTACAATTTTCATTCCCAATCACGTCTGCAATCATTGTTGTTTAAACACGAAATTATTTTTTCGATTTCGTCTAAGACGTACGTCATCTTACTTTACCTACGGAGGATTTTTGTTTAAAAAGTTGCAAAGAGTCTGTGTCAAAATACATGAAATGTATATGGACAGCCATCATCTGTGTAATGGAATGACGACAATGAAAATTCGTGCTGGGCCAGGGCTGAAACCTGGATTTACCGCTTATCGCGAGCGGTCGCCTTACAGTTAGGCTATCCGAACGCGCTTCACGGCCGCATCCGAACTTCCGTATATCGTCAGCCATATGCTGCAATGTTCCTTTGGACATGCATGCATACTGCAGTATCGTGTCGTCTCTGTGAAAACTCTTCTAGATGAAATGATCAGCAATACCTTATAAATCATACAACAAGGAAGTTGCTACACTAGTTTAAAGATCAGTGGATCTAGTTTGTTCCTTGAAGGCCAAAGGGAACCAATGATTTTACTTTTTACCTTTTTAAATAGTGAAGTAACTATCACGTGGTTACTGTTCTTCATTTTTTTCTGTAATGTGGGAAACTCTACAACTCAGGGTGCATTTTACACCCTCCGTACTTAATAATATGTTATTAATTTCAGATTTTGTCCGTCGAACTATTCCGCATCCTAGTCGCTAGCTAAACATGCCTCTGCATCTTAGCACATATGTCGTTAAGCTGACGCTTTCGTCGTGATGGATTTCCGTAGACTTCATTCCTTTCCCGTTGTTTCCAATACCTATACATAGTGAGCTTCATTCTGTTAACTTTTCGCATACTTCTGGAGTCCCAGACTGAGAGTCCGAAACCTTCAACTTCTTCAGTATTACAACTGCTAGCATTTCAAAGGCAAAGCTTCAAGAGTACTGTGTCACAGTACCTTTATTTCAAGTCCGCACTGTTGTTACTAAATCATTTGAGGTATAACATCATGGTCGGGTAAACGTTTTTGAGAAACATGTGTAAATAATTGTTAGCTTTGTTAACATTCTATTGAAATAAATTAAAACAATCTTTTAATGTTCACTAGAATTCTCAGTTCACTCGTGCAACCTTACAAAGAAGTGAATAAAATACGAATATATTACATATTATTATCCACAACGTCTAATGAGAATTACAAGTTTAATCTTGGAAGATATTGTTAAGATTAAACAATACATTCGCCGGAAGTGTGTTAAATTATGTAATCGTTTAGGAGTTTTTCAGGCTCATGTAATAAATTTGAAAGTCTTATGCCCTTCTCTACTAAGGAATAAATACAGATAGGTTTGTAGTGAAGCAGCCACGACAGCACATCGCGCGTTAACCGACTTTGAACAAGGGAATATCATCAGAGCAAAATTCAAATTAGGATGATCATCATAGCAAAATTCAAATTAGGATTTCCGAGAGTAAAATCGTCTAGAGGAGGAGGGAGGGCATCTTCAATATCGCAGAGACAATGTTTCCACACAGGTGTCTGATGTATACGAGGTGTTGGACAGATAGCTGTGAGCCAGGTCGACTGTAGGGAGAAAAATGCATTGCATAGGCTCCAGCAGCCTACGAGTCTATCGTGTTCCTTTGCTGACACCATACTGAGCACAACCTTTGACACAGGCCGGCGAACATCGTTACTGAACTATGGGAGTGCGGCGCCATTACAGTGTTTCAGTCGTATAGAGCGCAGAGAAGCTAGGCCAATGAAGCTACGGACCCTGTATGTCCTGGAAGGAGATGGCTAAGTTATGTTCTGGCTCTGCAGGGACCAATGACAGGTGCATTTTATGTGGACGTTCTTTCTGACTATCTGCATACGTTTATGGCATTAGAGCAAAGAGAGCTTCACTGCAAGTTTAAACGCAGCCAAAACCTCTCAGACAAACAGAAGCTAAACGATGTAAAAGTTAGCGTAAGGAGGGCTATGCGTGAAGCGTTCAGTGAATTCGAAAGTAGAATTCTATGTACCAACTTGACAGAAAATCCTAGGAAGGTCTGGTCTTACGTTAAATCAGTAAGTGGCTCGAAACAGCATATCCAGACACTCCGGGATGATGATGGCATTGAAACAGAGGATGACACGCGTAAAGCTGAAATACTAAACACCTTTTTCCAAAGCTGTTTCACAGAGGAAGACCGCACTGCAGTTCCTTCTCTAAATCCTCGCACAAACGAAGAAATGGCTGACATCGAAATAAGTGTCCAAGGAATAGAAAAGCAACTGAAATCACTCAACAGAGGAAAGTCCACTGGACCTGACGGGATACCAATTCGATTCTACACAGAGTACGTGAAAGAACTTGCCCCCTTCTAACAGCCGTCCACCGCAAGTCTCTAGAGGAACGGAAGGTTCCAAATGATTGGAAAAGAGCGCAGGTAATCCCAGTATTCAAGAAGGGTCGTCGAGCAGATGCGCAAAACTATAGACCTATATCTCTGACGTCGAACTGCTGTGGAATTTTATAACATGTTTTTTGCTCGTGTATCATGTCGTTTTTGGAAACCCAGAATCTACTATGTAGGAATCAACATGGATTCCGGAAACAGCGATCGTGTGAGACCCAACTCGCTTTATTTGTTCATGAGACCCAGAAAATATTAGATACAGGCTCGCAGGTAGATGCCATTTTCCTTGACTTCCGGAAGGCGTTCGATACAGTTCCACACTGTCGCCTAATAAACAAAGTAAGAGCCTACGGAATATCAGACCAGCTGTGTGGCTGGATTGAAGAGTTTTTAGCAAACAGAACACTGCGTATTGTTCTCAATGGAGAGACGTCTACAGACGTTAAAGTAACCTCTGGCGTGCCACAGGGGAGTGTTATGGGACCATTGCTTTTCACAATATATATAAATGACCTAGTAGATAGCGTCGGAAGTTCCATGCGGCTTTTCGTGGATGATGCTGTAGTATACAGAGAAGTTGCAGCATTATAAAATTGCAGCGAAATGCAGGATGATCTGCAGCGGATAGGCACTTGGTGCAGGGAGTGGCAACTGACCCTTAACATAGACAAATGTAATGTATTGCGAATACATAGAAAGAAGGATCCTTTATTGTATGATTATATGATAGCGGAACAAACACTGGTAGCAGTTACTTCTGTAAAATATCTGAGAGTATGCGTGCGGAACGATCTGAAGTGGAATGATCATATAAAATTAATTGTTGGTAAGGCGGGTACCAGGTTGAGATTCATTGGGAGAGTCCGTAGAAAATGTAGTCCATCAGTAAAGGAGGCGGCTTACAAAACACTCGTTCGACCTATACTTGAGTATTGCTCATCAGTGTGGGATCCGTACCAGGTCGGGTTGACGGAGGAGATAGAGAAGGTCCAAAGAAGAGCGGCGCGTTTCGTCACAGGGTTATTTGGTAAGTGTGATAGCGTTACGGAGATGTTTAGCAAACTCAAGTGGCAGACTCTGCAAGAGAGGCGGTCTGCATCGCGGTGTAGCTTGCTGTCCAGGTTTCGAGAGGGTGCGTTTCTGGATGAGGTATCGAATATATTGCTTCCCCCTACTTATACCTCCCGTGGAGATCACGAATGTGAAATTAGAGAGATTCGAGCGCGCACGGAGGCTTTCAGACAGTCGTTCTTCCCGCGAACCATACGCGACTGGAACAGGAAAGGGAGGTCATGACACTGGCACGTAAAGTGCCCTCAGCCACACACCGTCGGGTGGCTTGCGGAGAATAAATGTAGATGTAGAAATTTAGATGTAGATGTAGATGTAGAGTACTCCGACGAAGATGTCGTGTTTCAGAGGGAGAAAATGACTTGCCACCGCTCTTTGTTGCAGTTAGGTGGCTTGATGTAGACTCTAATGAATTCAGGATCGTGACTTGATCCTGCAGATCACCCAAATCCAATCGAGCATTTACACGATGCTGTCGATACCTGTATGCTCGATATTCCTTTGCAGATGCATTTTGAACTGCATGTGCGGGATCAGTACTTCTCCAGAAAGATTGCAAAACCTCGTAGAGTCCATACCTAGACATCTTACTGCTCTGGTGAGGACTCACTGGGGAGCGACTCACTAGCGGTACATTCAGTGCCTTTCCATCACTTTTGGTCACTCAGTGCATACAGGGTGTGTATTGATAGTGACCGGGCCAAATATCTCACGAAATAAGCAACAATCGAAAAAACTACAAAGAACGAAACTCGTCTAGCTCGAAGGGGGAAACCAGATGGCGCTATGGTTGGCCCGCTAGATGGCGCTGCCATGGGTCAAACGGATATCAACTGCGTTTTTTTAAAAGTAGGAACCCTAATTTTTTATTACATATTCGTGTAGTACGTAAAGAAGTATGAATCTTTTAGTTGGGCCACTTCTTTCGCTTTGTGATAGATGGCGCTGTAATAGTCTCAAATGTATAAGTACGTGGTATGACGTAACATTCCGCCAGTGCGGACGGTAATTGCTTCGTGGTACATTACCCGTGTTAAAATGGACCGTTTGCCATGGCTATTGCGATCAAAATGCCCAACGGGCGTGTGCTATGTATGCTGTTCGGTATCCTGGACGACATCATCCAAGTGTCCGGACCGTTCGCCGGATAGTTACGTTATTTAAGGAAACAGGAAGTGATCAGCCACATGTGAAACGTCAACCACGACCTACAAGAAATGAAGATGCCTAAGTAGGTGTTTTAGCTGCTGTCGCGCCTAGTCCGCACATCAGTAGCAGACAAATTGCGCGAGAATCCGGAATCTCAAAACCGTCGGTGTTGAGAATGCTACATCAACATTGATTGCACATGTACCATATTTCTATGACCAGGAATTGCATGGCGACGACTTTGAACGTCATGTACAGTTCTGCCACTGGGCACAAGAGAAATTACGGGACGATGACAGATTATTTTTGCGCGTTCTATTTAGCGACGAAGCGTCATTCACCAACAGCGGTAACGTAAACCGGCATAATATGCACTGTTGTGCAACGGAAAATCCACGATGGCTGCGACAAGTGGAACATCACTGACCTTGGCGGGTTAATGTTGGTGCGGCATTGTGGGAGGAAGGATAATTGGCCTCCATTTTATCGATGGCAATCTAAATGGTGCAATGTACGCTGATTTCCTATGTAATGTTCTACCGATGTTACTACAAGATGTTTCACTGCATGACAGAACGGCGATGTACTTCCAACATTATGGATGTGGTTGAAGCGGTATTGAATAGCATATTTCATGACATGTGGATTGGTCGTCGAAGCACCATACCACGGCACACACGTTCACCGGATCTGACGTCCCCGTATGTCTTTCTGTGAGGGAAGTTGAAGGATATTTGCTATCGTGATCCACCGACAACGTCTGACAACATGCGTCAGCGCATTGTCAGTCCCATGTGTGAACATTACGGTAGACGAACTACTAGCTGTTGACAGGAATGTTGTTACACGTATTGCCAAATGCATTGAGGTTGACGGACATCACTTCGAGCATTTATTGCATTAATGTGGTATTCACAGGTTCTCAGAAATGATAAGTTCATAAAGGTACAAGTATCACATTGGAACAACCGAAATAAAATGTTCAAGCGTACCTACGTTCTGTATTTTTATTTAAAAAATCTATCTGTTACCAACTGTTCGTCTAAAATTGTGAGCCCTATGTTTGTGACTATTACAGTGCAATCTATCACAAAGTGAAAAAAGTGGTCCAACTAAAATATTCCAATTTCTTTACGTACTACACGAATATGTAATAAAAATGGGGGTTCCTATTTAAGAAAACGCAGTTGATATCCGTTTGACTTATGGCATCATCATCTAGCGGGCCAACCATAGCGCCATCTGGTTTCCCCCTTAAAGCTTTATAGTTTTTCGTTTGACGCTTATTTCGTGAGATATTTGGACCGGTCACGATCAATGGACCACCCTGTATACTTCTGCGACCAGGACGTGACTAGGTCATGGCAACCTGCGATTTGAAGCTGTTTATATGTCTCTTTGATACACCTTGAAAATGGACTTCTATGCGCTGTGTGCTGTTAGATACAGTTAGTAGGGAAGGATGAGTGCCATAGAGTGGTGTGCACGCAGGAGGGTACCTGGGCACGGTGATCACGATGCCGGTGTCGGGCCTGCTGTGCAACACGAGCGTCGGCTGGCCGCTGGTGTTCTACGTGTTCGGCGGCATCGGCATCCTCTGGTACATCCCCTGGCTGTTCCTCGTGTACGACACGCCGGCCAAGCACCCGCGCATCGACCCCGCGGAGCGGCGCTACATCGAGGCTTCCCTGGGCAAGGTGCCCGCCAAGGTGAGTCTGTAACTTCTAACAATACCACCACTTGCAAAGTAGGTTAGAAATCAGATTAATAATGTTGCTCACGCAGCATATGTTCGCTTTATCGGGAGGCAACAAAGTTATTGACTGTGGATGGATCGTCAGAATGGAAGTAATGAAGCCACTGTAAAAAAGTCATTAATTTTGGCACTTATCTTGAATGGCTTCCCACGTAGATTTTGCTGAAGTTGTTATGGCTCATCTTGTTGATTCTAGGGTGATTCCCTAGATCTGTATTTTAGCAATATTTCGAGACCTAAAAAAGGCGTTTTTCAGGAAATTCTTAATGATCAAACAATCCCAGATCAGAATAACGGAATGGTAGAAATAATTTTTGACTTGGTGTTCACGATCCACATTTTTATTAAACTTCTTGTAAATTCACATATACTTCTTCTTAATTGTCACACTATCAATAAAACAGTTTTGTATCAATCTTCATACATTTAATTTCCACTTTAACCAAACCCAAGACTTGACTATTCTTTTACAAAGCCAGATGACAACTTAACTTCTGCAAAGTGAAACAAAGACTGCTCTGTGCGCATTCGCGCCAAAACGGTTACAAGTAAGTCAAAGATTATGACGGTCTCACATAAATGAATACACACAAGAACCATATCGCTGTAATATATCGATACATCGGAGTACCTATACATTAATAAAACCAAATGTGAATATTGTCACAAAAATATGTCTGTTACTTCGCAGAAAAGTAGTACGATATTACTGGTATCGAGAACTGGGGTTGGAGCGCCGTAATCGTCACTTAAATAAAGAACCATTACAATCTGTAACACATAACCGTCATAGCCTAGACTATGTTTCTCGTATTCTTCATTTGCTGCAATTATTGACTAATGAAGAATTATTTATAATTTTTTGCCGAATACCTTTGCGAATAAGTGGCACCAACTCCCACCTAGCAAAAATTTGGCTCTTGAAATGGAAACAATGGACGGAAGTGCAAAGTTTATCGTTGCGTCTATATCGTGGTCTCTGGAGATGGATCACTAACGAAACAGAGGCAGAACAGGGCAAAACAGAGGCCTTAAATCGTCGAGAATTATCTTGCTAACAACACAAAATCTAATTCGCGCTATTAGTAAGGAATCTTGAGCCCTGTTCCTTTCCGATTACGGATCCATATCACAACAGCTGTGTGATCTTTTATAAATGAGGAAATAACCCTTTATCAGACAAATAGAGTGACTACAGGCACAAAATGAAAAACTGAATGTATTGACCGTAGATTCACAGTCCGTTGAACCCTATGTGGTATAGCGCAGACAGAAAGCCCAGTGGGACAGAAAATTCGCGTTTATTGTAATAGTACACTGAGTCCAAAAGCAAGGTCCATAAGATCATTCGTTGCAGTTTAAAAAGTTCCAAAATCAGTGCTAACGCAGTCACTATCGCATGCCTGTCTGTTGGCGCTCGACTCGGAGATAAGCCGGTTCCAATCCTAGTGATGGATGAAATTTTCACTGCCGGTTTTTGGTCGTCAATGCGAGCAGAGATGGTGGCGTGAACTTCCTGATCACCAGTTTGTGCAGCAATGTCCTCGATTAAATTTCAAGCGTCTCCGCAGGGTGTCACGAAGTGGGAGTATGTGAGATTGCTGATGGTGATCTGTGTGTCGGATGGAAACGTTTAGCCTGGCCGTCCTCTTGGTGTTGTTCGAGAGGGCTACGTGCCCGCATCAGGTTTCACTTTCTCCCTTCTCTCATCGTCGTACAACACAAATGTAATCATACAACATCACGCTGTACATATATCCTTTATACTTAGCTATATTCTTCAAATACATGTATGACCCAGCTCTAATAAACGATCCGGTAAGGGGACACTGTGACCGAAGGAATAAAACCATTTCGAACACGGCGGCTTTACCTAACAGTTAGTATCGCCAGCCAACAATGCCATACGACTTTACTGTCATGGCCTTCATTCGTGTTTTGTAGAATCCTAGAACATATGAAGAGCTAACATTCTAAACGTGCTGTGGACCAAAAGTATTGTTTTGAGATATAATAAAGAAAAGATATTGAATGACATACGAAATACAAGGTGTTTCACAATTCATTCTAGACACTTCTGGAGGCACAGGAACCCACATCCGGAAACGTCATCCAACAACGCCATGTTGTTGTTGTTGTGGTCTTCAGTCCTGAGACTGGTTTGATGCAGCTCTCCATGCTACTCTATCCTGTGCAAGCTTCTTCATCTCCCAGTACCTACTGCAACCTACATCCTTCTGAATCTGCTTAGTGTATTCATCTCTTGGCCTCCCTCTACGATTTTTACCCTCCACGCTGCCCTCCAATACTGAATTGGTGATCCCTTGATGCCTCAGAACATGTCTTACCAACCGATCCCTTCTTCTGGTCAAGTTGTGCCACAAACTTCTCCCCAGTCCTATTCAATACTTCCTCATTAGTTATGTGATCTACCCATCTAATCTTCAGCATTCTTCTGTAGCACCACATTTCGAAAGCTTCTATTCTCTTCTTGTCCAAACTATTTATCGTCCATGTTTCACTTCCATACATGGCTACACTCCATACAAATACTTTCAGAAATGACTTCCTGATACTTAAATCTATACTCGATGTTAACAAATTTCTCTTCTTCAGAAACGCTTTCCTTGCCATTGCCAGTCTACATTTTATATCCTCTCTACTTCGACCATCATCAGTTATTTTGCTCCCCAAATAGCAAAAACTTTGAGGTTCGCCGATGACATTGTAATTCTGTCAGAGACAGCAAAGGACTTGGAAGAGCAGTTGAACGGAATGGATAGCGTCTTGAAACGAGGATATAAGATGAACATCAACAAAAGCAAAACGAGGATAATGGCTCAAATGGTTCAAATGGCTCTGAGCACTATGGGACTCAACTGCTGAGGTCATTAGTCCCCTAGAACTTAGAACTAGTTAAACCTAACTAACCTAAGGACATCACAAACATCCATGCCCGAGGCAGGATTCGAACCTGCGACCGTAGCGGTCTTGCGGTTCCAGACTGCAGTGCCTTTAACCGCACGGCTACTTCGGCCGGCTCGAGGATAATGGAATGTAGTCGAATTAAGTCGGGTGATGCTGAGGGAATTAGATTAGGAAATGAGACACTTAAAGTAGTAAAGGAATTTTGCTATTTGGGGAGCAAAATAACTGATGATGGTCGAAGTAGAGAGGATATAAAATGTAGACTGGCAATGGCAAGGAAAGCGTTTCTGAAGAAGGGAAATTTGTTAGCAGCGAGTATAGATTTAAGTGTCAGGAAGTCGTTTGTGAAAGTATTTGTATGGAGTGTAGCCATGTATGGAAGTGAAACATGGACGATAAATAGTTTGGACAAGAAGAGAATAGAAGCTTTCGAAATGTGGCGCTACAGAAGAATGCTGAAGATTAGATGGGTAGATCACATAACTTTCAGAGGTTGTAATATGGACCAAAACAAGGAAAAAATGCCCAGGAGACATGGACTCTAAAATGCATACCTTAAGAGCTGTGAGCACTTGTTCGATACAGGTGATGTTTTTCACAGCAGCAAAGATGAACAAGTTCTAATAGCTCCTCGGGTATGCATTTTAGAGTCCGTGTTTATCGGACATATTTTCCTTTTTTGTCCATGAAATGCTACCTACCCTACAATCTTAGCAACAACAGCATCAGCACATGTATTCCCATGTCGGATGAGAACAGTTTTAGCCGGCCGGAGTGGCCGTGCGGTTCTAGGCGCTACAGTCTGGAACCGAGCGACCGCTGCGGTCGCAGGTTCGAATCCTGCCTCGGGCATGGATGTTTGTGTTGTCCTTGGGTTAGTTAGGTTTAATTAGTTCTAAGTTCTAGGCGACTGATGACCTCAGAAGTTGAGTCGCATAGTGCTCAGAGCCATTTGAGAACAGTTTTCGCTTGTAACTTTCGACTCGTTCGTTTCCGGTACAGGGACCCTCACCTCAAATTGACACATTTATCCTTTTACATCATTGTAGAAAGTCTGTAACATCAGCAAGGAATCACCATGTATCTACATACATTCATAGCCGCAGGCGCCTATAATTTTGACTCTTTGTAGCGGCGTCAGATGACGTTTCCGAACACGGGTTCCTACGTAAAACTTGACCTATTAATTCCCCCCACAACGTCCAGAAGTGTGTAAAAGGAATTTTGAAACACTTTATAGTATTAAACATTTATTATCATCCATCAAATACAAACTATAGTGAAAGGTCAGAAAAAATTACATTGAATTGTTCAGGAAAAGAAAATTTAAAAGTTCAGAGCAAAATGTGTCTTACGCATTACATTATTCAGACTAAATAGGCTAAGTACGTCCAGCGGAGATATCATGCTATAATCGATGACAAAACATACCAAAATATAAATATTTTAACACTGTGAGATTGTCCGCACTTTGTAAAGAGAGTGGACTAATGTGTGTAAACTTAGCTTACCGGCTCGCAGCCTAGCCCTGTTAAAGCCGTCCAGCCACTTACCCTCGGTCCCAGCCGTATTTACGTTAAAAGGAACAATGTATTGTTCTGGCCTTATCCCTTTCTGTGCTGAAGCTCGCCGTTCTCTTGTTAAGTGGGGTTTTCCGATACCATGAACCACCTGCTCGGTTTGTCTCCAAAATGCGTTTCACTTTAACTTATTTATTCATGCCCCTGTCCATATATTGGTAGATATTGTTTTGTTAGTTTTCGGTACATGAGATTACTGCAATTGCCTTTTGTTGCTATAATATATTATTATTTTCTGAGGATCTCATACCGTATCGTGCTGTCGTTATGTATCAAGTCATGTAAGGTCCATAAAAACCGGACGCCTTACAACACATGTAACAGTATGAAACCAAAACCATCAGTTCGCAGTATCATTCAACAAATGAGTAAAAAAACGTGCCGGTGGTGATGTGGTATGAAGAGCATCATAGGAAACATATCCTTTTTTTCGGCAGACAATCGTGAACTATTCTTCGCTACTGAAAGTTGTATATGAATGAAATTGTCAACAGTTTTGCCTCTCTTTTGAATTTTGCACTTTCCCGCTGTTCAGTGTCACTGAGTGTGCTTTTGATGTGCACTATTCTACGTGAGATGATTTTATATGCAGCAACACTGATTCGTAGCTTTATTGTTTGATGACTTTATGAGCAGCGGTCTGGAAATCAATAAAGTCCATTTCTTCCATTGTGAATATGTTGGGCGGTAAAGTAGGGCGTGTTGAAATAATTACTTCTGCAAATCATCACGTCTTGCGTTTTTCCATAAAGGCAAAATTTCAATGACAAGATAGGAAACTGTGGTCTGAGACCAGATTCTTATGTTATATCCAATCAAATACGCCACAAGGCACTACGAGGATGTACATACAAGTAAATATTAGCACACGGGTTTAGTTTTGTGCACACCAGTTAGCACTCCAAATTACAGTTTTCCCTTTGTTATCAGTTACATTTGCGGTATTGTTAGTACAATTCATAATGTGGAATAGGCATGATGTTTTGTTGTTAGCTCCACGAGTACCTTCACGCTCACGTCACAACTACCCTATGGCCTCACTGTTGTCATGAGCATGAAGGCAGAAGTTGTAGTATGAAAGCTGACATAAGAGCTTATCCGAATGCGTAAGAGGGGGAATAAACAATATTTGTTGCAGATATATTGCTAATATACAGGTGTCACTTTCACAACACGACACTGAGCGAGGTGGTGCAGAGGTTAGCACACTGGACTCGTATTCGGGAGGACGACGGTTCATTCCCGCGTCCGGCCATCCTCCGACTTCCTTCCCTGTCCTTCCCTAATCCGATGAGACCGATGCCCTCTCTGTCTGGTCTCCTCCACCACAACAATTCAACCCAACCCCAACAACACGACAAGCAATATGACAAATATTACGTTCGCGCGTTAAACTGATGTAATTCAAGGCTGACTGCCGAGTAGGTTTAGAATGAAGAAGACCGTGCAGCTACCACCACCACCTTTTTTTTAATTCATCATCGTTACAATTCGGTACCTTCGTCATATACTCGCACTGATGTAGCGCCTTTAGAACGAATAAAACCAATTTTGAAAAACTGGTACTTAGTACGTTTAGAATGTTAGGACCTCATATGTGAGGTATATCGAACAGAAATACGCCAACCAACATGGTTTCAGAAAATATCGGTAATGCGAAATCCAACTTGCATTTTTCTCCGTGCCGTCTTGAAAACCATGGGTCAAGGCTAAAAGGGACACGCAATATTTCTTGGCATCCAAAAAGCATTTATCGGAAGTACTGTGTGTCTGGTTCGCAGAGGAAGCTGCCCATCCCGTGGAAGAAGCTGCTGTCGACCCCCGGGCTGTGGGCGTGTGCCTCTATGCACCTGGGCATCGGCTGGGGCTTCTTCACGCTGCTCACCAGCGGGCCCACCTACCTCGCCAACATCCTGCACTTCGACATCTCCAGCGTGAGTACTCGTCACGAGTGCGTGTGATTTTTCTGCGCGCACTTCCGCACGCTGTCTAAGCGCGTCCATGCGTCCTTTTTCGGCTGTTTCACGGTGCTAGCATGTTGCCACAGATACATGTTTTTTATTATATGTATATTTATATTATATATAAAGTTGAGCTTCTCGTTGTCGCCCAGTAGTAATCTACTAAATGCACAATAGGAAACGTTGTTCACCGGAGCGTTAAATACAAGAACAATGAATCCGAATAATAAAATTTCATCAACTACATCAGGGCAATGGCAGCGAGACAAAAATAAAAATGAAGAAATGGTGCTACTTTTTGCGGTAGTAGATGGAGCTAATCTGAAAAACAAATCTCAGTCACCGGAAATTATGTACACGATGAATCAAATAACACTTCTGACATGCCACAGTTCAACGTGTCTGAACCAATATTTCTCTTAGTGATAGTGTGCAAAGAATCGAGTATTTTACAGCAAAAGTTAATAATCCTAATTTTTTATATTTATGGAGACATTGTATTGTATTGTATTGTATGTTAACCGGGGACCTAGAAACGACGGAGAGGCTCCGTCCCCGCCGCAGCCGCAGTGGTCCACAACCCCACGACGACTATCGCAGTACACTTCACCCCTCCGCCGCCCTACACCGAACCACTATTTCAGGGTTATTGTGCGGTTCGGCCCCCGGTGGACCCCGCCAGGGAACGTCTCACACTAGACGAGTGTAACCCCTATGTTTGCGTGGTAGGGTAATGGTGGTGTACGCGTACGTGGAGAACTTGTTTGCGCAGCAATCGGCGATATAGTGTAACTGAGGCGGAATAATGAGAACCAGCCCGCATTCGCCGAGGCAGATGGAAAACCGCCTAAAAACCATCCACAGACTGGCCGGTTCACCGGACCTCGACACAATCCCGCCGGGCGGATTCGTACCGGGGACCAGGCGCTCCTTCCCGCCCGGAAAGCCGTGCGTTAGACCGCACGGCCAACCGCGCGGACTATGGAGACATAAAATGTGTTTTCGTAGTGGTGAAATAAATTCTGAGTGATGCCGGAGAAGGACTAAAGTACCCATTTGAGATACGAAACCCTTGTCTGGAAACGAATGGGTTGAAAGTTAGAAACCTCAAAGTGTTTTAGGATAACTATACCAGTGGAGTATGATCGCATACGAGTCGTGTTTTCTGCTGTATAGAAAACTAATTTATTATGTATGCCGTTGATACCTTTGTACGCTATGAAAACTCGACTAACACGTAGGCGCACACCACAAGAAGAGGTGATAGTAGGGTGACGTTGTTGAGAAATATTCTCCTTGATCTCAGCGCACGTACGTGGTTCCAAGAATGACGTACTTATCACATTACACGTATTTCTCTTGGACGGACGCACAACACTATAACCCTCCTACATCTCCGGCTAATTAAGCTTTTTTGCAATATATGACCGTGTACCTAAAGCCCCTAATCTGTGGGAAAAAGGCATCTATTCCGACGAATAATGCAAAACAGAGAAGTAGATGAAGTTATAACCGAATCACCACTGCCCAGTGCTTTGGCAATGACGATTAGAAATAAGGTTCGGTTAACTTTACATATTTTTAATTACGTAAACTAGTTTTTTAATTAACAGTAGTGAGTGAA
Organism: Schistocerca nitens; assembly: GCF_023898315.1. Lineage (NCBI taxonomy): Eukaryota > Metazoa > Arthropoda > Insecta > Orthoptera > Acrididae > Schistocerca > Schistocerca nitens. Next base: position 801,764,481 of record NC_064617.1, on the reverse strand, counting down.
AAATTTGGAAGAAAGGTTTTCAAAGTATGTCATTAATGAAATAACCAACGGTCGCCAGCTCCTCACCGGAACAAGAACAATTAAACTGAAACTGAAGCCGCGCGGAGTGGCCGCGTCGTTTGAGACGCCACGTCACGGAATCCGCGGCACCTTCCCCCGGAGGTTCGAGTCCTCCCTCGGGCATGGGTGTGTGTGTGCTGTTCTTAGCATAAGTTAGTTTAAGTAGTGTGCAAGTCTAGGGACCGATGACCTCAGCAGTTTGGTCCCTTAGGAATTCAAACACATTTGAACACGTATAACACTGAATTTTGTACTCGTAAGCAATCTTACGTAACAATAGTTATTGGCGTCATGGCGTAGGAACAGTACCTAACGCACACTTTCCAGTACTTCACACCACACATGTCATAGTAGTTAGATAGTAATCAAATAGCAAACATATACAAAATATTATATTAATTTTCAAAGGTCAATTAAAGTAAGATCGTTTACTGGCTGTGGACAAAATCTTTTTGTTACGTTAAAACCGTAATACTGACTGTCGTAATAACAACAAGCGGAAATATTGTTTGAATTTAGGAGTTACTTTGATATTTCTTTGTAATAAAATTTACAAATTATGCCACAAGCTATAAATTAGAACTGTGCTTTGACAATGAAATCCAGTGTCCGAGTTACGTAAATTTTCACTACTAATTTTTTATTTTGAAAGTTACTCTATTTTTAGCAAATGAATTAATACTGGCTTTTGCATCATTCTGTTTCTGATATCATTCATACTATAACCAAAAATTTCATTATTACGCAACAGTCCAAAAGGTTGGAAAAATTATGTTTTGATGATTAATAAATCGATGTTCACTTCATTTTCAGTTCATTTTCTGATTATCTCGGTTCATACAAAGGGATAGGATGGAAACTACTTGGATAATGACTTACGAAAATTATTTACGTGACAAAATGCACGAAAACAATATTATTCAAGCAATAAAATTCCAACTACGCTGATCAGTCTATTGCACTTCTACTTATAAAAAGTTTAGTTCTTACTTCACTTTATGATGCCGTTGCTTTGTCGAGTGGCTTCATTTAGCGGTAAATAGGGCACAGGTTAATCTTCTTGCCGTACCATAGACAATAACAAGGGCCCACAGTACTCTTGATGTTACGTGAATTACTGTTGCTGCATTTGTACTGTGCCCAATAAATGCCATAGCTTGCCCATATTAATCATCCGCCAACACAACTAATTCAATTTTCACTGCTCCGCAGTTCGGAAACAGACTTTTTGTCCCCGCACTTTTGCATAGTCACACCAGCGAATACACACAACCAACGGCACCAATCGTCTCCTCACGACTCTCAACTGCTACTTTTTTGGCGCGCTCGGACGCCCAGCGATAATGCATTTTCAATTTACTACACTCTTTGACCATAACCTTTCCCTGACTAGGCCGGCATGTCTACTTAGAAAATGTCAACATTTCATGCGTATTCTCTTTCTTAAATAACAAGTAGCATATGTAACTTGACAACTTATTTACAAGAATAATATTCAGCACAACTAACGGCGCAAACTTCGCAAAACACGTAAAAAATGTATGATCATCCACAGAGTTGTGGTGTTAAAGTACATTCTGCGAAAGGTACACAGGAAGAGATCTTTTTTCCGTGATCGGTCCATTAGCCTCTATTGATCTCACTTGACATCTGTTTGTGTGTTATATACGAATCATCTGTAGAGACTTGCAAAAATTCTAGTCGCCTGTGACAACACTGGATTTGTGCGAACTGCATGTGACAGAGATTTTTACGCCCATTCCACGTGCCAGCATAGAAGGTGAGGATCCTGTGAAAGTTTTGCAGACAAATAAAACATTTACAAAAAATGTGTCCACCTACAATTTACTCATTGTCATCAGACGTGCGTTAAATTACAAATTTTGTCATTTTCGCTTCTGACATTCGATTGAGTCGTTTCAGCAGCTCTGTTGCCCACCTCAATTATTCCTGGAACTCTGTTGCGTCTTCACGGAAACACTTTGTATGTATAAATATGTTTTTGTTCAATAGGAAGAAGTACTTTCCAAAGCGATTCGATAGCTTAAGAAACTAAAATTACAGTTAAGCAGTATGCGTCATTGTTCACATCGAAACTTTTCCCAAGAAAACTGCTAATTTAGGATCGGTGTACGCGACAAAGCGCAGTTTCAGCTCGAGTAGGTTACATTCACAAGGAAGTGGTGTCGGTATATATTTCACAAATTTTCTTGCTTTTTCTTTGCGAGAACTTTCTCTTTGTGGACTGACACACATTTTCTCTGCCTTTACGATCTTCTACGTGATCTCAAAACACTGTTTCAAGGAAAAAGCCTTAATTACTGCTGTATACCATAACAAGAAAAAGTTTCAAATGTTAACCATATAAAAAAGCTTGCCCCCTTCGCTTGTTATCGCTTTCTATATGCCTTCTTTCCATATCTTGAAGTGATTATGAAGAATTGAGGGTGTGCTGTCTTCAGGGACTTATCTGTAAATACCCTGTTAATAAGTGCTAAGACCTTTAGCTGTTTGTATGGCAAGCAGCAAGTGATTAGCCAGAACACCTTATTTTCGAAAATAATAGATTCAAGGCTACATACACACTGATACGATCATTCTTATTATTTTCTGTGGGCTATGTTTTTTAACATAACTATTTACAGCTGGTATGGTTTGAGGTTATTCCTAGTTCTATAGAGCTTTAAAATGAACCTCTAATTGGACGTTAAATATTTCTTCACAATAAAAATTCGCCAGGTGTGAGTAATCCATCACTGGAATTGACAATCTCAACGATTGTTGCCTGTTAACGACATTGGTACTGACAAAATATTGGTGCTGGAAATTCCTAGACTTCCGAGAATGCTTAAATTTTAATTAAATGAAACTATGTGGTTTGAGAGACCTTATAAGTCTCAAATATCTATGATTTGTATATGTAGACCTTGTACCAAGGCTGAGGTCAGAACCTAGGTTTCCTGCTCACGGGGCAGTGCAGCGCAACAAAATTTTACTTTTGTGCTTTAGGTCCATACAGAAACGAATAATCTTGATCATTTAGTTCAGGAGCCCACAGGAAGCGTAAATGATAGCGATAACATACTAGACCTCTTAGAACAAAATATCCTGTGCAAATAGAGATCGTGATGACGGATACAGGGATGACTACACCGTCGTACCAAGACAGATACCGTAGGATTCAAACTCACCAAAAATTATCGCAAAATGTATCTATTTAAAAAAGTAGGAATAAATTCGCTTGGCGAATTCCTAAGAGATAGTCTCCATTCGTTCTAAACTATGTAAGTGTAGACCTAATGTGGCTAAATTCATAGAAATAGTATTGACTTAAATTAAGAGCTTCATACTAAGTATATCAATAACAAACGGAGCAGATCCTCAATGGCACAAGAAACAGGTCAAGATAGTGTTGCAGAAGGAACGAAAAAGGATAAGATTTAAAAAACAATCCGAAAGCACCAAGATTGGCAACAGTTTTCAGATGCTCGAACTAGTGCGGACTTCAATGTGAGATGCTTTTAATAGCACCCATAATGAAACTCTATATCGAAATCTAGCAAAAAATCCAAAAATGTTCTGGTCGTATATAAAGTACACCAGCGGTAAGACACAACCACTACCTTTATTGCATGCTAGTAATGATAATGTCAACCATGACTGCGTCACTAAAGTAGAGTTACTAAAGACGATTTGCCAAAATTCCTTCCCCAAAGAATATGCAGTAAATATTACATGATTCGGATCAAGAAAAGTTGCCAACATGAGCAACATGGAACTAGATAATTTCGGTGCAATGAAGCAACGTATTCATTCAATAAAGACGAGTTTTCAGGTCTCAATGGTATACCATTTAGGTTTCTTTCGGAATATGCTGATGACATAACTACATTTTCACCAATCATTTGCAACCGCTCGCTCGATAACAGATCCGTATCTAAAGCTTGGAAAGTTACACAAGCCACACACAGATCACACCAAATCCCAAAAAAAGGATACAGAAGTAATCGACTGAATTATAGGCCCAGATTAGTGATATCGATTTACAGTAGGATTTTGGAACATATTCTGAGTTTGAAAATTATAAATAGCTCGAAGAAAACTATCTATTGGCCTTAGCCAGCTCGGATCCAGAAAATATCATTCTTATGGAAAACAACTGGCTCTTTATTCACTAGAAGTAATGAGTTCTATCGACAGGCGATGTTGATTCTATATTTCTAGATTTCCAGAAGGCTTTTGAGACTGTTCCTCTCGAACAGCTTCTAGTAAAATAGCGTGCCCAAATTCGAGTCTTTCATAACCTTTCGACCATTGAGCATGTATTTCTGACAGCTATGAAATACATTTCACATGTTTATTCCCATCAGTGTTCAAAAAGTCCACTTGCCATTGAAGGCATAAATTGTAATTTCATGCACAGGATTGAACTATAATTAGCATATGCTTGTAGTAATTTAACTTTTCTGTAATCCACTTTCCATGTTTGCTGCGCTTTGAACAAGAATGTACCTGCTGTAAAATTTTAGTTGGGTACAAAATGGGAAGTTTTATCTCAAATTTATGTAGTGATACTGAGGATCAACATATCGTTAGCATATTTCACAAATCGATACAAAGTCCATGAGAACGACATGGAACTTGAAGGCTGCGACATAGAATATCTTAAATGTTTACTTGGGGGTAATGTAGTGATTTTATATCAAGGTTATACGTGAGAGATAATTTCAAGAGCTGTAGTAAATTATCTCTTATCGCGAGAGTGCGTATCTATCATGGAAGAAGTATTCTTTGAATTGCTAACTGATTGCTCTAATAACTGTTATCTCCTGGGAAATAATATTTCGAGATATATTAAGATGACGGCAGTATCTGGAACTATGTCGTGTCACACGGCGCTTGAAAAATTTTCGAGTTCATCTAATATTTTTGATTTTCGTAATTTTACATTTGTCAGGGGCTAGGCGCAGATCCAGCGTTCGGTACTGGAGGGAATCGGGGTCGCTGTTTGTTACTATTACGCCCCCGCCCCACCTAAAAAATATAACTTGGAGTCACTCCCACTTTTCATTACACACTAATGCCTAAGATAATAACTTCCTTTTCTTGTGCCTTTGCCACGCATCGACACAGGATAGGCAGGATTATGAACGGATTTGGCATTGTTACTTTATGGATTGGCCGGATGCTGTTTCTGTTGCCAATCCGCTGACCTTCCCCCTCCCTCCACAGCACGGAATTTGTGTACCTCCCCCCCCCCCCAACCGTCTGCGTGTAGTGTAATTCGTGCACCAAACGTTGCGAATTGTGTAACTGATGCGGGACTTGGTACCTGCCCGGCATTCAGCTATAGGAATGGGGGAAACCGCCTAAAAGCCACATCTAGGTTGGCCGGCACGTCTACGCTTGTCGTTAATCCGCCATGCGATTCGATTGAACCACAGACGATGATACATAGATGTCGAAACATATCTGGAAAAAAAAGAAAGAAAGAAATTGTTTTAGATAAGGCGGAGTTTATATAACACTAATTTAAATCTAAAAAAAACGGAAAAAAACATCAACAGGAGTTTCCAATCTAAGCAACATGATTCGTCGTGTACATACTTTACAGTGCTTCTTATTCAGTAACTCCAAGAACACACGATCACAAACTTGCGATTACGTACTATGTCCTCAGAGATATCGCGGAGACAAGAAGGAAAATCGAGTCACTTAGCCAGCTTCAGTCACGGTAGAGAAAGTCAACAAAACCCTCTTGTAAGGCGAATCTACAACAAGGAAACAGACGCCATAATACAAGTAACCAACAAATAAGTCTATGGTGCATAGACACGTCACAGAGAGACTAACGAGGTTCCAACAAAAACTACTTTTCAAATGAATTCATATAAACGCCAGTATTACTTCATAACAACAATGTTGCACCACATAGTGAATAAACTTATATATAAACTACAGTTACAAAACGCCTACACCAGCATTTATGCATGTACTTTAACATATACTGTGGTAACAAAAATTTCACTTAAAGGTAATCTACTAAAAAATTAAGGATGAAATTTCGACTATACGGTAAAAATACTGGGCTGATAGAGTCAGTAAATAGAGAGACCACAAAGACATTTCTAAACGAGGTACAGAGAGCACATTAAGAGCTGAAAATTCTGTCCCATTCATCCCTGATGCGAACTTTCTGCACACACCCAGCGCAACACCGAAGTCAGCACAAAAACAACGCTTTGAATGGGAATCAGAGAAGAGCAGGCATTAATGCCGTCATGAGGCGGATCTGATGGTAACTGCTGCGTCCTGTCTGTGCAGAACTCTGCGCTGTCGGCGGTCCCGTACATCGTGGGAGGTCTGGGCAGCGTCGTCTACAGCGGTATCCTCGACTACCTCATCACGAGCGGCAAGGTGTCCAAGATCAACGGCTACCGCATCTTCAACGGCATCAGTGAGTATTCCCAGCACACTGTCTCAGTGACGTACCACTGAAGTAATGTATTTCTACAACAACCAGAAAATCCATGTGGGACTTGTAAAAGGTAGGAAAATTCGCGTTAACAAGGATGCAAGGACTTGTTACGGGTTGAAAGTCGAACAAGCAAAAAAGGAAGGGTAAGAATATTTTTTAATAGATTTTAAAGGTAAGAACTGATCCTAATGCAAAAGATCGCAGACGACATAGCTCTCGGTCTGGTTGTAAGGAAGAGTTAGAAAGGTTGAAAGGAATAGAGCTGACACAAAGGGCGAAATATGTCTAAAGGATAAACAGAGCAAAGACGACGCCTATGAACAGTAGGTAAAGAGGAGGATAACGACGAAATTGGGAATGACTCAGTACTGGAAGAAGTGAAAGAATTCGTCTGTCTAGGGAGCAATACTACAAAGCAGGCTGAAACGAGGAAGAATCGAGAAGACAATGTACTTAAATAAAAAAGACCTACTGGTATTAGTTAATGATGTTGAAATTAAGTATGTCTGGAGCATAGTCTTGATTTGAACCAAAATGTGGTCCATTGGAAATTTGGAGAAGACACTGGAAGTATTTGAAGTGTGATGCTACCAAAGAACGTTGAAAATTAAGTGGACAGATAAAGTACAAAATGTAGATGTGGAGAACGTAGTAGAAGTAGTGGTAGTAGTAGTAGCTTTATTCATCTGTAGATCTCTTTTTACAAGGATATAGGACATGTCAAAGTATTTACAAGTTTAGACCAATTTAAAATAATCTAATTCGTATACACACATATTTACAGACTTCTAGTTAGAAATAATCATTAGATTTACTCCTGGTATACGATACTTTTTTTACAAGTAACTTATTAAATAATGTAATGCCACACCATTCACTCATATCTCACTATCAGTCACTGCACACACTATACACTCATTGTTTCATAACGCTTGACTCACTACACACACATATCAGCATCCCTCCATAATGTGTGAGATGTTGAGCTAAGGAAGAGGAGCAGGTGTTAGTACTGTGCTATGCATAGCTTGGGGGTAAGTATTTCTAGAAAGGAAAAAAGAAGGAAAAAACATAAAGTGAAGGTGGTATGTGGAATGTTGGATGTTTTATAATTATTATTTTTTTGTACAACATTTTTTTTATCACACCCATACTCTGTTTTGTAATCCTTCAATGTATAAAATGTATTGCATAACAGGTACTTTTTAGCTGCCTTTTTAAATAAGTGTATATTTGCAATTTCTTTAATCTCTTTTGGTAATTTATTATATAGTTTTATTTCTTGGTAGAAAATGCTGTTTTGAGTTTTATATTATTTTTTCTTGGTAAATGTACGTTGAATATATCTCTTGTTGCATGGTCATGGACAGAACTGTTTGTGCAGTAATTACCAATGTTATTTTTGATGTGTATAACTGACTAGTAAATGTATTCACCTGGAGCAGTTAAAATCCCCAGGGTTTTGAACAGTATGGCTCTTTTCTGGAGTTTGAAAACTGTGTTCATATTTTGTGAGTTTGTTCCCCAAAAAAGAATGCCATAGCTAAGAATTGAGGGTACATATGAATAATATGTAACTAAAAGACACAGCATGTTACATACTGATGATAGGATTCTAAGGGCATAACATGCTGATGACATTCTGTTTGAAAGCACCTTTGTGTGTTCACACCACTTCAACTGAGAATCAATATTCATTCCTAGAAATTTTGCATTTGACTGCTATGGAAGACACTTACAGAAAAAGGGAGAGGTTAGTGGGGCATCTGCTGCGGCATGTAGGAATAGTTAACACCGTGCTGGAAGAAGCAGTGAAGGGGAGACACAATAGGAGCAGAGGAAGACAAAAATATACCAAAGAAATTATTGAGGATTTGGTGTGAGAGTTATGTAGAGGTCAACAGCCTGAAAAAAAGGTAAATAACGAGAGTCCCGACTCTGGAAATATAAGAGCCGCTATATGCGTGAAAAGCGTGTTAACTGAATGCCAAAGACAGCAGGAATACAACTTTATAAAAGCAAAGTACAATATGTACTCTGCTCTACAAAACTTAAGAACGAACTAGATAATGTAACATAACATATTAACTGCTAGGTGGAAATAAATGAAAATGAGGGATCATTTTGCCCGAAATCTTCCGATTTAAACTCTATAGAGCACGTGTGGGATGCGTTGAACAGACGTATTGCAGCACATCGACGTGCACCGACGAATATCCAGCAGTTGTTAACCGCGCTGATGGAGGAATGAAAAGCCCGACCACAACAACTCCTTACTAGTCTTCTGAGCAGCATGCGAGCGCGTTGCAGAGCATGTATTGCTGTCTGTAGTGCTAAGACACGCTATTAACAACTATGTCCCGTCTTTTGTAGTTTCCAGGGGGCCGTCATGAATCGTGATGTTCTCAGTGCAATTACTGTCTTCGAATAAAAGTGTCAATGTTTTTCTCATTGGGTATTTCTTTCAGGTACTTTCTGTGCTGCATAGTACTGTAGTATTTATTTCTAAGTATTGTCCAAGTTTATTCGAACTATGTTATTTCGCAGTGACACATCTTGTGAAAGTAGTTTTCGTTCTGAAGTCTTGCACACCAGTGTATTCCGAACTGAGGTGACAAAATCCATTGAATACCTCCTAATAGCCGGCCGAAGTGGCCGTGCAGTTAAAGGCGCTGCAGTCTGGAACCGCAAGACCGCTACGGTTGCAGGTTCGAATCCTGCCTCGGGCATGGATGTGTGTGATGTCCTTAGGTTAGTTAGGTTTAACTAGTTCTAAGTTCTAGGGGACTAATGACCTCAGCAGTTGAGTCCCATAGTGCTCAGAGCCATTTGAACCATTTTGAACCTCCTAATATCGTGTCGCACCTCCTTTTGGCCGGCGTAGTTCAGCAACTCGACGTGGAGTGGACTCAACAAGTCGTTGAAAGCCCCCTGTAGAAAAACTGAGCCATGCTGCCTGTATAGCCGTCCATAATAGTGAAAGTGTTGCCGATGCAGGATATCGTGCACAAATTGACCTCTCGGTGATGTCCGCAAAATGTTCGATGCGACACATGTCGGGCGACCTGGGTGGCCAAATCAATCGCTCGAACTGTCCAGAATGTTCTCAATGGCGCATAGTCATCCATAAAGATTCAATGAACACGCAGACCGTGAGTGGCTGAAAATGATATCCAATTAGCCGAACATAACCATTTCCAGTCAATGATCGGTTCAGTTGGACCAGAGGACCGAGTCCAGTCCATGTAAACACAGTCCACACCATTATGAAACCTCTACCAGCTTGCACAGTGCCTCGTTGACAACTTGGGCCCATGCCTTCGTGGGGTCTGCGCCACACCCGAACCCTACCATCAGCTCTTGCAACCTGAAATTGGGACTCGTCTGACGAGGCCACGGTTTTCCGGTATTCCAGGGCCCAACCGATATGGTCACGAGTCCGGGAGAGGCGTGGTGTTAGCAAAGGCACTCACGTCGATCGTCTGCTGCCAAAGCTCATTAATGGCAATTTTCGCCGCATTCTCCTAACGGATACGTTCGTCGTATATCTCGCATTTATTTCTGCAGATATTTTACACAGTGTTCTTTGTTTCTTAGCACTGACAACTTTACCCAATTCCCGCTGCTCTCGGTCGTTAGGTGAAGGCCGTCGGCCATTCGTTGTTCGTGGTAAGAGGTAATGCCTAAAATTTGGTATTTTTGGTACACTCTTGACATTGTGGATCTCGCAATATTCAGCTCCCAAACGATTTCCGAAATGGAATGTCACATGAATCACCTGAGTACAAATGATAGCACCGCCAGTACTCTGGCCTTTTATACCTTGTGTTCGCGATACTACTGCCATCTGTGCACGTGCATGTCGTTATCCCATGACTTATCACCTCAGTATATAAACGTACGCGTGGCAGTCTTTATTCCTCCCCCCACTCTGCCCTCTTTCTCCAACTCGCTCCACACCCCCTCTTTCCCCCCCTCCTACTTCTCCCTTCCACCTGGAGGCAGCCCCCCCCCCCTTTCATCAGTGTGTTTGTGAGTGCATCGCCGATGATCGTCACCAGTGTTTCCGTGCATCAGTGTTTCTCCGTTGTCTTCGTCTGTTCTGCTGGTGACAACCGCACGGCTTTTAATATATCATGTAATGTTCATCATGTAGGAGGTGCATTCAAGTTCTAAGGCCTCCGATTTTTTTTCTAATTAAGTACTCACCCGAAATCGATGAAACTGGCGTTACTTCTCGACGTAATCGCCCTGCAGACGTACACATTTTTCACAACGCTGACGCCATGATTCCATGGCATCGGCGAAGGCTTCTTTTGGGAGTCTGTTTTGACCACTGGAAAATCGCTGAGGCAATAGCAGCATGGCTGGTGAATTTGCGGCCACGGAGAGTGTCTTTCATTGTTGGAAAAAGCCAAAAGTCACTAGGAGCCAGGTCAGGTGAGTAGGGAGCATGAGGAATCACTTCAAAGTTGTTATCACGAAGAAACTGTTGTGGAACGTTAGCTCGATGTGCGGATGCGTTGTCTTGGTGAAACAGCACACGCGCAGCCCTTCCCGGACGTTTTTGTTGCAGTGCAGGAAGGAATTTGTTCTTCAAAACATTTTCGAAGGATGCCTTTGGAATGCAATGGGTAAGGATTACGCCCTCGCTGTCCCAGAACATGGACACCATCATTTTTTCAGCACTGGCCGTTACCCGAAATTTTTTTGGTGGCGGTGAAATCTCTGTGCTTCCATTGAGCTGACTGGCGCTTTGTTTCTGGATGAAAAATGGCATCTACGTCTTATCCATTGTCACAACCGACGAAAAGAAAGTCCCATTCGTGCTGTCGTTGCACGTCAACATTGCTTGGCAACATGCCACATGGGCAGCCATGTGGTCGTCCATCAGAATTCGTGGCACCCACCTGGATGACACTTTTCGCATTTTCAGGTCGTCATGCAGGATTGTGTGCACAGAACCCATAGAAATGCCAACTCTGGAGGCGATCTGTTCAACAGTCATTCGGCGATCCCCCAAAACAATTCTCTCCACTTTCTCGATCATGTCGTCAGACCGGCTTGTGTGAGTCCGAGGTTGTTTCGGTTTGTTGTCACACGATGTTCTGCCTTCATTAAACTGTCGCACCCACGAACGCACTTTCGACACATCCATAACTCCATCACCACATGTCTCCTTCAACTGTCGATGAATTTCAATTGGTTTCACATCACGCAAATTCAGAAAACGAATGATTGCACGCTGTTCAAGTAAGGAAAACGTCGCCATTTTAAGTATTTAAAACAGTTCTCATTCTCGCCGCTGGTGGTAAAATTCTATCTGCCATAGGGTGCTGCCATCTCTGGGACGTATTGACAACGAACGCGGCCTCATTTTAAAACAATGCGCATGTTTCTACCTCTTTCCAGTCTGTAGAAAAAAAATTGGAGGCCTTAGAACTTGAATGCACCTCGTATTACCATGCTTTATATGTTTTCTGTCTTCTATGTCTATCTGTTGTATCTATTGGCCGGAGAGCGGTGTATGTAGGCTGCTGCTGGCCCGCCTCATCTGAGGCATGAAATTACAATAAAGGAAAAAAAAGTCTATATTCTATTACAAGTTATAACGTATATGATACTGTCATCTAGCGAAGTGTGTGTTGTAATCCTCCATGAATACAGTACATTTCTATCCGCTATACCCGCCCATTGCGTAGTACAGCGAAAGTTTCGTAATATTCTCAAATGCGAATATGATTCTCGTTTCACATGACTGACGTGGTGGTGTCACTTGCAGCCGCTGTGCCACCGGCGCTGATGCTGATCGTGATCACGCTGGTGGGCTGTGACGTGGCGGGCATCATCGCGCTCCTCGCCATCAATGGTCTGTGCATGGGCGCGCAGTACACGGGCAACTCCATGAACCTGCTCGCCATCGCGCCCAACTTTTCGGGCACCATGCTCGGCATTTCTAACACGTTCGCAAACGCCGCTGGCATATTGGCACCGTACGTCGTGGGATGGCTGACGAATGGCAACGTAAGTACTTCAGCGATCTGGAGTTCAGATTTGATAGTATTGAAACATCCAAAAACTTATAATAAGATGAAGATTTCATTGTGTCTCCTCCAAGGAAAATGTGTGGTATCAAAACATGTGCTACATCTCAAATAATAAAACAGATTAAAAGTAGGAATTAATGTACTGTCGATGACGAGGTCATTAGAGACCGAACACAATCTCGGAGCCGGCCGGAGTGGCAGAGCGGTTCTAGGCGCTACAGTCTGGAACCGCGCGACCGCTACGGTCGCAGGTTCGAATTCTGCCTCGGGCATGGATGTGTGTGATGTCCTTAGGTTAGTTAGGTTTAAGTAGTTCTAAGTTCTAGTGCTCAGAGCCAGCCACAATCTCGGATTGGACAGGAATGGAGAGGGAAAACAGCCATCAGTTTTATAAAACAACCATCTCTGCATTCGGCAATCCGAAATCGTCTGGATTGAAGGTTCGTCCATCATCGACAGAATTAACTCCGCTATGGAAATGAGGAGTTAACCCATAGGTAACCCATCCAAGAAAGGTGGAAATACGTCTGTCACGTCGAACGTGGCCAGTGCATTATATCTCTGCAGTCGCGTGTACGAGAACATAACTTTATTCAAATGGCTCTGAGCACTATGGGACTCAACTGCTGAGGTCATTAGTCCCCTAGAACTTAGAACTAGTTAAACCTAACTAACCTAAGGACATCGCAAACATCCACGCCCGAGGCAGGATTCGAACCTGCGACCGTAGCGGTCTTGCGGTTCCAGACTGCAGCGCCTTTAACCGCACGGCCACTTCGGCCGGCTAACTTTAATCAATAAGTTTGCAGCAAACTTTGTACAGGCCACGTTGAGTTACTATTGCTAATACACTCCTGGAAATGGAAAAAAGAACACATTGACACCGGTGTGTCAGACCCACCATACTTGCTCCGGACACTGCGAGAGGGCTGTACAAGCAATGATCACACGCACGGCACAGCGGACACACCAGGAACCGCGGTGTTGGCCGTCGAATGGCGCTAGCTGCGCAGCATTTGTGCACCGCCGCCGTCAGTGTCAGCCAGTTTGCCGTGGCATACGGAACTCCATCGCAGTCTTTAACACTGGTAGCATGCCGCGACAGCGTGGACGTGAACCATATGTGCAGTTGACGGACTTTGAGCGAGGGCGTATAGTGGGCATGCGGGAGGCCGGGTGGACGTACCGCCGAATTGCTCAACACGTGGGGCGTGAGGTCTCCACAGTACATCGATGTTGTCGCCAGTGGTCGGCGGAAGGTGCACGTGCCCGTCGACCTGGGACCGGACCGCAGCGACGCACGGATGCACGCCAAGACCGTAGGATCCTACGCAGTGCCGTAGGGGACCGCACCGCCACTTCCCAGCAAATTAGGGACACTGTTGCTCCTGGGGTATCGGCGAGGACCATTCGCAACCGTCTCCATGAAGCTGGGCTACGGTCCCGCACACCGTTAGGCCGTCTTCCGCTCACGCCCCAACATCGTGCAGCCCGCTTCCAGTGGTGTCGCGACAGGCGTGAATGGAGGGACGAATGGAGACGTGTCGTCTTCAGCGATGAGAGTCGCTTCTGCCTTGGTGCCAATGATGGTGGTATGCGTGTTTGGCGCCGTGCAGGTGAGCGCCACAATCAGGACTGCATACGACCGAGGCACACAGGGCCAACACCCGGCATCATGGTGTGGGGAGCGATCTCCTACACTGGCCGTACACCACTGGTGATCGTCGAGGGGACACTGAATAGTGCACGGTACATCCAAATCGTCATCGAACCCATCGTTCTACCATTCCTAGACCGGCAAGGGAACTTGCTGTTCCAACAGGACAATGCACGTCCGCATGTATCCCGTGCCACCCAACGTGCTCTAGAAGGTGTAAGTCAACTACCCTGGCCAGCAAGATCTCCGGATCTGTCCCCCATTGAGCATGTTTGGGACTGGATGAAGCGTCGTCTCACGTGGTCTGCACGTCCAGCACGAACGCTGGTCCAACTGAGGCGCCAGGTGGAAATGGCATGGCAAGCCGTTCCACAGGACTACATCCAGCATCTCTACGATCGTCTCCATGGGAGAATAGCAGCCTGCATTGCTGCGAAAGGTGGATATACACTGTACTAGTGCCGACATTGTGCATGCTCTGTTGCCTGTGTCTATGTGCCTGTGGTTCTGTCAGTGTGATCATGTGATGTATCTGACCCCAGGAATGTGTCATTAAAGTTTCCCCTTCCTGGGACAATGAATTCACGGTGTTCTTATTTCAATTTCCAGGAGTGTAGTTGCAAAGTAATTTTTCAAACAAGTCGCAAGTGCGGTGGTTTCCTCTCATTAACTTTTCTTTTTCACCAAACTTTCAATTACTTTGGTGCAGTCCACTTCTGTGGCAGTTTCTTCATAGTAGAGTAACACTTAAAGTGTCTTCAATTGTATATATGTTGTTGCATATGTACGAGAGGGTTCTGGTAAGTCCTTGGCCTTATAAAGAAGAAATGCTGTTATGAGTTTGAAAAAAAATGTACTCAACATATTCCTCCTTGAGCTCAGCACATTTATGGCATCTTTGTTTGAGCTTCTTTAACGCATCTAAAAAAAATTTTTAAAAATCGAGTGTGCTGCAAACCACTCGTCCATAGCCCTTCTGGCTTCCCCAGTGTTCGGAACTCGTCTTCCCTTCAGATGTTTCTTGAGGTTTGGGAACAGATAATAGTCCGAGGGGTCCAAGTCAGGTAAATAGAGGGCATATTTGACGATTTAACAGTGACAATCTGCCAACTTTCGCTGCGTGATAGCCACCTCGTGAGAAGGGGCATTGTTCTGCAGAAATAACTTTTGATTTCCCAGCTTTCCTCGACGTTTGGATACCAGTTATTTCTCCAGTTTGTTGGGAGGTTCAGTATGGTACTTTGCCGTGATGGTCTTACTATGTAAGCTGTCAGCCCGTAGAATCCCATCTTTATCCCAAAAGACGGATCCGAGCGACCGGTCTGCTGATCTCTGAGTTTTGAACTTCTTTGTACGTGAAGAACCACTTTGTCTCCATTTTTTGTACTGTTCTTTGGTCTCTGGGTCATAATTGTGTGTCCATGTTACATCTATGGTGACCAGATGATCCTAAAATCCCGCAGGATCTAGGCGAAATTGGACCAAAATGGACTGTGAAGCAAGCATATGTTCACAAATTTGGCCTACACTGAGACATTTAGCTGACAGCTTTCTCGTGCTCAGAACCTCACGAATAATATGACCCACACCTTCTCGGGATATGCCCAGGGTCTCTGCTATCTTTTTAGCAATTATTCTCCGATCGCCCATGACAATGGATTGAAGAGTATCCACGGTTTCTTGAACTGTGATTCGAGTTGGCCTTCCAGAACGCTCTTCAGCTTCAGTGCTGAACTGCCGTGTTTTAAATGCAGCAACCCAATTCTTGATAGTGTATCAAGAAGAAATTAAGCTACATGCAAACCAAAGACTTGGTCCTACGATTGCCACTGCGATGTAAATTCTGAAGTTGTGCATGGCAGTTGACAAAAGACTCAATATAAAAGGAAAAAACTTCTACGATTTTTGCTCTCTACGGTTCCGTTTGGTACCGTGATCTCTTAACACACGTTCTATCAACCAGTCCCTTCGTCCGGTTAGTCTTTCATCCTGCGAACAACGTCCTCATTCCCTCTCTTATCAGTCGACTGGATTTTCAGAATCCTTCTGTAACATCAAACACATCTCATATGCTTCCACACTCTTCTGTTCCAATTTCTTCATAGTCTGTGATTTATTTCCACGCAGTACTGTGCTCTGGAAGTACATCCTCCAAAATTTTTCTCAAATTAAGTATTACACTAACTTTCAAGAGGCTTTCTGTCTTTGCTTCTCTTAGTTTGCTTCTTATATCTTCCTTACTTCGTTCATTTGCTTCCGAGGTAGCACAGTTCCTTCCTCTGATACGAGATCTCAGCTTTAGAATTTAATTTTGTCGCTAATCACATTTTTGCTGCTTTTTTTATTACTATCGTGTGCATCAATTACAACAAAATTCTTATATATGTTCAACCAAAAAATACACTGTGCATCTATTTACATTATATTTTCAGTGGCCCACAGTACATATGAAAGGCGGAAGACTCAGTCATGTGGAGAGCATCGTCAGATGCTTCATGTAGACTCTTCATACCACCAGGGAAACATCTTTTAGGCCACTCATTTACAATGTGGCTCAGTGTCTGAATCCCACCACAGTCACACGTACTGTCAGTGTAAAACCCCTACTTGTGTGTGTTGTATTTGCGCATATCTTCTCCAGTCCGGAGTATATTAAGCCGTACCCATATCTCTCTGGGCTGATAAAATCCCGGAACTTTTAACAGCTGGGTGTTCGTGGTTCTGGGTTTCGGTGGCTCCCCACTCACTTTTCCACTTTGACTACCGAGTGAACCCAGTAGAAACCATTTTGACTCCTACTTCATATGCTGGTCCTCTGAATCTGAGGCGTTTCCTAGGCAGCTAGAGTAAATCTTCGTGAAGAGGGATTGACTCATTTTTAGAAATTTGTTGCAAAGGTTGTAGACAGCCGCCTTTCGTCGAATATCGGCAGATGTAAGGTAGTATTATTAGTCGGCATGAAGATGTAGTTCTGACTGTACCAATAATTCCGCAAGCTGTGACATGGTTGCGAATAAAACAGTGGCCCGAATATAGAATAAATTTCCTTTACTTTACCCCTACGGTCACAATTTTTTTGTCATCGGTCTATAATGACCATCTTCATATCTGTTTTATAAAAACATATCCTAATGTACCGCAGCATTTGACGAAGCCACTATGGCTGCAGTATATTAGGACTGTTTTTATAGAACAGAACTGAAGATGGTCATTACAGACCAAAACCGGTAGTCTGATGACAATTAATTTATTGTACCAATAATTGTTGTAATAGCTCCATTCAAATTAACGTCAACTTTCTTTATATGAGCGCTGAGGAGCCAAACTGTTGCGCAATATTCTGCTACAGAGAATACCAACTCAAGGGATGCTTCGTAAACGACCGACGCCTTGCTCCCCACATACTACCTGCCAGCCTCCTCCTCAGTTTGACCCGTGTCCTCCTTAGCTGTGCTGGAACGAAGCAAGAGGTGTCAGGCAGGTGGGACTCTGGTTCACACACTTATCTGCTCTTGTCATCTTCAGTATTACGTGGATAATACTCTTCCGAAAATCCGATGGTGTCTCTACTGCCATAGATTCTACACACCAACTTGAATAATCGTTTGATAGCCATTTCCCACAATGTTTTAAGAAATTCAGAAGAAATTTTGTCTATCCATTCTATCTTCTTTCATCGAAAGTCTGAAAGCCTTCAAAAACTATGACAAACTCTAGAAACAGAGTCCTTGTATTCATATTGAACCCGTTCCTTTTTTTAACACGTTAGGTAAGAGTTCATCCCCCCCCCCCCTCCGCCCCGCCCCTCATACCATCTCCGAAGGGACACACAGTATACTCTTTCCTCTGTCCGCTCAAGGCTCAAGCCTTTGCGTTTAACTGTGGAATTATTTCCCACTCATAACATTGACACCGTTACTTTTAAATCCTCTAAAAGTTATTTTGGCCATTCTAAATATCCTTTCTATGAATATTCCTTTTTCGATTTCGTCGCATTTTTCCTGTATTGTTTTTCCTTTAACATCCTTGGTTTTCTTTTTTAATTCGTTTCAAAGCGACTCTATTCCTTTTTCTTAACTGAACTTGGTTTTCCTTCCCTCTCGACTCCTTCTGTTGGTGTATTTCTTATGTTACACATATTTTCTTCGAATTTACTTTTTTTATAGTTACATTTGTCTGTCACGCTTGTGCGATTACCCTTTTATAGCGCCTTCCATTCCTCCCCAACTGAACTACCTACTCTAGCCTTCGTCTTCTCCGTATGTACATTCTCAGAGGACTTTCAAAGCATATCGTTGTTCAGAAATTCAGTCTACTACTTCTTTGTCGATTTATTCTTCCTGACGATGCACTGAAACTTCAATCTACTCTTCATTATTACTAAGTGGTGATCTGAGCATATATCTGTTCCTAAGTGCGTTTTACATACCATATCAGATTTTGGAATCTCTGCTCGCCATGATGTAATCTCCTTGTGCCTCTTTTCCTAGTATATATCTTGGTCTTGCTATTTTTGAATAGTATATTTATTATTACTAGCTGACTTTTATTGGAGAATTCAACTAGTCTTTCTTCTTTCTTGCTCCTGTCATCTAGGCAGCAGTCACCCGTAACTCTGTCCCCTACTAATGTGCTCCTGTCCCACAAGATCATTTGATTTTCATCTTCCTTCACATACTGAATTATCTGTTCAGTTCTGTCACATGTTCAGTCTCTTCACGTTCTCCGTGTGATATCGATTGTATACTTGAATTATGATTATTAGCGTAGGTTTGTTTTCGATTGTAATGAGAATAGCCGCGCAGGATTAGCCGAGCGGTCTACCCCGCTGCAGTCATGGACCTCCTGGCGGGGGTTCGAGTCCTCCTTCGGGCATGGGTGTGTGTGTGTTTGTCCTTAGGATAATTTAGGTTAAGTAGTGTGTAAGCTTAGGGACCGATGACCTTAGCAGTTAAGTCCCATAAGATTTCGCACACATTTGAACATTTTTTGTAATGAGAATAAACCTATCGCTGAATTGTTCACAGTAACTCAGTCTACGCCCTACTTTTTTTATTCATAATGATATTGCATGATTAATCATAGCATATTACTTTAGTTGTAACATTTTCTGATAATGTTGATATTATCGTGTACTGTCTGACATTACTGATAGCTATTACATCCTGCTTCAGCTTTTGCATTTGATTTCTCAGACTTTCTAGCTTCTCTGCCACAGTCAGACCTCTTGCATTCGAGGCTCAGACTCGTAGAATATTACCGTTTCGTTGCTTTTTTAATATTTTCCTCGTGTTCACCACCATGTTGTCTGTTTGAATTGCGGACTACTTCGGAATCTTCTCATCGTGGAGCGAAAACTTCTTTTTTATTTACGGGGTATATTTCCTAGGTATACAGATCGTGTCTCTTTAAAGTAGAGGTTTCCAGTGCCATTTGCATTCTCACATCGCTGATCATTGGTGATTTTTCCGGCCTTAGGTGGAGCTACTCACCCGAAGAATAAGAGGATGCCATAACCCTCTGTCCACTCCTCTGCTCTATTTTGGCAAGGCCATTAGCGGAAACAGATTTCTTATACCTGAAGTCTCCGGCTGTCTGAGTTGTTGATTTTTATTCAGAATCTAAGGTGTGTCTTCGATCCAGCATTGGACTTAGTACGTTTGGAAAAGTAATCAGACGCTAGCCCTTAAACACGATACGTTCCTTTAAAATGGAATTGAAATGTTTATGCTATAGGTAAATAAATAACATGTAAAATATAAACAAAAAATATGTTAATGGATTTAAACTGCGCTACAGATTTAAAGGATTACCTTGTCGAAAGCCGCCAACGGCCTTACCGCAGTGATAACACCGGTTCCCGTCAGATCACCAGAGTTAAGCGCTATCGGGCTTGGCTAGCAGTTGCATGTGTGCCTGTTCGGTTCCGCCGAGCGTTGTTGGCAGCGTGGTGCACCCACCCGCTGTGACGCCAGTTGAGGAGCTACTTGAGTGATGAGAAGCTGCTTCAGTCACAAAAACAGACAAAGGCCGGGAGAGCGCTGTGGTGGCCATGTTGTTGTTGTTGTGGCCTTCAGTCCTGAGACTGGTTCAAATGGTTCAAATGGCTCTGAGCACTATGGGACTTAACCGCTGTGGTCATCAGTCCCCTAGAACTTAGAACTACTTAAACCTAACTAACCTAAGGACATCACACACATCCATGCCCGAGGCAGGATTCGAACCTGCGACCGTAGCAGTCGCACGGTTCCGGACTGCGCGCCTAGAACCGCGAGACCACCGCGGCCGGCCCTGAGACTGGTTTGATGCAGCTCTCCATGCTATTCTATCCTGTGCAAGCTTCTTCATCTCCCAGTACCTACTGCAGCTTACATCGTTCTGAATCTGCTTAGTGTATTCATCTCTTGGTCTCCCTCTACGATTTTTACCCTCCACACTGCCCTCCAGAACTAAATTGGTGATCCCTTGATGCCTCAGTACATGTCCTACCAACCGATCCCTTCTTCTAGTCAAGTTGTGCCACAAGCTCCTCTTCTTCCCAATTCTATTCAATACCTCCTCATTAGTTATGTGATCTACCCATCTTCTGTAGCACCACATTTCGAATGCTTCTATTCTCTTCTTGTCCAAACTAGTTATCGTCCATGTTTCACTTCCATACATGGCTACACTCCATACAAATACTTTCAGAAACGACTTCCTGACACTTAAATCAATACTCGATATTAACAAATTTCTTTTCTTCAGAAACGCTTTCCTTGCCATTGCCAGTCTACATTTTATATCCTCTCTACTTCAACCATCATCAGTTATTTTTCTCCCCAAATAGCAAAACTCCTTTACTACTTTAAGTGTCTCATTTTCTAATCTAATTCCCGCAGCATCACCCGACTTAATTCGACTACATTCCATTATCCTCGTTTTGCTTTTGTTGATGTTCATCTTATACCCTCCTTATAGACACTGTCCATTTCGTTCAACTGCTCTTCCAAGTCCTTTGCTGTCTCTGACAGAATTACAATGTCATCGGCGAACCTCAAAGTTTTTATTTCTTCTCCATGGATTTTAATACCTACTCCGAACTTTTCTTTTGTTTCCTTTACTGCTTGCTCAGTATACAGATTGAATAGCATCGGGGAGAGGCTACAACCCTGTCTCACTTCCTTCCCAACCACTGCTTTCCTTTCATGTCCCTCGACTCTCATAACTGCCATCTGCTTTCTGACCATACGCCCCTCCATATCCGCATCAAGAGACGGCTATCGGCTAAATATGACACGGCGGTCGGTCGGTACCGTTGGGCCTTCTGAGGCCTGTTCGGAGGGAGAGTTTCTTTCGAAACCCATAGTTGTTTGCCATTGCGACGCGTAAGTCTGAAGTTTGCTCAGTTGTGCTTTTTGCGCCCTTACAGAGGAAGTTTGTAGTTACTTTTGAGCCAAATTTCGAACTTACAAATGGTTCAAATGGCTCTGAGCACTATGGGACTCAACTGCTGAGGTCATTAGTCCCCTAGAACTTAGAACTAGTTAAACCTAACTAACCTAAGGACATCACAAACATCCATGCCCGAGGCAGGATTCGAACCTGCGACCGTAGCGGTCTTGCGGTTCCAGACTGCAGCGCCTTTAACCGCACGGCCACTTCGGCCGGCTCGAACTTACACGTCTCAGTGGAAAACAACTAAGGGGTTTCGACAAAATGATCCTTTAATTTGGCTGCGCTGTATATTTGAGAGTTGAATGAACACACCTGACTTTGGTCAGTAGTGGAAGATTTAGAAGAGCAGCATGAATCTGGGTACTCTGGTCTTGGAATCAAGTACTAACAGCTTCTTTTATTGCTTCTTCCAGCAAACGCGGACGGCGTGGAATACTGTGTTCTACATCTCAGCGGGCATCGGCCTCGTCACGTACGCCCTGTATGTGGTGCTCGCCACGGACAAAGTGCAGCCATGGAACGATCCGCCCCAAGGTACGTAACTACCCCATAGAAGATCCACTCGGTAGGTTGCACTAAGAGAGGTGAAACACTACAGTAATGCACGCGTCGTTGAAAGCACGGTCTATGTTGTTCCTTTATATTCCTTTTGTTTCATGTACCCGTCAGATCTACGTAAAAAGTGTAGATTTTCCAACGTCTCTGCACCACATAATTATTCAAAGCAAGGCCCATAACAGGCTAAAACTACTGACTGGCCGAATGAGGGAATCTGAATCCCTTGAGCATCATCCATAAATATGAAGCTCACGCCTGGCCCATCCATACCTGCCTTCTGCTCCTCCTGAATTTTATCACTCTGTCCAATCCTCGCACGCCACCTCGCTTTCCACATGCGATTATCTCCTCACACTCGCATCTTGCATTAGATCATAAATTTCTAACACACCCTTGAAGTTCTTCGCCTTTACTTCATCTCCTATAGCTGCGAGTCCCAACACCTTACAGTCTCCATCATTGTTGAAAACTCTAGCCTTTACCGCACCTCTATCAACACATCCCCTCATCCCTCAATTTCCAAACACCCCCTGTCTTTTGACAGCTTGACTTCAGACACTTTCCTTTCCAGATCATGGATTCATTCCTGTAATCTACCGTTTCTTACAATCAAGACTTACCCATCCCATCCTGAATGAAGATTCCAGTTCACTTGCGGCGCGGGGTAGCCGAGCGGTCTCGGGCGCCTAGTCACGGTCCGCGCGGCTGCGGCTCCCCCCGTCGGAGGTTCGAGTCCTCCCTCGGGCATGGGTGTGTGTGTTGTCCTTAGCGTAAGTTAGATTAAGTAGTGTGTAAACTTACGGACTGGAGACCTCAGCAGTTTGGTCCCATAAGACCTTACCACAAATTTCCAAAAAACTTCCAGTTTACACTATGCTTGCCCACCTACATCCTATCTTTCCCACAATGCTTATCTTTTATCCAGATAACACCCTCCTCTGTAATGCTGTCAACACAAACCCAACTCATAGTTAGCAGAAGGCCCCATCTCATCATGAAAAGAATTTTCATCACATCATAAATATCAACACTTAATTAAACCTGATAAATTATTTCGTATTTAGTTTAAAGTTGAGACCTATGGCAACCGAGCAGGAGATGTATTTAGACAAAGACGGAGAATCACTCTGGTATTCTCTTCAGTCGGTACGGGGAAGAACGAAAACACAATACGAGTGGCCGGACGCGGATTTGAGCTCCACTACTTGATCGCTCCTTAACCGCTTCTCAGACACCCCACTGCATACAATCTCAAAAGAAATTACCTAAGTTCCATATTTGTTAGTGGCCCATTATTTGCGGTTTTTCCTTTCCGAAGATTTAGCTGAATCAACCACTAGTGCTCCTCATTCACACGTTTCTTCATGAAATTAGTATGAACGATTAATTAGAATGACACTGTGTGTAGCTACTGTCAATGTTTGGCTGAAGATGTTTTGCCATAAGACAATTTCAGTTTTGCTAGAGTTATGTAAGGAAGCCACTAAGCTTGACACGATTTGTCATTGTATCAGGAATGCGATCTGACATGTGAATTCATTGAAAACCATTCGTTAATATCAACATAAACCCAAGAACCTAACTGGATTGAAATGTTATTATTTGTATCGACAGTGCCGCTTCTAAACAGTTGGGTGAGAAATTATTCTGTGGAAGCAATTGGGCCATAAGAACAGAGAAAGGCTGAATGGAAAAGTCTGCTGGTAGATGAGCTAAGTACAAACAACGCCGTGCTACAGCAGACTGTTTCATCAGTATACTGCTATATGATTCGCTGAAGATGGTGCAGGAGTGATTGCACCGAGCGAGATTTTTAAGACAGTATACTTGCATTCGGGAGGATCGGGATTCTACCATTTATCTGGTCATCCATAGTTACCTTTCCTGTGTTTTTAAGTGAGTGGCGGGATGGTTTTTTTCGAAAAGAAAATTACGATTTCACATCCCATCCTTGTACAATATTAACTTGTGTTCCGTGTCTTACGATCTCTTTTATTCCTCCCTTTACTGTCATCTGCAAGGATTATTTTCTCATAGATAAATGACTGTGAGTGCTTGGAAGATTTTGCGATCTTTATTCTGTCTATCTAATTCACGTGAAGTTCCATACGTGCAGTTTCTGTTCAAATGCCAAACATTTCTTTACATTTCACTGTTATTTAGATCCACGCTGCTCAGTTACTAAGAAGGCAGTCTGGAATGCTGTAGATTTTAACAATAAGTCTTCCACAACATTTCGATAAGAGAATCGTTCATATGATCTATTGAATATGTAACTAACTAACTAATAAATCTACAAATTTTATTTCACTTACCACTTACGATGTTTGGTTTATCTTTACAGAGGAAGAGTCCAGAGAGGAAGGGAAACAACAGAATGGACTTGACAACCCCGTCTTCGAGACAGAGCGATTCTAACAAAAGTCATGTCATTTGTCACTATTTATTTTCTCATGAGTTTTGTATGTCATCATTATCATTCATATGTAATAAAATCATCAGTTTTTTATTTATTGCCTTATTTTTATCAATTGCGCTACCGTTTAACTTCACTGAATTCAGCGCTGTGAGCCACTAAACATTTCAGTTTCCTTATTTATGTGTGTCTTGAATAAAAAATACTGAAAATCTTTTAAAGAAAGTAATTGGGTGATATTCTGATTGTCATTGCAACACGAGAATAAACGCTATCAGTTTAAATGAAATATTACGAAGAGTTGAAAAGATATCAGTTAATTAGGAAAAATCTGAGACCACTATTTAAAAACTAAGTTTTAAGGGGGTACAGAACTATCAAGTGACATCTAGCCCGACCAATGGGGGAAAGCAGTCAAGCAAAATAAATACCTATTAAAACATATACTTTGAATCTACGGAACTGTTTGTGATTGAATTTTACTTGCTTCACTGTGCCCTGAATACAGTGTAATGTCCCATCAATGAATATTTACTTTTGCTACCTGGTCCACCTTACTGACGAGAGCAAGCAGCAGACTGTTAAGATGAGTTGGGCTGGCATTTGTCTGTCAATTATAGTAGCCGATATAATTCATCGTGGGGATACTTGCCCTACAGGTCTTATAGCTGAAAATACGACAGGTTTAACTTTTATCTTTTTTCACAAGTGGTCATTCATTCGAAATAATACTAAATCAGGAAAAATTACATATTCAAATAGTAATAGAATGAATGCAATCCAGAAAAATCAGTGACGGTAGCCAACAACAAAAATGTATGGATAAATTAAATCACACATGTAAACCAATCACAGCAACAGACTTGTGAATGGTGGTCTTACATGCGAGCAAATAGTGGAAATAGATGGATCGCTTAATTAACATATGAAATATAACCAGTGCACATATAGCTTGCACATATGCGAACATATGCTGGCAGGTACCCTTAAACAACAATTTATTTAAAAATGGTTCAAATGGCTCTGAGCACTATGGGACTCAACTTCTGTGGTCATCAGTCCCCTAGAACTTAGAACTACTTAAACCTAACTAACCTAAGGACGTCACACACATCCATGCCCGAGGCAGGATTCGAACCTGCGACCGTAGCGGTCCCGCGGTTCCGGACTGCGCGCCTAGAACCACTAGACCACCGCGGCCGGCAACAATTTATTTAACTGACGCCCAATTGCGAAGTCTCGAAGTACCTCAGCGTCGCTAAACATTAAAAGCCCAGAAAAAGACAGTTTAATACCTGGCAATAGTATCCTTCATTCACAACGAAATAGATTCCATCACTAAAAGCAGCAGAAGTAATTCCGTATTCCAGGCAGCTGCTCAGTGTTAACACTCGTGAAATGTTTAATTATCTGTTCACAGCTAAATGCTTTCTCCGAACACTGAAGCAACAACATAGAATTGTAAGCCCTGAACTGACGTCGAGAGACAATCACTAATAAAGTGTTAAAGTCTGGAAGATTCGTGGCCAGTGTGCAGCCAAAAAACATTATACTTTTGCCACTTCGACGAGTAAATAGCCTCAATTACCCTTGCAGCGCACAAAGCTCCCTCATAAACGCCGTAATTTAAGAAATGGGACACCATTCATATTTACAATAATTTAGACCTACGACCAGCATGTTGAAAGGATCTCACAGATCGTTCTAATTCTACGGTTTAGTATTAAAGAATAAAAATACATGCTAAATATGCTATTGACTCACTGAGAGTACCAAAACTTGGTCAGAATAAGATTTCTTTAACGATTAATAATATTATTACGAATGAGGTTAATAAACCTGTCCCCAATTCTACACTCCTGGAAATGGAAAAAAGAACACATTGACACCGGTGTGTCAGACCCACCATACTTGCTCCGAACACTGCGTGAGGGCTGTACAAGCAATGATCACACGCACGGCACAGCGGACACACCAGGAACCGCGGTGTTGGCCGTCGAATGGCGCTAGCTGTGCAGCATTTGTGCACCGCCGCCGTCAGTATCAGCCAGTTTGCCGTGGCATACGGAGCTCCATCGCAGTCTTTAACACTGGTAGCATGCCGCGACAGCGTGGACGTGAACCGTATGTGCAGTTGACGGACTTTGAGCGAGGGCGTATAGTGGGCATGCGGGAGGCCGGGTGGACGTACCGCCGAATTGCTCAACACGTGGGGCGTGAGGTCTCCACAGTACATCGATGTTGTCGCCAGTGGTCGGCGGAAGGTGCACGTGCCCGTCGACCTGGGACCGGACCGCAGCGACGCACGGATGCACGCCAAGACCGTTGGATCCTACGCAGTGCCGTAGGGGACCGCACCGCCACTTCCCAGCAAATTAGGGACACTGTTGCTCCTGGGGTATCGGCGAGGACCATTCGCAACCGTCTCCATGAAGCTGGACTACGGTCCCGCACACCGTTAGGCCGTCTTCCGCTCACGCCCCAACATCGTGCAGCCCGCCTCCAGTGGTGTCGCGACAGGCGTGAATGGAGGGACGAATGGAGACGTGTCGTCTTCAGCGATGAGAGTCGCTTCTGCCTTGGTGCCAATGATGGTGGTATGCGTGTTTGGCGCCGTGCAGGTGAGCGCCACAATCAGGACTGCATACGACCGAGGCACACAGGGCCAACACCCGGCATCATGGTGTGGGGAGCGATCTCCTACACTGGCCGTACACCACTGGTGATCGTCGAGGGGACACTGAATAGTGTACGGTACATCCAAACCGTCATCGAACCCATCGTTCTACCATTCCTAGACCGGCAAGGGAACTTGCTGTTCCAACAGGACAATGCACGTCCGCATGTATCCCGAGCCACCCAACGTGCTCTAGAAGGTGTAAGTCAACTACCCTGGCCAGCAAGATCTCCGGATCTGTCCCCCATTGAGCATGTTTGGGACTGGATGAAGCGTCGTCTCACGCGGTCTGCACGTCCAGCACGAACGCTGGTCCAACTGAGGCGCCAGGTGGAAATGGCATGGCAAGCCGTTCCACAGGACTACATCCAGCATCTCTACGATCGTCTCCATGGGAGAATAGCAGCCTGCATTGCTGCGAAAGGTGGATATACACTGTACTAGTGCCGACATTGTGCATGCTCTGTTGCCTGTGTCTATGTGCCTGTGGTTCTGTCAGTGTGATCATGTGATGTATCTGACCCCAGGAATGTGTCAATAAAGTTTCCCCTTCCTGGGACAATGAATTCACGGTGTTCTTATTTCAATTTCCAGGAGTGTATAAAGGAGAAGAGAGTCGTTGAAAGTATCAATTCTAAGCTTTCTGAAAGCGACGCCATAGTAACTGAGGCGCACAAAGGGGGACAATTGTGACCGTTGCAAAAGATGTCTCTATTGCCAAAATTATAAAGTTCTTTGAGGACAATAATATTAAGAAAATCGATAAGGATTTAACGTCCGTAGCTCAGAAGAAATTGCTTGATCAGTCAAAAAGCTGCAGTGATATAATATTACCTAGGGAGGTACAGAGGCTAAACGTTATGAGCCCCCTGGCTCCCACACTTAGCGCACAAATAAAGGTACACAAAGAAGGCTATCCGATACGCCCGTTCGTGGATGGTAGGAGTAGACCTTTCTGTAAAGTAGCTGGAAAATACCTACGGTTTCTTAAAACTCATTATAAATTCTATAACCAATTTTCCATTAACAATAGTTACGAACTTTTCAATAAAATTAGAAATACACCAATAACTGATGAAATGAAATTTGTTTCTCTTGATATCGCCAACTTATACACAAACATACGTATTGATAAAACTGTGCAGGTCATTCAGCGTAATTTGATGGAACAAAACAAGCTTTCTATGAGGGAAGTAGATGAGTTCATTGGGTCACTTACCATAATTTTGAAATTTAACTACTTTAAATTAAATGGGGACACTTATTCCCAATAAGACGGTCTCAGTATGGGAAGCTCAATATCTGGAATGCTCGCTGACATCTTTATTAATTATCTAGAAAACAAATTCTTTTCTGAAAATCCTTCGTTGGCAGACAAAATTGTATACTAAATTAGGTACATAGATGACACACTGCCGCTAATACAGAGTAACGATGATGTCATCAACACTATAGTAGCAAAATTTAATAACTTGCATCAAACAATTAAATTTACATGTGAGACTGATATAAATAAATCTATTACTTTTCTAGATCTATCAATTCGGAATGAAAATGGCAGACACACATTTGGTACCTTTCGCAAAGAGACTTCTACTGATGGCATTGTGGATTTCACTTCAAACCACCCAGTTCAACATAAAAAGTCATTTTTCAATTTTGCTATCAATCGGATGTTCAAAATTACGTTGTCGGAAGACGAATACGATGATGAAATGGCAACAATAAGGCACATTGCAAAAGTGAATAACTATCCACATGACTTTATAGGTACTATATATACTATACATAAGAACATCGCTAATAAATACAAAAACGCTTTACAATAATATGTCTTCTAAAGAAAACACTAAGTTTGTTAGTTTACCTTACTATGGAAAAATGAGTACAAGGATAGCAGGGTTAAATCTGACTTTGGCACAGAAATGGGTAAATTATAGTGCCACAAAAGTCTTTGGTCACCTACTAAACAGCATCAAAAGCCTGACAGATAGCCAACTAACATTTAAGAATAAATTAAAATAATTTCTAGATGACAATTCCTTCTAACCATTGGCTGAATTTTTAGATATAAATTAAGGGAAAAAATAAAAAAAAACAACAACTTAAACATTAGTGTCATGCAATATTTTGTGTAATGTAATATCTTGTACAGACATCTTCTATTAACCTGACACGTTCCACATCATTACAAAGTGTCGTATTCATGATCTATGGAACAAGTATTAATCTAATCTAATCTAATCTAATCAACTATCTTTAGAAAGAACAATGTGACAGTGTTTTTTGGAACCAAAAGTAACTTAGGATATATTTTGCAACGCACTATAGGTGGAAAGAGAATATTTCATGCTTCTGGAGTTTATAAAATTTATTGGTCGGACTCTAAGGCCTGTTATGTTGGCCAAAAGGAAGGATGCTGGAAATTAGATTGAGGAACACGTCGCGTTGGGCAGAAAAGATACCACGGAGAAATCGAGTATGACTGTTCTGTTACATACAACGAAAACAAAAGTTGCCGAGTTTGAAATCTAATGTGAGGTTTCTGCATAAATGCGAGAAGGGCTGGCAACCTCTTGCCATCACAAGAATGTCAGCAGCAAGCTGATTAACGATCAGGTCGTTATAAAATTCCACTGTTCTGGGAATTGTTTGAAAACTTGTTGCTAGCAAACAGTATAAGGTTTGACCCAGGTGGAACGAAGTAGCTCCTGCCGTCTTGCCAACGTGTAGCAGCCATTAGCATAATACTGTACGAGTATGATGGCTATAACATTGAATCTACAGAACTTTCTCCATCGTACGTTAGTTTAGATGCATGTACATTGTTCATAACATCATTTCACTGTATTGCTTTTATTGTATTTATATTTAAAATCTGTTTGAAGTGACAGAGACCAGTACTCTCTACATCTGTAAGTCACACCAACTAACTATCTTACTGACATTTGGCGTCATCTACGAACTATTCAGTAAAAAAGAGGACCAACGTACCCGTCATGATGTTTAAATAAAGAGAAAAATAATAAAAAGATAAAAACATATAAATCAGATCAATTCTAATAGTTGCATATAGCATGTGTCTCCTTGTGTCTTGTAAACAAATTACAAAAAAAGGTTTCACCCATCTGACGTTACATATGTGTTTAAAGAATAAAAAACAACTGACTCACAAGGAGTGAACCTGGAAATTTTCTTACATTTTCTGTTTACTAGCAAATGTGGAAATAAGTCGGACAGCAATGTAAAGAATTTTAGTTATGTTTTATTTTATGTAATCCCCATGCAAATTTGAAGTTTTTTTAATTTCCTTTGAGTGATCTATAATACGTAGTTCATATGAAGGGCACCACACAGCCTACCTTCTTTACACAGTAGTATTTAGTGAACTGTGGCTGACGCCCGAACAACAGGGAACTGCCATGCATTGAGACTAGAAAGTTTTTTTTTCTTTATTGTCATTTTTATACCTTACAAACAAGGTAGGGCGGCAGCGGCCTATTTATGCCGCCCTTCGGCCACAGAAAAGACATACCGTACGACAGGAATACAGAAAAACAAACATACATGGAGGGCAAAAACGGGAGACAAACATAATAAAATAAACGAAGTCGTTCACTGACGCACTGCTCGGAAAAAAAAAAAACCTTTAACACTGCACACAACGGAGAATACAGAAAGTCACACGTGAATGAGGGAGCTCGGACAGGGAGAAACTGATGCACTGACAGGAAGATAAACACAAGCACTGCGGCGACGATCTCTGGTGCACGAAGACGTACTGTTACACACAAAAAATCTGGGACCAGCCAGTGGGAAGAGGTGAGGGTAGGAGGGAGAAGGGGAGGGGGTTGATTCCAGTGAGAGGAGAATGGAGGGGAAGGGGAGAGGGTACGGGGGGTGTGGAAGCCCGAGGAGTGGGGGAGGGGAGGGAGGGAGGAAGAGAAGAGGGAGAGAAGGGAGAGAGGGTGGCCTGGAGGAATAACATAGGGGGAGGAAAGGGAGGACCAAAGTTGGTAGGAGGGGTAGATTGGAGGGGATGAGGGCATAATCAGGGAGGGGGAGTTGGCGGAAGCCACCTTGGGCAAGGGTATGGAGTGTGGAGAGATGGAGAGCGGGCGGAATGTGGGATTACAGGGGCGGCAGCGGATGGGGATGGGAAAGGATGGGAGAGACAAGCAGGTGAGGGGGATGAGGTTTGCGGGAGGTGTAAAGGATCTGTATCCATTCGAGGAAAAGGAGGAGGTATGGGAACGGAATTAAGCCGTAGAGGATCCGCATGGGGGAGGGTGGCGGATTTGATAGGCGAGGCGGAGCACATAGCGTTCCAAGATTTGAAGGGATTTGTAGAAGGTAGGAAGGGCGGCGATCCAGGAGGGATGGGTATAACAGAGGAGACTAGAAAGTAGTGTTATGTAATCTAATGTGTAAGCCATATAAGTTATGCTATGAGTTGTAACTTTTTATAAGATCGCCTGACCATGTACTTCTCGTATTTTTTAGCATTGATAACGGCTAGGCACTAGCACTCTATAATTTACAAATCATATCACAGTAGCTGAGTACATCCACGTTCCTAATGGAAGGTAACCTGATAAAAATGTTTTGCACATACAGCATCTGATGGAAAGCATCCGGACACCGTTATATCACGAAGAACTGACCGCTATATGGCACGCGAGGCGGACTCGCCAGAACGGAAGAAGAGGGGCAGTAGTGTATTGTCACTAGGGAAGCGGTAACAGCAGAGTGGCTCGGTCAGGGAAGTTCCAACGTGCAGTAGTCACCGGATGCCACCTGAGGAACAAGTCCATCACGACATTTCAACCCTTCCAAAGCTGCTCAAGACAACTGATAGTGATATAACATCGAAATGGGAACGTAGTTGTACAGCCACAGAGCTCATATATTGACGGATATGGTCTGTCGAGCATTGCTAATGGTGGCTGCAAAAAATCGCATCAAATCAGCGGAAGGAATCACTTGTGAGTTCCAGTGCTACCACCAGTACAGCTAGAACAATGTGCGTAGGGAGTTAAAAACAATGGGTTACAATAGTCGGGCAGCTCCTCAAGAGCCACACATTTTTGTAGACAATGCTACGAAACCCTTGTGAAGGTATAAAGAGAGAAGCTGGCCGGTGTGGCCGAGCGGTTCTAGGCGCTACAGTCTAGAACCGCGCGATCTCTACGGTCGCAGGTTCGAATCCTGCCTCAGGCATGAGTGTGTGTGATGTCCTTAGGTCAGTTAGGTTTAAGTAGTTCTACGTTCTACGGGACTGATGACCTCAGAAGTTAAGTCCCATAATGCTCAGAGCCATTTGAACAATTTTTAAAGAGAGAAGGCATTGGGCAGTGGCTGACTGGAAACGTTACCTGTCATCATATGTAGCGGCAATGCTGAAGTAACGAGGAGGTGGTATTATAATATAGGGGTGTTTTTCGTTCTTAGGGTGTTGTCCCCTCATTGAGCTCAAGAAAATGCTAAAGGCGGAAGGATATGAACGCATTTTACAGCGTTAAGTGCTGTGTACAGTAGCGGAACAGCTCGGAGACAATGACTGCATCAGCATGACACCGCACCCTGTCATAAAGCAGAATCTATGAGGCATTGGTTTGTGGGCAGGAACAGTCCTGAAACATACTGGCCTGTCCAGCGTCATGAGCTGATCCCTGTGGAACATTGAGTATCACTTCATTCTCTGGTGTCGTCTCTTGAGGAACATTGGTGTGCCATTGTTCCATAGACATTAACACAGCTTATTGAAAGTGTCGCCAGGAGAGCTCAGGCCGTCATGAAGGTGTATGGTGCACACATCCCACATTAATGTCCACTAATAGGTGGAGGTGCTCATCTCTTGACATGCAGAAACATCAATAAATAATAGTAAAAAAATTAACATCGATTCCTTATATTGAGTGTATTTATGCGCTCTTCTCAACAGCCCTCTCAATATTTACATACCACATTTAAATGAAGAACATCTTTCCTTAGTGACCAAATGAATAATTACTCGATTAGGAGAAAAGAATGGATCAGGGCTACATTATGCTATATTAATAAATCATCAGACGATCAATTCCAATTACAAAATGATCTAGAGAGAATTTCTGTATGGTGCGAGAAGTGGCAATTGGCACTAAACAAAGAAAAGTGCGAGGTCATCCACATGTGTACTAAAAGAAATCCGATAAATTTTGGGTATACGATTAATCGCACAAATCTATGGCCTGTCAATTCGACTAAATACCTAGGAATTACAATTACGAGCAACTTAAATTGGAAAGACCACATAGATAATATTGTGGGGAAGGCGAAACAAAGACTGCGCTTTGTTGGCAAAACACTTAGAAGATGCGACAAACCCACTAAAGAGACAGCCTACATTACACTTGTCCGCCCTCTGCAGGAATATTGCTGCGCGGTGTGGGATCCTTACCAGGTAGGATTGACGGAGGACATCGAGAAAGTGCAAAGATGGGAAGCCCGTTTCGTGTTATCGCGCAATAGGGGTGAGAGTGTCACTGATATGGTACGCGAGTTGTGGTGGCAGTCACTGAAACAAAGGCGGTTTTCTTTGCGGCGAGATCTATTTACGAAATTTCGATCACTAACTTTCTCTTCCGAATGCGAAAATATTTTGTTGACACCCACCTACGTAGGGAGAAATGATCACCATAATAAAATAACAGAAATCAGAGCTCGAACGGAAAGATTTAGGTGTTCCTTTTTCCCACGCGCTATTCGAGAGTGGAATGGTAGAAAAGTAATATGGTTCAAATGGCTCTGAGCACTATGCGACTTAACTTCTGAGGTCATCAGTCGCCTAGAACTTAGAACTAATTAAACCTAACTAACATAAAGACATCACACACATCCATGCCCGAGGCAGGATTCGAACCTGCGACCGTAGCGGTCGCACGGCTCCAAACTGTAGCGCACTGCCACTCGGGCCGGAAGAAGTGGTATGAAAATGGTTCGATGAACCCTCTGCCAGGCACTTAAGTGTGAACTGCAGAGTAACTATGTAGATGTAGATGTTATTTGTTTATGTAAAGGATTTGGCGTTCTGGCACACTGGAATAAGCAGCTGTTATTACAATAAGCTATGGTACGAGTACTAATTGTGCTTGTGATCGTAATACTTGGTTAGTGTTGACAACTGACTTCTTCAACTATGGTCTGACGCCTCATTTGTGATCGTGGCCGCACGCAGCTGCATTCTAATAAATTTTATTTGTATAAGGGGCGATCAGTTCCGGTTCGGAAGTCGTACAATCCGGAATCGGCATGCCAATCGGGCAATATCGCCATAAGCACGGCTTCGTCAGACAGGAATCGTCGACCCTTCAGGGCCTTGTTCGAGATACCGAAGGAGTGATAGTGGCATGAGGAGAGATCAGGACTACAGGGCGGGTGCTCCAGTGTATTTCACTTGAGTTGGCGTAACATTTGCGATATGGGGACGTGCGTTATCATGAAGCAGAAGCACCTCCTGCCGCGTACCATTCCACAAAGGTGGTTTTCGGCAGACATGCTGCCTCATGCACTTTCTTCATTCTCCGCTGGATGTCTAACGGCGCTCGTCCTTCGGCAGCCGAGAAAAGAATAACAGCACGTTGGTCCTGTTTGGGCACATTTGGTAATAACGTCGTTATAGTTCACATTTACGCATTTACCCTACGCACGTCGGAAAAACACGAATGTCACAGTGACCCTTTGCTTGCATATCACTGGTTATAAAACCGCATCGGAGTCGGGCTACGTTGCATATACGCTGCAGCAACTCGTTCAGACGGTAACTTTTTCATCGTCCCTTAGACTTTGTGAAAGTTTTGATTTATGCAAAGTGTGTGAATTTCTAAATTTTCGTAGTACAACTGTCGGCTGAGCGGCAGTAAGCGTTTAGGTGTACCTGTAATTGCTGTAGGATTACTCTAAATTGTGGAACTAGATTTCTGATGCCCACCAGTGTGGCTTCGCGCAAATTATGGCTGCAATGTGGATAAAATAACCTTTCCCGAAGCAGCTAGCAAAATCCAGTGATCGACTGGTCTGTCACTGCTGGCCAAGACGCTCGCTCCTGCCTGCCTTCCCAGGAGAGGTCGGTCACTGCCACAATCCTTTGTTTAAAACTCTCGGTCGCTGACGGCCAACAGTGGATTTCACATCATAGCAGTCCTGTGGACATAATAGAGGCTACTTGTTATGGGACGCAGGCTTTCCTGCTCGTACTGATCCTCAAGGACTCCAAGAGTGTGGTGCAGAAACTGCAGCATCTGGGGTTTGATAAATAGAGTAAAGATATGTCTTTGACGTCTTGGAGGCCATAATAGACGCGCGGACATTGGGCGCTGACGTCCACTTACTTTGGATAAAAGGGTATCCTATGATTCTCCATAAGAGGAGAGTTACGGATCTCAGCTCGACAGTCAGTTTGAACTGTGAAAGGCACGCCCTTATAGGGCGGCTACCTGGCTGTCGTATAACCGAATGTCTCTTTTCGGCCATGCTTCACGTTCGTTGCTTAGTACGCGTAGACATCATGTGACCTCT
Organism: Schistocerca nitens; assembly: GCF_023898315.1. Lineage (NCBI taxonomy): Eukaryota > Metazoa > Arthropoda > Insecta > Orthoptera > Acrididae > Schistocerca > Schistocerca nitens. The sequence continues at coordinate 801,728,595 of NC_064617.1, read as the reverse complement.
CTCATCTGCACGAGGCTGGGACACAGGTGTTATCTCGCCCACCTACACCGATTGAAAATCATCGCTTCTGAGCACTGTGATCAGCACACAGTGGCGGTGGCGGATCTGAACCTGTCATATTGGCGTGTACCAAGTACACGGCCGCACAGGCGGTCCTGTATAAGAAACTGGTTGTGACGGGCTACTACAAGTGTAACTGCTTTACTTCACTAGTACAATATATACAGTGTGAATCATCAAAAACTTGCACAGCAGACATTGCGAAAATGCAAAGTGCTGTTGATGTGCGCTTTTCACCGAACCGATTGATAGCTGGAGATTCGCATTGTTAGCCAATAAAAAGACTGTAATAATATTTAGAAAGTGTATCTTGTGTGTAAAAATATACTTCGTTAAATGAACACTGCCTGCTGATATTAACAAACCAAAAGAGGGGCAAATTAGAATGTCAGTGGTGATTGCTGCAGGATTCTAGTGCGATTCGTTTACAAGATACCGTATTATGAGAAGTTCCATCACCGACACTTTATACAATACCTGTTGTAGGACGCACTAGAGAACAATACAAGTGCATACACTAGTTATATGGGTTCTGACCGGTAAAGACACAGCTGACCATGACAGGTAGTGTTCAAAATGATCGCCGGCAGCTGCAATGCACTTTTCCAGCCTGGTACGGAACCACTGCTGCACACGTGCTAGTATTTCAGCGGAGATGTGCGAGCAGGGTGCAGTAACACGCCGTTGTCTATCATCGGGTGTAGTTGGTATGCCCTTGTAGACAGCATCTTACAGCTTTCACCACAGAAAAATGTCTACAGGCCTCAGATCCGGGGCAGCCAAGATAAAGGACCTCTGCGTCCAGTCCGATATGGAAACAATTCGTGAAGACATTCTGTGGAGTATGGGCTGAACAGCTATCTTATTGCTTCCACAGGTACCTTATAGTCTGCAGAGGAACGTCTTCTAGCATCAGTGGAAGTTAGTGTGTTGGCAGACTGCGATGCCTGTGCGCGTTCAGTGTTCCGTCTATGAAAAACGGGCCTACGAGCTGATTGTCCCACAGCACATGTTTATACTCCATGGACGCAGACGTTTCACCTGACGAAGCCAACGGGGACTGTTAATAGACCTACAGTGCATGTATCGGCTGTTCAGCCGGCCGTGATTGGTACATGTGGCTTCATCATTAGACAAGATACATGATACACCTGGAGTATCTTGCCTCAAATCCCATGTACAGAAGTTAAAACGATTCTCATAATCGTTTCCATGCAGCTCATGATAGAGAGAAATATGATAGAGATGGAACTTATGTCGATGAAAAATGCTTGGGACGCTTGCCTGATCGCTCCACTTTCTCGTGCAATTGCGCGTAAGCCATCGTGCGGATCAACTGCAGCAGCAGCAAGACATTAATTTCCGTCTCTTTTGTCGGGATTTGCTTCCTTCTGTAGCGTTGTTTATGTGTTACAATACCGCTTTCAGGTGACTGCTTGTAGAAGTTGATAAATAACGGCCGAGATGGTTGACGTATATTTGCATGTCTTGCTGCATACGCCTTTTAAGAACGAGCTGCATTCTTCCTACACTCCCACTAGAATCCTGCAAGAAACACCACTGTTATTCTAATTTCCCTACTTTTGGTTTGTTCCATTTTAAAAAAGGAGTATTTTTTCACAAAAAATACAATAAGTATTATTGCAATCTGTTTATTAGCTAATAATACGAGCCCCTGACTACCAATCCATTCCGTGAAATCCACATATCAATAGCCCTTTGCATTTCCGCAATCCCTGCGGCGCAAGCTGTAGGTGATTCACCCTGTATAAGCATTATTTGCTCGCTAACTGCTTAAAAGACGCCGGTATCCAAATTTAATTGCCGGCCGCGGTGGTCTCGCGGTTCTAGGCGCGCAGTCCGGAACCGTGGGACTGCTACGGTCGCAGGTTCGAATCCTGCCTCGGGCATGGATGTGTGTGATGTCCTTAGGTTAGTTAGGTTTAAGTAGTTCTAAGTTCTAGGGGACTGATAACCACAGCAGTTGAGTCCCATAGTGCTCAGAGCCATTTTGAACCAAATTTAATTGGTTGGTTGGTAGATTTGGGGGGAGGGGACCAAACAGTGACCTTACCAGTCCCATCGGATTAGGGATGGATGAGCCGGCCGCTGTGACCGAGCGGTTCTATACGCTGCAGTGCGGTACCGCGCTGCTGCTACGGTCGCAGGTTCGAAACCTGCCCCGGGCATGGATGTGTGTGATGTCCTTAGGTTAGTTAGGTTTAAGTAGATCTAAGTTTAGGGGACCGATGACCTCAGATGTTAAGTCCCATAGTCCTTAGAGCCATTTGAACCATTTTTAAGGAACGATGGGCAAGGAAATCGGCCGCGCCCTATCAAAGGATCCATCCCGGCAATTGACTGAAGCGATTTAAGGACGGGTTTGGACCGTCGTCCTCCCGAATGCGAGTCCAGTGTGCTAACCACTGGGCCACCTCGCTCGGTATCCAAGTTTGGGCCATAAGTTGTGTAGATCTTGTCCTCCCATGGAACCAGCCCTGTTCGAAAACTGAGACGACTGTTTGCGTTTTCATTTCCAATTAAGAACTTAACTTTGTAAACGACGCCGTTATCCAGCTTTCAATCACATGTTCCTGTGGATGTCATTCTCCTCTGGAACCAACCCATTTCGAAATCTGTGTCAAAATGGTTCAAATGACTCTGAGCACTAGGGGACTTAACATCTGAGGTCATCAGTCCCCTAGAACTTAGAACTACTTAAACCTAACTAACCTAAGGACATCACAGACATTCATTCCCCGAGGCAGGATTCGAACCTGCGATCGTAGCGGTCGCGCGGTTCTAGACTGAAGCGCCTAGAACCGCTCGTCCACAGCGGCCGGCGAAATCTGGGTCAAATTTTGTATTTTGAATTTATATTACGAACTTATCTTTGTCCTTCAGACATTTATCATTGTTCTGTTGTGAAAATCGCACTAATGTTAACGTGGCACTATTACAGTTACTGAGAGTTATATTTTATATTAAGAATTTATGTTTGCACGTCTAATTGTTTCTATTGTTCTACTGTGGAAATTTCGATTATGTTAACATGACTCTTTTGTAATTCCAGTTGGCTGTATGGTCTTTGCTGATAAAAGCAAAAAAAAAAAAAAATTACAGCAGTCAAAATTAAACGTACCCTATACTTGTCTTCCAGATTAATTAGATTTGTCATCAAGAATTAATCAGCTTTCGTGGTTTCACAACGACAGGGCGCTGAAATAGTTTTTGTGACGATGGACTGGTAGTCGTGATCTTGTTTCATAGTGAACCCGTAAACAAGAAACGATTTACACATCCTCACGCGTAAACCGCAAGCCACTTGTCAACGCTTATTGGAAAGTACTTTGTGCCATTGCTGCACTGACGGAAATGTTAAATGTTGCATCACGAACACCTTGCCCGAACGCTCGTCCGTCTGCTGGTCACTCATCAAGGTAGGGAAGGCAAAGTTTTTAGGGGCGGAAAATTAGACGCCAGTGTTTCAGGTGAGAACATTTTAGGAGTCATAGATTGTGGACATCAGTTCCAGACTTAGAACCTTTGCTGTCGTTTCGGTGTTCGGTGACAGCACTTAGCTATAGTTACTGTCACTGTACGTGTGGAGATTGTAGCAAATGGTGCCCAGACTAAGTGAACGTTTAGCTTACTGTGGTCTTAAGGGGCTTGAAGAACGTCGAATCACTGCGCTGGACATAGCAGCATCATACCGACGCATCACTCAGACAATTAGCTGTACTGCAATGGCTGAGAACGAGTGATGACCAGATGGGCCCAGGACAACAGTATGACAAGAAGAGTAGGCACGGTTCCTTTCAGAGGAACTACAGCACACGAAGATCATAGGATCGTCCGAAGGGCTGTAACGAATAGACGAATGACAACAGCTCTATTGCAGAAGCAAGTTAAGGACAGAGTGTCGCCACGAACCTTCGGGTACAGAGTAATGGAAAGTGAGTTGAGAGATCGAGTTGCCGTATATCTTTTACAACTGATCGTTTACCAGAGGCAACAAAGGGCAATGTCTGGAGCCTTCACTGGCCACCCTGGGCAGATTGCACCACCAAGTGACGTTGACAATAGACGTCAGTTCCGAATGAAACATGGAAGTTTAATCATTTACGTGATGAATGTCTCCATGAAGTTTGAGAAATATCAGACAGGTGCTTCTTGCTGCATCATACTCGTTTTACTGTTCCCTTCTCAAATGTACGAAGGGCGTTTAATAAGTAATGCAATACTTTTTTTTCCTGAAAGCAGGATGGTTTTATTCAGTATTCCAATACACCGTCTTATTTCCCACTCTGTTTGTTACAAAACCCTACTTCTCATCATAATCTCCGTTCAATTCGACAGCCGTACATCATCTTACTGGGAGGGCCTCTATGCCTGCGTGGTACTCTACTGGTCGACGTGGGAGCCAACGTCTTGCTGCATTAATAACCTTCCCATCATCCACGTAGTCTACTGCTTCCCGTGGAGTGCATCCTTCACTGGGCAAAAAAGATGAAAGTGGGGAGGTGCGAGATCCGGGCTGTAGTGTATTTGAGGAAGAACAGTCCATTGAAGCTTTGTAAACTCCTCTCGGGCGAACAGACTTGTGTGAGGTGTTGTTCATGGAGAAGCAGTTGGTTTGCATATTTCTGGCAACAACAAGGCTGAAATCGGTTTTCAGTTTCTTGAGGGAAGCACAATACACTTCAGAGTTGATCGTTACACCATGCTGAATGAGGGTACGGCTTTGACCTTTTCCTTCGGAGGAGATATGGTCTGGGGCCACTCCATGGATTGCCATTTTGTTTCCGACTCGAAGTGATGAACCAATTTTCATCTCCTGTAACGATGTACGATAAAAAATTGACACGATCAGCCTCGTAACACGCAAGAAATTCCACACAGATGGTCCTTCCTTGCTCTTCAAGGTCTTCTGTTAGGCGTTGAGGAAAACAGAGTGTACACACCTTTGAGTATCCCAAGTTGTAGACGAGTGTGTCAGCACTATCAACAGAGACGTCCAGTTGGGCAGTGAGGTGTTTGATTGTGATCGGTCCATCACCTCGAATGAGAGTGTCCACACGTTCCAACATTGTAGGAGTGACAGCTGTGTGTGGCGGCCGGCAAGCGGGAGATGGGACAAATTGCGCGACCTTGTTGAGTTGTTGACGCCTCGTCCAACGACTCACCGTGCTTTTGTTCACTACCAGGTCTCCATAAGCATTCTGCAAACGCCTGTGAATATCTATGATGCTCTGGTTTTCTGGCAAAATAAACTTAACGAAAGCTCCCTACTTGGAACGCACCTCTGCTACAGTCGCTATTTTGAAGGCTGCCTTTAATACCGCCACGTACCAGAACTTCATAAAACTGTAGGTGCTGAAGAGGGAATATTCCACGGTGTGCCGAAACTGGCCGAGAAAGAATTGTGTTGCACTACTTATTGAATGCTCCTCGTAGCAAAGGAGAAGTGTTGCCTGTATGCCTCTGTACGTAGTAATCTCTCTTATCTTCTGTTTACGCTACTTGGTCGAGATGCACGTAGTATGCAGTGGAACCGTTGTGTAAACTGTCACAAATGCTGCTTCCAGAAATTTTCTGAATAACATTTCGCCGAATAGCGTCTTCTTCGCTCCAAGGATTTCCATTTAAGGTATCGGAACCTATCCGTAGCACTCTTGAGGTAACTGAATGGACCAGTGAAAATCTAGATAGGCGCCTAGAAAGTGATTCGGTGTCTTCCTGCAATGCAAATCGGAGGATATGGAAGACTCAAGCAGTATCCAAGAACGGTTCTCTGTGCGTGCTCTCGTTTACAGTGCGTTACATTTTCCCAGAACTATCCCAATAAATTGAAGTCGGTCATTCCTCTTCCTTACAATGAACCCTACATGCTTTCTTCATGCCATGTCGATTGGCAACGACACACTACATATTCAGTCGCCGCGATTAAGCATCACACCATATATTTGAACATTACTGCAAAGTTTATCCTATCTATCACCATTTAATATACATCTTCATTTGTAGCAAGCTGCCATACATCACAATCAATAAAAATTTTGTCAAAGCCATCCTAAATCTCTAGTCACTCAACGACGTCATTTTCTGCTTCTCGTCTTCAGTCGATACTTGCACGGACGTTTTTGCTAGGACTATTGTAGATGTTAAATTTGTAAGCAAATTACAAAGATTTTTGATCGCATTGCGTTACAGTACAAGCTCTTACAATCATCGTAGATATCATTTTTAAGAGCTCCGCATACAAAAAGTTCTATTTTTATGTAGCGTTGACAGGGTTACGAAGTTCCTCGAAGCTTTGTAATTTTTCGTTATCTGTGGTTGTCTGTGTAACAGTGTCTTACTGTTGTCAGAGTTCAAGCCTTCTGGCAAAGAGGAAAGAGCGAATTTACCGTGTAGTAAACAGTAAGTAAAATGAGTCAGTGGAAATATTTAAAAAAAATGGTTCAAATGGCTCTGAGCACTATGGGACTCAACTGCTGTGGTCATTAGTCCCCTAGAACTTAGAACTACTTAAACCTAACTAACCTAAGGACATCACACACATCCATGCCCGAGGCAGGATTCGAACCTGCTACCGTAGCAGTCGCATGGTTCCGGACTGCGCGCCTAGAACCGCGAGACCACCGCGGCCGGCGGAAATATTTACACAAAACTTATATCGTGCTGCACGTCTTTGATTGTAACAGAGCGAGAAATTGCAGAACGCAACGGGACTTTGAAGAGCAATATTCCTGTATCTTCCTTCGCACAGAGAAAACGAATTGCAATGTAAAGAGGTACTGGAAGCCAAGGATACAATAAGAGCACTATCCTGTTATTCTATCGTTACGGTTCCAACTCACTCTACAAGTACAGAATATCCCAAACTTCCAGCATCAAAAGTATTCAGATCAGAAGCTTCGTGCTCTGAGACTATAAAATAATGGTCGTAGTGAATAGTTGTTTATAGATACAAGCCACTAACGGCTTATACCAATAGCACAAGCTCGTAGGAAGTCTTCAGCCTCAAAGGATGCGTCGCTCAATGAAACAGCCTGCTAGGACGCTACTAACCACATCTTCTTCAGTTTATACTTGGGTTTCTAACAAGTATGACATCTCTTTATGTATCTTTCAGATTCCATGGGACCATGCAAGCCAGAGCTACTTGTTCAAGGAACGGGTCGGTACATGCACTGATGGAAAAGAAACCGCAATACCAAGAATGAGTTATGTGGCTCAAACGAAATTTGGTAGACGTGTTTCTACATCTGAAAGATAATGTCTGTACAGATTTTACGCCAGTCACGTAACAGTGGCGCTATAAGCATCACTATGAAGATGCAAAGCGGGATTCTTGAGAAAGTACGGTCGCAAGATGACCAGACTCCGAACGGCCACGTTGCACTCCCGCGAGGGAAGCGCATCGTGTTCGGAGTATGGCTCTGAAGCATCGTACCGCATCTGCAGCAGCATTTTGAGCAGCAGTTGGCACCACAGTTACACAACGAACTGTTATAAATTGATTAGTTCAAGGAAGACTTCGAGCTAGACGCCCCGTAGCGTGCATTCCACTGCCCCAAACCACCGCCATTTGCGACTTCAGCGCTATCACGCTGGAGCTCACTGGAGGGCAGGTTGGAGGTTTGTTGTGTTTTCGGAAGAAAGCTGGTTCTGCCTCGGATCCAGTGATGGCCCTGTGTTTGTTAGCAGGTAGCCGGTAGGGGCCCTGCAACGAAGCTGCCAGCCTGCTGGACACACTGGACCTACACCTGGAGTTACAGTGTGGTGTGCGATTTCGTATGACAGCAGGAGCAACCTCATGTTTATCCCACGCACCATGACTTCTAAATTCTACGTCACTCTCGTGCTTCAACCTGTTGTGCTACCATTCATAACAGCATTCCAGTGAGTGTTTTCCAGCAGGATAACGCTCGCCCACGTACCGCTTTTGTAATCCAACATCCTCTACCGAGTGTCGACAAGGTGCCTTGGCCTGCTCGATCATCAGCTCCGTCCCCGTCCCCATCAAGCACGTGTGGGACACATCCGGCGACAACTTTAGCGTCATCCACAAACAGCATTATCGGTCCTTGTATTGGCCGATCAACTGCACAGTCATATCCCACAAATTGACATCCGGCATCTGTACAACACAATGCATGCCATTCAACGTTCTGGTGGCTACATCGGTTATTGTTTGCAATGGATTATCTCGTGCTTACATTAGCCTGTGATCTTACAATGTTAATCACTTAAATATGTTACATAGACAAACGTATTCCCGAAATTTCATTACTCTATATTAATATTTTTTTATGTCAGTGTAGTTTATACGATGCAGATTATAAAATTTATAAGCAAAGAATTAATAAAACACGAAAAAATATGAGAAAGTTTTGAAATAAACACGTTACAGAGGAAATTTCTCGACTACTGGGAGGAAATCCCGTAGGGAATAGAAGGAATGTGTGCCGCAAGGAAATCTTTCAACTTGGATTGAATACTTGGGGATTATCAGCGTTTTTTCCCCAGTTGTGCTGGACGTCCACTGAAAATGAAACCTGATGGATAAAACACTCCTTTCTGTACGTTGCTAAAGAAAGTATTTTCCAAGTGCATACATTCCTTCGGTCTAACATTCACTGCATAGATGTTGCAGTTTTTTCTGAATGAGTCAATGTTGTGAGCGACAATCCCGTGATGGAATATTTGGACATAGATGTCAGAGAATTCCGAGACACCTAAACGACTGCCTACGCGAAATGTTCGTGCAGACGCCACAGATCAGTGTAAGCGTCCTTTTTTGGGCTATCAATATTCTTGGTGAGTGAACAGAGTTGCTCAGAATAAAGCACCATATGAGATTATAGTGTGGAAGCAAACAAGCTTTCGCATTTCAGTACCAGAGGCAGTGGAGACCATTCTTATTGTGAAGGTGGTTCTGCGTAAGATCTCGAAAGCGACAGTTCCAAGAACATCTAACTGTCCTTAGTCCTAACAACTGAATTGGTCTACTTCAATGACTGACCTGCTCGGGAATATAAAATTTCCTTCCTACGCGAGTACCATGTCAGAAACTGTACGCATAGCACATTGTTGTGGATAAGCATTTATCTGTTCTCTGAAAGCGACGTGTTTATATTACAAGCTACCGTATCAAGTCCTTCAACATCCCATGTTTTACACAGTAACATTTGTGTCGTGTAAAAGAAAAGTGGTATCTCTGACGTTTGGAGGCAGATCTTACAGTGAGGTGACAAAAAGTCATGGGCTACCGATACGCACCCATACAGGTGGCGGTGGTGCCGCATACACAAGGTATAAAAGGGCAGCGCATTGGCGAAGCTTTCTTGTTACACCCAACCTGCTCCTCTGGAACTTCATTTCACTAGCCTGTATTCTACTTTTGTCGCTTTTGTGCATTACCCATGTCTCACTTCCGTACGCCAATATGGGGACAAAGTAGGTTCGGTATATAATTCCCTTGGATTTCTGTGGCACCTCCTTGCTCCAAATAAGCCCCCTAATGCATTTGTAGAAGTGTCCTGCTTTTCTGCACCTTTCATTTATTTCCATTGCGTTTCCCCCCTTACTTTCAATCACGCTTCCCAGGTACTTGAAGTTCTCTACCACTTGTAGTTTTTCCCCTCCATACGTTATATCCACATTTGGCCTATTCTTCTTCCTTGTTGTGACGATTATTTCACTTTTCTTTGTGAGAGAAATGCATTCCATATTGTGCTGCCGTTGCCTCCCATGCATCTAACTGCTCTTGCACCTCCTTCTCGCAATTTCCCCATAACATCAGGTCATCGGCAAAAAGCACTGCTTTCATTTTATGATCCCCAATTGCATCTGATACTTGCTGTAGGATTTCATCCATAACAATAATAAACAATAAAGGCGAAAGTGCACTTCCCTGTCGCAGCCCATTTTCCAGCTTGAACCATGCAGTACGTTCCCTCCCCACTTTCACACAACTCTCACTTCCCTCATACATTTTTCTAACTTTTCGTGTTATCTCTTCATCTATCCCTTTTGCGTTCAGCACATCCCAGAGCTTGTCCCTACAGATACTGTCATACGCCTTCTCAATATCCAAAAAGGCCATGATTAAGTCCTTCCCGTACTCATAGTGCCTTTCCTGCAGTTGCCTTACCGCAAATATGAGGTCCGTTGTTGATCTTCCCGGTCTGAAACCGTACTGCTCCTCTTGCAGTCTACTTTCAATACTGCTTCTTATTCTCTTCTCCAGGATCTTTTCATAGATTTTTCCACAGTGGCATAGCAGGGTGATTCCTCTGTAGTTCTCACATCTGTGTATGTATGTGAGGGAAAGACTAAAGGAGGAACCAGTACAGGACAGGATAGAAAAATCAAGACTGCAGTGGTATGGACACATGAAGAGAATGGATGAGGGAAGAATTCCAAAGAGGATGTTTGATCTGCAACTGGAGGGGAAGAGGCCCAGAGGAAGACCAAGAGATAGATGGGTGAAGGGACTGAAGGAATGTGTGATGAGAAGAGGAGAGAACTGGACGAAGGTGGAAGAGGAGGAATGGTGGAAAGACAGAACACGATGGAGAGGCTTGTGTTCCCGAAAGACCCAGCCAGTGGCTGGAAACTGTCCAAGATGATGATGATGATTGGCGAAGCTTTTATTTGTATTCAGATGATTCATGTGAAAATGTTTCCGACCTGATTATGATGGCCGCAGGGCGGGAATTAACAGACGCCGAACGCGGAGTGGTTGTTAGAGCTAGACGAATGGGGTATTCCATTTCGGAAATCGTTAGGGATTCAGTACTCCGAGATCCACAGCGTCAAGTTTGTCCCGAGAATACCACCTTACAGGCATTACCTCTCACCACGGACGACGCAGTGGCCAACGACCCTCACTCGACGACCGAGAACAACGGCGTTTGCGTAGAGTTGTCAGTGCTAACAAACAAGCAACACAGAGAAATAACCGCAGAAATTAACGTGGGACGTACGAAGAACGTATCCATTAGAACAATGCGGTGAAATTTGGCCTTAATGGGCTATGACAGCACCCGACCAACGCGAGTGCCTTTGCTACCATCACGACATCCTGGTCTCGGGACCATATCGGTTGGACCCTTGACCACTGGAAAACCGTGGCGCGGTCAGATGTGTCCTGATTTCAGTTGGTAAGAGCTGATGGTAGGGTTCGAGTGTGCCGCAGACACCTAGAAACTATGAACCCAAGTAGTTGACAAGGTTCTTTGCAAGCTGGTAGTGGCTCCATAATGGTGTGGGCTGTGTTTACATGGAATGGACTGGGTCTTCTGGTCCAGACGAACTAACTGAGACCATTTGCAGCCAGTCGTGGACTCCATATTCCAGAACAACGATGGAATTTTTATAGATGACAATGCTCCATGCCACCAGACCAAAATTGTTTCTGACTGGTTTGAAGAACATTCTACACAGTTAAAGCGAATGATTTGGCCATTCAAACCATTCGACATGAACCCCATCGAAAATTTTTGAGACATAATCGAGAGGACAGTCCGTGCACATCGTTCTGCACCGGCACCACTTTCGCAATTATGGACTGCTATAGAGGTAGGATGGATTCATATTTTGGTGCAGGGGACGCTTAACAACTTTTTGGCTCCATGTCACGCCTAGTTGCTACACTATGTCAGGCAAAAGGAGGTTCGACATGATATTAGGAGGTATCCTATACTTTTGTCGCCTCAATGTATACATCTGTGTGAATTTTTTCTTATACAGGGTGTTTCAAAAATGACCGGTATATTTGAAACGGCAATAAAAACTAAACGAGCAGCGATAGAAATACACCGTTTGTTGCAATATGCTTGGGACAACAGTACATTTTCAGGCGGACAAACTTTCGAAATTACAGTTGTTACAATTTTCAACAACAGATGGTGCTGCAAGTGATGTGAAAGATATAGAAGACAACGCAGTCTGTGTGTGCGCCATTCTGTACGTCGTCTTTCTGCTGTAAGCGTGTGCTGTTCACAACGTGCAAGTGTGCTGTAGACAACATGGTTTATTCCTTAGAACAGAGGATTTTTCTGGTGTTGGAATTCCACCGCCTAGAACACAGTGTTGTTGCAACAAGACGAAGTTTTCAACGGAGGTTTAATGTAACCAAAGGACCGAAAAGCGATACAATAAAGGATCTGTTTGAAAAATTTCAACGGACTGGGAACGTGACGGATGAACGTGCTGGAAAGGTAGGGCGACCGCGTACGGCAACCACAGAGGGCAACGCGCAGCTAGTGCAGCAGGTGATCCAACAGCGGCCTCGGGTTTCCGTTCGCCGTGTTGCAGCTGCGGTCCAAATGACGCCAACGTCCATGCATCGTCTCATGCGCCAGAGTTTACACTTCTATCCATACAAAATTCAAACGCGGCAACCCCTCAGCGCCGCTACCATTGCTGCACGAGAGACATTCGCTAACGATATAGTGCACAGGTTGATGTCGGCGATATGCATGTGGGCAGCATTTGGTTTACTGACGAAGCTTATTTTTACCTGGACGGCTTCGTCAATAAACAGAACTGGCGCATATGGGGAACCGAAAAGACCCATGTTGCAGTCCCATCGTCCCTGCATCCTCAAAAAGTACTGGTCTGGGCCGCCATTTCTTCCAAAGGAATCATTGGCCCATTTTTCAGATCCGAAACGATTACTGCATCACGCTATCTGGACATTCTTCGTGAATTTGTGGCGGTACAAGCTGCCTTAGACGACACTGCGAACACCTCGTGGTTTATGCAAGATGGTGCCCGGCCACATCGCACGACCGACGTCTTTAATTTCCTGAATGAATATTTCGATGATCGTGTGATTGCTTTGGGCTATCCGAAACATACAGGAGGTGGCGTGGATTGGCCTCCCTATTCGCCAGACATGAACCCCTGTGACTTCTTTCTGTGGGGACACTTGAAAGACGAGGTGTACCGCCAGAATCCAGAAACAATTGAACAGCTGAAGCAGTACATTGCATCTGCATGTGAAGCCATTCCGCCAGACACGTTGTCAAAGGTTTCGGGTAATTTCATTCAGAGACTACGCCATATTATTGCTACGCATGGTGGATATGTGGAAAATATCGTACTATAGTATTTCCCAGACCGCAGCGCCATCTGTTGTTGAAAATTGTAACTACTGTAATTTCGAAAGTTTGTCTGCCTGAAAATGTACTGTTGTCCCAAGCATATTGCAACAAACGGTGTATTTCTATCGCTGCTCGTTTAGTTTTTATTGCCGTTTCAAATATACCGGTCATTTTTGAAACACCCTGTAGGTTAAGAGTTTCACTGCCGACGAGACTGGTGATAAGCCGGAGAAGCTAAATATTGGAGAATAGTTGTGTGTGTTATTAGAGAAACCATGTTCACGAAAAAAAAAAAAACACGAGTTGGATGGTTCTGTTCGGCCGCGCGGGATTAGCCGAGCGGTCTGAGGCGCTGCAGTCATGGACTGTGTGGCTGGTCCCGGCGGAGGTTCGAGTCCTCCCTCGGGCATGGGTGTGTGTGTGTGTTTGTCCTTAGGATAATTTAGGTTAAGTACTGTGTAAGCTTAGGGACTGATGACTTTAGCAGTTAAGTCCCATAAGATTTCGCACACGTTTGAACATGGTTCTGTACTGTTGTTTCTTTTCTATTTTCCGCCTAATCTACGACGTTTACGACGAATTTTTCTGAGCGTCGTTTGCCTGCGATGACATAGCTAGCCGCGCGGAGTGGCCGCGCGGTTAGAGGCGCCGTGTCACTGATTGCGCGGCCCCTCCCGCCGGAGGTTCGAGCCCTCCGTCGGGCATGGGCGTGTGTGTTGTTCTTAGTATAAATTAGTTTAAGTAGTGTGTAGTTCTAGGGACCGATGACCTCAGTAGTTTGGTCCCTTAAGAATTCGCGCGCACACACACACACACACACACACACATTTGACATAGCTACGTGTATTTGTGTTGATTTTAGATCCATGAAGGGGATTCACATTTTAACGACAGTTATCAGTAGCAGAGTGACGCAAGAGCAAATTTTAAGCATTATGAGGAAAGGAGAAATATGCGACGAAATAAAAAAAAGTATTAATGTCGAAGTTAGCTGAAATCAAAAAGCTAAATAAAAATACAACCTGGGTGCTGATGAAAAGCTCAATTCTATACGAGTTAATTTTCGGAACAGTTTGAGATGATAGAAGGAATCGGAAACGGTTGAGAGAATCTTCTACTTTTACTTTGCAATCAATAGCTGGTGAACTTGAAGGTAAGGAGACATTTATTGAAGCATCATTTTCAGAACCGCAGTTCAAAGCAATCAGCAATATACTGTGTATGGATAGCGGATCCAGAAATGAAGTGGCTACCGAAATTTGTTATTATATATCCATCACTGACAAAATTGCGGTGAAAATAAATGACGGCATAAAATGTGAAGAGGAAGGTGATGATGCTGATGGTGAAGAGGAGGATGCAATGCAAAAGGATGTGAAAGGAGACAGACTGTACTCAGAAAGAAGAAGGGAAAAAGATTCCGATTTACAAAAAGATGATAAAAGTGAAACACAGTTCTTATCTCATTCGCAAGACCAATGAAAATTTTCTCTGTCATTTCGCGACAATGAGGTTGCTCTTAAGTCATTTAGCGGCAGTGACAGATATCCAGTTAAAAAGTGGATCACGGACTTGAAGGAAAAAGCATATTTAATGGCTTGTAGTCAACTGCAAATGCCTGTTTTCGCTTAAAAAAACGCTTGAAGATTTATCTGAGCTTTTTGTTCAGGGTGTGGAAGGTCTTACATCGTGGGCTACAATAAGGAAAACTTTTCAAGAAGAATTCGACGTGAAAACAAGTGCCACAAAATCCACCAACTGCTGTCTCGACGAGAGAAGAAACGGGATAAGCCTCCTCAAGAGTATTTTCTCGTAATGAAAAAAATTGTCAGCTGTG
Organism: Schistocerca nitens; assembly: GCF_023898315.1. Classification (NCBI taxonomy): domain Eukaryota; kingdom Metazoa; phylum Arthropoda; class Insecta; order Orthoptera; family Acrididae; genus Schistocerca; species Schistocerca nitens. Next base: position 801,713,577 of record NC_064617.1, on the reverse strand, counting down.
CTAACATTGATTACCACTCACTGTTTCAGTATATCACTGATGGGACGGAAGACGAGTCAGGCAAAAAGACTCCTAAAGACTCTGGCAATGTTAAAGTGTTTAAGGAAAAAAATTTTGGTTATGAAAGAGCTGTGAAGTCATTCACGAAAAGAAATAATAAAAGTTAAAGCAATGACAATTTGGGAACTCCAGTGAGAAAGATGATGAAGACTCAAGTAACAGAAATATTAAAAGCTTAGTTTGGGATCCAAATTTCGATTGTGGTGCCAGTGGTCAAAGGTCAAGTGATTGCAACCACGAGAGTAGGGGAGAGAGATGTTTCAATTGCAAAAAGTTTGGCCATATCTCATCTGAATGCATGAAGAGGAGAATATTAGAAAGGCGACAATCAGGGCGAACACTGTTAAGAAGTTTACTAACAACTGCAAATTCGTAGATTAATCGAGAGCTGAAGGAGCTAATTCACTGTGGCTATCACTTTATTACAGGATTTTGGAAATACTTCGTCTCTTCAGAAAGATATTTTACAGGCATTCTTGTGATTGATTATGTGAAACTTGAAACATATATACACTCCTGGAAATTGAAATAAGAACACCGTGAATTCATTGTCCCAGGAAGGGGAAACTTTATTGACACATTCCTGGGGTCAGATACATCACATGATCACACTGACAGAACCACAGGCACATAGACACAGGCAACAGAGCATGCACAATGTCGGCACTAGTACAATGTATATCCACCTTTCGCAGCAATGCAGGCTGCTATTCTCCCATGGAGACGATCGTAGAGATGCTGGATGTAGTTCTGTGGAACGGCTTGCCATGCCATTTCCACCTGGCGCCTCAGTTGGACCAGCGTTCGTGCTGGACGTGCAGACCGTGTGAGACGACGCTTCATCCAGTACCAAACATGCTCAATGGGGGACAGATCCGGAGATCTTGCGGGCCAGGGTAGTTGACTTACACCTTCTAGAGCACGTTGGGTGGCACGGGATACATGCGGACGTGCATTGTCCTGTTGGAACAGCAAGTTCCCTTGCCGGTCTAGGAATGGTAGAACGATGGGTTCGATGACGGTTTGGGTGTACCGTGCACTATTCAGTGTCCCCTCGACGATCACCAGTGGTGTACGGCCAGTGTAGGAGATCGCTCCCCACACCATGATGCCGGGTGTTGGCCCTGTTGCCTCGGTCGTATGCAGTCCTGATTGTGGCGCTCACCTGCACGGCGCCAAACACGCATACCACCATCATTGGCACCAAGGCAGAAGCGACTCTCATCGCTGAAGACGACACGTCTCCATTCGTCCCTCCATTCACGCCTGTCGCGACACCACTGGAGGCGGGCTGCACGATGTTGGGGCGTGAGCGGAAGACGGCCTAACGGTGTGCGGGACCGTAGCCCAGCTTCATGGACACGGTTGCGAATGGTCCTCGCCGATACCCCAGGAGCAACAGTGTCCCTAATTTGCTGGGAAGTGGCGGTGCGGTCCCCTACGGCACTGCGTAGGATCCTACGGTCTTGGCGTGCATCCGTGCGTCGCTGCGGTCCGGTCCCAGGTCGACGGGCACGTGCACCTTCCGCCGACCACTGGCGACAACATCGATGTACTGTGGAGACCTCACGCCCCACGTGTTGAGCAATTCGGCGGTACGTCCACCCGGCCTCCCGCATGCCCACTATACGCCCTCGCTCAAAGTCCGTCAATTGCACATACGGTTCACGTCCACGCTGTCGCGGCATGCTACCAGTGTTAAAGACTGCGATGGAGCTCCGTATGCCACGGCAAACTGGCTGACACTGACGGCGGCGGTGCACAAATGCTGCGCAGCTAGCGCCATTCGACGGCCAACACCGCGGTTCCTGGTGTGTCCGCTGTGCCGTGCGTGTGATCATTGCTTGTACAGCCCTCTCGCAGTGTCCGGAACAAGTATGGTGGGTCTGACACACCGGTGTCAATGTGTTCTTTTTTCCATTTCCAGGAGTGTATATATGTGATTTCTAGAGGCCCTATAAATTGAGAAATGGCAGTTGGGAGTGATATCCCAGATCAAACTGAAGTTTTTATAAATAAGGTCAGAGTAACTATTGGGAAACCAGAAGGGGGAGCTCATCTTATTTGTATCCATATAACAGAAAAATCAGAATTTGATACTGAAAGTGCTGTTAGGATAAAACTAAGGAGCATATTGAAAATTTAATAGCTAATTGCACCCCAACAAAGGCAATGTCCATTGATGTGAGAACTAAGATCATTGTCGGATCAACATATAGTAGAGATCAACATATAGTAGCTCCAGAAGATTGTCACCATGAAAGAAAGACATTGTTGACAACCAAGACCAGATGTGGCCTGATTAAGGAATAACAGAACCAAGTTCATTTCAATATGCTTGCGAGGTAGTAGCTGTAAAAACAAAAGTGGAGTATATCACCTCTGTATGGACTGCAGAAAATTAAACAGAATCACTGGGAAAGATCCTTACCCAGTGCCCATAATACCAAATATTTAGCTGAACTATGAGACACCTGAGTGTTTTGCACATTTGACCTCAATAGTAGTAATATAGTGCGGTTATGATCACACTTTTGATATCACATTGATATGCAAATTAATTAAACTGATCAATTAATCACCCCCACCCTTGCCCCGCCCACCCCCACCCACGACCAAGCCCAATCACGCTCCTGGATGGCGTCACCTGTTTTCTCAGCTGGATGTGGATCCCAGCTCCCTCCTCCCCCTCCACCCTCCTCCACATCCCTCCCCCCCCCCAAACCTATTGGAATTTTGGCGGGAATTTCGAATTTTGGCAGGAATTTCGTAGTTTTGGTGGGAATTTCTTTGTCCCAGGGCTGTGCTGACACCCCACCCCACCCATCACCCGGGAATTGACGGGAAATTAAAAATGGCGGTGCCCTTTCCGGGACTCGATCCCTGGTCCTCCTGAGAGGAAAACCCAAGTGTACCCCTTAACACAAGTAAACCACCAGAGGCGCTTGGAATTGACGGGAAATTAAAATTGGCACTACCCTTTCTGGGACTCGAACCCTGGTGCTCCTGAGTGGAAATGTCCAACTGCACCCTCTAACACATGGAATCTGTTCAGATGCAGGAGAGAAAGAGTAGGTTAGTGTACTTTATTCATTTTGGTCAGGAAACTGACGCAAAGGTCGATCCTAATTACATAATTCATCACAAAGATTGGTCCTGATTACACAACTATATGCATAGCGCTACACAAGGACTGCATAAAATCGCAACACAACTAAAAAACTGACGCAAATATCGAGCTCAAAAAATGTTTCAAATGGCTCTAAGCACTATGGGACTTAACATCTCAGGTCATCAGTCCCAAAGAACTTAGAACTACTTAAACCTAACTAGCCTAAGGACATGACACACAGCCATGCCCGAGGCAGGATTCGAAACCTGCGACGTAGCAGCAGCGCGGTTCCGGACTGAACCGACTAGAACCGCTCGGCCACAGCGGCCGGCAAATATATCGAGCCTAATTACGTAATTAATTACACATATCAGGGCTAATTACACAACTATATACATAGCGCTACACAAGGACAGCATAAAAGTGCAATCATGCTGCAAAAACTGACGATACCATACAACTGGTGTTATCCTGCAGGGAAAAAATTTCGCAATACCACTCGAAACTAGCAACAGACACACTCTAACTCTACTCTACACCTACAAGCTGGCGGGAAAAAGGTTGGGGTGTAAGGTACTATAGTTATTTGGTGGGAAATGCATTCAACTGATGAGATGCTGGTGTTGGACAAGGAGGAGCTTAAAAAGTGTATTACCTGTAAGCATACAGTACCTATCGTTGTTTGACGTCGGAGTTCGCTACGGACGCCTGCTAAAAACCCACCTACAGCCCAGGTAACCAATGACAATACACGCTACCTCAACTGGTGGAAAAAAATGCGTCACAGATCTAATTACACTTCGAAACTGTCGTGAAAAAATCAGCACTCGTAATGAACGGGTCATAATGCAGCACGTGTACTGGAGTGCAGAGGGGGTGGTAATTAAACGTGCATTCTTCTCGATGTTTACGAAACTAATCGTGAGAGCCTGTCTCACCCTGTGTAGGTAAAAGATTGAAATTTCGTTAAAAGATATCACCAAAATGAAAAAAAAGAAACGCCTGTCAAGAATCATTCCACAGGGCCCTAGCTATCTCTTCCACCTGCGAGGCGGCCCGTCATTGATTTTAGTTTGAGAGGCTAATTAATTAAATTCATCATGAGAGTCACCTTGCATGGTGAATATTTTTTTGTCAGCAGTCGGATTACACTCACCAGTTAGGACAACTGGGAATCCATGGAGTGGACACTATGATCCTTTCGAGGAACTCTGTCGAGAAATGACATTTGAAGCTGGCCACAGAGGGATTCTACAGCCCACATCATACATTTCGCATAATAACTGCGCTATTAAAACACGATCATAATGCCTGTGTTACCGTCACCCTGCATAAAGTACAGTCTTGAGTCTACAGGCACACACACACGAGTCGCTGATAGTGTTACACTTTCAGGTAGAAATGCTGTCTGCGATTTGGAATCAAGTCTATCCATTCTACCACATGCGCAAGTTCTATCTTGTAGAGACGTCTTTTAATGGTTACAGCCACTAGTGAATCATATTTGAGCCACTCTCGTATCTCGCAATGAGTCGCCCTTTTTCTTTTCGAACCTATCTGCTAAGGATCCCATACACCAGAAACTCCAGCGATGTCTTTAGACAGTCCCTCTGCATCTTGTAACTGCTCCTAAGTCTCTGCCACCCCCTTCCTGCAGCTTAGTCAATGTGATCGTCCCAATTTAAGTCTGACCTGTACGGAAGTCGGAGAGCGCTATATCTAAGACCTTCCGCATCCTGCAGGAAAACCGGACAAGCTGAGTTAATTCGACAGGAGAATGTTTGACCACTTGGTGGAAATGGGAACATATGCTGAAATGCAGGGAAATGGAGGGAGTAGTTGCATGTCTTCTGACTGGTGCAGAAAAATTCTTGTACATGGGAACGAGTAGAGAGTGGATGGAGTGGTAGGGTGAGATAGATGGAGCTGTAACGAGGTAGGATTTAATGGTAGATTGATGATGCATTATAGAGAAAGAGGGATATGTTGTTGCAGGTCATTTGACCATTGTTTTTTTCTCCGTTGCCCTGTCGGGATGCATCATTTGTGTGACATGACCTGCGTTAGACTCGCATGCAACTGCATGTTCTGTCTAGTTGCACTCGTTAACAGCAAACCTCTCGGGTATCAGAGGACTTCCATCCTGTTTCGACACATTACTCTAGAGGAACGAAGATTTATGTGATGTATTCCATTCCCCTGCCGCATCTTGGGCATAAAATCGAGTCTTCAGTTTCATAACTACGGTGATTCTAAGTTAGTGACAGATGTTTGTGAGGTACTACAATCTCCGTGTATACATCTGCTTGACAGATTCCTATCTACGGAGATAGTGGCGGAATGACATTTAATTTCACATGTCAAACACTGCTACTATGCGTTTGTCCCTTTCTTTGTAAGAGGCATTCCCCGTTCCTAACTATCATTTTATATAGGACTGATAAGAGCATAGTATAATTTATGAACTGTGATCGGATGTGAGTAGTAGGGGCTAGACATCTCAGGAAAGCTTTATTGTACGTGTATCATAAGGAATCGGTGATTTAAGGAGGTAGCTTTTTCATTTTACAGTTAATCACCATAGTTTATGATGGAGAACCCTGCAAGGCGAATGTATGTCATGCGCTGGAAATATATTTCTTTAATTAGGATAATAACAGTGTTGTATTCCACTCGACCTATAGGGTGGAAACCACAACGATCTAACATTATAGTATGTCTTAAGTGCAGAACATCGTAGCCTTAGGAGTGCATGTTTTTACGTTCTCTTTTACCAAAACTTTCTTGGTAATGACTCTAGACAATGGAACAATACGTTAGAATTGCTAGCGCAGTTGATTTATGTAGAAAGCAGCAAACTCCGTCCGTCTGGGGCTCCGTCTTGCAAAAAAGAAAAAAAAAAACACCAGTTTCTTGTTCTTAACCATCTGTTATATCATCACAACAGTTTCATATCTACTGTACACCGATTAGGGGTGCTAACCTTATCGGTATTCGCGCATCTGAAGATATCTTGTGCTTTTGGATGGGTGCGGGAGCAGTTATAGCCTCGGTTCGCACTGTTACTACATGAAACGTGGAATGTAGCGGTCTACTTCTGGTCAGCTGCAGCGTTGGTCAAATACATTGCAAGGAGATCTTTCGGTCTCTAACTTTATCCTAAGAATGCGAGAATGCCCTGTGACTTCCATCTATATAGAAAAAGATTGTATGTTACTCACTATGATCGAAGTGCTAGAGATACATAGGTCACTGTCTGGTATACTGTGGTGTATATGTCCGAGAATTAACAATGAATGAACATACTGCACAGTCATGTTCTTACATTGGCGATGGTACTCGCAAAGTAGTGGAGGGGCTGTTTAGCGATGATACAGAAACTGGTAAGCATGCTGCCGCGTCATTGGTCGGTGTTGAAATTAGGCTAAATTTGCTAAAATTGATCGCATTATCAACTTTGATGCTTATTATTACAGTACATCGACGTCTGTGCAAGCGACGTCGGTCACTGGCCACGTGCTCCAATGGATAAATACTTGTATATTTAATAGGATCGCCGCTTTTGCTCGATGCCTGCATGTAGACGGTATTCGTTTTTGATACATTGGAAGGGAGAGATGCGGTAAAAATCTATCGGATGAAATTAACGGAGCTTTTATAGTTCATAATTTTTCTCTGCTGGATGGTACAGAATAACGATTATAGAATGTTTGGGTGATAGACGAGAAAGGATCCTGAGGGCTGCAGATCTGGTGATGAGTCTTCCTAATTTTCCCAGCAAGAAGCACGAAAGTTACTGTTTGTACTGTCGTCGTGTTGCAGGAGCAGGCTTCATTTGACACTGACCTTCACATCATATATGGGTGGTGGACCCACGACATGTTCCCACCTCCACTGCGTGGTCAAAACACGCTCCTATAGCATTAGCGCACTCTGTTTCTTCACAGGTTGAAGAATGTGATGGATATTACTCTCTCCGACTTCTGGGTGAAATTGTTAAAAATTGATCTCGCTATCAACTGTATTGTGTATTACAGTACATCGCTCCATGTCAATGGCGTCTTTCCAATCCCGACTGTCCACTCGATACGCCGTTGATTACCGCATAATGACTGACAGTCTCTCACGATTTTAACGAAATTTGAATCTCCCACCTACAAAGGGTGAGACAGGCTCTCAAGATTTATTTTGTAAACGCTAGCATGATATAGCATCACACTGGTAAAAGGAACCCTGTCATAGTGTTCAAAACAGCTGCATTCTCTTGAATTAATGCTTCTTGTATTTTTTCCAACATGTGCCCCAATGACGTGAAAGATTGTCTGAAATGTTTGTAATACACACGTGCATGACAGTTTGTTTACGGATGCTTAATGCGAGAGATGCTCTCAGGTTGTGTAATTTGTTCGAGAAGCTGGAAGAAATTGCTTAATATAGATTTTTTTTCTTTGGAGTTTAAATTCTCGCGTTTTCTTTACTCCGATGACGATTTCAAAATAACAAGGACGTTCTGCGGTGGTCAATAGTTTTCCGCATCAAAATAGTTGAAGTTTCTTTTCCCCTGGTTTTACGCAGGGTGGGTATCTGTCTGCTGATCATTTGTGATTGGTGGCGGTACACTTCGGGCCTAGATCGACAGTCAGATCGCTATGGTCTCGTGCCAACTGCAGTCGCAACTGAAGATGCCATTGGCTCAACATGTGAACCCGTATGGTTGGTCTGCTGCGGAACTCCATGTTCAATAACGTACGCTGAACTGTGTGCTCCGAAATACTTGTGCTCTTTCGGCAAAGATGCCACAGATCACCATCTGTCCTACTTTACAGAGGAGACAAACCTCCGAAACCCCATGTTCTGAGAAGAGTCGTGGACCTCCAACCATTTACCGCCTAGTTGTAGTTTCACTATTCTTTCAACTCTTTCCGTAGATGTCCACGACAGTAGCACGTGAACATTCGACCAGCTTCGCCGTTTTCGAGATACTCGTACACAGCTCTGTGTAATAATAATCTTCCCTTTGTAAAGCCACTTATCTCAATGGATTTCAACCATTTGCAGCCCATATCTTCACTTGTATGATCATCCTTCTGAGTCTGCTCCGCTTACATACTTTTGTTACCGCATCACATGCCAGCAATGCCACCCAGCGGCATCCAACTTTGCAGTGGGCAGAGGTCATAATGTATTGACTTATCAGTGTATTACGTACTATCTGGAAAGAAGTACTGTGGGAGTAAGCACGATCAACCTCTTATTGGAATCGGAGCGATAACGTGGTGAGGGGAGGAGGGCATTAGGAAGGGATAGACAGACAGAGAATTTACTATCAGCGTTTCCAGTAACTGGCCACATTGTGTCTTTCATATATTTTTTTTATAAATTTTACCATAGATTATTTCAGTCTGTCACGAAACTGACCACACCTGAAACACCCACTGCACAGGTGACTGACTACAGAACTAATCTACTGTGCAATGATCTTCAAAACCACATACAATTTCAGCACAACCATTACAGTCTTTATTCCTCTATGATGTCGTAATTGTTTCGCTTGCATCTTTGCTTATTCCCTGTCCCTGCACGTGATGCGGCTGCCTTTACAAGTGTACCTGTACCAAAAAAATTATGATTTAACTTGGCTGTTGACAAATGACCAAACAATTTGCAGAGCTGTGAAGAAGCACTAACAGCTTCATTCCTCCGCAAGTGATGTGTAAGACGAGATATGTTCATAAAATTCCGGAGCTTTGTCCACAAAATTTTTCTACGCTTAGCTTTAACTTATTGTGCATGGTCTCCTCCGAAATACTCTCCTCCACAATTGATACACAGCTCCCAAAGCCATTCCCCCTTCCGGAAGCATTCTTGGTACGCCTGTGGCTGGATCGCACGAAGCGCCTTCTGCGAATTTTCCTTTATCTCGTCCATCGTGGCAAATCTTCGTCGTTCCAACGGGGTTTCCAACTTTGGAAATTAAAAAAAAAAAAGTCCGCAGGGGCCGGGTCTGCAGAGTACGGAGGATGAGGCAGTACAGTGATTTCATTTTTTGTGCAATAGTCACGCACCAATAGGGATGAATGTGCGGGCGCGCTATCGTGATCAAGAACCATGAACTGTCTCGCCACATTTTAGGCCATTTCCTTCTCACATTTTCTTGCAAGTGTCGCATCACGTTCCGATAATACCATCGATTAACAGTGGTCGCCGTGGCATGAATCCTTCAAAATCAAAGAAAACTATCAGCCTGGCTTTGAAATTTGTCCTGACCTGAAGAGCTTTTATGGTGTTGGAGAACCTTTCCCGACCCATCGTGAAGATTATTGAACCTTGGTCTCAACATCATAACCGTAGACACTCGTCTCATCGCCCTTATTTTTTTTTTTGTCATCAGTCTACCGACTGGTTTGATGCGGCCCGCCACGAATTCCTTTCCTGTGCTAACCTCTTCATCTCAGAGTAGCACTTGCAACCTACGCCCTCAATTATTTGCTTGACGTATTCCAATCTCTGTCTTCCTCTACAGTTTTTGCCCTCTACAGCTCCCTCTAGTACCATGGAAGTCATTCCCTCATGCCTTAGCAGATGTCCTATCATCCTGTCCCTTCTCCTTATCAGTGTTTTCCACATATTCCTTTCCTCTCCGATTCTGCGTAGAATGTAGTGGACTGTTAAGGCAGCCAGTCCACAGTGAAGTAGCCAAAAGGGCACACGTACACACACGCCGACTGGCGCGAAGTCTGGAACAGGATTCGTAATGAATGTGATAAAGAAAAGAACGTAGCTACTAGAACACTTAACGTTTATATTGTCCTTTGGTATACAGCATTCTGGATGATACAAGTGAGACTCTATCTTGAGGTACATGCAACGTTACAAATGGTTAATGGCGCCTTGCTAGGTCGTAGCCATTAACTTAGCTGAAGGCTATTCTATCTGCTCGGCAAATGAGCGAAAGGCTTCGTCAGTGTAGTCGCTAGCAACGTCGTCGTACAACTGGGGCGAGTGCTAGTCCGTCTCTCGAGACCTGCCTTGTGGTGGCGCTCGGTCTGCGATCCTGACAGTGGCGACACGCGGGTCCGACATGTACTAATGGACCGCGGCCGATTTAAGCTACCACCTAGCAAGTGTGGTGTCTGGCGATGACACCACATTCCTCCCCCGCAAATCGGCGAACGGTCGTGTGATAAGGCTTCCGCCCGCCGTGGGGAGGACCCCATGTTGACGTATGCGACGGGGTGGGGAGCCTAACAACAGGCGAGGCTGTGCCACCCGCACCCTGCCATTCGGTCCGAGGGGAGCTAGGAAACGCCGGAAAACCTAGTCCAGGGTGCACGTCAACATGCGGTGTATGCGCCCGTAATGAGACAGGAGGGGCAGAAGGGTCGACCTCCATTGCGTCGGGGTATCCGACGCGCGATGACGCCATGTGGTCCGGAGCGGGCAAGAGTTCCATGGCGGAGGACAGCTGGTCACGGGAAGCGATCTGCGGGGCGTGACCCAGGGAGGCGCTCGGCGGCAGCAGCGAAGCGTCCACTGCGGGCGGCGGCTGCGGCGGCGGCGCGACGCCATGGCGCAAAATGGAAGGCATCGTCGGTAACACCTGGGGATGAGGCGAGCCAGTAGATGGGTCCCCAGGGCGCTGACCGGACGGCACCGTCGCTGAAAGCAGACGGGGAGCGGCAGAACCCGTGGGACGACAGAGGCGCAGCTGATTGAGATGCCGACGCACCTCACCAGAAGCCCCCAAAACCAAATACATCGCGCGGCCGAGGCAGCGAAGAATGCGCCCTGCGAGCCAACGCCGTGAACCTCGATAGTTGCGATAGAAGACAACGTCGCCAGGAGCAAAAGCAGGAGTCTGCCACTGCACAGGAACCTGATGCGGCGGATGCAGCAAAGACATCAAGGTTCGATGAGGACGACCGTGGAGCAACTCAGCTGGCGAGCGGCCATCGCGGGGCTGAGAGCGATACGAGGACAAAAAGAGCAATAACGCGTCCTCCCGAGAATGCGACTCTTTCAACTTCAACATCTGTGACTTGAAAGTCCGGACCAACCGTTCAGCGGCACCGTTTGACTGAGGCGAAAACGGCGCGGATGTCAGATGTTGAATACCATTGGCCTTGCAGAATGACTGAAATTCTGCGGACATGAATTGTGGGCCATTGTCGGAAACAATAGTCTGCGGAAGACCTTCAATGCAAAAAATAGCAGACAACGCTTGTATGGTGGCTGATGATGTCGTGGAAGACATCCGGACAACAAAAGGAAAATTACTGAAAGAATCGACCACAACCAACCATCGAGCATTCCAGAATGGACCAGCAAAATCTATGTGCAAGCGTTGCCAAGGGGAAGTGGCCTTCGGCCATGCAAAGAATTTCCGCGGCGGTGCGGATTGTTGTTCGGCACACGCCCTGCAAGAAGAGCACATATTCGTTATCGCAGCATCGATTCCGAACCAAGTACAGTGCTGACGAGCAAGTTGTTTCGTGCGCACTATACCCTAATGTCCTTGGTGAAGAAGCCGTAAGACAGAGGACTGTAACGAACGTGGGACCACGACTCTGGACTGATCATTATCAGAACGCAACAACAAAACACCATGTCGTACAAAAAGTCTCTCCTTGTGAGCAAAAAATCGGCGAACCCGCGGATCCTCGATCCGTGACTTCGACAAGGGCCATTGCGTAGCAACAAAACGCAAAACGGTAGCAAGGACAGGGTCAGCAGCTGTGGCTGTAGCTACACGACGAAAATCAATCGGAAACGATTCGACCACGTCATCGGTTTCCGAATCAATGAACCTGCAAGCAAGTTCGGAAGCATCTAATGCTTTATCCTCAGCAACAGGCAAACGGGACAACGCATCAGCGTTGCCGTGCATAGCAGCAGACCGAGACAAGATATCGTAGCGATTGGCGACCTCATAACGCAATGCGTGGGGAACATTGCGCGCTCGGAAAAATTTCGGTTGCGCGTTTACTTGCAGTTCCAAATGTGCTTCATAGTTCTTAGCGCAACCAAGGCCCGGTGCAAAAATGTCTGCAAATTCGTCACATAGACTAGAAACACTGGCTGAAGGCACAGTCTGATGCACTGATAGGACCTGATTTACTATAGACATGTTAAACAACTGAAATAAATCTAAACCAAACAAGTTCACTGCAGTAGAAGAACGAATTACGTAAAACGACACAAGTTTTTTTTGTCCCTTGTATGTTGCAAGAAGGCTGCACTGTCCTAACACAGGGATAGCTTGTCCGGAATAACTCTTGAGCTGAACATTTGCGGCACGCAACGGAGGTGCGCCCAGTTGTTTGTACGTGGCGTGATTGAGCAATGAAACTGCAGCTCCGGTATCGAGCTGGAACGGTATCACTTGTCCGGCAAAGTCCAAATCTACAAAAAGTTTATTGTCCTGCTGACGACAAGAGCGACTGTTTTGTGCAACTTGAACAGACACTGGTACAGAATCACGTGCGACGTGACGGGACTTCCGTCGACGTCGACGCACACTTTTTGTGGGACGAACACAGTCACTGTTAACGAGAGGAACACTGGGCGGAGTGGCATGAACTACATGAATGTCCATGGGCGAAGGTTCCCGAGCCTGTGTGTCCTTGATTCGATTCCGGCGCGAAGCAAAGGGCCTGGAATGGTTGTGAGTGTCTGATCTGAGTTTTTTCTGGCAAACACTTTGAACATGCCCTTTCTTATTACAGAAAAAGCAAATAGCTTGGCGTGACGGGCAATTCTCACGCGAATGTCTAGTTGCACACCGCGGGCATGATTTTACTGCATTTGCTTGCTTGCGCGGCACACGTGTTTGCGAGCTAGGCTGCAGCTGCGCGGACGTGCGCGAGGGCCGGTTAGCGTCCCGTGCTGCGCGCCCGGAGGGGCCGGTTAATGTGACACACTGCTGGCGAAGTTTCAAATGATTCCTGAGCAAAGTCAAGTGTGTCTTGCCTATCTAATATGTCTATCACTTGTTGAAGGGAGGGATTAACTAGTTTCAAAATCTGTTCCCGTATGCGAACATCAGAAACGTTCTGTGCTATTGCATCACGCACCATAGTATCTGAATAAGGGAGGCCACAGTCACATTCAAATGCACAGTCCCTAGTAAGTCCTTGCAAAGTTGCAACCCACTCCCTATTAGTCTGACCGGCCGTACGTTTTGTACGAAAGAATGTATACCGTTTTGCAACGACATTGACTGTTTCTTTGAAATAGGCATCTAAAGCAGACAAAATTTCTTCGTATGACAGAGTTGCTACGTCGCGCCGGGGAAACAATTTCACTATCACACGGTAGGTGGACACACCTACACACGAAAGCAAAAACGGCTGCCGCTCATTACCTTGAATTCTGTAGGCGGCGAGATGAAATCCAAATTGTTGGGACCATTCTGTCCAAGATTCGTTGGCTGCATCAAAACTACGGAAGGACGGTGCAACCGCATGTTGTGGCTGCGGTAGCGGCGAAGCGGCGGCGGCCGCATCGTTGTGCAGCGCACGTTGACCCTGGATGAGCTGTCCCAGGGCATCCAATAACGCCTGCGTCTGCTGATTCTGCAAGCGATAAAATTCGGACAGTACATCTGGAGAATGTGGCGAAGCCATGACACAAGTAAATGGAAGCAATGAGAAAGAACAAGATCCTGATTAATTCGCATCGCCAATGTAGTGGACTGTTAAGGCAGCCAGTCCACAGTGAAGTAGCCGAAAGGGCACACGTACACACACGCCGACTGGCGCGAAGTCTGGAACAGGATTCGTAATGAATGTGATAAAGAAAAGAACGTAGCTACTAGAACACTTAACGTTTATATTGTCCTTTGGTATACAGCATTCTGGATGATACAAGTGAGACTCTATCTTGAGGTACATGCAACGTTACAAATGGTTAATGGCGCCTTGCTAGGTCGTAGCCATTAACTTAGCTGAAGGCTATTCTATCTGCTCGGCAAATGAGCGAAAGGCTTCGTCAGTGTAGTCGCTAGCAACGTCGTCGTACAACTGGGGCGAGTGCTAGTCCGTCTCTCGAGACCTGCCTTGTGGTGGCGCTCGGTCTGCGATCCTGACAGTGGCGACACGCGGGTCCGACATGTACTAATGGACTGCGGCCGATTTAAGCTACCACCTAGCAAGTGTGGTGTCTGGCGATGACACCACATAGAACCTCCTCATTCCTTACCTTATTAGTCCACCTAATTTTCAACATTCGTCTTGTAAGTAGGCTGTTTAGGTTTTTTTATTGGTAACGCCACCTCTGTATGAAAATTACTGGCTGTGCTGTGTGCAGTCTGTGGCTGCTTTGCATTGTTGTAATACTCGCCATTGTAGTGTTAGGCAGCTGGCTGTGAACAGCGCGTAGCGTTGCGCAGTTGGAGGTGAGCCGCCAGCAGTGGTTGATGTGGGGAGAGAGATGGAGGAGTTTTGAAATTTGTCATGAACTGCTATATATATTATGACTATTAAGGTAAATACATTGTTTGTTCTATATTAAAATCTTTCATTTGCTAACTATGCCTATCAGTAGTTAGTGCCTTCCGTAGTTTGAATCTTTTATTTAGCTGGCAGTAGTGGCGCTCGCTGTATTGCAGAAGTTCCTGTAACGAAGATTTTTCTGAGGTAAGTGATTTGTGAAACGTATAGGTTAATGTTAGTCAGGGCCATTCTTTTGTAGGGATTTTTGAAAGTCAGATTGCGTTGCGCTAAAAATATTGTCTGTCAGGATAAGTACAGTCCTGTATAATTTTTCAAAAGGGGACGTTTCATATGTCGATCCTTAGCCGAGGATACCTCACTGGAATCTTCTGATTTTTTCTTGTAGTTTGTGTAATTAGCGTAGATTTTGTTTATTGCTAGCGCGTAATTGTAGAGAGAATCTCCTTTGTAGTTGCAGTCTTTCATTGTTGTACAGTAAAACAGTTGAGACATGCATGTAGATTTGCACCAAGTATTTAAGTAGACATTATTTCCATTTCTATGTTAATGTGTTATCTTATTTTGCTTTTCAAATTGTGCTTTTCTGTGTTATCGTGTGAAATATTGTGACAATAATGGCGTGTGAAAAACGTAACACTAGGCTCCAAAGTAAACTGAGAAATAATAGTGACAACGAGCGTACCCTACCAGCACCACTGTGTAATGAATTAACAGACGTTCAAAGTAGTAATTTGGTAACTGTGCATAGGGAAATGGAGCGGGCTGCAAACAATGGCGTAGACAGTGAAACAGGTAGTGAACAGGGAAGCATTATCGATCGATCGCTCGGCAACAGCTCGCCTCAGGAATCAGAAATGACAGAAAACAATTTTGCAAATACTGTAGATTCAGGTTTTGCGTCCTCACCGTTTTCTCAAATGAGTCAAGACACATTTTCCGCTTGTCAAAATGTGAATGTTGCCGGTGGAAATTCACTGCCGAAAAGCACCGAGGAACATGTTTCAGACACCAGTGCATTGTTATTACAATTAATGCAACAAATGGGACAAAAGCTTGAAAAGTTAGACACAATGGAACAAAATCAGAGACAAACACAGCAACAGTTAGACACAATGGAACAAAATCAGAGACAAACACAGCAACAGTTAGACACAATGGAACAAAATCAGAGACAAACACAGCAAAAGCTTCAAAAGTTAGACACAGTGGAACAAAATCTTAAAAAGTTAGACTCATTGGAACAAACTCTTGAACAAACACGTGAAGATTTAACTACTGAGTTACATAACATTGAATCGAAATGTCAAAAAGTCTGTAATGACGTAAAAACTCATTACAGAATCACGAAGCAGCCATAAAAGAACTGCAAACTATTGTTCATGAAAATCATGAGACCTTGCAAGCTAAATTTGACTCAGTTGCATCTACCGATTCGGTTACGCAACTTGCAAAAACTCAGGAAAACTTAAAGGACACAGTAGATACTCTGAAAATTAGTTCAGAAAAACACATGGAGGAAATTAGTTCATTATCAGAGAAAGTAGTTGAACTTTCGGATCAGCTAAATAATTTATCTACGAAGGCAGATGATAATCTGAATGACACAAAACCGGTAGTCTTTAATGAGACAGAAGAGTGCGAACAAATTAGGAAACTGAAACAAAATCTGAATCAAATTAATACGCAACACCAAAGAGAAATCCGGGAAGTACAAGATCAGCTGACACAGGTAATACAAGAATTACGTATTTCAGAGGACACTCGCGCCCCAACACGGGAAGAGGGACTTAGAAATACGGAACACCCACAGGATAATAACACAGGACACTTCGGAAATTATGAAAGAAATTGGCAAGGTGCACCGAATTTTGAGATGGAACCGCCGACACGACGTAACAATGACAGACATGCTACTCGCCGACACGATGATTTTGACTATAAGCTGTTTATTACTACACGTAAATTCAAAACATTTAAGAATTCTGTCAACGACATTCATCCAAAAGCGTGGCTCCATCAATTCTCTCATTGTTTTCCTCCCAACTGGTCATTGGAGCACAGGTTAGAATTTATGTGTGGCTACTTGGAGAATGAACCAGCTGTAAGAATGTGATCGGTCATTCACGATTGTCACAGTGAAGGAGATTTTTATCATGCCTTCCTCTCAGCATATTGGTCTCAAGCTACACAAGACCGAGTAAAACATAGCATCATAATGATGAAACGTTTCGAACAATCTGAATTTTCCAGTCTTATGAAATATTTTGAAGACATGTTGCATAAGAATCAGTATCTTTCAAACCCATACAGCCCCTCAGAACTCATCCGCATTTGCTTAATCAAATTACCTGAACATTTACGGCATATTATTTTAGCAGGACGTTGCAAAGACGACATTGAAGCTTTTCAGGGACTGTTACAAGAACTAGAAATTGACACTGATAATTGCGGAACGCGAAAACAAGAACACAACAATTACAGGTCACATCCGTCGCAATTCCGTGACGACAGAAACAATAACTGGACACGACAAGGCTATTCTTACAACGCAAATCGTGAACAAAACAGACACCACCCACATGACAACCACTGGCAGAGTAACAATAAATACAGAGAAAGATCGCATTTCCGTAGTAATGAATAAGACAGAGATTACCATAGAAACAGACAATATGGGAACCAAAACAATTATTATCAAGGGAGACAGAATAACTTCAGACACAACAGGTCGGCGCACAGTTACGATTCAAGGAGAAATTCTCCACAACGTGACGGACAAGGAAGAAACTACGGAATCTACCGACATGACGACAGACGATATATTCGTAACGACAGACCTGAATTGCATCAGAGCTGGCGGGATTTAAACAGGGCAGGGCCTTCTCGGCAAGGTGAATTTGTAGAAGTTAGGTCTCCTAATCCCAATAACGGCGCGCCAACAAAGAGACAGACAATGACTCGCACCACAGGCAGCCGCATGCGCCGGCTGGCTCAGCGAAAAATAACATAGACGCTAACCTTGAGAAAAATTCCAGTATTCCTTACCGACGTATACCACATGATAATTGCGTTCAAGTTGAAACTCTGAGTACTATGAAGAGTAAAGGATTTCACCACACTTCACATGTAAAACCGCTTATTGAGAGATTATCTGCTTTTTAACTTAGTCTTTGCTATAAAATTTTTCACTTCACGTTACTAGTATGCTTTGTCAGACTTAGAATCTGTTGACATGCAAAAATGTTTGAAGTTAAATATCCAGTCAAGAGCCAAGAGAACTTATTCAAACAGAAATTACGGATGTATTGTTATTGTGAACAGACGACACAATGTTATTGTGTGTGTACATTCTTGCTTGTTAGTTGCATGATTACGTAACGACTATAAGGCTGACATACTTAGAACATGTACCGGTACTGCTAATGAGATTTTCATGCAACATTTTGGTTTTTTTGAAAATAAATTCTGGATTCAAAGTGCTTTCTGAGAGATACCAGATGACACAGTGGTTAGTTTATTTGACAGCTACACGACTATATCACGACGCTACTAAGGTGTGACACAATTTACATTGTTGCTTTTGCGGTGTTTCTGTTTTATATCTGCACAGTTATTTCTGAATTATTCTGGAAAGTAAAACATGTTTTAGTAGTAACTTTTGTGGTATAGCTACAATGAGACTGCCTTTTCCGTAGCACAACAATACGTTACAGCACAGTACTTTCTTCATCACGGCAATAAGCGTAATAACTAAGATATCTATACGCAAAGCATTTCACTTTTGTTTATCATGAGGTAAGTACATTGACTTCTGCAGAACTTAGCTTTCGGAGGACGATAACTACGACACTTCCACAGAGATTATGTTGCAAAAAAATGGTTCAAATGGCTCTGAGCACTATGGGACTCAACTGCTGAGGTCATTAGTCCCCTAGAACTTAGAACTAGTTAAACCTAACTAACCTAAGGACATCACGAACATCCATGCCCGAGGCAGGATTCGAACCTGCGACCATAGCGGTCTTGCGGTTCCAGACTGCAGCACCTTTAACCGCATGGCCACTTCGGCCGGCTATTGTGTTGTAACAAGACGCACATTTAGCGCTACAGGACACGTATTTGAGTGATTAATTTTGTACTTAAAACATTTATTTTTAAAGATATTTGAAGTACAATAATTCAAAGAAAGTTTTCCGTGATACATTTCATTCCATTGCTGTAATCTGTAACACCTGAGGGTATAATTACATTAATCTCCAGGGGGGTACACGCCTACTTTGTGTACCATGTGTTTGGCAAGCACAAGGAGCCCTAGCTAATATGGTATTTGCTTATACAACTTTACACATCGGTACCATATTTCTGTAACACAGAAATTACACAGCTATCTGATCATTTAACTGAGAGATTGAAACGTCCCCTTTTTAAACAATTTTACATACGACTGTGCTTAAACTGACACACAATATTTTGTTAGCGCAACGCAATCTGACTTTCAAAATTCCCTACAAAAGAATGGCCCTGACTAACATTAAACTATACCTTTCACAAATCACTTACCTCACAAAAATCTTCGCTGCTCAAGCTACTGCAATACAGCGAGCGCCACTACTGCCAGCTAAATAAAAGATTCAAACTATGGAAGGCACTAACTACTGATAGGGATAGTTAGCAAATGAAAGATATTAATAGAGAACAAACAATGTATTTACCTTGATATCATCATTTATAAATATAGCAGTTCATGACAAATTTCAAAGCTCCGCCATCTCTCTCCCCACATCCACCACTGCTGGCGGCTCACCTCCAACTGCCCAACGCTACGCGCTGTTCACAGCCAGCTGCCTAACACTACAATGGCGAGTATTACAACAATGCAAAGCAGCCACAGACTGCACACAGCACAGCCAGTGATTTTCATGCTGAGGTGGCGTTACCAATAAAAAAACCTAAACAGCCTACTTACATAGCCCCCATGCTCCCCACAAAAAATTTTACAAATTTTGTTGGGCACTGGCCAATACATATTTGTTAAAAATTTTTTTCACAATTACAATAACAAAGAAATCAAATGCACACACTTATTGATACAATGTTGGTCAAAAGCTAAAATTTTCTCACAGTCCATAAAGACAGTCCTGATCATTCATCACATTGCAGTGTTTTTCTCAAAGTCTGAGCAGTAAAAGAAAATGCACACGGAAGTAGTGGAATTCCATACAGTCTTGAAGAAGTAGTGTTGTCCTTCCAACGGAAAGACAGTGCTGACTCTTGACATGCTGACAGGTAATGGGCCACAACAGAGCAAACCCACAGCGGAGTCAGTCGAAGTTTTGAAGAGTATTGATGGGTAGGTCATCACAGAGCAGACCCACTGTAGTCCTGGTAGAGATTACGGTATTGGTGGGCCACCAGAGGTGCAGACCCACTGCAGTCCTTGTAGAAATAATGGTACTGGTGAGTCATCAAAGGTGTAGACCCACTGTAGTCCTTGTAGAGATAATGGTATTGATGGATCATCAAAGACGTAGACGCACTGTAGTCCTTGTAGAGATGGCCAGCAGCCATCTGTTGTGACTGTGCAGGTGCACAATCACCGTTGAAGAGTCTTGCGGATAATATAGCAAGTCCATAAACCACCACTTGTGCACTCACAAAGTTTTTGGAATTGTCCTTAGAACCAGCAATGCTGTTATCCAGTCCCTTGCTGAATTATTAACACACGTGCAAACACTATCAGTCCCTACTTCTCACATATTGTCCATATACTATGACCAACAGAAATGTGTGCAGTGAAATGTAACTTACAAGTTAATAATATGATGAACTGGTGTCTATACAATTATAAATTTACAACATAAGAATACAATTACAAAGGTACAAAATACATTATTAAAGAACATAACAATACAGATAACATTTGTAGTAATAGGGGCTTTACAAAAGAATAGAAATATATACATCAGTGTTACAGGAATTATGACATGAGTACATACATGAAAGATCAGAGTAACTTTCGAAACATCAGCTTCACCCATGAGCATTAAAACAAAACAGAATAAATAATATCTAAGCATATTTACAAGTTAAATAACATATTATTAATACCAATTATATTTGAGGATAACAGTATTCCTCATCATAGTGAATAGTATTAGAAAAGAAAAAAATCTATGAAACTACACAGAGACAGGAAGAAAACAAATACACAAGGGTACACAAACACATAGGGGGATAACACAATGGAAAGGACAGGGTTCGTTTTCAGTGTAACTTTTGGTACTGCAGTCCAACCCAAGACCTCATTCCATAGATCTTTCGTCTTATTTCCACATTTGTATCCACCAAAAAAATCCTATTCAAGCATGCTTTCTGTATATATATGTTCACATATTTCTTACCTCATTATTTATTTTCCATTATCTTACTTCATCATTTATTTCCAAGAAAATCCTACCTAAACCAGTTGTCCCTAAAACCTACTTTTTTGTTCATATCCTCTTTCAAAATACTGTTTTGGCCAAACCATTTTCTTATAGATTTTCAATGTATTCCTTCCAATTCATCACAACTTGTTCTCTTATATAGTCTACCCCCTCTTAAGCTAACTTAAATCTACTGAACTCAGATGCTAAACTAAGGGATGAGGCAATGCAGCAGAACAAATAAAGTAACACAAACATCAATGACAAAAATTTCAAGCTGGCAAAGGAAGCTACAGTAAATCTAAATTACCAAGCAATTCAACATTACAACTAATATGAGGCAATGCACAGCAAACAAGAAAAATAAATCAGTAGTAAAACTGGCTGAACAGCGTAATACAATGTCAAATTCAGTAACATTATGCCTGGCAAACAGCAGCAACTTATACCTAAACATGACATAGCTCAAGCAGAAAAAATATTACACTAAAAATGGCCATGTCTAATACCTATGTCACATCTTAACACTAGAGTGATGCATCATGAGAACTTACACTAGCAGATAAGTTACCAAATCGTAAAGAAATTATTTATGCAATTCCTGTGAAGGGAAATGTCTATTTATGTGCCCTCGTTTTCTTGGAAGTAGATCATAAATTTCTTATTGACTCGATCTGTAGGCATAAAATAACTATATTAGTACATATATTAAATTTTATTTTAACCAATGCTGCAGTGCTGCTAGAAACTAGATATTAAACAAAATGAGTAAATATGTACAAAGGAAGGCATGGAACATCATTCATTAGCCATAGGGCATTTCATAAGGTAGTACAGAAAATCTCTCAACTCTCGGAGAAAGACGCTTGTCATAATCAGGTGTGCAGATGTAAAAATGTTTCCAAGTTATTATTAGCGTGTCGTATTTACGATGCTTTCTACAAAGGAATGTCAATAGCGAGGATAATAGCCTCCCCCCCTTTTTTTTTTCTACCACCTAATGGCTTTTTCTCAAGGCGGCTGGCACACCTGACCGCTCACAACGAATTACGTCACGGTCACTTACCTTTCATACCGAAATATTGACGACAGCAGTTTTCGCTACAGTGACAGTCTCATATAAAAAAATTCACAGGTTGAGAATTTGGTTACAAATGTGTAGTAACAATATCTTATGAATATAACAGTGTCCAAAAAATTTTCACCGGCATTGTGATACATTCACGCATTTACACACATTTCATAACTCTTAAAGTACAATTCTTGGTTTCCAACATCCTTTTTCACAAGTCAAGAGTCCCTAACCGCTACTCATTACTCCTTACCTTATTACACATATATATATTCGTCGACGCTTCTTTAATATTTCATTATATGAAATATGTAGCATAATCAAATTCCTCATATAGCCTCAGCTTCTTGACCATAAACATACCGCAACAGCATAATACACATCGTCGTCGTAAAAATAACATCATAACACCTCAGTCAACTCTCAAAATCGTCGTAGCTTTCTGCAATAATGTCAAAACCTAAAAAAATTCTCTGCTCATTTCAATAGTGTCATCTACCTCAAACGTACCTTAAAAATCATGATCTCATACCAAATACACCATTCAAAGCTCTCATAGTATCACAATGGTTCCGAAAAAATATGAACAATTCACAAAGTACAGACAAAATACAATTTCATAAGTGTGAAATTACCCAACTGTGAAAAATCGAAAACATGTGTCACTGATGTAGTAAAAAAAGTTTATCTCTCAGTTAAATGATCAGATAGCTGTGTAATTATGTGTTAGAGAAATATGGTACCGATGTGTAAAGTTGTATAAGTAAATACCATATTAGCTAGGGTTCCTTGTGGTTGCCACACACATGGTACACAAAGTAAGCGTGTACCCCCCTGAGGATTAATGTAATTATACCCTCAGGTGTTACAGATTACAGCAATGGAATGAAATGTATCACGGAAAACTTTCTTTGTAATTCAAAAATCTTTAAAAATAAATGTTTTAAGTATAAAATTAATCACTCAAATACGTGTCCTATAGCGCTGAATGTGCGTCTTGCTGTAAGATAATTCTGTGGAAGTGTCGTAATTATCGTCCTCCAAAAGCTCAGTTCTGCAGAAGTCAATGTGCTTACGTGATGATAAACAAAAGTGAAATGCTTTGCTTATAGATATCGTAGTTATTACGCTTATTGTTGTGATGAAGGAAGTACTGTACTGTAACATATTGTTGTGCTACGGAAAAGGCTGTCTCATTGTAGCTATACCACAAAAGTTACTAATAAAACATGTTTTTCTTTCCAGAAGAATTCAGAAAAACTGTGCAGATATAAAACAGATACACCGCAAAAGCAACAAGGTGAATTGTGTCACACATTAGTAGCGTCGTGATATAGTCGTGTAGCTGTCACATAAACTAACCACTGTGTCCTCTGGTATCTCACATAAAGTAAATCCAGAATGTATTTTCAAGTAAACCAAAATGTTGCATTAAAATCTCAAGTTAAAAAAGCACATTATCTCTCAATAAACGGTGTTACATGTGAAATGTGGTGTAAACCTTTGCTCTTCCTAGTACGCAGAGTTTCAACTTGAATGCAATTATCGTGCGGTATACGTCGTTAAAGAATACTGGAATTTTTCTCAAGGTTAGCGTCTATGTTATTTTTCTCGGAGCCAGCCGGCGCAGGTGTCTGCCTGCGGTGCGGGTCATTGTCTATTGTCTCTTTGTTGGCGCGCGTCGTTATTGGGATTTGGAGACCTAACTTCTACAAATTCACTTTGCCGAGAGGGCCCTGCTCTGTTTAAATCCCGCCAGTTTTGATGCAATTCAGGTCTGTCGTTACGAATATATCGTCTGTCGTCATGTCGGTAGTTAACATAGTTTCTTGTTTGTCGATCATGTGGTGGAGAATTTCTCCCTGAATCGTAACAGCGCGCTGAACTGTTGCGTCTGAAAGTATTCTGTCTCCCTTGATAATAATAGTTCTGGTTTCCATATTGTCTGTTTCTATGATTGCCTCTGTCATATTCATTAATACGGAAATGCGATCTTTCCCTGTAATTATTATTACTCTGCCAGTGGTTGTCATATGGGTGGTGTCTGTTTTGGTCACGATATATGTTGTGAGAATAGCCTTGTCGTGTCCAGTTATTATTTCTTTCATCGCGGAATTGCGACGGATGTGATCTGTAATTGTTGTGCTCCTGCATTCCGCGACTGTCAGTGTCAATTTCCAGTTCTTGTAACAGTCCCTGAAAAGCTTCAATGTCGTCTTTGCAACGTCCTGCCAAAATAATATGCCGTAAATGTTCAGGTAATTTGATTAAGCAAATGCGGATGAGTTCTGAGGGGCTGTATGGGTTTGACAGGTACTGATTCTTGTGCAACATATCTTCAAAATATTTCACAAGACTGGAGAATTCAGATTGTTCGAAATGTTTCATCATTATGATGCCATGTTTTACTCGGTCTTGTGTGGCTTGAGACCAATATGCTGAGAGGAAGGCATGGTAAAATTCTCCTTCACTATGACAATCGTGAATGACCGATCGCATTCTTACAGCTGGTTCATTCTTAAAATAGCCACACATAAATTCTAATCTGTGTTCTAATGACCAGTTGGGAGGAAAACAATGAGAGAATTGATGGAGCCACGCTTGTGGATGAATGTCGTTGGCAGAATTCTTAAACGTTTTGAATTTACGTGTAGTAATGAACAGCTTATAGTCAAAATCATCATGTCGGCGAGTCGCATATCGGTCATTGTTAGGTCGTGTCGGCCGTTCCATCTCAAAATTCGGTACACATTGCCAGTTTCTTTCATAACTTCCGAAATGCCCTGTGTTATTATTTTGCGTCTTTTCCGTATTTCTAAGTCCCTCTTCCCGTGTTGGAGCGCGAGTGTCCTCTGAAATACGTAATTCTTGTACTACTTGTGCCAACTGATCTTGCACTTCCCGGATTTCTCTTTTGTACTGTGTATTGATTTGATTTTGATTTTGTTTGAATTTTCTAATTTGTTCGTACTCTTCAGTGTCAGTGAAGGCTACAGGTGTTGTGTCATTCAGATCCTCATCTACCTTTGTAGATAAGTTAGTGACCTGATCCGAAAGTTCGGCTACTTTCTCCGATAGTGTACTTATTTCCTCAGTGTGTTTTTCTGAACCAAGTTTCAGAGTATCTACTGTGTCCTTTAAGTTTTCCTGAGTTTTTGCAAGTTGCGTAACCGAATCGGTAGATGCAACTGAGTCAAATTTAGCTTGCAAGGTCTCACGATTTTCGTGAACAGTAGTTTGCAGTTCTTTTATGGCTGCTTCGTGATTCTGTAGTGCATTTTCATGCCGCGAAAAAATAAGTTGGAAATGCTCACAAATTTGTGTTTTTACGTCATTACAGACTTTTTGACATTTCGATTCAATGTGATGTAACTCAGTAGTTAAATCCTCACGTGTTTGTTCAAGAGTTTGCTCCAATGAGTCTAACTTTTGAAGCTGTTGCTGTGTTTGTCTCTGATTTAGTTCCATTGTGTCTAACTTTTGAAGCTTTTGCTGTGTTTGTCTCTGATTTTGTTCCATTGTGTCTAACTTTTTAAGATTTTGTTCCACTGTGTCTAGCTGTTGCTGTGTTTGTCTCTGATTTTGTTTCATTTGTTGCATTAATTGCAATAATAATGAATGAGTGTCTGGAATCTGTTCCTCTATGCTTTTCGGCAGTGCATTTGCACCGGCAACATTCACATTTTGACTAGCAGAAATTGTGTCTTGACTTATTTGAGAAAACGGTGAGGACGCAAAACCTAAGTCTACAGTATTTGCAATATTGTGTCCTGTCATTTCGGATTCCTGAGGCGAGCTATTGTCGACCGATCGATCGGTAATGCTTCCCTGCTCACTAATTGTTTCACTGTACACGCCATTGTTTGCCACCCGCTCCATTTCCCTATGCACAATTACCAAATTATTACTATGAACATCAGTTAATTCATTACTCGGTGGCGCTAACACACTGCTTTCGTTTTCACTGTCATTTCGCAGTTTACTTTGAAGCCTAGTATTACGTTTTTCACACGCCATTATTGTCACAGTATTTCACATGACAACACAGAAAAACACAATTTGAAGAGCAAAAATAAGAAAACACATTAACATAACACTGAAAATAATATCTAGCTAATTGCAGCTGCGAAATACTTGGTGCAAATCTACATGCATGCCACAACTGTTTTACTGTACAACAATGAAAAACTACAACTACAAAGGAAATTCTCTCTATAATCACGCGCTGGCAATAAACAAAAGCTACACTAATTACACAAACTACAAGGAAAAAAATCAGAAGATTCCAGTGAGGTATCCTCGGCTCAGGGTCGCCATATGAAACGTCCCCTTTTTAAACAATTTTACATACGACTGTGCTTAAACTGACACACAATATTTTGTTAGCGCAACGCAATCTGACTTTCAAAATTCCCTACAAAAGAATGGCCCTGACTAACATTAAACTATACCTTTCACAAATCACTTACCTCACAAAAATCTTCGCTGCTCAAGCTACTGCAATACAGCGAGCGCCACTACTGCCAGCTAAATAAAAGATTCAAACTATGGAAGGCACTAACTACTGATAGGGATAGTTAGCAAATGAAAGATATTAATAGAGAACAAACAATGTATTTACCTTGATATCATCATTTATAAATATAGCAGTTCATGACAAATTTCAAAGCTCCGCCATCTCTCTCCCCACATCCACCACTGCTGGCGGCTCACCTCCAACTGCCCAACGCTACGCGCTGTTCACAGCCAGCTGCCTAACACTACAATGGCGAGTATTACAACAATGCAAAGCAGCCACAGACTGCACACAGCACAGCCAGTGATTTTCATGCTGAGGTGGCGTTACCAATAAAAAAACCTAAACAGCCTACTTACAAGATAAACATTTTTTTTTACTACATCAGTGACAGATGTATACGTAATTACACAGTTGGATAACTTCACACTTATGAAATTGTATTTAGTCTGTACTTTGTGAAATGCTCATATTTTTTCGGAACCATTGTGATACTATGAGAGCTTTGAATGATGTATTTGGTAAGGGAGCATGATCTTTAAAGTACGTTTGAGGTGGATGACACTATTGAAATGACAGAGAGTTTTCTTTAGGTTTTGAAATCATTGCAGAAAGCTACGACGTTTTTGAGATTTGACTGAGGTGTTATGATGTTATTATTATGACGACGATGTGTATTATGCTGCTGAGGTATGTTTATGATTAACAAGCTGATGCTATATGAGTTATTTGATTATGCTACGTATATTAGGATGAAATATTGAAGAAGTGTCGACGAATAAGGTAAGGAATAATGAGTAGTGGTTAGGGACTCTGGTTTGTGAAAAAGGTTGTTGGAAACCAAGAATCGTACTTCAAGATTTATGAAATGTGTGTAAATACGTGAATGTATCACAATGCCGGCGAAAATTTTTTGGACACTGTTATATTCATACGATTTTGTTTCTACAGATTTGTAATGCAAATTCTTGACGTGTGAAATATTTTTATATGAGACTGCCACTGTAGCGGAAACTGCTGTCGTAAATATTTCGTTAAGAAAGGTAAGTGACCTTGGCGTAATGCGTTTTTGGCGCCCAGCTGAAAGGTAGGTCTCTGTAAGCACCCAGCTGCGTGACAGACACCTGGAAAAAAAAAGCCATTAGTGTGTGCCAGATTCGCAGGTGGAGAAGAAAAAAAAGAAGGGGGCATTATCCTCGCTATTGACATTCCTTTGTAGAAAGCATCGCAAAAACGACACGGTCGAACTTGAAAACATATGATTACACTGTGGAGCTCTTAATTTATGATATTTACAGAAATGCCATATGGCTTGCTTTATGTATATATTTGCTCATTTCGTTTAATATCTAGTTTCTAGCTGCACTGTAGCATTGGTTAAAATAAAATTTTATAGATGTACTAATATAAATATTTTCTGTCTACAGATCGAGTAAATAGTAATTTTTTCAAAAAAAAGAATGAGGGAGCACAAAAAGACATTTACCTTCACAGGAACTGCAATCATAGTTTTCTTTTCAAGTACTTGGTAATTTCTTTTGTAGAATAAATTGTGATGCATCACTCTAGTGTTAAGATGTGACATAGGTATTAGACATGGCCATTTTTAGTGTAATACTTTTTCTGCTTGAACTTTGTCATGTTTAGGTATAAGTTATGCTGTTTGCCAGGCATACTGCTACTGAATTTTAATTTGTATTACTCTTCTAAGCCAGTTTACTACTGATTTATTTTTCTTGTTTGCTGCACATTGCCTTATATTAGTTGTAATATTGCAATTGCTTTGCTAATTTCTATAATGCTGCTTGCTTCGCAAATCTGCATTTTTTTCCATTGCTGTTTGCGTTAATTGTTTTGTGCTGCTGCATTGCCTCGTCCCTTAGTTTAGCATCTGAGCTCAGTAGATTTAAGTTAGCTTAAGAGGGGTAGACTATATAAGAAACTGACTATGAAGAATAGGGAAAGAATGCATTGAGAAGTTATATGAAAAAAAAACATTTGGGCCAAAATGAGTATTGTACAATGAGAAATAATTATTTTGAAAGAAATATGAATAGAATACAGGAAGGAGGTATAGATAGGACTTTTTGGGAATAATGATGAATGAAGGGAGATCTCCAAGAAGTAAAGAAAGTTTTGTTTGCAAAATACTGCAGTAAAAGAAACCCTGTCCTTTCCTTGTGGTTATCCCACTATGTGTTTGTGTTCCCTTGTGTATTTGTGTTTTTCCTGTCTTTGTGTGTTTAGCTGATGTTGTTATGTTGTAGAATTTTTCTAATACCATGTTATTTACTTTGTACAGTTGTTTAGACATTATTTATTCTGTTCTGTTTTAATGCTCATGTGTGAAGTTGATGTTTCGAAAGTTATTCTGATGTTTTATGTATTTACTTATGTCATAATTCCTGTGACACTGATGTGCATGTTTATTTCTATGCTTTTGTAAAGCCTGTGTAACTACAAATGTTATCTGTATTGTTATGTTCTTTAATGATGCATTTTGTATGTTTGTAATTCTATTCTTATATTATAAAATTGTAATTGACACTAGTTCATCATATTATTAACTTGTAAGTTACATTTCACTGCACACGTTTCTGTTGGTCATAGTATATGGACAATATGTGAGAAGTGGGGACTGTTAGTGTTTGCATGTGTGTTAATAATTCAGCAAGGGACTGGATAACAGCATTGCTGGTTCTAAGGACAATTCCAAAAACTTTGTGAGTGCACAAGTGGTGGTTTATGGACTTGCTATATTGTCCGCAAGACTCTTCAATGGTGATTGTGCACCTGCACAGTCACAACAGATGGCTGCTGGCCATTTCTACAAGGACTACAGTGGGTCTACACCTTTGCTGACTCACCATTATCATTATTTCTACAAGGACTGCAGTGGGTCTGCACCTCTGGTGGCCCACCAGTACTGTAATCTCTACCAGGACTACAGTGGGTCTGCTCTGTGATGACCTACCTACCAATGCTCTTCAAAACTTCGACTCTGCTGTGGCCCATTACCTGTCAGCATGTCAAGAGTCAGCACTGTCTTTCCGTTGGAAGGACAACACTACTTCTTCAAGACTGCATGGAAATCCACTACTTCTGGGTGCAATTTCTTTTACTAATGAGACTTTGTGAAAAAAACTGTAATTACTATTATGATGAATGATCAGGACTATCTTTATGGACTGTGAGAAAATTTTAGCTTTTGACCAACATTGTATCAATAAGTGTGTGCATTTGATTTCTTTGTTATTGTAATTACGATTATGAAAAAATTTAACAAATATGTATTGCCCAGTGCCCAAAACAATTTGTAAAATTTTTTGTGGGGAGCATGGGGGCTATGTAAGTAGGCTGTTTAGGTTTTTTTATTGGTAACGCCACCTCTGTATGAAAATTACTGGCTGTGCTGTGTGCAGTCTGTGGCTGCTTTGCATTGTTGTAATACTCGCCATTGTAGTGTTAGGCAGCTGGCTGTGAACAGCGCGTAGCGTTGGGCAGTTGGAGGTGAGCCGCCAGCAGTGGTGGATGTGGGGAGAGAGATGGAGGAGTTTTGAAATTTGTCATGAACTGCTATATATATTATGACTATTAAGGTAAATACATTGTTTGTTCTCTATTAAAATCTTTCATTTGCTAACTATGCCTATCAGTAGTTAGTGCCTTCCGTAGTTTGAATCTTTTATTTAGCTGGCAGTAGTGGCGCTCGCTGTATTGCAGTAGTTCCTGTAACGAAGATTTTTCTGAGGTAAGTGATTTGTGAAACGTATAGGTTAATGTTAGTCAGGGCCATTCTTTTGTAGGGATTTTTGAAAGTCAGATTGCGTTGCGCTAAAAATATTGTGTGTCAGGATAAGCACAGTCCTGTATAATTGTTCAAAACGGGGGTGTTTCAGTCTATAGCACCACATCTCAATTGCTTCGATTCTCTTCTCTTCCGGTTTTCCCACAGTCCATGTTTCACTACCATACAATGCTGTACTCCAGACGTACATCCTCAGAAATTTCTTCCTCAAATTAAGGCCGGTATTTGATATTAGTAGACTTCTCTTGGCCAGAAATGCCTTTTTTGCCATAGCGAGTCTGCTTTTGATGTCCTCCTTGCTCCGTCCGTCATTGGTTATTTTACTGCCTAGGTAGCAGAATTCCTTAACTTCATTGACTTCGTGACCATCAATCCTGATGTTAAGTTTCTCGCTGTTCTCATTTCTACTACTTCTCATTACCTTCGTCTTTGTCCGATTTACTCTCAAGCCATACTGTGTACTCATTAGACTGTTCATTCCGTTCAGCAGATCATTTCATTCTTCTTCACTTTCACTCAGGATAGCAATGTCATCAGCGAATCGTATCATTGATATCTTTTCACCTTGTATTTTAATTCCACTCCTGAACCTTTCTTTTATTTCCATCATTGCTTCCTCGATGTACAGATTGAAGAATAGGGGCGAAAGGCTACAGCCTTGTCTTACACCCTTCTTAATACGAGCACTTCGTTCCTGATCGTCCACTCTTATTATTCCCTCTTTGTTGTTGTACATATTGTATATGACCCGACTCTCCCTATAGCTTACCCCTACTTTTTTCAGAATCTCGAACAGCTTGCACCATTTTATATTGTCGAACGCTTTTTCCAGGTCGACAAATCCTATGAAAGTGTCTTGATTTTTCTTTAGCCTTGCTTCCATTATTAGCCGTAACGTCAGAATTGCCTCTCTCGTCCCTTTACTTTTCCTAAAGCCAAACTGATCGTCACCTAGCGCATTCTCAATTTTCTTTTCCATTCTTCTGTATATTATTCTTGTAAGCAGCTTCGATGCATGAGCTGTTAAGCTGATTGTGCGATAATTCTCGCACTTGTCAGCTCTTGCCGTCTTCGGAATTGTGTGGATGATGCTTTTCCGAAAGTCAGGTGGTATGTCGCCAGACTCATATATTCTACACACCAACGTGAATAGTCGTTTTGTTGCCACTTCCCCCAATGATTTTAGAAATTCTGATGGAATGTTATCTATCCCTTCTGCCTTATTTGACCGTAAGTCCTCCAAAGCTCTTTTAAATTCCGGTTCTAATACTGGGTCCCCTATCTCTTCTAAATCGACTCCTGTTTCTTCTTCTATCACATCAGACAAATCTTCACCCTCATAGAGGCTTTCAGTGTATTCTTTCCACCTATCTGCTCTCTCCTCTGCATTTAACAGTGGAATTCCCGTTGCACTCTTAATGTTTCCACCGTTGCTTTTAACGTCACCAAAGGTTGTTTTGACTTTCCTGTAAACTGAGTCTGTCCTTCCGACAATCATATCTTTTTCGATGTCTTCACATTTTTCCTGCAGCCATTTCTTCTTAGCTTCCCTGCACTTCCTATTTATTTCATTCCTCAGCGACTTGTACTTCTGTATTCCTGATTTTCCCGGAACATGTTTGTACTTCCTTCTTTCATCAATCAACTGAAGTATTTCTTCTGTTACCCATGGTTTCTTCGCAGCTACCTTCTTTGTACCTATGTTTTCCTTCCCAACTTCTGTGATGGCCCTTTTTAGAGATGTCCATTCCTCTTCAACTGTACTGCCTACTGCGCTATTCCTTATTGCTGTATCTATAGCGTTAGAGAACTTCAAACGTATCTCGTCATTCCTTAGTACTTCCGTATCCCACTTCTTTGCGTATTGATTCTTCCTAACTAATGTCTTGAACTTCAGCCTACTTTTCATCACTACTATATTGTGATCTGAGTCTATATCTGCTCCTGGGTACGCCTTACAATCCAGTATCTGATTTCGGAATCTCTGTCTGACCATGATGTAATCTAATTGAAATCTTCCCGTATCTCCCGGCCTTTTCCAAGTATACCTCCTCCTCTTGTGATTCTTGAACAAGGCATTCGCTATTACCAGCTGAAACTTGTTACAGAACTCAATTAGTCTTTCTCCTCGTTCTTTCCTTGTCCCAAGCCCATATTCTCCTGTAACCTTTTCTTCTACTCCTTCCCCTACAACTGCATTCCAGTCGCCCATGACTATTAGATTTTCGTCCCCCTTTACATACTGCATTACCCTTTCAATATCCTCATACACTTTCTCTATCTGTTCATCTTCAGCTTGCGACGTCGGCATATATACCTGAACTATCGTTGTCGGTGTTGGTCTGCTGTCGATTCTGATTAGAACAATCCCGTCACTGAACTGTTCACAGTAACACACCCTCTGTCCTACCTTCCTATTCATAACGAATCCTACACCTGTTATACCATTTTCTGCTGCTGTTGATATTACCCGATACTCATCTGACCAGAAATCCTTGTCTTCCTTCCACTTCACTGACCCCTACTATATCTAGATTGAGCCTTTGCATTTCCCTTTTCAGATTTTCTAGTTTCCCTACGACGTTCAAGCTTCTGACATTCCACGCCCCGACTCGTAGAACGTTATCTTTTCGTTGATTATTCAATCTTTTTCTCATGGTAACCTCCCCCTTGGCAGTCCCCTCCCGGAGATCCGAATGGGGGACTATTCCGGAATCTTTTGCCAATGGAGAGATCATCATGACACTTCTTCAATTACAGGCCACGTTACGTGTCTTTAATGCAGTGGTTTCCATTGCCTTCTGCATCCTCATGTCGTTGATCATTGCTGATTCTTCCGCCTTTAGGGGCAATTTCCCACCCCTAGGACAAGAGAGTGCCCTGAACCTCTATCCGCTCCTCCGCCCTCTTTGACAAGGCCGTTGGCAGAATGAGGCTGACTTCTTATGCCGGAAGTCTTCGGCCGCCAATGCTGATTATTTATCAAAATTTAGGCAGTGGCGGGGATCGAACCCGGGACCGAAGACGTTTTGATTATAAATCAAAGACGCTACCCCTTTGTTTTTTTTTAATCTCATTTTGTTCTCATTCGTTCGTCGTATCTGCTCAGGGCGGACGTCTTAAGACACCCGTTTCGGCTCGTTGTTGATCGGTGAACTCAGTTTTTTTTATTGCAGAGGGCAGCTAATCCTCTGACCGTACACGCTGAGCTACCGTGCCGGCATCCTAGACCCGTTATGATTGTCTTAATGATTCTCATTTGCGCGATTGAAAAGCTCTTCACAAGTTGCGAGGCGAAGGTCTTTCTCGTCTTGACTCATGAGTCATGGGACGAACTAGGCGGCAACACGATGTATTTCAAGATGCTATGTCAGGATTTCATGCCATGATCCTGCTGAAATGTTACATTCTTCTGCAGTCTCTCGGACAGTGAGTCTTCGATTGGCAATGACGTTCCTAACACGAGCGTCGTCGGTAGACATCGAAGGCCGTCCTGAACGAGGTTCACCTTTAACTTCCGTGCGACCATTTCTAAGTTGTGTGAACCATTTTAACACCGAGTACGGTCTAAGCACTCACCACCGTAGGCTTTCTGCTTCATTTAGCGTGTCTCTTTAAATATTTTCTTGAGTTTCACGCAAAATTTAATGCAGACGCGTTGCTCCTCTAACTCCGCCATCTCGAAATTCACAGATTGTGCGACTCAACGTTCTACTCAATACAGCATTGAACAATAACTCACACACATACAACGATGAAACGTCCGGCAGTTACACATTAAACACATGCGTGAGCAGGGATGGCAACCGCCTTTCGCTCCAACTGGCGCGAAATTAGGAATGTTCCGGAATTTTTTTAAAACAGACTTCGCATGTTGAGCACCCACTTTCTGCCTTGATATCTCTTTCACAATTAGCTGTATACTTTTAATCCATATATTAAAACACAAAAAAGTCCAATTCAACAACGACATTATCTGTCGTCGAGGTTCTCACGAAATTAGTAGCGAAGGGCGTCGTGGAAATCACATCTCAAATGGAAACCAAGTAATGTGCACCATTCAAGTCTGCTGATACCAAATAACGTCCTATTAGCTGACCTTATACAAATCAAGCCCACAAGTTAATAGGGGATCGTCGCTATTAATCTGAGAATATGAGTTTTCATCGCTCGAGAAATATGAACAAAACACGTGAGATCATTCCAGTTATCTGAATTCGAACAACTCGGAGTACGTGCTGAATGTCGTTATGGCTTAAACATCAAACTAATCACACGCTTACGCCTTTCCAACCGTTTTCCTCTGCTGTTTAAGCGTTCAACAGCTATTACTGTAAACTTTCACAAAAATTTAATTGCCCGCCAACAAGTGAGGAGCATTACCGCCAGTTAACGGATGGGTTTTCTCCGCTTGACTTCGCGGTTGCGGCGCCGGATGACGCAACAAGAATACAGCGCTCGAGCAGAGACCCGAGAACCGGAGCAGCTTTCATATGTTTGCTCTTCGTGATAATTAAACTTAGTGGCTAAACGATGTGCCTCCCTGTACGTATTGTGACAACACCGCAAAGAACAGTCTACCCGAACCACTTCAGAAAATCCATGGTACGGCGTCGGTAACACAGAGTACGGCCAGCAAGCACTGGAGTTATCGGCGGGAAGTTTAAGATCAGATCTCTCACGCCGGACACAACACTGGAAGCGGCTGGTAAGTCGAGGTTTTGTACCGTAGACGCTGGCGCCTTGGTACCCAGCAGACAGCCAATAATGTGTCTCAAGTTATACCAGGTTGGCAAATAAATGTGGTGCACTCATTTTAAATCCTAACAGAAGATATTTTGCCTTTGTGAGCTGCATAAAACTAATCTCTATGATAAGGCATTAACAGTTTTATCGACAGTGAACTCATGTAGCAAGCTTTTACACGATAACTGCTTCGAAATAATGGAAAACGAGAGGTAATTGAATGGATAGCCAAGATCTTTTCATTAGCAGTTTATGCTATGTGTCAGTTTCCCTTTTCGTCGATGTAGTGTTTGGAAATGTCGAAATCTTTCATTTCTTTTTTCAGTTTTTACAATTTCAAATATACCCATCTACACCTGCATCAATACTTCGCAAGTCACCTGACGGTAGGTGGCGGAGGGTACTTCTGGCACCAAACTGATATCCCCTTCCATGTTCTACTCGCGAATGGCGCGTGGCAAGAATGATTGTCGGTAAGCCTATTAGCTCTAAATCTCGAATTGTTCATAGTATCCATGTCGGGATATGTGATGGGAGGAATTACTATGTTGTTCTACTCTTCCCGGAAATTACTCTATGGAAATGTCAATAGTACACCTCTCAGAGATGCACAACGCGTCTCTGTTAGCGACTGCCACTGATTTCGTTGAACATCTCTGTAACGCTCTCGCATAGACTAAGCGACCCCTTGAGGAAATGCGCCGCTTTTCGTTGGATGTTCTCTGTCTCTTCTGCGAGGGCTATTCGGAAAGTAAGATCGCGATATGGAAATCACTGTAAAAATCGAAAATGTTTTGTTTGCAACAGTTTGCTACAACTTCCAGCTACTTATCTACGTAGTCACCGTTCCGACTTAGACATCTGTCATATCGTTATATCAACTTTCCAATACCATCGTCACAGAAGCTGGCAGCCTGTGCTTTCCTCCAATTCTCTACACTGATCTATAGTTCATTGTCTGTGTCAAAAGGCTGTCTTCATAGCCGGAGGTTGATGTCAGCAGATATGAACCTGAGGGGGAGCCAATTATGGACTGTATTGTGGATGATCAAACACTTCCCATCGAAAAGGCTGCAGGAGCATCTTTATTGCCCGTGCAGAGTGCGGCTGAGAATTGTCATGTAGAACGAAACGCAAGACAGTTACGTTACGTGGGTTGCATAGCTTTAGGCGAAATCTTTCACCAGGCCCACGTACTTGGCGGGAGACACTGCTTTCTAGCCATCTTTACGTTCTCACTGTGAGCTCAGAACTGAAAAGAGCGACGTGACGCGACCAACGAGCATACTGGAGACACTGCCCACACAACTGTCCCCAAACTTCATCGGATTTTCACTGTGATTTCCATTTCGCTATCGATCGGACCTTACTTTCCGAATAGACCTCTTATCAGTCCTACCTGGTAAGGGTGAGAGATTGATGATTTATCAAGAATCGGTCGATCAAGCGCTCTTCACACGAATCTCAGTCTGGTGTCTGCTTTTCCTACTATTTGTTTCATATGGTCATTCCAGTTAAGGTCGTTCTGGACATTACTCCTAGATATTTTACGGTATATAATGTTTCCAACAATTTATCACCAATAGTCTAGGTGTCCTGTGGTGCATTTCTTGTTCTACGTATGCGCAATGTGTTATCTTTACTGACGTTTCTTGTCAACTGCCAGAGATTGTACCATTTATCAATCTTCTATAGGTCATTTTGCAAATCGATGCTGTCTTCCTGCGTTGCTAATTTCTTATAGACAACCGCATCATCTGCGAACAGCCTCAAAGTGCTTCCAACGCTTTCTACTAGATCATTTACATACATGGTACATTGTGTTCCGCTAAGGGTGTCATGTTGAGTTCTGTCTGCAAGGAAGTCCTGAATCCAGTCACAAATCTGGTCCGATACACAGTAAGCTCTTTTTGTTTTTCGCTAGATGGTATCAAACGTCTTGCTGAAGTCAAGGAAGACGGCATCAACCTGAGTGCCGTTGTCTATAGCGCTGTGGATCTCGCGGAGGAACAGAGAGATATAAGTTGCGGAATCCATTTTGATTTTTGTAGAGGAGATTTACTTTCTCCTAGAACGCAACAGATTGACGTCAATATTATAGGCTTGTAATGTTGTAACCGTTCGTTCCTCCAGAGAACTACGATACTCCTCCTACAAGGGAACACGTTCTTTCGCATAATGTTTCTAGAATCGTACAGGTATCTCATCTGGTCCTGATGCCTTTCCGCCTTTCCACTACTAAGCGATTCAAAGTTGCTGTACTATACCGTGATTGATTATCTCAACATTATCCATTTCGATGTTCATACGATTATTGGAATAGGGACTGTTTTACGATCTTCTGTGGTGAAACTAATTCTGGAGATCGCATTTTTACTTCCTACAGGACACTTCTGCAGTATTTAAGCGCCTATAACGATGCAGCAATGAAGTGGTTCTTGGAGGTTTGAAAGCATGACCGTAGCATTGGTAATAAACCATTCGTGATATTCGAAATACTTCATTAACAGAATAAAAATATGGACACATCATCAAAACCTTAATTTTTAAAAAGTGAAATTGTACATTATTTTCCTCTATTTTCGTCCCTTTCTCTACCACGGCTCATTTTGAGCGACAAGTGCCCTAGTGTAGAATGTACTGCATTCGAGAAACAACACAAGACAAAAGATTAAATGAACATAAACGTGCGTCAGAAAAGTTCGGTGAATGATCTCAGAAGAGAAAGGAAACAACAGTTACAAACAAGATATCTATATCGGCCTTCAAAGTAATCGGCATTAGTTACAACACTCTTCTGACATCGGTTGTAAAGCTGATGGAAACTGTGAGCAAACGCTTTTTGTGAAATCGCTTGAAACACCGTGATCAAGCGCAAGGTCTGCGAAACAGTCTTTCAGGGCTGATTCAAGGGACGGAAACAAAAAGAAGTCGGGGCAATAAAAAGAAGTCTGCCGGTGTCAGACGAGGAGAATAAGGAAGATGTTGGAGAACATTTGAACCACCATCTTCTGGATTCCACGTCCAGCGTACAAACCACCGTGTTAACTAGCTCAGTGTCTACATCGAGTGTCCCACCGCTATTGTCCAGGCAGCGCAACATATTCCCCTCTTTTCTGGTCAGCTGTGGATCATTGAAACATACTAAAAATGGCCAATTGAAGCAATTAGAGGAAGACATACATAAAAGGTGTTAGGAATGTAAGTGCAGATGTGATCATTGGTACTTTAATATGATCCACTTCAGTGTGTTAGTTGTCTAACAGTCTTCCCGCAAACATGTCATATAATTTAACACCCGATGATCTCTGCGAGGTCGTAACTCCGCCATTGAGTGGACTACGTCTGTCTGTAAAGACTAACCGTTTTGTGTCCATGTTCCCACACTTCAACATCTGACCTGCTGCCCAGAGGAAAATAAGCATTAATGGCTTACTGTAGCCACATGAACTTGGTGGTACTGACCAACCTAAAAACATGCTACTCCTAATACGTATAATGCTTAGTCTGCAAATGAAGTGAATACTGATTGAATGTTGTTCAGTACACTGTCCTGGGTAAGCAATAAAAATACCTGAACTCACATTCCTAACATCCTGTATTCGTGCCATCTTGTAGCTTGCGAGTGTACGATGGATTCAATAAACCGTTTCACTGTAAAATACTGTTCTAATAGAAAAGGAAAGCAGTTTGCGAAGAGCAGACATGGGAGGCTGTCTAATTTTGAATGGCGTATTATACCAGTTGCTTAATCCCACATTTTTTTTTGCTGGCCAGTGTGTTTATATTAGAATTCATATTCGCATGTTGAAGAATGAGTAGAAAAATTTGTAGAAATAGAAGTTTTTCTGATACTGTCATTTAAAAGTGATTTTAGTTCGCCCGGCTCCCGCTTGGGTCCTTCCAAGTGCAATTTTGTGATGCAGTAGGCTGAGCTTACAATATACTTTGCCAAGGTTGCATTCACAAAGCGCTGGAATGTTACCCAGAATATTATCTTAACGCTCGTTATCAGGAATCAAGCAAGTGAGGTTGCCATGGCACTGTCTCTGCACAGACTATTTGATTAGTGTGCCAACACAAACATCTTCATTTATGTATTTTCTTTTGTGTTATGTTTTATTTAGTTCAACGTCGATGTCTGTAATACTTGGTCACAGAATGTAAGGTGTAATAGCTTTATCGATATGTATTAAAAAATAAAATAAGTCACAATAAAGAAGCACTGAATTGTGTAATTACAGAACGAAAATATCAATGAGATCACCACAACAACAACAACAATAATAATAATGAGTAATATATACAGTAAGTGGTTCAAATGGCTCTGAGCACTATGGGACTTAACATCTGAGGTCATCAGTCCACAGAACTTAGAACTACTTAAACCTAACTAAGCTAAGGACATCACACACATCCATGTCCGAGGCAGGAGTCGAACCTGCGACCGTAGCAGTCGCGCGGTTCCGGACTGAAGCGCCTAGAACAGCTCGGCCACAGCGGCCGGCTATACAATAAACGTTTACTTCTTCTAATAACACTGATTATGTCGGTCGGTGCCTATTAGTATAACCGTCTCAGCAGTTACGTAAAACGATTTGTGTTGCCCATGGGAAATCAATTTCAGCTCGTACCATATTTTCATGACCATTTCTTGAACTTTACAATACATTTTACAGTTACAATAACACGATCAATTGTACAAACAATACATGTACCAAAAGTAATTTCTACGCCTTCTTCAGTAGCTTATCGGGATATGATTACAAAAGGTTCCATCATACACTTCCGCAGTAGTGGCTGCCTACAATGATTCGAAAATAACGTATGTGTTCTTTGAAACTGAATCTCTTTAATAAAATCAAGTACAAATATTGTTGTGGGTCATAATTCAAAAGGCAGTGAAAAACTTACGAATGCTCCCATTTGTTGCTGTATTGGAAATAAATATGGCATTATCGTTCGAAGTGGATTCTAATGTGTTACCGGAAAACAGAGAATGTGAGCGATTTTATTCTGGAGCAGTGCCACCTTCGCGGTTACACTTACAAGGATCTGAGACGAGTTTGAAGTCATGGAACACTGCATGTTGTGAATAAGGTACGTAGTGGAACAAAGAGACGTTCAACTGAAAAGGAAACTTTTGGTACAGTGATTTAGCCGAATATGCAATCCTCGGAAAACGTCTGTGAGGCAATGCTCTCAGAATTTACAGAATTTTGCAGATCGGAGGTGGAAGGTATGTATTTCGAGGTTTCCATGCTCTGAACGAGGCGAAGTGAATTTTGTGAGTGGTTCATCAACATATGTGAAAAAGATGAACGTTTCCAAGATGTAATTCTTTGGTCGGATAAATGAACACAATTGCGTGTACTGGGCTAACGAAAATTCGTACGTAACTGAAAAAAATGTTAATCTACTAGAGGTACCAGTCTTCTGTGGTCTATCGTCTAGATGGTTGATCGGGCTGTATTTCTTTGAAGAGACTGTCACAGGTGGTTCACGCCGAGAAATGTTGCTCATAATAACTCCTGCTAATATTATACATGTTACATCACCGATACTAACCCATCACCAGGCGTCTGTCTTTTCCGATGAGTGACGTTTTCGCACCGACCGTTCACCTTGTCTGGTCTGATTATTCGTACCAGCAGCACACACATTTCGACTGCTCACATATTGTTAAAGAAACAGTCCTAGCAATCGCCTAGAGTGATTCAGGGAGGTTACAGAAAACCTAAATCAGGCCGGTGGGAAAGTTATGTGAATCCTGCTTTCCCCGAATGCAGGCTCGGTGTACAGGCCACAAGAGATCTGTTTTAGATATATGCAGGACGACGTGAGTAAGGTAACATCTGCCGTCATTACTCCTGATGAAGGGTAAGCCGAAATATTGCAAGATAGGCAGTACGAATCTAAGATCTTCACGTTAAAAATAGATTGACAGATTGATACTTTCTGAAGGATAATTATATGATAATTACATTCAAACAACTTACGATTTTTGGAGCTTGTGGTATCCATTACCATATACATTTTATTAAAGCGATTGTGTGTGAGCTTTTCTTATTAATCACTCGTAGACGATCCAAAGCTAATACTATACATGTTATATCGCCGATGCTAGCCCATCACCAGGCGTCTGTCCTTTCTCATGAGCGACGTTTTCGCACCGACTATTAATCTTGTCTGGTCTCAGTACTCATATCAGCAGGAGACACATTTTGACTGCTCCCATATTCGTACATATAAGCGTACTTACAGAAAAAAGGGGAGTCATTCTTGCAATGTTGACGGTCTTTCAAGAAGATTTTTTAAATAAGGTCTCAACTACTTATTTGTAGTTCATGCAATTATTACTAATATACCAAGTGTTTGAACTCAAGCTTAGAACAGGAACTAAAAGTTTACAGTGGAGTTCCCCTGATATTTGCCCGCATCTCGTGGTCGTGCGGTAGCGTTCTCGCTTCCCACGCCCGGGTTCCCGGGTTCGATTCCCGGCGGGGTCAGGGATTTTCTCTGCCTCGTGATGGCTGGGTGTTGTGTGCTGTCCTTAGGTTAGTTAGGTTTAAGTAGTTCTAAGTTCTAGGGGACTTATGACCACAGCAGTTGAGTCCCATAGTGCTCAGAGCCATTTGAACCATTTTTTCCCCTGATATTTTCTTGACAACTAACTGCGAGAGGATACATTGAACTGTGTCCATGAAATTTTGTCATTGCAGAATAACTTTCATTGTTGTAAGATACTTGCCTGCAAAACACACATATGGTGAAAAAGATACCAAACTCTACATCATAATTATTATCAACCTCCGTTGAACTACTTTCTTATTTATTAGTTCCCATTTTCGTCTTAAAATCAAATTTTTCTTTCACGCCATGCTACGGACTTCCTTGAGCTATTACTATTCCGTCAAAGAAGTTTCGCCAATTTAGTGATCAAGGGACACGATGTTACCCGAGAGCTCTTTCTTCTCTCACATAACGTGACACTCAGAGAGAGATAGAGTTAGTTAGAGACATCCATTTTGTATGTATCTGAGACCTTTGTAAGTAGGCTGTTAAGGGTTTTCTTATTGGTAACGCCACGTAGCGCTCTGTATGAAAATCACTGGCTGTGCGGTGTGCAGTCTGTGCCTAGTTTGCATTGTTGTCTGCCATTGTAGTGTTGGGCAGCTGGATGTTAACAGCGCGTAGCGTTGCGCAGTTGGAGGTGAGCCGCCAGCAGTGGTGGATGTGGGGAATTGAGATGGCAGATTTTTGAGAGCGGATGACCTGGACAGAGACAGTAAATTTGTAAGAATGGATCTCATGAACTGCTATATATATTATGACTTTTGAACACTATTAAGTAAATACATTGTTTGATCTCTATCAAAATCTTTCTTTTGCTAACTGTGCCTATCAGTAGTTAGTGCCTTCAGTAGTTTGAATCTTTTATTTAGCTGGCAGTAGTGGCGCTCGCTGTATTGCAGTAATTCGAGTAACGAAGATTTTTGTGAGGTAAGTGATTTGTGAAACGTATAGGTTAATGTTAGTCAGGGCCATTCTTTTGTAGGGATTTTTGAAAGTCTGATTGCGTTGCGTTAAAAATATTGTGTGTCAGGATAAGCACAGTCTTGTATAATTTTTCAAAATGGGACGATTCATATGCCGACCCTTAGCCGAGGATACCTCACTGGTTCAAATGGTTCAAATGGCTCTGAGCACTATGGGACTTAACTTCTGAGGTCATCAGTCCCCTAGAACTTAGAACTACTTAAACCTAACTACCCTAAGGACATCACACACATCCATGCCCGAGGCAGGATTCGAACCTGCGACCGTAGAGGTCGCGCGGTTCTAGACTGTAGCGTCTAGAACCGCTCAGCCACCCCAGCCGGCACCTCACTGGAATCTTCTGATTTTTTCTTGTAGTTTGTGTAATTAGTGTAGCCTTTGTTTATTGCCAGCGCATTTCATAGAGAGAATTTCCTTTGTAAATGTAGTTTTTCATTGTTGTACAGTAAAACAGTTGTGGCATGCATGTAGATTTGCACCAAGTATTTCGCAGCTGCGCTTGCAATTAACTAGATATTATTTTCAATGCTATGTTAATGTGTTTTGTTATTTTGCTCTTCAAATTGTGCTTTTCTGTGTTGTCGTGTGAAATATTGTGACAATAATGGCGTGTGAAAAACGTAATACTAGGCTTCAAAGTAAACTGAGAAATGACAGTGAAGACGAAAGTAGTGTGTTAGCGCCGCCGAGTAATGAATTAACTAATGTTCAAAGTAGTAATTTGGCAATTGTGCATAGGGAAACGGAGCGGGCTGCAAATAATGGTGTAGGCAGTGAAACAATTAGTGAACAGGGAAGCATTATCGATCGATCGGTCGTCAACAGCTCGCCTCAGGAATCCGAAATGACAGAACACAATATTGCAAATACTGTTGACTCAGGGTTTGGGTCCTCACTGTTTTCTCAAATGAGTCAAGACATATTTTCTGCTTGTCAAAATGTGAATGTTGCCGGTGAAAATGCACTGCCAAAAAGCATAAAGAAACAGATTACCAGACACTAATACATTATTATTGCAATTAATGCAACAAATGGAACAAAATCAGAGACAAACACAGCAAAAGCTTCAAAAGTCAGACACAATGGAACAAAATCAGAGACAAACACAGCAACAGTTAGACACAATGGAACAAAATCACAGACAAACACAGCAACAGTTAGACGCAATGGAACAAAATCAGAGACCAACACAGCAAAAGCTTCAAAAGTTAGACATAATGGAACAAAATCTTCAAAAGTTAGACACAACGCTTAAACAAACACGTGAAGATTTAACTACTGAGTTACATAACATTGAATTGAAATGTCAAAAAGTCTGTAATGACGTAAAAACACAAATTTGTGAGAATTTTCAACCTATTTTTTCGCGGCATGAAAATGTATTACAGAATCTCGAAGCAGCCGTAAAAGAACTGCGAACTATTGTTCATGAAAATCATGAGACCTTGCAAGCTAAAATTGACTCAGTTGCATCTACCGATTCGGTTACGCAACTTGCAAAAACTCAGGAAAACTTAAAGGACACAGTAGATACTCTGAAAATTGGTTCAGAAAGACACTTGGAGGAAATTAGTTCATTATCAGAGAAAGTAGTTGAACTTTCGGATCAGCTAAATAATATATCTAAGAAGGTAGATGACAATCTGAATGACACAAAACCGGTAGTCTTTAATGACACAGAAGAGTGCGAACAAATTAGGAAATTCAAACAAAATCAGAATCAAATTAACACGCAACACCGAAGAGAAATCCGGGAAGTACAAGATCAGTTGACACAGGTAATACAAGAATTACATATTTCAGAGGACACTCTCGCTCCAATACGGGAAGAGGGACGTAGAAATACGGGAAAGCCACAAAATAATAACACAGGGCACTTCGGAAATTATGAAAGAAATTGGCAAGGTACACCGAATTTTGAGATGGAACCGCCGAAACGACGTAACAATGACCAACGTGCGACTCGGCGACAAGATGATTTTGACTATAAGCTGTTCATTACTACACGTAAATTCAAAACATTTAAGAATTCTGGCAACGACATTCATCCACAAGCATGGCTCCATCAATTCACTCACTGTTTTCCTCCCAACTGGTCATTAGAGCACAGATTAGAATTTATGTGTGGCTACTTAGAGAATGACCAGCTGTAAGAATACGATCGGTCATTCACGATTGCCAC
The DNA here is from genome assembly GCF_023898315.1 of Schistocerca nitens. Taxonomy (NCBI): domain Eukaryota; kingdom Metazoa; phylum Arthropoda; class Insecta; order Orthoptera; family Acrididae; genus Schistocerca; species Schistocerca nitens. The sequence goes on along the minus strand of NC_064617.1, from coordinate 801,668,643 downwards.
AGTGAAGGAGAATTTTACCATGCCTTCCTCTCAGCATATTGGTCTCAAGCCACACAAGAGCGAGTAAAACATAGCATCATAATGATGAAACATTTCGAACAATCTGAATTTTCCAGTCTTGTGAAATATTTCGAAGACATGTTACATAAGAATCAGTATCTTTCAAACCCATACAGCCCCTCAGAACTCATCTGCATTTGCTTAATCAAATTGCCTGAACATTTACGACACATAATTTTGGCAGGACGTTGCAAAGATGACATGGAAGCTTTTCAGGGACTGCTACTAGAGTTGGAAATTGACACTGACAATCGCGGAACGCGAAAACAGGAACACAACAATTACAGGTCACATCCGTCGCAATTCCGCGATGAAAGAAATAATAACTGGACACGACAAGGCTATTCTCACAACGTAAATTGTGACCAAAACAGACACCACCCGTATGACAACCACTGGCAGAGTAATAGTTACAGGGAAAGGTCGCATTTCCGTAGTAATGAATATGACAGAGACAATCATTGAAACAGACAATATGGCAACCAGAACTATTATTATCACGGGAGACAGAATAACTTCGGACGCAACGGTCCACCGTGCAGTGATAATTCAGGGAGAAATTCTCCACCACTTAACTAACAAGAAAGAAACTACAGACATTACCGACATGACGACAGACGATATAATCATAATGACAGACCCGAATTTTATCAGAACTGGCGAGATTCAAACAGGGCAGGGCTTTCTCGTCAAGGTGAATTTGTAGAAGTTAGGTCTCCTAATCCCAATAACGACGCGCGCCAACAAAGAGTCAGACAATGACTCGCGCCGCAGGCAGCCACGTGAGCCGGCTGGCTCAGCGAAAAAAAACGTAGACGCTAACCTTGAAAAAAATTTTAGCATTCCTTACCGACGTATACAACATGATAATTACTTTGAAGTTGAAACTCTGCGCACTAGAAAGGGTAAAGGATTGCCCCACATTTCACATGTAAAACCTTTTATTGAGAGATAATCTGCTTTTTAACTTTGTCTTTGCCATAAAACTTTCCACTTCACGTTACTAGTATGCGTTGTCACACTTTGAAACTGTTATCATGCAACAATGTTTTGAAAATAACTATCCAGTCTAGAACCAACAGAACATACACTCCTGGAAATTGAAATAAGAACACCGTGAATTCATTGTCCCAGGAAGGGGAAACTTTATTGACACATTCCTGGGGTCAGATACATCACATGATCACACTGACAGAACCACAGGCACATAGACACAGGCAACAGAGCATGCACAATGTCGGCACTAGTACAGTGTATATCCACCTTTCGCAGCAATGCAGGCTGCTATTCTCCCATGGAGACGATCGTAGAGATGCTGGATGTAGTCCTGTGGAACGGCTTGCCATGCCATTTCCACCTGGCGCCTCAGTTGGACCAGCGTTCATGCTGGACGTGCAGACCGCGTGAGACGACGCTTCATCCAGTCCCAAACATGCTCAATGGGGGACAGATCCGGAGATCTTGCTGGCCAGGGTAGTTGACTTACACCTTCTAGAGCACGTTGGGTGGCACGGGATACATGCGGACGTGCATTGTCCTGTTGGAACAGCAAGTTCCCTTGCCGGTCTGGGAATGGTAGAACGATGGGTTCGATGACGGTTTGGATGTACCGTGCACTATTCAGTGTCCCCTCGACGATCACCAGTGGTGTACGGCCAGTGTAGGAGATCGCTCCCCACACCATGATGCCGGGTGTTGGCCCTGTGTGCCTCGGTCGTATGCAGTCCTGATTGTGGCGCTCACCTGCACGGCGCCAAACACACATACGACCATCATTGGCACCAAGGCAGAAGCGATTCTCATCGCTGAAGACGACACGTCTCCATTCGTCCCTCCATTCACGCCTGTCGCGACACCACTGGAGGCGGGCTGCACGATGTTGGGGCGTGAGCGGAAGACGGCCTAACGGTGTTCGGGACCGTAGCCCAGCTTCATGGACACGGTTGCGAATGGTCCTCGCCGATACCCCAGGAGCAACAGTGTCCCTAATTTGCTGGGAAGTGGCGGTGCGGTCCCCTACGGCACTGCGTAGGATCCTACGGTCTTGGCGTGCATCCGTGCGTCGCTGCGGTCCGGTCCCAGGTCGACGGGCACGTGCACCTTCCGCCGACCACTGGCGACAACATCGATGTACTGTGGAGACCTCATGCCCCACGTGTTGAGCAATTCGGCGGTACGTCCACCCGGCCTCCCGCATGCCCACTATACGCCCTCGCTCAAAGTCCGTCAACTGCACATACGGTTCACGTCCACGCTGTCGCGGCATGCTACCAGTGTTAAAGACTGCGATGGAGCTCCGTATGCCACGGCAAACTGGCTGACACTGACGGCGGCGGTGCACAAATGCTGCGCAGCTAGCGCCATTCGACGGCCAACACCGCGGTTCCTGGTGTGTCCGCTGTGCCGTGCGTGTGATCATTGCTTGTACAGCCCTCTCGCAGTGTCCGGAGCAAGTATGGTGGGTCTGACACACCGGTGCCAATGTGTTCTTTTTTCCATTTCCAGGAGTGTATTTAGACAGTAATTACCACTGCATTGTGATAGTGAACAGAGGACACAGTGTTACTGTGCGTGTACATTCTTGCTTGTTAGTTGCACGATTACGTAACTACTATAAGGCTTACATACTTAGAACATATACTGCTAATGAGATTTTAATGCAACATTTTGGTTTACTTGAAAAGACATTCCTTATTTGAAGTATTTTTTGTGAGATTAAAGATGACTTAGTATGTGGTTTCTTTGACAGCTACACGATTATATCACGACGCTACTAATGTGTGACACAATTTACATTGTTGCTTTTGTGCTGTATCTGCTTTATATCTGCTCAGTTTTTCTGAATTCTTCTGGAAAGTAAAACATGTTTTAATAGTAACTTTTGTGGTATAGCTACAATGAGACAGCCTTTTTCATAGCACAACAATACGTTACAGTATAGTACTTTCTTGATATGGTAATGTACGTAATAACTACGATATCTACACGCATAGCATTTCACTGTTGTTTATTACGAAGTAAGTACATTGACTTCTGCAGAACTTAGCTTTTGGAGGACGATAACTACGACACTTCCACAGAATTATCTTACAGCAAGACGCACATTTAGCGCTACAGGAGACACATTTGTGTGATTTATTTTGTACTTAAAACATTTATTTTTAAAGATTTTTGAATTACAATGAAAGTTTCCCGTGATACATTTCATTCCATTTCTGTAATCTGTAACACCTGAGGGTATAATTACATTAATCCTCAGGGTGGTACACGCTTACTTTGTGTACCGTGTGTGGCAAGCACCAGGAGCCCTAGCTAATATGGTATTTGCTTATACAACTTCACACATCGGTACCATATTTCTCCAACACAGAATTACACAGCTGCCTGATTATTTAACAGAGAAACAAACTTTTTTTTACTACATCAGTGACAGATGTTTACGTAATTACACAGTTGGATAACTTCACACTTATGAAACTATTTTGTATGTACTTTGTGAACTCTTCATATTTTTTCAGAACCATTGTGATACTATGAGAGCTTTGAATGATGTATTTGGTATGAGATCATGATTTTTAAAGTACGTTGGAGGTAGATGACACTATTGAAATGAGCAGAGAATTTTTTTAGGTTTTGACATTATTGCAGAAAGCTACGACGTTTTTGAGATTTGGCTGAGGTGTTATGGCGTTATTATCACGACGACGATGTGTATTATGCTGTTGAGGTATGTTTCTGATCAATAAGCTGATGCTATATGAGGAATTTGATTATGCTACGTATTTATTATGATGAAATATTGAAGAAGTGTCTACGAATATGTATATGTGTAATAAAGCAAGGAATAATGAGTAGTGGTTAGGGACTCTGGTTTGTGAAAAAGGATGTTGGAAACCGAGAATCGTACTTTAAGAGTTATGAAATGTGTGTATATGCGTGAATGTCTCACTATGCTGGCGAAAATTTTTTGGACACTGTTATATTTACAGGATTTTGTTTCTACAGATTTGCAACGCAAATTCTCGACCTGTGAAATTTTTATATGAGACTGTCACTGTAGTGCAAACTGGTGTCGTAAATATTTCAGTAAGAAAGTTAAGTGACCACCTTCACGTAATGTGTCGTGGACACCCAGCTGCGCGACAGTCGCCTGGAAAAAAGCATTAGTGTGTGCCTTTCAGAGGCACAGGTGCAGAAAAAAAAGGCCATTATCCTCGCTATTGACATTTCATTGTAGAAAGCGTCACAAATACGACACGCTCAAACTTGAAAACAAATGATGATATTGTGGAGCTCTTAATTTATGATATTTACTAAAATGCCTAATGAAATGATGAGAAACATTTTACATCTATTGTCTTTCTAGTTGAGAGGATTGTTTTGGCTTTGGAGACGCCACTTGCCTAGTGAATGACGTTTCATATGTTGCTTTATATATATATATGCTCATTTTGTTTAATATCAAGTTTCTAGCTGCAGCAGCATTGGTTAAAATAAAATTTAATACATGTACTAATATCACTATTTTCTGTCTACAGACCCAGTAAAGAATAATTTTATGATGTACTTTCGTAGAAAAGAGAGCACAAATAGACATTTCCCTTCACAGGAATTGCAAAAATAATTTTTTAAGAATTTGGTAACTTATCTGCTAGAGTAAGTCAAGGTGATGCATCACTCTAGTGTTAAGATGTGACATAGGTATTAGACATGGCCATATTTACTGTAATATTCTTTCTGCTTGAGCTTTGTCATATTTAGGTATAAGTTATTGCATTTGCTGCTGCTGTTTGCCAGGCATAGTGCTACTGAATTTCACTTTGTATTACTCTGTTAAGCCAGTTTTACTGCTTTCTCTTTTGCTGCACATTGCCTTATATTAGTTGTAATATTGCAATTGCTTTGCTAATTTATATTTTTTTTTGCTGCTTGCTTTGACAATTTCCATTTTTTTTTCATTGCTGTTTGTATTAATTGTTTTGCGCTGCTGCATTGCCTCGTCCCTTAGTTTAGCATCTGAGCTCAGTAGATTTAAGTTAGCTTAAGAGGGGGTAGACTATATAAGAAACGAACTATGATGAATTGGAAGAAATGCATTGAGAAGCTATAAGAAAATGGTTTGGCCAAAAAAATAGTGTACAGTGAAAAAAAACTATTTTTGAAAGAGGATGTGAACAGAATACAGAAAGCATGCTTGGATAGGATTTTTTTTTTTTTGGCTGGAGCAAATGTTGAAATAAGAGGGACAATCTATGGAATGAAGTTTTGGGTTGGACTGCAGTACCAAATGTTACACTGAAAACAAACCCTGTCCTTTGCTTTTGTGTTATGCTACTATGTGTTTGTGTACCCTTGTGTATTTGTTTTCTTCCTGTCTCTGTGTACTGTTTCATAGAATTTTTTCTCTTCTACTACTAAGCTACATTCACTATGATGAGGAATACTGTTATCCTGAAATATAATTTGCATTAATAAAATGTTATTTACTTCGTAAAGATGTTTAGACATTATTTATTCTGTTTTGTTTCAATGCTCATATGGGAAATTAATGTTTCGAAACTTATTCTCATTATTTTATATATTTACTTATGTCATAATTCCTGTAACACTGATGTATATGTTTATTTCTATTCTTTTATAAAGCCTGTGTAACTACAAATGTTATCTATACTGTTACGTTTTTTAATGATGTATTTTGTACCTCTGTTATTGTATTCTTATGTTACAAAATTGTAATTGACACCAGTTCATCAAATTAAGTAACTTGTAAGTTACATTTCACTGTACACGTTTCTGTTGGTCATAGTATATGGACAATACGTAAGAAGTAGGGACTGTTAGTGTTTGCACGTGTGTTAATAATTCAGCAAGGGACTGGTTAACAGCATTGCTGGTTCTAAGGACAATACCAAAAACTTTGTGAGTGCACAAGTGGTGATTTATGGACTTGCTATATTGTCTGCAAGACTTCTAAGGACAATTCCAAAAACTTTGTGCATGCACAAGTGGTGGTTTATGGACTTGTTATATTCTCCGCAAGACTCTTCGATGGTGATTGTGCACCTGCAGAGTCGCTACAGATGGCTGCTGGCCGTCTCTACAAGGACTACAGTGGGTCTGCATCTTTGATGGCTCACCAATACCATTATTTCTACAAGGACTGCAGTGGGTATGCACCTCTGGTGGCCCACCAATACCATAATCTCTACCAGGACTACAGTGGGTCTGCTCTGTGATGACCTACCTACCAATATCCTTCAACTTCGACTGACTCTGTGGTGGGTTTGCTCTGTTGTGGCCCATTACCTGTCTGCATGTCAAGAGTCAGCACTGTCTTTCCGTTGGAAGGACAACACTACTTCTTCAAGACTGCATGGAAATCCACTACTTCCGTGTGCATTGTATTTTACTGCTCAGACTTTCAGAAAAAAAAGACACTGCAATTTTTCTGTGATGAATGATCAGGACTGTCTTTATGGACTGTGAGAAAATCTTTGCTTTTGACCAACAGTGTATCAATAAGTGTGTGCATTTGATATCTTTGTTATTGTAATTATAAAAAATTTCTTCAAATCTGTTTTGGCCACAGCCCAAAACAATTTGTAACATTTTTGTGTGGAGCATGGGGGCTATGTAAGTAGGCTGTTTAGGTTTTCTAATTGGTAACGCCTCTGTATGAAAATCACTGGCTGTGCTGTGTGCAATCTGTGCCTAGTTTGCATTGTTGTCTGCCATTGTAGTGTTGGGCAGCTGGATGTTAACAGCGCATAGCATTGCGCAGTTGGAGGTGAGCCGCCAGCAGTGGTGGATGTGGGGAAGTGAGATGGCAGACTTTTGAGAGCGGATGATCTGGACAGAGACAGTAAATTTGTAAGAATGGATCTCATGAACTGGTATATATATTATGACTTTTGAACACTATTAAGGTAAATACATTGTTTGTTCTCTATCAAAATCTTTCTTTTGCTAACTGTGCCTGTCAGTAGTTAGTGCCTTCAGTAGTTTGAATCTTTTATTTAGCTGGCAGTAGTGGCGCTCGCTGTATTGCAGTAATTCGAGTAACGAAGATTTTTGTGAGGTAAGTGATTTGTGAAACGTATAGGTTAATGTTAGTCAGGGCCATTCTTTTGTAGGGATTTTTGAAAGTCTGATTGCGTTGCGCTAAAAATATTGTGTGTCAGGATAAGCACAGTCTTGTATAATTTTTCAAAAAGGGGACGTTTCACCTTGAGTAGGGTCGTAGTGCTACATAAATTGTAAACAAGAAAAATAAGAAGAAATAGAAAGTGAAGAAGACGTATCAATCATTATTCTAAAGGCTCAAACTCATATTTTGAAGGTTCAGGACTGGTTACGTAACACCTCAGTAGAAATACCAACTAAAGCCATGGTTGTGGACTTCTCACTCTAATACGTATTTCATGTTTAGCGGAAAATGCTGTGCTGTCTCCTGCAAGTAGCGAGTAATGCCGAGGTTACGATAATCAGTCAGTATTCGGCAAATCTCTGTGTTATCATCCATATTTAGGTTTCGGATTGGTTGCCTGACTCTTGTCAGCTGATTTCTGAATCAGTGCCTCCAAAATAGTCGGGGCCAGTGTACTCCAGTATCTTTATCCAGATCTCCTAACACTTCGCCCTAATGGCAGGGCTTTAAATTTAATACAGCGTTTAAGCTGTTTACTTTGATCTAGAACACCCCTATTGTTTCCCCTCTTTCCTGTGTGTGTGAAGAACGACGATCGGTAGATCGTCGTGTAACCTCGAATTTCTCATGGCCACATTGTCAGAGCTCCATGTGGGAGGGAGTAAGACATTGATTGACTCTACCCAGATCGTAAGCTCTCTCAATGTTTACAGTAATTCTCTGCGTGACGCATAATGTTTCTTATATAAGGCCTGTTACTGGTTTTTCGAACATTTTCATAACTAATCATCTTGTGGTGCAGTTCTTCTTGTTGTCTCCGTGCTTGCTAAGAAAATGGGATGAGAAGTTCCGCCTTATGCAAGACACCTTTTTCCTTTTGTTTCACCCATACATGTTTTAGCACTTTTGTGCTATCATCAGTGGGTTCTATTTTTATTTTTAACTGTAAATTTGTTGTTAACATATTAACATTTTCGTCATTTACATCATTATATAAAAGTTGCATTTATAACTTAATTGGCGAAAAGTAACATACCTTACATTATACACTCCTGGAAATTGAAATAAGAACACCGTGAATTCATTGTCCCAGGAAGGGGAAACTTTATTGACACATTCCTGGGGTCAGATACATCACATGATCACACTGACAGAACCACAGGCACATAGACACAGGCAACAGAGCATGCACAATGTCGGCACTAGTACAGTGTATATCCACCTTTCGCAGCAATGCAGGCTGCTATTCTCCCATGGAGACGATCGTAGAGATGCTGGATGTAGTCCCGTGGAACGGCTTGCCATGCCATTTCCACCTGGCGCCTCAGTTGGACCAGCGTTCGTGCTGGACGTGCAGACCGCGTGAGACGACGCTTCATCCAGTCCCAATCATGCTCAATGGGGGACAGATCCGGAGATCTTGCTGGCCAGGGTAGTTGACTTACACCTTCTAGAGCACGTTGGGTGGCACGGGATACATGCGGACGTGCATTGTCCTGTTGGAACAGCAAGTTCCCTTGCCGGTCTAGGAATGGTAGAACGATGGGTTCGATGACGGTTTGGATGAACCGTGCACTATTCGGTGTCCCCTCGACGATCACCAGTGGTGTACGGCCAGTGTAGGAGATCGCTCCCCACACCATGATGCCGGGTGTTGGCCCTGTGTGCCTCGGTCGTATGCAGTCCTGATTGTGGCGCTCACCTGCACGGCGCCAAACACGCATACGACCATCATTGGCACCAAGGCAGAAGCGACTCTCATCGCTGAAGACGACACGTCTCCATTCGTCCCTCCATTCACGCCTGTCGCGACACCACTGGAGGCGGGCTGCACGATGTTGGGGCGTGAGCGGAAGACGGCCTAACGGTGTGCGGGACCGTAGGCCAGCTTCATGGAGACTGTTGCGAATGGTCCTCGCCGATACCCCAGGAGCAACAGTGTCCCTAATTTGCTGGGAAGTGGCGGTGCGGTCCCCTAAGGCACTGCGTAGGATCCTACGGTCTTGGCGTGTATCCGTGCGTCGCTGCGGTCCGGTCCCAGGTCGACGGGCACGTGCACCTTCCGCCGACCACTGGCGACAACATCGATGTACTGTGGAGACCTCACACCCCACGTGTTGAGCAATTCGGCGGTACGTCCACCCGGCCTCCCGCATGCCCACTATACGCCCTCGCTCAAAGTCCGTCAACTGCACATACGGTTCACGTCCACGCTGTCGCGGCATGCTACCAGTGTTAAAGACAGCGATGGAGCTCCGTATGCCACGGCAAACTGGCTGACACTGACGGCGGCGGTGCACAAATGCTGAGCAGCTAGCGCCATTCGACGGCCAACACCGCGGTTCCTGGTGTGTCCGCTGTGCCGTGCGTGTGATCATTGCTTGTACAGCCCTCTCGCAGTGTCCGGAGCAAGTATGGTGGGTCTGACACACCGGTGTCAATGTGTTCTTTTTTCCATTTCCAGGAGTGTATTATTGTCCTCTTGTTTTGGTAGCTGTTATGCTACACAATATACAACATGTCATCTGCAAACAGCAAAACGTAATTTATTTTCTATTTGTTATGTATTTACGAACGGAAATAAGACTGTATCACGTTTTCTTTCTGTAACTTACAGTTTTGAAGTTGTGGTACGTTTTCCTGTTTTGTTGGCGAAGTAAATGGGCTTACTTCTTTGCCTGTGTTCGTGTGGTAATGCAGTTTTTCGATTACTCAAACATAGGCGGAGTCTTCGCTGACATTACGTGTTGTTGTGGCTGTATGGCGTTCATTTGTTTCGTAGCGTGTTCTGCTGGCTAAGCACTGAAAAGCAATAGCACACACTCAACATTTGCAGACCACCTGGTAGCACACAACCACCACCCAACAAACATTGAAACTGACCTTCACATCCTAAAAACTAGCAGCAGCCTATACCAAAAATTAACTATAGAAGAAAACTACCACATCCAAAAATCAATAGCCCAAGGAAAGAAAGTACTCAATGAATACACATCACTGTGCAACAAAACTCTCTTCGCCACAATAGAAGAACTATACAAGTAAAACACACACACACACAAATCCTCTCTCTTTTCTTTATTTCTATCTCTCTCTCTCTCTCTCTCTCTCTCTCTCTCACACACACACACACACACACACACATACACTCTCTCTGCCCCAGTACTCATCACACACAGGCAAACCCACATAAACCACACACAACGAACACCAAATACAATTCAAACTCACGCGCCTCAGCCAGCAGAACACGCTATGAAACAAATGAACGCCACACAGCCACAACAACACGTAATGGCAGCGAAGACTCCGCCTGTGTTTGAGTAATCGAAAAACTGCATTACCATACGAACACAGGCAAAGAAGTAAGCCCATTTACTTCGCCAACAAAACAGGAAAACGTACCACAACTTCAAAACTGTAAGTTACAGAAAGAAAACGTGATACAGTCTTATTTCCGTTCGTAAATACATAACAAATAGAAAATAAATTACGTTTTGCTGTTTGCAGATGACATGTTGTATATTGTGTAGCATAACAGCTACCAAAACAAGAGGACAATAATATAATGTAAGGTATGTTACTTTTCGCCAATTAAGTTATAAATGCAACTTTTATATAATGTTGTAAATGACGAAAATGTTAATATGTTAACAACAAATTTACAGTTAAAAATAAAAATAGAACCCACTGATGATAGAACAAAAGTGCTAAAACATGTATGGGTGAAACAAAAGGAAAAGGTGTCGTGCATAAGGCGGAACTTCTCATCCCATTTTCATAACTGTCGCGCGCTCACTAAATGAACATGTGACGGAAAATGCTGCTCTCCTTTGGCTCCTTTGTGCCTCGTCTATTAATCCTACTCAGTACAGGTGCTAAACAGCCGAAAAATGATGATTTTGCAAGATTCGTTTCTTGTCCAGCATTTGGTACATGTTGACGCAGGTTCTGCGCATGTGGTATTGCTTTAGAATAAAACGCCAGCACCAGTTACACTTTAATTTTTATTTAAGGAACGACGACCGTCTTCGGTCCCCAAGGCCATTATCCAGTGATTATATGTCAGACGACCTGAGAGAGCACAGAACGAATCGTTACTTGTTAGACGATACCATAGTAAACGCAATTGTCGAACGGCATTGTTGAGCGGCACGGTGGACAAAAAACAAGTGTGACGGTTTCGGATGCCATTGTGTATAACGTGTGACCTCGCCTCCTACGTACTGGAGAACACCTGAACAGCAACAGCTATGTCAGGGAGGCTTTAGAGCCCGACGCGACTGCGCCTATGCAGGCAGTTAAACTTGCCCTATTTCAGCAGGACAATGACCGGGCACATAAGGCAATTGAAGAATAACGACAGGTACCAGTGTCTCCCCGGCTGCACGTTCGCCTGACTTGTCACGCATGGAACATGTCTAGGATATGGTTGGTGGACAACTTGTTTGTTCTGATCCTTACGATATCAATGTCTGTGCTTTGTGGAAGCGCCTGCAAACTTTGCTGCAGTGTTAGAAGTTCTAAGGCTTCCAAGGTCAGTGTCATTTTGAATAAAGTAATCTTCAGTGTTGCGCCACATCATTGCAATATACTAAAGCAACTGAGGTGGAAACGTTTCGACTGACTTGCTTCAGTCATCTTCAGAGCCCTCAAGAGGATCACAGCAAGTCGGAAGAAGTGTCAGCAATTTAGTTGTTTAGTATTTTACAGTGACGCCACCTAATACCCAAGATTATGTTATTCAAAATGTGTTGCAGTGTGCTCCCCAGCAGCATATCCACGCGCTCTCTGATTCCACGTCACAACGTCTAAAGACTCTGCTAGCAGCACGTAGCGGCTTCACACCGTACTGAATTCTCGCCGTCAAAGTGCATGTACATTTCTGCAATTAGAATCATTTTGTTTATTGTCGTATCCCTAATCTGTGGAATAACTTCTATTGAAATCACATGACTGTTTGTTGGTGTTGCCATTTTCACAAACAGTTGTGCAGGCCTGCGTCATTTCGACACCGTACGTGTTTTGTACTGTTTTCTGTTTTCATTGTCTATTTTTTGCATATCTTTTGCCGGAAATGTCTATGAGTCGAATATTACTTTTTAAAAGCAATGGTTACATTGTGAGTATAATAACATTTAGTGAAGAGTGTATGATCGGTACATTCCGGGCTTTATATTCTTGCAGAATCAAAACAATAGGACAACAAATAATATAATGTGTAACGCTACACAAGAGAGCTAAAATCCCACGGGTCGGCGTCTTCTGTCTGTAAAAAGCCTCGCAATACTTCTACGTGACTAGGAACACAGCCACACGTCAAGATCACAGTTTCCAGACAGTATATGGCTTTGTTGGTACCACAACAGTAAACAAGGTGATAAGGACGGATATACCGTTAAGTCCGCTGAGTCAAAGTGAGCAGCAAGAAGAACGTCTCCCCGCGGACGCTCGTAAACATCAGGTGTCGTTGACGGAACCATGCAGAACAGGCACGGAAAAACACCAAGGTGACTGAAGAAACCCGGGAGTTTTAAATCTTTGACGAAAAAAAGAGAATGTTTCTCCAAAATACTGCGGGATCTTCGTAATTTACCCCTACAAAGGTTAGAATTTTTGGCTACAATAAAAACCGTACTGTTTTGTTAGTCTAGATTTATTATAAAAACTATATTTGTTATGTAAATTATTTAAATTACGAATCAAAAGTGAAATGGATTCGGTGTGCTCTGTAATTCTTCTGCAAAATATCCAAACAGTCCATATTAACACCTCCTGCAGTTGCTGAAAGCTGAGTAGGCACACATTGATGGAGAATATTTAACAGAAATATTTTTTGTAATGGAAGTTATTCTCAATGAAAGACACAGTGCGATGATATATAGGAGTGAAGAGGTGTGACAAGAAGAAGGATCTTGTAACGGATGAAAGTGGAGTAGAGAAAAATAGTTTATGACTCTTGTTGTCCGCGTCACAAGGAATGAACAAAGGAACACATTGCTGACAATATCTGAGTAAGACATGAACCCCATGCCATTGAACGAACGTGCTAGCAAAATGAAAAGATTTGTCTTACGTCGTAATCATTGTCGGATAAACATAAGATTCGGCTATCAAATTAACGAAATAAGATTGTCAGACGTCACTGCAGCACACGACGTACGAGATTTTACTGCTACGACACAACAGCGCAGGAATACGTGTTAAAGCTTCGCACCTTCTCCTTTATTAAGTTTTCCATGTTGCTTACTGACCTTGCCCCTGTCTATTACTCGAGTGCGGCTAAAATCAACAATCCTCGCAATTTTTAGCTGGCCGAAATTCCCATTAAACAATCCTTTGCGCACATCATTGTAGTCGTGATAGGCTGAGTCACGCGCCTTTATTCCACGGGACACTACGAAGAGATTTATAAATTAACGCAGTACACTGGTACGTCTTCTGTTAATCAGGAACAGTACATCACCACACCAGCTTTCTAGAACTCTCAGTGCTAATGATGAAGATTTCATCCTATCTTCGTGATATGAAGAGGCTACCTTTGGGTTCGTCTTTATCATAGCAGAGTGATTTAACGACTTCAGCTAAAGAGACGGGGTGCCGCTAATGTGAGATGTTACAAATAAAATCTTTGCCACGGGCGGCTAGGATTCCGTCGCTCGGGTCAGGATCGTGATTTACTGTCACGCTGTCTTAAATCTGCGTGGAATCCGCTAACAACCGAATGCACAGAAGTTGTCACAGCTTGAGTATACTACGGCGATCACGCGCCGTGGCACAAAGCCTGGATTGTTTGCCAGCAACTTGAGTCTCGTCGTCGTCGCCGCCAAGTAAATGTTTTTATGTAAACAAGCAAAGCACTTGCCAGACGTAAACACGAGTTCACACAGGTTAAATCCACCCTCAGGGAACACGAAAGGATTCCTTCGTTATACGCTAGCAAATGCTCTTGTCTTACTGGTCTTCAACTAAAATTCCGTAGTATCTCAATTACCGCCAGGGAATTTTGCGCTGATAAAAGTTCACTATCACTGAATCATAAAAACCGTAGTGATTCATTAGTCACAGAATCACAGAACATTACAGGCACTAGAAACTATCCCGCACTGGCTCTGATCAAAAATCTGAGTCCTTGTCCATAACGTGAGACATGCATGGAAGTTCAGATTGCAAGAAACCCGTATACCTGAGGGCGAATTTTCACATGGGTGAAGTTTCTAAACTCGTCTAAAAGAAAAACTCCAGGTGTATACACAGGACAAGTGGCCTTTGATTCAAAACGTATCATGATGATATCTCCATAGGCACAAGATTTCGTATTAGTCCACCATTCGTATATCGGCAAGGGGACTGCAAATCGGTGAGTAAATGTGAGAAAAATGTCGAATAAGCATCGAAAAGTAACGTTCTATGATTCGGAACGTGGACTGTCTGCAGTCTGAATGTGGTAGGGAAACTGGAAAAGCTGAAAAGGGAGTTATAAAGCCTTCATCTGGATATATTTGCGATCAGCTTAACAAAAGGGAAAGATGATATGAATTTCTAGCCCAACGAGTATAGGAAAACCAGTAAACCACCGTTTCTGTAAATAATCGAATCCCACGTATGAAATAACTTGAAAATTCCGATTACTTCACAAATGAGTTAATGTGTTACAGATCTGACGTTAGGCATGTAAACGACAAAAAATTTAGAAGACGTCGTAAATTATGTTTAAAGTGTTTTTAAGTCGCTAAGTGCTCCCATTATGAAACACTGGATGAGTATAGTTTACGTAATCTGGGCTCAGTATTGAGTGAAAGCTGGTTTTTTCACGTTTCTCAGTGTTTATGGCGTCATATCTCGTGAACTTTGTGTCGTACAATGATAATATTTTTCAAGTACATTCAATGGTATGTGGGGATACAGTTTGAAACTTCATTAATAAGAAGAAATAAATTAAAATGTAGTGCATGATGCCGAAGTTTTACTGTGTGAACAGCGAATATGTAGTAAGCAATAAACTTTTTTCATATGACCATTTTGTGGTAGTTGTTAGCTAGAAAAAGATAAAGATTTAAAACTAAGTATGAAGTTTGTTGGAAGCCGCTAAGTGCTCTCATCCTGAAGTACTGGATGAATGTAGTCTGCGTAATTTGCTACCTTGAGCTACGCTGATTCATGTGCAGATACGCAAATTCTAATAGTTGTCTTACTGTAGTAAACCTTCAATATAAGATTATACTCTTTAGTGATTAGATTATGACAAAATTTTAAATTCTTATTTTCGGTTAATAGCCATATGAATAATAAAAATCAAACTTTTGTTGCCCCTGGAAGCCGTTAGATAAGCAACATGCATCTAGGATTGTGCACCATAAACCAGGAGCCATGAATCTGGTTAGCCGTTACGTAATATCGATATCAACAGCATCAGAAATAAAATAACGGGAGTACGGTTCATTATGAGTCGGAGGGTATGCCGGAGAATGTACTTTGAACGGTTCAGTGAAAGGATTGTAGTCATCTGAATCGACAGCAGACCCACAGGAAGAATAATAGTTCACGTATGCTGCCGACGTGATAAGCAGAAGATAAAGAAATGGAGAAAGTGTATAAGGATATGGAACAGGTAATTCAGCAGGTGAATGGAGCTGAGAACTTAGTGGAGGGTTGGAACGTGGTAGCAGGAAAAGGTTCAAAAATGGTTCAAATGGCTCTGAGCACTATGGGACTCAACTGCTGAGGTCATTAGTCCCCTAGAACTTAGAACTAGTTAAACCTAATTAACCTAAGGACATCACAAACATCCATGCCCGAGGCAGGATTCGAACCTGCGACCGTAGCGGTCTTGCGGTTCCAGACTGCAGCGCCTTTAACCGCACGGCCACTTCGGCCGGCAGCAGGAAAAGGAATAGAAGAAATAGTTACGGGAGAATGTAGGCTTGATGGGAGGAATGAAAGAGGAGAAAGACTAACGAGTTCTGCAATAAATTTATGTTAATAACAGCGAATACACTGTTCTAAAATCACAAGAGAAGGAGGTACAATTGGAAAATGCTTAGAGACACGAGATATTCCAAATAGGCAGATATTCCGAAATCATATAAGTGATTGCAAGGTGTACGGAGGAGCAGTTATGGATTGTAGATCACAATTTAGTAATGATGAAGAGCGGTCTGCAGTCTGAGAGAATCATCCGGAGAAGTGAATGTGGAAGAATTGGGAGACTGAACTGCTGAAGAATTATGAGGTCCGTTTCAAGTTATCTAAGGCTCTAGCTATCGCGATAGTGAAAACAACAATTGGCAGACCAGTTGAAGAGGAATGGACATAACTAATGAGGGCAATTTCAGAAGTCTGTCCAGACAAATATAAGAACGCGGAAGGTAACTGCAAAGTAATCTCTAGTAATAGAAGAGATACTTCTATCGATCGACGAAGAAGGTAGTACAAAAACGTTCAGGGAAAGACAGGAATACAACAATTTAAGTCACTTAGAAATGGAATAAACAGGAAGTACAGGAAAGCCAAAGCCAAATGACTGCAGGAAAAATATGAAGGGAATCGAAAAGGAATTAGCCCTCGTAAGGATTGGTTAAGCACAATATGTTCAATAGAACCATCAGTGAAATGAAAATAAAGGGTGGCAACGTTGAGACTGCAATGACAGTTCCAGTGTTAAGCACAAAAGAGAGAGTGGATGGATGGAAGAATATAGTGAAGGCCTCTGTTCGGGGGGAGAACTCGTATGATGACGTGATAGAAGAAACATGAGTCGATATAGAAGACATACGGAATTCAGTATTGGAGGCAGAGTTTAACAGAGCTTTGGAAGACTTGCAATCAAATGAGGCAAAAGGGATGGACAACATTCCTGCGTACTTTCTAAAATATTTTGGGAAGTGACAATCAAACATCAATTCTCGCTGGTCTGTAGGATCTGTGAGACAGGGGGCACACCATCGGATTTTCAGAAAAATATCCCGCAAACAGCAAGGTAAGACAAATAGCGGGAGCAACCAGCTAGTTCCGGCGTTGCGCTTGATACTAGAACCAAGACGTAAGAAAAGTCAAGAAACATTTATAGAATTTTTCTGCCTAAGAAAAAGTACCGATAATGTGAAATAGTGCAAAAAGCTTGAAATCTTGATAAAAATAGTAGTAAGCTATAGGGATAGACAGGTAATAACAGTGTGTACAAGAACCAAGAGGGAGCAATAATAATGGAAGTCCAAGATTGAAGTGCTCAGATTAAAATAGTGTGAGCCAGGGATGCAGTCTTTCGCCTTTACTGTTCAATCTATACATCTAAAAGGCATGACGAATGTGAAAGAAACGTACAAGAGTTAGTATAAATTCAAGGCGTAAGAATATCATAAGTTTCGCTGGTGACATTTCTATTCGCAGTGAAAGTGAAGAAGAATTACAAGATCTGTTGATTAGACTGAGCAGTTTAATGCGCACAGAATACGGATTGATAGAAGACCGAAGAAAGACGAAAGTAATGAAGAGCAGCGGAAATGAGATGAACAATAAACTTAACAGCAAAACTGGTGACCATGAAGTACACGATGTGAAGTGATTCTGCTACATTGGAAGTAAATTAATCCATGACGTACGAAAGAAGAAGAACGTATAAGGCAGACTAGTAGAGGCAAAGAGGGCTTTCATGACCAAAAGAAGCCTACGAGTATCGTATATAGGCCTTAATTTAAGAAAGAAATTTCTGAGAATGTCCGTGTAGAGCACAGAATTGCATGTTAGTTAATCATGGACTATGGGAAAACAGAAACCGAAACGAATCGAAGCTTTGGAGATGTGGTGCTACAGAAGGATGTTTAAAATTATGTGTACTGATAAAATGAGAAGGTTCTCCGCAAAATCGACTAGGAAAAAAAAAGTGGGAGACACTGAAAAAAGAAAGGACAGTATATAACACTAAGAACAGAGTATTTTTACGTAGCTTATACTATGAAGTATCAAGTTTGGTTTATTGCTTATTATGCCCCAACAGAACAAATAGTCCTGTCACGGAAAAGCCACGTATAACACTCCTGTCTGCTACCGCTACACCATAACCTCGAAGCTGGAGGCAGTTTGCAAACAGAATTATCTTGTTATAGCAATTATGGTATGAAGCAACAGAGCAGTGTTACCCTCTGGGAGGATTTTTGTTAAGTTGACCGTGTTGTACCTAACGGAAGTGGCTTATCGGAAATGAAAGAACAGAATTACGTAAATATTTGAACAGTACCAAACAAAATTTTGCCTATCTGCACTGTTCAACAGATAAAGAAAACGGCCGCCAGCCTAACTAGGCAAGAGAAAGATTAACATTCTCGTTCAAGAAAGTAGGTATAAGTAACTATAATGGACAAACACAACCTAGACTTGGCCACACGCGAGTGCAATGAACTCTGACACACATATATTTTAAGATTGAAGCTAATAACTGGAGCAGCGCAACCTATCTGCTAAATTATAAGAGATACCGAAACACCCTATTACTTTTAGGCTTACATAAAGTGAATGGTCTTTATAATATTACTATTAATTTGCACTTCTAATATACAAGATACACAAACACATAGCAAACATGAATATATAAAGTTTCACAACTGCAGCTTTCTCACTTTTACTACAGCGAAACACAATAATGACCAAATTGCAAGAAACTGACTCACCTTTTTAGGATTTATTACAGACAATAATGTGGTTATTTGCCTTATAAGCCTCAGTCTTAAGAACTTTTAATATTGAAGTTAGCAACAGCACTTTAAATAGCAGTTTTAATAGGAAAGTTATTTTGAGCAAATAATATTTACTTTAACTGCACTATATTGCCACATTAACTTTAACTTTACTCTGTCCAATAGGCATTAACTAGCAAACTGAGTTTTAACGTACTTTCAGTAAGGATACTCGGTAATCACTTTAGTTCAAACGGAAAGGACCCTGATAGGTGTTATGATGAGGAGAAAAGTCAAGGTAGGTACATAAATTCAGATATGAATTTACCTTATATTTCAGCACAATAACACATCCATTACGCTGATCCTTCACTGTACATTCTTATAGTGATATGTTGCAATGATTGCGCAATGTGGTGGCCACAGCATGTTGGTAGGTGGAATTGCAGGCAGAATTGCTGGACTCTGTCATTTCTTGGTGGCGAAGATAGATACAAATTCCAGAATAGCCCAGCTATTTATCCATCCATCCGAGGCATTGGAAAATAACAGAAAAGCCTCTCTCGAAACCAGCACTATGCAACTTTCTCACGGCAGTGCACGAACTCGTAGCTCATCTCTGACTGCTGTCTCGTCCCTGACTCGTAGCTCGCCTCCGACTGACTACCAGTTCCACCTTTTCCACCTAGGCCAACCATATTTTGCGCGCGCTACTCTGTTCCGTTCCTGAGGGGAACCCCTACACCTTTTACATACAGAATAACTAAGAGCCCTAAGTGAGGATCAGCAGTTTACATAACAGCAAACAAATACATTAAATAAGACAGAACCTTTGCACATATTAACATGTCTACAAAAATTATTCACACAAAATTACAATCATATACAGTAAGTTTTGTTCCCTCCAAATGGGACAAAGAATATAATTTGTAGATACACTACTTTGCATTGAACCAAAACATGACGTCAAAGTTTGTACAAAGAAATGAGTATACAATTTTGTGTTATCTATTCAATCAAACACATTTACAGAAGCTCAATGATGAAACATAAAATGAACAAAAAGCAAAATAAATCATTACAGCATTAGAGCTATGGTGTTACAAGTATGGTAGAAACATGTTTCAAGACATCACCAATGCAATACTAAAGGTTGTTGTAGAGGTTAAAAACTACAGGGAAGACACTCAACAAATATTTAATGGCGTTTGGTGCAAGTGCTACTCCTAGATGAAGAGGTTGGCACAGGAGAGGAAATAGTGGTGGGCCGCATCAAACCAGTCAGAAGACTCGAAAAATTTACAACCGGTATAACAGATATCAGAAGTGAGATGTTTAAGATGTGACAATGAGCAAGTTGATGTAGTGTATGAGGCACGGTACATGCAACGGTAGCTTCTGGCTCTCTTAACTGTCTTGAACCGCTTAAGTCATTAGTTTAAGTACACAACGTATTTCCTGTCCCATGTGAAATCACAGAGTACGAACTCGTATTTGATGTTTAATGACCACATTGCCGACAATGTGTTAAACAGTGATCTTCATTCCTTTTTAGCATATGACAAATATGTAAGTAAGTCTGTTTGTATGTATGTATGTATATGTGTGTGTGTGTGTGAGAGAGAGAGAGAGAGAGAGAGAGAGAGAGGAAGATGGAGAGAATGAAAGCCCATACTCTTCTAGATAGGCAGAAGAATGGACAGATAAGACAACAGCTGCACATAGATGCTCCACAGGATTTAATTAGGTGACATACACATAAATGGTGAAGGCATAGAGAAATTATAGGTAATGAACGATTTAATAATACGCGAAATTATGTAACCCAGCGGCAAGAGCAGTGTCCGCAGACCACATACGAGGTGGCTGAAGGTGTAAAACAAAAACAGGCAAGCAAAATGAAAAGAAGAAATTTAATACTGGGCCTTCACACGTCGCGTTAATTGTTCTTGGTTTTTATTCCAATAATCAGTCCTTGTTTGATATAGCTTGGCGATAGGATTTTGCCCTCAATCACATATTTTTACGTCTTCGGATAGTACTTTATTTATCCATTTGCTATGAACGGAGAATAGAAAGTATACTCAACAGAAAGTATACTCTGCAGCATGTCTGGTTTTAAAAAAGTCTCTTTCGTTTTCAAATGCACAGAATAATATTTGAAAAGGGAAATTAATCTTCCAAAACAGGTAATACAAGAAGGGAAGCTTTGATGATTAAAGTCGTTGTAAGTGATTTTGATCCAGTACCAGCCAATTTCGCCGTGAAGCCACCGAGTGTTTGAGATAGATAAAATACTCGTATTTCGTCCATTGAGTTAGTAAGATTCTTCTACAGATCACGTTACAAATGTCTGCGGTTTTTCCTGTCTGCCTCTATCTTCAATACACTCCTGTGCTCTAGATGTACTGATTCCGATAATTCTTCATCGGGGTTTCCAGCAGCAAGGTGCCACAAGCCATACTGCTGCAGTTTCACTGTATATGCTTAGACTCATAATTCCTGGTCGTGTTATCAGCGATATTCCACGGCCTCCCCATTCAATAGGTTTATCGGGTCCTGTCTTTTTTCTTTGGCATTACCACAAGTCCAAAACTTTCCAAGAAAAACATCCAAGAATCAGATATGAAGAGGCGAATTCGTCATGAAATAAACAAAATTCCGTTGGAGATGACGGTCGAACTCACCCACAGACTCCGTCAACGTGTGCGAAGGCAAAACGTCATCTGAGTGCTATCACATTAAACAAATGATAACCTTCAAGATACACTATTAATTTTCACCAGTGTACACTACATTCACGTCAAAAAATAAATAAAATTTATTTAAATCCTCAGTTTGGACGAATTTTTTTATCTCCCTGTTTGACTGCCTCACGCTGTACATATGACGTGGCAAAAAAACGCACACAGAGGAAATTCGATTTTTACAATATATTTTGCAATTACATAACAGTATTTTAAATTTATAATTACCATTTACAATTATCTTTCATATATTTTATAGTGGCAATGTTTTTGCAGTGTACGCATATTGACATTCATACGTATTACTAGCAACTTACCGCAGCAACCAGGTTACGAATTTAACGAAATTTCCTGTCTAACAATGTAGACATTCGGATTACATAGCAACGTACACAACAATGTTAAACATTTTATTAAGTAGTACATTTCACACGTAACCAGGCGAAACCAATGTAGTAATAAGTGCATAAATTGATACAAACAGTAATTCACACGATAAACTCACTTTATAATAGACACTCATTACTTGCTGTACGAACTTTTGGAAGGTCTGATTGAACATTGAGCTTCCTGTTTTTTTTTTTTTTTTTTTTTTTTTTTTTGGACACTGAACATTTGATGTTCTCGGTGCATTGGTTTTTCTTTTGTTACTTTAGACTTGCTACTTCCACAGCATGTGTCTTCGATCGACGTACTAATATATACACAATATGGACTAGTCTTGAAGTTAATTTGTTACACATGCGACAGAGTACGCAGTACGCACATGAGCAAATCTGTTTCAGCAGATAATGCTGATTGTTCGACTGATGAGAGATTTATTGAAAGCATAGCCGAGAAAGAAGACGTTTTGTAGCGATAGCGCGTGCATTTGTCTTTTAAGTATTCGAGTCTGTCACGTTTGGTTACATGTTCATGGCTGAGAATAAACCATGTCCTAGGTGATGGCCGACGACGTTAGGTGGTTGTGCTGAAAGACCACATTCTCTGTCGCCTTCGATTCTTCGTCTTTCCGAATTAAAATCTGACCAACCTCGCTATTTCATATACTTCCAAGCTTACTTCCCATTCAGTCTTCCCAGGAGAAACAGTTGCGTACGGGAGGAAATCGGCAATCGCAGTGATCCTAGCTTTGTACGCCTGATTTATTGGTATTAGAACACAAATTTCGTTTTTGCTCGGAATCTTCCAAACTACAATGATGTCAAAACTTAAGGACGAAAGTAACTTTCACATAACGTGTCACTGCCAAATAACAAATCTCGATGAAACGTTGATCACACATAGAAAGAACTGATACAATATAGTAAGGAAGGTGATTGAATGAAATACTGATACTATAGGAGCGTGGGTGGTGGAGTGTGGCAGGTGCTGGGGGTTTTATTTGACATAGTTCCAAGTTATGATTTGTTAATAAACATAGTATCATCATATTACACTTCGCGGTAAGAGCTATTTTACAAACATCAACCATAATGTAGCTCTATCATAACAGACACGGGAATGAAAGGTTCGAAATATCGTTTGCCACAATACGTACACGGGGACAGATTGTGACGCTACGTGTGATTTACGTATGAAAATCCAGTGCGTCCGTCCAACTTTTTATCGTAACTGCATTGCAACCATCTTGTTTACCTCGCCTCTCGTAGACGTCCCCCAGTTGGTTTCTTCTCCGTCGGTTGCGAGCTCTAACACTCGTGCAATAAACAGAACATAATAATGTGGCAAGTGGGTAGGTTTAAATGCTAAACGTAATGAGAATCTGAAAATGTTAGAGTGCCCACTAATTCTGTTTTATTTGTCCAATTGTAAAATTAGTAAAACGCTTTGTAGAGTCAGTCTACCATTAACATTCACAAAAAGATTCCAGGACATTAATCATTAGTTACCGAGCACCGCAAAACTCACAAAATGCTTCTCACGGTCTTAGAATCCAAATGAGATCGCAAAAATCTGTTTTCCGACGCAACTTTAAAAATTAATAAGTTTAATATCTTTAAGCGCTTCACACACTAGTTCGCATGTTGCCACCTCGAAAGTCGATCGTAGACAGTAACACAACATCGCACAAGTACGTCATCCGACGCAGTTTCACAACAAACTGTGCCATCTTTACATGAGATCACATTTTATACACGGATTCATGTATTACTTCCTCGGAAACTGATCGTAGACTAGTCGCCAGCAATCTTAGCAGTTTGGTACCTGCTCTCTCAGGACGTACTTGTTACGTTTTATACACGGATTCATGTATTACTTCCTCGGAAACTGATCGTAGACTAGTCGCCAGCAATCTTAGCAGTTTGGTGCCTGCTCTCTCAGAACGTACTTGTTACGTTTTATACACGGATTCATGTATTACTTCCTCGGAAACTGATCGTAGACTAGTCGCCAGCAATCTTAGCAGTTTGGTGCCTGCTCTCTCAGAACGTACTTGTTACGTTTTATACACGGATTCATGAATTACTTCCTCGGAAACTGATCGTAGACTAGTCGCCAGCAATCTTAGCAGTTTGGTGCCTGCTCTCTCAGGACGTACTTGTTTTTGTGTCTAGGAATCCTGTGTACTCTGTTCGCTAGACAAACAATCAACTCGTATTAATAATTTTTATTATAACAAGACAAGTACAAATACTTAACTTTGATAGATGTGCCGTTAGCAAAGGGCGACATTTAAAATAATCATTCTTCTTCAGAATAGACAAACACAAATCTGTGCTACATAGAGATTGTTAATGAAGAGGCTACGATGCGTCCGCTAACGAAGTGGCTAATGTTGAAGCTGCTATAGAAGTGGGCTGCCACAAGTCGGTCGCGGCGCTTATGTCGTCTTCACCCAGAGGCCGCTGCTATCGCGTTGTTGTCCTGGAGGGAAGTCGGTCAGCGTGCGATTGGCTGATCTCTCCTCACAGCCCCCTCCCCCTCTCCCCATTCTCAGTCGTTCCCGACTGGCGTGCCGGCGCTGACTTAACGCCGTAACACTTGTGACTGGTCCACCCTTTCCATCAATAAGCACTGACAATAACTAAACTTTGTGATTAACACTTCCTCGTGAATTGAGTGTTATTAAAATTGTTACTAACCAGTCCTCAGTGCAAGAAACTTCATCAGCACGGTTGGAGCTGTATATTAATATTTCAACAGTAAATGTAAATAATGAAAAATTCTTTACTTGGCACCCAGCGTTTGAGGTGAATCCTCACTGCCTTCCTTTGTTCCAGTACGATACTGGTCTTGCTCGCCCGGCCGTTCTCATGCAATGTGAGCATCTGGCGCGTCGGTCGATGTACTCTCTTGTGATTCTACCAACTCGCTAGCATGTAGCAAAATCATCCTGTACTGTGCACTAAAACATAGAAACAAAAATGTAATAAACATGTACAGGGATGTGGTACGTATAAACACCAAAATGACCCAAAAAATGGTTCAAATGGCTCTGAGCACTATGGGACTTAACTTCTGAGGTCATCAGTCCCCTAGAAGTTAGAACTACTTAAACCTAACTGACCTAAGGACATAACACACATCCATGCCCGAGTCAGGAATCGAACCTGCCACCGTAGCGGTCGCGCGGTTGCAGACTGTAGCGCCTAGAACCGCTCGGCCACCCCGGCCGGCAAAATGACCCAATTTAGTCGGCATTTGCATCTGGTCTTTAATGGAGGTGCTGTCATGTCTCAGAATATGTCCTACCAACCGATCCTCTCTTCTAGTCAGGTTTGTGCCACAAATTTCTTTTCTCCCCAAGTCTGTTCAGTAGTCCCTCATTAGTTACGTGGTCTACTCATCTAACCTTCAGCATTCTTCTGTAGCATCACATTTCAAAAACTTCTATTCTCTTCTTATTTAAACTGTTTGTCATCCATGTCTCACTTCCATGCATGACTACACTGCATGCAAATACTTGCAGAAAATACTCCCTAATCCTCAAATCTATGCTCTTCGTTAACAAATTTCTCTTCTTCAGGAACTCTTTCCTCGCCATTGCCAGTCTACATTTTATATCGTCTGCACTTTGACCATCATCACTTATTTTGCTGGCCAAGTTAGAAAAACTCATCTACTGCTTTAAGTTTCTCATTTCCTGATCTAATTCCCACAGCATCAGCTGATTTAATTCGACTACATTCCGTTGTATACATGGAAGAAGCCTGGAGATACTGGAAGGTCTCAGATAGATTATATAATGGTAAGACAGAGATTCAGGAACCAGGTTTTAAATTGTAAGACATTTCCAGGGGCAGATGTGGACTCTGACCACAATCTATTGGTTATGAACTGTAGATTAAAACTGAAGAAATTGCAAAAAGGTGGGAATTTAAGGAGATGGGACCTGGATAAATTGACTAAAGCAGAGGTTGTACAGAGCTTCAGAGAGAGCATAAGAGAACAACTGACATGAATGGGGAAAAGAAATACAGTAGAAGAAGAATGGGTAGCTTTGAGAGATGAAGTAGTGAAGGCAGCAGAGGATTAAGTAGGTAAAAACGAGGGCTAGTAGAAATCCTTGGGTAACAGAAGATATATTGAATTTAATTGATGAAAGGAGAAAATATAAAAATGCAATAAATGAAGCAGGCAAAAAGGAATACATCCGTCTCAAAAATGAGATCGACAGGAAGCGCAAAATGGCTAAGCAGGGATGGCTAGAGGCCAAATGTAAGGATGTAGAGGCTTATCTCACTAGGGGTAAGATAGATACTGCGTACAGTAAAATTAAAGATACCTTTGGAGAAAAGAGAGCCACTTGCATGAATATCAAGAGCTCAGATGGAAATCCAGTTCTAAGCAAAGAAGGGAAGCAGAAAGGTGGAAGGAGTATATAGAGGGTCTATACAAGGGCGATGTTCTTGAGGACAATATTATGGAAATGGAAGAGGAGGTAGAAGAAGATGAAATGGGAGATATGATACTGCTTGAAGAGTTTGACAGAGCACTGAAAGACCTGAGTCGAAACAAGGCCCCCGGAGTAGACAACATTCCATTAGAACTACTGATAGCCTTGGGAGAGCCAGCTCTGACAAAACTCCACCATCTGGTGAGCAAGATGTATGAGACAGGCGAAGTACCCTCAGACATCAAGAAGAATATAATAATTCCAATCCAAAAGAAAGCAGGTGCTGACAGATGTGAAAATTACTGAACTATCAGTTTAAACAAAAGCAATACGAGGATAATGGAATGTAGTCGAATTAAATCGAGTGGTGCTGCGGGAATTAGATTAGGAAATGAGGCGCTTAAAGTAGTAAATGAGTTTTGCTATTTGGGAAACAAAATAACTGATGATGGTCGAAGTAGAGAGGGTATAAAATGTAGACTGGCAATGGCAAGGAAAGTGTTTCTGAAGAAGAGAAATTTGTTAACATCGGGTATAGATTTAAGGGTCAGGAAGTCGTTTCTGAAAGTATTTGTATGGAGTGTAGCCATGTATGGAAGTGAAACGTGGACGATTATTAGTTTGGACAAGAAGAGAATAGAAGCTTTCGAAATGTGGTGCTACAGAAGAATGCTGAATACTAGATGGGTAGATCACATAACGAATGAGGAGGCATTGAATAGAATTGGAGAGAAGAGAAATTTGTGCCACAACTTGACTAGAAGAAGGGATCGGTTGGGAGGACATGTTCTGAGGCATCAAGGGATCACCAATTTAGTATTGGAGGGCAGCGTGGAGGGTAATAATGGTAGAGGGCGACCAAGAGATGAATACACTAAAGTCTGCCACGTGATGGCTGGGTGTTGTGTGATGGCCTTAGGTTAGCTTAGGTTTAAGTAGTTCTAAGTTCTAGGGGACTGATGAACATAGATGTTAAGTCCCATAGTGCTCAGAGCCAATACACTAAACAGATTCAGAAGGATGTAGGTTGCAGTGGGTACTGGAAGATGAAGAAGCTTGCACAGGATAGAGAAGTATGGAGAGCTGCATCAAACGAGGCTCTGTACTGAAGACCACATACACACATATTCCGTTATTCGTTTTGCTTTCGTTGATGTTCATCTTAATGCTTCATTCTGTTCAACTGCTCTTCCACGTCCGTGTATTGTGCTACCCTCAGGAAATTGAAGAAACTATTTCAGCGTGGTCGTCGCTACAATTGTGCGAACGAACTTCTCCTAGTCCATGAGAACGCAAGGGCTCGCACAAGTCTGCACACCCAAGAGGGTGTGTCGACCATGTTCGAAAATGTTCCTGGGCGTATTGCGTATTAAGTTTTACCATATGAGGGTATTTACAGCACTGTCGGAAATTATCGTTTGTGTAGTCCAGACATTATGCTATTGGGAGGGATAGTGTTTCCTCCAGATATGAACATATACACTCGCCGGTCAAAGTTATGATGCTGTACTCATTCCCCTTGTGCCTCTGTTCAGATTTGCGTTACGCCCTGACTTCGTTTTCGTTTTTTGGATGTCGATGGTGCGGGATTTCAAATACTACTACGCACCCTCCGACTCAGAGTTGCAATATTAAAAGTTTTGGCTGGTTTCGTTGTCTAGGGGCTGGGATACGTAGTTGCCGCATTACTGGCCAAATACTGCTGAGTCTTCAGTATACGATAAGAATACACACATGAATGGAATGGTCGAAGGTTCCTATCACTCGGCAATTGCGAATTTTATAAATGAAAGATTGCAATTAAATGAAATCTGCAGGTACTATCTTAACGACTTTAAATGATGCGGACAGTAGTTGAAGTACTTTTGGGAATGCGGTATATTTCTGCAAAACACTTACTGGAGTCGATGGTTCAGCAATTAAATAAAATATAAGATGAATAACAGGGAAACAATAGATTAGTTATGAACAACAACATAGCTCGCGAGATATTCACTTCAAAACGCACAATACGTCTTCACTGCAGAAGCCATGGAAATCACAAAAGAGCACAGGCCGGCGCTCCGAAATATTTCTGCTCTCCGCGACCACGCGCAAATTGCTCCACTGTCCAAGTCTTTGCAGCGACTCTCGCGTCCTGCTCCGTACCGCCCGGTCACTTCCCGTGTCCTGTGCCGTTCCGTACAGAACTCCTCGTGTCCTCTCTCCCGAACTCGCTTCCATTCAGTCTCTCCATTCACGAGCGCTGTGATTGGCTAGAGCGCTCGCGCCTTGTCTTCAAGCCAACGCACCCACACACATATTTAAACACATACGAATTACTGGAGTTACATTTAAATAACTTGAAATTAAATAAATATTCCTTCGGCTGGACCATAAACACGATCTAACACACATTATTAAATACATAAACAATTAAATAAACATATATCAAAAGAAAGGAAGCAGAAGTTAGGCCAGGAGCCTAATGTATCTGTGCTTTCTAAAACATAGTAAATAATTGACCAGTTTCTTCATGAATAGCATATATCGGATATTAACAAAGATATGGATGAATAAATATATTTATAAGCATGCTGCTACCGTTTTTTCGTGTAACTGTGGAGTACTTATGGCCTGACGCGATCGATAGTAATCGGCCACTTTGACCTCCAATAACTCATGTACTATTTAAGTTACATGCCTGTAATTCATACAAATTAGGTTTACACTAATACGCTACCGGACATTAAAATTGCTACACCACGAAGATGACGTGCTACAGAGGCGAAATTTAACCGACAGCAAGAAGATGCTGTGATATGCAAATGATTAGCTTTTCAGAGCATTCACACAAGGTTGGCGCCGGTGGCGACACCTACAACGTGCTGACATGAGGAAAGTTTCCAACCGATTTCTCATACACAAACAGCAGTTCACCGGCGTTGCCTGGTGAAACGTCGTTGTGATGTCTCGTGTAAGGTTCCCGACTTTGATAAAGGTCGGATTGTGGCCTATCGTGATTGCGGTTTATCGTATCGCGACATTGCTGCTCGCGTTGGTCGAGATCCAATGACTGTTAGTAGAATATGGGATCGGGGAGTTCAGGAGGGTAATACGGAATGCCGTACTGGATCCCAACGGCCTCGTATCACTAGCAGTCGATATGACAGGAATCTTATCCGCATGGCTGTAACGGATCGTGCAGCCACGTCTCGATCCCTGAGTCAACAGATGGGGACGTTTGCAAGACAACAATCATCTGCACGAACAATTCGACGACGTTTGCAGCAGCATGGACTATCAGCTCGAAGACCATGGCTGCGGTTACCCTTGACGCTCCATTACAGACAGGAGCACCTGCGATGGTGTACTCAACGACGAACCTGGGTGCACGAATGGCAAAACATCATTTTTTCGGATGAATCCAGGTTCTGTCTACAGTATCGTGATGGTCGCATCCGTGTTTGGCGACATCGCGGTGAACGCACATTGGAAGCGTGTATCCGTCATCGCCATACTGGCGTATCACCTAGCGTGATGGTATGGGCTGCCATTGGTTACACGTCTGGGTCACCTCTTGTTCGCATTTACGGCACTTTGAACAGTGGACGTTACATTTCAGATGTGTTACGACCCGTGGCTCTACCTTTCATTCGATCACTGCGAATCCCTACATTTCAGCAGGATAATGCACGACTGCATGTTGCAGGTCCTGTACGGGCCTTTCTGGATACAGAAAATTTCGACTGCTGCCCTGACCAGCACCTTCTCCAGGTCTCTGACCAATTGAAAACGTCTGGTCAATGGTGGCCGAGCAACTGGCTCGTCACAATACGCCAGTCACTACTCTTGATGAATTGTGTTATCGTGTTGAAGCTGCATGGGCAGCTGTAACTGTACACGCCATCCAAGCTCTGTTTGACTCAATGCCCAGGCGTATCAAGGCCGTTATTACGGCCAGAGGTGGTTGTTCTGGGTACTGATTTCTCAGGATCTATGCACCCAAATTGCGTGAAAATGTAATCACATGTCAGTTCTAGTATAATATATTTGTCCAATGAATAGCCGTTATCATCTGCATTTCTTCTTGGAGTAGCAATTTTAATGGCCAGTAGTGTATTTCTAGGGCGTCAAAACTCGCCCGTTACCTCACAATGGGATGCGCATGTGGAGTAGCTCTTGGAACTAGAGGATATTCAGCGAATGGCCTGGCCTGAGTGCTCCCTGACTTAAATACCATCGAACACGTGTGGGTTGCGTTGGGGAAACGTGTTACATAACGTCCACCTGCACCAACGCCCATCTGGCAGTTTTCAGGCCCGCTGACAGAGGAATGGAACACCATACCGCACGAATTTCTTACCTGCCCTACTGTCAGTATGGGAACACTTTGCAGAGCATTGGTGTCTGCGGTGATCTCACACCCTATTAAGAACAATATCTCGGTTTTCGAAATGTCCAGGAGACCACCATATTTAGCAATTATGTACAACCACTCGCTCACAGAAAGATCGGTACCTAAAGACTGGAAAATTGCTCAAGTCACACCAATACCCAAAAAGGAAAGTAGGAGTAATCCGCTGAATTACAGGCCTATATCACTAACGTCGACTTGCAGTAGGGTTTTGGAACATATACTGTATTCGAACACTCTGAAGTACCTCGAAGAAAACGATTTATTGACACATAGTCAGCACGGTTTCAGCAAATATCGCTCTTGTGAAACACAACTAGCTCTTTATACTCATGATAAATAAGTGTTATCGACAGGGGATGTCAAATTGATTCCATATTTTTACACTTCCAGTAGGCTTTCGCCACCGTTGCTCACAAGCGTCATCTAACCAAACTGCGGTGCCTATGGAATATCACCTGTTGTGCGACTGGATTCGTGATTTCCTCTCAGAGAAGTCACAGTTCGTAGTAATAGACGGAAAGTCATCGAGTCAAACAGAAGTAATATCCGGCGTTCCCCAAGGAAGTGTTATAGGCCCTCTACTGTTCCTGATCTATATTAACGACATAGGAGACAATCTGAGTATCCGTCATAGATTGTTTGCAGATGGTGCAGTCATTTATCGTCTTGTTAAGTCATCAGATGACCAAAACAAATTACAAAATGATTTAGATAAGATATCTGTATGGTGCGAAAAGTGGCAATTGACCCCGAATAAAGAAAAGTGTGAAGTTATTGACATGAGTAGTAAAAGAAATCGGCTAACTTTCGATTATGCGTAAGTCACACAAATCTGAAGGCTGTAAATTCAACTACATACTTAGGGATTACAATTACAAATAACCTAAATTGGAACGATCACATAGATAATATTGTGGGTAGAGCAAACCAAAGACTGCGATTCATTGGCAGAACACTTAGAAAGTGCAACAGGTCTACTAAAGAGACTGCTTACATCAAGCGTGTCCGCCCTGTTCTGGAGTATTGCTGTGCGGTGTGGGATCCGCATCAGGTGGGACTGACGGATGGCATCGAAAAAGTACAAAGAAGGGCAGCTCGTTTTGTATTATCGCGAAATAGAGGAGATAGTGTCACAGACATGATACGTGAACTGGAGTGGCAATCATTAAAACAAAGGCGTTTCTCGTTGCGACGGGATCTTCTCATGAAATTTCAATCACCAGTTTTCTCCTTCGATTGCGAAAACATTCTGTTGGCACCCACCTACATCAGGAGAAATGATCATCACCATAAAATGGGAGAAATCAGGGCTCGCACAGAAAAATTTAAGTGCTCGTTTCTCCCGCGTGCCGTCAGAGAGTGGAACGGTAGAGAGACAGCATGAAGGTGGTTCATTGAACCCTCTGCCAGTCACTTTATTGTGAATAGCAGAGTAATCACGTAGATGTAGTATTTCCGTTCGCCTCACTGGGTATTTCTTTCAGTTACCTTCTGCACTAAACAGTAGCAGTTCTTTCAACGTATGGCCCAAGTTTCATAGAGGTATGTTATTTGGCAGTGACACAACAGGGCGAAGGTACTTCCGTCCTTGAGTTTTGCACACCTGGATCCCCTGTTAGCTGGCGCCTTATTCCATTTTCCGAGTGCTTAGTCGCTAAAGCGAGGCGTGCTTACGCATGTGACACATTCATGCTCAGTGCGTGTCATAACCGGGGATTTCCTCACTGCCTGAGAAGGTTTCGACATACTTACTGCAGTGACGCTGTGTTTTCTGCAAATAAAGCTCGCAGAACGACTTACGAAATGCTGATTCCTTAAAATTGGACTGGATCTGCGAGACAATGTCACATGGATTTTAACAGAACATTTGCAGTCCACAACTGCATTGTTACAAACTTAAACTGCTATTCTTGCGACTTGATCACATGATGTTCTAGGCATTATAAGTACGATTTAAACATTGAGCACGATATTGGTGTTGAAGTATCTAAACCACTAGATTCTATCTTTCAATGAAGCTAGATCAATGTATATTATTTTTGATTGGGTAGTAAGTAATTGTGGGAGCATCACATTAAAGTGTAGCTAAGTGTGTTATCCAACGGAAAGAAAAGAGCGTAAAGAAAATTCTGAAAAGTAGATTTGTATTAAGGCAATAGGTGAAACCTCGAGAACAAACACTGACCGTGTAGACTACACTGGATTCCACCTCTCAATAAAGCTACAATCAATTTATAATATTTCTGAAGGGACAGTAAGTCAATGTGTGACAATCGCATTACAATGAAGGTAATTGTGTTATGTAAAGGAGAGAATAGAGCAAGAAGAAAATTGTGAAAACTAGAGTTGTATTTAGACAATACTTGACGGTCGTGACTATTCAAGTTTCCACACTAAAGGGTGATTACGCGATGATATTACAAACTTTCAGGGATGATGGAGAGGGGTAAATGTATCAATCTGATATAAGGGACTCTGGTCCGGAAAAGACGGAGTCGAAAGTTTTAAGCGAAAATAGCTCTGATAGCCCTGCCAGTGGAATACATGTACCGGTTTGTTGCTGCTAAGACTGCGGGGCAAGCAACTTTCAGAGGTGGTAGTATGGGCCAAAACAAGAAAAATATGTCTAGTAAACATGGGCTTAAAATACATACCCTACGAGCTATGAGCACTTGTTCATCTTCGCTACTTTGAAACACGTAACTTCTACTGAACGAGTGCCTACAGCTCATAAGGTATGAAGCTTAGAACCCATACTTACTGGCAACTTTTTTCTTGCTCATTCCATTCTACGTCTTCCAGATATATGTAAACCAAACAGCTTGCCGTAGAGGAGATGTGTTTCACAGTATCGAAGACCAAGGACTCTTATCTCTTAAGGTGTACATTTTAGCCGGCCGGAGTGGCCGTGCGGTTCTAGGCGCTACAGTCCGGAGCCGAGCGACCGCTACGGTCGCAGGTTCGAATCCTGCCTCGCGCATGGATGTGTGTGATGTCCTTAGGTTAGTTAGGTTTAATTAGTTCTAAGTTCTAGGCGACTGATGACCTCAGAAGTTAAGTCGCATAGTGCTCAGAGCCATTTTTTTTTGTACATTTTAGAGCCCATTTTAACAGACATTTTTTTCTTTTTTTGGTCCATACTACCTCCTTTTAAAATTTCTTGCCCTACAATCTTAGCAACAACAATGTCGGTACACTGTTCTACTGTCAGAGATATCAGAATGATTTGCGTTTATAACTTCCGACTCGTTCGTTTCCGGGCTAGGGTCACTTACCTCAGACGGATACACTTATCCTTCTCCACAATCCCCGAACGTTTGTATCACCATAACTGAATCACCCACTACATTTACCTGTCTCCATCATCACTGAAAATCTGTAACATCGTCACTAAATACCATGTACACTGAAAGTAGTAGCCTACATACGTTCTTACAGGATTCGATAATTTCTGTATTTAGTTTATGGATCATGTCGTTAATTTAATTGCCCTCGCTTGTAACAATTTATGCAAATTTCTGTTGCAGTGTTCTATGATGAGCTATACCTGGAAAACAGTTTTACATAAATAAGATAGTGGCCGAGCGGTTCTAGGCGCTTCAGTCCGGAACCGCGCTGCTGCTACGGTCGCAGGTTCGAATCCTGCCTCGGGCATGGAGGTATGTGATGTCCTTAGCTTAGATAGGTTTAAGAAGTTCTAAGTCTAGGGGACTGATGACCTCATATGTTAAGTCCCATAGTGCTTAGAGTCATTTGAACCAAATAAGATATTTCACAAATTTTGCTTCTCTCTCATTTTTTGAGAATCATAGTTAAAGAACGTCTTTAAAAATCATTCAGTGACAAGAGACCACGAAAAGAAAACCTGTAAACCAAACTATTAAAAGGAATGCATCATAATAAAAATGCACTACTATGGTAAAGTATAAAAACTGGGTACGCTAAGCTCCCTTCCAATTGCGCAAACCGAAAGTGGAGAGAGGAGCTGGTGTAATTGGCTAATACAAACCATTGAGAAATGCACGGAAGTATGATTTTCAACACATACTTATGTTTTTAATGGAAATCTTTTATTATTTTTAGCACAACCGAAAATAGACAAAAATATTTAATCAATGCCGTTTCTTACATTGTAAAATGTTAATTACATCCAGAGTAGTTTGTAACGTAAAGTTGACGCTTGAGTAACTCCTCAACAGTTCAGTAGTGTATATCGGTGAGAACCGAATTAATTAGGGATACAAAAAGAACAGTGATGTAACGTAGGTGCAGAAGAGACTTGAACAGCACGTTACGTCCACATGCTAACATTTTTATTAGTCTGTTTCTCTGAAGAATACTCTACGGCACTGATTTGTTAGAAGAAAATGTCCATTAACATGAGAATGTAGTTAAAATTGACAATTTATTTTTTGTTTTCATTTACAGAATGTAAAAGAGTGTGTCGTGGCATTTCAGGTCAATAAACGTTCAAAGTGGTGCCCATCATTTGCTGCACACATTTGCAATCTACCGCGTAAGGAA
This sequence comes from Schistocerca nitens, assembly GCF_023898315.1. NCBI lineage: Eukaryota > Metazoa > Arthropoda > Insecta > Orthoptera > Acrididae > Schistocerca > Schistocerca nitens. The sequence goes on along the minus strand of NC_064617.1, from coordinate 801,633,254 downwards.
TGTCTTACACGACGCAGTACATCTGGTGTCATGTTGCCACAGGCTGCCTCAATACGATGTTTCATATCCTCTGGGGTTGCAGGCACATCACGGTAAACGTTCTCCTTTAACGTTCTCCACGCAAAGAAATCTAAAGGTATAAGATCAGGAAAACGGGCTGGCCAATTTATGCATCCGCCACGTCCTATGAAACGCCAGTCGAACATTCGGTCAAGCGTCATTGCAGAATGTGCAGGAGCATCAACATATTGGTACCACATACGTCTACGCGTTTCCAGCGGGACATTTTCTACCAATGTTGGCAGATAATTTTGTAGAAAGTCGGTGTATTTTGCAGCTGTTTGGGTGCCTTAAATGAAGTGAGGACCAATGAGATGGTCGCCAATTATTCCGCACCACACTTCTACATTCCACGGTCGCTGTCGCTCTACCTGCCGAAGTAAGCGAGGATTGTCCACGGACCAGTAATGCATGTTTCGTAAATTCGCTGCACCGTGGTTTGCGAAACCTGTTTCATCGGTAAACAGGTCGAACTGCAACGCATTCTCTGTTAACTCCCACTGACAGAAATTCACTCGATTATTAATCTCCATGTAATTGCTGATGGAGCGACACATGATACTGGTGAAATTTGTGACCATGTGGTATGCGCATTACACTACTTTGACTCATTGCACTGCCTCTAGCGATGTCACGTGAACTCATGTGTGGGTTGAAGGCAACAACAGCTAACACAACAACTGCACCTGCTTCTCCTGTGATGAGTTTGTTACTGACCCGTTTGCTTTTTACGACCATACCTGTTGCATACAATTGTTTGTAGATGTTTTCAAATGTGTAGCGCGGTGGATGATCTCTCTCCGGGTACCTTTCTGCATACAACCTGCAGGCTGCAGCTGCATTTTGTCTACACTCGCCATAGATGAGTATCATCTCTGCCTTTTCAGAGTTATGATAAACCTTTTTCACAGTTCTTGCGTCACTGTACACACTTTTGTGCTTGCGAACTTCTCGCGTTCCTAGTGTGCGTACTCCTGTTCTTACTTGTGTACAGTACACTATCACTGACGTCCGATAACACAGTGTACTACAGTTATTCTGAGTACAAGGACTAATTCAGCAAGCGCTACATGCAGACACTGAGACAGACAAACTCGTAAACATCGTAGTCTTCGTAAACATACCCCTACAGATCTTGTTTGTTACAACATGCGACTGAACGTCTGAGGTTTCAAGCGTCAACTTTAAGTTACAAATTACTCCGGATGTACTTAACATTTTCCAGTGTAACAAACGGCACTTTTAAGTGTTTGTTTCTATTTACAGTTGTGCTGAAAGCAACAACAGGTTTCCATTAAAAAAAAAACAATAATATGAGTTGAAATTCATACTTCCGTGCATTTCTCAATGGTTGGTATTAATCAATTCCACAAGCCCCTCTCCTCACTTTCGGTCTGTGGAATAGGTTATTCAGTATTTGTTGTGGTTTGGGAGGTGTTTCCAGTGGTAAGGTTAGGTGACCTACCCTGTATATACACACATCACAAAAAGTTTTGGGTCACAACGGTGCCGAGAGTTCCGGAACTGTACAGGTAATTGGAATGAGATCAAACTAAGCATCATTTCCGGCCTTTTTATTGCTCATGAAAACCGCACATTGCATGTTGTACCAGCATACAGCGAGACCAACAGAGGTGGTGGTTCAGACTGCTGCACACACCGGTACCTCTAATACCCAGTAGTACGTCCTCTTGCATTGATGCATGCCTGTATTCGTCGTGGCATACTATCCACAAATTCATCAAGGCGCCGTTGGTCCAGATTTTCCTACCCCTCAACGGCGATTCGACGTAGATCACGTTTGTGGGTCACGTCGCTCATAAACAGCCCTTTTCAATCTATCCCAGGCATGTTCGATAGCGTTCATGTCTGGAGAACATGCTGGTCGCTCTAGTCGAGCGATATCGTTATCCTGAACGAAGTCATTCACAAGACGTGCACGATCTGGGCGCGAAGTGTCGTCCATGAAGACGAATGCCTCGCCAGTATGCTGCCGATATTGTTGCACTATCGGTTGGAGGATGGCATTCACGTCTCGTATAGCCGTTACGGCGCCTTCCATGACCACCAGCGGCGTAAGTCGGTCCCACGTAATGCCACCCAAAAACAGCAGGGAACATCCACCTTGCTGCACTCGCTGGACAGTGTGTCTAAGGCTTTCATCCTGACCGGGTTGCCTCCAAACACGTCTCCGACTGTTGTCTGGCTGAAGGCATATGCGACACTCATCGGTGAAGAGAACGTGATGCCAATTCTGAGCGGTCCATTCGGCATGTTGGGACCATCTGTAACGGGCTGCATGGTGTCGTGGTTGCAAAGATGGACCTCGCCGAGGACGTCGGGAGTGAAGTTGCGCGTCATGCAGCCTATTGCGCACAGTTTGAGTGGTAACACGACATCCTCTGGCTGCATGAAAAGCATTATTCAAGATGGTGGCGTTACTGTCAGGGTTCCTCTGAACCATAAGAGGTAGATAGCGATCATCCACTGCAGTAATAGCCCTTGCGTGGCCTGAGCGAGGCATGTCATCGACAGTTACTGCCTCTCTGTATCTCCTTCATGTCCGAGCAACATCGCTTTGAAACTTCCTGGCAGATTAAAACTGTGTGCCCGACCGAGACTCGAACTCGGGCAAGTGCTCTACCATCTGAGCTACCGAAGCACGACTCACGCCCTGTCCTCACAGCTTTACTTCTGCCAGTATCTCGTCTCCTACCTTCCAAACTTTACAGAAGCTCTCCTGCGAACATTGCAGAACTAGCACCCCTGAAAGAAAGGATATTGCGGAGACATGGCATAGCCACAGCCTGGGGGATGTTTCCAGAATGAGATTTTCCCTCTGCAGTCGAGTGTGCGCTGATATGAAACTTCCTGGCAGATTAAAACTGTGTGCCCGACCGAGACTCGAACTCGGGACCTTTGCCTTTCGCAGGCAAGTGATCTACCATCTGAGCTACCGAAGCACGACTCACGCCCGTTCCTCACAGCTTTACTTCTGCCAATATCTCGTCTCCTACCTTCCAAACTTTACAGAAGCTCTCCTGCGAACATTGCAGAACAAGCACTCCTGAAAGAAAGGATATTGCGGAGACATGGCTTAGCCACAGCCTGGGGGATGTTTCCAGAATGAGATTTTCACTCTGCAGCGGAGAGTGCGCTGATTCTCCGCAATATCCTTTCTTTCAGGAGTGCTAGTTCTGCAAGGTTCGCAGGAGAGCTTCTGTAAAGTTTGGAAGGTAGGAGACGAGATACTGGCAGAAGTAAAGCTGTGAGGACCGGGCGTGAGTCGTGCTTCGGTATCTCAGATGGTAGATCACTTGCCTGCGAAAGGCAAAGGTCCCGAGTTCGAGTCTCGGTCGGGCACACAACTTTAATCTGCCAGGAAGTTTCATATCAGCGGACACTCCGCTGCAGAGTGAAAATCTCATTCTGGAAACATCGCTTTGGTTCACTCCGAGACGCCTGGACATTTCCCTTGTTGAGAGCCCTTCCTGGCACAAAGTAACACTGCGGGCGCGTTCGAACCGCTGTATTGACTGTCTAGGCACTGTTGAACTACAGAGAACGTCGTTCCTGGTGGAATGACTGGAACTGATCGGCTGTCGGTCCCCCTCCGTCTAATAGGCGCCGCTCGTGCATGGTTGTTTACATCTTCGGGCGGGTTTAGTGACATCTCTGAACAGTCAAAAGGACTGTGTCTGTGATGCAATATCCACAGTTTACATCTATCTTCAGGAGTTCTGGGAGACGGGGTGATGCAAAACTTTCTTGATGTGTGTATACATGAGAGTTAAGGCATTACAGAAGTTAAAATTGGTGTGCAAAAATTAACGACAAAAGTAACTTTCGCATGATGTTTCACAGCCAAGTAACAGAGCTCGATTATATTGCGACCATACATAGGAAGAACTGCTGCAGTGTACAACAGAAGGTAACTGAATGAAATACATAACGGGACGAACATAAATGACATTTCATTTAAAGACAATAATTACATTGGGATCACAGCGATTCATTATAGTCCCCTGGACATTGCAAACGGCGTTAGACGGGTGTTGATCACAACGAACGTCAATGTATCCTCTGCAACGTGCTGCCAAGCTGAGCACAACGTTGGTAAGGAGTTCTTGCTGTGTGGCGTTCCATTGTTCTACCCCAGCGTGGTTGACAATTCCTGAATAGTCGTTGGAGCATGCGGGTTTGTTGCGATATGTCTCCCCAACGCATCCCACATATGCTCTGGGATACGAGCAAGCCAGTCCATCCGCCGAATGTCCCCTCGTTCCAAGAACGCCTCTACTTGTGCTGTTCGATGCAGTTGCACTTCGTCATCCATAAAATGAAGTCAGGAAGAATGCACGTTTGAAAAGACGTACATGGAGAAGGACAACAGTGCCTCAGTAACATTGGCCGTTGAGTGTACCGTGTCCAAAGATTTAGAAGTCAGTAAGCGCATCTAACATTATCTCTCCCCACACCATGACACCGGGACGATCAAAACGATCACGTTCGACAGTGCTCCTGAGTACGTTACATGTTCTTTCTATGCATAGCCCAAGGTTCATCGAGCTATATCACTTGGCAATGACATATCACGTGAAAGTTACTTCCGTCCTTAAGTTTTACACGTCAGTATATATTGCCAATACTTTTTATTTACATATCGCGGTGACTTCAATGGAATAAAAGTGACATTTCTGATCGTCGTATTGCGTATTTCATTCAGTTGCCTTTCGTCGTACTTTGTAGCAGTGCTTTCTATGCATGGCCTAGGACGGGATATTGAACGTGGCACACGAATGGTCAGAGGTTTGTTTCATATGTGGGAGAATGTCACAGAGCTACTGAAGGAACTGGACTGGAAGAGTCTTGAAGATAGAATTAAACCATCCCGAAAAGTCTATTAACAAACTTTGAAGAACCAACTTTAAATTATGACTCTAGGAACGTACTTCAGCCCCAACGTATCGCTCACATAGAGATCGTGAGGATAAGATTAGAGTAATTACTTCACGGTAAATGATGACAGCTAAAACAATTGCAGGATAAAGATTTATTAAAATTCTTGACCGAGATTTCGGTATTTATAAATATACCTTCATCAGAAGTAAAATATCCTGAACAGGAAGACACTTTCACTAGCAAAAACTTATCATCGGAAACGAGAAAGAATTTTTTTTTTTCCCCTTTATTGTATTTCAATTCCCCATCGGGGCGGGCTGGCAGCAGCATAGGCGCTGCTCTTCAGCCGAAAGACATAGAACAAAACAATAGAAGACATTTAAAAACAGCAAAGGAGAGAATAAGGTGAACATAGATATAAAAAAGGGGAACATCATGGAAGGCAATAGACAAAAAACGGGGTGACTGTAAAATGGAGATAAAAAAACTGTTTAAAAGTAGCACACACAAAAAGCCACACACTGCGACGGTTAAAAGAACATGAGGCACAGTATGACTGGAGCATAAAGGTAGCGACGTATGGCATAGCACATAATGTAACACTGACGGCGAACCTCAAGGCAGGACACAATTAAAATCACACCTCTTGACGCACACGAGAAACAGCACTAAACAACACTGATGTGGCACACTGATGAAGAGCAACACAGAGGATCTGCCAGGCGCTAGGAGATGAGGGAGACCTGAAGAAGGGAGGGAGGGGAAGAGATGGGGGAGGTGACCGGGGGGCGCGTGGAGGAGGGCCAGGGAGGGAGGGTTGTGGGAAGGAGAGAGGCAAGTATGGGGTGCAGGGTCTCAGGGGAGGGGGGGACAGAGGAAACTCCGCTCTGGGAGAAGGAGGAAAGAGGGAAAGGGGCCCTGGGGAGTGGGGGGGGGGGAACAAGGCCAGGTTATAGTTGGAAGGAAGGGTAGATGTCACGGCGAAGTTCGACATCCGGGAGGGGGAGGCGTTGGAAATTGCCCTGACGAAGGAGATGGAGGGTGTGGAGGTGGAGAGAGGGAGGGATACAGCGATAGAGGCGCGGCAACGGGCGGGGGGTGGAGAGGAAGGAGGAAACCAGAGGGTGGGGGGGGATCAAGCCGGCGAACAATGTAAAGGATGCGGAGATGTTGGAGGAACAGGAGGAGGTGGGGGAAGGGGATCAGTTCATACAGGAGCCGTGTGGGGGAAGGAAGGTGGATACGGAAGGCAAGGCGGAGCGCATGGCGTTCAAGGATTTGGAGGGCCTTGTAAAAGCGGGTGGGGGCGGAGATCCAGGCAACGCTGGCATAACAGAGGAACGAGAAAGAAAAAACACTATAGCTTAAGTAACCGTAAAATTACCAGAGTGTTACAGGCACAAAAACTTTTAGTCACTTACTAAAATTACATCCTGCAATGGAGATTAATAAAACAACTGCGCCAAAGGCGTCGTCAGTAGTTAAGACATCATCTCCATTTATACAACATGATTATGGACACAGGGATGATGCGAACACAGTTTAGCATCAGTACTTCGCCAACGAACTATCGTGACGAGAGTGTGAAAGCCGTAGGGCAGATAGTTTCGCCGAGAGAGGGCACTTGTGGTATGTGCCAGACACTCGCGCTCATAAAAATCCATGGATACATACACATGCGCATCAAAATTATTAAAAGTTGTGCCAATTCAAACCTTCTGTCTTAATAAATAAAACATATCAGAAAATGTAAAATAGAAAATATGGAACCAATTTACTTGTGTCCTAGTGTCAAGCAGATGAAGCTTGCGCTATGGAACACATCTAACGAGAGAGGGCACTAGTGTTATGCGCGAGAATCTCGTGTAACATAAACGGTAAAATACATACTAGAGAAAACAACCAAAATGTTAAAGTAAAACGAAACCATCTGTCGTTTTGAATAAAACCATAACAGTCAATTAACCACACATACACATCGAAAATCACAAACAGCGAGCATAAAAAATATGTAAAATCCCAACAAGACAGGAAAAGCGCATTTCACCGGCATTAACAGGCAAGAAAACTAACTTCTAGTCAGCCAGACTATATTACATTAAAGCAAGGAGGGGTTTGAAACTGTGTAAAAAATGTTTGTTTCTAATCTGCACCTGTTCATTAAGAACAAAACTATCTTTTTGCGACAGATGTTTGAAAATCTCTAATTCTTCCAGCAGGTCCAGTTTGAAACCCTTACTCGCTTCATGAAGCAATTCTACGTCATCCAGTTTACGTGGCGTATGCTGCAAGAGCCATAGATGTTCGGAAAACGTGGAATTATGTACGTTTTCCCCATTTTTACCCAGCATGTGTTCTTTATACCTTACTTTAATGGGTCTACCTGCCTGTTCAATGTAATAGCTTGGGCAGTTGTTACAACTAATTTTGTAAACTCCGGATTTATTGCCAAGTTCTTCCCGTGCTCCAATAGTATGAATCACTCTTTGTTTCAGGCTATTATTTACGGAAAAGGCCACTCTGTAACCGTATTGTTTCTGTTTTTTTTCTTTATTGTACAGGATGATTCAAAAAGAATACCACAACTTTAGGAATTTAAAACTCTGCAACGACAAAAGGCAGAGCTAAGCACTATCTGTCGGCGAATTAAGGGAGCTATAAAGTTTCATTTAGTTGTACATTTGTTCGCTTGAGGCGCTGTTGACTAGGCGTCAGCGTCAGTTGATGCTAAGAGGCGACCGCTCAACAGAAAGCTTTTTGTGTTATTGAATACGGCAGAAGTGAATCGACGACAGTTGTTCAGCGTGCATTTCGAACGAAGTATGGTGTTAAACCTCCTGATAGGTGGTGTATTAAACGTTGGTATAAACAGTTTACAGAGAATGGGTGTTTGTGCAAAGGGAAAAGTTCTGGACGACCGAGAACGAGTGATGAAAATGTAGCACGCATCCAGCAAGCATTTGTTCGCAGCCCAGGAAAATCGACTCGCAGAGCTAGCAGAGAGCTGCAAATTCCACAATCAACTGTATGGAGAGTCCTACGAAAAAGGTTAGTTATGAAACCCGAACGTCAACTACCCGAGGCGATGGATCGGCCGCCAGGCAGCCCGTGACAGAGCACTTCACCACTGGCCTCCAAGAAGCCCTGATCTTACCCCCTGCGATTTTTTCTTATGGGAGTATGTTAAGGATATGGTGTTTCGGCCACCTCTCCCAGCCACCATTGATGATTTGAAACGAGAAATAACAGCAGCTATCCAAACTGTTACGCCTGATATGCTACAGAGAGTGTGGAACGAGTTGGAGTATCGGGTTGATATTGCTCGTGTGTCTGGAGGGGGCCATATTGAACATCTCTGAACTTGTTTTTGAGTGAAAAAAAATCTTTTTAAATACTCTTTGTAATGATGTATAACAGAAGGTTATATTATGTTTCTTTCATTAAATACACATTTTTAAAGTTGTGGTATTCTTTTTGAATCACCCTGTATTTCAATTCCCCATCGGAGCGGGCTGGCAGCAACATATGCGCTGCTCCTCAGCCGAAAGACATAGAACAAACAATAGAAGACATTTAAAAATAACAAAGGAGAGAATATAGTGAACATAGATAGAAAAAGGGGGTATTGTTTCTGTTGAAGTCTTCTTATCTTATATGATACGTTCCCCAAAAATGGAATAGAAATAAAGTTATTACCCTCATTCTTTTTCGCCCCGTTATCTCCTAAGGTTCAACATTTTACAGCTGTTTTTTTTCCTAACAATTTGGTCAATTAATTTAGGGTCGTATCCATTGTTAGTAGCTATTTCTTTCTCATTTTCGATGCTAAGTTTTTGCTAATGAAAGTGTCTTCCTGTTCGGGATATTTTACTTCTGATGAAGGTATATTTATATATACCGAAACCTTGGTCAAGAATTTTAATAAATCTTTATCCTGCAACTGTTTTGGCTGTCATGATTTACTGTGAAGAACTTCAACACTTGCTGTTTCAGCCATGTTTAAAATCTTAGAATAATTACGCCACGCCCAGAGACATTCAAACAATCATTCTTCCCGTGCTCCATACGTGGATGGAACGGTAAGAAACCCTAATAACTGGTACAGTGGGACGTACCCTTTGCCGTGCACCTCACGGTTGTTTGCTGAGTATAGATGTAGATGTAGATATAAATGTAGAAGGTTCGTTGAGCTATGTTACCTGGCAGTGAAACATCATGTGTAATGTACTTTCATCCTTAAGTTTTTCACACCAGTGTATATTGCCAATACATTTTAGTTTACGTAGTTAAGTTTCCCAGGAGTTACTAATGCGTAATGACTCAGTTTAAAGTTCTTTAACTTAATTTGCACGTTAACCTGGCTGTATTACAAATGTGGTCAGATAACAGAATTTAATACTTTATTTCATAACAAAATTAAATAGGTACTCCTCTATACAAAATAATTTCAAATTTTTAAATACAAATTCTTCTATGAAAGAGGGGGAGCTGTCCAAAGGGAAAATTTCCTTTTGCCAGTTTTAGCTTAGCTTTGACGTCTGTCGGGCATTTAATGTCGTTGGGTATTTGATCAGGGGTATTGGTAGCTCTTCCTGAACTAAAGTAAATCTTAATAATAAGTAATGAAGGCCATGTTTTCTTCTAGTATTGTAGTAAGTCATGTCATATCGTTGGTTGCGCATTTCTTCGGGTCTGTTACATCATCTGGCAGTTGTTACAGGAGTTCCCCAAATCTCGTCATAAATCACAAGAACATTACGTGCACACATTCAGCCTTTGGATATGTACTTTGTTCGTTACCTTCACTTACCGCTTTTAGTGTGTTGTCAAAACACAGTTTATTCTTGTATACTGATTCTGTTCGCACTTACATTCTGCTCTGGTCTGCCGAACTCATGAAAACTTCCTATGTGTACCACGCGCATACAGTTTCAAAGTTCAGTGGAAACTTTAATGCAAGGATGTTTGTTTGAGACGAGAAACACTTACAGAATAGTAAATGGACGTATATAAAATAAAGATACAAAAGTTTTCGATCACCTATCACGGCTGTGCACTTGTGGTTAAAACAGGGATTTAGTTTTGAATATTCTATTACATGTCAGAGCTGATAATAAAATAGGTATAAATATGTAAAGACTTGGATTTAGTTTTGAATATTCTATTACATGTCAGAGCTGATAATAAAATAGGTATAAATATGTAAAGACTTTGTTGTGAATGTGACTAGTTATTGACACTGAGGGCGCTGATGAGTATCAACAGCAACACATACGTGCCTTCACCTAAAACGGTTCTGTTCGAATTGACCACATTTCTTCAGCTGTCTGTGTAGCAATCAGGTTGCATTAGTTTGCAGTACATTGTGTGCATCTAGTAGTGTAATTATATACTTGGTCAGGTTCGTACCATATTACCTTCTAATGGGATGGAAGAAGGAGACTGGAACTGAAAATGTGCTGTGATTGTAGCTCTGCAAATAGAAGGCTGTTCTAGCAAGACAATAGGAATAAAAGTCGGCGTAGCACAATCTACAGTGCTTCATACATTGCAGCGGTTCAAGTAACCTCGTGCCAATGCAAATGTTTCACGATCTGCGAGGCCCCGAACAACATCGTAAAGAGAAGTACAGCTCATCCCTGCAACTGAAATTCGCGAGGAAGTAAACAGCACACCAGCAATTCCAATCTCTGTCTCAATGTCTCAACAGGGGTGCTTAGCGGCCAGAAAATCTTAAACACGCAAAGAAAATAAGATGAAAAGATTTCAGTGGGCACAACAGCATAAAAACTGGAGCGTGCAGCAGAGGTCCAAGGTGTTATTCACGAACGACTCTATGAATTATCTCGAAGCCATCGTCGAGTGTTGTTCGTCGACTTCATAGAGAACGTAAGAAGTATCAGTGTGTGACGATAGCGGTGAAGCGAGGTGGAGGGTAGGTTATGTTGAGGGGATGCTTTTCGGACGACAAAGGCGGTGATGTGGTGAGTATTAACGGAATATTGAAAAAGGAAATATATCACAGGGTACTGATCAACAGTGCAGTTCCATCTGTAAAGACACTTGTTGGTCTTGGATTTGCTCTACAGGAAAACAATGATCTCAACTATGATTCTAAATTGTGCAGAGGGTTTGTCAATCGATAAGAGAAATGTCGATAACTGAAAATATGATTTTGGCAGGGTAGTCGCCTGTCTTAAATCCTATTGAACTATTATGAGATGAACTTGACAGTTATGTTAGGAAACTGAGGTCATCTAATGTCTAAGACCTACGGTGTAATTTACAGATATGTTGAATTGCAGTATGTGTAGAAACACTCCAGAATCGTATCTTCAGAATGTCAAGTGTTTGTGCAGCTGTTCCGCGAGCAAAGGGTGGATACTTTGAAGAGGCTAAAATAAGACGATATTTACCGAGAGAGAAAATATTTATTTTGATGGTCTTTTTCGTTTTTTACGATGTGTTCGTATATTGAATTGCAGTCTACAGTTTTTATCGTAGGTAATATAAAACTTTTGATAGCTAGCGTACATTAAGTCTTATAAGTAATACGAATATAAAATTATCCCGCAAGTGCTGCTAAGAAACACTATATATCTAAATTCAAACGACTCAAAACAAAACTTTTATCGTCAAGCACTTTAATATTCTTATAACGCTTTCCTTTGTGGAACACTGACGATGCGTTAGACTATTAGATGAAACATGTTCATTAAAACATTAGTTGCAAATGATTAGTTATGGTTACTATCGCCTACTAGATAAACAGCATTTACCTAGCAACTCAGGAAAAATGGGTGCATAATTATAAATACAGTTTGGAAGGGATTTGCTGGTTTTTCTTTTTCTTTGCAAAATTCGAATTTTACAGTCTATGACATTTAGGCATTATATTTGATGGCGGAATCAATGTAAATAGTGCAATTAGGTGATGAAACAGTGAAAATTCTCGTACTTGGTAATAACTATGCAGAAAGTAAATTTGTAACTTTCATCAAAATAAAATCGCATCAGAATGGCTGGGAGTCAAATACAAGAGCTATGGTAAGCCCCCAAAATGATTATACTGTACTGCTAGGCGTTCAAAAATGGTTCAAATGGCTCTAAGCACTACGGGACTTAACATCTGAGGTCATCAGTCCTCTAGTCTTAGAACTACGTACTTAAAACTAACTGACCTATGGACATCACGCACACCCATGCCCGAGGCAGATACGAACCTGCGACTGTAGCAGCAGCGCGGTTCCGGACTGAAGCGCCTAGAACCGCTCGGCCACATCGTCTGCTTGCTAGGAGTTACAAAAATTAACACTAGTCACACGTTAATGCCATCTCAGAAGAATTACCAAAATACCGATTTCAAACATCTTTAGAAGTATCGTTCCTTTCGTTTTGAGATAGCAAGGCGAACTTAGTTTACGCGAAAACGGCACAGCAGAATTTTTAAGTTTACAACGTGTGTGGTGCTCCCTACTTGTAGGCGCCCGGTTAATTTCCGAACGTCATTGATTCAGTTAAGCAATTGTATCTAAACATAGTTGTACAAGGTGAACCTGAACACTGAAAAAATTTCGTCGCTCAGGGATATTTCCTGAATATTTTAGTTCAAAGCGATACGTGGTATCAGCTGGCGCGTTAAAGAGTAATTGGATTTCGTTTGCTTTCCTAGCCCTTTTATCTTTCTACCCATATTGCACAGTGAACATGCAAATGTCGACTGTACAAACCGTGTTTCTTGCTTGAAAACAAATTTTTTGCCTTCCCACTCGGTACTTGCCGTTGATAACTGTAATTCCCCATTTACACTTCGCTCTCAATCCTGCGTTCAGTGCTGCTCGGTTCTGTCTTGGATTTGTGTCCCTCGCAGCGTTGTAGTACGGTAACGTTAATACTCAGCGATATGTATAGGATTTTCTGTTCAAGAGTTGGCTGTTATTCATCTCGCGTATGGATTCACTGAATGCGATGGAAGAGATATGGTGAAGTGTTCTCACAGCAGCATCTGTACATATACGCCTACGAGGAAACGGATCTTTCCATATTTAGAAACTGCATATTTACAGGCTTTATCAGTGTTGTGAAACGGTGTTCACGCAAACAGAGATAATTAGGACAACAAACCGAGTATGTCACAATTCCATTATTACTTTGCAATGAGCTACCGAAGACCCGTAGGTACCTGATACCATATTACTCACGAAATAGCTCTGAACGATCTCATAATTTTTTTTGGTAAATTCTGGATCACACCGTACTCGTACAACCAGGATAAGAACGACGAAGATAATGTTTTTACATACACTTCTTGAAGATCACAGATTCGCTACCTTTCAACAAGCCGCGCGATGAGCATCAGACAAGTCTTCGCTATCATCCAAGGGATATGGAGGCCAGCCACCGACGTAACTGGAAGAGTACAGAAAGTTGAAATAAGCAGTTCACATAATATGCAAAGAACTGGTGATTTCTCAAACTGGGGAACAATCAAGAATGGGGTGCCGCAAGGTTCGGTCTTGGGTCCTCTGCTGTTCTTCATATATATTAATGACTTGCCATTATATATTCACGAAGATGCGAAGCTGGTACTTTTTGCCGATGATTCAAGTGTAGCTAATGTAGCTATCACACCCAACAGACAAGAATTAACTGGTGAAATTGTAAACGATGTTTTTCAGAAAATCATTAAGGGGCTCTCTGCAAATGGGCTCTCATTAAATTTTGACAAAACACAGTACATACAGTTCCACACAGTAAATGGAATGACACCATTAATAAATATAGACTTCGATCATAAATCGGTAGCTAAGGTAGAATATTCAAAATTTCTAGGTGTATGCATTGATAAAGGCTTGAACTGAAAAAAAAAACACACTGAAGATCTGCTGAAACGTTTGAGTTCAGCTAGTTACGCTATTAGGGTCATTGCAAATTTTGGTGATATACATCTCGGTAAATTAGCTTACCACGCGTATTTTCATTCTCTGCTTTCGTGTGGCATCGTATTCTGGGGTAACTCATCATTGACTAAGAGAGTGTTCATTGCACAAAAGCGTGTAATCAGAATAATTGCTGGAGCTTATCCAAGATCATCCTGCAGACATTTAAATAGATAGAGATCTTCACTGTAGCCTCACAATATATATATATATATATATATATATATATATATATATATATATATATATATATATATATATATTCAGCTATGAAATTTGTTATAAACAATCCGAACGAATTCAGAAGTAATAGGAGTGTACATGGCTACAACAGTAGGATAAAGGATGATCTTCACTACTCAAGGTTAAATCTAACTTTGGCTCAGAAGAGGGTAAATTATGCTGCCACAAAAGTCTTTGGTCACTTACCTAATAGTAACAAAAGTCTGACACATAGCCATATTGCATTTAAAAGGAAATTAAAAGAATTTCTTAATGGCAACTCATTCTACCCATTAGATGAATTTTTGAATATAGCAAATGGGTAATTTGCCCAACCCCCACAAAAAAAAGAAAAAAAAATCTTAAAAATATTAAGTGCCACGTAATATTTTGTGTAATGTAATATCTTGTATAGACACGTTTTATTAACCTGACACATTCCACATCATTACGAAGTGTAGTATTCATGATCTATGGAACAAGTACTAATTTAATCTAATCTAATACTGCGGCTGGACACTGCAGAAGTACTGAGACACAGTCTGCAACGCCGCGTTCTGCCTTCATTGGTTGGCCGGATTGCTGCACGGTTCAGCACAAGGCGGTGTTTCCACAACCGATTACACCACGGGAGCCTACCTCGTGTCATAACACACTGGAGGGGGTATATATCCTCCCAGCTCAGCCTGCGGCGGCATTCCTTCGGTGTGGAGCAGTCGACCAGTACAGCATCCACGCCAGTCACCAGTAGGATGTACGCCTAAGTCTCTCCAGCCTCATAGAGCAGCGTGAACTGCTGGGCAGATTCGCTGATCCAGAAGCTGTCAACTAGCCCCGAAAGTTGTGGGCTTTGAACTGAATCAGATTAGGTGAGGCCTGCCACTGGATTCCACCGCTTGACACACCAGCCAGTCTCCAAGGGTCCTGGCTTCGACGTGGGTTCTGGACACTTTCCCCTGGCATCAGAGCTATTCCGCCGCCTCAATTGGCCTTTCGCCAACGAGGTGACAATGCGACTTGCGTCAGCAAGGCCATAGTCCACTGAAATGTCTCATGATATCGGTGTGAGCTGACGGGCTGGCTACCAACCAAGAGTGACCACTGGTCCGCTAACACTGAAGTACTGAGTGCAAAGTAACAAGGAATGCTCCTGTTGAGATATCATTCTTGAATCTGTGCCGGCCGCAATAATTTTTTTCGCTTGCTGCTGTTTTAACATCTACAGTAGGCCATTTTTAGCTTTATAGCCACAATGACTGACCATGGTTTCTGGCCGAGCGGTTCTGGCGCTACAGTCTGGAACCGCGCGACCGCTACGGTCGCAGGTTCGAATCCTGCCTCGGGCATGGATGTGTGTGTTGTCCTTAGGTTAGTTAGGTTTAATTAGTTCTAAGTTCTAGGGGACTTATGACCTCAGCAGTTGAGTCCCATAGTGCTCAGAGCCATTTTTTTTTTTGACCATGGTTTCCGAGGGAACTTTCGCCCGCCCACACCATGTAAGTAGGCTGTTTAGGTTTTTTTATTGGTAACGCCACCTCAGTATGTAAATCACCGGCTGTGCCGTGTGCAGTCTGTGGCTGCTTTGCATTGTTGTAATACTCAACCATTGTAGTGTTAGGCAGCTGGCTGTGAACAGCGCGTAGCGTTGGGCAGTTGGAGGTGAGCCGCCAGCAGTGGTGGATGTGGGGAGAGAGATGGCGGAGTTTTGTAATTTGTCATGATATCAAGGTAAATACATTGTTTGTTCTCTATTAATATCTTTCATTTGCTAACTATCCCTATCAGTAGTTAGTGCCTTCCATAGTTTGAATCTTTTATTTAGCTGGCAGTAGTGGCGCTCGCTGTATTGCAGTAGCTTGAGAGCGAAGATTTTTGTGAGGTAAGTGATTTGTGAGACGTATAGTTTAATGTTAGTCAGGGCCATTCTCTTGTAGAGAATTTTGAAAGTCAGATTGCGTTGCGCTAACAAAACATTGTGTGTTGAAAGTCAGATTGCGTTGCGCTAAAAAATATTGTGTGTCAGGTTAAGGACAGTCGTGTATATTGTTCAAAAAGGGGACGTTTCATATGTCGACCCTTAGCCGAGGATACCTCACTGGAATCTTCTGATTTTTTCCTTGTAGTTTGTGTAATTAGTGTAGATTTTGTTTATTGCTAGCGCGTAATTATAGAGAGAATTTCCTTTGTAGTTGTAGTTTTTCATTGTTGTACAGTAAAACAGTTGTGGCATGCATGTAGATTTGCAGCAAGTATTTCGCAGCTGCGCTTGCAATTAACTAGATATTATTTTCAGTGCTATGTTAATGTGTTTTCTTATTTTTGCTCTTCAAATTGTGTTTTTCTGTGTTGTCGTGTGAAATACTGTGACAATAATGGCGTGTGAAAAACGTAACACTAGGCTCCAAAGCAAACTGAGAAATAATAGTGACGACGAGCGTAGCTTGCCAGCACCACTGTGTAATGAATTAACAGATGTTCAAAGTAATAATTTGGTAGCTGTGCATAGGGAAATGGAGCGGGCTGCAAACAATGGTGTAGACAGCGAAACAATTAGAGAACAGGGAAGCATTATCGATCGATCGGTCGGCGACAGCTCGCCTCAGGAATCCGAAACGACAGGAAACAATCTCGCAAATGCTGTGCATTCAGGATTTGGGTCCTCACCGTTTTCTCAAATGAGTCAAGACACATTTTCTGCTTGTCAAAATGTGAATGTTTCCGGTGCAAATTCACTGCCGAAAAGCACTGAGGAACATGTTCCAGACACCAGTGCATTGTTATTACAATTAATACAACAAATGGGACAAACACAACAAAAGCTTCAAAAGTTAGACACAACGCTCGAACAAAATCAGAAACAAATGGGACAAAATCTTCAAAAATTAGACACAATCGAACAAAATCAGAAACAAATGGAACAAAATCAGAGTCAAACACAGCAACAGCTTCAAAAGTTAGACTCATTGGAGCAAACTCTTGAACAAACACGTGAGGATTTAACTAATGAGTTACATCACATTGAATCGAAATGTCAAAAAGTCTGTAACGACGTAAAAACACAAATTTGTGAGCATTTCCAACCTATTTTTTCGCGGCATGAAAATGCACTACAGAATCACGAAGTAGCCATAAAAGAACTGCAAACTACTGTTCATGAAAATCATGAGACCTTGCAAGCTAAATTTGACTCAGTTGCATCTACCGATTCGGTTACGCAACTTGCAAAAACCCAGGAAAACTTAAAAGACACAGTAGAAAGACACATGGAGGAAATTAGTACATTATCAGAGAAAGTAGTTGAACTTTCGGATCAGCTAAATAATTTATCTACGAAGGTAGATGATAATCTGAATGACACAAAACCGGTAGTCTTTAATGACACAGAAGAGTGCGAACAAATTAGGAAATTCAAACAAAATCAGAATCAAATTAATACGCAACACCAAAGAGAAATCCGCGAAGTACAAGATCAGCTGACACAGGTAGTACAAGAATTACGTATTTCGGAGGACACTCGCGCCCCAATACGGGAAGAGGGACTTAGCAATATGGAACAGCCACAAAATAATAACACAGGACACTTCGGAAATTATGACAGAAATTGGCAAGGCACACCGAATTTTGAGATGGAACCGCCGAAACGACGTAATAATGACCGATATGCGACTCGCCGACATGATGACTTTGACTATAAGCTGTTCATTACTACACGTAAACTCAAAACGTTTAAAAATTCTGCCAACGACATTCATCCACAAGCGTGGCTCCATCAATTCTCTCATTGTTTTCCCCCTAACTGGTCGTTAGAACACAGATTAGAATTTATGTGTGGCTATTTAGAGAATGAACCAGCTGTAAGAATGCGTTCGGTCATTCACGATTGTCATAGTGAAGGAGAATTTTACCATGCCTTCCTCTCAGCATATTGGTCTCAAGCCACACAAGACCGAGTAAAACATGGCATCATAATGATGAAACATTTCGAACAATCTGAATTCTCCAGTCTTGTGAAATATTTTGAAGACATGTTGCACAAGAATCAGTACCTGTCAAACCCATACAGCCCCTCAGAACTCATCCGCATTTGCTTAATCAAACTGCCTGAACATTTACGACATATTATTTTGGCAGGACGTTGCAAAGACGACATTGAAGCATTTCAAGGACTCTTACAAGAACTGGAAATTGACACTGACAATCGCGAAACGCACGAGCACAACAATTACAGATCACATCCGTCGCAATTCCGCGATGAAAGAAATAATAACTGGACGCGACAAGGCTATTCTCACAACACAAATCGTGACCGAAACAGACACCACCCGTATAACAACCGTTGGCAGAGTAGTAATAATTACAGGGAAAGATCACCTCTCCGCGGTAATGACTATCACAGAGACAATCAGAGAAACAGACAATATGGGAACCAAAACAATTATTATTACGAGGGACAGAATAACTTTAGACGCAACGGTCCAGCGCGCAGTTACGATTCAGGGAGAAATTCTCCACCACTTAACCGACAAGAAAGAAACCACAGAAACTACCGACATGACGACAGACGATGTGATCGTAACGACAGACCTGAATTGCATCAGAACTGGCGGGATTCAAACAGAGCTGGGCCCTCTCGGCAAGGCGAATTTGTAGAAGTTCGGTCTCCTAATCCGAATAACGACGCGCGCCAGCAAAGAAACAGACAATGACTCGCACAGCAGGCAGCCGCGTGCGCCCGCTGGCGCCGAGAAAAATAACACAGACGCTAACCTTGAGAAAAATTCCAGTATTCTTTACCGACGTATACCACTTGATAATTGCGTTAAAGTTGAAACTCTGCGTACTAGGAAGAGCAAAGGTTTACACCGCATTTCACATGTAAAACCGTTTATTGAAAGATAATCTGTTTTTTTTTTTAATGCAACATTTTGGTTTACTTGCAAATACATTATGGATTCAAGGTGCTTTCTGAGAGATACCAGACGACACAGTGGTTAGTTTATGTGACAGCTACACGATTTTATCACGACGCTACTAATGAATGACAATTTACAATGTTGCTTTTGCAGTGTTTCTGTTTTGTATCTGCACAGTTTTTCTGAATTCTTCTGGAAAGTAAAACATGTTTTAGTAGTAACTTTTGTGGTATAGCAACAATGAGGCAGCCTTTTCCGTAGCACAACAATACGTTACAGCACAATACTTTCTTCATCACAACAATAAGCGTAATAACTAAGATATCTATACGCAAAGCATTTCACTTTTGTGTATCATCAGGTAAGTACATTGACTTCTGCAGAACTTAGCTTTCGGAGGACGATAACTACGACACTTCCACAGAGATTATCTTACAACATGACGCACAGTTTAGCGCTACAGGACACGTATTTGAGTGATTAATTTTGTACTTCAAACATTTATTTTTTAAGATTTTTAAATTGCAAAGAAAGTTTTCCGTCATACATTTCATTCCATTGCTGTAATTTGTAACACCTGAGGGTATAATTACATTTATCCTCAGGGGGGTACACGCTTACTTTGTGTACCATGTGTGTGGCAACCACAAGGAACCCTAGCTAATATGGTATTTGCTTATACAACTTTACACATCGGTACCATATTTCTCCAACACAGTATTACACAGCTATCAGATCATTTAACTGAGAGAGACAAACATTTTTTTTTTACTACGTCAGTGACAGATGTTTACGTAATTACACAGTTGAATAACTTCATACGTATGAAATTGTATTTTGTCTGTACTTTGTAAACTGTTCATATTTTTTCGGAACCATTGTGATACAATGTGAGCTTTGAATGATGTGTTTGGTATGGAATCATGATTTTAAAGTACGTTTGAGGCAGATGACACTTTTGAAATGAGCAGAGAATTTTATTTAGGTTTTGAAACTATTGGAGGAAGCTACGACGATTTTGAGATTTGACTGCGGTGTTATGATGTTATTTTTTACGACGACGATGTGTATTATGTTGTTGAGGTATGTTTATGATTAGTAAGCTAATGTTATATGAAGAATTTGATTATGCTATGTATCTAATGATGAAGTATTGAAGAAGCGTCGACGAATTTGTATATGTGTAATAAGGTAAGGAGTAATGAGTAGCGGTTAGGAACTCTGCCTTGTGAAGACGTATGTTGGAAACCGAGAATCGTACTTTTAGAATTATGAAATGTGTGTAAATGCGTGAATGTATCACAATGCCGACGAAAATTTTTTGGACACTGTTATATTCATAGGATTTTGTTTTTACAGATTTGCAACGCTAATTCTTGACCTGTGAAATATTTAAGACTGCCATTGTAGTGGAAACTGCTGTCGTAAATATTTCCGTACGAAAGTTAAGTGACCACCTGCACGTAATGCGTCGCGGGCACCCACCTGGGCGACAGCCGCCCGAACAAAAAAAAAAAGGGGGCCATTAGCCTTCCAGCGGCACAGGTAGAAGAAAAAGCCATTAGGGGAGGCCATTATCCTCGCTTGACGTTCCTTTGTAGAAAGCATCGCAACATTTCACGGCTATTGTCGTGCTAGTTGAGAGAAATGCCATATGGCGACAGAAATGCCTAATGAAATGACGAGAAATATTTTTCCATCTGCACACCTGATTATGACAAGCGTCTTTCTACGAGAGTTGAGAGAATTTCTAACTTATGAAATGTCACATGACTACTGAATGATATTTTTATGCTTTGCTTTGTACATAGTTGCTTATTTCATTTGATATCTAGTTTCTAGCTGCACTGCAGCATTGGTTAAAATAAAATTTTATAGATGTACTAATATAAATATTTTCTGTCTACAGATCGAGTAAATAATAATTTTTGTCAAAAAAAAAAAAAGGAGTGAATGGTAATATTTTTTTTACAATAAGTTGTTGTGGTGCACCACTTTAATTACTTAGACATTAAGATGTGATTATACATTTCCCGTATCTGCATTGTTATCTTTAGTGTACTATTTTTTTTGCTTGAGCTAAGTCATATTTAGGTATAAGTTGCTGCTGTTTGCCAGGCATAGTGTTATTGAATTTGATTTTGTATTATTCTGTTAAGCCAGTTTTACTAATGATTTATTTTTATATTTTTATTGTTTGCTGCACATTGCCTTAGATTAGTTGTAATATTACAATTGCTTTGCTAATTTCTCAAGGCTGCTTGCTTCGCAAATCTGCGTTTTTTTTCATTGCTGTTTATATTAATTGTTTTATGTGCTGCTGCATTGCCTCGTCCCTTAGTTTAATATCTGAGCTCAGTAGATTTAAGTTAGCTTAAGATGGGGTAGCCTATATAAGAAACTAACTATGATGGATTGGAAGAAATGCATTGCGAAGCTTAAAGAAAATGCTGTGGCCACAAAAAGCAATTTGAAAGAGGATATGAACAAAAAAGTAGGGTTTAGAGACAACAGGTTTAGGTAGGATTTTCTTGGAAACAAATGATGAAGTAAGATAATGGAAAATAAATAATGAGGTGAGAAATATGTGAACATATATATACAGAAAGCATGCTTGAATAGGATTTTTTTGGTGGAAACAAATGTGGAAATAAGACGAAAGATCTATGGAATGAAGTTTTGGGTTGGACTGCAGTACCAAAAGTTACACTGAAAACGAACCCTGTCCTTTCCATTGTGTTATCCCCCTATGTGTTTGTGTACTCTTGTGTATTTGTTTTCTTCCTGTCTCTGTGTACTGTTTCATAGAATTTTTTTCTCTTCTAATACTAAGTTACATTCACTATGATGAGGAATACTATTATCCTCAAATATAAATTGCATTAATAATATGTTATTTACCTTGTAAATATGTTTAGACATTTATCTGTTCTGTGTTAATGCTTAGGTGTGAAGTTGATGTTTCAAAGGTTATTCTGATCTTTTATGTATGTACTTATGTCATTATTTTTGTAACACTGATGTATATGTTTATTTCTATTCTTTTGTAAAGCCCCTATTACTACGAATGTTATCTCTACTATTATGTTTTTAATGATGTTTTCTGTATCTTTGTAATTGTATTCTTATGTTATAAAATTGTAATTGACACCAGTTCATCAAATTAAGTAACTTCTAAGTTACATTTCACTGCACACGTTTCTGTTGGTCATAGTATATGGACAATATGTGAGAAGTAGGGACTGATAGTGTTTGCACGTGTGTTAATAATTCAGCAAGGGACTGGATAACAGCATTGCTGGTTCTAAGGACAATTCCAAAAACTTTGTGAGTGCACAAGTGGTGGTTATGGACTTGCTATATTAGCCGCAAGACTCTTCAATGGTGATTGTGCACCTGCACATTTGCAACAGATGGCTGCTGGCCATCTCTACAAGGACTACAGTGGGTCTGCGTCTTTGCTGACTCACCAGTACCATTATTTCTACAAGGACTGCAGTGGGTCTGCACCTCTGGTGGCCCACCAATACCATAATCTCTACCAGGACTACAGTGGGTCTGCTCTGTGATGACCTACCCACCAATACTCTTCAAAACTTCGACTGATTCCGCTGTGGGTTTGCTCTGTTGTGGCCCATTACCTGTCAGCATGTCAAGAGTCAGCACTGTCTTTCCGTTGGAAGGACAACGATACTTCTTCAAGACTGCATGGAAATCCACTACTTCCGTGTGCATTTTCTTTTACTGCTCAGACTTTGAGAAAAACACTGCAATGTGATGAATGATCAGGACTGTCTTTATGGACTGTGAGAAAATTTTAGCTTTTGACCAACATTGTATCAATAAGTGTGTGCATTTGATTTCTTTGTTATTGTAATTACGATTATGAAAAATTTTAACAAATATGTGTTGCCCACTGCCCAACAAAATTTGTAAAATTTTTTGTGGGGAGCATGGGGGCTATGTAAGTAGGCTGTTTAGGTTTTTTTATTGGTAACGCCACCTCAGTATGAAAATCACCGGCTGTGCCGTGTGCAGTCTGTGGCTGCTTTGCATTGTTGTAATACTCAACCATTGTAGTGTTAGGCAGCTGGCTGTGAACAGCGCGTAGCGTTGGGCAGTTGGAGGTGAGCCGCCAGCAGTGGTGGATGTGGGGAGAGAGATGGCGGAGTTTTGTAATTTGTCATGATATCAAGGTAAATACATCGTTTGTTCTCTATTAATATCTTTCATTTGCTAACTATCCCTATCAGTAGTTAGTGCCTTCCATAGTTTGAATCTTTTATTTAGCTGGCAGTAGTGGCGCTCGCTGTATTGCAGTAGCTTGAGAGCGAAGATTTTTGTGAGGTAAGTGATTTGTGAGACGTATAGTTTAATGTTAGTCAGGGCCATTCTCTTGTAGAGAATTTTGAAAGTCAGATTGCGTTGCGCTAACAAAACATTGTGTGTTGAAAGTCAGATTGCGTTGCGCTAAAAAATATTGTGTGTCAGGTTAAGGACAGTCGTGTATATTGTTCAAAAGGGGACGTTTCAACCATAACAGCTGCACCACCAAAACGAACGTGTTCAACAGTTTTCCTGTGCGCATTTCGCGTTCTCACCTCCCGCCGTATGAGGATACGTAACCACTGCTGAACATGATCGTTTGGCTGTTCTAGGTGATGTGCTGTGAGGAGACATAATGTTGCATTGGCCTACTCACCTCCAAATCTTTGAACACAGTACAACGTTACTGCGGCACTGAACTCTTTCCCTATGAGCAGTTTTTCGTGGGTGCAGTTGCCTTGACTTTATGTGTGGATGACAGTGTGAGACCGCATCGAACAGCGCAAGTGGAGGAGCTCTTAGGACGGAAGGATACTGAGTGGCTGGCGTGTACCTGTCCCCCGACTTTAATCCCATCGAGCACGTGTGGAATTCGTTGCGGAGACGTACCGCAACATGTCCACCTGCACCAACTGACGTCCTGCTGTTGTCTATCGCTCTGGCGGAGGAATGGAACGTCCTACCACAAGAACTGCTTACCAACTTCCTGACCAGCACGGGAGTACGTTGCAGAGCTTGCCCTACCGTCCGTGGTGATCACACACCCTATTAAGAAGCATGCCACGCCCTTTGTAAAGTCCAGAGGACCATCATGGTGTGTTGTGAATTTAATGTAATTGTTGTCTTTGGATAAGAGTATCATTTCTGACGGTGTCATTGCATATCTATTTCAGTTTCTCTTCTTCTTCTTCTTCTTCTTCTTCTGCCATTCCATGGTTAGGCCAAGAGCCTGTTCCAAACTAAATATCTCGTTTTCGGTCTCTCCACACTTCTGTTGTTCCATGGTTTATAATACATTTGTAGTTTAGGAAGTCTTTGTGGCAACATACGAAGTAAATATCCTCTCCATTTTTATTTATATTGGATTATTTGTTGGATTATTTTTTGCATTCGTAATTCTTCCCTTATTACTTCGTCTCTAATTTCACTTATCTTCTGTTCTATACTGTAGCCGTTCCTTCTATGTGTCTACATCTACATCTACATGGATATTATGCAAATCACATTTAAGTGCCTGGCAGAGGGTTCATCGAACCACCGTCACAATTCTCTATTATTCCAATCTCGTATAGCGCGGAAGGAATGAACACGTATATCTTTCCGTGCGAGCTCTGATTTCCATTATTTTATCTTGGTGATCGTTCCTCCCTATGTCGGTCGGTGTCAACAAAATATTTTCGCATTCGGAGGAGAAAGTTGGTCATTGGAATTTCGTGAGAACATTCCGTCGCAACCAAAAACGACTTTCTTTTAATGATTTCCAGCCCAAATCCTGTATCATTTCTGTGACACTCTCTCCCATATTTCGCCATAATACAAAACGTGCTGCCTTTCTTTAAACTTTTTCGGTGTACTCCTTCAGTCCTATCTGGTAAGGATCCCAGACCGTGCAGCAGTATTCTAAAAGAGGACGGACAAGTGTAGTGTAGGCAGTCTCCTTAGTAGGTCTGTTACATTTTCTAAGTGTCCTGCCAATAAAACGCAGCCTTTGGTTAGCCTTCCCCACAACATTTCCTATGTGTTCTTTCCATTTCAGTTGTTCGTAATTGTAATACCTAGGTATTTAGTTGAATTTACGGCTTTTAGATTAGACTGATTTATCATGTAACCGAAGTTTAACGAGTTCCTTTCAGCACTCACGTGGATGACTTCACACTTTTCGTTATTTACGGTCAACTGCCACTTTTCGCACCACTCAGATATTTTTTTCTAAATCGTTTTGCAGTTTGTTTTGATCTGATGACTTTATTAGTCGATAAACGACAGCGTCACCTGCAAACAACCGAAGACGGCTGCTCAGATTGTCTCCCAAATCGTTTATATAGATAAAAAAACAGCAAAGGGCCTATAACACTACCTTGGGGAACGCCTGAAATCACTTCTGTTTTACTAGATGACTTTCCCTCAATTACAGCGAACTGTGACCTCTCTGACAGGAAATCGCAAATCCAGTCACATAACTGAGATGATATTCCACAAGCACGCAATTTCACTACGAGCCGCTTGTGTGATACTACACTCCTGGAAATTGAAATAAGAACACCGTGAATTCATTGTCCCAGGAAGGGGAAACTTTATTGACACATTCCTGGGGTCAGATACATCACATGATCACACTGACAGAACCACAGGCACATAGACACAGGCAACAGAGCATGCACAATGTCGGCACTAGTACCGTGTATATCCACCTTTCGCAGCAATGCAGGCTGCTATTCTCCCATGGAGACGATCGTAGAGATGCTGGATGTAGTCCTGTGGAACGGCTTGCCATGCCATTTCCACCTGGCGCCTCAGTTGGACCAGCGTTCGTGCCGGACGTGCAGACCGCGTGAGACGACGCTTCATCCAGTCCCAAACATGCTCAATGGAGGACAGATCCGGAGATCTTGCTGGCCAGGGTAGTTGACTTACACCTTCTAGAGCACGTTGGGTGGCACGGGATACATGCGGACGTGCATTGTCCTGTTGGAACAGCAAGTTCCCTTGCCGGTCTAGGAATGGTAGAACGATGGGTTCGATGACGGTTTGGATGTACCGTGCACTATTCAGTGTCCCCTCGACGATCACCAGTGGTGTACGGCCAGTGTAGGAGATCGCTCCCCACACCATGATGCCGGGTGTTGGCCCTGTGTGCCTCGGTCGTATGCAGTCCTGATTGTGGCGCTCACCTGCACGGCGCCAAACACGCATACGACCATCATTGGCAACAAGGCAGAAGCGACTCTCATCGCTGAAGACGACACGTCTCCATACGTCCCTCCATTCACGCCTGTCGCGACACCACTGGAGGCGGGCTGCACGATGTTGGGGCGTGAGCGGAAGACGGCCTAACGGTGTGCGGGACCGTAGCCCAGCTTCATGGAGACTGTTGCGAATGGTCCTCGCCGATACCCCAGGAGCAACAGTGTCCCTAATTTGCTGGGAAGTGGCGGTGCGGTCCCCTACGGCACTGCGTAGGATCCTACGGTCTTGGCGTGCATCCGTGCGTCGCTGCGGTCCGGTCCCAGGTCGACGGGCACGTGCACCTTCCGCCGACCACTGGCGACAACATCGATGTACTGTGGAGACCTCACGCCCCACGTGTTGAGCAATTCGGCGGTACGTCCACCCGGCCTCCCGCATGCCCACTATACGCCCTCGCTCAAAGTCCGTCAACTGCACATACGGTTCACGTCCACGCTGTCGCGGCATGCTACCAGTGTTAAAGACTGCGATGGAGCTCCGTATGCCACGGCAAACTGGCTGACACTGACGGCGGCGGTGCACAAATGCTGCGCAGCTAGCGCCATTCGACGGCCAAAACCGCGGTTCCTGGTGTGTCCGCTGTGCCGTGCGTGTGATCATTGCTTGTACAGCCCTCTCGCAGTGTCCGGAGCAAGTATGGTGGGTCTGACACACCGGTGTCAATGTGTTCTTTTTTCCATTTCCAGGAGTGTAGTTTCATCGTGTTATGTTACTTGGTAGTGACAAATCGTTCGAAAGTTACTTTCGCTCTTAAATTTTGCGCTCCAGTGTATATGTAGGATGAGTTAACTTCTCTCTATTAAAAATTTCTGAATCTAGTCACAAAGTTGGCCTGATATTCAGTAAGTCTGTATTGTATTCACTAGGTGACAGGATACTGGCATGAGACAATCCAATGTCTGCTTCTCTTTCTTACCCTTTTTTTGCGATTACAGAACATTAAAGGTACAAAGTAAGTGGAAGAGAGGCTGCTTTATTTAAGGAATTAAATATATTGCCTCTGATACATTATACATCATACCGGCAAGTAGTGCAAGTGGTCAACGTGAATGCCGCTAGGACCGAGCAGCGAGGAGAAGGGTACGAAGGAGTCAGTCTGTAGATAGCTAAGAACGGGAAGTGTTTCCCGTAGTTAGTGCGCCCAGGAGTCGAGTTTGCGACATCACTAGCGGCCAGCATGGGGCGTGGGGCCGCTGTGACAATACCGGTAACCCAGGGTTAGGCAACTGGTGTCTTTTCTCGGGGCGAGAGGACAGCCATTCTATAGGAGACGCGGACAGGGGTTTTTCACATTATAAGGGGAGCACTAACAGGGTGGTTTACTGACTGAAAATTTGGAAATTTGTAGTAAGTTCCCATGAGAGCAACCTGCTGAGGTCATCGGTCCCTAGGCTTACACACTACTTAATCTAACTTAGACTAACTTACGCTAAGGACAACATACACACACCCATGCCCGAGTGAGGACTCGAACCTCTGACGGGGGAGGCCGCCCGATCCTTCGTAAGATGCCTCAGACCGCGCGGCTACCCCCCGCGGCTTTATTGACTGACAGCGGTATTTTGATCGGTTGAGTGACGCGACATAGTGTACAGCGAGGCCCACGAGAAAGACAGGCCTTAGCGCAAATGTCACAGCACGTGACACTACAGATCTTACGAGTGCCAGCAGCGTTTCTAGCGGGGAGCGAGTAACTATTTCGGATGTGTTTAATAACAGTTGATTGCGCGTTTAAATGCATGCAAGCTCTCATACGAGGTGCATTTAAGTTCTAAGTCCTCCGATTATTTTCTCCGGACTGGAAAGAGATAGAAACATGCGCATTGTTTTAAAATGAGGCCGCGTTCATTGTCAATACGTCCCAGAGATGGCAGCACCGTACGGCAGATGGAATTTTACCGCCAGCGGCGAGAATGAAAACTGTTTTAAATACTTAAAATGGCGACGTTTTCCTTACTTGAACAGCGTGCAATCATTCGTTTTCTGAATTTGCGTGGTGTGAAACCAATTGAAATTCATCGACAGTTGAAGGAGACATGTAGTGATGGAGTTATGGATGCGTCGAAAGTGCGACAGTTTAATGAAGGCAAAACATCGTGTGACAACAAACCGAAACAACCTCGGGCTCGCACAAGCTGGTCTGACGACATGATCGAGAAAGTGGAGAGAATTGTTTTGGGGGATCGCCGAATGACTGTTGAACAGATCGCCTCCAGAGTTGGCATTTCTGTGGGTTCTGTGCACACAATTCTGCATGACGACCTGAAAATGCGAAAAGTGTCATCCAGGTGGGTGCCACGAATGCTGACGGACGACCACACGGCTGCCCGTGTGGCACGTTGCCAAGCAATGTTGACGCGCAACGACAGCATGAATGGGACTTTCTTTTCGTCGGTTGTGACAATGGATGAGACGTGGATGCAATTTTTCAATCCACAAACAAAGCGCCAGTCAGCTCAATGGAAGCACACAGATTCACCGCCACCAAAAAAATTTCGGGTAACCGCCAGTGCTGAAAAAATGATGGTGTCCATGTTCTGGGACAGCGAGGGCGTAATCCTTACCCATTGCGTTCCAAAGGGCACTACGGTAACAGGTGCATCCTACGAAAATGTTTCGAAGAACAAATTCCTTCCTGCACTGCAATAAAAACGTCCGGGAAGGGCTGCGCGTGTGCTGTTTCACCGAGACAACGCACCCGCACATCGAGCTAACGTTACGCAACAGTTTCTTCGTGATAACAACTTTGAAGTGATTCCTCATGCTCCCTACTCACCTGACCTGACTCCTAGTGAGTTTTGGCTTTTTCCAACAATGAAAGACACTCTCCGTGGCCGCACATTCACCAGCCGTGCTGCTATTGCCTCAGCGATTTTCCAGTGGTCAAAACAGACTCCTAAAGAAGCCTTCGCCGCTGCCACGGAATCATGGCGTCAGCGTTGTGAAAAATATGTACGTCTGCAGGGCGATTACGTCGAGAAGTAACGCCAGTTTCATCGATTTCGGGTGAGTAGTTAATTAGGTTGTTCTGTATTGACACGCGGGACGTGCAGTTGTTTCTCTAAGTGAAAGATATAGTGATCTTGTGAATTTTACGCTGTGAGCGTAACTGATTTTGTATGTGCCGTACAGAAAATTATTTTGTTATTACTATACTGTGACTGTCATTGTGTATGTGACATTCTACAAAAAGTTATCTTCTTATTATCACGTTGTGCGGGTGATTCATTTTGTATGTGGTATTGTACAGAAAAATGTAACTGCGAAATTTGCTCAAGAAGTATTGTAGTGAGTTGATGGTAGTATTGTTGTGTTGAGCCGTTAGTGATGAGAGTGGGCGTAGATCTAGATTTAGTTGAGTACCAATGTACTTGTTCTAAGACGTTGTCTGTGGAGGATATTTGCATTTGCCGTTTTGTTGTCTGTCGGCAAGGGCCGTATCTTGTCAACTATTGTTGTCGTTAGCCGAATTTTCCTAAATGGAGCGAAGCATAATGAAAATTTTGTTAAAGCAAGCTGAAGGAATGTTATGTTGTTATCCTCTTATTTCAAGCCCTGCCTTCCAGAACTGTAATTGGGCTGTAATTGGGCTGCCTATTAAGTTCAGTTGCATTCCTTACTATCCGTTGTCAAGATGTATATTTTACATTCAAGAACTTGTATGAAAAATTGAGCACACACCTGCACAACTCCAGCCCGAAACTCACGCCTCCAAAACCCTAATCTCCATGCCAGATAGAGCTCATAAATAAAACAGAGGAAATCTAATGAAGAGCAGCGCTTCTGGTCATGGATTCGCTCAGTAAGCACCGATACATCACGGAGATGCACAGCCAACTTCTTTGGCAAACGCTGTAAAAGAGGCGTTATGCATCAAGATGTTACTAATTGTTTAAGCTTCGAGAGCAACGTTCTTAGAAGAGAGAACCAATATATTGCTTCCGCCTACCTATATCTCGCCAAACAACTATGAATGTAAAGCTAGAGAGATTCGTTGTCACATGGAGGGGTACCAGCTGTCGTTCTAAACCACGCACTATTCGCGACTGGACTGGGATATGGGGAAGTTGACAGTGGTACACAAAATAACCTCCGTCACACATTTGTGTCACCTGCGGATAACTGATGTATATTTAGCTGTACTGTAACACCTCCCTCACCACGAACCATGGACCATATCGTTGGTGGGGTGGCTTGCGTGCATCAGCGATACAGATAGCCGTACCGGAGGTGCAACCACAAGGGAGGGGTCTCTGTTGAGAGACCAGACAAACGCGTAGCCCCTGAAGGGGGGCAGCAGCCTTTTCAATAATTGCAGGGGCAACAGTCTGGATGATTGACATCTGGTCTTGTAACATCAACCAAAACGACCTTGCTGTCCTGGTACTGATAACGGCTGACAGCAAGGGGAAACTGCAGCCCTAATTTTTCTCGAGGGCATGCATCTCTACTGTATGATTAAATGATGATGGTGTCCTCTTGAGTAAAATATTACGGAGCTAAAATAGTCCCCCATTCGGATCTCCGGCCGGGGACTACTCAGGAGGACGTCGTTATGGAGAAACAAAACTAGCGTTCTAGGTATCGGAGTGTGGAATGTTAGATTCCTTAATCGGGCAAGTAGGCTACAAAATTTAGAAAGGGAAATAGACAGGTCGAAGTTAGATATAATGGGAATTAGTAAGGTTCGGTGGCAGGAGGAACATGTCCTCTGGTCAGTGAATACAGGGCCATAAACACAAAAACAAATAGGGATAAGGCAGGAGTAGGTTTCTAAAGTAGGAATACAGGTAAGCTACTATGAACAGCATAGTGAACGCATTATCGTAGCCAAGATAGACACTAAGCCCACGCCTACCACAGTAGTACAAGTTTATATGCCAACCAGCTCCGCAGATAATGAACAGATTGAAGAAATGTATGACGAGATAAAAGAAATTATTCAGATTATGAAGGGAGACGGACGTTAATGGTGAAAGAGGACTGGAATTCAATGGTAGGGAAAGGAAGAGAATAAGGACTGGGGCGGGGGGGGGGGGGGGGGAAGAAGTAAAAGAGGAAGCTGCCTGGTAGAATTTTGCATACAGCATAATCTAATCAAATACACTTGGTTTAAGAATCACGAAAGAAGGTTGTATACGTGGAAAAGACCTGGAGACACCCGAAGGTTTCAGATTTATTATATAATGGTTAGATAGAGATTTAGGAACCAGGTTTTAAATTGTAAGACATTTCCAGGGGCAGAAGTGGACTCTGACCACAATTTATTGGTTATGAACTGTAGATTAAAACCGAAGAAACCCCAAAAAAGTAGGAATTTAAGAAGCTAGGACCTGAATAAGTTGCAAGAACGAAAGGTTGCTAAGATTTTGAGAGCGTGCATTAGACAACAAGGGAAAGGAATACAGTAGGAGACTAACTGGCGGTTTTTGAGAGATGAAGTAGTGAAAGCAGCAGAGCATCAAGCGGGAAAAAGACAATGGCTACCTGAAATCCATATCTACATCTACGTGATTACTCTGCCATTCACAATAAAGTGCTTGGCAGAGGGGTCAATGAACCACCTTAAAGCTGTCTCTCTACCGTTTCATTCTCGAACGGCGCGCTGGAAAAACGAGCACTTAAATTTTTCTCTGTGAGCCCTGATTTCTCTTATTGGATATAACAGGGGAATTGGTATTTAATTTATGAAAGGAGAAAATATAAAAAGGGCAGCACTTAATAAGAGATTGCAGGTACCAAATGGCTAAGCAGGAATGGCTGGAGGGCAAATGTAAGGCTTTAGATGCATATTTCACAGAAAAATTAAAGAGGGTTTTGAGGAAAGAGATGCAGCTGTATGATTATCAAGGACTCAAATGAAAAACCAGTACGAAGCAAAGAGGGGGTAGATGGAAGGTGGAAGTATACAAAAGAGAGGTGAACTTGAAACCTGTTTTATAGAAACGGAAGACGACGTAGATGAAGATGAGGTGGGAGATATGATACTGCGAGAAGAGTTTGATACAGCACTGAAAGACCTAAGTCGAAATAAGACCCTGGGAGTAGACAACATATCGCTAGAACTAGTAATATCCTTGAGAGAGCCAGCTATGACAAAACTATTCCATTTGATGTTTAAGACGTATGAGACAGGCGAAATACACTCGCACTTCGAGAAGAATATAACAGTTCGAATTCCAAAGAAAGCAAGTGCTGAGAGATGTGAGTATTAGCGAACTGTCAGTATAATAAGTATTGGTTGAGAAAATTGACACTAATTACTTACAGAATAATGGACAATCTGGTAGAAGCCGACCTCGGGAAAGATCAGTTTGGATTTCGTAGAAACGTAAGATGGATGGATGGATATGGTGTTATGGGCGCTCAACAGTGTAGTCTTTAGCGCCCGAGAAACGTAAGAACTCGCGAGGCAATACTTATATTACCACTTCTCTTAGAATACAGATTAAGGAAAGGCAAACCTACGTTTATAGCATTTATTGACTAAGAGAAAGCTTTTACAGTGTTCACTGGAATACTCCCTTTGAAGTCCTGTAGTTATAAGGGGTAAAATACAAGGGGCGAAAGGTATTTACAGCTTGTACAGCAGTTATAAGAGTCGAGGAGTATGAAAGGGAAGCACTTGTCGAGAAGGGAGCTAAACAGTGTTGTAGCCTACCTCCGATGTTATTCAATCTGTACACTGACCAAGCAGTAAAAGAAAACCAAAGAAAAAATTGGAGTAAGAGTTAAAGTTAAGGGAGAAGAAATAAAAAAAATTGAGGTTCCTCGATGACATCTTAATTCTGTCAGAGGCAGCAAAGGACTTGGAAAATCAGTTGAACGCAATGTACAGAGTCTTGAAAGGAGGGTATAAAATGAACATCAACAAAAGCAAAGCGATGATAATGGAATGCAGTGGAATTACACTACTGGCCATTAAAATTGCTACACCAAGAAGAAATGCAGACGCTAAACGGGTATTTATTGGCCAAATACATTATACCAGTTAAGAGATAGAAGCCGACCTCGGGGAAGATCAGTTTGGATTCCGCAGAAATGTTGGAACACGTGAGGCAATACTGACCCTACGACTTACCTTAGAAAATAGCTTAAGGAAAGGCAAAGCTATGTTTCTAGCATTTGTAGACTTAGAGAAAGCTTTTGACAATGTTGACTGGAATACTCTCTTTCAAATTCTGAAGGTGGCAGGGATAAAATACAGGGAGCGAAAGGCTACTTACAATTTGTACAGAAACCAGATGGCAGTTATAAGAGTCGAGGGGCATGAAAGGGAAGCAGCGGTTGGGATGGGAGTGAGACAGGGTTGTAGCCTGTCCCCGATGTTATTCAATCTGTATATTGAGCAAGCAGTAAAGGAAACAAAAGAAAAATTCGGAGTAGGTATTAAAATCCATAGAGAATAAATAAAAACTGTGAGGTTCGCCAATGACATTGTAATTCTGTCAGAGACAGCAAAGGACTTGGATGAGCAGTTGAACTGAATGGACAGTGTTTTGAAAGGAGGGTATAAGATGAACATCAACAAAAGCAAAACGAGGATAATGGAATGTAATCGAATTAAGTCGGGTGATGTTGAGGGTATTAGATTAGGAAATGAGACACTTAAAGTAGTAAAGGAGTTTTGCTATTTGGGGAGCAAAATAACTGATGATGGTCGAAGTAGAGAGGATATAGAATGTAGACTGGCAATGGCAAGGAAAGAGTTTCTGAAGAAGAGAAATTTGTTAACATCGAGTATAGATTTAAGTGTCAGGAAGTCGTTTCCTAAAGTATTTGTATGGTGTGTAGCCATGTATGGAAGTGAAACATGGACGATAAACAGTTTGGACAAGAAGAGAATAGAAGCTTTTGAATTGTGGTGCTACAGAAGAATGCCGAAGATTAAATGGGTAGATCACATAACTAATGAGGAGGTACTGAACAGAATTGGGGAGAAGAGGAGTTTGTGGCACAACTTGACAAGAAGAAGGGACCGGTTGCTAGGACATATTCTGAGGCATAAAGGGATCACCAATTTAGTACTGGAGGGCAGCATGGAGGGTAAAAATCGTAGAGGGAGACCAAGAGATGAATACACTAAGCAGATTCAGAAGGATGTACGAGGGCCGTTCAGAAAGTAACCTCTGGTTGATTTAAAAAAATACACCAAGTTAAATAAAAATATTTTAATATATACATCTTACAACTACATCTTTGCACTATTTTTCTACATAGTCTCCTTAGCGATTGAGGCACTTATCGTATCTCTTCACAAGCTTTGAAATTCCTTCTGCATAAAAATCACCCGCTTGTGCCTGGAGCCAGCCTGTGACCGCATCTTTGAGCTCTTCGTCGTCATCAAACCGCTGTGACCCAAGCCATTTCTTCAAATGCATGAAGAAGTGATAATCACTTGGCGCCAGGTCTGGGCTGTAAGGTGGATGGTTGATAACGTCCCACTTGAAGGACTCAAGAAGGGCCAATGATGGTCTACCACTCCTCTCTTCATCATGAACGTTTTCTCGTCCACTTTTAAATAAACGTACCCATTCACGGACAACTCCTTCACTCATAACTCTTGGTCCGTACACGGCACAAAGCTCACGATGAATAGCTGCTGCAGAATATCCTTTGGCTGTAAAAAACCTTATGACAGCACGCACTTCACATTTGGCGGGGTTTTCTATTGCAGCACACATTTCAAACTGCCACAAAAACTAAACTAGCGCAGGTACGACGTTCACTCGACCACGGCTTGATGCCGACTGACCTGTTGAGTGCGTGAACGCACAGATGGCGTCGCTACTCCCCCCACAACCCGCACTGTGACCAATCGGAGGTTACTTTCTGAACCGCCCTCGTAGGTTGCAGTAAGTACTGGGAGGTGAAGAAGCTTGCACAGGATAGAGCAGCATGGAGAGCTGCATGAAACCAGTCTCAGGACTGAAGGCAACAACAACAACAACAACATATTATACTAGAACTGAGACGTGATTACATTTTCACACAGTTTAGGAGCATAGATCCTGAGAAATCAGTACCCAGAACAACCATCTCTGGCCGTAATAACGGCCTTGATACGCCTGGGCACTGAGTCAAAAAGAGCTTGGATGGCGTGTACAGGTACAGTTGCTCATGCAGCTTCAACACGATACCACAGTTAATCAAGAGTAGTGACTGGCGTATTGTGACGAGCCAGTTGATCGGCCACCATTGACCAGACGTTTTCAATTGGTCAGAGATCTGGAGAATGTGCTCACCAGGGCAGCAGTCGTACATTTTCTGTATCCAGAAGGGCCCGTACAAGACCTGTAACATGCGGTCGTGCATTATCCTGTTGAAATGTAGGGCTCACAGGGGTAGAGCCACGGGTCGTAACACATCTGTAATGTAACGTCCACTGTTCAAAGTGCCGTCAATGCGAACAAGAGGTGACCGAGACGTGTAACCAATGGCACCCCATACCATCACGCCGGGTGATACGCCTGTATGGCGATGACGAATACACGCTTCCAATGTGCGTTCACCGCGATGTTGGCAAACACGGATGCGACCATCATGATGCTGTAAACATAACCTGGATTCATGCGAAAAAATGACGTTTTGCCATTCGTGCACCCAGGTTCGTCGTTGAGTACACCATCGCAGGCGCTCCTGTCTGTGATGCAGCGTCAAGGGTAACCGCAGCCATGGTCTCCGAGCTGATAGTCCATACTGGTGCAAACGTCGTCGAACTGTTCGCGCAGATGGTTGTTGTCTTGCAAACGTCCCCATCTGTTGACTCAGGGATCGAGACGTGGCTGCACGATCCGTTACAGCCATGCAGATAAGATGCCTTTCATCTCGACTGCTAGTGATACGAAGCCGTTGGGATCCAGCACGGCATTCCGTATTACCCTCCTGAACCCACCGATTCCATATTCTGCTAACAGTCATTGGTTCTCGACCATCGCAAGCAGCAATTCCGCGATACGATAAACCGCAGTCGTGATAGACTACAATCCGACCTTTATCAAAGTCGGAAACGTGATGGTACGCATTTCTCCTCCTTACATGAGGCATCACAACAACGTTACACCAGGCAACGCCGGTCGACTGCTGTTTGCGTATGGGAAATCGGTTGGAAACTTTCCTCATATCAGCACGTTGTAGGTGTCGCCACCGGCGCCAACCTTGTGTGAATGCTCTGAAAAGCTAATCATTTGCATATCACAGCATCTTCTTGCTGTCGGTTAAATTTAGCGTCTGTAGCACGTCATCTTCGTGGTGTAGCAATTTTAACGTCCAATACTGTACATCAGATGATGCTGAGAGAATTATATTAGGCAATGAGAAATTTAATGTAGCAGATGAGTTTTGCTATTTGGGAAGCAAAGTAAGCGAAGATGGTCGAAGTAGGGAGGATATAAACTCCAGACGCAATGGCAAGAAATACGTTTCTGAAGAAAAGAAATTTGTTGACATCGAATGTATATTTGTGTGCTAGCAAGAAATTCCTGAAGTTATTTGTATGGCGTACAGCACTGCATTGAAGCGAAATGTGGACGATAAACAACACCGACAAGAAGATAGTGCAATGGTGTATGGAAGTAAGACATGGGTGATAAACAGTGTTATAAGAAGAGGACAGAGGCTTTTGAAATGTGGTGCTACAGAAGAATGCTGAAGAGTAGATGCGTAGAGCGCGTAATTATTGTGGGGTTCTGAACAGAACCGAGGAGACAAGAAATTTGTGGCACAGCTTGACAAAAAGAATGGGGGTTCGGTTGATACTACACAATCGGAGACATCAAGCGATGGCCAGTTTAGTATCGGAGGGAATTGTGTGATGGAGGGTGTAAGGTGTATGCTTCGCCGGAGATGGGCGAGGCATGACAGAATCTCTGACCAGAGAGTAGTTTATCGTTAGTTGTTGCTTGTCGCGAGTCTGCGTTAGTCTGCGCGAGTCGACAGTAGTAGTCAGTAGTCTGCAGTAGTAGTCAGTCGGATACAGTAGTAGTCAGTCGGCTTTAGTAGCGAGCGGACGGTAGTAGTCGGCGGGAGTCGGCATGCGTCGGCTGTGTGCTCTGCTCGCGACTCTGGTCAGGACTCTGGAGGATGAGTATTATTGTAGAAGGTAAAGAAGCAGCATTGCGCATATTTAATAATGTATGTTAATTGTAATCTAATTTGTTCAAAAAAATGCCCCAATAATAATTTTTACAATATAAAGTAACCTTTTTTTTAAAGAAAAGTATTCATTTCAATTTAAAGAATTTTTCCAATGCATTATCATTGTTACCAAGAATCAAAAAAAAAAAAAAAAAAATATACGCCAGCATTGCACGAAGCTGTGTCGAAGAATGTATACATAAGAGCAGATATATATTTGCAGTTTTATTGAGGTAAGAATTTATGCTTGTTTTATTCAGAATACAGGGCCGAAGGTCAGCGCTGCTGTCCTTATAAAATTTACCAGATATTATTATTTATGTTAGGAGGTTACATTTCGTTCATGGTTCATTATTTAATCAATATTATTGTGTGGTCCATTTTCAATTATCATTCCTTAATTTCTGCGGGGAGGTTACACTTGGCTCCATTTCGCATTATTATTAAACATTATTTTTGTTGGGAGGTTACACTTGGCTCCATTTCAAATTATTATTTATCAAATTTCTGCAGGGAGGTTACACTTGGCGACCCTGCCAGGATCGTATTTCTTTGTGAATCATCTGAGAAGTAGTCATATATCTGCTCTTATTTACTTGAATGTAGTTAGCATCTGGCGCAACGCATTTTTCCTAATTTGTCACTCTTTCTTTCACAGATCATTGGCAATTTTTTTGTTGCTCTTTGTTGTATTTGTGTTTGTTGCATTTTGCATTGTCTTTGTTTTATTTGTGAATAATTCTGATTTGTGTAAAAATGCCGCGAAAAACTGTTAACAGTACATCGCGATGTACAATAAGTGAAATAGCCGACTCAAATAACTTGACCGATAGTACTTGCGACACTCAGTGTAATAATTACAGTTCCACATTTACAGACAATCAGTGTGTACCGACCACTTGTAATGATTTTTATCCTAGTGATGAAAAAACGAATTCGATTGTGTCCTCTGTTAATTTAACGACAATTGATGACGTGGGGCGTTCTGTTGCAATGAGCGCTGCCCAGCTTGACACACCCAGTTTGCAGGATTTACGTGACGAACAGACAAATTTTTCTAATGAAAATGAACAGTGTAATCAGAGTACGACAAATTTATTTAATTCCGATTTAGGGACTAACAGTGCACATCCAATTGGCGAACATTTTCAAGAATCACAGAACAACCAAATGGTTACACAAAACGTGACAATTGCAGGTACGTCATGAAACAGCACAGAGAATAAAGCCGGTAATATTGGCTTGGATCAAATTATGGCAGTATTGCTATAGTTCAAGAATGAAAATTTCAAACAACTTAATGATAAACTAGACAACAATTCCAAACAACAGAATGAAAGACAAGAGAACAATCACAAACAACTTAGTGAACAGAACAAACAACTTAATGAAAAATTAGGCCGGCCGAAGTGGCTGTGCGGTTAAAGGCGCTGCAGTCTGGAGCCGCAAGACCGCTACGGTCGCAGGTTCGAATCCTGCCTCGGGCATGGCTGTTTGTGATGTCCTTAGGTTAGTTAGGTTTAACTAGTTCTAAGTTCTAGGGGACTAATGACCTCAGCAGTTGAGTCCCATAGTGCTCAGAGCCATTTGAACCATTTTTGAAAAATTAGACAACAATTCCAGACAGCTTAGTGAACAGATTGCAGCTGTTGCCGCGCAGTGTCATGATACTAAAGAACAATTACGTGAGGAAATGGAGGCTTGTGCTAGGAAAAGTAGCGAAGAAATTAGATCTGTTGCGCAAGAATAAAGGGATATGCAAACAGCTGCAACAGAATCACTTAGAGACGAAATTAGTGCAGTCAGTAAACAATGCTCTGAAAAAGCAACACAGTTACGCGACGAGTTTAAAATAATGACACACCGGATGCAAAAGTAGACGCGAAATTCGACCAACAGAACACTCAAATTGACGAACGTTTTAATCACCACCTACAAAACAGTGAAACGCATTTCCGTAAATTTATACAGGAACATAATAAAGTAAAACGACAAGTCATGGAAACAATTACTGCACAGAGACAGGAAGATAAACGTAAATTGTTTGCGAAAGCAAAAACATACGTAGACAACAATATTGCTACAGTATCGGACGAAATTAATACCATCAAACAGTTGAACACCGAATTGCGTGATGAAATTTCCGACCTTAAATCAAAAACAGTTTCACACACAATAAGTTTTCAAACAGTGACCGACAGACTCGAACAATTAGAACTAACACAGTATTCCGATGTCATCAAAGCTGACGTTAAAAAATTGAACGAAACCACACGTAAAATACAAAAACAAATTAATGCTTCTGACAATAAAAACGATAATCAGGTAAAAATACTGACTAAAAAATATGATGAATTGGCCAGTCGTATTGACGTTATTGAAAGTAATAATGACAGCAAATCAGAAGATACTTCGCCGATTTCGTTTAATCAAACACCTGAATTCCAAAATTTACAGCAGACGATCAGTGAGATAGATTTGTCTAATAATACATTACGTAGAAAATTGTCAACCTTACAGGAAGAGGTAACAGAGATGAAAAATGTTTCAGCGTTTAGTACATCACAGCAGACGCCACTTTGCGAACATTTGTCAGACTCACACAGCCAGTATTATTTAGGTAATTTACAGAGATTACGTGACCTAGATTTCGAACAGTCACAGACAAATACACTCCTGGAAATTGAAATAAGAACACCGTGAATTAATTGTCCCAGGAAGGGGAAACTTTATTGACACATTCCTGGGGTCAGATACATCACATGATCACACTGACAGAACCACAGGCACATAGACACAGGCAACAGAGCATGCACAATGTCGGCACTAGTACAGTGTATATCCACCTTTCGCAGCAATGCAGGCTGCTATTCTCACATGGAGACGATCGTAGAGATGCTGGATGTAGTCCTGTGGAACGGCTTGCCATGCCATTCCCACCTGGCGCCTCAGTTGGACCAGCGTTCGTGCTGGACGTGCAGACCGCGTGAGACGACGCTTCATTCAGTCCCAAACATGCTCAATGGGGGACAGATCCGGAGATCTTGCTGGCCAGGGTAGTTGACTTACACCTTCTAGAGCACGTTGGGTGGCACGAGATACATGCGGACGTGCATTGTCCTGTTGGAACAGCAAGTTCCCTTGCCGGTCTAGGAATGGTAGAACGATGGGTTCGATGACGGTCTGGATGTACCGTGCACTATTCAGTGTCCCCTCGACGATCACCAGTGGTGTACGGCCAGTGTAGGAGATCGCTCCCCACACCATGATGCCGGATGTTGGCCCTGTGTGCCTCGGTCGTATGCAGTCCTGATTGTGGCGCTCACCTGCACGGCGCCAAACACGCATACGACCATCATTGGCACCAAGGCAGAAGCGACTCTCATCGCTGAAGACGACACGTCTCCATTCGTCCCTCCATTCACGCCTGTCGCGACACCACTGGAGGTGGGCTGCACGATGTTGGGGCGTGAGCGGAAGTCGGCCTAACGGTGTGCGGGACCGTAGCCCAGCTTCATGGAGACGGTTGCGAATGGTCCTCGCCGATACCCCAGGAGCAACAGTGTCCCTAATTTGCTGGGAAGTGGCGGTGCGGTCCCCTACGGCACTGCGTAGGATCCTACGGTCTTGGCGTGCATCCGTGCGTCGCTGCGGTCCGGTCCCAGGTCGACGGGCACGTGCACCTTCCGCCGACCACTGGCGACAACATCGATGTACTGTGGAGACCTCACGCCCCACGTGTTGAGCAATTCGGCGGTACGTCCACCCGGCCTCCCGCATGCCCACTATACGCCCTCGCTCAAAGTCCGTCAACTGCACATACGGTTCACGTCCACACTGTCGCGGCATGCTACCAGTGTTAAAGACTGCGATGGAGCTCCGTATGCCACGGCAAACTGGCTGACACTGACGGCGGCGGTGCACAAATGCTGCGCAGCTAGCGCCATTCGACGGCCAACACCGCGGTTCCTGGTGTGTCCGCTGTGCCGTGCGTGTGATCATTGCTTGTACAGCCCTCTCGCAGTGTCCGGAGCAAGTATGGTGGGTCTGACACACCGGTGTCAATGTGTTCTTTTTTCCATTTCCAGGAGTGTAGATTCTCATACAATCGTGAACCTGTTCAGACGTACAGAGACGATAATTTTGATTACAAACATTTTCTATCAGTGAGAAAATTTAAAGTATTTCAAAATGACAGAACACAGATCCACCCCTTGCATTGGATACAACAATTTAGCTTTGCTTTTCCAACGACTTGGCCCGTAACACATAAACTTGAATTTATTTGCAGTTTTTTGGAAGGCGAACCGGCAACTCGTATGAGACCGATCGCGAGACAATGCTACTCGGTAGAAGAATTTCCGAATGCTTTTCTGTCAGCGTATTGGTCGCAGACGACATAGCGCGGAATTAAGGATCAATTAATTAGTTTCCGAATTATGAGAACTCAAATTTTTCCACTGTCACGCAATTTTTTGAGCACATGGTCCAACAAAACCAGTACTTAAGTGAACCATACAGTGAATCTGCACTTATTCAATTATGCATTTCTAAATTACCACGATCATTAAGAGTGTCACTTTTAACGGGTCAGCAAAAAGAAAATATTTCGGCTTTCAGAGATCTGTTACAGCTTTTGGAAGTGCAGCAATCGGATTATTCCTTTATAAACAAAAATTTTTCATATAATAACCAAGGTCAACAAACATACAGCAATTACGATCAGCCACGCAATTTCAATAGCAAAGGTAATAGACGCTTTAGGAACGACAACCACCAGAACTTTAATAACAGACAAAATTTTAATTATCAGTATCGACAAAATTATCAGCAAGAGGAACCACATTTTGGTAACAATAGACATTTTTCCCAACAACAGCAACAAAACCAAACGGTTAGCATACCTAACCAACAATGTAATGTACCAGGTCAACCAGGCTTTAATGTTTCGCCGCGTAAGCGTATAGCGTCGGCCCCAACAAATAGTAATGCACAGCAACAAGGAAACCAGTACTTACAGAAAACACACTATTTCAATTCCTATCGCAATGCACCGTATAGAAATGAGTATCACGACAGACGTAAAAATAATGAGCACAATTTTCAGCGTACGTATAACAGTCGGTCTTATCAGCAGCAAGAATATCCGCAACAACACATTATCATGAATGAACCAGACAGTAGATATCATCCAGAACGTAATACGTCAGGAAGAAATAACAGAACTGTTCAAATAGTTGAAATGCCACAGCATCCTCCTGAAAATAATAACACGTCAGATAGAATTTGACTAGATACAGGACAGGTCGCATCTTCCAGCAACGCAAGCACTACTTTTGACACACAGAATCCTGTTGAGGCTTTCGTGGCCACTTGTTGACAAATTGCCTATTGGCTTCTGTCTCGGGTTCTTCGGCCGACGTTCATCTAATGATTTTTCTGACGTTTCGCATTGTCAAAGCTTCACCCTCCATTGCCGGTGGTGAACTGGAGCCGAGCTCGCGGGCGCAGGCTATATGTACCTGGCGCGCCAACGTCCGAGGGCTTCTCCGCGGTCATTTCCGGTGCGGTTCTCCTCTTGCTACCTGCGACGGTCGTTCGCTGCAGTACGGGAAGCCAGGATCCGTTGACCTTAAGGCTTTCCTCTTTCTTGTTCAAACTGTTCGCGTGTTTTTGTATTTCTACAGCTTCTCTGAACAAGCGCGTGTGATAGTGCTTCTCTACAGCCAGAACTTCCGTGTCGGCGAATTTTATTACATGGTCGGTCTCATTCAGTGCGTGCTCTGCCACGGCCGATTTCTCCACCTGCCCCAACCTGCAATGTCGCTTATGCTCTTTGATCCTGGTGTTAATGGATCGTCCAGTCATTCCGACATAAACTTTTCCGCATGTGCATGGTATGCGGTATATTCCCGACATTGCAAGTGGGTCTCTTTTCTCCTTCGCCGATC
This sequence comes from Schistocerca nitens, assembly GCF_023898315.1. Taxonomy (NCBI): domain Eukaryota; kingdom Metazoa; phylum Arthropoda; class Insecta; order Orthoptera; family Acrididae; genus Schistocerca; species Schistocerca nitens. Next base: position 801,589,838 of record NC_064617.1, on the reverse strand, counting down.
TAAGACACTCTTTGATCTTCCTTGTCGGTTTGAAAATCGTCTTTACGCCATGTTTGCGCAATATACGGCCGATTCTGTCCGTCACTCTGGGAATGTATGGCAGAAAGGCCGTACCCGACAATCCTTTTTCCGGTTCCTTACTTCGCCGAGGGTTGGGCTCTGTTACACTTCTAATATAATTTGTGGAGTAACCATTGCTCCTCAGAACAGTTTTCAGGTGTTGCATTTCTCGTTTGAGGTGTTGCGGCTCACATATTCGTCCTGCTCTCGTTACGAGCGTACTAATCATGACTCTTTTCTGGCTCGGGTGGTGGTTTGACAGTTTGTGCAGGTATCGGTCCGTGTGAGTCGGTTTTCGATACACGCTGTGTCCCAGATCTTCGCCGTCCCTTGTGACCAGAACATCTAGAAATGGCAGTTTCTTGTCGTCGATGATACTTTCGTGGTGTGGAGCCATGGTGAAGAACAGCTCAGTGACTTCCTAAGACACTTGAACAGCCTCCATGCCAACATAACATTTACCATGGAAGTAGAAAAGGACAAGAAACTGCCATTTCTAGATGTTCTGGTCACAAGGGACGGCGAAGATCTGGGACACAGCGTGTATCGAAAACCGACTCACACGGACCGATACCTGCACAAACTGTCAAACCACCACCCGAGCCAGAAAATAGGCATGATTAGTACGCTCGTAACGAGAGCAGGACGAATATGTGAGCCGCAACACCTCAAACGAGAAATGCAACACCTGAAAACTGTTCTGAGGAGCAATGGTTACTCCACAAATTATATTAGAAGTGTAACAGAGCCCAACCCTCGGCGAAGTAAGGAACCGGAAAAAGGATTGTCGGGTACGGCCTTTCTGCCATACATTCCCAGAGTGACGGACAGAATCGGCCGTATATTGCGCAAACATGGCGTAAAGACGATTTTCAAACCGACAAGGAAGATCAAAGAGTGTCTTAGATCGGCGAAGGAGAAAAGAGACCCACTTGCAATGTCGGGAATATACCGCATACCATGCACATGCGGAAAAGTTTATGTCGGAATGACTGGACGATCCATTAACACCAGGATCAAAGAGCATAAGCGACATTGCAGGTTGGGGCAGGTGGAGAAATCGGCCGTGGCAGAGCACGCACTGAATGAGACCGACCATGTAATAAAATTCGCCGACACGGAAGTTCTGGCTGTAGAGAAGCACTATCACACGCGCTTGTTCAGAGAAGCTGTAGAAATACAAAAACACGCGAACAGTTTGAACAAGAAAGAGGAAAGCCTTAAGGTCAACGGATCCTGGCTTCCCGTACTGCAGCGAACGACCGTCGCAGGTAGCAAGAGGAGAACCGCACCGGAAATGACCGCGGAGAAGCCCTCGGACGTTGGCGCGCCAGGTACATATAGCCTGCGCCCGCGAGCTCGGCTCCAGTTCACCACCGGCAATGGAGGGTGAAGCTCCTGACAATGCCAGCCACTCGTGCTGGCGAAACGTCAGAAAAATCATTAGATGAACGTCGGCCGAAGAACCCGAGACAGATGCCAATAGGCAGTTTGTCACACAGAATCTTGTTCACGAAAATGTTATTACTTTTGACGATATCCGAGACACTCTTTTGCAGGAAAGACCAGTTGTTCAAAAAACCATTTCACACCCTGTCATCGAAGTTAAAATTGGATCATCGAAATTTTCAGCAGTAATCGATTCTGGATCACCTATGTCAGTTATAAATGAAGAAACTTTCAACGAGTGTAACAAAGAGAATACCTATCCTACGTTACCATTAGGTAAAACGAAAGTAAAAGGAGCAGTATCTAGTAAAGGATTAGATGTTAAATTACAGACACATTTATCATTTTGTATTGCAGATCATACATTTCATTCAAATTTTTGGATTGTTCCCTTATTGACGACAGACTTTATTTTAGTTACGAATTTTCTGATACAACACGATGCCATTATTGACTTTCAAAACTCATATTTAATGTTGAAGGATGAAAATGTACAACTAGCTTTAGAATTTCAGCACTCTTTATCTGCAGAAGAACAAACAATTAATCGTACGGAGGTCATTTCTGCATCACGTAACGTAGACTGTAATTCCACATTGTTCACAGATACGTACGTACCCAACTATAATACTCCATACGAAGCCGAGTATGACGTTATACAGATGATTTCTGATAAAGTTAAACAGAGCTGTGCAAATACAGACGACGAACGCACGCAACTACACAAAATTCTTTTACAGCAAGCTCCAGTTTTTGACAACGTTCCTGGTACTATGTCCGGCTTTATGTATGAATTTCAAGTTAAACAGCACGACACATTTAAAGCCAAGCATTATCCCATTCCGTACATTCATAGAGAACAGGTTAAGAAGGAATGCTTGACCAAGGAATTATTGAACCGACAGTTAGTCCGTACATAAACCCGCCCCATATTGTTAAGAAAAAAGGTGGTTCACTTCGCCTCGTACTTGATTCGCGTCACATCAATGACATTATTATTAATGAAACAGATCGCCCATAGACACTAGAAGAACTTCTACAGAAATTTCATGGTACTGCTATTTATTCCACATTAGATTTGAAATCGGGATTTTGGCAAATTCAGCTCCATCCGAACTGCGGAAAGTACACAGCATTTCTCTGTTTTGGTGACTTATCAATTTTGTAAATTACCGTTCGGCTTAACTATTTCTTCAGCAGCTTTTATTCGCGGTTTGAATACAATACTTCCGACAGAACTTAAAGACAGAATCACAAAGTACGTAGACGACATTCTTATTGCAGAAGCTAACTGGTCTGAACACAATCTGATTCTTGAACAACTGTTGCAAACTTTTCGTGCACAAGGACTCACAGTTAATCTCAGTAAATCGCACTTTGGTAAAACTTCTATAAAATTTCTTGGACATGTAATTTCAGCAGAAGGCATTACGCCTGACCCGGAAAAACTTCAAGCTTTACATGACATTACTGTTCCTATCGTTGTTGTTGTGGTCTTCAGTCCTGAGACTGGTTTGATGCAGCTCTCCATGCTACTCTATCTTGTGCAAGCTTCTTCATCTCCCAGTACCTACTGCAACCTACATCCTTCTGAATCTGCTTAGTGTATTCATCTCTTGGTCTCCCCCTACGATTTTTACCCTCCACGCTGCCCTCCAGTACTAAATTGGTGATCCCTTGATGCCTCAGAACATGTCCTACCAACCGATCCCTTCTTCTGGTCAAGTTGTGCCACAAACTCCTCTTCTCCCCAATCCTATTCAGTACCTCCTCATTAGTTATGAAGCTTATTGTTTCAAAACACAATAAACAGAACATACAACAGAACTCATTAGTTATGTGATCTACCCATCTAATCTTCAGCATTCTTCTGTAGCACCACATTTCGAAAGCCTCTATTCTCTTCCTGTCCAAACTATTTACCGTCCATGTTTCACTTCCATACATGGCTACACTCCATACAAATACTTTCAGAAATGACTTCCTGACACTTAAATCTACACTCGATGTTAACAAATTTCTCTTCTTCAGAAACGCTTTCCTTGCCATTGCCAGTCTACATTTTATATGCTCTCTACTTCGACCATCATCAGTTATTTTGCTACCCAAATAGCAAAATTCCTTTACTACTTTAAGTGTCTCATTTCCTAATCTAATACCCTCAACATGACCCGACTTAATTCGACTACATTCCATTATCCTCGTTTTGCTTTTGTTGATGTTCATCTTATATCCTCCCTTCAAGACACCATCCATTCCGTTCAACTGCTCTTCCAAGTCCTTTGCTGTCTCTGACAGAATTACAATGTCATCGGCGAACCTCAAAGTTTTTATTTCTTCTCCATGGATTTTAATACCTACTCCGAATTTTTCTTTTGTTTCCTTTACTGCTTGCTCAATATACAGATTGAATAACATCGGGGAGAGGCTACAACCCTGTCTTACTCCCTTCCCAACCACTGCTTCCCTTTCATGTCCCTCGACTCTTATAACTGCCATCTGGTTTCTGTACAAATTGTAAATAGCCTTTCGCTCCCTGTATTTTACCCCTGCCACCTTTAGAATTTGAAAGAGAGTATTCCAGTCAACATTGTCAAAAGCTTTCTCTAAGTCCACAAATGCTAGAAACGTAGGTTTGCCTTTCCGTAATCTTTCTTCTAAGATAAGTCGTAAGGTCAGTATTGCCTCACGTGTTCCAGTATTTCTACGGATTCCAAACTGATCTTCCCCGAGGTCGGCTTCTACTAGTTTTTCCATTCGTCTGTAAAGAATTCGTGTTAGTATTTTGCAGCTGTGGCTTATTAAACTGATTGTTCGGTAATTCTCACATCTGTCAATACCTGCTTTCTTTGGGATTGGAATTATTATATTCTTCTTGAAGTCTGAGGGTATTTCGCCTGTTTCATACATCTTGCTCACCAGATGGTAGAGTTTTGTCAGGACTGGTTCTCCCAAGGCCGTCAGTAGTTCCAATGGAATGTTGTCTACTCCGGGGGCCTTGTTTCGACTCTTCACGCAGTATCGTATCTCCCATTTCATCTTCATCTACATCCTCTTCCATTTCCATAATATTGTCCTCAAGTACATCACCCTTGTATAGACCCTCTATATACTCCTTCCACCTTTCTGCTTTCCCTTCTTTGCTTAGAACTGGGTTTCCATCTGAGCTCTTGATGTTCATACAAGTGGTTCTCTTATCTCCAAAGGTCTCTTTAGTTTTCCTGTAGGCGGTATCTGTCTTACCCCTAGTGAGATAAGCCTCTACATCCTTACATTTGTCCTCTAGCCATTCCTGATTAGCCATTTTGCACTTCCTGTCGATCTCATTCTTGAGACGTTTGTATTCCTTTTTGCCTGCTTCATTTACTGCATTTTTATATTTTCTCCTTTCATCAATTAAATTCAATATTTCTTCTGTTACCCAAGGATTTCTACCAGCCCTCGTCTTTTTACCTACGTGATCGTATGCTGCCTTCACTACTTCATCCCTCAAAGCTACCCATTCTTCTTCTACTGTATTTCTTTCCCCCATTCCTGTCAATTGTTCCCTTATGCTCTCCCTGAAACTCTCTACAACCTCTGGTTCTTTCAATTTATCCAGGTCCCATCTCCTTAAATTCCCACCTTTTTGCAGTTTCTTCAGTTTTAATCTACAGGTCACAACCAATAGATTGTGGTCAGAGTCCACATCTGCCCCTAGAAATGTCTTCCAATTACCGTTCCTACGACGAAGAAACAACTACGCAGTTTCTGGGCTTAATTAACTTTTTTCGTAAATTTATTCATTACTCTGCTTTAGATAACCCTAGATTATGTCAATTGACAGGTAAAAACTCTATTTGGTCCTGGGATAGACCAGCACATTCTGAATTTTTGAACCTGAAAGAAGCCTTGTTGAATGCACCACTTTTATCGCACCCAGATCTTACCAGAAATTTTTCTATTGCCACCGACAGTTCTAACACCGCTTTAGGCGCACATATTTTTCAGGAAATTGAAGAAGATGGTTGTACAGTAATTAAAAACATCTCTTTTGCAAGTCGCATTCTGTCACCTGCTGAACGAAATTATTCTTTTACAGAACTTGAAACATTATGTGTTGTATGGGCTTTTACCAGATTTAGGCATTTTCTTTATGGAAGACACACTACCGTTTATACAGACCATAGAGCGATACAATTTTTACTTTCGGCTAAATTTACACACGACAGATTTGCAGGAATTTAATTTTACAATTTTTCACATTCCTGGTACACAAAATATTGTAGCAGATGCACTATCCCGTTCTCTCAGCAACAATCAGCAAGACATCGCAACCAACTTCTGCAAAGCAAATTTCAGCGTCATGTACATTCAACAAGTTGCATTTGAAAATTTCATTTCGTCGTCATTACAAGATATAGCACAAGAGCAGAGTCAAGACAACGTATGGAAAGAAATTAAACACCTTTTGCAAGACAGGAATAATGTTACCATTAGAAACCATTACGCTGTACGCAATAATATTCTGTTTCGCCGCTCTCATCCCGACAGCAGCGATTGTTTGTTATGCATTCCTGACGAGCATGTTAACAAATTGATCTGGTATACTCATTTAAGTTACGCACATTACGGAGCTAGAAAATGTTTTCTTATACTGAGACAGAACTGTTATTTTACCAACATGCAGAAGCGTATTCGACGAGTTTTAGCGTCATGTAAAATCTGCCAGAAAGCTAAATCAGATACTACTTCACATATTCCTCCATTACATCCCATTGTACCTGTTAAATTGAGACATATTTATGTAGGGCAGGTGTTGAAAGTAATTTCCGACAATGGACCACAGTTTCGATCTGCTATATGGACACGTATGTTACGAGCTAGAAACATTTCTCCGATATATATATATCCAGGTACCATGCTTCTTCGAACCCTTGTGAACGATTAATGAAAGAAATTGGTAAACTGTGTAGAATTTACTGCCATAAAAAACATATTGATTGGGACACACACATACTCTCATTCCAAGATGTAATTAATTCCATACCGAATGAATCTACTATGCTATCTACGTCTGTTATACTGAAAAATGTTGAACCACCTAACAAAATTAAAGAATTAATAACATTTCCTACATCTCGTCGACTACGAAACCATGAAATAATTGACATTGCGCTGAACAACATCAAACGTGCCGCAGAGCGCCGGAGAAGACAGCAAAAACAGGTTTGTACACGCCGTGAATTTCACATTGGACAGAAGATATTAGTACGTACACACTATTTATCCAACAAAGGAAAGAGTAGATGCAGTAAATTTGAGCTTCTATACGCAGGTCCATATCGGATTCGCAGCATTCCTCACCCCAATGTAGTACACGTCGAAACTTTGAGAACCAGAAAAACCAAAGGGAACCACCACATGTCGAACGTAAAACCTTTTATTGGATGAAAATACTTTATGATTTATCACACTGTAATGCCATTTCCTAAATTTTTATGACCACTTATGCAATTATATTTATGTGACCACTTACTGATGATTATCGTAATTTTTTCTTGGCAAGTGCCCGGCAAGGTAAGGTTAGCAGGTCGCTTTTCTTGTCGTTACACATCAGACCGTGCATATTTTTCCAGGTGAACTTACAAATTTTTTGACCACTTATGCAATTATATTTATGTGACTACTAACTGACGATTGTCGTATTTTTTCTTGGCAAGTGCCCGGCAAGGTAAGGTTAGCAGGTCGCTTTTGTTGTCGTTACACATCAGACCGTGCATATTTTCCATTTTTTATGTATGTATGATTGTTTTCCTGTTTTGTTTGTATGTACTATGAAATATTTAAGATATAACAAACACCAGTTGACTTTAACATTTTGCCTTATGATAGCTAAACATCGTGACTACTTTACTTTTTTTTTGCTGCTACATTGTGATACACTGTGTACATTTTTGCTTTTGAACACTGTCGATGTTTTTGACATATTACGCTTTCTGTCATGCTATGCTGTATGCTCAATTATGTTACTATAAACCAGTTTTTATCTAATGGGTATATGAATTAAATGCAAGACATTAATCTTTGTTCATCATTTTCAGAAAGAAATAACGTGTAAACGAAATAAATTAAACAGAAATGGGAATTTCACCTTCGGAATGAACGAAAGAGGATGCAATACTTCGTGATGAAGAGTAAATGGATCAGAATTAACAAGCATTAACAAGAATATACTATACACATCGTATGATAGCAGTCTTAACTAATTTTTTCTTTCAGAATACGAGGCGATTGATGCAGGCTGTCAGACAGAACTACACATCTTACTTTTAGTGATGAAATATGCTAGAAATAATGAATAGTTGTATAATGAATAATGAAGTGACTTTTTGCAGATGATAATGAATAGTGATGAATAATGATGAAGAATATGCTACTATGGATAATGAAGTTTTTCTTTACAGGTGATGATAATAATGGAGTTGTGATAATATGGATAATGAAGCTTTTTCTTTGCAGATGAAAATAATGATGAAGTTTATATATTTGCTGTTAGTTAAGAGATGCTATGTAGTTATTTAAGTATTTGTTGCAGTTCGTTTTGACAGTATGTCTTATATCGCATGGTATGATGACTGAAGGTTTTGGAAAGGACAGCTAGAGAACATATATATTTTTATACACGTTTCACTACCCGTTAATTCGAAGTTCACTACTTTTCAGCATAATATGCGTTTCTTCTTTCGGTTTCATAATCCATTTTGTATATTTTGCAGGAGAAATTATTCATGAAACTGATGTGGTATAAATAGTTGTTTATTAAACCTATGTCGTTTATGAATGTGATCACATATACTCTACGCGTTTCATAACCTTGCTACAGCTGACTCATGATGAATGACGTTACACATCTTCATTTGCAGCAATAACTCAAAAACAAACAAAGTAATTATCAGTCCCAAATAATGCTACTAGTTTAAGAGAGTTCTGAATAATACTGATCAGCTCTGAATAGTATGTCACTTCAATAATGACTTCTGAATAATACAAAAAAATGCTTTGTAACTGGCCAATGAATGCCACTGTTTATTGTAATAAGATTACCTACGATGCCAATGATTACTATAATTAGATTAATTATGTATAAATGCTATGCCAATAATTAACTCATTTTGAGTAATGACTTCTGAATAATACAAAAAAAATGCTTTGTAGCTGGCCAATGAATGCCACTGTTTATTGTAATAAGATTACCTATGATGCCAATGATTACTATAATTAAGTGAATTATGTTAATACTATGCCATTCATTAGCTCCTGTTTTGAATGATGACTTCTGATGGTTTGTAACTGGGCAATGAGTGCCAATAATTACTATATTCAGATAATTTATGAACATTATTCTGTAATACTACATACATGGTACAGAAATGTTCAGTAACTGGGCGATGAGTGCCACCAATTACTCAAATCAGTTGTTAGACAAGTGTAATTCGCAATAAAGACTACTATGTGACTTAATGTCCTTCACCTTCTGACCTAATTACCAGAAATTCCTGCAATATCCATTTGTCCTGTCTATCCTCATGATCATGGAGCACTATATTTGGTTTTTGCACTAATTCTACGTTGGTCTACTTTACAAGAACATGGTGTTGACACGACATGCTGTCCACCACCTTGAGCGATGGAGATGTTATTATGGTCCCACTGTTTGGTGTACCTAGTGTACTATCAAAATGATAGCATGGAATATTATTACGACATTTCAGTGTCTTGGCTACACTGATTAATATTTCAAGGAAAAGAGCTTCAGATTGTCTCACTTGGTGTTGTGCTTCTGTAGAAAGATATGGACTTTCAGTGCAGCTGCGTGCAACCTAAAGTGCTACAACCATGACGCAATCCTTCCCATTCCTTTCCTAATTCTTGTAAAATGATAAAGACATCTACTGTGCGTGTGCACTTCCTTTCATTTGTTAATAAGATCAGTTGTCCTGAAAATACTAAAGACTTCTATAGTGCATGTGCACATTATTTCACTCCTTGATATGTTTATTTGTTGTAAAAAAATGTTAGAGAGTTTCACAGTGCGTGTGCACTCTATGGCATTTGTTAATATGATTTGTACTCATTACGTATACATTTTGTGATTCCCAGATATGTTCTGTATTACAGTGCGTGTGCACTTTCGTCATTTTGTTAACATGATTTGTATTCATTGCTTATACATTTTGTGATTTGCTGATATGTTCTGAACTACAGTGCGTGTGCACTTTTGCCATTTGTTAATATGTTTTGTACTCATTGTGTATACATTTTGTGATTCCCAGATATGTTCTGAACTTCAGTGCGTGTGCACTTTTGTCATTTGTCAATATGATTTGTACTCATTATGTTTATTTGTTGTAAAAATATTAGAGAGTCTTACAGTGCGTGTGCACTTTATGCCATTTGTTAATATGATTTGTACTCATTACGTATACATTTTGTGATTCCCAGATATGTTCTGTATTACAGTGCGTGTGCACTTTCGTCATTTTGTTAACATGATTTGTATTCATTGCATATACACTTTTGTGATGTGCTGATATGTTCTGAACTACAGTGCGTGTGCACTTTTGTCATTTGTCAATATGATTTGTACTCATTATGTTTATTTGTTGTAAAAAATGCTAAAGAGTTTTACAGTGCGTGTGCACTTTTGCCACTTGTTAATGTTTTGTACTCTTTGTATACATATTTTGTCATTGCCTGATATGTTCTGTACTCAGTGCATGTGCACTATATTTTATTTCATGTTCTGCACCTATATACACTCCTGGAAATGGAAAAAATAACACATTGACACCGGTGTGTCAGACCCACCATACTTGCTCCGGACACTGCGAGAGGGCTGTACAAGCAATGATCACACGCACGGCACAGCGGACACACCAGGAACCGCGGTGTTGGCCGTCGAATGGCGCTAGCTGCGCAGCATTTGTGCACCGTCGCCGTCAGTGTCAGCCAGTTTGCCGTGGCATACGGAGCTCCATCGCAGTCTTTAACACTGGTAGCATGCCGCGACAGCGTGGACGTGAACCGTATGTGCAGTTGACGGACTCTGAGCGAGGGCGTATAGTGGGCATGTGGGAGGCCGGGTGGACGTACCGCCGAATTGCTCAACACGTGGGGCGTGAGGTCTCCACAGTACATCGATGTTGTCGCCAGTGGTCGGCGGAAGGTGCACGTGCCCGTCGACCTGGGACCGGACCGCAGCGACGCACGGATGCACGCCAAGACCGTAGGATCCTACGCAGTGCCGTAGGGGACCGCACCGCCACTTCCCAGCAAATTAGGGACACTGTTGCTCCTGGGGTATCGGCGAGGACCATTCGCAACCGTCTCCATGAAGCTGGGCTACGGTCCCGCACACCGTTAGGCCGTCTTCCGCTCACGCCCCAACATCGTGCAGCCCGCCTCCAGTGGTGTCGCGACAGGCGTGGATGGAGGGACGAATGGAGACGTGTCGTCTTCAGCGATGAGAGTCGCTTCTGCCTTGGTGCCAATGATGGTCGTATGCGTGTTTGGCGCCGTGCAGGTGAGCGCCACAATCAGGACTGCATACGACCGAGGCAACAGGGCCAACACCCGGCATCATGGTGTGGGGAGCGATCTCCTACACTGGCCGTACACCACTGGTGATCGTCGAGGGGACACTGAATAGTGCACGGTACATCCAAACCGTCATCGAACCCATCGTTCTACCATTCCTAGACCGGCAAGGGAACTTGCTGTTCCAACAGGACAATGCACGTCCGCATGTCTCCCGTGCCACCCAACGTGCTCTAGAAGGTGTAAGTCAACTACCCTGGCCAGCAAGATCTCCGGATCTGTCCCCCATTGAGCATGTTTGGGACTGGATGAAGCGTCGTCTCACGCGGTCTGCACGTCCGGCACGAACGCTGGTCCAACTGAGGCGCCAGGTGGAAATGGCATGGCAAGCCGTTCCACAGGACTACATCCAGCATCTCTACGATCGTCTCCATGGGAGAATAGCAGCCTGCATTGCTGCGAAAGGTGGATATACACTGTACTAGTGCCGACATTGTGCATGCTCTGTTGCCTGTGTCTATGTGCCTGTGGTTCTGTCAGTGTGATCATGTGATGTATCTGACCCCAGGAATGTGTCAATAAAGTTTCCCCTTCCTGGGACCATGAATTCACGGTGTTCTTATTTCAATTTCCAGGAGTGTATATACGTATATATTCTGTGATTGTAAAGTTAGTTAATTAAGAAAAATTTGTTGCTCATGGCAAGTCCAATTGACTCACCATCGCTGCCAAATTTTTGCCCCCCCCCCCCCCAGTGGAGGGTTATGTAAGGTGTATGCTTCGCCGGCGATGGGCGAGGCATGACAGAATCTCTGACCAGAGAGTAGTTTATCGTTAGTTGTTGCTTCTCGCGAGTCTGCGCTAGTCTGCGCGAGTCGACAGTAGTAGTCAGTAGTCTGCAGTAGTAGTCAGTCGGATACAGTAGTATAGTCAGTCGGCTTAGTAGCGAGCGGACGGTAGTAGTAGGCGGGAGTCGGCATGCGTCGGCTGTGTGCTCTGCTCGCGACTCTGGTCAGGACTCTGGAGGATGAGTATTATTGTAGAAGGTAAAGAAGCAGCATTGCGCATATTTAATAATGTATGTTAATTGTAATCTAATTTGTTCAAAAAAATGCCCCAATAATAATTTTTACAATATAAAGTAACCTTTTTTTTAAAGAAAAGTATTCATTTCAATTTAAAGAATTTTTCTAATGCATTATCATTGCTTCCAAGAATAAAATATATACGCCAGCATTGCACGAAGCTGTGTCGAAGAATGTATACATAAGAGCAGATATATAATTGCAGTTTTATTGAGGTAAGAATTTATGCTTGTTTTATTCAGAATACAGGGCCGAAGGTCAGCGCTGCTGTCCTTATAAAATTTACCAGATATTATTATTTCTGTTAGGAGGTTACATTTCGTTCATGGTTCATTATTTAATCAATATTATTGTGTGGTCCATTTTCAATTATCATTCCTTAATTTCTGCGGGGAGGTTACACTTGGCTCCATTTCGCATTATTATTAAACATTATTTTTGTTGGGAGGCTACACTTGGCTCTGTTTCAAATTATTATTTATCAAATTTCTGCGGGGAGGTTACAAGGGAGTGGAGGGAGAGAGGGGGGTAAAAATTGTCAAGGGAGACCAAGAGATGAATTCAGTAAGCAGATACAGAAAGATGTAGTTTGCAGCAATTATTCGGAGATGAAGAGACTTGCACAGTTATCGCCTCACAGAGGAGTAATAACGTAATTACGACTTACTCAGTTTGTCCCTCTTACCTTTGTTTGAGTGAGCACATTTTCACAACACTGATGAAGGCTGAAAAACTTCTATAGTGTCGAAATATACTGTTCCTCGTAGGTACATGTGTACAGATACAAAAGCACTGTGATGTGGTTGACGCCGCTGTGAGGTCAGCTAACCATAGTTCAGTTAGTGAACCCATACACGAGACGCATATCGGTCAACTCTTGATCGGAAAAACCTATATGCACCGCTGAGTATTGATTTTAACGTACGAGGAACACTGTTGAGTAAACAGATCCTAGACAGAAGCGAGCAGTGCTGAATACAAGCTTGAGAGCGAAATATAAATTGGGAATTACTATTGTCAGTAGCAGGGACCATGAGTGAATAAAACACATTTGTTTCCAAGCAAGGCCAACGGCTTATACCGTCGACATATACCTGTTCAAACCGCAGTATGCGTACAAAGATAAATGCGCCAGGACACTAAACGTAATTCATCTACTCTGCAAAGCTTCATCTGATACCACGCATCGCTTGTACCTAAATGCTCTGAAAATTGAACAACCTAAGAAATTTTGTCGGTGTACAGGTTCACAACTACACTGCTGGCCACCGTAAATGCAACACCCTGAAGGAAGCATCCGAATCAAGTGAAATTTACACCATGGGTTTGCAGCGATGAGATATGCAACTGATTAGAATTTCAGCTCAGACGCACATCACGCGCGCCTGTGGCGCCACCTCATAGCGCCATTTAAGGCTTGGCGATTTCGACGAGTGTACGTTCGGCACGTGTGTTTACCTTGTGGTTGTTTCACAAGACGATCAGTTATGCCTCGTAGACAACAGCGAACATCGTTTGATCAAGTATCCGAGTTCGACAGAGGAAGGATAGTGGCTTACCGAGATTGTGGATTATCATACAGAGAAATCGCTAGTCGTGTTGGACGAAACCAAACAACTGTAATGCGGATATGTGACCGTTGGATGCAGGAGGGTACGACGGACCGACGTGGTCGATCGCATTCACCTCGGTGCACCACTGCACGTGCTGATAGGCAGATTGTGCGCATGGCAGTGACGGATCGCTCAGTGACATCCCGAACCTTAGCACAGCACATTGCGTCTGTAACGCATCATCCAGTGTCTGCGCGTACCATTCGACGCCGTTTACAGCAGAGTGGTCTGTCCGCAAGACGTCCATTGCTTCGTCTACCATTGACGCAGAACCACAGACGTCTCCGTCGCCAGTGGTGTGATGACAGACGGATGTGGACGGCAGAAGGGAATGACGTTGTCTTTACTGACGAGGCACGCTTCTGTCTGCAGCACACGATGGTCGGATTCGAGTGTGGAGACACCGTGGAGAGAAGGATGCTGGACAGCTGCATTATGCACCGCCACACTGGTCTTGCACCGGGTATTATGGTATGGGACGGTATTGGATATTACTCTCGCACGCCTCTAGTACGCATTGCCGGTACTTTAAATAGCCGGCGCTACATATCCGAGGTGCTGGAGTCAGTTGTCCATCCTTACCTTCAGGGCTCGACCACAGCCATATTTCAACAGGATAATGCGCGACCACACGTGGCACGCATTGTCCAAAGGTTCTTCGTCAATAACCAGATTGAATTGCTTCCCTGGCCGGCTCGCTCTCCGGATCTTTCGCCGATAGAAAACATGTGGTCCATGGTTGCTCAACGAGTGACCCAGATTACATCCCCAGCTGCCACACCAGATGATCTTTGGCAACGTGTGGAAGCTGCTTGGGCTGCTGTACCCTAGGAACACATCCAACGTCTCTTTGACTCAATGCCGAGACGTGTGGCAGCGGTGATCTCCAACAATGGCGGCTACTCTGGCTACTGATTCTGGCAGGAACCACATGTCACAGATGTCTGTAAACGTAATCATTTGATACTTGGTCAACATGTTATCTACAAAATAAATTTTGTTGTGCTACCTCTTGTCTTTCTTGGTGTTGCATTTACGGTGGCCAGCAGTGTATGTTTAAATATTCTGCTTGACTAGATCTATGACACTTGAAAATTAACCCGACGGGCGCCTACATATTCGCGGTATCACATTCTTAGTGAACTGAAACAATTGTGCTGTGCTGTTTACGCGAAAACGAAGTTCGCCTTGCTGTCTCGAAACGGACAATCTTTCTAAAGATGTTTAAAATCGGTATTTCGGTAGTTCTTCGGAGATGGCATTAACTTGCCACTGGTATCAATTTTTGTAACGCCTAGTAAGAAAGGACAATCATTTTGAGGCCTTGCTGTAGCTCTGGTGCTACGACTGTAAATTTGTTTTTTTAATGAAAGTTCTTGATTTACTTTTCTGGTGAGCTATTATTGAAATCCGATAATTTTCAATTTTTCGCCACTTAATTACATTATTTACCATATATTACAACATTTCATTTAATGCTTTAACGTCATTGACTGTATGCTTTGAATTCTGTAACGAAAAAGAAAAATCTGCAAATCCCTTCGAAACTATACTGTTAATTATCGTGGAGAACTGCATCACACCAGTCTTTGGACTGAAGACCATAAGCACAACATCAACAACAACATGGAACGGACCATTTTCCTCTAGATACACAGGACAAATAAGCACTTACACAATACCTTTAACAGGTAATATTCTTCGAATTTTCCATCAGAAATTAAAATGGTTGGTTTTGGCTTATGACTCAACATAATTTAATGAATTGTATTATTCATTGCACGTATACAGTTAATACTTCTTCGATTCAAAATATTGTTCTATGTTCAAATGTTCAAATCAAATGGCTCTGAGCACTATGGGACTTAATATCTGTGGTCATCAGTCCCCTAGAACTTAGAACTACTTAATCCTAACCAACCTAAGGACATCACACACATCCATGCCCGAGGCAGGATTCGAACCTGCGACCGTAGCAGTCACGCGGTTCCGGACTGAGCGCCTAGAACCGCACGGCCACCGCGGCCGGCTGTACAAATGTGTGTGAATTTCTAAGGGAGCAAATTGCTGAGGTCATCGGTCCCAATATTGTTGTAACTAAATCTATTTTGTAGCATCAGACAAGCTGAGTTAGACTGATTGTTTTACGCCATCCACAAAGTTTTAATTAATTTTGTTACATACTTTATCAGTACTACTGAACAATAACCATAAATGTTTATTTATTTCAATGGGATTCTCGGAGTTTACATATTACCAGACAGAGCAATTTTCGCAGGTCGAAGTCAATGGCTGAATCCATGTAATAAATGCATAGTGCATGTATGAATAATGTAGAGATTTTATGAAGGGAATTCGTGGTAGTGGTCGATGTTTATGACTTTATGTTCTGATCATACATGTCAGTCCATGTTTTGTTCTCCAAAAAGAAAATTAAAATTTTCCTTATAGAGCATACATCTTTAGTATTATTTTTGTATACATTTCCTTGTAGCGATATATCATTTAAATAACGTTGTGTAAGATGGTTAACGATTGACACGATATTAGTTTAAGAATGATAAAACAATAATATAGCAGTTGTTATTATAGGCCTATTTTTTTTCTTCCTTCAAAGAAATTGTGACGGAATTGTTTGCGACATAACCCCAATTTGCAATCCACTCGAGAGAGAAGCGGTTTCCTGGAAACGGCTGTTGACATACATTGGCGCCATTTAATGTTTGGCGTGAGTGCGCGAATCAGTGTTACACGTAAATTTCCATTCGCTTATCACAGTTCGTGGAGGATTCCCAGCACAGAAGCTTAGTCGTCTAAGACCTCCAAAGCTTGGCGATTACGCTATGTTGACTATCCGGCTAGCACGTGGTCCCAAATGTCAGGCAAACAGAGGTTCGTGTAACAACATTTAGCGACGCAGCAGACAGCACAAAACAGGTGTTCAGAAAAAGACGACAACAGAGAGCCGTAGTACGAGGCAAGGTTACTAAATAATAAGGTTGGGCAGTAAGCGCTCTGCTCTGCCATTGGCTGGCCTAGTGACGTCAGCGTGGAAGCAAGCGCTCACAAGCAGACGACACGGCATGCGCGTTTACGTCAAGTTTTTGGCGGAAGATTTTGTTTATGCCAGAATTGAGATGTCTAAACTGCTTTTCTGCTGCTAAAATATTACAGTTAAAACTGATGAGCTATATTCTTTCGCAGCTTATGCCTCACACATCGGTAAAATATCAGATCACAACCACACTGACACACACTTGAAATTCGAAACCTCGGCTCAAATAAATCAGAAACTATTCATTTAATCGCATTGAAATGAATTTACTTAAGATCTCGACGTTGCACACACTTGTTTGTAAGAACAGCATTCCTTCTTTCTAAAGCCGCTATAGTATTCATCAAAGTAACTTTATCTGTGTCTGAAAAAAAACTGTCATCTGTACATATGCTCTTATTATGATGTTTCTTATTTGGTGACAGCTTTTCCAGAGTTTCCAGAGATCTCTTATGTAGTTCTCGTTTCTTATACCGTTTGCTTCTGTCTTCTGTTGCGGGTGACACATTGAAAGTCGCACTACTGCACGGCAAATTGCACGAAGGAACTGCATCTGGCTTGAGCATTCTTTTTCGGGGCAAATTAAGCAATTCCGACTGTAAATCCCTTAAGTAATCTGTTTTTGCGAAATGGCGAGAACATATTCGTGCATGCGCAACATTTACACTGTCTTTCCTACAACATTTCGACTACCATAGTTTTTGTAATGTTTCATTACGCGGGAAACTGTGATACATTACGTCAGTTCCATTTGTGCTTCGGTTGTAGGAAAAACACCCCGTAACACTACAGCCTGGCATTGTAAAAATTAATCTTCTCACTCACTTGTAGATTCTCCAATAAGAATTTCACAGGACGAAGCATAAACTATAGAGCTGGCGAACACAATGTTGATCCCGCTGTCCACTATCGCTAACTATTTCAGTTCCGAATCAAATATCAATTACAGCAAAAACCGTTAACCTCCCGAATTCCGCATGTTTCCGCTGTTGACTGAGTACCTCAGAAGAAAGAACTCAATCAAAATACTCCTTCAAACACAAAACAACACAAGAAAAACAATCACACACAATTCGAACTGTGTACTGTTTGGCACAGCTGCTTCCACCATGACGTCATGCGCACAACTGAGAAAACACGATGCTTTCTGCGCGTAGCTTTAGAGCCCCCCCCCCCCCCCCCCTGGTACGAGGTCTGTTCGGACAATAAAGATGCATATCTAATGACTATGACTATCTAATAACAATTAGTTCTCTGTTATTAGCGTGACGTGCTAAAAATTGAAGTTGTAACCGAAGAGTAAGTCCGAACTGATGAAGGAACGTAAATTCGTAGCCTTCTAGGGACCAGAGACAACGCGGGTTTCTGGGTATGTTGGTGTAACCGTGGCCGAAACGTCAGTTTTATCAGTGAGTGTACTACAAAGTATGACGTGAGATCACACCCAGAAAACTTGTAGAGCGAATTGTATAATGTCATCTAATTTTTTCTTCGAGCACGCACTGTCATGCAACTTCACTTTTTTTCTGCCGATAGACGCGTTTCCGTAGTAGTAAAAAATGATTTTCAGCAGTAATTTGACATTTTGTATTTAAAATAGTGATTGGTATATGCTATCAACCGATTTTAACTAGTATGTTATACTCCAGGAATCATCTTACAATGCATCAAGCCATTGTGTAAGGCGATTCCATAAATGCAAGATTAGAAGTACATATACAGTGAGGTGACAAAAGTCACGGGTTAGCGATATGTACTGTATTTATACGCAAGCTATAAAAGGGAAGTGCATAGGCAGAGCTGACATTTGTACTCAGGTGATTCATGTGGAAAGGTTTCCTACGTCATTATGGCGGAACGACTGGAATTAACAGACTTTGGACGCGGAGTGACAGTTGGAGCTAAATGCATGGGACATTCCAGTTTCGAAATCGTTAGGAAATTCCATATTCCGAGATCCGCTGTGTAAAGATTGTGCCAATAATGGCAAATTTCCGGCTTTCCTGTCACCACGGACAACGCTGTTGCCGACAGCCTTCCCTTGGCGACAGAAAGCAGCGGCGTTTCGGTACAGATGTCACAGAGCCGACACTGACAAGGGAACCTCCCCATCGCACCCCCCTCAGATTTAGTTATAAGTTGGCACAGTGGATAGGGCCTGAAAAACTGATCAATCAAGAAAACAGGAAGAAGTTGTGTGGAACTATGAAAAAAATTAGTAAAATATACAAACTGAGTACTCCATGCGAAGATAGGCAACATCAAGGAGAATGGGAGCGAAGGAGCGCCGTGGTCCCGTGGTTAGCGAGAGCAGCTACGGAACGAGAGGTCCTAGGTTCAAGTCTTCTCTCGAGTGAAAAGTTTAATTTTTTATTTTCAGTTTATGTGACAAACTCATGTTTTCATCACTTTTTTTGGCGTGATTATCACATTCACAAGAAAACCTAAATCGGGCAAGGTAGAAGAATCTTTTCACCCATTTGCCAAGTGTACAAGTTAGGTGGGTCGACAACATATTCCTGTCATGTGACGCATATACCGTCACCAGTGTCGTATAGAATATATCAGACGTGTTTTCCTGTGGGGGAATTGGTTGACCTATGACCTTGCGATCAAATGTTTTCGGTTCCCATTGGAGAGGCACGTCCTTTCGTCTACTAATCGCACGGTTTTGCGGTGCGGTCGCAAAACACAGACACTAAACTTATTACAGTGAACGGAGACGTCAGTGAACGAACGGACAGACCATAACTTTGCGAAAATAAAGAAAGTAAAATTTTCAGTCGGGGGAAGACTTGAACGAAGGACCTCTCGTTCAGCAGCTGCTCACGCTAACCACGGGACCACGGCGCTCCTGAGTTCACATCCTCCTTGATGTTGCATATGTTGCGCATGGAGTACTCAGTTTGTATATTTTACTAATTTTTTTCACGGTTCCACACAACTTCTTCCTATTTTCTCGATTGATCTGTGTTCAGTTTTTCAAGGCCTATCCACTGTGCCAACTTATAACTAAATCTGAGGGGGGTGGGATGGGGAGGTTCCCTTGTGAGTGAAATAACGCAGAAATAAATGTGAGTCGTACGACGAACGTATGAGTTAGGTCAGTGCTGCGAAATTTTGCGTTAATAGACTGTGACAGCAGACGACCGACGCGAGTCCCTTTATTACCAGCACGACATCGCCTGCAGCGTCTCTTCTGGGCTCACGTCCTTATTGGTTGGACTGTAGACGACTGGAAAACCGTAGCCTGGTCGGATGAGTCCCCATTTCAATCGGTAAGGGTTGCTGGTATGATCCGAATGTGGGGCAAACCCAACGGCTGCGTGGGGTAGCCGTGCGGTCTAAGGTGCCTAGCACGATTCGCGCGGCTTCCCCCGACGGAGGTTCGAGTCCTCCCTCAGGCTTGGATGTGTGAGTTGTCCTTTGCTTAAGTTAGTTTAAATTATATTAAGTAGTGAATAAGCCTAGGGACCGATGACCTGAGCAGTCTTGTCCCATACTCCTTACCACAAATTTCCAAAATTTTGAAAACCCTACGAGGCCATGGAGCCAAGTTTCCAACAAAGCACTGTGCATTTCCACGGGCAGATGAGGACTCTGACCACAATTTATTGCTTATGAACTGTAGATTAAAATTGTAGAAACTGCAAAAAGGTAGGAATTTAAGGAGATGGGATCTGGATAAACTGAACGATCCTAAGGTTGTGGAGAGTTTCAGACGGAGTATTAGGGAACTATTGACAAGAATAGGGGAACGGAACACAGTAGAAGAGGAACGGGTGGCTTTGAGAGGTGAAATACTGAAGGCAGCACAGGACCAAATAGGTAAAAAGATGAGGGCTAGTAGAATACAAGAGATGTTGAATTTAACTGATGAAAGAAGGAAATATGAAAACTTTTGTAAATGAAGCGGGCAAAAGGGAATATAAACGTCTCAGAAATGAAGTCGACAAGACGTGCAAAATGGCTAAGCAGAAATGGCTAGAGGACAAATGTAAGGATGTGGAAGCAAATATCGTTATGGGTAAGATAAATGCCGCCTATAGGAAAATTAAAGAGACCTTTGGAGAAAGAAGAACCACCTTTATGAATATTAAGAGGTCAGATGGAAAACCAGTCCTAAGCAAAGAAGGGAAAGCAGAAAGGTGGAAGGAACATATACTACACACCGGAAGCAGCTACTAGGGTAGCAGAGTACGTGTGGCGTGCACACGGGGGTTTTTTAGGTTAGAGGGACCCCCCCTTGGGCGAAACGATAAAATACCTGACGGCTTACCAGAGAGGACATCATCATCGTTGATAAAGAACGTCCGTCCTCAGAGACCAAAAACAGGAAAAGTTAACGTAATATTGGTAAACTGCAGGAGTATCCAGGGCAAGGTTCCTGAATTAGTATCTCTTATTGAAGGAAATAGTGCGCATATAGTATTAGGAACGGAAAGTTGGTTAAAACCGGAAGTGAACAGTAACGAAATCCTAGACACAGAATGGAATATATACCGCAAGGATAGGATAAACGCCAATGGTGGAGGAGTATTTATAGCAGTAAAGAATTCAATAATATCCAGTGAAGTTATTAGCGAATGCGAATGTGAAATAATCTGGGTTAAGTTAAGTATCAAAGGTGGGTCAGATATGATAGTCGGATGCTTCTATAGGCCACCTGCATCAGCAACCGTAGTAGTTGAGCGCCTCAGAGAGAACCTGCAGAACGTCGTGAAGAAGTTTCGTGATCATACTATTGTAATAGGGGGAGACTTCAATCTACCAGGTATAGAATGGGATAGTCACACAATCAGAACTGGAGCCAGGGACAGAGACTCTTGTGACATTATCCTGACTGCCTTGTCCGAGAATTACTTCGAGCAGATAGTTAGAGAACCAACTCGTGAAGCTAACGTTTTAGACCTCATAGCAACAAATAGACCGGAACTTTTCGACTCCGTGAATGTAGAAGAGGGTATCAGTGATCATAAGTCAGTGGTTGCATCAATGACTACAAGTGTAATAAGAAATGCCAAGAAAGGAAGGAAAATCTATTTGCTTAACAAGAGTGATAGGGCACAAATCGCAGAATATCTGAGTGACCACCATCAAACGTTCATTTCTGAGGAAGAGGATGTGGAACAAAAATGGAAAAAATTCAGAAACATCGTCCAGTACGCCTTAGATAAGTTCGTACCGACTAAGGTCCAAAGCGAGGGGAAAGATCCACCGTGGTATAACAATCATGTACGAAAGGTACTACGGAAACAAAGAAAGCTTCACCATAGGTTTAAGAGTAGTCGAATCATAGCTGATAAGGAAAAGCTGAACGAAGCGAAAAAGAGCGTAAAGAGAGCAATGAGAGAAGCATTCAACGAATTCGAACATAAAACATTGGCAAACAATCTAAACAAGAACCCTAAAAAGTTTTGGTCATATGTAAAATCGGTAAGCGGATCTAAATCCCCTATTCAGTCACTCGTTGACCACGATGGCACCGAAACAGAGGACGACCGAAGAAAGGCAGAAATACTGAATTCAGTGTTCCGAAACTGTTTCACTGCGGAAAATCGTAACACGGTCCCTGACTTCAGCCGTCGCACGGACGCCAAAATGGAAAATATTGAAATAAACGATATCGGAATTGAAAAACAACTGCTATCACTTAGTAGCGGAAAAGCATCCGGACCAGACGAGATACCCTTAAGATTCTACAGTGATTATGCTAAAGAACTTGCCCCCTTTCTATCAGCAATTTATCGTAGATCTCTGGAAGAACGGAAAGTACCTAGCGACTGGAAGAGAGCACAGGTCGTTCCCATTTTCAAGAAGGGTCATAAATCAGATGCGAATAATTATAGGCCTATTTCACTTACGTCAATCTGTTGTAGAATAATGGAACATGTTTTGTGTTCTCGTATTATGACGTTCTTAGATAATACAAATCTCCTTCATCATAACCAACATGGATTCCGCAAACAGAGATCATGTGAAACCCAGCTCGCCCTATTTGTCCAAGAAATTCACAGTGCCGTAGACACTGGCGAGCAGATTGATGCCGTATTCCTGGACTTCAGGAAGGCATTTGATACGGTTCCGCACTTACGTTTAGTGAAAAAAATACGAGCTTACGGAATATCGGACCAGGTTTGTGATTGGATTCAGGATTTCCTAGAAGAAAGAACACAACATGTCATTCTTAACGGTTCAAAATCTGCAGATGTAGAGGTAATTTCGGGAGTACCGCAAGGAAGCGTGATAGGACCTTTATTGTTTACAATATACATAAATGACTTAGTTGACAACATCGGTAGCTCCGTGAGGCTATTTGCAGATGACACGGTTGTCTACAAGAAAGTAGCAACATCAGAAGACTCGTACGTACTCCAGGAAGACCTGCAGAGGATTAATGAATGGTGCGACAGCTGGCAGCTTTCCCTAAACGTAGATAAATGTAATATAATGCGCATACATAGGGGCAGAAATCCATTCCAGTACGATTATGCCATAGGTGGTAAATCATTGGAAGCGGTAACGACCGTAAAATACTTAGGAGTTACTATCCGGAGCGATCTGAAGTGGAATGATCACATAAAACAAATAGTGGGAAAAGCAGGCGCCAGGTTGAGATTCATAGGAAGAATTCTAAGAAAATGTGACTCATCGACGAAAGAAGTAGCTTACAAAACGCTTGTTCGTCCGATTCTTGAGTATTGCTCATCAGTATGGGACCCTTACCAGGTTGGATTAATAGAAGAGATAGAAATGATCCAGCGAAAAGCAGCGCGATTCGTCATGGGGACATTTAGTCAGCGCGAGAGCGTTACGGAGATGCTGAACAAGCTCCAGTGGCGGACACTTCAAGAAAGGCGTTACGCAATACGGAGAGGTTTATTATCGAAATTACGAGAGAGCACATTCCGGGAAGAGATGGGCAACATATTACTACCGCCCACATATATCTCGCGTAATGATCACAACGAAAAGATCCGAGAAATTAGAGCAAATACGGAGACTTACAAGCAGTCGTTCTTCCCACGCACAATTCGTGAATGGAACAGGGAAGGGGGGATCAGATAGTGGTACAATAAGTACCCTCCGCCACACACCGTAAGGTGGCTCGCGGAGTATAGATGTAGATGTAGATGTAGATGTAGAGTGTCTATACAAGGGAGATGTACTTGAGGGCAGTATCCTGGAAATGGAAGAGGACCGAGATGAGGATGAGATGGGAGATATGATACTGCGTGAAGTATTTGACAGAGCACTGAAAGATCTAAATCGAAATAGACAACATTCTGTTAGAACTACTGATTGTCTTGGGAGAGCCAGCCGTGACAAAACTCTTCCAACTGGTGAGCAATAGTTAAGTGACAGGTGCAATACCAATTCCAAAGACAGTAGGTGCTGGCAGATGTGAAAATTATCGAATTATCAATTTAATAAGTCACGGTTGCAAAATACTGACACGAATTCTTTGCAGACGAATAGAAAAATTGGTAGAAGCCGACCTCGGAGAAGATCAGTTTGGACTACGATATAATGTAGAAATACGTGAGGCAATACTAACCATACGACTCCTCATAGAAGATAGGTTAAGAAAAGGCAAACTAACGTTTACAGGATTTGTAGACTTAGAGAAATCTTTTGACCGTGTTGACTGGAATACTCTCTTTCAAGTTCTGAAGGTGGCAGGGGTAAAATACAGGGAGCGAAAGGCTGTTTACACTTTGTACGGAAACCAGATGGCAGTTATAAGAGTCGAGGGGCATGAAAGGAAATCAGTGGTTGAGAAGGGAGTGAGACAGGGTTGTAGGCTACCCCATATTCAAGCTGTATATTGAGCAAGCAGTAAAGGAAACAAAAGAATAATTTGGAGTAGGAATTAAAGTCCAGGAAGGAGAAGTAAGAACTTAGAGGTTTGCCAGTGATATTGTAAATCTGTCAGAGATAGCAAAGGACTTGTAAGAGCAGTTGAACGGAATGGACAGTTTCTTGAGAGGAGGATATAAGATAACATCAACAAAAGCAATACGAGAATAATGGAATGTAGTCGAATTAAATAAGGTGATGCTAAGGAAATTAGATTAGGAAATAAGACACTTAAAACAATAGATGGGTTTTGTTATTTCGGCAGCATAATAACTGACGGTGGTCGAAGTAGAGGGGACATAAAATGTTGACTGGTGATGGCAAGAAATGAGTTTCTGAAGAAGAGAAATTCGTTAACATCGAGTATAGATTAAAGCGTCAGGAAGTCGTTTCTGAAGGAGTTTGTATGGAATATAGACGTGTATGGAAGTGAACCATGAACGATAAACAGTTTGGACAAGAAGGGAATAGAAGCTATTGAAATGCGGTGATATAGAATAATGCGGAAGATTAGGTGGGCAGATCATGTAATTAATGAGGAAGTACCAAATAAAATTGAGGAGAAGAGGAATTTGTGGCACAAATTGACTAGGAGAAGGGGGCGGTGGTTAAACACATTCTGACGCATCATGGAATAACCAATTTAGCATTGGAGGGAAGCGTGGAGGGTAAAAATCGTAGAGGGAGATCATGAGATGAATACAGTAAGCAGATTCAGAAGGATGTAGGTTGCAGTAGTTACTCGGAGATGAAGAGGTTTGCACAAGATAGAGTAGCATGGAGAGCTGTACCAAACCAGTCTTTGGACTGAAGACCACAACAACAACAAGAAATAGATTTTGTTGATTATAGTTCTACCAGTTAAAAACATGATTGTATATTTCTGTAAATATACAATCACAATTAAAACTTATTACTCAGTGCACATGGAAGAGAAACGTTATTCCTGTCATTTTGCCGAAAACTGACATTTTTGAAACCGTGGCTGTGTAGAAAAAGTTGTAAATAAGAGAACATTAACCAGGCACAGTTAATAGCGCTGTTCGTTTACACAAATAGCACCGTTATTCGTTTTGAACCATCAGGTTGGCTGTTCATGTTTATATTACGTTTGTTGCTTACATTCGTTGTTGAAACATAGAGGCTAATAAAAATGTGATACAAACATGAACAGCCTTCTTCAGACGAACCTGTCGGTTTGAAAACAGTAATGACGCAATTGGCGTAAATGAATAGCATTATTAACAGTGGCTAGTGCTGTTTCCTTCTTTACAAGAATCATCTCGTAAAATCTTACTTATTGGTATCTCGAACCAGTAAGCTTGCAATTATGGCGCTTACAACGTTCTTAATAAAGTATTTACTTTCTAGTTTGTCTCATTATTTTTGCGGTGATGCGGTGTACATATTTTTGTGGTATCAGAATACCTTCTAAACTTTTTGGATACAAATCGGTTATGTTCCTGCAGAGATACATTAGAGGTTTGTTTGCGTGGCCACCACACGCAACAAGTTCATAAATATTCGTTTTATAAACTTAAACGCCTTTATCTTGGAGCAGTGCCACAGTCTAGCAAAATAAATCGTTTACATTTACAAAACGAAGGGATACATTGATTTTTCATTACCCTGGAAAGTATCAGATTTGGCAGTTGGAAGGTTTTCCACTTCCGCTCTTCATATTTTAGTCGACATCGGTCAATATTACGTTGAATTAAAGATTCTACAGCCTGGTGCTAGGAATGAATTCTTTTAAACAATTTCCATTGTGAATAAACTTTTTCTGGGTTTGGGACCGCATTGTCAATATTTAAACTACCGACGTTTCGGTCACTGTTGCGAGTGACTTTCCTCAGTGTATTTTAGCTTACTGGCCGCACGGCTCGATTAACCCTCTAGAAGACAGACCACGCCAGACTGATACTCTTAGTAGATTAAAATGGCTTTCCTCATTCATCCGACAATTTCCATTGTCTTCCACTAAAGTAATTCCCGGTAGATTGGTTGTATAGTTGGGATCCATTCACTGAATTTACATAAGAACAGAACTTCTGAGGATTTAAAACTTCCTGGCAGGTTAAACTGTGAACCGGAGCGGGGCTCGTACCTAAACTCTTTGCCTTTCGCGGACAAGTACCGTACCAACCGAGCTGTCACGAATGACTGATGACCCACCCAAATAGGCCTACTTCCGCAGTACCTCATCTTCTACCTTCCAAACTTCACGTAAGTCCTCATCAAACCTTGAAGGACAAGCATGAAACGAGATTGCAAAGAGATGGCTTAGCCACATGTATCTTTGGAATCCACTCCATACTATCAGCCCAGTTGATGTGCTGCAAACAGAAGCACAATAATAGAAGGTGTCCTAAAACTATGCATACACTCTTTGAAATTGAATGCCTCTTTACTTAAAGGACATAGAAACATAGTTTGTGGTGCACGTTAAGATCCAACTAAAGGTTGTAAATGTTAAAAATGGCCTCCTTCCATCGCAATACACCGTCGACAATGACTTATAACTGGGCGACATGCTAACTGGGTTGTCCCTAATGGAATAGCATCAAAGGCTTGCTCAATTTGCTTTTTAAGGTCATCCAGTGTTTGTCGTCTTGCTTTGTAAGCTGTGTTCTTGAGAGTAACCCACAGCTAGAAATGTAAATCAGGAGATTGAGATGGTAGCCCCACAACGCTTACCCGTCCATTCCATTCGGCAGGGAATATAGTGTTGAGAAATGCCCTCACATCAATGTGAAAGTGAGGCTACGCTCCATTCATTTTTTTAAAAAAAGCCGTTAAAGCGTTCTAAGTAAGAATCACCTGTGACAGTGTTTTCATAGAAGCACGGCTCGATTAACCCTCTAGAAGACAGACCACGCCAGTAGATTAACATGCCTTTCCTCATTCATCCGACCAAAGAATTAGATCTTGGAAACGTTGCAAGTCTTCACATCTGTTGATGAACCACTCCCAAAATTCACTTAACCTATCGGGATCAGCCTCGATGAGAGCATGGAAAAGTCTTGGAATGTAAGGCTTAAATTTCTTGGTTCGCAAAATTCTATGAATACTGATTTTGCAGATCCCAGTCGCACGAGATCATTGCCTCATAGATTCCTTTGGGGATTATGTTTACGCCTGGATCACTGCATCAACACTTTCATTGTCTGTTGAACGTCTCTTCCTTCTGCAGTGTTCCTTCTTCATATCCTGCACCGTTCCTTCGACATCAAACTTATCTTTGATCCTTGTAATTCGTACCCTTGTTGGTGGTGGTGATGTTCCAAATTGAACCCTCCGAAGTCATCGTACCTCACTGACATTCTCTGCTTTTCAGTAACAGTAACACTTTAGCATCCATTTCCGTTGATCCAACAATAACGCCATGTTTGTTTACAATACTGAAACAAAAAATCAGTGTTGTTTCTCACCGCCATCTGAATAATTACCCGCAAAAATTGTATTTCTGTCTCCTTTAATTAAAGAGGTATTCAGTTTCAGTGTATTCATTACTTTGGGACACCCTGTATAAGTTCCGCGGACGCCGATGGTTTCTGCTCTCTTTACTAGAGATACGGTGGTGATGCCCGTTCAAAGCATGATCACCTATGTTGCAGAATGGCCTGAAGATGGTGCGTTGTATCATCGAAAACGGCTGCAATTAAATGAAACTATTGCAAACAGCTTATAGTGTTGTCGATGCTGCTCTAGGCTATGTTTACTGTTCTGTTTATTTCAGTCTTTACGCATCCAGTAGTTGCGTTCAGCTGCCCTAAATACGAAAATGAATCAGCTAATTGTTGATTTGTACACTGCTGTCCATTAAAATTGCAGCACCATGAGAGTGCACGTGACAAATGTCAAATTGACATGAGGTGCTCTAGGTACATACTTGAATACCGCCCACAGCACCGACCATCTTAACGTTTTCATTGTAAAATGTGAAATATTTAAAAATTCTGGAATTTAATATATGATCTGGTACTTAAACTATTGCCTTATGGATATGCATGTATGATTTCAAAAGTGTAGAAACAAAAACTGGTGAATTTGCAGTCAGTACAAAAAGTTTTCTTCTTGTACCGCCC
Source organism: Schistocerca nitens (assembly GCF_023898315.1). Taxonomy (NCBI): domain Eukaryota; kingdom Metazoa; phylum Arthropoda; class Insecta; order Orthoptera; family Acrididae; genus Schistocerca; species Schistocerca nitens. The sequence continues at coordinate 801,561,049 of NC_064617.1, read as the reverse complement.
AGAGCCACTTTAGGAAGAGTTTCAGGCTTTATTGATAAATAACATTAGCCAAGTAAATAAAATCATTAAAAACATTATTATATGAACAAAATTCACTACATCTACATCTACATGATTACTCTGCTATTCACAATAAAGTGCGTGGCAGAGTGTTCAGTGAACCACCTTCAAGCTGTCTCTCTACCGTTCCAGTCTCGAAAAGCGCACGGGAAAAACAAGCACTGAAATTTTTCTCTGCGAGCCCTGATTTCTCCCTATGTAGGTGGATGGTAACAGAATGTTTCCGCAATCGGAGGAGAAAACTGTTACCCGAAATTTCATGAGAAGATCCCGTCGCAACGAAAAACGCCTTAGTTTTAATGATTGACACTCCAATTCACATATTATGTCTGCGGCACTATCTCTCCTATTTCGCGATACTACAAAACGAGCTGCCCTTCCTTGAACTTTTTCGATGTCATCCGTCAGTCCCACCTGATGCGGATTCCACACCGCACAGCAATGTTCCAGAACAGGGCGGACAAGAGTGGTGTAAGCAGTCTCTTTAGTAGACCTGTTGCACCTTCTAAGTGTTCTGCCAGTGAATCGCAGTCTTTGGTTAGCTCTACCCACAATATTATCTATGTGATCGTTCCAGTTCAGGTTATTTGTAATTGTAATCCTTAAGTATTTACTTGAATTTACAGCCCTCAGATTTGTGTGACTTGTCGCGTAATCGAAATTTAGCGGATTTCTTTTAGTATTCAAGTGAATAACTTCACACATTTCCCTTCAGGATCAATTACCACATTTCGCACCATTCAGATATCTTATCCAAATCATTTTTCAATTCGTTTTGGTCATCTGAGGACTTTACAAGATGGTAAATGACAGCATCATCTGCAATTTCAAAAACAATCGTTCACTTATTGCAATGGACACAAAAGAAAACAAAGTACTTTCTTGGTCTACATAACCAACATGCGTTCGCTCTTTACATTTAGTGCATAGTACCCATTCTAACTGAGTTCTGTAATAAATTTTAGCTAGTAATAGCGAATACTCTCTTCAAGAATCACAAGACGAGAAGGTTTACTTGAAAAAGGCCGACGATACGGGAAGAGTGCAGTTAGAGTACATGGTGGTAAGTCAGAGATTCCGAAATCAGATACTGGATTGTAAGGCGAACCCAGAAACGGACATAGATCACAATGTAGTAGTGACGAAGAGTAGGCCGGCAGGAAGAATAAATATGCAAAGAAGTGGGATACAAAAGTGCAAAGGAATGAGGAGATACGCTTGAAGTTCTCTAAGGGCCGGCCCGGGTGACCGAGCGGTTCTAGGCGATACAGTCTGGAACCGCGTGACCGCTACGGTCGCAGGTTCGAATCCTGCCTCGGGCATGTATATGTCTGATGTCCTTAGGTTAGTTAGGTTTAAGTAGTTCTAAGTTCTAGGGGACTGATGACCTCAGACGTTAAGTCCCATAGTGCTCAGAGCCATTTGAACCATTTTTCTCTAAGGCTGTAGATACGGCAATAAGGAACAGCTCAGTAGGCACTACAGTTGAAGAAGAATGGACATATCTAAAACGGACAATCACAGAAGTTGGACAGAAAAACATAGGTACAAAGAAGGTAACTGTGAAGAAACCATGGGTAATAGAAGAAAATTTTCAAATGATCAATGAAAGACGTAGTACAAAAATGTTAAGGGAAATTCAGGAATACAGAAATACAAGTCGATGAGGAATGAAATAAAAAAAGAAGTGCAGGGAAGCTAAGACGAAATGGCTGCAGGAAAAATGTGAAGAAATAGAAGACGAACAGATTGTCGGAAGGACTGACTCAGCATATAGGAAAGTAGAAACAACCTTCGGTGAAATTAAAAGCAAGGGTTGTAACAAGAAGAGTGGAACAGGAATTCCCCTGTTAAATGCACAGGAGAGAACGGGTAGGTGGCAGGCCTCTATGACGGGAAGATTTGTGTGATGTGATAGAAGAAGAAACAGGAGTCGATTTAGGAGAGATCGGGGATCCAGTATTAGAATCAGATGTTAAGGAGCTCTGGAGGACATCAGATGAAATACGACAGAAGGGATAGATAACATTCCATCAGAATTTCTAAAATCGTTGGGGAAAGCGGCAACAAAACGACTATTCACTTTGGTAAGTAGAATGTAAGTGTCTGGTGGCATACCATCTGACTTTCGGAAAGATATCAGCCATATAATTCCGAAGACTGCAAGAGCTGACAAGTGCGAGAATTATCGCACAATGAGTTTAACAGCTCATGCATCCGAGCTGCTGACAAGAATAATATACAGGAGAATGAAAAAGAAAATTGAGGATGTGTTAGATGACCATCAGTTTGGCTTTAGGAAAGGTAAAGGCACCAGAGAAGCAATTCTGACTTTGCGGCTGATAAAGGAAGCGAGACTACAGAAAAATCAAGACACGTTTATAGAATCTGTCGACCTGGAAAAAGCATCCGACAATGTAAAATGGTGAAGGATGTTCGAATTTCTGAGAAAAGTAGGGGTAAGCTATACGTACAGACGGGTAATATACGATATGTACAAGAGCCCGGAATGAATAATAAGAGTGGATGACCAAGGACGCAGTGCTCGGATTAAAAGGTGTAAGACAGTGATATGGTCTTTCGCCTCTGCTGTTCAGTCTGTACGTCGAAAAAACAATGATGGAAGTGAAAGAAAGGTACGCGAGTGGGATTAACATTCACGATGAAAGGATATCAATGATATGATTCGCTTATAACACTGCTATCCTAAGTGAAAGTGAAGAAGAATTACATTATCTGCTGAATGGAATGAAGAACCTAATGAGTACAGAATATGAATTGAAAGTGTATCGAAGAACGATGAAAGTAATGAGAAATAGCAGAAACAAGACCAGCAAGAGGCTTAACATCAGGATTGACGCTCACGAAGTAAATGAAGTTAAGGAATTCTGCTACCTTGGTAGCAAGATAACGAAGAACATACGGAGCAAGGAGGACATCAGAAGCAGAATATCACAGCCAAAAATTGCATTACTGGCCAAGAGAAAAAAATCTGAGGAAAAAATTTCTGAGAATGTACATCTGGAGTACAGCATTGTGTGGTAGTGAAACAGGGACTGTGAGAAAACAGGGACAGAAGAAAATCGAAGCTTTCGAAATGTGGTGCTACAGACGAATCAGGAAAATTCGCTGCTCTGGTAACGTAAGGAATGGGGAGATTCTGCAGAGAATCGCAGAGGAAAGGAATATGCGGAAAACACTGACAAGGAGAAGGGACAGGATAATAGGACATCTGGTAAGACATCAGGGAATGACTTCCATGGTACTAGAGGGAGTTGTAGAGGGCAAAAACTGTAGAGGAAGACACATATTGGAGTTCATCAAGAAAATAATTGCGAACGCAGGTTACAAGTGCTGCTCTGAGGTATCGGAAGACTGATGACTCAAAAAAAAAGTATTCTTCCTCAAACGATTCAAAACTCAAATATTGTGCTCTCGTCTGTTGTTAGAATTTCCCCACCAGATTCCAGTTTGTTCTGACGCTTCCTGTTTGTTGCGTCACTATTTGAACTATTGCCAGTTTGCTTCTACTAAATGCATCTGACGTCTCGCTGTTGAACACATGACCTGACTTCAACTCTCTTTCTGATTTCCTTTTTTCTGCTCTTTGTCTTTTATTCGATCACCTGAAGTGCTCCTCTGGACAAGAGAGACTCAACTGCCTGCCTTACCGTCGTTTTCCCCGATATTACTTCATTTATTGCCATCCTCATATTCTTTTCAGTCCATTTTTCTTATTCTCAGCCATTTCACTGTGAGAAATGAAGAGAAAGTGTTATTACTGGTTTTCCCCTAATGTTCTGACTGGACGGTACTGGAAGCCAACTGGCCGACCGGTACTGTACGACGATCACGCAGTAAAAACGATATCGATTGCGTATTGATTAATACACCATGTCGTTAAAGTTTTACGGCTACAGTATCCTTAAACAATAAAATTAAAATAACTGTAAAATAAATTCAGTTACTCAACTCATAAACTTGTACCACAGTCTTGAATCTAATTTCTTGCGCGCTCCTCACACACATTCAATATTAAACACTCACTACTCACAAACAACTAAACGCAGGACAAATTGCCCGATGACTCATGAGTAGGATCATGGCATCTTTTAGCTCACCACCGGCCGGGGTGGCCGAGCGGTTCTAAGCGCTACAGACTGGAACCGCGCGACCGCTGCGGTCGCAGGTTCGAATCCTGCCTCGGGCATGGATGTGTGTGATGTCCTTAGGTTAGTTAGGTTTAAGTAGTTCTATGTTCTAGGGGACTGATGACCTCAGAAGTTAAGTCCCATAGTGCTCAGAGCCATTTTTTTTAGCTCACCCCTTATATGTCCTACCACCTAGCACTAGAAACGAGAACTAGCGATGACTGGTATCAAGGACACAGCCAAAGGGGGTCTGAGGCGTCCGGATCTCGCCATCGCCTAAATTTAAACACGGCCTAGCTGCCGTGTTGAGAAGATATTTTGATTTTCAATAATACAACGAAAAAGAGATACGCAGTATTAACAGTCAACATGGCCATAGGTGTATTCAAACTATCGATATATCGACAGCATTATTACCTGTCGCTCATCCCTGCTTTATCCACGACCAACTGTTGTTCATTGTTGGCCTCACATGAACTCAGTAGCGTTAATGTCAGTACCCCATGCGTTAATGCAGGATGGCAGCAGACCATATTATTCGTTTCGGACCTCTTGATAAGTATGGAAGTGTGATTACGCATGTCAATCACATCGCGATTACGGGCAGCATGGGGTTCACGCCTGAGCCTCAGGACGTGCGCTAGCAGCGCATGTCGGGTGTTTCAAACGTCAACTTCGCGTCTCAATATCTCGGGATGTAATGGGAATATTGCGATGCAATCAACGCCATTGTGTATGTGCTTTGTCATGCTATGGATTGCTGAAGAAAAAATATAGGAGGTCCATTTAAAAAAAAACATAAGTTTGTGTTAAAAAACACATATGCTTTTGTTTTAGAATGTTTCCAAATATGTACATTCATGGGCCTCAGCCCTACATTGATACCGGTGAATGTCGTTTTCCAATAGCTGTTATTGTTCCAGAGATATTTTGGGTGGACAAGATAGCTGGGACACCCTGTATATTAGAAGTCTATTGAAAATCGCCGGCCGAAGTGGCCGAGCGGTTCTAGGCGCTACAGTCTGGAACCGCGCGGCCGCTACGGTCGCAGGTTCGAATCCTGCCTCGGGCATGGATGTGTGTGATGTCCTTAGGTTAGTTAGGTTTAAGTAGTTCTAAGTTCTAGGGGACTGATCACCTCAGAAGTTAAGTCCCATAGTGCTCAGAGCCACTTGAACCATTTTGAATCTATTCAAAATCAATGTGTGAGTTAATGTCAAGATCCCAAAACTGTAGCTCCTAATTTTGTTTTGTAAATAAATTTGGCTGCAATAGTTTCAAGTTGACTGTTTGAATAATAATTTTAAGAAATTTCGGCATCACTTAAGGAAACTGAATAATTTTAACTGAATGAAAGTCACTTTAATAAAATTTGAGACTGATTTGAGAAACTTAGGATACTTTGATTTACTGAAGGAATTCTGGCTGAGTTACAATTTTTTTGCAATAAAGTGAAGTTATCCTATTGCCAAATAAAGAAATATTTAATTGCAGTTGGGCATTTGGGTGTTTCTCATATATATATATATATATATATATATATATATATATATATATATATATATATACGAGGGCGGTTCAGAAAGTAACCTCCGATTGGTCACAGTGCGGGTTGTGGGGGGAGTAGTGACGCCATCTGTGCGTTCACGCACTCAACAGGTCAGTCGGCATCAAGCCGTGGTCGAGTGAACGTCGTACCTGCGCTAGTTTAGTTTTTGTGGCAGTTTGAAATGTGTGCTGCAATAGAAAACCCCGCCAAATGTGAAGTTCGTGCTGTCATAAGGTTTTTTACAGCCAAAGGATATTCTGCAGCAGCTATTCATCGTGAGCTTTGTGCCGTGTACGGACCAAGAGTTATGAGTGAAGGAGTTGTCCGTGAATGGGTACGTTTATTTAAAAGTGGACGAGAAAACGTTCATGATGAAGAGAGGAGTGGTAGACCATCATTGGTGACTGACGAACTCGTTCAGACAGTTGATGCAAAAGTTCATGAAAATCAACGTTTCTCAATGTCGGAGTTGTCTACTGGTTTTCCACAGATTTCTAAGACTCTCTTGTACGAGATAGTGACAGCAAGATTGGGTTACCGTAAGTTCTGTGCACGATGGGTGCCCAAAAATCTTACCGACCACCACAAAACTCAAAGAATGGCCTCTGCATTAGACTTTCTGTCATGTTATGAGGACGAAGGAGAACCATTGTTAAACAGAATCGTGACCGGTGACGAAACCTGGATTAAGTACGTGAACCCTGAGACAAAAGAACAATCAAAGATGTGGGCACATTCAAATTCGTCTACCAAACCAAGAAAAGCCTCGCAAGATTTTTCTGCCAGAAAACTGATGGCAACGGTGTTTTGGGATGCCAAAGGGGTGTTGTTGGTTGAATTCATGGAACGTGGTACGACCATTAATCAAGACGTGTACTGTGAAACAATAAAAAAGTTACGACGGGCTATACAGAACAAACGCCGTGGTATGCTGACTTCCGGTATCGTTTTTTTGCACGATAATGCCCATCCTCACTCTGCTCGCAGAACAACAGCCCTTCTTGAGTCCTTCAAGTGGGACGTTATCAACCATCCACCTTACAGCCCAGACCTGGCGCCAAGTGATTATCACCTCTTCATGCATTTGAAGAAATGGCTCGGGTCACAGCGGTTTGATGACGACGAAGAGCTCAAAGATGCGGTCACAGGCTGGCTCCAGGCACAAGCGGGTGATTTTTATGCAGAAGGAATTTCAAAGCTTGTGAAGAGATACGATAAGTGCCTCAATCGCTATGGAGACTATGGAGAAAAATAGTGCAAAGATGTAGTTGTAAGATGTATATATTAAAATATTTTATTTAACTTGGTGTATTTTTTTAAATCAACCGGAGGTTACTTTCTGAACGGCCCTCGTATATATATATATGTGTGTGTGTGTGTGTGTTTTCATAATAATTGAAAACCATGAGCCTTTTTAAGCTCATCTTTAACAAATTGCCCCCCCCCCCCCCTTTGACAAAATCCTGGCCATGTTCATGCCAGCATTGTAAGATGGTAGGTACTGTTGGACTCTCCCCTATGAAAACGATTTAGCATTTGAACACTAGCACACAAAGTAGGCAGAAGTAACACCATCTACATTCTTTTACAAGAAAAGATTATGCAGCACGTTTCTGGTTCAGAAATCACATATCAAAGTTGTTCTTTTATGAGAAATTCGTGTTATGCCTCACAGAAGAAAAACGAACATCTACCAACATGTACCAAATTTCCATAGCGGCAGGATCGTGGACAATGGAGATGGTGTCTTATAGTTCTGCGGTAATCGTCGGTGCACTCACGATAGGTAAGCAAAATGCGAGCCGATGGTTTGAGGAGGGCTTCAGTTAACGCGATGCTGGATCTCAACTTTCCCATGCGACCAGCACCCAAGAGAACCCAGTGTTCACTCAGCTGTACAGGATCTTACAGCCATGTCATGTACGTGGAGTCAGGAAATGACCTAGTTTGTAGCAAGACAAGTATCCACACGGACACTGGAGGTCGTCCAGACCAGACCTGTTCACTGATCTGCCCCTGTGAGCTGGCTCACTCTGACGCCTCAGCAGTGATCAAGCGCCCGGCTCACGGCGAGTAATGGCAGGGGATAAGGGGGCGTGGGGGAGGGGAGGAGGAACCGGAACAAAGCAACTCGTTTCACGAAACTGCTGTCAACGAATTTATTCTACGGCTGCTAATACTTCTACGGAGATCTATCGCTTCACCATGACTAATTAATGCCTTTCGTCCCAAATTTATTTCCTTTGACAGTTGCAACGAAATGAAACTTACAATTCTTCTGATTGCTGAAGCGAAGAATGTGGGGTAGCTGACTACGAAATATTTGTCACGATTGATGCAGCCTTATTATGAATGTCGTTTTCGGACGAAGTTTTAATTGACATTAAATTGGTATTTCGTAACTATAATATTTGCACGTTAAACATAGAAAAAGATAAATATTACTCATTCTGCTTTTCACTAAATCATCAATGTCTCATATCATTTTCCAAGCACTGCTCATTCGAAACTAAGCTTTTAAACTGAAGTTTGTCAGCGAGTTTCTGTGGGTACATTTTTTCCTCTTCATTGTTCCAAAAAGTTGCTTGCAAAAATATATAGATGCAAACATCGGCATGATCGTAGATGCATGCTTGTGAAGTTGTGGAAATTTATGTTAAAACACTATTTTATAGAGTCTATAAGACTTGTTTTGTTATGAAACTTACTGTACAACAGCCTGTCACAGTACAGGTTGATAAGTTCTAAACGTAGTTGTAAATTCATACTGGTGTACCTGCCATTAATGTTGAAGTTCCTCTCCTGACAATAATTGTTTTCATCGATCTTAAATCAGCTGCTGTCCACTTGAAGCACTGCGCCATTAAGTATATACGCCTGCACTTAAAACTACGGCGAGATTAACGTATTATAATTCCTCTGAAGAAAGTGGACAGTTTGCACTCGCCCTGGGCTACATAACGACATCTGACAGCCACATTGTGCCGCGAGCGCTCATTACTGAGGCCGCGAGCGAGCACGAGTTCTCACGCTCTCCTAGCCACCTCCGAAACAGGCCTGGTCTACTCGCAGACAACCACGGACCGTCGGCGCTGCGATTTTCTTCCACGCTGCAGCAGATGGAGGTGCGGTGACAGCTGCTAGCCCAAAGATAACGTTGAACACTAGACATGGGCAAACTGAAACACATAACTGTTTCGAAACAAATGAGACAGTACAGTATAATGTTTCGAAACAAATAAGGTGTGAAAGCGCCAATCATATCGCTGAAAGTATGAAAATTTCACTTAGGTGTCTTGGCAGTCTCGTATTTCCTACAGCAAATGCGCTGTTTTCGTGTCATGTGACTTTCATATTTTCAATTGGCTGAGGTCAGAGTTTGTATGTTTGACATAACGGATTTTGCCAAACTCGTTTCCTTGTATTCTAGCGTCTAATTTTGATAGGTTTCATGAGTGATGATCTGTATCTGCTACGATTCTTGTTAAGGAAGTTTTTTTGAAGTACAGGTATATGGAGTTCCCTCAAGTACCCACAACAAGCAGATGTATTATCATTTTATTACAAACTTACCCAGGAAATCAGAGATAAAGTTAAGTTGATGTCGAAATGCAATTTTTATCACAGCATCTGAAAGCCAAAGACAAAAGTATCGAAGTACTGTTGTTGGTTTGCCTGAGAATTATCTATGATACACAAGTATTAAAATGCCTATATTGTGTAATAACCAAACATAGCACGTTTACAACAGACAAACATATACATACATAAATCAGATAATTATTCTCGAACATATAAATAAATAAATGTACTGAAAGAAAACATTAAACTCACTGAACGGTGAGCCAATACGGAAGTGTCTTCTGCGTGCAACAAATGTGAGAAAAATGTTCTTATAAAGTAGCTACAGTTAAGATTTAGTGGACTAAACAAAATCCAGTCAAATATAAATTCAGTGCTTATTTGCCAGAGAAGAACAAAATCATCTGAAATTTTACTGTTTCATTTCTGTGTAGATCTACTGTACCTATTCTAAGTTGTAGTTTAGAAATATCATTTTTCATACCTTCTAGCGTGAAAGATGGGATCGCCTGTCTGTCATTGTTTGTCCCTGCTTTGAAAATACGCGCTCACATGGAACAGAGGTGGCCATAACACAAAGACGTCGTTTCGTTATTTCAAACATCGTAGGAAACAACATAAAATTTTCTTTCCACCACAGCAATGGATTTTGTGATTCGTGTATCAGTGGCATCTTCATACATTTATCAAGCTCGACTGTAGTTGCAACACGTGTATGTTATAAGATATGTGTAATTCAACTGAATGTTTTTCACACTTTTATTATTTTGAAAGTGAATAATGTGCGTTATTTTATTGTTTGTTGGTGTTTATAAAGCAGATATTACGCCATTTCGGAATAGGGCAGTCAATTAGAAATGAAGCTTTATTTTCGGAAACCTTAAGCTTCGTGCTGTCGTGTGTCAAAAAGATTTCGACACACTTAAAAGTATTTCATAAAGTGAGATGTTAAATGTGTTTCAGTATCTGTACCGTCCCCGAATCTCGTCCCAGACAAGAGCAGAATGAAACGTCACTGTTTCGACACAGTTAGTCCCTTCCAAGAACAAGTGGACTGAAACAGCGTTATTTTGAAACAGCGATACTGTTTCTGTGTCTGGCTCGAGATCGAAACTGGTCCCGGTATCCGAGACAGAGCGGTATGAAACACCACTGTTTCGAAACAGTGAAACATAGCCGTTTCGAAACACTGAGACAGTTCCACGTATCGATACCCTGTATCGAAACATAGAAACAGTGGCCAAGTCTATTGAACACAGATATAGCGCAAGTCTTCTTTTCACGCGTCCCGATTCTGCGTACAGCATCACAGATCTGCCTGTGTCTGGAATCTCCGAGTGGGAGAGAGACTGTCATATTGCGTCGTCATACGGGGTATACCACTGGATACACGTCACGATAAGTTCAGGTTCTCATTGCTGGTTCAAAAAATGTTCAAATGTGTATCAATTCCTAAGGGACGAAACTGCTGAGGTCAGCGGTTCCTAGACTCACACACTACTTAAACTAACTTATGCTAAGAACGACACACACACCCATGCCCGAGGGAGGACTCGAACCTCCTGCGGGCATTGCTGGTGATTTGGACAACAGCCATTACCTTTCTGACATTTTACCGCAGGTGGCTACATCCTGCCTTCGACGAATAAGTGGTGTTACCTTTCACCAAGGTAACGCAGGCCCACATGTGACAGAGCTGCTACGACCTACCTCAACAAAGATGCTGTTCGACTGTTGTCCAGGCTATAATGCTCTCCAGATCTCTCATGTTTATGGTCACTTCTAAAACTTCGGATAAAAAAGAGAAATTTCATGTAATGATCTGCCGCCTGGTGTGGAACCGCGCGACCGCTACGGTAGCAGCTTCGAATCCTGCCTCGGGCATGGGTGCATGTGATGTCCTTAAGTTAGTTAGGTTTAAGTAGTTCTAACTTCTAGGGGACTGATGCCATCAGATGTTAAGTCCCATAGTGCTCAGAGCCATTTGAACCATGTAATGATCCAAAAATAGCACAACACGCGTCTCATCACTGGCCAGACATTCTGTAAAAACTGCATGGCAAAAGCTTTGGCTGGAGCTCAGGCATCACAAAAAGCTTTGAAAATTTAACACACTCTTCTCGTCGCCCGTACCACTAAACAGGTACTTAAGTGCCAGATGCCTTCCGTAGCGCTACAGTGTCTCCTTAATTTAAAGGAAAAATCTCTCTCCATCATCACATACGTGCTCTGCAAGGCACTTTTAAGTGCATTCACAGGTTAGTTCCCATTGGTGTTTCTTTCCGCACCATTCCCATTTAGAAGTGCGTGGTCTAAGGTGCCTTGGCACGACTCGCGTTGCTTCCCCCTTCAGAGGTTCGAGTACTCCCTCGGGCATGGATGTGCGTGTTGTCCTTAGGTTAGTTAGGTTTAAGTAGTTCTATGTTCTAGGGGACTGATGACCTCAGAAGTTAAGTCCCATAGTGCTCAGAGCCATTTTTTTTAGCTCACCCCTTATATGTCCTACCACCTAGCACTAGAAACGAGAACTAGCGATGGCTGGTACCAAGGACATGGCCAAAGGGGGTCTGAGGCGTCCGGATCTCGCCATCGCCTAAATTTAAACACGGCCTAGCCGCCGTGTTGAGAAGATATTTTGATTTTCAATAATACAACGAAAAAGAGATACGCAGTATTAACAGTCAACATGGCCATAGGTGTATTCAAACTATCGATATATCGACAGCATTATTACCTGTCGCTCATCCCTGCTTTATCCACGACCAACTTTTGTTCATTGTTGGCCTCACATGAACTCAGTAGCGTTAATGTCAGTACCCCATGCGTTAATGCAGGATGGCAGCAGACCATATTATTCGTTTCGGACCTCTTGATAAGTATGGAAGTGTGATTACGCATGTTAATCACATCACGATTACGGGCAGCATGGGGTTCACGCCTGAGCCTCAGGACGTGCGCTAGCAGCGCATGTCGGGTGTTTCAAACGTCAACTTCGCGTCTCAATATCTCGGGATGTAATGGGAATATTGCGATGCAATCAACGCCATTGTGTATGTGCTTTGTCATGCTATGGATTGCTGAAGAAAAAATATAGGAGGTCCATTTAAAAAAAAACATAAGTTTGTGTTAAAAAACACATATGATTTCGTTTTAGAATGTTTCCAAATATGTACATTCATGGGCCTCAGCCCTACATTGATACCGGTGAATGTCGTTTTCCAATAGCTGTTATTGTTCCAGAGATATTTTGGGTGGACAAGATAGCTGGGACACCCTGTATATTAGAAGTCTATTGAAAATCGCCGGCCGGAGTGGCCGAGCGGTTCTAAGCGCTACATTCTGGAGCCGCGCGGCCGCTACGGTCGCAGGTTCGAATCCTGCCTCGGGCATGGATGTGTGTGATGTCCTTAGGTTAGTTAGGTTTAAGTAGTTCTAAGTTCTAGGGGACTGATCACCTCAGAAGTTAAGTCCCATAGTGCTCAGAGCCACTTGAACCATTTTGAATCTATTCAAAATCAATGTGTGAGTTAATGTCAAGATCCCAAAACTGTAGCTCCTAATTTTGTTTTGTAAATAAATTTGGCTGCAATAGTTTCAAGTTGACTGTTTGAATAATAATTTTAAGAAATTTCGGCACCACTTAAGGAAACTGAATAATTTTAACTGAATGAAAGTCACTTTAATAAAATTTGAGACTGATTTGAGAAACTTAGGATACTTTGATTTACTGAAGGAATTCTGGCTTAGTTACAATTTTTTGCAATAAAGTGAAGTTATCATATTGCCAAATAAAGAAATATTTAATTGCAGTTGGGCATTTGGGTGTTTCTCATATATATATATATTTGTTAAAGATGAGCTTAAAAAGGCTCATGGTTTTCATTTATTATGAAAACACACACACACACACACACACACACACACACACATATATATATATATATATATATATATATATATGTGTGTGTGTGTGTGTGTGTATATATATATATGTGTGTGTGTGTGTGTGTGTGTGTGTGTGTGTGTGTGTGTGTGTTTTCATAATAAATGAAAACCATGAGCCTTTTTAAGCTCATCTTTAACAAATTGCCCCCCCCCCCCCTTTGACAAAATCCTGGCCATGTTCATGCCAGCATTGTAAGATGGTAGGTACTGTTGGACTCTCCCCTATGAAAACGATTTAGCATTTGAACACCAGCACACAAAGTAGGCAGAAGTAACACCATCTACATTCTTTTACAAGAAAGGATTATGCAGTGCGTTTCTGGTTCAGAAATCACATATCAAAGTTGTTCTTTTATGAGAAATTCGTGTTATGCCTCACAGAAGAAAAACGAACATCTACCAACATGTACCAAATTTCCATAGCGGCAGGATCATGGACAATGGAGATGGTGTCTTATAATTCTGCGGTAATCGTCGGTGCACTCACGATAGGTAAGCAAAATGCGAGCCGATGGTTTGAGGAGGGCTTCAGTTAACGCGATGCTGGATCTCAACTTTCCCATGCGACCAGCACCCAAGAGAACCCAGTGTTCACTCAGCTGTACAGGATCTTACAGCCATGTCATGTACGTGGAGTCAGGAAATGACCTAGTTTGTAGCAAGACAAGTATCCACACGGACACTGGAGGTCGTCCAGACCAGACCTGTTCACTGATCTGCCCCTGTGAGCTGGCTCACTCTGACGCCTCAGCAGTGATCAAGCGCCCGGCTCACGGCGAGTAATGGCAGGGGATAAGGGGGCGTGGGGGAGGGGAGGAGGAACCGGAACAAAGCAACTCGTTTCACGAAACTGCTGTCAACGAATTTATTCTACGGCTGCTAATACTTCTACGGAGATCTATCGCTTCACCATGACTAATTAATGCCTTTCGTCCCAAATTTATTTCCTTTAACAGTTGCAACGAAATGAAACTTACAATTCTTCTGATTGCTGAGGCAAAGAATGTGGGGTAGCTGACTACGAAATATTTGTCACGATTGATGCAGCCTTATTATGAATGTCGTTTTCGGACGAAGTTTTAATTGACATTAAATTGGTATTTCGTAACTATAATATTTGCACGTTAAACATAGAAAAAGATAAATATTACTCATTCTGCTTTTCACTAAATCATCAATGTCTCATATCATTTTCCAAGCACTGCTCATTCGAAACTAAGCTTTTAAACTGAAGTTTGTCAGCGAGTTTCTGTGGGTACATTTTTTCCTCTTCATTGTTCCAAAAAGTTGCTTGCAGAAATATATAGATGCAAACATCGGCATGATCGTAGATGCATGCTTGTGAAGTTGTGGAAATTTATGTTAAAACACTATTTTATAGAGTCTATAAGACTTGTTTTGTTATGAAACTTACTGTACAACTGCCTGTCACAGTACAGGTTGATAAGTTCTAAACGTAGTTGTAAATTCATACTGGTGTGCCTGCCATTAATGTTGAAGTTCCTCTCCTGACAATAATTGTTTTCATCGATCTTAAATCAGCTGCTGTCCACTTGAAGCACTGCGCCATTAAGTATATACGCCTGCACTTAAAACTACGGCGAAATTAACGTATTATAATTCCTCTGAAGAAAGTGGACAGTTTGCACTCGCCCTGGGCTACATAACGACATCTGACAGCCACATTGTACCGCGAGCGCTCATTACTGAGGCCGCGAGCGAGCACGAGTTCTCACGCTCTCCTAGCCACCTCCGAAACAGGCCTGGTCTACTCGCAGATAACCACGGACCGTCGGCGCTGCGATTTTCTTCCACGCTGCAGCAGATGGAGGTGCGGTGACTGCTGCTAGCCCAAAGATAACGTTGAACACTAGACATGGGCAAACTGAAACACATAACTGTTTCGAAACAAATGAGACAGTACAGTATAATGTTTCGAAACAAATAAGGTGTGAGAGCGCCTATCATATCGCTGAAAGTATGAAAATTTCACTTAGGTGTCTTGGCAGTCTCGTATTTCCTACAGCAAATGCGCTGTTTTCGTGTCATGTGACTTTCATATTTTCAATTGGCTGAGGTCAGAGTTTGTATGTTTGACATAACGGATTTTGCCAAACTCGTTTCCCTGTATTCTAGCGTCTAATTTTGATAGGTTTCATGAGTGATGATCTGTATCTGCTACGATTCTTGTTAAGGAAGTTTTTTTGAAGTACAGGTATATGGAGTTCCCTCAAGTACCCACAACAAGCAGATGTATTATCATTTTATTACAAACTTACCCAGGAAATCAGAGATAAAGTTAAGTTGATGTCGAAATGCAATTTTTATCACAGCATCTGAAAGCCAAAGACAAAAGTATCGAAGTACTGTTGTTGGTTTGCCTGAGAATTATCTATGATACACAAGTATTAAAATGCCTATATTGTGTAATAACCAAACATAGCACGTTTACAACAGACAAACATATACATACATAAATCAGATAATTATTCTCGAACATATAAATAAATAAATGTACTGAAAAAAAACATTAAACTCACTGAACGGTGAGCCAATACGGAAGTGTCTTCTGCGTGCAACAAATGTGAGAAAAATGTTCTTATAAAGTAGCTACAGTTAAGATTTAGTGGACTAAACAAAATCCAGTCAAATATAAATTCAGTGCTTATTTGCCAGAGAAGAACAAAATCATCTGAAATTTTACTGTTTCATTTCTGTGTAGATCTACTGTACCTATTCTAAGTTGTAGTTTAGAAATATCATTTTTCATACCTTCTAGCGTGAAAGATGGGATCGCCTGTCTGTCATTGTTTGTCCCTGCTTTGAAAATACGCACTCACATGGAACAGAGGTGGCCATAACACAAAGACGTCGTTTCGTTATTTCAAACATCGTAGGAAACAACGTAAAATTTTCTTTCCACCACAGCAATGGATTTTGTGATTCGTGTATCAGTGGCATCTTCATACATTTATCAAGCTCGACTGTAGTTGCAACACGTGTATGTTATAAGATATGTGTAATTCAACTGAATGTTTTTCACACTTTTATTATTTTGAAAGTGAATAATGTGCGTTATTTTATTGTTTGTTGGTGTTTATAAAGCAGATATTACGCCATTTCGGAATAGGGCAGTCAATTAGAAATGAAGCTTTATTTTCGGAAACCTTAAGCTTCGTGCTGTCGTGTGTCAAAAAGATTTCGACACACTTAAAAGTATTTCATAAAGTGAGATGTTAAATGTGTTTCAGTATCTGTACCGTCCCCGAATCTCGTCCCAGACAAGAGCAGAATGAAACGTCACTGTTTCGACACAGTTAGTCCCTTCCAAGAACAAGTGGACTGAAACAGCGTTATTTTGAAACAGCGATACTGTTTCTGTGTCTGGCTCGAGATCGAAACTGGTCCCGGTATCCGAGACAGAGCGGTATGAAACACCACTGTTTCGAAACAGTGAAACATAGCCGTTTCGAAACACTGAGACAGTTCCACGTATCGATACCCTGTATCGAAACATAGAAACAGTGGCCAAGTCTATTGAACACAGATATAGCGCAAGTCTTCTTTTCACGCGTCCCGATTCTGCGTACAGCATCACAGATCTGCCTGTGTCTGGAATCTCCGAGTGGGAGAGAGACTGTCATATTGCGTCGTCATACGGGGTATACCACTGGATACACGTCACGATAAGTTCAGGTTCTCATTGCTGGTTCAAAAAATGTTCAAATGTGTATCAATTCCTAAGGGACGAAACTGCTGAGGTCAGCGGTTCCTAGACTCACACACTACTTAAACTAACTTATGCTAAGAACGACACACACACCCATGCCCGAGGGAGGACTCGAACCTCCTGCGGGCATTGCTGGTGATTTGGACAACAGCCATTACCTTTCTGACATTTTACCGCAGGTGGCTACATCCTGCCTTCGACGAATAAGTGGTGTTACCTTTCACCAAGGTAACGCAGGCCCACATGTGACAGAGCTGCTACGACCTACCTCAACAAAGATGCTGTTCGACTGTTGTCTAGGCTATAATGCTCTCCAGATCTCTCATGTTTATGGTCACTTCTAAAACTTCGGATAAAAAAGAGAAATTTCATGTAATGATCTGCCGCCTGGTGTGGAACCGCGCGACCGCTACGGTAGCAGCTTCGAATCCTGCCTCGGGCATGGGTGCGTGTGATGTCCTTAAGTTAGTTAGGTTTAAGTAGTTCTAACTTCTAGGGGACTGATGCCATCAGATGTTAAGTCCCATAGTGCTCAGAGCCATTTGAACCATGTAATGATCCAAAAATAGCACAACACGCGTCTCATCACTGGCCAGACATTCTGTAAAAACTGCATGGCAAAAGCTTTGGCTGGAGCTCAGGCATCACAAAAAGCTTTGAAAATTTAACACACTCTTCTCGTCGCCCGTACCACTAAACAGGTACTTAAGTGCCAGATGCCTTCCGTAGCGCTACAGTGTCTCCTTAATTTAAAGGAAAAATCTCTCTCCATCATCACATACGTGCTCTGCAAGGCACTTTTAAGTGCATTCACAGGTTAGTTCCCATTGGTGTTTCTTTCCGCTCCATTCCGATTTAGAGGTGCGCGGTCTAGGGTGCCTTTTCACGGCTCGCGTTGCTTCCCCCTTCGGAGGTTCGAGTCCTCCCTCGGGCATGGATGTGCGTGTTGTCCTTAGCATAAGTTAGATTAAATAGTGGGTAAGCCTAGGAACCGGTGACCTCAGCAGTTTGGTCCCATAGGAACTTACCACAAATCTCCAATTTCGCTTTTAGATCGTCGGAAGGATGACTGGTTAAATGCGTCTGTGCACTCTGTAATTATTCCACTCATTTCTTTCATACACATGGAGCTGTAGTGTATTCCTAGCTCATTTACTTAATACTAGTTCTTGAAACTATGTAAGGGATAACAGTCATCTATTTTCAAGTGTCTGCCGCCTCAAGCTATCAGTATTTCCGTGACGCTCTCCAGTGAATCACAAAAACGTGTGATCGCTCATGCCGCCCTTCTTTCTATACAGTCGACGTGCGTTATTAGTCCTGTCTGATATGAGCCCCACACACTTGTGCAATGACGTGTTTTGTAAACAGACATTTATTTAGACTGACTGCATTTTCGCAGCATTCTATTAACTAGCTAAAATCTGCCACCTGCTCTACGTATGACTGAGCCTCTATTATCAGTCCATAGGACATCTTTAAAACTGTTACACCCAGGTGTTTCTGTGAGTTTACGAATTACACTTTTGATTCGGTAATACTGTAGCCATAAGACGCAAAGTTCTTTCATTCTGTGAATTGTAGAATTTTACATTTTCAGAGATTTAAATCAAGTGGCCGACGTTTGCATCGAATTGAAATCTTATCAAGGTCTGCACAGGTATCCGTGCAAAATTCCTTACACAAGGCTTCATTATAAATAAGGTTATCATGTTCCAGAATTTGAGGTTACTATTAAAATTATCTGTCACCTTATTAATATGTAACACCAACAACACGTGTCCCATCTTCGCTGGGATACGCCTGAAGTTACTTCTAATTCCGTTGACTCTCCATCCAAGATAACATTCTGTTTCCTCTCCACCAACAAATCTTCAGTACCGTCATAAATTTGGTTTGAAACCTCATATCACCGTTCTGTCGAGAGTAAATATTGCTACGATATTTAGTCAAATGCTTTTTAGAGTTCTAGAAATGCCGTACCCATCTGATTGTCTTGATCCATGGGTTTCAGGATGTCATGTGACAAACTTGCGTCCGTTTACAACTGTCCTGTGTGTTTTCGAATTGTTTTAAGTATTTACGTATTGTGTTTCTGAGACGCAGACAAAGAACCGGCCTAACAGGCGTCATAAAATGTCTTAAATGCTAACCAGTGTCTCGGACAAACAGTCTCTCATCCTGTGCAAGACTTCGAAGCGGTATTTCTCTACCTTCAGGCTCTGCAAGATGGTGCTGTCCACTTGAAGCCAAACGACCATCCCTAGCATACGCTTTACATTGATTGCCAAAGAAAAATAGCCAACATGATTCAGATGAATCAGGTTGATCACTTTTGTTAATAACCTAGACAGACGTGGAATGAATCATTTCCATTTTCGAGTGCAACAACGCTCCTTATCAGCGCCTTTATACGGAAGTCTACAACAAACAATCAGTACCAGAATGAGATTTTCACTCTGCAGCGTAGTGTGCGCTGGTATGAAACTTCCTGACAGATTAAAACTGTGTGCCAGACTCGAACTACGGGGCGTGAGTCGTGCTTGGGTAGCTCAGATGGTAGAGCACTTGCCCGCGAAAGGCAAAGGTCCCGAGTTCGAGTCTCGGTCCGGCACACAGTTTTAATCTGCCAGGAAGTTTCAAATCAGTACCACTTTCTGCTGTATCTGTCGTCTCAAAGCAGAAAATAACAGCTGTAACATCAGGTATGCGTGCTGAGGTGATGGAAGGATAACTTGTTTCTATCAGACTTTTTAAAAACATGTGGTTCACTTTGGTTATCGAACCTTAAAAACTGAATAGAAGTAGGGAAAGCCTTGATATCCACAGTGAACCATTCAATCGACGTTTAACATCACGTTTCATCATCAGTCATGCATACGTTCCTAGACTTAATTCGCCCAGTTTAGTCTCGGTTCCCACAACTGAAGTTTCTCCTAGTTCGACAATTGTAATGATACTCTTCGGTTTTCCATTCGTGTCATATGTGCCAAACATTTCCATCTGTACTGTGTTGTTACGTCATTAAGTTTAGTTACATGGTTTTCCGATATCTTCCTTTTTCTGTCGGTCTTTATATACATTTAGCTCCTTTTTAAATCTCATTTCAGACATTGTCATCTCGTCAGTTGATTTTGTGCGATTGTTTGAAGATGTCGTGTTGTAGCCGTCGCGTCTTAATGCTAACGAAAAGAACGACTATACGTCGAAATTATTGAATACGATGTGAACTGCACGAACTGGAAAGGAAAAAGGAGTGATACATTGTCTTAGTCAAGTTTAATTGCTATCTGATGAGAGTAACTGCCCTGTGCCGTACGATTTTAATTCTTTCCACTGAACTGCTCATTTTTATTTTGTTTAAGAACAACCTAAAAGTTTTATTTTAGGATTTCTCTTTCTCTCTCCCCTCCCCCCCCCCCCCCCCGCCCCCCAATCTCTCTCCCGCGCGTGTGTGTGTGTGTGTGTGTGTGTGTGGTGTGAGCGTGTGTATGTGTATGTGTGTGCTTTGTGTAAATGGTTCTGTGTTTTAAGGGCATTTTTATACGTTCGTGCTAACAGATTTTTTTTATTTTCCTGCCACTTTTATTGACGTTCCTCTTATGAAAATTTTAGTACGGGCACCCAAGTCCTCGCTGTTGTGCGCCCAGAGCAATACAGTGTACAGGGTACTTCAAAAGACACGCTACAACATGAATGTGTTGTAGCACACAAGCGAATTGAGATATTCAAACCATGTTTGGTTTATGTGAGAGACAAATTCACAGAGTTTTGTTCGTGTGTGTTCAAAAAAATGCCTCTGAGCACTATGTTCCTTCAACCGTGTATTCACACTTCTCTTTGTAGTTCCATGCGGTAGGGTGTACATTGGAAGAACAAAGACAAGTGTGAATACACGGTTGAAGGAACATAAAAGTCTTTGCGGACTAGGGAAAACAGACAAGCCAGCCGTGGCGGAACATGCTCTGCAGTCGGGGGATCACGTAGTGGAATTTTAGGAAACTCAAGTTTTATATACTATGACGAACTATTATCCACGGCTATACAGAGAAGCCATCGAAATATATAAACATGGGTATAATTTTAACAGAAGAGAAGAAGCTGTGAAACTCAGCGATATATAGACAGTGGTGCTACAGAAGAGACGAGAAGTTTTTATCTTTGACGTACTATGATCGACAGTTATATTTTATACTTGATAAGGTTTATCTCTGCTATCACGTGAAATCCAGACCACGCCCACTTTCCACGGTATTTAGGCCGTTCTTCGACGTCCGACTCGTCAGTCGGAAAGACTCAGCACAACCAGGAGCACCTCCTAAGGTGTTCAACGTGGATTTGGACGAAACGTCAGGGATACAAGAGTTCCATGGACTACGGGCATTGTGGCGCGTGACCCGGACTCCAACCGCGTGCTGATGTAGTCGAGGCCGTAGAGCTTCTACTGCCACAGCTCTCGCGGCAGAGTAGAGACACGATGCGATATAACGCCAGTCCCCGTAGATTAACGGGAGAAAAAACCTGAAAAACTTCCGAAAAGGCGTTCTTCGCGTAGTCGTTGTATCTCAATTACAAGTCCGCAGCGTTTCCACTTATGCGAACTCGTATAATTGATGCTTTTTATTATTAATATTGTATTGTTAATTGCCCGGATTTTCAGTAGTTATTAATTCTTCTCTTGTTCGCGTAGCACACACCACTGATTGCGAGGAAATATTTTAGTTAACAGTTTTTTATTACGCTGTTGTCTCGTTGCTATGGAATTGTTGTGCTGGTATGCAGCGAGATCCAGAGACACTCTTTGATTCAGTCTTTGTAAGATTGCGTCGTAATACGAAAATATTTTAAAGTTCACTTCTCAACTAATGACGTGAATATTTGCACTTCAATGAAATAGTCTTTCATGAGTAGTCGTTGATTTAGTCATTTATCAAACAATTTAATGATGTAGTCCACACCGGGTATTTAACTGGTAACGAACAGTTTATTGTTATTTTGTCACTAAATACTCCCGCACCACACGCACACGGAATAGTTTAGTTAAGTCAGTCCGACTGAGTTATAGTTTCTTGGCAATTACCACAACTCAACACTTTAGCGTAATTGTTTTATCTGCATGATGTCGTGTACTTGGGTCCTACTCAAGACTAATTGCGCGTATTATTTCATAGAAAGTTCACTTCTCCTTAAGGTCCAACTAATTTTAAGTCAAGTCCAATGTTCACTACTTCCGTTATTAGATTTCAATTAACCCGTAGTGCACGGCTAAATGAGTCTATCTGTTCCTGTCTCAGTTCATAAAATCAGTTTCTTAAGCCGTGAATCCCGTCACGCAACAAACACTTCTAAACTCGAAAACAATTTCGTCACGATTCGCAATCTCAATAATTGAGATCAGAACTGCTCTCGTGCGTCTGCACTGGATGAGTTCTAGCAAACGACTTCTTCTGTGGAAGAGCATTGTAGGCGCATTGAATTTCTTCGTTGTGCTTACAACTCTCTTCCACATAAAAGTTATCTCTGATGACATTACTTTGGACTTAACTTTTGAGATTTTAATTACACATTTGTCACATGGATATTTGTCCATTGCTGAAATACAATGTTTCTTCTTTCTCTTTCGCTAACAAATACGCTCAGTGGTGTACAACGTAGTTGTTGACAAAACTCTTTCGTGTTAACTCATCGGCAAAGATGTCGTAACTGCCAAGATAACTTTCCCTACTTCATGTTCTTTCTTAATTGACTTGGTGGTCGTTGGCGCGTTACAGCATACAACCCGGAAGAATTCTCGGTAACTGGGACAAACTGTTAATCGATGGTAATATCGGGACGTGTTGCGACGCCTACGAGAAAATATGAGAAAGAAACGACCTAAAATGTGGCGAGACAATTCATAGCT
This sequence comes from Schistocerca nitens, assembly GCF_023898315.1. Lineage (NCBI taxonomy): Eukaryota > Metazoa > Arthropoda > Insecta > Orthoptera > Acrididae > Schistocerca > Schistocerca nitens. Next base: position 801,538,130 of record NC_064617.1, on the reverse strand, counting down.
CTTGCGTCACGCACCCGCACGTGCAACCCTGTTCGTGCGTGACTATTGCACGATAAACGAAATCACTGTACTGCCTCATCCTCTGTACTCTACGGGCCTGGCCCCTGCGGACTGTTTTTTATTTCCAAAGTGGAAAAACCAGTTGAAAGGATGAATATTTGAAAGGTTGGACGAGAGAAAAGAAAATTCAAAGACGGCGGTTCGCGCGATCCAGCAACAGGCCTACCAAGACAGCCTCCGGATGTGGAATCGGCATTGTGAGCGGTGTATCAGTTGTGGAGGAGAGTATTTCGAAGGAGACCATGCACAGTAAGTAAAAGGTAAGCGTAGAATAATTTTGCGGACAAAGTTATAGGTACAGGTTCAAATGACTCTGAGCACTATGGGACTTATCTTCTGAGGTCATCAGTCCCCTAGAACTTAGAACTACTTAAACCTAACTAACCTAAGGACATCACACACATCCATGCCCGAGGCAGGATTCGAATGTGCGACCGTAGCGGTCGCGCGGTTCCAGACTGTAGCGCCTAGAACCGCACGGCCTATAGGTACAGGAATCAAAGGAAGTGTACTGCAGGACTGACGCTTAGCGAGGTACAGAGTGCGCGGCAAATGACGCGGAGTTCGCTTACAAGCGTTTCTGAGAATCTGGATGGAAGATTTCGGTCCTTTTGCCTTGAAAGCGCTAACAAACAGCCTAAGGCGACTCATGCGTAATGTAACGTTTGCCGTGTAACAAGGTGCGTACAATGGGCACCAGGCTACCGACGCAGCTTCAGCAGGGGCGGATGACGCCGTGCGCGACAAACGGCGTCGCTCCCCCTCCTTCGCCGTCGCGGATTCCCGCGCAGATAAAAACATGAAATACGCCACAGGCTCGTACTCGTAGCCACAGATCCGCCTGGGCGCAGGACAGAGCGGCTAACAACGTCTCCAGCTGACGAGAAACGCAAACAGCGCACCGCACTCGCGACCGACATGGCTGTAGCGGCGCCGCCGTCCAAACCGCAAGACAGCGTCGGTAAGCAGCGCACAGACACTCCATAACTCACACACACACAGACACACACATACACACGTCACTGTTCAGAATAAGTTACTTTTGTTTATGTCTATGATCGCTAAAGTGTTTGGTCCTTAGAATACCGGTTTCGGTCAGCGATGACCATCTTCAGATCTGTATTTAAAACATGGCCTAATATACGTATCTGAAGACGGTCACCGCTGACCGAAACCGATAGTCTAAGGATCAAACAATTTTGTGATCATAGACGTAAATTTAAAAAAAATATTCTTTTTTTGGACCACTGTTCCACTCGCGACTGTGTCGCAGCTTGTGACGCCTATGTGCTGCACGCGCATTTTATTATTTACTTTGCTTTTTTGGCCTTTGTTGTACATACTGTACAGCGAGAGTCGTAATACATACTAAGTCAATCTGATGTTAAAAACAAGTTTATGTAAGTACGTACACAGCACATAGTAGCTGGGAGAATTAAGTCTTTCCCAACGGACGACTTTATGGTAAAAGTCTAGGGTATTATGCAAAGATGTGAGTGTGAAAGTCGCATGACTTTTCGGCGTCAAATCGAGACACAAGGATGATGTGATTCACCCAGATCCACATCTCTTAACCATGGGATCTCGGTTTGACTTCTCGATATCGTTCTGCTTTGACACTCACATCTGATGTCATAGCCTAGACCGCATCTCGTGGTCGTGCGGTAGCGTTCTCGCTTCCCACGCCCGGGTTCCCGGGTTCGATTCCCGGCGGGGTCAGGGATTTTCTCTGCCTCGTGATGGCTGGGTGTTGTGTGATGTCCGTAGGTTAGTTAGGTTTAAGTAGTTCTAAGTTCTAGGGGACTGATGACCATAGATGTTAAGTCCCATAGTGCTCAGAGCCATTTGAACCATTTTGATAGCCTAGATTTTCAATTCCGCATCTACATCTACATTCCAAAGGCCACCTTACCGTGCCTGGCAACTACTGCTTCTGGTATGGCTATCTGATGCCCCTTCCCTGTTCCAGGCGCGCATGCTGCGTGGGCTTAATGACTGTCCACAAATCTCCTTACCAGCTGCAGCGCCCGCATCTCGTGGTCGTGCGGTAGCGTTCTCGCTTCCCACGCCCGGGTTCCCGGGTTCGATTCCCGGCGGGGTCAGGGATTTTCTCTGCCTCGTGATGGCTGGGTGTTGTGTGCTGTCCTTAGGTTAGTTAGGTTTAAGTAGTTCTAAGTTCTAGGGGACTTATGACCACAGCAGTTGAGTCCCATAGTGCTCAGAGCCATTTGAACCATTTTTTGAACCAGCTGCAGCGCCTCTGATTTTTCCATCGTGGTCATTTCGGGAGATGTATCCGATAGGAAGTGACATATTGTTAGACTTTTCCTGGAACGTACGCACTCATAATTTCAACAGTAAACATCTCCGCGATGCATAAAGTCCCTGGTAGCGTCTGCTGTTGGAGTTTGTTGAGAATCTCGGTAATGTTCTCAAGCTGACTAGTCGATTCTGTGACGAAACGCATCGCTCTTCGTTTGTACCTCTCCAACTCTTCTATTAATGTAACGTGGTAAGCTTCCCAGACGATCAACAATAAGGGTTTCTTAAGCCATTTCTTTCGTTACATTTGCTTAAGATTCTCTCAGTCGATCTCTGTCAGGCATCTGTTTTTCGTACAGTTTGTTTCACATCGTCATTCCACTTTATGTCGCTCCAGGTGTACGGTAATTGTGGTCTCCAGTTTTTTGCCACCAAAATTGTGATCGAATGGTAGCGAATCTGTTTGCTTATTTATGCATCTTTAATAAGTCATAATAGTAATGCGAAACAAATACAATACCGTTATATCACTGAAACACAAAAAAGTGAACAACAATGCAGAAACTCTAACTGGTTCTCGAGTGATACTGCAACATTATCTTCTGGTCATAGCAGGGCTTGCAGAAGGTACCAGGTCTGATAGCCCATGGTTTGGAACAGTTCTCCTGGGATAGAGTCTCAATTAACAGGCAGGTTAGAAGCTCTAGAAAAGTCTACGATGATACTGTAAACTGTATTTCCTGGCGCAAAGCGCGTAAGTGAAGTTTCATCTTACTGAGTTTTTTCCACGAAGTTACTTAGTGATGTTTTCATACACTCGAGAAGAAAATGTGATTTTAATCATTTCTGATGTCGAGTCACACGAACAAAGCGAGGAGTCTCTAGCGCCCATCTTGAAGACTTGGGTAGTCTCTGTGATGGAAATGCACCAGCGTCACTGACGTTATGTATCGCTGGTATATGTGCAACACGTAAACCACGCACTGCCGAAGGCGGGGCAGCTGTCAGGTTACAGTACTGGCGGACTCTCTGCCTCCTGTCTCTCGCTACTCTGCTTCACGTACGTTATATGACGTCGCTTTAATTAAGCGACGAAGTCGAATGCAAGGAAATCGGGGATACATTAGTACTTGTCTCGTATTTCATTTTGGTGACCGGTGGGACTGCGATGTGAGACTTTCTTCCAACCTGCCTACAACATTTTCATCTAGAGACAACTCTGACTTTCCGAAGCTCCTCACACCATAACTAAAATTTTTAGTTGGTGAAGTTCTTCACCTCTCGGACCATTTGAAAATGTGTTTAAGCGAGATCTGAAATTCCAGGTTAACTTTTTACCAACCCGCAGTAGAACTGTTTAAAAACTTTCCTCTCTGAACCACCATACGCCTATGCAGAATTTGATACAGCAAGCCTATTCGACTCTGCGTGACACAAACTGACCTACGGGGTTGACTGGCTAGGAATATTTGCTTTGAATAAAACTGTAACAAATTTTATACACACTGACGGGAAAAAATCGCAACACCAAGAGATGATTAAAGCAGAGTAATGATATTTAGAGAATACATTTGTCTACGCAACATACGTAAGAGATTGACATTGCAAGATCACGGATTAATCTACGCGCGAGATAAACCATTGTACGTAAATGTGAAATTCTGGTACCTTAATAACCGGTGCAACCACCAGAATGTTGAAAGCAAGCATGCAGACGGGAATACATTGTGTTGTACAAGTGCCGAATGTCAGTTGGTGGGATGGAGTTGCATGCCTGTTGCACATGGTCGGTTAGTACAAGTACGGTTAATGCTCTTTGTGGATGACGCTGCAGTTGTCGTCCGATGATCTTCCATATGTGCTCGATTGGAGACATATCTGGTGATCGAGCAGCCCAAGGTAACAAGTCGACACTCTGCAGAGCAAGTTGGGTTACAACAGTGGTATGCCGGCGAGCGTTATCCTGTTGGAAAACACCCCCTGGAACACTTTCATGAATGGTAGCTCAAAATATCGAATCACCAGATTGACGTACAAATTTCCAGTAAGGGTTCGTGGGATTGAGATAACTACGATAGTTCTCCTGCTGTCATAAGACGTAACATCCCAGACAGTAACTCCAAGTGCAGGTCCAGTGTATCTAGCACGCAAACAGGTTGGCTGCGGGCCACCAATTGGCCTCCACCTAACCAACACACAGCCATCACTGGCACCGAGGCAGAGCCGGCTTTCATTAGAAAATACAACAGACTTACACCATGCCCTTCAATGATCTCTCGCTTTACACCACTGAAGTTGCACATGGCGGTCGTTTGGGGCCACTAAAATGCACGTTACAGGGCTTCTGGCTCGCAGCTGTCCTTGAAGTAACGGATTTGTAACAATTCTTTGTGTCAGTATGGTGCCAACAGCTGCTCAATTTGCTGCTGCAGATGCAGTACGATGCACCATATAGTGGCTACATTTCTGCCAAGTCTTTCTGCAATATCGCAGAAGCAACATTCAGTTTCTCTTAGCCCTATTACATGACCTTGTTAAACTCAGTGACAGGTTGAAAATGGTGTCTTTGAAACTTCCTGGCAGATTAAAACTGTGTGCCGGACCGAGACCCGAACTCGGGACCTTTGCCTTTCGCGGGCAAGTGCAAGTGGTAGAGCACTTGCCCGCGAAAGGCAACAGTCCCGAGTTCGAGTCTCGGTCCGGCATACAGTTTTAATCTGGCGGGAAGTTTCATATCAGCGCACACACTGCTGCAGAGTGAAAATCTCATTCTGGAATGGTGTCTTTGTCGCCTCAAAGTCATTCTTGACTAACATCAACTCACCACGTCCAAATGAATGGTAACTAAAGTTAATGACCGCTACAACGTGTGTTTAAATCAAGCCTGATTTGCATCCTCATAGTATAAATCTTATGCAACTGGCGCCAAATTTGAATAGACATCATCCTTCAGATGTAGAACACGCCTACCAACTTTCGCTTATATGACACAACTCCTTGTTGGTCTTGCTATTTTCCGTCACTGTATATTTCAGTTCTGTTCCTGATCATTTGTTACAGTATAATTCGTTCAGTTTTCATTGGTATTAAACTGCAATGAACCCAAACGTGGATGTTATAGATGCTGATCTACGAAGTGGAACGTCTCAGTATTGCCAACATATTCTAATGCGCATCGCGTCGTAGTAGTGGAGTCTGCTTCTGATTAGTATGGCAAAGAAAGAACCATTAACAAAATTTCATTTCACTGAGTTTCTGATCTCTCACAAACCAGAAATGCTCCCCCCTTAGGGACAGACAGTAGCCGTATTGTGTAACTTGGGACTGAAATACCTAACAACATAGTTCCTAATCGTCATTTTTATGTTTTCTGTCGTTTCGTAGTTGCTTTCATTTTAATACTTTTATCAATATCTTCTTGGATTGTGAACCGACTATGCAACTAAACAGAAGGCTTTTTGTTTCAATGACGTAGGCTCTTCGCTTAGTTTCATTTGCCAAGCAATCTCAGTGGGCTGTAAAACAGATATACTACTATATCACAGTATTTTACTATTATTGTCTTATTTCGAAATAAGAAACAACTTTCTGGAGCCCAAGTTTCGTAAGATGACATTGCTGTCTCATTCTGCTTTTCTGGGAGCTTGGTATCAGATGTACGTCGCCCTATAATTATACCTCGTTGTCCGGCGTACACCAGCGTTTTCTACTTTCAGCGTTCGCGGCCCATTTCACCCCGTTTTTAAAAATACATGCTGTAAAATGTGCTCGCAAACGGCGAAAATCGGACGTCCTTGATGTTGCCAGGGTCAATGAGGTATAATTATAGGCCGACGTAAGTCTGAGTACAGCGTCCCACAAAATCGTAAGCAGATTCAAAGAGCAATTGGTAAAATCTTGCGCTCCAAAACTGTAATATAACAGTATTCTGTACACACTTTTATTATATGTATGCAACACAAATCTATTACAGGTCACTGAGGATCCTTCGCGAATAAAAAAAAAAAAAAGAAGCGAAACGTGTATGTCGTAAAAACAGACTTTTATTCGATTTCACAGACTGATCACACACCCAAGAAGGTATTAATAATAATAATTATAAAGTCCCTAGGCCTTGACAAATAATGAAAATTACCTAGGACTAGCCATATATTTCACAGCTTTTAATTCTCCGGAGCCCAAAGAGAGATTCCCGAAATTACATCCAGAAATCACATCAGAAAATTCGTCACCACCAATACAAGAAGAGAGTTATTAACACATAAAGAAACTTAAAAACATCAAATCATCAGTGGAGGGCGGAACTGTAGCTGAACTCTTGAATAATTTGGATCCAAAACCAGTCAAATAAATTTCACAAATAATTCGAAACATTTAGCAAATGGGGATCTCCCTCTTAGCGGTCACCTGCAAAATCCTATCAGTTGTTTCTTGAATAGAACAAAAAAGCAATTTAAACTATAATTAGCAGAATATCAAGCAGGATTCAGACCGAACAAGTCATGCCCAGAACAAATTTTTGACTTCAAAACCGTACTCAAAATGCGTATGTGTTGATTTAAAAAAGAACCTCGGCAGGCAAGCGCTCACAGATCCAAATTTTAGAAGAGAGGGGACTAGATCACACAACACAATAACTCATGAAACAAACACTAAGTGGCACGAAAGTAAAGTTTATGAGGCAGATCTCAGAACCCTTTCATAGTCAAACAGGTGCCAGACAAGGCGATGGACTCCCTCCTATTTTGTTCCACGTCGGTGTAGACGAGCCTATGAAGAATGGGCGAAAGAAAATAAGAAACGTGGGTTTTGGAAGCCAATTCTACTGGGCTTTCGCGAGGTCAACATCTGCATACCATACCTCGCGTTTGCAGACGACCTGGCTATACAAGAGGACGAAGAAACAGCCGTCAAACAGTTCAAAATACTAAAAGAATGTGAAGAAAAGGTAAAGTTACAAATCTCATTCGAGAAAACTGAATTCTTATGTTCAAAGTCAAAAATGGCGTGCCCGAAAACAGCGTCTTGCACTTTAAAAAACTCGGAGAACTCATCGAACCGACAGGACTTGAAAAATCTAACATCAAAATCATCCCCAAAAGGTCAAAAAAGCATTAGTGTTAGTCCAAAGCCTCTACAACAAAAAATATATCTCAAGACAGGCAAAAATCGGCACTACAAGACATTCACAAAACCAACAGTCCTCTACGCAAGCGAAAACACTGACACTTAACACAAAAAAGAATTGAAGACATCAAGAAAGAAGGGAGAGAGATCATTAGGAAAAGTTTAGGAGCAAGGCATGCCCAAGACGGTCACAGGTTACAATCAATCAAAACAACATATAAATTTTCAAATAACGAAACTGACACTAAGAAAATGCGAATTACCAGAAAAGTGGTTGACGAACAGGATAATACCTTATGTTATATCACTTAAAAACTCAACACCTGGGCTGAACGAGATTCGAAAGGACCTCAAAAACGCAAACATATGACCAACCAACGTTTCAGAAAGAGACAACTTCAGACATAAAGTAGACAAATGGGAAGTTAGATCAGAGCAACCAAAATAAAGTACAGACCAAAGTGGTCGGCTGACATTAACAAACCTTTCCGGAAAGAATGAAAGCCTAAGGGTGCAACAAGAAGAATCTAAACAAATGTTTATTTAGTTATTTGTTTGACTTCCTCTATTAACAAGAAGAATTCGCTAATAATAATAACCATAATAATAAAGTTCCTAATCTCTTAAAAATTTGTCGATACCAAAGACTAGAGGATAAAGAATAACGACTGGTACCTCCATGTTTCATGCAAAAATTAATGAATAAATTCGACAAATACTTCGATGAAGAATAACCTGAAAAGGGGTTGACAAAATATGAAGTGTCTGCAAAGATCGAAACAAGACCTCCAGCAGGTAATACTGAAACACTGTCTAGGCGAGCGAAACGCGGGCTGTGGAAGTGAGGATAACAAACGTGGATGTCTGAGATACGTATATGAAAATTCAAATAATGTATAAAATTCAATTTCGGAAATTGTCATTCTAAGTAGCATTATACTTCCATTGAACTCTATAAATGATTCTTTCTTTTTAGATAGATATTGCTCGTTTTCAAAATTTCAGGTGGTTTGGCTTTTTGTCTACTGTATGTTGGTATTGCAATGATACTGAAAATGGGACTATATATCACGTTAATGTTGTTTCAGATCTACCTGCATTTAATGTCGTCAAATTATTAGTCATTAGCTGACTGTCAGTAACTGCTTGTTACTGAGTTACACCTTTCTAAAGTAAGATTAATGTTTTGAGCTACGCTGTTATTACGTACTCTGAAAAATTTTGCATTGATAAGCAGAACTGACACGTTTGTATACATGTTCTGCTGCTTTCTTTCTTCCTGAGCTTGCCGGTCACGAATGATTAGATGAGAAAATCTTTTCCCAATTCCGGAACTGTTGTTTTTGTTCCAGTATGTTACATATATCGTTTTCTGATTCTATTAACATGTAAAGCTGTCAGTCCCCTTCTTCTGTTTGAAGTTAGGCTGGTAATATGAGCTGTGTGTACGGCAGAAGAAACATAAATAAAAAAAATGTAAGAAATGTTTTAATGTAGATAACATGTTTTCGACTGCCAACCCTGTAAACACCCTTCTGTAGTCATACGTGTTAAATATCACACTTATTTAATATACGCTGTCTGTTTTAACTATTTGTACTCGTTGTTCACATGAATAATGTATATTTGGGAGAGAAGTTTGGGGATGGAAGATATAGCAAGAATTGAGAGATTCATCATCTCGAAAATTCTCAAGGGAAATGGAACAGGAAAATACAATATTTTCAAGTACGCAAGCTGCACAGATATTTTGACAAGAAGATTAGAATTTAACGCTGTGTCTAATACGAGGTCATTAAATACAAAGTAGCAGTACCTGTGTTATTTAGAAGTAAGATGCAGTACTCCTTCGCACATGTATGCACCTCCTATGGAACAACGCATCGTACTTCTTAATAACACAGGCACTTTTATTTTGTATTTATTCGCCAATGCCAGACCTTCGACTCTCTTTATAACACCTTGCTGGATGGGAATACAGGTAACGTACAAGTGCAAGTCGTGACAGGACGGCGATATATGGAATTTTTGGTCCGGCCGTGTTTCCTGCACGGTAGTAGCCGCAGCGGTTGAGGCGATAGCTCGCGTAAAGCGGCAAAGACGGGTTCGAGTACCACTCCGCCACAAATTTTCATTGACGTCATTCTAATATACAGTCGAAAGTGGCTCATATTCACAACTGCGAATACATTTCCTAAAGTCATTACAGACGGAACATTCGCAAATGCTGGACAGAAACGGAAAAGGGCACCATACGTCTCGCATTCGTGGAACAATTGTGGAATCCACGATAAGCGGTGTAGTGAAACGACGAAAATATCGAAACATAGAGGTCGGTCAGAATATCGTACATTATTTCCTGCACACTGAATACTAATTGGTGGATAAAGTACGCTGTTAACACTAGCGTCAATCACTATACAGACAGAGTAAGAAGCAAGGCAGGCTCGTACGCACTTGAATTTCTCCTATCTTGTCTTTCTAGTATTTACATGAAAGATATGAACACGGCGGTAATACTGCTTCTCAAAGAGTGTGACAGACTTCATCAGCAGCGCCTCGACCACCTTGTGGACAGTATGCCAAGGACAATCCAAGCATGTCAAAATCTACAGGATGGAATAACAAATCACTGAATGTTACCAAACACAAGAGTGCATTTTTCAACAGACTTTATTATCTTCTTATTTATTTTTATTTCACCTATATCTCTAACGTCGATCAGTTGTAGAATTTTGGAACACGTTTATGTTCGAATATAATGACTATACTGGAGACTAGAAATCTACTCTTTAGGAATAAGCATGGGTTTCGAAAAAGACAATTGTGTGAAACCCAGCTCTCGCTATTCGTCCACGACACTCAGAGGACCATAGACACGGGTTCCAAAGTAGACGCCGTGTTTCTTGATTTCCGCGAGGCGTCCGATAGTTCCCCACAGTCGTCTAATGAACAAAGTAAGAGCATATGGACTATCAGACCAATTGTGTGATTGGATTGAAGAGTTCCTAGATAACAGAACGCAGCATGTCATTCTCAATGGAAAGAAGTCTTCCGAAGTGAGAGTGATTTCGGGTGTGCCGCAGGGGAGTGTCGTAGGGCGGTTGCTATTCACAATATACATATATAAATGACCTTGTGGATAACATCGGAAGTTGACTGAGGATTTTTACGGATGATGCTGTGCTATATCGAAAGGTTGTAACAAGGAAAATTGTACTGAAATGCAGGAGGATCTGCAACGAATTGACGCATGGTGCAGGGAATGGCAATTGAATCCCAATGTAGACAAGTGTAATGTGCTGCGAATACATAGAAAGATAGATCCCTTATCATTTAGCTGCAACATAGGTCAGCAACTGGAAGCAGTTAATTCCATAAATTATCTGGGAGTAGGCATTAGGAGTGATTTAAAATGGAATGATCATATAAAGTTGATCGTCGGTAAAGCAGATGCCAGACTGAGATTCTTTGGAAGAGTCCTAAGGAAATGCAATCCGAAAACAAAGGAAATAGGTTACAGTACACTGTTCGCCCACTGCTTGAGTATTGCTCACCAGTGTGGGATCCGTACCAGATAGGGTTGATAGAAGAGATAGAGAAGATCCAACGGAGAGCAGCGCGCTTCGTTACAGGATCATTTAGTAATCGCGAAAGCGTTACGGAGATGATAGATAAACTCCAGTGGAAGACTCTGCAGGAGAGACGCCCAGTAGCTCGGTACGGGCTTTTGTTGAGGTTTCGAGAACATACCTTCACCGAGGAGTCAAGCAGTATTTTGCTCCCTCTTACGTATATCTCGCGAAGAGACCATGAGAATAAAATCAGAGAGGTTAGAGCCCACACAGAGGCATACCGACAATCCTTCTTTCCACGAACAATACGAGACTGGAACAGAAGGGAGAACCGATAGAGGTACTCAAGGTGCCCTCCGCCACACGCCGTCAGGTGGCTTGCGGAGTATGGATGTAGATGTAGATGTACAGCTATTTTCTTAGTTCTCCTTGAATCAAAAACAACACAACTTCGTATACTTTGTATACATATAGGCGGTGCGAAACTTTGAATAGATTAGGTATGATACAAGAGGCTCGCCGATATCCCCAAGTAACATTCCTGCTTGTTTGGCGGCGAGCTCAGGCTTCTGGAAGACGCGGTACACTCTGCTGGTGCTGAACTTGGTGGGGCTGGCCATCAGCTACGCGACCCGCGTCAACCTGTCCATGGCCATCGTCGACATGGTCAACAACACGGCGCTGCGCGAAATCTACTCCTCTGAAGTGGACACGGAACTGGAGAATCTGGGTATAGCCGACTGGGCTGACCGCAAGGTAAGTCCCGCGCCGCCTGCGAACGCAGATATTGGCACGCGTCGCGACTCACGAGGAGAACACAGCAATTGCCATAACGCGATTTCCCAGAAACTTCAGTCCGTGGCTTGGCCTATCTGTAGATTGCAAGATGGACATGCCATGAAACTTCCTGGCAGATTAAAACTGTGTGCTGGACCGAGACTCGAAGTCGGGACCTTTGCCTTTCGCGGGCACGACCCACGCCCCATCATCACAGCTTCACTTCCGCCAGTACCTGTCTCCTACCTTCCTGCTTGGGTAGCTCAGGTGGTAGAGCACTTGCTCGCGAAAGGCAAAGGTCCCGAGTTCGAGTACGGTCCGGCACAGAGTTTTAATCTGTCAGGAAGTTTCATATCAGCGCACACTCCGCTGCAGAGTGAAAATCTCATTCTGGACATGTCATTTTGATTTTTGTATGTTAGCGGCATGCAGTGCAGGTCAGAGAGAGAGGAAGTTACGTTACTGTTAAACAGTGTTTGGTCTTGTCGTGGCACAGTCTTTGACTCTGTGCTGTCTGATACATTCTTAGATGAAGTATGGTAGGTGATGGACGAATTTAGTAGTGCTGTGATGAATTTTGAATAATGCTCTTTTTTTTAAAAAAAAGAGAGAGAGAGAGAGAGAGAGAGAGAGAGAGAGAGAGAAGAAGTTTGACGTAAGACGGCAGCATTGCTCATCTACTTTGTAGAAATGATTCCTGGCAGCTAGTTAACTTTGTTCACTTGCTGAGAACTGAGAGAAAGACCACCCCACTTCCCTGAATCACGCATTAAGATATCAACTGATCAAGCTGTATGACCCCCCGGTAGCTGAGTGTTCAGCGCGACAGAATGCCAATCCTGTCGATTCCCGGCTAGATCGGAGATTTTCTCCGCTCAGGGACTGGGTGTTGTGTTGTCCTAATCATCGTCATTTCATCCCCATCGACGAGCAAGTCGCCGAAGTGGCGTCAGATCGAAAGACTTGCACCCGGCGAACGGTCTACCCGACGGGAGGCCCTAGTCACACGACATTTATTTATCAAGCTGCCTGATTTTTATAGACGTTCTCAGTTAACAGTGTCCCCTTTTCAAATCATTGTTCACTTTGTTAAGCATACTATTATTCAGACCAATGTTAATGTGTGAAGATCACGCGAAATTTTACTCTGTCCGTTGGAATACATAGTTCATTCTAATTGTTGTTTTGAATACCATTTCATAGGAATAGCTCCTCTCCCTATCACGCTGTTTAACATTAGGCAGTACCACATTGCACCATATGGTATGAAACAGTTTGAATATAGTTTGGTAATTTTATTTAGAGATAAATCTGGCTTAGCCGCTGCCTGCTTGCTGGTTGTTATTATGCTTTCGAGAAATATGCAACAATGTTGTCAAGACTCGAGGTAAGTGGAAATTCTGATTAGGGCCAGATTATTGCTTTTACTACAGTTGCGCATTTAACATGAAGACAAGTTGTATTAAGACCAGTTACAATTCAATTCAAATTAGGTTCTGTTTAGCCAAAGGTTAACATATGAGTTTAAGTTGGATAACAGTTTCTGGATACATAGTTTTGGTAATAGGTAGTTTTTTATAGAGTGGGAGGTGAAGTTGGACTAAATTTCTTAGAGACAAATATAGTGGTGAGGTTACAACTTGACATTTTCTGATAAAACGACGGTCAAAGTTTTTGACGTACTTCTACAGAAAGTAGTGAATTGGAAGCGATACCGTGAGTATTATCACTGGAACATTAAAATCTACCCCGATACCATGGCTCTCGTCATCGCCAACATAGCACCGCCAAAATTAAGACGCCAAAAAACATCTATTAAAGAATGGGTAAAAATAATACAAATAGATGACGCAAAATGCCTACCTATTCAAGAGGTCATTAGAAATTTACCAAATCACATATTGAAGTCACGAAACCCGATATGGAATAACAGCTACATAAGAGGAGAGGATAGCTTCAACCTTACAGACGCTTGGAGAAAGGAATGGGAGAACTCAGTCAGTAATTGTCACGTTATAACTGACCCTTCAAAAGCACGAAAACGGTTCGACTCTGCTAGGAAAGACTGGGTTAAGCTCAACCATATCCGAAGGGACCACACTAGATGCAAGGCCATGCTCTGTAAATGTGGATTCGTAGATAACTCAAGCAGTGACTGTGGGGTACCTGAACAAACCCTGGATCACATCACAACGATGTAACAGCGCCAAAACGATCAGTTGTTTCTGCTCTAAACTGAATGTGCCGGGGATCAGGTGACTTTCATTCAGTTGCTCCCAGAGACTGGATTCACTCAAAAGAATAAATCAGTAGTTCTACTGGCGAGTAAAACTCCAGCCGAATGTGCCAATTTTTATTTTACAACAACCTACTAATTCAGTTGTTTTCGTTTTGTTGTACCCTCACTAACCACAGGCGCAAAAGCTTAAAGATGACGATGATTGTGTAGAGTTTCTTACAATATCTGTATACGAACACTTGTGCATCCAGTCGTAGCTGGCTGTGTGTGGTCTGATGTCCTGGCCATCTAGTGACTATTCTGCTAAAGCGCAAACTGCTACAGTTCGCCGCCTCGTGTTCCAGGACGGGCATTTCATCTGGGACAGACAGGAGCAAGGCGAGCTGCTGGCTGCCTACTACTATGGTTACGCGGCGGGCCACATCCCCGGGGGCGTGATGGCCGACCGTTTCGGAGGTAAAATCGTCTTCGGGCTCGGCATCTTCATCTCGTCCATCCTCACAATCCTGACTCCTGCGTCAGCGTGGGCTGGCTATTACGTCCTTTTCGCCAACAGGATCGGACAGGGATTTATTCTGGTACGTATTTTCCACTCCTACTGCCAGTTTCCTTACGCATTAGGTATGGTCCATGCCTGATAATATTTACACTAATGAAAGCATAGCTTCTATACAAAGGCACAAAAACCTTGGACATTTGGAACAATTACAGAATGGTCGACAAACACTGAACGCATCTGCCAACATTGGTGTAGAAATATTAAACTGTTTCGTTTAAAATAAAAAATTGGTGACCTTTATACAAAAAAAGGGATTAATTGCAAAGAATAAAATTTTCGAACAATCCTTCATTTATTTTCCACAATCCTTATTTTTTATTTGCTTAAAGTTCACTGCTACATTTCACAATTTGGTATTTATTTATATATAAAGGGATTGTATGTCATTTTTGTTTCTCTTAACTTCTAGGGCGGCGTTATACCAGCCATACAGACAGTTATATGTCGATGGGCCCCTGACCACGAGAGAAGCAAGTTTTCCGTTATCTATGTTGGTGAGTTTCAAATTACGGAAATATCATCAGAGATTCGTCTTTTCCACAAACAGTATTTCTCACACGCGCTTTTTAGTTGTAGGTTAATTACCCAACGCAACAAATTATTATTATATTGTGAACAGGTAACTGAGAGCTGGCTGTCGCCGGAATTTGGTCGCTGATGATTCTTTGGAACTACGAGGTGCAGACATCTGAGCTAGTTTTCGCTATCCCGAAATTTCTAGAAGGGTAGTCAATTACTCGATGAAAACATCGTTTGGTGCGTCCCACCTACTTCTTCCGTTATTTTGGCCAGTTGTGCTGCATATTATTCCAGACATATCTTTATGCGAACTTTACCTTGCAACCAGTAAATTCGCCTTCTTTTCTACGGACCATGTCTTGCCTAACTTTTCCTTTTCTCAAAATGCTGGCGTGCTCTGAGTTGTTCAGAAGAGCACATTTATTTGTGTTTAATTTGTAATATCAAGTTATTGGGTATATTCTTCAACATTAGGAAACAAGAGTTCCTCGTGTTTTTTCCAGATATTAGTTATAAAAGAATCTTACTATAATTCGGCTCTTTCGTCTCATGCATCCATAGAAAGACATACAACTTTCCCAATTGGTGCCTGCCACCTTATGCACATAGAAGCATTCTCTCTTGTCGGTCTATGGTCTCCCTGAGATCTTTCTTTCTTTGGCTTCTAACTTCTCGTTCATACCCGTTCCTATTCATCACGTGGCATACTGTTGTTCCGGTTGAGTGACTGCCTAATAGTGTATGGGCTTGCATGAAACGGCACAGATCGCCTTTGTAAACACCTCTAGTCAGCTAGTGTAGAACAACCATCTTTTTCATCATAGGTGTAGAGGCTTCTTTGAAAGAAATTTTTGGTTATATTGATTTTCTTATATACTCAAACATTTTTTGCGTTCAATTTTTCTACGATGTAAACTTAGCTCTATGAGCGCTTTCTTGATGTTAGTTATAAGCTACATTTTCGGAGCGGAAATTAGAGGTTCGGTTTGGCCTCTGTGGGTATTAAGTTCATAGATTTGTTTTGTGACTGTGATCATACGATGAGGAAAATGTACAAGGCCATCAGCAGAAGCTACGCAGTCAGCTGTCTGTTCTACGCTCATACAATCCATTCTGACTCCATTTTTCACTCCTCCCTTGAATTCCAAGAAGTTCGGCAGTAAAGGCAGGAGCCAGTCTCCTTGCCTGATCTCGAAGGCTTCTTAGATCTGTTTTCTATATTTAAGTCCGAAGGTGATCTCAGTCATCTTTTGTTGGATAATCGCTGTTATTTTGTTGTTTAAGTTCATTTCTTTCACCATTTGGAATAATGTTATAAACTTCTGTTAGTGGGACGTCCACAGCTGTTATATAAATGGTTCATAACTGAAACTTCCGCTACAGCTCTACAAAATATTTATTACTGAAGTGTCAGCTCAGTCTTCAAGTGGAACTGTAAATTAAAAATGAAGCCATATTTCTGAGCAGTAAGACCCATGAAAAACCTACCAGTAATACAAAATCAAATAAGATAAAAGATATACCGAGGAAAAATCAACATATCTAAAACCAGTACAAAGTGTACATGTCCAAGTTAAGTTAACGGCAGCACATCTACTGTGCATGGCTCATTAGTGGGAGTATGGAAAAGTGACCACGTTAAAACCATCTCTCAAATGTGCCTGATGTAAATCAATCATATATTTCAAGCATAGTCGAAGGCCTAGACTCTAAATAAACGCAAACAGAGCCGTATTAAGGACTATAAGAAAAGTCAAGAGCTATAATGTAAGGTTAAAACTGACCCATAGATTACGGAAGGCCAACAGATGTCAAGATTGCACAGTGCGGTCATTGATGGTAGCACGCAAATTGACGTAACTGTAATAAACGAAAAAACTATTCACTCAGTCATAACTAAACAACTAAACGACTGGGAAATGACGCGACCGCAAAGTCTGCCACACACCAATTACTAATAGGAAGCAGCAAAGTGTCCCCCGAACAGTGGATCGAGAACTGAGTAACGTGATTACAAGCTGCACTGAAGTAAGCACGCCGTGAGGAGCGCCCCACCCGAGCAAAGGAGAAGTTAAGATAAAGTTCAAAGTGACGAAAATAGTAATGAGCAGCTGAAAATAAAGCGAATGTACGAGAGATGAGCGCCCCATAAAAATGTAGTAGACCAAGCCCAAAGTATAAAAAACCCGAGGTGAAACCAATAAAATTAACCAACACAAAAACTTACATGGATCACATGTAATGTCAAACCAGCGCACTACGCAAGACGGATATAGAAGTCAAATACACCAAACTCTCGCTAATACGGCCCTGAGTAGTCCGGCCTTTCAGTAATCCGCCACACTTCCAGCATCTAGTCGTTCAACCTGAAATGGCACCTACAATAATGAAATTTCGTCTGCAACAATGTTGTTAGTTAATTATAATATTCAGCATTCGTGTACACTTTGAAATTGTGGGTTTCCTTACGGATCATTATAGCGGCTTCTAAATCGAAACATGTTATGCTATACCTCAAGCAGAAACTCGAAATTAGATATAAACTGGAGGTTTCTAGTAGAAAACCATTGTTGCTGGTAACAGTGTTGGACGAACAACTATTTATGACCAAACTTCAGCAGGAAAGGGGTAATCATAAGCTCATATGAACGTTACGACGAAAGTGATGAAGGACGTTGGAGGAGAGAACTTGAGGATATCTCATGAAGCTGGATACGTCTTCCTGGAGTACATTATGCAACATTCAGAAACATGCTAGGACCTATGAAATGCTTATAAGGCCGTTGTGTGATAAAGCATACTACAGTAGCGTATCATCACGGTGACAACCAAACTTTGGGACATGTTTAACAGTGAGTGTCGAGTGATACTAATATGCGTGTATACACTCAAGGACTACGTTTGCTCTAAAAATGAATGTATCTTTTGATTTGATAAAGCACAATCCCTGTGTGTTTATACTAAATTTTAGACACTCTCAAAAATCCAGCACTTTGGCTAATCCGGCACCCACACGTGAGAAGAATGGGCGGTTTAGCAAGAGTCTAGTGTAAATAACAGATATAATAAAAGCACAGAAGCATTTGTGATAGTAAAAACACATGCCACAAGCATTAAAATGTAAACATCGAAAAAAGTACATACAATACTGAAGAAACCACAAGGTCAAAAAAATGGTTAAAATGGGTCTGAGCACTATGGGACTTAACATCTATGGTCATCAATCCCCTAGAACTTAGAACTACTTAAACCTAACTAACCTAAGGACATCACACAACACCCAGTCATCACGAGGCAGAGAAAATCCCTGACCCCACCGGGAATCGAACCCGGGAACCCGGGCGTGGGAAGCGAGAACGCTACCGCACGACCACGAGCTGCGGACTCACAAGGTCAAATAAGTAAACAAAATAATAAATACCAGTAATAAAACTCCAAGATAGTGCCACAAAAAGTACTTATGACGTAATGTAAAGCCCCATGGCAACAGGCCCAAAAACGCAAAAATTTCGATGAGTAACCAAACATGCCACAAAAAGTACTTATGACGTAATGTAAAGCCCCATGGCAACAGGACCAAAAACGCAAAAATTTCGATGAGTAACCAAACCGGTAGCCACGCAACCAGACATTAAACTGCCAACAAACGCAAAAAAGCACACTAGGAACGGGGTCCGCGGCACTGTTACATAGTCTTGCTACGGTGCCTGGTTTCATTTTTACTTTTCAGTTGCCCCTGAAGATGGGGCTGATACACTGAAACAGAGCTGAGTAACACTTCAGCAATTACAATAGTTGTTTCAATGAACAGAGTCACAAGATTTTACGCGTTCACTGTAATTAATTGTGACGTGTGCCGTGCGGCAGGCGTGTTCGGAGGGACGCTGATCTCGATGGCGCTGACGGGCGCGCTGTGCGTGACGTCGGTGGGCTGGCCGCTGGCCTTCTACTTCTTCGGCGGAGTCGGCCTGCTGTGGTGCGTGCCCTGGTGCTTCTACGTCGCGGACTCCCCGGCCCAGCACAAGCACATTGACCCAGCCGAGCGCTACTTCATAGAGGCCAACATAGAGTCCAGCGCCAAGGTACCGTTGTGCACTCGAGGCTAAATAAGGTATATTTTGGGTTCCATGCCTCAATCCGTGAAAAGGGAACCCCAAAACACTAACATTAAAATATTAACTTGCCACCGAAGGTGCAACTTGTACTAAAATGACCACAAAATAAAACTCATGAAACGCAGTCTTACATAAAATATACAAGGTTAGCCAAACATGCTCTACATTACACATATACCGCCTCTCAAGATGATAGAAAAGATAAAAACATATTTCAGGAATTCGGCCGTTACACTTCAAGCAATAAATTCGTTAACACCGAATCCGACAAACATGACAGAGGCAGCTATTAATGTACGGCAGACCAAAAGACAGACAGACAGACACTAACTGCCTAACAAATGCGGACGAGAGACAGACGAGCAAGCTGGGGACGAGAGGCTGACCAAGAAAACAAGTAGAATTTAACAAGTAAATGAAACAACGTATCACGAATCACTTAACTTCTAATAAACTGGGATGTCTGGCGAAGACCTGGCGCAGCACCCCCAAAACGCTCTCCCGAACCGCCCGCTGCCAGCCGCTTCACCGGACGCATGAAGGCGCGCCGATCTCCCGTCTCACGGCGTCGCAGCTCGCACCGGGCAGACCCATGTCGTGGGTTGACTTCTGTTGCTCTCGCGTGGGCCGCGAAGCCACTACCTCTCGCTATACGGTGCGGCCCACTGGACTGACGTGGCGACCTCACATGCGCCGACGCTCGAGACGGACAAGTCATCTTGTGTCTCAGTGCGCGACTAACTAACCGACCGAACCAACCGCCAATGACCAACAAACTCGACCAGACTGGCGGCCTAACACATACTAGCTCTCCAGACGACAGACAGACACTGACCCAAGCTGACCAGCTGACCTACTCGCGAGTTATTTTTTTTCTTTATTGTGATTTCATTCCCCTGCCGCATATGGGCAGGGGAGGGCTGTCAGCGGCACAATCCGCCGCTCTTCAGACGAGTGAAACGACAACTAAAACAAGAATAAAATGATACATACATAAGGAGATAAAACAGGGGAACATAAAACAGAGTAAGGGGAGAAAATGGAGGTAATAATACACTGACATGGAGACGTTCATGGGGGACAGTTAAAAAAGTCACCAGAAAGTTAAAAAACACAGTTGGCGATCCTTAAAACACAGAGAAGACACTGAATGCGCATGCACAGGTTAAAAGTCGGCCACAGTATTAAAAACACTCCGGAACAACACACTTAAAACTCACTTGGAGCACACACGACGAAGAATAAAACTGCCAGGTGGGACCTGCTGAGGGAAAGGTCAGAGAGGATGGAAAAGGAGGGGAGAGCATGGGGCAGCTGGGGAAGCGGCGGGATGAAGAGAGGAGGGGCATTGGTGGGTTCACGAAGAGGCAGGAGACACGTGGGGTGGGAGAGGAAGAGGGAAGACAGGGCAGGAGTGAGCGCAGAGACACTGAAAGGAGGCACAAGAAATGGAGGGGGAGTAGGAGGGGGAAGCCTCTCAGGAGGAGGGAGGGGGAGGAGAGGGAGCCCTGAGGAGGAGACAGGAAGATGGGGTTAGAGTTGGTAGGAAGGTTAGATGTTAGGGCGAAGCTCATCATCCAGGAGGGGTAGACGCTGGAAGTTGTGTTGGGAAAGGAGATGGAGGGTGTGGAGATGGACAAAGGGTGGGACACAACGGTAAAGGCGCGGTAACTGGTTGGGGGTGGAGAGGAAGGGAGACACCAGGGGATGAGGGGGATCAAGGCGGCGGACAATATATAGTGTGCAGATGTGTTCAAGGAAAAGCAGAAGGTGGGGGAAGGGGATGAGGTCGTAGAGGATGCACGTGGGGGACGGAAGACGGATGCGGAAGGCGAGGCGGAGCGCATGGCGTTCGAGGATTTGGAGGGCTTTATAGAACCGGGGAGGGGCGGAAATCCAAGCGACGCTGGCATAACAGAGGATGGGGCGGACCAAGGATTTGTAGGTGTGAAGGATGGTGGAAGGATGCAGACCCCACGTCCGGCCGAACAGGAGTTGCAGGAGGTGGAGGTGGTTGTGAGCTTTGTTTTGGATGGTAAGGAGATGGGGAGTCCAGGTGAGGTGGCGGTCGAGTGTGAGGCCAAGGTATTTGAGGGTAGGAGTGAGGTGGATAGGACGGCCGTAAATAGTGAGGTAGAAACCTACTCGCGAGCTTATAGCGCCCCTTAAATGCACGTGAACAGCCTGACCTTTCCCACCATAGGGAGACACCAAAGCTGCGATTGCCACAGCGGCGCAACCGCCAGAAACGCAGGGCGACTGCTTCACACAACGCACTGCGGCGTGCTCTTCAAAACAGCAATTTTTACCACGGCTCACGTATCAAGTTCAAATTTATGTCAAATGTTAAGGTCTATGGTTCCTTGACAGTGCAAAAATTTTAAGCTTCTAACAAGTAAGCCATTTCATTCAAAAGATACGGCCATCCGTGTCACATATTTTGAAGCTCGAAAACTAGCTCATCAACACCTACATGGTACTGCCCGTTGACCTAGAATCATGCAATTTGGCAATGAGTAAGGTTTCACAGTAAAAGTAAAGGAAAACGTCCGAAATTGTATCACACAAAAAAATCTTCTCTGGTCATTCAAATCAAACTTGAAATTTAAACATTCTCGAGAGTTTTGGAATCCCTGGGACCGATATCTTGCGAGTATAGACGTCCATAACAGGCAAAAATTGTCAGTATCCTCGATTCCTGGAATGTATAAACTGTCTATACTGTATACATTGTCAAGTTTGTACGGAACTGTCAGAAGGCGAGTGCTACTCGCATCTCGCCAAATTTTATAGATGCTGTTACCACTCAACGCTGTTTTCATTAGGTTTCCATTAGGTTACAACAGCAGTGAGGGGATGTAGCCAGACTATAATTCATTTGAAATTTCCACACATTTCAAAAAGCTTTACAATATTTGTTGTAGGGTAAGGTGCCGATGATAACGCAAATGAGGTGGTAATTCCTTTCTACTTAACTTGTGTGCTTCACAAACGATACAACAATCGACAACACATTTCAAATGGCAGCATTCACATATTCTCCCCGAGCCAACTCGGGTAATTGTAGCAGATTGTGTGTATTCTTAGTCATAATTTTATTTGTATGCTTTGTCTTCGTGATGTTTTGTAAAGCTCCCATGAGGATTTAAATATAATTTCTATGAGAGTTCTGCTGCACAGAGGCCAAATACCTGAAAAAGAAAAATAATTTAGGTTTTACATTACCTGGGTGAAGGAAAAGCCTGTAGCGTGCATAAATAACAACATAAACAAATGAAACGGCTTTTATTAAATAATATTCGTCGTACGTGAAAAAGTCTGTTCTACTGAAGAGAGAAATATAGCTTTTACGTAATTTGATTGGTAGAAAGAGAAACAACTGCAGGGGAAAAGTAAAACGATTCTACCTGTAGGGTTCTAAATACTATTTTATTAGTCTGCGTGTATATATTTACCCAAGAAAATGCGAGTAAGTGTTCATTTTTTCAAATATTTGGATATTTTTCCGTTGTTTCATTTGAAACGTCGCCTTTGAAAAATTGTGAATGACTGTGCTAGTAAACCTCTTACGTTATTTGATTTTCAAACAGCTGAGCAAAACTTAACGTACTCAGACATTTCTCTCTTTACTTATTCTGATCATCACTAAACTGACACACAATATTTTTAGCGCAACGCAATCTGACTTTCAATAATCCCTACAAAAGAATGGTCCTGAATAACAATAACCTATATTTTTCATGAATCACTTACCCCACAAAAATCTTCGTTACTCGAACTACTGCAATACAGCGAGCGCCAATACTGCCTGCTAAATAAAAGATTGTAACTACTGAAGGCACTAACCACTGATAGGCATAGTTAGCAAATGAAAGATTTTGATAGAGAACAAACAATGTATTTACCTTAATAATGTTCAGAAGTTCCAATTAAACAAATTTCCTTTTTCTGACGGACACATGTCCAGATCGTGCTCACATCGCAATCTCTCAAAACTCTGTCATCTCTCTCTGCGCATCCACCACTGCTGGCGGCTCACTTCCAACTGCACAACGCTTCGCGCTGTTCACATCCAACTGCCCAACACTACAATAGCGAATATTCCAACAATGCCAACGAGCCACAGAGTGCACACAGCACAGTCAGTGATTTTCATACAGAGCGCTACGTGGCGTTACCAACATAAAAAACTAAACAGCCTACTTACACATTTAGCACCTGCTTACCACAAAAACTTTGTTAATCACATCAGTTGTAAATTTCGCTTTGACCATTAATAAACTTTGTCATTGCTAGTGCATTAATTATTACACTAGCTGAGCAAAAATATCCGAACACCTATCAGCGGATGTTCATATGAAGAGTTTCCATCTTTCGCCTTCATGACGATTTGAATTCTGCTGGGCACTTTCAACGTGGTGTCTGAAAGATCAAATGGTTCAAATGGCTCTGAGCACTATGGGAATTAACATCTGAGGTCATCAGTCCCCTAGAACTTAGAACTACTTAAACGTAACTAATCTAAGGACATCACACACATCCATGCCCGAGGCAGGATTCGAACCTGTGACCGTAGCAGCAGCGCGGTTCCGGACTGAAGCGCCTAGAACCGCACGGCCACACCGGCCGGCTGTCTGAAAGTCTCTGAAGGAATGTCATCCTATTTTCGTCAAGATCCAAAACCAGAGAACGTAGTGATGTTGGCCGCTGCAGTCTGAAATGAAGTTAGCGTTCTACCTCATTCCAAGATGATTCATTGCATTCAGGCTGGGAGTAGGACCGTTACTGTCCACAACACTTTGCCTCACAGATGCTACTTTAGTAAAGGGCGCATCGTCAACCTGATACAACCAGCCACTGTCTCCGAATTGTTCCTCTAGTGGATGCAGTACACAATGCTATAAAATGTGTCTATATCCTTCCGTACTTCGCGTTTTCTCAAGCGTAATAATGGGACCACACACTAGCCACGTCAACCACACGCCCCCTCCCAACCCCTCCCCCGCCCCCGTATTTCCTGTTGGCACTGCACATGGTAGATGACATTCTCCAGACATTCGCCAAACCTAAACCCTTCCTTCAGATTGTCTTAGAGTACGTCATGATTCATCATTTCTAATCATTCATTTCAGTCATCCACTGTTCACTGGCGCCGCTCTTTACACCACTTAAAGCGGCGATTGGCACTGACTGCAGAAATGTGTGGCTTATGAAAACCTCCTGGAGCATTGTACCCCACTCTTTTTAACTACACTGAAGAGCGAAGAAACTAGTATACCTGCCTAACTTCATTTAGGGCCCCGCGAGCACGCAGAAGTGCCGCAACATGACGTGGCGTGGACTCGACTAATGTTTGAAGTAGCGCTGGAGGGAACTGACATTACGAATCCTGCAAGGCTGTCCATAAATCCGTAAAAGTAATAAAATAAATATCGTGTGACGAGGGCCTCCCGTCGGGGAAACCGTTCGCCGGGTGCAAGTCTTTCGATTTGACGCCACTTCGGCGACTTGCGCGTCGATGGGGATGAAATGATGATGATTAGGACAACACAACACCCAGTCCCTGAGAGGAGAAAATCTCCGACCCAGCCGGGAATCGAATCCTTAGGGCATTTTGTCGCGCTGACCACTCAGCTATCGGGGGCGGACCGTAAGAGTAATAGGAGGTGACGATCTCTTCTGAACAGCACGTTGCAAGGCATCCCAGATATGCTCAATTATGTTCATGTTTGGGTAGTTTGGTGGACAGCGGAAGTGTTTGAACTCAGAAGAGTGTTCCTGGAACCACTCTGTAGCAGTTCTGGACGTGTGGGTGTCGCATTGTCCTGCTGAAATTGCCCATTACAGTGACTCCATATTCATGACGTCTCCATACCTGTACACGTCCATCCGCTAGACACAATTTGAAACGAGGCTCGTCCGACCAGGCATCAACAATCCAGCGACGGACCCAGGAAAACGTTATGTCGTGCAGTCATCAAAGGTACACGAGTGGGCCCTCGGCTCCGAAAGCCTCTATCGATGATGTTTAGTTGAATGGATCGCACGCTGACACTTGTTGGTGGCCGAGCAATGAAATATGCAGAAATATGCGGAAAGGTTCCACTTCTGTCACATTGAACGTCTCTCCTCAGTCGTCGTTGGTCCCGTTTTTGCAGGATTTTTTTCCGGCCGCAGTGATGTCGGAGATTTGATGTTTTACCGGATTCCTGATATTCACAGTACACTCGTGAAATGGTCGAATGTGAAAAATCACAACTTCATCACTACATCGGAGATGCTGTGTCCCATCGCTCGTGCGCCGACTACAACACCAGTTCAAACTTATTTAAATCTTGATAACCTGTCATTGTAGCAGCAGTAGCCGATCTAACAACTGCGCAGACACTTGTTGTCTTGTATAGGCGTTGCCGACCGCAGCGCCGTATTCTGCCTGTTTACATACCTCTGTATTTGAATACGCATTCCTATACCAGTTTCTGTGGCGCTACAGTGTATTTACTCACAGTAATTTTTCTAGGTGGGTTGCTTGTAGCACTTTGGAACTAACGAGTGATTTCTTCCGCTGATTTCATGTGATGGCTCAGAACCACCCTCCGCTGTGCTCGACGTTCCCTGTTCATCTGTACATGTCTGCCTAGGCTTGATTTAGCTATAGTTGTTTATTCCTGTTTCCACTTAACAATTACATCACCAACAGTGGACTCGGGCGGCTTTAGAAAGGCTGAAATGCACGTGATGGATTAGTTAGTCAGGTGACATCCAATGACTAGTCCACTTTCGAAGCCACTGAGATCTCCTGCCATAACTATTCTACTGTTAGTACGTCTCTGCCGACAACGCAATATTCCCCGCCTCCTTTTATAGTGGTGGCTCCGCTTCTTGTGACATCTAGTGATCAATGTAACTTTTCGTAGGAGTGTCCGGGTACTTTTCATCAGCTAGTGTATATTGCAACTGTATGTATCACGGATAGTACGTCATAACCTCACGTTCATTGTTCGGAACTTGGCTAAGCACAGCGCCTTTTTTGCTGTTACGTCTAGCGTGAACACACCACCATCTGATGTGATGTCGCATTCCGTTCCTTTCCGATGACCTGACGGCAGCCAAACGAAAGAGCGAGAGCTGTCTTGCCTTTGTTCTACAGGCGAATGTAGGCAGCTGTCATGTCACATTACTTCCACGGCTCTGACTATCTATTGAGAGAATGCAGCGTTGTCAACAGGAATGTCTGACTATACAATGGAGTGTGCACTATTTCGAGACATCCTGCTGTGCTTTGAAAGTACAACCAACAGTCAAAGTTCACAGGCTCTTTGCTCTGTTGGTAAGAGTAGTGGCCACGGAAGGGAACTCTCTGGATTCGAGGCCCCCTTCTTGCGCATAGTTTTAATCTATCAGGAAGTTTCAGTTCTGTTTTGTGTTTGCTTCATGGATTGTCTTGTCCTAGGATTATGATCTGACATCTAAATGCTCATGGCCTGTATATGTAGCTCCAAAAATGAACAAAATAATTCAGTAAATAAACTTTTATTGCGATGACGCTAAGACCAGTTATAAGGGTTGTTTATTATGAGAAACTTATTGACAAAGGAAGAACAGTTTCAGTGGATTTTCGCCGCTGACAAAAGAGACCACTGTCATTAATTTGCTTTATCTACCTTGTGTACAGATTATAAAGTAAAAAATTAACTCGGAGCGACAGAAAGTGCATAACGAAAATTTTCTTCGAAGTACTGTCATAGGCTAACCTCTTATGAACCAAATCGAGAAAAAGAACGGAATATTGGTAAAGAGAAAGATACGATGTACTCAGGCGAGTCTATGTCACACTGTTCCCTTTTGCAAGACGTGTTTAACTATGAAAGCACTAGGGAAATCTTAGGATACAGACTTCTTTACCTCAGTGAAACGTATCAGAGAGAGTTTTAACTTCGACTTTACTGAAAGGAAATCTATCACGGCGTACGAAATCATTTTATTTACCACTTTCACTGTACGACGCAAACACTGTTTCGAGCAGGTATTACATCTTCCAAGACGCTCATTCCGCCACTTTTATGACTTTGTTGACCATTCGATTGAAGTACTGTGGCTTACCTGGCTTGACAATTAGCAGATATGAACATCATCGAGACAAATGCTGTCGAAATAGGAAATAGAATCGGGGTCCTCTTATGGAAGCGAAACAGTTCCTTTGCCACAAATACAAGAATCCTATTGACCGCGATTCAGGTTTTACTTCGCTGGAGTAGTCAAAGTTACTTGGGTGTCAAAGATGACATTTCACTGTGTTGGGCGAGGGTGAGTACCAGTTAGATAGCGTGCACCTAACCACAGTGTTAGGTTTCCTGTGTAATATCCAGCCATCATACACAGATTTTCTGGTTATGTTATACGCCAACATAAAGTCGCACAGAGTCTCTTTTGTATCCCTCTGATACAAACATGAATTGTTCTTTAGATGCACGATAGTCAAATCCAACTGCACGGTACTTGGATTAAAATTTAACTCATGACGAACAAGTTCACAAACAATCGGGGGACAATGCACGACTTCGCCCAGGAAGCAGCAAGCCGGTAAGTTCCATAACGGATCTCAAACCTGTCGTAACCAATATAGAAATAGTCCCAGTTGTAAAAAAATATATAAAAGACTAAAACCAAATCCAGAGTGAAGTAGTCAACACAATACTATAATGACGCGTAAGGGTGTGTTTCATGTAAACAAGTGAATTGCCTTCCGGTTACGTAGCGCGCTTATGTAAAACGGTCATAACCAAAGGGTTTACTCAGCTGAGTTGCGCTTTCTGGTTGTCTCAGGTGCTTTGCAGCTCAATAACTTTATGCTCTGGCCGCTGTCGAGGCGACTAACCGATTCCACCTCCGTAAGGCTGCCCGCTAGTGGAATATCGTCATCACGCCTTTATACGGATATACGCTAGTCTCCACATGAAATACAGTACACAGAGTCTGAGAATTATTGTTCCAAATTAACACTTTTTCATACTCACTAACTACAACTATCATGACAACACATTCACGTATGACAAATAACGATGAGGTCTTTTGCCATATTAACTGAGCCAGGATCTACCAGTTGTCTTATAGCATTATCTAAACTGTATACCTTTTTACTGATGCAGAAAAAATTGCCGATTCCCTGGAAGAGTATCTTGACGTCTCCAGTGCTGTGGGCCTTCGCTGCACTCTTTGTCACCTTGGACTGGACGTATTACCTCCTGATCACGTCGCTGCCACAATACGTTGCCAACGTTCTGCACTTCAACATAGAAAGTGTAAGTAGAGAACTCGGAGATGGTGGTGTTGTGTTCTTCCAAGGATAGCAGTGAAGTGTAAATATTCCCATTTTAGACAGGAAACACTGCTGTAGCATCTACAAGCTATAAGCGAGAATTAGAAAATTTTTAATTTACCGGTGGTCTACTGACGATGAGGCAAATCATTTGCTAATACTGATACACAGCAATTCTTCAACTTCCATTATACATCAGGACAGTGGGAAATTCAGGGATGATGTCCACCCATCACCCGTGAAAGAAAGTTCTATGTCACCAAAAATTATTTTCAGTAGTCCTAAATGAAATGTTCAGATTCTTAACCTGTGGAAATGTAGCAGTAATATGTGTTAATGGATCATACCTGAATTATTGTCTTTTTCTGACTAAATTGTGCTGTTTCTCTCCAGAGCAGATAAACGAGTAGAACAGCTTAATAGACTTAGCTTAAAAACATAACTATCAATTAATTAAGATCAAGCAAAAAAATCACAATAAACACAAAGAAGGAAAAAACAACAGAAGTTACCTATCAAGTTACAGAACTTGAAGAAGAGTTTTTTATTTATTTATTGTTTATTTATTTATTTATTTTTAATTTGGCGCACTTTGAACGACTTGATAAGCAGTAAAATCACGTGGAGTGTTTCTGTAAAATACACAGAGTTCTCAAAACTAAGCTTGCGATGTGACTGAAACAGAATTTACAATATGTACGTGTTATCGACCGTGACGTTTGCCAGTAGCATATGGGGTTTTTATACAAAAGCCGTTCAAAAACCGATGGATTCCTAATGTGCTTTGGAGAGCTGCATGTTGGATATTTCTAGCAGAGACCGGTATACTCACAAATGGACCAGGGAAAAAACTAGCGTGGAAATTGACCAATGATTTCTGCACCGGGTTCCTTCAACGGGACGAAGACCTAATGGGAAGCGGAAGGATGACACTAGAAAACATGCAGGAGTAACGGCGATTCATATAACGCATGTTCAGGAAGCAGTCGTGGGTCCTCAATTGCTTTCATCCTTTTCTCAAAATCATTAAATTTGCCCCTATTGTTCTTTTATTTTCCTACTGTATATACTGTAAGGTGCTTGCGAGTACCTGGCCAAAAACGTCTTTCAGTGCGTAACCTTTTTATAACTCACTCTCTTCCACATCTACATTTCTCAAGCCAACTTTTGGTGTCTGGCCTAGTGTACGTTGTCGCCATATGTCTCTCCTACCTCTATCTCATCATAATCAGCAACAGCAGCGTCAAACTTTAGCACCCTTTATACAAACTCTGGTTTGTGTAAATCTCCCCTTCAAGCAAACTCCACATGCATTATTACGAGGACATTCGCCTGCCTTGAATATTTTCTCCCTCTTCTTGCCGCTTCAGGTTTAAATAAGGGCTGAAGTCTTCGACGACTTTCTCCTTAGTCATAATGTGTTCTTATTCATACCTGTCTCCTCACGAAGATGGAGGTCTTATCGTAAGGTGTCGTATCGGGAAACATCTTTCGATATTCACCTGGTTCCACCGTTTACAAGTTTCATTGTGTCTCTATTTGCTTCTTCAGCTCGACTTTGTCGTCAGTTAGTTTCGTTTGGTTCAGCTAACGAACCAATTTTCACTGGTGTGCAAAACTTTCGCATGGAGTCTCTCTTCCAAATAACGTAGCTCGATCAAACTTGGACCATACAAAGAAAGAACTTGTACTACTCAGAGAAATGCGAAATGAAACAAATAGAAACAAACTTTTATTCAAAGATAATAATTACACGCAAGTCATTGGTGTTAGTGTTGGTGTGTGTTCACCACGGAGAGCAATGCATGCCCTCCAAAGTCCTTCATTACTGTCCACAAGGTTGGTAAGGAGTTTCTGTGGTGGGCTGTTTCACTCTTTCACCAGTACGGTTAACAACTGCTGCATCGTCGTTGATGCACGCCTTCTCCCACAACGCATCCCCCATGTACTCGCTGAATTTTATGTCAGTGGAACGGGCTCGTCAATCCATTCGCTGAACATCCTCTCGTTCCAAGAGATCCTCCATATGTGCTGTTCGATACTGCAGCGCCGTATCATTCATGAAAATGAATTCAGGCCGAATTTACTCCTGAAAAGATGCACATGGGAATGAAGTACAGTGTCAGTGATGACTGGTGAGTGTACGATATTGAAACATTTCGGGTCGGTAAGCCCATGAAACATAATGACTCCGCACACCATAACACATGGAACTCCAAGACGATCATGTTCGAGGGTGGCCTTGGTGCATTACATGTTCCCACCTCTCACCGGGGATCAGTACTCAGACTGAAGCTGTTCTCATCCTAGAACAGCACGTGACCCCACTCGTCACAGGGCCGATCACCATGCACTTGACATCATCGGAAACAGTACCGCGGACGTGTCGTTTCAATGGAACACAAAATGACTACCCGCATGCAGTCGCCGTGGAGCGTGAGGTTGCCTGCCTTGCAGTCCTGTTAAGTGTGGTCGCAGCTGCACCGACTGTTTCATGTGGTTCCCCTTTTGCCCGTTGCACAACGTAACGGTCATTTGCTGCAGCCGTTGACCAAGTCGACTATTTGCTGTACTTCGGACAGCAGCGCCTGTGGTTTGGAACGCCCCACGCACGTGAAAAAAAGCTATGTGCATTACGAAACACTTTACAATTCGTCCTTCTTCCAGTTTCCCGATTAATTATTTCCGTATTTAAGTAGCATATCAAGAACAGTTCTACCACAGACAGCGATCTTATATCGAGTCATGCCCACGCCTCTGGGGAACCTCTCTCTGTCCACACTCCTCGAGCACTTTGCGTGTGCCACACTCAACGTCTGGATGTAACTCGATACCCCACCCATTACTCTCGGGTAATTGTGTGACATAAAAATGAAGATCAGCCATTCATTGTGCTGTCTCTAGCCTGGGTAACGATCAATGTTAAGGTCACCCTCCCCCATCGATCTAGGTCAATAGGATGACTTAAAGAAAGCGTTAAATCCAGCCCCCTTCTCCTCATTGAGAATTTGGCCAATAGGATGATTTAAAAATGGTGAGTTCCTTCATCACCCTCCCCCATTTCTTTGTAGACCAACTGCATGAATGTTATCGGCAAGAAATATCAACATAATTTAGGATGTAACAAACTTTGGTACAGTTCGTCAGGCTTTCCCGGCGATTTGTTGACGTGTTGAAAAATCGGGAACTCTGCCGGATGTTCACATCGTTCTCGCACGATATTTCGACGGCGTAACTTGCTGTCTTCTTCAGGTGCTACCCAAGAATGGTCCTTGGGTGGATCTAGTCCAGTATTTATGCCTGAATGGTGTGATCCTGGCGAAAAGTGGAACTAGCTCCCCCTCTCGCCGTTCTCGGCATCTCAGCAGGAAACTGAGACAACTCAATATCCTGTCTTTCCTTTGTCGAACCTTATCCAACTGCTTGTAGAGTCTCCTGATATAATTCTTCAGGTGGGTTCCCCCATCACACTCGCTCACAGCGAGTCAAACCGTCGAAATATCGTGAGAGAACGACGCGCAGATCCGTCAGAGATCCCTATTATTCGACATGTCAACAGATCGCCGGAAGAAAACGGAGCTAAATCAGGAGACTCTACAGGGAGGAGATAAGCGCAACATCAAGAAGCTGGGTAAGCTTCGACAAAGGAAAGAGAGGATGATGATTTCTCTCAGTTTCCTGCTGAGATACCAAGAGGGGGAGGTCTTGCTGAAAAATAGCTCCATGATATGGTCGCTTAAGAGGTAACACACGAGGACGCAGGATTTCCGTGCCACTCCGTTTTGCTGTCAGGGTACCCTCGGACACTACCAGCCATGACCAGAAGTCGTACCCACTGCAACCCCACACCATTCAGCCAGGAGTAACGTCGCTGTGCCTAGAACACTGGGAGATTGGGAGCTCTCCTTTGGTTGCTGGCACACTCCCTTATGACGGTCGTCCGTGGTAAAATGGTTCAAATGGCTCTGAGCACTATGGGACTTAACATCTGAGGTCATCAGTCACCTGTAACTTAGAACTACTTAAACCTACCTAACCTAAGGACATCACACACATCCATGCCCGAGGCAGGATTCGAATCTGCGACCGTAGCGGTCGCGCGGTACCAGACTGAAGCGCCTAGAACCGCGCGGCCACCGTCCATGGTAATGCAGAACCACGGGTCATCGCTGAACAGAGTGCGATGGCCTTCGTCAACAGTGCCGGTCATGGTACAACTCCATACGTGATCGTTTGTGTTGTGATCTTACACATGGGACGATAACTCCATAGTCCGGTTGCTGCCGGTCTCCGACCTTTGATGTAGGATGACACAGAACGTTATAGGGAGTTCATTACTTGTTCCTGAGTGGCAGACGTAGGTACGAAGGAGTTACAAAATGCTTGGCGCACAGTACGGAGATCCTCCTTTGTGGTGGCCAGATGTGGTCGACCTTTACCTTGACGGTGAGACCTGCCCAGATGTTCCTATGCAGCCGAACACTGAGCCATTGTCGGATCTGAGCGGCCCGCTAATCTGGATATTCCAAATGGGAACCCACAATGAGGTCCCTTTGAAAGTGAGAGTTGCTGACAGAGTTGCCTCATATGAGTACGCAGCTTCTCCGTGACCTTCACAGTGATCACTCAACATCTGATGCTGTTCACACCTCTTCTATATCCTACAAGGCATGGTAACAACAACAAACAAGAAACCACTAATGCCGGCCGCTGTGGCCGAGCGGTAATAGGCGCTTCAGTCAGGAACCGCACTGCTGCTACGGTCGCAGGTCCGAATCCTGCCTCGGGCATGGACGTGTATGATGTCCTTAGGTTAGTTAAGTTTAAGTAGTTCTAAGTCTAGAGGACTGATGACCTTAGATGTTAAGTCCCATAATGCTTAGAGCCATTTGAATCATTTGAAACCACTAATGGGCTCTGGTGGCCGTTCTATCTCTTACAGTGAAACGCAGCTCTTATCATTTTCATACACAGCTATTGTGTGTACGTGAAGTTACATTGCTATCTGACCATGCCTTCACCTTTTTGTCAGACAGTGCAATTTTCACACCACTTCAAAGATGAGTGATTATGTGTTAGTGTCGGCGATGAAAATTGAAAAAATCTTCAATAATCCCTATCAGATCCTTTACCGAATTTGTAGCTGATGTAGCCCCTCTTTTAACCATAATATACCGGCGATCCTTAGAACATAAAATCGTTCCCACTAGTAGTAGTTTACAACCGTGTACGATAAGAGTAGCAGAAGTAAACCACAAAACTACCGCCTAATATGCTACACTTAGGTTACTTATAGAATCTTAGAATATATTCTGAGCTCAAACGTACTGAAATCTCTCGAACAGAATGACTCTCTCCACGCCAGATAGCACGGGTTCCAAAAAACATCGGTCATGTGAAACCCAACTCGCACATTTCTTACACGACACCCTAAAAGCCATTGATCAAGGCAGTTAGGTAGACGCAGTATTTCTTGACTTCCGCAAAGTACTTGATTCAAATGGCTCTAAGCACTATGGGACTTAACATCTGAGGTCATCAGTTCCATAGACTTAGAACTACCTAAACCTAACTAACGTAAGGACATCACACACATTCATGACCGAGGCAGGATTCGAACCTGCGACCGTAGCAGCAGCGCGGTTCCGGACTGAAGTGCCTAGAACCTCTCTGCCACAGCGGTCGGCTCTAAAGTATTTGACTACGTATAACATCTACACTTATTATCGTATTGTCGTATGGAGTTCCACAAAAATTGGTGACTATATTGGGGATGTTGTGGTAGGGAGGACTTAGCATCTCATCTTGAATGGAGCTTCATCGACAGATGTAGAAGTAACTTCAGGTTTGCCTCAGAGAAGTGAGCTTAGACCCGTGATGCTTATGTTATACGTTAATGACCTTGCAAACAATATTAACGAAAACCTAAGACATTTCGCAGATGATGTGATTTAGATGAAGCGGTTATTTATGATAAGATATTGCCTGAATACGTGGTCTAGGGGTAGCATCTTTTACTAGTAATAAAAACGTACTGGGACCCTTGTTCGAACTCAGCCCCTGATAAAATTTTGAAAAAAAAATCATCAGCAATGACATTGTTATGGAAGTGTGTTATGTAGTAAAGGGACAATAAAACAAAGTAATTACATACATAAGCGGGCCGACAAATGATACCTTTAGTGCAGAAAAAAGACAAGCTCGAATTCATACGTGAATCGGCGAAATGTCGTGAGTAATGAGAATAACGGGCAAGGGGCACTACGTGTGGATAAGTTGAGGTTTTGGTTCTCACGCGAGGCGTACTAAGGTACTCCGTGCAGTTGTAATGAGCAGTGTGTTCCGACGCCGGCACGGTAGCTCAGCGTATTCGGTCAGTGAGAATTCATACGTGAATCGGCGAAATGTCGTGAGTAATGAGAATAACGGGCAAGGGGCACTACGTGTGGATAAGTTGAGGTTTTGGTTCTCACGCGAGGCGTACTAAGGTACTCCGTGCAGTTGTAATGAGCAGTGTGTTCCGACGCCGGCACGGTAGCTCAGCGTATTCGGTCAGTGAGATAGCTGCCCTCTGCAAATAAAATTTTAAAAAAAATTTAAAAAGCCTGAGTTAATGTGTCAACGATGAACTTCAACAAGTGTCATAGAACGTCCAGCCCGAACAAATACAACGATCAATTACGAACAAAATGAGATAAATAAAAAAAGTGGTCAGAGCATCTGCCTCGTAAGAGGGATACCCACATTCGAATCCCAACCCCGTCTTAATTTCCAACTTTCCCCATCGATTTCACTCAATGCCCGCTCGCAGCCAATGTCTGTAATTCCTTTGTGCCTTAAAGTAATTTGACGTGTTGTGTTATTATTTGAATTTTCGATTTTTCTAATGAATAACTTTAGTATTTGAAAAGTATCAGCGATGGTTATTCGTATTAGACTCATGGTCAGGTTTATTTCGTAACGAAGCATGTTCTCTATGTAAAACCCATTACTCGCCTCAGATAGTCCGATAGTTGCAAAAATTAATCTAAAAATAAAGTGGAAAGACATTAACAGAGCTTTAAAAACCAAGCGACTGTCGAGATGTATGTAGAATTTATGAGACTGACGATATTCCATCAGACTTTCGGAAAAATATCATCCATACAGATAGAAAGATAGCAGGGGTAGATAAGTGCGAGAACTATCGCACAGTCAGCTTAACACCTCGTGCATCCAAGCTCTGACAAGTATAATATATAGAAAAATGGAAAAGAAAATTGAGTATCTCTTAGACGACGATCACATTGGTTATAGGACAGGTAAAGACACCAATGGCAGTTCTGACGTTGCGCTTCACAGTGGAAGCAAGACCGATGTAAAATCAAAACACGTTCATAGGATTTGTCGATCTGGAAAAAGCGTTCGACAATATAAAATGGTGCAACGTGATCGAAATTCTGAGAAAATAGAAGTAAGCTACAGGGAAAGACGGGTTAATATACAATATGTACAAGAGACAAGGGGGAACAAAGGATTGAAAAAGGATTAAAAAGGGGTAAAGCAAAGATGCAGTCTTTCAGCTATACCGTTCAGTTTTTACATCAAAGAAGCAATGACGGAAATGAAAGAAAGGTTCAAGAGTGGGATAAAAATTCAGCACAAAAGGATATCAATGATAAAATTTTCTGATGACATTACTATCATCATTGAAGATGAAGAAGAATTACAGGATCTGTTGAATGAAAAGGACAATCCGAGTATAGAATATGTACTGACAAGGGGACCTCACCGATTTCTTCCAAATTTATGCTATATGCATAACTTGGCCAGAAATGAAAGCAACAGAGTAGAAGCTCCAGATGGCCAACCGTTTATAAAAAATATCATTTTCGGAACGGCTCGCACGAGACATGAGCCATTTACTTTACGTGATTTGCAAATGGAAATTACGGAATGGTAGTGCGCCCGCCATGGGGTTAAATTCAAATGCGGAGACTTTTTTCTTCTTTTGTTATCAGTTTTTGCCTCAGTTATACCACAAATAAACCAAAATAATGTTCAGTATACTGGAGTTAAAAGTTTCATAAAAGGAATGAAGAAGAAAGGCAAGGTAAAATCTGGTATTACAAATAAAATTCCAATAAAGGATTGTACTTGCAGTGTCCACGAGGACTTTGAATATAACATTTGAGCAAAAGATTGTAATTAAAGCTTACAGGACTTCGTATTCCATTGGTTTCATTTTCACCTTGGAGCAGACGGCATCAAAATACAGTACATCAGCAGCTGTCCTCCCCCACATTTGGAGAAATAATGCGTCATGCGTAGTTTGCTACCACATTGTGTGATAAGAGAGAACCATTTACAAATGTAAACTACGTTTGTTTTCTATGGAAACTTTAAAACGACCACGTAATTGTAAAATTGCGGCGTTTGTAACGTGTGTAAGCTGCTGAGAAAATTATTGCTTCCCCCATTTTCATGTCGATTATCACGCCAGCACATGTAACCGATCAATGGGGGTATATAATTTCACATACGAAACCCTCGTGTTGCTTTACAGTCTCTTGTTGGAAATATCTGCAATGCCAAATTTTTCTTTGCCTTTTGTTTTCGTATCTTTCATGTAAATATTAATAACAAAGTATACTGAGAATTTTTTCGATTTATTTGCGAAATAAATAACAGAAAATTGAAAATAAAAATAGTCCCGCTTAAGGATTCAATCCCACGAGCTTCGGATTCTGTTGTCTTTCCGCTGCGCTAACCGCTGCCTGGATCCGATATTAATATAAATATTTCAAGTCACCCGACGCTCACCAAAAATGCTATTTTTTGTTAATGCTTGGCCATCTGGATCTCCTGCTCCCCTCAATTTCATTTCAGCCCTTTCTCTGCATATACAATAAATTTGGACGAAATCGGTGATGGCACGTAGGCGCGGTCGCCTTGTAAGAATAAATCGAAGAAAGACAAATATAGTGAGATGTAGCCACAAATGATAATAGCGAGAAAACATCAAAACTGTTGATCACGAAGTAGACGAAGTTAAGAAATTATGCTACCTAGGAAGCGAAATAATCCATGACGGACGAAGCAAGTAGGGCATAAAAAACAGACTAGCACACGCACTGTGGACATTCCTGGCCAAAAGAAATCTACTAGTATCAAATACAAGCCTTAATTTGAGCTAGAAGCTTCTTAGAATGTTCTTTTGGAGCACAACATTGTATGGTAGTGAATGATGAACAGTGGAAAAGCTGGAAAAGAACTGTGGAGGAAGACCGTTCACGAGTTACAAGACTTTACGTCCTAGGCGGCTCACACTGTGTTCTGTAAAACACAAACGAAAAAGAGAGTCGCCAATTGCAAGGAACACACTATTGCATTTTATGCATAAGAGTAAACTCTGTTGTTAACAGAAATAGTTTTTGTTTTTACCTACGTACTGGTACAAGAACGAGGATGAAAGAGAGATAAGTTTTGGCACGTATATCGAGAACTAAAATCAATGTTTTTGACATCTCTTTGCAGAATGGGCTGCTGTCCGCCATTCCACAAATCGCCGCAGTGGTGGGGAGCCTGCTCTTCGGCTGGCTGGGCGACCCGTGGTTCCGGAAGGGCTGCATATCCAAGCTCAACGGGTTCCGCCTCATAAACGGACTGAGTAAGTGCTGCTGACGCTCCTGCTTTGCAGTATGGAGCTCCAGACTAAACTCTTACGTCTCCGTCGCCATTATTTAATTCAACTTCTTCTACTGAGCGTTAATCGCGTCTAGTTGAGGTCCGCTGTGGTCAAGACTTGGTAAAATTTTATATTCAACTTTGCGGTCGGACGACCTTTCTGTCCAAAGCTATTTCACAGAGGAAGACTGCACTGTAGTTCCTTCTCTAGATTGTCGCACAGATGACAAAATGGTAGATATCGAAAGAGACGACAGAGGGATAGAGAAACAATTAAAATCGCTCAAAAGAGGAAAGGCCGCTGGACCTGATGGAATACCAGTTCGATTTTACACAGAGTACGCGAAGGAACCTGGACCCCTTCTTGCAGCGGTGTACCGTAGGTCTCTAGAAGAGCGTAGCGTTCCAAAGGATTGGAAGAGGGCACAGGTCACCCCGTTTTCAAAAAGGGACGTCGAACAGATGTGCAGAACTATAGACCTATATCTCTAACGTCGATCAGTTGCAAAATTTTGGAACACGTCTTATGTTCCAGTATAATGACTTTTCTAGAGACTAGAAATCTACTCTGTAGGAATCAGCCTGTGAACCCAGCTCGCGCTGTTCGTCCACAAGACTCAGAGGGCAATAGACACGGGTTCACAGGTAGATGCCGTGTTTCTTGACTTCCGCAAGGCGTTCGATACAGTTCCCCACAGTCGTTTAATGAACAAAGTAAGAGCATATGGATTATCAGACCAATTGTGTGATTGGATTGAAGAGTTCCTAGATAACAGAACGCAACATGTCATTCTCAATGGAAAGAAGTCTTCTGAAGTAAGAGTGATTTCAGGTGTGGCGCAGGGGAGTGTCGTAGGACCGTTGCTATTCACAATATACATAAATGACCTTGTGAATGTCATCGGAAGTTCACTGAGGCTTTTTGCGGATGATGCTGTAGTATGTCGAGAGGTTGTAACAATGGAGAATTGTACTGAAATGCAGGAGGATCTGCAGCGAATTGACGCATGGTGCAGGGAATGGCAATTGAATCTCAATGTAGACAAGTGTAATGTGCTCCGAATACATAGGAAGAAAGATCCCTTATCATTTAGCTACAGCAACTGGAAGCAGTTAATTCCATAAATTATCTGGGAGTACGCATTAGGAGTGATTTAAAATGGAATGATCATATGAATTTGATCGTCGGTAAAGCAGATGCCAGACTGAGATTCATTGGAAGAATCCTAAGGAAATGCAATCCGAAAACAAAGGAATACAGTACGCTTGTTTGCCCACTGCTTGAATACTGCTCAGCAGTGTGGGATCCGTACCAAATAGGGTTGATAGAAGAGATAGAGAAGATCCAACGGAGAGCAGCGCGCTTCGTTACAGGATCATTTAGTAATCGCGAAAGCGTTACGGAGATGATAGATAAACTCCAGTAGAAGACTCTGCAGGAGAGACGCTCAGTAGCTCGGTATGGGCTTTTGCTGAATTTTCGAGAACATACGTTCACCGAGGAGTCAAGCAGTATATTGCTCCCTCCTACGTAAATCTCGCGAAGTGACCATGAGGATAAAATGAGAAAGGTTAGAGCCCACACATAGGCATACCGACAATCCTTCTTTCCACGAACAATACGAGACTTGAATAGAAGGGAGATCCGATAGAGGTACTCAAGGTGCCCTTCGCCACACACCATCAGGTGGCTTGCGGAGTAAGGATGTACATGTAGATGTAAATGTAGATGTCGCCGCAGCCGTCAATTACCTGAGTGAGGGGCGAAACCGGATGGGCTACTTGTCTGTGAACTGTGTAAACTTCGTCGGGTGTGTGATCGCATTTTTAATGTTTGTGTATCGTATTTTCTGAGACGGTAATTAGGGCCAACACAGAATTTGCTTAAACGAGCGTGAGAAACCGCCTCAAAACCAAACTCAGGTTGATCGAAGTACCATCCACAACTGATAATCTGCCACGCTGTTTCGATCTAGGTCTGGCTCGCCTTCCTATCTCGAAGGCCAGCGCACTGCACGTTACGCTATACAAGCAGTTGTCGACCTTATGTAATAATTGAAAAAGTCAAATGTTGAAGAGTTCATATAGCTGTTGGTCACTAACTGCAGAGGGAACACATGAAAAAGATATGCTGCAAAAATGGGACAAGTAAAATCCATATCTTGTGGAATACCAAAGCCAGATAAAGGAAAAAGATCCATATGTTCAGTTTATTTGTATAGGTTACTGTTATCTATATATCGGAACATGGGTTTTTACGTAAATTTACAATCAAGAATAAGCAATGTAAACAACTTTCTTTGGGGTGGGGGAAGAGGGTTGAGAGCGATGCTGCTGGGCGACTTTAGGAGATAAAATTACGAAGACGAGAATTAAGGGAACAACGGGAATGTAAAGAAAACTTTATTTCGTATTGCAGAAGACAAGCATTTATCATGCTACGGTCACGTAAGGAGTTTAACCAAAGAGAAGTTGCCAGAATCGTTTGGAAGTATTTTCCTGCAAACAGACAGAAACGAAGCAGACCAAACCATGGTTGCAAGGAAGTCTTTATGGCAATAAATTTCTGGAAGGCGAGCGGTAAAATAAAAATGTTATGTCGCTTTCGGGTGTGACATTGTAAAGCAAAATCGCTCATTCGTTACGCTCTCAAAGTAGACGGAAGACAGAAAGTGTAGTCCTTGAGTTGTATGTAAGCATATTATGAACCGTGTTACCGAGTATTTATATGGTAAGTAGATTCTGCCTTCCAGGACACCCGGAAAATAATCAGTCATGTACAGTGTTGCCGGTTGGTAACGAAAATACTGTATTACTAAGTGTATTAACAAAGGTAAGGATGACTGAAAGTGTTTAATGTTCTCAATAAGCATAAACATTTTCTTTTCAATAGGGTCACCAGCACTACCAAGTTGTTCACTAACAGTGTAAAATTTCGGAGCCCCTCAGGCACTTTAAATATCTAAGTGTAATCGGTGCAATAGGAAATGGAATGAACAAGCACATCATGTCTGGGAAGGCGAATGTAACATATACATTTGTTATGAGGATTATGTTTAGGTGCAGTGAAAACTTAGGCAAATCACCTGCAAGATACTG
This sequence comes from Schistocerca nitens, assembly GCF_023898315.1. Taxonomy (NCBI): domain Eukaryota; kingdom Metazoa; phylum Arthropoda; class Insecta; order Orthoptera; family Acrididae; genus Schistocerca; species Schistocerca nitens. The sequence continues at coordinate 801,496,813 of NC_064617.1, read as the reverse complement.
AGCAACACTCCAACATTTGGGATCCTTATAACGAATGTGTCATCATGGAGGAATACAGAGATACGCTGCTAGAATCGTGATGGATCGTACGAAAGAGTTAAAGAGATAAAAAGGAAACTAAAGTGCAAATCGTTGGAAGGAAGTCGATGTTGTTCTTGCAAAACCTATTGGGTAAATGTGGAGTACCAATATTTGATATAAATGACGCAATAATGCTACTGCGTCGTACACTATCTGATTGAAAGCGTCCTAAAACCATTATGTAATGCGAAATTGACCACCAGATGTCGGACGAGGCAGTGTGGCAGGAGGCGGGGAATACTGTGTTGTCAGTAGGGGGGGGGGGGGGGGGGCAGGAACAACAGAATGGGTCGGTCAGCAGAGCTCAGTGACGTCGAACGTGGGTTAATCATCGGATGTCGTTTGTCAGACACAACCTTTGTGAAGCTGCCCAAATAGACAGATGGTGATGTGATTGTGAAGTGGAAACGCGAAGGAACAACAGCTAAGGACAGAGCAGACAAACCGCATGTAGTGACGCACGGGGATCATTGAGCATGGCGGAGAGTGGTTGTAATGACTCGCCTAAAATCAACGGAAGCAATCATTCTTGAGTTTCAAACATGTTCCCAGTAATCCATCTAGTACAGTGATTGTGCGTAGGGACATGAAAAGAGTGGGGACAATGGTCGACCAGATCCTCATAAACCACACATTTTTGTAACCAATAATAAGTGACGCCTGAGGTGGCGTAAAGAGCGACGCCACTGGACACTGGATGACTGGAAACTTTTGATTTTAAGTGACGAAGTACGTTATAGCCTGTGGCAGTCCTATGGAAGAGTCTGGGTCTGGCCTGTGCCTGGAGAACATTACCTCTATCTCGAGCAGTGCCAAGAATGAAAACAAGAGTACTCTGATTCTGTATTACTTTTCATATGTAATGCCTGTTTCAGCAATTCTTTAGCAATCTTGTCAAACACCAAGCTACTCTTAAGTAGGCCTGTCAGGTCTAATTTTATTTTACTCAGATTGTTAATTCAATTTCAGTTTTTATATGGATACTGTTTTTCGCGTTTAGTGATAATGTTTTTCCTGCTTCGCTTCGTTCATATGTACGAGTATTTCCGGGTTCGATTCCCGGCAGGGGACTGGGTTTTGTGTGTCCATCATCATTTTCATCATCATTGACTCGCAAGTCGCCGATGTGGCGTCACCTAAAAAGGACTTGCAATACGGCGGCCGAACTCCCCCGAAAGGGGCCTCCCGGCCAACAATGCCATACGATCATTTCCATTTCCATTGTTCAACATTTACTGTTTGTTGGTTCATCAGTCTAATGAGTAACATTTTTCCGATATTATTTACAAATATTGTAACTTCTTTGTCGACAATAGTCCAAGTCTGATGATGCTCTTGTAGGCTGAAAACCGGTTAACTGAATACATTATTCCTGTACAACATACACAGTGTTCTGCTTTTTCTTTATTATTATGCCTGTCTGCTAAGAAGCGACGGAAGAAACAGTTAATAGTAGAATTAAGTTGCATGGTGAGGCATAAGGTCTTTTCCCTCGCTACATGCGACAATGTAACAGGGCAAAGAGTGTTTACTATTGTCGGAATATTATTATGATACAGGGAATTCAGCAGCCGTGTAACTGTGATGGCTAGTATTACTGCTAAAATCAGTTTCATGCGGGATCAGCATATATCAGCATATATCAACAACAGAAACACACACTCGCTCATGATTTGAGAATGCTTGTACAGTGAAACCGCTGATTGAGTATGCAAAGCGAATTATATAGAGCGTCTAAGAACGAAACTTATGAAACTTCCTGGCAGATTCGAAATCGGGACCTTTGCCTTTCGCGGGCAAGTGCTCTACCATCTGAGCTACCGAAGCACGACTCACGCCCGGTACTCACATCTTTACTTCTGCCAGTATCCGTCTCCTACCTTCCAAACTTTACAGAAGCTCTCCTGCGAACCTAGCAGAACTAGCACTCCTGAAAGAAAGGATACTGCGGAGACATGGCTTAGCCACAGCCTGGGGGATGTTTCCAGAACGAAACTTATAATTTCCGTGATGTTACAGACGGATAGGGAACGAAGCTGGTTTGCCTTGTTTGAGAAACCATCGCAGCACACGTCTAGAATGGCTATCAATAATCCATTGAAAAGTCTTAAGAGAGAGTAATAAACGCTCATGTTAAACATTGTATTTATGTCCATTTAAATACAAGAGTAGTCACTATGTTGATTGGGCAAATCTGAATTTTGTTATAAGATGAATCTGTGCCCTTCTACAACTGAGAACCATAAGCAGACTGGAGCATAAGTGGGTTACAAAAGTAACTGAATACATCTTAATAGACTGAAATACATTAAACATATCACGAGCGAAAACATTTCCTTTTGAAGCGTTATTGCAGCATATATACAACCCAGTACGACTCCGATGCTGGTATGTAATCACCGACATGTAGGCAATGAGATAGTTTGGCCTTCAAACGTTGATCTCCTCTTACAGTATCGAAAAGTCTACGGGAGCTCGTGAAGGTGACGGTGGGATAATTGACCTGTGTCATACATTGTCTTTACCAGGATAGTCTGAAAAGTTTACGGATTCGGCAAACATTCGCTTCACAAGTTAGTCCTCGTGGTTGTCCTGTGATTCGCGCGTAACCGTGTACTTACGAGAATCAAGACTCAATTTAACCTCATGCTGAGAAATGTCCTGTAACCCTTCAAAGAAAATAACCTTGTACTTCCAGATAGTTCTGAAACATCTATTTATTTAAGATACTCTTATAACCACATTTTGTAGACTGTTTATAGCAGAATAAAGGGCCCATATTAGTGAGTAGATAGGTAGTCTCGAAATTACGATCATTTCCGGATATGAAATGTGTTTCGCATAACATTTTAATACTAATCATTGTTTTGAATGCAGTCACTTTTACTTTTCAATGTATCACTAAGATTCGTATCTACCGTTGCTAGCCGCGTTCTTGATTTTTTAAGACTGATTTGATGCATCTCTCCATGCTGGTTTATCATTTGCAAACATTCCACTTGAACCTGTTTGTTGTAGTCAAACGTTGGTCACCGTCTAGAAGTTTCACCCTCAAACTTCCCTCCACAAACTCACTCTTCCTTGATGCTTCAGGATGTGCTCTGTCAACAGAGCCCTTCTTTTAAATAAGTTGTTCTATTAATTTCTTTTCTTCTCGATTCGATTTTGTACTTCTTCATTATACTAAATGGTTCAAATGGCTCTAAGCACTATCGGACTTAACATCTGAGGTCATCAGTCCCCCCGACTTAGAACTACTTAAACCTAACTAACCTAAGGACATCATACACACCCATGCCCGAGGCAGTATTCGAACCTGCGACCGTAGCAGCAGCTCGGTTCCGGACTGAAGTGCCTAGAACCGCTCGGCCACAACGGCCGGCTTCATTATACTCTTGAGCATTCAACGCACGACGAATATGGGCTCTCAGCCAAAAATGTTCCTCCAAAATTTAGTGTGCTGCGTTGCCCTAGCTCCAGAATTATGATTTTATGACCAGTGACTACCGAAAAGTGCGCCGCAACCGACTAGACAATACTCACAAGCAGTTACTCCACAGGGAAATGAGGCAGCTGGAATTTTACTTCGCGCAAAGCTCTTGGAATGTACGGTGCTGTAGTATTATACAGCTCCTAATTAAAATTATCTTTAGATGTGAAATATTTTTCGACTATAGCAAACGAGACAAGGATTCTTAAACGAATGCTGTAAATATGAGAAGATGCTCTGGTAAACAGTATCTCGTTAAGAATTTTCGGTATGTACTGCCACAGTTCACATGTTTGAGTTGTATCTTCAAGTTAATTTCGATTTTCATAAACATACATCAGGTAAACGTGTTGCCGAAGGTACTGAAATAAATGGTCTGGGGGGCAATGTAACGTGGTAAACAACTACTGCCACCTGTTTCTGCTGACCTCACTCGTTATCACCAAGGAACAAATAGGATCATCCAGAAACGCGCTCCAAGGTCACTGCGATATTTCAGTAAACGAGACCTGTTTTGGGATTTTCATAGAGAAGAAAATAGCTCTCTGGCCTTGCAGTTTTATTGCAAGACAAATATGAACTGCCACGTTGTCCGAGCAAAGTCTTCGCAGTGATACCTTCGTCACGGAATTGAGGCACTTTTGCAGATTCACGCAGCTAAATTTTCTGTGTTGTGGTTTCGCTTATCTCACGACAACGCCGCTAACTCGTGCTGACTCTGTGGCGCTTACTCAGCGGTTATATATGTTACACTTCATGCAGACAGGGTACACTCGTATGCCCAGGAGAGGAAATATGAGGGAGGAGGGCAGCGGACGAGCAAAGCGGTTAGAGGCGGCTCGAACAAACATAAGAAAATGGTAGTGGGTTTATTTTACAAGTATAGCCATGTGAAACGTACAATTTGGTCGGAAACAGTAATTTCGGCGTTAATATATAAACAGATGGTTACAGTAATTGCAGACACAACTGCACATTACAAATAATAGAGGCCATGTCTGTTTCGCTTCCACTGGCAGCGTCAGTTCGTTCACTGTCACCTTCGCTTGCGGAATCAGTATTGCTTCCATAAATATAACTATCCCTATTCGAATCTATACCAATTCGCACATTTATCATCATCTCCAGTGCTTCGTCCAGTAAAAGGTCCCTTGAAACATACTGCTCTTCAATTTACTTAAGGAGCTCGCAGCTTCTTTCCAGTCTTGTTATGGAAGCAGTTTGTTCATCTGTAAGCTTTAATAACGTGTCCATTCTGAATGTCTCACTGCGTTCAGAAACGCCGTAGTTGACTCTTGCCCATATCAGCTCTGTAGTATTCAATTCTGGGTGCCATGTGGGTAGTCGTAACAGCGTGCGCTCATTTATGTCTATTTTATAAGTGATGTTGCCTGGTTTGTTCATTTTCATCAATGAATACAAATGGGATCCCTTTCCTGTTAACCATGACGACATGGTAAGGGGCGTTGTCTATAATGAAGATAGTATTGGATATTAGATTAGGTATATAAACCTCTCTCTCAGGCACTTCTCATAATTTAGGAAATCCACGAAATTTTGGTAATCCCCTGTTTTCTGGCCAGATTTAAACCATACGTAGGCCTTCGGTACAAAACCGTCGTCCCCGCCAGCATGTAGGACGATAATTCTGCTTCCTTTCGAAACAGGTTTCAGCAGACCCTGTAGTGAACTGTTACTCCATCCGTACGAAGCTGTGTGAGAAGTGAGAACGTAAATCGGAGCTTACGGGTGCTGTATGCCGAGGTTATCAGCGCAGAAGGTATGTCTCGACCAACAGACAGTTGGGTGACACTCATATCTGCACTGTGGGATACTTTCTAAGTAAGCAATTCGTTTCGCTCTAAGCAATTCGTTTACCCTGATGCTACTTTGTTCCAGGAGAACTTTTTGGCTATCCGCCTCTCTTAAATTGCGAAGAATTTTACGAGGCGTATTTATACCTCCTTAAAAATTTATTAAACTCTGTAAATTTTAATGAATTTCCTTCTTAGTGAATCTTCTTTTATCTGTAATGTAGAAATTATTCATCCCGTGGTGAACGACTTGCTCATTAAAATTGTCTAAACTGGCCTTTCGAGATCTTCTGGGTTTTTTCTTATGAGATGTTGAAAATGTCGAGGATTCACCTGCATGGACTCTTTTCAGTTCTCTCTTGATTTGCTGAACGGAAGTAAAGGACACATCAGTTGCTTTGGCCACTCGTTTCAATGTGGAGCACCTAACACAGCTTCTTTCTCTATAAAGTGACAGACATTTGCAACTACATCACGTGTTTGTCTAAAAAGAAATTTGCCCTTTAACTTGTTTCATTTGGTGGTATCTTCAACTTCGAGTGGGTCTGTAGTAGTGGAGCGCTCCGCTCTGCCTAACAGGAAGGCAACATGTCCGACAATGGTGATCGACTGTACGGAGGCTACTGTGCATCGTGTTTACATCTATTTGCATGAACCGTACCTCGTGTTTATTTTACTACGAAGCTTTTGTTCTTTCTCAAAACATGTCCGAATCCTTCTTGTCTACATTCACTAATTTTGGCTTCTACAGAACAGATGTCTAGTCGTTTTCTGGTACTCCCATTTTTGTACGGCATCTGTTAGGTCAGCAATTGATTGCACGTAGGAATAATATGTAATTTCACCTAATTTTGTTTTTATTCTTATATTTTCCGAATCAGTCCTTCGGATGACCATTCTTTTCTGATTTCTTCACACGTTTCCTGTAGGAGATTCGTGTTAGCTTCCTGTACTTCATATTTATTTCATTCCTAAGTGAGATATTTGTTTATTCCTGTCTTTCCCTGAAAATTTTTGTACTAGTATTCTTTCGACGAGCAGATGACGTATTTCTTCTGTTACCTAGACTTCTTCAACTTATTCACAGTTACATTCCTCGTACATGTGTTAACCTGTGTCCAACGTCTGTGATTGCCTGATATCATTCGTGTCTCCATCCATGCCTTTTGCAAGTATATGTGTCATTATTAAAACTGTGATGGTCACCAACAAAAAACAGATTTGGCCTGCTCTGATAAGATAACTAACTTGTTCAGATATTACTACGTTTAAGATATTTGACTTGTAGGCCTGTAGCATGTTGTTCTCAATGGAGAGACGTCTACAGACGTTAAAGTAACCTCTGGCGTGCCCCAGGGGAGTTTCATGGGACCATTGCTTTTCACAATATATATAAATGACCTGGTAGATAGTGTCGGAAGTTCCATGCGGCTTTTCTCGGATGATGCTGTAGTATACAGAGAAGTTGCAGCATTAGAAAGTTGCAGCGAAATGCAGGAAGATCTGCAGCGGATAGGCACTTGGTGCAGGGAGTGGCAACTGACCCTTAACATAGACAAATGTAATGTATTGCGAATACATAGAAATAGGGATCCTTTATTGTATGATTATATTATAGCGGAACAGACACTGGTAGCAGTTACTTCTGTAAAATATCTGAGAGTATGCGTACGGAACGATTTGAAATGGAATGATCATATAAAATTAATTGTTGATAAGGCGGGTGCCAGGTTGAGATTCATTGGGAGAGTCCTTAGAAAATGTAGTCCATCAACAAAGGAGGTGGCTTACAAAACACTCGTTCGACCTATACTTGAGTATTGCTCATCAGTGTGGGATCCGTACCAGGTCGAGTTGACAGAGGAGACAAATGGTTCAAATGGGTCTGAGCACTATGGGACTTAACATCTGAGGTCATCAGTCCCCTAGAACTTAGAACGACTTAAACCTAACTAACCTAAGGAAATCACACACATCCATGCCCGAGGTAGGATTCGAACCTGCGACCGTAGCAGTCGCGCGGTTCCGGACTGCAGCGCCTAGAACCGCGTGGCCACCGAGGTCGGCCAGAGGAGACAGAGAAGATCCAAAGAAGAGCGGTGCGTTTCGTCACAGGGTTATTTGGTAAGCGTGATAGCGTTACGGAGATGTTTAGCAAACTCAAGTGGCAGACTCTGCAAGAGAGGCGCTCTGCATCGCGGTGTAGCTTGCTGTCCAGGTTTCGAGAGGGTGCGTTTCTGGATGAGGTATCGAATATATTGCTTCCCCCTACTTATACCTCCCGAGGAGATCACGAATGTAAAATTAGAGAGATTCGAGGGCACACGGAGGCTTTCCGGCAGTCGTTCTTCCCGCGAACCATATGCGACTGGAACAGGAAAGAGAGGTAATGACAGTGGCAAGTAAAGTGCCCTCCATCACACACCGTTGGGTGGCTTGCGGAGTATAAATGCAGATGTAGATGTAGATGTATTACCAATGAATCTGGTTTCCTACGGCTTATTTCATACCCTGTATCGTTGTTATTGTCTGCATCCACTCCTGTGGGAGACGCTCGCATGCTTCGTTGTCCATGATAGTATTGCTGCTTGTTTGATTTTCTGTCATTTGCTGCGCCGGGGACGTTAATGCTTTAGAGGGCCCTTGTGTAAGATTTCCCGATCATGCGTTACTCCTGTGTGATGAATTATTCTAGTTGTTTTTGCTTTTTTCTCGCTTTTTTGGTTGAACATCGTGACAGGGGATGAAACATGGGTTCATTACTTCGAACCGGAAACAAAACGGCAATCCATGGAGTGGCGCCAGACCACCTGTCCTCCGAAGAAAACGATCAAAGCCGCACTCTCGACAGGTAAAGTCATGACGACGATCTTCTGGAAGTGTGAAGAGGTTATTCTATTTGATGTCCTCTCTGATGGTGCAACGACCAATTCTGAAGTGTGCTGTGCTACCCTCAGCAAAATGAAGAAAAGGCTTCAGCTTATTCGCCACCACAAAAATGCAAACGGAAAGCAAGGCCTCACACAGGTCTGCGCACCCGAGAGGAGCTCACAGATCTTCACAGGACTGTTCTTCCTCGTCCACCCTACAGAACGGATCTCGCACTTTCTGACTTCCATCTGTTTCGCCGAATGCAGGATGCTCTCCATGGGGAGAAGTACGTGGATGATCGGGAGGTTATTGATGCAGTAAGACGTTCGCTCCAACAGTACCAGTAAGGTGGTACAAAGCGGGCATACAGACCCTCCCAGTAAGATGGCGTAAGGTCATCACATTGAACTGAGATTATGTTGAAAAACAGAAGTTTGTAGGCAAAAGAGTAGCGAATAATATTGTGTATTGGAATCCTGAAGCAAACAACTTGCTTTCAGAGAAAAGTATCGCATTAATTATTGAAGGCGCCTCGTACATTGTTAGAAGGTGTCTAATGAAGATATCTAAAATTCACTTATATTATTAGATTTTACTCGAGACATTTGAGTCTCATCTTTATCTATGATAATGATGGAAGCTGAAAAAATGAATTAAAATGTGTTCTACCTTCAGGACTTGACCCCAAGACTTCTGGTTTACCATACAGGTATGCTAGCCATTACACCCTAACATAAGCTTCAATTCACATCTTCAGCTTATTTCCCCCTTCTGAAGATGTGATTTGAGGTTTGTATTGGGATAGGGGGGGGGGGGGGAGGGCATCGAACTAGAAGTTCAGCTATGTTACCTATTACGCTGTGGTGGTGTAATGGCTAGCATACCTTCATGGTAAACAAGAACACCCGGTTTGAAGTCCTAGGGATGGCACAAAATTTGATTCATTTCTTCAGCTTCCATCATTATCGTAAATTTCACTTGTTTATGAGGCCATAGGGGAAATGTCACTTTGAACGGCGATCATTCCCTGCCTCCGACAAATGTGTTTCTGGCAAAATCTTCTTGAGACGGCTGTCTAAATGTATTCAGTGGGACACTGTTTCCCTGCTTCAGTTTTTCAACACTAATGATGAATCTGTAGGCGTATTAATGAATGCGTTGATGAATGCATATTAAGTTCGCGAAAGCTTCCAAGAATTACTTTCGAAAGACGCTGCTATGTCATCGAAACGCATCTTGAAGAATCGTTGGTTGCAATACTTAAGCTTCGCACTTGGTATGCAGTTTGTGTCTTATAATTTAAAGCCTCAAAGTTTCAAAGCGTAGTTGCTCCGCTACGAGGAAGGCTTTTCCGCTTTGAGAAGTGTGATTAACGCTTTAGTGACATGTTCACTTCAAAAAAGTTTATCAAAGAGAAGAGCGTCGAAATCGCCTACAGCAGAGTAGGACTAAGAGTTGATGGCTGATGCATTGTTTTGAAATTTGACCAGTAGTCAACCCTAGGATTAAGTTTGCCGTAAATCCAAATCTGAATTGCAAAAATGTTTTCTGTACGCCGTGATCGCTATTCCACGTTATAGATCCCCTTCAGCACTCCAGTTTAGCTGGTTCTCAATGAGGACGAAGGAAACGGCATTCCGTTTCCGCTAGGATACCGTCCAGTAATGTGTAACACAAGATAATGGTAGATGACCCCTTTAGTTTACAAATATAGAGTTACGTTAAAAGAGAACCAAAATTCAGCTAATTTCAGATAAGGACCACCATCCTCTTTTTCAAAGGAATCATGCCAATATTTACCTTCAGCTATTTAGAGAGATAACAGAGAAATTAAATAAGGGTGACAGAATGATGATGTGAGCCCTAATAATCCAGAATGCAAATTCCGAGTCTTCATCACTACCGTACCCCGTGCCGTAAATCGTCAGTGACATTATCTACGTCCTTCAACATATAAGTGAAATATACACTGCAACTATTTTCATTTTCTCAAATGGCTCAAATGGCTCAAATGGCTCTAAGTACTATGGGACCTAACATCTGAGGTCATCAGTCCCCTACACTTAGAACTAATTAAACCTAACCTAAGGACATCACACACATCCATGCCCGAGGCAGGATTCGAACCTGCTACCGTAGCAGCAACGCGGTTCCGGACTGAAGTGCGTAGAACCGCTCGGCCACAGCGGCCGGCTCATATTCTCAATTTCGGTGAACTGTACGGTATATGGGTAGCTCCATTGACTACTAGTCAGGACATCTTGAGTCCCTGTTTTCGAATTCAGCTATTCCTTAAATTTTGAATAAAAATAATCAGCAATCGTGACCCTCGTTCTACAAATGGCCTCATCAAAAAGGGCGGAGGAGTGGACATAGTTTCAGTTGCCCTTGAGGGGGAACTAGCTCTGAAAGGCGGAAGAATCAGCAATAAACTGCACGAGCATGCAGAAGGCAACAGAAATTCCTGAATTAAAGAGAAATAAAGTGTGTCCGTACGCGGAATGTGTATCCAAACACATGGTATGTTACTGAAATAGTGCCATTCTGACTTCTTCACTGGCGAAAGACTCCGAATTGATACCCTGTTCTGATCTCAGGGAAGAGACTCACAAGGGGAAGTAGCCACGAGAAAAAGATTGAATAACCAACGAAAGGGTAACATTCTGTTAGTCAGACTGTGGAATGTCAAAGTTTGAATGTGGTATAATAACTACAAAATGTGAAAAGGGAAATGTAAAGGTTCAATATGTATTCAGTAAGGGGGCGCTAAAATTAAATGGAAAGAATATAAAGATTTCTGTTCCAATGAACAGTAGCAAAAATTATATAAAGGGAGTAGATTTAGTCGTGAATAGGAAGGTAGGACAGAGAGTGTCTAACTGTGAACAGTTCTGTGACAGAGTTGTTCTCATCAAGTTCAACAGCAAATCAACGTCCACAGTAATACTTTCAGGCAAAGTGCCGGTGTCATAAGCAGAATATGAACATACAGAGAAAGTAAGTGATGATATTGAGCGGGCATTTCAGTATATAAAGAGAGATGAAAATTTAGTAATCGTGGGAAATTGTAATGAGATAGTAGATGTAGGAAGGATAGACGCAGAACAGGGGATTGGTAGTAGAAAAGACAGAGAAGAAAGCCTAATCGAGTTCTGCAAGAAATATGAATTAGCAAGAGCGAATAAATTGTTCAAAACTCACAAGAAGGGAAAGTACACTTTGAATCAGCCCGAGGACACGAGAAGATATCCGGTTGTATTACGTCATGCTCAGGCAGAGATTCTGAAATCAGATATTGCATTGTAAGGCGTTCTGAGGAGCAGATACAGACTCAGATCACAATTTAGTAATGATGAAGAATAGGCTAAGTTAAGAGAATCGTCCGTAAAAATCAATGTGGAACGAATTGTGATAAACCGAGAAATGATGAGGAAAGTTTGAAGGTCTCTAAGATTGTAGAAGATTCTATAACGGATACCATGGTACATAAGCCAGTTGAAGATGAATAGACATGCATAACAAGGTCAATCACAGAAGTAGGACAAACGTAGGTACATGGAAGGTAACTAATAATAATTTCGCGTGGCTTAATTGCCAGATAAGGCGTGACCTTTCAATTTGACGCCTCTTCGACGGCTTGGGTGTCCCTAATCCGAACGCATCTGGCTGTAGCCAGCCTCGTGTTTCATTCTCCTTTTCTTACCTCAGCACACTTAATCCACCGATAAGATAGACCTAATTCATCAATAAATTCCCATGTATATGCAAAAGAGAGGTACTATTCGTAACAGTGGGTGATGATTGTAGAAGATTTCCTTTAAATTCCCCTAATTCAAAAGCGCAACCTGAATTCAACGCCGGCCGGAGTGGCCGAGCGGTTCTAGGCGCTACAGTTTCGAATCCTGCCTCGGGCATGGATGTGTGTGATGTCCTTAGGTTAGTTAGGTTTAAGTAGTTCTAAGTTCTAGGGGACTGATGACATCTGATGTTAAGTCTCATAGTGCTCAGAGCCATTTGAACCTGAAAAAGCATGGCCCTTACAGTTTCTACTAGTCTTTGCCTGCCCTGCCTTGGCAGAGTGCGGTGAGCGTATTTGACAAAATTAGCCACGCACAGGGAAGAATACACTTGCGTGATAAAATGGAAATGCCGTGTGGCTATGGTCTCCCGTCGGGTAGACCGTTCGCCTGGTGCAAGTCTTTCGAGTTGACACCACTTCGGCGACTTGCGTGTCGATGGGGATGAAATGATGGTGATAAGGACAACACACCACCCAGTCCCTGAGCATAGAAAATCTCCGACCCAGCCGGGAATCGAACCCGGGTCGCTAGGCATGACATTCCGTCGTGCTGACCACTCAGCTACCAAGGGCAGTGAACTCGCCCTGTCCTCGCCAGTTGACGAATATTAATACAGAGGTTTCTCCGAACGACAGACCGCCTACGCAAATGGCGTGTTTCGTGCGATAAAAACGCAATATTGTGCAATAACCAGTGGGAGCCAGCACAGGCAAGCCCTCTGTGCAGTGCCGACGGGCCGCTAACACCTTGAGCATAAACATCGAGAAGTCAATGTTATGGAAAGTTTTTGGAGGAACGCCGTTTGATAGGCTGGATCACGGAATCTTTGGGAGCGGCAATGTACCATAGGATGGCATTGCAAGTTGCCTGGAAGAACACGTATCATAGTGTAGCGACCTTTAGGCCATGATTTTACTCTTTGGGGTTCTACTTCTCTTTACTCACAAACCTTCCGATGCAATCTCCACCAATACACCAATTCCGCGATTTTCAGTGATACTGCGTGAAGAGTTTGACAGAGCACTGAAAGACCTGAGTCGAAACAAGGGCCCGGGAGTAGACAACATTCCATTAGAACTACTGATGGCCTTGGGAGAACCAGTCATGACAAAACTCTACCATCTGGTGAGCAAGATGTATGAGACAGGCGAAATACCCACAGACTTCAAGAAGAATATAATAATTCCAATCCCAAAGAAAGCAGGTGTTGACAGATGTGAAAATTACCGAACTATCAGTTTAATAAGTCACAGCTGCAAAATACTGACGCGAATTCTTTACAGACGAATGGAAAATCTGGTAGAAGTGGACCTCGGGGAAGATCAGTTTGGATTCCGTAGAAATGTTGGAACACGTGAGGCAATACTAACCTTACGACTTATCTTAGAAGAAAGATTAAGAAAAGGCAAACCTACGTTTCTAGCATTTGTAGACTTAGAGAAAGCTATTGACAACGTTAACTGGAATACTCTCTTTCAAATTCTGAAGGTGGCAGGGGTAAAATACAGGGAGCGAAAGGCTATTTACAATTTGTACAGAAACCAGATGGCAGTTATAAGAGTCGAGGGGCATGAAAGGGAAGCAGTGGTTGGGAAAGGAGTGAGACAGGGTTGTAGCCTCTCCCCGATGTTATTCAATCTGTATATTGAGCAAGCAGTAAAGGAAACAAAAGAAAAATTCGGAGTAGGTATTAAAATTCATGGAGAAGAAGAAAAAACTTTGAGGTTCGCCGATGACATTGTAATTCTGTCAGAGACAGCAAAGGACTTGGAAGAGCAGTTGAACGGAATGGACAGTGTCTTGAAAGGAGGATATAAGATGAACATCAACAAAAGCAAAACGAGGATAATGGAATGTAGTCAAATTAAATCGGGTGATGCTGAGGGGATTAGATTAGGAAATGAGACACTTAAAGTAGTAAAGGAGTTTTGCTATTTAGGGAGTAAAATAACTAATGATGGTCGAAGTAGAGAGGATATAAAATGTAGACTGGCAATGGCAAGGAAATCGTTTCTGAAGAAGAGAAATTTGTTAACATCGAGTATAGATTTAAGTGTCAGGAAGTCGTTTCTGAAAGTATTTGTATGGAGTGTAGCCATGTATGGAAGTGAAACATGGACGATAACCAGTTTGGACAAGAAGAGAATAGAAGCTTTCGAAATGTGGTGCTACAGAAGAATGCTGAAGATAAGGTGGGTAGATCACGTAACTAATGAGGAGGTATTGAATAGGATTGGGGAGAAGAGAAGTTTGTGGCACAACTTGACTAGAAGAAGGGATCGGTTGGTAGGACATGTTTTGAGGCATCAAGGGATCACAAATTTTGGATTGGAGGGCAGTGTGGAGGGTAAAAATCGTAGAGGGAGACCAAGAGATGAGTACACTAAGCAGATTCAGAAGGATGTAGGTTGTAGTAGGTACTGGGAGATGAAGAAGCTTGCACAGGATAGCGTAGCATGGAGAGCTGCATCAAACCAGTCTCAGGACTGAAGACCACAACAACAACAACACGATTTCTTGTTCGTTTCGTCTATTTTATGAGAACTTTTCGAGTTCTTTCCCTCTGAAGATTCACAATGATATGTATGTCCACTCATTCTTCCGTGATGAGTATTTAATCATTTTTCTGTGCAGTCATTGAATTCATAAAGAATAAATGTACTTAAATTGTAACCCTTGTTTCGTTACAGTGGTTACTCAGTGCACGTCAGTAGTGAAGCAGATTGACTAGGATCAAACACTAGTGGAGCCTTGCAAATCTATCCCAGTTACCCAACAGGGGAAACAAGACCTGCAGTTTAACTTGAAATTTGAACCACGTGTCATTCCTTTAGACTGCTCACATCGTTGAAAGGTGAAGGAAATATTAAAGGCAGCCTGAAAATTTCCATGGTTCGACTTCTGTGCTTCCATGCACGTGTTTTACCACTAGCCCATCAGGCACTACTTGGCAGATAACTGATAAGAAACGGTGGATAACGGAAGATACACTTCAATTGATCAACAAAAGAAGGAGATATAAAAATGTTCAGGGAAAGCCAGAAATGCAGTAATATAAGTCAGTTAGGAATGAAATAACTGGAAATTGCAGAAAAGCAAAGGCGAAATGGCTGCAAGAGAACCACGAACAAATCGAAAAGGAGCTGATCGTCGCAAGGACTGATTCAGCATACAAATCAAAACAGTTTTCGACGACATTAAAACAAATAGCGTAAACATTAAGAGATGAACAGGAAGTTTCACTTTTAAATGCAGAGCCGAGATTAGATAGGAGAAAAGAGTGCATTGAATTCGTCCCAAAAAAATGTGTGTGAAATCTTATGGGACTTAACAGCTGAGGTCATCAGTCCCTAAGCTTACACACTACTTAACCTAAATCATCCTAAGGACAAACACACACACCCATACCCGAGGGAGGTCTCGAACCTCCGCCGGGATCAGCCACACAGGCGGCGTTCCATTCGCGAATGGCGCATGGTAAGAATGATTGTTAGTAAGTGTCTGCATTTGATCTAATTTCTAGAATTTTCTCATCGTGGACATTTCGCGAGATATCTGAGAGAGGAAGTAATACGTTGTCCGACTCTTTACGGAAAGTACTCCCTGAAAATTTGAATAGTAAACTTCTTCGTAATGCAAAACGGCTCCGTTATAGTATCTACTACTGGAGTTTGTTGAGCATTTCTGTAACGCTCTCTCGCTGACTACACGATCTCTATCGCTTCTATCATTCCTTCGTGGTAAGTGTCCCAGATCGATCAACAATACTCAAGAATCGGTCGAACAAGCGCCTTGTAAGCCACTTCTTCCTATGAATCTCAGTGCGGCATCTGCTTTCCTACTATTTGTTTTATGTGGTCGTTCCACTCAAGGCCCCTCTGGATAGTTACTGCTAGATATTTTACAGTATACACCGTTTCCAGCAGTTTCTCATCAATAGTGTAGCTGTACAGTAGTGGATTTCTTTTCCTATGTATGCACAGCATGTTACATTTATCCACGTCCAGCGTCAACTGCCAGAGCTTGTAGGTCATTTCGCAAATCTATTCCGTCTTCTGGCGTTGCTACTTTCTTACAGACAAACGCGCCAGCTGGGAACAGTCTTAAATAGCTTCCGACGCTTTACCGGCCGGAGTGGCCGAGCGGTTATAGGCGCTACAGTCTGGAACCGCGCGACCGCTAAGGTCGCAGGTTCGAATCCTGTCTCGGGCATGGATGTGTGTGATGTCCTTAGGTTAGTTAGGTTTAAGTAGTTCTAAGTTCTAGGGGACTGATGACCTCAGAAGTTAAGTCCCATAGTTCTCAGAGCCATTTGAACGCATTCTGCTAGATCATTTATAAACACTGTAAACGGTTCCCTGGGGTACTCTCGAAACTAATTTTACATCTGTCCTTTTTTTCGGTTAGAGCGACGTGCTGAGTTCTGTGTGAAGCCACTCGTAAATCTAGTCCGACATTCGGTAACCTCGTACTTTTTTTCACTAAACAACAGTGCGAAACAGTGTCAAACCCCTTTCTGCAGTCAAGGAACAAATATACTTGTATGCCGTTCTCTACGGCGCTATGGATCTAATGCGGGAACAGAGCAAGTTGAGTTTCGCAGGATCTCTGTTCGCGAATTCCATGTTAATTTTTATGGAAGAGATTTTCGTTCCCTGGAAACGTCATAACAAATACGCATAAAACATGTTCCATAATTATACAACAGACTGACATCAACGACATAGGCCTATAACAAATGCGAATACAAACCATGAACGTTCCCTGTTCTTGGAGCTTTCACACATACACGCGTCTACAGGAGGGATTAGTTTCACTGAAATATTTATAAACGAAGAAGAAAGATTACCTTTGTCCAGATGAGCTTTCTCTCCATAAACTCATCTTAAAAATCATCATTTATCTTTAATCCTCAATTAGACATCAGGGAGCATCTCAAATAAAATTCATTCTCTGTGCGGCACGTCCGCTAACCAAGCTCCTCAATGTACTATGACACAACACTCTCAAAAACTCTCTCCTCTCTCCTCTCTCTCTCTCTCTCTCTCTCTCTCTCTCTCTCTCTCACACACACACACACACACACTCCAACTTACTCGCTCGCTCGCTGGAGCTCCATTCAATAATACAACATCTGGTAGGTAAAGAATACGTCTCACTTGTGTGTTCAGGTATGCAAAGATGCTTATAATGATGACAAACATACCAAAACACATCGATATTTCTCATGATATATACACATTTCAAACTTTCGCTACCTCAGCCGGTGTAGAAGGAAAAGTACCGAATGGGCACCTCACGGGGTCCCGGCTTCGATTCCCAGCCGGGTTGGGGATTTTCTCTGCCCGGGGACTGGGTGTTTCTGTTGTCCTCATCATTTCATCATCATTCGTGAAAGTGACTAGATTGGACTGTGTAAGGATTAGAAGTTTGTAAGGATGCTGATAACCGCACTGTTGAGCGCCCAACAAACCAAACATCATCATCATCATCATCATCGTATGGACACCAAACTTTATAGGAAAGGTGTTCAGACTGTGTGCTTACGTTGTTCGGAGTGGTTTAGGCGTCGGTACTGATACGGTGACCTAGGGCTGAAACACACCTATCAGTGTGCATTAGAGTTGCAAACAGACAGCCTGGACAAGCTTTATCAAAACAACAGAAATAGTGCCACTGCTCTTTGCGTAATCGGATATGTCGTCTTTGCATTTGGGGCGTGAAGAACATGATTTGGAAATTTAAATTAACTGGCGATCTGTGAACCGCTCCTGCAAGAGGCCGACGGCCAATTTCACCACAAAATTGTTGAAGAAGTTACTGTTGCCATGGCTTGGAATGCTGGACGCAATGCTCGATCTTCAAGCAGCGCACGAGCTGTGTCACGATCGTTGATCGTTACATGCTCCACCCTTTGAAAATTGCTGTGAAAATAAGTAACATGGTATCTCTAGAGCTTTTCAGGGCTGTCGTGGATGCATATGGTCGTCACAATGAGCAAAGTTTGTAAACTGGACCCTAAATACGGTACGCAATTAACAAATCTTATCCTCTCATGTGGAAATTAAAGTGTGTTTCTTTCAATAGTTTATTCGTTATTTTTCTTCCGTTTGTTCTTACAAATGTTACCACAAAGTTTCGTTGTCCTGCGATCGCTCGTTATTCATGGAGACCGTCTCACGTGGCGAATGTTTAATGATAAGCAGCCCGTTCCTCTTAACGTATAGATTATGACAGAGTTTTTCAAGGCTGAATAGCAAGTGCACTGTTTCTGTTCTACTGCTCTTTGTTTATTTCAAACTAGTTTTCGGATTATTGAGCCATTTTCAGGAAATAACTGACTAGCGTCTGGAAGAGACACTAGTTCTTAGATAACCAAACGTTACAAGCAGAGATATAATCCACTTGCATAGAGTGCTGTGCATGAACTTGTTTCTGAACATTGAAATTACCCTTTATTCAATGGCCACTATTAAGCACAATAAATAATTAAACTACACAATATTACGAGTTATATGGTTATAATGCTGAAGTTTGCGAGATCATTTATGTTGTGCAACAAACATCTTTTTTTAACATTGTAAATTATACTTTAGGCAATGTACAATGTTATACAAAATAATTAAAATACACAGTGTTACAGTATTACGGGTTGTATTGTTATGATGCCATAGTTTGTGAGCTCGCGACATTGGTTGAGAACTGTCTAGCTGACCACTAGTAAATTGTACTGTGCAACAAACATGTTTCACATTGTAACATTTTATGCAATGGATAACGCTAAACACAGTACACGGTTGGAATACAGACTATTACAGTATCACAGTTTATGTTTTGAATTTTGTATGGGAGGTTCTAAATGTTCAATTGCAGCTATGCGCATCTCCACTTTTAAGTTTCACATGCTGCAATCAACCAGCCACATACCCTTAGTCCGCCTAAATGGCATAACTCCTACACAAAATTGAAACACATTAGAATTTCCTATTCCTTACTTGCCTTCCCCACAAACTTCAACAATATAAACTGTAACACTGTAATAATGTGTATTTGAACACCGTACTGTGTTTAATATAACCCATTGCATAAAACGTAATTTACAAAGTAAAACATATTTGTTGCACAATATAAGTTACTAGTGCTCAGTTAGACAGCTATCAAGTAGTGTCAAGACCTTACGAACT
Source organism: Schistocerca nitens (assembly GCF_023898315.1). Lineage (NCBI taxonomy): Eukaryota > Metazoa > Arthropoda > Insecta > Orthoptera > Acrididae > Schistocerca > Schistocerca nitens. The sequence goes on along the minus strand of NC_064617.1, from coordinate 801,477,573 downwards.
ACGGCATCGTAACAGTATAACCTGTAATACTGTAAGAGTGTGTATTTTTATTATTGAGTATAATGTTGTCCATTGCCTAAAGTATAATTTACAATGTTAAAAAACATGTTCGTTGGACAACATAAATAAAGAGTACTCTGTTTAACAGTACCTCTGTCAATTCCATGTACTAACAAACTTCAGCATTATAACTATTCAACCTGTAATATTGTGTAGATTAATTATTTACCGTCCTTCATATTCTTCGTTGGGTAAAGCGTAATTTCAACGCTAAGAAACAAGTTTGAAGCACAACACTCTAAACAAGTGGATTGTATCTTTGCTTGTAATGTTTGGTTACCAAAGAACTAGTGTCCCTCCCCTACGCTAGTTAGTTGTTCCCTGAAGATGGTCCAATAAGCCGAAAACTAGTTTGAAATGAACAAAAATCAGTAAAACAAAAGCAGTGCACTTGTTATTCAACCTTAAATCTAGAACTGTTATCCCAAGAAGTAATGGAAAAATCTATGAATAACATTATGCCATAATTTTAAGTTTTTCAATTCAGTAACTCCATGACATATTCAAAACTTTTTTTTTTTTTTTTTTTTCGTGGAAGCCGTTAGATAGGCAACCTGCAACCTGATGTGAGGAGGACCATGCACCGGGTTAGCCATTTAGGGATAGAGACATGTTACCCAGAACCTACAGTCAAATCGGTTAAATTGATTAGTAAGCAATATATGTTTCAGAAAGAACGACATTTCATTCCTACTGGAGACGCGAGTGATTGCTTGTTTTGAAAATAATGTATTGACCAGAACAATCATAACAATTTCAGTATAAAATTTTGTGTTTCAGCCGTCACCCGCCATCCTCAGGTCATACAACAGAAACCATGATTCACTTCCACCACAGCACTGGCGGGCGTGAATCATGGCTTCCGTTTTATGATGTGCGGATTGCCACTGACGGCCGAAACCGGTGATTTCCTACTGAAGTTGTTGTCATTGTGCCGATCAGTAAATTATTATCGGGAGAATATGTGTATTTCTGTTTGTAACAAGCCCGGGAGTACGAATAAGTGGGGGGGGGGGGGTTCCTTATACTGACTTCTCGTTTCGTGACTGTGCGCCCTGTCCACACCACGTACCTAGTAATCCCGCGGCGGTCGTACTGTTCTGCTCCACACTGCTGCTTGCTTGCCTGAAATTATTTATCGAAATATGGAAGCGAATAAGGGGAGCCACTCAACGTTACAACACAACACTCTTCGGCGTCTGGTATGAACAACTATATTCTGAGACGATTAAAGGAAAATCGCAGGTTGCCCTGTTTACATTCCAGTTCAGAAGTGTTATCCCAATTAATGGATGATTAACAGTCCAAAAAATATCATTTAGACGAGCGTACACGTAACCGACACGACGCGGGTGATTGTTGATGATGCGGAAGCCGAATGATCGAACGAAAGTTCTTACGCTCGTCACACATACAGATGTCTGGTAATAGTCCTCCTTGTCACTAGTAATGATATAACACTGTTCGTAAAGTTAAGTTCTCACTTGTACGAGCGTGCGCGTAACCGTCGCGGCGCGGCTGATTGTTGATAATGCGGAAACGCGATGATCGAACGCACATCCTCACACTCGCTACAAGACACAGGCACTTGACTGCACTCTTTTATGGTAATTAATAACTACTGATTCACATTTGTTCATTCTGGGAGACCGAACACGGTGCGGATGATCGATGCTATGCGACATGCAACGAGAGGATACATAAATACGTTATTAACGCCACTGCTCATTTTCAATTAGTTCTTGACGCACTTTCCTTTGAACCATTTCCATATGTCATCACTTTACTATAATAGCACTTGTAGCAACACTTCAACCTGAATATTAACAATGCTTCTACATGCAGAGCTACACACTACACAATATAACAGTTTCGTGTCCCGTGCTCGACTCACTACTGACGCAGCTGCCCGCAAAGATACTCCACAACTAAGCCAGCGATATGACAATACGCTTACATGTTGAAAACTGTCATAGGAGCGTGAATGTAGAGTGTGTTTTTGTTTTCTCTTTGTTGCGGAGTGACTAGAAGTGTGTAACGGCTGCTCCGTGTGTGTGTGTGTGTGCAGACACTCTGGTGCCGGCCGCCACGCTGATCGTGGTGACTCTGGTGGACGACACGGCCGTGGTCGTGACCATGCTGGCCATCAGCGGCTTCTGCCTGTCCACCTACTGCGCCGCGCCCTACATGAACATGCAGACGACCTCGCCCAACTACTCTGGTACCATGACCGGCATCGTCAACAGCATCGCCAACCTGACGGGCATCGCAGTCCCTTACGTCGTCGGAGCCTTCACGAATGCCGATGTACGTAACTTAAAAAGTCACTGCTTCCGAGCGATTAGGCTGCCCGCTACAGAGCGGGCATATCTTCCACTGGATATAACGTTAATGGCTTGATGATGCATACGTTAAAAGCAAGCAGTCCTCAGCATCACGTACGGATTTATGAAAGTGACTTGATATCTGTCGCAGTATGTGCTGCCCAACGTTAATTCCACTACCGTTAGTCCTGCGGTTATTGCTGCCAATTACCTGATTTTCACATAATTTCGCCTGAAGGCGAGTGACTGATGTCAGAATGTAAATAAATGTACAAATGGTTCAAATGGCTCTGAGCACTATGGGACTTAACATCTGAGGTCATCAGTCCCCTAGAACTTAGAACTACTTAAACCTAACTAACCTAAGGACATCACACACATACATGCCCGAGGCAGGATTCGAACCTGCGACTGTAGCGGTCGCGCGGTTCCAGACGGAAGCGCCTAGAACCGCTCGGCCACCACGGCCGGCAATAAAAGTATAAGTAATTGTTTTGCATTAATCACTTACCTACTTCATTTCATTGGCAGTTGTAGGTTTGTGTGATCTAAAAGGACCTAGTGATAGCTAAGCCTTGAGCCTCTGAGCTACGCTACAGTAAGTATGAAACTTATACCTCAGAAAACGACTGTGAAGCACAGTCTGACTCACAGTGTTCAATACAAATGGTCACACACACACACACTAACATAATCCAGTTCATCAAAAAAAGGGCTTGAAACAGCTACCATTTAAATACCGAACAATTCATCAAAAAAGTGATCGAGATTTGAATAAGTGTTTTCCTTCTGCTTATAGCGTCCAATAGTGCTAATGACGTTGATCCTCTGTTTTTTGTCATTGACTTTAAACACAAAAGAACACTTAACCCATCAAAATAACCACATAATTCACAAGTATAATTTCCACCTAAGATCACAATAATGTGCAGGCAGCGATCGTTGAAACACCACTCGTCTATCTGTCATGCCTGCATCTGTAACCCGATAGCATGCAAAAAGAAACTACCTATTAGTAATGTTTTGCGCCTGCAGTTCAATGTGTGGCATCTAATACATCAGAATAATCACGGTCCACGAATCGAATTCTGAAGTTACAACAAGATGGCTGTCAAGCAGCCTTCGACAGTATCAGGCATAAGTGCTCAAATTCCTTGTGCTCACATTAAAAGTTTTAAGGCTGCATGATAACGTTGATGGCGATATTTGGTGTAAAACCTCGTGTGGCATTCATAGCTATGGCGTAGCACGAGGTAGCTTCAGCCGACTGTTGGAAAGTATGTTCTTTCTGCGCTCACATTGGCTCCTTCCCTTAAGAATAAGTGAGAAATGTGTCGTATGTGCACATATTTGTGGGCTGTGAATGAGTGTAAGATTATAAGACCAAGAACTAACTGCTCGAATTAAAAAAGGTGTAAGAAAGGGATGCAGTACTGTTGAATCTATACATCGAAGAAGCAATAACAGAAACAAAAGAAACGTTCAAGAGTGAGGTTAAAGTTCAGGGTGGAATATAACGGTAACATTCACTCATAACACTGCCATCCCCCGTGAATGTGTAGAAGATTACAGGATCTGTTGGATGACTTGAAAAGTCTACTGATTACAGAATATGGATTGAAAGTAAACCGACAACAAGAGAAACATAGTGAAATGTACTAGAAAAATGGAATAGCGAGAAACTTAGCATCAGAATTGGTGATCCCGAAATAGACGAAATTAAGGAATTCAGCTACCTTGGAAGCAAAATTATGCGTGACGGGTAAGCAATGCACGCAAGAAAAATAGCCTAGCACAAGTAAAGAGGGCATTCCTGGCCAAGAGTAGTCTACTCATATCAAACATAGGCCATAATTTGAGGAAGAAATTTCTGAGAATGCACGTTTGAAGCGCAGCATTGTATGGTAGCAAACCATGGATGGTGGGAAAACCGTAACAAAAGAGAATCGAAGCTTTTGAGATGTGCTGATGCAGAAGAATGTTAAAACTTAGGTGGACTGATAAGATATAGAATGATGAAGCGAGAAACTTACGGAAAACAGTGAAAAGTAGAAGGGACACGATAATATAATTTGTGTTAAGACATCAGGGAGTAACCTCTATGGTACTAGAAGGAGCTGTAGAGAGTAGAAAGTTTAGAGGCAGACTGATATGTTAATACCTGCAGCAAGTAATTGAGGAGGTAGGTTAGCGCAGGAGAGGAACTCGTGACAGGCCGTATGAAACCAGTCAGATGACAGATGATTCAAGAAAAGGGATTGTAATGGATGTGTGTACAGTGTTGTGTTATCTTTTGTGTCGTATGATGTTGCTAATAAAAGGAAGAGAGTGTAGCTCGGCACATAGCCTACTTGTCTCGAATAGCTTAACGTACCAATCCGAAGGACAGATCGCCACCAACAGTGTCACATGCCCTCTTTTTGTGAGTCAAAAAATGTTGATCAGGAACTTTACGTCATCACTTCTCCCTTCCCTCCAGGCTAAAAATGCCATCCACCACCGCAAGGGAGTTCGTTAAGGACTTTTTTTTTTAATTTCCTTTTGTTCGTTGTATTCGTTCATGGCGGACGTCCCATGGCACCCCTTCAAGTTCATCGTTGCTCCGTTCACTCAGTTTTTTTTATTACACAAGGCTGCTAAACGTCTGACCGAAAACGCTGAGGTACCGTGCCGGCAAAACCTCGGCTATGGAGATGGCAATATTTGGTAATGAGACCGTAGCCTTGAAACTGTAAGTGACAGAATAAATACATAAAGGAGTGAAACGTAGCTGCAGAGGTTTTATTTCTTGAATTATTCTCAACTATGGGTCCTTAAGAACGTTCCCTACAAAGAGGGGAGGACCACGAAGTGTTGCGACATTGTGTGGCAAAATGCTTTCTCTCCTGTCTCCATGCCTGTCTGCACATCGACCATCACATGCTTTGCTACAGAGACATCCTCTCAACGAAAAATAAATTAACATTCTTTTCCGGTACACAGTTAATTCTCTCTGTTACCCATAACAGCAGTAAATATTTCAAACAGACTTTTGGCTCATTTAAAAGTCCCTTGCACTTCACGAGACATAAAATTCATAAGGTACCTGCTGTAGACGTAGCCGTGCAGCATGTCCGACCGCTCTCTAATCATTTCACGTCAGTGCTACTTCCTTCATTTCAGGGCCAGTGATCTATTCATTTTATTTCAAGAAAGGAAAGAGAAAGATTAGGATTTAACGTTCGCTCAACGACGAGGACTACATGATCGGATTGGAGAAGAACGGGGAAGGAAGATGGCCGTGCCCTTTCAATGGAACCATCCCAGCTTTCGTCTCATGAGATTTAATGAAATAATGGAAAACGTAAATACGGATGGCCGGACAAAAATTTGAACCGCCGCCTACCCAAATACGATTGCAGCGTCTTAACAGAGGGACACATAGCTCAGTTCATTTCCTTTTAGTGAATATAATCCACACGGCATAGGCTGCCCGACAGAAATCTGAAGCACTCAGAAGGGGAGGAGGAAACGAAAAGAAACTTCACAGGTTGATAGCACATGTGATGTTACTTCAGTGATTACAAAACTGAGTCAAATTTAGCAGCATGAGTCAGTGCGACGTTGCACACTGTCTGTCCTTTATGCAGGCACTGTTCGTTTGGGAAGGGTATCACAAAATCGTTGCATCTTCCTTGAAGCACGTTGTCCCACAGTTGTTGTAACTGCCTGTCACATCCTGGAAACTAACACTGGAACTGAGTTGACGTCCGAGATGGTTCCGCGCCTGCTTTATCTGAGACAGGTCTGCGGATCTTGCCGGCCACTCGAGTTCCTCAGTATTATGCAGACATTTCATAGACACACATTCCATAAGTGGACCGATACAGTCCTGTTGAAAACAGGAACCACGGTACTGTAGTATGAGAGGTAACACCTGACGACATAGGATGACCTTGACGCACTGCTGTGCCGTCTGAGCTCCCTCAATCGCTACCAGCCATAAAAATTAAATGATCGTATGGCATTGTTGGCCGGGAGGCCCCAAGCGGGGGAGTTCGGCTGCCATGTTGTAAGTCCTTTTTAGTTGACACCACTTTGGCGACTTGCGGGTCAGTGATGATGAAGGACACTCAACACCCAGTCCCCTGCCGGGAATGGAACCGGGCCCCCTGCGTGATAGGCGGAAAGCTGCCGCTACGCTATGGAGGCGGACGCTACCAGTCATGATCTGAGGTCACACGCAACAGATCCCTGCACTATGACTCCAGGAGCAAAACCACTGTGTCTCTCCGAAGTACTGGAAGAATGGGAGCTCTCCACAAGTTGCCGTCATACTCCGTAGTAGTGCAAAACCGCGACGCTTTGCTCAACACAATGCGAAGCCATTATTCAACAGTCCATGCGCCCCAGGCACAGCACCACTATATATCAGACCTTCGTGTTGTTAACGGCAACCTGTGTATGGGAGGGTAATTCCCTAGTTTGACTGCTCCTAGTGTCCGACCAATAGTGTGGGATCACACAGAATGGTGCACTGAGTCCGTTACTCTTCCTCGGATGACAAGCATAGATAAGAAGTGATGATGTTCTTGCTGCACAGTAGGCCTATATTACCCTGCTGCGATCAAACGTTGTCGACCGGTAACTTGACGCCGAGTACTGCAGCCCTAAAGTTGCCATGCAGTGCAACATCGGGCCACTATAATATTCGAACGCCACACAAATCTATATATAACATCATTCGCCCAGCAGGCCAAATGGAGACCCACAGTTCCGCCCCTTTCAGACGGTTAGGAGCTGATAACACCGTTTCACATGAGTACGCGGCATCTCCGTTTCGTTCGCAGTGCACACTCAACATTCGACGCTGTTGACACCCAGTACGAGGCGTGGTAACACCACCAAATAAGAACAGCAGCAATGACTAATGCAGTCTGATGGCAGTTCTACCTGCAACACAAAACAGCAGCTCTGCGGGTACAAAGTTACACTGACATCTGCCAATGTCTTCTGGCTGCTTCAGTTTTTCCGTCAAGCAATATTTACATAGGGACTCCCTCCTAATAGTCGTCATGCGCATTTTCTCTGGTGTTTCGGCAGATGTTTGCAATTTCTTTTTTTCAATATGTTGTTGTTGTTGTGGTCTTCAGTCCTGAGACTGGTTTGATGCAGCTCTCCATGCTACTCTATCCTGTGCAAGGTTCTTCATCTCCCAGTACTTACTGCAACCTACATCCTTCTGAATCTGCTTAATGTATTCATCTCTTGGTCTCCCTATACGATTTTTACCTTCCACGCTGCCCTCCAATGCTAAATTTGTGATCCCTTGATGCCTCAGAACATGCCCTACCAATATGTAGCTGGAGTCATCCCAAATAAATACTGCTTATCAGCTCCACCATAGGACGCCCAGTGTGGACACAAAGTGTCAGTTGTTACCACATTGCAACAAAATGATTTTTAAAGCGGAATTTTACGTTTCCATTCGATAGAAAATCTAAACTCCGTCCCAACAGGCATTAAAGGCCCAACGAAACAGTCAGACCGCCGTGCCATCCTCACCCTATAGGCGTCATTAAATCGGATATGGAGGAGCACGTGTTCAACACCCCGTACTCCCCGCCGTTGTCAGCTCCTCTGTCAAGTAGCTCCCTCAGTTTGCCTCACAAGGGCTGAGTGCACCCCGCTTGTCAACAGAGATCGATAGACCGAATGGTGACCCATCCAAGTGCTATCCGAGACCGATAGCAGTTAACTTCGATTATCTGACAGAAACCGGTGTTACCACTGTGGCATGGCCGTTGCCTTTCCACGCTTTATTTGTTCATCAGACCCAGAAAATATTAGATACAGGCCCCCAGGTAGATGCTATTTTCCTTGACTTCCGGAAGGCGTTCGATACAGTTCCGCACTATCGCCTGATAAACAAAGTAAGAGCCTACGGAATATCAAACAAGCTGTATGGCTGGATTGAAGAGTTTTTAGCAAACAGAACACACCATGTTGTTATCAATGGAGAGACATCTACAGACGTTAAAGTAACCTCTGACGTGCCACAGGGGAGTGTTATGGGACCATTGCTTTTCACTATATATATATATAAATGACCTAGTAGATAGTGTCGGAAGTTCCATGTGACTTTTCGCGGATGATGCTGTAGTATACAGAGAAGTTGCAGCTTTAGAAAATTGTAGCGAAATGCAGGAAGATCTGCAGCGGATAGGCACTTGGTGCAGGGAGTGGCAACTGACCCTTAACGTAGACAAACGTAATGTATTGCGAATACATAGAAATAGGGATCCTTTATTGCACGATTATATGATAGCGGAACAGACACTGGTAGCAGTTACTTCTGTAAAATATCTGGGAGTATGCGTACGGAACGATTTGAAGTGGAATGATCATATAAAATTAATTGTTGGTAAGGCGGGTACCAGGTTGAGATTCATTGGGAGAGTCCTTAGAAAATGTAGTCCATCAACAAAGGAGGTGGCTTACAAAACACTCGTTCGACCTATACTTGAGTATTGCTCATCAGTGTGGGATCCGTACCAGGTCGAGTTGACAGAGGAGACAAATGGTTCAAATGGGTCTGAGCACTATGGGACTTAACATCTGAGGTCATCAGTCCCCTAGAACTTAGAACGACTTAAACCTAACTAACCTAAGGACATCACACACATCCATGCCCGAGGCAGGATTCGAACCTGCGACCGTAGCAGTCGCGCGGTTCCGGACTGCAGCGCCTAGAACCGCGTGGCCACCGAGGTCGGCCAGAGGAGACAGAGAAGATCCAAAGAAGAGCGGCGCGTTTCGTCACAGGGTTATTTGGTAACCGTGATAGCGTTACGGAGATGTTTAGCAAACTCAAGTGGCAGACTCTGCAAGAGAGGCGCTCTGCATCGCGGTGTAGCTTGCTGTCCAGGTTTCGAGAGGGTGCGTTTCTGGATGAGGTATCGAATATATTGCTTCCCCCTACTTATACCTCCCGAGGAGATCACGAATGTAAAATTAGAGAGATTCGAGCGCGCACGGAGGCTTTCAGACAGTCGTTCTTCCCGCGAACCATACGTGACTGGAACAGAAAAGGGAGGTAATGACAGTGGCACGTAAAGTGCCCTCCGCCACACACAGTTGGGTGGCTTGCGGAGTATAAATGTAGATGTAGATTTAGATGTAGATAGAGCTTCCCAAATTAGTCAGTTACGATATTCCTTTTATTGCTACGGTATTAACAGGTGCAATAAAACACCATGATTAAACAATACTCCAGCAGCGAATACGTTACTGTGCTGCATGGCAGTAGCAGGCATCGCGCGTCAGGGTGGTATTTGGCTCGTTGCTGGGCAACCCATCATCGTAGTGTTTTAATGTTCCTTTTCATGTATATACGAATATACCAATTGACCGATTTGGGACTACTCTATCGAATGGGCACGTAAAACCTACTTTAAAAATTATTTTTCTTGAAATGGTAAACAAATCGAAACTTTCCTCTACGCTAGGCATCACATGAAAGTGGTGAGTTCTTTGGTCTTCTACACACTGCAAAAATCAAATTCTAAGTATCTGCTGAAATACGAGAGAAAATGAGGCCTTATGATTCTTATGAAGGACATGTGGTATATTCATTGACGTGGAATCATAATCCACGTCCCCACACCGACTAAATTCCCCCAGGTGCGCTATTATCACATGTCCCATGGGACAAATTGTGTTAGTTAGTTGCATGGTCCATAGATTGTTTGAACGATTCTTTTATTGAATGACGGCCGCTGTGGCCGGCGGTTCTAGGCGCTTCAGTCCGGAACCGCGCTGCTGCTACGGTCGCAGGTTCGAATCCTGCTTCTGGCATGGATGTGTGTGTTGTCCTTAAGTTAGTTAGGTTTAAGTAATTCTAGGTCTAGGGGACTGATGACCTCAGATGTTAAGTCCCATAGTGCTTAGAGCCATTTGAACCTTTTTTTTTGTGTAGAATGATGTGGAACGATTCAGTTCACAGGATAGTGTAAATGATTGGTGTTAACATAAATGGACACATTATTTTTAGTCCTGGCTGCGATTTTTTTAAGTGGAAATTCATCAATGGAGTAGAATTGTCCACGAGTAATGGTTTTAAATTATATTTAAAACTTGCTTCTCTACCTGTCAGGCATTCTGTGTTATTGGTCAAATGATAAAAAATTTGGTTGCTACGTAGTGAACTCCTTTCTGACTACTGACAGATTTAACAATAAGTAAAAAAAAAAAAAACTTTTTTCCCTTTAATGTTTTGGGTATGTACATTACTGTTCTTCTCAAGTTATGATGGATTATTTATGACGAATTTCATTAGCGAATATATATATTGGGACGGCTCAGCTTAAATGCCTACCTCCTTGAACACGCCTCTAGGTGAACAGCAAGTGGTATTCTTACTTTTTTAATTGTTTGAGAAGCTTAGTAATATCTTTGTTTCAGTTCAATTTTTCGTGAATATTTACACCAAAAAATCTGGAGCATTCAATCTATTTACTGACTGCTGCTCATGTATGAAATCAGTTTTTGGTATGACTTTACTTGTTGTTCAGAAGTGAATATAGTGTTTTTTTCTTTTTCCAAATTTATGGAAAGCCTATTTTCAGAGAACACTTAATAATTCTTTGAAAAATGTCTTTTAACAACTATTCTGTTGATTTCTCTCATATGGAATTTATTATAACACTAGTATCACCTCCAAAAATACCAGTTTTTCTTGTTGAATCTTAGGTGGAAGGTCATTCACTTATATAAGGAATAGCAGTGGACCCAAAATTGGACCCTATGGGACTCTTTCTGTGATTGTTTTATCCTGAGCCACTAGAATTTTCTATCTTTACGACAACGTCTGCATTATTCAGCACAACTCTTTGCATGCTGTTTGTTAAGTGATTCAGATTAGATGTGTGTAAAGCCATCAGTTCCATAAAACTTGAGTTTTTCTAAGAGGGTATCATGTCTGCTCAATCAAACGCCTTGCAAGAATCACCAAAAATACCAACTGGTGATGTGCTATTACATAAAGCTTGAATTGTTTGATGAGTGAACGTATAAATAGCATTCTGAGTCGAGAAATCCTTCTGGAATCCAAGTTAGTTCTGTTGTAAATTCGTTGGTGCACACATTATTGACAATGAAAACTTGATACAGGGCTGGAGACGTCTTCAGATGCCCTAAAGGTTAAAGGATCTCTTCAGGAAAAGAAGAAAATCCCTATTCGAGTTCTGTTACGGTTCAAATTTTCGTTGTTTTGCAGATTCAGTAGCTCTGGCCAGTCAGCGGCCCTTTCAGTAAAGCTGCACGGTGGGGTAACTCCTGATCTTGTATGTCTACAGAGGACGCGATCAGGATGGGACGCGGTGTTCTACCTGTCAGCGGGCCTGGCTGTGGCGGGCTACACCATCTACGCCACGTGCACCAGAGCTGAGGAGCAGCCATGGAACACGCCCCCTCCAGGTAAGCTCTCCAGGGAACTCGCCTTCTGCAGGCGCCATATACCAAGTTGTTCTCCATACTCTTAAAGATACACACTAGTTCTTGTGACAGCTAGAACAGTCCACCACAAACACAGGGTGTTTCACACTTTTTGGGTCAAGTTGAAGAAGGGGATACCAGATCCACAACCGATTGTACGAGGTGCATTCAAGTTCTAAGGCCTCCGATTTTTTTTCTCCGGACTGGAAAGAGATAGGAACATGCGCATTGTTTCAAAATGAGGCCACGTTCATTGTCAATACGTCCCAGAGATGGCAGCACCGTACGGCAGATGGAATTTTACCGCCAGCGGCGAGAATGAGAACTGTTTTAAATACTTAAAATGGCGACGTTTTCCTTACTTGAACAGTGTGCAATCATTCGTTTTCTGAATTTGCGTGGTGTGAAACCAACTGAAATTCATCGGCAGTTGAAGGAGACATGTGGTGATGGAGTTATGGATGTGTCGAAAGTGCGTTCGTGGGTGCGACATTTTAATGAAGGCAGAACATCGTGTGACAACAAACCAAAACAACCTCGGGCTCGCACAAGCCGGTCTGATGACATGATCGAGAAAGTGGAGAGAATTGTTTTGGGGGATCGCCGAATGACTGTTGAACAGATCGCCTCCAGAGTTGGCATTTCTGTGGGTTCTGTGCACACAATCCTGCATGACGACCTGAAAATGCGAAAAGTGTCATCCAGGTGGGTGCCACGAATGCTGACGGACGACCACATGGCTGCCCGTGTGGCATGTTGCCAAGCAATGTTGACGCGCAACGACAGCATGAATGGGACTTTCCTTTCGTCGGGTGTGACAATGGATGAGACGCGGATGCCATTTTTCAATCCACAAACAAAGCGCCAGTCAGCTCAATGGAAGCACACAGATTCACCGCCACCAAAAAAATTTCGGGTAACCGCCAGTGCTGAAAAAATGATGGTGTCCATGTTCTGGGACAGCGAGGGCGTAATCCTTACCCATTGCGTTCCAAAGGGCACTACGGTAACAGGTGCACCCTACGAAAATGTTTGGAAGAACAAATTCCTTCCTGCACTGCAACAAAAACATCCGGGAAGGGCTGCGCGTGTGCTGTTTCACCGAGACAACGCACCCGCACATCGAGCTAACGTTACACAACAGTTTCTTCGTGATAACAACTTTGAAGTGATTCCTCATGCTCCCTACTCACCTGACCTGACTCCTAGTGAGTTTTGGCTTTTTCCAACAATGAAAGACACTCTCCGTGGCCGCACATTCACCAGCCGTGCTGCTATTGCCTCAGCGATCTTCCAGTGGACAAAACAGACTCCTAAAGAAGCCTTCGCCGCTGCCATGGAATCATGGCGTCAGCGTTGTGAAAAATGTGTACGTCTGCAGGGCGATTACGTCGAGAAGTAACGCCAGTTTCATCGATTTTGGGTGAGTAGTTAATTAGAAAAAAATCGGAGGCCTTAGAACTTGAATGCACCTCGTATTGAGATAAGCATTGTTATTGTGTTATGGACATAAACAGTGTTCATCACTTAACAACAATGTAGCTCATAGAAATTATTAAAAAGTGGTGACCGTCAGTCTCAATGAGATGCAACGGCGCATGGAGTTCTGCCACACTCTCTCAATGGTCCCTGTTGTTTGTTGTACCAGGAGAGAGACAGCTCTGACCCTAACAAGCAGGTCTTCATCCGCTTCTACGGAGGTTTCATACACCAATGGATGCATACTGCTAGGTGGTCGCCCACGACCTGACACCATCTCCTCAAAGTCTGGTGAGATATGGAGATCGTGCTGACTGTTGGACAGGACTTCCCCTTCCAATACTATGACGAGGGTCCGTGTTGTTTAGGTGCTCATGAACATTGACATCGAAGTGTGTTGGTGCACCATTGTCTTGAACGCATATCCTTTCACAAACATCAGGGGAACAGTCTCCAAGAACTGTGTCAGCACATCTTGCAGCTATACCTGGTAACATGGACCAGTCAGATGGAGAGGCAGCAAATAAGGTCCTAGAAGGTGATCTTGGAAAGTGCCCACTCATATGTTGACAGAGAATCATTGTTAGTGGCCACCGATGTGGGTGTTGCAGCTGTTGTAAACACTATCACGGGTGAATGAGGCCTCATCTGCGAACAATACAAACTGTACAAGTTTGGCAATAAAGCACTGCTGCAGATAATCCATTGACAGAAGTGACTGCAGGGCTGAAAATCCTTTAGCCCTGTTGTTTGCACATGTTCATTATGATAGGGATGTAATAACTGTTCCACCAGCACTCTTCACATTGTGTCCTTAGAAGTGTACATTTCACAGGCATAATGAGGGATGCGTAGTGCTAGGTGGTCGGCCACGATCCAACACCATCTCCTCAAGGTCTGGTGTTAGGACACATCTTTGACAGGAAGCTTTGCCGGCTCTCTGTGGCATGAATGACCCCATCTCTCGTAATCTTATGTGCACATAGATAAACTTCTTTCAGTTGTCGTACATCCAACCTTTGTATCTGCACAGAGTGTGTACTAATGTATGCAAACTTCGCTTACCACTTAGCATGCAAATAGACAAAACATCTTAACTGTCTTCTCAAACTTAGGGTGTCAAACAGACATTCTAAATAAATATGACACTGGCCCTGTAAGGCAGCTAATATCAGGTGCGGACCATAACAAAAATCATTATAAATGCTTTTGTTACGTACCTAGAATGCATGAATTAATAAAAATGAAAGTTTGGGGTTTATTCTAGTTCAAATGGTTCAAATGGCTGTGAGCACCATGAGACTTAACATCTGAGGTCATCAGTCCCCTAGACTTAGAACTACTTAAACCTAACTAACCTAGAACCGCTCGGTCATAACGGCCGGCGTTTATTCAACTTGTTTGTTCCACGCCATTGTCCATATTGGTAGAGATTGTTTTGTTAGTTTTTGGTAGATGAGATTAACTGTAATTGCCTTTTGTTGATATAAAATGAGGTTCACTCCAAAAGAAACGCACACTATTTTTTTAAATCCATCTTTTATTCTATATGTTTGAACGTTTTACAGTGTGTAGATACATCCCTTAGGAACAGTATTTTCATTCCTCCACATAATTTCCACCCCTCTCAACTGCCTTACACCATCTTGGAACCAGCGCCTGTATACCCTCACGGTAAAATTCTGGACCAAAATGTCAGAGCCATAGTTTGGCAGCGTGCACAAGGGAGTCATCATCTTCAAACCGTGTTCCATGAAGAGAGTCTTTCAGTTTCCCAAAGAGATGATAGTCACATGGAGCCATGGACTGTAAGGCGGGTGTTTCAGTGTTGTCCATCCGAGTTTTGTGATCGCTTCCATGGTTTTTTGACTAACATGTGGCCGTGCATTGTCGTGCAGCAGAAAAACATCCTGCTTTTGCCAATGTGGTTGAACATGACTCAGTCGAGCTTGAAGTTTCTTCAGTGTCGTCACATATGTATCAGAATTTTTGGTGGTTCCACTTGGCATGATATCCACAAGCAAGAGTCCTTCGGAATCGAAAAACACAGTAGCCATAACTTTTCCAGCAGAAGGAGTGGTTTTGAATTTTTTTTTCCTTGGGTGAATTTGCATGACGCCACTCCATTGATTACCTCTTCGTCTCCGGTGAAAGATGATGGAGCCATTTTTCATTACCTGTCACAATTCTTCCAAGAAATTCATCTCCACCATTCTCTTACTGTTCCAAAAGTTCACTGCATACCGTTTTTCTTGTTTCTTTGTGAGCCACTGTCAACATCCTGGGAAACCACCTGGCGCAAACCCTTTTTAACGCCAACAATTTCAGTGTTCTGCAAAAACTTCGTCTATCCCAACGTAGCGTGACAATTCGTTCACTGTGATGCGTCTGTCAGCAGTCACCAATTCGTTAACTCCCTGCACATTGTCTGGAGTGTGTGCTGTACGAGGCCTGCCTCTGCGAGGACAGTCCTAAATATTGACATGCCTGCTTTCATCACATAACCTGCTTGCCCACGGACTAACTGTACTGCGATCGACAGCAGCATCTCCATACACCCTTTTCAACCTCTTGTGGATGTTTCCCACTGTCTCGTTTTCACAGCACAGGAATTCTATGACAGCACGTTGCTTCTGACGAACATCAAGTGTAGCAATCATCTTGAAGACATGCTGTGACGGCGCCACTCACGGGAACAGGTTGAACTAAGTTTGAAAACAAGCAGGAAGGATGTATCTACACACTGTAAAACTTTCACACATACAGAATGAAAACTGTATTTTTACAAAAATAGTGTGCATTTCTTTTGGAGTGACCCTCATATAATTATTATTTTCTGAGGATCTCATACTGTATCGTCCTGTCGTTATCGATCTAGCTCATGTAAGGTCCGTAAAATCTGGATGCCTTATACAGTTAGGATAACGCCTCATTGGGAAGCGTTCCGTGTATATTCGCGCTGTTTTACGGGTACTACATCCTGCCACACCACACATTAAATGATTGTATGGCTACTCTCGTGACAAGTAATGTCCCATCTTTAACTTCGCATCATGCGTTGAGCACAGTTACACACCTCACCATGGACAGATCACAAGCTGCCTGATGCAATGGACATGTGACACCAATGATAGTGGTGTGCGTTTGGAACAGGTTAATGCGCTGATGCAATGCATGCATTTGTCACATGACGACGTGCTAGGAGCTGGGATATGTACAGTATGTTTGTTTCCAGTGTGCAACACCTGGGATACTTGCGAGAGAGAGCCACAACTGCATGAACCGTTGCAATACATGCACTGAGATTTGAGGTCATCGCTTTAAACAGTTACTATGAACCAAGATGTTGTTCCGTGGTGTACACTGTGTATGTCCATAACACGATAACTATCGATTTTCGACCATTAGTTACTTGTCTCAATATAATCGGTTGTGGGCCCACTATCACCTGTTTCAATTTGACCCAAAAGGTTTCAGACAACCTATATATCCACAACGACGTCTTCAAATGGTTCAAATGGCTCTGAGCACTATGGGACTCAACTGCTTTGGTCATCAGTCCCCTAGAACTTAGAAC
The DNA here is from genome assembly GCF_023898315.1 of Schistocerca nitens. NCBI lineage: Eukaryota > Metazoa > Arthropoda > Insecta > Orthoptera > Acrididae > Schistocerca > Schistocerca nitens. The sequence continues at coordinate 801,460,659 of NC_064617.1, read as the reverse complement.
TACTTAAACCTAACTAACCTAAGGACATCACACACATCCATGCCCGAGGCAGGATTCGAACCTGCGACCGCAGCAGTCGCACTGTTCCGGACTGCGCGCCTAGAACCGCGAGACCACCGCGGCCGGCACAACGAGGTCTGTATTGATGAGTAAAATCATTGTGGCTGCCAGATACCAGTAGACTGAACACGGCTGACCGTCACTGCGAGCATGTGATACACTAAGAAAATTATGTAAACAGAGTGGATATGAATGGGAAATCATTCCAAGGGAGATACGGGTCGCAAACTGGAAAAATACGTGGTGACGCAAACGACCTTGACAAAAGGGCAGATTGTAATGATCTGGCGCCTGAAAACGAGCATTTTCCAAACCGCGAAGCTGGTCGTTGGTTCGTGTGCTACTGTGTTGAGCACATATAGAAAGTAGTTCAAGGACGGTGAAATCACGAGCATTCGACAGGCTGTAAGATAGCCACACCTCATCACAAAAATTGGGGGTCGGACGCATACCAACTCGATAAAACAGGATGGGCGGCGATCTGTGGAATATTTGACGCCAAAGTACAATGAGTTTTCAGACATAAGTGGTTCGGAGAACACCGTTCAGTTCACATTGATGAACAGGAGGCTTCGTAGAAGACGAGTGCAACGTATTGCGATGTTGGCCCAACGGCCTCATCGATTACTATTGCAGTGAGTACAGGATCATCGAGATTGGATCATGGATCAATGGAATCACGTTTCTTGTTACATCAGGTCGATACACCGTCATCCAGGAGTATGGCTGCTCGAAAAATGTTCCGCGCCACGGACGCGAGCCATTAGTAGCTTTACGTTATGTCGGACATTCACTCGGGCTTCCGTAGGACCTGTGGAAGTAATCGAATGCACTGTAACAGCTGTGGAGTTCGTGAAAGGGACTGTGGACCACCTGCATTCCTTCAGGCTTGATGTTTTCTCTGACGGCGACATCATCTTCCAGCAGAATAACTGTATGTGTAACAAATTCAGAATCGTAGTACAGTCTTTTTCAAGAGCCTGCCAGTGCTCACGTTGATGTCTTGTCCACAAAATTCACATGATCTGAACCCTCCTGAAAACATGTGAGGATTTAGAACCGTCCACATATATCACGGAATATTTGTCACACATTGAATCATACGGTTGAAAGTGAAACACAGGTGTTAAGTCGTAGTGTTTTTGAACGTGTAAAGTCATTACTTTGGCAAGTTAAGTTATACAGGGTGTTACAAAAAGGTACAGCCAAACTTTCAGGAAACATTCCTCACACACAAAGAAAGAAAATATGTTATGTGGACATGTGTCCGGAAACGCTTACTTTCCATGTTAGAGCTCATTTTATTACTTCTCTTCAAATCACATTAATCATGGAATGGAAACACACAGCATCAGAACGTACCAGCGTGACTTCAAACACTTTGTTACAGGAAATGTTCAAAATGTCCTCCGTTAGCGAGGATACATGCATCCACCCTCCGTCGCATGGAATCCCTGATGCGCTGATGCAGCCCTGGAGAATGGCGTATTGCATCACAGCCGTCCACAATACGAGCACGAAGAGTCTCTACATTTGGTACCGGGGTTGCGTAGACAAGAGCTTTCAAATGCTCCCATAAATGAAAGTCAAGAGGGTTGACGTCAGGAGAGCGTGGAGGCCATGGAATTGGTCCGCCTCTACCAATACATCGGTCACTGAATCTGTTGTTGAGCACTTCGACTGAAATATGCAGGAGCTCCATCGTGCATGAACCACATGTTGTGTGGTACTTGTAAAGGCACATGTTCTAGCAGCACAGGTAGAGTATCCCGTATGAAATCATGATAACGTGATCCATTGAGCGTAGGTGGAAGAACATGGGGCCCAATCAAGATATCACCAACAATGCCTGCCCAAATGTTCACAGAACGTTCACACAAGCACCGAAGTCAACATTACCTTCCTTCAATTGGGCCAACTGGCGGTGTGCTACGGTCGCAGGTTCGAATCCTGCCTCGGGCATGGATGTGTGTGATGTCCTTAGGTTAGTTAGGTTTAAGTAGTTCTAAGCTCTAAGGGACTGATGACCACAGATGTTAAGTCCCATAGTGCTCAGAGCCATTTGAACCATTTTTTTTTTTTTTTTTGAGGAAGTACAGTACATACTGACGAAACTAAAATGAGCTCTAACATGGAAATTAAGCGTTTCCGGACACATGTCCACATAACATCTTTTCTTTATTTGTGTGTGAGTAATGTTTCCTGAAAGTTTGGCCGTACCTTTTTGTAACACCCTGTATATTCAGTGCATCAAGTAAAAGAATTCTGTGAAGTATTTGTAAAGGCTTCGTCAAAAAAAAAAAAATTCACAGTGTCTTCATTGCACAACAAGAATTTCAAAAAACAAATGATAAATGACTCTCTTGGTATTTTCTCTTGCACTTTATTGCTTTAGCAAGCATGCTTCGTGCATTACTTTTCCTTCTAGTCTTACGAATCTTCTTTCTTTTTACTTAATTCACGTGTTTACGTCTTTTTTCTTGTTTCAGACGAGCAACCCAAAGAAAACTGCGGAAGAGGAATCGACAGCATGATCTTCGATGGTGATCAGAGATCTCCTAGCTCTTCTATTAAAGCCAACCATGACACTGTAGAAAATACCACGTCCTCTTCTATTAAAGCGAACCAGCACACTGAATACAGTACCACATCCTCTCCTAGTAAAGCCAACCAGCACGCTGTAGACAATACCACGTCTGTACCTGTTGTTTAGAGCAAGCACAAAGGACCGCTAACCCGTATCGGGATGAACGATCTGAACAGATGTTCAGAGAATGGAAGCATTTAGATGCTCGTGGACATATGAAATACTCATTTACTCCAGTTTAAATTATGTTCAAGTCTCCATAGAGTCGCATACATCAATTTTTGTAGTTCCTTCAAGACACGTATCTGGTGCGTGTAAATTTAGTAATGTTTACAGTTTAGCATTATACGTAGTGTACAATGTCTAAGTAAGCGTCTTATTTCCAGGTTTTCTCATGTACTTTCACGGAATGTGACTGCCGTTTTCCATATCAGTTTCGTAGACATTCCAGTGGTCTTTCTGATGTAGATACGAAGCAATGTTAGAAATATGGCCCACATTGCAGGAGCCTACATTATAGCCTCTGGCCCTAAATCTGTCAGTATTATTTACAATAGTTGTTGTATTTCGCTATTGCCGACATATTCGCGTAAGATATTTAACAGCTTCGATTAATAAAGGGAACAGCCAATCAGTTACCGGAACAGTTCCGGCAATTGATTGGCTGTTTACTTTATGATCGAAGCTTACCCGCAGTTGCTCTTAACAGCCATTTTAAAGATTATGATATTCAGCAAATTAAAAAATTATCCTTTATTTCAACGCCACAGTCGCATATTTGTTTTTGTCAGGCACAATTTCGATCAATGTTTTATCTTCTTCAAAGCAGTGTAGTTCCGTAAGCAAAGCTTCGTATCGCTGTGGAACTATACATCAGACAGTACACAACTCCACTGTTCTGAACCTGATCAAATATTGATAGAAAATAGTAGTCATAAAAATAAATGTCCAACTGACACAGTGAAATAAAGGATAAATTTTAAAGCTGTTATGTTTAGTGGCACTGTGTATCTTATAACAGCAGTTAACTACTTATTACTCAGAATGACCTGCACCAGAGCCTATTTCATTACTGTCACGAATCTCATTTGTAACTATCCATGACATACCTCATCTTCTCAGCATAAAATGATTTAAAAGTCACAAGAATACTATCTGCAAAACTGTATTACTGACCTTCTGTGTGTGATGGAATTCAAAGCATCACTCTTTGCCCGCTCTGGTAGCAAGCATTACAACTACAATTTCACATGAAAGTAACAGTATAAATGTAAGCAGACTTGTGCATTTGACTCACGTATAACACGCCAACTTATCCTGACAACAATGTAAAGACGATTTCCACGGCATTTGTCCGATCTGTGTTTATTGTGTTAAATGTGTGAAGTGTATGTAGTGAAATATGATGATTGAATCGTTGTGGTATATTTATACTGTTACGAATGGACCTCGTATACAGTGGGTGCAATTTTTGTACATAATTTATATCAATAAATAAAAAAAGATAAAATTTGAACTACTTATGAACAATTCATCCCTCTTCTTTTCAGAGTGATAATTTTTGCCGTATTTACAATAGTTTCAGGTAGAATGTATTTAACATTCTACGTTACACATTCCAGTATTTTTCCTGTTACTCCAAGATTCTTCTTACGAGTGTTGCTCCTACTATGACTACATTAACCAATCTCTATTTCTTTAGAAAGTAGCCATCAATACGTCTCTACGACTAAATGGTGCACTACGACCGCAAAAAAAAAAAGCAAAGACTGGAGGAAGTGATGCTAAGGACTCAGGTTTGCTAAGAACCGATTTCGAATTCCTTTCTGACTGCCGTGGTTTAGGTTTCACGTGTTTCCCCTGAATCAATCGAGCAGGTTTCTTTTTTTCCAAGAAGGTTACTGCCGATTTCCTACATCATTTAATTAAGAAGGAACAGCGTTTCTGTCTTACAAAATTGTAGGAGTTGTAGAGGGGAGTGAGTACATAATATTTTGAACAGGAACCATTTCTGGAAACGTACCGTTTCGACTCTATTATGGTTTTACCGAACTTCTGCTTGCGGAACGGAATTAGGAGTGATGCAGTACGATTATAAAATAACAATTCGAAAGCAAACATAATGAAACATACATTAATCCCTTAAGCAGAGCCGGCCGGGGTGGCCGAGAGGTTCTAGGCGCTACAGTCTGGAACCGCGCGACCGTTACGGTCGCAGGTTCGAATCCTGCCTCGGGCATGGACGTGTGTGATGTCCTTAGGGTAGTTAGGTTTAAGTAGTTCTAAGTTCTAGGGGACTGATGACCTCAGCAGCTAAGTCCCATAGTGCTCAGAGCCACTTGAACCTGAAGCAGATTTGTTTGTATTAACACTACACATTGCATGTTTACACTATCCCAGAACAAAAAAAAACCAGCAAATTCTACGTACAGAACAGTAGAGGCAAAGGTGGAAAAATGGGCCCCTGCTGGTATTATGGGCCCCCTACATATTTGGAAGTACAGGCCATGAATTCTAGCGGAGAGCACATGAGCTACTAGAGCTAGTTGCCTAACTTCACTGTAGAGTGTGCAGACGTAGTAGCTGTCATGGTTTGTGAGTAGTTGTGCTGTGAATTTTTTCGCTGTCATCAAAAGTTTGAAAGGTTAGTGTTTATTTGAATAAAACTCAAATTTCTAACATTTTATTACTAAAACTAAGGTAAGGTACTTATTTGGGTTGTTGTTGGGATGCCGTTTTACATTAATTAACGTCGGTTGCGAACCAACTAACCGTGGGCAAAATCGTTTTCCCCAAGATGTCGAGGGTGGATATATGGGCCCCTTTTGCTGCTGGTATTATGGGCCCCGTAAAATCAATCAGATTGTATGGGACCATTTACAAATATTGCTACTCTTTATGTTTCAGATGCCTCGAAGACATCTTGTACCACCAAAACAATCGAAACGGCAATCGTGGGACAAAGCAAATATGTCAAATGCTATTGTAGCTATTAAAGAGAAAAAGATTGGGTTGAAAAAAGCGGTTAAAGTGTACTCTGTCCCTAACCTAAGGACATCACACACATCCATTCCCGAGGCAGGATTAGAACCTGCGACCGTAGCGGTCGCGCGGTTCCAGACTGTAGCGCCTAGAACCGCTCGACCACCCCAGCCGGCACATGAGTCAGGTCTTAGTGTCGTTCAAAGAAAAATTTCTCGTGTCATCGGCCTGCAGGGAAAAAGGCAAGTTGGTGCATTATCTGCAGCTGTAACAGGATCACTTGATACTTATGTGTGTGACGTTAGTGAATAGACTAGGCGTAGGCTGTGAAAATCATCCCACCAGTAGACTCAATTAACAATGTTCAGAGTGAATCTTTCTTTCATTATACACAAAAATTAAATAAAATTATTTTTTCAAATTTTTGTTTCTTTTTATTTCAAACTACATCGGGGCCCATATTACCAGCACAAATTCTTGACGCCACAAAATGCAGACTATCAGGAAAAATAAAATTTTGTTTAAACTATTAAAAGGTTAAACCAAAACATGTCGTCACTATTTGCAGGATATACTAGAGAAATGCTTTATGTTAATTTCAGGTGATTATACTAAAAATAAAAGGTGTTATATAAAAAAAACAAAGTAGGGGCCCATTTATCCACCTTTACCTATACTGATGCGGCGCGATGTGGCGACCATCAGAGTTGTCATAGACACGGTGCCCACGAAGCATTTTCTGATACACATTCTCCATCCCACCTGGTGTCTCTTCAGTTTGTGGTGCAACGACCATACCTCGTGCCAGCGGATCTTCCTCTATCTCTTCATGAGTCTCACAAATTAAACTTTGGGTAAGGTCAGCGTTTCCGGACAAAGGTTCCTATTCAGAATATTGCGTACGCACCCCCTCTAAAATCCTTTAAGTTTGTAGCGGGAATTTCCGAACACCCTGCATACAGATGGCGACAATCTCGGGTACACAAGATATCAAAGGGCAGTGCACTGACGGAGCCGTCATTTGTATTCAAGTGATTCACGCGAAAAGATTTCCGACGTTATTATGGCAGCACGAAGAGAATTAACAGACTTAGAACGCGAATGGAAAAGAGCCACCGTGGTACAACAACCGAGTTAGAAAACTGCTGCGGAAGCAAAGAGAACTTCACAGCAAACATAAACATAACCAAAACCTTGCAAACAAAAATTACGCGAAGCGAAATGTAGGGTGAGGGGGGCTATGCGAGAGGCGTTCAATGAATTCGAAAGTAAAGTTCTATGTACTGATTTGGCAGAAAATCCTAAGAAATTCTGGTCTTATGTCAAAGCCGTAGGTGGATCAAAACAAAATGTCCAGACACTCTGTGACCAAAATGGTACTGAAACAGAGGATGACAGACTAAAGGCCGAAATACTAAATGCCTTTTTCCAAAGCTGTTTCACAGAGGAAGACTGCACTGTAGTTCCTTCTCTAGATTGTCGCACAAATGACAAAATGGTAGATATCAAAATAGATGACAGAGGGATAGAGAAACAATTAAAATCGCTCAAAAGAGGAAAGGCCGCTGGACCTGATGGGATACCAGTTCTGTTCTACACAGAGTACGCGAAGGAACTTGCCCCTCTTCTTGCAGCGGTGTACCGTAGGTCTCTAAAAGAGCGTAGCGTTCCAAAGGATTGGAAAAGGGCACAGGTCATCCCTGTTTTCAAGAAGGGACGTCGAACAGATTTGCAGAACTATAGACCTATATCTCTAACGTCCATCAGTTGTAGAATTTTGGAACGCGTGTTATGTTCGAATATTATGACTTTTTTGGAGACTAGAAATCTACTCTGTAGGAATCAGCATGGGTTTCGAAAAAGACGGTCGTGTGAAACCCAGCTCGCGCTATTCGTCCACGACACTCAGAGGGCCATAGACAAGGGTTCACAGGTAGATGCCGTGTTTCTTGACTTCCGTAAGGCGTTCGATACAGTTCCCCACAGTCGTTTAATGAACAAAGTAAGAGCATATGGACTATCAGACCAATTGTGTGATGGGATTGAGGAGTTCCTAGATAACAGAAATGCTAAGGACTCAGGTTTGCCAAGAACCGATTTCGAATTCCTTTCTGACTGCCGTGGTTTAGGTTTCACGTGTTTCCCCTGTCATTCTCAATGGAGAGAAGTCTTCCGAAGTAAGAGTGATTTCAGGTGTGCCATAGGGGAGTGTCATGGGACAATATACATAAATGACCTGGTGGATGACATCGGAAGTTCACTGAGGCTTTTTGCGGATGATGCTGTAGTATATCGAGAGGTTGTAACAATGGAAAATTGTACTGAAATGCAGGAGGATCTGCAGCGAACTGACGCATGGTGCAGGGAATGGCAATTGAATATCAATGTAGACAAGTGTAATGTGTTCCAAATACATAGAAAGAAAGATCCCTTATCATTTAGCTACAGCAACTGGAAGCAGTTAATTCCATAAATTATCTGGGAGTACGCATTAGGAGTGATTTAAAATGGAATGATCATATAAAGTTGATCGTCGGTAAAGCAGATGCCAGACTGAGATTCATTGGAAGAATCCTAAGGAAATGCAATCCGAAAACAAAGGAAGTAGGTTACAGTACGCTTGTTCGCCCACTGCTTGAATACTGCTGAACAGTGTGGGATCCGTACCGGATAGGATTGATAGAAGAGATAGCGAAGATCCAACGGAGAGCAGCGCGCTTCGTTACAGGATCATTTAGTAATCGCGAAAGCGTTACGGAGATGATAGATAAACTCCAGTGGAAGACTCTGCAGGAGTGACGCTCAGTAGCTCGGTACGGGCTTTTGTTGAAGTTTCGAGAACATACCTTCACCGAAGAGTCCAGCAGTATATTGCTCCCTCCTACGTATATCTCGCGAAGAGACCATGAGGATAAAATCAGAGAGATTAGAGCCCACACAGAAGCATACAGGCAATCCTTCTCTCCACGAACAATACGAGACTGGAATAGAAGGGAGAACCGATAGAGGTACTCAGGGTACCATCCGCCACACACCGTCAGGTGGCTTGCGGAGTATGGATGTAGATGTAGATGTAGAAATGGTAGTTGGAGTCAGACCCACGAGACATTCCATTTCGGAAATCGTTAGGGAATCCAATACTCCGCGATACACTGTGTCAAGAGTGTACCGAGAATATCAAATTTCAGATAATCCTCTCACTATGGTCAACGCAGTGTTCGACGACCTCCACTTAAAGATTAAGAGTAGCGGCGTTTGCGTGCAGTTTTCGGTGCTAACGGATAAATAACACTGCCTACAGAAATCAATGTGGGACTTACGACGAACGTATTTGTTAGCACAGTGCGGATAAATTTGGCGCTAATGGGCTATGGCCGCAGGCGATATCGCCTGCTGCTCCTCTCCTGGTCTCGTGAACATATCGCTTGGAACCTAGACGACTGGAAAAACGTGACCTGGTCTGATGAGTCCAGATTCCAGCTGGTAAGAGCAGATGGTAGGGTTTGAGTGAGGCGCAGACCCCACGAGGCCAAGGACTCAAGCTGTCAACAAGGCACTGTCCAAGCTGATAGTAGTTCTGTAATGGTGTGGGCTCTGTTTACATGGAACTGACTGGGTTCTTCGGATGTTCGACTGCTTCGACACCATTTGCAGCCATTCGTGGAGGTCACGTTCGTAAACAACGATATAATTTCTATGGATGACAAGTGCCATGTCACACAATTGTTTGCGATTGGTTTGAAGAACATTTTGGACAATTCGAGCGAATGGTTTGGCCACCAATATCACTCGACATGAATTTTATCGAACCTTTAGGGGACATAATCTAGAGGTCAATTCGTGCATAAAATTCTACAAAGGTAACACTTTAGCAATTATGGACGGCTATAGAGGCAGCAAGGGTAAATATTTCTGAAGGGGACTGCCAGAGACCTGATAAGTCCATGTCACGTCGAGTTGCTGCACTATATTGGGCAAAAGAGGTCCGACACGATATTAGGAGGTGTCACGTGACTTTCGTCACCTCATTCTGTAGCATTGTGTACCATTTGCTAGTCGTAAGTGAAACATGTAGTATGAATTACAGACTGATCTGGAACACATATCTTAAGAGAGAGTTTTTTGATCAGGTTGATCAAAACCATTACTCACAGCTCTTGAAGATCAAGGCTTACTGAAGAATATATACGTCAATTCTACAGCTTCCACCAGACTTCATCAGAAACGAAAGACGAGTCAGAAAAATCACCAAAACTGTTCTCGCCAGCCAATACACTGAAGCGAAAAAAGCATAAATCAAAAATTAAGATACCAATCTGTAAAGGAGATTTTACATTTAGCAGTCGAAGACAACGGCTGAATGTCGCAGAGAAAGAAATTAACAGAAGAGGCCTGGAATTGGTTTGGTAAACTAAAAACGTTTTTTCAACTTAAGCTTTGATGTGTCTATAAAGAAGAGTTGCGGTATTTCAAAAAAAAAAAAAAAAAAATTAATGGTGGCCCTCAACTACGAACCCTCAGACTCAGAGTTGAAATATTTAAAATTTTGGGCTGGGTTTGTTGTCTAGAGGCTGAGATACGTAGTAGCCGCATTACATGCCAGATACTACTGAATCTACAGTATACAATATGAATACACACATGAATCGAATGGTCGAAGGTTTCTATCACTCGCCAATTGCGAAATTTGAATGTAACATATTAATTTATAAATGAAAGATTACAATTAAATGAAATCTTCAGGGCCGGCCGCGGTTGTCTCGCGGTTCTAGGCGCGCAGTCCGGAACCGCGCGACTGCTACGTTCGCAGGTTCGAATCCTGCCTCGGGCATGGATGTGTGTGCTGTCCTTAGGTTAGTTAGGTTTAAGTAGTTCTAAGTTCTAGGGGACTGATGACCACAGATGTTAAGTCCCATAGTGCTCAGAGCCATTTGAAATCTTTAGGTACTAGTTTAACGACTTTAAATGTTGAGTACGATAGCAGAAGTACCTTTAAGAATGCCACTTATTACTGTAAAACACCTGTTGGTGTCGATGGTCCAGCAATAAAATAAAACATAAGTTAAATATGGCTCTGAGCACTATGCGACTTAACCTCTGAGGTCATCGGTCGCCTAGAACTTAGAACTAATTAAACCTAACTAACCTAAGGACATCACACACATCCATGCCCGAGGCAGGATTCGAACCTGCGACCATAGTGGTCGCGCGGTTCCAGACTGTAGCGCCTAGAACCACACGGTCACTCCGGCCGGCTAAGTTAAATAACAGGAAGCAATAGATTCCTACTTAACGTAATTATTTATGAGCAACAACATAAAAAAATGGTTCAAATGGCTCTGAGCACTATGGAACTTAACATCTGTGGTCATCAGTCCCCTAGAACTTAGAACTACTTAAACCTAACTAACCTAAGGACATCACACACATCCATGCCCGAGGCAGGATTCGAACCTGCGACCGTAGCAGTCACGCGGTTCCGGACTGAGCGCCTAGAACCGCTAGACCACCGCGGCCGGCAGCAATAACATAGCTCGCATACTACGTCTTCACTGCAGAAGCCACGGAAATCTCACAAGGGCACAAGCCGGCACTACGAAATATTTCTATCTCCCGCGACCACACGCAAACTGCTCAACACTCTCCAAGTACTTCCTGCGACCGTCCGTCGCGCCTTCCCCTCCAGCACTCCACCGTGTACTGCGCGACCCGATGCGCCTCCCCCACTTCCATCCAGTTGGTTGGTTGGTTTGGGGAAGGAGACCAGACAGCGAGGTCATCGGTCTCATCAGATTAGGGAAGGACGGTGAAGGAAGTCGGCCGTGCCCTTTGAAAGGAACCATCCCGGCATTTGCCTGGAGCGATTTAGGGAAATCACGGAAAACCTAAATCAGGACGGCCGGACGCGGGATTGAACCGTCGTCCTCCCGAATGCGAGTCCAGTGTCTAACCACTGCGCCACCTCGCTTGGTCCTTCCATCCAGTCTCTCCACTGACTTCGGTAGACACCTACCGTAGAAACGAGCGTTTTGATTGGCTAGAGCGCTCCCGCCATGTCTCCAAGGCAACGCACAATCACCAACATATTGAAACACATACGAAATACTGGATTTACACCTAAATAACTTGAAATTCAATAAATATTCCTACGGCTGGACCATAAACACGCTCTAACACACATTATTAAATACATAAACAAATCAAATAAAGATATATCAAAGGAATAGAAACAAAAGTAGGCCAGTAGCCTGATTTCTCTGTGCTTTCTAAAACACAGTAAATATTTGACCAATTTCTTCGTGAATAGTATAATCGGATATAAACAAAGACATAGACGAATAAATATATTTATAAGCTTGCTACTACCGTTTTTTCGTGTAACTGTGAAATACTTATGTCCTGACACGATCAATAATAATCAGCAACTTTGACGTCCAATAACTCATGTACAATTCAAGTTACGTGCCTGTAATTCATACCAATTTAGGTTTACACTAATAGCTTTCTAAAGACACATCGATCGACAAAATCGGGTGAACCGTTTAGATTTTGGAAATTCGTTGCTGGGTGTTACTTGTATTATTTACAATCAGATAATAAACTTTAAACTAATAAAGATATTGAAAATCTGATTACACCATCAGAATGGTCGTGCAAATAATGGCAATGTACATGTTTCTTTTTAAAGTATCTTGATTCCTCTGGCTATTATTAATTTCTACATGAACTGTCAAATGTCTGCCATTATGGTTCTACAAAGTCCGCTATCTTTGGCCCTCCTGGCATACAAATCTCCTTCATCGACACAAAGCACAGTCCTCGACACAGCGTCAACATGGAATTCCCAGCCACGTGGTCGGCCTGGACCACACGCTGGGGCTGCCCCTCTTGCTCTGGCTAATGTTCGGCACCACGCAGTTGCTGAAGAGCCCCAGCTTGTCGCGCAGTCCGTGCCGCCACGCCAACTCCGAACTTAGAATATTTTCGGGGCGTCACAACTCGCCCTATACAATCAGTATAATATATGTTGCCAATTTTCACTTTTAATACGGAAACCATTCGGGAGATGAGAACTGCTCAGCTAGCAGTGGAGAGTTACATGCAGACAGGGTTGAGGAGGAGTGATAGAGAAAGAAGAAACCGATGGAGTTAACCGAAAATCTTCTGGGTTATTAGGCCACGTCGTACTTCCTCTCAAATAATCGACGTTTCGACCCCTCTGCTGGGATCTTCCTCAGGATCTTCTTGTGTCCACTACCATTAGAACAGCAGTTCTAGCAGTAGTGGATACCGGAAGATTCTGAGGAAGATCCCAGTGTAGGGGTCGAAAAGTCGATTATTTTAGAGGACATATGATGAGGTCTAAAAAACCAAAAAAATTTTACTTCAGTGGCAACGGCCACAAAAGCCCGCAGACTTACAAGAAACCGATGGATAAGGACATGCACTGGAGAGGTAAATGTAACTGTTACCGCAATGAGTATCAACAGAGGTGAATTAGTTATGGAGCTTCGCGTATAAGTAGACGAAAAGTTTGTTTGAGAGATTATAAAAGACAAGGACAGACCAAGTAATGGAAGGTGGGTAAATGACGTTACAAAAGTTGCAGAAGTGCCATGGAAAGAGACTCCTTACCCAGCAGTGGATATCAACCGCTTGCCGCTTTTCCTGCTGCTGCTGAAGACGATGAAAAGATGACATTTCGTCTCTAATGACTTTTACGTCTACGAGAGGGTTTGCCGTTCTTTCTTGTCGTTAGCTCTGTATTACTGTATAGCTTGTAAAATTGCAACATCCAGAAGTAAATGTTTGAATCGCTCCAAATTCAGTGGAAGTGTAGAAATGCGGAACAATGATGCGTGACTAAGAATACAGAGACATGGCGTGTACGTAGACCTAGAAGCGTGTGACCGGACCGGTCAGTGTTACGTCACACTCAGTCGGTGCAGAGGCATCATACGGAGTGGAAACGTGCAAGAAAGTGCCATATACCGCGTCGACGACAAAGGGCGCAAATCTTCATGCCAGTTAGTTCAAACAGGACTAGGTGATCGGTTTCAGGGTAACGTGATTTTCATGCTGTGACACTGCGGCTCGTACAGGGCACTCTGCTACGACAGTGATGCGTGTGTACAACCAGCGTGCGACGTAACGCGCTCTTTCGCACATCGACGCGTTTCTGCAACATAAATTGTCCATCTACCTCAATACTGCTGCAGATCTGCACACGTAACTCCTGACTACAGCTACTTAAGAGAGCTCAGAAAAGCAATGTTGAGGAAACTGAGATTTCATAACTACACGTCGGAGGCCGCTATAAGTACAAAAAGCTGAAAATAGTCTTGTGAACTCTAAAGAATAAGTCGGAAATGGGTTTCTGTTCAAATTTCTAAGATCAAAGGTCCTTTTAAACTTGCATTAGGTTTTTTATTGCTATTAAGCAAGATCAGCAGCCCACATGTGTTCAAATCATTAAAGTTCCTGTTCACGGTCCTCGTCACACTCAAACAGCCAGAACTTTTCCTATCCACTCCGAAATTATTTACGAGACTAACACAGTCAATAAACTGCTATTTACTTTTGTACTTGGCATTCAGTGGTTGTCTTTAAATAAAGTTTTTGCTCGCCACAAATACAGGGTTATTACAAATGATTGAAGCGATTTCACAGCTCTACAATAACTTTATTATTTGAGATATTTTCACAATGCTTTGCACACACATACAAAAACTCAAAAAGTTTTTTTAGGCATTCACAAATGTTCGATATGTGCCCCTTTAGTGATTCGGCAGACATCAAGCCGATAATCAAGTTCCTCCCACACTCGGCGCAGCATGTCTCCATCAATGAGTTCGAAAGCATCGTTGATGCGAGCTCGCAGTTCTGGCACGTTTCTTGGTAGAGGAGGTTTAAACACTGAATCTTTCACATAACCCCACAGAAAGAAATCGCATGGGGTTAAGTCGACTTCCGCGGGCTACGCGTGAAACTTGCCCGCACGCGTTCAACCGTTTCTTCGCTCATTGCAGGCCGACCTATTGATTTCCCCTTACAGAGGCATCCAGAAGCTTTAAAATGCGCATACCATCGCCGAATGGAGTTAGCAGTTGGTGGATCTTTGTTGAACTTCGTCCTGAAGTGTCGTTGCACTGTTATGACTGACTGATGTGAGTGCATTTCAAGCACGACATACACTTTCTCGGCTCCTGTCGCCATTTTGTCTCACTGCGCTCTCGAGCACTCTGGCGGCAGAAACCAGAAGTGCGGCTTCAGAAAAATGGTTCAAATGGCTCTGAGCACTATGGGACTCAACATCTTAGGTCATAAGTCCCCTAGAACTTAGAACTACTTAAACCTAACTAACCTAAGGACATCACACACACCCATGCCCGAGGCAGGATTCGAACCTGCGACCGTAGCAGTCCCTCGGTTCCGGACTGCAGCGCCAGAACCGCTAGACCACCGCGGCCGGCATGCGGCTTCAGCCGAACAAAACTTTATGAGTTTTTCTACGTATCTGTAATGTGTCGTGACCATATGTCAATGAATGGAGCTACAGTGAATTTATGAAATCGCTTCAATCATTTGTAATAGCCCTGTACTCAGTAAAAAAAAATTTACTTAGTACCGCTACACTTTTAGTTCAAAGTTTACACACGCGATTTTCTCCAGAACAAAATATCTCTCGACTCTTAAAATTTCGCAGATAGTTAATGGTAAACACCAGCTACCTTTATCACTGTACCAAAACGCGGAAGTCACAATATCACTTCATTTTACACATAATGCCTTCGGACACTCTCAGCATGACCGGCTCCTTCGAAAGCTAGTCCACCACTCCCCTCTTCTCTCTGCCTCTACAAGCGCCTCTATCTCATGCGTTTGGCGGCAAACCGTCTCACTTCTTATTGGCTGTACAGAATTACGGCCAATCAGAACTGACTTTCAGAGCGCGGCTCGCTCCAAAATCTAGCAAGAACCAACCTCTGCGCTCATCTCATTGACGTCATTAAAATAAGCAACTCAAAACTCTCTTGTTAAACAAATAAAATGAAATAAACTTTAAGCTGTACTTTACGTCTGTAACTTAACTATATAGTCACGAACTTTCTGGTTGTCTCTTACATATTCAAACATGCTTGGACTAATAGGGGAACCACTGGTGGATTCGTTCCCACGATACAAAGCTGGAACATTTGCAAGTTCCTATGGAGAATTAAAAACTGAAAATTTAATATTGGCGACTGTCCCACATACAATCACACAGGTACTCTCTTTCACACTCACCCTAACACAAAATATAAGTATCTACTTGAAATTCTTAAAGTTATTACTACGGCAAAATTACGAAAGGCTTTCTAAAATGAGAACTTTCCAAATTTGAATCTTAACACTGAAGGTGTTATCGTATCTTTTCAAATAGTCACAGTTGGTGAACTAGTAACATATATATATATGTTGATTTTGTTCTTTAAGTGTCGGATAATTACGTTTTTTACTGACTTTACCTTTTTTTTGACAGATTGTTCCTTTACACAACAGAAGGTTATGTACCTGATATGAAATTCCTCAGGCTATTTCTAGATCGGTTATTAATTTTTATCGTTACAGAGAATGGAACTACTCTCTAAGCGCCTCTCCACTACTTTCACACGCTGCAGTCACGCCGTATGGGCATGACGCACGTCTGCAGGACACAGCTCGCCCATTGCAGGTCATATAAGATTCTGACTGCACCCACTGGAGCCCACATACATTCATACAAGAAAGCTTTAATAGACAAATTGGCGATCGCGCCCTGGCTGCGGCGCCTCAAGTGGATAGAAAGGGACTGTTATACAGTGCAGCAACGAGCTGGTATTGAAACACACACTGTGACTGCAGCACAAGACAACCGCTATCTTGTCCGCATAGCCGTTACCCACTGAGACGGGTGTTACGATTAATCAAGGAAAAAACCCCAGTTGGGAAACGGGGCCAAAATTAGTTGGTTACCGTCGAGTTGCAATTTACAATTTCTTTATTGGTTACTTCAACCATTAAAAGTCATTTCCTTATCACTTGACCAGGAACAGAACCAAAAAATTAGTAGGCATCAGTGCCTTTTCAAAATAATTTACTTTACAGTTAACGGCCAAGCCATTTTACTTAATACAGACTTAGATAAAACATCTGATAACAAATCAAAATTTTCCAAGTAATGAAATTAAAAACTTTACTTTACCGTTAATAGCCAAGCCATTTTACTTAAAACAGACTTTGATAAAGCATTTAATAACAAAATTAAAACCTTCCAAGTAATGAAACAAAAAAAATACCAATTTGCATACAATTTCGCTACCGAACATGTAGGGAGCCAACTTCTTTTAAACTTTGGCACAACAAGATATGAAATTACGAGGGCTCGCTAACAGGGAGGCAGAACTAGCATTTTCAAAGGATGCCAAGTAGATTAAAACAATCAAAGTAAAGATAGAGTCATTCACCTTTTACAATAGCTAACAATTTTAAAGCCACGTAATTTTAAAAACCCACTAATAAAAGGCAAGTTTAACCTTTTTAAACAGTGGCCAAAAACAATCAGAGTAAAATACAACCATTTAACATTTTACAATAACTAACAACTTTAATACCATGTCCTGGCACCAAAATGTCCTGGGATAGAAATAATTAACCGACCTGGTGTAAGGGCGGCCACAATTGTCTCCCGAAGGATGCTCAGTCTAGAAGCGGACCCACAACGCCTCACATTCAGCAATCACATCGACCTCACGCGAGGCCAGGGGAGGAGGAGGAATCAAATCAGGAACCATAATCCCTGCCCAAAAGTACATTTCCTCCCAGTCAGTACTAATAAGAAGCCAAAAGAGCACTGTCTATAATTGCACCGGCGACAGGGACAGGAAATCCGAACGCAGGAGGCCACAGGGCAGAAAAAATGTAATCGAAAACAATAATCACTGCCCAAAAATACACTTCCTACCAGGCAGTACTAATAAGAAGCGGAAAAGATCACTGTGTATAAATACACCGGCGACAGGGACAGGAAACCCGAACGCAAGAGGCCACAGGGCAGAAAAAATGTAATCGAAAACAATAATCACTGCCCAAAAATACACTTCCTACCGGGCAGTACTAATAAGAAGCGGAAAAGATCACTGTCTATAAATACACCGGCGATAGGGACAGGAAACCCGAACGCAGGAGGCCACAAGGCAGAAAAGACGCTGGTTCCACAAACCAAAATTCTTCAATTAACATCT
Organism: Schistocerca nitens; assembly: GCF_023898315.1. NCBI lineage: Eukaryota > Metazoa > Arthropoda > Insecta > Orthoptera > Acrididae > Schistocerca > Schistocerca nitens. The sequence goes on along the minus strand of NC_064617.1, from coordinate 801,442,767 downwards.
AAACCTTTAACCAACTTAACTTGCAGTTTATCAGAGAAACAGCAGGTGAACTCCGATGCAAAGGTTACTCACGCCCGGCCGCGTCCACGTCGCCAGCGTACCCAACTGGGCACAGTCACGCAGCCACGCGCTCTGTCACCGGAGCCCTCGTCTTCTCTGCACCCACGGCGACGAAATCCCACTCCTCAGGTTAGGCGAGTTATTAGCCCATCATTCTCGCCTCCAGACGGAAAATTTAAAGACATCCGTTGCCGCTCCCACCAAGTAGTGACTAGGAACCACAGACGTGGCCCCCGGGTGCTCACAGCAAGAGCTTACAGCCTTGTCCCGTCAACTCGTCTCGCACCTCCAGGATAGACCACTCGGCTTCCCGGAACAACAGCCAACTCCCCACCGCCACGCCACGCCGCGGTCTCATCGTACGACATTCTCTAATTCCCGATTTTAAAAAGCGACCGGTCGACTCGTCACCGCTAGGCAACCAACCGGCTATCCCCCCAAAGATCTTATTTCCTTACACAAGGCTAACAGGAAGCAACGACTCGAAGATCGATAAGACCAGACACACCGCCCGAGGGGAATCTCAACAGAATCGTACGCAGCATAACGATAAATATGAAAGAATCAATTAACGATGGAATGGAAGGACTCAGAACAATCTTTACAGTGCGGTATATGTTGAGAGCCGACACACGGCTCACCGAGAGAGCAGTTGGAGCACTGCAAGGGGTGAGGGCATGTCCGCCTCGACGGTTCGACGACATCTGCTGATGTCAGAACCGGTGGCACGCATGGCACTACATCGACTTCCACTGACAAAAATTAGCAAATGCCTCAGACTACAGTGGACACGTGAACGCCGTCACTGGTGTGCTGAATGGCGAAGCGTAGTGTTTTCGGATAAGTTCAAGTTCAGCCTCTCCTACAATTATGGCACTGTACGTGTTAGACACCACCTTGGTAAATGCAGTCTGGCAGATTGCATCATTGAGTGGTATAGCATTCGAAGGCCTAGTGCGATGTTTTTGGCGCGCTATTGGCAGTAACTTGAGATCTCGCATCCTACGTACTGAGGACACCGTGGACAGAAATCGCTACATGAGAGAGATTTTAGAGCCCCTCCTGCAGGCAGCTGCACATGACGTACTCTAGTTGGAAAGATGTCAGCCACATGTGTCGAGGAACGTGCAAGCCTTCTTCAAGGACTAGGGGTACCGCTGTTTCCCTTACCTGCACGTTTCCCTGGCTCCTCACTTATGGAACATGTCTGAGTATGGTCGATCGCCCCCTTGATCGTTCTGGTCCTCCAGCAACTACTATCGGTGCTTTGTGGACGCCCCCAAAAACAGCGTGGCAACGTGTTCCCCAGTAGCTTATCCAAGCCCTCTTTTATTCCATGTCACTACGTCTAGAGGTTCTGATTGCAACACATGGTAACTTCACACCACACTGAATGCTCACTGTCAAAGCGCACATACAGTTCTGTAATTCTAATCCTTTGTGTATTGTCATGTTACTAATCTGTGGTATAATCGTGTGCCTTGTTTTCACGAACATTTGTGTACGTTCCGAGCAGGTGTTCCATTGGCGTGCTGATCCGACGTCAGACGCTACTGTTGTTACCCTGCATCCATTTCATATCATCATTATTGAAACGAATAAAGCTATTTACGTATCATCTAACATTCTGCGTGGTGTCTGTTTGTTCTAAGTCGTGTCTCTCTACCACTTTCGCGCAACGACGCTCTGAGTGTGTTTTTTAGGGAATTGACTAGTTTGAACCTGGGACCTGTTGCTGGTAAGGAGATGCCAGACCACACATGACATGTAGAGTTCAGAAGAGTTCAGTGAGACTAGCGATGATATAATCAAATACAGTGGCTGATGTGGCTTCTCAATAATTATATAACAGAAAAATCATCGCGTTTCAGATTTTAACTTCAAGTAGCAAATGTGAATACCACGAAGTTTAATTGACGATCGACACTAGTATTACGTAAAAAGGGGATGTAACAGATGAGACTTCTGCAGTTCTGAGTGAAGCCTTATGCGCTCTTATGCGGCATTGCGTGCGTTCATTATCTTGTCGGTGGTTAGGCAGCGTCATGGGCGGCGGGCGGCACAGCTCCACACACCTCGCCGCCTTGGTAGCAACTCTCTCGAACTTCTCCTTACTGCAATTTACCGAAGTTGGTTTAAGATAAAGGTATCTGGCTGTGTTTTCAACTGACCAATCAGCGTCTCAATGTTAACCTTAAACTCCGCCTATAAAAATTCTGTCTATCCAATGAGAAACGTTACACTTTTCGTGGTGGGGCAATGTTTTTAATGTTTGCTACGTAACAGAGACGCTTATAGTCTCATGCTAAAACTTGCAGCTGGTGTGGCCCTTTAGTGTTATCGTAAGATCTATACTGTTCTTCTGGAGGGATCTATCTTTTAAAATGGGCTGGGGGGGGGGGGGGGGTGGACCTCCTGGCGATCGGCCGGCGATGTGGGTGTCCTCCCTTATCATAGGGCCTTCGGCCTTCTAGCCTACACGGCTCTGCTCTCGGCTTCTGTTCTCGTTTCTCCACTCGGAACTGCGTCAGTTTCATAGTGGGAAGGTATGACATGCATTTAGTCTGTGGTATTCCATTTGCTCACTCGTTGATCGTATTACTTTGGTTAATTTAATGTCAGGATTTATTAGGAGCTATGTAACATATTGCCGGATTTGCTATCATGTCAGGGTTTTCATGGTAGATGTTGGATTTGCCTGACACCTTACAATCATAGTTGAAAAGTAACGAAGTCCAGACAAATACACGTGAAGCGTTTGAATGTTCCATGGCAGCTATTCCTACTACAACGACTGTAATGGTGGATTGACAAATCTTGAGCAGACACGGCGAGATTTGAAAAGAAATACACAGAATTTCTCATTTGCTCATTTGTGAGCTAGGAGGCACTTGTAAGTCATCGAGTCGCGGTTAAGCGCACTGAAAAAGAGCAGATGATTAAATTTGCACTGTTAGCTGCTGTTTCTCTGAATCATCACGTAAGCTGAGATTGCATATCATTTATTTTAACATGTATTGGATAACTAAGTCTTGTTAAAAAGTCGACCACCCGTGCCACATGCCCCCCCCCCCCCCCCAAAGAACCATGGGCTTGCCGAGATCGGGTAATCTGCCGTGCCTCAGCGATAGCCTTTCTTCCAGGAGTGCTAGTCTTGCAAGATTCGCAGGAGAGCTTCTGTGAAGTTTGGAAGGTACGCAACGAGCTACTGGTGGAAGTAACACTGTGAGGACGGCTCCCGATTCACGCTTGACTAACTCAGTCGTTAGAGCACTTGACCACGAAAGATAAGGCCTTGAGTCTCGCTCCGGCACACAGTTTTAATCTGCCTTGAAGTTTCTGCCATACCTTTTAACTTACCTACAACAAATATAGCCTACGTCCATCTGTGAGAATGGACTCGATAAGCTACCTGAGTTATCAGTAATTGGCATCTAACCTGCGTAACACTGTGTGTGTGTTGTATGAGTGTCAGTTTCATTGTCATTTAAGCCCTTAACAGATCGTTACATGAAAAACTTAAAACTAACATTTGGATAAGCTATCTGACTGGGTATTTGAATAAGAATTTACAAGTAATACAGAATCTGGCTTGTGCAACAGAATTTACTGCATTAGAGTACATGACATGTTGCGGTGTGTCAATGTCTATGTTTTAGCCCTAAGTTTTGCATTCAACTCTTTAGGTGACTGCCTCTTTCCAAGTGGTTTACAGCAATTCGCAGCAACATGCAGCAGCAGCGGCCAAGGCTGAACCAAGAAGTAATTTAATAAAAAAGAGTTTGCTTGGGCCTGTTAACTTCTAAATAACTTGTAAGAAAAGATTTTATAAATTAAGTCTATTTAAAAAATTCAGAAATCATCACGACCAATAATAGTTTGACAATTATTAATAATGGCGTATTTTTACGTGATGCAAGCAATTGTATGGCTAAATTATTATTTGCCACCATCGATTCAGAACAGATTTGTGAATTTATACTTTTATTAACACTTTTCCCTAAATAATCTTTGTATTCATTGTTAGGTACCATGATGTTTTGTTACGGTGTGTCTATGTGTTCTTAAACAATTTCGTTTTCAACTTAACAGAGGAGAGGGGTTCGAGTAAAGAGGAAATAGTGTATTTATCCTTCAAAGAAACTAACAGACCTTTCGACGACAGTCTTAATCGTCGAGTTTAAATAGTATAGTAACAAATGTGTTATTTGTGGCTGATGTTTATACCCCTTCCTTAACTGGTTGTTCCTGTCGAGTAAGTTTATTTTGTTTTTGTGTTTTATATTAATCATTTTTCTGTTCGGGAAATTAACATTGAGGCTAATAATTCATCAATAAGTTACTTTATTCGATTCCATAGTACACATTACCACCCTCTGTTTTAAATGGCTTGCTGTAGCAACACAAGAAATGACAATGAATGAATAAATAAATAAAATGGCAACTGTGGCGTTGCCAGGCAACGTGACGCAGGCTGATGGCAGCGGAGACGGTGTTGCGGAAGCATCGACGACTTCCTCGTGGCGTCGGGTTTGCTCTGCCGAAGCATCGCCGTTGTTACCAGTCGACAGTTGCAGTGACCGCTAGAGAGATCTTCGTCACACCGGGTGATGACGTTTTCGCTCGCCAGTGTCAACGCTCCATCTCTGCGACTTCCACCACGATATCTCTCAACGTTTCTCTTTTCAATAGCGAGAATTGCTGCAGAAACAATAGAAATATTAAATACATTATTAGCCCTGAAAGCTTTGTGAGAAACAAGTTGTACTACAACTCCGAACAGCGATCGGAATAAGTAGAACTAACCTGGCATCTAACAATGGTAAGAGGAATTACGACAAACTAAGATTTCTTTGATGACAGTTTCGCAGCTATACAAGTCCTTGACATTATACGTCCTGAGAAATAAAGGAATAAAATTTGGACCCCTGTGAGTAATCTTCAGAAATAACGTAGTATTAATTGTAGTGATAGAAGAGTAGCACAGCTGTGAAACACCTAGATCAACAGGACTTGGTAAGTATATGACTTGCTACAGCAATATAATTACACTGGGGTGAATCAGAAAGAAGAGATGCATCCGTGATCTAGGGATAGCATCTTTCACGAGAGAATATGGGGTTGGTACAAGGAATGAGAGACGAGAAAGACTGTTTGAGTTCTGCAAAACGTATCAACTTATAGTCGCGAATACTCTGTTGAAGAATCAAAGAGGAGGAGGTATACTTGGATAAGGCCGAAAGATACAGAAGATTTCAGTTATATCATAGGCAGAAAACCAAAATCAGGTATTGGTATATAAGGTGTACCCTGGAGCAGATACAGACTCAGATCACAATTTAGTAATGATGAAGGGACGGTTGAAGTTGTGTAACGCATCGAATTTTATTAACAGTTATTTCTCAGCCCAATCTACCCTGGAAGACCTTTGCAAAATTTTCTGACCACCTTGTATATGTATACACATATACATATACGCTCTGCACATATGTGCTCGACTGTGTCTCTAGTATGCCTGTCGGTTGCATCACTTCGCTCTTTTCAGTTCTGAGCGCATGGTGAGCACATAAAGATGCATAGAAAGTAGTGTCTCCCGCCAAGTATGACGTCCAGGTGAGAGGTTTCGCCTGATGTTATGCAGCCCACATTACAGTGCTGTCATACGGTTCCTACTTCGTGACAATTCACGGTCGCAATCTGCAGGGGCAATGAAAATGCTCCTGCGGCGTTTTCGATGGAAAGTGTTTGATCACCCGCACTACAGCCCGTAATTGGCTCCCTCTGTGTTTCATCTCTGCTCACATTAACTACTGGCTATGAAGACAACATTTTTGAACAGACAACGAGCTACAGATGAGGGTAGAGAATTGGCTGGAGGCACAGGCGGCTGCCTTCTATGACGAGGGTATTGAAAAGTTGATACAACGCTACGAAAAATGTCTAAGTCGGAGTGGTGACTATGTCGAGCAGTGACTGGAAGCTGTAGCTAACTGTTGCAGATAAAATATTTCTGATTATCACAGTGGTTTCCATTTCGCGATCAGTCGGAACTTACTTTCCGAATAGCCCTAGTATTTACAATATGAACACATTCTTGAGGAATATATATGCAGGGTGTTTCAGAAGTGATGGTCAATAAAGATATGACAGGACTGATCATTCTAAACAAAAAAAAGTCAAGTAACATGGGCTCTAAAACTCATACCTAAAGAGCTATGACCAATTCTTGATCTTCGATGCTGCGAAACGAATCTCTTCTACTGCAAGCTGTTTGCTTACCATATTTTTGGAAATGGTAGTATGGACCAAAACAAGAAAAAAATATCCAGTAAACATGTGCTCTAAAAGGCATACCTTAAGAGCTACGAGCACTCGTTGATTTTCGCTACTTCAAAGCACAACTCTTCAATGAACAAGTGCTCACAACTTAATTTTTAAGGTACGCATTTTAGAGCCCATGATTACTTAATTTTTTTTTGTTTGATATGATCATTCCTGTCATATCCCTGAATACTGAACTTCACTTCTAATCTGTTCCGTCTTGAACTTTGTATGCTTTCCTTCTGTAGTGTAGACTGTAAATCGAACTTTTTTCCGGATGTTACTCTCTTATGGAGGAAATCTGCAGCTGTAAACAATGACTCACAGAACTTTCATTTTACCACCTCTACAGTCTCATACAGCTTCGTTAGCGGCCATCTGATCCCGGGAATCGTTTTCTTCCTGCCAGTGCTACTCTACAAAAGCAATACCGTGCACCGTGCTTTAGTGCTACGCCACAGCTTTCCACGTCTGCACGATTTAGTTCGGGGGAACGAGTCCACGAGTAGGAAGCGACCGGAGACGTAGTGTTCTCACTTGTCATAATTGTGCAGCTACAGCAGGTAGGAAGGAAGGCAGTATAGCGCTAAGGTAACAGCATCGCGTTGATTTGCAGTGTATGCAACCCTCAACACTATGTTCGTACTAGTTCTGTATCTGATTGGTAGTCTGTACACGACGCCGGCACAAAACACGATTAACCCGCTTGCGTGCTGAACTCGTCGGACAGCATACCTCCGACATACATCGCTGTCTGGTTACATCCACATTTTTCTAGAACTGTTGTCAGCCGTCAGACAAATCTTGCAGTCGTCGCCGAAGGGAACCCAGTCTCGTTGATACTGTTTTCATCCCAGGAGTCCCTCGGTTACCTCCAAAGAATATGAACACATTCCTAAGAGACTCGTACAGTCGTTCATAGTGGATGTATAGAGGCCAAATTGATCGCATATTGTTTGGGAGAATACAGCCCTCCCAATTATCCCCAAAAAGACACTGTGCATTTAATTCTGTTGCATTCCCCTCTGGGTATCTACTACCAATAAATTCTAGGCAGCGCTCATTAACGGTTGTAGTTAATGGCAGGAGATCGCTACTAGGCAAATGTCAGTGCTTTGTGTCACACGAAAGCCGCTGTGTTTTCGAATGTACGCCAGTGTGGTGGCCGAGATCCACTGTTGAAAACTCTACTTGCCGTAAAATGACAGTGCACACGCTCTGTCCGCACTTGAAATGGATCCGTCGATACTTGATGACAGACTAAGCAGTGAGAAAACGCCGCATTGACTGAAGAGTGGATACGAAGCTGTCTACTGCGGGATTTCTTTTTCGTCCATTACATAGCGATGTCTTGCCTTTAAAAGAGAATCGACAATAAGGCCGACGACAAAAAAAGCACAAGCTAGGGAAACAACGAAGGTGGTACAAAACATTTTTGAGCAGCTTATAAGCATTTTCGGCCTTATACGAAGTAAACTCACTCCGTAGCGAGCTTTATTAAGACAGCGAGGATAAAGCTGTGTTTAGCTGCTGCTGAGCGACCGCGAGGAGGCGCTGTTGCTGAAGCAGTCACTGAGCCACGACACATTCTGTGGAATGAGGAATAAGGTGTGGAAGCACGCGGAGTTCCCCAACTTTAGCCGACATTTCTTCCAGTTAGTTTTATATTAAAAAAATGAATAAAAAAACAGGAGTACAAACAATGGCAGTCGATTATGAAGATGAGGTAGGTCACTTGTACACGACAACGGAAAAGCTTGATATTTATAATTACGTACTTACCACAGTAATTTGTTGCACAGTGGATGAAGACTAAGGAATAGCTGGCTTTTGTCCAGTATGCCGCGTGATGTCACACTCAAAAGCCGCGTTGTCAGTCCAGCACTCGCTCCTTTCTTTGGATTCCTTTGCTGGAAGAGTGAAAGGATAAAAAAATCAATTTACTATATTTTTTGCTGAAATTTTGATTGTTTTTTTTTCTTGAGACCATTACATTTTACATAGCAGAAGATGGTAAGAAATGTATTGTTGGCCACGAATGGTAGACTCTGAACATAAATAAATAACCTACAAGGGTCTGATTAAGCTAAACGCAGTAGCCGATAATGCTAACGATCATAAGGGTGTCTACCAACTGACTATCTGACGAAATTCTGGAATTTACGTCACTGGCTTTCTGTCTTCATTGTAATGGCTAAAACAGTTCCGAACTGTCGTCTAGAAAACAAAATACGAGAGTTCAGAGCAACAGGACACTTTGGACTGAAGAGTTCCTACCAAGAGAACACAGCATGTATTCTTAACGGAGAGAAACCTTCAGACGTAAAATTAGCTTCGGGGGTGACCCGAGGACGTGTTATAGAACCAGTACTTTTCACGATATACACTCATCAGCCAGAACATTGACAACCGACCTACTATCCATATAGACCCGTCCAGGCGATAGCAACGTTACCGGGCGAGGAATGACTGCTAGAAATACATATTCATGGTGCATGTGGTATCAGGGAGCGTGCTGTCCATGTGCAGAATGGGGAAGGAGCGCGATCTATCTGAATTTGACCAAGGGCAGATTCTGATGGCCCGGAGGCTCGGTATGAACGTTTCGAAAACTGCACAACTTCTCGGGTATTCGAGAAGCGCTATGGCGAGTGTGTTCAGCACATACCGAAACCGTGGTGAAACCACGTCCAGACGTCGCAGTTCAGACAGATGTCGGACGTCATAGGATGGGCAGACTGGCAAAACAAGACAGGCGGCGAACTGTGGTGGAGCTAACACCCGAATTGTACGCTGGGCAGAGTACAAGTGTGTCTGAACACTCAGCGCACTGAACACTCCAAACGATGGGCCTCCGTAGCCGGCGACCCATGCATGTGACAGTGTTAACACCGTGACATTGGCAATTACGACTGAAATAGGTACTGACGCTCGTCACTGGACATTGGCAGAGTGGCAGAGCGTTGCAAGATTTGACCTATCACGATACCTTCTTCATTACGCCGATGGAAGGACGCGAATCCGTCGTCTTCCAGGCGAACAGCTAGTTGACACTTGTACAGTGAGAGGGAGACAAGCTGGCAGCGGCTCCATTATGCCCTGGGGAACATTCACATGGGTATCCATGGGTCCAATGGAACTCGTGCAAGGCACCATGACGGTCAAGGGGTATCGTACTGGTTGCAAACCACTTACATCCCTTCATGACGATCAAGTTTTCTGACGGCCGTCCCATTTTCCAACAAGGTAATGCGCCATGTCATGAGGCAAGGAGTGTGATGGAGTGGTTGAAGAAAACATTATTGAGTTCCAGTTTATGTGCTGGCCCCCAACTCGCCAGACTGAGCGCGATCGAATACATCTGGGATGTGATTGAACATAGCGTCAAAGCTCATCGTCCCCCTCACCCCAATCTACGGGAATTAGGTGACTTGTGTGTGCAGATGTGGTTCCATCTTCCTCCAGCGACCTACCAAGGTCTCACTGCTTCCATGCCACGACGCGTCGCCGCTGTTATCCTTGTCAGAGATGGATACACCGATTACCAGGCCGGTGGCCATAACGTCCTGACTGATCAGTGTAGGTACGAGAGCGCGGTGAAAAAAGGTCTCCGAATTTTTTATTCTGTTCGCAGTATGGACCAAGGTACTACATGGCATGCATATTATTCAGTCGACCTTTCCGTTTCACTGGCGAAAGTGGCAACCCTTCGCCGCTAGAGGGCTCCGTATTGTAGTATGTAACATGGTGGTGTGTAACGTAAGTATGGTGACGCGTTAGAAAATCTCAGATCATTGAAAGCACGAATTCGAAAAGTTAGTCCATACCCTCTGCTTCAGCATGACAATGCCAGATCACACTCGAGTGCTGCAATATCTACAGCAATGCGCTGCCTTGCGTGCCCTGTCATCGATCATTCATCATACAGTCCCGTCTTGGTCCCATCCGACTTTCATGTTTCGAAAACTTAAAGAACACTTTCTGCGACTTAATTTTGATAACTATGAAGCGGCGCAATCAGAGGTGACATTGTGGCTCCGTCAACAAAGTCAAACATTCTACAGTGACTGTATTAATAAACTCGTCTCTCGTTGTGAGAAATGTGTTCCTCGCCAGGGTGACTTAAGAAATAATTACGTAGACACGAAAAGTAAAGATATAGAATCTTAAAAGGTTTCTATTATTTAAAAATCTTTATGAAGTTTTACATAAAACATTCGGAAGCATTACTTTCCACCACGCGCTTGTATAAATGACCTGCTAGGTAACTTCAGACGATCCATGAGGCTGTTGCTGTTGTGCGTAGAGAAGTAGTAACGCTAGAAAATTGTACGGAAAAGCAGGAAGACTAGCAGAGATCCCGACGCTTGTTGTACAGGTTGGCAGTGGTCTTTCAGTATAAACAAATGTACGTGGGTCACTTCAAAAGAAATGCAAACTATTTTTTTTAAATCCATCTTTTATTCTACATATTTGAAAGTTTTACAGTGTATAGATACATCCTTTAGGAACAATATCTTCATATCTCCACATAATTTCCATCCCTCTCAACTGCCTCACGCCATCTTGGAACCAGCGCCTGTATACCCGCACCGTAAAATTCTGGACCAACCTGTTGGAGCCACTGTTTGGCAGCGTGCACAAGGCAGTCATCATCTCCAAACCTTGTTCCACGAAGAGTCTTTCAGTTTCCCAAAGAGATGACAGTCACATGGAGCCAGGTCAGGACTGTAAGGCGGGTGTTTCAGTGTTGTCCATCCGAGTTTTGTGATCGCTTCCATGGTTTTTTGACTGCCATGTGGCCGTGCATTGTCGTGCAACACCAAAACATCGTGCTTTTGCTGGGTGGTCGAACACGACTCAGTCGAGCTTGAAGTTTCTTCAGTGTCGTCACATATGCATCAGAATTTATGGTGGTTCCACTTGGCCTGATGTTCACAAGCAAGAGTCCTTCGGAATCGAAAAACACCGTAGCCACAACTTTTCCAGCAGAAGGTGTGGTTTTGATTTTTTTTATTACTTGGGTGAATTTGGATGATGCCACTCCATTGATTGCCTCTTCGTCTCTGATGAAAAATGATGGAGCCATGTTTCATCACCTGTCACAATTCTTCCAAGAAATTCATCTACGCCATTCTCGTACTGTTCCAAAAGTTCGGCGCATACCGTTTTTCTTGTTTCTTTGTGAGCCACTGTCAACATACTGGGAACCCACCTGGCACAAACCTTTTTTAACGCAAACACTTTCAGTATTCTGCAAACACTTCCTTCCCCCATCCCAACGTAGCGTGACAATTCGTTCACTGTGATGCGTCTGTCAGCAGTCACCAATTCGTTAACTCTCTGCAATTTGTCTGGAGTGTGTGCAGTACGAGGCCTGCTGCTGCAAGGACAATCCTCAATATTGCCGTGCCCGCTTTCATCACGTAACTTACTTACCCACCGACTAACTGTACTGCGATCGACAGCAGCATCTCCATACACCCTTTTCAACCTCTTGTGGATGTTTCCCACTGTCTCGTTTTCACAGCACAGGAATTCTATGACAGCACGTTGCTTCTGACGAACGTCAAGTGTAGCAGCCATCTTGAAGACATGCTGTGACGGCGCCACTCACGGGTACAGGTTGAACTAAGTTTGAAAACAAGCGGGAAGGATTTATCTAAACACAGTAAAACTCTCACACATGCAGAATGAAAATGTACTTTTACAAAAATAGTGTGGATTTCTTTTGGAGTAACATATTGCCTATAAATAGGCGTTCACACCCATTATTGTGTGACTGCACAGTTGCCAAATAGTCACTGAAAGCAGTCGCATCCATTAAATAGCTGGGGGTATGAGTACGGAGCGATTTAAAGTGGAACGACGACATAAAAATATTGTTAGAAAAAGCGCATGCCAGAATGAGATTCGTTGCAAGAATACTTGGGAAGTATAATCCACATACAAAAGAGGTGGCTCTCAAAATCCTTGTTCGGCCATACTTGAGAATTATTCGTCAGTCTGTGACTCTTACTAGGTAGGATTGATGCATTAAATACTGAAGAACGAAAGAAGAGCAGCGCATTTCGCCACAGATTCGATTACTAAGTGCGAATGCATCACAAAGACGCTCACCCAATTCCAGTAGCAGAAGCTACAAAAGAATCATTGTGCATATTGGTGGAGCTTACTGTTAAATTACTGAGAGCGTGCTTTCCTTAGAAGAGTCAACCGACATATTACTTTTTCCTAAGTGGATTTCGCCAACAGACCATGAAAGCAAGATCAGAGAGATTCTAAACCGTTCGTAGGCTTCCCAACAATCGTTTTCCCTGCGCACCATTCGTGGCTGGAAGAGGAAGGTGGGAAATCGCAGTGGGGGACAACGTATCCTCTGCCACACATCATGCAGTAGCTTGCGGCGTATAGGTGTAGAACTTGATGTAATTGTAATAACATGCACAGACCACCACGAAGCATGAACACGTACTCTGTATCACATGCAATTGTTTCCCATGCAACGTCTGCTGGGCACACCCCGAAAGTATCGCGACGTACATATATCACTGAAGATCGCCAGGGTCGCATCCGTGAATTTCCGTCAGAATTATTATGTGTATACGAGTAAATGATGGGATTATTCGATTTCAGTGTTTGACGATCTCTATATATTTCAAAATATGGTTGCGATGTCTGAGAGGACTATTGTTAAATAAAGTAGGAATTCTGTCTTGTAAAACACGAACTCGGATGTATTTGTGTTCAGAAAAAACAATAGTAAGCGAATGAAACGTGACGTGCAGAACTGAGAAAGAAGTTGTAGAATATAGTCTGATGATCATTTCTGAAAAGCTGAGACACAGCTTTTCCCAAACTAAACTAGCATATTGTTGCGGATTGTGTGCCGATTCGAAACTTCCTAACAGTTTAACCGTGTACAGCACTACCTCTTGCATAGCGATTTTTTTTTTCGCCGTTTACATATTTGTAAGCTCATTGTTGTAGAACACAACTATTAGTCTGGCACTACCTGCAGATTTTATAACGAGAACTGTGACTTGTGTCGTAACTGTGTGTTCACTTGATGTCCCTCTTTTTACTTGATTTGTTTACGTAAGTGTTTCCAATCTAACAAAGTATACTGTGCAGCGAAATTGAAAGATCACTCTTTCGAAAGCCCTTAGTTATTTGGTAAGTAATAGATTTCAGCTATCAGTCGTCCTTTGGAATTTTTATTGGCAGATCTAGATTTTGGCTAGGAACTAGCCATTTTCAATGCACTATCCTTTTTTGGTCAATGCATGTAATGCCTGTTGGTCTGGCTTTGTACACAGTTCATGCCTGTTGGTCTGGCTTTGTACACAGTTCATGGACTGTGTACAAAGCCAGATCAACAGGCATTACACGCATTGACCAAAAAAGGATAGTGCATTGAGAATGGCTAGTTGCTAGCCAAAATCTAGATCTGCCAATAAAAATTCCAAAGGACGACTGATAGCTGAAATCTATTATTTACAAATCAAAATAACGGTCGCTGCGTGCAACAGCCTCTGAATGGAGGGTAACCCTTAGTTATTTCCCACTGCGACGCATAGGTTTGTGATTTGGCACAAAGGTGTCTACAACCTCTGTCTGTAATGGTGCAAAAATGTGGCGCCCTGCGACACCACATTCGGCCCCACCGATGCTTTAGACATCAACGTCCTGACACATGCGAGAAAGAGGCCAGGGCTCAGAAGTTCAACGTGGGTCGATGATGCCACACTCACACCAAATTTGACCGCAATTTTACCCAACGCCATCGTGGGCTTGTCACACGATGGGAACGTCGTCACAGTCCCTCTGAGCCATATCCACCCCCTTTTCTGACGCCTCTGCACGGCCACGATGTCCTTAGAGAAGGGTTGAAGCGTCAGGGAAACATAAGTACCAAAGATTTCTCAACTCACTGCAAACTGTCATTCTCGACCTCGAAATGTGTGGGAATCATCGTACCAAGGAAAGGGGTAATTTCACTGACGCCCTTTATGTCACCCCCTGAGGCCTTTTCGAGTCGATTCTGAGCGACAGTGTGTCTGAAATATTTCCCTCGGCGACTTATAAAAAACCGCGTGATTCCAACACTGGCCGTCGCAGTTCTGACCTCCGTCACAGAGGCGCCAAAACAAGTGGTGATTAAGACAGGTGTGACGACCTTCCCATCATGTGACACGTTCACGGCGGTGTCGGTCAAAATTGTGGTGAAATTTGGTGCTAATGGGACATGAATAACCCACTTTGCACGTCACGTGAACTTTTGAGCTCTGGCCTTTCTTTCGCCTGTGTTGAGACCTTACTGTTTCAAGCGCCACGCTTTTGCAGCACAGTAGAGGAAGCTTGTAGGCACCTCTAAGGCAATTTTCAAACTTCTGCGTCACAAAGTGAGAATTATAGGACTTCGAAAAAGCGACCCTTTACTTCTGTTGCACAGTGTATATGATGAAATCTAATGACTGTTCATTACAGGTCTCTCTCTATCGCAGTGTGTGTGTGTGTGTGTGTGTGTGTGTGTGTGTGTGTGTGTGTAAGAGTGTTGCCCGTCCATGTCACTGCGTGTTCACAGGTCCATAAACCTCTCTGTTCTTAGAAGTATGAGTCAAAACAAGTGTGTGTTATAAGTTGCTCGTATTCTATGACACTGAAGATCGTATAAAAATGGCGATCAGGTTGCGAAGGCATCTAGAGATAACTCTGGCAGAAACAATGTGCTGCAGGGTTTATTATATATCGCTGGACATCCATCAAATAATATATCATTAAAAAGTCAGTGGAGCTAATTCTCCATCTACATTTGTCCAAGTGTTCATCCGCAAAAATAAGTACGGTGACATGTTTATTGGTACCCAAATCAATTGACTCTGCTGTTCGAAGAACTGCAGGGACTTATTAGTTTCGTATGTACAGAGCGACTACTTTCCATTATTGTTCTCAGGAAGAAGATACACAAGGTAACTGCCGAAAGTCGGGGCTTTTACTTATCCGAGAATCACTTTTACAAGCGTATGGAACATTCATGGGATTATCCTACAATTTACGAACAAGAAAAAATATCGTTAATACAGGTATTTACATACTTATATATCTAATTTGAAAGGGTGATAGATGACTGATCAAGATATTTTGAAATTTCGACGTTTATGTTAAAATCAGTAACTTCAGGTGCTATCCTCGTGTGTAAGTCGATTGTTGTTGCTGAAATGTCAGTAGGCAGAGATATTAAACACGTTCGTAAAGTATTCGCGGAGAATTTAGAAATCAGTTCGTGGTTGTGGTTTGTGGAAATGTGCAGGTTCCGAACACCCATTTTTTTTTTTTTTTTTTTTTAGATTTGTGGATAACACAATGATTTGATATATATTTTAAGGGATGAGCAGTCTACAAAAGTTGATTCCAGGATGTCGTCGCGAGTATTAAGAAAGTTACGTGGTGACGAGAACTTTGAAGAACCAGCTGCAAACAGCGAAACAGAACTTTATGTGAATGTTGGAGGAGGGGCGAAAAGGAAAGATTTCACTGTAAATCCATATGATTAAGTAAGTATCTCACCGAAATTTATGCGTATTATTGTGTAATGTTTGGTGGTAATCGCTTCCATACGCTGTTTGTAATAGTAAACAAAATCCTAGAAATCATGTTTCAAGACGTACCGTAATGTATCAACCGGTCATTTACTTGTAGGCATAACAACAATGCTTTCCAAAAATCATTGACAAACCATATTGAATACTGAAATTCACCAGCTGGCAATCTACAAACTGCTGTTCAGTATCGAAAAAATATTTTCTTTTTGTAAGCTGTATGTTTAATTATCTACTGGAGTGCTGGGAACTGTGCTACGAGGAAATCGTGGTTCATTCTACCATGGTTTATGAATCCATATTTGCTCAGCTTCAGCAGAATTATATTTTTTACATTCAATATGTTTTGAGGAGCATTTCTTTCTAGATATTATTGGGATTGGGCTGTGCTTAGTCGGGGTGGGGGCAGAAAGTTGAATGTCGATGTAAAAGCTGCCAGAGATTGGCTGAAAGTTTTAGGTGTCTGGAGCAAATAAAGTACACTGTAAACAAAGGCGTTGAAATTTGTGAAACGAAATTATGAACTTACTGTGGATGATGGCCACGCAAACAAACTTGTTATAAATCCTATTTAATACAGGTTGAGGCACGAAGAAGAAATGTTACACAAGTTGTCAAGAACAGAGCAAATTTTGACTGAACTGCAAGGACATCAGTTGCTCGTAAGTAAAACCCGAGTTCAAACGCCAGTTGAGCCGACTACTGTGCGTGCCACTGCAGTAAGGTGGGTTGCCAGTACAGGCATCGTCAGGCGTATGTGTTGCTCTCGATGCCTGTAAAGTCTTCGACATCGGCGAATTCCAAGTGTCGTGTTGCTAAAAGGGCATTATCACGATCGATGAAGCATTTATAATATGTTAAACCTTTCTCTGTTTCCTTTAACCGTCCAATCACTGAAGGCATAAGTGAAACTAAAGACGTGCATGTCTGGTAGGTGGCCTAAATGCAGCTCTTACGAGCTCAGTAGCTACAAACAGGAAGTTAGTCTAGTCGATTCACTTGAAGATAGAAATTCCACTCCTGCTCTTTATAGTCTCCAATATTAAATATCCTAAATGTCGCACCAGAAAAATGTAGTTTATGTGTAGTCGTCTGGCAAACTTCTAATTTCAAAAATTGTGGGGCTAGGTCGCTGATATTCGAATAGTCGGTCCGGTTGGTCTAGTGTTACGCAGCCGCTGGGAAACCGAAAGGTAGCGTAATCGAATCGGGGTAAGACCATAGAATGCTTCTGTCCTCCGTTAACTTCGTCTTCATCACGCAACGATATGAAGATTCGCAAGGAACGACCGCGGTTCGGACTCCACACTAATCTGTAGGTTTCCTTTCCTCGGTATGATTACTGAGGTTCGTTAGGGACTCGCAAGTCGTCAAAGTGGCGTAAAATTTAAAGACTTGCACCAGGCCGTTGGACCACACAGAATTATTATTTTATCTCAATAAACTGCCAATATTTCATTGAAGAAATCCATGATATGTCTTTACTAAGTCGCGCATCACCAAGAAGTAGCATACTAAAAAAATGCAGGGTGTAAATCACTGAACGTTGTAGAAAATGAAATTTCCTGTGATACATAGACAATATGCTCCGAAACATAGTTCTGCGATTATAACCTAGAATCCATAAATAATAGCCGGCCGGTGTGGCCGTGCGGTTCTAGGCGCTTCAGTCTGGAACCGCGTGACCGCTACGGACTCAGGTTCGAATCCTGCCTCGGGCATGGATGTGTGTGATGTCCTTAGGGGACTGATGACCACAGATGTTAAGTCCCAT
Source organism: Schistocerca nitens (assembly GCF_023898315.1). Classification (NCBI taxonomy): domain Eukaryota; kingdom Metazoa; phylum Arthropoda; class Insecta; order Orthoptera; family Acrididae; genus Schistocerca; species Schistocerca nitens. The sequence goes on along the minus strand of NC_064617.1, from coordinate 801,425,010 downwards.
AGTGCTCAGAGCCATTTGAACCATTTTTTTGAACCATAAATAATATCTTTGAGAAAATAATCTCGTAAGACATAGATTTAATTAAAAATATGCGATACATCTTTAATGTCATAAGACCTTAAACGGATGTATAAGCAACGTATATATACATATTGTCATGCAGTTACGTAGTTAGCTAAACAACCTGACTTATAATTAAATGCTGTGGTCTGAGTCGGTTAACAAAATATGCATACCTGACTTGTTTCTGGTGTGGCTACATGCTAGCCATTTGCAGGTTACTAAACATCAAGGTCAGTTAAATTCAATATGAATTAATATTTCAATTTTTCCCACCATTCATATTACAAATAACACAAAAATCAGAACACTGTAAGGTTTTCACCAGTTCAAATATTCGTTGATAGAAAAAAAAATTCCAAGCGATATTAATTCGCGGTAGATTTAAATTTTACTTTAGTACATTTTACAGCATTTTGAAAATCATCAAAGACTTATGGCTGCATATAGGCCCCCTTTTTGGTAAGGTGCAAAGCAGGTCGTAACAGTAGAAGCTACTACTCCTGTCAAATTGCGATGATTTATCAATTATTTCATTAGTGAACGTATAGGAAGGTGTAGTATCATGCCTGTCACCATTATAAGAGCCCTACAAGATGACAAAGGCACATCTCTGTAAGAATACAGTCGCAGGAATGTGTAAGAACGTTACATTTTCATCCCCGTTATTCGGTGTTGTGATCTTCAGTCCGAAGACTGATTTTATGCAGCTATCCTTGTTAGTTCGTTCAGTGTACGCCTCTTCATCTCTGCATAATTATTACAGACTACTTCCGTTACTCACATTTGAAGGCGATTTATTCAGTTGGTCTCCAATTTAACCCCCCCCCCCCACACACACACACACAGATTTGCTCCACCATTATCAAACAGACGATTCTTTGGATGACTCGATCCACTCTTTCATATAAATTTTGTCATAAATTCTTTTTTTCCCGACTTGACTCGGTATCTCATTGTCAGTTATCCGTTCCACTCATATAATCTTCAGCATTCTCCTTTAGCAGCGCAATCATAAAGCTCCTACTCTTTTTTCTGAATTGTTTATTATCCACGTTTCACATACATAGAATGATAGACTCCAGACAAATACCTTTTGTAAATCCTTCGTAATATTTAAATTTTTATTCGATGTCAACAATTTTTTTTCTTTTTCAGACACCATCTTTCCTATTTCCAGTTTCATTTTTTAACCTTTCTGCTTCAGCCATCGTTCGTATTTTACTGCCCACATAAGAAAACTCTTCTAATACTTTTAGTGTCTCGTACCCTAATCTAATTCCCTCAGTAACCCCTGATTTAGTTAGACTGTATTCCATTACCCTTGGTTTATCTTTTTAATATTCACCTTATAGCCTCTTTTCAAGGCTCTTACCATTGCCATCAGCTATTAATCCAAGTTGATTACGTGTTAATAATCTGTTAATAATACTGAGAAACAAATATTTCTGATAACTTAACCCCTTATATAAAAGCGAATAGGTTCCACTATCACTGCAAAGTGCAATAAACAATTTAGCACCACCAGTGGTGATTAGAAATGGGCTTCCTTATGGCTTATTGTTTTACGAGAGGCGTTTAATAAGCAATGCAGCATGCTTTTTTTGTTTGTATTTTTCTGAAAGCAGGTTGGTTTCAGTCAGGATTTCAATGTCGTTGTTGTTGTTGTTGTTGTTGTGGTCTTCAGTCCTGAGACTGGTTTATGCAGCTCTCCATGCTACTCCATCCTGTGCAAGATTCTTCATCTCCCAGCACCTACTGCAGCCTACATCCTTCTGAATCTGCTTAGTGTATTCATCTCTTGGTCTCCCTCTATGATTTTTAGCTTCCACGCTGCCCTCCAGTACTAAATTGTTGATCCCTTGATACCTCAGAACATGTCCTACGAACCGATCCCTTCTTCTAGTCAAGTTGTGCCACAAACTCCTTTTCTCCCCAATTCTATTCAATACCTCCTCATTATTTATGTGATCTTCCCATCTAATCTTCAGCATTCTTCTGTAGCTATTCCACACAGATGATCCTTCGTTGCTCTCTATGATCTTCTGTTAGACGGCGAAAAACCCTTTTGGCATATACTTTTGAGTAGCCCAAATGGTGGACGAGTGTGTCAGCACTACCAACGGAGACGTCCAGTTGAGCAGCGAGGTATTTGACTGTGATCCGTTGATCATCTCGAATGAGCCTACAGTCCGAACGTTCCAACATTGTCCGAGTCACAGTTGTGTGCGACCGGCCGGTACGCGGGAGATCGGACGGGTTTGCGACTCTCAGTGCAGGTCTCCGTATACATTCTGCAAGCGTCTACGAACATCTGCGATGCTCTCGTTTTGCGCCAGAAGAAACTGTATGACAGCTCTATGCTTGGAACACATCTCCGTCACAGACGCCATCTTGAGGACTACGTATAGTGCGTCACCTTTCGGAACTTCGTGAAACTATGGGTGCTGAAGCGGGAATATTCCTCGATGCCCCACAAAAATATTCCGGATTTGTTAAACTGAAATTGGCCGAGAGGAGAAATATGTTTCATTACTTATGGCCGAGTGCACCAACCCCGATCAAAAAGCATGATAACCAAGGTCCCGCGATCATCGTTAAAAGTAAGTAGTGTTTAAAATGTTTCTGCAGTGCACCAACGTTAATCGCTGGTCAGAAAACAATCGTCAGCCAACCGTGCATTTGACTTCGGTAAACTCTGTACATTGCAATGGAACGTGCCCTGACGACGCAAAGATGTTCGTAAACATGCAATTGCACAGACAATCGCTGGTGCCACATTCTCTCTTTGTTGTGTTTTCCGTCGACAAGCAGAAGTGTGTATATGTACCTCGGTAAATATTTCCGATCTGTTCGTTTTTTTGGAGAATAATGGAGAACAAAAGAAAAACTCCGAATTTCTCGAAGTACGAGGTAGATGTACTTCTTGAACTGGTGGGTGCATACGCATCCGTTCTTGAAAATAAGAAAACTGACGGTTGCTGTTAAAAGAAAAATAGGCAATGTGGTCCCATGTGGAGGCGCAATTTAATTCTGCTCCTTGTAAGTTTACTCATAAATTAATAACTTTTCTGCGTTCATCGTAAGCATAGGATATGGCACACTCTGGCTTTTAGTTTGAAATTTGAAAGTGCTATTGGAGTACCACTGAATTTCTCATCGCACACCCAGTTCAGTGAGTACTTTTGTGTTCCCTAGATAACAGAAAAAATAGATTACATGCTGAAATAATCGAAAAAATTAAAAAATACAGCGAAATACCGTAACTATAATCGTAATTTTTCATTCTGAACAATGTCTGAATTTATGTTACCTTATAGGAAATGTTCATTAATTATAGCACGGCGAACTGCTCTTCCTGGTAATGTGTCGTCACGATACATCTGCTGTCCAGGTAGCACAGGTTCGTTATCTTCAATGTTGGGGCCTCTCTCGTCACGTAACTGACTTAATAGTCGAGAAATTTCTGGATCTGCTGGTGTTTCTTCACTGCTTGTACTCCTCGCAATATTATGCAAGACAGCCGTACCCACAATTATTGACATTGTTTTCAGTGGATTACATCTTATTCCTACAGATAATATGGGGAATGTTCTCTTCCACAAGCCATATTTTCCCTCAACAGTGTTTCTAGTTTTAATATGAGACCTGTTATACCGATGCTCTGCTTCATTTTGCGGATTTAAAAGTGGAGTTAACAAGTAGGATCTACATGCGTAACCACTGTCTCCCAGTAAGTGACCTTGTGGTATTTCTCCGTTTTCAAATTGAGCTCAGCGAGCGCATTTGAGAAATATGGTAGTGTCGTGCACAGAGCCCGGCCATCGAGCGACAATGTCTCTCATTAACAAATTGTGATCACTAATGGTTTGACAGTTAAAGGAAAAATATGATTTCCTATTGTGGAAAAGTTCCGCATTATGTCCTCCAGGAGACTGAATTCTCATATGGGTACAATCCAATGTACCAAGAACGCCAAGGAATCGGTCCAACTGACTAAAATCATACACCACAGTGCGCACTTCTCTTGTAGGAAATTTTATAAAGCGAGGAGACATTGATGCTATGATGTCTGATACATCACTGATGATTCATTGTGCTGTTGTACGATGTACATTACTGTTGTCGCCAATAAGAATGTTGATTGCACCTGTTGTATTTGCCCTTAAAGTAATCAAAAGTCTGTTCATCGGCGAAATAGGGTTATTGCGATCAGTAGGAAATTCTAACCTATCATGAATTTGGTTTAATAACCACCACACTGTTTCTTTTGACGGACGAAATCTCTCTCCAAACTTCCTGTCACTATAATCTTCAAAAGGGTTTCCCCTTTCCACAATCACTCCAGCACGGATTTGGCCACGATTTAAATGGTCAAGGTATAAAAATTCCTCAGTGCCATCCGTAACATCAAAACGCGCCGCCATCTTAATAGCGTATGCTTCTAAAACAGAGGTTACGTCGAGAAAACTGGGAAAGAGCACCGGTTAAATGTAACCGCGGTCGATTCCCTCGTTTAACTTACTTTGGCCGTCACATTGAACGGAGATTATGTTGGAAAAATTGGGTTTTGTAGCCAAAAGAGTGGGTAATAATATAGTGTGTTGGGATCCTGAATGAAACCAACCTGCTTTCAAAAAAAAAAAAAAGGAAAAAAAAGCATTCTGCATTACTTATTGAACGCCTCTGGTATAAACAGTAAGTCATGAGCAAGCCTATTTCTAATTACCACTGGTGGTGCCAAATTGTTTATTGCACTTTTCAGTGTTAGTGGAACCTATTCGCTTTTATATAACAGCGGTTAAGTTATCAGAAATACATTTCTGGCCATTAAAATTGCTACACCAAGAAGAAATGCAGATAATAAACGGGTATTCATTGGACAAATATATTATACTAGAACTGACATGTGATTACATTTTCACGCAATTTGGGTCCATAGATCCAGAGAAATCAGTACCCAGAGCAACCACCTGTGGCCGTAATAACGGCCTCGATACGTCTGGGCATTGAGTCAAACAGAGCTTGGATGGCGTGTACAGGTACAGCTGCCCATGCAGCTTCAACACGATACCACAGTTCATCAAGAGTCAGATCGATGTTGGTGCACCAGAATTTTGCGTTGAACAGGATTATATACTGACTTAACCGCGGTTAAATGTTGGCGCACTCGGCCATTAATGAACGCCTTTCGTATTAATGGTTGACAATCTGGCTTTCTCACCGTGTTATGTGCGTTCGTAGACATTTTGCACTGCTGGTTATCGGGAAATTCGTCAGTTTTGTCAACAAAGAAATATCGTGGCATTAGATACAGAGAACGTTGGTAGCTATGTCCTTTTCGAAACGACAGATATTTCGTGTTGCTGGGCCACTGAGTTCGTGAGGCAGCCACTCACCTGGGGGAGGCTCATTCCAGGGCTGGACATCGGCGCTGGTGAAGACGGCGTAGACGGTGTAGTTCACGGCTGCGAGCGCCGCCGTCACGTAGAACACAGAGTTCCACGCCCACCGCGTTTGCTGCCAGCATCAGAAGAACATCGGCTGTGTGGCAGGTTCTGTAGTATTTCGACTCACTAATTTATTAATATTAAATCACTAACATTCATAGATTGTCTTCACCTTTCTACAGCGGCATAATTTACCTATAGTTTTTACTCTAACCTTGAACAGCATAACCATTATCAGACCTACGAGGCCTGTTTTTTAAGTAAGTACCGTTTTGAAATTTAAAAAAAAGACGTGCTAAGATATCTCAATAATTTTATTTTTACTTGAAAGCCTGTACCTTAATCTACTTTTCTACGTAATTCCCGTCAATATTGAGGCACTTCTCGTAACGCTGTACTAGTTTTTGAATACCTTCCTCATAGAAGTCTGCCACCTGACTTGTTATCCACTGCATCACCACTGTTTTGACTTCGTCATCGTCTTGAAGACGCTGACCGCCCAGGTGTTTCTTCAAGTGCAGGAACAGGTGGTAGTCACTGGGCGCAAGATCGGGGCTGTCCGGAGGACGATCTAGAGTTTCCCATCGAAAAGATGTGATGAGATTTTTGGTCTGATTCGCCACATGCGGACTAGCATTTTATTGCAGCAAGACGATGCCCTTGCTCAACTTCCATGGACTGTTGCTTTAATTCTGGTGTGGCGTACGCCACCCATGTTTCATCGCCCGTAACAATTTGACTTAAGAAATCATCACCGTCGTTGTGGTACCGCTCAAGGAAAGTCAATGCACTGTCTAAACGTTTGGTTTTGTGCACATCCGTCAACATTTTCGGTACCCAACGTGCGCACAATTTCGGTAATTCAAGTGCTCGGTCACAATGCCATACAAAACACTACGAGAAACATTAGGAAAGTCATCTCGCAAGCAGGAAATCGTAAAGCGTCTGTTTTTTCTCACCTTATTGGCCACTTCCTGCATCAAAGTTTCATTTGTGTGGCCAAAAAAATGTTCAAATGTGTATGAAATCTTATGGGACTTAACTGCTAAGGTCATCAGTCCCTAAGCTTACACACTACTTAAGCTAAATTATCCTAAGAACAAACACACCCACCCATGCCCGAGGGAGAACTCGAACCTCCGCCGGGACCAGCCGCACAGTCCATGACTGCAGCGCCTGAGACCGGTCGGCTAATCCCGCGCGGCTTGTGAACTCATCTTTAAATGCTCTCTCCCACTTTCTTACCATTCCATCATGTTTTCTCCGTAAACTGCACAGATCTCACGATGAATATCGATCGCTTTTAGGCCTTTACCACTAAGAAATCTTATAACAGCCCGTACTTCACAGTCGGCGGCACTCACGATTATCGGAGGCATCTTACTCAGTACACAACGTAAACAAGGAAGAATCAGACTGTAATGGCGTCAGCGCGTAGATTGAGGTACAGGCTTTCATGTAAAAATAAAATTATTGAGATATCTTAGCACGTCTTTTTTTAATTTCAAAACGGTACTTACTTAAAAAACACGCCTCGTATCAGAATAAGAAATATAATAACACAAGCATGCAACAGTACGTAATAAGCACATTAAAGATCAAGTTACCCCCCCCCCCAAATCTGGAGCGTTATTCTCAGAAAATTTAGCACATCGGACAAAACGCTGGTCAGGTGCGAGTAGGACTCGCGTACGTAGACAGTTCATCCATTTCGGGAATCGAGGATATTGACGAAGTTTGCCAGTTATCGACGTTTATAGTGGCAAGCTATCAGTCCCAGGGATTCCAAGACATTCGAGAATGTTTTAATTTCACGTTGAAGGCGGATATCAAATGACAAAAAGTAATTTTTTTTCCTGTGATATAATTGCAAATTAACAATTTCGGATTATTGCCTTTACTTATACTGTGAACCTTCCTTCTTTCCAAATCTCATGAGTCTGGATCAACGGAAAGTAACCTATATGTTCTGATGACTGAGTTTGCGAGTATCAATATATGTGACATAAATGGCCGCATCTTTTGATTGCAGCCTAAATTTCTCGTCAAGTGCTGTGCAATAGCGTCGCTCATACCAGACGTCTCGCTAGCAATGCGTTATGTCCAGCACTATAAAGTCACGATGGAAGCAGTCATCGCATCTTACTGTGCCAACACCAATCAGCTTTGCACCGTGGCATTTCCGACCAGAGCCTTCCCTTTATTTCGGCTTGCTTTGACTGTTGGAAAAGACACGACTAAAATATCTGTGATCAGGAAACATCACGTTTACGTCGCCACAGTCGGGAAGCACGCGGCACCATACAATCTGTTAAATATGATTTTACTTTTTTTGCTGGATAAAAGAAGCAAAACGACGAAAGTTAGGAAGAAATTCTGGGTGCATCAATTTTTTTGAGTCAACAGTTTTCTGACTGGGTTGAAACGGCCCACCACGAATTCCTCTCCTGTGCCAACCTCTTCATCTCAGAGTAGTAACTGCAACCTACGTCCTCAAGTGGATGTATTCCAATCTCTGTCTTTCTCTATAGTTTTTACCCTCTACAGTTCCCTCTGACACCATGGAGGTTACTCTGGGATGTCTTAACAGATATCCTTCCACCCTGTCCCTCCTTCTTGTCAATGTTTTCCGTACATTCCTCTCCTCACCGATTCTCCAGAGAATATCATTCCTTAACAATCCACCTAATTTTCAACATTCTTCTGTAGCACCACATCTCAAATTCTTCGATTCTCTTCTTTTCCGGTTTTGCCATCGTCTGTGTTTCACTGCCATAAAACACTGTGCTCCAAACGTACATTCTTAGGAATTTCTTCCTCAAGTTAAGGCTTATGATACTAGTGGACTTCTCTTGGCCAGGAATGCCGTTTTTGTCAGTGCTAGTCTGCTTTTCATGTCCTCCTTGCTCTGTCCGTCATCGGTTATTTTGCTGCCTATGTAGCAGAATTTCTTAACTTCATCCATTTCGCGATCACCAGTTGTGATGTTAAGTTTCTCAGTATTTCTCATTTCTGCTACTTCTCATTACTTTCGTCTTTATTCGATTTACTCTCAGTCCATATTCTGTGCTTATTAGACTGTTCATTCGATTCAGCAGATCATGTAATTCTTCTTCACTTTCACTCAGGATAGCAATGTCATCAGCGAATCGTATCACTCATATCCTTCCACCTTGATTTTTAATTCCACTCCTGAACCTTTCTTTTGTGTCCATCACTGCTTCTTCGATGTACAGATTGAACAGTTGTGGTGAAAGATTACATCCCGGTCTTACACCCTTTTTAATCTGAGCACTTCGTTCTTGGTTCCCACTAATTTTTCCTATCCGTCTCTCCCTTTAGCTTATCCCTGTTTATCTCAGAATCTCGAACACCTTGCACCATTTGACAGTGTTCCAGAATGAGATTTTCACTCTGCAGCGGAGTGTGGTCTGATATGAAACTTCCTGGCAGATTAAAACTGTGTGCCGGACGGAGACTCGAACTCTTGACCTTTGCCTTTCGCGGACAAGTGCTCTACCAACTGAGTTACCCAAGCACGACTCACGCCCCGTCCTCGCAGCTTTAATTCCGTCAGTACCTCGTCTCCTATCTTCCAAACTTCGCAGAAGCTTGCCCGCGAAAGGCAAAGGTCCCGAGTTCGAGTCTCGGTCCGGCACACAGTTTTAATCTGCCAGGAAGTTTCATTTGACAGTGTTGAACGCCTTTTACAGGTCGACAAATCCTATGACCGTGTCTTGATTTTTCTTCAGTCTTGATCCAGCGTAGATTCAGGATTGCCTCTCTGCTGTCTTTACCTTTCCTAAAGATCCTACAGATCCTTAATTTTCGTTTCCATTCCTGTACATTATTCTTGTAAACAACTTGGATGCATGAGCTGTCCTCGCACTTGTCGGCTCTTGCTGTCTTCGGAATTGTGTGGATGATGTTTTTCCGGATGTGAGAAAGTATATCGCCAGACTCATACATTGTATATAACACCGCCAGCGAGTGTAGTGCAAACAGTAAAATTCGGAGAGGGTAGTATTATGGTGTGGTCATTTTTTCATGGAGGGAGCTTGCACCACTTGTTGTTTTGCTTGGCACTATCAGAACACAGACCTACAATGACGTTTTAAGCACGTTCTTGCTTCCCACTGTTGAAGAGAAATTCGGGGATGGCGATTGCATCTTTTTTATCCTTCGCCCAATCATTTTAGAAATTCCGGTAGAATGTTATCAATCCCTACTGCCTTATTCGATCTTAAGTCTTGCAAAGCTCTTTTCAATTCTGATTCTAATACTGCATCTCCTTTTCTTCTCCATGGACTCCTGTTTCTTCGTCCAACACGTCATGAGACAAGTCTTCCCCTCTCACAGAGGCCTTCAGTGTGCTCTTTCCATCTATTTGCTCTCTCCTCTGCATCTAACAGTGTAATTACCATTGGAATATTAATGTTACCAGCCTTGCTTTTAATTTCATCAAAGGTTGTTTTGACTTTTCAATATGTCGGGTCAGTCCTTCTGCTGTGACAGTCACAAATACTGCATTTCGCAATAGTAGCCGTGATCTATACGCAATTTACGTAGTTCTACATTTTTGTATTTTAACTAAAGTTCAGTCTTGATCACAACACTTATGTCTCAGTAACATAGGTGACCGGTTTCGGTTATATAATTATATAACCGTCTTCAGATCTGTGAATTAGTTTTAGAAAATAAGAGAGTTCAATCTTAAGATAAAATGAAAAGTGTCTAATGACGACAAAATTTTAACAAGATAAAATAAAACATATTATACCCATGGCTTCATTGGAGGAAGTAGGCTGAGCTCTCCTCAGCTGCTACGAAGTCAACTGATGGTTATGAGTGCTGAACATGAGCTTAAATATGCAGAGGCTCCGCCTACTTCCTCTCACACTAGTTCACAACTGCCAATCAGCGTTCATAGTATGACGCTATCGTCAAAGTATACAAGTACGAAATACTCTAATAACATAAAATTGATTCATTTAAAATGTCTGATTAACAGATAGTTAGTATGTGTAAAACTTATTTATATTTTAGATAAAAACGGTACACTGCGATGTGTAATAGCTGTGCCCTCTATGGGAAACCTTAATACTATTACAGTGTCAGTTAAATCAAAGATGTAAAAGTCCTTGGAGCTGTGGTATATATCGATTATACCGAGTCGCTTACATCACAATTGCATCTTTGATGGATGTTGCAGAATCGTCTTAAAATTTTGTCGTCATTAGACACTTTTCATTTTATTTTAAGATTGGTCTCTAGTATTTACTAAAATTAATTCACATGTCTGAAGATGGTTATATAAATATAACCGAAACCGGTCACTTATGTTATTGAGACATAAGTGTTGTGATCAAGACTGAAATTTAGTTAAAATATAATACTCTAATGATCACGGTTTCCAAAACTGTTTACCAAAATTGTACTACATTTTTGTATTTATATGAATTTTTTACGAGTTTGACATCTACTACTTTATTAATTTTATTCATACTCGATAAATAGGAATACACAGCTAACTTATAACCACTTGCATTAAGACTCTGGAGACCGAGCAACTTACATTGGCGCTGGTGAAGGCGCCGACGACGTACGGTACTGCGATTCCCGTTAAGTTGGCGAACATGTTGACGATCCCGACGATGGTCCCCGCGTAGTTGGGCGCGATGGCCGACATGCTCATGGAGGGGCCGGCGCCGTTGGTGGAGATGCAGAAGCCGTTGATGGCGAGCAGCGCGATGATGACGCCCGTGTTGCAGCCGACCGCCGACACCACCAGAAGCGTCGCCGCGGGCACCAGCGTGCCTGTGCGTCAACACGGCAGTCACGCCTGGCTCCCGGCTCACTCACAAGGGTGAAATGTGACAGGTCTCTATCAGTGTATACGCTATGTGACCAAAAGTACCCAGACATCCACAAAAACATACGTTTTCCATATTAGGTGCATTGTGCTGCCACCTCCATATCAGCGACCTCAGTACTCGTTAGACACCGTGAGAGAGCAGAATGGGGCCCTCCTCGGAACTCAAGACTTCGAACGTCGTCAGTTGATTGGGTGTCATTTGTGTCACACGTCTGTGCGCGAGACTTCCACACTGCCAAATATCCCTACATCCACTGTTTCTGACGTGGTAGTGAAGTCGAAACGCGAAAGGACACGTTGAAAGGTGGCTACACTGAGTCACAGCACCAGAGATTGCGCCAAAGAGTTTTATTCCGCCGCCTCCACTGGCAGTGCTTGTTCAGAAGTTGCTGTGGGCAGTAGTAGTTCTGAGGTTGCTGTGGTCAGTGCTTGTTGAGAGGATGTCGATAACAGTACTAGTTGTGAGCATGTCGTGTGCAGTTGTTCTGATGGGCTAGACAGCCGATGCTGTTCGATTGGGGATGTTGTAATGACCAGAGTGTATTTCTCGTCAATATATATGAGGTAATAAAAAAAATTGTATTTCAAATTTCCTAAATAACAATGCCTCTTGGTCACAGGTTCAATCAACAAAGCATCTGGCTTGTGTTCATGTATTAGAGTGTAATTCTGGTTTCTATGTGCAATCATAGTATTTCTGGTTTTCTTTTAATTACTCCATTGTAAATGGCGTTTAAAGCATCTTGTATTGAGGAAGAACCGTGCCAGATGTGTACGTTGAACCACACTTCCACACACAGAACAGTTACACTTGTGCTTTGTTGTTTCGTAGCTTTTATAGTTGCTGGGGACTTAATTAATCAATTGTTTTAACGGAAATTTCCTTTCATTCTTTATTGTTATTCTATGCAGTCAGATTGCGTACTAATACTACTCAGGGCCAACCGGTTACGAGACTTCGTAATCGGACAAACAGCGACTAAAATTAAAATTATTTGCATTTTATTTAATTAAGCCCCCATGCAACGTACAGCACAAAAGCGTACAGGCCGAACTCGACTGTTGACTGACAGCGACCGCCGACAGTTGAGGAGGGCCGTAATGTGTAATAGACAGACATCCATACAGACCACCGCACAGGAATTCCAAACTGCATCAGGATCCACTGCAAGTACTTTGACGGTTGTGCGGGAGTTGAGAAGACTTGGATTTCATGATCGAGCGGCTGCTCAAAAGCCACACATCACGCCGGTAAACGCCAAACGACGCCTCGCTTGCTGGAAGGAGCGTATACATTGGACGATTGAACAGTGGAGTGACGAATCGCGGTACACAATGTGGCGATCCGATGGCAGGGTGTGGGTATGGCGAATGCCGGATAAACGTCATCTGCCAGCGTGTGTAGTGCCAACAGTAAAATTCGGAGGAGGCAGTGTTATGATGTGGTCGTGTTTTTCATGGAGAGGGCTTGCACCACTTGTTGTTTTGCGTGGCACTATCATAGCGCAGACCTACATTAACGTTTTAAGTACCATCTTGCTTCCCATTGTTGAACAGAAATTCGGAGATGGCGACTGCGTCTTTCAACACGATCGAGCATCTGTTCATAACGCATGGCCTGTGGTGGAGTGGTTACACGACAATAACATCCCTGTAACGGACTGGCCTGCACAGAGTCCTGACCTGAATCCTATAGAACAAGTCTGGGATTTTTTGGAACGTCGACTTCGTGCCAGGTGTCACCTACCGACATCGATACCTCTTCTCAGTGCAGCACTCCTTGAAGAATGGGCTGCCATTCCCCAAACACCTGATTGAACGTATGCCTGCGAGAGTGGAAGCTGTCATAAAGGCTACGGGTGGGGTAACACTATATTGAATTCCAGCACTACCGATGGAGGGCGCCATGAACTTGTAAGTAAAAAAAAAAGATTAAAAAAAATGGTTCATATGGCTCTGAGCACTATGGGACTTAACTTCTGAGGTCATCAGTCCCCTAGAACTTAGAACTAGTTAAACCTAACTAACCTAAGGACATCACACACATCCATGCCCAAGGCAGGATTCGAACCTGCGACCGTAGCGGTGGCGCGGTTCCAGACTGTAGCGCCTAGAACCGGTGGGCCACACCGGCCGGCCACTTGTAAGTCATTTTCAGCCAGGTGTCCGGATACTTTTGATTACATAATGTATCGGTCTGCTTACACTTTGTTTCATCAAACATTGAAGACTGCATAAAACTGATTTGTGAATAACCTTCTAGGAAAACTAGAATATAGTTTCCATTCTGCAGTGGGCTAGTTTTGAAATTTTGCTCCACACTAAAACTGTGTACCGAAGCGGAACCGGACCTTGCGGTAATGTTCATAGGGACAGAGGTATCCACGATGGATCCAATACCCACTCACCCTTCGAGCTTCATTTCTGACTGTACCTTTCGAAATCTGCAAGCAAGTTTGACAAAAACTTGCATACTCTGTGGTGAAGGTTCGTTCAGGAAACCGCCCTAAGGCTGTTGCTAAAGGCCCCTGCAAAAAAGCTTGATTTTACTGACACGTATTCGGCCACAATGTATGGGACTCGACTAGTGATGTATGTTTTGTTCGGCCAATTAAATAACGAAGGATCCGGGTATCGGGTGAACTGTAAAATTGTAGCTACCGACCAAGTTGGTTGGTTCTGTTGACCAGCGCTACTGTCGGTACCTCAGAAGAATCTCAGCCCCATAATCACTGCCAATGGTAGGTCGGGGAGAGAGTAACATCTTTGCCTCTCGTTCACTGTCCCTTCCGAGACATTACGCAATTCGTTTCCACATTCCTGTTGGCGCTCCCTGAGGTCCAGTAAGTCATTGCGAGTGTAAATCCAGCCTGACGTCGCATCCGGATACCGGGACCGACAAATCGTGCCTTCTCTAGGGCCTTAAGCGCTATATATTTTTTTCTGAAGTGCTAGTCCAGCAAGTGCAACTATCCTCAAGCGTCCAGTGCAGGCTGTAATTATCGTGTAGCAGCGAAACTTGGAAGATATTCTAATGCGGTAAAGAGGAACCGATTTATCCTGGCAAAAAAGTACCAATTTTGGCCATCAGGTGCAAATCTGTAAATGCAACTAGACCGCAACTAGGCAGATCCGACCCCGAATCGAACACGCCCGGCTGGTTAATGACGAGGGCCGGTGTGTCGGGCAGCTTGGGTGTGGTTTTTAGACAGTTTCCCACGTCCGACTAGGCGAATATCGGCTTGACACACACGTCCTGCGTGATGACAGAAAGGTCATACAACCAACCTCTAACACTAACATCGCAAAATCCAGATTAATATACCGACCCTGTGAAGACATAGAATAACGTCAGGAAGAAGGAGGAAAGAAGACTGAAAGTACGTTTTAGATGCTCAGTCCACAAGGTACGGCTAGTGTGAAGAAAAACTGAGTAAGTAGACGCATGAAAATCATTAAACTGAATGCAACATCAAAGTGACTTACCTAATCCGTTTGCTATACGAAGACCGTTGATCTTGGATATGTACCCTTTTCGGAGGACGTAGTCGATAAGCCAGCCACTGAACAGAACTCCGACGCTGCCAGTGATTTGAGGAATGGCAGAGATGAGTCCATTCTGCACAGTATGCAAGCGTATTGCAGGTTACTCTGAAGTCTCTTAGAGATCCAGCGTTCTAAAACTACAGTAATTAATTTTCTAATTGCTGTGTGCATTGTCGTCTCAACGATAGAAATCTAGTATGTCTCTAGATACAGTGTATACTGTATAACATTTGTTTCCAAAATTATACAGCTGCAATGTTACTTCTGGCATATGGTTTATTGTCTAATACTTTTAGTAATTGCTGTTTCTTGTCCTACATTTCTTACTTGACACAAAACACACCTCAGTAAATTTGTCACGTATAGTACAGTAGTCATTAGGTATCTTTCTCTAAAAGTTTTCCAAAATATCTTCCATATTGACTGCTCTTAGTTGACAGATGATAGTACTGAACACTACGAATAAAAAGTTAACACCAACTTTTGGTCTGCTTGTCAAGGTTACTGAGGTTCAATTGTTTGAGTGTAACCGTAACCAGCTTACCGTTTATTCCTGGTCCTACATAGCACACACTAAAAAAATTGAGTACTTACTATTTCACTTGATTTTGACTATACTGTTCTTTTAAATTTGAGCATTTCGCGGGAAAAAAATTTTTTTTTTACTTTTTTTAACAGTTAGTGACGCAGGAAATAGTTACATAGTCGTAAAAGCGAATACCGTGTGCCTCTGTGCTATAGAGATATTACCTGTTTGTAACTTTCATACGTCTACATCTACGAATGTACTGCGCAAGTGGATTCTAGATCAGTTTTTCTCATACAGTACATTTTATATTGCCGTGAGGTAACAAAAGTACAGAGTATGTTGATATGATTGACATGAGCGATTAAGGCTGAAACTTGGAAAATGTTTATTTTTCTTGGATGACGTCACGAGTAACTTGTAAGAAAGAGGATTTTGTACGTAGCCTTTTGGGATCGCAATTTTTTTCTCGTATGACCGACTCCAGATTTAAAAACCAACCGTCATTTCTGTTTAAGAAATGACAGGCTTTCTTAAATGCAGAAGCTTACTAAGTTGCATTAATATTCAATTTACAAAGACAAACGTACCTAGCCTTGTTAGAGCGAGGCCACGTTCGCTTACAATTCTGTATTTTATCTTATGTGCTATTGTAATTTCGGAATTATGTCATTTTCATGACAATCAATTTTTGCAATTCCATATTATAAATATAACTTACAAATGACACAAATTACGTCGCATTACATACCAATTTATAAATTCGGGAGAAGCAATAGGCTCAATCACTAACGAAGTACATGAAAGCACTCCTGGTCGCTCGTGTGAGGATACGAGACTCAGAATGACTGCACTTGAAAAAGGGATAAGGGCGAAACTGCATCAATACATAATAAAATATAAACAACCAGGAGCGGAGATGATCTCACTTAAACAATTTATAAAGGCTTTGGTCCCCTACCTAAAGAAATTAATAGGTTTGTTCTTCTTCTTCTTCTTCTTCTTCTTCTCTTTCCCCTTCTTTTCCTTCCTCTGTGTTCAATCCGTAGTTTTATATGCAGTAAACATTTTCCAACATGTTCAATTTTAAGCTAGACTCCTCCGCTCGGTGTAGCTTCTGCAAGCTTTTTTTCCCTTTATTCTGTTACTAATGTACGAGGGGTGTTCGATAAGTAACACAACACACGTTTTCTCGGCCATCGTGGAATATTCCCGCTTGAGCTCCTATAGTTTCATGAAGTTCCGATAGGTGGCCTTGGTGTACGTAGCCTTCAAAATGGCGTCTGTGGCGGAGGTGCGTTCCAGCCTGAGAGCTGTCACTGAGGGAAGCAGTACGCGGGTAATGGGGCAGCAAGACCCTGGCTCCGACGTAGACCAAGAGAGTGGTACAGTGCCTTTACACAGGGTCTCCCTATAAGCTGCCGTAAAGCCGTCGCATTGAAAGGAACTTATGCTTAAAAATAGGGTATTGTAGTCAAAAGCGTGGGGAGTAACATAGTGTACTGTAATCCTGAATAAAAATAGCTTGCTTTCAGAAAAAAAAATGTGCTTCATTACTTCTTAAACGCCCTTCGTATTTCAGCTTGGGACACTGTTAGCTATTCTTCCATTCTAATTGTCTATAGCAGTCTTTCATGACAAAGTATCACTGCAACCCTCCTTCTAATTGACACCTCCCATACATCAGCTTTTCTCTCAATCGTACCAAATCTTCTTCATTCGTTATACTGTCAACCCATAATATTTTTAACGATCTCCGACAACACCACAGCTCAAATGCAATAATTCCTTTCTTTCGTGCTGCTTTTTCTCGGCACATGTCGTTTCCGTGAACTATTATGTGCCATACAGACTTCTTTACCAGATTCATTCTTGTTTCAGTTACAATACTTTTTTGAAGCAAATCATTTTGTGTTCTTATCGAAAGCTAATTTTGTTGGTTGTATACTATTAATTTCCTGTTTGCTTCTACCATCAGATGTTATTTCGCTTTCCAAGTAGTTGAATTCCTCTATATTTTCTGGCTGCCTATTACCCTAACATTTCTGTGCTGTGATTTTTATTTTCCTTATTTACTTTTGGTCTTATTTAATTTGGAATTACATCACGAAAGTTTTGTATCTATCTGAGTGATCAGTTGTTGCAGCTGATGCTAACTTTCTCCCAGGACAGCGGTATAGTCTGCGAAATGTGACATATCTATTTTCCGATCGCGAACTTTTACTACAGTTGCTACTAAATTTCCACTTATTCAGTATTTGTTTAAATTAATGCGGGTGACGGCAAATATTTCTGCCTCATTCCTCTTCTGATTTTCGTCTATCTTTTTGTTGTTCGCATCTCAGCAGTGCACTTCCTTCTCTTCAGAGACTCCAGATAAAACACCGAATTTTTATATATTATTCTAGCGTCTTTCAATATCTTGAAAAGCTGAGTCTAGTCGAGGCTATCCAAAGTTTTCTCAAGTTGACCAGAAACTATATAGGGATTCTTTCTTTGATCTTTTTTATATTACTATTGTAAAGGCAAATATTTGGTTCCCTTGTTCCTTTGCCCCTTCCAAATCCAAAATAGCCTCCACCGAGTCTCTGCTTAACATAATGTTCATTAATATTTTAGGTACATGGGAGATATTTTTCACTGTGTGCTACTGTTCACATCTGTTGGCTGAGGTTTCCTTTGGCACTGGTACCATTACGCACTCCAGAAATTAATTTGGTGTGTTACCAGTTCTATACATTCGTTCACTAACGAATTCTTCGTCAGTCATCCTTAGGACGAATTCGTGTTTTATAAGGCAATTGGGGACCGTTAGCCAACAGTCATACAAAAAACCTAGTGACATCAGTTGAAGGAAGGAAAGAAGATTGGGATTAACATTCCGTCGACAGGGAGGTCATTAGAAACGGAGCACAAGTTCGGATTGTGTCAGGTATGTGGAAGGAAATCGGCAGTGCCCTTTCAAAGGAACCATCCTGGCCTTTGTCTGGAGCGATTTGTGGAAATCACAGAAAAACCGAAATCTGGATGGCTGGATGTGGGTTTCAAACGTCGTCCTCTGAATGCGTGTCCAGTGTGATGTTCTCCAATTACATTACAGTACGTAAGGACGGAACCTGTATAATAACTCTATTACCGAACGAGGTGGCGCAGTGGTTAACACACTGGACTCGCATTCGGGAGGACGACGGTCCGAACCCGAGTCCAGACATCCTGATTTAGGTTTTCCGTAATTTCGCTAAATCGCTTCAGGCAAATTCCCGGATGGTTCCTCTGAAAGGGCTCGGCCGATTTCCATCCCCATCCTTCCCTAATCCGGTGGGACCGACGACCTTGCCGTTTGGTCCTCTCCCCAAACCCAACCAACCAGCCTCGATTCATGTACTAATTCTTGCTCCTTCGAAACGAGCATATCTAGCTCCTAGACTGACGAGTTACTTTGTAACGGCAGGTACCATTATAGAGTGATAAGTAAAAAAACTGTTACTGACGTAGTAGCTTGTGTTTCTTCTTTAGGTATAAAAGCCTATCTTTTTCTTGATGTTTGTGTTGATTAGCAGGGCACTCCGCTACATAAATGAAGAACTACCACACACGATGCGTGTTGTACTATCTCTCTTGCATTTCTGAGCTTCTCATAAATCGGCATCTAACTGGATTGCACCTGTATGCAGCACCGGGCAAATGTTTCTCTAGTATGTCCTCTTAAGGCCGTGAATAGGTCTAATTATTTCATTTAGTAACTGTGACTCTAGAAGAACTCTAATGATATTTGTTTTATAAAAGGTTATAGTTGTTGTTATGGTCTTCAGTCCTGAGACTGGTTTGATGCAGCTCTCCATGCCACTATCCTGTGCAAGCTTCTTCATCTCCCAGAACCTACTGCAACCTACATCCTTCTGAATCTGCTTAGTGTATTCATCTCTTGGTCTCCCTCTAAGATTTTTACCCTCTACGCTTCCCTCCAATACTAAATTGGTGATCCCTTGATGCCTCAGAACATGTCCTACCAACAGATCCCTTCTTCTAGTCGAGCTGTGCCATAAATTTCTATTCTCTCCAATTCTGTTCAGTACTTCCTCTATAGTTATGTGATCTACCCATCTAATCTTCAGCATTCTTCTGTAGCACCACATTTCGAAAGCTGCTATTCTCTTCTTGTCCAAACTAGTTATCGTCGATGTTTCACTTCCATACATGGCTACACTCCATACAAATACTTTCAGAAACGACTTCCTGACACTTACATCTATACTCGATGTTAACAAATTTCTCTTCAGAAACGCTTTCCTTGCCATTGCCAGTCTACATTTTATATCCTCTCTACTTCGACCACCATTACTTATTTTGCTCCCCAAATAGCAAAACTCCTTTACTACTTTAAGTGTCTCATTTCCTAATCTAATTCCCTCAGCATCACCCGACTTAATTCGACTACATTCCATCATCCTCGTTTTGCTTTTGTTGATGTTCATCTTATATCCTCCTTTCAAGACACTATCCATTCCGTTCAACTGCTCTTCCTAGTCCTTTGCTGTGTGTGACAGAATTACAATGTCATCGGCGAACCTCAAATTTTTGTTTCTTCTCCATGGATTTTAATACCTACTCTGAATTTTTCTTTTGTTGCTTTCACTGCTTGCTCAATATAGAGATTGAATAATATCGGGGAGAGGCTACAACCCTGCCTCACTCCCTTCCCAACCACTGTTTCCCTTTCATGCCCCTCGACTCTTATAACCGACTCTTATAACTGCCATCTGGTTTCTGTACAAATTGTAAATAGCCTTTCACTCCCTGTATTTTACCCCTGCCACCTTCAGAATTTGAAAGAGTATTCCAGTCTACTATTAAATAACTCATATAAACCATATGTACAAATAATTAATTAAATATTACGTTGTACATCAGACTGTTGCTTAACGAAGAAGCAAGGCTTAAGAAAATTCTGTCCTGAACAGATAACGTATTTTCTCCGAAAATGCTGTCTGAAAGTAGAAGGGTATGTAGCCCTGAGAAACACCTCTCTTCCATTTACTGCAAAAAGAACTTGGATAGAATTAAAACGCTCTTCCCGTGGGACGTCATGACTAAATGAGAACATCCACTCCATCTTCTGGAAGTCATAGAAAGCTCGTACCGTCGCACACAAATAATGATGAAAACAGAACATATGCTGCCTAAAGATCAAGGAATATGTCATGGCTGCAGCTTATCCACTACAATTTTTAATGTTTACGATGGCGATATAGTTAGAGAACGGCAACTCAGAGAAAGGCCATTAATTAATATCAGCGAAACAGTGCATTTAAATAAAATGCTATTTGCAACACATCAAGTCATTATTCAGAGCGCTAAGGATGGCACTCAGAGATCTGTGATTTAAGTGCAGCAGATCAGCTCAGAATATAACAAAAAAAGATCTCTGCACAAAAGAGGACGAAAATGGCATTTGGAGGTAAATATCCGGTCGGAACAAGAAATATTTCGAGGTAATAGGCCTACTGAGTAAACGTCTCGCTTCCAACTACTTGGCAGTGACATAACTTATGACATCTATCATGATAACGATCACCAATTGAGTACCAGGTTATAAGTAGAATAATCTAAAAAGATTTATCTAGGTAAACGATGAAAGAAAGAAGAACGAAATTTTATGAATCGATAGCTATGGCTGCTTTGTTCAGGGACATGGGTGACAAATTCTAAATATCTCAGTAAGGTATAGAGATCAGAAGTGTGATTCCTGGGATCCGTGCAAGGCTCCGAAAGACTGAAAAGATTTAAAAATTACGATATTTGGAGATAACTGAACTTTTTAAAATAGAAAGAGAAGGATGAATGCTGATAAAAATATCATCATATAAATCTAACAGCAGCAGAAAAATTGGAATACCAGTGCTTCCAATAACTTCCTCTGTAATCAAAACCAGAAAATAGCTTACTTCTTGAATAAGAAGATGAGGAAGAACAAATATTATTGCAGTGGACCTAAAACACTAATGATAACTATGAGTGTTGTACTTAAAAATCTAAAATATGAAGTATTTACTATTTATGGTGAGGTTCGAAAATCGATGGCAAGTTAGTGTAATATTCAGTGTGTCCCACGTGTGTTACGACTAACTTCGAGGGATTGTAGCCTGTCTCGGGGAGTAAATTGAGGACGGGAATCCGAGTCCGAACACGTCATCCAAAGACACTGTAGAGCGTCGAAGTTGCGGGCTCCGGCGCTTGCCACTAGACTACCCCTTCAGCAGCAACCGTGACTTTGTAAGCTGACTGTCCGCAATGTTGTGAGCGCTTGCCACGATCGCCAATGGTGAAGACCGACATAGGTGCAGCCTAGGCAAGCCTGGTCTCCTTTGAATGCGAGCTCGATTGCCTCGGTGGATGATCGTTTTAGTCACGGGTTTCCACACTCCGTCTTCAGGCCACGAGTGGCCTACCGGCACCATCCGACCGCCGTGTCATCCTGCGGGAAGGATGCGGATAGGAGGGGCGTGGGGTCAGCAAATACCTCTCCCGGTCGTAGATGGTATTCTTGACCGAAGCCGCTACTATTCGGTCGAGTAGCTCCTCAATTGGCATCACGAGACTGAGTGCAACCCGAAAAATGGCAACAGCCTATGGCGGCTGGATGGTCACCCACCCAAGCGCCGGTCACGCCCAACAGCGCTTAACTTCGGTGATCTCACGGGAACCGGTGTATCCACTGCGGCAAAACCGTTGCCTCACAGGTTTCCAGCTGCAGTTTATTTTTCTCCTGGAACCCTCTAAAATCTCCAGTGTTTTTCGGTATCCAGTAGAAAAATAAACTGCATCCGGCAACCCGTGTCCAAACCCGTCATCCAACGAGGCAACAGAGAATATCATTCAATAGACCAGGCCTGTCTACGCATCAGCTGGCTTCATCTCCTCCACTGGCAATCGTGGCAATCAGTCGCGATCACTGAATAACAAAAAACATTGCGAGACGTTCCGTCTACCGTTCGTCAGCGTGTGACGCCACGTTTGCTGCCGGACGGGTGTCCTAGTGACATGCGCCGTCGCCTATTAACATCGCTCTGTGGCGTCGTTCTATGACGTTTCTGGTCACGGTTTCCTATCCTCGATTTGTTCCTCAAGGCACGCTCTATAAGCCCTCGAAGTTTGTTGCAACATTTCTGGGACACCATGTACTACCTTAGCCTAAAACTGTAGACTAATCTATGCAGCCACCGGCAATGTTTGCTAGGCTTTTTTGAAGTGCAACCCTTGCATACTCACACTTCGTGTATCGAAGTACAAGACGTTGGCGATGTAAAGCGGCAGTGAGGTGAGCAGCAGGTAGAACGTCCAGTCGAAGGTGATCATGAGCGACACGAGCGCCCACAGAGCCGGTGACGTCAGAATGCTCTTCCAGGGCACTGGCACGTTCTTCTGCACAACCAGCCACAAGAAAACGATATTCAGTCCTCGAGGCGATATTCCACTTCCGAAATCAAGGAGCATTTGCGAACAGGATGGAGAGGAACAAGCAATGCGCATTATCTACTCAAACTGAGTCACCACCCCAGCAAGAAATTGCTTGGTTAAAATATGACGCAGTGAATATTAAAGCAAATGAATATATCTGATGAGTTTAAATTGGGTGTTGGACCGGTGTTCTAATACGAGTTTCTTTCGTGCAATAATGCGCTACCAATTGCACTAACCATCTATATTTTATGTTAACATATGTTTCATTTTCGAAAAAACTTTTCTTGTTATTGTCTCTCTGCATTTCATATCCTCTTGTCCGCCCCCTGGTAGCTGAGTGATGAATGTTATACCTGACGGCCCGGGTTCGATTCCCGTTGGGTCGGAGATTTTCTCATCTCAGGGACTGGGTATTGTGTTGTCCTTATCATCGTCATTTCATCCCCATCGACACGCAAGTCGCGAAGTGGCGCCAACTCAAACGACTTGCACCAGGCGAACGGTCTACCCGGCGGGAGGCCCTAGCCACACGGCATTTCCATTTCCATATCCTCTTTCTCTCTGCCGTGATCAGCCGTTCTGCTGCCCTAATATCAAAACTTCTCCGCCACTTTTGTCTTTCCTGATCTAACTCCATCAGCAACAGCAGACTATATTCAAGTAGATTCCATTACCCCTCTTTTACATTTATTTAAACTCTTTTTTTGCTCTTTTGAAGACCCTCTTTAATTTGCCTTCCAAGTCCTTTGCCATTTCAGCCAACCTAAGAGTTTTTATTTCTTTTCTCTGAATTTTATCTTCTTTTCTAATCTTTCTTTATTTTCCATTATTGTTTACATTTAGACTGTACAGGCTTCATCCTGTCTCATCCCAATCTCTACTATTGCCTCCCTTTCATGCCCTACGGCTATTATTAATCCTATCATTCATATTGTCTCTCTGCATTTCATATCCTCTTGTCCGCCCCCTGGTAGCTGAGTGGTGAATGTTATACCTGACGGCCCGGGTTCGATTCCCGACTGGGTCGGGTACATTCTTTTACTTCTGACTACTCTGGAAAAAAAAATGCTTTTCTTACAAGCTGCCCTGTTATTATCATTTACTGTTCCAGATCATGTGTTGCTGTGACTCAGTCTGTTTAGATCAAAAACAAATATGAATGGGATTGTATATACATATATCCTTATCTCCTTCTCCCCCTGTTTCTGTCCATCTCTTTTCCTCCTCTCTTTGTCTATCTCCTCATCTTCCTTCCCCCTCTCTGTCTATCACGTCCTCCTCCTCTCCCTCTGACAATCTTCTCCATCTCCTCCCGCCTCCTCTCTCTTTCCATCATCTCCTGCCCCCACTCTCCATCTCCTCCTGCCTCCTCTCTCTTTCCATCATCTCCTGCCCCCACTCTTCATCTCCTCCTGCCCTCTCTCTCCTCCTTTCCGCTTTCTATGCCCATTTCCTCCCACACCTTTGTCCATCTCCTCTTCCACCCATTCTCTGACCTTTAGACTTGATTACTGTTGTCGCAATTTCATATATATAGGATGTTTCCGTAAAAACGTGCAAAAATTTAACAGGATATAGAGTATGCTCCACTGAACAATTTGAGAAAGAGAACCTGTGGTCGGAGAGCCAGCTTAAAGAGATAATAAGTATAAAATCACATTACTGTGTACTTTCTTATTTACGTTTATTAACTGCAAATACCATCCTTGACACAATGAACGTACGTTTTGTACGGAATCTTACAAAATGCGCTGAAACTGACGGCCATCAACCTCAATGCAAGTATGACACCTGTGAACAATATTCTGACGCACCCTGAGAAATTTCCCTTTGTGTTTCGAATCGCATCACAGGTGCTACAATTCTGGCAACTAATTCCATCTCCGTATCCACTGGGGTCTCTTCTTCGGAAATAATTAAGGGGATTCAGGTCAGGTGACCTCAAGACATGGAACAGAACCTCCCATTCCAATCCAGCGACCAAGAAATACTGCTCCATCGTACTGTGCTGTATGTCTCTGAATACCACTGAGTAATGAATGGGTCTGTCGTTGATTCATAGCGAGGTCTATCATGAGACAATGTAAATACGATTCAACACAGCCACCATATCGACAAGAAAAGTAAACAAAACCTGCTTCATAACTGCCTGGTAATCAGGCTCGTTCTCCTTGTTTCCTTGCAGGAAATAAACAACGTACATGTAAACAAACAGCACAGTATGTGTAAACTTGTACGCATCTTAATCGTAAGTACGTTGGAGAACAGTAAGGCTAGAAAAAGCATTAGACAAGTTTACTTCCGTATCTCCTTAAGCTGTCTTCTCCGACCCCAGGTTCCCTATCTCAAATTGTTCAGTGGCGCATTCTCTACGTCCTATAACATTTTTGCGCGCTCTTACGGAAACACCCAATATATTACATATACAGGGTGCTAAGAAAAAGAAGTATCGAATATTCTGAGAGACGGCAGTACTCACCGAAACGAGAAAAGTGAGTCTCATAAACATGGGTCCGGAAACGCATACTTTCCGAGGTAAACATGTGTTTATAGGAAGGGCGGCAAGACGCTTGGTTGCGGATATTGGCACAATCGTTGCACTGGCGCTCCGTCAAACGTGTCGGCACGGTATTACGAGAGTAACTCTAAAAGAAATGCGCACTTTTTTTTAAATCCTTCTTTTATTCTGCATGTTTGAAAGTTTCACAGTGTGTAGATACAGCCTTTAGGAAAAATATTTTTATTTGTCCACATACTTTTCATCCCTCTCAACTGCCTTACGCCATCTTGCAACCAGCGACTGTATACCCGCACGGTAAAAAATTTTATAGGTTAATTCGCATGATGCCGCTCCATTGATGGCCTCCTCGTCTCTGGTGAAAAATGATGGAGCCATGTTTCATCACCTGTCACAATTCTTCCAACGAATTCATCTGCACCATTCTCGTACTGTTCCAAAGGTCGCTGCATACCGTTTTTCTTGTTTCTTTGTGAGCCACTGTCAACATCCTGGGAAACCACCTGGCACAAACCTTTTTTAACGCCAACACTTTCAGTATTCTGCAAACACTTCCTTCCCCCACCCCAACGTAGCGTGACAATTCGTTCACTGTGATGCGTCTGTCAGCAGCCACCAATTCGTTAACTCTCTGCACATTGTCTGGAGTGTGTGCAGTACGAGGCCTGCCGCTGCGAGGACAGTCCTCAATATTGCCGTGCCCGCTTTCATCACATAACCTGCTTGCCCACCGACTAACTGTACTGCGATTGACAGCAGCATCTCCATACACCTTTTTCAACCTCTTGTGGATGTTTCCCACTTTCTCGTTTTCACAGCACAGGAATTCTATGACAGCACGTTGCTTCTGACGAACGTCAAGTGTAGCAGCCATCTTGAAGACATGCTGTGACGGCTCCACTCACGGGAAGAGGTTGAACTAAGTTTGAAAACAAGCGGGAAGGATGTATCTACACACTGTAAAACTTTCACACTTGCAGAATGAAAACTGTATTTTTATAAAAATAGTGTGCATTTCTTTTGGAGTGCCCCTCGTATGATGTGTTACAGTACTCGACCTACCATTAGGTGGGCTGCAGGCAAGTGTGTGGCTCGGATGGTGTTGTAGACTACGTAAGTTTTCGTCATGTTTGTGTGCCTTATTGTACAGTACTGTCAACACTTCAAATGGTTCAAATGGCTCTGAGCACTATGGGACTCAACTGCTGAGGTCATTAGTCCCCTAGAACTTAGAACTAGTTAAACCTAACTAACCTAAGGACATCACACACATCCATGCCCGAAGCAGGATTCGAACCTGCGACCGTAGCGGTCTCGCGGTTCCAGACTGCAGCGCCAGAACCGCGCGGCCACTTCGGCCGGCTAACTGTCAACACTGGGTACGCGCTGTTTTACCTCCTTCCAAACATGGAGTCACTTATGTGTTAACTGTTATTGCCCTGTTTGAACGTACAAATGGTGTAGTACATTTATATTTACTCTTTCGACAAGTGAAATGGCGGATATGATATATTGCTATTGTTTAGCAATTGGACGTAGCCGGCGCCCTCTACGCTGAAAAGTATCCAAAGCGCTGAGTGCCCTCTGATAAGCTATACGGCAGACTTTTCCAGCATCTGAGGGGCACAGGTACCCTTGCATCTCGGAAGACGAGCAGTGGAAGGCGCCCCGCACAGTCTGACATGGAGGAGTGTGTGCTACGTTTGGTGGAAGAAATCACTGGGACCAGTGAACGACCATTGATAGCAACAGAAGGTGTGTCTCATTCTTTTACTTAGGGGGTATTTCGTGAACAGTTGCTGTATCCATACCATCTAAAGCGAGTTCAGGCCCTAACGCCACAGGATCAGCAAGGCAGACGGTGGTTCTGTCAATGGCTGTTGCAGAAGTGTGTCGTAGATCCACAGTTCATATCGAAGATTTTATTTACTGATGAGGCACGGTTCATATGAGATGGTTTTGTGTATTACCATAAACAGCGTGTGTGGGCAGATGTAAATCCCCACGCAATTCAGGAAATAGGTCATCAACACTGATTCTCAATCAACGTATGGACAATCCTCTTGACTTTTGGTTATGGGGTTACTTGAAGGAATTGGCATAAATCACGCCAGTCAACGATGTGCGTACACTACAGGGTCGCGTCTTCAATGCGTGCCAGCAGGCACAACAACAACCGGGTATATTTCAAAGGGTGCATCATTCTTTATGCCGTAGGGCAGAGCGGTGCATTGTCATGAATGGACACCAGTTTGAATACCACCAGTGAACACGTGTTTATCGCAGAACGTATGCATTTCCGGGTCCTTTTTTACTGATCTCAGAAAATATGCGTTTTTGGAATCACTTATATTGGGCTTAGTTTTCTTATTTCGATGATAGCCTACGTCCGTCCGAATGTTCATTACATTCCTGTGTAAAGTTTGAAATAAATCTGTGAAGAACTTTTCAATATATTGGTAAAGGCGTTTGCCTTTTATATATTACATTTTATTCATATATTGCATATATTTAAAAAAATAGATTTTTAAAAACTCGTGCTTGTCCGAATGTAACATTTCGTCAAAATTTCAAAGCATTCGGTGAAGAGCTTTCGGATATATACGATTCTGAACAAACGAACCCTTACGTTTTTATTTATATAGATTGAGGTTAAAACATTGAGCGTGATATTTGGGGCATATGTTAATCTATATCCATAAAAAGAAATCAATTTTTATTTCTCCTCACAGCTTTGTATACAACTGATAACAAGAGAGAAAATAGAGTCTGAGTCGCATTTTGCGTGATTTTATCAGCAACTCAGAAGGAATTTATTTGTGGTTCTCATAGGAAATCACCTGAAATGCACTTTCCTCGCTAGGCACTATTACATCTTCAAAAATGCGAAAAACTTAGGTAACACAGTGTTTAGTCAGATACAGAGTCTAATAATTTTAAAGTTCGTTGTTTCTTTTTTTTTAATATCATTGTATCGCTCTGCTGTTCAGAGGAAACAGTCTTTATTACACAACCAATTGTAGTCTGAAATCGAGGATTATCAGTTTACATAAAACTGCGACACGCTTAACTAAGCTCTAGGTTTAATGGTAATCGTAGTCTTAGTAAGACTCGATATGTCCAAAAATTTGATCACATATTTCATTAGCCACCTAACCTAATCCATGTAGTGTGACCTACTGTAAACTGCACGGAAAGTAAAATACAATGGTATGGGTATTACGCCGGCACTAGAACCAGGACTTCCGTCTTTAATGAGAGATGGTTGACTGAGGTATGTATTCATACTTCACGACTCCATTCAAAATTTGACGGTTCAGTACGTCGCAGAAGTTCTGCATCACACTTGGTGGGAATAATCCTCGACAGAGTAGAACATCGCTGTGCCGTAAGCTACAGAACAGATCTTTCATGCTGTAGCGATATGTACATTGCAACTGTGTTTCCTGATAATTTGAAAAATTGTATTCCTGTTTTGGAATCAAACACCTGCTCTACTCATGTCAGCTGAGCCTTATGGTAATTCTCGAATCTGATAACTCATCTGGTACACCGTCTCGCTTTCGTCTTAATCTTAACGAATCAACCTCCCAACAAATTTTGCCTATTTAGGCTCAATAATGTCTTCTCGAAGAACTTTCTGAGGTAATTCGTCACTTAGGAAGAAAGTGTTGACAACAGAAAAGCGAGCAGGAAGAACGGTTTTTGGTGTTTACCCGCTGCTATCTTGTAGGTAACTCTTCGGGGTGGTACTTCATCACAATATCTACATTCGCTAACGAAATTCTTCTTATATAATCCATCACAATTTGAGAAGAATAGTAATGTTCATACTTACAATATTAGAGGAAAAATGACCTTTATTACCCATTACTAAATCTATCTATGGTTCAGAAAGAATTCAATGTGAAGAAATAAAAATTTTTGATCATTTGCCCAGTAACAAAGTACGTGACACGTAGAAAAGCAATTTTTCAATCCAACCTAAAATAATGTCTTCTGGACAACGCCCTGTATTCCGCGGACGAAAATTTTAAAACTGGTAGCCTGTGAAAAAAAACTAATTTTTAAGCGTAGTTGCATGAGTGGGACATTTACTGTATGTTTAAATTAGTCAGGTAAACATATCCTGTAAACTGACTCATTCGACATCATTTCGATAAACGAATCATGCAAATGGTATATGAAACATGTAACTGACTAACTAACTGACATCGTTTAGGGAAACAATTTTATTCTTTGATGAAACATTTCAGTTGACACTCTGGTAAGAGCTACCGATTCAGTTTGGACGGGAGAAGAGCTGTGAGGCGTTACCTTGGCACTCGACTTGATAGTAGCTTCGATGTAGCGACGCTCTGTTGGGTCTATGCGTGGGTGTTTCGCTGGCGTGTCGGTAATCATCAGGAACCATGGCAGGCACCAAAGCACACCGGCGCCGCCGATCACGTAGAAGGCCAGGGGCCACCCCGCCGCCGTCTCACACATGGCGCCTGTCGAAGCCATCGACACCAACGGCCCAACGAACATACCTGCAACCGAATAAGTGTCACGGTGTCATTTGTGTTCAGTGGATGATGAAGACATCTGTGGAAACAGTAAATAGGTAGACAAATTATTATACAGGATTTGTACCTAAATGAGATTTTCACTCTGCACACACACACA
The DNA here is from genome assembly GCF_023898315.1 of Schistocerca nitens. Lineage (NCBI taxonomy): Eukaryota > Metazoa > Arthropoda > Insecta > Orthoptera > Acrididae > Schistocerca > Schistocerca nitens. The sequence continues at coordinate 801,394,906 of NC_064617.1, read as the reverse complement.
CACACACACACACACACACACACACACACGAGCACGCGCCGTGCTTACAGATATGAACACATTCACATGAACGCATAGCTAACCATTTCTGTAGTATAGAGCACTAGTTCCTGTGCGAATAACTCGCAGTCTATTACTATAGGTGATACAGTAATGGACAAATAAGTAAATGGAAATATTATTAATAAAAGATGTTATGTTGTGAGCAGTGAAAGCAAATATTACAGAGATGTGACAAAAGTCATGGGATACTTCCTAATATGTCGGATCTCTTTTTGCCGGGAAAGTGCAGGAACTCGACGTAGTATTGTCCCAACAAGTCGTTGGAAGTCCCTGAAGAAATACTGAGCCATGTTGCCTCTACAGCAGTCCATTATTGCGAAAGTGTTGCCGGAGCAGGGTTTTGTGTACGAACTAACCTTTCGATAACGTCCCATAAATGTTCGATGGCTTCGTGTCGCGCGATGTAAATGACCAGATGATTCGCTCGAATTGTCCACAATGTCCTTCAAACCAGTCACGAACAATTAGACTCGGTGACATATTTGTGGGAACTAAAGACTCCAAGTAGCCCAACATTATCATTTCCAGTCAATGAGCTGTTCAGTTGGACCAGAGGACACCGTCTGTTCTATGTAAACACAGTCTGCACCACTGTGGAGCTATCACCAGCGTGCACATCGCCTTGTTGATAACTTGGGTCCATAGCTTCGTGGAGTCTCCGCCACTCTCGAACCCTTCCGTCAGCTCTTACCAAGTGAAATCAGGACTCATCTCACCAGGCCACGGTTTTCCAGTCGTCTAGGATCCAATCTATACGGTCACGAGCCCAGGACTGGTGCTACAGGCGATGTCGAGATGTTAGCAAAGGCACTGGCATCGATCGTCTGCTGCCATAACCCATTAACGCCCAATTTCGCAGCACTATAGACACGGATACGTTCATCGTACGTCCCACCTCGATTTGTGCGTTATTCCACTCAGTGTTCCTTGTCTGTTGCCACTGGCAACGCTACGCAAACGCTGCTGCTGTCGATCGTTAAGCGAAGCCCGTCGGCCACTGCGTTTCCGTGGTGACAGGTTATGCCTGAAGTTTTGTGTTCTCAGCACACTCTTGAAACAGTGGATTCCCAAACGATTTCCGATATGGAATGTCCCATGCGTCTGTCTCTGACTATCATTCCGCATTCAACGTCTGTTAATTCAACTCGTTTGGCCATAATCACTTCGAAAACCTTTCCAAAATCACCTGAGTGCAAATCGCAGCCCCGTCAGTGCGCTGCCCTTCTGTACCTTGTGTACACTATACTACGGCCATCTGTATATGTGCAAATCGCTTGTCACTTCAGTGTACTCTCGTCGTAAAACATCGATTTCATTATGTACAATACGGATAACTGTAAAACATATGTAAACAGATATTGTCTTTCTCAGATTAATTTCATTTTTTAAAATTTCATCATTTTAAAAACTTCTTTGAAACCAAACTAAGCAGCCTTAATGTGAACATCGTTTACTTTTTGACTATATGTGACTTTAGCACAAAACCTATCTTAACAGTCATAATGTGATCACCGTTTACTTTTTGGCTACACGTGTCTTTAGCACAAACATAAGCACTACTGAATATGCAAACTCGTGAAAAAGCCACGTATAATTGTCCATGCGAAAAAACAGGTTCTGGTCAAATCAATCCCGCTCTTCGAAGCGTCTGACCTCGTACTTTGTTAATGGTCATAGCGAAGCATCGTTTTATTGGGAATTGTTTTCTCGTCATTTGGAAAGGCATGGTTGGTTCAGAAGGTGTGAGGTTAATGCAGGATATGAGCACAGTTTTATCGGAGTCAATTAATTTAGTTGTGATGATGAAATCGACTAAGTGACATCTTGCACCACTAATCAGTCCCTGATCAGCGATAGCATTTCTTTCTGCTGTTAAAGCTTTAAAAGCAACTGATTAGGCTCAATTTAAAGAGTTCAAGAATTCCTTTGGGTACAATTGGATGTTATTTATTTCCTTAAATTGGACAGAATCAGAACAGAGGTAAATCTTTGTCTTTCCTGGCCACGAATTGGAAATGACATTCATTAATTGCTGTACAGTCGTCATTTTCTTGGAAATAGAACGCAGCTGAATAGAATACCAAAGATTTTGTTCGTTGTTTCTTTGGCGCTGAATATGGTGGTAATAAAACTATCGTCATTGCAATAACAACGTTCAGGAATTTTGAACGCTTCAGTGAAGTAATCTGTTTGATTTTCTAAGTCAGCGCTACCCAATTTGCCGTGATACTTTAAATTAACTTATGAGTTTTAATGTGAGAACATAGGAGTGATTCTTTAACTTTAGTTTCAACTATGGCTGTTCTATTGCCATGTCCAGCGACGGCTAGTACTTGATGGATATCTCCACCAAACATAATTATTTTACCTCCATAACGGAGATTATTATTCATGATGTCCCTTAAACGTTAATCGAAAACGCTAAGGGCGTCTTTGGAATCACTGAAATCTCGTCCCAAATGATGAGATCAGTTGCAGAGAAAAATGGCTCTGAGCACTATGGGACTCAACTGCTGTGGTCATAACTCCCCTAGAACTTAGAACTACTTAAACCTAACTAACCTAAGGACAGCACACAACACCCAGCCATCACGAGGCAGAGAAAATCCCTGACCCCGCCGGGAATCGAACCCGGGAACCCGGGCGTGGGAAGCGAGAACGCTACCGCACGACCACGAGATGCGGGCAGTTGCAGAGAAGTTATGCATCCCTGGTGTCAGCGCAAATCGGTGAGACGGATGTGCTCACGTTGGGTACAGGTAGTTCGAAAATCGTATGTGAGTACCTCCTCCTGTTAGGATACTGGCATCAAACGCCTGTCCAAGAAACTGTTACAGCAAATTCGCTTTCGTCTCGTAAAATGTGACACTAACGTAAGTTTTGTAGACAAATGTTTTACCGCTGCAAACCCTGTAAAGTAATGATGAATTATAAGTTAAATAAACTAAGTTATAAAAGTAGACTGTACTTACCTGTGATAGTGAATATTGATGTAATTTAGTTTATTCACGCAGCAGACGGCGCTTGCTTAGAGAAAGTAAACAACTCCAACCGCTGTTATGCGTAATAGAAAAATTAGGGACCTCGTTCCTCGAACGATAACACACTAATATTGTCACATCAGTCGGTGAACAACACGACGGCAAATCATCCAGTCACCTATGTCCAAGTTCCATCTGATCCCAATCTTACAAGGCGCTCCACCGTAGCTCATCCAACAAATGATGGCTCAGTGTCACTGGGCCAAGTTACGTCGCAGTACTGAGCTAACTGCCACTTTTCTGCCATACTTTGGTCTGCTCGTATACATATAGATAGTGTAACAATGTTAGAGGGGATGTACAAGGTGTCTTGAGGAACAATCTGAGGGTAGAGACCCGTTTCTGGTAACATCCAACGAAGATACAGAGCGTCGAAGTAAAAGCAGTCAAACGCCCCACCCTGAGCTACCCCTTCAGCAGGAAACGTTGACGCTACTGCCGTCACTGCGCTTAGCGCACGATATAGTATTGTTGTGACAGGCGTGGACCGTGGACGCCTCAGACGGCACCAAACGCCCTCAGTACTGTCATCTCCGCTGCGACGAGTTCGTAAGCGTCAACACTCACGTTTGTTGCCAAAGGGTTGGCCTAACGGAAGGCTTTCTGGTCAAATGTTTGAGCAGAACAAAAACAAGAGTCCCTAGAAATTACACGCTGGATTTTTGCACGAATTTTCATGGGCGGACGAAAAGTGGGAAATGGACAAATGGGCTTTCAAGTTGACCAGTGTGGGGTCAAGTTTAGCAAAAAACAAAAAATATTTAATTGCTTGGAAGTAATCATGGACCCGCTCGGATAGTCGTGCGTTTTAAAGTGCTGATTCCCGGACGGGAAGGTGCGCCGACTCGGGATCGAATCCGCCCGGCGAGTTAACGAAGAGGGTGTGTGTGTCAGCCAGCCTGGTTGAAGCTTTTAGGCTGTTTCTCACATTCCACTAGGTGAATACCGGGCTGGTAACCAGGTCCCGCATCAATTACAGGCTTCGCAAACATTTAGAAACTTTCGCCCACTTTTACAAGAATAAACTGCACGTAGACAACTGGGATACGCATATTCCGTCATGGAGAGAGGTACTGGGGGGGGCAAACATTTTGCCACCCCTTAAACTAACTATGCCCCGAATCCGTTTGACAACAGTGCCGACCATGCACAGGGAAAAGCAGACGAAGAAGAAGTAGAAAGTAATCAGAGTGATTAAGAAAAACTTAGTGATTTGAAGTATTTTTGAAATATTTCACGGACAGCTGCTGCTAGTGCTCAAGTGTCAAAAAATGTCACATTACAGCATAAAATGAAACTTGTCGGCTTTCTCTTGATCTCCATACCCTTAAGTAATAATAAACACCGACTGATACATAATTCATGCTTTCTGAACGAAACTGAGGTCAGATATTTTTTAAATGATTTGTCTAAAAGTAAGACATAAAATACATAGAGAAACATTCGACGAGCCTTTGAATGATGCTTGTAATCATCTACATCATTTTTGCTTACGATTGAGAATTTAAAGTTCAGTGCTTGACTTGAAATATTAGAACTTTAAAGATTACTGGGGCACATTTGGCTGATGCAGTTTCACTCAGTGGTCTCCTCGCGTTACTAACGCGTGAGCATCTTAGCTCCTGTACATGATTTCGAGCATCATTCAAATCTACTGCATTTCTTACGTTTAGGCAAACCGTTTCACAGAATATTTGAGCGTTTTTGTTACTTCAAACTTTTCTTTTCATATCCCAGTGACTTCGCCGCTATGTAGTGTCGATCGATGGCGTTTCTGGACATGGGTTCCTACCTTCAATTCATTCCTTAAGACACTGACTACAGTCCGTCGAAGTTTGTCAATATATTTCTATATCACCCTGCACATCTATGCGTATTGTAGAGACGCACGGTATAAAGGGTGGTCAGAAATAGTGTGAAAAGGTTGTAAGGGTTTTGCAGAGAAGGCTGTGTTGAGAAATAGTTTTGCAGAGAAGGCTGTGTTGAGAAATAATTGTTCAGAAAAAAATTTTATGCGTTGCGTTGTTTTCAAGTTAATTAGCATTGAAGTTTAATCAATCAGGCCGTTCCGCGCACCAGTTTAAGTGGCTCGCCAGAGTTGTGTCGCCAAACGCGTTCTCCTTTTGATCTCCTAAAGCTGAGCCAGAGGGCGATGCAAAAACTGGACATAGGAAGGTAGTAAGGATCAAACCCGATTCAAAGGCCGAGCAGTGTACGCTATAAGAATAACTGACACTAATTATGGCTTCCGGAGGGCCGCTTGAATTTGCACACGTAGCACCGTAATTGGCTAATCTCAATGCTAATTAACTCGGAAACGGCGCAACGTATCGAATTTCTTTCTTAACTGTTATTTCTCAGTACAAGCTAACCTGCAACACCCTTAGAAGCCTTTAAGGCTATTTCTGACCACCCTGCATAGCGGCAGCTTTGTGGATCACAATTAAGATAACAATTATTGTCCGCAAAATTATGGAACAGATGCATTACAGGATACAAGGTGAGTGTACCAATATATTTTCTGTCTATATTACGCCCTGAGAAATTTTATTTTTTCAAGCAAACAAAATTATCGCTATGAAGCCTGTGCTATCTGCATTATTGTTACGAGATAAAAACCAGCGATACAGTGGTGACATCAGTGTATGAAGTTTAACATTTCTCAGAGTCATAGGACTTTTATTCGACAGTTCATTTTAAAAGAACATGTAGGGGAGACTGGGGCAAGTTGACCATAGGGGTAAGATCACTATTCACCTAGTCCATACTTCCAGACAGCACCACCACACGGGTGGTACTAACACTTCACAAGGGCGAGACACTAAGAACTCGCACAATGAAAGCGCTATCGCCAGTTCACTGTGCGTATGAAAACTGCCGTGCTCATTCCTTGACGTATTATAATTCTTAAGACATTCAGCATAAGCTCTTGTGGATCTGGTAAGATATTTAGTTATTATTTATTAAAGGAGGCGAAACAGACAATAAGCGTTACATAGTCCATATTTATTTATGTCTTATCCTTGTTAATCCTATACCAAAGATCACACTGGGGCTAGTCGACTCGGGGCTAGTCGACTCGGGCAGTTTGACGACTTAGCCACCTACTGAGCACTACTTATTTCAGAGCAGCTACAATCGGTAATGCAATTAATGGATTCAAAGAAATGAGAGATAGAACCTTATGATCCTCTTGTGTTTAATGAGCATTATTTTGCTGCGGCGAAAATAACCGATCGTGGATTTTTTTTACAGACCAAACCGAAACTGAAGTGCTCCAAAAATGGCTCTGAGCACTATGCGACTTAACTTCTGCGGTCATCAGTCGCCTAGAACTTAGAACTAATTAAACCTAACTAACCTAAGGACATCACACACATCCATGCCCGGGGCAGGATTCGAACCTGCGACCGTAGCGGTCGCTCGGCTCCAGACTGTAGCGCCCAGAACCGCACGGCCACTCCGGCCGGCGAAGTGCTCCAGCTCAGGCCACAGAACCTACAGGCTAACCCACAGAAACTCCTAATTACTCTCCTACTGAACACAAAGCAGATAATAATTAGGAACCGGGTCAGCAATTGCTGCTCCCATTAAGACACGACGTTTCCGAAGTTTTCCCATTTTAAACTGTTCGATAAAGAAAGGTCATTTGTGAACAAACGGAAGTCAGAGAACGCAAAGTACCTCACTCACATATAACTACGTTTAATTCAATAATTTTTTATCTCATACATCACAAAGTATAAAAACGTGTTCAAAGTTTATCACTATTGTCAGCGCGCCCCCTGGTCAAAGTAATTTTTACCCTTTCATTAGCTCTGAAAATTGGCAAAATAATTGTCATGGTATTAAAGCAAATATTTATACAACCAGATGCAACACAATAAGAAATCAGTTTCTTAATACATTTAAAGAAAGCCAAACTATATCCATAAATAAATTTATTAAAAATGATAACAGTTAACATCGTCAATTTGCCCCGTCTCCCCCATGTTTAAAGAAAATTTCAGTGCCAGAAAGGTACAAGATGGAACATAAAAATTTTGAACTTACCGATGTAAATAATGGCAAACTTGCTTCTTTCGTGATCGGGTGCCCATCTACAGATTAATGTCTGTACGGCTGGTATTATACCACCCTAAAAGAAGGGAAAGCGATATTTAGTAACTAAAAATACTTTGTGATCGGCGATCAGAATTATATAATGTAAATTGAATAGTATATGATCTATGAACTAGTAGTTCCAACTTGAAACTATGTAAAGGCATGTTGCTCATATTGTTTTCTTCAGGTATGGCTCTTCTCAGTCTTAATACAATATTCTGTTGGACACCATCTGTTATGATGATGTAACAAAGAACTAAGCGTTCCTGCCGGTTATTCATCATCGACCTCTCCAATGATGCTATATGACTGTCATACGGTACATCATACACTATGTGATTAAAGGGATCCGGACATCGGGCTGAAAATGACTTACAAGTTCTTGGCGCCCTCATTGGTAATGCTGGAGTTCAATATGGCGTTAGCACACTCTTAGCCTTGATGACAGCTTCCACTCTCGCAGGTATACATTCAATCATTCTTCACGGAGTGCGGCGCTGGGGAGAGGTGTCAATTTCGGTAGGTGAGGCCTGGAAAGAAGTCGGCGTTCCAAAACCTCCCAAAGGTGTAGAGAACTTGCCCGCGAAAGGCAAAGGTCCCGAGTTCGAGTCTCGGTCAGGCACACAGTTTTAATCTGCCAGGAAGTTTCATATCAGCGCACACTCCGCTGCAGAGTGAAAATCTCATTCTGTAAATATCCCCCAGGCTGTGGCGAAGCCATGTCTGCGCAATATCCTTTCTTTCAGGAGTGCTAGTTCTGCAGGTTCGCAGGAGAGCTTCTGTAAAGTTTGGAAGGTAGGAGACGAGGTACTGGCAGAAGTAAAGCTATGAGGACGGAGCGTGAGTGGTGTTTGGGTAGCTCAGCTGGTAGAGCACTTGCCATGTCTCCGCGATATCCTTTCTTTCAGGAGTGCTACTTCTGCAGGTTTGCAGGAGAGCTTCTGTACTGTTTGGAAGGTAGGAAACGAGGTACTTGCAGAAGTAAAGCTATGAGGACGGAGCGTGAGTGGTGCTTGGGCAGCTCAGTTGGTAGAGCACTTGCCCGCGAAAGGCAAAGGTCCCGAGCTCGAGTCTCGGTTCGGCACACAGTTTTAATCTGCCAGAAAGTTTCATATCAGCGCACACTCCGCTGCAGAGTAAAAATCTCATTCTGGAAACATCCCAAAGGTGTTCTATAGGATTCAGGTCAAGACTCTGTGCAGGCCAGTCCGTTACAGGGATGTTATTGTCGTGTAATCACTCCGTCACAGGCCGTGCATCGTGAACAGGTGTTCGAACGTGTTGAATGATTCAATCGCCATCCCCGAATGGCTCATCAACAATCAGAAGCAAGATGGTGCTTAAAACGTCATTGTAAGTCTGTGCAGTGATAGTGCCACGCAAAACAAGGAGTGGCAGCCCCTTCCATGAAAAAACACAACCACACCATAACATCACCGCCTCCGAATTTTACTGTTGGCACTACACACGCTGGCAGATGACGTCCACCGGGCATTCGTCATACCACACCCTGCCATCGGATCGTCAAATTGTGTACCGTGATTCTTCACTCCACACAACGTTTTCCCACTGTTCAATAGTCCAATGTTTGCGCTCCTTACACCAAGCAAGGCGTCGTTTGGAATTTACCGGCGTGATGTGTGGCTTACGAGCAGTCGCTCGACCGTAAAATCCAAGTTTTCTCACCTCCCGCCTAACCTAACCTAACCTAACCTAACCTAACCTAACCTAACTTAACCTAACCTAACCGTCGTAACACTTGCATTGGATCCTGATGCAGTTTGGAATTCCTGTGTGATGGTCTGGATAGATGTCTGCGTATTACACATAACGACCTTCTTCAACTGTCAGTAGTCTCTGTCAGTCAACAGACGAGGTCGGCCTGTACGTTTTTGTGCTGTACGTGTCCCTTCACGTTTCCACTTGACTTTCACACCGGAAGCAGCGGACCTAGGGATCTTTAGCAGCGTGGAAATCTCGCGAACAGACATATGACACAAGTGTCACCTTAATCACGTGACCACGTTCGAAGTCCGTAAGTTCCGCTGAGCGCCCCATTCTGCTCTCTCACGGTATCTCATGACTACTGAGGTCGCTGATATTGAGTACCTGGCAGTAGGTGGCAGCACAATGCACCTAATATGAAAACTATGTTTTTGTGGGTGTCATGGTACTTTTGATCACATAGTGTATGTCGCCAATTGCGTTATCGTGTACAACCACGATACAGGTTCATTCCTCGCACTTGCAGGAATTCTGCACAAGTTTCCACAATTCCAACGCCAGATCAGAGTTTACTTACAAATACGGCAGAGATCGCTCTTCTGAGTAGCTTAAGGAATAGGGATGTGAGACAAACACTGATGATACAAAACGTACCTTCACTTGTTTACTTTATAGATACAATTTATTAAAAACATCACTAGTTAATACAGTCTAGTTACATAGCTTTGAAAAAATAAAATTTTCCGCCAACTGGACAAAGCCTCGTTCTAGTTATGTGCAATTTTCGCCTTCTTTGCAGTTCAAATCATTCTTTCACAATATATGTCTCTGGAGGCTTACCTTACCTACATCTAAACTACGTTCCCCAGGAATTTGCTCCTATTTTCCATTATAGAAGCATAATTCTTTCGAAATTTTGTACACTGCGGTACTCAGAGGCCAATTTTCTGGATTATTTCTCATCCATGGAACTGGGATACCCTTTCTTCATTCTTCAGCCGAGTTTCTTCAACTCAGATGACGTCGGTGACTTAGAAGAATCTTTTTCGTTGTGAGTACTCTTAGCGCATGCAGTACTGTAGCCCGTTCTTATCCCAAGATGAAGAATAACTGAGAAAATGGGGTAGCACTATCCAGATACGAAAAATTCTCCAGATCCACTGTTCTGTTCAGAACTAAATATAGTCCTTGAGTGACCCCTGGAAAATTCCGGCGTCCAGTGAAGACAGACGTTGTTGGCCTTAAGGAGTCTCCCTTCCCTGGCTCAGCATCGGCTTTTGCTGCTCAATTAGCGTCAGTTGCCTCGCGTATCACATGCAAGCTATTAATTACCGCCTCCCAATAAAAGTGGATCGCAGAGTCCCCTCGTCCTCCGTTTCATATTCAGCACCTAGAGCAACGTTTACATTAACCTCAACAAAACTGCACACTACAGGAAAGTACCCAAGTACTACAAAACATGGGAATTGCTTGACGTAATATTAGAAGTCACACACTTCCAGAAATATAACGAAGATTTATCGACTCCATGCCATGTAGAATCGCTGTTGTACTGCGTTTCAGAGGTACACCAACGCGCTATTTAGTACATGGTCATATTGGTTGACCCATCAGTGTATTTGGAGGGTGTGTTGGGGAAGTTCGAGACATAGGGGAACTCAGGACAGAATAGGATATTTGACGTTTAACAATTTCTGTAAAATAAAGGAGCACAAGAAAACACTTCTTAGAGATATAAAAATCACCTTGTAGTATACCCTAAGGCACTTTACTTGGAAATTACTTAAAACTTTATGTTACGTAACTTTTTACGTTTTTCCAAAGAAACTCTTCCATTACTCTCGTTTCCCCCACCCACGGGGTAGGGTGGAATAAGTCAAATTTTTGTGAATTTGTTGCATATATCTTAAAACCAAGACATAAAGTTGTTTATTTAACGACTCAGACTAAGAAATATGGAATCAAAAAGAAAATTAACAATAAGAAAAAATTTTAATGTCATTTTTAAATGTACAATTATTTTTAATGATTGTAGTGCTACACTAAGCGGATGATACGCAGAAGGAATAGTAATATTACACAGATACGGTAGCGCACACTTTTATTCTGTGTAAGGCCGTACATGCGAGATACAACTGTACACACAGAAGCTATTAAGAAAACTACATCCACGTCTTCATCTACATGGCTACACTGCAAATGACATTTAACGACTGGTAGAGCGTTCATCGAATAACTGTTATTCCACTCCCGACAAGCGCGCGAAAAAAATGAACACCTATATCTTCCCGTGCGAGATCTGATTTCACTTATTTTATTATGTCGATCGTTTCTCCCTTTGTAGGTCAGTGTAAACAAAATATATTAGCATTCGGAGAAGAACGTTGGTGATTGAAATTCTGTGAGAAGATCCCGCAGCAGTGAAAAGCGAATTTGTTTTAATGATTTCCGCCCCTGATCCCGTATCATGCCTGTGACACACTCTCCCGTATTTCTCGATAACACCAAACGTACTCCCCTTCTCTGAACTTTCTCGATGTACTCCGTTCATCTTACCTGATAAGGATCCCACATCACGCAGCTGTACTCCAAAAGAGGACGGACAAGGGCAGTGTATGCAGTCTCCTTAGTAGATTTGTTGCTTCTTCTAAGTGTTCTGCCAATAAAACAGTCTTTGGTTCGCATTCCCAGCAAAATTTTCTGTTATTTTCAATTTAAGTTGTTCGTAACTTTAATTCGTATGTATTTAGTTGAATTTACGACCTTTATATTTGAGTGATTTAACGTGTAACTGAAGTTTCACGGATTCCTTTTAGCACTAATGTGGATGACCTCACACTTTTCATTCCGTAGGGTCAAATGCTAATTTTCGCACCATATAGATAACTTATCTAAATCGTTTTGCAGTTGGTTTGAATCTTGTCATGACTTTACTAGACATAAACGGCAACATAATCTACAAAAACCTAAGATGGCTGTTCAGATTGTCTCCTAAATCGTTTATGTAGAACCAACAGACGGCTTGTAACAGTACCTTTGGGAACACCAGTAATCATTTCTGATTTACTCGATGACTTTCTGTCAGTTATTACAAACTGTGGCCTCTCTGCCAGAAAATCACGAATCCAGTTGCGTAACTGAAACGATATTGCACAAGCAGACAATTTCATTACAAGCCGCTTGTGGGGTACGGTGTCAAAAGCCTTCTGGAAATCTAGAGATAGGGAATCAGTTTTAACTCCTTTGTCGGCAGCACTCAGCACTTCGTGTCAGTAAAGAGCTAGTTATGGTTCACAATAACGATGTTTTCTAAATCCGTAGTGACTATGTGTCAATAGACCGTTCTCTTCGATGTAATCCACAATATTCGAACATAATATTTGTTCCAAAATCTTGCTGCATATCGACGTTAATGATATGGCCCTGTAATTTAGCGGATTATTCGTATTGCCTTACTTGAATATCGGTGTGACCTGTGCAACTTTCCAGTCTTTGGGTACGTATCTTCCGTTGCGCGAGCGGTTCTATAGATTGTTCAGTATGCAACAATTGCATCAGCATACTCTGAAAGAACCTGACTGGTAATCAAACTGGACCGGAAGAGTTGCTTTTATTAAGTGAATGAAGCTGATTCACTACTCCGAGGATATCTGTTTCTAAGTTACTCATTTTGGCTGCTGTTCTTGAATCTAATTCTGGAATATTTACTTCGTCTTCTTTGGTGGAGGAATTTCGGAAGGCTGTGTTTAGTAACTCTGCTTTAACGGCACTGTCATCGATAGAATTACTATTGCTATCGTAAAGAGAAGGCAATGACTGTGTCTTGCCGCTAGCATACTTTACATGCGACCAGAATCTGTTTGGATTTTCTGCAGGTTTGGAGACTGTTTCGTTGTGGAAGCTGTTATAAGCATCTCGCTTTTGAAGTCCGCGCTAAATTTCGAGCTTCTTTAAAAGATCACCAATTCGTTTAAATTTGGCATGTTTTTTTCGTTGTTTCTGCAACAGTGTTCTGACTTGTTTTAGGTACCATGAGGGATCAGCTCCGTCGTTTATTTAGTATAAATCTCTCAACTGCTGTCGATACTCTCTTTGAATTCAAGCCGCATCTGGTCTGCTCTTACATTGTTAACTTGGGAAGGAGTGGAGACTCTCTCAGGAAGGCGTCAAACGAATTTTTATATGCTTTTTTGAACAGATATGTTTTTCGTTTATTTTTGGTGGATTAGGGAGTTACGGTGTTCGGTCTCGCTACGACAACCCTGTATTCACTAATCACTGTACCCGTTTTTATGCTCGTTATTTGCTCACGATTATTTGTTACTAAGAGATCAAGTGTGTTTTCACAACCGATTACTATTCGAGTGGCCTTATGAACTAATTGATCGAAGTAATTGTCAGAGAATACGTTTAGCACAATTTCGGATGATGTTTTATACGTACCTCCGGAATTAAATATATACAACGGATATCGAGAGTAAACTGAAGTCACCACCAACTATAATTGTATGAGTCAAGTATGTGTTTGAAATTAGGCTCAAGTTTTCTTTGAACCATTCAGCAATTGCATCATGAGTTGGCTAGTCGGTATTGTTTTGTTCCGGTGCCGGTTATATCTAACCATACTAACTCACAGGAAATATCTACTTCAATTTCGCTACAACATAAACTACTTCTAACAGCAACAAATACGCCATCACCAACTGTACTTAGACTATCCCTTCTGAACACCGTTAGGTGCTTTGCAAGAATTTCGGCTGCAACTCACCTCCGGGTTTAGCCAGCTTTCAGTGCCTATAATGATTCGAGCGGCAGTGCTTTCTAATAGCGCTTGGAGCTCTGGTACCTTCCTAACACAGCTGCGACAATTTACAACTGTTATACCGATGGTTGCTAGATCTAAGCTGTTCCTGCGCTCGACCTGCACCCTTTTACACTGAAGCCCTTTCTGTGTTTCGCCGAGGACTTCTAATCTAAAAAAAAAAAGACTGCTCAGTCCATGCCACACAACCCCCGCTACCCATGTAGCCGCCTCCTGCGTGTAATGGACTCATGACCTTAGCGGAACCCGAAAGCCCACCACCCTATGGCGCAACTGACTGTCAAAGATCACGGGCGTGGTCTAGGTCGATCTCCAGCGATTATTCTTTGCAGTCGCGGAGCTCTCATAGGCTTAATAACGAGTTACTGTTACAGTTACTTTACTTAATCCCATCGCTCATCTGTCAGATTTTTTTTTTGTTCCTTGGCTTACGAACAGACAATAGGACGCCTGCTAATAAATCCTATCACCCAATCTGCCCAGGTAAATAAGTTTCTTTGTCAAATCGGTTAGTCATTTCATTCTGTAGCTGACAGGCTAATGATCTGACAATTAGATGTTTCATCGTTGGGCTAAATAAATCTACTCTACATTGCCGTCAGGTGGTGGTGGTGGTTAGTGTTTAACGTCCCGTAGACAACGAGGTCATTAGAGACGGAGCGCAAGCTTGGGTTAGGTAAGGATTGGGAAGGAAATCGGCCGTGCCCTTTCAAAGGAACCATGCCGGCATTTGCCTGAAACGATTTAGGGAAATCACGGAAAACCTAAATCAAGATGGCCGGAGACGGGATTGAACCGTCGTCCTCCCGAATGCGAGTCCAGTGTGCTAACCACTGCGCCACCTCGATCGGTACTGCCGTCAGGTACACTACCATCTCTTTTGCTCTGCACTGAATACAATTTTACATTTCCCATCTGACCTGTCAACTCTGTAGTTGAAAGTTTTCTTAGATTTACGAACGTTTCTGGTTAACGACCTGTGTATAGCGTAATTACTGACGGATTTGAACGTATTATGTAAATAACGTACAGCGAATGACATGCACTTCAAGATTACCTGTCATTTAAGGCTGCACAGTTAAGAATTAGGGGTCTATCTTGCGTTTAAATTCAGCAAAAGTTATAAAAACAGAACTGTAAAGGTGAATCACAAACGTTCACTTAGAAGTCACTCTCCAAACCGATTCAAAGTAGGAAAGAAGCAAGTTAGCGTCTCTTTGCCGCCGTCCGCGCTCAGTCGCTGCCGCAACCTGGCGGCCGTTACTCTAACTACTTGCTGGGGTCGGTGTAGTGTGGCCAAATAGTTCTTTTTGTTCCTGCCATGTGCAGCGGAATTGTGCGTGCGACTCGCGCTCGCTTTTGCTCTTCTAGAGACTGAAATTGCAATTAAAGCTTGAATGCATGCCCATTTTCTTCCCTGATTATATCCACAGCTCCAAGCCAAACACCATTCCTCAAAAAACTTTAACAGCTACATTAATCATCTTCAGTAATATAGTGGAAACGTCTGAACGTCTAAAATCTATGCTATGCTCAGGAGGGCAATTAAATAAGCAAATTGCAAAGTAGAAGCAAATTCGAAGTAAGAGGAAACCAAAACAGGCAGAACGGTCACAATGGTAACGTTCTTGGAGAAAGGAAGAAGAATAAAGGAAGGAAGAATAAGGAAGATATATAAAGTCTGTTCAGAAAATACCAGGATTTTGTCCACAAAATTTTTCTACGCTTACTGTTTACTTATTGTGTATGGTCTCTAAAATACTCTCCTGCACAATTGATAAACCTCTCCCAACGCAGTTTCCACTTCCGGGAGCACCCTTGGTACGCCTCTTGCTGGACCGCGCGAAGTAAAGTCTGCAAATTCTCTTTTATTTCATCTATCTTTGCAAAATTTTTGTCGCTTCAACGGGGCTTTCAACTCTGGAAATAAAAAAAGTCCCCAGGATCAGGTCTGGAGCATACGGAGGATGAGGCAGCACAGTGATTCCGTTTTTTGTGCAATAGTCACGCACCAACAGGGATGCATGTGCGCGTTCATTATCGTGATGCAAGAGCCACGAATTGTCTCGCCACATTTCAGGCCATTTCCTTCTACATTTTCTCGCAGGCGTCGCAACACGTCCCGATAGTGCCGTCGATTGACACTTAGCCCCTGTGGCACGAATTCAGTATGAACTAGTCTTTCGAAGTCAAAGAAAACTATCAGCATCGTTTTGGCATTTGACCTTTCCTAAAGAACTTTTGTTTGGTCTTGGAGAACCTTTCCCAGCCCATTGTGAAGACTTAACCTTGGTCTCACCATCACAGCTGCAGACCCACGTCTCATTACCAGTTATGATTCTCTTAAGGAACATCTCGTTCTCATTTGCACTATCCAAAAGCTCTTCACAGATTGCGAGGCGAAGGTCTTTCTAGTGTTGACTCATGAGCCGCAGAATGAACTTGGACACGACATGATGCACTCCAAGATGCAGCGTCCAACTAAAACGCTACGTCAGGGCTTCACAACATACGTGCTCGCAGAGCAAGCTGTGAGCAGCAAGGCACGAGCACGGAGCAGCGCGAGCACGCTACCCCCACTACCGGACCAGAGCGGAGAGTGGGGAAAGTCACGTGGGGCACACAACAGCTGCCGCCAGTCAATGTAAATCCGCAGCCACCTGCAGGGATATCACTCACGAATTATTACTGCGACAAATGAAACAAATAAAGGAGAATGTACACATGCCACATAATTTTATTAGCTTCGCATTAATTTGTGAACTGTTACACAATAAAAGGTGTCACTGAAGTGTGGGATTCCCGGTTATCTTGTACTTTTTGCCCTTTACAATTGCGTCTATGCTCGGAGTAATTGTTCTTGTGCATTTTATGCGCAGCATGCAGTTTAAATTTCGATCAGACAATGCGTTTCTCAGGTGCGTCTTGTTACATTTCATTGCAGAGAACAGTTGTTCACAAACATACGTGGAACCGAACACTGATATTATTGTCGCCGCCAGTTTGTGCAAACGAGGAAATCTATTCTGAGGGAAGTGTCTGTAGAATTCCAAAATGTTTTTCTTGTTCTGAAAGTTGTCTCTGTATTCTCTGTCACACTGCAGGTCAATAATTTCTTGCTGCAGCTCAGGACGAATCTCTTAAATATTCGCTGAATATGGAGAGAACAGATCAAAATCACTGTCTAGTGCTGTCAGATCTTGTAAGCGCTGATTAAGTAAACTATGTGAATAACGTTCACAGTCTTTGTGACATCTTGCATGGATGATAATTTAGGAAAATGAGCTAGGTTTCCTGTTTCCAGCTGACTCACCCAAAGTGTCAATTTCATTTTAAAAGCTCGTTTTCGATCTATGAAATGAGTAATTAGCAGATCTTTACCTTGTAGTAAAATGTTCAAAGCATTCAGATGGCTAGTTAAATCTGCTACGAACGCGAGATCACATTCAAACGTGCGCGCGCATTTCCCCTCCCTCCCCTCCCTCCCTACTCCGCGACCTTGCACCTGCTCGCGAGCACGTGCCTGAGCAGACGCGAGTACTCGCGCTCAAAACCGGCCAGTTGTTAAGCCCTGCACTACGTTCTTCTCCAATCTCTCGGACAATCAGTTTCGATTGTGACGCTCAGTTTCGCTGACTTTTCTGAGATGAGCGGCATCGGTAGACATCAAAGGGCGTCGTGAGCGAGGGTCAACTTTAACTTCCGTCCGGCCATTTTTAAACCGCGTGAACCATTCGTAACACCGAGAACGTCTTAAGCACTCATCAGCGTAAGCTTCCTGCATCATTTGTTGCGTCTCTGAAAAGCTTTTTGAGTTTCACGCAAAATTTAATGCAGACGCGTTGGTCCTCTAACTCTACCGTCTTGAAATTCGCACAATGTGTGACACAACGTTCTATTCGATACAGCACTGAACAATAACGAAACAGACATACAACAATGAAACTTCCGGTAGTTACACATTAAACACAGGGGTGTGCAGGGATGCCAACCGCATTTCACTCCAACACACCATTGGCGGGAAATTACGAATCCTCCGGAATATTTTGAACAAACCTCGTAAAACGTTTCAGCAGAAGATGCTTCTGAATATCTAAAATCTATACTACGCCCAGTAATACAATAAATAAGAAAACAGCAAAATAGAAGAAAATTGGAAGTAAAAAGAAAACATAAAGGCAGAATAGTTACGATGATAATGTCATTGGAGAAAGGGAGGAAAATAAAGAAAACACAAATAAAGAATATACAAAAGGTTTTGGGAGCAGCAGCTAGAAAACGAGAAGTGCAGGTTCAAAAAATGGCTCTGAGCACTATGCGACTTAACTTCTGAGGTCATCAGTCGCCTAGAACTTAGAACTAATTAAACCTAACTAACCTAAGGACATCACACACATCCATGCCCGAGGCAGGATTCGAACCTGCGATCGTAGCGGTCGCTCGGTTCCAGACTGCAGCGCATCTCCGGCCGGCAAGTGCAGGTTAATAAATATTTTCTAGAGAAATCCCATACGCACCTAAACCGAACCATCTCCATCTAACAGATAGAGCTCACATAACTAACATCAGACCATTCAATATCCTTATTTTATAGCTGTAAAAATTAAATCTCAATCCCTAAAAAGACTTCTTTTTTTTGCAGTAAACACATAGTGCGTAGTGGGGCGATCACACTGTTGTAGAAATAATTCGAAACCCAAGATCGCTTAAATACTGTTTACTGGATAACCGGTTTCAACACACTTCAGTGTAGCACCTTTAGTGCGTTGAAACCGGTTATCCAGTAAACAGTATTTAAGCGATCTTGGGTTTCGAATTATTTCTAAAAAGACTTCTGTCAGCCAGCCTTCATCAGCGAAAATGTAACTGACGACAAAATTTTAAAAAATGTAAAAACGTTATTGTTCTTATAGGGTTATACCACCAACCAACCGTTGAGAGTCGTAAGAGACCAAGTAACTCTTATCAACAGATGTTTTTTCAGCCTGCCGAAAGGTTACCTGGGCTTTGCCGTTTGTGGCCGCTGTCTAAGGCCTTCCTTCCCAATCGGCGTCGCCCACGTCTCAGCGGCCTTTGTCACATTGTTGCCACCGAATCACTACGACTGGACGCAACATTGCATTTGATCCATATACCACCAGAGTTTCACTCTGAATCCGTGTGCAATTTAGACGTTCTCCCTACAAGAAACGTACTATCCCGCAGTCATCAACACTGGAGTAAGTTTACAGCTGCTGGGTCATTTCAATCGAACTCAGTGATCCACCTCGTATCCGTACTGCAGCTAACTACCTTTCTCAATTCCCTACATATAAGCAAGCCTTCAAAATTCGATATTCACATTGTTGGAAACAGTTAATATTTGTAAATTACAGATTGCATCAATCAGTCGTCCTTTTTAAATTTTATTATGCAGATGTAGATGTCGGCTAGAAGCTAGCCATTCTTAATGCTAAGAATACAAGAAGTACATAGTCAGATGCTGTTATAAAAAGTTACAAGTAATGGCTTAACTCATATGGTTTGTATATTACATACCACTATTTACTGTCTTTCGAAGTATGTACGTCCTTGTTGATCGGGCTTCACCCACAGTTCATTGAATACTACTGTATGCGGAAGGCAGGCTGTATGGAGAACACATCGGTTGGTTACATGGTGCCATCTTCATGAACTACGTATATACAATTCAAGGGAAGTAAACCACTTCAAATTTGAATGAGAATTGGATATAATGAAACATAAGTAAAAATCTTTACATTGTAGTCAGATTTATTTCGTATTTGCATAATACTGTACGAGTACGATGATTACACTTCTGAACCAACATAACTTCTTCCATGATAGTTAGCTCAGATGTATATACAGTATTATTAACAGCAATTCAGTATATTGGTTGTTTTGCATTTACAAGGAAAATCGGTTTTAAGGGATAATGAGGTTAGTATCCTCTATATGTATAGCGGAATAACCAAATTGCGCCAACCATGCATCTGACTGACATTTGCCGCCATCTATGAATTATTTAGTAAATATGAGATAAAAATATTTAAGAAATATTTAAGCCATATCAAATAATAGTTTTATACAGCATGTGTCTTCTTGTGTCATAAATTTTTAAAAAATTTAAAGTTTTACCCATCTGACGTAATTTAGATGTTTTAATAACAATAACGGACTCACAAGGAGTGAACATGGAAATTTTATTACTTGCCGGCAAATATGAAATAAGGCGGACTACAGTGTACAGAATTTTACTTATGTTTCATTTTATGTAATTCTCATGCAAATTTGATGTCGTTTACTTCCCTTGAATTTTATACACGTAGTTCGTATAGATGGCGCCATGTAACCAACCGATGTGTTCTCCATACAGCCTGCCTTCCGCATACAGTGGTACCCAATGAACTGTGGGTGAAGCCCGATCAACAAGGACTTACAGGGTGTTTCAAAAATGACCGGTATATTTGAAACGGCAATAAAAACTAAACGAGCAGCGATAGAAATACACCGTTTGTTGCAATATGCTTGGGACAACAGTACATTTTCAGGCAGACAAACTTTCGAAATTACAGTAGTTACAATTTTCAACAACAGATGGCGCTGCGGTCTGGGAAACTCTATAGTACGATATTTTCCACATATCCACCATGCGTAGCAATAATATGGCGTAGTCTCTGAATGAAGTTACCCGAAACCTTTGACAACGTGTCTGGCGGAATGGCTTCACATGCAGATGAGATGTACTGCTTCAGCTGTTCAATTGTTTCTGGATTCTGGCGGTACACCTGGTCTTTCAAGTGTCCCCACAGAAAGAAGTCACAGGGGTTCATGTCTGGCGAATAGGGAGGCCAATCCACGCCGCCTCATGTATGTTTCGGATAGCCCAAAGCAATCACACGATCATCGAAATATTCATTCAGGAAATTAAAGACGTCGGCCGTGCGATGTGGCCTGGCACCATCTTGCATAAACCACGAGGTGTTCGCAGTGTCGTCTAAGGCAGTTTGTACTGCCACAAATTCACGAAGAATGTCCAGATAGCGTGATGCAGTAATCGTTTCGGATCTGAAAATGGGCCAATGATTCCTTTGGAAGAAATGGCGGCCCAGACCAGTACTTTTTGAGGATGCAGGGACGATGGGACTGCAACATGGGGCTTTTCGGTTCCCCATATGCGCCAGTTCTGTTTATTGACGAAGCCGTCCAGGTAAAAATAAGCTTCGTCAGTAAACCAAATGCTGCCCACATGCATATCGCCGTCATCAATCCTGTGCACTATATCGTTAGCGAATGTCTCTCGTGCAGCAATGGTAGCGGAGCTGAGGGGTTGCCGCGTTTGAATTTTGTATGGATAGAAGTGTAAACTCTGGCGCATGAGACGATACGTAGACGTTGGCGTCATTTGGACCGCAGCTGCAACACGGCGAACGGAAACCCGAGGCCGCTGTTGGATCACCTGCTGCACTAGCTGCGTGTTCTCCTCTGTGGTTGCCGTACGCGGTCGCCCTACCTTTCCAGCACGTTCATCCGTCACGTTCCCAGTCCGTTGAAATTTTTCAAACAGATCCTTTATTGTATCGCTTTTCGGTCCTTTGGTTACATTAAACCTCCGTTGAAAACTTCGTCTTGTTGCAACAACACTGTGTTCTAGGCGGTGGAATTCCAACACCAGAAAAATCCTCTGTTCTAAGGAATAAACCATGTTGTCTACAGCACACTTGCATGTTGTGAACAGCACACGCTTACAGCAGAAAGACGACGTACAGAATGGCGCACCCACAGACTGCGTTGTCTTCAATATCTTTCACATCACTTGCAGCGCCATCTGTTGTTGAAAATTGTAACTACTGTAATTTCGAAAGTTTGTCCGCCTGAAAATGTACTGTTGTCCCAAGCATATTGCAACAAACGGTGTATTTCTATCGCTGCTCGTTTAGTTTTTATTGCCGTTTCAAATATACCGGTCATTTTTGAAACACCCTGTACATACTTCGAAAGACAATAATAGTGGTATGTAATATAAGAGGGCTATCCACAAAGTACATTACGTTTTGGAATTAAGAATAAATAAAGTTTTGGGAAATTTTTTTATTATATACAGATGAAAGCCACACTTAAATACTACTTTTCTACATAGTTGCCATTTAAATTAAGGCACTTATGGTAGCGATGGACGAGCTTGGAAATTCCTTCGTCGTAAAATTCGGCCGCCTGCGCCTTCAACCACGTAATGACTGTCTTTTGGGACAGGAAAGGTGTGAGTTTTGTGGATTTCCTGGAAAGAGGCACTACAATAAACTCTCAAAGGTATTGCCAAACTCTGTACAACCTCAGAAGAGCAATACAAAACAAGCGCAGGGGAAAGTTGGGCTCAAAGATCTTGCTGATTCACGACAACGCCCGGACCACACGGCAAATGCCACTCGTGAAGCCTCGAATCTTTTAAGTGGGAGTTGTTTCCTCATCTGCCGTACAGTCCCGACCTGGCACCGAGTGACTTCCACTTATTCCCAGCAATGAAGAAGTGGTTGGCTCTGCAGCGTTTTGCTGACGACGCACAACTTCAAGAAGAGGTAACCACGTGGTTGAAGGCGCAGGCGGCCGAATTTTACGACGAAGGAATTTCCAAGCTCGTCCATCGCTACGATAAGTGCCTTAATTTAAATGGCAACTATGTAGAAAAGTAGTATTGAAGTGTGGCTTTCATCTGTATATAATTTAAAAAATTTCCACTACTTTATTTATTTTTAATTCCAAAACGTAATGTACTTTGTGGATAGCCCTCGTACAAACCATATGAGTTACGCCATTACTTTTAACTTTTTATGACATCATCTGACTATGTACTTCTTGTATTCTTAGCATTGAGAATCGCTAGCTTCTAGCCGAAATCTAGATCTGCATAACAAAATTTAAAAAGGACGACTGACTGCTGCAATCTATAATTTACGCCGGCCGCAGTGGCCGTGCGGTTCTAGGCGCTACAGTCTGGAACCGCGCGACCGCTACCGTCGCATGGATGTGTGTGATGTCCTTAGGTTAGTTAGGTTTAATTAGTTCTAAGTTCTAGGCGACCTCAGAAGTAAAGTCGCATAGTGCTCAGAACCATTTGAGCCATCTATAATTTACAAGTCAATGTAACAGTCGCTGAGTGCAACCTACAGTATTTCCGAATGGAAGGTAACCTGATGAACAGTTAATATGTTTCCTTGTTATCAGTACTGCATTCGAAAATATTGAAGACACCGGACACGAACTAAAGTCGTCGGCACACGGGGCGAGGCAGCTAACGTTGACACGCACGCAAACGGGCTAGGTCACCCCACGAAACGCAGCGCCGGTACACGCCACGAGCTGGTTGACGTGATTTTTTGCTGTCGGCGCTCGGCAACGGCAGTTGTCGGCTTTATTTGTGTCGCAAACCATACAGGATGTTCATGAAAATGGATACCTTAGATTTTCTGTACTACTCTAGTAAAACGCACATTTCTTTCTTGACCAAATGCTAGTTATGTTGGTCTGTCTGTTGTGGTATACATAAATATAAACTTCAGTATCCGTGAACGTGCAGTAAGACCAAAATAAAAGGTACATGTTCAGTCAAGAAGGACATCAGCCTATAAAAGTTCACCAATTCGAACAATCTCAATCCTGGCAGAGAACACACATTTACGTAACATCAAATATTATAGGAATTACTTCAATTACTTTCTCGTCATTTTATTACAACAGATCGTGCAAACAATGATTCGTTCTCGAGACTTTCAACGTTCTGGTGCTTAAAAACAGCTTAATATTGACGGGGTGTAGCGTATAACATAAAACCCCCGGAATATGGGCGTCTACAAAACACGACAAATACAGTATCCCGTCTTGCTTGCGACCCTGGGAGCGTGCTTGCTTCCTACTGGTTCTTATTTTGTGTTTTACTTGACGAAATGGCTCAACAATAACAAACAGCAGGAAGTGACTTCACAAAACTCGCAGAGCGCCCCGTCAAGGTTAACTAAATCGTCACGTGCGCCGACGGCTGCAGTCGCTCTCCGAAGACACCGTGCTTAACCGCCTCTAGCTCCGATAGCGGTCTCAGTTCGGAGAGGAAGAGACCTTGAGTATGCCGTATCTAGCTGAGGCCCCTCATTGATGATTAGACACTGTAGAACTACCAAACTGCGGGGCTGTTGATCGTCGCATTTTCACTTGCTGTTCCAAATAGTCCTAGAAATTTTCTAAGGGTCTAATATCGGGTAATTTAGAGGGCCGAACGAAATGTGATAGCGTGTCTGTCCGTTCGTCTATGCAGGAACGTACGCGTGAACACAGCTGTTGTCATCTTGGAAAACGGGAATTTCCACACCATACTCGTAATGAACCTGTCGAACAATGAGACCATTATCAACGAGTGCAATCAGATATTAACAAGAATCCCTGCCCTCCCGAACCCCTGCCCTCCCATCACCATCACCATTAGCGCCCAATCGTAGAAAAGAATTTACTTTGAACACTTATTTTGGAAGACGAACGATAAATATTTAGCTTTTGTAGATGTTTCATTAAATCACTACCTAATGAGTCAGTGGGATGGCTGATACTGCTTATTTCTAACGAACTTTTTTAATAGGAAGTGGAACAATTTTCAATCCAACCGGAGTGCTACGTACAACTCCTTCTCAGGAGAGGAAGCTAATCGCCAGAGTTGAGGACAGACACTTACTTTATACGAAACCTACCTCATCCGCACGACTCCCCTCTCTAGCAACTCGCTCTTCATCCGCTCCCTGCACCCCCATTTCAAATCAACCGAATTAAATTTCATGTACTATACTCTGCCTTCTGCTTGTAAGTCATTTGATTGCTGGGCTCCTTACTTCTGAACTGCTAAAAATTGGAAAAACTTCAGCCTGCCAATGCTTTGTGTCTGGCACTACCACTAATAATAATAATAATAATAATAATAATAATAATAATAATAACAATAATAATATAGTGTACAGCACTATAGTAACCATTATGTTGCTGCTATTGTGTTGTGCTCTCAATTTGTTGGTTTATCTGTTGCGAAGTAAGTAAAGAAGCAATTTCTATTTACAACTCGAGAAGGCATTATTAACCGTTTCTTATGTGTCTCACTTCTATTGTCATAGGTGGATGGTACGAAATGTTGTTCATACATTCATTTCACAAGCTGTAACCTTCAACACATTGCGACGTCTGCACATAATACTTTTTCTGTGAGCTTTCTGTAAAATGTCTCCCACTGACGGAAAAATTCTCTGTCTAACGGTTGAATTGCGTCCGTCGTGTCGGGTGGAATCTGAAGTACCTCGACTTCTTTGTCAGGGTGATCTCGAAATATAGCTTTTAATGAACCACAGCTTTTATGGCCTGACCAGTAATCTAGAAGAAGCAGTGATTAGTCCACGCAGAACGGAAGAAAGGCATGACGCATGAAATCTGTAACGTTTTCATATCTCATGTCCTGTATCTCGACTTCAATGCGTCTATCATAAGATTACTGCTTATAACAATGTTGATTTGACGTGTGGTCCAAAACGTCTCGTTGATTCTTGAAGACATATATATAGTTTAGGCAGCAATGACCCATCAAGACTAATTACGAGCATTAAAGTTTGTGAATGTGTGAATGCAGTCTTACATTGCGCAGTGGCCTGTGAGTGTTTTTCCCCTTTGAATGACAGTATTGTCTTAACACGCGTTTAGTTTTGAAAACGCCTGATCTGCACTGTAAACGTAAGATCCACTAAAACTAGTGGTCTTATGCTTTTCATTCGTAATGAAAGCTTCCAATATTTCGTTGTGAATCACCACATTTTCCGACCTGTTTCTCGATTATTATTTTTCTTGCTATAATTTTATGTGATCTTTTGAAGCTACTAACCCAACTTTCAGAAACTGTAAATTCTTAGCGTCTATCGCGTTGGCAATATCTAACGCCCACTCACGTATTAGTTGTATCGCTGATACGAAATCACATTTGTCTGCCTTTGGCAAATAGCTCAAAAAGGTCGCGCAACTTCCAGTCGACTCTTACGTCGTCCAGCTACTTCCTTTTCCCATCGATACCATTCACGTTCAGAGCGGGCAGAGCGATATTTATTTTGAACAGTACTGACGCGTAGGAGTTTCTTGTCACTGTCGTTCAATAACTACAACACAGCGTTTTTTTTGCCCGATAAAGTAATTTTAGTTGCTGGTGTTGTTTTGGGAGATAATTGTTTTTTATACGTGGCACTATCACTCGAAAAGTCTTCATGAGTACAACTTTCTTCAGTTTCTTTGCCATCTCTGGATTCGCAGTCTGCAATATCAAGTGTTTCAGTCGTTTCTCTATTTACATGCTCGTCTGCAACTACCATTTCGCACATCACATAGTCTTCACGCGTGTTTTCTGTTTTTGGCTTCATTTGGCATATGTTGTATATCTCCACAGCAAGTAGCAAATATTTACAGGGTTCGTCATCAAGGCAGTGGTTAGCACACTGGACTCGCATTCGGGAGGACGACGGTTCAATCCCGTCTCCGGCCATCCTGATTTAGGTTTTCCGTGATTTCCCTAAATCGTTTCAGGCAAATGCCGGGATGGTTCCTTTGAAAGGGCATGGCCGATTTCCTTCCCAATCCTTCCCTAACCCGAGCTTGCGCTCCGTCTCTAATGACCTCGTTGTCGACGGGACGTTAAACACTAACCACCACCACTTCGTCATCAACTGTGAGGGGAGATTGAATGTTCAGCGTAAAGTGGTCTGTGGAGCATAGATGTAGTTGTACAGAATATTTATCACAATTCGAACTAGCATCAGAATGATATATTCCGAAATACGTACCAGAAAGTAAAAGATGCTGCATCCCAAAGAATCGAATATTAATTTCGTCTTTTTAACAAAACCTTGCAGCGATATTCGTCTTCAGTGAATGCTGCTGTAAGACGGCCACACTTCCCGACCATGAGCGAATCGCTCATCACACCAACATTTCACGAGTCGCGAATTCCAGAGGTGGCCAGTCTTCGCTGCAAGCGCCGAGCAAGAAAAACGCCGTTTCCGTGTTTTTTTGTGGGTGACTTCCAGCTCATGTCAGCAGCTACAATTTTGTGTGCGGGGCTTTTTCACAGATAACTAACAGTGGTAAGAAAATCAGTACATGTTTCGACATGACAAGCCTGACCATTCTGCTGTTAGTACGAAAAACACCCCCAAAACATCGCCCTGCTACAGCCTCCACACACTGCGGTTGAAACTCCTCACTGTGCAGTCGGTACGCTGGACAGCTTGCTTCTTTTGAAAAGGGCCAAAGTTGCGATTGGTCGGCCACACCGCACGCCTCAAACCAGCTAGTGCCCAGTTTCTGTGTTGACGCAGGTTTGTGTACCGCTGTGAGCAATGGCCGTTTGCGATATGACCGACACAAACTTCCATTGCTTGCATTTCCCTCCAATCCCCCTCTGGTCTGAAAATGATCGTCAATGACAGGGAGTGACAGTCTTCTCTGGTCTCTTTTGATTAGGATCTATTTGCGACAGCTGCTCTTATCTCGCGTTACGTGGGTGTAAGTGGTACACCATTCCTTATAAATACTATGGGGAGCCAACGTTGATCAACATCATAATATCCAGTTCTGGTTTAAGATCCTTGCCTGTCCAGTTTCAAGTAGACTGCAGTTGATCAGTCCATCTCTCGTGGTTATTCCACTCACCCTGACTGCAAATTTGTACGTCAGTTTGGTGATACGACCTGTTGTGCTGCCAATCGTGAACAGCATTCCAAGGGATGTTTTCCAACAGGATAACGCTGTTGTAACCCAACGAGTTCTACAGGGAATCGACATGTTGCCTTGCTCTAGTCGACCATCAGATCTGTCTCCAATCAACCACATAAGGGACATCATCGGACGACAACTGCAGCGTCATCCACGTCCAGCGTTAGTCGTCCCAGTATTCACCAACCAAGTGCAGAAGGCATGGAACTCCATCCCACAAACTGATATCCGTCACCTGTACGACGCAATGCAGCACGTTTGCATGCGTGCATTAGCATCTGGCGGCTACACCGGCTATTAATGTACCAGCATTTCACGTTTGCATTGGCTTTTCTCGCAATTACGTTGACCTGTTGCAACACCGAAAATGCAGGATGCATGGCACCTGCTACCGATATATAATTTTATTTGCTGAATTGTGTGTAAATATTTGTATTTTAAATGCTTTCTTTTAATAAGTAAGTACATTGCTTCACTGCATGTGTAAATTTAGGTAGAAGTCTGTTGACATTTCATTGTATTTATCTGTGTCTTACTGTGAAACTTATAAGCTCTGGGGAAAAGGCAAAAGAATTGTTATTTGCATCGACTAGCAACGATAGTAGCAGTGCTTGTGCGTTGTAAAATCTTTGGGTGGGGAGTTGCTGCGCGGAGCGCGAGGAGAGTGTGATGTTAACGCTCTCGCAGTAGTGTACCATTTCGGTGGCATCATGTACGCGCGCCGGCCAGATATCTAGGAGCAGGAGTAAGGACAGTGGACGGGCGGAAGAGGCTGTATTAATTACGATTGCCCGTTCCTGTAATTAGCCGTGCTCCACAAGATGCTACCGTCTTCAACAACAGCAGCAGTTCCAGCAACACAGATTCGTCATCGGCTCCGATTTCGTCGTATGCACAGCACTGAAATAAGACTGTTCGGTGGTAGAAAGTTTGAACGGCTAACCCAGCAGCACTGCTGCATGTGATTTGATTGATAAAATTTATTTAAATAATAATCAGCTACACTCAGGGCGGTTGTGTCCTCATTGTCCCTTTTTTCCCCTTATACGCTAACCGAGTGTCATAAGAAACAAATTGAATACTTACAGCCAGTTTATTAATGAATAATTTCTCTTTTAAGAATTTTAGCCTCAGTCTACTTTCAATTAACTGTTGTACAACAGAGGCTTCAGTATATGACTAAAGTAAAGCAATCACAGAAAAAAAACTAATTCTAAAGGAATGCACAAATTAAGAGTGCGGAAGTTTTATTTATTTTAAATATAGCTTGGAGCACATGGCTGTCTGGTTTGGTACGTATTCTATTATTTATTTCTGTAACATACAGTTTAATTGCATATTTTCAAATCATTACTCGATCTTTTTTTTCAAAATTTAATGACACATTTTGTAAGAGTGACTTTTCAGTTTTTTTTATCATTACATACTCACTTAAAATTAGTGTCAAAAAACGTGACAACCTTCTGTTGCCACCTCAATGTTTAATAATACATGTGTTTCTTTCCCATCATCTTGTACAGGATTTTGGATGTAAATTACCCTAGTGGGCTGGTGACCGTTAATGATTTCCTTTTCGTTCGTTAGTGTAACTTTTGGATTCATGATCAGTAGTACCCCTTTTCTGTCCAGTGTTGTTCGTGAGTGAATGCACAAAATAACTTTCATTTTTCTAAATTATAACCCTGTTCAGTTTAATTACTTTTTATTTTTAGTAGACTTTTCCATCAGAAGTGTCTGTTGTGCATTCTCCTCCTACTTATCGGTATTATTTCTTCGGGAAAGATAGCCTTATCCAATTAGTAAAAATCCATTAGGCATACATGCGATCCACGGTCATATTTTATATCGCAAGCACGGTAGACTGATTAGTAAGTGGGAGGTTACACTGTGATCTTGCAAAGTTAATCAGTTAAATATCTTATCTAGTCAAATACAGGGTGTGTCAAAAAAATGTATACACACGTTGAACTGTCATAGACAATTTATTTCCCGTGCTACAAAGGTTAAATATCTGTGAGAAAGTAATGTTATGTTTCTTCAACAGGTGGCAGCAGTGGCAAGGAAGTAACTGCAACATGGCGGACGCGCGTTTGAGCTTTGAAGCGCGGAAGCAGATAATTAAGTGGTATTGGAAGTTTGAGAATGTAGCTGCGGTTCGAACACAGTGGAGAAGTGATTATGGTACAGAACCACCTTCAAGGTTAACAATTACACGTCTACGAGACAAATTCGAAATTCATGGAACAGTGTGTGATGTGCTTAAAGGTCGATTAGGGCGACCTCGTACAGCTACAAGTGATGATTCCACAACTGCGGTCTTGGAACTGTTTCAGCGTTCGCCTCAAAAATCTTCAAGGCAAGCGGCGGGTGAGAGTAATGTAAGTGCTAGTAGTGTGCTACGCGTTCTGAAGAAAAGCAAGTTTCGTGTGTACATTCCAAGGCTGGTGCAACAGCTCAGTGACGACGATCCAGATCGAAGGTTAGAATTTTGTGAATGGGTTCAAGAGATGGTGAGATGTGAACCGGGATTTATGGGTACCATAATTTGGTCGGATGAAGCCCAATTCAAACTCAATGGAACTATCAATAGGCACAATTGTGTGTACTGGGCTGAAGATAATCCTCACATTGCAGTTGAAAAGGCTGTGAATTTGCCTGGTGTAAATGTGTGGTGTGGTTTGTCTGCAAGGGGACTCATTGGGCCTTTCCGCTTTGAAGGTACTGTTACTGGAGAAACGTACCTAACAATGCTTGTTAACTCCATATTCCCTGCCATTCGTCCATTATACGGTAATTATGAGTTTTATTTCCAAGAAGATGGCGCCCCGCCGCACTATCATAGGGACGTACGAGCATACCTGGATCACAATGTGCCAGGCCAGTGGATAGAACGCAGGGGACCAATCGAGTTTCCTGCACGCTCTCCAGACCTTACGCCGCTGGATTTCTTATGGGGCACAATAAGAGATGAGGTGTACAAACGTAAACCACGTAACCTGGACACACTTTGGAATGAGATTCAGGCGGTGTGCGCAGATATCTCATTGGACACTTTGGTACGATGTACAGAATCAGTGGTGACTCGTACTCAGAAATGTATTGATGCTGAAGGCCACCAGTTTGAACATTACTCACATTTGCAAAGTACATTTATTTTTCCAATTGGACTTTAAGCTTTCCATTTCCAGAAATTTAACATTGTAGAACGGGAAATAAATTTTCTATGACGCTTCAAAGTGCGTATACGTTTTTTCGACGCACCCTGTATATTGCTGACATTTCATTGCTGTACACTAATTACTTATTGGTGCTGAGATTTTTTTTCCGTCATGGTATGAGAGGGAATGTAGTCTACGTGTTCTTTGGTACATACCTGTGCGAGGCCCTGTGCCAGCCTGTTGGTGAACAATACGTAGTCGCCAGCCCATGCAGACAGTGGCGTCAGAATTGAGAACGCTGATGAAACCAGCACGCCAACGCCGAAGATAATCTTACCGCCGAAACGATCTGCAAGCAGGCCGCCGGGGATGTGTCCGACCGTGTAGCCATAGTAATATGCGGCTAAAATCTCGCCTTGCTTCTGTTTATCCCACACGAACTCTCCGCTCTGCAAAATATAAGTGATGTAAGACATTAACGAATATCTGTGTGTTTGAAAATGCTAGTAGAACATCATCATGTTAAACGATGTCTACATATTCTGTTAACTTCTTGTACGACAAAGGTCTATCACTTAATAATCGTTAGGCTGATGTCTATCACTTATGGAAAAACTACATAAGTAATTTTCAATAAAGATGGCATACTCATGGGTATTTTTCCACACATCAGCTCTCTGTGAATTCCATATATTTGCAACAGGAGACTTACGTGTAGCAAGAAAATTTTATTTACTTATTTTTTGTACATGTTCTGTAATACCGTAAGTCAAGCGAGAACCTTCAACCGAGAAACAGTTTTATATAAACGATTTTTAACTGAGTTGAGTTGTGTGGTTTTGTTCAAACGGACCAGACTACTGCGTCATAATTAAATTCTTTATTACAGTCAGTTTATGCCAACAGAAATATAAAAGTTGCCGAAGCTATACATGTGATTCACGTGCCCCTATCGATGTCGTTTTATGCAACCCGCAATTCTATATCTGGCCTTCAAAAACCACGCGCGATATTTTCGTATTCTCCCACTCGCTACGCGCAAGCTATTAGTCCTACAGAAAAAATTAACAGGACCTTCTTGTAAGAAATTTAATTTAGTTAAACCTTTTAACTGGGGAATATTTTTTCTACAGGCCGTAGTTTTCCAGTTGCTCAAGAAAGACAAACGGAAGTGACCTTCAAATGTACCCTCACTCTTACACTCAGCCCTCACCGATCATGTTGTTCATGATACTCCCTCCTAACACTGTGCAAATATTTGCCACTGCACGAATTATTTCCAGCATTCAACCTTTCTTTGGTCTTCGTTGATCGGCCTTGTTACGCCACTGGCTTAGTCGAGCACTTACAAATGTAAAATTGACGTTTGTATAAATTTCACCTAAAAATTTTGTAAATTTAAAAAGCATAAATTAAACAATTACATTGTTATATTGACCAGGCCTCCTGACTGCGAAACTA
The DNA here is from genome assembly GCF_023898315.1 of Schistocerca nitens. Taxonomy (NCBI): domain Eukaryota; kingdom Metazoa; phylum Arthropoda; class Insecta; order Orthoptera; family Acrididae; genus Schistocerca; species Schistocerca nitens. The sequence continues at coordinate 801,362,753 of NC_064617.1, read as the reverse complement.
TTGTGCTTGTAAGGGTTAAGTTTGGATCGAATTGATAACGCAATTAGTTTTAGTGTAACGTTTCGAAAAAATCGTTTTTCTTTCGTTACCCTCACCGGCACGTTTAAGTTAATGGTGTTAACGAAATAACCGCCCATACTGGTGGCGTAATAGCCCAATCAACAGAGACGAAAGAAGGTCGAATATCGGGAACAATTCGTGCACTCGGAAATTTGTCTACAGTGGTAGGAGGGAGTGCCACGAACAACAATCCTGAGCGTTGAGGTGTGGTGTGGGGTTGGAGGTGCATTTGAAGGTCAGCTTTGTAAGTTTTTCTTGAATAACTCGAAAACCGTGGCTTGCGGCGAAAAGGTATCCCAGTACAAACTTTAATTACATAACATTTTCTAGAAAAAGGTCCTGCTTATTTTTTCTGTAGGACTAATAGTTTGCGCTTAGCGAGCGAGAGAATACGAAAATCTCGCATGTGCTTTTTGAAAACCAGATCTACCATTGTGGATTGTATAAAACGACATCGGCAGGGGCAGCTGAATCAGCCCGTATAAGGGGTCTAATCCTGCATTCAACGGTTAAGAAGCAACGGCTGAATTCAGATGTGGCCGTATTTTTCTTGAAGACAGCTGAGAGAGGAACGCTGCAAGTCAGCCAAAACAACTGCTTTTGTTTCATTTGTCTTATATTTTACAGAACATCGCGACCTTCTGTCACATACAAATTTATTAAATTTTTTTGTGTGGTACTCTCCTATAGCGCCACTATCTTACTTCATCAGTTCGTCAGTGACAGCAACTCATTCGCAAAGAGGCAGATTTTTAGTATCGAGACCAAAAATTTACAAGGACACCTCTAAGGTAGTGATTAAAAAAAGCTACGAGAGACAAATGACGCACGTGTTACACAGTCGACCAATCGTGAATTGGGTGAATGATGAAGATAACGACGTGGAGCAAAAGTCTGCAGCTTTATCACATTACGCAGCAAGTATTTGCAACAGGTCTGGTATTCTGAAGAAACTCGCTGTGAATCGTGTTCTTTCATCACCTAAGACTAGTTCTTTTACGGCTTTGTAAAGGGTGATTTTGTTTGCGTAATGTGACTACCGTAAATAGTGCAGTTGTGGTATGTTATACATACGCCAGACCACCGTCTGACCCTTGAAGACCTGTGTACAGAGCATAAGCGCCACATACCCTTACAACAGCCAATCATGTCTGAGACGGCAGAGCGTTGCCTTGATAACGACAAAGAGATTCTGGTGTGAACTTGCAGTTACTGGGATAGTACGACTGAGAAATATGTTGAGATTAAATCCATGTTGAGCTTAAACTATCAACTTACCTTATGAAAAGAGACGTAGGTTTTTACGAACTTTCAGCATGCTGGAGTAATTGCGGGGCGGAAACTTGTGTTAATCAATAAAACAGAAAAACAGGCAAAGTTTTAAATTTCACTTTTATGTAATTGATGACTGATTTTAGGTCATGACCCACTTTCAAATAATACAGATAATCAAATTGGTACTTCCCAAAATATAAGAACAATGTCCAGATAAGAAACAAATACGTATTAAAAAGTGCAAATGAATGCATAACTGTATGATTTATGCTCTGAAAATGTTTATTTGCACTTTGTTATAGGTACGTGTTTGATACCTTGACATGATTCTTGTATTTTCGGTAACACAATTTTGACTATTCCATTTTGGATAACCTGAAAATGGGTTCATACCCGTAACTAGTCTAGTAAAAAAAGTCAAATTTGGAACTTTGGCTGTTTTTCCATTGTACTGACGTACGTTTTTGTTTAAATTCTGCCTCGTATACTGCTGTGTCCCTAGTCAGACAACCGAAGGACAAAGCTGCTGCTACTTGCTTTGCTTCAGGTCGACGTAGCACCGGCCAGCTGCACAGTGGCCTGTCGTTTCATTTGTACCTTGAAAATTACGGAGTGTTCATCCATTGTCATATCGACGGTTGTCTACTTCTACATCTACATCCACATCTACATCCACACTACACCTACATCCACGTAGGTACTCTGCAAGCCACCATACGGTGCTTGGCGGAGGGTAGCCTGTACCACTACCCGTCATTTCCTTTCCTTTTCCATTCACAAACAGGGAGAGGGAAAAACGACTGTCTCTGTGTCTCCATATGAGTCCTAATTTATCGTATCTTATCTTCGTGGTCCTTACGCGCAATACATGTTGGCGGCAGAAGAATCCTTCGGCAGTCAGTTTCAAATCCCGGTTTTCTAAATTTTCTCAATAGTGTTTCTCTAAAAGAACGTCGCCTTTGCTCCAGGGATTCCCATTTGAATTCCCGAAGCATCTCCGTAACACTTACGTGTTGTTCGAATCTACCGGTAACAAATCTAGCAGCCCTCCTCTGAACTGCTTCGATGTCTTCTTTCAATCCGACCTGGTACAGATCCCGAACACTCGAGCAGTACTCAGAATAGGATGCGCCAGCGTCCTATATGCGGTCTCCTTTAGAGGTGAATCACTCTTTCCTAAAATTCTCCCGATTAACCGAAGTCGACCATTCGTCTTCTCTACCACGGATCTCACATGCTCGTTCCACTTCATATCGCTTGGCAAAGTTATGCCCAGATATTGAAACGACATGACTACGTCAAGCACGACACTAGTAATAATGTATTTCTAAGTTGTCTTACATCTTCCTACAGTCACTCAACTTCGACACCTTACCATACACTACGGATCATCAACAAACAACCGCAGATTTCTGCTCACCCTATCAGCCAAATCGTTTATGTATACAGAGAACAGCGGTCCTATAACACTTCCATGGGGCACTCCTGACGATACACTTGTCTGAGGAACAATCGCCGTCGCGGTCAAGATACTAGGTTCCATCATTTAAAAAGTCTTCGAGCCATTCAAACCTTCGTTAACTGCCTGCATTGGGGCACCGTATCAAATGCTTTCCGGAAATCTAAAAAAATAGAATCTGCTCGTTGCCCTTCATCCATAGTTGTCAGCACATCATTTGAGAAAAGGGCGCGCTGAATTTCGAGCGAGCGACACTTTATAGAACCATCTGATTCGTGCGCGTAAGCTTATCAGTCTCAAGAAAGCTTATTATATTCGAACTGAGAGTATGCTTCAGGATTCTGCAGCAAACAGAAGTTAGGGATATTGGTCCGCAATTTTGTGGGTCCGTTATTTTACCTTTCTTATATACTGGAGTGACCTGCATTTTTTTCCAGTCGCTTCGGACTTTTCGCAGGAGGAGAGATTCACGATAAATGCAAGCTAGGTCAGGGTCCAATGCCTTAGAGTACTCTTTGTAAAATCGAACTGGGATTCCATCCGGACCCGGTGATTTATTTACTTTCAAATCTTTCAGTTGTTTCTATACGCCAGGTATGTCCGATGTTCAAGTGACGGTATGCTTGTACGATTCTCCTGTGTGAACGATTTCTTGAACGTGAAATTTAAAACTTCAGCTTTCGTTTTCTATCTTCAACTGCCACACCAGACTGGTCAACAAGGGACTGATAGGAAGCCTTATACCCACTTAGGGTCTAGGATGTGATCTGTCGACATCCCTAAGGTATTTGAACAATCAGAACTTTGTGCACGGACTGACAGCTGACAAAAAAAGAAAAAAAGTGATTGTATTCGCGCAAAGAGACGAAAAGAACCGAAATCTTGACTATACGAGCGTCAATTGGGAATCAACCACAACTTTCAAGTTTCTGGGGCTATGCTTTTGGAGCGATTTAAGGTGGAAATTAAACGTAAAGAGCAGCCCTCTTTGAAAACGTCAAAAGATTGATTTTTTTGGCTTCAAATGTTCTCTAGGATGTCCACTTCATGGTAGCGTTCATCCCAAGTTCGCCAGAAACTCCATTATCGAGCTATAAGGCGATTTGACAAAAAGTGTCTCCAAAAACCAAAACCATTCACAGCGTTTTGGCACCAAGTCACTTCAACGACGGCCTAACAGGCATTCTGGAAATTATGAAAGTGTTCGAATTGAAACTTCCTGGCAGTTCTGCAAGGTTCGCAGGAGAGCTTCTATAAAGTTTGGAAGGTAGGAGACGAGATACTGGCAGAAGTAAAGCTGTGAGTACCGGGCGTGAGTCATGCTTCGGTAGCTCAGATGGTAGAGCACTTGCCCGCGAAAGGCAAAGGTCCCGAGTTAGAGTCTCGGTCGGGCACACAGTTTTAATCTGCCAGGAAGTTTCATATCAGCGCACACTCCGCTGCAGAGTGAAAATCTCATTCTGTTCGAATTGAGATCGAACCAGCCTGTTACAACCTCTGCACAAAAGTGGAAGAAAAGCATATCGAGCGAGCAGTGCAGCGGATGACAGGATCTGTCAAACGGCCCGCAGGACTACCATGGCTGCGAAGATGATGTAGGGGGACCACCTTTGGGATCTGGTAGAACTGTTGTATGGTCCAGCGATCGCTGACTTGAGGTCTGTTTACCTTAACTAGGAAAAACGTAACTCAAAACTTAAAACGCATTTTTCTCGTATTTTTCAAATTGGCGGGAAACATTACTTTAGAATGGTACATACGATTTTGATCGGAATTTGATACCGGGATTCTAAATTGAGTTCTCTATCAGCATACGCAGCCGAAGTCTGTTTTCGGTGCACATTTTTGTCTCGATTGTTTGGGCGAAGGACGTGCCTTTTTTGTTTTCAAGGCTTCATCATTTTGTTAGAACTTTATATTTTTCTGTTATCCTATACATGCTGACAGAACACGTATTGAAAATGACTTATACAGAATTATTTTGCTACAGGACCAGTATAAGGGCTTCGGGAATTCCCACCGATGACTAGTGTTCCGGCAGGAAGAGGTCTTTTCATCTAGTGCAGTGGATGCAGGGAGCGTCCGACGCGGACACAGAAATAATTTGTTAAAGACAAAAATGTAAGGAATAAAAATATAAAACAATTAAAATCGCTCAAAAGACGAAAGGCCGCTGGACCTGATGGGATACCAGTTCGATTTTACACAGAGTACGCGAAGGAACCTGGACCCCTTCTTGCAGCGGTGTACCGTAGGTCTCTAGAAGAGCGTAGCGTTCCAAAGGATTGGAAAAGGGCACAGGTCATCCCCGTTTTCAAAAAGGGACGTCGAACAGATGTGCAGAACTATAGACCTATATCTCTAACGTCGATCAGTTATAGAATTTTGGAACACGTATTATGTTCGAGTATAATGACTTTTCTGGAGACTAGAATCAGCATGGGTTTCGGAAAAGACGATCGTGTGAAACCCAGCTCGCGCTATTCGTCCACGAGACTCAGAGGGCCATAGACACGGGTTCCGAGGTAGATGCCGTTTTTCTTGACTTCCGCAAGGCGTTCGATACAGTTCCCCACAGTCGATTAATGAACAAAGTAAGAGCATATGGACTATCAGACCAATTGTGTAATTGGATTGAAGAGTTCCTAGATAACAGAACGCAGCATGTCATTCTCAATGGAGAGAAGTCTTCTGAAGTAAGAGTAATTTCAGGTGTGCCGCAGGGGAGTGTCGTCGGACCGTTGCTATTCACAATATACATAAATGACCTTGTGGATAACATCGGAAGTTCACTGAGGCTTTTTGCGGATGATTCTGTAGTATATCGACAGGTTGTAACAATGGAAAATTGTACTGAAATACAGGAGGATCTGCAACGAATTGACGCATGGTGCAGAGAATGGCAATTGAATCTCAATGTAGACTAGTGTAAAGTGCTGCAATTACATAGAAAGAAAGATCCTTTATCATTTAGCTACAATATAGCAAGTCAGCAACTGGAAGCAGTTAATTCCATAAATTATCTGGGAGTACGCATTAGGAGTGATTTAAAATGGAATGATCATATAAAGTTGATCGTCGGTAAAGCAGATGCCAGACAGATTCTGTGGTGTCACTGCCAGACACCACACTTGCTAGGTGGTAGCTTAAATCGGCCGCGGTCCATTAGTACATGTCGGACCCGCGTGTCGCCACTGTGTGATCGCAGACCGAGCGCCACCACACGGCAGGTCTCGAGAGACGTACGAGAACTCGCCCCAGTTGTACGACGACGTTGCTAGCGAATACACGGACGAAGCCTTTGCTCTCATTTGCCGAGAGACAGTTAGAATAGCCTTCAGCTAAGTTAATGGCTACGACTTAGCAAGGCGCCAATTTTCACAGTGCATGTATCTTACGAGTCTCATTTGTATAGTCAAGAGAGATGTACCAAAGGAAGCATTAAAAGTTAAGTATATTCCAAAGCTACGTATTTTCTTTATAGCAGTCATAACGTATCCTGTTCCAGACTTGACGCCAGTCGGCGTGTGTGTACGCGTGCCTTTCGGCTTCCTTCTCAGTGTGGCGTGACTAGCCTGTTACGCCACAACATATTCATTGGAAGAATCCTAAGGAAACGCAATCCGAAAACGAAGGAAGTAGGTTACAGTAAACGTGTTCGCCCACTGCTTGGATATTGCTCACCAGTGTGTGATCCGTACCAGATAGGGTGATAGAAGAGATAGAGAAGACCCAACGGAGAGCAGCGCGCTTCGTTACAGGATCATTTGGTAATCGCGAAAGCGTTACGGAGATGATAGGTAAACTCCAGTAGAAGACTCTTCAGGAGAGACGCTCAGTAGCTCGGTACGGGCTTTTGTTGAAGTTTCGAGAACATACCTTCACCGAGGAGTCAAGCAGTATATTGCTCCCTCCTACGTATATCTCGCGAAGAGACCATGAGGATAAAATCAGAGAGATTAGAGCCCACAAAGAGGCATAACGACAATCTTTCTTTCTACGCACAATACGAGACTGGAATAGAAGGGAGAACGGATAGAGGTACTCAAAGTACCCTCCGCCACACACCATCAGGTGGCTTGCGGAGTATGGATGTAGATGTAGATGTAGATATCATCATATGCAGCGTATTGTCACGAGAAACGCCTACTTTTCATGCGTTCAAAGGGGCTAGCCCATTAAGAATAGGTGCGATTATAGAGGATGTCATTCACAATTTTATTGTTCGGCAAATTCTAAAACATTACTCGTGTGCAAGGATCCTTTACAAGTTGGATTAACGATAGAGATTTAGCTGTGCGACTCATCTAAGAACGTTTAGTGAACGCAAGACCCCTCACAGAAACTCTTAACACTCTCATGGACGACATTTCAAGAGAGAGATGGCGCGCGTGGTGCGCTGTTCACTGCTGGCACATGGGATCTCACTGCTGGCCAGGAGTCTCGTTACGTTTCCGCTGCAGCGTCGCTGTTGACACACCGCTAGTCGCCGGTCGCACAGGCATCTTGCTTCTCGCCGAGAATCTTTACCCTGCAGGACTTCACGTCGCTGGTGGATTACTTGCAGTGTGTGAAGCACAAACTATATTCTCTGCATCGTCAGACGACAGTGATAGTAGTTCGTTCGCGCCAAAAATATGAGGAGGAACAAGAAGAGGCATGGTTGCACGCTTTGAATGCAGACGACCCGCACTGCATATATTTTCACTTCTAACAACAGCTCAAAAATTACCAACGTCATTTTTCGTACTGTTACGAATATGGAGCTGTTGAAGCCTCGTGGCCACTTGGACATTTTGCCTGCTGGCCTCAGTTCAAAATGGTTCAAATGGCTCTGAGCACTATGGGACTTAACATCTATGGTCATCAGTCCCCTAGAAATTAGAACTACTTAAACCTAACTAACCTAAGGACATCACACAACACCCAGTCTTCGCATAGTGACCGAGACAAAAAGAACTAGAGGTATCCGGGAAATACCGCACTCTTGAATAAAAAATAAAAATTTAAAAGTTAACCCTAATCTCAGTAACTTGAGCGATGTTTTGTGATTTTATTTCACCGGTATCTTTTCCAGGAGGAAGAGTACTTACACAAGGACAGTGGGCTTTAGTATCACACATTTTTCGACTACAACTTTTGTCTCTTGGCTAATTCGGTTTGTTTGTCGTTTTTTGTGTCACTGTCGCACTGGAGCTGTTTTAAGACACTCTTACTTTTGTTATGCTGGTAGGTGTAGCGGTCCTGTTTCTAGACTATCAAGTTTCGAATTAAGGCTGCTGATATTTTAAAAAGTAATGGAAATCCGATATATCGATATTAAAAAGATATCATTATCGTCCCTCGACATATCGAGTAAAAATACTGAACTACCGATACATCGACGGAAAAATATCGACGTAACGACCTATAAAAATATTGGCTGCAGATGAAAAACATACTGCTGGTCTTAGGGCTGTATATTTAAGTATTGATGTATTATTAGATATTCTGTACATCAGGACGCTAGCAGCATGATTGTCCCCATTACAGCAAGAATTTAAAGGAAAATGATGCACGTTCACACTTGGCGATAATCACTTTGCTAACAACGGTAACTGCACGTGAGAGGCACAATAACAGGTGCCCTATGGGTCCGCCGTTCCAGTCTTTAAACCAACTGGTATGCTAGTTCTTCACATCGGAAATCTTGTTATTCCATTCACACCGCCACCCCACGATGCAACTGGACTTTCTCTTTTGTGCGACCTTTACTTGCTTCACACAGTCAAACAGAAAGACTGGACGTGATGTAAGTTCAAAAAGTAGTAAGACTCCTTCATACAGTAGTAGTAAAACTATGTTCTGTTACAATTTCAAAAGAACAATTTCAGATATTTGCCGAAAATTGCGAAAGAAATTTAACATAAAATAAAAATATCGTCACTCGATACTGCCATTCGAGACATATGTCTATGTATTCAAGCAGGAATACCAACGATATTTCCGATACTTTAACGCGAAATATTAATACATCGATATTTTATCGACAGCCCTCGTTCAAATATGCCGAATGTCCATAAAAATGTCCCCGTTTTAATGATAAACTATAAGTTTTTAGTTCAGACTATTTACAACAAATCATACATAAAGTTGAATGTTTCTTATAAATGTTAAATATGTGTGCCTTTAGTTACACGGCACACACCCAACTTTAAAATGCAGTACTTCCCACACCCTGGTTAACAAGTCCGGAGTAACGGAACCAATAACCTTTTCAGTTCTATATCTCACTCTAATAAATCTAACTGCTTAATAGCAGTTCCAAAGAAAAAAGTCGTATGGCTGAGGTTGGGTGAACGTCGAGGTACTGTCGTACTGACCATTGCGACCAATCCAACGATCACGGGCTTCGACATTCAACCACTCTTATACATGTCAGTATGTAGGGACTCCATCTTCTTGCCAAATAAAGTTTTTGGGTTCGCCTTCTAATTGTGGAGAAAGCCATTCTTGCAACATATCCAGATAAGTCATCCCTGTTACGATAGCTTCAGCGAAAAAGAAAATTTAAAAAAAGTTCGTACACTTGATGTCGGCCACATCACCGGAAACGTTTAATTCTTGGAAATCCACTGGGTGTTGTGTGATGTCCTTAGGTTAGTTAGGTTTAAGTAGTTCTAAGTTCTAGGGGACTGATGACCATAGATGTTAAGTCCCATAGTGCTCAGAGCCATTTTTTTTTTTTTTTTGGAAATCCCTTTGATATTGTACAGGTTGTTGACGACTCTCTGACCCTGTAACTTATGGATGAAAGTGAGCGTTTCCCTAAAACCTTTCACACTGTCGTGTTTGCCAACTGAAGCTCAAGACTTGCGTTCCGAGCAGACTTCTTAGGATTACGAAGGTAAGACGCTCTGACAAAATCAACATCCTCCTCATGCACTTTTGGTCGTCCTGTCCTTTTCCCTTTACACACACAACTTGACGTTGCGAACTGACTAAATCATCGGTGGTTGTTATGGGCACATAGGAGGACCACTATTAGACTATAAACGAAACGGACGTTGAACTGAAATTTCAGATCACTGCAAGCAAAAAAACAACGAAACAGTACCCGTGCATGTGCTCGTATAAAACTGTTGGAGTTACTCTTTAACTGTGACACTGAACCAACACTTTGCAGTGGTTACCGTTGATACTGTTAGAATCTATAACTGGGAGATTCTTTAATGGGTAGCCTGTATTTCAATATAGGTTTAGCTGAAAACACGAAAAGTTAGTGTAAACATGGTAATGACTTAGAAACAGTTTCTACTACTGTCAACTGTTGGTCCTCGAGTACCGGCGCCTAGAGTCATGCTCTATACCGTATTGGAACCCCGTTGCTGTTAGTGACATGTCACTCACCTTGCGTCCAATATCTACTGCTTCTATTGGTCCTCCGGGGCAGGCGTCAGGATCAGTTACGATGGAGGAGCTGTTAAGACTGTCGCCTTCGCTGTAGAGGCTCGCGACAGCCGTATTGTTCACCATGTCGACTATGGCCACCGAGATGTTGACGCGTATCGCGTAACTGACGGCCAGGCCCAGGAAATTCAGCATCAAGACTGTGTGGCGGGTCTTCCAGAAACCTGTGAACATAAGCACGCACCGAACTTGAACAGCAAAATTCCGGCCGACACAGGCACAGTTCATCAGACTTACGGATTAACTGGTAATAACTTTGCACGTACAAGAGAATTGACAACATCTGTGACTGGTAAGAACTCTGCGCATACACGAGAGTTGATTGTGCCTGTGGCTGACTCTGGATGTACCGTGGTAACGGGCCTGGAACCAATATCCATTGTGAAGACCGTTTATGTAGTGTAGCAGACATTTTTTCATTTGTCACCTGACTGGTTGGACGTAGATCACAATGACTTCCTCCAGTTTGTGCCTTCTACGGTTACCTACACTACCACGTTCGTTATTCCTTAATGTCTTAACACATGCTCTGCCATCCTGCCACTTCTTCTAGTTAGTGTTTTCCTCATACCTAATCTTTGCATCACCGGTTGTGCAGAAGACTACTTTTTATCAGTCCACATAATTTTCGGCTTATACTCACCGTTTCTTTTCTTTTGCGGTTTTCCCTCAACCCATACATCATTTCGAGACAATTTTTCTCCAGAGGTACATTCTCATAAATTTCTTTCTAAAATTGAGTTTGATGCTAGCAGATTTCTTTTAGCAAAGAATGCTCTCTTTGCCTGTATTAGTCTATTTCTTGTAAGGGGTTGGGCAGAAATGTGGAAATGCCGCTAGAAATGTGTGGTTGAACGTAAATCTTAATTGGAAAATTTATATTTTGAATCTCCTAAAGCGACTAGGTTCAGCAACTTTTTCAATCAGAATAATTGCCAGTTTTGAGGATGTAGAAATTAGTAAGCTAACATACTTTGCATACTTCCACACTCTGATGTGATACGGAATAGTATTCTGGGGCAGCTCAACACTTAGGCAAAAGGTATTCACCGCTCAAAAGAAAGTAATTATAATAATGTATGGGTTCATAGTCGCACATCTTGTAGGCATCTGTTTGAAAGGATAGGAATTCTTACAACTGCTTCACAATACATTTACTCAGTAATGAAATTTTTTCTCAACAACACAGAACAGTTTAAAATCAACAGCGACATTCATGATTACAATACCAGAAAAAAGCAAAGACCTACACTATCCTTTACTTAACCTATATTTGGCACAGAAAGGGGTAAAATATGCTGCTATAAAACTTTTTGCTAAATTACCAGATGAAATAAAACGTGTGACAGACAGCATTGATAGTTTCAAAAAGAAACTGAAATCATACCTCCTTGACAACTCCTTGTATACCATAGATGAATTCTTGAATATGAGTGAGTAAATCTAGAGATATAATATATGCATTTTGTGCCAGTTAAGGGAATGGGATAGATAAGACAAATATTTAAGTATAACACTAGTGTGGTGTACGTACTGCAAGACCTTCAGTACACACACCATCAGATTATTTGACTTGTCGCTCTAACGAAGTAGGCGAGTGTCAGCAATATGTCTCGTGATCTTATCGTGGCGTGTTTATCTTCTGCCGTTAGGTCAGACGATAGAAATGCCACTTGCACGCTTAGAGTAGCAGATGGACGGTGACCAACTTTAAACAGAACTTGATTAATTTTCACACACGTTTATTAAAATAATAACAACATAAAATTACTTAACTTGATTCTGAATGCTATTTACAACTGTAAAATCTGAAGTTCCTTTGGTCTTGGTACGTTAATCTTATTTTCACATATCTCTGATACTTGACATAGTGTCTATACATTTCTCTTCATGGCTATGTACAGGAATATGATAATCTTATTAGGCTTAGACTGAAACTTGACTATAGACTGGTACAGACTAATGTAGACGAATGCAGACTGGTACGGACTAGTGCAGACTGATTTTTTTTTTTTTTTTTTTTTTCTTTATTGAATTTCAATTCCCCCCGAAGGGGGCGGGCTGGCAGCAGCTTACTACGCCGCTCTTCAGCCTCCAGACTGACTAATCGGAGGTCTGTACACTCGTTATAATACCTCGCGCGTTCAGGTATCACTGCGCGAGTGTGATCCGCGAGGAGAAAAGGTTCTACGTTAGCAGCAATCTCATTGGCTGTGTTACATATTAATACGCAGATCGGCGGAAGCAGAATTTGGTCCGTCTCTAAGACAGCGCCATCTCGTAGTGCGGAGACGGACGAGCGCTGCGCCTGCGCTGTTGTGCTTAGCGGGGCGCGCTCTAGTGGGGAAGTTGTGTACGCGCTGACTACGCGGAATTATATACACAACAACTAGAATGTAAAAAAAAAAAAAAAAAAAAAAAAAAAAAGAAAAAGAGAAAAAAAACTTGTTTCCTGTGCGCTTTTCTTGTGCATTTGACACGTCCCACATCATAACGGTTTTTCTGTGCTTGATCAATGGAACACGTAACAAACTAACTAATTAACTAACTAAATGCAGATGCTAGCGAAACCTACACGATGCGCTGTTGTATTTCGCCACAAACGGCACCTGTGCAATGTCGTCACTACGAAGAAAGTGTAAGACATGGTGAGAACAGTGCTCTGTGTAGTTGTGAGAGCGTTATGTCGGACCTAAGTGAATTCGAAAGTGGGCAAATGGGTGCTTCCGTAGTCGAGGTAGCCGAATGAACGGTGTTTCAATAGACACTGTATCGAAGGTTTATATCGCGTACAGGGAAAGCGGAGAAACGTCATCGGCTAAGTCACAACGGGGACGAAAGCGTGCATTGAGTAATCGTGATAAACGGAGTTTGAGCAGGATTGAGTCGAAATATGAAAGCTATAATGTCGCACTCGCGAACCCTATCAGCACCAAAACCACACAAAGGGTGCCCTATGAGCAGAGAATTTCAGGGCGAGCTGGAATTCCAAAGCCATTTCATCAGTGATGCAAATGCCCGTAACAGGAAAATCTGTACTGTGGAGCAATGGAAGAAAGTCATTTGGTCGGATGAGTCTCGTTTCACATGTTTCCAACTTCTCGCCGACTTTATGTCGCAAGACTGAAGCGTGGGGGGTGTTCGGTGATGATTTGGGGAGCCTTATCGTGGTATTCCATGAGCCCCGTGGTTATTCTGCAAGATTGCATTACTGTCAAGGGTTATTTGACCATTTTGAGTGATAGAGTTCATCCCACGGTACAATATTTGTTCCCCAAGACGGCAGGGTTCCTGTGCGCAAATCTCGCATCATCCAGTGTCAGTCCGTGAGAACGAGGATGATTTGTCGCACCTCCTCTGCCCACCACAGTCGCCACAGCTCGATGTTGTTGACACTTTGTGGTCTACTTCGGAAAGAAGGGTGCGTGCACGTCCATCATCGTCAAGTGCACTTGCCACTTTTTTGCAGGAAGGATGATATTAGATATTTTTTGCCCGAAATTGTGGTTTTGAATTTTTTGGCAGATGGGATATTGGTGTGACGCCACTGTGATTATCTTTTTGTATCGGACGTGTAATGAGGCACCCACGTCTCCTCTTCCGTCACAATAGAGCTCAGAAAATCCTCGCCTTTCATTTCAAGTCGCTCAAGAAACTAACGGGCGCTGTTGACCTGATTGTTCCTGTGCTGCTTTGTCAACTGTTTTGAGACTCATCTTGCCCACAGTTTAGGTAGCCCAGCGTTTCTGGGAGTGTCTCGTGTAAGACAGTTCTGGAGAGTTCTGGAAGCATTGCAGAAATTTCATCCTGTGTCAATCGTTGGGCTTCACGAACAGTTTCCTCGACTTTTTTCACCAGCTCATCGGTCAGAATGGAAGGTCTTCGTCAACATTTGTCCTGCTACCACTAAACTTCCAATATCACTTAAACACACGCGTTCTAGTTATAAAACCTTCACCGTAAATCGTTTTGATTCGCAAAAATATTTCGGGAGATGTTACTTCTTTCGCGCCGGCCGGTGTGGTCGAGCGGTTCTAGGCGCTTCAGTCCGGAACCGCGCGACTGCTACGTCGCAAGTTCGAATCCTGCCTCGGACATGGATGTGTGTGATGTCCTTAGGTTAGTTAGGTTTAATTAGTTCTAAGTCTAGGGGACTGATGACCTCAGATGTTAAGTCCCAAAGTGCTTAGAGCCATTTGAACTTCTTTCTCGAGTAGGAAGCGGAACACAGAACGTAGATCGCGCACTTGGCGGGATTTCTTTCCGACATATTTCACGCAACTGGACACTAAAACTTGAGATTAAAAATTATTCCATTCTGTCTTTTATTTTTTTAAAAAAAAAGGACAGGCGTACGTTGCATAGTCTTCTTTATTAATCCAAGAATATGCGTTTCGCTCGGATGGGGAATCATCAGGTTATTTGAAAATATAAGGGGATGGCGAAATTAATCCAGCGAGGTCCTAAGCTGGACTAACATAAAAGAAAAATAAGCTTCAAACACCGACCGAATAATGTTAGACAGAGAGACGTAATGGTACTCACGTTAAGAATACAACAATTTTCTGCCGAAAAGCATCCGTCAAAGGAGGTACGATTCCGAATGAAAGGTACTGAAAGCAACCTATACGGAAAAAGATATTAAAGATTAATAAATAAAAGTACCGGTATCAGGCGTGAGTAGAGACTGAGGGAGAAATGAAAAATGCGTATAACCCCATGGAGGCGACGACAGACATAGTAGCTCAGAACAAGACTTCGCCGCGCAAACTGTAAACACAGCCGTACACTAGAATGGCGACGGAGGCCCGTCCGTATTCACATAGTGCATGCATATGAGTGAGACGAGCTCGAGCAGAATATTTGCCTAGTAGTGATTACAGGGGCATTGCGGCGCCGCCGTCGGGTGTACAGTGTGATAAAAACAAATGTCGTGTGACTAGGGCCTCCCGTCGGGTAGACCGTTCGACGGGTGCAAGTCTTTAGATTTGATGCCACTTCGGCAACTTGCGCGTCGATGGGGATGAAATGATGATGATTAGGACAACACAACGCCCAGTCCCTGAGCGGAGAAATCTCTGACCTAGCCGGGAATCGAACCCGGGCACTTAGGATTGACATTCTGTCGCACTGACCATTTTTTTTCATTTTGTTCGGTATTGTTCGTTGCGTTTGGGCTGGGCGGACGTCACGAGACATCCGTTCAAGGTGATCATTGATTTCTTTACTCAGTTTTTTATTACAGAGGGCGAGCAGCCCTCATCGTTGATTTCCTTACTCAGTTTTTTATTACAGAGGGCGAGGAGCCCTCTGACCGAACACGCTGAGCTACCGGACCACTCAGCTACCGGGGGCGGACTACAGTCTGATAACGGAGAAACATTCAAATACAAACGGCCAAACTGAGAAATAAATAAAAACATAAAGGAGCATACAAAAATAGACACAGTATAAGACGTGCTAGATCGAGTACTATTTACGGAGGCATAGAAAACCCATACGTTCAAAAACAGTGTAAAAGAATAATGAAGTAAAAAAACATAGAGAAACAAAATGAAGATTACAAATATAAGGCTAAAAGGTAACAATCCTAAAAAGACAAAATACGATAGCATAAAAGTGACAAGCGACCAAGACCCTGGTAATAAAAAGCTAAAAACTAATATATTGTTTGAAAATGGGAAACATACAATTATAAAAGCCTTATTTTTGCCGGGTTACTGGTCACTGAGTTGCATATCCTTCTTAGTGTGTGAATGTTTAACAATTTCGGTATTTCAAGTGGACTGAGTCTTTCCCTTGAGAGCGTGGTGTAAAGCCTTTAAGTCCCCGAGTGTAGGTGGCTGGTGGCCACTGGATCTAGGATGGTCAGCGAAGACGGAATTATACTTAACCTGTCCCATCTTAGTAACTGCCCCTAAAACCTAATTTTTAAAAGCGCTTCTCCAGTCAGGCCAATATAAGCTGCTTGACATTCACATGTAGTTATAGACAGCAGAGGTAGCATATTTATCTTTCTCTGGACATTCAATGTAATGGATTCTATTAGGGAGGGTATACACTATTCTTATATTTACACCACGAAAGAGTTTACTGTGGCGTAGGACACATTACCTAAAAATGGAAACTTAGCAAAGCTGTAATATTGCCCTGGGAATGGTTTCTCGCTCGCATAGCGATTTTTCTTTTCTTTTTTTTTTTTTTTTTTTTTTTGCATGTATAATTTATCAATGATGGAGGGCCCCTATCCATTACAAAGAGGGATGTATTTAAGGATTTCCACCTCCTTTGTAATAGATTCTGCGCTAAGCGGAATTTCAGTGATACGATGTACCACAGATCTAAAGTAGCTCACCTGTTACTTACAGGGATGACACGACGAAGCGTGTATAATTGTATCGCTTGTAGAAGGCTTACGATAAACGTCAAATTTGATGACATTATTAGTGAGACAAACCTGCAAATCACAGAAGTTGAGAATACTATTGCTATACATGATTTCATGCATAAAAATAATTTCGCTGTGAAGTTTGTTAAACTCTTCGACCACAAACGTAATTTCAGATCTTTCACCGTCAAAAAATAATTTTTATGTCATCGATATATCGTCTTTAACAGCGTATTTTTTTGGAAATGGCAGAGGCCCGGGTTGAATAGTCACACTCCACATAATTCCCGAATCCATCAGTGAGAAACGCCGCAAGACAACTGCAAAGTCCAAGCCATCCGACTGCATATAAAATTTGTTGTTAAAAGTGAAGCAATTGTACGAAGTCAAGAGCCTAATAGGAGCTATAAGCTCCACAGTTTCATCAGATCATAGACGTCAGTTCAAAATGGTTCCAATGGCTCTAAGCACTATGGGACTTAACATCTGAGGTCATCAGTCCCCTTTTTTTTTGTCATCAGTCTACTGACTGGTTTGATGCGGCCCGCCACGAATTAGAACTACTTAAACCTAACTAACCTAAGGACATCACACACATCCATGCCCGAGGTAGGATTCGAACGGGCGACCGTAGCAGCAGCGCGGTTCCAGGCTGAAGCGCCTAGAACTGCTCGGCCACAGAGATCGGCCCGACGTCAGTGCTTCAAGATGTTATCCTGAGTAACTGAAATAGTCTCTTCTAGTGAACGACAGTTAAGTGCAGCCTGGAGATAAATATTTATCCTGTAAGAGTCGTACAAGTTCGGTTCTATTAGAAATGGCAAAATTTTCGCGAAATGTGAACTCTTTTCCAATCAGTTGAAGCAAAAATTTAGAGACCGGCTAACGTGGTTTCTCAATCATATTAATAACAGAACGCATAGAGAAAGCTATCTTGTGAGCCCTAATTTGTGCGTGCATGTTAGGGGCCTTATGATTCATCACTCTAAAATTGGGTAAAAGGTATGGGGGGGAGGGGGGGGGGGGAAGGGGAGGGTGATGGTATACGTGTACGCCTCTAAGGAAGCCTTAAGCTCTTTGGTATAGGTCTCGACAGGATTGTAATCTATTTCGCGAATATCATCGTCCTGGAAAAACCGCTGTGTTTTTATCAGTGTAGTAAGCTTCATGAACAATGACAGTGGGGAAACTTCCTGGCAGATTAAAACTTTATGCCGCACCTAGACTCGAACTCCGGACCTTTTCGGGCAAGTGCTTTATCACCTGAGCTACCCAAGCACGACTCACGACCGGTCGTCATAGCTCTAATTTCGTCAGTACCTCGTCTCCTACCTTTCAAATAACGACAGAGGAATCCCTTTGGTCAGTGCAGTCTACAATGACATTAGGCCAGAATCGTATGGTCTTAATCATGCCTAGCATGTGTGGCCTTCTCAGTAAGTTCACTCGCTTTACAACCGATTCCCAGTTTATCAGATTTGTTACAGGTAGAAGCACCAAGAGCGATTATACCATATGTTACCAAGAACGTGGCAATAGTATTGTCTAGCCTTGGTTGGATGCTATACTTAAGGCCTTTGCTGAGCATGTTCAATTGCTTTTCACTGAAAACAATATCCGTTATGTTGACAATACGCTCTGCAGAGAGAAAGGGGGCCTTGGGTCTCTTAACCCTGTGATATGCTGAGTGACAATAAATTTTTCGAGGCTTATTTAGTTTATGCTGTTGTGACCCGATAATCGGTTGGGCACTCTCCCATGCACAAATGTTTAAAATTATAAGCAAATCATCAAAATCAGCCACAGTCATATGCAACACAGCATTAAAATGTGCAATGAAAATTAAAACATTAATCTTACCTTTCTCCGTGTAAAAGCATTTAATTTTCATATTAATCAGGACCTATCACACTTATGCGTATAAGCATATCCTAGGATGTTTATGGATAAATAAAAGGAACAAGTTTCTCAACGAATCACTGCTTACTGAACCTTACGCTCATATTTATCTTCACAATATTGTAATTCATTTTACGGAGGGAAGCCGCCGGCATTCTGGATGCCTGACAAAGCAAACATCATAAAAATTATTTCATTCCATCTTGACGCAGTGGTAAATCAACCTCATTGTTGCTACTGGCTCTGAGCACTATGAGACTTAACATCTGTGGTCATCAGTCCCCTAGAACTTAGAATTACTTAAACCTAACTAAACTAAGGACATCACAGACATCCATGCCCGAGGCAGGATTCGAACCTGCGACCGTAGCAGTCGCGCGGTTCCGGACTGAGCGCCTAGAACCGCTAGACCACCGCGGCCGGCCCATTATTGCTACTATTTTTTAAAAAAAAGGTCGTAGATTGCACTATGTCCTTTATTAACGGTGACTCTTGAGCTAATAAAGAACATGTAACTTACGACTTTTTTTTCTTTTTCTTTTATAATAACGTACGTTTATGTACTACCGTGTTCCTGCGATGCTTGCTCAGATGAGGGGATGCCCCTCTACCACTCAGTGTTGCCAACCGTAAGAAAACAAATAGAACCACCGCCTTAACAGGCTTAACAGTGCACTTTCTTTTTGAACATGCCTCATAATTTGGAGAGAAGGGCGCGTGATCGCTATTCACCTCCATCGTCGTTAAGTAGAGTTGCCCCTATTTTCCAGGAAGAATAGTATAGAGTCCTTTGGAAACTATACAGGGCCTGTATTTATCGACTCAGATACGACTGTCCGCAGCTCGTGGTCTCGCGGTCGCGTTCGCGCTTGCCGAGCACGGGGTCCCGGATTCGATTCCCCGCGGGTTCAGGGATTTTCGCCTGCGTCGAGATGACGTCCTCATCATTTCATCATCACTCATGAAAGTGGCGAGATTGGACTGAGCAAAGGTTGGGAATTTGTACGGACACCGATAACCGCGCAGTTGAGCACACCACAAACCAAACATGATCATCATCGGAGACGATGGATAGCCGTTTCAAATGCTAACGGTTTTCCTACACCGTACTAGACACAGCAATGTGTATCTTCCTTGTTTCGACAGTTACTTTCCTTCCAAGGTACTGGTATTCCATCACTTCGTCTAACACATGGATCCAAATTTTGATGTCAAGTTTACCACTATTTCTGCCGCTCTTCGTTACTTTCGACTTTATTTGGGCTTCAATCAGTCCATATTCTGCGCTCATTACTTGCGCTTACTTTTGTAAACAGTATAGGTCAAACCTGCGCTCTCTTGCAGCTAAGACGAACAAGGCTCTCGTAACGTTGTCTGAGATCAATTATGTTCCATGATTACCTCTCAACAGAGAATGTGCCGGGGCACTGAGATTTACCGATTTAAGCTGTTTTCAGCAACTCGAGTATTGATAAGCATGTAGCACAGCATAGGCTAGTGTATTAAATAATTAAAATACTCACTGAGTTTCGTTTCAGATAAACATTTGAAGACAGAAGATAACATTTCGGCTTTTTCTTTATTTCGGTTTCTGGCTCTTCCTCAGGTATCTGGGCACTGGTTATTGTTACACTGACAACCTAAAAATGTGATCAAAATTTTTTAGGGCTCTGAGGCATCTGCTGTTACAATACTCTAAATTATTGCGCCTAAATACATTTCGTCATTATGAAATATTACAGACTTTCGAAACTAAGTAATGAGTTGAATGTATAGCAATGTTGACAAATGCCGTTAAAAGAAGGAACGAAGTTGCAAAACATTGTGACATAAACCGTAATAGTTTGGAGTGACCTTCTAAAGACCTGGTCATACATGGCTACGGCTTACGGCGTCTTGTTTACATAGGCCGCGTCGCTTTTAACACTCTTCACACGTAACACTCCGTGACGCCATGGCAGCACAGTCACTTGATTCCCACGGTGACTCAGCACTGGTGACATTGCCACGTGCAATACACAAAGCCTTCCGTTGTCGTTTTGGTGCTGC
Source organism: Schistocerca nitens (assembly GCF_023898315.1). NCBI lineage: Eukaryota > Metazoa > Arthropoda > Insecta > Orthoptera > Acrididae > Schistocerca > Schistocerca nitens. Next base: position 801,342,174 of record NC_064617.1, on the reverse strand, counting down.
TACATAATATGTTCTACTCTGTCGTTTATCTTTGTCTTCAGTGACTTTCTTTAGAAGCTTTACTATTTGCGTCTATTTTTGCATCAATAACAACTATATTTTTGAGGATTCCGCATTGAAGAAACTATTATTTCTTGAATGAGATTTTCACTCTGCAGCGGAGTGAGCGCTGATATGAAACTTCCTGGCAGATTTAAAACTGTGTGCCCGACCGAGACTCGAACTCGGGACCTTTGCCTTTCGCGGGCAAGTGCTCTACCAGCTGAGCTACCGAAGCACGACTCACGCCCGGTCCTCACAGCTCAACTTCTGCCAGTATCTCGTCTCCTACCTTCCAAACTTTACAGAAGCTCTCCTGCGAACCTTGCAGAACTAGCACTCCTGAAAGAAAGGATACTGCGGAGACATGGCTTAGCCACAGCCTGGGGGATGTTTCCAGAATGAGATTTTCACTCTGCAGCGGAGTGTGCGCTGATATGAAACTTCCTGGCAGATTAAAACTGTGTGCCCGACCGAGACTCCAACTCGGGACCTTTACCTTTCGCGGGCAAGTGCTCTACCATCTGCAAAGTTCGCAGGAGATTTTCTGTAAAGTTCGGAAGGTAGAAGACGAGATACTGGCAGAAGTTGAGCTGTGAGGACCGGGCGTGGGTCGTGCTTCGGTAGCTCAGATGGTAGAGCACTAGCCCGCAAAAGGCAAAGGGCCCGAGTTCGAGTCTCGGTCGGCCCCACAATTTTAATCTGCCAGGAAGTTTCCTATTATTTCTTGTTTATCTGGCCCACCCTGGAAGCTGAACATTGTGGGAAGGCTTAAATAGTCTATGACTTTTTGTGGAAAGTGCGTCCAGTCGCCTTTGTTATATATTTAAACCTCTTAGTGTCCAATACCTAGCTTGCGAATATCAGCAGATGTTGGGTATTTCCAGGTATTTCGTATTATATAGCTGGGCGATGGGATTGTGGTGACGTCAAACAGTAAATGAGATTGTGAGGATGATAACTAAACCGGCGCATTATATAATAGGGCACAAAAAATGCACTTAGATGGCCATTGTATGACACACAGTTATATGTCACTTTCACGTCAGCTAGTTTTGAGAAATTGCTTTAGAGATCGTTCTTATGACAACAGTGTGATTTAAGCCAGTGAGTTCCGAGGTTATGGTTGACGGAAGATTATTTACGGATGGTCGATTGGGATGATTATATTGCTGAGTCAGATAGCGAGCACACCTAAGGGCATCGTTTGTTGTCACTGGCATAAAGTGGTAGGTCTTGTGTGGAAATATTGTGTAGATAACTGAAATCCTCAACCCGTCTGGACATCGGAGTCTTCTGTTTTAATTCCTTGCTCTTTTACAAGATGCCTGCTAATCAACTAAATGTAATGTATAGGTCCCTCACTCATTTTATCGCTTGAGAAACAATCAGTAACGAGTGGAATCACTCTACGCTCTATAGCGAAATGTTTCATCCACACATAGATGAGCCACATGCTATGACCATCTCCTTTGTACCGTGTTAGTCCATCTTTGGAAAGCAGTACAGCAGCGATCCTATGTGACATGAATTCGACAATTCACTGACAGTTTTAGGAAGATATGTGGCACCAGGTCACGAAATCCCGTAAATTACGGGTTGATGGTTTGTGGGCCCGGAACTGGCACGGATAACGTCCGATATGTCTTCCATCGGGTTGAGATCAAATTTGGCGGCCAAGACAACGCGAGATGACTATCGTGTTCCTCAAACCACTGTAGCTCGGAACTTGCCATGGGTCACGGGGAGTTGTGGCATCGCCTTCGGGGCAGACAACAGATATGGAGGGATGCAGGTAGTCCGCAGTAATGTTCACGAATTCTTCACCTATCCAGACGCCTACGATTACTGCCGAACGTCTATGGAAGCTCAGAAGAATGTCCGCTGTGGCATAATACTGCTCGCAGGGCCCTACGTTCGTGGCATGGTGCATGCTGTGAGCGGCTGTTCGCTTGGATGATGGCGTATCTACATCTACATCCATGTCGACATGGCTACTCTGCAGTCAGACGTAAGTGCCTGGCTGAGGGTTCATCGAACCACCTTCACACTAATTTTCTACAACTTTCCCTCTCGAACAGAGCGCGAACAAAAGAATACCTACCTATATATCTTTCCGAGCCAGCTCTGATTTCCCTAATATTATTAGGATCATCGTTTCTCCCTACGTAGGTCGGCATCAACAAAATATTTTCGCGTTCGGAGGAAAAATTGAAATTTCGTCAGAAGATTCCGCCGCTACGAAAAACGTCCTTGTTTTTATGATTTACACACCAAATACTGTATCATATCCGTAACACTTTCTCCCCTATTTCTCGGTATTACAAAACGGGATGACCGTCTTTGAAATTTATCGATGCACTCCGATAATCCTATCTGGTAAGGATCCCTCAACGAGCAGCAGTACTCCGAAGTAGGACGGACAAGTGTAGAGCAGGCAATCTCTTTAGTAGATCTATTGCATCTTCAAAGCGTTCTGCCAATATAACACATTTTTATTCCCCTTCCCCACAACATTTTCTATGTTTTCTTACCAATAAGTTTTTCGTAATTGTAATTCCTAGGTATATAGTTGAATTTAGCCGGCTTCAGTTTTTGATTGATTTACAGTGTAACCGAAGTTTAACGGATTCCTTTTAGCACTCATGTGGATGACCTTACACTTTTCATTATTTATGATCATTTGCCAATTTTTGCACCATACAGATATATTTTCTAAATCGATTTGCAATTGGTTTTGATCATCTGATGACTTTACAACTCGGTAAATGACAGCATTATCTGCAAATAACCTAAGACGACTTTTCAAATTGTCTCCTAAATCGAAGGAACAACAGAAGGGCTATAACACTACATTGCGGAACGCCAGCAATTACTTTTGTTTTACTCGATGAATTTCCGTCAGTTACTACAGTAACTAACAGTAAATCACGAATCCATTTGCATAACTGAGACGATATTCCATAAGCACGCAATTTGACTTCACGCCGCTTGTGAATTACGGTGTCAAAAGCCTTTCTGGAAATCTAGAAATACGGAATCAATTTGAAATTCCTTTTCTACGGCACTAAACACTTCGTGTGAGTAAAGAGCTAGTAGTGTTTCGTAAGAGCGATGTTTTCTAAATCCGTATTGACTATGTGTCTATAGACCATTCTCTTCGAGGCAGTTCATAATATCCGAACAGAATATATTCCAAAATCCTGCTGCACATCGACGTTAATGATCCAGGCCGTAATTTAGAGGATTACTCCTACTTCCTTTCTTGAATATTGGTGTGACCTGTGCAGCTTTCCAGTCTTTGGGTGCGGATATTTCGTCACGCGAGTAGTTGTATATGATTGTTAAATATTGAGCTGTTATAATGGCTTACTTTGAAAGGAACCTAACTGGTATACATTATGTACTGGACGACTTGTTTTTATTAAGTGATTTAAATTGCTTCAGTACTCCGAGGCTATCTACTTCTAGGTCCTCGGACACGACCGCATCCACGCTCTACGATGAGGTGTGGACGCTCCACCCCTGATCACCTACCCGTTGTTATACCTTATCGCCGCTAGAATGACTCCCCGATCGCTTCTGCTCCACTTATACTTTCCTTACTGCGTCATTTGCCTGCAGTGCACCCAGGCGGCATTTAGTCTCGCGCTAGGTAATGCTCATAATGTTTTGGCGCATGAATGTGTATCGGAAGAAGGAGACTTTCCTGTCACTAAGACCGCCGCGAGAAGAGAGTCCGTAATTTTCTCCAGGAACGGTGCGTCTATCATATTGGGTGGTTCAAAAAGAAAGAGCGGATTTCGGTTGTTCATTAGAGAAAAACTGTAAAAGATAGAAACAAATAGTGCATGTCACTAGTTACAGGAAGGTTCAAAGTTTTGACAATGCTGCGCTGTTTTCTGTTTGTAGCTATATGGCAACTACACCTCAAGAAAAATGATTTTGTGTGTCGAGATTTGCGGGAAGTTAATCCATTGTTCAAGTGTAACGTTCTTTCCGCCGCCGATTTAGCGAGAGGCTGCCTCTGCACAAGCAGATTTAAGACTGGCGTAAAAGTTGATTGCACATGAAGAGGGCCACGCACATCTGATGAAAATATCGAGCTTAGCCGATATCCGTTCAAATGGAGCCCTGTGCAGTTCACAAGACGAGCAGACCAGGAACTTTAACTTCCTCAAGCAACGGGTTGGCGTGCTCTAAAACAACGCCTGCATATGAGGCCTTGCACATTGCCGTTACTGCGATAATTGTGCCCCAGCTACCCCCAAAAAAAAAAAAATTACGAATTTGCAGTTCATTTCTCCGGAATACGGTGGAGGGAACTTCCACCGAGTGACTCATCATTTCGGACGAAACGGCGTCTCATCTATTGGGTAAAGTATATCGCCATAATGTAAGGATTTTGTGGCCACAAAATCTCGATGTCGTCCTCGAACCTCAAAGAGTCTCACAGAAATTGATTGTCTTTTGTGCCGTTTCTGTTCACAAAGTTTATGGATCTTTCCTTTTTTGCGGAGGAAACTGCGACAGGAATGTCATACCTAAACATTCTGCAAAATTGGTTGTTTACTCAACTTCGTGAAGATTCCAATGATATTATTTTCATGCATGGCGGCGCCCCGTCTCAATTTCACCTTGAGGCACGTCGTTAGCTTACCAACACTATCGCACAATGTTGGAGTGGAAGAGATGGACAACAAGATCTTGTTCATTACTTTTGGCGTCCTAGGTCACCAGAATTCACAACTTGATATATTTTTTCTTTGGAGGTATATAAAAGACGGAGTCTTTGTCCCACCTATGGCAGCTACTCTTCAGAGTTGAGAAATCGAATTGTTGAAGCTGTCGATTCGATAAATAGGGATCTGTTGGTTCCTGTGTGGAATGAAGTGGGCTACCGTTTCGATATTTCTCAAGCAACCCATTGTGCTCACATTGATTGTATGGTACAGTGTCTGCGCGAACATAAAACTTTCAACCTTCATCTATCTAGTGACATAGCAAAGTATTTTTATCATTCACAGTTTATCTGTAGTAAACAAAAGAAATCTGTTCTTTCTTTTTGAATCAACCTGTATGAACATGATTTCACTCTTTTAGTACAGAATCTCCTGAACTTACATGGTGTATTAAGAACTTTTTGTTAGAAAGTTTCTGATTTAGTTTATGTAACATCCTTCTGCTGCAGCGTTCAACTACGTCACGAGTATCCCTCTTTAATCACTTCTGTACTGCATCAATTAACTTCAAGAGTATTCTTTTGCTCGTTTCACGACATTTTGTCAGTGAATTATCTACGTAGGCGTACAGATTGAGAACCTACTGAATGAAATGATGTCGTTAAAGAACAATGCAGTCGTCGCGGTGGCCGAGCGGTTCTAGGCGCTTCTGTCCGGAACCGCGCGACTGCTGCGGTCACAGGTTCGAATCCCGCCTCGGGCATGGATGTGTGTGATGTCCTTAGGTTAGTTAGGTTTAAGTAGTTCTAAGTTCTAGGGGACTGGTGACCTCAGATGTTAAGTCCCATAGTGCTCAGAGCCATTTGAACCATTTTGAAGAACAATGCACAGCAACAATTCGAAACGAAGCGAAGTGGTTTAAAAGTTACAGTATATAGTGGGCGCGATGTTACTGTTGGTGACAACGTCTCAGGTGTCGAATCTCTCACAGGTAATAATTCAGCGATAACTCACCCTGGAATGGCATTTTCCACTTGAGTACAGCTGAACAATATGGTACGGATTTCAGCATCTTCCGATTTCGCATCTGCTACGTGTTTTACGTCGCAACACTTGTAGACTTTGACGATAGTGGACAAGATCATACACAGGACTTTAGCTGTTGGGGGTGACATTTTTTTGTTTTTGTAGTGAATGACGAAATAGGAAATAATTGTGATAGTTCATATAAAACGGTGTGGCTACACTTGCCAATAGTCATATCTGTGTCTCTTTGACGAGGACAGATGTAAAGCCGATTAACAAAGCTTTTTTTCTCCAATTGAGGGAGAGTGGAGGAGGGGGGGGGGGGGCAACTTCCCGTAGTGCACCACGGCGGGTACTCCTTAGAACCATTCTTTCATATTCTATGAGAGTGTGGTAGGCAGTGCTGTTTTTCTGGGGGAACGCTGGGGGATGCGTGCCCCTAAACTTTTTCATCGAAAAAGTAAATTTTTACGATTTTGAGAGCTTCGAAGAGTGCCAAAGATTTATTTCACGAACGAAAATTTTTTATTTCATATTTTCGTGTTGGTAATTGCAATACGAACGATACCAGTGCAGTTTTTGGTGGGAAAAGCGATGTCATTGACTGTTTCAAGCATTTCGAAGCTGCGGCAACCGTTCTCGGCAACGTAATAGCTTGCAGCCCGTTCGACAAACATGAAGTGCCCTCGCCCGCTAATAGTGGCCGATGATAGTGCTAAGCGGATTTGCGTACGCTCAAACGCCGAGCAACCGATAGATGTCTCTACGGTCCCGCTACCATGATCCTTCGTGATACATTGCCATCTTTGTTTTGTTGTTCTTTATTCGTTTGTGTTTGCTCTTCCGTTCTTGTCGGTTGTGCGAACTGTGTACTGTCTTTCGTTGCAACTTGTAAGTTAAGTTGGAGGTAAGAGGTGAGCAGAAAACTAACAAACTACTTTACTTTTTACTTGTTCTCTTGCTATAGTAAAGTCAACTGAAGAGTCCGATACTCTTTTTTTTTTTTCGTAGTTCGACATGTTGATGACGTCACGGCTAAAAGCAGACGGGTGGCATCCCATGCTTCAGTTATAATTAATTTGCGTTGAATTATATCCAATGTCGGAGTACCCTCAGACTTTTTTTTTTAGAAAAAAAGCACTGGTGGTAGGTATGGGAGTCACAGCACCATTGAAGAAGGCTGGGAGACCGGTTTCCAGGCTTATCAAGGAGGTAAACTTTGCTGCTGTATCTCATTATGATGTCTCTACAATAGCTTGGATCATACATTAACTGGAAAACCGTTTACTCACACAATTACCAACTGAGAGCACGTGGAAGCAGTTGTAGCAACAAGAACACAGACTCAGTTTAGAAATACTATATTGTTATCAAGTTTCATCCTAACTATTCTTTCTTCGTCAACACACAGCACGACCCCACACTCTGTCAGGTATGCCAATCTGTTAACTGAAGCCGGCCGGAACGGCCGTGCGGTTCTAGGCGCTACAGTCTGGAACCGAGCGACCGCTACGGTCGCAGGTTCCAATCCTGCCTCGGGCATGGATGTGTGTGATGTCCTTAAGTTCGTTAGTTCTAAGTTCTAGGCGACTGATGACCTCAGAAGTTAAGTCGCATAGTGCTCAGAGCCATTTGAATAATTTTTTTTTGCGAACTGAAGTTCCTGCAACAGCGACAACCATCAGCACACAGATAGCTGTTGAATTTGCGTTTAAAGATGGTCTTAGACGCGTCCTGAAAGTGTGGCAACAATTAAACATTGACTGATACTTTCGTTTCACAGTACGCCGTTTTGAAAGAATATTTTCTCGTTCATACAGGAGAACTCTTAATCTGGAGCCTTTAACACTTAAGTCCGTAAATAGAATATTTTTTCTTATAGTTTCTTTGCTAATGTTCAATAGATTTAAAACATTAAAATAATAGAATACTTCAGTGTTCTTTTAAATAACTAAGTACAATTTTATATTGACGCTCTTAAAAACTATTTATTAGTGGTTAATTATAAACGAGAAGCAGAAAAATGCCGATGTATTACGGTATACTGAGTGTCTGTTTTAACTTGAGACAAATAAATATTTCCAAAACGACGCATCATACGAAAAAGGTAAAAAATTAATGTCAGTAAAGGGGACATCTGTCTGTGCTAGAACTGGTCACCTTCTAACCATCCCTCCTGTTTGGGCGAGGTCAACTCTGCGTTTTCAGATGGGAACCACCCCATTTTATAGCATATTCATATCCTACGCCAAAAAATGTGCGGGTTACTAAATCCACTGTTTTTCATTCGTGGTACATGGCACTGCAATCGCCAAATATCAAGTCTACCTGTTTTTTGCAATTGAGAAGCGATGCATTTGATTTAACCTCCCTCGCTCGCAGGTATGGGCGGTTAAATACGATATTGCAGTGCGTGTGTTATTCCGAATTGTGATGCAATGTTCCTTCGAGTTCAAGTGCCGGTCGCGCACAAATTTTCACTGTCGTCATTCCATTCTACGGCTGATGATTGTCCATATTCGCAATTGCAAATACATTAAATATATCCAGAATGAGATTTTTACTCTGCAGCGGAATGAGCGCTGATATGAAACTTCCTGGCAGATTAAAACTGTGTGCCGGACCGAGACTCGAGCTCGGGACATTTGCCTTTCGCGGGCAAGTGCTCTACCATCTGAGCTATCGAAGCACGACTCAAGCCCCGCTCACAGCTTTGCTTCTGCCAGTACCTCGTCTCCTACCTTCCAAATTTTACAGAAGCTCTCCTGCGAACCTTGCAGAACTAGCAAATAAAGGATATTGCGGAGACATGGCTTAGCCACAGCGTAGGGGATGTTTCCAGAATGAGATTTTCATTCTGCAGCGGAGAGCTTCTGTAAAGTTTGGAAGGTAGGAGAAGTAAAGCTGTGAGGACGAGGCGTGAGTCGTGCTTGGGTAGTTCAGATGGTACAGCACTTGCCCGCGAAAGGAAAAGGTCCCGAGCTCGAGTCTCGGTTCGGCACACAGTTTTAATCTGGCAGGAACTTTCACGTTAAATATATTTCATAATGGCTGCAGTCGTCGCAGCGTCTGTTACATTGGACAACGGGCAAGGGACTGCGATATCGAATTTATTCGACGACAACGGGCAAGGGACTTTGACGTAAAATGTCTCACTTGTACGGGAATATACATAATGGATGTACGAGTACAGGTTGTAGTCGCACAGTTGACGACATATGAAAGTTAGGGTCTGGGCGCGAGACGATCACGGATAGCCAAATGGTAAGGCGACTGCTCGCGATAAGCGGGAAATCCGGGTTCGAGTCCTCGTCGGGTACAAATCTTCACAATCGCCACTTCATTTATGATGGTTGTACATATTCGCAATTGCGAATACATGAAATGTATTTCATGACGCCTGTAGCCTGTGCAGTGCCTGTTCCTTTAGACATGCATAAATATGCATGAATAACACTGGCACTGCAATATCGAATAGCTTTTGTAGATACTTGCATGCCCAAAATGGATATAATTCAAAGCCATTTCATATCATTCAAATTGTCAGAAGTAGAGTCACCATGGCGGAATCATTTCTTTCACTGGCCTCATCTTGCGATTATGACTTCGGGCTACATCATTAGCGAAAAATCTGCATCTGAACCGTGAGAACAAACCTATCAGGCAACTGCACATTGTGTAAGCTCTGTATCCCACATAGGCCTTGAGTGGTTGAAAAGTAAGGATATAGATTCGAGCAAGGCATCAGTGGGGAATGTGGGAAATTGCGGCTCCTTTTGTGTGAGAATTTCCAACATTTTGCTCCGGTATTTCGGCAGGTATTTGCAATTTTTGTCTTTGCAGTTGTAGATGGAGTCCGGCAATGAATAATTTCATATTTTATGATAGCCAAAGTGTCTTACCATGAACAACAGAAATATATAGGCTATTATCCATAACAATGGTTGACGGCCTTGTGGAAGATGACATAGAGATGTTTCAATAAGCTTCTGAAAATACCATCATAATAATCACTTGTCTTTTTACATGAAATACCAGGCAGTGCGGCACAAAAGTTTGATTTTCCAATAGGCACTCTTCCCTCTTGGATTACATCACTCCAATCTCAGACAATGACTGCCACTGATCCAAGTAGCTAAGGTGTGTGGTTTTCAAAACTGCGCGAAATTAAATTGTACTGTCATTAAAAATATCAATTTTCTGAAACACGAACAGTTTCAAATGTGTTGGATGTTCCAAAGATAATGTAGAGCGTCTTTCTGGAGACTATCCAAAACTATCACGTGTTTCTTCCTCAACCGCTTTTCTCCTAGAGTCTGCAGCTTCGTGCTGTTAGGCCCATTGCAATCTACAGCGTACCACCGAGCGAGGTGACGCAGAGGTTAGCACAATGGACTCGCATTCGGGAGGACGAAAGTTCAATACCGCGTCCAACCATCCTGATGTAGGTTTTCTGTGATTTCCCTAAATCGCTCCAGGCAAATGCCGGGATGGTTCCTTTGAAAGGCCACGGCCGGCTTCCTTCCCCGTCCTTCCCTAATCCGATGAGACCGATGACCTCGCTGTCTGGTCTGCTCCACCAAAACAACCCAACCCAACATACAGCGTACCGTTCTTTCCTTATCATTATAAGACGGTTATGGGATTTTTGTCCTCAGCTGAGGACCTCCCTTGTTATTTGTCAGGATTATACAGGCATTGCGTCCATGAGATCCCAAAACTCGTGAACATCGGGTTATTTACCATCACCACCTTATTTCCATAAGAACAGTATAAAAACGCGGCTGCTACGTCGACCCGTCATAACTGTGTCTGACGTCCTACCACGAGTAAGTGCGGGTTTGTCGCGAGACGATGACGAGAAATTCCGCGTTGGGAACAGTTCCACCCGTTCAGGAGGTCTGCGACTCGACGCGACTACTGCCGGCGTATACTGATACCGCAGTTCATCAGCATTCCGAGATAGCGCCAGCTCGCACTCCTTCTCGCACTAGACGGCTGCGCCCAAGCCTGCAACCCTTACAGGGCAGCGTTTCTGCTTTTTCTCGAACGTGTTGCCATCCTCGCTACAACCCGACCAACAGGGAATAAGGGTTCACAGTTCTTCTTGTTCTCGACGTTCTCTTCCACCGAACAACTGAATTGGTGGACCTGACTAGGTTACACACTTTTTTCCTCAGTTCTCACTTCATCTCTTGCGTTTGTACCACTTGTCGTACTACAGATGGTTTGAGGTGAAATAGAAGTGGCAAAATTGTTACTGCTTTCGTGGCAACTTGTTGACAAACTGCCTGTTGGCTTCTGTGTCTCGTTTTTCGGTAGACGTTTGTTTGACGATTTTTCTGACGTTTCACTAGCACCAGAGAGTGTAAGAAGATGGAGATACAATTGAAATACTTACGAGAAACCATAGGGATACTAAAACCGTTACTTTTAGTACAGAATAATGCAAGCAGATGGGGCAGCTGCCATTTGAAGCTAAAGCAGTAACTGGTACATAGATACCCTGACCAGTGAAAACTTAACCCGATTGACTGAATAAAAAACTAAGAATTATGATATACAGTTGAGAACAACTGCTATTTTATTGATAGTTGTGTCGAGTGAAACATATTCAAAACTAACGATATGCAGTATGCAATGTCCTTAAAACTAACGTAAAAAACATCCAACGGATTCCAAACTTACGTCGTCATTTCTTTTCTTCATTCTTGTTTTACATTTGTTGCAACCAATAAACATGCTGAAACGAAGTACTGAAAGTATTTTAACGTTTACACATTTAACTGTACTAAACTAGATGTAGCAAATTACTCTTCAGCCTCGCAGCAGCACAACGTCAAACAATACCGACACCGTCACCTGTCTAGCAAAAGCAAGGTGATTTGTGTTCGCTATTAATTTGAATGTACTTGACACTATGCCTTTCCTTGTCACAAATCATAAGATATCGATCGTTCAAAAATGGTTCAAATGTCTCTAAGCACTATGGGACTTAGTATCTGAGGTCATCAGTTACCTAGACTTAGAACTACTTAAACCTAACTAACCAAAGGACATCACACACATCCATGCCCGAGGCAGGATTCGAACCTGCGACGTAGCAGCAGCGTGATTCCGGACTGAAACGCCTAGAAGCGCTCGGCCACAGAGGCCGGCATCGATCGTTCCTCAACATTTGTATGTATCTAACTTTTTCATAAACAACAACGCACTCTAGATAAATACCAGCAAATGATTATAGCGATTAAATAAGTGGAGTAGTCATAGAACGATATTAATATCAAATTAAAGTTCCTGTAATTTTGAACGATATGTACGTCATTTAACTGACTACGCAACACCGTTGAATTTGGGAAAGAAACTAGAATATAACGAACCTACAACAGTTGATAAAAGCAAAAGCTACAATTTCGACATCACCTTTTTAAACGATTTGTTGGCCGATTTCAACAGATTCTACAACTTAAACCTTCACTGATTTTACTGCGAAACTCAACTCATCACTTAGAACACTGCTAGTAAGTGCCACCTCGACCACATGTTTACTGCGCCAAAATTGACTTTCATCGCGTATTACATAATATTTTTGAATACTCGTTTTTACTCCACTCCTTCGTCTGCTGAGGTGAGTGTTTGTTGTTGACTATTCAGCATGAGCTGCAGTATGTTTCCCTCGTTCTTGCTAAGCAAAAATATGTTCCGAACATTCTCAATACTCCTTTTAACACGTGTAGTCCTTGATGTGGTTTTGTGGAATAATAGATCTGTCTAGGTGACGACAATTAATTCCACAGCAAATTATGGAATTCTAAGTGGATTTTTAAACCAGTTACAAGGACCGCAGTTCGTCCATGATATGGTCTTATACGACACTACACACAAATTCAAAAAATAAATGTGTTCTAAGACTGCTGATATAAAAACCCTATACGACGTGGAAGGCTGATCTCATATGGGACTCGCCAGTCAACAATGCCATGCAACATTCCCGTTTGTCTTTGGGGAAGCACGAGGGAAGACGTGTTAACAGGAACTACAAGAGCAAACCACGCAGGGTTACCGTCGACGTCGTGCGGCTTCTGCTGCGATGCTTGCCCCGTCATGTCGTCTGCAGCTGTCATTTGCAAGGGCGGGCGGCTGCGGTGCAGTACGTGATGCCTGAGCCTCGGTGCTCGCTGTACTGCGTACGCAGCGCAGCAGCTATTTTTATATACTCCGTGGAGCGGAGTGGGGGGGGGGGGGGGGGGGGGACAGGGTAGCGGGGTGGGGCAGGGCACGAGCTCAGGATTGGGCTCCACAAATCTCAGAGCTGCTTACTGGCAAGATCGTGTTCTTACCGACAAGTCCACAGACACACCGTTGCCCTGTGTACGTTTTGTCTCAAACGGACCAGATATACAGTTCACCTTGGGGGGAGGGGGCGAGGAGGGGGGGGGGGGGCTTACAGCTTTGTAAGATTAAAACAAACAGAACAAGATGTTATAAGGTCGAATGCTTCCATGGTCAGTGTCAATTTGTATAAAATCGTTTTGGGCATTAGATTTAATCATCTTGAAACCAAAACTACTATTAAACCGAAGTTTCCACCTTCTTTGCAACAGTTCAGGCCGTATAAAATAGTTTAGTGACCCTGAAGAGGGCCGTTGCAAAGACGATAGAAACATCGGGTATAATAGTAGTTTCAATTGCAAAAGTCGCGACGTAATGCCAGAAAAAAATTTCATTCACATCAGGTTGTTATACTATTTCCATACTTCCTTCCTGTTTGAAATGTTTGTTGAATGTACAAGTAGTGTCAAACACGCACATGTATTGATATTAAAGACCTGAAAAGTGTGTTTTATCAGTAATATACAGGGTTTTTATAAACTAGATATAAAAAGTAACCTTTCATTGTGAAAAACGTAAATAACTTACACAAATGTTCGATAGAGCAACGGATGCAGTCTTATCTTCAACCAAGGTGATGTCGTGACTGAACAGCACCTTCCTTCTACACAAAACTCATCTAGTTTTTCTCCGTCACCCTCTCTCAAAGCTCACAACAGTTCCAGCTTGTAGAGTTTGAACTACAGACGTTTCCGTAATAAGTTCCACACTGTAACACTAGCCATATACGATTCTAAGCTGGCACATCTGGTTGATTTACTCAGACTACGAATGTAAGTCTGCCGAACTTGTTCAACTATTGCCTCAGAGGCTACTCTGTCCCGGGGCACTATGTGATACACACCAATTTTATTGAAACGATTGCACCAATTAATAACAGTTTGTATTTGATGTGTTGGCTTGCGGTTTATAGTCCTGAATTGTTTCTGAATTGTTGTGGCGGATTTGGATTCATGAAACCGAAAACGACACTACACACACTCTGCACCATCATGCGACTCCATGATGATTGCAGGAATAACTCTCTCTCGCTCATGCAATCTAGCAGGAACGTCGGAAACTGACAACGATATCCGAGAATGATACTTGAAGAGACACTTCGTTCAGTGCTGTATCAAACATTTCTGTAAGATAGCCGGACGTGGTGGCCGAGCGGTTCTAGGCGCTTAAGTCCGGATCCGCATGACTGTTACGATTGCAGGTTCGAATCCTGCCTCGGGCATGTATGTGTGTGATGTCCTTAGGTTAGTTAGGTTTAAGTAGTTCTAAGTTCTAGAGGACTAAGGAATGACGAGATACGTTTGAAGTTCTCTAACGCTATACATACAGCAATAAGGAATAGCGCAGTAGGCAGTACAAAAAAATGGCTCTGAGCACTATGGGACTCAACTGCTGAGGTCGTTAGTCCCCTAGAACTTAGAGCTAGTTAAACCTAACTAACCTAAGGACATCACAAACATCCATGCCCGAGGCAGGATGCGAACCTGCGACCGTAGCGGTCTTGCGGTTCCAGACTGCAGCGCCTTTAACCGCACGGCCACTTCGGCCGGCAGTAGGCAGTACAGTTGAAGAGGAATGGACATCTCTAAAAAGGGCCATCACAGAAGTTGGGAAGGCTCTGGCTCTGAGCTCTATGGGACTCAACTGCTGTGGTCATAAGTCCCCTAGAACTTAGAACTACTTAAACCTAACTAACCTAAGGACAGCACACAACACCCAGCCATCACGAGGCAGAGAAAATCCCTGACCCCGCCGGGAATCGAACCCGGGAACCCGGGCGTGGGAAGCGAGAACGCTACCGCACGACCACGAGATGCGGGCCGGTTGGGAAGGAAAACATAGGTACAAAGAAGGTAGCTGCGAAGAAACCATGGGTAACAGAAGAAATACTTCAGTTGATTGATGAAAGGAGGAAGTACAAACATGTTCCGGGAAAATCAGGAATACAGAAATACAAGTCGCTGTGGAATGAAAGAAATAGGAAGTGCAGGGAAGCTAAGACGAAATGGCTGCAGGAAAAATGTGAAGACATCGAAAAAGATATGATTGTCGGAAGGACAGACTCAGCATACAGGAAAGTCAAAACAACCTTTGGTGACATTAAAAGCAACGGTGGTAACATTAAGAGTGCAACGGGAATTCCCCTGTTAAATGCAGAGGAGAGAGCAGATAGGTGGAAAGAATACATTGAAAGCCTCTATGAGGGTGAAGATTTGTCTGATGTGATAGAAGAAGAAACAGGAGTCGATTTAGAAGAGATAGGGGATCCAGTATTAGAATCGGAATTTAAAAGAGCTTTGGAGGAATTACGGTCAAACAAGGCAGAAGGGATTGATAACATTCCATCAGAATTTCTAAAATCATTGGGGGAAGTGGCAACAAAACGACTATTCACGTTGGTGTGTAGAATATATGAGTCTGGCGACATACCATCTGACTTTCGGAAAAGCATCATCCACACAATTCCGAAGACGGCCAGAGCTGACAAGTGCGAGAATTATCGCACAATCAGCTTAACAGCTCATGCATCGAAGCTGCTTACAAGAATAATATACAGAAGAATGGAAAAGAAAATTGAGAATGCGCTAGGTGACGATCAGTTTGGCTTTAGGAAAAGTAAAGGGACGAGAGAGGCAATTCTGACGTTACGGCTAATAATGGAAGCAAGGCTAAATAAAAATCAAGACACTTTCATAGGATTTGTCGACCAGGAAAAAGCGTTTGACAATATAAAATGGTGCAAGCTGTTCGAGATTCTGAAAAAAGTAGGGGTAAGCTATAGGGAGAGACGGGTCATATACAATATGTACAACAACCAAGAGGGAATAATAAGAGTGGACGATCAAGAACGAAGTGCTCGTATTAAGAAGGGTGTAAGACAAGGCTGTAGCCTTTCGCCCCTACTCTTCAATCTATACATCGAGGAAGCAATGATGGAAATAAAAGAAAGGTTCAGGAGTGGAATTAAAATACAAGGTGAAAGGATATCAATGATACGATTCGCTGATGACATTGCTATCCTGAGTGAAAGTGAAGAAGAATTAAATGATCTGCTGAACGGAATGAACAGTCTAATGAGTACACAGTAGGGTTTGAGAGTAAATCGGACAAAGACGAAGGTAATGAGAAGTAGTAGAAATGAGAACAGCAAGAAACTTAACATCAGGATTGATGGTCACGAAGTCAATGAAGTTAAGGAATTCTGCTACCTAGGCAGTAAAATAACCAATGACGGACGGAGCAAGGACATCAAAAGCAGACTCGCTATGGCAAAAAAGGCATTTCTGGCCAAGAGAAATCTACTAATATCAAATACCGGCCTTAATTTGAGGAAGAAATTTCTGAGGATGTACGTCTGGAGTACAGCATTGTATGGTAGTGAAACATGGACTGTGGGAAAACCGGAACAGAAGAGAATCGAAGCATTTGAGATATGGTGCTATAGACGAATGTTGAAAATTAGGTGGACCGATAAGGTAAGGAATGAGGAGGTTCTACGCAGAATCGGAGAGGAAAGGAATATGTGGAAAACACTGATAAGGAGAAGGGTCAGGATGGTAGGACGTCTGCTAAGACATGAAGGAATGACTTCCATGGTACTAGAGGGAGCTGTAGAGGGCAAAAACTGTAGAGGAAGACAGAGATTGGAATACGTCAAGAAAATAATTGAGGACGTAGGTTGCAAGTGCTACTCTGAGATGAAGAGGTTAGCACAGGGGGGGAATTCGTGGCGGGCCGCATCAAACCAGTCAGTAGACTGATGACCAAAAAAAAAAAAAGGGGACTGATGACGTCCGATGTTAAGTCCCATAGTGCTCAGAGCCATTTGAACCATTTTTCTGGGAGATATTTTCCATTTTCATTATTAAAGCTTACTTTTGTATAATTAATTTATAAACACCCTGTATTATAATTATTATTATATATCCTTTTACGTTTTTTTCCCCTTAATAGGGAATCAAACCGATGACGGCCAATTGTAAAATCCAAAATTTTAAAAAGGAAGAAATAAATGTTAAACATACACCTACTGTCGAGGTCATTGGTGAGCAATACCGACTGTCGCGATAAAGGAAAGGATGAAAGCTGTGGTATCAACATTCGATACCACACTTGGGTTGCAGTTATCAACCGCGGTCCGTGTTAGTATCGTTGGACCCGCGATTCGCGACCAGCGCCGCTCCGCGTCTTGTATCAAGTTTCTAGCGACCTCTCGTCCACTCTTGCTCGGGACGTCAAGTAGTAGAGTAGCATAGCCTTCAGCTGACAGGAAGCGACCTCTAAGAAGGCGCTTAGTAACGTATGGCCAAAGTGAGACTTCAGTGGCTATCTGTTTATAATTATATGAACGGAGCCAAGAAGAATCATGTGCAACCAGTTATATTTTAGTCGTTGCAGATCCAGACCATGCAGCCAGCACCTTACCGACTTTACTGACAAACCTGCTGTGATTTATATATTTCTATTTAGCATTGGCCACCAGTCATGGCGACGACTCGTTCGTCGTCATCATAATAAAAGTGATTTGTTAGTGGAATCATCCTGCCTCGAGTGATCTGTGAATACTAAAGAAAAATATTAATCACGTTGCCTGAGCAGGGATTTGAAACTTTCTCCTCTGGAAAACGAGTCCAGTTAACCATTACGTCTCCCCTCTCCGGATAAAACACATAAGGCCCGGATACATGCAGCACAATGACGAATGAAGAAACGCAGTACAAGTCAGCTGCAACTATCATTACAGTTATCCGTATCCGTTCGTTATACAAGTGTATCTAGCTCGTTCTCATTTGACAGATCGTAAGTTTTCCTGAACCGTCAATCTGAAAACTCATATACTGGTAACCGTACTACTGGATCTGGCATGCTCGATCTTCCTGTCTGATATCTGTTTTCCCGTTCACTTATGACGGAATTCTAGTTTAAACTGGAATCCAAATCATTACTGAACGCAACATTTTTCAAATACGTGAAGTATTGTGAGTCGCAAAACACTTCCCTCCTTCCTTCTAGTGATTGTCACGTTTTCATGGAATTATCAAGATCAGGCAGACTCCACTACGTCACAATTTTTGATCGATCCTCTTCCTGCCACCAGTCTTGTCGGACATCCTAATGGAGCGAAGTCAGATGCTCCATCTGTGTATGAGTCGTCTAAAACTTTTTCTATTACATTACTTTAAATACACTCTAAGACAATAAGAAACGACGCAGCACAAAGGAACTATCCGAATGAGACGGAAATCGGTAGATATGATATACATGTATCAGCAAACAAATGATAACGATTTTAGAAAAATTGGGTGATTTATTCTCGAGAAAGAGTTTCACAAATTGAGCAAGTGAACAACGCGGTGGTGTCTCTGGCCCTTATGCAGGTTGATAGAGTTTGCTGGGTATCCTCCTGAGGGAGACCGTGCCAAATTCTGTTTAACTGGCTTGTTAGGTCGCCAAAATTGCGAAATGATCGGAGGGCCCTGCCCACACTGCTCCAAACGTTTTCAGTTGGGGAGGAGATCCGGCGACCTTGCTGCGCAAAGTAGGGTTTTGCAAGCACGAAACAAGCAGTAGAAACTCTCGCCGTGTGCGGGCAGGCATTATCTTGCTGGAATGTAAGTTCAGGATGGGTTGCCATTAAGGGCAACAAAACAGAGCTAAAATATTGTCGACGTACCGCTGTGCTGTAAGGGTGAGGCGGATGACACCCAGAGGGGTCCTGCTAAGAAAAGAAATGCCACCACTGTCCGTGGCGTGTCCAGACACGTCTTCGCTGCGCGTCGGGGCTCAGTTCGACACGGCACTCATCACTGAAATAATTTTTCTCCAGTCAACGAGATTCCAAGCCGAAGGCGTGTCTCGAGACGCTCCGGACAGCGGTGGGATATCAACCTGACTGTCTTCCGTATTGCGGCCCGACGACCAAGAGCGACGCTCTGGAGTGCCATTCCTTTTCATAGCTGGACTACTCTGGTTGTCATCCGTGGCGCCCTTGCAGCACAGCGGTACGTCGATGATATTCTACGCTCTGTTTTGTTGCCCTTAATGGCAACCCATCCTGAACTTACATTGCACCTGCTTGTCGTGCTTGCTAAACCATACGTTGGCCGCTGGCCGGTGTGGCCGAGCGGTTCTAGGCGCTGCAGTTTGGAACCGCGCGACCGCTACGGTCGCAGGTTCGAATCCTGCCTCGGGCATGGATGTGTGTGATGTCCATAGGTTAGTTAGGTTTAAGTAGTTCTAAGTTCTAGGGGACTGATGACCTAAGAAGTTAAGTCCCATTGTGCTCAGAGCCATGTTTTTGAACCTTACGTTGGCCAGTCAGGACGCCCGATCTCTCCTCAATTGAATACGTTTGGAGCATCGCGCACAGGGCCAACTGCACAGAATTTGGCACGGTATCCCTCAGGAGGACATCCAATAACTCTATCAGTCAACACCAAGACGAATAATTGTTTGCATAAGGGCCACAGGTGGACCACCGCCTCATCGACTTGATCAATTTCTGAAGCTGTTTCTCTGGAATAAATCATCCCTTTTTTTCTGAAATTGTAACCGTTTGTTTGTGTGTACATACATATCACATCTATCGATGTCCTTTTCATTCGGATAATTCCTTCGTGGCGGTTTTTTTGTTTTTTTCTTTTTTTTTAATGAAGAGGATTCGGTTGTATTTTATCAGGCGGAAATTTTGGAACAGCCCGCAATGTTTAATTGAGAGTGAGAATCCGTCAAAAAACCACACCCGGGCTGGATCGCGTAGCAGAGTAACGATTGCCAACCCAGTACGAGGAGAAGGGGAAGGCAAACCAGCCAATAGCATCGACAAACATGGTGGTATAAAGTTCTGTTTCTTGCCCTCTCCTATACACCATCTGAAAGACATAACAGTTTACTTTGATAATTTGTAATCAAATTGAGGGAACACATTATCGCCAACCCACAGCGTCAATATGGTGAACTGCATGACATTCAGTTCTTTTTTTCTGTTATTGCTTTCGTAATGTTGGAAGAGGTTATTACGGAGAACAAAAAGTTGGTAACAGTAATGTCTTCAGTCATAGAACACGTATGTCACTAATTCCACTAATATTCGAAGAATTTATTTTTTCTGTTAGTTACTACGTAAACGTATCTTATGCTCTTACATTTATGTCCTCGCATGTCAATGTCAAAGAGAATCGCTGACTGTGTGGATGGTGACTTCAGTACTATGTGGTGCAACTGCTGCGACGTAAATAAAATGACTGTTTAACACGAACAGTGACTGGTGTCCATAGCAAGTACGATACAGGCACTCTGCTCCATCTTTCGAAACGTGGGACAAGTGGGAAAGAGGAGGAATGTGAGAAGAACAACAACAATAACAACAACAAAGAGAATGAGGTGCCAAATACGCCATTTGGTAGAAAACTGACGACGATGAAGATGTTGGTAACAAATCATGCATTCCACCTTCTCCTGATTGCTATTTAAATGAAATAGTAGTTTCTTTGACTCTTGTAATTTGTATTCAAGCTGTGGGAATACACTACCGTAGTCCCATAACGCGGATGTCGTGAACTGCATGACATTCCATTCGTTTTTGTCTTGTTGCTTTCATAGTACTGAAATAGAAGAAGACGATAGCTGCCAAATATCTTGCTATGGAGAATAAAATCTATTTATCACTTTTACTGTTATTTTTATCTCCTACCAGTTGTATTTATCGATTTTGACAGTCTGCAATAGATTTCAAAGCACTTCACAAAGATCTTCAAAAACATAGTGTGGTATTTGATTTATTACACATACGAAAATGAATAAAGGTAATCATAACAGGTCAGGACCGATGTCAAATTAGAGATTTTCTTTACTCAGCATATCGCTAGACGAAGCGAACAGGCAAGGGAGACCAGTCAACTAAAAAATATGGGAAAACCAAGGAAGTATCGGGGGCGGGGGTGGGGGAGGGGGGAGGAGGGGGGTGATAGGGCCCAATTGGACTGCCTAGCCTTTGAGGACAACATAGAGATAGCACGTGAGGCAGAGAAGGACGCAAAGACACGACAAGACAACCCAAGCAAGATAGTCCGAAGACGGGGACTGAGGATCGAACAAGGAAAAGTCATTGAATACCGCTAGTGACTGTAAAACTCCAGGAGGCACCAAGCATGAGGTGCCTAAATTTAAAAACACTGGAAAATATGTAACAAGAAGAAACAGGGGCAAGATAAAAATTATATATCTACAGATGCGAAGGCAACCGTGGAAAATGTGGTACTATAAGCAGCTGAAACGATGACACTAGGAAGTAATTCTTTAGAACAACTATAAAAAGAACTAGAATAATACAGAGGTGAGAAATGGGTGCGAAGATCTAGGGAAGATCTGTACTAGAGCATGAGCACTACATCAGGAAAGACCAGACTGAAAATGGCCAGGTTTGCCGGACATGTATTCAGGATTAATAATGATAGGACAACGAAAACAAAATGGGTAACTACAGACAGGACAGGAAGAAACATGGAACACAAGTCGATTGTTCTACACCAGAAGGATTTGCGGGATTGGGGTCAAAGTCGAAGGGAAGGAAAATTTAAGAAGCAAATACTCGCCGATCAATACGCCAGAGATCAACAGAAAAGCGTACAGGAGAAGGAGACCCATCAGTGGAGCAGACAAGGTGAGAGGATACTGAATATCTCGGAAGAAGAGGGGGAGAGAAGAAAAAAAAGCATAAAGAAGTTCTGGGAGGAGAATAAGAAAATGCAGTCTGTTGTGCTGCAGAGTCCGTAACGCAAGAAGAAGACGAAGAAAGAGAAAAACGAAGCAGCATCATCTGGTACTTCTTGAGAAATCAAGAAAGACGTTATACGTCCGAAAAAGAGATGAATTCATAAGCCGTGACAGTCCAGATGGTCTATGAAGATGAAGGTTGTGATTTCAAGGGGACTATAGAAATGTTCTCTTGTGACATGAACAGAGAGGCACATAAAGATATGAATAGGAATGTGTGCCTCATGTGCCGATTTGTGCTAAGAGAAGTAATATGTGAAAAATGTAATCCAGTCTCACAGCCTGTCTATTGAGAAAGTGATATTAATGTACTGCGACTCTGGTGATCACTGCATTTTTAACCATTACTGGCAACAACTCCCGATGTTATTGTACAGTATTTTCATGTCACACTAGATACCCGTGCGCCTTTTCCACACACGGTTCCCCTCGAGTTCAACTATGCAGAAGACTTCGTATCACATTGTTTAGTTGCAAATGTAATCATTAACAGTAAATTACTGCCGTTTTTCCACCTAGCGGGAACCGCATTCTCTTATATGATCGTTCCTGAAGCATGGGAAAACATTGTCTCCATACATAGGTTGTATTCCAGTATTTAATTAGTCATAACACTTTACATGCTGTAAGTATTAGTAAGACGGATTTAGAAACACTTCGTAAATGAAAATGTAGCTGTGACGGTTGTAATTAACATATCGGTACAATATCATTGTGATGTCAAGATTTTCAGTTTGAAAATGCAGGTGATGTCTCAATGATTAATATAAGGCGTTGCTGTATCCCTACAGAAGGTACACAGCTATGGGCTACTTTGTAAGTAAGATGCCTTTAAAATCACTCTTGTCTTGTTTCCAGATTGAGATTTTTCACTCTGCAGCGGAGTGAGCGCTGATATGAAACTTCCTGGCAGATTAAAACTGTGTGCCGGGCCGAGACTCGAACTCGGGACCTTTGCTACGTTAATTATAAAAAACAACCGAAAACCTTAATTCTAAGAGTTTGTGGTAAACTTTTCAGTAGAAGTGTCAAAATAAAGTTCTTCAATCCAGTGAAACCTCACAAGATTACCTACAATAAATTTAATATGCGCTTGCAAGTAGTAGAATACATGGGTACCAATCTGCTTTCTGTAGTAATATTAAGCCCGCAGAACCTTCGTACAGGCGGTTTTCATCCTGGTGTTCAAGTCACGTTTTACACTTTTTTTTTGATAAAGAGGAATATTGCTGACGACAAAGGCCATTAATGAATATGTATGCTGTGAAGTAGCTCCCAAATGCGAAGTTTTATGAAGAATTCTCAGACGAATGTTCTAGAACTAACACCAGATGATCTCTGGCAACTCTCACAGCTGTGACTCTAATAATCGACTGACTCGAAGCAATATTTCTGTTAACCCCACAATAGAAGCTTAAATGTGTGGTCAGAGGCTAATCGCTGCATCGGTTGCGAAGACGACACGGCGCACATGGGGTATCAGAGTTTTTTTAGACAAGCTGTGGAGGCTGATCATCTAACACAAGGAAAACATTCTCGTGATCGTACGACTCGAAATCTACAGTTTCACATTACACTTAGCAACAGTATCCTCGTTAAAAAACAATCGTTCCCAATAAATTTCATTGTGTATATCTGTGATAAAAGTTTATGTATTGAGAATTTTCGGACGCTTACGATTGTTGTAGCGTATTTCGCAGCAATAGTTGAGTGTGAGGATATAGAATATAGAAAGATAGACCTAATGGAAAGAAAAAAGGGAGTTGCTTGTATGATTGTTATGGGGGACTCTAATGTTGGGGTTACTGAAGAAAGCAAAGAAAATGAACTAGGAATATTTAGACTAGGCACTAGGAGTGATAGAAGTGAAAGGTTAATTAATTTTTGTAAAGAAAAGTCTTTAATTGTTGGCAATACTTTGTTTTCGATCCACAATATCTTCTCAGAAAATTATTTCCCCTTTGTATTACTGTAGGTAGTACAATATGTATACTTTTCCCCTCATGAACATGTTTATTGTCAGTGTTTTGCGTCTTACAACCGAGACGTAAACTTAGCCCTTTCGAAATGCTCCGTTCTAATATCGTTACACGAGTTTGTTAGTGAGCAATAAAAGATCTAGGCATAAGTTTCTCTTAAAGGAATCTGTCAATTTTGTCTTAGGCTTTTCTTTACCTGGAAAGAAACGGGGTAGTACCGTACTACAATCTCTTAAGAAGTACATGATATGATGTTCCATGTAAAACACACCGTGGTTCAACAACAAAGTTAGGAAACTACTACGAAAGCAAAGAGAGCTCCACTGCAAGTTTAAACGCAGCCAAAACCTCTCAGACAAACAGAAGCTAAACGATGTCAAAGTTAGCGTAAGGACGGCTATGCGTGAAGCGTTCAGTGAATTCGAAAGTAAAATTCTATGTACCGACTTGACAGAAAATCCTAGGAAGTTCTGGTCTTACGTTAAATCAGTAAGTGGGTCGAAACAGCATATCCAGACACTCTGGGATGATGATGGCATTGAAACAGAGGATTACACGCGGAAAGCTGAAATACTACAAACCTTTTTCCAAAGCTGTTTCACAGAGGAAGACCGCACTGCAGTTCCTTCTCTAAATCCTCGCACAAATGAAAAATTGGCTGACATCGAAATAAGTGTCCAAGGAATAGAAAAGCAACTGGAATCACTCAACAGAGGAACGTCCACTGGACCTGACGGGATACCAATTCGATTCTACACAGAGTACGCGAAAGAACTTGCCCCCCTTCTAACAGCCGTGTACCGCAAGTCTCTAGAGGAACGGAGGGTTCCAAATGATTGGAAAAGAGCACAGGTAGTCCCAGTCTTCAAGAAGGGTCGTCGAGCAGATGCGCAAAACTATAGACCTATATCTCTGACGTCGATCTGTTGTAGAATTTTAGAACATGTTTTTTGCTCGAGTATCATGTCGTTTTTGGAAACCCAGAATCTACTCTGTAGGAATCAACATGGATTCCGGAAACAGCGATCGTGTGAGAGCCAAATCGCTTTATTTGTTCATGAGACCCAGAAAATATTAGATAAAGGCTCCCAGGTAGATGCCATTTTCCTTGACTTCCGGAAGGCGTTCGATACAGTTCCGCACTGTCGCCTGATAAACAGAGTAAGAGCATACGGAATATCAGACCAGCTGTGTGGTTGGATTGAAGAGTTTTTAGCAAATAGAACACAGCACGTTGTTATCAATGGAGAGACAGCTACAGACGTTAAAGTAACCTCTGGCGTGCCACAGGGGAGTGTTATGGGACCATTGCTTTTCACAATATATATCAATGACCTAGTAGATAGTGTCGGAAGTTCCATGAGGCTTTTCGGGGTTGATGCTGTAGTATACAGAGAAGCTGCAGCATTAGAAAATTGCAGCGAAATGCAGGAAGATCTGCAGGGGATAGGCACTTGGTGCAGGGAGTGGCAACTGACCCTTAACATAGACAAATGTAATGTATTGCGAATACATAGAAAGAAGGATCCTATATTGTATGATTATATGATAGCGGAACAAACACTGGCACCAGTTACTTCTGTAAAATATCTGGGAGTATGCGTGCGGAACGATTTGAAGTGGAATGATCGTATAAAATTAATTGTTGGTAAGGCGGGTGCCAGGTTGAGATTCATTGGGAGAGTCCTTAGAAAATGTAGTCCATCAACAAAGGAGGTGGCTTACAAAACACTCGTTCATCAGTGTGGGATCCGTACCAGGTCGGGTTGACAGAGGAGATAGAGAAGATCCAAAGAAGAGCGGCGCGTTTCGTCACAGGGTTATTTGGTAAGCGTGATAGCGTTACGGGGATGTTTAGCAAACTCAAGTGGCAGTCTGCAAGAGAGGCGCTCTGCATCGCGGTGTAGCTTGCTGTCCAGGTTTCGAGAGGGTGCGTTTCTGGATGAGGTATCGAATATATTGCTTTCCCCTACTTATACCTCCCGAGGAGATCACGAATGTAAAATTAGAGAGATTCGAGCGCGCACGGAGGCTTTCTGGCAGTCGTTCTTCCCGCGAACCATATGCGACTGGAACAGGAAAGGCAGGTACTGACAGTGGCACGTAAAGTGCCCTCCGCCACACACCGTTGGGTGGCTTGCGGAGTATAAATGCAGATGTAGATGTATAAAACATTCTGAATGTAAAGCTTCCCCTCACTCGGATATCAGAGAGGGCACTACGCTGAGAGGAAGTACCTAAAAAAAAAAAAAAATTTAGAGAAGATCAGAACTGTAACATGGGATTTACTAACTTTACTGTACAGCGGAAAGTTAAGGAATAATGAATAAGAGATGAAGAACAACAACCTAGATGTACTTGACATGTGCGAGATGAGAAAACTAGGCTGTACGATCTGGGAGAGGAAGAAAGTGGAGCAATCGTGGCGGGAATATTGTTATCACAGAAACTAAAAATAAGTTAAAAAGTAGAATATGTAGATGAAAGATTGATGATAATAAAATAGGTAGAACGAAAAAATGGTTTATTTATACAAGTATACATGCCAAACTGCCAGTACAAAGATGAGGATATAGAAGACTATGGAAAGATAGACCTTATGGAAAGAAATTATGGAAAGAAATTATTGTTATGGGGGACTGTAATGCTGTGGTTACTGAAGAGAGCAAAGAAAATTTAGACTAGGCACTAGGAGTGATAGCAGTGAAAGGTTAGTTAATTTTTGTAAAGAAAAGCCTTTAATTGTTGGCAATACTTTGTTTTCGGTCCACAAATATATACAGAAAAGATATAAGAACTACGTGAAAAATGCTAAGGCATACCCAATGCTGGCGACAGCCTGCTGAAGAGGAAACGCAAACAAATAAAGTTGAAAGATGTAAGGAGAGGAATGACTGAGGAGAAATTAAATATATGGACTGTGAAAGAAGCAGGTAAAGTACTGAAAATGTGAAACAAGTTTGTAGAAGAACGGCGAAAAGGTAATGAGGAACAGAGCATAAATGAAAAATAGATATAAATAAGGAATACTAGCATGAGAGCTGCAGAAGAAGTTGTAGGAAATAGGATGTCTAAAACATGGAACTAATGAGTAAGTGAAAATGCATTATAAAAGGAAGAGTGGAGAAAATGGAATGTAGGGGAGGAAAAATCATGTATAGGAAATTGAATAATAAATTAAGAAGGGAAACGAAATAGAGAGAAATAGACGGACGGGAAATGCGAGGAAATGGAGAAAGGAGGAGAGTACGAAATGATGTACAGATTAGGTTGGAAGATAGCTTTTGAAAACAGGAAGAGAAAGAACAATGTAGAAGTCGAAGATAGGAGTGACACTATAATCAAAGAACCTTAAGAGATGTTAAATAGATGACTAGAACGTGCATAGTACCCGTATGAGATGGACGAAAGATCAAGCAATATAGTGAACAAGAGGCGAAGATGCCAGATCATTAACATTTTAGACACAGGAGTGCAAAAGTCACTGAATGAGATGAAAAATAACAAAGCATGTGGACTTGACGAATTTCCAGCAGAAATAATGAAGAGCTTGGGAGATAGTGGGATGAGGGAGATACGTCGTCTTTGTAATCAGATGTACGAAACAAGAGAACGGTCATTGAACTTTATCACGATAGTAATGACAACATGTGATAAAGGGAAGACTACTAAAAAGTGTGAAGCACGTAGACCTGTTTACTTCTTAATGTAGCCAAAATATTATTGAAGATGATAAACAGGAAGTTATATGGTAAATTAGATTGGTAGACTGCAGAGGAACAGTTTGGATTCGGAAAGGGTAAAGAAACAAGAGATACAGCTGTGCTAATAAGAATTATAGGTGAGAGATGCGATAATTAGAGAAATTTATACTGTATTTGTTGACTTGAGTTTCATTTTATTTGTGCAACCAGTTTCAGCGCTGCATTATGACATTTTCAGACCCCCTGACCGACGTGTAAGAAGAATCCCACCTCTGGTCCAGTCAAAACATGGGCGTAATGTGCGCTGAAACTAGTTGCACAAATAAAACAGAACTGGAAATTTAGACGGCTGAAGGTGTTTCGATTTGACATTTTATACTGAACAGTCGAAGTTCCTCAACCATTTTGTATAAAGATGGACGTACTGACATCCTGACATTGGTATGGGGGCTGTGACGTCCATCCTGAGTTCCATTTCATGAGCATAGATGGCCCTTAAGGAAATCGATAGGGAGAGGAGTTTTTACGGACCAATGAAGAGAGTAGGAGAGACTTTATAAAATTACACTATTGATCAATGTTGGCGACAAAACGGGAGAATGGTCAGGAAATTTAAGGCGGGCGAAAAACTGTAGCCAAACATGGAGCTTTTCACACAGATGGAATCGGGAGGTCGGGTAAGCAAGATTAATATTCAGAATCAGACAGGGGAGAAAGAGAAACGGGGGATGCGGAGTCAGACATCGACAGCAGAGCTCACCTCGAGTTACTACGGTGCGACACCAACTAGCACAGCTCACGCTAAGAGTACATTGCTGCAACAGCTTGCCGGGGACGAATAAGTACGATGACTTGTACTTTTGGAGGGAGGTGGCGTGCTCTACAATGTTCGCTCTGCCCCAGTAAGAGAGTTCACTTCATTCACTCTCAATTCCTTGCCATGCAATCACTGTGTATTCACCATATTCTTCGCGTTTCTGTAAGTGTGTAGGGGAAGCGTCGTAACCCAGTTGATATTGTTGTTCATCTCCGGACCTTGCCAACCAGTGGTGACGACTGTTGTGTAAACTGTCATATATTATTGGAAATAATATTGTGACTAATGAATGTCCACTTCTTGCAAACTTCAATGTTGTTTATGAAATAAATTCTGATTATTGTGTCCGAGGACTTCGTTTTTATAGCTGTTATATCCCATGTCGTAGGAAAGAGCACAGAAGATTCAAAGAGACCCCACTCGGGCCACAGTGCTTAGGGCCAATTACACCAGACCGCGTTTTCAAAAATCCATTGTGTAACT
The DNA here is from genome assembly GCF_023898315.1 of Schistocerca nitens. NCBI lineage: Eukaryota > Metazoa > Arthropoda > Insecta > Orthoptera > Acrididae > Schistocerca > Schistocerca nitens. Next base: position 801,313,277 of record NC_064617.1, on the reverse strand, counting down.
TCATTAATTAGCACTGGATCCCGAGGAGAGACTTACTATTGGAATTAGATCGTTCAGATCAGAGAGGAGAAGTACAATTAGAGGGAGGGGTTTCGCAAGAGGACCATAATCAATCGGGGCCACTTCAGCAGAACTACTGTCTTTGAATAAAAGTATCGTTTCTGGTCGTCTCATTGCGTACTTCTTTCAGTTACCTTCCTTGCTTTACTATAGCAGTTTTTTCTATGTACACTTTATTTTTTATTGATCTAAGTCACTTGGCAGTGAAATATCATGCGAAATTTACTTTCGTCCGTAAGTTGTGAGTACCGGTGTATAATGAAAAACTGTCTGGAAGAGCTGCATAAATATCGTCAGATCTTGATAAGATTTTGAAATTCTGAACAGATTTGCAGCTTACTTTAAATGTTCAGATATGTAAAAGTGTACAATTAACAAAACACAAAAATGTCATACCTTTAAGTACAAAATCAGTGAGTGACAATTGGAATCAATTAATTCATACAAATACCTAACCGTAACAATTTGCAGATACATGAAAAGGACTGATCGCAAGTCGCAGACTTCGATTCATTATTAGGAAACTGAAAACATGCTATTGGCCTCCAAAGAATACTGTTTCCAGATGACTTGAGCGTCACATTTTCGACTATTGCTCAAGTGTGTGTGTCCCATACTACGTAGGACTAACAGAAAGACTGAACGTGTAGAGAGAAGGGCGGTACGAATAATCACAGGGTTGTGCGACTCACGAGAGGGCGTCAGGGAAATGCTGAGAAACTTTGGCAGACACTTAGAAGCCAATTACTGCGAAAGTTCACTTACAAAAGTTAAGGAACCAGTGTTAAGTGAAGGCAGTAGATGTATTCTTCAGCCCACAAGGAATCGCTTCCCTACCGACAGAGAAGACAACATTGGATTTATTACAGCATACACAAAGGCATTTAATCAGTCATTCACTCTGCGCTCTACTCAGAATTGGGACGGGTACAAATCATAACGTAGCACCTTGCACTGCATAGTGTTTCGTAGAGTAGGTATGTAGATATACGCGAAGCATTACTGACAGTTTTGGCTGACAAGAGGCTGGTTAGTTAGTTACATCTTCCAAAATCATTTGCATGATTTCTACAGAAATGATGTGGAACGAGTTGGTTTATAGGCTACATACTGCACAGATAACAAAATTTCTGCGTAGCTGCAGTCAAGCCATTTACAAATTAATAAAAAGCGCATTGGTTTAAATTTAAAAAAAAAATCGACTGCTAGTTTCTGTCCGTATTCATGTCATGGAATACTATTCCTGTCAAATTGGGATACATTAGTTAAGATGAATTTTTTTAGGGAATATGAATACTGCAGCTACAGTGCCCAAATCCTTGAGGAAACAACAACAAGGCACCTAAGGATTAACACGAAATATTACTTTAACTTCTCGTTCTTGTGTAAAATGCTCTTTGGAAGCTGTATAACTACACTCCTGGAAATGGAAAAAAGAACACATTGACACCGGTGTGTCAGACCCACCATACTTGCTCCGGACACTGCGAGAGGGCTGTACAAGCAATGATCACACGCACGGCACAGCGGACACACCAGGAACCGCGGTGTTGGCCGTCGAATGGCGCTAGCTGCGCAGCATTTGTGCACCGCCGCCGTCAGTGTCAGCCAGTTTGCCGTGGCATACGGAGCTCCATCGCAGTCTTTAACACTGGTAGCATGCCGCGACAGCGTGGACGTGAACCGTATGTGCAGTTGACGGACTTTGAGCGAGGGCGTATAGTGGGCATGCGGGAGGCCGGGTGGACGTACCGCCGAATTGCTCAACACGTGGGGCGTGAGGTCTCCACAGTACATCGATGTTGTCGCCAGTGGTCGGCGGAAGGTGCACGTGCCCGTCGACCTGGGACCGGACCGCAGCGACGCACGGATGCACGCCAAGCTCGTAGGATCCTACGCAGTGCCGTAGGGGACCGCACCGCCACTTCCCAGCAAATTAGGGACACTGTTGCTCCTGGGGTATCGGCGAGGACCATTCGCAACCGTCTCCATGAAGCTGGGCTACGGTCCCGCACACCGTTAGGCCGTCTTCCGCTCACGCCCCAACATCGTGCAGCCCGCCTCCAGTGGTGTCGCGACAGGCGTGAATGGAGGGACGAATGGAGACGTGTCGTCTTCAGCGATGAGAGTCGCTTCTGCCTTGGTGCCAATGATGGTCGTATGCGTGTTTGGCGCCGTGCAGGTGAGCGCCACAATCAGGACTGCATACGACCGAGGCACACAGGGCCAACACCCGGCATCATGGTGTGGGGAGCGATCTCCTACACTGGCCGTACACCACTGGTGATCGTCGAGGGGACACTGAATAGTGCACGATACATCCAAACCGTCATCGAACCCATCTTTCTACCATTCCTAGACCGGCAAGGGAACTTGCTGTTCCAACAGGACAATGCACGTCCGCATGTATCCCGTGCCACCCAACGTGCTCTAGAAGGTGTAAGTCAACTACCCTGGCCAGCAGGATCTCCGGATCTGTCCCCCATTGAGCATGTTTGGGACTGGATGAAGCGTCGTCTCACACGGTCTGCACGTGCAGCACGAACGCTGGTCCAACTGAGGCGCCAGGTGGAAATGGCATGGCAAGCCGTTCCACAGGACTACATCCAGCATCTCTACGATCGTCTCCATGGGGGAATAGCAGCCTGCATTGCTGCGAAAGGTGGATATACACTGTACTAGTGCCGACATTGTGCATGCTCTGTTGCCTGTGTCTATGTGCCTGTGGTTCTGTCAGTGTGATCATGTGATGTATCTGACCCCAGGAATGTGTCAATAAAGTTTCCCCTTCCTGGGACAATGAATTCACGGTGTTCTTATTTCAATTTCCAGGAGTGTATTTATAGTGACAGTGTGTTTCTGGGTGCTATTCATTATTCAGTGAGATTGGTACTACGCGGGTGTGCAAAACATCAGGACGAACGTAACTTTCGCATGATATGTCACTGCATGTAACACAGGTCCATGAAACTTGGATCATACATACAAAGAATTGCTGCAATAAACTTCAGAAGGCAACTGAAAGAAATGCGCAATGAGACGAAAACATATGACACTTTCAGTCAAAGACAGTAATTGCCATACACTGAAGCCACCTCGATTTCTGCTGGTCCCCTGGACTTTACAAAAGGTGGGACGTGGTGTTAGTAGCATGGAGGATCACCGGCAATGCATTCTCTCTCTCTGCAACGTGCTCCCATGCTCGTAAGGAGTTCTTGTAACAGGGCCTTCCGTTCCTCCACCAGCACAGTTGGCAACTCCTACATGGTCACTGATGTATGCAGATGTGCTGCAATATGCCTCACAAATGCTCGGTGGAATTTAATTCCGGGAATGAGCAGACCAGACCATTCGCCAAATACCATCTCGTTCCAAACGCACCTCCACATACGCTCTTCAATGCGGTCGCACATTCTCATCCATAAAAATGAATTTACGATTGAATGCACCCCTGAAAAGATGCACATGAGGAAGCAGTACAGTCTCACAATAACGTTTACCGGTGAGTGTACCTGTTCAAAGATTTGGAGGTCAGTGCGATCATCCAACATTATGCCTCCACACACAACACGTGGAGCACTAAAACGATAATATCCGACAACATTCCTGGGTGCATTACATGTTCCCATCCATCACCATATTGGGGTACGTCCCTCCATTGTAATATTGCGGTATTAGGTCACCACCTGATCACACAGTCATTTACACTATTTAAACTTAGGTCGGCCAAGCCGCTGCATTATAAGTACTTCATTCCTAAATGATGATTTACCCCACAAAATTACGCCATAAAACTTACAAGTGTCGAAATATGGAAGGTATATCAAGACGTTGGGTCGGTTCTTTCCAAAATTCGAAATTATGCAAAGAACAAATGTTGCTGAATTTAACTGTTTACGTAGCGCAATCACATGTTTCCTCCACTTCAGACTTTTGGCAGTCTGTGCACCGAAAAATTTGATGAATTTTCCCTATTAAACGATTTCTAATTGATTGTTGACGTTATTCTACTTTTTGTACATAACTTAATATGTTGTTGTTGTTGTGGTCTTCAGTCCTGAGACTGGTTTGATGCAGCTCTCCATGCTACTCTATCCTGTGCAAGCTTCTTCATCTCCCAGTACCTACTGCAACCCACATCTTTCTGAATCTGCTCAGTGTATTCATCTCTTGGTCTCCCTCTACGATTTTTACGATCCACACTGCCCTCCAATACTAAATTGGTGATCCCTCGATGTCTCAGAACATGTCCTACCAACCGATCCCTTCTTCTAGTCAAGTTGTGCCACAAGCTCCTCTTCTCCCCAGTTCTATTCAATACCTCCTCATTAGTTATGTGATCTACACATCTAATCTTCAGCATTCTTCTGTAGCACCACATTTCGAAAGCTTCTATTCTCTTCCTGTCTAAACTATTTATCGTCCACGTTTCACTTCCATACATAGCTACACTCCATACAAATACTTTCAGAAACGACTTCCTGACATTTAAATCTATACTCGATATTAATAAATTTTTCTTCTTCAGAAACGCTTTCCTTGCCATTGCCAGTCTACATTTTATATCCTCTCCACTTCGACCATCATCAGTTATTTTGCTCCCCAAACAGCAAAACTCCTTTACTACTTTAAGTGCCTCATTTCCTAATCTAATTCTCTCTGCTTACCCGACTTAATTCGACTACATTCCATTATCCTCGTCTTACTTTTGTTGATGTTCATCTTATACCCTCCTTTCAAGACAATGTCCATTCCGTTCAACTGCTCTTCCAAGTCCTTTGCTGTCTCCGACAGAATTACAATGTCATCGGCGAACCTCAAAGTTTTTATTTCTTCTCCATGGATTTTAATACCTACTCCGAACTTGTCCTTTGTTTCCTTTATTGCTTGCTCAATATACAGATTGAATAACATCTGGGATAGGCTACAACCCTGTCTCACTCCCTTCCCAACCACTGCTTCCCATTCATACCCCTCGACTCGTATGACTGCCATCTGGTTTCTGTACAAATTGTAAATAGCCTTTCGCTCCCTGTATTATACCCCCGCCACATTCAGAATTTGAAACAGAGTATTCCAATCAACATTCTCAAAAGCTTTCTCTAAGTCTACAAATGCTAGAAACGTAGGTTTGCCTTTCCTGAATCTTCTATCAATTTTTCCATTCGTCTGTAAAGAATTCGCGTTAGTATTTTGCAGCTGTGACTTACTAAACTGATAGTTCGGTAACTTTCACATCTGTCAACGCCTGCTTTCTTTGGGATTGGAATTACGATATTCTTCTTGAAGTCGGAGGGTATTTCGCCTGTCTCATACATCTTGTTCACCAGATGGTAGAGTTTTGTCAGGACTGGCTCTCCCAAGGCTATCAGTAGTTCTAATGGAATGTTGTCTACTTCGGGGGCCTTGTTTCGACTCAGGTCTTTCAGTGCTGTGTCAAACTCTTCACGCAGTATCATATCGCCTATTTCATCTTCATCTACATCCTCTTCCATTTCCATAATATTGTCCTCAAGTACATCGCCCTTGTATAGACCCTCTATATACTCCTTCCACCTTTCTGCTTTCCCTTCTTTGCTTAGAACCGGGTTTCCATCAAAGCTATTGATATTCATGCAAGTGGTTCTCCTTTCTCCGAAAGTCTCTTTAATTTTCCTGTAGGCAGTATCTATCTTACCCCTAGTGAGATAAGCCTCTACATCCTTACATTTGTCCTCTAGCCATGCCTGCTTAGCCATTTTGCACTTCCTGTCGATATCATTTTTGAGACGTTTGTATTCCTTTTTGCCTGCTTCAGTTACAGCATTTTTATATTTTCTCCTTGCATCAATTAAATTCAATATTTCTTCTGTTACCCAAGGGTTCCTACCAGCCCTCGTCTTTTTACCTATTTGATCCTCCGCTGCCTTCACTATTTCATCCCTCAATGCTACCCATTCCTCTTCTACTGTATTTCTTTCCCCCATTCCTGTCAATTGTTCCCTTATGCTCTCCCTGAAACTCTGTACAACCTCTGGTTCTTTCAGTTTACCCAGGTCCCATCTCCTTAAATTCCCACCTTTTTGCAGTTACTTCAGTTTTAATCTACAGTTCATAACCAATAGATTGTGGTCAGAGTCCACATCTGCCCCTGGAAATGTCTTACAATTTAAAACCTGGTTCCTAAATCTCTGTCTTACCATTATATAATCAATCTGATACCTTTTAGTATCCCCAGGGTTCTTCCATGTATACAACCTTCTTTCATGATTCTTGAACCAAGTGTTAGCTATTATTAAGTTATGCTCTGCACAAAATTCTACCAGGCGGCTTCCTCTTTCATTTCTTACCCCAGTCCATATTCACCTAATATGTTTCCTTCTCTCCTTTTTCCTACTCTCGAATTCCAGTCACCCATGACTATTAAATTTTCGTCTCCCTTCACTACCTGAATAATTTCTTTTATCTCATCATACATTTCATCAATTTCTTCATTATCTGCAGAGCTAGTTGGCATATAAACTTGTACTACTGTAGTAGGCGTGGGCTTTATGTCTATCTTGGCCACAATAATGCGTTCACTATGCTGTTTGTAGTAGCTTACCCGTACTCCTATTTTTTTGTACATTATTAAACCTACTCCTGCATTACCCCTATTTGATTTTGTATTTATAACCCTGTATTCACCTGACCAAAAGTCTTGTTCCTCCTGCCACCGAACTTCACTAATTCCCACTATATCTAACTTTAACCTATCCATTTCCCTTTTTAAATTTTCTAACCTACCTGCCCGATTAAGGGATCTGACATTCCACGCTCCGATCCGTAGAACACCAGTTTTCTTTCTCCTGATAACGACGTCCTCTTGAGTAGTCTCCGCCCGGAGATCCGAATGGGGGACTATTTTACCTCCGGAATATTTTACCCAAGAGGACGCCATCATCATTTAACCATACAGTAAAGCTGCATGCCCTCGGGAAAAATTACGGCTGTAGTTTCCCCTTGCTTTCAGCCGTTCGCAGTACCAGAACAGCAAGGCCATTTTGGTTAATGTTACAAGGCCAGATCAGTCAATCATACAGACTGTTGCCCCTGCAACTACTGAAAAGGCTGCTGCCCCTCTTCAGGATCCACACGTTTGTCTGGCCTCTCAAAAGATATCCCTCCGTTGTGGTTGCACCTACGGTACGGCTATCTGTATCGTTGAGGCACGCAAGCCTCCCCACTAACGGCAAGGTCCATGGTTCATGGGGGAGGAACGTAATATAATGTGGGTTTTCTTTTCGAAAGTCAGGAAGAGAGCATTTGCAGAGAAACATTATTAACACTTCATTACTGTCAATTTAGTCATACTAATTGTAATCCTTGAGTTATCTGCAGAGAAATAGGAACTTGATATGCGAAAGGAGAATGTGATTCATATACGCAACGAATAGGTTTGGATCTCAAACTGAACGCTGTAGGATTTCATTAATAGTCTCTCCCCAGTCTCTACACTGTTCTTCCCATCACGCGTTGTTTATTCAACATTACATTTTACATTCATTGATGTAAAACGATTTATCTTAATTATTGATATTACCATTAATTCCACAAAATTTAAGCGTTTCTGCAAGAAAGTCATAGTGTATATAGTCAAATACCATGGACAGATCACAAAAAATGGCCAGTCGACGGTATTTCAACCACATAACGCTCTTCGTTTTGTTGAGTAAATGTGTAAATGTCATTCCCAATTAAGTAAATTTTCTGGAACACAAATGCGATGTACTTCATTGTCTCTGTGTAAGCTTGAAACTGCATACTTTTCTCCAATATTAAAAAATATGTCACTCAGAAAACTGGATGATAATTATTTAGATTTGCCTGCTATCTTACTTACAACGACGTTTAACAATGTCATATTTTAATCCATATGGAAAAATTTCCTAATGTAATGCTACTTTTCATCTATCATCGAGGATATTAAGTTATAACAACTCTTCAGGGTTCGGTTCGAAATTTCGATAGCACCACATAAGGTTGTGTTTATCATAACCTTTATAATACGTTACGTTCGCCATCTTATATAGCTACCTCAACATTAAAATACTTTTGTTTTTCTTTTCGGGCCTCCACACACAGCAACTAAATTCGGCTGTAACCAAGCTGAAGATGATGACCACAACTGTGACAGCAATAAATAACCAGTTACAGTTTAAAAATGTAGTTATGTTTCTATTGAAACTGAATAATTATTGATTATGTGATCACTTTAAAGAATCTGCTAGATAACGTTCAGAATGTCATCATTTTTGCCCGGCACATACTTGAAGCTATAAACTATCGAACACCACCGAACAATGCCGAAAGTTTCCGCATGTTTCTGCGCTTCGTTGAAAGTATGTCTCTGTTCCGGCATGCCCATTGCACAAACTAAGTCTTTTAGATGTTGTGACAGATACATATCCGTAAGACTGAGTTAGAAAACTGTGCAAGTCACGTAGTTCTTCCCTTCCCAATTGTTAGGGTAGCCATCGACTTGGTCATGTAATATAATATGACTACAATATTTCTGAATCTCGTCGTGTTTAAATGAGACGATTCTTGTTGTTAGTGGCGCTTTCTCTAGAAAGGATGCAAGGTATTAAATGGAAGAAGAAGTGAGAAGAGATAGAAAAGAACTTTTATATGCAGTAGTGAAAAACCGGAACGATTTGGCTTTAGAAACATTGCAATCGAAATTATTTTCTTAGTTCGGGTACGAAAATTTCTTTTGATTCTGCAAGAAATATTCGTACTAGCTTTTATGTAGCTTGACATTCCAGAGCTCATAAAGTGGCCATTCACTCTCTACCAGGCCATTCAATATGCAACAAACGTGAGCTCTTATTGGTATATTTGTCATCAATAAACGCGACCCATTACTTACATAATACAATTGTCAAAAGATGACAGTCTATTTACACCGGGACGCCCTTCGAGTGTCCTCTCTGTGTAGAAGACTCACCTGGGAGACGTCACGTACAACGTCACTCACAAACAGCTGGTATATTACGTAACTTTGTATCGTACTTTACACGTTTCTTTTATTTTGTAGGCTATATGATTAAGATTTCGTAATATGTATGCAGTTGCATTCTTTTGTGACAGCTGAGGGTATTTTCTCAGCAAATAAGATTACGACTTGTAGCAATACGTTGCCACAGTGTTCCTTTGATTACTGTGACGTCGTGCTGTGGTACTTACCAGTAATCTCAGCCCACAATTGTTCTACGACAGCTGTGGAACTACCCTTATTACACGAGTCTCAGCCGCTAGCATTTTTTTGTATTAAGTTTTGTAATTGAGACAGTGGTCATAAAAGGTCTGAACTTCCACTACAGATAGAAATACGAGTCCGTGTAATCGGGTACAGTTACTTAGAGGAGTAATAATAGTGTCAACAGAAACAGTGAACACCTGTCTTCCTGTGTACTCCGCCGCTTATCATTGTACTATGTCAACGTTCCAAGCGGCACCACTGCAATCTCTCCATCAGTCAAAGTGATGCAACGTACTACGTATTCAAGCATCAGTAGAGATATTTTTGCATTTCCGCACATTCTGTTTTGCTCAGACGACACTTACAATATTGAGAAAACAGAAAATTAAGCATCTAAGCAGATCAAACCTCTGTACAGAACTGTGAACAGAGCCCAGGGGCCGGCCGCTGTGGTCGAGCGGTTCTAAGCGCTTCACTCCGGAACCGCGCTGCTGCTACGGTCGCAGGTTCGAATCCTGCCTCGGGCATGGTTGTGTGTGGTGTCCTTAGGCTAGTTAGGTTTCATTAGTTCTAAGTCTAGGGGACTGATGACCTCAGATGTTAAGTCCCATAGTGCTTAGAGCCATTTGAACCATTTGAAGAGCCCAGGGACTCTGACAATTGCTGTACCATCCCGGCTACTCCCGACACACATCCACTTGCGACAGTACCTCTCTCGTACTTTCCAAACTTCACAGAAATTTTCCTCCATACCTTGCGGGACTAGAATTCCTGGGGAAAAGAATGTTGCGGAGAAATGGGTTAGCCACAGCCTAGGGGATTATTTCCAGAATGAATTTTCATTCTGCAGCGGAGAGCACGATGATTTGAAACTTCCTAGTAGATTAAAACTGTCTGTCGGATTGGGATGCGAATCTGGGAGACAACTGCTCAAATGAGGCACCCAGGCATGACCACGATCCAGTCTCCTTCACGCGGTGCCACTCCGAGGGCTTTTCGGCGGAGAATCCGCTGGTTTAAACGGGTGCCTTCAGGCGTGCAGCGCCACCGCGCTTCTGAGGCGCTCAGAGGCGAAGTGTTGCCCATGAGGTGCCACTGGGCCACGCAAGCGGAACATTGCCTCCAACAGCGGCCTTCATATGACGTCACTCGGAGGCGCTGAGGCGCTGCAGACCGTCCAAGCAGCGGTTAACGCCGCATATGAAGAGTCGGCACATTGTATACTGGGATCGCTACTTGCCGTTATTATGTAGCACGGTCGTGCATGTCACACTGCTGGCTACAGAAGGAAGTCAGTACAGAATATTTCATCTGTCAAGTTGAAAAATATATTCGATTAAACTGGAGAAAATTAAAGCAAAGGAAGCAGTTATTAGTATGATTTCTCCCGCCTTTAGGCAAAAGTACTGGAGAGAAGACGACAGCTGAAAAAAGGAAATGGAAAACGTTCTAAGTGCCATTTTCTTCACAAAACGCGATTTCAGTGCTGTTGTGTTCTCGATATGTTTTGCACGTCCCTAGACTTGACCCAGGAGTGAAATCACTGAGCAAGTCAGTCAGAAATGTGTAGATGGGGGCATGGTCTTTGGCCCTGATGTGCTTCCCTCTGGGGATTTTGTTGACTATAACTTTACTATTTGAAACTTAGTTCTGTATTTCTGTGCATGCATTATCACAAAGAAACTTAGTGCCTAAGTATTAAGGGCCCATGGAACAAAAACTTTCTTACTGCTATTTGGTCGAAAACTGACAATTTTTTAAACTGTGGCTTATATATATATATATATATATATATATATATATATATATATATATATATATGGTGGTTCATTGATCGTGACCGGGCCAAATATCTCAAGAAATAAGCATCAAACGAAAAAATTACAAAGAACGAAACTCGTCTAGCTTGAAGGGGGAAACCAGATGGCGCTATGATTCGCCCGCTAGATGGCGCTGCCATAGGTCAAACGGATATCAACTGCGTTTTTTAAAAATAAGAACCCCCATTGTTTATTACATATTCGTGTAGTACGTAAAGAAATATGAATGTTTTAATTGGACCACTTTTTTCGCTTTGTGATAGATGGCGCTGTAATAGTCACAAACGTATAAGTACGTGGTATCACGTAACATTCCGCCAGTGCGGACGGTATTTGCTTCGTGATACATTACCCGTGTTGAAATGGACTGTTTACCAATTGCGGAAAAGGTCGATATCGTGTTGATGTATGGGTATTGTGATCAAACTGCCCAATGGACGTGTGCTATGTATGCTGCTCGGTATCCTGGACGACATCATCCAAGTGTCCGGACCGTTCGCCGGATAGTTACGTTATTTAAGGAAATAGGAAGCGTTCAGCCACACGTGAAATGTCAACCATGACCTGCAGCAAATGATGATACCCAGATCGGTGTTTTAGCTGCTGTCGCGGCTAATCCGCACATCAGTAGCAGACAAATTGCGCGAGAATCGGGAATCTCAAAAACGTCGGTGTTGAGAATGCTACATCAACATCGATTGCACCCGTGCCATGTTTCTATGCACCGGGAATTGCAGGGCGACGACTTTGAACGTCGTGTACAGTTCTGCCACTGGGCACAAGAGAAATTACGGGACGGTGACAGATTTTTTGCACGCGTTCTATTTAGCGACGAAGCGTTATTCACCAACAGCGGTAACGTAAACCGGCATAGTATGCACTATTGGGCAACGGAAAATCCACGATGGCTGCGACAAGTGGAACATCAGCGACCTTGGCGGGTTAATGTATGGTGCGGCATTATGGGAGGAAGGATAACTGGCCCCCATTTTATCGATGGCAATCTAAATGGTGCATGTATGCTGATTTCCTACGTAAAGTTCTACCGATGTTACTACGAGATATTTCACTGCATGACAGAATGGCGATGTACTTCCAACATGATGGATGTCCGGCACATAGTTCGCGTGCGGTTGAAGCGGTGTTGAATAGCGTATTTCATGACAGGTGGATTGGTCGTCGAAGCACCATACCATGGCCCGCATGTTGAGAGGAATGTCGTTACACGTATTGCCAAATGCATTGAGGTTGACGGACATCATTTTGAGCATTTATTGCATTAATGTGGTATTTACAGGTAATCACGCTGTAACAGCATGCGTTCTCAGAAATGATAAGTTCACAATGTACATGTATCACATTGGAACAACCGAAATAAAATGTTCAAACGTACCTACGATCTGTATTTTAATTTAAAAAAACCTACCTGTTACCAACTGTTCGTCTAAAATTGTGAGCCATGTGTATTGACTATTACAGCGCTATCTATCACAAAGCGAAAAAAGTGGTCCAACTGAAACATTCATATTTCTTTACGTACTATACGAATATGTAATAAAAATGGGGGTTCCTATTTTAAAAAACGCAGTTGATATCCGTTTGACCTGTGGCAGCGCCATCTAGCGGGCCAACCATAGCGCCATCTGGTTTCCCCCTTCAAGCTAGACAAGTTTCGTTCTTTGTAGTTTTTTCGTTTGACGCTTATTTCGTGACATATTTGGCCCGGTCTCGATCAATGGACCTCTTTATTTACAAAAAAAGTGCCGTTACAAGTTTTGAACTGACAGGTTCATCTTGAGACAGCTGTTAGAAGGAAATAGTCAACAACTAATGTAAACAATAACAAATGTAATATAAACTTGAATATCCGCCTGAAGGTGGACCTATCGATTCTAAACAGTCGAGGGCTCTATTTGTGTACCTACGCAGCATTATTGAGTGTGGCTGGTTGCTTCTTGTCTTGTTTGCAGGAATCGAGTTTTAAAACCTGTCTTTCTTATAACCAGTCAGCTCCCTGGTATGACAGTTAGAACGTTCTTAAAAAAGCATTTATTTTCACATTTGTCTCATTTTTTTGTGGTGAAGTGGTGAGCAATACAATTCTGTGCTATCAGAATATCTTCTCAATTTTTTGGATGTAAATCACACATATGTAGAAACAGAAATACATTGTTTCTTCCTTCTCTGACAAGTGTCAGACCCGGGACTTAGAACGTTTTCCATTTCCACTCTTTAGTTGGTGAAAACGATGTTTTCACTTTTATTAAACGATTAAGCATCAAAATAAACTTCATTTAAATGAAAATTTGAAGAAGGTGACCTCGTATTTTTTGAAACTACCATTAAAGTTGAAACTTCATGGCAGATTAAAACTATGTGCCGGACCGAGACTCAAACTTGGTTTCTGTGGTGTGCGTACTGCAAGACCTTCGGTACACACACCATCAGATTATTTGACTTGTCGCTCTAACGAAGTAGGCGAGTGTCAGCAATATGTCTCGTGGTCTTATCGTGGCGTTTTTATCTTCTGCCGTTAGGTCAGACGATAGAAATGCCACTTGCACGCTTAGAGTAGCAGATTGACGGTGACCAACTTTAAACAGAACTTGATTTATTTTCACACACATTTATTAAAATAATAAAATGCATAGATATTACGTAACTTGATTCTGGATGCTGTTTACAATTGACAATCTGAAGTTGCTTTGGTACGTTAATCTTATTCTCACATATCTCTGATACTTGACAAAGTGTCTATACATTTCTCTTCGTGGCTATGTACAGGAATATGATAATCTTATTAGGCGCAGACGGAAACTTGACTATAGACTGGTACATACTAATGCAGACTGGTACAGACTGGTGCAGACTAATGCAGACTGACCAATCGGAGGTCTGTACACTCGTTATAATACCTCGAGCGTTCAGGTATCACTGCGCGAGTGTGATCCGCGAGGAGAAAAGGTTCTACGTTAGCAGCAATCTCATTGGCTGCGTGACATATTAATACGAGGATTGGCAGAAGCAGAATTTGATCCGTCTGTAAGACAGCGCCATCTCGTAGTACGGAGACGGACGAGCGCTGCGCCTGCGCTGTTGTGCTTTGCGGGGCGCGCTCTTGTGGCAAAGTTGTGTACGCGCTAACTACGCGGATCTATGTACACAACAGTTTCATATCAGCGCACACTCCGATGCAGAGTGAAAATTTCATGCTGGAGCCATTATAGTTGTCCCCCTGTGCTCATAAAGTCTGTAAATTTGTGACCAACACTGTACATGTAAATTTGGAATAATATGGACAATGAGTTGATGTGTAATTTGTAACAAAATAAATGTTTCATTGGATATTAGTATAACTTTTTCTGGCCTTAACGTGAGAGCATGCTTGTGATTTGCTGGAATGCAAGGTCGCATATCGACACTTGTAAGCGTCTCTGATTCATAATAAAAAAACGTCTTCGATCCCGGCTTCGAATCCCGCCGCTGCTTAAATTTTGATTAATAATCAGCATTCGCGACCGAAATTTTCAGGCATAAGAAGTCACGCCTCATTCTGCCAACGGCCTTGTCAAAAGAGGGTGGAGGAGCGGACAGAAATTCAGGGCACTATCTTGTCATAGGGGTAGGAAACTGCCCCTAAAGGCGGAAGAATCATCAATGATCTACGGCATGAGGACGCAGAAGGCAATGGAAACTGCTGCATTAAAGACACGTAATGTGTATCCACAGGACATGTGCCCTGTAATTGAAGAAGTGTCATGATGATCTCTCCATTGGCAAAAGATTACGCCGCGCGGGATTAGCCGAGCGGTCTATGGCGCTGCAGTCATGGACTGTGAGGCTGGTCCCGGCGGAGGTTCGAGTCCTCCCTCGGGCATGGGTGTGTGTGTTTGTCTTTAGGATAAATTAGGTTAAGTAGTGTGTAAGCTTAGGGACTGATGACCTTAGCAGTTAAGTCCCATACGATTTCACATACATTTGAACATTTTTTTGAAAAGATTACGGAATAGTCCCCCATTCGGATCTCCGGGAGGGGACTGCTAAGGAGAGGTTACTTTGAGAATAATCAACGAAGGGACAACGTTCTACGAGCCGGGAGTGGAATGTCAGAAGCTTGAACGTGGAAGGGAAACTAGAAAATCTGAAAAGGGAGATGCAAAGGCTCTATGTAAATGTAGTAGGGGGCTGTGAAGTTATGAAACGTCCCCTTAGAAAAAATTAGTGCATTACAGTGCTGATAGACCTCTACGTTATTTGATTTTCAAACAGCTGAGCAGAACTGAACGTACTCAGACATTTCACTGCAATACAGCGAGCGCCAATACTGCCAGCTAAATAAAAGATTCTAACTACTGAAGGCACTAACTACTGATCGGCATACTTAGCAGATGAAAGATTTTGATAGAGAACAAACAATGTATTTACCTTACTAGTGTTAAAAAGTCATATATATATATATATATATATATATATATATATATATATATATATATATATATATATATATATAAGTTCATGACATCCAGTCTTACAAATTTACTGTCTCTGATGACCACATGTCCACATCATCCGCTCTCAAAACTCCGCCATCTCTCTCCCCACATCGACCACTGCTGGCGGCTCACCTCCAACTGCGCAACACTACCCACTGTTCACATCCAGTTGCCCAACACTACAATAGCGAATATTCCAACAATGCCAACCAGCCACAGACTGCACACAACACAGTCAGTGATTTTCATACAGAGCGCGACGTGACGTTACCAACATAAAAGCCTAAACAGCCTACTTACAAAGTGAAGTGGAAAGAAGACAAGGATTTCTGGTCAGATGAATATAGGGTAATTCTTATCAGAATCGACAGCAAACCAACACCGACAATGTTAGTTCAGGTATACACGTCAATGTCGCAACAGTGGGGGAAGATCTGGTCAAATGACAAACTGTGAAGCTTGTTGGTCGGAATCGCCACGGTAGACGCGGCACCTACAAAACGACAGGAAATGCCACGGTCGGGCAGCCCACAGAGGAGATAAAGACGGCGGCGGCGCAGCAGCTGGAGTAGCAGCAGCGGCAGCATCAAAGCCGCTCATAGCGACAAAGGCTGCGCTTCTTCTCAGTAGGGACATAGCAGCAGACTGTGAGGGTTCGGTGCGCTTCTCTGAGACGTCGTTTGAAGCCAGCCTCACTTCCGCCTGTACAGCTCTCCTTTCGAAACTTCAGTTTTAATCTTTCAGGAAGTTTCAAATCAGTGCACACTCCGCAGAGAGAGAATTTATTCTGGAAACAATAGCTGTGGCGAAGCCATTTCTCGGCATCTACATGTACATCCATACTCCGCAAGCCACCTGACGGTGTGTGGCAGAGGCTACATTGAGTACCTCTATCGGTTCTCCCTTCTATTCCAGTCTCGTATTGTTCGTGGAAAGAAAGGTTGTCGGTATGCCTCTGTGTGGGCTCTAATCTCTCTGATTTTATCCTCATGGTCTTATAAAACTTCCGTCTGCTACAGCTATACCATAACCTCGAAGCTGGAGGCAGGTTGTGAAATAAAACTATCTTATTAAAGCAATTATGGTATAACGCAACAGAACAGTGTTACCCTCTGAGAGGAATTTTGCTAGGTTGACCGTATTGTACCTAACGGAAATGGCTTATCGGAAATGAAAGTCAGAATTACGTAAATATTCGAACAGTAACAAACAATATTTTTGCCTAGCTATACTGTTTAAAGAATAAGGAAAACGGTCACCAGCCTAATTAGGCAAGAGAAAGATTAACGTTCTCGTTTAAGAAAGTAGGTATGAGTAACTTTAACGGATAAACACAACCTATACTTGGCCACACGCGAGTGCAATGAACTCTGACACATACATATGTTTACGGTACGATTGAAGCTAGCACCTAGAGCAGCACCAACTATTTGCAAAAATATAACAGATACCGAAACACTCTATTACTTTCAGGACTTGTTCAAACTGAATGGTCTTTATAACATTACTATTAACATTCACTGCAGGATCATAAATTGGACATAGGTTAAGTCTCTCTCTGTTAAATACTTTACTCTTTGAAATGGAAGTTAACTGAAATCCACTAACAGGTTGCTTTTCACTATCTTTTGAATAAAGAAATTATGGTTTTCATAAATAGTGGTCTTCCCATTACTTGTTACCTAGCATTAGCATAATAGACAAACTGTGGATCCTGTTATACTATTAATATGCACTTCCAATACACAAGAGAGACAAACACTTAGCAATCATGAACATATAATTTTCTACTATTGCAGTTTTCCACTTTTACTACAGTGAAACACAATGTTGACAAAATTGCAACAAACTGACTCACCTTTTAGAATTTACTACAGACAGCAATGTGATTATTTACTAAGCAAAACTTTATAAGCCTCAGTCTTAAGAACTTTTAATTTTGAAGTTGGCAACAACACTTTTATAAGCAGTTTTAATAGGAAAATTATTTTCAGTAAGCATCATTTACTTTAACTCACTCTCTTGCCACATTAACTTTAACTTTCTTTTTACTATGTTCAAGAGGCATTAATTAGCAAAACACTGATCTTTAATGTTCTTTCAGTAGGGACACTCGGTAATCACTTTAGTTCAAACGAAGAGGAACCTGAGAGGTGTTATGATAAGGAAAAAATGAAGGTAGGTACATAAATTCATTTATAAGTTACCTTATATTTGAGCACACTTATTCACCCAATAAGCTGATCCTTCACCGTACATTATTATAGTACTCCTTTACAGTGATTGCGCAACGTGGTGGCAACTGCATGTTGGTAGGTGGATTTGCACATAGAATTGCCGGACTCTGGCCCTTCTTGGTGGCGATGATGAATACCAATTTCAGAATCGTTCCAGCTATTTATCCATCCATCCGAGGCATTAGAAAGTAGCAGAAAAAGCCTCTCTCGGAACCAGCCCAAAATGCAACATATACATGGCAGTACACAGTTTGGTAGCTCGTCCCCGACTGACTCTTGTTCCACCTTTTCTACCTAGGCCAACCACAATTTGCGCGCGCTACACAGTTCCGTTCCCGAGGGGAACCACACTACCTCTTACACACAAACTAAGAATCCTAAGTGAAGGTCAGCAATTTACACAACAGCAACCAAACGCATTAAATAACTCAGAACATTTGCACATATTGACATTTCTACAAAAAATTATTCACACACAAATTACAATTTATATAGTAAGTTTTGTTCCCTCCAAATGGGACAAAGAATTTAAATGACAGATATACTACATTGCATAGAATCAAATCATAACATCCAAAGTTTTTACAAAGAAAGGAGTATACAATTTTGTGTTATCGATTCAATCAAACAATATTTACAGAAGCTCAACGATGTAACATTAAATAAAACTAAAGCAAAATAAATCCGTACAGCATAAGAGCTATGGTGTTACAGACTCTTCGCGAGGTATACGTAGGAGGGTGCATTATACTGCTTGACTCTTCGGTGAAGGTATGTTGTCGAAACTTCAACAAAAGCCCGTTCCGAAATACTGAGCGTCTTCATCTCAGAGTAGCACTTGCAGCATTCGTTATCGATTATTTGCTGGATACATTGCAATCTCTGTCTTTCTCTACAGCTTTTACTCTCTACATCTCCTTTTAGTCCCATGCAAGTTATTCTCTGATGCCTTAACAGATTTCGTACCATCTACATCTACATCTACATCCATACTCCGCAATCCACCTGATGGTGTGTGGCGGAGGGTACCTTGAGTACCTCTATCGGTTCTCCCTTCTATTCCAGTCTCGTATAGTTCGTGGAAAGAAGGATTGTCGGTATACCTCTGTGTGGACTCTAATCTCTCTGATTATATCCTCATGGTCTCTTCGCGAGGTATACGTAGGAGGGAGCAATATACTGCTTCACTCCTCGGTGAAGGTATGGTCTCGAAACTTCAACAAAAGCCCGTAGCGAGCTACTGAGCGTCTCTCTTGCAGAGTCTTCCACTGGAGTTTATCTATCATCTCCGTAACGCTTTCGCGATTACTAAATGATCCTGTAACGAAGCGCGCTGCTCTCCGTTGGATCTTCTCTATCTCTTCTATCAACCCTATCTGGTACGGATCCCACACCGGTGAGCAGTATTCAAGCAGTGGGCGAACAAGCGTACTGTAACCTACTTCCTTTGTTTTCGGATTGCATTTCCTTAGGATTCTTGCAGTCAATCTCAGTCTGGCATCTGCTTTACCGACGATTAATTTTACATGGTCATTCCATTTTAAATCACTCCTAATGCCTACTCCCAGATAATTTAAGGAATTAACTGCTTCCAGTTACTCACCTGCTATATTGTAGCTAAATGATAAAGGAACTTTCTTTCTATGTATTCGCAGCACATTACACTTGTCTACACTGAGATTCAATTGCCATTCCCTGCACCATGCGTCAATTCGTTGCAGATCCTCCTGCATTTCAGTACAATTTTCCATTGTTACAACCTCTCGATATACTACAGCATCATCCGCAAAAAGCCTTAGTGAGCTTCCGATGTTATCCACAATGTCATTTATATATATTGTGAATAGCAACTGCCCTACGACACTGCCCTGCGGCACACCTGAAATCACTCTTACTTCGGAAGGCTTCTTTCCATTGAGAATGACATGCTCCTTCCTCCCAAATTTGCTACGTCTGCAACGTACACAGGAGAACTTTGAGGTTGGTAAGGTAGGAGAGCAGTATTGGAGAACGTGAAGCCGTGAGTAGGAGGCTTCAAGAGTTGAGCCCGGATAGCTCAGTCGATGGGTATCAATGTAAAATTATGATTCCGCTTGAAGATTTAAAATATTGATTTTTTTTTTCTTCTTCGGAGATTCCCCGTGAGAGCTGTTTTCGACTCCCACAGGCCTCTTTCGTCCCAGTCATCTGGTCCTAGATTTCTCTCTTCCATTGCTTCCTGTGTGTATTTCTTCTAACTTTGAGCTGGCCTTTCTACCCTTCTTCTTACGGGCGGCTCCCACTTTAAAATCACGGCCACCTACGGTTAGACATTCATTGCAACGTAGTCGTATCACGAAACGCTCCATTCTCCAAGGTTTTTGTTACGTAGACGTTATCCCCACTCGCCTCATCATTTCTTACCCTATCTTCTCTCGTTAAATGCAGACATCTTCTCGTACAGTGCATTACCACTGTTCTAATCTTCTCCCTAACGTTCCTTGTTTGAGACAACATCTCCGCTCCATATAGAATTGTGCTATCCACCGAAATGTGAAGTATTCTTTTCTTAGTGTCTTGCGGAATATTCCTATCCCGTATTATACCATGCAAAGCTTCAGTAGCTCTCTTCCACAGAGCTGCTCTGGAACTAACATCCTTGTCCCATGTACCGGAGCTATATATTAGTGTTCCCAAACATTTGTAGCTGCTGCAGGATTTTACTTCTCCTTCTTCTGTGTCAGCTTTCACCGCTATCTGTCCCATACACATACACTCCGTCTTTTCCAATTTTATTCCCAAACCCCAGTTTTCATACTTCTCCTTAAGTTTTCTCAGTATATATTCCGTATCCTCTTCACTTGGTCATCCGAAAACAAAAGAGAGTAATGAGTATGGTCAGCAACCTTTACTTCTATGCCTGAGCTTTGCCGTTAGCAGTCATTCAGTGCCTGTTCCATACACATGTTAAACAAAGTAGTTGGCATTCCACAACTTTTGTCAACAAAAATACTACGGGTATTGTTCTTTCCTATTTTAATCATTTGTTTTGTGTTCCTGTATGACTTTTTAACCAAGTAAATCCATTTTTCTCTTCCATTAACCCTTCTGATTGCTTCCCATACTTTCATTCTAAGGACAGTGTCGTACGCTTTCTGAAGGTCCACAAAGGCCGTGTAAAAGCTTTTATTTTTATTTCTGCATTTTTCCCAAAAACTGTCATATCAAAACATGATAGTCCTTACCTAACACAATTTTGCTCTTAACTTAAAACCGATACATCCTTCTTCTATTTTCTTTCTCAAAATCTTAGAGAAAACCTAGCTGCTGCTGGGCTATTACTTCTTGCTCCGAACTCGTACCATCTTGCCACATTTTTTATATATCGAGGAGACATATGACAAATTCCAATCCATATTGTAGTCTATGTAATATTCTGCGAGAGATGAGCCTTAACCCTCGCAATACCAAGTGGGACAGGGGGACAGGGCCGGGGTACTTTATGCCCACCTTTTGAAAATAATGAAATTTAGTTAGCTACTTTATAGTTTAAGACTTTGAAAAAAAAATTTGTTTTCGATTAATTCTTCTACCCGATTCCGGAAATGTTTTAAACATTTAAGTCCTAGTAACAGTAGTTATTTTCCCCAGTGAATGTAATATTGCATATTTTCAGGTTCAGGAGCTTACTTACACATCAATATTTCTTTAAAAAGTATGCTGCGAGTAAAAGCCAACAACAATTTACGAATTTTGCTTTTAGAAAACTTTTTGTGGTGGTCATAAAGTATCGGGCTCTTGACAGTACACGTTATTAAAAGTGCACTGATATTGGTAAGAATGTGGTAAAAGATATTTTCAGGTTCTGAGACGTACTTACATTTCAGTATCTCTTTAAAAAGTGGGTTGTTAATATAAATCATTAACAATTAATTAATTTTGCTTCTTTTTGAAGTTTTTATTGTGGGCGTAAGGTACTCCCTCCCTACCAGCCACCCCCCCCCCACCCTTTTTGGTAACGCGCGTCATGGAAAACATGTTAGTATTGCTAGGGTTAAGAAATATCGCTAGGTCGCTGCGTGTTGCAGTAAATAAAGGATGTTTGAGAGTGCTGCACACATTATTACCGTGCATGAGGCAGAAAAATGGCGTCTTCGTAGCAGAAGTTGCAGACAGTGTTTCCGGCGTGTTCCCTAAAAACTGTTATGTAGAAGCAAGGGGTAAACACAAATATCTCCTTCCGAGAGAAATGTCAGAGTAAGACGAAAATCTAAATTGAGCAAAAAATAAAGTCACAACCTCCAAGAAGAGCATCAACATCTCTCCATATACTGCTACCTTATGGCTCGTAAAAGAAGGAAACATTGTTCTTATAACTGTCGACCATTCCGATGTAATTCTGCGAGGACTGCATCAGGAAAGCTCACGGTAAATGGAGCTAGTAGTGAACGGCTGCTGAAGACGTATCTGTAACCTTCATCTTTTTTTATGACATTTCGCATTCTTAAGACTAGTTTACACAACAGTAAGCTGCGCAACTCATTTCGTGGTACGAGTTTAGCGCAAGTGGTTTCGTACGAGTCTACACTTCAGTTTCGTTGTTTTGTGAGTGCCGTAGTCGTGTGTAAAATGTAAGTTTTGGTATCTGCACGAGTTGTTGCGGAGTTAATGCTTGTCTGCATGAAATCACAGCGTAAGAAAAGAAGTAAGAGACCTACGTGTATTCGTGATTGGGTACTGGGTAAAGAAAAGACGTCTGGACGATTGCTCAGCGATCGTGCTCAAAGAATCATCTGAGATGTCACCAGAACAGTTCACATTTCTTCTAAACATAGTTAGGAATACAAAATTATTAAGGCTTTCGTGACCACTTGCTGACAAACTGCCTGTTGACTTTTGTCTTGGGTTCTTCGGTCGACCTTTGATAATTTCTCTGACGTTTCGCCAGCATGAGTGGTTGCCACTGTCAAGACTTCACCCCCACTGCTGGTGGTCGACTGGTGTCGAGCTCGCGGGTGCAGATTATACACCGCCGGTAATATCAGAAATTGAGTCCGCCTTGATGCAAAACACCTTGTTATACGTTTATTTCTTATTCTCCCAAACTAGTTTCGGCGACAAATATCACCATCATCAGTAAAAAACGGCAACAGAAGAAAAGCGCATAGAAAATATGTCGCAAACAGCGACAATAATTGCTTAAAACATGCTGAAACATACAGTAAATAAGATTAAAAAAACGCTGATGATGGTGATATTTGTCGCCGAAACTAGTTTGAGAGAATAAAGAAATACACGTATAACAAGGTGTTTTGCATCAAGGCAGACTCAATTTCTGATATTACTGTTTTTCTATGCAAAAACGGACCAAATGAAAGATTTCCAAGACAAAATTATTGTTTGTACACCGCCGGAAACTAATTAATACACTTGAAAAAACGACGTCAATTTTGATCCGATGACGGCATATGCCACCTGGGGAATCATAGATGTACGTCGTCCGCCAGCAGATAGCGTGGCGGCATAGCTACCAGATCGCCGTTTGTGTCTATCCTTTAATAGGGAATGCTCACACCCAGAAAGCTCAATGTGATGCAAGCGTGTCAAGCAAGCAGACAACCATGCCACAGAGACTTAATCGTGCTTCTTACAGCCAACTGAACGAGTTTGAAAGGGGTCAATCTGTGGCCGTCCAAACAGTGGGATGGTCCTTTTGGAGAACTGCCACACAATTTGGATGTGCTGCGTCAGATGTGCATCGATTCTGGTATCAGTCATCACGTGAACATTATCACGCCCGTAGACCAGGTTCTGGGTGTCCGTGCAGGACAGGCGCCCGCCAGGATCGTAGTAATTGTAAGGGCAGCAGTGGCAGATCGTACAGCTACCACAACACAGATAACAGGGCTTGTGAGCACAGACGTGTCAACACGAGATGTTGGGAACTGGTTATTGCCAGTGGGACTATGGGCACGTGCACATCTAGCCCGTCTTCCACCCACACCACAGCATACTCTTGCACGACTCGACTGATGCCGTCAGAGGATCACTTGGAAGATAGCAGATCCTGCCCGCACGCAAGTGATAGTGGTTCGGGCGTACAACATATGAAACCTTCCAGTCTCCTCTACATCTCTTTTATTATTGATAACCTTCCCTTTTACAATAACCTATGAAACCTTTCCTTAGGATTTCTATCTCTTGCTTAATAATAACAAATGAAATCTTCCCTTTGAAATTTATTCTCTTTCTCAACCTTCGCATACAAATTTAATTGCTGCTTTTTAAAAGTGATTTTCGGATTATTTCGGCGAAACATAGAATGTGTCGTCGTCGTGTGGCCCTCAGTCGTTATCTGCAATAACCCAAAACTGTTCCTTACCTTTTTTTACTGTTACTGGATCGCCATCTGACTGCTACATCGAACTGCGACATGAATATACTTACTCTGTTTCACTATACTCTATTAGCTGCTGGTGGGCTTTCATAATAAGTGGCTGTATTTATTACCAAAGCTGAC
Source organism: Schistocerca nitens (assembly GCF_023898315.1). NCBI lineage: Eukaryota > Metazoa > Arthropoda > Insecta > Orthoptera > Acrididae > Schistocerca > Schistocerca nitens. Next base: position 801,288,945 of record NC_064617.1, on the reverse strand, counting down.
GCTATTCTTTAATAGCAAAGCTGACGTTATTCTTTAATTAATTTGACTGAAGTAACGTAATTCATAGTTAAACTTTTTCTTGACATCATCATCATCATTTAAGACTGATTATGCCTTTCAGCGTTCAGTCTGGAGCATAGCCCCCCTTATAAAATTCCTCCATGATCCCCTACTCAGTGCTAACATTGGTGCCTCTTCTGTTGTTAAGCCTATTACTTCAAAATCATTCTTAACCGAATCCAGGTACCTTCTCCTTGCTCTGCTCCGACTCCTACCCTCTACTGCTGAACCCATGAGTCTCTTGGGTAACCTTGCTTCCCCCATGCGTGTAACATGACCCCACCATCTAAGCCTCTTCGCCCTGACTGCTACATCTATAAAGTTCATTCCCAGTTTTTCTTTGATTTCCTCATTGTGGACACCCTCCTGCCATTGTTCCCATCTACTAGTACCTGCAATCATCCTAGCTACTTTCATATCCGTAACCTCAACCTTGTTGATAAGGTAACCTGAATCCACCCAGCTTTCGCTCCCATACAACAAAGTTGGTCGAAAAATTGAACGGAAGTAAGGCTAGCAACCTGCTTCCCTGGTACTTTAAATATGATGCTGGCAACAATCAGAGCAAAATGCCTCGGACCTTTGGAGGTGACGGAGTCCCACCTCTAACTGACTTTTTCTTGACAACAATTAAATATTGCAAAGTTTTACGTTGATGGTTTTTTGGATGGATTATAATTATAAATGCAATATTACTGGCAAAAGTTAATTATATTCTGAAAGAAATGATTTTACAAACGTTCAAATGGGACTTACTTTTTACAATAATCTTACAACTAGCATTGCGCAAACATACCTTCAGTAATCTTGAGTTTCGCAAAGAAAATAATTCAATAATATTAGTCCTCTTATGATAATAGTTAGTTGATGTCTCTGTACATCCGTTTATAATCTCTTGTAAATCATAGCTGGTGGCTGGCAGGCACACTGCTCCTCTCAGCCTCTCGCTTCAGACCTCCTACCAACTCGCTTCACATCTCGCTCACTACTGACTTCCTAAGAACGCTAAAGTGCGGTCTCTCCTGCCAACAATGCTTTCTGGTGCAGACAATCCCCGCTACCATTACAAAGTGTATCAATGCGCGGTCTTTCCCGCTCTTTTCTTTAAATGTATCCATACGCGGTCTCTCCCGCCCTTTTTAAAATTATATCAATTTGCGGTCTCTCTTGTCAACAATACTTTGGTGCAGACATTCACTGCTACCGCAGTTATTTCCAATATGACAAATATTAATTATTCCTACTTAATCCTATTAATAAAATATAAACATCTTTCATAAATTGTGATTTGACAATAGACAATAGAAATATACACGTCTTACACATAGACCTGGTGTACGCTGTCTCGTTGAGTGCATTTGTCCAAGACACACTGGCTTCAATCTAGGCCTTATGGTCTGCGGTCCATTCAGCTATAACCCTCGTTCACTTTCGCGTTTCTGGAGGAGACACTAACCAGCGCAGAACGTTGTTAGACCCGTTCTTTTGCCGTCCTCGCAACAGGACTGTGATGTTCCAACAGGACAATGATCGTCCACCTCTCCGTGAAACCCAACGTGCTCTGCAAGAAATGCAGCAGCTTCTCTGATCAGCACGATCTTCAGATTTGAGCGTGTGGGATGTCACGGGACGATAAGTGACTCATGCGCCTCGTCAGCCAACAGATGTTACATAACTACGTGAAGAAGCTGAGCAGACGTAGAATAACGTATCCTAGGACGGCATTCCCCAGCTGTGCGACTGACTGGGTGCCGGAGTCAAGCGCTTGCTTTGCTGCCCGTGAAGGCTACGTCACGTACTAATATGCGTGTTTTAGCACGGATCGATACTAACGTACTACCTCAGAAATGCTTATACTATTGATCAGTATATGTAATCCTTTCATGTACTCCATATGCATTGTTGCAACAATTAATATTGAGTGTACTGGGAACCTCTAAAAGGGTGAACTATTTTTTTCCGGCAGTGTGTCTACCAGACCTGACGTGACTTCATCAGGGGCTCCTCGAACCCTGATTTGGCGGAGTCCTAGTACGCTATACCTACTTTGCCTCCATGGCTTCTCTAGACTGTGCACAGGATATGTTGCTCCACTTGCTGTTGGTGTTATCTCGTTGAACTTCTCAGTATTTTTGTTATTCTTTTGCTGCCTGCGGTGCCGGCAGGTGTGACGGCCGATTACAGGCCAGACTTCGCTGCTCCTGGCACGGACCCTGTTGGGAGCACTTTCTCCGACGACTGCTCAACCGCCGCCGGCATGGCAGTGTGTGTACCTCGCGCATCAACGTTCAAAATGGTTCAGATGGCTCTGAGCACTATGGGACTTAACATCTGAGGTCATCAGTCCCCTAGAACTTAGAACTACTTAAACCTAACTAACCTAAGGACATCACACACATCCAAGAACGAGGCAGGATTCGAACCTGCGACCGTAGCGGTCGTGCGGTTCCATGCTGTAGCGCCTAGAACCGCTCGGCAACCCCGGCCGGCTGGCGCATCAACGTCCAAGGGCTTTTCTATGGTCATTTCCGCCGCGGTTCTCCCCTTGTTACCTGCTGCGGTCCTTCTCTGCAGTAGTGGAATCCAGAATCCGTTCACCTTGATGCTCTCTTCTCTGTTGTTGAAGCTCTTGCCATGTTTGTGTATGTCTATTGCCTCCCTGAACAAAAGCGTGTAGCAGCTCTTCTCTACAGCAACAACTTCCATGTGGGCGAATTTTACTACGTGGTCGGTCTCACACATCGCGTGTTCCACCAAGGCCGATTTCTCCACCTGCTCCTGAGTCATCCCAACATAGACTTTTCGACATGCACTGGTAGTCGACATATTCCCGACATTGCAAATGGGTCCCTTTTCTTATTTGCCGATCTGAGACACTCTTTGGTCTTCTTTGCCGGTTTATTAATATTTTGGCAATATATGGCTGATTGTGTCCGTCACTCTGGGAATGTATGACATTCCTTTTTCCGATGCGTCACTTCGCAGAGTGTTTGATTCTGTGACGTTTCTTACGTAACTGGTGGAGTACCCGTCGCTCCCCAGAACTCGTTGCAGGAGTTGCATCTCGCGTGTGAGGTGTTGCGGCTCACGTAATCGTCTCACTAGCGTTGCGAGAGTACTAACCGTGCCAATTTGCTTGTTCTGGTGGTGATTTGATAGTTTGTGCAGGCATCGCTCTCTGTGTATCGGATTTCGATACACTCTCTATTCTAGGTTTTCACTAACCCTCGCGATAAGCACATGTAGCAAGGGCAACTGTTGGTCCTTTTCTACGTCCGTGTTAAATTTTATCTTGGGATGGAGACTGTTCAGGTGTCTTAGGAAGTCACTGAGCTGTTTCTCACATGAGTTCACACGGCGAAGATATCGTCGAGGTATTTATACCATACCTTAGGTTAACAAGATGTCTGTGCTTCTAAATGTTGCATAAAGAAGTTGGCCACCACTGGACTATTTCTAGAAGTGCTGATCACGAGGTATGGTGAAAACCTGGGACACGGCATGTATCGAAAATCATCACACACAGACCGATACCTGCACAAACTATCAAATCATCACCCAAGTCAGAAAAGAGGCTTGATTAACGCTCTCGTAACATGAGCAAGACAAATATGTGAGCCGCAGCTCCTCAGACGCGAGATGCAACACCTGGAAAGCATTCTGAGGAGCAATGGGTACTCCAATAGTTACATAAGAAGTGTCACAGAATCAGATACTCGACGAAGTGACGCATCGGAAAAAGAAATGTCAGGTACGGCCTTTCTACCATACATTCGCAGAGTGACGGACAAAATCAGCCGTTAACTGCGCAAACAGGGCCTAAAGACTACAAAGAAGGTCAAAGTATGTCTCAGATCGGCAAAAGAGAAAAGAGATCCACTTGCAATGTCGGGAATATACCGGATATCATGTACATGTGGAAAAGTCTATGTCGTATGACTAGACGATCAATCAGTGCCAGATCACCGAACATAAGCGGCACTGCAGATTGGGGCAGGTGGAGAAATCGGCCGTGGCGGAACACGTGACATGGGAGACGGACCACGTAGTTAAATTCGCCGACACGGAAGTTGTTGCTCAGGGAAGCTATAGAAATACATAAACTTGACACTAGGTTCGACAAGGCGAGTGGATCCTGGATTCCCGTGCTGCAGAGGACGACTGTTGCAGCCAGCAAGAGGAGAACCGCAGCGGAAATGACCACGGAAAAACTCTTGGACGTTGGCGTGCCAGACACACCTAATCTGTGGCCACGAGCTCGAGTCCAGTCGACCACCAGCAATGGAGGGTGAGGCTTTGACATTGCCAGTCACTCGTGCTGGCGAAACGTCAGAAAAATTATCAAACAAATGTCAGCCGAAGAACCAGAGATAGAGGCCGACTGGCAATTTGTCAAAGTTAAGAATGTAATAAGGAAGAAATGTACTGCGATATCTGAAGCTCTGGCGGCACAACTCAAACTACAAATCACATTGCAACTGTTGGCAAATGGGGATTCATATTCGTCTCAACAATATCTATATCGTGTTCCAAAATCAACAATTGCCAACTTTTTCGTTGTTCTCCTCAAAATTGCAGATATCAATTACTGTTTCCCTTACATTAGTCGCCGGCCGGGGTGGCCGAGCGGTTCTAGGCGCTACAGTCTGGAACCGCGCGACCGCTACGGTCGCAGGTTCGAATCCTGCCTCGGGCATGGATGTTTGTGATGTCCTTAGGTCAGTTAGGTTTAAGTAGTTCTAAGTTCTAGGGGACTGATGACCTCAGATGTTAAGTCCCATAGTGCTCAGAGCCATTTGAACCAACCTTACATTAATAAGGATGGAGCAGGAAGAGTGTTGATGGTGGTATTTTTGCAGACGGTACTCTAAATTCGGGAATAGAATCCAAAACCCCTACCAGAACATGCAGTGTTAGACATGGCGCATTTACGTTAACACTGTATTTAATAAAGCCCTCTTCAAGGCATGGTCAATTGAGATTCAAAGTAATATTCAGTTACTCTTATAGACTGTCGAGATTTCGCCGTGCTGTGGGAAATGCGTCTGGAATTCTGGTTTCCTAATTTGCTGTGTACTACTGTCCTTAAAAAAGAATCTGCCAACTCTAACCACGGGATTTTAGTCCTGTAAACGTGAGCTGTTCCGCAGCCAGATGTTTTGCTCGCCTGTGTTGTTGTGTATGGCCTGAAGCGCGGTGAAATGTCGTTGCTTGCGATCAGGTCAGCATCACTGAAATCCCACGGACACCTATGCATAGCCACTGGCGTCCGCACAAATTTATCTCAGAGGGGGCAGAATTCTAAAATTGCCGTTTCTAATACGATTGATTCGGAGACTCTGAGGATGCATATTGTTCCACGATTTAAATTTTATAGAAAGTGACAGAAGTTACTGTTAACTCAAGCGTTCAACCAGTGTCGCCAAAGAAGCAACAAGCCGGCACTTTTTAGTGAATTTCACCAAGGCGCTGCCAACATGCATCCCGTTGCGCAGTGGTCTGTAGCAAAATTACGCGCAACTGTGTCGTCGTGTAAACAAGGCTTTATGCACCACTCTCTGCCGGCCGCAGTGGCCGAGCGGTTCTAGGCGCTTCAGTCTGCTACCGCTACGGTCGCAGGTTCGAATCCTGCCTCGGGCATGGATGTGTGTGACGGCCTTAGGTTAGTTATGTTTAAATAGTTCTAAATTCTGATGACCTCAGATGTTAAGTCCCATAGTGCTCAGAGCCATTTGAACCACTACTCTCTTAACTACGTGCCGACAAGCGCAAAAACTTCCTTACAGTCCGTCTGCTTTACGGTATGCTTTACTTGGTAGCCTTATTCAGCTCCGCCATTTCTCCTCGACATTCGCGCTCTTATCCGAAGAGTACAGCAAAAACACTTGTTTGCGTCAGAACAAAAACCTTTCCTTTCCACTCCATCGTTCTTCCGCATTTGCTAAATCCTTATCCGTAGCAGGAATTAATTCTCACAATTTAAGTGCTTTATAACACAGCTTGACTAAAAAAGAAGGGATAAATCGGTATGACACATCCCGAGCCATCGAGGAATAGTTTGTGATTAATGGAAGGAAGTTTGCGGAGGCGGAATTGTAGAGAGAGAGCAAGCCTTGAATTTGCTTCCTCACAGACAGAGGTCTGTTTGTTCTGCCATACATCGACATCCGGCGCGACAGTACGGCAGCCCTCCACGAGAGCAGCCAACAGCGGAATGTGAAATGGTGTACCCAGTTGCACCATTTTATTTTAGAAATAATTCAAAAGCCACGATCGTTTAATTACTGTTTACTGGATAACCGGTTTCAACACACTAAAGGTGCCGTCATCGGATCTGAATGTAGATTAACATATATAAACCATTTGGATGTAACGATACACGAGGCAGACCAGCTGATATAAAATCATTGTCACAAAAAATACAAAACAACTGCTCTGATGGTCATTATTTGTTTCCTGTTTTATTGGATCACAAGAGAATTTCGGACGCATTGAGTCCATCATCGGATGAAAATCATTTAACTTCTGTTGCTGAGCGAGGTGACGCGAAATGTATGTTCCTGTTGTGAGAAGGTTAGGTGTTAGGTTACGTAAGTCGCGAATCAAATGACTGCAAACGTGACAATGAACAGTGGAAAACGCTCTGAAAAATCTAGAAGGGACATTTTTTAATGTTTTAATGCCAGCTAAACGTCGGTTTATACGTTCTATAATGACACATCATCAAGGAGCACACTTGTTTATGCACTTCAAAACATAGATGTAGTTTAATATCGGAGGACCAAAGATGAACTCTCCAAAGAGACAGTATACCACGGAGAGGCAACGCAGCGACGACAGTGAAGCAAATTGAGCAACCCTCCGTCATTTTTTATGCTGTGAAAATCGAAGGGCGTGCGTGATATAGGACAAAGGCAGACAATGTGTCAAAGAACCACGAAATAATGTCCAACTGTTGATGTTTAGCAGTTACAGCCAGAAGTGAAATTACCTCTGATTATAACCAACTAGCATCATCACCCGTGACAAATAAATCACATCCAATACACAAAAATTTCAAAATGAGTTGCAGACATGTTTAACTCAGAAGTTCTGGAGAGCGATTTAAGAGAAAAAAATTATAGAGAATGATTGCTTTTTTTGTAAACTTAGTGTATCAATATGTTTAAATTGTGTCTGAACTTGTATTTGAATAACTGTGTGTTATAATTTTCAGATAACTAAACTCCAACTAACGGATCAGGTACATTATGACCTAATCGACCCAGCTTGTCGAATACACAACCAGCGACGTAGTAAAATGTGAAACTAAACGTGACACTTAAAACATGTGCTTGGAAATGATCCACGGTTGAAAGTGACTAATTGCACAGATAATAACAGACTGTATCCTACTTCACCTATGTTTTCATTCTCAAAATACAATGAAGTTGTTAGATGATTGTAAGTTATCAGGCTTCTCCGTTGTCACAAAATTCTGCGAATATGGTATAGCTTAAGGCGAATACCATGGAGAACTTGCATGAAACAAGCTTTATTACACAAGTGAACAAATGCAACAAAGTACACAAATCAGAACATACGTAAAAAACGCGTACACCGATCTTTAGTGTTTTTATACTCTGAGTAAACGATAGGCACGATTCTGAAAAGAAATTTAGCACTTGTGGAGCTTACAAAACCATACTCTGTCGCTTTCAGAGCAACAGGAAAATGACTTCCAAAAACATGGGAGCTAAGTGTATGGCGTGCGCATCGCAGGAAGGGCTGCACAACATGGCACAACCTCTCTATGTATTCTCTGCTTCTTTTGAAAATGTCAGATATCAGAGTTCTAAATAAACTGATATACGCAAGAAAATAAATTTAAAAGAAGTTTTTAAAATTACTGAAATAACTATAGCTAACGAAATCTGCTCATCTAACATGTATTCAGGCTTTTGGATACATGACGGAATATTTGCAGTTGTTCTAACATATTTAGAGTTTTACCGTTAGCCTCATTTTGAAGTACTACCAAATTGCTTTATGTCCTGTTTCCAACACATGATGTGCAATGACTGATTTTTCCTAGTGGTTGAGTCTGAATGCATACATGTCTTCTTGGAAACTTAAACTAGAAACTTAACTACCTCCGAACAGGCCTCGGGAGGCCCACCGGTACTGACCGACCGCCGTGTCATCATCAGGCGACAGGCGTCTGTGGTTGCTGATATGGAGTGTCATATGCTCAACACATTCCTCTCTCAGCTGTCTTCAGCGTTTGTTAACGAAGTGGCTAGTTCCCAGTCAACTAGCTTTCAATTGGCATCGCAGGGGCAGAGAGCAACCCGCATACCAACAGCGCTAGGCAGACCTGGACAATCACCCACCCAAGTGCTGCCAAGCCCGTAACTTCGATATTGCAGTGTCTGAGTTATCCCGAATTACGATGCAAAGGCACTGCGCGACTATAGCCGTCATGAAATACACGAAATGTGTTCGCAGTTGCGAATAAGGACTACCATCAGTTGGATAATGGAATGACGACAATGAAAATTTGTACCCGACCGGGGCTCGAACCCGAAGGAACACTGTATGGTAATTCGGAGTAACACAAGCGCTGCAACATCGTTTGTCTCCGCCAACGCCGGGCAAGCGACTTTCAAGTAAAATGTCTCCCCTGTATGGTAATATATATAGAGGATGTACGAGTACAGGTTGTAGACACATGATTAACGGCATATGGACATTTGGATGTGGCTCTGAGTCGTACTCGGAGAGCCAAAAGGTTTGCCGGCACGGTAGCTCAGCGTGTTCGGTCAGAGGGTTAGCTGCCCTCTCTACTTAAAAAAAACTGAGTTAATCGATTAACGACGAACTGAAACGGGTGTCTCACGACGTCCGCCCCGAGCAGATGCAACGAACGTAAAACGACCACTCGCGATAAGAGGAAAATCCGAGTTCGATTCTCGGTCCGGCACAAATTTTCACTGTCGTCATTCGGTTGTACAGCTGATGGTAGTCCACATTCACAACAGCGAATACACTTCATGTATTTTATGACAGCTGTAGTCGCCGCAGTGCCTTTGCATCGTAATTCGGAATAACACAGACATTGCAATATTGTATTTAACAGTAACCAGGCAAGAGACTTCCAAGTAAAATGTCTCCCCTCTATAGGAATATACATAATTGATGAACGAGTACCGGTTTTAAACACATGCTTCACGACGTATGGGAGTTTGCGTGTCCCGTGAGTCGTGCTTGGTCAGCCTAATGCTAAGCGGGAAATCTGGGTTCGAGTCCCGCTCAGGTACACATTTTCTTTGTGGTCATTCCATTATACAGCTGACAGTAATCCATATTCGCAACTGTCAATACATTTCATGTGCTTAACTTCCATGATTTGGCGGGAACTGGTGTTAACACTTCTGCACGCTGTTGACCAGTGTTCTTGGAAAAAGGTCTTAAAATTTCTGCTGCTTTTCCGTACATAGTAGGCAGGATAACTGCGGCATGACACACTATATACTTAACTGTTGTTGAATTTGTAGGTATCTGGTTTTATGTTGTCGACTTGTAAATGCCCTAACTTATTATTAGTGCAGAATGCAATATTGTTATACTGAGTTTTTTAATAGGGCAGCAATGTTTTAATGAAATTGATCTTAGGTATGGGATGCTGTCAAATGTTTTCTCTTCTTTCTTATAGCAGCAAAAATGATTACGTACCTTTATTATATCGAGGCGCTGATTATGAATCTACGACTATCCCTTGTACGTTAAATAGGTTCAAGCAGATGTAGGCTGCTGTAAGTATACGAATATGAAGAGACTTGCACATGGTGAACTAGCAGGGATAGGTTCATCAACGCAGAGTTCAGAAGGAGAACTCAAAAACATGATGATAGTCATTCTTATCGCGTAATCAAATTGTTATGCATAGAACTTCTTTTGTAAAAATCTAATGCAAATCCAACAAAACTGCGCACAGCCATCCATAACGTAAATGCTAACTTACTTGGTCTATCAGACTGGGCGCAGAATATAGGTGTGAAACTTAACAATAATGCAAGCAATCTCAGTCGCTCACAAAAGCCTTATTACTCCTTAGTTCAACGAATCTTTTTCCACCCTTAATCCTAAAGGGCACAGAATCACATCTTCTTCTTCTGCAAAGGATTTAGGGCTAATTTTCGACCCTCACCTAGACTGGACTGAACGCACAACTGCAGTCTGTAAGAAGATGTTAGCATCGCTTCATTCATTACAGAAATGTGAAAAAGTATTTCCTCTCGAGCTTAAAAAGAAACTCGTAGAGCCATTTATACTCCCCATCCTTGATTACGGCGATCCTAAGATGCGGCTGACCAAAATAATCTTGTACTCAATAGGTCCTAAATTACAAAGAGATAAGATATAATAGTGATACTAAGCAGGTGAGTGAACCAGCTGTGATTATACAAAGTACAATTTTTAAGACAACGAAAGAAGTTAAGTAACATCTTTGGAATATGTTACCAACGTTTATTGTTCGGTTATTTTCATCTACGTATGTACAATTGTTATAATCTGTCTGTAGTTCATTAGTTAATGTGCCATATATTTTATGTTAGTTAAATAATCTTACATCACATTTATACTGAAGTAATCCATCTTCTTTTATTCCTAATTCTACCATTACCATTTTCATCTCTGGAAATGGACACATTCTGTACTTGCACTGGCTTAAAATCTTAGATCCAAGAAAATTTCACTGCACCACACACTTATCTTTGCACTTGAAGATGGCGTAATAGCAGAAAACCAGTTCCTGTAATAGATAATAATTATTGTAGAATATTATACCAGAGTTGTGTGTGTTTCATTCGTAATGTATAGGGTCAAAAGCATTTAAACCGAAAAACTCTGGGAGGTTGTAGGGGACATCAAAACAAATATTTTTCCCTGATGTCATTTTTACCTATGAGGTGTATTTAAACCGGTAGAGGAAGATTTCTCTGGCGGCAAATTAATTAAACCAACAAACACTTTTCCATTTTTTATGACCAAGAGACAACACATTACCACAACCCAATTTCAATTACAGTAGATTTTCAAAAATGCCTCAATTGACACGTAAACAAAGGTTAGACCGTCGGATCATGTTCTGTCTGACACGGGCAAAAACCCCAGGAGTATCCTGAGTTGTTCCTGCTGCTGCTACTATCCGGGCAACCAGATCCTCTTCTGATGCAACAGGAGTTGCATAAAAAAGGTTGCGTATCTCTCCCCACATAAAAAAGTCCAGAGGGGACATATCTGGGGATCGAGCAGGCCATGGTACAGGACCACCTCTGCCAATCCACATTTCTGGGAACCGTCGGTCCAGGAATCGACGCACACGACGACTGAAATGTGCCGGCGCCCCGTCGTGTTGGCACCACATGCTTTGTCTTGTAGGGAGCGGGACGTCTTCTAGCAATTCTGGCAATGCTCTGGCGAGAAAATTGTAATAGTGCCTGCCATTTAATGGTCTAGGTAGCAGATACGGCCCAATTAAACAGTCCCCAACAACACCAACCCACACATTAACGAAGAACCGCTCTTGGTATGTCGGTTATCCTCACTCCAAACATGCGAAGACTCCATCACGCCCGAACGTTGCTTCATCGGTAAACAACACAGAGGATGGAAATGTAGGATGCATTTCACACTGTTCCAGGTACCACTGCGAAAACTGTGCTCTGGGTGGATAATCAACTGGTTCCAGGTTGTGGACACGCTGTAAGTGAAATGGACGTAACAATTGCTCTCGAAGGACTGATCTTACATTCGTCTGATTCGTCCCCATGTTACGTGCAATTTCACGAGTGCTGATTGAAGGATCCCGCTCCACCTGCTGCAAGACAGCTTCCTCAAATTGCAGCGTTCTAACCGAGCGACGGCGTCCCTGTACCGGTAATCTGCTAAATCACCCGGTCTCACTCAGACGTTGGTACACAGCATCAAAGGTCGAATGATGCGGGATACAGCGATTAGGATATTGTTGTTGATAAACCCGTTGTGCAGCTCGTCCGTTGTGGTGCGCTACGTAGTACGCACCAACCATATCAGTGTACTCACTCCAGGTGTATCGCTCCATTAGTAAACAGAGACAATGCACTACTACACTGGTTGACAGTAGTTGCCTACACCTGAAGAGCGTAATACGCCCTCTAAGAAATGAAGAGCGTAATACGACCTCCACCGGTTTAAATAATCCTCATAGGAAAAAATGACATTAGAGAAAAATATTTGTTTTGATTTCCCCTACAACCTCCCACAGTTTGTCGGTTTCACCCTGTATAAAATATGCTAGCAAGAACCGACGGAACAGTCAATCAATGCAAATAAACAAAAAGTCCGATGTAAGGCTAAGTAAGTAATTATATTTTGAGAAAGAAAGTTGCTACTCACCATATAGCGGCCTCTCTGCGACTCAGCATCTCCGCTATATGGTGAGTAGCAACTTTCCTTCCCATAATATTGTTACATTCCATCCTGGATTTTCTATTGTTTGATTTAAGTATGTAAGTATCTGGAGAGCTGGCTTGTGCCTTTTACTGCCACGTGAGAGCGCTCTGGTGTTTCGTGCGTTGCCATCCCACCCGGTGGAAGTGAGTGGCGAGCAGGCCGGTCCTGTCCGCGGCCACCTGCCTGCAGATAAGGCCGCCCCCAGATAACCGCCGGCCACTCTGCCTCCCAAGCTTCATGCTGCCCGCTCAGCACGCTCCTATCTCCGCACAATCTTTTCTTGGAATGCCCTCAGCCTGTGCGGTAGAGTGCAGACGTCAGCTGGGCCTCCTCCACGCCCGTGGCTGTTACAGCTATGCAGGGAAAGCAGACAGTGCGGAAGCGGAAACGGCCCCTTCAGCGTTCCAAGCAGAAGAGATTCATTTCGGCTCCCTGGACACGATGGACTGTGTGGGTGAGATGCAGGCGCGAGGCGTAATTCATCCTGACTAGGACAGGAATGTCAAAGACGAAGCGTACAGGCAGTCTTTGTTGCAAATAGAGCTCCTCAGTCGGGTCGACGAGCTTGAGAGTAAACTAAATAACGATTTTAGGTGCGAAATGAGAAAGACAAAACGAAAGGAAAGGGCTGCACGTAGGAATAAGCAGAATCCACGTCTATCAATGCCCAGCGATGAACGAAGGAAGCATTACATAACGCCAAGAGGAGATCATACGTCAGTTACGTTCATGAAAGTACAAACAGTCTTGATTGCAAAACTGGATTTTTTGTTTTATTTATCCTCCAATGACACGTTTCGCCTCGTACAAGGCATCTTCAGATTGGCTGGCAAAATACGGCGTTAAACTCATAGGATACCCAACAGGAACCCGACGTAATCAGAATTTGAAAAAAAAAATGCGGTGTTTGATATAGGAGTTCTTAATACACAAGAAACCGTGCCTAAAACCAAATGAAATCCCCAGTGGGTAGTTGCCCTTATCAATTTTTTTTTTTCAAAAAGGCCTTGCACAGAGCTCTTGTCAGATATGCGGCGCCGTCTACATCCACTAAAACGGCATCAGGCCTACAACTTTTATATCAGATACCGCAACCTCACAATGCTTTTTCATATTTTTTAAATATTTTTTCAGATTCTGACCACGGCGGTTTGCTGCTGGGACATTTGTATGCGCAGGATTCTATGTGCTTAACAGCGTATTTTGCCAGCCAGTCTTAAGATGACTTGCATAAGGCGAAACACTTCATTGCAGGATAAATAAAATAAATAATCCAGTTTTGCAACCAAGACTGTTTGTTCTTTCATATTGTTCCCACTGGTTGCTGTACCACACCGCCGTTTATTGAAAACAGGCAGTTACGTCTGTCTCAACAGGCGTGATATCATGAGAGCATAGAATCGATAGTACTATCTCGCAAGTGCTCCAGGCTTTCAGCGTTTTCTCTAGGGCTGTTATCAGTGCATCAGATTCAAGTCAGAACGAGAACACCACTCAAAAAGTGCCTCCCCGCTCTCCCCAGTGCCCTCTGCTTCTTGTAGCAAATCACCAAATACCTCCTGGGCGGCTACATATATGGCACAGACGGAAGAACCACCTGAAGTTCTTTTCTCTCCGTGGCATCACATAGTGCCCGAGCAGGATCCCTTAAAGGATCGTTGCTACGAGAAGACGTCATGCACAGTGCTTCACCAAACGTGTCTCCCAGAGCATCTCAGGTTCCACTCGTACTGCTGCCTCTGCAAGGAGCCCTCCTAAGGCCCAGTCGAAAGCCTCCAGGGCTGCAGGGAATGGCAACCAACAAGCACAACCAACAAGCAGACAACTGAAAAACGTTAAATGAATCAGTGAGCTGGAAAAGGGAGCATATCCACTTTTTTCACATTACTTTTACCGGAGATAGCTGACGCATCATTTCGTATAATAGGTTCTCATGTCCCATGAACATAAGTGATCGTTAAAAGGATTTAGAGAAAGGACCATGCCCATAAAAGAAAGCGAATAGTGGACCTGTTCCAAAAAAAAGGAAGAAAGTAAACGATGTAAAGAAAATTGTATAATACATAACCTTACGCACAGAAACCGTTTTATAGCTGTATCTGCTAGTGGCGAGTCAAGGATGGACAAGATAAGCTTGAATCATACCCATCGTTGCTTTGCTGTATTTTGCTTGTGGCCGTATTTTGAGTGCATAATGAATAAACCCGTATGCCCATAACAAGGTCTTTTATTACTATAATGAATAAGAATAATATAAACTTGCGTAATAACATCCTTCCTCTGCAAACAGAACGGTAGTTGCTTCATCAACATCCTCAAGTTCGGAAAGGATCTCGTCAATAGCTAAAGTATGTTGTAGTAGTGTGCATTGTTTCACTCTGCGAGCTGGCACCTCCACAACACTCGTTGTGTAGTAAAACAATTTTTTGTGTCTCCTGAAAAATTTACTGTCTGGGACATGGTCCCTTTCAAATCATGACATGAGAAAAAATGAGACTAACGAGATTAAGTAGGCTAGAGTCTAAAGAAATATTTCAGACTGCACAACGACCCGAAAGTGGCTAGCAGAACCCAACGGGAACATGATGTGCTATCTTGTAACAGAACAAACAGACCAGACAATGACAATTATGGTCCGAAAACTTACCGACAGAACAACGCAAGTTGTGTGAACTCAAAAAGTAAGGCTTTCACAGGGCAAGTAGAATTACTCAACATCATCATCATCATCATCATTTAAGACTGATTATGCCTTTCAGCGTTCAGTCTGGAGCATAGCCCCCCTTATAAAATTCCTCCATGATCCCCTACTCAGTGCTAACATTGGTGCCTCTTCTGATGTTAAGCCTATTACTTCAAAATCATTCTTAACCGAATCCAGGTACCTTCTCCTTGGTCTACCTCGACTCCTCCTACCCTCTACTGCTGAACCCATGAGTCTCTTGGGTAACTTGCTTCTCCCATGCGTGTAACATGATCCCACCACCTAAGCCTGTTCACCCTGACTGCTACATCTATAGAGTTCATTTCCAGTTTTTCTTTGATTTCCTCATTGTGGACACCCTCCTGCCATTGTTCCCATCTACTAGTATCAGCAATCATCCTAGCTACTTTCATATCCGTAACCTCAACCTTATTGATAAGGTAACCTGAATCCACACAGCTTTCGCTCCCATACAACAAAGTTGGTCGAAAGATTGAACGGTGCACGGATAACTTAGTCTTGGTACTGACTTCCTTCTTGCAGAAGAGAGTAGATCGTAGATGAGCGCTCACTGCATTAGCTTTACTACACCTCGCTTCCAGTTCTTTAACTATGTTGCCATCCTGTGAGAATATGCATCCTAAGTACTTGAAACCGTCCACCTGTTCTTTGTTCCTCCTATTTGGCACTCAATCCGTTTATATCTCTTTCCCACTGATATTACTTTCGTTTTGGAGATGGTAATCTTCATACCATAGTCCTTACATTTCTGATCTAGCTCTGAAATATTACTTTGCAAACTTTCAATCGAATCTGCCATCACAACTAAGTCATCCGCATATGCGAGACTGCTTATTTTTTGTTCACATATCTTAATCTCACCCAGCCAGTCTATTATTTTCAACATATGATCCATAAATTATATGAACAACCGTGGAGACAGGTTGCAGCCTTGTCTTACTCCTGAAACTACTCTGAACCATGAATTCAGTTTACCGTCAACTCTAACTGCTGCCTGACCATCTATGTAAAGACCT
Source organism: Schistocerca nitens (assembly GCF_023898315.1). Classification (NCBI taxonomy): domain Eukaryota; kingdom Metazoa; phylum Arthropoda; class Insecta; order Orthoptera; family Acrididae; genus Schistocerca; species Schistocerca nitens. Next base: position 801,272,667 of record NC_064617.1, on the reverse strand, counting down.
TTAATTGCTTGCAAAAGTTTGCCTCCTATTCCATAATCTCGTAGATCAGACAATAACTTCCTCCTAGGAACCCGGTCATACACCTTTTCTAGATCTATAAAGCGTAGATACAATTCCCTGGCCACTCGTAACACTTCTCCATTATTTGCCTTAAGCTAAAGATCTGCTCCTGACAACCTCTTGTAAGGTGTCAGGCAAATCTAACACCTTCCATAAAAACCCTGACATGATAAGCAAATCCAGTAGTATGTTAGGTTAGGTTAGTGTTGTTTAACGTCCCGTCGACAACGAGGTCATTAGAGACGGAGCGCAAGCTCGGGTTAGGGAAGGATGGGGAACGAAATCGGCCGTGCCCTTTCTAAGGAATCATCCCGGCATTTGCCTGAAACGATTTAGGGAAATCACGGAAAACCTAAATCAGGATGGCTGGAGACGGGATTGAACCGTCGTCCTCCCGAATGCGAGTCCAGTGTGCTAACCACTGCGCCACCTCGCTCGGTCCAGTAGTATGTCACATAGCTCCGAATAAATCGTGACATTAAATTAACCAAAGTAATACGAGTAACGAGTGAGCAAATGGAATACCACAGACTAACACAAGAATGCCTAATTGCATGTCATAACTTCCCACCGTGGGACAGACGCAGTTCCGAGGGGAGAAACGAGAACAGAAGCCGAGAGCAGAACCGTGTTAAGCTGGAAGGCCCTACGATAAGGGACGGACGGACACCCACGTCGCCAGCTAACCGCTAGGACCACACCACCCGCAAGTTTTAGCGTGAGACTTTTTCGCGTCTCTGTTACGTCAAGACCACCCCCAGCCAATGTTAAAAGCTAGAGCCCTCCAGAAGAACAGTATAGATCTTACGATAACACAAAAAGGGCTACACCACCCGTAAGTTTTAGCGTGAGACTTTTTCGAGTCTCTGTTACGTTAGGACCACCCCCCAGCTCATGTTAAAAGATAGAGCCGTCCAGAAGAACAGTATAGATCTTACGATAACACTAAAGGACCACACCAGCTGCAAGTTTTAGCGTGAGACTTTTTCGCGTCTGTGTTACGTTGCAAACTTTAAAAACATTGCCCCACCACGAAAAGTATAACGTTTCTCATTGGATAGACAGAATTTTTGTAGGCGGAGCTTAAGGTTAACATTGAGACCCTGATTGGTCAGATGAAAACACAGCCAGATAGTTTTTTTTAGACTAACTTCGGTAAATTGTAGTAAGGAGAAGTTAGGAGAGAGTTGCTTCCGAGACAGCGAGGTGAGCGGAGCTGTGCTGCCCACTGCCCCCTGACGAACACCGACAAGGTGATGAACGCACGCGATGCCGAATTTTTGAGCGCATAAGGCTTCACTCAGAACTGCAGAAGTCTCATCTGTTACATCCCCTTTTTGCGTAATACTAGTGTTGATCGTCAATTAAAGCTCATGGTGTTCACATTTGCCACTTGAAGTAAAAATCTGAAACGCGATGATTTTTCTGTTATATAGTTATTGAGAAGCCACATCAGCCACTGTAATTTACGACAAGTTAGATAAGTAATTAAAAAAGATAATTGAGGGTCACTGTAGACCATTTTGATAGTTTTCCCTTTTGTGAAACTTAATTTAAACCTAGATTATAGATGTGATATGGCATAGGTCATCCTTCGATCCATTGTAGAACTTGGAAACCCATTCAGGGAATATTCGTTCACATTTTTGTTGAACGCAGTTGGTTTTTACCATCCTGTATTAAAACATTTCCTTTTATCAATAGTGCAATTTATAAACGATGTGTTGTGAGTAGAATAAAATTTCCAATGGTAAACTTAACTGCTTTTTCGACGTTATTTTACCAGCTAACTAAAAATAGGAAAGCCTTGAACCCCTTCCACTAAATTTAGTTAGTATTAAGATTCTTTTACAGGGAGTGCAGTGGAGCTGACGCTGAGATCATTAAGTATTTGGTTATATCATCGCTAGTCTCACTGAACTCTTCTGAATTCTACATGTCATGTGTGGTCTGACGTCTCCTTACCAGCAACAGGTCCCAGGTTCAAACTAGTCAATTCCCTAAAAAACATGCTCAGAGCGTCGTTGCGCAAAAGTGGTAGGGAGACACGATATAGAACAAACAGACACCAGTGCTTAGACTCTAAGAGGCCTAAACCCACACTGATTTTCATCCAATTTGTCCTCAACTAATACTCGCACTTTCCTTTCAACATATGTTCCATAAATAATAAGTACTCAACTCAGACAAAATAGACGGGCACCTTGTGTGGGCGCATGGACGAATGTACCTCGACCTCTCGAAATCTGTATTGCATAGCTACACATCAACTAAGCTTTAGTAAGCCTTATTAGGATTCTACAACTGATGCAGTATGGTGAACACAGAGCTAAGATAGTGAATGAGGTACGTACGGATATGCCGTGCCTTGAACAGCCCTACTCAAGGGATGGACGGATGACGTATTTTGAGCCAACAGTCAATTCAGTTGTCTGTGGCAGTAGCCTAGAGACAACCATCACCATTGTGAATGGAAAGTATATAGTTACGCGCATTGCACAGTTATGCACAGAACACTTCGTTACGGCCCAGGTCATAAATGTTGGGGATACATGGGTGATCGCCTCCGTCTACGCTCCATACCCACTGGACACAACCATGCACAGACATGATCTGGCAGATTGAACAATACGCGACAAACAAAAGGCTCATAATAACAGCAGGATGTAAAAGTCCTTGGAGTACAGCTCTTTTGGCTGTCCCGAAGCCTCCTGTGTTTCAGCCTAAGGGTGTCCTACCAACGAGCACCCAATTTTCACGGTCCACTGCTTACATCAAAGGGGAATGAACGAAGTTGCTGAAACATCTCTATCGAATTCCTGTCTCTGCATATCTCTGTTACGCTTTGATACGTCATTAATCGGTGATCAGTATTGTTGTTTTGCTCGTTTTACAGATAGTTTTTTTTTTCAGCCATTGGCTATTTTATCCACCGTCGGAATAAGTTCGCAGATGTCTCGCCAGAGTGCACTACAGTACGGCAACATAAGTATCACCACCTAGCGAGAGTTTCACGAATGATTAAAGCAAAAAGCGCGCGAAATATGCCCTTTGCCCGAAATACACTGAACAGCCAAAGAAACCGGTACACCTGCGTAATATCGTGTAGGGCCCCCGCGTGAACTCGATTAACGTCTGGAGTAGTTCTGGAGGGAATTGACACCATGAATCCTGCAGGGCTGTTCATAAATCCGTAAGAGAACGAGGAGGTGGAGTTCTCTTCTGAACAAAACGTTGCAAGAGTTCCCAGATATGCTAAATAATGTTCATGTCTCGGGAGTTTGGTGGCCAGCGGAAGTGTTTACACTCAGAAGACTGTTCGTGGAGCCACACTGTTGCAATTCTGGACGTGTGGGGTGTCGCATTGTCCTGCTGGAATTGCCCACGTCCGTCGGAATGCACAATGGACGCGAATGGATGCAGGTGATCAGACAGTATACTTACGTATGTGTTAAAGTCGTATATAGACATATCAGGGGTCCCATATCACTCCAACTGCATGCGCCCCACACCATTACAGAGCCTCCATCAGCTTGAACAGTTCCTGCTGGCATGCAGGGTCCATGGGTTCATGAGGTTGCCTCCATACCCGTACACGTCCATCCACTCGATATTATTTGTAACGAGACTCGACCGACCAGGCAACATGTTCCCAGACATCAACACTCCAATGTCGGTGTTGACGGGCCCAGGCGAGGCGTAAAGCCTGGTGTCGTGCTGTCATCAAGGGTACACGAGTGGACCTTCGGCTCCGAAAGCCCATATTGATGATGCTTCGTTGAATGGTTCGCATGCTGACACTTGTTGATGGCCCACCACTAAAATCTGCAGTAATTTGCGGAAGGGTTGCACTCCTGTCACGTTAAACAATTCTCTTCAGTCGTCGTAGGTCCCGTTCTTGCAGGATTTTTTTCCGACTGCAGCAACGTCGGAGATTTGATGTTTTATCGAATTCCTGATATTCACGGTACACTCGTGAAATGGTCTTAAGGGAAAATCCTCATGTCATCGCTATCTCGGAGATGTTGTGTCCGAACGCTTGTCTTCTGACTATAACACCACGTTCAAACTCACTTCAGTCTTGATAACCTGCCATTGTAGCAGCAGTAACCGATCTAACAACTGCGCTAGGCAGTTGTTGTCTTATATAGGCGTTTATATATCTCTGTATTTGAATATACATGCCTACATTAGTTTCTTTAGCGCCTCAGTGTATGTCTAGTTACTTTAGTTTTCTTGCCTGCTGACTGCAGGTAATCTGTGATGCTAGCAAGTTTCTTCTTGTGAGCGTATTACGTGTGTGTTTAGTGGGTTTTACATTCTTGCGAATAACAGCAGCATACCACGACTTCGAAAACAACAGAATATGAGTTCAGTGCGCAATTTATCACGCAAAATTTTGGAACATGCGTTTAGGACGAAAATGAAGGCACATGAATGATGTGCCCAGATCCACGTAAACACGAATCAAGAACAAAAACATTGTAAATATAGGCAAGAGTATACACTCAATGCAGCTGAGTGGTTTGTGCGCTGCATCAATGACAATGCATGTTTTTTGTAATATCCAACTATAAACACGACAAATACGGTGTATAAATTATCATGGCAGTTGCTCAGGTTGCGCATGTCAGCCAATCACAGCACAAGATCCGTGACCTCATGGGGACGTAATTGTTTCGTCACGTGAACTCATAAATGCCGCGGTTTGAGGGCACAAAACAATATTAAACGTCTTAAATTTAGAAATGAAATATTAAGCAGGCAGCGAAGCTAAAATACATCGCGTTAAAGATATCTCTAAAACGCGTGTTGTAGTACGATTTGTTGTGGTAAACTGTCGGGAAATGTGACGTTGGGGAGTTAATAAGCTACCCATAGCTTTTATATTTGAGTTATCTTTTGATGTTATTACTAGTTGATTATAAAACGGAAAGAAGATAGAGTATGTAAACGTTTGGCCAGAGTGTAATATTGCCCCTTTCCCATTCTTCGTGAAGTCTTGGTTGGATGACAGACTGATCTGTAGCATAGCCCGAGGTCTAGGTTAGTTCAGATCTATAAATGTCATAGCCTTCCCCAGTATGGAAAGCAAGAATCGCGCCTGTATGAGAGCTTTTCCCAACGAAATGCTGTCAGATTGACGTCGCGGCATCTCCTCTTCGTGTTTTTCTTACAGATCATCAACATTTTCGTCGTCTTGTACATACGACCCCGCAGTAATCAGAAAGGTATCTTCATCACTACGTTTACTATTTATTAACAAATGTAGGAAATAATCATACAAATACTGCACAGTCATCCGATCCCTTAAGGAAGCTGTAGATCCTTAGGATTCGGAAAATTTTTGTGGATCTTGTTATGCAAGTCGCGAGCTATATTCTCTGGATTCATCTTACAGACGAAATATCACTCTGTGTTTAACACGCCCACGTTCAAGGGCATAAACAATCCACTGCCAGCCGAGCAGCTTCGTCAACATGAATCCTCTCTCTGCCATGCACTACAGTCAACTGACGTCCGTCGTGTATTTGTTTCGTTTTGTTTTGACCATAGTTTGTTTAGGCGTAGAGTCCTCATACCACAGTGCGGTTATCTCGCATCGGACCTACTGCTTACAGTGCGGTCTGAACCACTATCAGGTTCTCGTCCGAGATATTGTGTGTTTTCGTCGGTACTCGACACTGGGATCCCGTGATTACAAGGCGATGAGTTTCAATATGTAAGTATCGCCTATTTGTTCTACGCAAGTACCACATATTACGACTCTTGCGTTCCGTTTTGCAAGTTTTGTATATTCCTTTGTTGTAGCATAGTTCGCGCCCGTTTATTGCTGTGAGAGGTCTACGCGGCATCTCGCCTGTTCTCGCCATCCATCACATTTACTTGCGACGCTAATATATTCTTACTGCATGAATCATATTCTATAATCAGTGTATAGTATGACAACTATCAGGACTACAGGACAGAACTCTCGCAATTTTGCAAAAAAAGAAGAAAACGGGGTGCTAGGGATATTTGAACACGGATCTCCCGCTTTGCAGTTCATCACCGTGACCACACCATGTGGGCGCTGGCTCTTCCAATAAGCTCTAAGCTGAACATCTCGAGCTGAGACCGTTCACTGCTTCTTTTTTTGCTTCTTTCTGTTTTCATGCTTGATCTATGTTCAGTTTTTGACGGGCTGTCCACAGAGCCATCTTACCATTAAATGTGAAAGGGTAGGGGCAGTGCGATGGGAGTTTCCCTTGTAAGTGCAGTGGGCGGACGACGGATGTACGTTCTCGACCTGTCGTCAGAGAGAAAGAGTGTGTGTCTGTGTGTGTGTGTGTGTGTGTGTGTGTGTGAGGGAGAGAGAGAGAGAGAGAGATCTGGAAAGGGGAGAGGGCTGGAGTGAGATTAAGGAGAGAAATGTTTCTGGATATTTGAAGGAGTTTGTCTTTGTGTAGTTCGTTGACTGTTCCAATCAGTGTTTTGTTGCACAGTGTTGTATTTTCATTCAAGCCTTTTTTTCCTTGTATCATTGTTGTAGGTGATAATTTTGCTCTGTTATGAGTTTTTGATAGAGACTATTCTTTCTCTGAGGATCAGTCTCAATGTTGTTTGAGTGGTGGGTTTCTTGAATGAGATGATCTGCAAAACTGGAGTGAGTACTGTCACTTTTTAAGGCTCTGAGTTGTTCAGAAATCTCGTTTTGAAATTTCTGCATGTTTGACCTATGTAGACAGATTGGCATTAACTACATTTTACCTGATAGATTCCAGCTTTGTAGGTCATTTACATTTTTCTGTGTTGTGTTGTTTGTGCTGTGTCGTAAGAAAAAGGCACAGCCAGAGCAAAAGCACCACGGGCGCAAAGATACGAGCTCGTGCCAGTGCCATAGAGACTGGCCACTTGCGCCAGTTCCACCAGCACCACGGGCGGCGCTGAGGATGAAGATATCGACTTCGCTTCGGCCAATTGCCGGCAGAGTACAATCCGTCAATGACCTGATGGTAAGGGGCAGAAGCCTACTCGGAAGATAGAAGAGCAGCTCTCTCCCATCCAGGGCTGACTTAGACAGGGAATGTCGTTTAGTGAACTATTAGAAGTGAACAGGCAGTTGTTGTAAATTGCAGTTGCTATGTGCTGTGAAGTTTACCTACTATTATTTGCATTTAACCTTTGAGGGCCTTCCTTCTCCTATCCTGTAACCTGACCCTGGATCACAGTTGTGTAGTAGTGACAGGGAGAAATTGTCTCAGCGGTGTACTGCACCAGAAACCGTTTCACGAACTCACAAACTCGTGTAAGTAGGCTGTTTATGTTTTCTTATTGGCAACGTTACGTAGCGCTCTGTGCTGTGTGCAGTCTGTGGCTAGTTTGCATTGTTGTCTGCCATTGTAGTGTTAGGCAGCTGGCTGTGAACAGCGCGTAGCGTTGCGCAGTTGGAGGTGAGCCGCCAGCAATGGTGGATGTGGGGAGAGAGATGGCGGAGTTTTGTAATTTGTCATGAACTGCTATATATATTATGACTATTAAGGTAAATACATTGTTTGTTCTTTATTAATATCTTTCATTTGCTAACTATCCCTATCAGTAGTTAGTGCCTTCAGTACTTTGAATCTTTTATTTAGCTGGCAGTAGTGGCGCTCGCTGTATTGCAGTAGCTTGAGTAGCGAGGATTTTTGTGAGGTAAGTGATTTGTGAAAGGTATAGTTTAATGTTAGTCAGGGCCATTCTTTTGTAGGGATTTCTGAAAGTCAGATTGCGTTGCGCTAAAAATATTGTGTGTCAGTTTAAGCACAGTCGTGTATAATTGTTAAAAGGGGACGTTTCACTCGGCCTACCGTAACAACAATGGCAAATCGGCCTCCACAGCAGTAGCGACGAGGCCTTTACAAAACTGGCGACAAGGGCTTGAAAAGTTTGTATGGAATATTACTTGTAGTCCTTCTTTTGTCAGGGTGTTTACCACTACAGGTAACACATGACTATAACAGCAACATACCATTGCGCTCCATTCGAATCGATAATATGTTTTGCTGACTGCGTGTGGGCACATCGACACTGATTTCAAATGGTTCAAATGGCTCTGAGCACCATGGGACTTAACAGCTGTGGTCATCAGTCCCCTAGAACTTAGAACTACTTAAACCTAACTACCCTAAGAACATCACAAACATCCATGCCCAATGCAGGATTCGAACCTGCGACCGTAGCAGTCGCGCGGTTCCGGACTGAGCGCCTGGAACCGCTAGACCACCGCGGCCGGCACATCGACACTGAACCGCGGCTAATACAATGGCGGTAAGGCGCGGGCAGAGGTCATTCCTGTGGCTGTCGAGAGCTTTCGGCGTGGTGCTTGGTATGTTCCCGATAGACATAACTGGCGCGACAGCTTATTGGCTGAAGATAGGCAGACAAGACACAGAGACCTCTTAGAGGAGGAAATCGTGAGACAGCTCAAAAGATGGAGAGTGAATACATCGCAAATTAATTGTGTAGCTACGAAAAGGCCCTTAAGGTTTTTGTATTCTTCCCCAATATCAGGGAGCAATTTAGGATGAAGTATGTCAGCCCCAGCCGGGACATACTTCGTTTCTTAACTGCCCATGGACCACGCTGCACTCATTTGCTGTGTGTAAACCTCGATTAGGAGGCTGAGTGTACCTGTGCAGGGAGGAGGACCACACAAAAAAAAACCTCTATACTGTGACTGTTGACAGCACACTCACACGACGACGTAACACAATAAGTTAAGAGTCCAGACCTTGTGGACTGCCAGGCAGGATATCTAGAGCGCTATAAAAATAGTAGGGACTATAGTGCAGGGGCAACGAGCGCAAGCAACGAATAAGTCGGCAGACAATGCTATTGAGACAACAATAGTAGTGGGGCCAGATGAGAAAATAGCGGGACAGGCGAAGACGAACAAATATGGAAAAGGATAATTTGTAATCACCAGAGTATCACGTGAAACAAATTTTCATTAGACGGCAATATTAGAGTGTAAGAGAAATATAGAAGTACAGGACAGCACACACTGCTGTGTAGAGGAACCTAACTTTTATGTAGCATCACACCATCTGAGGATGAGAGGCTCAAAGTACCGTTTAGGTCCTCACCCTTGCATGGTGAGTTGTAATAAATTTTAAGTTATTTTAAATCTGAGACATTACCAAAACTTCGTTAAACTAACAATAAATCAAATAAACTTCATATTACCTGTACGTACTATCATTAGATGGCAGATCATTTCTAAATGACAGCAAATAAGAATTGTTGTTATTGTTGTGGTCTTCAGTCCTGAGACTGGTTTGATGCAGCTCTCCATGCTACTCTATCCTATGCAAGCTTCATCTCCCAGTACCTACTACAGCCTACATCCTTCTGAATCTGCTTAGTGTATTCATCTCTTGGTCTCCCTCTACGATTTTTACCCTCCATGCTGCCCTCCAGTACCAAATTGGTGATCGCTTGATGCCTCAGAAACCAACCGATCCCCTCTTATAGTCAAGTTGTGCCACAAAGTCCTCTTCCCCCCAATTCTATTCAATACCTCCTCATTGGTTATGTAATCTGCCCATCTTATCTTCAGCATTCTTCTGTAGCACCACATTTCGAAAGCTTCTATTCTCTTCTTGTCTAAACTATTTACCGTCCATGTTTCGCTTCCATACATGGCTACACTCCATACAAATACTTTCAGAAACAACTTCCTGACACTTAAATCAATACTCGATACTAACAAATTTCTCTTCTTCAGAAACGCTTTCCTTGCCATTGCCAGTCTACATTTTATATCCTCTCTACTTCTAGCATCATCAGTTATTTTGCTCCCCAAATAGCAAAACTCCTTTACTACTTTAAGTGTCTCATTTCCTAATTTAATTCCATCAGCATCACCCGATTTAATTCGACTACATTCCATTATCCTCTTTTTGCTTTTGTTGATGTTCATCTTACACCCTCCTTTCAAGACACTATCCATTCCGTTCAACTGCTCTTCCAAGTCCTCTGCTGTCTCTGACAGAATTACAATGTCATCGGCGAACCTCAAAGTTTTTATTTCTTCCCCATGGATTTTAATACCTACTCCTAACTTTTCTTTTGTTTCCTTTACTGCTTGCTCAATATACAGATTGAATAGGATCGAGGAGAGGCTACAAACCTGTCTCACTCCCTTCCCAACCACTGCTTCACTTTCATGTCCCTCGACTCTTATAACTGCCATCTGGTTTCTGTACAAATTGTAAACAGCCTTTCGCTCCCTGTATTTTACCCCTGCCACCTTCAGAATTTGAAAGAGAGTATTCCAATCAACATTGTCAAAAGCTTTCTCTAAGTCTAGAAATGCTAGAAACGTAGGTTTGCCTTTCCTTAATCTTTCTTCCAAGATAAGTCGTAAGGTCAGTATTGCCTCACGTGTTCCAACATTTCTACGGAATCCAAACTGATCTTCCCCGAGGTCAGCTTCTACCAGTTTTTCCATTCGTCTGTAAAGAATTTGCGTTAATATTTTGCAGCCGTGACTTATTAAACTGATAGTTCGGTAATTTTCACATCTGTCAACACCTGCTTTCTTTGGGATTTGAATTACTATATTCTTCTTGAAGTCTGAGGGAATTTCGCCTGTCTCATACATCTTGCTCACCAGATGGTAGATTTTTGTTAGGCCTGGCTCTCCCAAGGCTGTCAGTAGTTCTCATGGAATGTTGTCTACTCCCGGGGACTTGTTTCGACTTAGGTCTTTCAGTGCTCTGTCAAACTCTTCACGCAGTATCATATCTCCCATTTCATCTTCATCTACTTGCTCTTCCATTTCCATAATATTGTCCTCAAGAACATCGCCCCTGTATAGACACTCTATATACTCCTTCCACCTTTCTGCTTTCCCTACTTTGCTTAGAACTGGGTTTCCATCTGAGATCTTGATATTCATGCAAGTGGTTCTCCAAAGGTCTCTTTAATTTTCCTGTAGGTAGTATCTATCTTAACCCTCGTGAGATAAGCCTCTACATCCTTACATTTGTCCTCTAGCCATCGATGCTTGCACTTCCTGTCGACCTCATTTTTGAGACGTTTGTATTCCTTTTTGCCTGCTTCACTTACTGCATTTTTGTATTTTCTCCTTCCATAAATTAAATTCAATATCTCTTCTGTTACCCAAGGATTTCTATTACTTTTAATCTACAGTTCACAACCAATAGATTGTGATCAGAGTCCACATCTGCCCCTGGAAATGTCTTACAATTTAAAACCTCGTTCCTAAATCTCTGTCTTACCATTATATAATCTATTTGAAATCTGTCAGTATCTCCAGGCTTCTTCCATGTATACAACCTTTTTTATGATTCTTGAACCAAGTGTTGGCTATGATTAAGTTGTGGTCTGTGCAAAATTCTACCAGGCGGCTTCCTCTTTCATTTCTTAGCCCCAATTCATATTCACCTACTACGTTTCCTTCTCTTCCTTTTTCTACTGTCGAATTCCAGTCACCCATGACTATCAAATTTTCGTCTCCCTTCACTACCTGAATAATTTCTTTTATCTCATTATACATTTCATCAATTTCTTCATCATCTGCAGAGCTAGTTGGCATATAAACTTGTACTACTGTAGTAGGCGTGGGCTTCGTGTCTATCTTGGCCACAATAATGCGTTCACTATGCTGTTTGTAGTAGCTTACCCGCACTCCTATTTTTTTATTCATTATTAAACCTACTCCTGCATTACCCCTATTTGATTTTGTATTTATAACCCTGTATTCACCTGACCGAAAGTCTTGTTCCTCCTGCCACCGAACTTCACTAATTCCCACTATATCTAACTTTAGCCTGTCCATTTCCCTTTTTAAATTTTCTAACCTACCTGCCCGATTAAGGGATCTGACATTCCAGGCTCCGATCCGTAGAACGCCAGTTTTCTTTCTCTTGATAACGACGTTCTCTTGAGTAGTCCCCGTCCGGAGATCCGAATGGGGGACTATTTTACCTCCGGAATATTTTACTCAACAGGACGCCATCATCATTTAATCATACAGTAAAGCTGCATGCCCTCGGGAAAAGTTACGGCTGTAGTGTCCCCTTGCTTTCAGCCGTTCGCAGTACCACAACAGCAAAGCAGTTTTGGTTAGTGTTACAGGGCCAGATCAGTCAATCATCCAGACTGTTGCCCCTGCAACTACTGAAAAGGCTGCTGCCCCTCCTCAGGAACCACACGTTTGTCTGGCCTCTCAAAAGATACCCCTCCGTTGTGGTCGCACCTACGGTACGGCTATCTGTATCGTTGAGGCACGCAAGCCTCCCCAACAACGGTCAGGTTCATGGGGGGGGGGGGGGGGGGGGCAAATAAGAATAAAGAAAAAAAAATGTTGTCGAGATGGCGCACCATCCTGCGCCTGTGATACAGATTTCTGAACACATGCAGGACATTCAATGAGATGACAAAATTCAAGGTATTCCTCCCAACATCGTGTCGGACGTCCTTTTGGCCGGCGTAGTGCAGCAGATTGACGTGATATGGACTCAACAAGTTACTGAAAGTCCCCTGTATAAATACTGAATCATGCTGCCGCAATAGCCGTCGATAATTCCGTAAGCGTTGCCACTGTAGAATTTTGTGGACGGACTGATCTTTCGATTATGTCCCGTAAATGTTCGATGGGATACGTGTCGGGCGATCTGGGTGGCCAAATTATTCGCTCGAATTGTCCAGAATGTTCTTCATGCCAGTCGCGAATAATTGTGGCCCGGTGACACGGCATCCATAAATATTCCATCATTGTTTGGGAAGATGAAGTCCATGAATGGCTCCAAATGGTCACCAAGCAGCTGGCCCTATCACCACAGTGTAGCCTCTGGGCCCATAAGTTTTTAGTGAAAAAGTGGCCGACCATGAAAGCTTACACTGTATGGTTTGTCTGATGTGTTTTTTCTCAGTGAATTAAGTGTTAACAGCCGTTTCGATGAGTGAATATTTCAGGAGCTCATTCATGGACTCTGCAGATGACTTTGAAACATTATATTCAGGGTACCACACATTAAAATATCTTTCCGGCTGTGTGTCTGACGAATAACTATTTTTAAACTACTCCGAAAATCGGTTCTTCGACTTCTCTCAATGGGTTTACGCGGAGTGTTAAATACCTTTCTTCAGCTTTTACTGATGCTGGGACTGCGGTAAAACTAAGTACAATTACAGAAACAACAGTTACAAAGCGCCAGATTTTTGGCAAGTAACCAATTCTATAATTTTTATCTTGATAAGGGACAAACATGGAGGATATGTTCCATTGGAATCTGGTTTCTCTCTCGTACATGCACGTAATGTTCCAGTATCATACCAGCTAAACAAAGATTCGAACGTGCTTCGTGTATACTTCGCCTGTGTGAGAACTTTGCTTCAACTCGGCCAACCGATTTGATGGATTGTTAAGACACTGTACTCGTTTTCGACAGGAGTGGGAGCAGAAGTAATGAAATGCGTTGCTACAGAGGACTGCTGAAGATTAGACGGGTAGTTAGGATGGCCAGTGAATATATAGCTAATCGAATTGCGGAGAGTAAAAATATGGCACAACTTGACTAAAAGAGGGGATTAGTTGATTTAACTCAGCCCGTAGGGAGACAAAGGCTTCACTACAGTAGTCAGGCTCAAGTTGATGTAGGCGGCAATAGCTATGCAAACATAAAGAGGCTGGCATTGTGTGTACTACTATGCAGAACCGCATCAAACCAGTTTTCGGCGGACTGAAGACCACAACAACAACAACAACGACAACATGGACTTATTCTTTATGTATTGCGGACTATGAGGTTGAAAGCTGAACTCATTTAAGTGCCTTCTGTCGTCGACTATCATTTCACAAAGTAATTTTGAAGATTATGATGTGCAGACAGTGGAGTGACGTACTTGCTGAGTATGCAGTTTTTGGTGAATAGTGCGTACTGCGAAATATAAATGTGTTGACGTGCTTCTCGCTCCAAAATAGTATGTTAGAAAGTAATATAAAAACATTAACGCTCGAACAGTGCTGACAAATGGATACTAAGTGAAGCGACGTCAGTAAATGTCATGTTTTTCTGAGTGAAGCAGTGAAGCACATTTGGACTACATCACCAACAACAGGGCACAGCTGACAGAAACACTGTAAATAACACACTGTATTGTGCATCTTCATACGAGTGGTCATTTTCAATAGGACAGTTTAAGCGATAATTCTTAATAAGGGTTACACTAATCTGCTAAAATTTAAAAGTTCAATTACTTTATTAATATTTTTTATACGAACACGGACATTTTATGTCGCCAGTTCCTGTCTAGCTTAGTGCTACACAAACCTTACACTTGCTCTTAGGCCATTTTGACATTTCTGCGGCAGAAATGAATTTACAAAAATATCTTCCACTGTGTCTGTTTACAGGTGAACTATTTTGAATGGAATTTGATTCAACCAGGGCTCATTAGTTTATCAAAGCTGCTGCCAATTAAGTAACGAATTCAACAAGGTGCTTGTTAGCAGGCATCGACTTTTTATATTTTACTGAAAATGTGGAGAAAATACATTCTTCCGCTTCTTTACTTGCTTCATTTCATAGGGGTGTTAGTCCATTTATTCACTCTGGTGCACACCAGCCTTGTTTTTATTATAATGCAAAATACAGGCAGGTTTCATTTTCTCTATAATTCGTAATTTTGTTTTGATATTGACACTGGATGTAGTGATTTTGTGTTTTTTCATGAGAACAAATACATTCCTAGTGTCTATCTATTTCAGGATCATCAGATGTTCTCATCTGTGAAACGAAACTTCATTTTATTTTCAGCTTCTGGGTAATCAGATTTTTAGCTAGCAGTGCCCTCTGCGCTATGTGTAACCAAGTGATGCATGGCACATGTCAACAAGGGGAATGTAGATGCTGCGAAATAAGTAATACATAATATCGTCTGTATACCTTTCCTCTCAGTATGAGTGAAAGGTGCTGCCATGTGTGTTTTTTCGTAGAGGCATCATAAATTACGTTTATACAAACGAAAATTGAAGACTAATGTTTTAATACCTTTACAAAGCTGAAAAACAGCTGACATAGGTCGTACATCGCTCGTCTTCTTAGAGTACAATCCAGGCAATATGGAAGCTACGTCACTCACCTCCAAAGTGATAAGAGTGATTTTGCAAATGTGATAGTAGATGACAATAATAACAATTTATTGGGGCGTCTCATTATTTATGTTACTGATAAATAATACGTTGAAAAACTACCTGCAGGTTTTCTTTTATGATGCAACCATGTCCAAGCAGGAGAAGTAAATTTTTATATTACAATAACAGACAGAGGTACTGAATTTGGGAACATCTTTTACGCAAGGACTGAAAAAATAAGGCATGTTATGAGAACGTTATTCTTTTGCTTGTTTAGTGTAATGACATTTTTTATTTCCTAATATGCATATCCAACTGACAAATATAATATCTTAGTTATGTTGGATGGCATGAACACAAGAAGTATACTAAACAACATACTTCATTCATGTTACAGAGATTTTATCAAGAGTGTTTCGTGAGAACATCACATGATAAAACACAGGGCATGTGGTAAAGTATTAGTGTAGTATGATTTAATTTTTCTTCTTCTTTTTCTTACTGTTTTTCTTTTCTTTTCAGATCAGACGGTATTGCAGCAGTGCAGGTATTATGTTGTCTTAAATACATGTTATGTAACTGCCATCTTTCGCACTGTTATATTTCATTTTCTGCTGTAATTTGCTTAAAATATTTCTATGTGTGAAACATTGCAATTATCCTTAATAGGTCAAGATGTTTAATATTAAATGCAAACATTTTAGGTTGGGCTTTACTATGACTGTTATTGACATTAAATGAAACAACAGCTATACTGTTACCAGTTTTTGTTTCCACGACGCGTTTCAAAGGTTTAAACCTCCATCATAAGGTGGATTTAGATTTGGTAGTATGACATTTGTGTGTGTTGTGATTTTTGGAAGAACTTGTGGCACTGTCTAGTGGAGAAACAAAGCACTATTTCAGAACAGGGTTTTGGGTTTCTTTTGACAAAAAAACTAAACGTTTATCTAACGGTACAAATAAAATAAGTAAAATAGAGTACCTACAGTGGTCATAGGTTCCTTTCACTGTCGTAACACATTACACGTATACTGTCACATTTTATAAAAAATTATGGCGTCTGGACTCTATTAGCTGCAAGGATCGTACAGCAGAAGAGAAAACATTATCACAAAGTACAAACAATATACACTGTAACAACAATATTACAGAATAAATTTTAAAGGATTATGTAGATGTTTGTTTTGAGATGTCGAATGAATGTGTTGGAATAAATATTTCAGGTGGTATACAAATACAGTTTTGACAAGTTAATATAGATTAAACTTCATATTCGTTTATACAGTCAGAAGCCATGTTACAAACTTTAAGTACAAAAATTATGTTGGCTAGAGTGGTAAAATTATACACAAATAACAGTTTTGGTTGGAATTCACCGTTAGGCTGGAGGCAGAAGGAGAGGAAGAGAAAGAGAAAGAGCGAGGCAGCGAGAGGGTGGAAGGAGTGATTGTATGAAAGCAAACTTTACAAAGCAGGGGGTCTTAAGATTATATCTGTTACATGTAATAACTGCCTAAAGGTTGGGGTAATACATTGGTTAATGCTTTAAAACATGCAGATGGATGTGCAATTTGTGTCAGTCGTCGATGTACATATAATTGTAAATATAGTGTCAAGCTGTTGGTCTGATGATATATTTGTAAATGAGGTCAGTCCCTTGACATTTGGGGGCTCTCATGGTAACATAAATAAATATTTATGGTAAATATTAAGGTGTGTGTGTGTGTGTGTGCTTGTTTGTGTTTATGTGTGTGTGTGTGTGTAACGTATGCAGTTGCTGAAAACAGAGATGATACTATTGTAAATATACTCATTTTTGTCATTTAAGATGTATTCAGGTTGTTTTGTTTGGTGTTTGTATATTTGGAGCATTTCAAGGATGTCCAGTTTTTTGCCTTTGGCTTGGATGTGTAGTATGCTGATACCGGTGTTGTTACCATGATGTTTTGTTTTATGCAGGTGGGTGGCTATTGCTGATGTGTGGTATTTTTTGTTTTGTAGTGCTGCCATGTGTTCTTTGAATCTAATCTCAAATGATCTGCCTGTTGGCCTATGTAGAAGCAGTCACAGTCCAGGCATTCAATTTTGTTCACACCTGCGTGATGAAGTGAGTTTTGTGTGCTGATGTTGGGGAGTGATGTCTGTCCAATCTTGTTGTCTGTGTAAAGGATATGCTTATGCCTTTCCGTTTGAAGACATATTGGCAGCCTGATATGAAATGCTACCTAAAAATAGGATTGTATGGAAGATGTAGTTTTCTTTTTGTTTCTTGTGATATGATTGCTGTGCCACTAATGAGCGTTTTAGGGTGTCTACTATAGAGCTGTTATAACTATTTGCCTTAGCTGTTTGTTTTATTTTTTTCAATTTCTGGTTCACATTTGTCTTCAGGGAGTGGTAGTTGGATAGCTCTAATGATCATGTACCGGAATGCTGCCATTTTGTGGGCTGTGGGGTGACAAGAAGAGTTGTGGATAGTTGTACATGTTGTGGTAGACTTCTGATAAATTTCAAGCCGATGTCTGTTTCTCTTCATTCTAATGATAAGATCTAAAAAATTTATACTGTCATCTTCTTGGTGTTCAACTTTGAATTTATGTTTTCATGGGAGTTGTTGAATAATTGGTTCAACTCACTGATGTCATCTTTTGTGCCTTTGATTAAAGTGATGGTCTCATCTACATATCTGTAGTAGTATATGATATTTTTGAGGAGGTGGAGATTGGAAGTCAGAATTTTGTCTTCTACATTACTTATAAATATTTCAGCTAACAATTGAAAAAGGTTTGAGCTCATTGTGAGGCCATCGGTTTGTTTGTAGATTTTATTGTTAAATTTAAGGCAGTTGTGTGAAAGTGTGAATTCAGGCAGGTTCATTAGTTCACAAATGTGGGGTAACGGGATGTTTTGTGCTTTTGTGGGTTAGGACTGATTATCTGTAGTGTAGGATCTATTGACATAGAGGAATAAATGTTTTGTATGTCAAATGAAGAAAGTGAGGCTCCATCAGGTACTTCTATGTTTTTGACTTGTTGTGTAAATTCTGCTGTGTTTTTAAGTGTTCTCTCATTATTGTATGTGTATGCTTCTTTGAGAAATTTGGAGAACATTTTGATGAGTTAGAATGTTGGGCTGTTCCTACAGTTCACTATAGGCCTGATAGGGGGTCCCTTTTTTGTGCATCTTTGGTTGTGATCTAAGGCAAAGTGCTTGTGAGCTCATTGTTACAATGTTTCTTGCTTCTTGGATGGTGAGTAGGAACTTGATGTTGTTTGAAATGTGTTTAATCTCTTTCTGTATTGTGGCTGTTGGATCTTTATGTATTTCTTTTACATTGTTGGTTTGGAAGAAGTCTAAAGTTTTTTCTGTGTATGTTGCTCTGTTCATTTCAACAGTTGTATTACCCTTGTCAGCTCGTACAATTATTGCACTATTCATATTTAATTTAGTCTTAATGGTAGGTACAAGTGCTTCTTCTCTTTCCTTGTATTCTGGGAATAGTTTTGCAATTTCCTTCACAATAATTTCGTTAATTTTGTGGCAGGCTGTATTCTGCCATTTTGCTTCTTAAAGGCGATTATTGAAATCTGTGTGACACTAGTGATCAGCTTCTCCTCTTGGTTCTTTTGGTCCAGTGGTGCTTGAACGCTGTGTTTCAAACCTTTGCTGAGTATTGCCTCTTCTTCTACAGTGAATATTATATCGGTGATGTCGAGGAAAGGTGTATAGAATGAGTGTTTCCTTCAGCTGTTTTGGTTCAGTTTGGGAGGTGACTGTTGTTTTATAATGTTGGCAAGCTTTACCCTCTGTGTGGCTTTTGTTTTCTGTACGATGAACTCGGTGTACTTTCTGACTGTTTCGGTTATGGACTCGTATTCTAATCTATGAAGCAACTTTCCTAATTGTAATTTTGCTTTATACGAGTAAAGCTGTGTGCTAAACATTTGTTTTTCAATGTAAAGTTCTATCAGTTCGTTTTTCATCCAGAGTTTCCATGCATTTTCCAATGTTTTCTTTGTAGTTCTTGTGTTTGTTTTGATGTCAATCTTGACATAATTTGGAATGACATTATTTTTTAGACAATTTCCGTTGAAGTGAATATGCTGTGTCGTCATTGCGAGCTGTTCTGAGGTGTTCTTGTACTCGAAAATAGCCTTGTTTGCCTGATGAGCAAATTAATAGAGCTTTGTTTCTCCACTAGACAGTGCCACAGTTTCCTCAAAAAATCGTAACACAATACACACACACAAATGTCACGCTAACAAATGTAAATCCACCTGATGATGGAGGTTTAACCCTTTGAAATGCGTCGTGGAGATAAATAAACAGTGACTGGTAACAGTAAATTTGCTGTTTCATTTAAGTTCAAAATGTTGTAATCTATACAATATTCTGTGAGAGATGGGCATTGAAAAGTATCAATAGGTACTATGTGTAATAGTAACAAAGGAGTCTGGAGTGAGTTGAGTTGTGGAGGCTGACATATGTCGTGCATGAGTAAGGCAATAGCATATTCGGAGCAGGAGTTACACAGTATGTAACGTGGACCTTTTGAGCACATATCATGGACTGTGAAGTTGGAAGAGGAACGTCTTAAATTGCTTCCTCTCATCAATAGCCCTATGTTAAAATGGTGGGAAATTCAAAAAACCACAAACTGAAGAAAACCCAATTGTACTAAGTGCAAAATGGAGAAAAACTTGTACAATGCGATGGGCCTAACCCAATAGTCCTAAGTATAAAATCCAAGGTGGCTGACCTGAGCACAACAAAGCTGTCGTATAGGTCCACAAATTCAAGATGGTGGACATGGGAGTATGAGGACTGTCCCTAAAACATCAGAATCCAGTATGGTGATCCATTATGGCTACTGGCTTTTTTTCTAGCCCTATAATGCTAGAATCCAAGATGGTGAAGCCAAGTATACAAGGAGGAGCCCGCCCGGTTAACCATGTGGTCTAACACACAGCTTCCCAGATTGGGAAGGAGTGCCTGGTCCCTGGCACGAATCCACCCAGCGGACTTGTGTCGAGGTCCAGTGAGCCGGCCTGTCTGTGGATGGTTTTTAGGCGGTTTTCCATCTGCCTCGGTGAATGTGGGCTGGTTCCCCTTATTCCACCTCAGCTACACTATGTCGGCATTTGCTGCGCAAGCAAGTTCTCCACATACACATACACCACCATTACTCTACCACACAAACATAGGGGTTACACTCGTCTGGTGTGAGATGTTCCCTGGGGGGGGGGGGAAGTCCACTGCGAGCCAAACCGCACAATAACCCTGAAAGAGTGGTTCGGTGTGGGGCAATTGAGGGGTGAAGTGGACTGCGGTAGTCATCGTGGGGTTGTGGATCACTGCGGCTGTGGTGGGGACGGAGCCTCTCCATCATTTCTATGCCCCCGGTTAACATACAACACAAGGAGGAGTGTTTACGTCTTTATTTAAACAAAATTCGGGCAGTTTTCCCTTCCACTGTCACAGCATCCACACAGTATACATGGAAACTTTGCTGCATGTGCCCTCGCGTGCTCTGCCTAGTTGGCTGGGCTGCAGAGCAGGACAGTAGATGTGTACTTCCAACTTGACTACATGACAGAAGTTGCAAGATAGTAGTTCCGACTTCCACCACAAGTACGTTATTTGTGACAGCGCTGCAGTCACAGCCCACATGAACTAAGTCAAAATGATAGGGAAATTTGAAATGCAAAAAGCCCTTTGTGTCACATAGTCAAGTCAGAAGCAAGTGTTGCATGTACTACTGTGACCCAGCAGCCTTGGCACAGCATGTGAGGGCACATGGGGTGGCGGCCTGCACAGACACACTGACCGTGGGAGTGAGCTTGTAACGGCATCCACTTTTTTCCTTGTCAAATATATATTAATGTATATGCCTTGTGTATGCTCTCCCTGTAACAATACATACACTTTTGTCTCTAAACTATCGTGCTTTGAATAGCTACTTGTATCCGTTCACATGACCTTTACCCATTAACGTACCATAATTGTTAAACTCATAACAAGCTGTTAATTAAGATTTTAAATGTTTCTAGCACTCATTTGGACTTATATCTTGTTACTAATTGTGCAGATGCGTCACTGAAATCAAATTTTACAACTTACAATCATGTTTTGATCTCTGTTGAAAGTGCTGTAAAAGGCTATCATTTAATTTGTCAGTAGTCTTGGGTGGATAAAGGGTTTGGTTGTTGCCACACAAAATTCGTTTACAGTACACTTCACTCCACTGTCTAATTATGTTATCATCTTAATAACTGTTTTATATCCACTGAACAAACAATGCTTGCATTCGGCATCACATTGAGAGCAACTGCTAATTTATCATTAGTATTTTCATCTGAAATAAATACTTAATATAAAATATGACAGCCGCCAGTACTTAAGGGAAAGATTTTGAATATTACTTTTGTAATGAGCTGAAATGACTTGCTGGAAATCAAGATTGATGCCAGAAAGATATTTATGGTATAGCTTTGTAGCTACTGAATTTGAAAATTTGATCTTAAATAATTATTAAATATCATTTGTGATAAATTTGATAAAGACAGCAAAACAAAATTATTCATTGTAAGTAGACAGGTGACCACTCCACACAGATTTTCTCATTTTTGGTCATAAATACAAATATGTACTTGGTTAAGAATACAATACAATAATGTTCTCGTTTCAGTTAGTAAAATTTATTAAATCGTTCTTTTTTGAACAACACACAAAACAGAATAGGAGCTGAAACTTCCTGATTGATTAAAGACGTGTGGCAGATCAGAACTCAAACATGACACCTTTGTCTAACATCTCCTACCTACAACTCTTCACAGAAGTTCTCCAGCATACCTAGAGAGATGTGGAAGGAACGATATTGTGCAGACATGGCTTAGCCACAGCTTCAGGCATTGTTTTCAGAATCAAAATTGCAGAGTAAAATTAATTCTATAGGATAATAATTATAATAATTGTTTGTGGGTAATAATATAACAGAGAACCATGGAGAATTGATAATCTATATTGTTTCAAAATTCAGTGCTCAGTTACATTCACTAATATGACTGATTCCCCTATACAGTTCTAGACATGAGAGTAAATAAAATTTCTTGATTTGTAACAGATGAACAGTCGAAATTTGTGATGATGAACAGTGTTACACAATTTCTTCATGTCTTTATTAATGTAGACAAATATGGCTCACCATGACTCCATCCAGAGCATAATTTATGTCCGGAAATTCTTGCATCCATGACAAACATTTTTTTGAGTTGGCTTGTAAGTGTGCAACTTATTGTAGCCCCACTTTCTTAACCCTTTCATCGAGGTTACAGAGCACTATAAGGAATAATTTTGACTGCACACTTCAGAACATCAGCTGCATGACTTACCCACCTACAAGATAATCTTACTCTCCCTCCAGTTCATTTATGCCTTTGGCTGCTAAGTCCATTAATGTAATCCAAAATACGCATCACTTCTTACATGGATGACTATCACAAACATGAATTTAATATAAAGTAAGGCCCTTTGGGGTCGATCAGTCACATACACTTTAAACAAAATGACTGTAATCTATTTTACATCATATTCCAGTTAACAAACTATATATATATATATATATATATATATATATATATATGAACAAAACGATCACTCATTAGCTTAGGTCCACAATCATCGACTCTGATGTCATGGAGCTGGGGTAAACCCAGTGGCCATATTGGATCTTCATCTTGGATTCTGACAATACAGGGATTGTCCTCTTATTCCAAGATCAGCCTTCTTGGATCACAATCTCGACTTCATGAATCTATACAACACACTGGGTTACCTCAGGTCAGCCATCTTGGGTTTTGTACATAGAACAACTGGGCTAGTCCGCCATCGTGAATTGCGCCATTCTGCAGAGCACAACTGAATTATTTTGATTTTTCCACCATTTTGTGCATAGGGCAATTGACCTCTCTCGTGAGAGGGGACCTCATCTGTTAAGTGATAGATGGAGGGGGGGAAATCTGACCACAATGCAGGCTGTCCTTGGGCTCTCTCTAGTTATTGCTTAAGGGCCGTTAACATGGGACGATACCACGCCATTTGTCACAGATAAGAATATGACTGTTGCGAAGCTCCCCTCTCACAAATTTATTTCGTAAAGTCTTAGACGTTAAACAAACAATTTTTCTGCTAATATTACTTTTACGACTTCTCGTTCTTGTTACCTATCTCACTTATCTTAAATCACAGGCATTTTATAGCATATTTAGTAAATTAAAAAGGCAAACTGAATTTAATTTCTCTCATTAAATACTATTTTGTAGCAAAATACCATATTTTGCGAGTGTTTCTTTCTTTTGGCATCGTTTGTATTCTTCTAACATTTATAACTGCAGCGATAAGTAATTTTTATGTTTTCTCCATCTTCTTTCTTTTGCATGTTTATGCAAATGGCATGTAGAATTTTGTGCTGTTCTGTGCAGTGTGATACTAAAGTATGATGTGTATGTCACATACTGCCCGCCATTTAAACAGTTGGTTGCGAGCAATCAGGAGAGACTAGGTGGATTTTCATTGCTGAAGTATTTAGACTGCGTGAAAACTTTCAGTTTGACAGATGTGTGTTGGTTGACATTTATTTAATCAGAACTCGTCATACTACAGTATTTCGGAGCCAATGTGAAGTCTGAGTTGTTTGGTGTATATTAGAAATTGTTTTAGTCTCAGTGAGCGTAAATTTCAGCGAATTTTGTAAATAGTCAACAGTTTTTGCTTTTAGTGATTCCAAAATTACCTGCATGAGATCCTATGTTCATGTAATTAGAAACAAAATAAGTTTCCTCCGATTTTAATATATTTTTGGACCGAATTCTGCTTTAATTTGAAAGACAAATTAATTTTTACTAAATTTTTTGTATGAAGATGGTCATTTCTAGTAGGAAGGGTCCTGTTTAGTTACATATTTCACTAAGAACTATTTCTATACTGTAGTTTTTTTGTCTTGTATTCTTCTGGCAGCACAGTAAGCTCCCCGACTTAAATGGAAACATACCCTGAGAGAGATTCTGCATACGAAGAAACTGAAACTGGGCTTGGTGCCGTGTTTGTTGTCTCCATACAAGCAAATAAATGTGGAAGGAAATTTCCAGACTGTCTAGACTTTCGACACACATTTCAAAGGCATCTGCCGTTGTATTGCTATTATAGACAAAATATGGATGTCTCGTGCCACAGTGTCAAAATTACTGCGAAGAAAGTGGATTGAAACAGATGAAAGAGCGTGAAAAAAAATTTAAACTATTTCGTAGTCGAAAAAGTGATGGTAACAAAATTTGAAGGCAGCTGACTCCCTGAAAATTGGTGAAACAGTGACTTTTATTAAGCCGTATTCACGCTGACCTGAAGGGAGGGTAGAAAGGAAAAATAAGTTTGACGTCCGTCGCTGACAAAGACATTAGAGACATAGCACAAATACAGATTTGCGAAGCAGAGGATAGTATATAGGCTATGTCCTTTTCAAAGCAACCATACTGGCACTTGTCGCAAACTTTTGAGATAACTCATGGAAAGCTTAACTCAGTGTGGCTGGTTGTGTACTGAAGCCTGCTCCTCCCACCCTCCCCCTCTCCCCCCTCATCCCCTCCCCATCTCGCCTCACACCAGCCCTCACCCTGATTACGAGTAATGAGATGAAGCAGGGAAAGCCAAGTTCAAAAGACAGAAATATTATCTTTCTCAAAGAACATTATGTCTCTCACATAAAGGTCTCTGTGATGATAAAAATGTGTTGGATGGTCAGGATATAGTGCCTCACAAAGCATGTTCACCAGTTTCATACCAAGTGATATTTTTCCATTTCCTAATCTAAAAAGATCTGAAGGAATGAAACGATTGCATCGAATGAAGAGATTTGCTTTACAGATACTGTCCAAAGATGGGAAACCAATACACATGTTTTCTGAGAGAGTAAGACAACTGTACTCTCGTTGGAACAAATGAGCATCGAACTACATGACCATAAAGTTGCTGCCTATAGTTTCAGCCTTGGAAAGATACTTTACGTAAATAATGTATATATCCTTGCAGGTCTAATATTCCAGATACGAGGCAGTTTTTTTTTTTTTTTAGAACAAAGACACGTTCGGCTTAAAACAGTAGATAGCAGTTGCCGGAGTGTCGAAAGACGCTATGTTAGATTAGCGTAATGCGAACCGCTGTTTTGTAAGGCTGAATGTGACTGTGATAAACTCACCACTGTCTCTTGTTTACTTGTTAATCTGTGAGCTCTATCCGCTAACAACTGCTCTCTAAGGCACCTATTGCCAAAATATTAGGGGAAAGAAAGCTGCAGCACGGTCTCCGTGACTTCTGCAGAGTGTAGTACTCAGAGATCTTCGGAGGCCTAACAACATGCAGTCAAAATAAAGCAGGATGATTTGTCCAGGTATTTACTTCTTAAATAGGCAAAAGGAAATACTGGCAATAATAACATTAATTACGTGGATAAATGGTGTATTGGCGAGAAAAGCAATGGTATCACACACAACAAAAGAATACCACCGAAGTATGACATTGTGATTCGCAGTTATCACAAACTAACTAGAATGAAAAAGACATGATTGTTCTTCTAGTCGCTGTTTGTCCACTACTTGGATAAGCATTGCATAGTGCCAACCACACTGTCCAAGCGTACTCGCCTCCGTGGCCGTGGACGCTGACTCACGCCTGTGCGCTGGCGCTCGACGTGGGGGTTCGAATCCTCATGGTAGAAAAAATTTTCTCCGCCAATATCTGGCGGGCAAGTGGAGGAGACCTGTTGACGTAAAGTTCCTGATCACCAGACTTTCCCCCAGTGTCGTGATTTAAATATCAAACCTCTCTGCCGTGTCTTATGAAGCGAGGGCACGTGACACTTGATGGTGATCCATCCGCCTTGATGTAGACGTTAAGTCTGGTGGCCTCCTTGGTGCTATTCGCGAGCAGTAGGCTGTGTGCTGGCGCCTGGTTTCACCCTTTCCCTTCTCTCATATCATCGTCATCATGTCCTCCACAATAGCATCTGGGAGGACGACGGTTCAATCCCGCGTCCGGCCATCCTGATTTGGGTTTTCCGTGATTTCCCTAAATCGCTCCAGGCAAATGCCAGGATGGTTCCATTGAAAGGGCACGGCCGACTTCCTTACCCATTCCCTAATCCGATGAGACCGATGACCTCGCTGTTTGGTCTCTTCCCCCAAACAATCCAATCCAATCCGCCCCGATAGCTGAATGGTCAGCGTGACGGACTGCCGTCCTAAGGGGCCCGGGTTCGATTCCCGGCTGGGTTGGGGATTTTCTCCGCCTACGGACTGGGTGTTGTCTTCATCATCATTTCATCTCCATCCGGCGCGCAGGTCGCCCAGTGTGGCGTCGAATGTAATAAGACCTGCACCAAGCGGCCGGACCTACCCCGTGAGGGGTCTCCCGGCCAATGATGCCAAACACTCATTTCCATTCGTCACCATCATATAACACACACAGACACACACACACAATACGTACATGTGGTATTACAAATATTATAGTGGAGCATGTTGCAAATAAATAAACAAAGAAAATTATCCAAGCGTGTCCTTAGAGAAATGTGTCTAGTTCTGCAGAGTCACTGTGAGAAATTAAATGCGGATCTTTCGTTACTCTTTGGATATTATGCCTTTTAGGCATATTGAATATTGCAGTTATCAGACTAGCATTCCGATGATTTCAGCACTTTAGTTGCACTTGCTCCATTCAATTCTTGGCCTCACAAATTTTATGCGTTTATTTGTTGTGTAAGCGTAGTCCTTGTATCAGTAGCAGTGATAAGTCGCAGTCTTGGAGGTGAGTAGGCATGGTTCTGCATAACAGAGAGTCTTTCGTTGCAAAAGAACATGGGCGCATGCCATGTATGCCCTGATCGACAAAAAATGGTTGAAGCATTTTCACTTAAAAGTGCCATTGCGCAATATCCGTGGTATACGCAAGTGTATATTTCCTTAATTGCTTAGTGTTTACGTTCCTCTTCCACAGGGGATAGCCGGCCCAGTGCCGTCACACGCGGATCACTTGGGCTTGATGGAACAGAAGCGTCTTTGAGTGACTTGTGGCATAATCACAGGTGATGGGCTAGGCGTGGCACATTACCACGTGACTGTAGTGGCCAAGTAAGCAAGTTCGTCTTGACGCCATTCTATTTCTGGTGCGTTGCTGCAGTCCAGGCATGATTGTTAACTAGGTGAAGCGCTTTGAGAAGGTAGTTAGCATATGTGCTTTGGGTTTGGCACACAATATGGAAGATTATGACTCTATTACTTCAGGACGATTACGGAAGAATAATCATTCGGTGAGAAATTCATGTTAAACTTCTGTTCCGGCGTAACCACAAGTGCAGGCACGAAGACGAAGAAAGCAAGAGAAGAGAAGGCGGTGAGTCGACGTCAGCCAATAGCCCGCTGACTAGGACCGCACCACGACAGGAGCGGCCTCTACAAGAAGTGAATATAAGCACCGCTCCTGCCAGCCTCGCCCGGACAGCATTAGCAAAGTACCAGACCGGGACTCGCAGACCAGCACAGCTGTAGACCGACACTACGATAGGAGTTATTAGTTATCCACAAACTGTGTGACAAACTTGCGTGAACATTGTATATAGCAAAGGACTCTGAATTATCTGCATGTCACCCATCGCTTGCGACACCTTTGTAAATTCAGAGTTAAGTATTGTCAATCTCCTAATAATTTGATTTGCTTGCATTGTTGCATAGCATTCCGAGAACGCAGCATCCTTTAGGCACCCTATACGAGACGAGTGGGCAAGACCCCACAACTTCTGTCGTATCTCAGCCAAAATTTAACACTGAGCGTTTATCTTTTCTGCCTGTGATGGTTAGTATTTCCATGCGTCTCTTCCAGCTGCCAAATGTTGACAACAATGTTTTAATTTACCATCTCATCTGTTTTTTTTTTTTTTTTTTTTTTTTTTTTTTTTTTTTAGCGTAACTGGTTGTGTAACTTAGTGTTTCAGCAATGTAAATTTTCCTAACTGTTTCTCTCTCTGCTACAGTTCTGCATCATTCGTTATGCTGATTATTTTCCACAACTCCAGTAGGCTTCCTACATGAACGCCTCAGAAATGTGTTAAAGTAAAGATTATTTAATTACTTCAATTCATTTCAGGCCTTCATTGCTTATTGAATGTTGTTCTTTTATTAAGTGATGGGTTTTGTTTTTAAGAAATTCTATGTTTTGGAAGGTAATTTCTGCATAACGTTAAGCTGCTTCGTGATTCAGTTAACTATGAAATGTTGTTCTCCTATTAAAGGTCGGGATTTCTTTTTGAAAAATTCTGTATTGTCACATTTTATTTCCGAAGAAGGCTAAGATGGTACAATTGTTTGTGAAAATGTGCTTTTTCATGGCCTGGAACCTTACTACTTAATATTATTTTCCTGCTCCCTTTCAAAAGTGATTTATTACGATCAATTTCAGCTGTAAAATTAGTTAGTTTCATCGCACGCCGGAGGTAAAAGTTTACTGAAACATGTGTTCATGAGTGTTGACAGTGTTGTGTAATGGCAGCCGCATCATGGTGGTTCCGTGAGAGATAAACACTGTCCTGTCACATTACTGTGACCACCTGTCAAAAGCCTGTATAACCACCCTTTGCAGCGCTAGAGGTGCAGGAAGGGAGTTAATGAAGTTCTGGAAAGAACGGACAGGGATGTGGAGCCATGCTGACTTGACTCCAGTGCAATGGCCAGCTGTGCCACGTTAGTCAGTGGAGGATCCACAGTGCGAACAGCGCCATCGAAGTGGACCGACAGTCTCGACTGGGTTTAAAACCCGGAGAGTTTGGTGGCCAGGGGAGTATGGTGAACTCATCCTCCTGCTCTTTGAACCACGCAAGTACTCTGTGAGCTGTGCGATACGTTGCATTATCCTGCTGGTAGATGCCATCGTGCTGAGGAAAAATAAACTGTATTTAGGGTTGAACATGGATAGATGCATACTTGTCTTGATCCGCTATGCGTTCCAGAATATCACGAAAACATTTTCAAGACCATGACACTCCGTCTTGGTTGCAGGCTGTTTGATTTCAGACGTTTCACACCATACACACCGACGGCCGACTGTCCAATGGAGCTTAAAACGTGATTCATACGAAAATACCACGTGTCACCACTCGGTGGACGCCCAGTGACTTGTAGATTCCAGCTTTCGTCGCAGCTTAACAGCAGTCAGCACGCATGGATGAAACAGGCTCTGCAGTGGAAGCCCATACACAGCAATGTTCGCTAAACGGTCTTTGAAGAGACACTATTGATAGCCCCTTTGTCCATCTACCCGGCCAGTTGCTCAACAGTTGCATGTCTGTTCGCCCGTACAGATATCTGCAGCCGTCGTTCATACATGTCATCTATGGCCTGTGGTGCACCACAATTGCCTCAGTGCTGGTTTTTGATAGTGCCATTTTGCCATGCACAGTATACTTTACCCATAGTGGCATGCGAACTGTATACAATTATCTATATGCTTCTACCCATGCCCCTAAAGCCAATGATCGTGCCATTTTAGACGTCATAAATCGCTCCATTTCTGAATTACGACAACGACTGAAGCTATTTCCCATTCCCCCGACACACTTTATATCCCTCCATTGCTAGTACTGCCACCTACCGTCTGTGAGTATTTACTGCACAACATCGTCGAATAAAGCGGTGGCCACATTAATGTGTAATAGTGCAAGGGGTCTCAGAACACAGCATGTGGTTCTGAATGGAGAGACGTCTACAGACGTTAAAGTAACCTCTGGCGTGCCACCGCGGAATGTTATGGACCATTACTTTTCACAATATATATAAATGACCTAGTAGATAGTGTCGGAAGTTCCATGCAGCGTTTCGCGGATGATGGTATACAGAGAAGTTGCAGCATTAGAAAATTTCAGCGAAATGCAGGAAGATCTGCAGTGGATAGGCACTTGGTGCAGGGAGTGGCAACTGACCCTTAACATAGACAAATGTAATGTAATGCCAATACATAGAAAGAAGAATCCTTTATTGTATTTTAAGTAGGCTGTTTAGGTTTTTCTGTATGAAAATCACTGGCTGTGCTGTGTGCAGTCTGTGGCTAGTTTGCATTGTTGTCTGCCATTGTAGTGTTGGGCAGCTGGATGTTAATAGCGCGTAGCGTTGCGCAGTTGGAGGTGAGCCGCCAGCAGTGGGGGATGTGGGGAGAGAAATGGCGGAGTTTTGAAATTTGTAAGACTGGATGTCATGAACTGCTATATATATTATGACTATTAAGGTAAATACATTGTTTGTTCTCTATTAAAATCTTTCATTTGCTAACTATACCTATCAGTAGTTAGTGCCTTCCGTAGTTTGAATCTATTATTTAGCTGGCAGTAGTGGCGCTCGCTGTATTGCAGTAGTTCGAGTAACCAAGATTTTTGTGAGGTAAGTGATTTGTGAGACGTATAGGTTAATGTTAGTCAGGGCCATTCTTTTGTAGAGATTTTTGAAAGTCAGATTGCGTTGCGCTAAAAAAATATTGTGTGTCAGGATAAGCACAGTCATGTATAATTGTTCAAAGGGGGACGTTTCATATCTCGACCCTTAGCCGACGATACCTCACTGGAATCTTCTGATTTTTTTCTTGTAGTTTGTGTGATTAGTGTAGCTCTTGTTTATTGCTAGCGCGTAATTATAGAGAGAATTTCCTTTGTAGTTGTAGTTTTTCATTGTCGTACACAGTTTTGGCATGCATGTAGATTTGCACCAAGTATTTAGCAGCTGCGCTTGCAATTAACTAGATATTATTTTCAATGCTATGTTAATGTGTTCTCTTATTTTTGCTCTTCAAATTGTGCTTTTCTGTGTTATCGTGTGAAATATTGTGACAATAATGGCGTGTGATAAACGTAACACTAGGCTCCAAAGTAAACTGAGAAATAATAGTGACGACGAGCGTAGCTTATCAGCACCACTGTGTAATGAATTAACAGACATTTAAAGTAGTAATTTGGTAATTGTGCATATGGAAATGGAGCGGGCGGCAAATAATGGGGTAGACAGTGAAACAATTAGTGAACAGGGAAGCATTATCGATCGGTCGGCAACAACTCGCCTCAGGATTCCGAAATGACAGGACACAATCTTGCAAATACTGTAGATTCAGGTTTTGCGTCCTCACCGTTTTCTCAAATAAATCAAGACACATTTTCTGCTTTTCAAAATGCGAATATTGCCGGTTCAAATGCACTGCCGAATAGCACTGAGGAACATGTTTCAGACACCAGTGCGTTGTTATTACAATTAATGCAACAAATAGGACAAAAGCTTCAAAAGTTAGACACAATGGAACAAAATCAGAGACAAACACAGCAAAAGCTTCAAAAGTTAGACACAATGGATCAAAATCTTCAAAAGTTAGACACAATGGAACAAAATCTTCAAAAGTTAGACACAATGGAACAATACCAGAGACAAACACAGCAGCCGGCCGAAGTGGCCGTGCGGTTAAAGGCGCTGCAGTCTGGAACCGCAAGACCGCTACGGTCGCAGGTTCGAATCCTGCCTCGGGCATGGATGTTTGTGATGTCCTTAGGTTAGTTAGGTTTAACTAGTTCTAAGTTCTAGGGGACTAATGACCTCAGTAGTTGAGTCCCATAGTGCTCAGAGCCATTTGAACAAACACAGCAACAGTTAGACACAATGGAACAAAATCTTCAAAAGTTAGACACAGCAACTGTTAGACACAATGGAACAAAATCTTCGGAAGTTAGATACCACACTTGAACAAACACGTGAAGATTTAACTACTGAGTTACATAACATTGAATCGAAATGTCAAAAAGTATGTAATGACGTAAAAACACAAATTCGTGAGCATTTTCAACCTATTTTTTCGCGGCATGCAAATGCATTACAGAATCACGAAGCAGCCATAAAAGAACTGCAAACCATTGTTCATGAAAATCATGAGACTTTGTGGGCTAAAATCGACTCAGTTCCATCTACCGATTCGGTTACGCAACTTGCAAAAACTCAGGAAAACTTAAAGGACACAGTAGATACGATTTCAACACAAATGGACACTCTGAAACTTGGTTCAGAAAAACACACAGAGGAAATAATTTCACTAACGGATAAAGTATCCGAACTTTCAGATCAGTTCACTAACTTATCTCCAAAGGTAGATGATGATCTGAATGACACAAGACCTGTAGCCTTCACGGACACTGAAGAGTATGAACAAATTAGAAAATTCAAACAAAATCAAAATCAAATCAATACACAGTACAAAAGAGAAATCCGGGAAGTACATGATCAGTTGGCACAAGTAATACAAGAATTACATATTTCAGAGGACACTCGCGCTCCGGTACGGGAAGAGGGACATAGAAATACGGAACAACCACAAAATAATAACACAGGACACTTCGGAAATTATGAAAGAAATTGGCAAGGGGCATTGGATTTTCAGATGGAACCGCCGAAACGAAGTAACAATGAGCGATGTGCGATCGCCGACACGATGATTTTGACTATAAGCTGTTCATTACTACACGTAAATTCAAAACATTTAAGAATTCTGACAACGACATTCATCCACAATCATGGCTTCATCAATTCTCTCATTGTTTTCCTCCCAACTGGTCATTGGAGCACAGGATAGAATTTATGTGTGGCTACTTGGAGAATGAACCAGCTGTAAGAATGCGATCGGTCATTCACGATTGTCACAGTGAAGGAGAATTTTATCATGCCTTCCTCTCAGCGTATTGGTCTCAAGCTACACAAGACCGAGTACAACATAGCATCATAATGATGAAACGTTTCGAACAATCTGAATTTTCCAGTCTTATGAAATATTTTAAAGAAGTGTTGCATAAGAATCAGTATCTTTCAAACCCATACAGCCCCTCAGAACTCATCCGCATTTGCTTAATCAAATTTCCTGAACATTTACGACATACTATTTTGGCAGGACGTTGCAAAGACGACATTGAAGCTTTTCAGGGACTGTTACAAGAACTGGAAATTGACACTGACAATCGCGAAACGCGAAAACAGGAACACAACAATTACAGGTCACATCCGTCGCAATTCCGCGATGAAAGAAATAATAACTGGACACGACAAGGCTATTCTCACAACACAAATCCTGACCAAAACAGACACCACCCGTATGACAACCGTTGGCAGAGTAGTAATAATTACAGGGTAAGATCACCTCTCCGCAGTAGTAACTATCACAGAGACAATCAGAGAAACAGACAATATGGGAACCAAAATAATTATTATCAAGGGAGAAAGAGTAACTTTAGATGCAACGGTCCAGCGCGCAGTTGCGATTCAGGGAGAAATTCTCCACCACGTGAATGACAAGAAAGAAACTATGGAATCTACCGACATGACGACAGACGATATGATCGTAACGACACACCTGAATTGCATCAGAACTGGCGGGATTCAAACAGAGCAGGGCCCTCTCGACAAGGTGAATTTGTAGAAGCTAGGTCTCCAAATCCCAATAACGACGCGCCCCAACAAAGACACAATAGGCAATGACTCATACCGCTGGCAGCCACAAAACGTACTTATGAAACTGACGACGCAGCTGCCGTAGCTAGTAATTACGTAAAAATGGAAGACATTAGGGACATCTTACTCCAAGAACACGACGTAAAACATAACAACATTGCGTATCCTGTGATTCACATTACAGTAAATGACGTAAAATTTACGGCAGTACTTGACTCTGGCAGTCCCATTTCAGTAATTAGTGAAACAGCCTATAGCAAATGCAACAAATCGAACGATTGCCCCACACTTCCGTTACGTAAGATTAAATTACAAGGTGCAATCATTGGAAAAAGTGTAGATGTACACCAACAAACCAACTTAGAATTCTTTTGTCAAAGCCACAGCTTTTCTATGAGCTTTCTTATTGTTCCATTATTGTCGACGGAAATTATACTGGGAGTAGACTTTTTGAATGAATACAAAGCAATCTTAAACTTTCACGATGCTGAAATAAGTGTAGAGAAAGAAGGTAAGTCAATAGCTTTGAAATTTGAAGATTGGCTCTCAAACCATGACGAGGAAATCAATCGGCTTTACCTTCTGTTAGACAACAGTTCGGAATTTTCTACGGAACTAGACACTAACAATCACTCTGCAAGTACTGACAGGGATGATGTCGACGGCGCATTTGATACTAACGAGTTAGTTCAGAATAAAATTCAAACAATTGAGAATTGTAATGACACTGATATGCAAGACCTTTTTGAGATTTTACAAGCACATTCCACAGTTTTTACTCACAAAACAGGAACAATCAAGGAATTTCAATACCAATTTCGTGTTCGTGAGCATACTAAATTTTGTGTTTAGACCATACGTAATTCCGGCGCATTATAGGGACCGTGTTAGAACAGAAATACAATCTATGCTTGACGAGGGTATTATTGAGCCTGCAGTAAGCTCATACAACAATCCATTACATGTTGTTGAGAAGAAAAATGGATCGATCAGGTTTGTCTTAGATTCGAGACAAATCAGTACTATCATCATTCCTGAAACAGACAGGCCGCAAACGTTGGAAGAACTTCTTCAAAATTTTAATGGTGTAAAATTGTTGTCTTCCATTGATCTCAGATCCAGCTTTTATCAGATCGAACTTCATCCAGAATGTAGAAAATACACAGCTTTCCTTTGTTTCGGCGTTTGTTATCAGTTTCGGAAACTTCCTTTTGGTTTGAACATTTCTTCGGCAGCATTCATTCGCGGGCTAAATTCCATATTACCTGAGTTCTTAAAAAGTCACATCACCTTATATGTGGACGATATTCTGATAACAGAAGCCTCATGGGAACAATACAATCGCATCCTCAACAGCGTGTTACATATTTTTGCAGAATCTGGAATTACAGTTAACTTGGAAAAGTCTGAATTCGGTAGGACAAAGGTGAAGTTTTTGGGACATATTATTTCTTCTGAAGGCATTCAGCCGGATCCTGAAAAGTTAGAAGCAATCAGAGCCATTCCAGTTCCATCCACAAAAAAACAAGTCCAAAGTTTTCTAGGTCTCGTAAATTTTTACCGTCGTTTTCTGAATATGCAAATTCTTGTTACACCAAAACTTTGTTCTCTCACTGAAAAAAGTACTACTTGGAACTGGGACGAACAAGCACAGTTGGAATTCAATTCTTTGAAAGAAGCGTTACTTAACGCGCCAATACTAACTCATCCAGATCTGTCACAAGATTTCTGCCTTTGCACAGATTCTTCTAAAGTCGGTCTTGGTGCCCATTTATTTCAAGAAGCCATAGAAAATGACACTACTGTTCAGAAAACCATTGCTTTTGCTAGCCGAGTGCTAACAAAATCTGAAAAAAATTATTCCGTTTCAGAATTAGAAACTTTAGCTATCGTTTGGGCATTTAACAAATTCCGTTTCTTTCTTTCTGGTAAGCACGTAAAAGTATACAGTGATCATCGTCCATTGCAATTTCTTATGTCTTCAAAATTAAATCATGACAGGTTAAAACGTTGGGCATTGTTTCTGCAAGAATTCCACTTCACAATTGTCTACATTCCCGGCAAGGAGAACATTGTTGCGGACGCACTGTCACGCGCACCGGCTGGGCTTGAGAAAAGTAACACAGAAGGCAACCTCGAGAAAAAATTCAGTATTCTTTGCATTCAGAAAGTCACCTTTGAAAACTTCATCACCACATCTTTAAAGGACATTGCTCATGAACAAGATAAAGATCCGATTTGGAAAGATATCAAGAGCAAATGGCATGAAAAGACACACACACAGACTCGGCATTATTATCTGGTTAGAAACAACATACTGTTCAAACGCTGCACTGTTGATGACAAGCTATGGATACTTTGCATTCCAGATGATTTTGTTAATAAGCTCATTTGGTACATTCATTTCAGCTACGCACATTTTGGTCCACGAAAATCATATTCTTCGGACGACGTGTTATTTTAACAATATGGAAAAGAGAATTCGAAGAGTCTTGTCTATTTGTAAACTTTGTCAAAAGGCGAAACCATCTACTATCTCCCATCGTGCTCCGCTGTTTCCTATCATTCCTTCTAAATTAAAAGAATTTGCTGCTGTTGATCTCTTGGGACCACTTGTCAGCACATCTAACGGATTTTCGTACGTTCTAGTCACTGTTGAACTTACTTCAAAATTTGTTTCTTTCACTCCGTCACGTAAAGCCACTGGATGGTCTGTATCCAACGCCTTTGTTAAAAATTTCTTACATGAAGTTGGACGCGTTAGTAAAGTCATTTCAGGTAACGGACCGCAATTGAGATCTGCTGTTTGGTCACGCATGCTTCGCAACCATAAAATCAAACCTGTTTTTATTTCATTGTACTCACCACATTGTAACTCCTCCGAACGGATTATGAAAGAAATCAATAAGCTTTGCAGACTTTATTGTCACAGAAAGCATCAGCATTGGGACAGATATTTACACTTATTTCAAAACGTGCTGAATGAAATGCCTCATGACTCCACTACTTTACCACCTACTCTTGTACTGAAGAATGAAGAACTACCGAACAGAATCAGAGAGCTTGTACCTTTCCCAAATACATGTAAACTTCGACACAAAGACATAATTGATTTGGCTCTTAAAAATATAAAATCTGCAGCAGACAAAAGGAGAAAACTACATGGTAAAGCAAATGCAAAGAAATTATATATTGGTCAGAAAGTTCTCATTAAAGCTCATTCATTGTCACATAAGAAGAAACACTTGAGTCACAAATTCTTTCTACACTCCTGGAAATGGAAAAAAGAACACATTGACACCGGTGTGTCAGACCCACCATACTTGCTCCGGACACTGCGAGAGGGCTGTACAAGCAATGATCACACGCACGGCACAGCGGACACACCAGGAACCGCGGTGTTGGCCGTCGAATGGCGCTAGCTGCGCAGCATTTGTGCACCGCCGCCGTCAGTGTCAGCCAGTTTGCCGTGGCATACGGAGCTCCATCGCAGTCTTTAACACTGGTAGCATGCCGCGACAGCGTGGACGTGAACCGTATGTGCAGTTGACGGACTTTGAGCGAGGGCGTATAGTGGGCATGCGGGAGGCCGGGTGGACGTACCGCCGAATTGCTCAACACGTGGGGCGTGAGGTCTCCACAGTACATCGATGTTGTCGCCAGTGGTCGGCGGAAGGTGCACGTGCCCGTCGACCTGGGACCGGACCGCAGCGACGCACGGATGCACGCCAAGACCGTAGGATCCTACGCAGTGCCGTAGGGGACCGCACCGCCACTTCCCAGCAAATTAGGGACACTGTTGCTCCTGGGGTATCGGCGAGGACCATTCGCAAACCGTCTCCATGAAGCTGGGCTACGATCCCGCACACCGTTAGGCCGTCTTCCGCTCACGCCCCAACATCGTGCAGCCCGCCTCCAGTGGTGTCGCGACAGGCGTGAATGGAGGGACGAATGGAGACGTGTCGTCTTCAGCGATGAGAGTCGCTTCTGCCTTGGTGCCAATGATGGTCGTATGCGTGTTTGGCGCCGTGCAGGTGAGCGCCACAATCAGGACTGCATACGACCGAGGCACACAGGGCCAACACCCGGCATCATGGTGTGGGGAGCGGTCTCCTACACTGGCCGTACCACACTGGTGATCGTCGAGGGGACACTGAATAGTGCACGGTACATCCAAACCGTCATCGAACCCATCGTTCTACCATTCCTAGACCGGCAAGGGAACTTGCTGTTCCAACAGGACAATGCACGTCCGCATGTATCCCGTGCCACCCAACGTGCTCTAGAAGGTGTAAGTCAACTACCCTGGCCAGCAAGATCTCCGGATCTGTCCCCCATTGAGCATGTTTGGGACTGGATGAAGCGTCGTCTCACGCGGTCTGCACGTCCAGCACGAACGCTGGTCCAACTGAGGCGCCAGGTGGAAATGGCATGGCAAGCCGTTCCACAGGACTACATCCAGCATCTCTACAATCGTCTCCATGGGAGAATAGCAGCCTGCATTGCTGCGAAAGGTGGATATACACTGTACTAGTGCCGACATTGTGCATGCTCTGTTGCCTGTGCCTACGTGCCTGTGGTTCTGTCAGTGTGATCATGTGATGTATCTGACCCCAGGAATGTGTCAATAAAGTTTCCCCTTCCTGGGACAATGAATTCACGGTGTTCTTATTTCAATTTCCAGGAGTGTAGTTTACAATGGACCTTACAGAATCCGACGTATACCACATAATAATTGCGTTGAAGTTGAAACTCTGCGTACTAGGAAGAGTAAAGGTTTACACCACACTTCACATGTAAAACCGTTTATTGAAAGATAATCTGCTTTTTAACTTTGTCTTTGCCATATAACTTTTCACTTCAAGTTACTAGTAAGCTTTGTCACACTTACAAACTGTTAACATGCAACAATGTTTGAAGTTAAATATCCAGTCAAGAACCAAGAGAACTTATTTAAAGAGAAATTACGAGTGCATTGTTATAGTGAACAGACGACACAGTGTTATTGTGTGTGTACATTCTTGCTTGTTAGTTGCACGATTACGTAACGACTATAAGGCTGACATACTTAGAATATGTACTGGTACTGCTAATGAGATTTTAATGCAACATTTTGGTTTACTTGAAAATACATTCTGGATTTACTTTATGTGAGATACCAGATGACACAGTGGTTAGTTTATGTGACAGCTACACGATTTTATCACGACGCTACTAATGAGTGACAATTTACAATGTTGCTTTTGCGGTGTATCTGTTTTATATCTGCACAGTTTTTCTGAATTCTTCTGGAAAGTAAAACATGTTTTAGTAGTAATTTTTATGGTATAGCTACAAGGAGACAGCCTTTTCCATAGCACAGTTGTTTCTTCATCACGGCAAGAAGGGTAATAACTAAGATATCTATACGCAAAGCGTTTCACTTTTGTTTATCATGAGGTAAGTACATTGACTTCTGCAGAACTTAGCTTTCAGAGGACGATAACTACGACACTTCCACAGAGATTATCTTAGAGCAAGACGCACAGTTTAGCGCTACAGGACACGCATTTGAGTGATTAATTTTGTACTTGAACCATTTATTTTTCAAGATTTTTGAATTACAAAGAAAGTTTTCCGTGATACATTTCATTCCATTGCTGTAATCTGTAACACCTGAGGGTATAACTACATTAATCCTCATGGGGGTACACGCTTACTTTGTGTACCATGTGTTTGGCAAGCACAAGGAGCCCTAGCTAATATGGTATTTGCTTATACAACTTTACACATCGGTACCATATTTCCCTAACACATAAATTACACAGCTAGCTGATCATTTAACTGAGAGAGACAAACATTTTTTTTACTATGTTAGTGACAGATGTTTACACAAGTAAACTGCTGGGTAACTTCACACTTATGAAATTGTAGTTTGCCTGTACTGTGTGAACTGTTCATTTTTTT
The DNA here is from genome assembly GCF_023898315.1 of Schistocerca nitens. Classification (NCBI taxonomy): domain Eukaryota; kingdom Metazoa; phylum Arthropoda; class Insecta; order Orthoptera; family Acrididae; genus Schistocerca; species Schistocerca nitens. Next base: position 801,232,968 of record NC_064617.1, on the reverse strand, counting down.
TTCGGAACCATTGTGATACTATGAGAGCTTTGAATGATGTACGAGGTGTGGCTTGAAAAAAACCGGACTAGTACTGTTGAAACAATAAAACGAATGCAATAAGGCTGAAAGTCGCGTGGCCTGTCACGTGACTCTCGCTCCGCCTACTGCTCGAGTTTCATCTGCCTCCTGCACTCAGTCTGCCCGTGGCGTCTGTTTTAAGTAGTTGACGTTTTGTCTGTGCCTCGGAAAATGTTGAGTGTACAGAAAGAACAGCGTGTTAACATCAAATTTTGTTTCAAACTAGGAAAATCTGCAAGCGAAACGTTTGTAATGTTACAACAAGTGTACGGCGATGATTCTTTATCGCGAACACAAGTGTTTGAGTGGTTTAAACGATTTAAAGATGGCCGCGAAGACACCAGTGATGACACTCGCACTGGCAGACCACTGTCAGCAAAAACAGACATCAAGGGGATTGTGCACATTGATTGGGTACCAGAGGGACAAACAGTGAATCAGCATTACTGCATTAGCGTCCTGGCTACCCTACGTGAGCGAGTACGGAGAAAACGGAACGATTTGTGGAGAAAAAAGTCATGGATCCTGCACCAAGATAATGCCCCAGCTCACAGTGCGTTGTTAGTGAAGACGTTTTTGGCAAAACACAACATTCCCATCTTAGATCATCCACCCTACTCACCTGATTTGGCCCCCTGTGACTTTTTTCTTTTCCCTAAAGTCAAGTCAGCTTTGAAAGGAACTAGATTTGAGACTGTTGAAGCAGTAAAAGAAAAAGCGACGGAAGTAATGTATGGACTTACCGAAAATGATCTGCAGCATTGCTATGAGCAGTGGAAATTCGTATGGAGCGGTGTAGAGTCCGAGGAGGAGAGTACATTGAAGGAGATAACATGAAATTGTAAATAATTGTAAATAAATGATTTTTCCAGCATCAGTCCGGTTTTTTTCTAGCCGCACCTCGTATTTGGTATGAGATCACGATTTTTAAAGTACGTTTGAGGTAGATGACACTATTAAAATGAGCAGAGAATTTTCTTTAGGTTTTGAAATTATTGCAGAAAGCTACGACGTTTTTGAGATTTGACTGAGGTGTTATGATGTTATTATTACGACGACGATGTGTATTATGCTGCTGAGGTATGTTTATGATTAATAAGCTCATGCTATATGAGTTATTTGATTATGCTACGTATTTCTTATGATGAAATATTGAAGAAGTGTCGACGAATATGTATATGTGTAATAAGGTAAGGAATAATGAGTAGTGGTTAGGGACTCTGACTTGTGAAAAAGGATGTTGGAAACCAAGAGTCGTACTTTAAGAGTTATGACATGTGCGTAAATGCGTGAATGTATCACAATGCCGGCGGAAATTTTTTGGACACTGTTATATTTACAGGATTGTGTTTTTACATTTGTAACGCAAATTCTCGACCTATGAAATTTTTATATGAGACTGTCACTGTAGCGGAAACTGCTGTCATAAATATTTCGTTAAGAAAGGTAAGTGACCTTGATGTAATGCGTTTTTGTGCGCCCAGCTGAGAGATAGTCGTCTGACAAAAAAAAGCCATTAGGTGGAGAAAAAAAAGACAATTATCCTCGCTATTGACATTTCTTTGTCGAAAGCATCGCAAATACGACACTTCAAACTTGAAAACATATGATTACACTGTGGAGCACTTAATTTATGATATTTACTGAAATGCCTAATGAAATGATGAGAAACATTTTACATCTCTTGTCTTTGCAGTTGAGAGATTGCTGATTTTGTTTTATATCTAGTTTCTAGCTGCACTGCAGCATTGGTTAAAATAAAATTTTATAGATGTACTAATATAAATATTTTCTGTCTACAGATGGAGTAAATAATAATTTTTTCCAAAAAAAATGAGGGAGCACAAAAAGACATTTACCTTCACAGGAACTGCATACATAATTTTCTTATCAAGTACTTGGTAATTTATTTCATAGAATAAGTTTTTGTGGTGCACTACTTTAGTTACATAGACATTAAGATGTGAATAGACATTTCCCTTACCTGCATTGTTGTCTTTAGTGTACTACTTTTTCTGCTTGAGCTTTGTCATGTTTAGATATAAGTTATTGCATTTGCTGCTGCTGTTTGCCAGGCATAATGTTACTGAATTTGACTTTGTATTACTCTGTTAAGCCAGTTTTACTGCTGATTTATTTTTCTTGTTGCTGCACATTGGCTCATATTAGTTGTAATGTTGCATTTGCTTGGTAATTTAGATTTACTGTAGCTTGCTTTGCCAATTTCCATTTTTTTGTCATTGCTGTTTGTGTTAATTGTTTTGTGTTGCTGCATTGCCTGGTCCCTTAGTTTAGCATCTGAGCTCAGTAGATTTAAGTTAGCTTAAGAGAGTGTAGACTATATAAGAGAATGAGTTGCGATGCATTGGAAGAAATGCATTGAGAAGTTATACGAAAAAAGTACAGAAAGCAGGTATAGATAGGACTTTTTGGAAATAACAAAGAACAAAGGGAGATCTCCAAGAAGTAAAGAAAGTTTTGTTTGCAAAATACTGCAGTAAAACAAACCCTGTCCTTTCCTTGTGTTATCCCACTATGTGTTTGTGTACCCTTGGGTATTTGTGTTCTTCCTGTCTTTAAGTGTTTAGCTATTAAGATTTATGTTGTAGAATTTTTCAAATAATATGTTATTTACTTTGTAAAGATGTTTAGACATTATTTATTCTGTTTTGTTTTAATGCTCATGTGTTAAGTTGATGTTTCAAAAGTTATTCTGATCTTTTATGTATGTACTTATGTCATAATTCCTGTAACACTGATGTATATGTTATTTCGATTCTTTTGTGAAGCCCGTATTACTACAAATTTTATCTGTACTGTTATGTTCTTTATAGATGTATTTTGTACCTTTGTAATTGTATTTTTATGTTATATAGCCGGCCGAAGTGGCCGCGCGGTTCTGGCGCTGCAGTCTGGAACCGCGAGACCGCTACGGTCGCAGGTTCGAATCCTGCCTCGGGCATGGATGTGTGTGATGTCCTTAGGTTAGTTAGGTTTAACTAGTTCTAAGTTCTAGCGGACTAATGACCTCAGCAGTTGAGTCCCATAGTGCTCAGAGCCATTTGAACCATTTTTTTATGTTATAAAATTGTAATTGACACCAGTTCATCAAATTAAGTAACTTCTAAGTTACATTTCACTGCACACGTTTCTGTTGGTCATAGTATATGGACAATATGTGAGAAGTAGGGACTGTTAGTGTTCGCATGTGTGTTAATAATTCAGCAAGGGATTGGATAACAGCATTGCTGGTTCTAAGGACAATTCCAAAAACTTTGTGAGTGCACAAGTGGTGGTTTATGGACTTGCTATATTGTCTGCAAGACTCTTCGATGGTGATTGTGCACCTGCACAGATGCAACAGATAGCTGCTGGCCGTCTCTACAAGGACTACAGTGGGTCTGCATCATTGATGGCCCACCAATACCATTATTTCTACAAGGACTGCAGTGGGTCTGCACCTCTGGTGGCCCAACAATACCATATTCTCTACCAGGACTACAGTGGGTCTGCTCTGTGATGACCTACCTACCAATATTCTTCAAAACTTCGACTGACTCTGCTGTGGGTTTGCTCTGTTGTGACCTATTACCTGTCTGCATGTCAAGAGTCAGCACTGTCTTTCCGTTGGAAGGACAACACTACTTCTTCAAGGGTGCATGGAAATCCACTACTTCTGTGTGCAATTTCTTTTACTGCTCAGACTTTGAGAAAAACACAGCAATTTTACTGTGATGAATGATCAGGACTGTCTTTATGGACTGTGAGAAAATTTTAGCTTTTGACCAACATTGTATCAATAAGTGTGTTTATATGATTTCTTTGTTATTGTAATTATGAAAAATTTTTTCAAATCTGTATTGGCCACTGCCCAGAACAATTTGTAAAATTTTTTGTGGGGAGCATGGGGGCTATTTAAGTAGGCTGTTTAGGTTTTTCTGTATGAAAATCACTGGCTGTGCTGTGTGCAGTCTGTGTCTAGTTTACATTGTTGTCTGCCATTGTAGTGTTGGGCAGCTGGACGTTAATAGCGCGTAGCGTTGCGCAGTTGGAGGTGAGCCGCCAGCAGTGGGGGATGTGGGGAGAGAAATGGCGGAGTTTTGAAATTTGTAAGACTGGATGTCATGAACTGCTATATATATTATGACTATTAAGGTAAATACATTGTTTGTTCTCTATTAAAATCTTTCATTTGCTAACTATGCCTATCAGTAGTTAGTGCCATCCGTAGTTTGAATCTTTTATTTAGCTGGCAGTAGTGGCGCTCGCTGTATTGCAGTAGTTCGAGTAACCAAGATTTTTGTGAGGTAAGTGATTTGTGAAACGTATAGGTTAATGTTAGTCAGGGCCATTCTTTTGTAGAGATTTTTGAAAGTCAGATTGCGTTGCGCTAAAAAAATATTGTGTGTCAGGATAAGCACAGTCATGTATAATTATTCAAAGGGGGACGTTTCAGTATAATTATATGATAGCAGAACAAACACTGGTAGTAGTTACTTCTGTAAAACATCTGGGAGTATGCGTACGGAACGATTTGAAGTGGAATGATCATATAAAATTAATTATTGGTAAGGCGGGTGCCAGGTTGAGATTCATTGGGCGAGTCCTTAGAAAATGTAGTCCATCAACAAAGGAGGTGGCTTACAAAACACACGTTCGACCTATACTTGAGTACTGCTCATCAGTGTGGGATCCGTACCAGGTCGGGTTGACAGAGGAGATAAAGAAGATCCAAAGAAGAACGGCGCGTTTCGTCACAGGGTTATTTGGTAAGCGTGATAGCATTACGGAGATGTTTAGCAAACTCAAGTGGCAGACTCTGCAAGAGAGGCGCTCTGCATCGCGGTATAGCTTGCTGTCCAGGTTTCGAGAGGGTATGTTTCTGGATGAGGTATCGAATATATTGCTTCCTCCTACTTATACCTCCAGAGGAGATCACGAATGTAAAATTAGAGAGATTCGAGCGCGCATGGAGGCTTTCCGGCATTCGTTCTTCCCGCGAACCATATGCGACTGGAACAGGAAAGCGAGGTAATGGCAGTGGCACGTAAAGTGCCCTCCGCCACACACCGTTGGGTAGCTTGTGGAGTATAACTGTAGATGTAGATGTAGAATGGCTTGTGGAGGACGATGGGTTACATGCTAACAGCTCCCAGTTGCTCTTGAAAACAGAAGAGTTCAATTAACAATAACCTTCTGAATTCAGTAGGACGGTAAAGCAGAGGTTGATGGAGGCGACTTGGTGGCGTGTTAGACCCCAGGCAACTGCTGCTACCTCAGCATAGCACACAGTGGCGTAGTTGGCCGCAGCACGCCGGGTAGTCGCGCTGCCTCAGTGGACTTGCTGCTGCTGTTGGGATCTTGCTGTCTTGAGGCTGACGTAAGGCATCCAGAGGGCGGCATACACATATGGTGGATAGCCAGCCACTCTGGAACAATGGTGGGCAAGCGCCGAACTCATGACCCTCTGTATATACCCAGAGACCAGATGAAATCACCCTGGAGGCGGTCCCTTCTTGGTGGCTCCAGCTTGAGCACCAGAATTGTCAGCTCTAGCAGAGGCTCGTAGACCAGCAGCAAGTGGATGACGTGGCTGGATGCGAACAAAGATGACTGGCCCACACAGGACAGACAGGTGGCGTGGACTACGTCTCGGGGTCGACAGTGGTTGAAAACAGGGATTGCTAGGATCTGAGTGTGCGAGTAGTTATAGAGGCTCCGCCCAGCTTTGTTGTGGCAAGGCTGCACATTCTGTCCCATAAGTTAACAAGGCAGCACAGCGATGTGCCACAGTATGAGAAATTCTACTCGCCACTCAGACTCTACACTAGAAGGAGTGTTGTCGCAACACATTTAAATCTGTGAAATGGATAAACGATGTGTTAAGTGCTCTGGAAGGAAGGTATCTGGTAGTTTCTTAGTGAATTCTAATTACTTGCTGACAAATGTATTTGAACTTGAGCAATGACTCAGCAGAGGCTTTCATTCCCGGATTTGGGATAGTGTTTGAAGTTTATCAGCTATGATTGTAAGAGTGTGCAGTTAAACTCTGATTTATAGCTTGAGAAAATAATAGTTTTTCTTAATTCTGTCTGACTTCAAGTGCGGATTTCCCTCTAGGATACTGCATTAATGTCGAGTTGCAAGAATACAGAATTTGAGCGAAACAACGTGCCCAATGAAAGAGCTGTTAGGCCATAGCCGTGAAATATCTCGACTGTAAGTGTCCACCTTCAAAGTGTGGATGGACTCATATGAACGTTTTTCCAAACATAAATTATGTTTACTAAAGAAAGCCTCAATAGCTCGCTAAAAGTATATAACAACCTGCTTTGTTGCTGTATGAAGCACATGTGATAAAATGTGTCAAATGAAAGTTTATTAATCATTGATCGATATTTGATGAAATTTTCAGTATATCATTATCTGATCAATATACAGCTAATTTTTTCTGTCAGTTTTAACCGGCTTCCAGTGAGCCAGCATTATCAGTGAGCTTTTATGTGTTTAGGGGCTACTCATTTATTCTTTCATTCCTATTCATATTGCCTCAGTTTCTAGAACATTCTTGTTTTTTATGTATATTTAATTACTATTGGGGAACAAATTAGAGTTTAATGCTTCGTTAAGTTCCATATATATCACACACTTGAACTAATAAATCAACTCATTTTTCAGTGCAAACTCTAATTTTTTGTGCAACACATTACATCAGGTGCATATCACAAAACCTTGCGGAGAAGGGGTTGCAGACAGAACTTAAGAACATATCGGTTCGTACACAGCAGTGTACGGTACAATATGTTCTAAAAAGCTACGAACGAAAATGCAATTTTCAGAGAGTCATATTTCGGGTTTTATTAATCACAGAGAGAAGGTGCAAAGTGTTTTGGATAGTCCTTGGCCTGGCGACCAATTGTGTACTTATTGGAAGAATGGGTATGCCGTAGCTATCCGACAGTCAAAATTTAAACATTACACACGTCCTGCAGACCGCACTAATTGAGCAAGTCGGTTGATTCTCTTCTGTTAAGTGTGGTCTAGAGTGGGCTTTAGAAACCATATAAAACCACCACTTGTTCATTGGCGTTTTCTGATAAAACCGGGAAAAACCATGATTTTTGGGTACCAAAAGTACGAGCTGTGGGGACGAAATTTTTACCATATGTTCTAAATTGAAGTTCTCGGAGAACCCTAAAACGTTTTTCGATATCATCATCCGTTACAGAGATCCAGATGTTCATAGCTGCCGCACTTCTGCACGTAAAATACGCATGTATTATCCGAGTTGAGGCGTATATATAGTTCTAACCGACGTTATCTATATAAACGATTTGGGAGACAATCTGAGCAGCCGTCTTAGGTTGTTTGCAGATGACGTTGTCGTTTATCGACTAATAAAGTCATCAGAAGATCAAAACAAACTGCAAAACGATTTAGAAAAAATATCTGAATGGTGCGAAAAGTGGCAGTTGACCCTAAATAACGAAGAGTGTGAGGTCATCCACCTGAGTGCTAAAAGAAACTCGTTAAACTTCGGTTACACGAAAATCAGTCTAATCTAAAAGCCGTAAATTCAACTAAATACCTAGGTATTACAATTACGAACAACTTAAATCAGAAAGAACACATAGAATATGTTGTGGGGAAGGCTACCCAAAGGCTGCGTTTTATTGGCAGGACACTTAGAAAATGTAACAGACCTACTAAGGAGACTGTCTACACTACGCTTCTCCGTCCTCTTTTAGAATATTGCTGCGCGGGGTGGGATCCTTACTAGGTAGGACTGACGGAGTACATCGAAAAAGTTCAAAGAAAGGCAGCACGTTTTGTATTATCGCGAAATATGGGAGACAGTGTCACAGAAATGATACGGGATTTTGGCTGGAAATCATTAAAAGAAAGGCATTTTTCGTTGCGACGGAATCTTCTCACGTAATTTCAACCACCAGCTTTCTCCTCCGAATGCGAAAATATTTTGTTGACACGGACCTACATAGGGAGAAACGACCACCACGATAAAATAAGGGCAATCAGAGCTCGTACGGAAAGATATAGGTGTTCATTCTTTCCGCGCGCTATACAAGATTGGAATAATAGAGAATTGTGAAGGTGGTTCGATGAACCCTCTGCCTGGCACTTGAATGCGACTTGCAGAGTATCCATGTAGATGTAGATGTAGTGAACGCATAGAAAGAGTTCTAGGGACATCGAAAGGGTTCTGAGGTCACAAAACTACGTTTTTGGTAAACATTTTTATGCCAATAAAATATTATGTTGCTCTGTCTCTGTATAACGGGCACTTCACGCCTATAGAAAAATGCCCGAAGTGGTACTGATGTGACAGAATAGGGGTTACAAAGGGTCTTAACATGCCAGAAAATAACTTAAATGCTTCCAAAAACAATGTTAAACTGGAAAGGCTGAAAATCAGTCAAATATTTTTAATAGCATTTTAAGTATTTTGAGATACAAATCAAAAGCTGGACGTTTTAGATGAATTGCGATCGATGAAAGTATTCTGGGAGCCCCGCCTCTACCGACCTTCCAGCAGCTGGCGGTGCCCGCCTGTGTGGCTGGATGGTGGCAACGTTCCGGCGGGTGGCTACTGCGTCGTCTCGCTGGGGATCGTTGCCACTGCGGCAGCCCTGCAACACAGCCCTTTCGTGCTTCAGTGGACTGTTCGCACATCCCCTGGGACAGGAGAGCCGTCCGCTTGCGACCCACCCCCCCCCCCCCCCTCCCGGCCCTTCACACGGCTGTTGTCCTCTGAACTAACCAGTCCTGCAGGTAACTTCAACGGTTTGGATATTTCAAAAGCATGCGCCTGTGACACACAGCTATGACGTCTCAATTGCAGGCCGACATTGTTCATGCTCCAGGTTCATTTAGGTAGTAATATACCATATATTAACAGTTACTCGACACAAATATTGCAATAAACGTACTTACAAATTACATTTTTCTTTTCCCCGCATCCACCTTCTTCCTCACATTGGCTCCGCCTCAGTTAGCGAGCGGTTTTCACACTCGTGTCTTCTTTTGTCACATTCACACATTTGCTGTTAGACAACACAATTTTTCTTCCAACTTGCACTTATCAACTATTTCGTAACTAATTACTATACACTTCATTAGTTTTGCTCATTGGTAACGATTAAGCAAGTGACATGATATCCATCTCTCGTGGCGAGATCTCACTTTCAGTATTTCAGCTCCCGAACGAGAGTATTGCAAACAAATTACTTTCCTCTAGCATTCAAATTGTTTTTCCTTAATACTCCCCATGAGTCACTGGCCTAACTAGAGACTGAAACTGATACTGATGTTCTGTGCCTCCAGTGTACCCACTCATGTCTGTTATATTATGGATTCCATTTCCAATCCTTTCGCTGCTGTTGAGACATAGCAATGCGTCACTACCTCCTCTGATTAACCCCTTCTTCCTTCCTAAATGTTTTCTTTTCTCGGTTCCACATAACCCCATTCTAGAGCGGTTCTTTACGTTCCCATTGTGACACAACATAGCGTAGGAGTATTTGTGATTTATTTTGATTAGAGGCGGCGCTTCGTTTGCGTGGACTGTAGGTGAGTGCGCCTCTGATGGGCAGCTGTAGGGGTGGTTGGGCAGGACGGCACAGCAGAACCAACATGTGCTCTGATCAGATTTTGAATGCTCCAGACGTGACGCTAGATCTGATCAGTAGTTCACACAAAGAGTGGACTTATACACTCATATAACAATAGTCCCCCCCATAAACCATGGATCTTGTCGTTGGTGGGGAGGCTTGCATGCCTCAGCGATACACATGGCCGCACCGTAGGTACAACCACAACGGACGGGTATCTGTTGAGAGGACAGACAAACGTATGGTTCCTGAAGAGGGGCAGCAGCCTTTTCAGTAGTTGCAGGGGCAGCAGTCTGGATGATTGACTGATGTGGCCTTGTAACACTAACCAAAACGGTCTTGCTGTGCTGGTACTGCGAATGGCTGAAAGCAAGGGGACACTACAGCTGTAATTGTTCCCGAGGGCATGCAGCTTTACTGTATGGTTAAATGATGATTTCGTCCTCTTGGGTAAAATATTCCAGAGGTAAAATAGACCCCCATTCGGATCTCCCGGAGGGGACTACTCAAGAGGACGTCGTTATCAGGAGAAAGAAAACTGGCGTTTTACGGATCAGAGCGTGGAATGTCAGATCCCATAATCGGGCAGGTAGGTTAGAAAATTTAAAAAGGGAAATGGATAGCTTAAAGTTAGATATAGTGGGAATTAGTGAAGTTCGCTGGCAGGAGGAACAAGACTTTTGGTCAGGTGAATACAGGGTTATAAATACAAAATCAAATAGGGGCAATGCAGGAGTAGGTTTAATAATGAATAAAAAGAGTAGGAGTGCGGGTAAGCTACTACAAACAGCATAGTGAGCGCATTATTGTGGCCAAGATAGACAAGAAGCCCATGCCTACTACAGTAGTACAAGTTTATATGCCAACTAGCTATACAGATGACGGAGAAATTGATGAAATGTATGATGAGATAAAAGGAATTATTCAGGTAGTGAAGGGAGAACAAAATTTAATAGTCATGGGTGACTGGAATTCGAGAGTAGGAAAAGGGAGAGAAGGAAACAATGTAGGTGAATATGGTTTGGGGGTAAGAAATGAAAGAGGAAGCCGTCTAGTAGAATTTTGCACAGAGCATAACTTAATCATAGCTAACACTTGGTTCAAGAATCATAAAAGAAGTTTGTATACCTGGAAGAATTCTGGAGAGACTAGAAGGTATCAGATATGTTATATAATGGTAAGACAGAGATTTAGGAACCAGGTTTTAAATTGTAAGACCTTTCCAGGGGCAGATGTGAACTCAGAAGAAGAATGGGTAGCTCTGAGGAATGAAGTAGTAAAGGCAGCAGAGGATCAAGTACGAAAAAAGGCGAGGGCTAGTAGAAACACTTAGGTAACAGAAGAAATATTGAATTTAATTGATGAAAGGAGAAAATATAAAAATGCAGTAAATGAAGCAGGCAAAAAGGAATACAAACGTCTCAAAAATGAGATCGACAGGAAGTGCAAAATGGCTAAGCAGGGATGGCTAGAGGACAAATGTAAGGATGTAGAGGCTTATCTCACTAGGGGTAAGATAGATACTGCCTAAAGGAAAATTAAAGAGACCTTTGGAGAAAAGAGAACCACTTGTATGAATATCAAGAGCTCAGATGGAAACCCAGTTCTAAGCAAAGAAGGGAAAGCAGAAAGGTGGAAGGAGTATATAGAGGGTCTATCAAGGGCAATGTACTTGAGGACAATATTAGGGAAATGGAAGAGGATGTAGATGAAGATGAAATTGGGAGATACGATATTGCGTGAACAGTTTGACAGAGCACTGAAAGATCTGAGTCGAAACAAGGCTCCTGGAGTAGACAACATTCCATTCGAACTACTGACAGCCTTTGGAGAGCCAGTCCTGACAAAACTCTACCATCTGGTGAGCAAGATGTATGAGACAGGCGAAATAAATGGTTCAAATGGCTCTGAGTACTATGGGACTTAACTTCTGAGGTCATCAGTCCCCTAGAACTTAGAACTACTTAAACCTAACTAACCTAAGGACAGTACACACATCCATGCCCGAGGCAGGGTTCGAACCTGCGACCGTAGCGGTCGCGCGGCTCCAGACTGTAGCGCCTAGAACCGCTCGGCCACTCCGGCCGGCTTCAGGAAGTCGTTTCTGAAAGTATTTGTATGAGTGTAGCCATGTATGGAAGTGAAACATGGACGATAAATAGTTTGGACATGAAGAGTATAGAAGCTTTCGAAATGTTTTGCTACAGAAGAATGCTGAAGATTAGATGGGTAGATCACATAACTAATGAGGAGGTATTAAATAGAATTGGGAAGATGAGGAGTTTGTGGCCCAACTGGACAAGAAGTAGGGACCGGTTGGTAGGACATGTTCGGAGGCATCAAGGAATCACAAATTTAGCATTGGAGGGCAGCGTGGAGGGTAAAAATCGTAGAGGGAGACCAAGAGATGAATACACTAAGCAGATTCAGAAGGATGTAGGTTTCAATAAGTACTGGGAGATGAAGAAGCCTGCACCGGATAGAGTAGCATGGAGAGCTACACCAAACCAGTCTCACGACTGAAGACCACAACAACAACAAAATAAGTATAGTCGTGGCGTACCTCGTAATATAGTGTCGTACCTCCTACTGCCAAGCGCAGTGCAGCGACTCGACGCGGCACGGACTCCACGAGTCGTTTAAGTCCCCTGCGCGTATATTGAGCCACGCTACTTTTATAGCCGTCCATTACTGCGAAAGTATTGCCGGTGCAGGATTTTGTGTGCTGGTTGCAAAATCATTCGCTAGAACTGTCCAGAACGCACTTCAAACCATTGTCGAACATTTGTGGTCCGATGACATAGCGTATAGTCAGCCACAAAAATTTCATAGTTGTCTGGGAACTTAATGTCCATGAATGGATACAAATGGTCTCCAAGTAGCAGAACATAATAATTTCCAGTCAATGATCGGTTCAGTTGGACCAGAGGACCCAGCCCATTCCATGTAAACACAGCCTATGCAGCCACCACCAGCTTCCAAAGTGCCTTGTTGGTAACTTGGGTCGATGGCTTCGAGGGGTCTGCGCGACACTCGATCCCTACCATCACCTTTTACCAACTGAAATAGGAACACATCTGAGCAGGCCACGGTTGTCCGGTCTTCTAGTGTCCAACCGATGTGGTCACGAGGCCAGGAGAGGCGCTGCATGTGATGCGCTGTTGTCCGTCGACAGAGGCTGAAATTCGGTATTCTCAGCACAGTCTTCACACTCTGAATCTCGGAATATCGAATTCTCCAACGATTTCCGAAATGGAATGTTCCATGCGTCTAGCTCCACCTACCACTCCTCGTTAAAAGTCAGTTAATTCCCCTAGTGTCGCCATAATCGTGTCGGAAACCTTTACACGTGAATCACCTGAGTATAAATGACAACTTTGTCAATGCACTGCCCTTTTATACCATAATGTACGCGATATTACCGCCATCTGTATACGTGCGTATCGCTGCCCCCTGACTTTTTCCCTTATTCAGCGCAGTACCACTTCATTAGGAACCTGATCTACTATTCTGATCTTCAGCAACACATTTCAAAAGCCTGTATTCTACTCTTTTCCGTGTCGTTAATCATCCATGCTTCGCTGTATACCACTACACCAAAGTAAATTCCTTCAGGGAAGACAAATGGTTCAAATGGCTCTGAGCACCATGGGACTCAACTGCTGTGGTCATAAGTCCCCTAGAACTTAGAACTACTTAAACCTAACTAACCTGAGGACATCACACACATCCATGCCCGAGGCAGGATTCGAACCTGCGACCATAATGGTCGTGCGGTTTCAGACTGTAGCGCCTTTAACCGCTCGGCCACTCCGGCCGGCCAGGGAAGACATCCTGACACTTCAGTTTGTATTTGATGTTGACTTATTTCTCTTTTTCAGAATAACTTTTTTTAATATCGCAAGTCGCCATTTTATATGCTCTTAACATCTGCCAAATAGAAAAACGTTTCCTGCTTTCATTGTCTCATTTCCACTTCTAATTCTTTCAGCATCATTGATTTAATCCAGTTGTTTTCCTTTATCCTTGTACTACTTTTGTTGTTGCTTATAACTTGATTTCACGACAGTATCTTTTCCATTGAACTGATCTTTTAAGTCACAAAACTGCATAGTCGCTGGCAAACCTTTAGTTTTTATTTCTTGAAATATTGCTTCTCCCTGAATTGAATTCTCTTTCAAAATTTCCTAATGGTTCCTTTAGGGTTTGAATAACACGGGGTAGGCTACAACCCTGTCTTACTCCCTTCGCAACTACTGCCTACTTTTCATAACCTTCAGCTCTTATAACTGTATTCTGATTTCTGTTCACGTAACTTTTCATTCTCTGTTTTATCCCTGATAACTTAGTAATTTCATAGCTCGCGTAAGTCACTGAATATTGTCAAAAGCTATCTCTAAATGTACAAATGCTATGTATGTATATAGGTCTTCCTTTTTTATTGCATAAATCTATTGTCTCACATGTTCCTACAATTCTTCTGAACCCAAACTGATCTTCCCCGAGGATCTCTCTTCTTCTAGACTTTCCATTCTTCTGTGAATAATTTGTGTTTGTATGTTGCAACCATTACTTATTAAACTGATGGTTCGGTGATATTCACCACTTTCAATACCTGCCTTCTTTGAAATTACGATTATTACATTTTCTGTGTAGGCAGTGTTGAGCATATTTTAGAAATGCTACATTCTTTTTGAAGAATAATGGTATATAGTCTCTCCCATATTTTCTCATGAAGTTCATTAAAGGGATTGAAAATACGGTCAATGCCATCAGGAGGTCCTTTGTAAGTGACTAAGATTAGATTAGATTAGATTAGATTAATACTAGTTCCATGGATCATGAATACGATATTTCGTAATGATGTGGAACGAGTCGAATTTTCCAATACATGACATAATTAGGTTAATTTAACAACATACTTAAGTTAATATAACAACTTTATTTTATTGTGTTTCTTTGTTTTTCTTTATTTTTTATTTTTATTTTTTAATTTTTTTTATTTTTTTATATTTTTTTGTTTTTTTTTTTCTTAATTTATATCTAAAAATTCCTCTATGGAGTAGAAGGAGTTGTCATTCAGAAATTCTTTTAATTTCTTCTTAAATACTTGTTGGTTATCTGTCAGACTTTTGATACTATTTGGTAAGTGACCAAAGACTTTAGTGCCAGTATAATTCACCCCTCTCTGTGCCAAAGTTAGATTTAATCTTGAATAGTGAAGATCATCCTTTCTCCTAGTATTGTAGTTATGCACACTGCTATTACTTTTGAATTGGGTTTGGTTGTTAATAACAAATTTCATAAGCGAGTATATATACTGAGAAGCTACTGTGAATATCCCTAGACCCTTAAATAAATGTGTGCAGGATGATCTTGGGTGGACTCCAGCTATTATTCTGATTACACGCTTTTGTGCAATAAATACTTTATTCCTCAGTGATGAATTACCCCAAAATATGATGCCATATGAAAGCAATGAGTGAAAATAGGCGTAGTAAGCTAATTTACTAAGATGTTTATCACCAAAATTTGCAATGACCCTTATTGCATAAGTAGCTGAACTCAAACGTTTCAGCAGATCATCAATGTGTTTCTTCCAATTTAATCTCTCATCAATGGACACACCTAAAAATTTGCAATATTCTACCTTAGCTATATGCTTCTGATTAAGGTCTATATTTATTAATGGCGTCATACCATTCACTGTACGGAACTGTATGTACTGTGTCTTATCAAAATTCAGTGAGAGTCCGTTTACAAGGAACCACTTAGTAATTTTCTGAAAGACAGTATTGACAATTTCATCAGTTAATTCTTGTTTGTCAGGTGTGATTACTATACTTGTATCATCAGCAAAGAGAACTAACTTTGCCTCTTCATGAATATAGAATGGCAAGTCATTAATATATAATAAGAACAACAAAGGACCCAAGACTGACCCTTGTGGAACCCCATTCTTGATAGTTCCCCAGTTTGAGGAATGTGCTGATCTTTGCATGTTACGAGAACTACTTATTTCTACTTTCTGCACTCTTCCAGTTAGGTACAAATTAAACCATTTGTGCACTGCCCCACTCATGCCACAATACTTGAGCTTGTCTAGCAGAATTTCATGATTTACACAATCAAAAGCCTTTGAGAGATCACAAAAAATCCCAATGGGTGGTGTTCGGTTATTCAGATCATTCAAAATTTGACTGGTGAAAGCATATATGGCATTTTCTGTTGAAAAACCTTTCTGGAAACCAAACTGACATTTTGTTAGTACTTCATTTTTACAGATATGTGAAGCTACTCTTGAATACATTACTTTCTCAAAAATTTTGGATAAAGCTGTTAGAAGGGAGATTGGACGGTAATTGTTGACATCATATATATATCATAAACATATCTGAAATAGGAGGGAAACAGTTGAAAAACTTTTCATCTAGAGAGTTAATAAAAATATCAGCAAGAATACCAGCTAACGGATTTCCTATAGCGAGACCATCGGTTTGCTGATACAATTGTTCATTAAATTCAAAATAGTTGTATTTGACTAGGACTCTGATAGATTTATAAAGTCAGTGATTTGCTTGTCTGAAAGTTCTTTTTTGAAATGATGTATTTTTTTTCTACGGTCCTAAGCATTTCTTGTACGGGAACTCAGTATAAAGATTTTTGATGTCTGGTGAAAACAACTTGGTATCTGAACTGCATTTTAAATCTTTTATTTTATGGACAATGGTGTGACTATTGGGAATTAAATAATTGTTCTCGAAGAAGAATGATTTTTTTCAGACTTTCATGCAGAAATCTGACTGAATAATGGTACGCGCAATTCATAGTATTAGAAATCGGCCTTATCGGATGGTTAGGTTTGCGAATTTTGTATTGAGAACGAAGTTTTGGGAGCTGAGGGATCATGATAAGCATTTTTTCTGAAAAGGCTTGATTAAAAATTTTGCTTCATTGATAACTGACCTGACTTATTTTTGTAATTCTGGAGTCGGATCCTCATACAGTTCCGAAATATTAGTTTCGTTAAAAAATCTAAGGTTTTAGAAATATATTCATAATTGTAGGCAATAAGTAAAGAGCAACCTTTGTCAGACTTAGTTATTAAAGCATCAGTTTCTTTACGTTCATTATTAATGGATTTAACCAACTTCCTATCGTTGTGCATAACATTATGAAGAGAGGCTCTGTTTTCACTGAGAATGTTAGCTACATTAAAGGCAATTATAGTTTGATATGAATTACTTTTTTTTTTCCTTGCAATCAGGACCTACTTTTAGGCCGACAAGCATTTTTTCTATTCCATTTTACATCGATCTCGAAAACGAGGCCCGCCTGTTAAACTTCCTTGACTTAATGCTTACAGTAGAAGAAATAAAGTCTCATTCAATGTTTATCGTACAGAAAAATATACTGATCAGATAGTACCTGCGTCTTCCATGCACCCACAATCTCATAAAAACGATTTCTTTCACTCTGTTATTCATAGAGCTACTTCTATTCCACTTGTAACACCCCAAATATAGAACCCATAATAACCACCCCTTTGTTGCAAAAGAAATATCAATTTTAGTCATCCTGACGGTGACGACAGCTACTGACAGCAAAATTTACACTCTCCTCAGTTTAATTAACAGGAATGTTATATTAATACTAATGCTTATCATAAAGAAAGGACTGAATGAAAGAATACCATGTGGTACAAAACCGAAATTTTAAAGAAAGAAATCAAAAACTATTATTTACAAAGGTTAAACCCAGACCATAAATCGAGCAAGATAACATTTATCCTAGAAGAGAGTTGTAGGCGCATCGAGCTGTAAGTTCGCTGTGACTACAATGTAACTCGGCAAAGGAGACGTTAACTTCACTTCTCTCTTGTATTCTGCAACAGTAATACGCATGTTAAGCGCTACTAGATTGTTTTAAAACTGATTTGAAGTTTAAATTTTTACGATATAGACTGAAAACATTAGTCAGAAGTCGGACTAAAGTAGGATCATCTTTACCGTTAGATAAATAACGGGGTTTTGATATATGTGACAGAAAAGTGAATCGTTGATTACCAATTTGTGATGGGACTTAGCCTTCGTGATACTTAATAGTCACGAACATCAAGGGACACAGAAAGAGACTGATCGCCGACATAAACTCTATTATTAGACTTGAGTAGGCTACAACTAAACGTAATCATGAAGAGATTACAATTTCGCCGTGTTGTCAGAAGTTGTCTTCAAAGTCAGGATTAGTGTTGTTAACGGACATAGTCCCTAAATGACATATCGGTGTGTGTGCTCAGCGTACGGACAGACAATAATTACAAAGAACAATAAACCTTAATTCAACTTTAATTCGCCGTGTCGCCTACATCATTTCATGGACATTTTAAGTGCATTTGTGGAATTGACTGAATCTTCGGATAACATAAAAGTGCCGAGTGAATTAGTGATAACTTAAATGTGAACAGCATTAACTTTACACCAAAATTACGACGCATTTTGAACATTCCTCAAGGGTATGTTATCTCTGGAGTTACGCCGTGCAGTTGTTGAATACGCGACGTAGCGACGCCTTGACGACGGAATAATAATTAACAACTTAATAATCTCGCAAAATTCATAATGTGGTCTCGGCTTGGGTGATGGAATGATGATTCAAGACACTATTTTTTTAACGTTTGAATAACCATTCTCAAACAGGGCATAAGAACTATAGTCAGCAAGTCGCGTAAACTGAAGGGTCTGTGCGAACCCGCAAGGTACTTTATGTTTTTTCAAGTCAATGGAGGCACCGCGTTATCGAGTGGTGCAGTCGCTACATTTATAAGTGAAGAAGATCGACAGACAACGAACACAATTGCTTTCATTACAAGCAAGGGTGGCTCACACACTCCGGCGTGCTGCTCCATCGAGACAGTGATATCATTGTCGAGGTACAGTATCTGAAAGTAACCAAACCACGTGAGGAGTATTTTTTTTCTAATAGTTACAGATTGGCGTTGTCGTGATCGACGGACGCCGTTCCACGTCATGTCGACTGGGAAAAAAAAAGTGTGTGAAATATTATGGGACTTAATTGCTATGGTCATCAGTCCCTAAGCTTACACACTACTTAACCTAAATTATCCTAAGGACAAACATACACACCCATGTCCGAGGGAGGACTCGAACCTCCGCTGGGACCAGCCGCACAGTCCATGACTGTAGCGCCTCAGACCGACTGGGACACCCATCACCATCGAGTCGAGACAGAACAGCGCCACACACTCTCGAAAGAAAAATTCAATGAAGAAATTAATTTACTCAAAACGATAACAGTTAACAACGAATATGAACCTGGCATAATGGAAGACATCCTTAAAAAGAAAACTTTTAAAAGAGTTACTACTCTCGGCACCTCTATCATTGAATCTAACCCAAAAAAGTATTTTTCTATTCCTTTCTTGGGGACCATCTCCTATCAGATTCAACGTCTTCTTAGTATTAAATACAACTGTAACGTTGCCTTTTCTACCAATAATAACATGAAAAAAAACATTATTCGTAATTTAAAATCGACTCGTTCCCCTTTGGAAAACTATGGCGTCTATAAAATTTTCTACGACACCTGCTCTTCTTACTACACTGGAAAAACAGGACGTGCCTTTACAACCAGATATAAAGAATATCTTTTAAGAGAAAACGGCACTAGCACCCAAAATTCGTCTTTTGCCGACCACCTTTTGATTACAGATCACGCGTCTAAAGCTGTTTACGATATCAACATCTTGCACACCAAGAATAAAGGGCGTAGATTAGATAAACTCGAAGAATTAGAAATTTTTAAACATCGTTCTTAAAATGATAGCCTCATTCTCAATGAGCAGTTAGAATTACGCAATAAAAACTTCTTCAACGGTGTAAAGCCGTTACTTGATATTTGATTTCGGGTTTCCTCGTGATTTACCGAAGTGTTTTTTCTATCTAAATCGAATCATAATTTTTCGTTTATTAAATGGTTTACATTGGCTGCATTTCAAGTTATATTGTTTTTCTACAGGCTGTGTCATTCAGCCCTGTTTGTATTTTCCATAATGGTGTTTTCATCCTTTAAACTGTACTTCTAAGCTCTGATGTAGACAAAATGTTACCTTATCTGCTGCTGTCAAACAAAATATTGCCCTTTACGTCATGTACTGAATAATGTTCATCGTAATATTCGTCTGTCTTTATTTGAATGTTAAGTAGCCAGTTTGTACTTGCGACTACTAGATGGCACTCTTGGTGCAATGTTCACCTCCCCGCACTTGTTACCACAGGCGCCTCAGTCTGATGCTACTTGTAGCTCACATGCGAGCAGCCCGCAGTGGGTTGCTTTCCACGCATTCCACTTTAAAAATTTTGTGCCTAAAGCTTTATCGCTTAATGTTTATTTTGTACGTGACATGTAAGTACTGTTTCTTTTCTGCACTGTCAATCACTTTTCAGTCTTAAAACTGTACTTCTAAGCTTTTACATAGACAAAAAGTACCATGTCTGCTGGTGTGAAATAAAACATTGCCTGTTAGTTCATGTACTAAATAATGTTCATCTTAACAACCATATGTCTATATTTTAAACGTTAAGTAGCCTACTTACATTTGCGGCTACTACATGACACACTTTTAGTAATGTTCACCTGCCTGCAGTTGCTAATGCGGGCGCCTCAGTCTGTTGTTACCTGTGGGTTGACATGTGTGAGCAGACCATAGTTTCTCGCCTTTTACATATTCTGTTTTAAAAATTTTGTGACCAAATCTCTATCGCTTGATATTTATTTTATACGTGAAATGTAAGTACTGTTTCTTTCTTGTACTGTTAGTCAGTACTTACACTTTTATATAAAAAAAATTTCCATAATTTTGTACTTATGTTATAGGCCAATTTGAATGTTTAATTTCTGATGAAGGTACTCATAGAAGTGTCGAAACAAGGTAAAAAGACGTAATTTTTGCGACCGAGGTATGTAATTGCTTTAGCTTTAATCTAGCCATGACTAAATTATTCAACCTGGTGTGCAAATTATATGCGACAGGTAACATAATTTCAGATTTCAAGAAGAACGTGGTAATTCCAGTACCAAGGAAAGCAGGTGGCTGACAAAAAATTGTTGCAAAAAGTTAATTATTAACAAAAGAATGGAAGAAGTGATAAAATTGTAGGTACATGCAAGGCAATATTGACCATGTGACTTGCCCAGGAAGATAGGATAAGCGAAGGCACACCCAAGTTTATAGCATTTGTAGATTTAAATGAAAGTTTTGACAGTGTTGATTAGATCACACTCTTTGAAATTATGAACGGAAAAAATATGAGGAGCGAAAGTTTATTTACAATCTCCACGGAAACCACCGATGCTACTCAGTATGTACGTGGAGCTAACTGTGAATGAAAACAAGGAGAAATTCCAAAAGGAATTAAGAAGAAATAAAAACTTTACAGTTTGCTGATGTCACTGTACTTCCATCAGAGACGGCAAAAAACGTCTAAGAACAGTTGATCGGAATAGATAGTGTCTCGAAAAGAGATTATAAGATGAATATCAACAAAAGTGAAACAAAGGTAATGAAATCTAATCGAATTATGTCGGGCGATTCTGAGAGAATAAGACTAGGGAATGAGAAAGTAAAAGTAGTAGATGAGTTTTACTCTTTGACCAGTAAAATAACTGATGATTGCCGAAGTAGAGACAATAGAAAATGCAGACTAGCAAACGTTTCTGAAAAAGAGGACTTTCTTTATTCAGAATTTCTGTCACAGTTGCGTGATTGTTATATTGGTGTCTAGTTTCAACGTAGCCGTTCATTATCAACAAACCTGCACTGAATTGCTTATCGAAGCGAAACCTCATCGTCACTCCCGAATACGCACTTCAGTGCTGCTTTGAAAATGAACAGCTACGTTCGAAACTAGTCACCACTATAACAATCAAGCAACTGTGACAAATTTTGAATAAAGAATTATCACAACTAAGTTGCTAGTCCTTTTCCAACAAAATGTTGGAACTGCACAAAGAGGAATTTGTTAACATCTAATGTCAGTTTCAATTTTAGGGAGTCTTTTCAACATATAGTCTGGGTGTGTCCTTGCACAGAAGAGAAACGTTAACGACACGCAGTTCAGACAAAAAGTGAATATAAACTTGTGAAAGGCGGGGCTATAGAAATCAGACGAGTAAATCGAATAACTAACGAGGAACACTGAATCGAATTAGGGACAAAAGAAATTTATGGCATTACTTAAGTAAAAGAACGGATCGATTGATAGGACACATCCTGATGCTTCAAGGAATAGCCAGTGTGCTAAAGGAGGGAAGTGTTGGGGGTAAAAATTGTAGAGGGAGACCGAGGCTGAAATACGTAAGCAGGTTCAAGAGAGTGTAGGTTGCGGAAGTTTCGCAGAGATGAAGAGGTTTACACAGTACAGACTAGCATGGATAGCTGCATGAAACCAGTCGTCGGACTGAAGACCAAACCAACAACAACGTCAATAATAAGACTGTTGATAAAACTTAATTTTGTCTTCAAATGTATTTTTCACTGACAGCTATTAATTCCTGCAGCGTATAACTCAAAACTTTAAGAACAGACATGTTGTATCTCCACCTGCAGTTCAATAACGCAGTGTCTAAGATGTTTGAAATAACTGATAACATATCTCGTTACAGAGAAAACATGTCTGTATCAGTAAGTAAAAATCTTATAAAGAAGACTCTGTATAAAATTTGTGACCTAATATATCACAATACCAGGACTATGGATCAGTGTCGTAGATAGCATTTCCAAGGAGGCTGCACCATATGTTGAATGAGAGTTAGATAGAATTTTTTTGGCGTTGCATACGTATGCCACTGTCATTTACGAAATTTCATTTATGATACGAGTACTACTCGTTGAAAAGCAAATAAGTCAGGTGTCGACATACTCAGCGACTTACAAATCTTTGATAACCCTTACTTATTGTAAGATTGATGCTGCGCAACTGTAAAACTGAAAGTAATGAAATATTACCTCTTCCGTGAGCCGAAGCCGTTCTGAGCTTACTCTTCTTGACTTACCAGAAATCGCCATGTGGTACAAGCAGCTGTTGCGTCTTATATGACTTACCTCTAGCAGAATGAATAGGGTGTAAAAAGCGGAGAAAGGTTGTGATATTGGTATTCTACATAAACATTCCTTTATTTGACGTGACTCAATAGATCTATACTAAATTTAAAGTCATTACTTTCTACGTATTTGTGCTTTTAACATTGGCACTCTCTCGGTAATCATCAAAATAGGTTGCGGAATGCCAGTTGACAGTGGATACCAATTGAATAACGCATGGGATCCCGTGATCTCCGAAATTTGCTCGAGACGAAGATGCCAGAAGACTTCGATAGCTACGGCCAGCGACAATACCGCCGGCAGCTGAGTCTTGCAGTTCCACCAGCGAGGGCGCTGTCGCTGGGCGGTGTGGCCCTTCTGTCTCCGCGACTGCAACGCGTGCGCGGCAGTACCATCAGCGCACTATACAGGGTGTTACAAGAAAGGTACGGCCAAACTTTCAGGAAACATTCCTCACACACAAAGAAAGAAAATATGTTATGTGGACATGTGCCCGGAAACGCTTACTTTCCATGTTAGAGCTCATTTTATTACTTCTCTTCAAATCACATTCATCATGGAATGGAAACACACAGCAACAGAACGTACCAGCGTGACTTCAAACACTTTGTTACAGGAAATGTTCAAAATGTCCTCCGTTAGGGAGGATACATGCATCCACCCTCCGTCGCATGGAATCCCTGATGCGCTGATGCAGCCCTGGAGAATGGCGTATTGTATCACAGCCGTCCACAATACGAGCAAGAAGAGTCTCTACATTTGGTAGCAGGGTTGCGTAGACAAGAGCTTTCAAATGCCCCCATAAATGAAAGTCAAGAGGGTTGAGGTTAGGAGACTGTGGAGACCATGGAATTTGTCCACCTCTACCAATCCATCGGTCACCGAATCTGTTGTTGAGAAGCGTAAGAACACTTCAACTGAAATGTGCAGGAGCTCCATCGTGCATGAACCACATGTTGTGTCGTACTCGTAAAGGCACATGTTCTAGCAGCACAGGTAGAGTAACCCGTATGAAATCATGATAACGTGCTCCATTGAGCGTAGGTGGAAGAACATGGGGCCCAATCAAGACATCACCAACAATGCCTGCCCAAACGTTCACAGAAAATCTGTGTTGATGACGTGATTGCACAATTGCGTGTCGATTCTCGTCAGCCCACACATGTTGATTATGAAAATTTATAATTTGATCACGTTGGAATGAAACCTTATCCATAAAGAGAACATTTGCACTGAAATGAGTATTGACGCATTGTTGGATGAACCCGTGGAGGCCAATCAGCTGCTGAAAGTGCCTGCACACGCTGTACATGGTACGGAAACAACTGGTTCTCCCGTAGCACTCTCCATACAGTGACGTGGTCAACGTTACCTTGTACAGCAGCAACTTCTCTGACGCTGACATTAGGGTTATCGTCAACTGCACGAAGAATTGCCTCGTCCATTGCAGGTGTCCTCGTCGTTCTAGGTCTTCCCCAGTCGCGAGTCATAGGCTGGAATGTTCCGTGCTCCCTAAGACGCCGATCAGTTGCTTCGAACGTCTTCCTGTCGGGACACCTTCGTTCTGGAAATCTGTCTCGATACAAACGTACCGCGCTACGGCTATTGCCCCGCGCTAATCCATACATCAAATGGGCATCTGCCAACTCCGCATTTGTAAACATTGCACTGACTGCAAAACCACGTTCGTGATGAACACTAACCTGTCGATGCTACTTACTGATGTGCTTGATGCTAGTACTGTAGAGCAATGAGTCGCATGTCAACACAAGCACCGAAGTCAACATTACCTTCCTTCAATTGGGCCAACTGGCGGTGAATCGAGGAAGTACAGTACATACTGACGAAACTAAAATGAGCTCTAACATGGAAATTAAGCGTTTCCAGACACATGTCCGCATAACATCTTTTCTTTATTTGTGTGTGAGGAATGTTTCCTGAATTTTTGGCCGTACCTTTTTGTAACACCCTGTATAAGGTGGAGCGGAGAACGTCTTCGCATTAAACTTATCCTCCGGTCCAAACGCAACACGGCCCCTGGTCACGACTGTGTCACCTACCGCCACCTTCGAGAAAGCCCCTATTTCTTCCTGACTGTCCTTGCCCATCTCTATAATGTCATCCTCTCTACTGGCTTCTACCCTGACCTGTGGAAGACCTCCCGCATCCTCTTATTCCTCAAACCCAACAAACCCCCTTCTGCCGCCTCTTCCTATCGTCCCATCTGCCTCACCTCCGTCTTCAGTAAGGTCTTTGAATCCATCCTCTCCCACCGTATCCATCAGCACCTTACTCATCACCACCTCCTCCCCCTTACCCAGTGTGGCTTCCGACCCTCCTTCTCTGCTGAAGACCAACCCCTAAACCTCGTTCACCTTCTGTCCCTCCAGCTCAACTCCCGTCGCTCCGCCATTTTTGTTTCCCTTGACCTCCAAAATGCCTATGACCGTGTATGGCATCTCAGTCTCCTCTTTAAACTCCAAACCTACGCCCTGCCTATCAATTTTGTCCATCTGGTCGCTTCCTTCCTCTCGCACCGTCCTTCCTATGTCACCCTCCACAACACCAACTCCTGTATCTTTTATCCCACGGCTGGCGTCCCCCAGGGTTTTGTTCTCTCCCCTCTCCTTTATCTCTTATATACGGCTGATATGCCCAAGCCACCCCCACCAGTCCACCTTCTCCAGTATGCTGATGACACCGCCTTCCTGGCTCTCTATCCTACCCTTCAATGGTCCCAATGTACCCCCCAAACCCACCTTAACCAGTTCACTGCTTGGTGTAACCAGTGGTTCCTCCATCTCAACCCCTCCAAAACCCAGGCAGTCATCATAGGCCGCACCACTCACTTCTTTCGCCTCCATGATTTCTACCTCACCCTTTATGGTCGTCCCATCCAGCTCACCCCCACCCTGAGATACCTTGGCCTCACCCTCGACCGACACCTCACCTGGACCCCACATCTCCAGACTGTCCAGCAGAAAGCCCATTCCCGCCTCCGCCTTCTGAAACTCCTGTCTGGCCGGACATGGGGATTGCATCCTTCTACCATTCTCCACACCTACAAATCCCTCATCCGTCCTATCCTCTGTTATGCCAGCGTTGCCTGGATCTCCGCCCCCACCCGCTTTTATAAGGCCCCCCAAATCCTTGAACGCCATGTGCTCCGCCTTGCCTTCCGTATCTGACTTCCTTCCCCCACACGGCTCCTGTATGAACTGATCCCCTTCCCCCACCTCCTCCTGTTCCTCCAACATCTCCGCATCCTTTACATTGTCCGCAGGCTTGATCCCCCCACCCTCTGGTTTCCTCCTTCCTCTCCACCCCCCGCCTGTTGCCGCACCTCTATCGCTGTATCCCTCCCTCTCTCCACCTGCACACCCTCCATCTCCTTCATCAGGGCAATTTCCAGCGCCTCCCCCTCCCGGATGACGAACTTCGCCGTGACATCTACCCTTCCTTCCAACTATAACCTGGCCTTCTTCCCCCCCCCCTCCCCAGGGCCACCTTTTTCCTCTCCCCTCCTTCTCCCAGAGCGGATTTTCCTCCTCCCCCCACCCCCCTGAGACCCTGCACCCCATACTTGCCTCTTTCCTTCCCACATCCCTCGCTACCTGGCCCTCTTCAGCGCGGCCCCCACCCATCTCCCCGCTCTCTTCCCCTCCCTCCCTTCTTCATGTCTCCCTCATCTCCTAGCACCTGGCAGATCCTCCGTTTTGATCATTGTCAGTGTGCCACGTCAGTGTTGTGTTTAGTGCTATTTCTCCCGTGCATCAAGAGGTGTGATTTTAATGGTGTACTGCCTTGAGGTTCGC
Source organism: Schistocerca nitens (assembly GCF_023898315.1). Lineage (NCBI taxonomy): Eukaryota > Metazoa > Arthropoda > Insecta > Orthoptera > Acrididae > Schistocerca > Schistocerca nitens. The sequence continues at coordinate 801,206,341 of NC_064617.1, read as the reverse complement.
CGTCAGTGTTTGTTATGTGCTACGCCATCCGTCGAAACTTTTTATGCTCCAGTCATACTGTGCCTTCTGTTCTTTTAATTGTTGCAGTGTGTGGCTTTTTGTGTGTGCTACTTTTAAACGGTTTTTTATCTCCATTTTACAATCGCCCCTATTTTTGTCTATTGCCTTCCATGATGTTCCCCCCCTTTTTATATCTATGTTCACCATATTCTCTCCTTTGTTATTTTTAAATGTCTTCTATTGTTTGTTCTATGTCTTTCGGCTGAAGAGCAGCGCATATGCTGCTGCCAGCCCGCCCCGATGGGGCGCCTTCGGCTCACCTGAAGATGGCTGGCGGTTGTCCAGCCGAAATATCGTGCAATGCCAGTTGACAAAATAAACAATACCAAAAGAGTGTTCTCACCATCATGGTTCTAAAAAAGAGAGTTCTTGAGCCTTCGTCAGCATATTGATGTCACCTGTATCTATATGAAAACTGCAGCCAGAAAAACTTAAGAAACGTTGGCTAGTTGTTTGGTCAAAATGTATCACACAAAACTGATGGTGCATTGTCCTAACCAGGTCGCTAACAAGCTACTATGGAAAATGTGACATCATGCGCTCAGTGTAAGATCTTGATATCTCGTGGGACACCAGCTATCACAGCTGCGTTCCTGTCTGTAGTGCTGATTCGCCGGTGCAACAAAATTGTCACTCTGCGCGAAAACTGAAGCCACCGAAATAAATGGATGTGCCGTTATACAAACTTTCAGGAATGATGAAGAAGGGTAAATGTTTCAATCTGAGCCAACAGATCCGGGTATGGAAACGACCAAGTCTACATCTACATCTACGTGATTACTCTGCTATTCACTGTAAAGTGCCTGGCAGAGGGTCCAATGAACCACGTTCAAGCTGTCACTTTACCGTTACACTCTCGAACGGAGCGCGGGAGAAACGAGCACTTAAATTTTTCTGTGGGAGCCCCGATTTCTCGTATTTTTCGTGATGATCATTTCTCCCTATGTAGGCGGGTGCGAACAGAATGTTTTCGCAATCGGAGGAGAAAACTGGTGATTGAAATTTTATGAGAAGATCCCGTCGCAACGAAAAACTCCTTTGTTTTAATGATTGCCGCTCCAATTCACGTATCATGTCTGTGTCACTATCTCCCCTATTTCGCGATAATAGAGAAAGAGCTACCCTACTTTGTACTTTTTCGATGTCATCCATCAGTCCCTCCTGATGCGGATCCCACACCGCACAGCAATGCTCTAGAATAGGGCGGACAAACGTGGTGTAAGCAGTCTCTTTAGTAGACCTGTTGCACCTTCTAAGTGTTCTGCCAATGAATCGCAGTCTTTGGTTGGCTCTACCCACAATATTATCTATGTGATCGTTCCAATTTAGGTTATTTGTAATTGTAATCCCTAAGTATTTAGCTGAATTTACAGCCTTCAGATTTGTGTGACTTATCGCGTAATCGAAATTTAGGTGATTTCTTTGTGTACTCATGTCAATAACTTCACACTTTTCTTTATTCAGGATCAATTGCCACTTTTCGCACCATACAGATATCTTATCTAAATCATTTTGCAAGTCGTTTGGATCATCTGATGACTTTACAAGACGGTAAATGACAGAATCATCTGCAAACAATCTAAGACGGCTACTCAGATTGTCTCCTATGTCGTTAATATAGATCAGGAACAATAGAGGGCCTATAACACTTCCTTGGGGAACGCCGGATATTACTTCTGTTTTACTCGATGACTTTCGGTCTATTACTACGAACTGTGACCTTTCTGACAGGAAATCACGAATCCAGTCGCACAACTGAGGCGATACTCCGAAGTCACGCAGTTTTGTTAGAAGACGCTCGTGAGGAACGGCGTCGAAAGCCTTCTGGAAATCTAAAAATGAGGCATCAATTTGACATCCCCTGTCGATAGCACTTATTACTTCGCGAGTATAAAGAGCTAGTTGTGTTTCGCAAGAACGATATTTTCTGAGTCCAAGCTGACTATGTGTCAATAAATCGTTTTGTTCCAGGTTCGAAAGTTATAATGAAAACTGATCGGATACTTCTGACACTAGATCTCTTCCTCTGCAAACTCCTTTCTTTCCATATTTTGGGAAAAGGTAGCATGGACCAAAAGAAGTTAAACATGTCCAGTGAACAAAGGCTCTAATGTACGTACCTTGAGAGCTATGAGTAATTGTTCATCCTTGCTACTGCGCCCGTTTAGCTGAAAGGTCAGAGCGTTTACCCAGCCGAGTTAGAGCCGTTGTTGCTTTCAGACGTCGAAGGCCTGAGTACTAAATTTCTCTCTCCGCGTTCCCCAAAATCACCTACAAATGAAGCGACAAAAGTCGTGAGATACCTCCTATTATCGTGTCGGACCTCCTTTTGCCCTTGTAGCGCAGCAACTGGACGTGACTTGGACTCAGCAGGTCGTTGGAAGTCCCCTGCAGAAATATTGAGCTATTCTATCGCTATAATCGTCCGTAATTCTGAAAGTGTAGCCGGTGCACGGAACTGTCCTCTCGATTATGTCCCATAAATGTTAGATGTACTCCTTGTTGGCGATTTGGTTGACCAAATCATTCGCTCGAACTGTCCACAACGTTCTTCAAACCCATCGTGAACATTTGTGCCCCGAGACATGGTGTATTGTCATCCACAAAAATTCCATCGCTGTCTATGAAATCGATGAATGGTTGGAAATGGTCTCCAGGTAGCCGAACATAATCATTTCCAGTCAGTTATCGGTTCAGTTAGACCAGAGGGCCCAGTCCATTCCATGTAAACACAGCCCACAGCATTATGGAGCCGCCACCAGCTTACACAGTACCTTGCTTCGTGAGGTCTGCACCACACTTCACACCATCAGCTCTTACCAACTGGAATCGGGACTCATCTGACCTGGCCACGGCTTTCGAATCACCTAGGGTCCAACCAATATGGTTCCGAGCCCAGGAGAGATGGTGCAGGCGATGTCGTACTGTTAGTAAAGGCACGAGCATCGGTCTTCTGCTGCCATAGCCAATCAATGGCACATTTCACCGCATTTTCCTAACGGGTACGTTCGTCGTACGTCCGACATTGATCTCGGCGGTTATTTCACGCAGTGTGGCTTGCCTGTTAGCGCTGCCAACTCCAAGCAAACGCCGCTGTTCTCGGTAGTTAAGTGAAGGCCGTCGGCCTTTGCGTCGTCCGTGATGAGAAGTATTGCCTGAAATTTGATATTTTTGATACACTCTTGACATTGTACATTTCGGAACACCGAATTCTCTCACGATTTCCGAAATGAAATGTCCCATGCGTCTAGCTCCAACTACTGTTCCACGTTGAAATGCTGTTAACTCCTGTCGTGTGGCCATAATGTGGACGCAAACCTTTCGATATGAATCACCTGAGTACAAGTGACAGCCGTGCCACTGGACTCGTCTTTTATACCCAGTGTAAGCGCTACTACCGTCATCCGTTTATGTGCACATCGCTATCCCGTGACATTTGTCAGCTCAGCGTATATGTGCAATATGCAAAATTTCGTTGTGTTTATGCTTGTTTTACAGTTTTAAGAGCTAGAATTGCATTTTATTAACCAGTATCTTAGAATCATAGTGTGTTGAATTATTTAATTTGAAACACTTTGTCGTAGTTTATGTTTGCTGATAGACGTCGAACTATCTGTGCGGTGCTGAATGGCTGAATTTGACAAACCGACTGGGAACCAAGCACAACAGGCTTCAGCAAATACACTGAAATAACCGCAAAAAGAGGGAAAAGTATGTCGTATATCATAACGCCGACGCAATGTTCATCTTTGTTCTTCGTATGGGCCTTATCTTGCGCATCTCTTCCGGATAAATACAAAGTTTGTATCGTACAATGTAGGCTTTCACGGCCGGTGTTGTCTTTAGTTGTAATTTCCGGGCTGAGAGGCAGTGGTCGATGTATAAAATTTCCACCTAACGTTTCGTCTTCACATTTGCGGGAGACCTCTTCTGAGGTCGTCCGGCTACTGCCACTGACGCTCTTTTTTTTTTTTTTTTTTTCAATTCCGCCCCGAAGGGGGCGGGCTTACTACGCTGCTCTACAGCCTACAGACTTTTTTTTAAATAAAGGAAGAAGAAAGAAACAAGGAAAAACAGGCGATAAAATGGTGATTTAAAGTGTAAAATGGCGTAAAATTGCAGAAAGTTAAAACAGAAAGCAAAAGGGGTTGACAATGTAGATAAAATACACAGGAATCAGACAAGTAACATAGTAGACACACAATTAAAAAAACATGGCGACAGTCTGGTGTGTGTTCGCAAGAGATAAAAGGCACACCCAGCGACAGTATGATGGCTGTTTGCAACAAGTCCCAAAAAACACAACACGGAACACTCACTGTAAAACACGCACTGTAGAACACTCACTGTAGAACACTGCACGAAAGTGGCAGCACAAAGATGACACTCTTGAGCCAAAGGCAGATGGGGGGGGGGGGGGGACCTGCGGGAGGGGGAAAAACAAGGAGGGAGGAGAGGAAAAAACGAAAAGGGGGGGAACCAAGGAGGGAGAGGACTAATAAAGGGGGAGAAGGGCAGATGCGAGAGGCAATGAGAGGAGGCAGAGGAGGGAAATGTAAAAGGACGTGGGTGAGAGAAGGGGGCAAAGAGAGGGGAGGTGGGGAAGAAAGAGGATGGAAGGGGGGGAGAGGGAGCCCAGGAAAAGGACAGAGGAAAGGAGGGGGAGTGAGGATCAGAGTTGATAGGAGGGATAAATGGAGGGAGAGAGGGCATCATCCGGGAGGGGGAGTTGATGGAAGCCACTTTGGGAAAGGAGATGTAGGGTGTAGAGATGGAGACTAGGGGGGACACAACGGTGAAGACGTGGCAGGGGGCAGGGATCGGAGAGGAGAGGAGCAACCAGGGGGTGAGGGGGTTCAAGACGGCGGGAGGTGTAGAGGATGCGGACATGTTCGAGCAATAGGAGCAGATGGGGGAAAGGAATGAGATCATAGAGGATCCGCGTGGGGGGCGGGAGGCGTATACGGAAGGCGAGGCGGAGTGCATGACGCTCAAGGATCTGGAGGGACTTATAGAATTTGGGGGGGGGGGGGGGGGGGCAGACCACTGAGGCTCCGGGTACTCTCGCATTTATAGAGTGCATAGAGGGCACACCATTCGTCACGTGATGCCGACGGTATGCCTATCTTTGGAAGGCGTCATCATTCTCGATTAACAGCAATCGATTGTCATTCCGCTGGCGCAACGTCGACATCCATAATGTGTCTAACTTTAAAACTTCCTCTTTTCTATTAAAATTGTTATGGTGTTTGTGAATCTCTAATGCTTCTGTATACATGCGCGCATGATAATGGGATGTTCGTGCTAGAACGCTTGTCTCATTAAATTTAATTTCGTGGTTCCCATCTCGAAAAACATGCTCAGCTACGGCCGATTTTTCGATGTGTCCTAAGCGACAGTTTCTTTTATGTTCGGCTAAGCGGGTGTTTACACTTCTTTTCGTTGTTCCAATATATACTTGACCACAAATGCATGGAATTTTGTATACCCCAGGTGTTACTAGGGGGTGTCGGCCGTCTTTTGCAGTTCTTAAATATTCCTTAATCTTCTTGCTGGGTCTGAAGATTGTTTCGATCCCATACTTGGCCGGAACTTTCCCGGTACGGTCCGTGACTTTATTAATGAACGGTAGGAAAACTTTTCCATTAGGTGATCGTTGTTGCTCTCCACTTCTGGCTTCTTTTCTTCTTTGATGGAGGGCTCGATCAATTTTCTTGCTGGTATAACCGTTTTTAATGAAGGCTGACCTTAAGTGATTTAGTTCATCTTGTAAGTAAGCCGGCTCGCAGATTTTGTTGGCTCTGTCCACCAAGGTTTTCATGATAGCTCTTTTTTGCCTAGGATGATGGTTAGATTCCCCCACTATCATGCGCGCACGTATAGAGAAGCAATAGAGATTCACAAACACCATAACAATTTTAATAGAAAAGAGGAAGTTTTAGAGTTAGACAAGATATGGATGCCGACGTTGCGCAAGCAGAATGACAATCGACTGCTCTTAATCGAGAATGATGACGCCTTACAAAGATAGGCATACCGTCGGCATCACGTGATGAATGGTGGTGCCCTCTATGCGTTCTATAAATGCGAGAGTACCTGGAGCCTCAGTGGCAGTAGCCGGACGACCTCAGAAGATGTCTCCCGCAGACGGGGACGAAACGTTAGGTGGAAATTTTATGCATCGACCACTCTCAGCCCGGAAGTTTCAACTGAAGGCAAAGTCTGTAGTTTCCCAGTTTATATTAAATTTCAAAGTCACCAATAAACGTAACACAACTGCAGTATCAGAATGTTCTTTAAATGAAATAAAGACGCAGAGATGTAAGAAGTTCTAAACAGCATGGCCGATGACACTTTTAGTCTATTATGTAAATAATATTTCTTTAGACATCAGGACGGTCCATGAAATAGTTTTGCGTATGTGATGTAAGACAGTTGTTGTTGCTGTTAATAATGAAGATAATGATGATGATGAGGATGAGGATGATTATAGGATTTTACTTGGCACTCGACACGCCTCTTTAGTGCCCACGAAATATATTGGTAAATGAAAATGTGAGCAACCTCAGCAATCTAATTGGCGAAAACAGAAGCAATATCTGGCGTTCACCGAAGAAGTGTTCTAGGCCCTTTACTGCTCCTGATCTTCATAAACTATTTAGGTGACAATCTGAGCAGCTGTCTTACGTTGTTTGCATATGATGCCTTCATTTAGCGTCTTGTAAAGGCATCAGACAACCTCCGCTAGGGCCGTGCCTAGTCGGCGGTACGGGTCTCCCACATCGTCCCGCTACGCTCCTCGGAGTATGGGACCTCATTATCATCATCATCATCATCATCATCATCATCATCAAAGGCATCAGATGATCAAAGCCAATTGCAAAACTATTTAGGAAAGGTATCAGCAGTGTGCAAAAAGTGGGAATTGACTCTAAATACTGGAAAGTGCTAAGTCATCCACTTGAGAACTGAATGGAATCCGCTAAATTCCGGTTACACGATAAATCAGGAAAATCTATAGGCTGTGATTTCAACTAAATTTTTAGGGCTTACAATTACCAATAACTCAAATTGGAACGATCATATAAATCATACTGTCGGGAAAGCGAACCAAAGATTGCGGTTATTTAGCAGAACACATAGAAAACGCAACAGGCTTATTAAACAGAATGGCGACATTACGCTTGTCCATCTTCTTCTTGAGTACTGCTGCACAGTGTGGGATACACTTCAGGTAGGATTGGCAGAGGACAGCGAAAAAGTACAAAGAAGGGCAGCTCGTTTTGTGTCATCGAGAAATTGGGGAGAGAGTGCCACGGTCATTATACGTGAACTGGGATGGCAATCATCAAAACAAAGGCGTTTTTCATTGCGGCAGGATCTTCTCATGGAATTTCAATCACCAGCTTTCTTCTCCGAACGCAAAAATATATTGTCTTACCCCCACCAACAAAGGGAGAAACGACCTCCATAATAAAATAAGAGAAACCAGAGCTCACAAGGAAAGATTTAAATATTGGCTGTTCGAGAGTGGAACAGTACAGAAATGATTTGAAGGTGGTTAGGTGAACCCTTTACCAGATACTTAATTGTGAAATGCAGTGTAATCTTGTAGATGTTGATGTAGAAATGTTTGTTGAATCAACAACGGAGGATTAGAAGGCATCACATTGATGTTTTACCTTCGACTGTATCACCCACACCGTCGAAATGGTTTCACTGTCACGGTACACCGAAACGTCGACAGCAGCAGACGGCACAGCAAATGGCGACTGATCATTTATCTTAATGTCAGCAACAGCACAAAGTTATAATTGTGCTGTTATAATTTTCTTATTTAGAAAATACTACACATCGTAATGAGATCTCGCTACGGAAATTATGCGAGAATCTCGAGGTTCTGGTGGCATACAGTCTTAGATCAGCATTGAAAAGAAGCTGTTTCACCGACCTTTGAGACATTTACGCCAGCAAGTTCCGTGTTACCACTATTAACAAGCTTTCGAAGTTAGCAGGAGAGCTAGTTGTCCTCAATCATTCTGCGTGTTTAAATTATTTATTCGTCATTTATTTAGTAAAAAAAGAACTACAAAGCTGCGTGTACGAATAAGGTTCGCATTTGTCGAACTTGCACGGATGTGTGAGCGTTAGCGCAATTGTACTATTTGCAAAAGGACAGGTTCATAAATGGTTCAAATGGCTCTGAGCACTATGGGACTCAACTGCTGAGGTTATTAGTCCCCTAGAACTTAGAACTAGTTAAACCTAACTAACCTAAGGACGTCACAAACATCCATGCCCGAGGCAGGATTCGAACCTGCGACCGTAGCGGTCTTGCGGTTCCAGACTGCAGCGCCTTTAACCGCACGGCCACTTCGGCCGGCTGTAAAAGGACAGCCTGCGATCAGTGTTCAGTGACGTAAGTCATCTCACCGAGGCACTATAGCATTTAAATTTACTTCTCAATAACTGAAAGTTTTGAAAATAAATGGTAACAGTAATAATTTACCGTTCGTTTTGGTTACTTGTACTTGGAAATTATGATGCAATACTACGTACAAATCAATTGTTGTGTTTTAATAACAATTACTTTCAAAGCAGTAACTGCAATTAGTATTCACTTATCGTCTTTTTTTCTGAATAGGTACAGTAAAAAGCACATAACATCTCACTGGGTAACCTTTTGGTTGAAAGAAGATACGACGTTTGTACAAGGCTTCAGGTGAGTTAGCAAATTGAGGTATTACTGGAAAGTTGATTGCGACTATCACGCACTCTGTTGGCCGTAGTGCTGGTTACCTCTGTACAGTGCGATCCGCTCGCACATTAATTGTAGATCTGACGTCAGTTAGAACGAATGTCATCACAATAAAAGCTTTTTGTTGAGACTAGTAGAAATCGTAATTTTTTAATGTTTATAACTGGTTTATATTTAATGCAACAGTCTTCATATTTGATTAAGACAAAAATCCGTACATGCTGTATCATGTTTAGCGCTAAGCTGGAACCCACTATGATGTATTTTATAATTCTCTTCTGTTATATGGACGTTGCGGAAACACCTACGGATAATTTCTTTTCCCCACTATTCTAGAAAGCATACTATATACTACCTGACCTTCCAATGTACTTTGGACCCAAACATTAACACAGTGTTGATGAAACAGACTGAAATACTGAGCTGTACTCCGTCTTCTAGGCCCAGAGAGTCAACTGTATTGTTCCCCTTTGGGTAGACGTCTCTAATCACTGCTTGTTTGTCTCGCTCCGTTCTGTAAATCAGAGGGGTGAGAGAAAGATAACTGTTCTGTAAATCAGGGGGGTGAGAGGGAGACAATTTAACTCAGATATTTGCCAGTCTTCAAAGTATAGGCAGATCCTCATTACACCTTGGGCGCCCGGCATTGGAATCTTGCTTTCGCTACGGCTGTAGATTTTAACTGTGCTGTTACTCAGTGTATTTGTCCGAAGTTCAAATGATTCAAATGGCTCTGAGCACTATGAGACTTAAAATCTGACGTCATCAGTCCCCTAGAACTTAGAACTCCTTAAACCTAACTAACCTAAGGACATCACACACATCCATGCCCGAGGCAGGATTCGAACCTGCGACCGTAGTGGTGGCACGGTTTCAGACTAAAGAGCCTAGAAGCGCTCGGCCACAGCGGCCGGCTTGTCAGAAATGTACAGTGCAAACGAATCAAACTTAATTGGAATAAGCAAGTAAATTTTAATGTTAACATGAGAAACTCATATCCAAAGATGGCTGATATTTAAATATTGACGTTCTGGCTGACGACAGGAGAGAGAAATAGTCGAACGAATGGCTCAACTGAGAGAAAAAAAATGGCTCTGAGCACTATGGGACTTAACATCTGAGGTCATCAGTCCCCTAGAACTTAGAACTACTTAAACCTAACTAACCTAAGGACATCACAAACATCCATGCCCGAGGCAGGATTCGAACCTGCGACCGTAGCGGTCTTGCGGCTCCAGACTGCAGCGCCTTTAACCGCACGGCCACTTCGGCCGGCTCAACTGAGAGAGAATAGGCCAGAAACAGGGTGAACACTGGTTTCCAATCGCCTTGTATATGCCCACATCAGACGGCAAGGGAACAACAAATTCTCCGGTCCCGACAAGGTCTGTGTCCCACACCTACAACATCTAGCTTCTTCCACATCTACCTCACCACAATATACAACCAATGTTCTCCCTAACCTAATTCCCAACTTCCTTGAAAACTACTTGGGTTATCACCTCACCTAAACCACATAGGAACCTCAGCCTACCCCACAATTATGGATCCATATCAATACTGTGCTTTCTAGGGAAAGAGCTCGGAGTGTGTCATACACAAAGTCCTCACCACTGAGCAGTTTCGCTTCTGACCAGAACACAGCACTGTTCACCAATCCCTGCGTCTGTTGTAATACATATGCAGGGCGAGAGACTGGAAACACAGTACAGGAGCGTTCTTTCTCGGCGTCGAGAAAGCGTTTGATAAGCTTGGTACGCCGGCTTAATATAAAAATCATCCCATATAGATATTCCAGAAAACATGATCCGAGTGACTGATACGTTTCTGGCAGGGAGGCATTACCCTGTTAGCAACAGCGGCACGATCAAGAATGCTGTGGCTGGGAGCCCTTCGGGGCTCGGTTATGGTACCTGTGCTTTACACGTTGTACACCAAAGACGCGCTAAAATTGGCTGGAGGTGAAGCTGCCCTCTTTGGGGGTGATATGGTGGTGTATAAAAGCAGCAGCAACCTAAAAATTCTTGCACAAGAAGTGCAGCAACACTTAAATATCATCATCCAATGGTGCAACATCTGGAAGGTTAAAATCAATCCAGAAAATTAAAATAAATTCAGAAAAGAGTATTGCTGTGAAGTTCACAAGTTAACTCCTCCAAACCGACAAATCTCTGTGGCTCGCAGAGTGTTAGAATGAAGTGACTTCGCAACATACCTGGGCTGTAGCTCGACAGGCGCCTGACATTCGTGATACAAATAAACACAACAAGAAGCAATGTTTGTGCTGCTTTTACCAATTGTGTGTGGGTTTATTGCTAAACGCAAAGCTTGGATTGGATGCACCAGTGTATCTTGCAAACAATTTTGTACAGATCAGACGTATGGTCAGTGGTACCAACCACATACCTGAAGAAGCTACAATCATTAGTAAAATCCTCAGCATCATCACAGACGCAGGCCGGTACACGTCGAACACTCATGTTAGGGACCTGTTAGGCGAAACATCCATCCCCACATGCCTACAGATAAAGTCCGAAAACCTGTGTAGGAAGGCTTCCAATTCACCCCACCGTCTTATTCGGCCAGGTACAAATTAAATAAAAGTCCTTAATGATGGGTACATAGTCGTTTCCAGTAGCAGAAAAGGAACAAAAAAACCTGAAGTTACGCTGTGACAGACAGATCATCATCAACAATGTCACATGCCTTCATTCAGTATGACACTGTGTAAAGATTTGGCGTTGCTGCAGGGCATCAGTCGAGTAACAGCGTATTAGGAAACTTTGGCATTACCTTTCTTCCCTCTGCCCATTAATTTCTGGTGTTGAAGTGTCTTCAGCATTTAATATAAAAATCCACTACATCAGGATCGAACGTTAACACACTTGTATCCATAAGGAAACTGGATATGAATGCTCGTTATTTAATAATTAATTTTTTTACGTGCGCTATAGAATTTCTAGATGATTCGTGAATAACATGTGGTTATTTTAACGAGTTAACGGGTGTTCAGAGTAGTCAAAATTTATTGATTATACGCCACATGAGTAAGACTTGTTGAGGCATGAAGAATGCCTGAGCACTGTGGTCAGCGATTGGGTGTAGCAGTAAGTACCAAAGAAATATTAAATTAAAACATTTGTCTGAGCATCAGATGTCGCCCATGGAATAAAATAGTAGACAGTCTACAATAGGGAACTCTAGGATACTATATTTGGCTTGAACATGACTCCTTTATTTGAAATGTCAAAATATACAGTTCGCAAAGCAATGAAACGTTGATGATATTCAGGTGTGATACAAGTCACGGCTTAACGGATTTGCATCCGTGCCTTCTCTCAACGACACCCCTGAAACATGAGTTTAAATTTGAAAATTTTGCCCATTGGTTGGCACAATCCTAAAAACTGCATGTTTAATACATTCATAGGAAATAACAGGTACTTCATAGGAAGTTGACAACTTTTCTCTTTGCAGAAACCAACGAGTGCCTAGGAACTAAGTGCAACAATCCACATATTTGGAGAGTCCATCTCCAGACAAAGTCCACGTCGATTGTGCGACCATTACCTTCGTTCACCCCGCTTTTGACACATCAGAATGTGCTGAAGACATCGATGGCTAAAAGTCAATGGATTTACGCCCACTCTCTTCCACGACTTCATCTTCGATGGCTGCTGTGTCAGCGGACCCCTCGCTCTTTGCTTTGGATTCTTTTCCTGAAATAAACACAAGGAAGTCATCAAGAAATAGAATGTTGTTTTTCTACTATATTTTTCTCTATGTATGTCACCTGCATTTGTATTGGTGTACGTTGTGTTGTTGCCTGTAAAGTGGATTTTTCTAGCAAACACAAGAAAGTGCACAAATAAAATAAAAGTTAAGTGCCGGCATTTGCTATGTTTTTCGACTCGTTCTTACATTTCTTTATGCATGTCAGAATAATCAGTACAAAGAAATACAACCAGAAATTTTAGAACATACCAAACAAGTAACTTAAACACGTCCGGGTAGAAGTGTATGGAAGATCACACCATGGAGGACAAAAAGCAGGCAACCTCAAGAGAATCTGGAGTTGCGTGAAGTAGATCTTTCTGGTTGTAAGACGGGGAGAGCGTCATAGCAGAACAAGTGGTCCATGACTTGCGCTGTGCTGCAATCGCAGTCCTAGTAGTGACAACCGGAAATCTCCATTTTGAAGATTACATTGGGATCTTCTGACATCAGAGCGTAGACGATTGTGAGCATGCCACGTAATGCACTTCTCTTGGTGGCCACGAGGGGGATTTTTAGATGGATGAGGCCAACATCGTTTACAACTTGTGCTTTCCACATTTCCATATTGGTTTCGATGGAGTCGTTTGCAGAAGCTTTTCCTGGACATCCACCTCTGGATGGCTGGTACAAAATCATGCAGTTAATGGCTAGGCTTCGGATCTGGTTTGTGTTTTCCACTTCACGAAGTGGACAGATGTCTGGGGAAACAGTATCTGCCAGATGTTAACCATTGGCGAATACTGTAGGCCGTAGACATCCAGTAACAAACTACCACGTCTCATTCAATTCCTTGTCGACTTCTTAGGCGTGCGCAAACCCGTACCACAAAGGGCATGCGTATTCTGCCGCTGCTCTTGAAGTTCGTGGCTAAGAGACCCATGTACACCCGATTATCTTCCTTAGGATATTATTTCTGGCCTCCACTTTCAACCTCATATCATGGAAAAGCCGTTCTTACTCTCATGCGTAGCATCCACGTTCTTATATAGCCAACATGCTGCGTACCAGCAATGAAGTTGCATAAAAAAGGGGATAGATCTGATGCTTACAACTACCGCCCAATCTCACTTATGACAGCTTTATCCAAAATTCTTGAAAAAGTAATGTATTCAAGACTAGCATCACATACTCGTATTTGTAAAATGAAGTACTAACAAAATGTCAATTTGGTTTTCAGAAAGGCTTTTCAACAGAAAATGCTATATATGCTTTCACTGATCAAATATTAAATGCATTGAATAACCGAACTTCACCCACTGGAATATTATGTGATCTCTCAAAGGCTTTTGATTGTGTGAATCGTGAAATTTTTCTAGATAAGCTTAAGTATTGTTGTATGTGTCGGACAGTGCACAAATGGTTTAATTCATACTTAACTGGAAGAATGCAGATGGTTGAAATTAACAGTATAGATGGTCTGCAAAAACCAGCAGAGTCCTCTAACTGGGGAGGTATGAAGAATGGTGTCCCACAGGGTTCAGTCTCAGGTCTCTTATTGTTCTTAATATATATTAACGACTTGCCACTCTATATTCATGAAGATGAAAAGTTATTTCTTTTTGCTGGTGATAAAAGTATAGTAAAGACACCCAAGAAGCAAGAATCAGCTGAGAAAATTGCAAATTATGTCTTTCAGAAAATTATTAAGTGGTTCTCTGCAAATGGACTCTCACTAAAGTATGAGAAAACAGAGTTTATACAATTCTGTACAGTAAATGGCAAACGGAAGTCTGTTGCTAAGGCAGAATACTCAACATTTCTGGGTGCGTGCATGGATTAGGAATTGAATTGGAAGAAACACGTCGATGATCTGCTGGAATGGTTAGGTTCAGCTACTCATACTATTAGGGTTATTGCAAATTTTGAGGATAAATGTATCAGTAAATTAGCCTATTGTGCCTATTTTCATTCACTGCTTTCATATGGCATCATATTTTGGGACTAGTCGTCATTAAGAGAGAAAGTATTCATTGCACAAAAGCTTTTAATCAGAATAATAGCCGGAGACCACCCAAGATCACCTTGCAGACGTTTACTTAAGGAACTCGGGATGTTCACAGTACCTTCACAATATATATATATATATATATATATATATATATATATATATATATATATTCACTTATGAAATTTGTCATTAATAGCCCATCCCAATTCAAAAATAACAGCGAAATGGATAGCTACAACACTAGAATGAAGGATGATATTCACTATTCTGGATTAAATCTCACTTTGGCACAGAAAGAGGTGAATTATGCTCCCACAAAAATCTTTGGTCATATGCCAAATACACTCCTGGAAATGGAAAAAAGAACACATTGACACCGGTGTGTCAGACCCACCATACTTGCTCCGGACACTGCGAGAGGGCTGTACAAGCAATGATCACACGCACGGCACAGCGGACACACCAGGAACCGCGGTGTTGGCCGTCGAATGGCGCTAGCTGCGCAGCATTTGTGCACCGCCGCCGTCAGTGTCAGCCAGTTTGCCGTGGCATACGGAGCTCCATCGCAGTCTTTAACACTGGTAGCATGCCGCGACAGCGTGGACGTGAACCGTATGTGCAGTTGACGGACTTTGAGCGAGGGCGTATAGTGGGCATGCGGGAGGCCGGGTGGACGTACCGCCGAATTGCTCAACACATCGGGCGTGAGGTCTCCACAGTACATCGATGTTGTCGCCAGTGGTCGGCGGAAGGTGCACGTGCCCGTCGACCTGGGACCGGACCGCAGCGACGCACGGATGCACGCCAAGACCGTAGGATCCTTCGCAGTGCCGTAGGGGACCGCACCGCCACTTCCCAGCAAATTAGGGACACTGTTGCTCCTGGGGTATCGGCGAGGACCATTCGCAACCGTCTCCATGAAGCTGGGCTACGGTCCCGCACACCGTTAGGCCGTCTTCCGCTCACGCCCCAACATCGTGCAGCCCGCCTCCAGTGGTGTCGCGACAGGCGTGAATGGAGGAACGAATGGAGACGTGTCGTCTTCAGCGATGAGAGTCGCTTCTGCCTTGGTGCCAATGATGGTCGTATGCGTGTTTGGCGCCGTGCAGGTGAGCGCCACAATCAGGACTGCATACGACCGAGGCACACAGGGCCAACACCCGGCATCATGGTGTGGGGAGCGATCTCCTACACTGGCCGTACACCACTGGTGATCGTCGAGGGGACACTGAATAGTGCACGGTACATCCAAACCGTCATCGAACCCATCGTTCTACCATTCCTAGACCGGCAAGGGAACTTGCTGTTCCAACAGGACAATGCACATCCGCATGTATCCCGTGCCACCCAACGTGCTCTAGAAGGTGTAAGTCAACTACCCTGGCCAGCAAGATCTCCGGATCTGTCCCCCATGGAGCATGTTTGGGACTGGATGAAGCGTCGTCTCACGCGGTCTGCACGTCCAGCACGAACGCTGGTCCAACTGAGGCGCCAGGTGGAAATGGCATGGCAAGCCGTTCCACAGGACTACATCCAGCATCTCTACGATCGTCTCCATGGGAGAATAGCAGCCTGCATTGCTGCGAAAGGTGGATATACACTGTACTAGTACCGACATTGTGCATGCTCTGTTGCCTGTGTCTATGTGCCTGTGGTTCTGTCAGTGTGATCATGTGATGTATCTGACCCCAGGAATGTGTCAATAAAGTTTCCCCTTCCTGGGACAATGAATTCACGGTGTTCTTATTTCAATTTCCAGGAGTGTAGTATTAAAAGTCTGACAGATAGCCAACCAACGTTTAAAAGAAAATTAAAAGAATTTCTGAATGACAACTCCTTCTACTCAATAGATGAATTCTTAGATATGAAGTAGTAACTGTAAAAAAAGATTAATTGATTATTTTGTATAGAGGAAACTTATGTTAAATTGGAACGTTCCACATCGTTACAAAATGTCGTGTTCATGACCTATGGAACAAGGATTAATGTATGTATGTATGTATGATGTGTTTCAGGCAAAAGAAACGTTTTTATTCCATTGACGCTTCCGTGATTGTTTTGGTTCGTTGTTATTGCTAGGGTTCTGGTATCCTAAATTTTAAATTTCAGTCCTTTGGTGTTACGAATATACCGGATATTTCAGGGCTTTCTCAGATTACAAACATTCGTAATACATAAAATATGATACAAGGACAAATACATTTTGTCTTTAATTGCATGTGATACATTCAAGTGTTTTGTACATACATACCGACTGTTACGTTATTTGTTACAAAGCCTACTGATGTAACAACACCGGAATCGGACACCATTCGCAAACAGTGTGTACTCAATTCAGGAGAAAGCCAATGTGTCGTCTGACATAAAGAGACACAGTCACCAAAAACAGACCAGGGAAAATTCCATACGGCGTAGCAGAGACAGTCATCAGATGTTAAGAACATCATGGTGTGGTTTGCGAAGTTGAAGCGTCTGTGATCTCCCTAGAACTGGCAGGCCTAGACCCAGTACGCAGCCACTTCAGACAGTGAGAGACGCCTTTGTGAGTCGTCCCCAGAACAGAGATCGCAGAACCTCAAGTGAATTGCAGATGCCGAAGACATCAGTGCCCGGCATCGTACATAAATAACTTAGTTTTCGTGGGTACAAAGTTCAGATCGTGCAGTCCCTCCAACGATCTGATAAAAGAGCTCATTTTGACTTTGCTGTTGCGATGCTGTCTGAGACTGAGGAAGATGATGACTATCTGAAACATGTCCTTTTCTCAGATTAAATCACATTTCATTTGAACGGTGTTGTCAATCGATGCAGTACTAGGATCTGTGGGTCCGAGAATTCCCACGCTGTGTTTGAGATCGTCAGAGACCGTCCTAAGCTGTGCAGTATTATGCATAATAACATCACAGGACCTTTCTTCTTCAGTGAAACGTCATTCACAGCCAATACTTATCTTGATATGTTGCAGTTATTTGTTGTACCACAGATTCAGGACATTCCCGTCTTACGTTTCCAACAAGGTGGTGCGGCACGTATTTGGGGGTTGGATGTCCATACCTATTTGGATAAAACATTTCCGGGAAGATGGATCGGATGTGGAGGTCCTATCAATTGGTCTCCGCGATCACCGAACGTAACACCACTGGATTTCTTCTTTTGGGGTTAAGTCAAGGACCAGTCTTTTTTTTTTAAATATATATATATATATATATATATATATATATATATATATATATATATATATATTTGTTCAGTCATTATATTCATGCATGTTAACCCACTACCTAAATACATTATTGGGTCCTAATTTCATACTTAATATTTGCAGCTGTTATTTATACACTACAGGTAAATCCTTATTATAACCTATCAATACAGCGTCTCTAATTTTCTAGTTTTTAGTTTCTATCTAAGTCTGAATGTTAGTTACTTATGTCTTTCTCTAATTCTGTTAGTATTAAGATGCATCTACTTTATTCTACGAGCCTATGCTACCAGCAGCTTTACAAGCGTGCTGATTGTTGATGGCCTTGCCCACCGAGCTAATCCCAGTGGACGTGCTCCTGGCACTTCGTATCGCTGCAGTCTATACTAAGAATCCTTATCCTATCTTTCTACATGCTAATCTATTTCTTAAATCTAGCGTCTCAGTTGGTGCATGTCATATCCAGTGGTGATGCACACCCTCCCCCCTAATTCAGGGCAAGGCGGATTCCAGCCATGAGACGGTTGGCCATGTCCAGGCCCGGCGGAACAGGGAAGGTGCACAGAGTCCAAATCTGTATGATTGTTACTGGTTGTTCCTTATAAATTCCCTAAGGACCTTTTTCGAGATCTCATCTGTAAATTTAAGACATTGAATGTGCCCTCTTGCCGTAGCAGGTGGTGCGTGTCGTTGTTCGGAAGTTGTCTTAATTCATTTGCTACATCATCTAAGAGGGGGCACTGTGCCTTGCACAGCGCCACAGTCACACGTTGGTGTAGCCTGCTTCCCGAACAGACATAGGTATGTCGGGTAGGGCCCATGTCCAGTACGGAAGTGCAGCAGTCCTCTCGTAGGCATGAAGTATGTTAACTGAGCGTTCCTCTATATCTGGCAACAGCTCATAGGTTCTGCGCCCCGTTTCCTCGTTATTCCACTGATCCTGTCATAGTTCTAACCCTCTCTTTTTATTGCAGTCTTGTTCCCAGCATAGACCCCTATTATTTCTATTACTTTTCCCCTCCTCTCCTTCTTCACCCAGTACCAGGCAGCCCGCTCTCTGATTTTAATATCCAGTGGACAGATCCCCATTAACACTAGAAGCGCCCTTCCAGGAGTTGGTCTGTGTGCTCCTGCTGAACGTAGGAGCATATTACGCTGCACCCTCCTTACGGCCATGACAGGCATGACCCTCGTGAGTCTGTGTGCCCAGACCCCTGATCCGTATCCTACTATCGATGTGAGAATGCTGTTATGGTAGAGTTTTATTAGGTTAGGTGGAAGATGAAAACGTTTATGACCTATTCCGATGAGGTTGTTTAGCAGTACCAGAGATCTTTGAGATACGGTATCAATGTGTGACGCAAAGTTCCACCTCTCATCGATTACTACACCTAGATATCTGGCCTCACGGTGCCGAAGAACTGGTGAGCCATTGATTTTTACTGTTGGGTTTCTGACAAGTTGACCTTTAAGTAGCAGATATGTTGACTTACTAGGTGTGATAGTTATTTTAGCCTTGTGGCACTATGCTGTCAAAATAGTTATGGCTCTCTCTACTTTGGGCTCTAAATCCTCGCGGCTCCGGCCGCCGACCAGCAGGAGGAGGTCGTCAGCGTGGGCTATGGCATCTAGCACATCGTCACTACTTTTCAGGTCTTCCAGAAGTGGCTCCATGTTGATGTCCCAAAAGAGAGGTCCCAGGGTGGAGCCCTGAGGACATCCTTTTGTTACTTTCTTACTGACTTTGCCGCTAGGGGCCGATAGCCAGACCTCCCTGTCTTCGCAATAGTTTCTGAGACAGCCATATAGCGGCGTTGCACAATCCTTCTCCCGCAAGCAGGAGAGGAGTGAGGGCCACCTCAGGTTCTCAAAGGCGGCACTGAGGACCACCATGATGCCGACGACATACTTGTGCGGGGCACAGTCACAGAAATCGGCATCCAGGGCAATTGCGTCAGACGCAGACCGCCCTGATCGGAAACCGAATTGTCTGTCACTCATCCCGCACAGTACACGTGGTGCTGTCAGTCTGTCTGCTAGCAAGCTCTCAAAAAGTTTGCCCAGAAGGTCCAATAGACAGACAGGTCTGCATGATTTAATTTCTGTGGGATCTTTTTCCGGACCCTTTTTGATTATTACTGTATTTCCTTTTTCCAGACTGCTGGGAATTTCCCGAGTCTTAGGCACTCGTTGTACAACTTTGTGAGAGGTGCCACCAGCTGGGGGGCGAGGAATTGCATCACCTTCGCAGTAATGCCGTCTGGGCCAGGAGCCTTTCCCCTCTTAAGGGCCTTGATTTGGGCAGCTACTTCCTCTTCAGAGAAGGGGTAAAGGTCCAGGTTTACCAAACACCAGTGAATGACAGCAGAAGCATTCTCGTAGTTTTCCGGCGCACTCTAACTGCAAATTTGTATGTCAACCTGGTGGTGCGACCTGTTGTGGTGCCATTCACGAAAAGCACGCCAGGGGGTGTTTTCCAACTGGATAACACTCACCCACATACCGCTGTTGTAACCCGAAATGCTCTACATAGTATCGACATGTTGCCTTGGCCTGATCGATCACCAGATCTGTCTCCAATCGAGCACATATGGGACATCGTCTGACGACAACTCCAGCGTCATTCTCAGACAGCATTAACCGTGCCTGTACTGACAGACCAAGTGCAACAGGTATGGAACTCCTTACCACAAACTGACATCCGGCGCCTGTACAACGTTCCTTAAATGAACTGAGGACCAATTATGCGGTCCCCAATAATCTCACACCAACTATGCACCCTCTGCTGGGGGTTACACCGTCTATAGATGTATCAGAGTTCCATATTTGCAATGACGTACCCTCGCGCTTATGTTAACTAGTGTTCTAGCAATGTTAATCACTCAAATATGGCTACCTAGACGTATTCCCAAAATTTCATTACTCTGCAGTAATTATTTTTTGGTGTTGGAGATTTTTTTCCGTCGTTGTGGATTTTCCGGCAGCTGTTGTTCATAATCCACATTTTACTTTCAATCCAGCGTTTACTGCATTTTGTGCGCAAAATGGATCCATCCTTATCATGTGACTTTTCACCAGCAATTTAACAGGCGAAATTGCAGAAGATACATATAGCTATGTCACATGGTTCTAATATTACATCGTCAAAGGGTTATATTTTCCGATGAAACAAGCTTTAAGGAATACAGCAATAGAAAAGCTGAATATAAGAAATACGAATTATTGGGAGTTTGGAGTCCTTATTGGCTCAGGGAAGCTGAATATAAGAGGCAGCAGAGGCTGAAAGTTTGGTGCGGGATTATTGGGGAATGCATAACTACTCCTTAATTCATTTAAGAAACTTTAACAGGTAAAAGATACGCACAGTATCGTACCGAAGTGTTCCTAGCTCTTCTACGGAAGTGCTACATCAAACGCCTAGAGGTATGCGGTAGCAACACAATAAGCGCCTAGATCACTACAAGCGCCCACCCACCTCTCTCCTGGTCGTTGGGTTGGACGTAAAGACGTTCTCCTGATTTGATGCCACCCCTGGGTAGACTCAAAGATGAATCCTATGCTCAAGTTCCGACGACACAAGAGGATTTAAAACATCGCATTGTTGTATCGTGGGCAACAGTATCGAAAAAACCTGTTCAGTCTGTTTGCAAGTCCATCATCAGCTCCTGCAATTGCAATTGACGATTGAGATTTTGAACACTTGATTATGTAAACGGAGTTTTATGAAAGCGTTTGAGTTTGCGTTTTTGCTGATGTAATTTTACAAGTTTGTCTGTAGAAATTAAAAAAATTTTAGCTTCATTATCCATGCGAAACTATCCTATAACATTTTTACACCTCTTTTACCCGTTTTACAAATCCATTCAGTTCTTGCCATTCGCCAATCTTTCAAAATTCCGGCAAAAATCAGAAACCTTTACCGTAATTAACAAGTGAACCATCATTCGATGCCTATTCATTTGCCTAATATATTGTTTTGATCCGACCACATGTAGCCAAGTGTGATTAGTATTAAAGCTTTCACGACCGGATGACATATCTTCTGGTAAACCTTCCGGGATGTAAGGTCGTGGTCCATGAAACTCTTCAGCTCCTAACGTTTCGTCCAGAGCTGCGCTGGACATCTTCAGAGGGATGTTTCTCCTCCCTTGCCGGACGAGAAACACCCCTCTGAAGATGTCCAGCGCAGCTCTGGACGAAACGTTAGGAGCTGAAGAGTTTCATGGACCACGATCTTACATCCCGGAAGGTTTACCAGAAGATGTGATTAGTATTAGCTTTAAGTCTGAATTTGTAATTAGATCCTCTTAGCTGCGTTAGACTAGAAGGCCACATTGGCTGGACGTGACAGTTCCGTATGTAACACCACCTTCCGCAACAGATAGCAGTTTGTTCGATGTTCAGAAAAGACACATCCTAAGTTTTAAAAATTTTGTTCTATTTATATGACATGCGAAAAGTGAATCCTGTATAAGTCTTCGCTTTAAGATCTACGATATTAGCAGCAAAACTTACTGCAGTTGCAACTGAAAAAGCTGATACGCATATCTCTGTAATGAATAAAGCTAACGGAAGAGACTATTCATAGTTTAATGAAGGCTGAAAAAAGGAATTATTGTACCATAAACGGATCGATGGACAATAGGAGTAAACACCTTAAATGACCCGCCTTGTATGGGTGCCCATTACATTGATCTCAACTGACACTACGAAAGGGACAATGCTGCAGTTATTTCCAGTTCAAGGTGATAGAATAATTTCCAGCTCTGAGCAACGGAGAGTTTTGCATTAGATGTCCTACATAACTGAAAATTAGACGAGGAAACTATTGGTTATTTACGTACTTGTTACACAATCAAGACTTTCCTCGTGATAATCTACATTCGGTTTCAAAGTTTCCTTGAAAGTTTGGCGAAACCTTAGCCAACACTGAGCACTTCTAATTTATCTGGGATCTCAGTGTAATTACCCACTAGCTCTATTTGGAGAAATAAATGTTTTAGGGTAACGAAAATTCTTTTAGTCACGTTGTTGTTGTTGTGGTCTTCAGTCCTGAGACTGGTTAGATGCAGCTCTCCATGCTTCTTCATCTCCCAGTACCTACTGCAGCCTACATCCTTCTGACTCTGCTTAGTGTATTCATCTCTTGGTCTCCCTCTACGATTTTTACCCTCCACGCTGCCCCCCAGTACTAAATTGGTGATCCCTTGATGCCTCAGAACATGTCCTACCAACCGACCCATTCTTCTAGTCAAGTTGTGCCACAAACTCCTCTTCTCCCCAATCCTATTCAGTACCTCCTCTTTAGTTACGTGATCCACCCATCTAATCTTCAGCATTCTTCTGTAGCACCAAATTTCGAAAGCTTCTATTCTCTTCTTGTCCAAACTATTTATCGTCCATGTTTCACTTCCATACACGGCTACACTCCATACAAATACTTTCAGAAACGACATCCTGACACTTAAATCTATACTCGATGTTAACAAATTTCTCTTCTTCAGAAACGCTTTCCTTGCCATTGCCAGTCTACATTTTATATCCTCTCTACTTCGACCATCATCAGTTATTTTGCTCCGCAAATAGCAAAACTCCTTTACTACTTTAAGTGTCTCATTTCCTAATCTAATACCCTCAACATGACCCGACTTAATTCGACTACATTCCATTATCCTCGTTTTGCTTTTGTTGATGTTCATCTTATATCCTCCCTTCAAGACGCCATCCATTCCGTTCAACTGCTCTTCCAAGTCCTTTGCTGTCTCTGACAGAATTACAATGTCATCGGTGAACCTTAAAGTTTTTATTTCTTCTCCATGGATTTTAATACCTACTCCGAATTTTTCTTTTGTTTCCTTTACTGCTTGCTCAATATACAGATTGAATAACATCGGGGAGAGGCTACAACCCTGTCTTACTCCTTTCCCAACCACTGCTTCCCTTTCATGTCCCTCAACTCTTATAACTGCCATCTGCTTTCTGTAAAAATTGTAAATAGCCTTTCGCTCCCTGTATTTTACCCCTGCCACCTTCAGAATTTGAAAGAGAGTGTTCCAGTCAACATTGTCAAAAGCTTTCTCTAAGTCTACAAATGCTAGAAACGTAGGTTTGCCTTTCCTTATTCTTTCTTCTAAGATAAGTCGTAGGGTCAGTGTTGCCTCACGTGTTCCAGTATTTCTACGGAAGCCAAACTGATCTTCCCCGAGGTCGGCTTCTACTAGTTTTTCCATTCGTCTGTAAAGAATTCGCGTTAGTATTTTGCAGCTGTGGCTTATTAAACTGATTGTTCGGTAATTTTCACATCTGTCAACACCTGCTTTCTTTGGGATTGGAATTATTATATTCTTCTTGAAGTCTGAGGGTATTTCGCCTGTTTCATACATCTTGCTCACCAGATGGTAGAGTTTTGTCAGGACTGGCTCTCCCAAGGCCGTCAGTAGTTCCAATGGAATGTTGTCTACTCCGGGGGCCTTGTTTCGACTCAGATCTTTCAGTGCTCTGTCAAACTCTTCACGCAGTATCGTATCTCCCATTTCATCTTCATCTACATCCTCTTCCATTTCCATAATATTGTCCTCAAGTACATCGCCCTTGTATAGACCCTCTATATACTCCTTCCACCTTTCTGCTTTCCCTTCTTTGCTTAGAACTGGGTTTCCATCTGCGCTCTTGATGTTCATACAAGTGTTTCTCTTATCTTCAAACGTCTCTTTAATTTTCCTGTAGGAAGTATCTATCTTACCCCTAGTGAGATAAGCCTCTACATCCTTACATTTGTCCTCTAGCCATCCCTGCTTAGCCATTTTGCACTTCCTGTCGATCTCATTTTTGAGACGTTTGTATTCCTTTTTGCCTGCTTCATTTACTGCATTTTTATATTTTCTCCTTTCATCAATTAAATTCAATATTTCTTCTGTTACCCAGAGATTTCTACTAGCCCTCGTCTTTTTACCTACTTGATCCTCTGCTGCCTTCACTACTTCATCCCTCAAAGCTACCCATTCTTCTTCTACTGTATTTCTTTCCCCCATTTCTGTCAATTGTTCTCTTATGCTCTCCCTGAGACTCTGTACAACCTCTGGTTCTTTCAGTTTATCCAGGTCCCATCTCCTTAAATTCCCACCTTTTTGCAGTTTCTTCAGTTTTAATCTACAGGTCATAACCAATAGATTGTGGTCAGAGTCCACATCTGCCCCTGGAAATGTCTTACCATTTAAAACCTGGTTCCTAAATCTCTGTCTTACCATTATATAATCTATCTGATACCTTTTAGTATCTCCAGGCTTCTTCCATGTATACAACCTTCTATCATGATTCTTAAACCAAGTGTTAGCTATGATTAAGTTATGCTCTGTGCAAAATTCTACCAGGCGGCTTCCTCTTTCATTTCTTAGCCCCAATCCATATTCACCTACTACGTTTCCTTCTCTCCCTTTTCCTACACTCGAATTCCAGTCACCCATGACTATTAAATTTTCGTCTCCCTTCACTATCTGAATAATTTCTTTTATTTCATCATACATTTCTTCAATTTCTTCGTCATCTGCAGAGCTAGTTGGCATATAAACTTGTACTACTGTAGTAGGTGTGGGCTTCGTATCTATCTTGGCCACAATAATGCGTTCACTATGCTGTTTGTAGTAGCTTACCCGCATTCCTATTTTCCTATTCATTATTAAACCTACTCCTGCATTACCCCTATTTGACTTTGTGTTTATAACCCTGTAGTCTCCTGAGCAGAAGTCTTGTTCCTCCTGCCACCGAACTTCACTAATTCCCACTATATCTAACTTTAACCTATCCATTTCCCTTTTTAAATTTTCTAACCTACCTGCCCGATTAAGGGATCTGACTTTCCATGCTCCGATCCATAGAACGCCAGTTTTCTTTCTCCTGATAACGGCGTCCTCTTGAGTAGTCACCGCCCGGAGATCCGAATGGGGGACTATTTTACCTCCGGAATATTTTACCCAAGAGGACGCCATCATCATTTAATCATACAGTAAAGCTGCATGCCCTCGGGAAAAATTACGGCCGTAGTTTCCCCTTGCTTTCAGCCGTTCGCAGTACCAGCACAGCAAGGCCGTTTTGATTATTGTTACAAGGCCATATCAGTCAATCATCCAGACTGTTGCCCTTGCAACTACTGAAGGCTGCTGCCCCTCTTCAGCTTCATTAGTAGATAATAAAGACTTGCTGTGTTTAAAATTGTATTATTTGTGTTTCCAGGTAACGATCACACATGTAGATGATGTTACTGGGAAAGCGAACCAAAGACTGCTCTTTATTGACAGAAGACTTAGAAAATGCCACAGGTCTATTAAAGAGACTGCCTACACTACTCTTGTACGTCCTCATCTGGAATATTGCTACGCGATGTGGAATCTGCATCAGATAGTATTGACAGAAGACAGCGAAAAAGTTCAAAGAATGGCTGCTCGTTTTGTATTATCACGGATGTGATATACAAACTGGGATATGCATCATTTTTCAAAGTTGTTTTTGCTTGCGGCAAGATCTTCTCACGAACTTTCAATCACCAAGTTCATCCTCCGAATGTGAAAACATTTTCTGGCGACCACCTGCATAAGGATAAATGATCATTGCAATAAAATGAGAGAAATCAGAGCTCGCGCGGAAACATTTAAGTGTTCCTTTTTCCCGCCCGCTGGTCGAGAGTGGAAAGGTAGAGAAGTAGCTTCAAGGTGGTTCGATGAACCCTCTACCAGGCACTTAATTATGAATTGTAAAGTAGTCGTGCATGTGTAGAGGTATACGCAAAATTGAGACAAGTAGTGAAGTTGCACTTATGTTTGCGCTTTATGAAATTTACAGCAAACTATGTGTTACTGTAATTGTAAACGAAAATCCCAGTAGAACTGTCTGATTAAGAAGGACTATCTGGTCTTGTACTAAACTCTCTTGTGCTTACACAGATAGTGGAAGAGGCAAAGACTATTTAGCAAATGTAGTTACAATACACGGAATAAATGAATGGATTACTTACAGACTATCCGCATTGAAACGAATGAAGGTCGCGAAATGGTAAGGTTCTGTACTCGTATTCATTTAGTTAGTCATTTAGGTAGTTAGTTTCATGTCCCAAGCATTATTTGTATGATTAATTACAATGATGTGGAACGAGACATTTTACATTCACATTAAACATACGTATGTAAATATAACTATATGATGACCATTTAGAAGTGTGTTACATTTTTTATTATTTTGATTTTATTTTTCAAAATGCAGTTCTGAATTAGTTATTCATACTCACCATCTTTTACACATTACAAAAATTGAAATTCCTCTACGGAATAGAAGAAATTTGAAGGAGAACTTTTTGTCTTTGTTCTCAAATTTAACCTTACTGTCGGATATTTTATATCAGTGGGTAAGTGATCCAAAATTTAGTGGCAGCATTCAGATACCCTTTTTGAGCTAAAGACATACTTAATGTGTAATAATGAATGTCATTTTCTTTTCTTGTAATTATGCAAGCCATTTTTCCTTTTGGACTGTGGTAGGTTGTTAATTATGTAAAAACATTCATGGCGAAATGAATATACTGTGAAGCAGTAGTCGAAATGCTTAACTGTTTAGACAAATGTCTAGACAACGATCGTGGATGAGCTCGGCACATTATTCTTACAATACGTAAGACAGCGATTCAAATTCCTGTCCCCCATAGATTTAGATTTCCGCTATTTCCCTAATTTGTTTAACTTCAGTGTTGGGATGGTTTCTCTGGAAAAATTGCAATCGGTTTTCTTCCCTTTTCTTCGCCAGTCCGAATTTGTTCTCCATCCGTAATGACATAGTAAGCTTCCTTCTTTTGCCATATTGGAATGCAAGGGTGCAGTCTTGTTGCGAACTTAACTATGAAGACGAAAGTACTACCTTTTCCTGTGTAACCTTCATCAGAATGAACATAAGTTGTCTTAAATTATTGTGAAGTGCGAGGCTCAAGTTTGTTCTTGCCACAATCTAAAATTGAGGTAACCTGCCAGAAAATATAGGCACTAAAGTCGTGCAGACTGCCTACATCTTCACTAGCAGGTGGCCCAATGGACGCCTACGGAAGATGACTACATACACTGAAGCGCCAAAGAAACTCGTATAGGCATGCGTATTCAAATACAGAGATACGTAAAGAGGCAGAATACGGCGTTGCGGTCGGCAACGCCTATACAGGACAACAAGTGTTTGGCGCTGTTGCTAGATCTGTTACTACTGCTACAATGGTAGGTTAGAGTTTCAACGTGGTGTTATAATCGGCGCACGAGCTATGGGACACAACATCTCGAGATAGCGATGAAGTAGGGATTTTCCCATACGACCATTTCACGAGTGTACTGTGAATATCAGGAATCCGGTAAAACGCCAAATCTCCGACATCACTGCGCCCGGAAAAATATCCTGCAAGAACAGGACCAACGACAACTGAAGAGAATCGTTCAACGTGACAGAAGTGCAACCCTTCCGCAAATTGCTGCAGATTTCGATGCTGAGCCTTCAACAAGTGTCAGCGTGCGAACCATTCAACGAAACGTCACCGGTATGGACTTTCGGAGCCGAAGTCCCACTCATGTGCCTTGATGACTGCACGACACTAAGCTTTACGCCTTGCCTGGGCCATCAACACCGACATTGGACTGTTGATGACTGGAAACATGTTGCCTGGTCGGACGAGTCTCGTTTCAAATTGTATCGATCTGATGGACATGTGCGGGTGTGGAGACAACCTCATGAATCCATGGACCCTGCATGTCAGCAGGGGACTGTTCAAGCTGGTGGAGGCTCTGTAATGGTGTGGGGCGTGTGCAGTTGGAGTGATATGAGACTCCTGGTACTTTTAGATACGACTCTGACAGGTGACATGTACGAAAGCATCCTGTCTGATCACCTGCATCCATTTATTTCCATTGTGCATTCCGACGGACTTGGGCAATTACAGCAGGATAATGAGACACGCCAAACGTCCAGAATTGCTACAGAGGGTCTCCAGGAACACTCTTCTGAGTTTAAACACTTCCACTGGCTACCAATCTCCCCAGACATGAACCTTACTCAGCTTATCTGGGATGCCTTGCAACGTGCTGTTCAGAAGAGATCTCCACTCCGTCGTACTCTTATGGATTTACGCACAGCCCTGCAGAATTCATGGTGTCAGTTCCCTCCAGCTCTACTTCACATATACGTCGAGTCCACGCCACGTCGTGTTGCGGCACTTCTGCGTGCTCGAGGGGCCCTACACGATATTAGACATGTGTACAGTTTCTTTAGCTCATCAGTGTATGTTAGTCCTCCGCACAGAGTTCATCTAACTGAGATGTAGACTGATTTTGGGGCACAAGCACTTGCTAGAGGGTTAATAGCATGATCAAAGGATTACTAGCGTGAACTTAGTTTGTGATGACCGACTACGAACTCACAGAATTTATAACGACTGGAACACACTTGCTGCACTTGATTTTTGGAATGCTTCAGAAATATTATCGTTTTGTTTTGGTCGACCCAGAAACATATAGTGAGCTGTTGTATTAACTGCGTGTCTACCTCTCACATGCTTCTTAGCTGTGGTGGAACGAACCCCCTCCACCACCAACACGAAAGCTTGCAGGCGCGAGCATTCACTCACCTGAGGGGCAAATGTTCC